>NC_079319.1:6413216-8913216 GCF_029931775.1 Euleptes europaea | reverse complement strand
CTATGTTGTGTGTGAGCTGGGGTTTTTTTGGTCCCAGAAGTGAGCAATAAATTTCATGTCCTCAGTTCAATTATGTGTGTGTGGCTTTAAAATTGAAATGAGTAGGAGGCGAGAAATAGGTTTTTTATTCATTTGAGGCTGCTTGTAATTTAACACTCTCAGAATGTTGTTCTTGCAGGTCGAAGAAAGACCTAGTCCATCTTTTTTTTAAAAAAAAGAAACACACATTTGGACTAATCTGTCCCCTTCCTTGAGGGCTCACATTGGGCAACGGTTCCTAAAAGAGAAACAGGATAAAACCACCAAGGTCAAATGTGCTTGAGAGGAGGGCAGTTTGATTTAAAGCCTGGAATTTAAAACAGATTTAAAACCTGGTTTACCTGTATCCTGAAACTTCCTGTCACCCTCTCCTTTCGGTGGGCAGCAGCATCGGGGAAGGCCGATGCCTTTGTCTCCTTTTTATTTAGTCATCCAGGGCAGATGGTTGGCCGCTGTGTGAGACAGGATGCTGGACTAGGTAGACCTCTGGTAGAAGAAGCAGGAGAGTTGGTTTTTATATGCCGACTTTCTCTGCCACTTTAGGAAGAATCAAACCGGCTTACAATCACCTTCCCTTCCCCTCCCCACAACAGACACCCTGCGAGGTAGTTGGGGCTGAGAGAGCTCTAAGAGAGCTGTGACTCGCCCACGGTTACCCAGCTGGCTTTATGTGGAAGAGTGGGGAAGTCAACCCGGTTCATCAGATTATTCTCCGCCACTCATGTGGAGGAACGGGGAATCGAACCCTGATCTCCAGATCAGAGTCCACCGCTCCAAACCACCGCTCTTAACCACTACACCACACTGGTCTGATCCAGCAGGGGCTCTTCTTGTGTCCTTTTGAGGATCAAAGTACTGAAGAAGTTAATTTTGGTAGTCCTGAATCTGCAGAAAACTCCTGAGCAGTAGCATTCACTTAAAGAGATAGCGCAAATTGTGGAGGGCCATAGCCCAGTAATAGTGCATCTGGTTGGCATGCAGAAGGTGCCATGTTCAGTTCCTCTTGCAGTAGGCACTTTCAGTAGGGAGAATACCTTGAGTTTGCTGCTTCTCTTCTCCCTGTAGCCCCCTTCTCCAAGCTCAGTGATATTCCTGGGAGGCCTTTGACCCACAGGGGCACAATTTTGGGGTGGACAGACCTCGGTAGGCACAGTAACAGGAATGTTACTGTTGATGCTTACATTGCTACTTGGGTTGCATAGGGTTGATTAATAGTATTTAATGGCTTTTTGTATGCAAGTACCAAACAGAGAATTTCTTAATTTCGTATAGCATTCAGCCTAGCTACAGATACTATTTCTCAGTGACTGAGTTGTGACTGATCTTGACATTTCCAAAGCATACACATTTTGAATAGGTCCCCCAGCTCTTGGTGGAGGGGCTAAACATTTTAGGTGGTATAAAGAATGCAACAGAAGTCAAATGCTCAAATCAAGGTTTGTTTGGAATCTATAAGGTTGAGTTGGGGAAACTAGTTCTTTACGGAAGAACATCTTGGAAATACGGCATTTCTCCCTACCAACACTTTTGTGGTTCTCCCAAACGAGTCGCACTATGGGACAATATTGGCATAATTTCCCAGGGTTGTGGAAATTTATGTGCTATTCCTATGCTTGTTGAATTTGATTTTTCTTACAAAATGTCCCATGGAACCTCGGTCCATAGAATCTGACTTTGTGAGAAATGCAAGTTAGGAGGTCAATAAAGAACTGCACTTAACAAAAGATCATTTTATTGTTTCCTGTTCTGAGTACCTGAGAATCACTGGGGTGTCTGACACTAAATGCACCTGGGACTGGGAAGACATTAGTTCAAATCCCACCATGGAGCTTTTTGTCACTTTGGCTCAGCCATGCAGTTTCCACCTCGCCCACCTCACAAGATTGTTGTGAGGATCAAATAGCGAAGGAAGCCACCTGAGCTAGGAGTAATATGCAGGCTGTTTTACTCCCCCACCCAATCTATACATAACCATGAGGGGGAACAACTGAAAATTTAATTGAAAGTTGGGTTTTATGGGCTGTACCTTACCCTCATCTAACAAATGCGGAGCAATGCAAACAAAATCTTCAGAATTACCCTGATACGTTGCCAACTGATTGTTGTAAATGTTTTATTTATTTTATTAGATTTCTGCCCCACTATTACCCTACCAAGGTAGGGGTTCATTGGCTTAAACATGATTCGTATATATTCCTACTAAAACGTCTGATCTTTTCTCTTGTTGCAGAAATCGAGAAATTTCAAAAAGGGGAAGAAAAGGAAGAAGAAAAATATATTGATGTAGTGATTAACAAAAATATGAAACTGGGACAGAAAGTATTGATTCCAGTGAAACAGTTTCCAAAGGTATGTTGAGTGATGACAAGTTAGAATTTGATGGATGTGTGTTCAATGCATGTTTTAAATGGCTCTGTGTTGTGCGATTCATCACCGCAACGTAACCCTGGCTTGTTTTTCTTACCTACTAGCCAGATTTGTTAACTGATCATGGTTTAGCATCCTGATTTATAGACAAAAGAGCAAAGCATAGTTGTTATTTCACTTAATATCTAGGTCACAAGGAACTGTCCTGGATGTCTCCAATCTTGGTACTGTGTTCTGGAGAAGGAGACCATGATTGCTTATTAATGGTAGCTGAGGTTCCTTGCTCGCTGGACCCACACTTTTCTGCTGGGAGTCTATGCACCAGCAGTCTCCAAGCGCAAATCAGGAAGTAATTTGAATCCCTGCCCCTTGAAATGCTGCTTTGTAATTGGCTGTTGTAAGAGAAAAGTCCCCCCCAAAACCCAATTGCTTCATAAAAAGCATTTTAAGAGTGTGTTAAGAACAAAAACAGGAGCTATTTGAAAGGAATGGGGGTGGGGAGGGAAACCCAAGCCTGGTTTTTAAAAGCCTTTCTTCTGCTCAGAAAGAACTCCAAGGAAGTAGGAAGTATTTGAATCCCCGTCCCTTGACATGCTGTTTTGTAATTGGCTGTCTGATTGCTGTGAAAGAAACCAAGCTTCTGTGTCCCGCACTTTGCCTTATGCATGGGGATTTCAAACGGGCTGAGCTCTGGGGAGGGGGAAAATTCGGGTTAATAGAGGGACGGGAAGTCCCGGGATTTGTGAGGGCTAGCAGCATGGTCATCTCTAATGGAGGGAAAAATCATCCTTAACTCCAAGGAACAACCGAGACAGACGGGGGATGAACGTGAGTGAAAGTACTCATGCATAAACGACCCATGTGGGCCCAAGGACCACAGCTAGTGTCCACTAAGGCCTAGTTGTTGTTTTTTTACTTGCTGGCTCCCTTTCCAATGATTTCTTAGGAGTCTTATTGATACTTGGAGGGGCAAGCAAATGTGCAGGTACGTATGTACTTTGTGTTAGCAAGTGCCCTGTTCTCTCCTTTGTTTCTGCAAGGAGTAGCTTTGGTTTCTCTCTGGCATCTGAGGTCTCCCAATAAGAAGAGCCAAGTGGGCAGATATCTTTATTGATATTAAAGGGAAGGCGAGTTCAACAACAGCAATTAATTATGCATTAAAATCTATATTTTAGATTGTAAACACTATTCGCAGTGCTGCGGTTATGTGGGAAGATTGCAGAGAGCAGCACCGGTGTTATTACCATGTGCCCCTTTTAAAAAATAAATGAAGAGTTCTTGCTTACATAAAGTAACTGCTTACATAAAGTAACAGAACTAAGGTTGGCTATTTCCTAATTGATATTTTGGGTCTGTATGAATGTTCTGTCTTCTGATTTATATTGCGCAATAGCTGCTTGACATTGTGCAGTGGATTCCTTGCATGGTTTACTGTAAATGAATAATCCCTCATTTAGGAATGCACCGAAGATTTATGCATATGGCTTTCCCTTAATAGCATACCTGGCCCTGTATTTCAGACTGCAAAAGAAGCCTTATAATCGTTAAATCGTGACAGTCTTTTGAAATATATTGACCACTGTTCCATTAAACTGCAAAGTAGATCTTTACATAAGTTAACTATGGAGCACCAATTTAAGCAATGATTGTTTTTAATAAAATGAGGTGAATTGTTGACGAGGCATTATTGATGTCTCTTTTTTTTAAGAGCTCTTACTAATTGTCTGAGGCTACCTCTACAAAATAAACAATAACCATCTTGGCTTAATTGTCGCCATTTTTTTTAAAGAATCCTGGGAATCTAGATTTGTTGTTAATACTTGAAGCTGTTTGCTGTCATGAGTTCTTGGGGGTAGAAGGCAAGCGATGAACAAAGCTGGTTTGCCAACCAGGGCTGACCCTGCTTACCGGCAAAGAGCTGATGAGACCGGGCTAAGAACTATAATTACCAGAATTCTTTGGAGAGCCTGTGGCAGCTAAAGGCCAGTGCATATGTCACATGAAACTGCCATATACTGAGTCAGACCATCAGTCCGTTCAGGCCAGTACTGTCTACTCAAACCAGCAGCAGCTCTCCAAGATCTCCGGCAGAGGTCTTTCGCATCACTTACTGCCTGGTCCTTTTAACTGGAGATTCCAAGGATTGAACTTGGGACCTTAAGAACATAAGAAAGGCCATGCTGGATCACACTAAGGTCCATCAAGTCCAGCAGTCTGTTCACACAGTGGCCAACCTGGTGCCTCTAGGAAGCCCACCCTGGCAGCACATACACATGAAGTTGTCTTACACTGAATCAGGTTATTAGAGCCATTAGATTCACAAGTATTAGGAATAGGTTTCAGTCTTTCATTCACTTAGTTTCTCCCGGCTCACTCAGAAACCTCCCCCATTCTCCCCCACCCCTTTACTTTGGGTCAGCATTATATCTGACCACTGTCGTTCCCTGAGGTGCATGCCAGAAACAACAAGTCTAGTTTTGGATTGGCCTCATACTGCTCTCTAATCTGGTGAACTGGGTTTGAGTCCCCACTCCTCCACATGAGCAGCGGAGGTCATCTGGAGGACCGGGTTGGTTTCCCCACTCCTACTCATGAAGCCCGCTGGGTGACCTTGGGCTAGTCTCAGTTCTCTATGAACTTTGTCAGCCCCACCTACCTCACAGGGTGTCTGTTGTGGGGAGGACGGTGATTGTAAGCCGGTTTGATTCTCCCTTAAGTGGCAGAGAAAGTCGGCATATAAAAACCAACTCCTCTTCTTCTCTTACCAAGCAGGGTGGATTTCCTCCAGGAGTAATGCTGGCCCAAAGTAAAATGGGATGTGTGATGATGGGCAGAGAGCATGGTCCTTGCACACAACTCCTGACAACTGCTCCCACTATAAACAGTCTAGCTGACAGCCAAACTACTGTTACATCTTCATCAGCCCTGCGCTGGCTTCGAGGCCTGGTTATATGCTTCAGTCTCAACAAAACTGCTTCAGCTAAAAAAAAAAAAAAATTATGAGTCGCTCCTGCATTGCAGCAGCAGGTATTGCCTCCCCAGGGTTTTTCATGATGGGTGCCATGTTTGTTTGTTTGTTTTTTCTTTTCTTTAGGGGTGTCTTAAAGTCTTTGCTTTTTTCATAACATTCTCTGCATTCAGGAGTGGCCGCTGGTGCGGCATGTAACAGATACTCAGTCTGAGCCCCTTGAAGCACAAGAGAACTTCATCTACATTCTTTAACTTTTTAAATTTAGTTACAAAGAGATTAAAGTAAAAAAAAAGAACACATACAAGCCAATAAAGATCAGAACGAGGATCTATCAAGTCCTGCCTTCTGTTTCCAGCAGTGTGCAGCAGGGGAAGGGAAAAGCTCTTCCCCACTGTATGTCCCTACTATTTGGACAGGAATACTGTCTGGAGATTCATTTAGCTATCACAGCTAAGAACCATTGATTTGGGATCTCCTTTATCCTTCTCAGAATCCATTTAAGCTACTGACCATCATCTAATCCTGCTGCAGTGAATTCCACAAATTAAATATGTTCATTAACAAGAATTTCCCCTTGTTTCTTTTGAATCAGTTTAATTAGGTTACCCCAAATTCTAGCATTAGGTCAGGGAAATCTCCCTGTCTTGACGATTCACAACTTCATGAACTTTTGTCGTATCCTTCCCCCTTGAAATCCCCCCTCCCTGAAGACTATGAACTCCAAATATTAGACTACTCATAAAGTAGGTATTCCAGCACTTTGATTACTTTGCTATTTTCTGTGCCTTTCTCAGTGCTGTGATATTTTATAGAGACGAGGCTGCCAATACAGCACACGCTGTTCCATAACTGTCTATCCGGTGCATTCCAAATGTGGTTGCGCTATAGATTAAATTTTTAATAATATATTTCTGGACCCTTCATTTTCAGTACATTTTCTTCACCCGAGATGAATTTGATATTTTTT
Organism: Euleptes europaea; assembly: GCF_029931775.1. Lineage (NCBI taxonomy): Eukaryota > Metazoa > Chordata > Lepidosauria > Squamata > Sphaerodactylidae > Euleptes > Euleptes europaea. The sequence goes on along the minus strand of NC_079319.1, from coordinate 8,906,872 downwards.
GCTGCTACACACTGAGATGGTGTTTTCATGTCCACCACAACCACAAGATCTCTTCCTGAGATAGTCTCAGCTGGTTCAATTGAAATAATAAATAAGAAGATAGAATCCTCCACACCCTGTGCATTACTTCAAATATTGTTACGTCTAGCCTCATTTGCCATGTGTACGGTTCAGCAACTTTGGAGAGATCCTTCTGGAAGTCCTTTGGAGTCCACTTTAGCTTTTAACATCCTGAATGGGCATCAGAGGAGCATGCCTATTCGGTGATTTGGAACACAGGCAGGAGAATGCTGCTGCAGTCGTCTTGTTAGTGGGCTTCCTAGAGGCACGTGGTTGGCCACTGTGTGAACAGACTGCTGGACTAGATGGACCTTGGTTTGATCCAGCATGGGCTTTCTTATGTTATATTATTGCACCCCACCATTCATCCCTGATTGAAAAAGTTGGATCTCAGGAACCCCATACAGATTTTAGGAGAATCACTGCTTGTTTTCTTCCATTGTGGAAACAGTTTGTCCCATTTAGTGTCTTCAAGCATTTGTAGTCACCTTTCTGCCCAATAAAGACTTGCAAATCATTTGCTTTTGACAAAGAGCAGGGACACTTTTTGCCAATAAAAGCAAGAAATAAGAACAAGAAGCAAGCCCATTGGCCACCAATGACTTGGTCATAACAGTTTTCAGGAGATGCCTAAAGGTGAGTAGTGTAGATGCCTGGTAGATGTTCCCGTATATTTCAAAATGTGGATGCTGTATCTGTTGAAACAATTTTCATCCCATTGTAAGCCCTTGGCCCATCTAAACCATAAACCACATCAGAGACAGTCAGGTCCAAAGAAGTTGGTTTTTACTGGTCAAATAGGTTAACAGAGCACAAAGAAAAGGTGACAGCAATGGAGCTTGTTGGCTTGCACTTGGTAATATAAAAGCATGGAAAAAAGCAAGAGATTACAAAACACAAACAGTTCTGTGGTTCTCACAGCTTCAAAAGAGTTTAGGTATGCATAACAGTCCTTGAGAGCTGGTCAGTGGGAAAACGAAAGCAACTGAGACACAGGCCTGACACCCATCTTTTTGCTGTTAGGATCAAGCAAAATATTTAACACAAAATCTCAAACATGACAACAAATAATCTAACAAATTCGAAGGGAAAAAGAGCCAGAGGCCAGCAGAGCCAGCAAAATTAGTAACTTGTATCTCTGAATGCCGTCTGGAACGGTACAGTCTCTACTGTGCAGCAAGGGTGGTGCAGATGAACCTCCTGAATTCACTCTGCCCATCAGAGGGGAATTAAACAGGATGTAGAGGAGAGGTCCACAACCTCATTGAGCCTGTGGGCATTTTTGGAATTTTGAGAACACGTAGTGAGAACCACAAAAAATGGCTTCCATTGAGTATGTGGGACCATTCCAAATATGGAGTAAATCCATTCACGAAACGTTGAAATGTTCCACAGAATGTTAAGAGTGGTTCCAAGCCAAACATCTTCTAGTGATGGAGGCAACTATTTCCAGTTAGGTGCTCCCTGTAGGCGTAAAGGTGATCCTCATGGGCCTTTTTAAATCACTTCTTACTCCAGTGTGTTGGGGTAAAGCCAGAGTAGGCTCCTTGCTTTAGTGAAGAGATTCTTTGGAGAAGAAACAAATGGGCACTAGAAAGCACGTTGATGGAAGCCAAGTTGGGGATCACTAATGAGAGTAGGAATAAATGGGCAGTTTTAAGAGAAGAGTTAGACAATGGACGCACTGAGTAGCTCGTGGAGACACGTTTATTTTCTCCAAGGATAGGAGTGGGGAAACAAATCCAGTTCATCTTCTGTCTTCGGTGCAGCCCCACATGTGGGACTGCGCCTGCGCGCAGGCCTGCCGCCGGAAAAAATTCAATAGCCTTAGTCCTCCACCGGGGATGCCCCTCCCTCACAGGCAGGGCCGGCCTTCGCGCCGTGCAGCCCGCATGCTACTGGGCGGGGCATCCCCTTCCCTCCTCAGTTCCTTTTTTGCCGCCGCCTGGATTGGAGCTCCTTGCCTTACCTCTCCGAGTTCGTAAGTTCTGTGGGCCGCGCCCGGCCCTCCTTCTCTTTCCTACCAAAAAAAAAAAAAAAAAAAAGATAAGAAGAAAGAAACTTAAAAATAAAATAAGTAACTAAAGGACGTTAACAAATAAGCTGAATACGTGATGGCCTCTAAGGCCCCCTTTAAGATCTGTAAGAAGTGCCCGGCCAAGATACCGCACTCAGATCAACATGAACTCTGCTTAACTTGCTTAGGCGAAGGTCACAACGTGTCTAAATGCTCCATATGCCAAGGCTTCTCTACCCGGTCTCGCAATGCTCGCGCGCACCGGCTGAGCGCCGAATTGTGGAAAAAGGCTCTCTCGGCTCCCTCCCCTTCGACGGGTTCTAGGACCCCGGGAGACACGCAGTCGACTAGATCGGTACCGATCCCTGGTACCAGTTCGACACCGAGACCCTCGGATCCGACCTCCTCGGATCCGTCCCGGAGCCATAAGAAGCACAAACGCAAGACGAAACATCTTGACAAGCCGTCTAGCTCCGGCCATCCAGTGTATAAGAGGCCTGCGGAGACACCAAGACCCCTGGCACCGGACGTCTCCATCCCGGTACCGCCCTCGGTACCACCATCGGCACCGCACTCGGTACCACCATCGGCACCGCACTCGGTACCACCATCGGCACCGCCCTCGGTACCACCATCGGCACCGCCCTCGGTACCACCTTCGGTACCGAGGACGCCCTCGCCTCACCTGGACTCGCCGTTCCACTCCTTCTCTGAAGCAGACTTGGATCCCCTCGAGGACCCTCTCTTGATTACGGATCCGGACCCGCTAGACCCAGCCTCTATGGTACCGACCCCCTCGGTACCACAACAAATTTTCCAACCAGCTCCCTCCACCTCTGGGCCCACAATCTCCCCAGAGTTGGTCAAGGACTGGATCGAATTCTGCCGCTTCAGACGGCTTTCCATCAGAGGCGAACCAGTGGTCCTTCATACACCTCAATTACCCTCTCCATTTACCCCTCTGACTCAGCGCACTCCTAGACCGGAATCCGAACTGGAGGAAACAGTCAAGGGATGAAAGCTCTGAGGATGTATCAGAACCCTCACCAGATGAACTGGTAGGGGACACAGAGGCTATTTCACCATCTGAAGATCTCAGGCTCCGGACGGAGCAAATGATAAGGATGGCTGAAGCATTGGACATTAATATCTCCACAACGGACAATAGGCCTAAGGACAAGATCCTTAGTCGTCTCTACCCCGATACACCGGGCATTGCTGCCTTCCCCATACTGGAGGGCCTCTCAGAGATAGCCACATCTCTCTGGAAGAAACCTGCTTCCTTACCAGCCTCTTCCAAGAAGGTGGAAAACCTGTATAGGACAAAATCTGAGTCGGCTGAATTCCTCACAATCCACCCTCCGCCCTCCTCCATAGTGACCACGGAGATGCAATCTCGGCAGCGCCAGGGACCACATTCAACCCCTGCCGACAAGGAGAGTAAACGACTCGATCAGCTGGGCAGACGGACATACACCTCCTCTGCCCTGAGTTTCCGTATATCCAACTATCAAACCATCATGGGGGGGGGTACCAGCTTTTTTTGTGGGAGAAGGCTGCCCCCCATATTGACCTGCTTCCAGAGGAGTCTAAGAATGCCATGCGTCTTATCCAAGCAGAGGCCACTCGCTTATCGAGACAGCAGATCAACGCAGGCAAACATGCTGCAGATAGTGCAGCTAGAACGATGGCTTCAGCAATCACCCTACGTCGCCACTCTTGGCTTCGCTCTACTGCCCTTCCGTTGGACACGAGATCACTTATCGAGGATCTCCCATTTGAAGGCGATACCCTGTTTGCTTCATCTACCACAGAATTTCTCACGAATCTCAAGAAGGACCGCCAGACCGCCCGTTCTCTAGGGGTAGCTCCTCCTTTTCACCAACAACAGAGGGACAAACCTCAATATCGTCAACAATCTTTCGGCCCATCCTTCAACAGATACCAGAGATTTCAAAGATTTCACCCGTATCCTCCACAGGATAAATTCCAACATCAGCAACCTAGACCAAAACACGGTTTCAAGCAACGCTCTCACCCTAACCCCCAGAACAAGGATCAGAGACAACCCTCACAAAAGTTCTGACTATTTCCGCAACCCTCAGAGGAGGGACTACCGTTCATGAATAGGTTGGCTAAGTTTTCTGAGGCCTGGCAAGCTATCTGCGCTGATACCTGGGTTCTCAGGGTTATTTCCCAGGGTTACCACCTGGAGTTTAAATCCATCCCTACTTGTTTCTCTGCCAGTTCTGCGGCAGACAACCCACTCCCAGAATTTGCACCCCAACTAGGTGAACTTCTCCTGAAGGGTGCTGTTGAAAAAGTTAACCTCCCATGTTTGGGATTCTTTTCTCGTATCTTTATGGTTGATAAGAAGGATGGGGGCTCTAGACCCATTATTGATCTTAGATTTTTGAATAAATATTTACGAGTTTCCAAGTTCAGAATGGTTTCCCTACCCTCTGTGATGGAACTTATTTCACCTCATACATGGTTCGCAGTTTTGGACCTGAAGGACGCTTACTTCCATATTTCCATCCACCCTGAACATCGACACTTCTTAATGTTTCGTTATGGGTCTGAATTTTTTCAATATTCTGTCCTCCCTTTCGGCCTTGCCACGGCCCCCAGAGTATTTACGAAATGCATGGCGGTAGTTATGTCCTTCCTCAGAGACCAGGGATGCACGATTTATCCCTACCTTGACGATTGGCTGCTCACGGCTTCTAGCCCTGAGTCTCTCTCCGTCAATTTGCAGCTGGTTCTCTCTACCTGTTCAAAGTTGGGACTGATGGTCAGCTTGAAAAAGTCTAAATTAAGCCCTTCTCCCAGAGCTCAGTTTATTGGTGCCGTGTTAGATTCCACAGCAGGTCGGGCATTCCTCCCCACTGAGAGGGTGTCCTCCATTAAGAGGCTAGTCCATCTTTTTATGAGATATAGACACCAACCAGTAGTCTCTATACAGAGATTATTAGGCCTAATGGCATCGACCACTGCAGTGACCCCTCTAGCCAGGCTTAAGATGAGGGAACTGCAAAATTGGTTCATTAGGTCCTACGACTGCTCTCGCCACTCCAAGTGGTATAGACTGTCTATCCCTAGGCCTATTCTGCGATCACTACAATGGTGGCTCTCTGAGCCTAATCTTCTTAAAGGGATCCCTCTGGGGTTTTGGACTCCAAGTTTTACAGTCACCACAGACGCCTCTATGGAAGGTTGGGGTGGTCATTGCGGGAGTCACTATGTTCAGGATAGATGGTCTCCTAGTGAGTTGTCTATGCACATTAATTTTCTAGAACTGAGAGCTGTGCGTTATGTTCTTACCTCATTCTCAGATATCCTCCAGAACTCGAGAACACTTTTACAATCGGACAACTCCTGCACAGTGTTTTATGTAAACAAACAAGGGGGCACAGGTTCCATTCCTCTCTCCAGGGAAGCCCAGAGGATCTGGGCAATAGCTGGGAGACACAACATAGACCTACGTGCCATGCATATAGCGGGGATCCACAACACCTGGGCGGATTCCTTGAGCAGGGTTTTTACCACAAACCACGAATGGGAACTACAGGATCAGTTTATCCTCCCCATTTTCCAAGAATGGGGCACTCCTCAGATAGACCTGTTTGCGACCAGGGGCAACAAGAAAGCGGTAGAATTCTGCTCTCTCGCGGGGAGCGACCCCTTGTCCCTGGGAGACGCCTTCCAGCTTGTTTGGTCGAACCGCCTGTTTTACGCCTTCCCCCCATTCCCCCTGCTTGCCCGAGTTCTGGGGAAAATAGCTGCAGACAACACCGACTGCATTCTCATAGCACCCCGATGGCCGAGACAGATATGGTTCACCCTTCTTACACACCTGGCGGGGGGGAATTACAAGCCACTTCCAGACCACCCGAACCTACTTCGCTGGGGGGAACTGGCCCATCACGATGTACAGAGACTACACCTCATGGCGTGGAGAATCCTTCCCTCTCATTAGTGGGTTGTTCACAGCCGGTTCAGGAGGTCCTTTTGCAAGCTAGAAGGCCCTCGACTCGTTATTTGTATGACAGGAAGTGGGATAGATTTTTAGCCTGGGCGGATCAGGAAAGTTTTTCTCCCTTTACCTGCCCTGTTCCTAAGATCTTGGATTATTTGTTGGAATTAACCAAGAGGGGACTGGCAGTCTCATCCATAAGGGTACATTTGGCTGCAATTTCAGCCTTCCACGATAAGGTGGAGGGTTATACAGTTTTCTCCCATCCCCTTGCAAAACGCTTTCTGAAGGGTCTTAATAATTTATTTCCTCCTACTCCTATACTAACGCCCCAATGGTCACTCTCCCTGGTCCTAGCCAAACTGATGCTAGCACCCTTTGAGCCTTTAGCTCAGGTACACCTGTCGTTTTTGTCGGCTAAAATAGCCTTCCTGGTGGCTGTGACATCAACTAGGAGAGTAGGGGAGCTGGCAGCCCTTCGTATTGATAGCCCCTTTCTCAGGGTTTATAATGAAAGGGTGGTCCTCCACCCTAGTTTTAGATTTAAACCCAAGGTGATCTCTTCCTTTCACCTAGCTCAAGATTTAGTTCTACCTGTGTTTTTCCCCAATCCTTCCTCTCAAGCAGAGAGGACGCTACATACCCTTGATGTAAAAAGGGCTCTCCTTTATTACATTGACCGTACCAAACAGTTTAGAAGGTCCAAGTCCCTGTTTGTATGCTATCAGGGTCCCAAGAAAGGTAAAGCCGCCTCAGCCCAATCTATAGCGAGGTGGGTGGTCACGGCGGTTAGAATAGCCTATAAACAGGCGAAGGTGACATGCCCCTTGGGCATTAGGGCGCATTCCACCAGGGCGCAGGGTTCTTCTGCTGCTCTCCATAGAAAAGTTCCTGTGGGCGACATCTGCAGAGCGGCGACGTGGTCTTCGGAAGACACCTTTGTGAAGCACTACGCTCTGGACCTGCAGGCCAGGAAGGATGCAGCAGTGGGTAGAGCAGTTCTGCAGACCCTTTTTTCCTGAGTCGACCCCACCACCTACTGGGTAAGCTTGCTAATATCCCACATGTGGGGCTGCACCGAAGACAGAAGATGAAAACAGAGTTGCACTTACCTGTAACTGCTGTTCATTGATGTCTTCGGTGCAGACACACATCCCTCCCTTCCGACCCCGCTGTCGACCTAAAAAAAAAGAAAAGAAAAGAAGAGAAACAAATTATTAAATGAAGGGATTAAGTTATAGCTGGTTCGTGTATTCCAGTCTTGGTCGGCGGCGGAGAAGGAACTGAGGAGGGAAGGGGATGCCCCGCCCAGTAGCATGCGGGCTGCACGGCGCGAAGGCCGGCCCCGCCTGTGAGGGAGGGGCATCCCCGGTGGAGGACTAAGGCTATTGAATTTTTTCCGGCGGCAGGCCTGCGCGCAGGCGCAGTCCCACATGTGTGTCTGCACCGAAGACATCAATGAACAGCAGTTACAGGTAAGTGCAACTCTGTTTTCTCCAGATCCGAGTCCACCTGCTCTTAACCACTATACCATGCTGGCTTTCCTTGGCTAGAAAAGAAAAGAACTGTCACTACCCTCAACCATAGGCCTGGTAAGCCCTAGATGTTGCCCCTCAGGCATGTGTAGTAGCATCCATGGTTGCCAGTAACAATGGAATGTCCTTTGAGCTGGTGTTTATGATTTACTGCTGATACTTAACATGTGTCATACAAATTGTGGTTCTTGACTGTAAGTTATCTACTTATTGTTGGTTGGAACTGTGGTTTAAATGGTCTTCCGTTGATCCTCTTTTGAATGCAGGTCTGGGTATGGCTAAATACAGCAACAGTGATAATTTTTCTGTGCATTTCTCTTCTCCTTTTCAGTGGCTGTAAAATTTACAGTGCAATCCACTCCTTTTGCAAAAACAGCTGAGTGTAGTTTTCGGCAACATTTTTCATTCCTGGCGATACTCTGCAGCTCCTCCATGCCATGGACAGTTTTTTTATTGCTTTATTTTGTCTTTCAGTTCAACTTTGTGGGGAAACTTTTGGGCCCGCGCGGCAATTCTCTGAAGCGCTTGCAAGAAGAGACATTGACAAAAATGTCAATATTGGGAAAAGGATCCATGAGGGACAAGGCAAAGGTAAAATTGCTAGCTGAAGATCATTAGTTTGCGCTGTTCTGCTTTGTGTGCCTTTCTTGGCTGATCCTACTATAGTCTGGGGAGACTGAAAGCAAACAAATCAAGATATATATAACCCCATCTCCTTCAGCGTTCTGCATGCAGGCTGGTTCACCTCCCATCATATAATCTTGTCTTTAATGGTAATCCCCGGTGGCATGCCTTACTTATGGCTGTAGACTGCCATATAAGTGGCTGGAACTAAATGCAGTGACATACATGGGCTGCCACCAAAAACAGCCCCTGGGATGTAGTGGACTCTAATTTGGAGAACCAAGTTTGATTCCCTACTCCTCCACATGTGCGGTGGACTCTAATGTGGAAAACCAGGTTTGATTCCCCACTCCTCCACATGAGCGGCAGAGGCTAATCTAGTGAACCAGGTGGGTTTCCCCACTCCTCCACATGAAGCCTGCTGGGTGACCTTGGGCTAGTCACAGTTCTCTCCGAACTCTCTCAGCCCCACCTACCTCACAAGGTGTCTGTTGTGGGGAGGGGAAGGAAAGATGATTGATTGTAAGCCCGCTTGGGTCTCCTTAAAAGGTAGAGAAGTCGGTGTATGAAAACCAACTCTTCTTCTCCTCCCCTTTCCTCCCTTTGTAATGTGTGACATGACTCCACTGCGCTGTTGGTTTTCCCACCCTGCTACACTTCCGTGTCAGCTGGTGGTGAAGGACAAACTTCAAGTGATGTTATCTTGGGAGCTCAGTATTGGTAGGCATCACCCAGGTGAACTGTAAGAGGAGACTGTTTACAGCAGTGCCTGTGTGCCTTTCCTGTCTTTTCTGGCCAGTGAAGTAGGAAGGCACTTAATTCTCTTGGTGAATGGGGATATGAAAGCGCTACTGCAAGTGTTATGCTACCCTCTGATTCTTCTACCATAGTCATGCCATTTAGTCTTCTGATACTACTTTTCCACATTTCACTGATGAACATAGGGACAGTCTGGAGTGCTCGTGAAACCGCAGTTCTGCGTTTGCAGGTTCTGGTTTTGTTCCTCTTTCTGCATGCTGATTTATTCTGCCATAGTCTGTTCCTGGCTTCTAAAGCAGATGTGCAAGAAAAGGACTATAATTGTTTTCTTTATGTTTATTCTCACAGTAGGCATGATTCTACTCACTAGTCTAAAATAATAAGGCCTTTGGTTTAAGAGAAATGTTGAAACACTTAGATATTCATCTGTGCTCTGCAGTATATGGAAATTGTAAGTTAAGACCGCCACCTTCACTAGTGTGAGCAGTACAGGCATTGCCAGTCTGACATTTTTGCTCCCTGGTGACCTGAGCTGTACAGTTGTAAGCAGGTGCATGGAATTTCTTTTTCTTGCCCCTCTACACCAAAGTACAATGACAGCCCAGCACTTCTGTGCAACAGAAAAACAAGATTAAAAGACATTCCTTCCAAATTAGCCCCTTGTTTGCCAAGGAATAGCTTCATTAATTTTGGAAGGGTTTTAAAATGCATTATTTTATGCTATGAGTCATTCTTCAATTCCTCACCCCTTTCCACAAAAAGAAAAGCATTACAACTAAATGCAGGGCCTGTAAAAATATCTCCTTACTCAGTTTCTCACTCTCCTGGGATCCCTGTCCCTGGATAATCTTAGTGAAGATCACACTGCTTTTTCCATATCCAGTGGACAAGAGATCACCAGATTTATTTAGGGAAGACACACATGAAGGCTTACGTCAAAATGCACACACTCATAACTTGCCCTTACATGAATGAATGTTATACACAATGACTCTCATGTGACACTTAAATGTGACTTAAATGTGACAGTTATGTGTTGCCATGGCAGACAAGGGTAAAACAGAAAATGAATGAGCAACAGAGGTAACTGAACCTGCTGGAGTGTAACTGTACCTACTGGAGAGCCAGCGTGGTGTAGTGGTTTGGAGCGGTGGACTCTGATCTGGAGAACCGGGTTTGATTCCCTACTCCTCCACATGAGTGGCGGAGGCTAATCTGGTGAACTGGATTTGTTTCCCCACTCCTTCACATGAAGCCAGCTGGGTGACCTTGGGCTAGTCACACTCTCTCAGCCCTGCCTACCTCACAGGGTGTTTGTTGCGGGGAGGTGATTGTAAGCCGGTTTGATTCTTCCTTAAGTGGTAGAGAAAGTCAGCCTATAAAAACCAACTCTTCTTCTACCCAGTTGTGTGGGACAACTTGAACACATGAAGCTGCCTTATACTGAATCAGTCCCTTGGTCTAGCAAATTCAGTATTGTCTACTCTGACTGGCAGCTGCTCTCCAGGTTCTCAGGTAGAGATACTTAATCCTTAAGTATTAATTTAAGGATTGATGGCAACAATCCTGGGCTAAAGCTGATACAACTGACAATAATGGCCAGAAGGGGAACCACCCTGGGATATAGCAGCCACTGGCCCTGAACAGATTTTTACAGCAGATGCATAGTCACTTGGGTGTTATTACCTGGAAATATAAGTATGGTGTTTCCAGGTCATGGTGATAGAAATTGTCATCTCCACGCCTAGCTTTTGCCAGATGGCTGTGAAGGGTGAGAGCAAGTGACGCTGGACATTGCATACGTCCAGGAACCGTGCATACTCAAGGGGAGAAATCCGAATTCTGCAATGAAAAGCGAGCTTAATAAAGTTGGCACATCTAGTGCAACTCCGTATCTATTTTCCATAGTTCTGCAGGTAATCACGGGCAGAAGCTTTGCCCTGTTCCCAATTAGAAAGCTTGCTCAGTTCCCCGTTCTAGCTTATAAGATTCAAGCAGGTCATACTGCGTGCAGGGCCTTGAGGGCTAGAAGCTTGAGTTTGAGTAGAAATGCAAGTGCAGATTATCTGGGTGGTCAAGTTCTGCCCTTACATGGTGCGTTTGCTGAGCCGCGCTGCACAGACAGGCTTGTGAGTGCCTCTGATTTCGACTGCGGAGGGCATTAGATGTATTAATCGTGTAGAGACTTAACTGCTCAGATGATTAGTGAGTGAGACTGTCCAAAGCTCTTGATCGTGTTAAATCCTACTTTTATGTGCATATAATAGAAAACACACCCCTCCTCAATTGATCATGCAGGGAAATACTGTAACAGTTATGTCTAATGCTGTTCTGTCGCTAGGGCAGACGGGGACACTTATATCTCCCTGAGGTTGCTGGACATTTCAGTACCATTCATTTGCTTGACTATGGCCAAACTTGTAATATTGTCGTGTTTTTTAATGTGGATCATGTTTTGGCATCCTGGGTGCTGCTTGTAAGTTATCTTGTCTTGGGCTTGGCAGGATTGTTTGCCGGAGTATCTTTTTTCCCAGTGCTTTGTTTAGCCTTAAATTATTCAGTGGATCGGAGCTTGTACAGCATCCCAGGGGAGATTATTACAGTCTGAAAGATCTCACCGTTAAGAAGGATTTTGTGATAGCTGGCTTAGCCTTTTCCATTTTAAATTTCTTTCTTGCAAGCCCTACCCTTTTTTGCCTTGGAGCTCTCTATATTACTCATAAGTAAATCATTATCCTCATCTTTTGGAAGCCAACTTCATTAACTTTCAACTGAGACAACCTGCTGCTTAAACTCTCGGATGCAGATCTTTTCCAATTTTATGCCACAAATAAGCGGGTGGGAGTGGAGGGGCTAGAAGGGCTCTATTAAGGGAAGCTTTTATTTATATTGTTTGTTTGAATATCTAGCCCCATCTGTAAAAATTGGGCCACACTGGTATAAGAAAGACTGTTCTTCAAACTTGGGGTACACCCTCCCTCCCCCCGGTTTGTAGAAAAATGTGAAACCATAAAAATGGGGGCGGTGTCCAAAAAGCCTTAAAACTGAGCACTCATTTGTAAATTTGAAGGCAGAAGACTCTTCTTCTGTAGATGGTTGTAAAAAATGTGTGACCAAATTGATCTATGCTAGAGATAAGAGTTGTACTCATTTTGATGCTCAGAGGACATGTTCTCTACTTGCCCTGGGCCTGTTATCTAAGAGTAATTTTCCTTCCTGTATGGATTCTCTGGTTAGTCCAAAGTTATGTAGAATCTTTATGCTTTCAAGATTTAATTGCCCTTTTTCAATGGTTTTGCTGGGCCGTATGCTAAAGATCCCTTTCTCAGACTGGCTGTGTCCCTGCCCTCTTCAGTCAGTGGTCTCCTTGGTACATATCCTTTTGCACTGTCCTTATGTATACCAACTTAGGCTAAAATGGATTATACCATGTTTTAACAAATGGCCCACATCTTCTTGAGCAACTTTGGAGCAAAAGGTCCAGTTCTCTTGGAGGACTCTGACCCTCAACGTACTTATTTTGTTGCTCGTTTTTTTGGAGGCTGCAGAGAAGAGACGAAGAGAGGTGTTTTTAGAGATGGGTCTTTAAGTTTTATGATTTTATTGTTCAAGACGTCCGTCTAAGAACAGGGGGAAAGAAAGAAAACCAAGAGCATTTGTTTGCTCTTGCACAAGAAACTGTCTCCTCAAAGCATCCTTTTCCCCATCCCACCACTGAGACAGCCTGACAGCAAACGGGTGGGCCAGCCGGCCGGCCCCCCAACACCACTGAAACATCCACTGAGGTGGGTGGGTGTATAAGCAGGACCCAGGTTCCCCCTGCCGGCGAAACTGCCACTGAGGCAGCAACAGTGAAGGTGGGTTAGAGAAGTCAGGATGGAAGAGAGGGGGTTTCTTCTGGGGATGAAGTTCAGACAGGAAGGTGAGGCAGCCACCCTGCTGGCAGGCTGTGTGCTCCTTGACATCCCTTTGATGCAGTAGTAATGATCTCATCCCTGGTATAAGGAGATTGTACACCTGCTAGGTTAGGTCATCCTTTGTTTTGCAGCTGTTAGGCCTGAGAAAGTATTTTTGCTGAGGCAGTTATGGCTTTCTATGTTGCTATCTAAGAAAAGAGCTCATTGAAGTAAGCAGATGTGTTCATTTTTAGTCTTTGGTGCAGCCCCACATTTGGGACTGCGCCTGCGCGCAGGCCTGCCACCGGAAACTTTTACTAGGCTCAGGCCTCTAGTTGGGATGCCCCTCCCCTAGGGCAGGCGGGCCAGCTTCCCACCAAACCACCCCATGCTCCTGGGCAGGGCATCCCCTCCCTCCTCAGTTCCTTCTTTGCCGCCACCGAGAGTGGAACGTAATTAAACTTTCTCAGCTCCATTTTCTTCAAAAGTCGTCAGAACTGTTCGTTTGTGAGTTTTTGGGCTGCCGCTCAGGGCTTCCTGACCAGCCCCATCTTCTCCGCTCCGTGGAACGATTTCTGAGAGCCCGGTCCCCCCAGCCGCGTGCCGAGGGCCATAATGGCCTCCAAATTCCCTTTCAAGCATTGTCCCAAGTGCGATACCAAGATCCCGCACACAGACAGTCATGACCTGTGCCTACTTTGCCTAGGCAAAGGCCATAACGTCACCACATGCAAGATATGCCAGAAATTCTCTACCCGGGCACACAACACGCAAACTGCCCGCTTGAATGCCGAACTATGGAGAAAAGCCCTTATGGCCCCGTCCCCGTCGGTCGGATCCAGGACACCTCAGAGGGCTCAGTCGACCCACCGACCCTGCTGTCGACCTAAAAAACAAAACAAAAACAGAAGCAGATAAGTCAAAAGTAAGGAGAGTAGAAAGGGTAAAGAATCTTGAGCTCTCTGCGTATTAAGTAGGTCGGCAGCGGGCGAGGAACGAGGGATGCCCCACCCAGGAGCACGCGGTGGCTTGGCGGGAAGCCTGCCCGCCTGCCCTAGCTGAGGGGCATCCCAACTAGAGGCCTGAGCCTAGTAAAAGTTTCCGGTGGCAGGCCTGCGTGCAGGCGCAGTCCCAAATGTGTGTCTGCACAGAAGACTTCAATGAACAGCAGTTACAGGTAAGTGCAACTCTGTTTTTCTGATGATATTGCCTATTACAATAGCCAACCAGAATGCTTAGAAGTAGTCACATGATTGTGTTTATCAACTTTAGAGATTGATCAGGTAGATAGGTTTTCTCTATTAATATACATGGTTGTGAATAGCAAATCAGATTTCCTTGAACTGAGGCTCAGAAGGCAGAGATTGAAGAAATCCCTGATTGGTAAAACACTGGGACCTTTAGGCTTATTTGATAATCCTTAAGAGCAATAGGCAAGAGAATGAAATCAGATTCATTTTAACTGATATAACTAATTTTGGTAATTATTAGAACAATGTTAGGAACTTTAATCTTACTAGCCCGTATAACTACATATTGTGTAGGATCAATTATTTCACTTCTTTACTCTGTACTGTCTTGCTTAATAAAAAGAATCTCTTATCAGTACAAAATAGAAAGATTCAAATAGGTGTTTGGTCAATTACTGGTTGCTCGAATAAGAGAAACAACAGGACTCACGGTCTGAAAGATTATATTGTGTTATCAAAAGTTAGAAAGGATAACTTTTTCTGGCATGGTAAAACAAGGATTGATATGAAGCTGTGAATTGTATCTGAAGCAGAGCTTTGGAGAATTTTCAGCTCTTGATCTTTCTAAGTTTTGCGATCGGAAAAGTCAGTGCTATACCTTGCTGCGCCATCTGCCTCCTACCTTCGCCCAGGGGCTACTGTGTGTACACAGCGGTGGCAGCTGGCCTCTGCTGAGTCCCGCCAGCTGGCCTCTGCTTCGGCTGTGGCACATGACATCGACTGACTGGCATGTCCTGGCGGAGGTTGCCGACGAGTCAACCACTGCCAATCCAAACTACCAGGCTGTTTCCTGGTCAGGGATTGAGCGGGGCTGAGGAAAGGGCTCTGATCAGGCTGCACCTCTCTCGCCATGTGCCAGGCACTGTGCAAATCCATGCCATGGGTAGTAGTGCAAGTGTCAGGGCCCCCCAGACCCACAGAGGCAGGAATAGGTCGGCAAGGAATATGAGGCGGCAGGGACTGGGGAGGTGTTTGTTGACCATTAGCACTCCACACCCCAAGTCCACTGCACCAGGAAGATCTCCTGCACACACTCCATGCTAAAGCAGAATGGATGCAGGCTGCTTTGGGGCAGATGAGGCCTTTGGTGTTGACAGTCCTGGGATCTCCCCCACCCCCAATCTTGTGGGTCCCTACTTGTATGTCAAATTCTCAATATGGCCCCATCTGCAGATAGTTAAATCCAGGGATTGGGGCCATAGAGAGAGGAGGGGTGCTACAAATTTGGGGGTCCTCCAGTGTTGCAGAAAAGTCTGAAAAGTTTTAAAAGATGGAGGAAGGTTTAAATCCATAAGAACGAAAGAGCCTTGCTGGATCAGACCCGGGTCCATGTAGTTCAGATCAGGTCCATATAGTCTGGAGGTCCAACAACAAGGCATAGAGATTAAGGCCTTCCCCTGGTGTTGCCACCTAATTTTAATGCCTCTGAATGTGGAGGTTCCCTTTTGTCACCATGGCTAATAGCCACTTATAGATCTATTATCCATGGATCTGTTTGATCCCTTTTAAAAGCCATTTTAAAAGCTGTAGCCATCGCTACATCTTCTGGCAGTGAATTCCACATTTTAATCACTCACTGTGTAAAGAAGTATTTCCTTTTGTCCATCCTGAATCTATTGTCCATTGCCTTCATTGGATGCCCTCGAGTTCTGGTATTTTGGGAGAGGGAGAAAAAGTTATCTTCGCCAGCTCTCCATCCCATACATAATTTTATAAAACCTTATCATGTCACCCCTTAGTAGTCTCTTTTCTAAACTGAAAAGTCCCAGACGCTTCAGCCTTCCTCATAGGGAAGGTGCTCCAATCTCTTAATCAACTTTGTTGTCCTCTGCTGTGCTTTCGCCAGCTCTGCAGTGTCCTTTTTTGCGATACGGTGGCCAGAACTGCACACAGTATTACAGATTAGGCTGTACCATAGAGGGACATTATAATATTGAGCCTTTTTTATTTTCAGTGCCTTTTCCTAATAATGCCAAACATAGAGTTTGCCTTTTTGACTGCAGCACAATGGGTCGACACATTTCATCCTTCCCAAATGGAGGAATGTGTCGACTCTGCAAGCTTAGCCAATGTCAGCTTACCATCAGCAGAGGGGAGGGAGGGGCCCCGTGCCCTGAGGCAGCCCACCATGGCCTCTCCTCTGAAGGCTGATGGGTGGGGAGAACGAGCGGGAACCACCACCCATGGTGGCAGCACTGTGGGCAGGAAGTAGCCAGAACCACTGCTGCCCCTCACTACCACTTCTCCCCCTCCCCATTGTGTAACCCATGGAGAGGTGGCAGAGTAAGGAGGAACCAGTGCTGGTGCTATATGACCTGTGGAGAGGCAGCAGTATGTGTAGGCGAGGAAGGAGCTGCCAATGCTGCTGCTCCACCAGGAGCTGGTGAGTGGTTGGGCGAGATGGGTGAGTGGCGCTGCTGTGTCGCCAGCAAGCAGCTAGCCTGGCGGGCCAGCAAGAGAGATCGTTTCCCCACCCCACCCCATCCCTGCGGGTCTCGCAAGCCCCCGCTTGTGTATATGTATTTGCTGTTCTTTATAAGCAGCTTTGACAAGTTTCAGACAGCTAATTATGGTGTGTTAATTCCCCCCTGCTCTGAATTTCCTAATCAACTAATCAGATTGCTTTGCTTTTCCATCCCATTTAGGCAGTCTGAATGCTCTAAATTTTACAACAAGAAGATTAGCGGCAATGAGCTGGTGCTGATTGTCATTTCTAAGTAACTCATCATTATGGCACACCAAGAGCAAACAAGGAGAGCTTTCTTTGGGGAGGGGGGGGGGAAGTCAGTCAGTCAAACATCTATTTGTGGACCTATTGAGAAAGAGGTGCGAGCGCGAGGGTATTTTTAACACTTGCTAAATAAAATACGACCTACCACTGAAGTGTCTAACCTGATGCAGCAGCACTTCAGAAAGGAGCTGGTGCTTTCTGAGATAAGCAGAACTGAGAGCCCATTCACAATGCGGAATCTGTACCTCTCTGTGAGTGTCTCCTGTCCCTAGGTCTCATGAAAGGGGACTGTAACTAGGGGCAGGGAGACTGCTGTGCTAAGCTCCCTCCAAAACATTTTGGTCCCCCTTCACTCTCACTTTTTTATTTATTTATTTTATTTATGTAGTTACGCTATTTATAGCCCACCTTTCTCCCTGGGACTCAAGGTGGATTAAACAGAGTGAGTCGATACAATCAACAGGGATGGGTCGACATTCATAGAATCATAGAGTTGGAAGGGACCAGCAGGGCCATCTAGTCCAACCCCCTGCACAATGCAGGAAATTCACAACTTACCCCCCACCCCGTGACCCCTACTCCATGCCCAGTAGATGGCCAAGGTGGTCTCCCTCTCATGATCTGCCTAAGGTCATAGAATCAGCATTGCTGTCAGATGGCCATCTAGCCTCTGCTTAAAAACCTCCAGGGAAGGAGATCTTACCACCTCCCGAGGAAGCCTGTTCCACTGAGGAACCGCTCTAACTGTTAGAAAATTCTTCTTAATGTCTAGACCGAAACACTTTTGATTTAATTTCAGCCCGTTGGTTCAGTTTTTTTTTTTTGAAAATTTTATTGTTTTTTATAATATAAATTTTCCATGTTAACAAACAACAATACACGTAGTATTAAAAACTAAATCATAGGTAATGTTGTTATAATTGTTTAAATGCTAAATAAAAATAAAAAATAAAGGAAAATTTATTGACTTCCCCATCACCTCCGTCCGCCTCTTAATAAAGTATTCTATCCCATCGTGATATGGTCTGATCTTAATTATTCTTATATCTCAATTAGGTTTCAATCACATTATAATTTCAATATAATTGAATATGTTTCTTTATGTTAACAATATCATCTAGATCAGATTAAAAGGTACTCTTCCATTTTCCCCAGTCCTAGTTCATATTCACAATATTTCATCCAAGCCTCCCATTCCCCCATAAATTGAACATTGTCTTTTTGATTTAAAATAGCTGTAAGTTTTGCCATTTCCACCAGTTCAAACATTTTCATAGTCCAGTCTTTTTCCCCAGGAGTATCTGCCCCTTTCCATTTTGCTGCATAAAGCAGTCTTGCAGCTGTAGTCGCGTAAATCAAAAAAGTCCTTTGTTTTAACAAATCATCAGGTATCATACTTAATAGCATCATTTCTAGTGTTTTGGGTATGTTTTTTTGTACTATTAGTCTTAATTCGTTATATATCATATCCCAAAAATCCTTAGCTTTGTCACAAGTCCACCACATATGATAAAAAGAACCAACTTCTTTATTACATTTCCAACATTTAGGGGATGTCACTTTGTAGATCTTTGCAATCTTCTTAGGCGTTAAATGCCATCTATACATCATTTTATAGATATTTTCTCGAATTGACTGCGCATTTATTCCTTTCAGGTCTTTCGCCCATAGTCTTTCCCATTTGTTTAGGGCAATATCATGTCCCACAGTTTGAGCCCAATTAATCATTGTTGGTTTGATTATTTCCTGCTCACAATAAATGGTTAAAAGAAGATTATACATTTTAGAAATCAGTTGAGTATTATTATCTAATAGCATCCTGTGAAAAGGTGATTTTTCTTTAGAGAATCCATTCTTCATATCTTGTGTAAATACTGATTTAATTTGATGATATTGAAGCCATTGTAAATCGTCTTTAAGTAACTGAAAGTCTTTTAGTGAGCTTTTCTTTCCTTCCCAGTTAATTAACTCTTGGTAGGTGATAAATTTGTCCAATCTAAGTGGGCGTAATGTCAACATTTCTTGAGGTGATATCCACATTGGTGTTACTGGTTCAAGAATATGTTTATATCTCATCCATATATGAAATAAGGAAGACCTGATTATATGGTTACGAAATGATGCTTGTATCTTAATTTTACCATACCATAAATAGCCTTGCCATCCACTTATATTGTTAAAACCTTCAAGATCTAACAAACGCGAATTAGATAAGTTCATCCAGTCCTTTAGCCATACTAAAGCGGCCGCTTCAGCATAAAGTTGAAAGTTAGGTAGTGCTAAACCTCCTCTAACTTTAGAGTCCACCAGATGTTCAGCCCGTTGGTTCTGGTCCGACCTTCTGGAGCAACAGAAAACAACTTGGCACCATCCTCTGTATGACAGCCTTTCAAGTACTTGAAGTATATTCAGTAAACAATGAAATAGGGTTAGGATTGTAGAAGTCTTGAACCAACCAGAACTCTAAAAACAGAACTGAAGCAAAGCATAAGTATTAACATGACTTATTAAGTAGTACAAAAATTACATAGTAGGATTCCACTTTTACAGCATGGTATACACAGTAGTATAGACCAGGGCTTCTTAAACCTTTTCCACTCGCGACCCCTTTTTGCCCAAGAAATTTTTACGCCACCCCGTGTATACAAAATAGGTATATAAATCAAACATTTACTGAATAATAAATCATAAATTTATTTAAAAACAATATTTTACTGTTGCCAAATTTTTCGCGACCCCATTAAGTTACACAATCCCATATGGGGTCACGGCCCACAGTTTAAGTAGCTTTGGTATAGACCACAGTCCCGAATTGTTTGTCGAAGTAACTTTGTGAACTATTTTGTACAGTGCAATTATGTATGTGATTTGACATATTGGATTTATAGGCCACCCTTTCCTGGCCAAGCCAGGCTAATTGATGTACTTGTCATCAGGGGAAATGTATAGACTGTCGTCCACCCGATTGCTTAGTAATACACAAACTGCTTCTGCCTTCCTGTATTCTGGGCAGTGAATTCTCTGAGATGGACCGTAAAACACTTAAATCAGAAAATGGCCTGTCCATGCAGACAGCTGATTTCCACGTTCACAGAATCTCCCCTACCCCAGGTTCCAAGATGCCTTATTTCTTTTGCTCCCTTGAATACAGAGTGATGGATCCACGCAGGGGGCAAAAGCCCCTAAAGGTTTGCTCCAGACACTTCTTCCCTACCTCCACCCTTCAACTCACAGTCTCTGGGGCAGGTTCCTCCGTACTCACCTGTATGCATTCTGTGTAGGTCAGTACAATCTGCCCAGCATCTCTGCCTGATCCGCAGCCCGAGTTGCTAAGCAACAGAGGCAAGGAAGTAGGGGGAGAGGAAAAGGCCAGGAAAGGAGGTACACAGGGAGAGGAACCAGGGGGTAACGAAGCAAACTAGAAGTGGTACAGCCAGTGTGAATAGCAGGAACAATGCTGGGTGTCTCTGGGTGTAGAGGAGTCCATAGTTCAGAAGAGAAAATGGCAAATGGCTTTGAAAACCCAAGGTGTAGGAAGTAGTTGTCAACTTGTTGATTTTTAAAATTATTCAGGGGTGTTCTGGGTGGGGGCAGAGCTGTGGTAAGAACATAAGAAAGGCCATGCTGTATTAGACCAAGTCCATCAAGTCCAGCAGTCGGTTTACCCAGTGGCCAACCAGGTGCCTCTAGGAAGCCCACAAACAAGACAACTGCTGCAGCAGTGTCCTGCCTGTGTTCCAAAGCACATAATATAATAGGTGTGCCCATCCGATCCTGGAGAGAATAGGTATGCATTATGACTAGTATCCATTTTGATTAGTAGCCATGAACACCTCTCTTCTCCATGAACATGTCCACTCCCCTCTTAAAGCCTTCCAAGTTGGCAGTTATCACCACAGGGAGGGAGTTCCTGGTAGAACCTGATGGATAGGATATAAAGTCTGAAAGATGTGGAACCTTGTGAGTTTAGGGTGCTTCAGCCGGAGGTACCTGGTGGGTGAAGGGGATGACAGCTGGAAGAACCTGGTAGGTGAGGTAGAGCCAGTGTGGAACCTGGTGGATTCTGGCAGAGCTTGGCACTGGCTTGAGTCTCTGGGTTCGTAGCTCCCAAGGATGCTTGCCTGACAGCATCTGGTTACATTGGTCAGTGCAGTAAAATGCTGGTGATAGACCACCTTAAGCGGGCAGAAGGTCCACTTTTTTCAGCTTCCATCTCTCTCTCTTTTTTTTTTTTTGAGAGCCTGAAAAATATGGTAAACAGAAAGGCTTACAGCACTTCAGAAATTAATAGATTTATTGTAGTATAATCTTTCTCATGCTGCATCTTTAGAAAATAAATCTAGGATAGATCCCCCCCCCCCCGCAGTGAAAACAAAACTTGTTCCACATGGAATAGAGTTATCTCTGAATAGGCTTAGAATGTTGTCCGCAGGGGACAACACTGAGCCCCTGCTTAAGGTAGGTTTAGGAGTAAGAAAATAGCTCTAAATCCACCCACAGCTATCTTGATAGGGAGGGGCATTTCATGCCTGAGTTGTGTCCCTGTTTTGGTAGAGAAAGCAGCCTTCCTTGGCCATCCAGACTGTGTTGCCTAGGGGGTGTGTGACTTGGTGGTTCTGAGCCATCTGGCTTCATTGGCATCGTGCTGGAGTGGACACGGTCAGGGTTGGGAATCATCGAAGGAGAACCTTCTACTTCCCTGGAGTTTCTCCCTGAAGGGTTGGAAAATATAACATTTGGCATAAGTATGCAAGAGGCAAACTGTTAAGAGTCAGTATGAGGTCGATCTAGTCCAGAATTCTGCTTCTCCTCTGAGGCAAGGGCATCTTGTGATCAGTGGGTGATTCCTATGCACTTCTGGGGAGGCAGGACCATTTTTTTTTTCATTTCCTGTCTCCTTGGCAGGAATCGCCCTGGTGGATCCAGTTTCCGTCCCGCCTCTGAGGGGAGAGCAGCTTAGTTGCACAGAGCTGTGCTTGCATAGGTCTTCAAAGGAAACTGCAGATGGGAGCCAGCGTGGTGTAGTGGTTAAGAGCGGTGGTTTGGAGTGGTGGACTCTAATCTGGAGAACCGGGTTTGATTCCCAGCTTAACATATTACAGTGTAGATGGGAATAGACACCCTCACTTCAGAAGTGTAGAAGGGCATTTACTCAAAGCCAGAGATGTGGGGTGGAAAATTTTCCAACTTGCCTATGTAAATATGGTCTGTTTATCTAGTGTTGTTAGGGCTGTCCAGCTGCAAATCAGTCACGTTAGATGGACAAAATGTGGGATATACAGCACAGACAAACCCCTGTGCTTGCATGTGGTATATTAGCCACCTTCTGCTAACATTTTCATTTCACTAACATTTTTTAAATATTTAATTTATTTTCATTGTTGTTTAAATGTTGCTAACATTGTTTAAATTTAGAAAAGAGCAAAGAGTCCAGTAGCACTTTAAATATTAACACAATTTCTGGCAGGGTATGAGCTGTGACGAAAGCTCGTGAGTCTGCCTTATACTGAATCAGACCCTTGGTCCATTAAAGTCAGTATTGTCTACTCAGACTGGTAGCGGCTCTCCAGGGTCTCAGGCAGAGGTCTTTCACATCACCTACTTGCCTAGTCCCTTTAACTGGAGATGTGGGGGATGGAATTTGGGACTTCTGCATGCCAAGCAGATGCTCTTCCCCTGAGCCACAGCTACTAGACTCTTGCTCTTTTCTACTGCTACAGACAGACTAACCTGGCTGTCCATTGTAATCTATCTCCATTGTTTAAATCTGAACCAGAA
Organism: Euleptes europaea; assembly: GCF_029931775.1. Classification (NCBI taxonomy): domain Eukaryota; kingdom Metazoa; phylum Chordata; class Lepidosauria; order Squamata; family Sphaerodactylidae; genus Euleptes; species Euleptes europaea. Next base: position 8,884,246 of record NC_079319.1, on the reverse strand, counting down.
AAAAATTCTGATTCATATTTTCCCTGGAAACCCACATCACTGACTCCAGCGCATGTCGATGTGTTCAGAAACATCAGCAGCTATGACGGCCCGCTGTGTGTGTCTTTGGTACGCATGTGAGACAAGCTAGATATATGTGTGGGACCAAATAGGTGTGTATATGTGGGGTAGCTTTGGACAACTAAATGAGTGTGCTCTGCATGTACACATGCTGTTAATTTGTAATATGTGTAACTGCCTTCAGCGTGACCTACCTCTTTGGTACTTCACTGGCTTCTAAGTGTTAATGTCAGGTTGGGTGTAAAGAATTGGAAAGCCAACATTAAAATGGACCCTCCAAGCGTCAGTGCTCCTTGTAGGATTAGTGTGTCAGATGGCATATCTGCATTTGTTGGCCGGGGTGGGGGGGAAATATTGTCCCGTATAAAATAGGAAACCGCTTGAAGGCCCGGGAGCAATTCTTTGAAATTCTGTGATTAAATTTGGAGATGCCAGTCCACTCTCTCCGGTTTATGGTTTCCAGCCTTGCTTAGTGAGTATTTAGAGCAAATAAAAATGAACAGTGTGTGAAATTGCAACCATTCATGAAACCTCTGCTGTGGTATTATTTTTCTCTCCCCAAGGTATTTTTTTTGTAACAAAATATTCTAAAATTGGTTTTCCAGTCCGTAGGCAACCATAAGCTATAATAGCCGATAGAATCAATATTTACAGGGAAAAAATGTATTTTATTACCAAGTTTCCCTGAAATGGGTGCATGATTACCTGTCTTCCTTAATCTTTGTTTAATGTGTCAACAGCCTTAATCACACATATTTTGCTTTTCTGTTCTACTGACGGTATTTTACCCAGGATTAGCACATACTATCTTTGCCTAATTGTGTGACATCTAAATGCATTCTTAGTTTAGGCCAGTGATATATCAAATTATCTCAGATGTGTCATGCACCTGCAGTGTTGAATATTAAACCAATGTTCCTTTACAGCTGTGCAAGTCTGCTTCTTAAAACAATTATTTTTTGGCTTTTCCTAGGAGGAAGAGTTGAGGAAAAGCGGAGAAGCAAAATATTTCCACCTAAATGATGACCTGCATGTTTTAATTGAAGTGTTTGCTCCACCAGCAGAAGCATATGCCAGAATGGGACATGCACTGGAAGAAATTAAGAAATTCCTCATCCCTGTTAGTATATACTCCAGTTGTTTCTTTCTTTTGTTATTTGCTGTGCTTGAAGCAAATGGTGTTTTAAGATTTTTTAAAGAAGTTTTCGAAGCTGGAATCTTTGAAGACTTGTTTGGCAAAGACTTCAGTGAAAATGTTAGACGTGATGCTCCAGTGTGATGCTTTCATTAGAGCTATGGAACCATTTTGGATGCCCTGCTTTTCCTGTGTGGGGTGAGAGAGGTAGAGGCTTTCTTCCCCCCTCTGCCTGGTGTTATGGCCCACACCTCCAGCACCAATGGGCATCCACGTTTCCATAGCGGCTTACTTGGCTTGCATTGTTTGCCTGTGCTCAGTAGAAATGCAGCGTTTAATCTAGGACTTGGCTTCACATTGGGCCAGCATATTGTCTGAGCTATCCCTCACCTTGATAGCTCAGATATGGTGAGGGGTCTGGAGACCAAGTCCTAAGAGGAAAGGTTGAAGGAGCTGGGTATGTTTAGCCTGAGGCGGAGAAGACTGAGAGGTGATATGATAACCATCTTCAAGTACTTGAAGGGCTGTCATGTAGAGGAGGATGCTGAGTTGTTTTCTGTTGCCCGAGAAGGTTGGACCAGAACCAACAGGCTGAAATGAGATCAGAAGAGTTTCTAGACATTAAGAAGAATTTTCTAATGGTTAGAGCAGTTCCTCAGTGGAACAGGCTTCCTTGGGAGGTGGTAAGCTCTCCTTCCCTGCAGGTATTTAAGCAAAGGCTAGATGTCTAGTAGCCATGGCAAATAAAGGGAATATCTGCATAAGAGGCAGAATAATAGTGCTAGGAAGTAGCATGGGGGGAAGGCCTTGGCTTCTATGCCTTGTTTGTTGGTTCTCCAGGGCAACTGGTTGGGTGCCGTGTGAAACTCTGTGGAGGTCTAGATGGACCAGTGGTCCAACAGTTACTTCTCAGTATGATCAGGGTGGGTAGCCATGTTAATCTGTCAATAGCAGTTAGAAAAGATCAAGAGATCAGATCCTCACCGTGCCATGAAAGCTTGGAGCAGCTGTTCTGTCTTTGCCTGGCCTACCTCACAGGGTGGTGGTTAGGAGAGGAAAACAATACTGTAAGCTGATTTGGCTCCCCATTGGGAAATTAAGCAGGGTAGACATAAAATAAAGGTATATAAGCTATCCAAGGCTGTGTGAATCAGGTCCCTCCTTGCTAACCATTGAAGAGCCACGCTACAGTCTGTGCAGCCAACGGTCAGAAATTCTGTTCAGTCTGATGTTTCTGTCGTGTTATTGCCCTTAAGAGGGTTTATTATTTTAAAAACTCATACTCTTAGATAAACAGAATTTAATAACAGACAAGGAGCCCAGGTCAACCGCTGTTTTGCTTCTGTAACTGCTAGACTCCATTCAATGTGTGATACTTAACAGCACGCTGGTGGCACCTTTCCTTTTTAATATTTTCAGGTGTTCCAACAGAATCCAGTAATCAGTTCTTGTAGGTTATCCGGGCTGTGTGACCGTGGTCTTGGTATTTTCTTTCCTGACGTTTCGCCAGCAGCTGTGGCAGGCATCTTCAGAGGAGTAACACTGAAAGACAGTGTCTCTCAGTGTGAAAGTGTGTTAGAAGAGTAATATATATAGTCAGAAAGGGGTTGGGTTTGAGCTGAATCATTGTCCTGCAAAAGAATCAAAGGTAATGTGCTAATCATTGTCCTGTAAGAATCAAGATAATGTGCTAATGAGGGTGTGGTATGTTAATGTGGAACCATTGTATCCTGAAGTGATCTGTTAACATGTGGAATCCAAAATTAATCTGCATGGCTATTGTGGACTGTAGTCTTTGTTAGTCTGGAGTTTTTCAGGACAGGAAGCCAAGCCTTATTCTTAAACTCGCTTCTTTTCTGTTAAAGTTGTGCTGATGTTTATGAATTTCAATGCCTTCTATGTGCAAACTGACAAAATAGTCAGCACAACTTTAACAGAAAAGAAGAGAATTTAAGAATGAATAAGGCTTGGCTTCCTGTCCTGAAAAACTCCAGACAAATAAAGACTACAGTCCACAATAGCCATGCAGATTAGTTTTGGATTCCACATGTTAACAGATCACTTCAGGATACAATGTTTCCACATTAATATACCACACCCTAATTAGCACATTACCTTGATATAGGACAATGATTAGCACATTACCTTTGATTCTTTTGCAGGACAATGACTCAGCTCAAACCCAACCCCTTTCTGACTATATATTACTCTTCCAACACTCTTTGACACTGAGAGACACTGTCCTTTAGTGTTACTCCTCTGAAGATGCCTGCCACAGCTGCTGGCGAAACATCAGGAAAGAAAATACCAAGACCACGGTTACACAGCCCAGATAACCTACAAGAACTGATGAACTCTGACCGTGAAAGCCTTCGACAATATTTAGAATCCTGTAAGCTTGGTGAATTGTAGCCATTGTGTGTGTGTGTGCGTGTATATATATAATTTTGCCTCAGCAGCTTGGGAAATTGTGTGATAGGCTAGGAATCAATTGTGTGTATAAAGTGCCATCCAGTCGCAGCTGACTTATTGCGACCCCTTATGGGGTTTTCAAGGCAGGAGACGTTCAGAGGTGGTTTGCCATTGCCTGCCTCTGCATAGCAACCCTGGACTTCTTTAGTAGTCTCCCGTCCAATTACTTACCCTGCTTTGCTTCAGATATCTGATGAGATCAGGCTATACCATGCTGCCTTCCCTCCTCAGGAATTGATTTCCAGGTGATGATGATGTTTTAGTTTAGTCCTGCAGATTGACTGTTTATTGAGAGTTGATTTGCACAGCTGGTTTTGTTCTTTTTTTTAATTAAAAAATACTAACACAAGACGTTGCATTATAGCAAGTGAGACTGTTGGTCCTTCTAGTTCGAGGTGGTCTCCTCTTCCTGGCAGCAGTTCTCGAGGATCTCGGACAGAGAAAGATCTTTCCTAAAACCTGCCATTGAAACCCTTTAACTAGAGAAGGCAGGAAAGGATATTGCAGGGCTTGAGAAGGTGCAGAAAAGAGCAACCAACACAATCAGGGGGCTAGAGCAACTGCCCTATGAGGAAGGGTTAGGGCTGTTTAGCTTGGTAAGAAGGTAGTTAAGGGGAGACATGATAGAGGTCTATAAAATTATGCATGGTTTGGAGACAGTGGACAGGGAGAAGCTTTTCTCCCTCTCTCATAATACTAGGACACAGGATCATCTGCTGAAGCTGGAGAGTGAGAGATTCAAAACAGAACCCAGGCAGGACAATGCTGCTGCAGTAGTCTTGTTTGCGGGCTTCCTGGAGGCACCTGGTTGGCCACTGTGTGAACAGACTGCTGGACTTGATAGACCTTGGTCTGATCCAGCCTGGCCTTTCTTATGTTCTTATGAATTGAACCTAAGGCCTTCTGCATTCCAGACACATGCTCTGTCATTATTGGCAAGTTTGGAAACTATCTGAAGGCCATGCTGCCTTCCCTCTGAAAGTCTTGGAGATCTTTTATTTTTAAAAAATCCAGTCTGTTCTATCACTTGTTTATCACGTGTTAGAACCAGTGTAGTGTAAGTGGTTAGAGTATTGTATTGCAGTCTGGGGGACCAATATTTGAATCCCCGCTCGTGCCATGGAAGTTTGCTGGGTGAACTTGGGCCACTCACACTCTCAGCCTAACCTACCTCACAGGGCTGTTGTGAGGATAAAAAGGAGGAGATAACATGATGTGAGCCTACTGGGTCCCCATTGGGGAGAAAGGCAGGGTAGAAATCAAGTCAATAGTAATAAATAATGGCCTGGTTAATGCACTGTTTAGTATCATAAAACTGTTAGGAATTGTTAGAATTTTGAACAAATCTCTTAATTGGTGAAGAGAACCCTTGCTGAGCAATGCTCGGTTCAAGCAAGATGAAAGGTACTTTATCGGCCTCTGTCATCCCTCTTACTCTTTTCCACAACGTTATCTAACTCAATTACAGGATCCCCTGGAATAGAAACTGAACTCTGAAGTGCTAACATTAGCTCACTCATCTATTTTTGCGTTGTGGATGAGGAAGAATGCCTCCTCTTTGAACACAGAGGAGCGTTAGGTCTCTTTGAAGTCCTCCCCGCAGTTGAGAGGCACTCTGTGAACTGTGAAATAACTTTGTTTTGAATTCTGTAACTCTCCTGAAAGGAGCTCTTCATGGGGTAGAAAAGTTTACTGCCTGCATCTTGCTTATGACCTGGAGCGCCTAGCTGGAAATCTGTTCAGCCCTGGGTATTTTTAATTAAATGTTTCTTAAAGCATCCACTGTTACAGACTGGGTATACAGAAGATTTGAAGCAGGGGTTACCCACCCACACAAACACATTAGATTCTTTCCCCCCTTCCTTTGTATTGGTTATCTGGGACTTGGAGGTTCTCACCATAGGTGATCAGGCTTATGATACCATGCCTCCTCTGCTCTCCAGACTCTATTTCATCAGTGTTTATTGTATCTTTCTACAAGGCAAACGGAAATGAGCCGTATTGCATACTGGAAATGCCAGTAGTTAATGTGCTGTTGGCAGCAGCAAAAACTAATGAGCATGGGGCAGACTTTTACACATCCCATATGCATATGGTACAGGGACTGTGCATTGGGGAGGGGCTGTGGCTCAGTGGTAGAGCCTCTGCTTGGCATGCAGAAGGTCCCAGGTTGAGTTCCCGGCATCTACAGTTAAAGGGACTAGGCAAGTAGGTGATGTGAAAGACCTCTGCCTGAGACCCTGGAGAGCCGCTGCTGGTCTGAGTAGACAATACTGACTTGGATGGACCAAGGGTCTGATTCAGTGTAAGGCAGCTTCATGTGTTCATTGTCTGTCGCTATAGTTGGACAGAGAAGAAAGCTGATACCTTTGGAATGTGATGTTGGAGGAGAGTTTTACGTATACCATGGACTGCCCAAAAGTCAAATCAGTGGGTTCTAGACCAAATCAATCCTAGAACCTAAAATGACTAAATGGAGGCTATTGTACTTTGGTCACATGAGAAGACAAGAGGCACTGGAATAGATAATAATGCTAGGAAAAGTAGAAGGCAGCAGGAAGAGGAAGACCCAACATGAGATATAATTGACTCAATCAAGGAAGCCATGGCCCTCAGTTTGCAAGACTTGAACACATGAAGCTGCCTTATACTGAATCAGACCCTTGGTCCATCAAAGTCCGTATTGTCTACTCAGACCAGCAGCAGCTCTCCAGGGTCTCAGGCAGAGGTCTGACACCTCACCTACTTGCCTAGTCCCTTTAAGTGGAGATGCCGGGGATTGTACCTGGGACCTTCTGCATGCCAAGCAGATGCTCTGCCACGGAGCCACGGCCCCTCTCAGAGGGGCTTGAGCAAGGCTGTTAACGATAGGACATTTTGGAGGATGTTAATTCATAGCGTCACCATGAGTTGGAAGCTACTTGACTGCACTTAACACACGTGCATCGTAGCGGTGTTCTTGAGTCCCAGATGTCATCCATGTTCAGTCTGCTTTAGTGAAAACAAACTGGAACCTTGTGGCACCACTGGGGAAAAAAATATTCTGTGTGTTTATGGACTATGGACCACTTCATCAGGTGCATCTAACAAAGCAGGTTCTAGCTCATGAAACTCTATAATAGAATACACATTTTATAAGTCTTTAAGCAGTGGTTTTCTCAAACATTTAATAAAGTGGAATCCACTGTTCAGCTTCTTGTGTTTTTTCTGGAAGTCCTTGCAAAATCACTCCATATTACTTTCTACCTCCCCAACAGAAAATTCAGGAGTCTTACGTCAGCGAGCACTAAACAAGCATAGAGTGCATATGTCATATTCAGTATTTATAAATCGGTAGCACAACAGGTGGTATTTCATGACAGTTTATCACATTACACAGAAACACACCCACATTTCCCACAACTTTCCAGAGCACCTCTTTCCTCGTGTCCTCGTGACCCACCTGCGGGAGAACTGTGATCCACTTGTGGCTCTCAACCCATAGTTTGAGAACCACTGCTTTAAGGTTTCACAATATTTTTGGAATTAACAAACAAACATATTGATGGAGGGATAGGTCCATCAATGCTTTTTTTGTTCCTAAATGGATCCTCCATGTACAAAAGCAGTATACCCCTGAATATCAAATGTTTGGGTGGCCACAACTTTCAAGCTCTGTGGAAACTCAAAGGCCCATGACTGGCTACCATTGAAAAGAGAATGTTGAGCTAGATGAACGTCACTTTGATCCAGCAAATCTACAAATTTTATCCCCACCCGCTTTCCTCCAAGGGTAGCTTGTTTTCCTCTCCCTTATTCCACAGGCATTCTTCTTGAGAATAGTTCCAGCTCACTGTAATCTGAAAAGGGGTTGCTTAGCTCTCATTTCAACAATAGTTTAATGAGGGTTGATGTACTGGGTTGACAGGTTGCTTGAATTTTGTGGAACTCACCTCCCCCCTTCCAATTTATTTCCTTTGCATCCTTTTTATCTAGTAACCAAGTTGGCATAATTAAAACGATCTTGTGCCAGTCCTACGCCTCCAATTGTATGTGGTTTATAATAAGCGTGTGATACGAAATGCCCAAAATATTTGGCGTGCAAGGGAAGTGAAGCTGTCTCTTTTCCTTCCTGTCCAGGACTACAATGATGAAATCAGACAGGCACAACTGCAGGAATTAACGTATTTGAACGGTGGCTCGGAAAACGCAGAAGTTCCCGTAGTCCGTGGAAAACCTCCTTTACGGGCACGAGGAGTCCCGGCCCCTGCTTTGGCAAGGTACGTATTTAATTCTATGACTTTTGCTTCGTGGCCTTATTTTATGTACCTTAAAAACCATAACTGATCTTTCCTGTAGACTAGTATTCTTAAGAGATGAACAGTGTGGCTGAGTTGTCTGATTATCCATGGTGACCTCTCTATACTCCTGTAAGATTTGTTGTTGCCTTAAAAAAAAGTCCTCTTCCTATGAGAGAGGCAGGTATGGTAAAATGGGCAGCCCATTCCTTAACCTTTCGGTGGCTGGGGACGGTGTGGCCGAAGCTCTGCCACGGTGCTGCCGTGGCGCCTGCCAAGCGCTTCCCCGGCTGCTGAATTGCTTAAAAAAGCCTTTTTAAATTTTAAATGGCCCCAAACAAGGCATTTCCCCACATTGAGAACAGCGAGGCTGCGCCAGGAAAAACCAGGCGCAGCAACACTGTTGCTGGAGGGGGCGTTCCCAGCTTGGAGGGGCTTTGGAAGCTGAGTAATGTCAGCTCCGCCCCCAGGAACACCCCCCCCCCCATGCCATCACCGCATGTATCTTCTGGGATTTACATCCCAGAGAGACTGTGCCGTGGGGGGAGCAGCGTGCAGATCCGCGGTGCCCTGGCACCGCCAGCACTGTCCCCGCCGCCAGTGCAAGTGCCTCTTATCACAGAATAAGAGGCACTTATGCTGGCGGCGGGGTCACGCTGCCTCCTGAGCTGTTTCGGCCCTCCACCTCAGGAATGGGCTCCTAAAAGACCATCTGTGGCCTAGCAAGGTGTATCCTAACAACTATTTAATATGGTCTCCTGACTTTATTTTTTAAAATACTGTTTTTCTCTACTCTTCCGTGTGTTTGGAATTTATCTGCCCTATTCTGTGGTATTTTGGTGTTACGATTGTTGGCCACTTTGGACGTTTTATGGGAAAGACAGGATAGAAACCACTTAAACCAGGGGTTCCAGCAGTGGCGTCCGTGGGGGCTGACGCCTTTCCTAGCATCTGCCAAGAGTTTTTTTTAAAGCGGGTGGGACCAGGTGAGGCTTTCGAAAACCTTTGCAGCTCCCACGAGAGCACACAGATTTTCACTCCATGACTGAAGTTAAGCAGCCATTTTGTGAATGCCTCCGCCTCCTTTGGCAGCCATTTTGTGGCGTTGCCCACCATGCTGTCAGAATTCCAAAGGTGTCTGCAGGCTCAAAAAATGTTGAGGACTCTTGTCTTAAATAGTTCCCCAAGCACCGTTTGGGGCTACAGGTTGAGTAGCCCTTATCCGGATGTTCGATATCCACACTGATCCGAAAACTGGACGTTTTGAGCCGGCATGCAGGCATTACAGGCCCTCAGCAGCGCCATTGATAGTGCAATGGACACAAAATTATTTAAAATTACATTCAGGCTATGTGTATAAAGTAGATATATATATAAAATATAAATGAATTTTGTGTTTAGACTTGGGTCCCATCCCCAAGGTATCTCATTATGTATATGCAAAAATTCAAAAATATTCCAAAATACAGACCACTTCTGGTCCCAAGCAGTATGGATAAGGGATACTCAACCTGTAGAAAAAGAAGAATTGGTTTTTATATGCCGACTTTCTCTACCGTTTAAGGGAGAATCAAACCGACTTACAATCACCTTCCCTTCCCCTCCCCCACAACAGACACCCTGTGAGGTAGGTGGGGCTGAGAGAGCTCTAAGAGAGGTGTGATTAGCCCAAGGTCACCCACTGGCTTCATGTGTAGGAGCGGGGAAACAAATCCAGTTCACCAGATTAGCATCCACAGCTCATGTGGAGGAGTGGGGGATCAAACCCGGTTCTCCAGATCAGAGTCCCATCTGGAGTAGTGCATCTGTGAACCTGTAGTTCTGAAGAAACACCCTTTTCATGGTTGGGTTGGTTGGGTTTACGAGCCAAAAAGGACCACAGATCTTACTTGCCTGCCCAGTGGTTAATGGTGCTAATCCATGGCTTTTAAACTGACACTTGCATCTTCTGGATCCAGCATGTGTTAGCTGGGTTTGGCCCCGCTGACTTCAAGCTGTCGCCTTTTAGTTCCCCAAGGGGAACACAGTTGCAGCCAGCAACCACTTAGTACAGCCCACAATATTGAAATGGGCTCATAAAAGCAGTGGGCCGGGTTCCTGAGAGGCAGTTTTGTAAGGCTGCAAGAGATCTATGAATGCTACTTGGATAAAGCAGTTCAGCAGTATACAGATGTGTGCGTTCTGTTCTTTTTAAGGTGAGGGGCAGGCATGGAAGATCCGAGGAGGATTTGCCAAAGTGAAATCGCTTGACATTAGAACCAGAATGCATGCCTAGGTGACCCCCATGATCCAGTGCTCAGATTATACCTGTCTATAAATTAGTTTGTGATCCTAAATTGTGAGGAAGAAATGCTGTTGCCTGTGTAGCCAGCGTGGCATAGTGGTTAAGAGCGGTGGTTTGGAGCTGTGGGCGCTATTCTGGAGAACCGGGTTTGATTCCACACCCTTCCACATGAGTGGCGGACTCTAATCTGGTGAACTGGGGTGGTTTGCCCACGCCTCCACATGAAGCCAGCTGGGTGACCTAGGGCTAGTCACAGTTCTCATAGAACCCTCTCAGCCCCATCTACCTAACAAGGTGTCTGTTGTGAAGGCGATTGTAAGCTGCTTTGAGACTCCTTTCGGTAGAAAAAAGCAGGGTATAAAAACCAACTCTTATTCTTCTGTTTTTAAAAGAGGAGACAATTTGCATCTGTTGCGTGCCCTCAAGTGAGGTCCCCCACTCCTCACAGTATTAAGGAAACCGTGGGTTGCTTTCTTTGGATGCTTTCCCCAGACAAACTTAACATGACATCCGCCATGGGGCCAGCCCGTGGCCATGGATGACATTTTAGAGGAGTGTTTAGCCATTTTAAAATTGGCTTGAGGGCCTGAACCTGATCAGACGCACAATGCAGCAGCAACAGACAACTGTTTTATTCTCCCCTCTGTGTATTTTGAAGTGCCGAAACAGTCCCACAACAGTTGTTCTGGAGCATCGAAGGAAGCGCGGGGAGGGAACAAAATCACCTGTTGCCACGACGCTGCGGGCTAGATTAGGATCAGGATCCTCGCAGCAATTTTAAGGTGGCTAAAGGCTCCTCTAAAATGGCATTGGTGGCCACTGATTGACCACGTGGCCACCATCACATCTAATTTGGTCCAGAGGAGACCAACAAAGAGGAGACCAAAGCCTCCCTTTGTGTGTTCAGATGGCCTTCTTGAGAGGGGGAAGCAAATGGATCAAGTAGACCTTTTCATGCCCTTTGAATGACTTAATGGCAAACGTCTCTCTAAAACAAAAATATTGCAGCTTTCCCCAGTGCATTTCATCATGCGCAACTCAAGTCAGTCACCTCCTGGCATTGCCTTTATTAGAACTTCCCATGCTTGGTTCTGCATCTTCCTTCTCTGCCCCCACTCCACCTTCCAACCAGGGCCCACAAACAGCTACAGCCTGCATGTTTATCAGGAGGTTTTGCATGATGAAATACAGTGGGAAGGGCTGCAATCAGGCATTTGAGATCTGAAGCCTGCAGAAGCACTTGGCTCTCTATATATTGTATTTCTGATTAGGTCTAGATGAGTTCACTTGCTGATTTTTCCCTAACAGTGTCTCAGTGTAATGCTTTGTGATCATCTACCCCTGGTTCAGTAATTGGCGCTGCCCTGCAGCCTGTCCCCCCTGCACCCTACTGTCTTCCTCCACCTGTTCTGTTCCACACCAGATTCTGGCTACTGTTGCATCTGCAGTGGCCGTTCTAACTGTAGTTAGCTCTAAACCGGAGTTTGCAGCCATGGTTAGAAGCTTGCAAGTAGCAGGAGAGTGTGCATCAATTGTAGCGGTACCTCCGTATTTGTGCATATTTGCAAGGGAGAGTTCACCTGTCTATAGTGGTGGTGATGTGTGTTTGGTCAGTCTCTGTGCATGTGTTCTGAAGCAGTCCCTCCCTCTCTGTATCTATGTTTATGTACATATATATGCACACATGTAAATACGCACACACACATGTAAATACGCACACATATATCTATATGTACAAGTGGGAGACACATGAACACATAAAGCTGCCTTATACTGAATCAGACCCTTGGTCCATCAAAGTCAGTATTGTCTACTCAGACCGGCCGCAGCTCTCCAGGGTCTCAAGCAGAGGTCTTTCACATCACCTACTTGCCTAGTCTCTTTAACTGGAGATGCCGGGGATTGAGGGACTTGGCAAATAGATGATGCGAAAGACCCCTGCCTGAGACCCCGGTGAGCCGCTGCCAGTCTGAATAGACAATACTGACTTTGATGGACGAAGGGCTGATTCAGAAGAAGTCAGCTTCATATGTTCATGTGTCTACTCTGACTGGCAGCAGCTCTCCAGGGTCTCAGGCAGATCACCCACTTGCCTAGTCCCTTTAACTGGAGATGCCGGGGATTGAACCTGGGACCTTCCACATGCCAAGCAGATGCTCTACCACTGAGCCACGGCCCCTCCCCCACGAGGCTTATGGGCGGGGGAGTCCCATGTCTCTCTTCCCCATTGCTGCTCCAGGCTCCACCACCAACCTTAAGCCTGGCGGTGACAAGGACTGTGCCTGGGAACCACTCTGAGCCCAGAATCACTCCGGAGTGGATCCCTGCGGCGGAAGTTGCCGCCCGTTCAGCTTGTAACTGTTGTCTGTGCATTCACAGACAACCTTTTTTAAAAAGGGGGGGAATTTAAACCCCCATTGTATATTTTTTTTTTACTTTTCAGAGCAGGGCAGGGTGGAAGTCAGGGGTTTCCAGTACTTGCTGACCATCTTCTAACCCGTTGAGGCAAGGGAACACGCAGAGAGGGAAGAAGCTGGAGAGAGAGGGCATGGCTGCTGTAATTGTACTAACCTCTGCTGGAAACACCAGAGCAGAATCAAGACTCCAGGGTACTTCCTGTGTCAGCCTGAACTCCTTGAAGGAAGGGCATGGTAGATTCGGCAGCTTCCTTCCTTCCACTCACCTTCTCCCTTCTACTGTCTCTGGGTAGACTAAACACTGGTGGATGGCCCAGGCTAGCCCAATCTTGGATGCTAAGCAGGGTCAGTCACAGTTAGTACTTGGATGGGAGACCACCAAGGAAGTCCAAGGTTGCTATGCAGAGGTAGGCAATGGTAAACCTTACCTCTGAACATCTCTTGCTTTGAATACCCTACGGGGTCAGCACTTCCGACCACCACGGGCCTAAAAAAAACTACCACCTAACTGCTGCATCCTCAAACGTAAAGTGCCACTGAGTTCAGGGAGGGTTTACTCCTGCGTCAAAGCTTCAACCGCACAGCCAGAGACGTGTCCCTGCATTCCTGCCCCCCCTCATCTATTTGTGTATCCCTGTTCAGTATGCAAATCAAGATGCTTCACTGGCCATCTGCCCTCTCAGCATCCCATGGGGGCGTGGAGTTGCAGACTTTCAGTTTGCGAAGTGCAGGAACACATGTCAGCCTTCAAACTTGATGTTCCAAACTGTTTTCGCCTGCTTTCCCTCTGCTTAAAGTAATGTTCCCACACTTTCGTACCCCAGCTGCCCTCTATCCAAAAAATATATATTATGTAAGCAAACACAGAACTCCCCCCGCCCATTTCCCGGCACTTTGGCTTCGTAAAATTTGTACACTTAGCATCTGTCACTCACGGGGAAGAATGACGTCATTTCAGTTTAACAGAATTCTTTTTTTGGACAAGTAAGACTTGTAGTAACGTTTGGCAGTATTTCCAAAGTTTCAGTTGTGTAACTAGACTTCTTCATGCTGCTTTTTGCGGTGGGGGGTGCAGTCGGAGGCAATTTCCTATCAGGCTTTCTGAGAGCCAGTGTGGCGTAGTGGTTAAGAGCGGTGGTTTGGAGCGGCGGAGACTAATCTGGAGAACCAGGTTTGATTCCTCACTCCTCCACATGAAGCCAGCTGGGTGACCGTGGGCTAGTCACAGCTCTCTTAGAGCTCTCTCCGCCTCACCTACCCACCAGGTGTCCTTAAGTGGTAGAGAAAGTCAGCATATAAAAACCAACTCTTCGTCTTCCTCTTCACATCCTGGTTTTAACAAAGATTGCCATCTTGAAGTACCCTCCTCCAGAGTCTTGTCACAGTCTGGTGACAGAAATGTCAAAGGAGCTTTGGTCAGAGTTCTGTTGGCATAGGAGCCACGTGGGAAAACATGTTTGAAATTCCTCAGGGCAAACATCAAATACGTAGGTTCCAGTCTGTCTAGTACATTGTTTTCCTCCCTGCCCCGCGATGCAGGGCATTGGTCTCTCACCTCTCTTGGCCTGACCAGAAGTGCACCTTGCCTGGTCAGAAGCCAAGCGCTGCTGCTGTTGTTGCCAAAGGTTAAAGGCAACACTAGGAACGCCTGACTGAGGGGAAACAATATTCCGAGGCACAGAGCATTAGGGGAAGAGCAAGGGAAAGACACCAGAGGCTCGGCCCAGACTTGGCTTGTTGGAGTTACCTACAGAGGATCGTTTGAGGTTTCTACTCCTCCGTGCCCAGAAGAAGGGGGACCACCGCTGCATGGCTGAGAACTGTCAACCTGGGCTTTTCCGAAGTACTCTGGGTGCCTGTAAAGAAAAGGAAAATAAAATAAAGCATTGAGATGAAGCTGCTGGAAGCATCCAGTTCCAGCCAGAGATGTTGTGACCCGTGACTTCTTCCCTAACTGAGGGCTTGCATCCTCCAAGCGATCTTACAGTACCCTTCCTCTAAGACAGAGGTTCCCAAACTGTGCTCCAAGGAGCACTTGGTGCTCTGCAAAACATCTAGTGCTCCATGAAGAGATTGGAAAGAAAAATACTACTGTTATTTGGTTCAGTATATAGGTGCTAGGTGAAAATTAGTGCTCCGTGACGTATTTCTCTCCTGAAAAGTGCTCCATGACTCAAAAGGTTTTGGGAAACTCTGTTCTAAGAAGTTCAGGTAGCATACATGGTTTGCCTTTCCCTGTTATATCCTCAGAACGCCTCTGTGGGAGAAGCGAGGCTGAGAGAGAAAGTGTGACTGGACCCAGGTCATCCAGCAATTTTGTTTAAATTGAAAAACTGACGTAGGATTTAGAACTGGTGTGTTCCAAATCTTAGTCTGACGCTCCGACAACTGTCACGAAATGGTGTGCAGGAGTTGGGAGAAGTAAGCCAAATGTCTTTGCTACCAGTGTCAAAATTGGGGTTTCTCCAGTCCTCTTTGGGACTACGCAAGCGTTGGATTTGCGCAAACTCAAGAAGCAGATTTATGTGAACCTGGACTTCAATGTGGCAATCTTTGCATTTCGTTTTGGAAGTATTCAAATGCATTATTTGTTTCTCGGCATTCTGTATCCCCACTGCTTCCTTTAGGGTACAGTTTGTGTGGTTGATTGATAAGATATAGTTTCATGTTGGGCTGTTTGACAGCTTTTTCATAAAGGCACGTGCTCTTTGGCATTCTTAAATGCCACTGAAAGATGTATTCCAGTCAACCCCGGCCGGCTGGTTTCTGGAGATTTGAGACTTCCAACCGCTGTTGTTCGGCACAAATGAATCTAACCACAGTCTGTTGCTTGTTAGCCTCAGCAACTGCTTTACGAGTGGGCAGTGTGAAATTTGTAACTGCACTAGGTGGGGTGGGGTGGCTTGAGTGACCATTTTGAGCAGGAAAGCAATGGATGGGGGAAAGGATTGAGTGACCCTTCCCACTCTCAGTTGTACCTAAGAACCTAAGAAAGGCCATGCTGGATCAGACCAAGGCCCATCAAGTCCAGAAGTCTGTTCACACACTGGCCAACCAGGTGCCTCTAGGAAGCCCACAAGCAAGACAACTGTAGCAGCATTCTCCTGCCTGTGTTCCAAAGCACCACATATAATAAGCATGCTCCTCTGATCCTGGAGAGAATATGTATGCATCATGACTAGTATCCATTTTTACTAGTAGCTATGAATAGTTCTCTCCTCCATGAACATGTCCACTCCACTCTTCAAGCCTTCCAAGTTGGCAGCCATCACTACATCCTGGGGCAGGGAGTTTCCACAATTTAACTATGACTTGTGAAGAAATACTTCCTTTTATCTGTTTTGAATCTCTCACCCCCTAGCTTCAGCAGATGACGCCGCATTCTAGTATTATGAGCGAGGGAGAAAAACTTCTCCCTGTCCACTATCTCCAAACCATGCATAATTTTATAGACCTCTATCATGTCTCACCTTAATCACCTTCTTTCCAAGCTAAACAGCCCTAAGTGACTGACATAAGGAAGGACCAGTGGGCAGCATTTACACGTGGCTGCTAATTCCAAGCCATTTCGATAATTGCTACATAAATTTTTATTGAGTGGGATGTTTGTTTTATTTACTTACTCTTGATAGTGTATATGTGGGTTATGTCTTACTCTCATAATAACTTTGAGATAGGTTAAACTGACTGGTCTGAATTCACCGAAGAACTATCACAGCTGAGCACATATTGGACCACAGATCTTCCAGTTCAAGTCCAACACTCTACCCTGCTACACTGTATGCCGATCATCATTTTGAAACGTGTTTATTGATTTACTTCATTTATACCACAACTTTCTCCTCAATGGGGATCCAGAGCAGCGTACATTGTTTTCCTCTCCTCCATGGTATACTCACAAAAACCTTGTGAGGTAGCTAAGGCTGAGATGGTGTGACTGGCCTAAGCTCACCAAGCAAGCTTCCGCAGCTCAGTGGGGATTCAGACCACAGTCTTCCAGATCCTAGTACAACATGCTAACCAGTACACCACTCTGGCTCTCTTGATCTGCGCTGGCTCTTATGATACCTTCACTCCCTCTATTGGTAACTTGGGATGATCTGGCCATACATTCCAGGGCTCTAATGGGAAGGGTTGACAATGAGAAAACTGAAATTGTTCAAGATTTTCTATTCCTTGGCTCCATCATCAACCAAAAGGGAGACTGCAGCCAAGAAATCAGAATGCGATTGAGACTGGGAAGGGCAGCCATGGAAGAGCAAGAAAGATTCTTAAGTGTAAGGATACGTTACTGGCAACCAAGATCAAGTTAATTCATGCCATTGTATTCCCTATTACTATGTATGGGTGTGAAAGCCGGACAATGAAGAAAGCTGATAGGAAGAAAGTAGATTCCTTTGAAATGTGGTGTTGGAGGAGAGAGTGACATACCGTGGATTGCCAAAAAAACCTAGAAAATCTGTGGGTTATAGATCAAATCGAGCTTGAACTGACCTAAAAGTTGAAATGACTAAACAGAGGCTGTCGTACTTTGGTCACATTATGAGAAGACAAGAGTCACTGGAAAAGACAATCATGTTAGGAAAAGTTGAAGGCAGCAGAAAAAGAGGAAGGCCCAACAAGAGATGGGTTGACTCTATCAAGGTCGCCATGGCCCTCAGTTTGCAAGACCTGAGCAAGGCTGTTAAAGATAGGACGTTTTGGGGACACTGATTCATAAGGTCGCCATGAGTCAGAAACGATTTGACGGCATTTAACACATACACAGTGGGAAGGGAGGCTGAGATAGAGTCTCTTTCTCTCAGTGGGAAAAACTGTACTACCTTTTAGGGAAAAAAATTGTGGGTGTCAGAAGGATAACTTGCCTCCACCAACCACGGTGGGGAGTTGAGTGGCGAGAACAGCACGTGGCCCGTCAATCTCCCTTCAGCCTTGCACAAAGCCCTGTGAAAGGTGCAGAGCAGAAGGGGAAGCTGCTGAACTAACATACCACCCCTTTGCCTCCAAAGGCATGAACACATGAAGCTGCCTTATACTAAATCAGACCCTTGGTCCATCATAGTCAGTATTTGGGGGGGGGGGCTGTGGCTCAGTGGTAGAGCATCTGCTTGTTTCATGTGTCTACTCTGACCGGCAGCAGCTCTCCAGGGTCTCAGGCAGATCACCCACTTGCCTAGTCCCTTTAACTGGAGATGCCAGGGAGTGAACCTGGGACCTTCCGCATGCCAAGCAGATGCTCTACCACTGAGCCACAGCCACGACAAAGAGCAGCGCAACTTGGGATGCGGAGCTCTCCAAAACCAATTTACACCCTTCCCAAAACAGTCCTGCAAGCAGTGGCAATCCCCTTCATTCTTTTGCTGCTTAACAGATGGTGGAGAGAGGGGGACAGTTCAGTTTCCATAGAAGAGGTCCGTGCTGCCCTTCCCCCTATGAATGTTCTCAGGCCCCCCACTCATTTAGCTCTCTTACGAGTATGAGAGAAGCCCGGAGATACTTTTTGGTGATCATGATGCAGTCGCAGGAGAAAAAAATGATGCTTGTAGCGTTGACATCTCAGGATTGCAGCGGGGATATGTAATCCAATGCAGCTGCTAATGCTTGGTTGAAGAAAGCCGCGGGATTTGTTTCTCATTTTGTACAGTGTGTATTAAACTTGTGTTTATTTGCTTTCCAAAATTGTGCTCTTAAGAGCTGCTTTCAGATTTCAGTTTGAATCTTTAAAAGAGTGGGGGGAGCATGAAAAAAAAAGAAGGTAAAAAGAGAAGGAGGTGGAACACCGCGTGTATGTGTCAAATGCCTTCAAGACACGGCCTACTTATGGCGACCCAGTTGGGTTTTCAAGGCAAGAGACCAACAGAGGTGGTTTGCCATTGTCTGCCACTGCATAACAACCCTGGACTTCCTTGATGGTCTCCCATCCAAGTACCAACCAGGGCCTATCCTGCTCAGCTTCAGAGATCTAACAAGATCAGGCTAGCCTGGGCCATCCAGGTCAGGGCAAGAGATGAACAGAGGTGGTTTTCCATTGCCTTCCTCTGCATAACAACCCTGGACTTCCTTGATGGTCTTCCGCCCAAGTACTAACCAGGGCTGACCCTGCTTAGCTTTTGAGATCTAACGAGATTAGGCTAGCCTGGGGACTATAAGAACTGGGTAGCTGGAACACTAGAAGGGTGCAAAAGGTGGGGGGACTAAAAGATTGATACTTCTCTAGTGCTGACCATTAAATACTTTATCTGCACTTGGGCTTCTGAGCCATCACTACATTTTTCCCACACAGCGTTCTTCCTTTCTTCCTTCTTGCACCAGCTGTAGTGCCCTAGGAAATTTTAAAAAGGAATTACCAAGATGCTCTATTGAGAACTGAATTCCATTCTTACACCATGAATCTTCTGGTGAGTAGAATGCACATAAATTGCTGTATCAGAAGGCATTTGTGAACCTTAAATGGCTGTACAGGCAGTCTTTTACCAACATGCAATAGAAAGCTGTGTGATCAGAAAGTAAGGCTGCAGGCAGTAACCCGAAGCTAGATCTGGGTTTTGAATTTTAATGTATTGGAAGACATAGGGTCAATGTAATTATTCAATTTAAAAAAAATCACATAAACATATCCCATCTGGGGTGGTAGTTCCTTGTTGGTTAAATGATTAAAAAGGGACGAAAACAAAAAGGATGGAAGAGGCCCTGGCAATAGTTCCAGTCAGCTGAAGTGGTTGAAATGAATTGGATTGGTTCCTAAAGCTGTCTGCACCCATTAGGAGGATTAGAGCCATCTGGGAACGTGAGCAAGATAAGTGGGTGAATGCCTTCCTCCATGTGGTTCTTCGGGAAGACACTTCAGCAAGGTAGCAGACGGGGGGCAGTTTGACATCTGGAAATTCAAAGTCGCCTCTAAGCTTCTTGCACAGTACGTGTGTTAACATGTCTTCGTAGAAGAGATTATGGGGAACAGGCACCTGTAATGGATGGCCAATGTGGCCATTTAAGAGCAACATTTACAGGCTGCTGTGCTTTGATTGTGAGACGCCAGTGTGTTCGGGGTGTGTATGCCATTCCACTGGCTCACAACACACAGCTCTGGGTATCAGGATTAGGGGTTTCCTTCTGCAGCATCCTTTTGCATGTGTAGCAGCGATGCCCCCAACCCTTTGACCAAGGGCCAAACTACACATTACTGTTTTCAAAGAGTTAGGTCCAAAAAACGTGCTCCCTGCAGCCACGCAATTGATTCTTTAGAAAACGTGCACCCATACGGGCTCCGAAGAGCACCACAAGCGGAGGAAGGGCTCTGACCTTCCTCCCAAGCTATTTCTGCAGTACATAAGAATATAAGAAAGGACATGCTGGATCAGACCAAGGCCCATCAAGTCCAGCAGTCTGTTCACACAGTGGCCAACCAGGTGCCTCTAGGAAGGCCACAAACAAGACAATTGCAGCAGCACTGTCCTGCCTGTGTTCCACAGCACCTAATATAATAGACTCCTCTGATCCTGGAGAGAATAGGTAAGCATCATGACTAGTATCCATTTTTACTAGTAGCCATGAATAGCCCTCTCCTCCATGAACATGTCCACAAGTTGGCAGCCATCACCACATCCTGGGGCAGGGAGTTCCACAATTTAACTATGCGTTGTGTGAAGAGTAACATGTAGTTTAGCCCTGATCCCTTTGTCCAGCTGCCTTATATTTTAGCTGTGTTCTAAATACATTTTCTGTCATTGTTGGCTATGGCAGTATCACTTGACCCAAGTTCAGCATGCATGCAGCCCCTGTTTTGTCTAATTTTTCATCTTGATGCACAGTTACTTATGTACAGTCGTTCCCCCTCCCCCAGTATTTAATAGACAATGTAGGTAACTCCAGCTATCTCAGAGGACACTGTTGGAATGCAAAAACCTTAGTAGATATCCTTAGCCAGGCTTTGCACATCCCAAGAGTAGATCTAGTTTCAGTTTCGTGTGTGAAGTATTCTAGCCATTTTGTTCAGGTGGGAGCTGCAGTTCAGTTCAGTTTAGGACACATGTTTGGCATTCATAATATCCTGGATTCCATCCTTAAGAGGTTCTCAAGTTGAAAGGTGCACCTTACTCCTTATGAGGTATCTTCATACCCTTGTCAGTGAATGTGGGGGATTGGATTGAACACACATGAAGCTGCCTTATACTGAATCAGTCCATCAAGGTCAGTATGGTCTACTCAAACTGGCAGCAGCTCCCCAGGGTCTCAGAAGTAGATCTTTCACATCACCTAGTCTTTTTAACTGGAGATGCCAGGGATTGAACCCGGGACCTTCTGCATACCAAGTAGAGGCTCTTCCACTGAGCCTCAGCATGGTATAGTGATTAAGAGTGGTGGTTTGGAGTGGTGGACTCTGATCTGGAGAACGGGGTTTGATTCCCCACTCCTCCACATGAGCAGCAGGCATTAATCTGGTGAGCTAGGTTGGTTTCCCCACTCCTACACATGAAGCCAGCTGGGTGACCTTGGACTATTCTCAGCTCTCTTAGAGCTCTCTCAGCCCCACCTACCTCACAGGGTGTCTGCTCTGGGGAGGGGAAGGGAAGGTGATTGTAAGCCGGTTTGATTCTTCCTTATGTGGCAGAGAAAGTCAGCATATGTAAACTAACTCTTCCTCCTCCTCCTCCATGACATTGTTCTTGAACCCTAGTTGGATGGAATATCCCATTCTATACAATAGGCAGCCATAGCAAAATGGATCTTCCCATGTCACTCCAGTACTGCTGGAAGGTTACTCAGGCAGCGTAGGCGTGTGTAATGTAGAAGATCTATCCTCCCTAGCATCGCTGCCTCTCTCACATCAGTGCTTCCATTCCCTGTAATGGTGATGCCAATGCAGGAAGAAGCCACATCATTGACACATTACACATAGGAAGGGTAACATGCTGCAGAACCTCCCGCACCTTGATGAGAACGTAAGAAAGGGGGTCAGCGTCATACAGCACAGCCATGTGCTTATGGAAGCTACCAAGCAGTGACTCCACGGCACTGCATTGTTTGCGAGCTGTTCAATCTTTCGATTATCTCAGTTGTGAAGAGGATTTTCTACTCCAGCAGCGTCCACTTCTGGCAGCCGCTGGCTATGGAGCTGGAAATTTCCCACAGCGTAGGAGTCATCCAGATGGCAATGTCTTAGATGCCACAGCTGTGGCGAACAGGAAATGTTTCCATGGGTTGGGTGTAACAAAGGAGTTGGCCTTGAGTCAGAAGCAATGCGCAGAACCGGGAATGCTTTTATACCCCGCGCAGCAACAACATGCATGGTGTGAGCCACAGAAAGCCTTGAATATCGCTGGCGGCTTTTTGTCCTTCGTTCCCTGAAATTTGGCGGAAACTGTTAAATCCCAGATTTAAGTCAACTCTTGGCCATCTAGAGAGGGAACCAGATGGTGGCAAATGGTGTGCACATTAAGCACGATTCAAATCGATGGAGTATCCGGTTTTCAAATTGATGTATGTTGACATACTTAAAGGCTGATAAAGCTTGAGATTTTAGACTCCCCAAAAGACTTTTGATGATGTTTGCTTATTGAGAGTAGTGGGGACATTTCCCGAGTCTATCAGTGGCATATTTGCATGCTAATTCCAATAACACGTTTCATTATTACGTGGTTGATTTCTCTCCTGGACACAGAAGGCACTTAAAAAAAAAAAACACGAGGTTGCCAATTAAGCAGTGAAATCGTCATACAAACAAATATCTCTTACGGCCCACCATCCTTGTTAACAAGTATTTAATATTGTGACAGTTTAAATTACACCTTTCATTTGGATGTGCATAAAGATGCTTGGAACTAAACGAGTGGGCGGGGAGACGTGGCATGGAAGCAGCCAGCACATTGGCTCTCTGGCGCACCGTATTCATCTGCAACTTGTCTGCTGTTGTGAGCTTCTCCGGCCTAAAAGTCTATGTGTTGTATCTCAGGAACCGAGCCCCGTGGCACAGAGTGGTAAGCTGCAGTACTGCAGTCAAAGCTCCACTCACAATCTGAGTGCGATCGAGATGGAAGTCGGTTTCGGGTAGCCAGCTCAAGGTTGACTCAGCCTTCCATCCTTCCGAGGTCGGTAAAATGAGTGCCCAGCTTGCTGAAAGTAAAGTGTAGACCAGGGGTGGGGAATGTCAGGCCCGGGGGCCTTATAAGGCCCGTGAAATCATTTGGTCTGGCCCTTCGTGGGTCCTGGCAGATCTCTAGCTCAGAAGGATCTAAAGACTGGTGATCTGCCCCCTCCCGCAGACAGGAATAGCCTCTATTCAAGGCAAATGTGTGTTTTGCCGAGAAAATGAACATGTTCCCCCCCTTGCAGAAGAGTTGCTAGCTATGGAGCTGCTAGAACTGCCCAAGAAACTGTGTTAACCCTTTCCCACCCAGGCCATGGAGAAACGTATTCCCTCTGTACTACAAGAGGGCTGGGGGTGGAAGTGGCGACAATGGAGAAGTTAAAGGAGGCAGGGCCAGAATGCATGGGGGGTGGGGAGAGTTCTTAGCCAGTGTGTCCTTATTTCAGCCCTGCAGGCGGAGGTAGCAGGAGCTGGCTGTAGAATCTGGCCCCGACCATGCGGAGCAGGAGCAACTCCGACCATCCTGTGCTACCAGGTGGGGGAGTGCACCACTGGTTGGATGCTTCCTTGCCTGCGCCGGGGAGGGGTCATCTGGGGCAGCTGCCTGCTTGGGGCCCGGTCGGCTAATTTTTAAGTTGATAATTTTGTATGGCCCGTGAATGATGTTACAAATATCCAAATGTCCCTTGGTGGAAAAAAGGTTCCCCAACTCTGGTGTAGATGATTGGGGAAGGCACTTGCAAACCATCCCGTAAACAAAGTCTGCCTAGTAAACTTCATAATAGGACGTCACCCCCATGGGTCAGTAATGACATTGTACTTGCATAGGGGACTACCGTTACCTATATCGCAGTATGCTTTGTTGCTACTTTCAATATTCAGTTTCCATTCAACAGGCACGTGCAAGGTACAATGTGTGACCAGCATGTAGGCTGTTGTGATGATATTCAGCAGGCAGCCAGTTATGATCTCTGTGCACTTGTGTGCCTACGTGCCCACACTGCATGTGACACATAATCTAAAGAAGTTACTGGAGCTCATGGACTGTGTATTCTGACAGGGAAGAGGGCAAGGGGGTTCCCCATTCCAAACACCACTGGTCCATTTGGACCAGCCAGGTTGATGAAGAAGAAAAAGAAGAAGAGTTGATTTTTATATGCCGACTTTCTCTACCGCTTCAGGAAGAATCAAACCAGCTTACAATCGCCTTCCCTGCCCCTCCCCACAACAGACACCCTTCCTGCTGTTTATTCTACAACAACCCTTTGAGGTAGGTGAGACTGGAATGACTGGCCCGAGGCCACCCAGCTTCAGCAGATGACCTCACATTCTGGTACTATGAGAGAGGGAGAAAAGCTTCTCCCTGTCCACTCTTTCCATACCATGCATAATTTTATTGACCTCTATCATATTTCCCTGTAATAGAGAATAGGTATGCATAATGGCTAGAATCCATTTTGACTAGTTGCCATGGGATAGCCCTATCCTCCACGAACATGTCCACTCCCCTCTTCCAGCCTTCCAAGTTGACAGCCACCACCACATCCTGGGGCAGGGAGTTCAAAGGCACCGGGTGCTTAAGAGCCATCATGCCCCCCCACAGTAGTGCCAATAAAAGAGACAGAGCACTGTAAGGTGCCTTGGCTCCCCTTTGGAGAGAAAGGTGGGGTATAAATGAAGTAAATAAATTAAACTTACCCACGTGGAGTTATCATTCATTCAGTTCTCCCTTTGGTCATGAATGTTCAGTTCATTATTTGTTTGCTTGAAAATTCACTGTCAGGCATGTTTTTTTGAATGTATTGGGGAGGGGAGCTATTTGGTTATGATGATTATTTTATGCTGTTTTCTCTATTATGCTGTTTTCTCTGTTATTGTGATCTCCAAAATCCCTTTTTTCTCTGGGAAGCCGGTTAGAGAAGAAATAAACAAGAGACCATTGGTTAGAATGTTCCTTTGCAGGATTGTTCTCTCTTAGCCGTAGTCCTGATGTCAAGACCATGGTTCACCGTAGAGTCTTGTGGACAGAAGGGATTGGACTGTGCTTTTAATATATAAATCTATGGTCTTGTTCGTAGAGTCCGTGGAGGCGTGCCGCCCCCACCTGCAGGCGTTCCAAGAGGGGCCCCGGCACCCAGAGGAGTACTTCCCGGCAGAGGTCCTGTCACTCGTGGCCGTGGCCTTCTGACTCCCAGGGCAAGAGGAGTCCCTCCATCCGCTGGCTACCGACCTCTTCCACCACCTCTGGCGCAGGATACCTACAGAGAATATGTAAGTTCAGTCACATCGTTTTTGTGGATGTAGGCCTTCAGTACGCCAGTGTTTCTCAAACTCTGGTTGAGGAACCAAAAGGGGGTCAGAACTTTCATGCAGCTGGGTTAAGAAGCCACAGGACGGGGTAGAGAGAGGTGAAACAGTGTTGCTGGGACAGGAGGCTTGATAGGTTGGTTGTGGTTTCGGTTCGTGGGAAAAAATGGAAATATGTGCAATACTTCTCTATCAATCCTAAACTGCTTTAACAACCAAAGGCTGCTCTTGGGACAAACTGAATAATGAGAAGGCTGTCAGAAGAGGTTGAGGGTGCAAGCAGCAGTCGAGGAGAAGAGCCCAGCCAGCCAGGTTTTGGGGTTGTGAAGGCTGGCACAGATGGCGGCAGGGAGCCAGCATGGTGTAGTGGTTAAGAGCCATGGTTTAGAGTCGTGGACTGTGAACTGGAGAACCGGGTTTGATTCCCCACTCCTCCACATGAATGGCGGAGGCTAATCTGGTGAACTGGATTTGCTTCCCCACTCCTACACATGAAGCCAGCTGGGTGACCTTGGGCTAGTCTCAGCTCTCTTAGAACTCTCTCAGCCCCACCTACCTCACAGGGTGTATGTTGTGGGGAGGGGAAGGTGATTGTAAGCCGGTTTGATTCTTCCTTAAGTGGTAGAGAAAGTCGGCATAAAAACCAACTCCTGTTCTTCCTCCTCCTATTCCTCCTTCTGAGGGGAGGCAAATGGCAACCAGAGGAAGGGCTTTTTCAGCGTTGCCCCCCCCCCTTGAAACTGGCCTCATGCCACTAGTTATTAAAATGGGATTTCTTTGTGTGTCTTTAGAGCTGTAATTAGCATTAGCTTGCTCCTTTTCTTATGAAGCTTTCAATTTCCTGTGTGTTTTAACTATTTGTGATGTGAATTTGCTGTGATTCTGATAGTAAGCCACCTTTAGCTAATGTGGAAAGAAGAAGCTTTTCAAAAAATATGTATGTTTATAGGTAGATA
The DNA here is from genome assembly GCF_029931775.1 of Euleptes europaea. Classification (NCBI taxonomy): domain Eukaryota; kingdom Metazoa; phylum Chordata; class Lepidosauria; order Squamata; family Sphaerodactylidae; genus Euleptes; species Euleptes europaea. Next base: position 8,858,254 of record NC_079319.1, on the reverse strand, counting down.
CCCCTGTGTGTGGCTTATATGTAGTACCCCAGGCAGTTTTGATTCGCTCCACCTCCTGAGGGTGGACCCAGACAAAATTAGCAGTTCTTACTGGTTCCACCTTCCTGCTGCATGCCCCCCTCAAATTATTTGTCATGGTCTATCTCCCAGGAGCATCATTTTGTGTGTGTGTGTGGGGGGGGAGGGGGGACACGAGAGTTCTGGTCTACTGATGGAAAACATTGGATCCAACCCCCTGTTTTGTAATTTTGCATCTAGCTGCAGCTGATGAATCTCAAAGCACTGCTTTAAAGAAAAGAAAAGTAGATCTCAAACCTGCCCATCCCGGAACTTGCATTAGACTTTCCCCAATCCTACATCCTTCCAATGTTGTTCCCTCAGACCTCCCAGATGCCCAAGTATGGGGAACATCTTTGCGTGCACAAAGTTGCCTTTTCCTTGCCACCTGTCTGGGCCTCCTTAGAACAGTGTGCCTCATGCCTGTGCATGTGTAAAGTGTTTTCAAGTCGCAGCTGACTTATGGCCGACCCCGGAGGGTTTTCAAGGCAAGAGACGAACAGCGGTGGCTTCCCATTGCCTGCCTCTGTGTAACAACCCCGGTCTCCCATCCAAATACTAACCAGGGCTGACCCTGCTCAGCTTCTGAAATCTGACAAAACTATGCTCACAGAACCTTATGCATGGTATGAAGAGAGTGGACAGGGAGAAGCTTTTCTCCCTCTCTCGTAATACTAGAACGTGGGGTCATCTGCTGAAGCTGGAGGGTGAGGGATTCAAATCAGATTAAAGGAAGTATTTCTTCACACAACGCATAATTAAACTGTGGAACTCCCTGCCCTAGGATGTGATGATGGCTGCCAACTTGGAAGGCTTTAAGGGGAGTGGACATGTTCGTGGAGGATAGGGCTATCCATGGCTACAAGTCAAAATTAATACTAGTCATGATGCATACCTATTCTCTTCTGGTTCAGAGGAGCATGCCTATTCTATCAGGTGCTGTGGGACACAGGCAGGATGGTGCTGCTGCAGTCGTCTTGTTTGTGGGCTTCCTAGAGGCACCTAGTTGGCCACTGTGTGAACAGACTGCTGGACTTGATGGGCCTTGGTCTGATCCAGCCTGGCTTTTCTTATGTTCTCCTCTTATCCCATTAGTGCTAAGTTTACTCAGAAGTCTTCATGCATTTCCTTACTTGCTTGGGTGAGTAGTGTTGGGCGATACCAGTGGCAGATCAGTTTCTCCAGGGGAACTTTACCCTGAAGGGCGGTTGGTGGCTAGGAAGAAGCCAAGCACCAGCAGCCCCACAAGGACTGCTGAGCTCAGACCTGGCCATTGGTGGTGACTGTGTTGCTGCTGGCTGGGTCCAAGTCCAGCAGCCCCATTGCCCCCATGTCCCTTAAAGTCACAATCAGCCCTTCGTCCAAACTAGTTCAGAAAAGTTTGTCAGGCATTTGTGATATTCTCATTGAGGAACCCCTGCCTAGCTTTCACTTCCCTGGAATTCAGTTTTGGGTAATTTTTGTCAAAGTATGCCCCACATCCCATTTGTCTGATCAACTCTTAGCGCAGACTTCTGTCAAGGTGATCCATGAACGTATCTGGGTATTTATTAATGCCTTTCGAACCAACTGTTTCTCATTAGATGTATTTTTACAAAGTGCTCCCATGGCATACTGTGCCTCGCTGATGGCAGCATCTGTTGAAAAACAAATCTGGTAGGGTTTAAACATTAAAACTTTACAAATGCCCCATTAGGCTTGCTTAGAAACACTGGAAATACCTGACCATTCAGTAGCCTTCCAAAATAGTTATGCTCATGACGATCTTTTTTTTAAAAAAAAAAGCAAGATGCTTAGAATAAATGTTTAAAAGCTTAAACTTATTTTTCCCCTGCTGGTGAAATAGTATTATTAACTTGAGAAACGTCTCAGCTAGAGCTCTGTTAGAGCTCTCTCAGCCTCACCTACCTCACAGGGTGTCTGTTGTGGGGAGAGGAAGGGAAGGTGATTGTAAGCCCGTTTGATTCTCCCTTACGTGGCAGAGAAAGTCGGCATATAAAAACCAACTCTTCTTCTTCATCATCATCATCTGGTTTATCTCCATTGGCTGTTGTCAGGGTCATTTCTGTACACTATCACAGCAGCAACTCTAGGTTTCCCACAAAGCGTATCCTTAATAGGCAGCCGCTTCTTGCCCCACGTACCTGGCATACCTGCAATTCCAGACTCATGTTTTGTCACCTTCACACGTTACATTTTTTGCCATTTTGAAACCACACATGAAGTGGCCTGCATCCAGGGGATTTTCTGAAGGTTTTATGCTGAAACTGGAAGCCTTTTTTTTTTTTTTAAGCACCAGAATCTCTCAAGCTGTAACTTTCAGCAAGAATTTTTTCAGCTTAGTGAAGGAATGTGGAGCTTTTAAAAATAGGATTCTAGTTTCATTGGCGTAAGATGGGCTTTAGCAGACTTTTCTTATGTAATATGGCAAACTGCTTTCAGTAAAATTCTTCTGAGGCATCAAAGGGACAAGTCCCCCTTCCCTATGTACGTAATACAAAATATATAACATGACCAGACAGAACTCTCCAGGACCGCAAGAGGGTTTTGCATTTCAAAAACCAGTGGTGGGCCTAATTTCACTTTGCTTTCAAATCTCTGATTTATTTAAAATTCAGAATATATCAATTTATATGCAGAACTGGCCAGATTAGAATAAATGTGCAGCACTCGAAACCTCAAACACAGAAAACATTAACATGAAGATGTAAAACCTAATTAAGGGCAAGCTTTAAAGGGTTCTTGAGCTCCACTTGATGACTGCTATTTAAAGGGAATCTATAGGTAGTAGGAGAATTTGAGATGAGTATCTTGCCTTCTTTTTTGGTGCTATAACCTGCTGAAAACCATTACATTATTCTCTGTTTCTTTATTTTATTTTTTGTCAAGTAAATCATATTTGTTTGTGTAAAGCCTAAGCCACGGATCCCCAACTTTGCTGAGCCTACATGCCATTTTGGAATTTCTTGAGAAATTATAGTGGGTATTAGTGGGTATAGTGGGTACTTCCACTAAGGCCCTGATCTCAGAACCTAAGACTTGGATGGGAGACCACCAAGGAATACCAGGTTCTGGAGAGCTAGGTTTGATTCCCCACTAGGGTTGCCAACCTCCAGGTGGTGGCTGGAGAACTCCCACTATTACAACTGATTTCTAGGCAGTGGAGACCAGTTCCCCTGGAGAAAATGGCTGCTTTGGAAGGTGGACTCTATGGCAGTATATTCCATTGAAGTTCCTCCCTTCCCCAAACCCCACCCTCCTCAGGCTCCACCCCCCCAAAAAAAATCTCCAGGTATTTCCCAAGCTCAGAAGGCAGTGTTTCACTTCGAGAGGGATTGGGATGAGTCTGTCTCTTTCTCGCAATGTCACTCTGGTGTGGTCGCAACAACCACTGGAGAGGTCTGGAACGGAACCGTGCCCAGGGAACTATTGCAATGCAGGCGACCATACGCCCCATGAGTCTCGCCAGGGACATAAGTCTGTCAGACCTTGACTTGGTTGTGGCCGCCGTTAAGGACACTATTTTTGAAATCCGTTCTTGTGGCAGGGACAGGGTGTTGGTCTTTGAGTTGATCCTAGGTGGATCATATTTTGGGAGGGTTTCAGTGAGCTTTTGGAGAAGTTTATCAGGTAGCCGTGCTCCTGCAGGATCTGAACTACTCTCGCCGAATGCTCTCTGGGTTGTTCCATGTTGGTGGCACAGACCAGGATATCATCCAGATACGGATGTACCTGGATACTCTCCTGTCTGAGGGATGCTATGACCGTAACCAGGATCTTTGTAAAGACCCTCAGGGCAGAGGCCAAACCAAATGGGAGGGCCCGGAACTGGAAATGATCTTGAGCATGTGTGAAGCGTAGATACCGTCTGTGAGAGGGATGAATAAGTACATGAAGGTATGCTTTGGTCAGGTCCACCGCGGTCATAAAGGTGCCAGATTGGAGTGATTCCATGATTGACTTTAAGGTCTCCATCTGAAAATGTCTGTAAGCCATCCTTTTGTTGACATACTTTAAATTGAAAATGGCCCTCCAGTCCCCATTCTTTTGGGGGACCGTAAAAAAGATGGAGTAAACCCCCTGGTTCCTTTCGAGAGTGGGAACCTGTTCTATGGCTCTGATTTGGGACAAGTGTTGAATGGCCCTGAGAGTTCTGACACGCTTGTTTTCCCTGTGAGAGATTGGGGAGCAGATGTAATGGTCACGAGGCTGGGAGGTAAGTTCCAGTAGGTATCCTTGGGAAAGGATCTTGGACGCCCATTTGTCTGGGCTTGGACGCCCATTTGTCTGGGCTGGATAGAGACCACCTTGCACTGAAGTGCTGGAGTCTCCCTCCCACCTCTGGAGGGTCGGCGTCACTGCAAATTATTATTGGGGAACTTGTCCGCCTTGTCTGATCTGGGCTGTTGGCCCTGTGATCTTTGAAATCTTCCCCTTTACAAAAGGATCTGGTGTTGCCCCAGGAACTGTTACCCCAAGATCCTCTACGACAGTCGGACCTGAATCTGGAGGGTACCTTTGAGGATCAAAAGGAAAAATATGATGTAGGGCGATGTTCCTTCCTAAGTTGCCTAGGAAGGGCTTGTTTTTTATCCCTGGTCTCGACCAGAATACTGTCGAGTTTCCCCCAAAGAGTCTACCCTTCTTTACAGGATAGGACATCAGATAGTCTTTGCCCTGAGATCGGCTGGCCAGGCTCTCAACCAAAGAGCCCTTCTCAGAGAAGTGACAGATGCCATACAACAGGCCACAAACGACATAGTGTCGAGAGATGCATCTGCCATGAGAGCAGTAGCACTTAAGACCCTTTCAAGGCCTCCAATTACCCATCGGTTCTCATCAGGAACCAGTTGGATAATCTTTTTGACCCATAGATAGGAAGCTCTAGCAAATATGGATGTAGTGGCACTAGATTGAATGGTGAGAGCCGAGGCCTCATACGCTTTTCTCGCCAGGGAGTCAGATTTTCGATCTAGCTGATCCCAGAGATTCTATCCTCTGGAACCAGGCCAGGGGTCTGCAAGTCCAGTACGGGGGCGTCCACTAGAGGAACCTTAAGCATGTTCATCGCATGTGGTGCAAGACCATACAGCTTTTTGATGGCTGGAGGTACCTGTCTGTTGGCGGAGGGATTGCCCCACTCTTCCCGAATAGCCCTTATAAAGAATTCAGGGAAGGGAACCAGGTTATTTTGGACCTGTTTTCTGGGAGAGCATTCTTTCATGCCTTGCTTTAGCGTAGACTTTTTTCTCTGTCTCCTTTGGGGAAACAGATTCTTCATTTAAATCTAGGGCCAAAATGGCCTTGGACAGCAGGCCTTGATAGTCCTCTCCAGAAAATAATGTGGTATGTTGGCCATCAGATTGGGAAGGTTCTTCCTCTGAATTGAATTCTCCCTCTTCGCGCTCCTCAGCCTCGGTGTCTAAGGAAGAGGCAGGGGACGCAATTTTGTCTGGCTGCTGAACCTCCTGTTCTAGCCCCTTAGCCTTCATGGCCGCTTTTGTAGGCCATTGGATAGGTATTGTGGTCCCTGACGTACTGGGACTGGAATCCTCCTCCCTCCCTGTAGTAGACTGATTAGAGAGGGAGGAGGATTCCAAAAATTGGTCCTGCCTACCCAGATGGAGCAAGGAAAACAACTCACAGATCAAGATGCCCTTGCCTCAGAGGAGAATGACTGTTGGGGCCTGGGGAACTGAAGCATCAAACTGAGCGCAAGTATCTCTCTGGGTGAGAAAGGGGGTAATTGGGTGGCAGGAGCCCCCTTTTCCGTGATTTTAGGCCACAGGTGGTGGTTTGGGCTTTGCTCCCAACGCAGGCATTTCCAGATTGAAAGTTACGGATGACGCTAGTGACCTGGGGAACATACATAGGTAGACCACTGTAATTATACTTAACAGCTCACTTTCGTCCTTCATTGTTGGATCCAAATAGCTAATTCAGGTGCTCAGCTGAGGTCTTGGGGCATGTTGGTGGACTTTTGAACCCTTGTCCAGTGTGGTGTAGTGGTTAAGAGCGGTGGACTCTCATCTGGAAAACTGGGGAACCGGGTTCGATTCCCTACTCCTCCACATGCAGCCTGCTGGGTGACTGGGCCAGTCACAGTTCTCTCTGAACTCTCTCATCCTCACCTACCTCACAAGGTGTCTGTTGTGGGGAGGGGAAGGCGATTGTAAGCTGCTTTGAGACTCCTTTAAAGGTAGAGAAAACCAGGGTATAAAAAAACAACTTCTTCTTCTTCCTTTGAATTGGGAACTCCCAGACCAGATCACAAACAGGGTCTGAAACTCATCTGTTTCTCATGTGGCCCGGGGAACTGCTGTTGTAGAAACACAAGTCTAACTTCCTGGGGTTGGGCACAAAATAAAATTTGGATTCGGCCTTGGGACTTGACCCTCATCTGCTGCTCTTGTTCTGACCCTGGTTGGAAAGGGTTTTTTTTTTTTTTTTTTTTAATGACTGTGATTGCTTTATAGGGCAAAAGGTAACTGTACATATATGTGGGTTGAGGTACATTTCACCCTCTCAACAGAAGTGGTAACTGAGGGACAAACTGGGGGAAGAGCGCTGTTTTCGCCTAAAAAAGCAGGAGTCTCAAGTGTTTTGGGGTAGCTGTCTTGAAGTGTTAACACTGACCTTTTCCTCCCCCAGGATTATGACGATGGATATGGCACTTCGTATGACGATCAGAGTTATGATTCCTATGATAACAGCTATAGTACTTCAGCACAAAGGTAAGGGAGAGTTCCTTCATGTATTTAGGACGATTGTGATTCCGAGCTCATTGTCAAGGGGCAGAGGTTTTGCTGGGCGCACCTGGCTTTGTTAACATGCGGAGGATCCGTGCATTTGTAAGAGCATCGCGTCTTGATCACTTTGAGGAAGAACCTTAAAGTTGGGCTTAAAATTATAACAAAATACTAGAAGTATTTATTATTAAGTGTACACTGAATCAAAAACACTGGGCCTTAAATATACAGGCTGATCAATTAAAATAATATATAATAATAGTTGCTAATTTCCCAACTTAATTGATAAAAAACAATGCTAGTGACCAATAAATAATCCAAACGAGTTTTTATTATTGGTCATTTACATTGATTTTTTATCATCAATTATCTTGGGAAATTAGCAACTATTTTTATATATTATTTTAATTGATCAGCCTGTATATTTAAGGCCCAGTGTTTTTAATTCAGTGTATATTGCATAATAAATAATATTAGTGTTTTGTTATAATTTTCAGCTCAACTTTAAGGTTCTTTGTCTAGTTAAGTTTGAGTTTTTTCTTCCCTTTTTGTCTATTTGTCCGTCACTTTGAGGGTCACACTTCACTTGGAGCGATTTTGTTCCCTTCTCTGCATTCTCCAGATCACCGTGCTGTTTTAATGCTGTCATGTATCCCAGTTTGTGATTGCGGTATATCCAGCCCCCCTGGCTTATCTACCGGTTTCTCCTGCCAAAATTTCATCCCCTTGATCAACTTCTAGGTTGTGTGAACAGACTGTGATTTCACATTCAAGGGCTACAACGTGTGAGAATATAACTGATTATATAAGTAAATTAGACCACTTGTGACTTACTTCCAACAAAAAGAAAGTGACTTTATTTTGGTGTACAGTGCACTAAATAATTAAACATGGAAGCATAGTTGTCAGTATCTTTAGCCATGCATGATTTGTTTGTGTTTGTGCGTTAGTAGGTAAATATTAAATTCCAGGGTCTGTGATTTTTAACTGGCAATACTTTCAGAATTTTGTAATGGGCTTTCTTGTGCAAATTGTGGAAGAATTTTTTTAAAGTGGCATATTTTGAAAATTCATGTCATCTCAGCTCTAGGGATCCACCTCTATTACATGGGTGTGGACCACAAAGCAAACATGATTTCATATTTCCATGGCTTAGCCTAAGGGGGTTGTTCACATTGGCACCAAGCTATATAACTAGAAGAATTACAGTTCATTCCTGAGCCGAAAGGACTAAAGTCCTTAGGAGGCCAAGAAGGGGCTGTGCTGGCGTCCAAGCCCCCTGCGCCGGCACCTGTGCCACTTACGCCGCCAAGGGTGGCATGGACGCCGATGGAGGGGCACGCATGCCATCTTCCTTGCACTGCCGTAGCAGCGCCGTCACAGCCTTGCCCCAGCATCCAGATGGTGCGTTTCTGTGCACCGTCCTCCCGGTGGCGTTCCCGGGGCGTTTCCCCTGCCGGGTCAGGGGAGGAGTTGCCTTTAGGTGGCGTCCTAAGCCTTTTTGGGCTGGGAACGCCCCCTTTGCCCTTACCTGGAGAAAGGTGGCGTAGCCCTGTGCAACCCAATGGAGCGGTTCCACAGGTTTTCCAGGTAAGGGCAAGGCCACCAGCGCAACCCTCCCCCTCAGGAATGGGCTGTTAGTGGATTTTTAAAAGAATTACTTCTGGCAACTCAGGATTTTATTTTATTTTTTGCTTTATTTAACTTCTACCCCGCCCTTTCCCCTCCCAGGTGGGGCTTAGGGCAGCTTAAAGCAATCAGCTATTCATAAATCATTAAAATCCTATAGGTATAAAACTCAATGATTATAATATAAAATACAGTCAAAACTTAGATCTGTGGCACCATAGGATGTACATCTGTGAGTTATGTTGGCTGTAGTTGCTTGGCTCCCTTTGACTGGCTGATCAAAGCATGATAATAGTGAAGCAGAAGTCACACACCGGCTGCCTCGTTTAAGCTGGGCCTCTCTACCCATGCAAAGTCCTGCTGGCGAGTTCTTGTGCCTCGGCAGCATTCATTTTTGAATCAAGCCTAAAGCGGGAAAGATTACAATAACCCCTTAACACTGAAGGCTGATGCCCAGTGGAAGTCAGCCGCATCAAATTGACACATTCTTAATGAGACAAGCTGATGCTAAGCTAGTCCAGTTTTCCGCAGTGAACTTTGAGAACAATAATGTTGGGGTGTACTTTACTGAGCTTGGGGTGTACTTTACTGACAATGAAGAGAGCTGATAGGAAGAAATTAGATTCCTTTGAAATGTTGTGTTGGAGGAGTGTTACGGATACCCTGGACTGCCAAAAAGACAAATCAGTGGGTTATAGATCAAATCAAGCCTGAACTGACCCTAAAAGTTTAAAATGGCTAAACTGAGGCCGTCATACTTTGGCCGCATTATGCAAAGACAAGAGTCACTGGAAAAGACAATCATGCTAGGAAAAGTGGAAGGCAGCAGGAAAAGAGGAAGACCCAACAAGAGATGGATCAACTCTACATAAGAAGCCACGGCCCTCAGTTTGCAAGACCTGAGCATGGCTGTTAAGGATAGGACATTTTGGAGGACATTGATTCATAGGGTCGCCATGAGTCAGAAGGAACTTGACGGCACTTAACACACACTTTACTGAGCATTGGTCTGAGTTGTATTCTGGTCATTTGTGACAAGCCGTGTGACAGTCCATCTGGTACAAGCTTGGTTTTGACACACAAGTTAAAGCAAGCAAAAAGGTGGGGTGGTTCTATTAACAGGCTGTTTTTGTATGATTTATTTACCGACCTCATCTCGAAAGCTCCCCTGCATCAGTAGGAGTTGATGGAGTTTTTCTCTGCAAACGGTACCGTCTAACAGTAACTCAAACAGCAAAAGGTATAGTAGGTTTAGTAATTATAGTGTCGGATTATAATCTGGGAGACTCAGGTTCGAATCCTCACTCTGCCATGGAAGCTTGGTGGGTGCTCTTGGGCAAGTCACACACTCCGCCTATCCTACCTCGCAGGGTTGTTGTGAAGAGAAAACGGGGAAGAGAACAATGTAAGCCCACTTTGGGTCTATATTGGGGAGGAAAACGGGATAGATGAAATAAATAAATGTTCAAATGCCCCCTTCTCCAACCTCGCTAGCCTCCTTAGTTTGTGTGCCTGCATTAATGCATGTGTTACATAAATGCCTTTATACTGTCTTTGTTCGCTTAACTCCCAGTATAGAGCACTACTGAATTACATTATAATACCCATTGAGCTCTGCACTGCACAGTAATCTTACTCAGATTTAGCGTCCCAAGAACCCAGCTCTCTGAATGGTTGCAGAACGTAAATACCAGAGCAATTTCATCACAAAATCCCTCTGATTAGAACCTAATGGGAGGACAGGATTTTAAAGGAGGGCTTTATTCCTTAAGATCTGCAAACTGCAGTTTAGGCGCGTTCCGCAAAGACAAATTGTGCTGAAACGCAAAATCTGTTTAAAAAACATTACATTATGGGAAATTAGGCCAACGGCCCGTGGGCCTGGAGGGCTTCCTCCGTTTTCCCCTCGCAAGTGTTTGCCGAGACGATAACGGGGGCAAACGCAAACCGCCGCCAGTAAATCAATTGCTGATGTCGGCTCCCTATTTAATGTTCTCCAGAATACATAAGATTTATCACAGAGGAATTGTGGAATAATGGTAGAGTATGGAAACAAAGTCCGCCGGGGAGATGTACTACATCATTTGGATTTAACGCTGCCATCTGCTTAATAGCACCAAGATGACTACAGAGGTACTTATGATCAACCATTCATAGCAGTGACAGATGCTGCGGAGAGTTAACATGGCAGAGAATGAGGTTTGTTACTAAAATTCAGATTATGTGACAAGGTTGCCAGAATTGGGGGGTGGGGGGTCGTGTTGCTACCTGCCCAGCGACGCTCCGTTTCTGCTTTTCACTGGACTGCAGCCTGCTCCGACTTTCGATCTAATTGGTTCTGAGAAGAGGCAAATGAATTTTACAGGAATGTTTGACTTCATTGTGGGTTAGTTCTTGTAAGCTGCGTGAAGGATGGTGGCATGGGCAGGGTGACTGAGACAATCGTTGCCAGCATGGTGTAGTTGTTAAGAGCGGTGGTTTGGAGCAGTGGACTCTGATCTGGAGAACCGGGTTGATTCCCCACTTCGCATGAGCGGTGGAGGCTAATCTGGAGAACCGGGTTGGTTTCCCCACTCCTACACACGAAGCCAGCTGGGTGACCTTGGGCTAATCACAGCTCCTAGAGCTCTCTCAGCCCCACCTACCTTACAGGGTGTCTGTTGTGGGGAGAGGAAGGGAAGGTGATTGTTAGCCGGCTTGATTCTTCCTTAAGCGGTAGAGAAAGTTGGCATATAAAAACCAACTCTCCTTCTTCTTCCTTCGTCCTGCTTCTTATTCTTCTTCCTGCTTCTGTGAAGCTTAGCGCAGTAGGGTTTCCTTGACTTGATAAACTTAGAGATCAATTGGAGTGGTTTACTGTTGTGTCCAGGGATGCCTGCAACCACGGGTGTCATGGTCCAGCCTGTGATCCATGATAGTGAGGACTCCTCAGAGGAGGAGTGACCCTGGGTGTCAGCAGAGGGCCAGCAGGAACACCAGACCCAGACATCCTTTGAGGTGCAGCCACTAGGCAGCCCAGAGGTCCCTCCCCCACCAGGGGCAGTAGCCCCAGACCCTGGCCCCAGCTCTCCAGGGTCACCAGTCCCCATGGAAGGCCACCACAGAAGACTGTGCAATGAGATTCAGGGACACCGTCACAGCGTGAGATTGGCCGCCAGATATAATCTACGTGGGGGAAGCTCAGATGAAGAGTGTTGGCAGGGTGGCTCCTAGAGGCAGGCTTCAGCAATAAAGTTCCCGGAAAAGAACTTCAGGATGTGGCTGCAACTTGTTTGCCAAACGCGGAACCTACTGCCACTGGTCTGATTTACTCCTGACCTTGGACTGATAACCGGCTCTTGCAACTCTTCTGGCTCTTGATTGACCTTGGACTCTTTTTACTTTGTTTGTGCTTCTTCCCTGCCCTATGCCTGAGAGATGCTGTAGCCTGACTCCGGCCACAGATAAGCCAGCTAGGACAATGGGAGACTACATTTCCCATGGTTGCCAGCATCCCTGGGTACTGTAACAAGCACACGTCCGGAACCCCAGATCTTTCTGCAGTTATTGTACTTCTGAGCAGGCCAGAGTCCGGAGTGTTAGGGAAATCTAAAATTCTGACTCTCCTGGGGATGGTGGTGTTGAAAAGTGCTGTTAAGTTACACCTGACGTATAGTGACCCCGTAGGGTTTTCCAGGCAAGAGGCTTTTGGAGGCAGTTCGCCATTGCCTGCCTCCGTGGGCTGAGAACTGTGACTGGCCCAAGGTCACCCAGCAGACTTCATATGGAGGAGTGGGGAATCGAGCCCGGTTCTCCAGATTAGAGTCCACCACTGTTAACTAATACACTATTCTGGCTCTCCTGGGGTTAGGAAGCTTAAATCCAACTTCTGTCTCATTCTCACATTTATTTTGGAATTCATTGCGTCACTAGTGTTATCACGGTCTATCACTGCAGTGATAGCTGCTGTTACTTAATGGGTTGTTTTCTGAATTTGTGCTAGCATTATATTTTTTGTCCTCTTTCAACTGTAATTTATTATCGTGATCATTTTTCTCCTAAAGGTAAAGGTAGTCTCCTGTGCAAGCACCAGGTCATTACTGACCCGTGGGGTGACGTCACATCTCAACATTTACTCGGCAGATAATGTTTACGGGTGGTTTGCCATTGCCTTCCTCAGTCATCTACACTTTACTCCCAGCAAGCTGGGTATTCATTTTACCAACCTCAGAAGGATGTAAGGCTTAGTCAGTCTTGAGGTGGCTACCTGAAGCCGACTTCCGTTGGGATCGAATTCAGGTTGCGAGCAGAGCTTTTGACTGCAGTTCTGCAGCTTACCACTCTGCGCCATGGGGCTCTCTATTTTTTTTTCCTACCAGTTTTTTTTTTGTCCTGTTAAGAGCCATGCTCTAGGATATCATGCCCTTCTCTTAACTGCCATACTTGTATTTATTTAGATCATGATACCCTGCTTTTCTCCGCAGTAACCACCCAAAGTAGCTTACGCTGTTCTCCCATCTGTTTTATCTCCACAACAGACAGGCAAGACTGAGCGTGAGACTGTCCCAAGGCCACTGAGTAAGCTTGGCAGAATGGGGATTCAAACCTGCTTCTCCCAGGTCCTCGGCTGGCATTCTGCCGCAGTAAAGTTGTGGCTGTTAGTCTGCTTTTGATCATAGAGTCCGCTCGAGAAATACACATTTGGCATTCGGGTAAAAATGCCACATGTAAGCAAATGCTGTGCTTGAAGCTACTGCGGTGGTTGCAGCAGAGGACTAAATTAAACGCACAAGACAAAAAGAGAGTCGCTCTAGTTTAAAGCAAAACAAGAGCATTGTAGGGAAGAATGATTTCACACATCAAAGCCGCAGTGCCTGTTAGCAAGAGGCCGAGATCACCGAAGCTGTGGTGTATGTCACCCTGCGGTTATCAGTCGCAGGCTTAATGTTTATATGCTGCCGGAGGGGCGAGCCAGTAAAATTCTTCAGAATTTCTTTAGCTTGTCTTTGCTTTGTTTTTAAAGCATGCGCTTCAATTAGAATATTTGAGTTTGGAGACGCTCGTTGGAGGCAGATGTTCAAAAGTGGTGGCGTTGAGATTTAGAAGTTGCACTAAAATTTAATGGCAAACAGTTGTGTTTCCAGTGCACTGAATTTTATCTAAGCCAACTGAGCTCCTTCAAGTCATACCCACATGTGTATTCTAAGCCTGCAACCTTTCGCTGAGGCGCTAGTCCTGTCGAGTTTCATCCAGGGCTTGGTATCTAACATAGAGTCAGCATGGTGTAGTGGTTAAGAGCAGTGGTTTGGAGCGGTGGACTCTGATCTGAAGAACCGGGTTGGATTCCCCACTCCTCCACATGAGTGTCGGATGCTAATCTGGTGAACTGGATTTGTTTCCCCACTCCTACACATGAAGCCAGCTGGGTGACCTTGGGCTAGTCACAGTTCTATTAAGAGCTGTCTCAGTCCCACCTTCCTCACAGGGTGTCTGTTGTGGGGAGGGGAAGGGAAAGGTGATTGTAAGTCGGTTTGATTCTTAAGTGGTAGAGAAAGTCGACATATGAAAACCAACTCTTCTTCATAGAAGTGCTGCTGTTCAAGTCAGTCTAGAAAAGCGATGGTTTTGGTCCTGAAAGGCCTGATCCCAGTCCCAGATCGTGTGGAGTGGCTGTGGATTTCAGCAATAGAAGGGCCTTTCTCTTAGGCTTACAAGAAGTCTTTAATTGAGGCTGAGGACAGGTTCAAATTAGGCAGTCATCAGTAGGGCACGTGTCTGCTTCAGTCTTGTGTGACCCGATAAGGTTGCTTAGCTATCATGTATTTACAGTGGGGTCCCAACAGCCCATAACTTAAGATTTTGGACAAGACAGTGAACAACAAGGGACAGGAAGCACTTCCTCTGTTCCTTTAAAGGTAAAGGTAGTCCTCTGTGCAAGCACCGGATCATTCCTGACCCATGGGGTGATGTCACATCCTGATGTTTACTAGGCAGACTTTGTTTACGGGGAGGTTTGTCATTGCCTTCACCAGTCATCTACACTTTACCCCCAGCAAGCTGGGTTCTCATTTTACCGACCTCGGAAGGATGGAAGGCTGAGTCAACCTTGAGCTGGCTTCCTGAAACCGACTTCCGTTGGGATCGAACTCAGGTCGTGAGCAGAGCTTGGACCGCAGTACTGCAGCTTACAACTCTGCGCCACAGGGCTCTTTTCTGTTTCCTTCCTTCCTTCCTTCCTTCCTTCCTTCCTTCCTTCCTTCCTTCCTTCCTTCCTTCCTTCCTTCCTTCCTTCCTTCCTTCCTTCCTTCCTTCCTTCCTTCCTTCCTTCCTTCCTTCCTTCCTTCCTTCCTTCCTTCCTTCCTTCCTTCCTTCCTTCCTTCCTTCCTTCCTTCCTTCCTTCCTTCCTTCCTTTTTGCATTTTGGAGAACCAGGGTGATACCAAGCTTTCCCCTGAGAGAATTGATTGAAGAGTAGGTAGTGATGTCAGTGAAATATGTTCTAGGCCAGTGATGGTGAACCTTTTAGAGACCGAGTGCCCAAACTGCAACCCAAAACCCACTTATTTATCACAAAGTGCCAACCCGGCAATTTAACCTGAATACTGAGGTTTTCGTTTAGAAAAAAAAACTGGCGCTCACTGCAGCACCAGGCACTGAACACCGGGGGCGATAGAGAACCTGGCTCAGCTGGAAAGCAGCGGGAAGTTTGCCAGTTTTCATCCCTCGCCCCCCCCCAAGTCTCCTCGGAAGAGACTGGAACGAAATCGGGAGGGGGGAAGGAGGATAGGGAAGCCAGGGGGTTTTCAGCCCCCCCCCCCCCAATTAACAAGGGTCTTTCCCGAGCCCTCGGCTGGAAATCGCAAAGTTTCCCCGGCTCTCGGCGGCTGCATCGGGAGTGAGCAGCACACGCGGTGAGCAGAAAAGGAGGCGAACTTACCGCGCCGGCTTGGCCCGCTCCTGGAGAAGGAACCAGACAGGGGGATCGCCCCCCTACTCTGCTCATGACAGGAGCCGCAACAACAGGTCCCGCTGGATGTGCCCGGATCGGCCTCCCCCCCAAAATGCCCCAAACCCCGCAGTCGGTGCCGGGAGGAACAATAGGTGCGCCGTCCTCCTCTGCTCACAGTCCCGGCTTCATCGGCCCCCAGGAGCCGCTGATCGGGAGAACGAGAAGCCGCTCTTCCAACTCTGGGCCGGGAAGGAGAAGGCGCCACGTCCAGCCCAGAGATGGCTGCGCTACGCTCCTGTGCTGGCTTCTCCGCGTCGCGCCTTCGGAGTGCAGTAGCAGCAGCAGCGCCCTTCCTTCCCTCGCTCCAACAGCCGGTGCCCGAGGCGAGCCGTCCCCTCCGCGCAGCGCCGAACTCAGGCAAACTCTGTGTTGGGGTGACGGCGCACGTGCCCACAGAGAGGGCTCTGAGTGCCCCCTCTGGCACGTGTGCCATAGGTTCACCACCACTGTTCTAGGCATTCCAGTCACCAGAGAGCCAGGCACATCAGAACTTTGGGTGGGAGCTTGGCTCAGCGGCAGAGCATCCGCTTTGCATGTTGAAGGTCCCAGGTTTAGTCTCCAGTTAAATCTGGTAGCAGGTGATCTGGGAGACCCTTGTCGGAGACCCTAGAGGGTCACCGCCGGTCAGAGCAGACAATGCTGCCCTTGATTGATGAATGGTCTGACTCGTTCCAAGACAACTTCATATGTTTGCGTTCAACCATATGTGCCTAATGTGGAAATAACCTTTTCAGGTGGGATTGAAACTGACAGGAGGCATAGAAGAAGGGAGCACTGGTCAGGCATCAGGTGTGCTGCATACCCGTGTGGTTGAAATCTGGGTGTCGTTAACCATCAGTCACATTGAATCACATCTGATTGAGGCATTTTAGCCATCCACGATTGCAGCTGGAAAGCCCTGAACATAAGAACATAAGAAAGGCCATGCTGGATCAGACCAAGGTCCATCAAGTCCAGCAGTCTGTTCACACAGCGGCCAAACAGGTGCCTCTATGAAGCCCACAAACAAGACAACCACAGCAGTATTATCCTGCCTGTGTTCCACAGCACCTAATATAATAGACATGCTGCTCTGGTCCTGGAGAGAACAGGTATGCATCATCGCTAGTATCCCTTTTTACTGGTTCTTCTGTGGCCTGTCCACAAAGTGAGGTGTTATAAGAAAAAGAACAGTTGGTTTTTATATACCGACTTTCTCTACCTTTTAAGGAGAATCAAAGCGGCTTGCAATCACATTCCTTTCCTCTCCCCACAACTGACACCTTGTGAGGTAGGTGAGGCTGAGAGAGTTCGGAGAGAACAGTGACTAGCCCAAGGTCACCCAGCAGGCTTCATGTGTAGGAGTGGGAAAACCAACCCGGTTCTCCAGATTAGAGTCCGCTGCTCATGTGTAGGAGTGGGGAATCAAACCCAGTTGTCTGGATTAGAGTCCGCCTGCCATGTGCACCATTCCAAACACATAGTGCAGATGCATGTTCTCCTTTCTGCCAGCATCAACACAGAATTCCAGAGGTCTCAGTGAAGGGGTTTCTCTCTTCAGGCTGGGCCGGTGGGGCGGAGTTTAGTCAACGATGAACGCATTTGTGAGCCACTGACCTATTGGCTACTCACATTATGTTAATGAGTTGAACTAAACATGTATTTTAATAGTGACCCTCCCGACTCAAGAAGCATTTCTAACAGGCTTTTCAGGACTCTTTCCGGGCACGAGGGGTTTCAATTGATGGTTGATTCTCACCTAGAAACATTCAAATTGTAAGAAGACAAAATATGCAGGGCAGAATTCTGAATATACCATACTCAGACAGGATCTGCCCTTGCTCTTCTGGCTCTATTGACTCATTAACTCATGCCCTTTTGGAATGCCGCTTTTACGAGGAACTTCGATTGCACTATATTTCCCCCCTTTTAACATACAAATCCACTGCCTCTGTGACTGACATGATGACTTTTTTTACTAAGCGATAGGGTCCCCAAGGCTACATTGTCAGTGGCAAGATTTGTTTCAGTCCTTATATCCCTCCAACACTAGATATATGCTGTTCAAGATCAATTGATCAAGGATCTTCTAAGGGATGAAAGGAAAGAAGACAAAACAGAAGCTAACTGTGGCTCAGTGGTAGAGCATCTGCTTGACGTGCAGAAGGACCCAGATTCAATCCCCGGCATTTCCAGTTAAAGGGACTAGGCAAGTAGGTGATGTGAAAGGCCTCCAGCTGAGACCTTGGAGAGCTGCTGCCAGTCTGAGTAGACAAGACTGACTTGGATGGACCAAGGGTCTGATTCACTGTAAGGCAGCTTAATGTGTTCATGTGTTCTTGCTGTTTGGGGAGGGGCCGTGGCTCAGTGGTAGAGCATTTGCTTCACATGCAGAAGGTCCCAGGTTGAATCCCCGGCATCTCCCGTTAAAGGGAGCAGGCATGTAGGTGATGTGAAAGACCCCTGCCTGAGACCCTGGAGAGCCGCTGCCGGTCTGAGTAGACAATACTGACTTTGATGGACCGAGGGTCTGATTCACTATAAGGCAGCTTCTTGTGCTCATGTGTTCATGACCTGTGTGAAAGGGCTAAATGCTACAGCAGCGGCTTGATGCTGGTCTTTAAATGTTGGCAATTGAAAACAGCCTCTGTCGCACTGCTCAAACTACTTAAGCCTATCTTGAGCCCCAATTTGACAGTGGTGAAAGCCGATTGCGATGAATGGCTCTGCATCAGCCTGTGTTGGTGTCTGTCAGGGATGGAGTTGAAGGAATTTATTCAGAGCATGTTTTGTGAGGGGAGACATGGACATAGCTTCGGAATATGCTGCTCGACTAAATTATCCGTTGTCTTTTACCAGGGAAGTAAGTAATGGCGGTAAGAGCAGGCCTTAATGAACCATCTGCCTTCTCTGTCCTTTTGAAAACATGCCTGTTTCCCGATAAAAGCAGCGCTACATTAAAAGTAAAATATGCATTTCGACTTTAAAATGAGCTGAAGAGCTGGAAGGCTTATTCAGCGTTAGTCACAAGAAGTGTGCTAGAGGGGTTTTTTTGCCGAGCATTTTGCTTTTGCAATTGCAGAAGGACCCAGGAAACATTGCCAGTTTCTCAGGTCCTCTCTAGGTATGCAAAGAAGAAATGCTTCAGAGCTCATCCCCGCCTGCTGCAGGCACAAAGATTGCTGCTTGCTCGCTTGCAGGGCAGATGGGGCATGGTAGCTTCCAAAGCAAGAAGAAGAAGAGGTGGTTTCTATGCCCCACTTTTCTCTACCTTTAAGGAGTCTTAAATCGGCTTACAATTGCCTTTCCCACCCCACAACAGACACTTTGCGAGGTAGGTGAGCCTGAGAGAGAACTGTGACTGGCCCAAGGTCACCCAGCTGGCTTCATGTGAAAGGCAGCCATGAAGGAGCTAGAAAAGGTTCTTAAGGGTAAGGATGTGTCACTGGCAACCAAGATCAAGTTAATTCATGCCATCGTGTACCCTATTACTATGTATGGGTGTGAAAGCTGGAAATTGAAAAAAGCTGATAGGAAGAAAGTAGATTCCTTTGAAAGGTGGTGTTGGAGGAGAGTGTTACAGATACCGTGGACTGCCAAAAAAACAAATCAGAGGGTTATAGATCTAATCAAGCCTGAACTGACTCTAGAAGCTAAAATGGCTAAACTGAGGCTGTCGTACTTTGGTCACATTATCAGAAGATAAAAGTCACTGGAAAAACAATCATGCTAGGAAAAGTTGAAGGCAATAGAAAAAGAGGAAGACCCAACAAGAGATGGATTGACTCTATCAAGGAAGCCATGGCCCTCAATTTGCAAGACCTGAGCAAGGCTGTTCAAGATAGGATGTTTTGAAGCATCTTGACGGCACTTAACGCACACACATCCCAGTTCCTAATCTGACACTCTAAATCAGGGGTCCCCAATGTGGTGCCCATGGGTGCCATGGCGCCCACTGACATCTTTTACTGGTTCCCGTCACATGTTTTTAGGAAGTGGATGGGGCCAGATAGGGCTTTTGCCCAGCAAGGCTTCTGATTGGCTATTGGAGATTTGATCGGCTGTGCAGTTTTTGGAAAATCTTGCTTTGGTGGCAGCTGCCACCACAGCGCAAGGATCTTCTCTGCATGACTGAAATTAAGCTGCAGCAATCATTTTGTGGCTGGCTTTGCCTCCTGTAGCAACGAATTTTTGGCAGCCATTTTATTGCTGCACCCACCAAATTGTGTCATAATTCCAGAGGTGTCCACAGGCTCAAAAGGGGACCTCCACTCTGAATCATTCATGAAATCATGCCAATGATCCCAGTTTGCATACATACCGTTCAGTTCATCATTCATCTTGTCTCATTCTGCTGTCAGACCTACAAGGCATTTTGGACTTTGTGTTCAAGTCTGCTTGCTCAAACTTCAGCGATTTCCTAAGTCTATCCGGTGTTGTGCTAAAATAAGCAGGTTTAGAATGGATAATCCGCAGGATTATCCCGTGTGGATCTAATGGCGTTTTATAACAGAACTGCCGAGGAGGAAATGGTGAGCTGTTCTCTAAGTGGGAGGTCACAAAGCCAAAAATGAACACACAGAAGGCGGTTCCCCTAATTGCTCTGCCTCTCGCTCATGGAGCAACCAATATCGATAGGGATCAGAGCTGGGTCTGAACCGGCAATGTGGGAAATGGACTACTAGAGTTCAGAGTGGTCTTAAGAACATCACAAACACTCCATTAGCTATCATAACATCAAGTACTGGGTTGGATTTGCAGGAGAATTGTTGTGGTTGTTCATCAGATGGTGGCTACTGTATTAATTCCAAAGAATAATTCATGCACATTGTTCATGTACTATCTGCAAGGGCCTGGGAACCCTGGCTAAACCTTGATTCCCAGACATAGGTATCCATGCATTTAAAGATGACTTAGACCTACATGTACAGTTGGACGAGGGACACGGAGTGGTAGTAGAAAGTGCTGTCAATCCACAGCTGATTTATAGTGACCCTGTGGGGTTTTCAAGGCAAGAGAGGTTTAGGATGCAAAATTATGGAGGGCATATACGCATGAATCAGTGGGAAAGTCTTTGGACTAAAGAAGTAAAGAAAGGAGATGGAAACAAATGACTTTACCAGAAGTAGGCAAATGGAAAGAAAAGATGTTGGAATATTCAAATATGGCTAAAATGACTTACTTGATGAATTGGGGGCGGTGCTTTTCAACCTGTTCATCAATGACCTGGAGTTGGGGTTAAACAGTGAAGTAGCCAAGTTTGCAGATGACACCAAATTATTGAGGGTAGTTAAAACAAAATTGGACTGTGAAGAGCTCCAGAAGGATCTCTGCATACTGGAAGAATGGGCATTAAAATGGCAAATGAGAATCAATGTGAGCAAGTGTAAAGTGATGCATATTGGGGCAAAAAATCCCAACTTCACATATACACTGATGGGATCTGTGCTGGCAGCGACAGACCAAGAAAGGGATCTTGGGGTGGTAGTGGATAGCTCATTGAAGATGTCAACCCAGTGTGCAGCTGCTGTAAAAAAGGCAAATTCCATGCTGGCCATAATTAGACGAGGAATAGAGAATAAAACTGCTAATATCATACTGCCCTTGTACAAATCTATGGTGAGACCACACTTGGAATACTGTGTACAGTTCTGGTCACCACACCTAAAAAAGAATATTACAGAGCTTGAGAAGGTGCAGAAAAGAGCAACCAAAATTATTAAGGGACTAGAGCAACTGTCCTATGGGGAGCGGTTAGGATGCTTAAGGCTGTTAAGCTTAGAAAGAGGGCGGCTAAGGGGAGACATGATAGAGGTCTATAAAATTATGCATGGTTTGGAGAGAGTGGACAGGGAGACGTTTTTCTCCCTCTCCCATAATACTAGAACACGGGGTCATCTGCTAAAGCTGGAGAGCGAGAGTTTCAAAACAGATAAAAGGAAATATTTTTTCACACAACGCATAGTTAAATTACGGAACTCCCTGCCCCAGGATGTGGTGATGGGTGCCAGCTTGGAGGGCTTTAAGAGGGGAGTGGACATATTCATGGAGGAGAGGGGTATTCATGGCTATTAGTTAGAATGGATACTGGTCATACTGCATACCTATTCTCTCTAGTATCAGAGGAGCATGCCTATTATTTTGGGTGCGGTGGAACACAGGCAGGATGGTGCTGCTACACTCGTCTTGTTTGTGGCTTCCTAAAGGCACCTGGTTGGCCACTGTGTGAACAGACTGCTGGACTTGATGGGCCTTGGTCTGATCCAGCAGGGCCTTTCTTATGTTCTTAATTTAGACGATACGCAACATGTCGAGCAATTTAATGAGAAATGGTTATCATGGTATATGTATATGTCCTCAAATATTTAATTCTAGCTCAGTCTCCCTCTTTTTTATGTGAGTAGATGTTCATGTATAAATATACTTGGTTTATCTTAACGATGATTACCTTTAGAGAAATTGACCATGGTTTATCTTTAATGCTATTTTATTTCCAACTCTCTTTTTCTCTCATGTTAGTGGCTGTCAAGAATATATCTGACTACTTTTTTATCGAGTAAAAATAGAATAGAAACCAATATTTTGAAACATTGGTAACAAGCATAATCTCTATATTACCTGTGTATATTATTGATTGAGATATAATATTGTCTATTGCAAACGGATGCAAAACTTTCCCCCTTCCCCCTTTTTCCCTTCTGTATTCCTTAAAACACAATAAAAACTTAAGAAAGAACGAACGAACGAACGAAAGAAAGAGTCAGATATTAAGAGAGAACTGGCATAAAATGTTTTTAGATGGTATATTACACTTATAGACATAGCAAGAGCCAGTTCTATAATGGGAAGTGTTGAAATGTCAGAATACCACACGTGAACACACACACACGAAGCTGCCTTATACTTAATCAGACCCTTGGTCCATCAAGGTCAGTCTTGTCTACTGAGACCGGCAGCTGCTCCAGGGTCTCAGGCAGAGGTCTTTCCCATCACCTACTTGCCTAGTCTTTTTAACTGGAGATGCTGAGGATTGAACTTGGGACCTTCTGCATGCCAAGCAGATGCTCTACCACTGAGCCACAGCCCCCTCCCAGGTGGTTGACATGCAAAAAAGCAAGTCTATTTTGGATAACGATACACAATGAAATGCAAAATATATTAAATTTAGGTTTGCTTTAGACCTGGAAAGTATGCAATTGAATATTCTGCCAAGCAATATTCCAAAAATATGTAGTGAATTATTTAAGAATATGGTGACGGCGGCAAGAGCAAGATATGCGGCAAAATGGAAGGCAGAGAACTGCCCAGATTTAATTGTATGGAATAATAAGTTAGCAGAGTATGCAACCATGGCCAAACTAACGTCTTTGATACATGATTGATCAATATCAGAATTTCAAGAAAAATGGAATATATATTTTAATTATATAGCTAACAAGAATAGAATTAAACTTTAAAAATGACAAAGGATGTAGGGATTTACAATAAAAATATACTAGATATGAACACCTATGATGATATAGAGTGTTGCAATTTAAAGAGGCTTATTATTAAGATGTAATGTTTTTAAAAATAAGTAAGCTCCATGTAAACTATGATGTGATAATTGTGTGTGTTTATATGTTGTTATGTGATGTTATATTTGTCAGTTTATAAAAAAAATAAAACTATTTTTAAAAAGAGAGATGTTTAGAGGAGGTTTGCCATCACCTGCCCCTGCATAGCGACCTTGGACTTCCTTGGTGGTCTCCCATCTAAGTATTGACCAGTGCTGGCCCTGCTTAGCTTTCAAGATCTGATGAGATTGGGCTAGCCTGGGCCCTATAGGTCAGGGCAGAGATTTCTAGGGGTCACAGATTACTCACTCTTCCTCGCTATAGGATGTATTTGTGTTTCGATAAACAAATAAGGGATGTTAAAATCGTACCTGGAGATGCAGAGTGTTAATAATTGAGAAGAGACTTGTCTTGTTTGCAAATGTATGGGTGCATGCCTACTTATTGAGTGCAGGTTGTGGCTCTAAATGTACTTCCCTGCCAAGACCTGAGGTTTCCACTCTAGTATATGAAGCAGCCCTCGGGTTGTACGGGAGAATTTAAATTCTCCTGTTACTCAGGACTCACATCAGGCAGCCAAGCTTGTCAAATATTTTTACTTAGTTTGTTTCTCAATGGCCATTGGCTTAACTTCATTAGGCAGTTCTCTTTCTATTTGACTGGACACTAGGAACTTGAGGGTGTGTTCAGCCAGAGTGCCGAGGATCTTCCCTCAAACGTCCCAGTTGTTCCACACAAGTGATCTTGTTAAGCGCTCCACAGGGGCCTTCGGAAAGGTCAAGCCGCTGGCAGATCCTCAACAGCTAAACCACTAGAACGTTTGACCCCCAGAAGCTTTTCCTTCGGTATAATAGCCTGGCATCGCCTTTGCTTCCTTAAAGCTGGTAGATTAGCAGTTGCTTCTCAGAAGAATCCGGCCACTCTCCTTTGGTAATCTTGTTGTCCTCGCTTTCTCTTTTCTAGCAGTGGGGATGTGTGTTGCGACTCAGGCACCAGAAGTTAAAAGCAGTAACCGGAAAAGTCCTGCTTTTTCTATGCAGTGTGGCTGGTGATGGGCAACCTTGACCAGGCTTGGAGCTATTTGAATGGCATTGGGGGTGGAGGGGGGACTTTATTTTCCCCCTGAATCACTTAGAATTGCCAGAACATGTCCCCTTACCTCTTTGGAAGCAGGGATGTGGAGAGAGGAACATGTAAGTACATTCACCCATGTTTCCAGCTGGCCTTTCAGCTGAAGCCCCAAAAAAGGAAGTGTGGGAAAGGAGTCTCAGTAGAGTACCAGGGAAGGAGTGGGAGGAGGAACAAGAGAGAGAGATCTCCTTGCTTCTACTGCCATGACTGCTACAGCCCTTGTAGAGTGAGGTTCAAGCCAGATCTCTCTCTGTTGAGGTTGTGAGCTGGGAAAAAGAGGACCTCTGAGCCTCAGGTTAATAACCAAAGCAACAGAACAACTCACAGCGGTAACACTTGCGTTTGTATCGAACGTGGTTCAGGTTCTGAGCCTGGGATATCCTCCTGCAGGATCTCTGGCAACAAATCATCTCGGACCAGAACCAACGGGTTGAAATTAAATGAAAAGTGTTTCTGACTAGACATCAGGAATAATTTTCTAACAGTCAGTTAGTCCTCTACTAGAGCGTAGTTCTAGTTTTCCAGTTTCACCTCTTGTAGAGTTCTGTATTTAACGAGTAGTTAATTCAATATCACTTCACTTGTCAAGGACTTAGCTCTGTTCAGTTATGGATTGAGATGTGCGCAACATGCGGGCCACGTGCTCACGAGCGCCGCCAATCAGCTCGCATTATAACTTTTTGATGTGATTATTGATGCTGAAGGGACTGACGGTTAATCAAGTTTGAGTTGCTTTCCGCCTCTCTCCCCCCCCCCCCCGCACACACACTATACCTTCAATGTAAATAAGTGATTTCTCCTCCCTACCGGGGATTATTGCTTTTGCTGTTCACACGCCATGAAAGGCAAGTCATTTTTTGTGATTGTTTTTGGTTTAACAGGCGCTTTAGTTTTATAAAATGAGGCCCAGCCAAAGCAATTCTGACAGGATTGACAGGGACGGGAACGGGGGGCTCAGCTGCTGCATGCCTCTCGTCTTGATGAGCCTCACAGTAACAAATCAGACCCTGCGTGGAGTGATGGCAAACGTCAGTCTAAAAGTTCCCTGTCAAAAGATGCATTTTGTGTGTGAGGGGAATTTGTGCTGGTCAAAAACCATTCTCACAGAATCATAGAGTTGGAAGGGACCACCAGGCTCATCTTGTCCAACCCGCAGCACAATGCAGGGAATTCACAACTATCTCCCACACACACACACCCAGTGACCCCTACTTCACGCCCAGAAGATGGCCAAGATGCCCTCCCTCTCATGATCTGCCTAAGGTCACAGAATCAGCATTTCTGACAGATGGCCATCTAGCCTCTTCTTAAAAACCTCCAGGGAAGGAGAGCTCACCACCTCCCGAGGAAGCCTGTTCCACTGAGGAACCGCTCTAACTGTTAGAAAGTTCTTCCTAATGTTTAGATGGAAACTCTTCTGACTTAATTTCAACCCGTTGGTTCTGGTCCGACCTTCTGGGGCAACAGAAAACTTGGCACCATCCTCTCTATGACAACACTTCAAGTACTTGAAGACGGTTATCATATCACCCCTCAGTCTTCTCCAATCCAGGTTAAACATACCCAGTTCCTTCAACCTTTCCTCATAGAACTTGGTCTCCAGACCCCTCACCGTCTTTGTTGCCCTCCTCTGGACACACGTTCCAGCTTGTCTACACCCTTCTTAAATTGTGGCGCCCAAAACTGAACACAACACCCTAGGTGAGGTCTAACCAGAGCATTATCCTCGCTTGTGCTTCCCCACTGAGTCTTGCCTAGTGATGTTGGCAGACAATATTTTCAAGCTGCCTTCTGGGGCACCCCCCCCCCTCATGTTCCGCAAGTAGAGGACAAGTATTTGTCAGCAAAATTTCAGCAAAATTTCTAGCCTGTCCGCCAGGACTGTACCCAGTCTCCCCTTGCAGTGCGTCCTTGGGTATATTCTGAGCCATTCTCACCCTCCATGTAGCAAGAGAGCGCCTTGAAACACACTTCATGCGGCCCAAGGGTACGAGCTGCAAGAGAAACTGGCGGATAGGCTAGCATTTAGGGGAGCCGATCCACCAACGCTGGCTTTCTGGTTGAGGAATCTCCTCAAAGGTTCTTGTGAATGAGAGTTCTCCAGAAGACAGCTGGAAAACACTGTCCTTCGACATGAGATTTATATAGTGTTTTTAGTAGGTTAGGAAGCTTATTTATTTTATTTTATTTATTTATTTTCATATTTGTGGTCTGTCCTCTCCAGCAAGCAGGCTCAGG
Organism: Euleptes europaea; assembly: GCF_029931775.1. Classification (NCBI taxonomy): domain Eukaryota; kingdom Metazoa; phylum Chordata; class Lepidosauria; order Squamata; family Sphaerodactylidae; genus Euleptes; species Euleptes europaea. The sequence goes on along the minus strand of NC_079319.1, from coordinate 8,831,928 downwards.
GTGGATGACATCATTTTAAAACTTCACACCCGTATAATAACAACAGTAAAACTGTCAATAAAATCAAACATTAAAACACTAATCATGGATGGCATATAAATCCCACACTTCTATAAGAGCCCACGCAAGTGGCTGCCCTTCGACCAGAGCATTTCAGATACATGAATGGGAAGGGGTGGGGAGGCCAGTATAGATGGTCTTCGCGGCTGCCTTCAGTTGTAGGCCTGGTGGGAAAGTTCTGTCTTAACAGGGCCTGCGGAACTCCCTTAGGAGTTTCCGCTTATGCACTTTCTACAAAAGCAAGCCCTCTGCTTAAGCACCCAAGCTCTCTGTTTATTTTTAAAAAAAAGTTTTTCGTGATCTGTATTGAGCCACTGAGAAGGTCATTGGCAGGCCCATGTACAATCCTACCCTTGGTTATTGAGCAGGGCTGGTGTGTGGAGAAATGGTTTTGAGGCCTGCTGCTTGGTGGGGCTTATCAGATTAACAGGCCATTGGCCTGAGCCCTTTCCATTTCTTCCTGACATTTGAAACTGCATACCCTTGTAAAAGTTTGTTCTCCAGTACCAAATGTTACACTGTCTTGGTCTCCTTTGTGAAATCCATTTCTGTGATTTTTGAAATCCAAGGCTATTGTATGCACTGCTTTTGCTCCATTGCTGTTTGCTTGTATTACCCAGTTTGCTTGTACTACCCAGTTCAAAACATATAAAAGGAAGTATTTCTTCACACAATGCATAGTTAAATTGTGGAACTCCCTGCCCCAGGATGTGGTGATGGCTGCCAACTTGGAAGGCCTTAAGAGGGGAGTGAACATGTTCATGGGGGAGAGGGCTATTCATGGCTACTAGTCAAAATGGCTACTAGTCATGATGCATGCCTATTCTCTCCAGGATCAGATGAGCATGCCTATTATATTAGGTGCTGTGGAACACAGGCAGGAGAATGCTGCTGCAGTTGTTTGTGGGCTTCCTAGAGTTACGTGAGTTGGCCACTGTGTGAACAGACTGCTGGACTTGATGGACTTTGGTCTGATCCAACATGGCCTTTCTTATGTTCTGTTGCATTGTCCCTTGTATGCATTATTCCAATCTCTTCTCTCTCTTTCCCCCCATTGTTCTTATAACTCTGTAACCCACTTGGAATCTCAATGAGAAAGGCGGATGAGATACTCAGTAAATAAATAAAATTAAGCAGTATGCATAACAGGGAAAAGAACACAGAAAGCTCCCCAATACGGTCCGTTGCTTTTGAATACAAAGTCTCTGGCTCACCTGGGAAACCAGAAACCTGCCTTATACCAGATCAGTCCCTGTGTTGTCTGTACTGACGGCTTGGCATTGTGGAGAGGGCTTGAAAGCCACATAACACCTCTGTGTGTTGACTAAACATGCACACGGGAGAGCGTGTGATCGCCAGCTCATGAGCAAAGCACCTACACATGAAGACAATATCCACGCATGTGCTCCATCTCCGTGATCAGCATCATTCGGAAAGCATCGTTCCCTGATAATCACGGGAAGGGAGCTTACACGGGGGTGTTGCCACCATTCATATGAACCGGTGATCACATGCAGGTGGAGGATTGGGGCCATTGTGCTCATGCCTGCTCTCTCTCTCTCTCTTTCTCTGTGCTCGTTCAGTCAGTGTGTACAGGGCTTTCATGTGTGTGATTCACAGCATAATTCAAAATCGATACCAGAGGGTATTACTTGCTTTTCAGTTCATGCCGTTGTCCTTGAGCATATAAGATTTAAGAAGTAATTCTGTTTTCCCTAAATTACTGTGAACTGTTGTTTGATGCCGGGTCTTAACTCTTGCTTATATCCTGATTCTCTTTCTTTTCCTTTTTTCCCAAACAGTGCCGCCGATTATTATGACTATGCCCACGGCTTGAGTGAGGACACATACGATTCTTACAGTGAGTATACTCTGGTACCCTGATTTATAAATAGGAAAGGAGTCTTTTAATGTAGACTGTGAAAGGGGTGCTCACATCTTTTAAAATTTGGCAGAGTGGTATTTAACCCACTTGAATAAAAACATGGGATGTTCTGAAGATCAAATTATCAGATGGGTGGAAAAAAATGGGCTTGGAGTTTTGTGGTTTTGCCTTGATTTGGGCTCTAAACGCAAATGGGCTTCCTTACTTGGTCAGGTTTATATGTTTTGCCTCTGTTTGCTCACTTGCCCTCCTTCCGTCCCGTCACAGTAATATTTTGTTGTTGGCTATATTTCACTTTTAGAAGCTGATAGCACAGCCAGGATAACCCTGATATGTTGCTTTAACCCTAGACAAGTAGCTTGTGCCTCCTCAAATATATTATGAGCCAAAGATAACACGCTAGGCTTAATCTAGCTGCCTCTCCTGGCACTAAAAAAAAATGTGCAGCCTTTAGGATTCTATGGAAATCTTTGTGGCTAGGTAATAACCATTGTTGCAGAGGTAAATTGGGAGGTACACCCATATACCTTTCCTTTCCTTTCCTTTTATCCCTTAGAAGCTCTTTGATCAATTGATCTTGAGCAGCATAACACCCATATACAGGAAGACCGGTTTTGGGGGGGGGGGGGTTTCAGCTTGGCTGGACAAATAAGCAAGTAGGCAATGGAACATCTGGTCACAGTTTGCTATCTCAGCCATGTAAAAATGTCGAATCCTTCCTTCCTCATTCTTCCTTGAATGTGGAAGAGTCTGGCCTGGAGGTGGGCTGTGCTTTTAACTTTGGCATCCCTCGCCATCCCAAAGGGCTTCATCTTGTGAGCAACACTGAGCTGCAGAAAGGAGTCCCCGCATGCCCCTGGGTGACAGACAGGAGGGTGTCCTGCCCCTGGAGGGAAAATCAGCCACTCAGATGAGCCCATGGGAGTGCTGCTCTTTGAAGCCCAAAGAGTTCTGGCAGTAGGGTTAACTTGGGTTGAAAGGAAAACTTTTTTTCCCCCTAACCCAACAACTCCGTAAGTCCAAAGGGGTCAGACCCCCCCCCCCCAAAAAAAAAGCAACATTCAGGATTGTGGAAATGAGCAGGTATCCTTGGAGTTGGCAAGTGAACGCTGTGGGACACCAGTTCCCAATCCCAGTTGTCCTCCCTACCCACTCCCACATTCTCCTAGAGAAATAAATCACACTTTGAGTTTTCTTTTCTGTGGTTTGTGGTGCTTTTTTTTTTTTAATGAGTTGGGCTTCATTCATGTTAGTGTGGCATGTCTTTTTCCCCAGTTGTGTATAAAGCTGTAAGAAAGCAATCCTCTTGCAGATATTGGAGACAGGCTTCTCATGCCACCATTGATCCCCAAGATTGAACCATGGCGGGGCTGTGGCTCAGTGGTAGAGCATCTGCGTGGCATGCAGAAGGTCCTGGGTTCAATCCCCGGCATCTCCAGTTAAAGGAAGCAGGCAAGTAGGCAATGTGAAAGGCCTCTGCCTGAGACCCTGGAGAGCCGCTGCCGGTCTGAGTAGACAATACTGACTTAGATGGACCAAGGGTCTGATTCAGTATAAGGCAGCTTCATGAGTTCATGTGAAAGGCAGTTTTGGGGAGAGGCCGTGGCTCAGTGGTAGAGCATCTGCCTGTCTCCAGGGATGAGCAGACCTTGTACTATTTAGTGTGACTCTGGGCAGGCTGTTGTGGGAGAAATCCCGACTGCGAGAAAGGATCCAACCTAATGGCTAGTCAATAAAAATCTGTTTGTACCTGAAAGCATTATAGAAAAGTCTCACTACTCTTTGAAGTCATGTCCAGTTTAAATTTTTGTGCCTCGGCTAGGTTTCTACTTTGTCTGCCTGGAGATCTGTGCTACTGGTTTGTTCCTTTAAAACCGACCAATAAAATAAACGAATCCTCTTAGCTGTTTATGTATTAATCTAGCCTCAGTGATCACAACCATCTCCTTGTGCACCACAAAACTGACCTCACAGCAGCAAACCCAAAGCCCTGTGCACTCAGTACCTGTAGAACACCTGGAAATTGAGGGGAAGGTTTATAGTTCAAAGCGCACCTAGATCCCAAAAATCACAGGAGGCTGTGAGCGTGTCCTCAGTAGGAAAACAAAGGCTTGTCACATCCTGCTTTGAGCTTTTAAAACTCATTGGGTTTCCTGCTTTATCAGTGTTCCATTTCTTTTGTTCTCTCTGAGAGTTTGCAGCCCTGTTCTGATAAAAATAGCTCCTTCTATAGACATGGCACGGATAAGTTAATGTCAGAAATAGAATGAGGCCTCAGCTTAACCATCTGAAATGTGATAGGGGGCAATAAGAGTAGGGAACCTGGGGAGCAAAGGAAAAAAGAGGCACAAATGACAAATAATTGTTGGGTTGTATCCCAGCCACTAACGGTGGGGAGGGGCCTTGGCTCAGTGGTAGAGCATCTACTTGACACGCAGAAGGTCCCAGGTTCAATCCCCGGCATCTCCAGCTAAAGGGACTGGGCAAGTAGGTGATGGGAAAGACCTCTACCTGAGACCCTGGAGAGCCGGTGCCGTTCTGAGTAGACAATACTGACTTTGATGGAGCAAGTGTCTGATTCAGTATAAGGCAGTTTCACGTGTGTATGTGTGGTGGAGCGTTCCTCATGTGAACATATTATGCTGCTTTATACAGGATCAGACAGCTTTGCCCACCACAGTCAGTATTGTCTACTCAGACTGGCAGCGGCTTTCCAGGGTCTCGGGGGGGGGGGTCTTTCACATCACCTGATGTTTTTAACTGGATATGCCGGGGATTGGACCTGGGACCTTCTGCTTTCCAAGCAGATGGTCTACCGCTGAGCCATGGCCCCTCCTCCATTGCAAGGAGCCTCTTCTGTCTCCCACCAAGAAGGATGGACTCTCAGCTGGCAAGCTCTCTTGCATCAGGCAAAGGTTCCTTGAGCTGGAGGATTTACCCTTCGTTAACTGATCATAGAAGTCGAAGAAGAAGAACTGGTTTTTATATGCCGACTTTCTCTACCACTGAAGGAAGCATCAAACCGGCTTACAATCACCTTCCCTGCCCTTCCCCACAACAGGCACCTTGTGAGGTAGGTGGAGCTGAGAGAGCTCTAAGAGAGCTGTGACTACCCCAAGGTCACCAGGCTGGCTTCATGTGCAGGAGTGGGGAAACCAACCTGGATACATCCCAGCAGTCACATACTTAGGCTTATAGTTGAGGGATGAGGGGAAAAGTCCAAGGGAGCTCAAGTTTTGACCTAGGGTTTGGAGGGGGAGAGAGGTGCCGCCACACAGGTCTCTAGGGATACCAGTGAGGGCCTGTCCTGCATTCTCCCCACCTGTGCAACAAACTGACCATGTGCTGTATTGAAAATTGGTACCACCACATCTGTCTGTGTGGAGATACGTGGAAACCTACGCTCTAGGTGCCTGGTACCCCTGCCTGCTGCTTGGGTCTCCCTGACTGAAGCTGATGTATCTAAGAGTCCTTCACCTGGTTCTCAACACAAGTACTTTGCTAAATCGGAGGCTCACAAAGTGTATTTCCGATTTGGCCTGTAGGCTTTTTCTCGCCGCTTCAGGTTTGCCTCTTGAACTGATTCAAGCAGGTAGTCATTACACAGATGTTATAAAGGGTGCTTTAGATAGGCAGGAGATGTTAAGAGCAGCCGGGATTTTTGTCCAAGTGTCGTAACTTCCAGAGCAGAACCCACACTCTGTAATGGTGAGAATTAAAAAAAAAAATCAAAGTGCCATGGTGACAGGTTTAATTAACGAAATCTGTTATGGATTAGACACACAAAGCGTGTTAAGAGACACCTCTTGCTTCAGGGATAAAAGTTAAACCTTTGGCTGGAGATCAGAGGGACTCAGACTTCGATCAGTCATGAAGCCGAACTGCTCTCCCTGCCGCACAACTTGCCTGTTTTCACAGCGAGTGACTCACAATTTTCGCACTAATGGATGTTACTGTGCTTTTTGGAAACATGGCTGAAAAACGTTTGCTAGGGACTGATTTTTTTCTTTTTGAAGCGAGATGGCTTATGTCATTTTTTTACAGCGTCTCCCACCAGAAGCAATGGTCCCCTCTGCCCCTGTGCGCTTGTCCTAGTCAATCATTTAGCCATGCCGTCTGTCTGTATGAGGTAGACTTAAATGCCCACCAGTTACCTTGAGGGGGAAGCAGCTAATGACATCATAATATCGAAGGGAGAAGATAGTTGAAAACCCCCTCTTTCCACCACCAGCCCTTCACAGCATGCTAAATTGGTCTTTGTGGACTTGTGTTCCTTTGACTGTTTCATGCTTCGGTATTAAAATGAACTGATTCCAACTTGCCTCATCAGAGAGGCATTTCAGCAAGGAGGCATGTGACCCGCCTGAAGCAGACAGGATGTGTAAGGTGGTGTTGAGACAACGTGATTGGCGATGGTTTATAAAACCATGGTTTAGTCAAACCCCTGTGAGTTGTGACTATCCAAATGCAGATGGTCCAACGAACTGCGGGGTTGTTGGCTGGCTCCAAAACAGGATTTCAAAACACAGTTTGTAGCTGGTTTGTGATAACTGTAGTTTGTTGCATCATGTAAATTCAGGGGCCATGGATTATTGTGTAGCGCTGCCCTTTACACCGGGCACAGAGACACAGTAGTAGGAAGGATGTCCTCAGCGTGTCCTGGCACGTACGTCCTGGCAAGTATGCACAATCTGGATTTTTTTTCCTGGTAGACTAATCAGAGTTTGCTGCACTGGAGCAAACTGTGGTTTATTTATGGTGACATCTGAATGCCTGCAGTCCCCAATTGTAGCTGTCTCCCCCAGAATCGAGGAGACTGTAACCGCATGTTACAAAGCGCACTACCATCCAAAGCCTCAGCCCTGCATTTCCCCCTCCAAGTTTTTTGCTGAACACCGCATTGGTCAGGCCACACCTGAAGTACTGTGTGCCCTTCTGGAGGCCTCACTTCAAAAAGGATGTGGACAGAATAGAGCGGGTGCAGAGGAGAGTGACGAGGATGATTAAGAGACCAAGCCTAACCTACCTCACAGGGCTGTTGTGAGGATAAAACGGGGAAGAGGAGAACGTCCTAAGCTGCTCTGCGTCCCCATTGGGGAGAAAAGGGTTTAAACGAAGTTTAAAAGAAAAAGAATATAAGAAGAGTTGGTTTTTATATGCTGACTTACTCTACCACTTAAGGCAGAATCAAACCGGCTTACAATCACCTTCCCCTCCCCTGTGAGGTATATGGGGCTGAGAGAGCTCTATCAGAGCTGTGACTAGCCCAAGGTCACCCAGCTGGCTTCACGTGGAGGAGTGGGGAAACAAATCCAGTTCAGCAGATTAGCCTCCGCCGCTCATGTGGAGGAGCGCGAAATCAAACCCTGCTCTCTAGATCAGAGTCAGCCGCTCCAAACCACCGCTCTTAACCACTACACCATGCTGGCTCTCTCAAACACAGTTGACCCCAAATTTTTCCATAAAGTTCTTATGTTCTTAATGTCCACACTCCTTAAAGAAGAGAAGCAATTGCTCTTCAAACTTTTGTGTTTATTTTTTTAAAAAAACTGTCATATTAGTTTAAAGCCTATACCATTCCTTTATAGCTGGTCCTTCTGGGCAGTGGTTTGAGCGCTCTCCAAACCAGCTACTTGGACATCCTTTCTTTTGCTGCGAGCCCTTTGCAGATGGCAGCCAACCCAGTTGCACGTCTTCCGTTGCCAGCTCCTCGGGTGACTTCACTTTCCTTCTGGAGCTGGCCTGCGCATCCTTACTTTCTCTCACTCCCAGCCCCCTCTTAATTCCTCCGCCTGAATAAAAAGCGGGGTCCCCCCACCACCACCACGCACGGGATCAGGGTGTGGGAGAAAGTGACACATGAATAAAATGCTTCCCTTTCTTTTTTCAAAGGCACAAAGCGCTGGCGTAGTGGTGGGGAGCCCCAGTGTGGCAAACAAATCATTGATAATTGCATCGTACATTTAAAAAAAAAAACGCACTCTGCCCTGCTTTCCCAAAAGACATTGTTCAAAGGAGTTTACAACTCATTAAATATACACTATACAATAATATCATAAAAATTAAATGAATGTGTAAACCATCTTCCCCTCCCTCCCACCCCATCTTTACATAAAATGATGCTTTGTGTGTGTGTGTGTGTGTGTGTGTATGTGTTTCCACTTTTAAAAAGAGGGGAAGATGAACAGAGGATAGCTGAGGTTTGTCAGCATCTTTTAAACATAATGGGAGTTGAGATTCTTGCCTCGTGCTCTCTTTGGCTTGGCTGTCTGAGAGTCAGCGCAGGGTAGTGGTTAAGAGTGGTGGACTCTACTCTGGAGAACCGGGATCGATTTTCCCTCTCCTCCACACGAAGCCTGCTGGGTGACGGTGGGCCAGTCACAGTTCTCTCAGAACTCTCTCAGCCCCGTACCATTCAAAATGGCTAAGATCGGCCAGTGCCCCTTTCTTGCACTTTCTCTGCTGTGGCTCCCACTTCGTGGAACGTCCTGCCATGGGAAGTGCAAAAAAGGAGAGCTTTTTAAAAAAAATAGGATTAGGGCTGTAGTATAGAGGAATCAGTCAGAAGCGCCCTTCTATAAGGGAATAGGATTGCAGCCTGTTGCAACGTTTTATTGCGTTACGTTGCTTTCATTTTCTTTCTTTCTACCTTTATCATCCACTTTCTGCATTAGGGTATGTCCTGTCTGAGCCAGGTTTTGTTTGTTTGTTTCCGTTGTGTTCTAATTATTTATTCCTAGTCCTATTTAAGTTTATTGGATGTCTGATGCTGGACAGGCTGTAAGTGAAAGAAATAAAGAAACCTGGGTCCGGGCTGTTCCGCATCAGTGTGGTGGAGGCTTGGGATGGAATTTTCCACGCTAAAAAGAGAAAGGAGCATTCGGTTGTTTGTGCTCCACTGGCAACCTGAAGCAGTACACTGCAGACCACCTCCACAAGAACTACTACGGCTTCAGCTTTTTGAGGCTCTGGAAAATGTCACAGACTCTTGACTTTGGGGTGTTGATGTCAGAGAAGAATATATATGTGGTGTGGAGCAAGATCAGTATTCCCAATAGGGTTGCCAGGACCCTCTTCACCACCGACGGGAGGTTTTGGGGGCGGAGTCTGAGGAGGGTCGGGACCTCAATGCCATGGAGTCCCATTGCCAAAGCAGCCATTTTTTCCTGGGGAACTGATCTCTATTGGCTGGAGATCAGTTGTAATAGCAGGAGCTCTCCAGCTTGTACCTGGAGGTTGGCAACCATAATTCCCACCCTTGATGAGCCAGTGGGCACCTGTGATACTGGAGAACAGGTCAGGTGGGGAAGGCCATCATGAAACAGTTGCCGTGGAGGGGGGAGCAGGGAAGCAGAGCACAAAATAGCTGCCCTGGAAGCTGTGTCCAGTCACAAAACGCTGGGAGGTTCCAGGCCAAGCGTCCTTCTATGACGAAGATGGCTATTTCCAAATGGGTGCTCCCCTCAAACTCAAAAGTGATGCCTCCTCAGAGCCAATGTGGTGTAGTGGTTAAGAGCAGTGGACTCTAGTCTGGAGAATCGGGTTTGATTCCCCACTCCTCCACATGAGCAGCAGACACTAATCTGGGGAACCGGGTTTGATTCCCCACTCCTCCACACGAAGACTGCTGGGTTACCGTGGGCAAGTCACAGTTCTCTCCGAACTCTCTCAGCCCAACCTACCTCATAGGGTTCCTGTTGTGTGTGTGGGGGGGGGAGTGAAAGTGATTGTAAGCCAGTTTGAGACTCCTTAAAGGTAGAGAAAATCGGGGTATAAAAACATTTCTTCTTCAGCGCTCCAGTGAGAATGTAAGAAAGCAAAGCTTGGCTTCTTTGCTCTAAAAGAGAGCAAGTGGCGTGCCAGGAAATGTGCCAGCTTGCACCATGTTGGGGATGGCTGGGCTGGGCAAGATGCCTGCCGATGGATCTCTGTTTATCTCTGGGCAGGGAAAAATAAATCACGTGGGCTTTTTGGGGGGGAGAAGCCCTAACAATGTCTGTGCTTCCTTATTTCAGGACAGGAAGACTGGGCCAACTCAAGACACAAGGCGCCTCCATCACGGACAGCGAAAGGAGCCTACAGAGAGCAGCCATATGCCAGATACTGATTATACTGTCTGATGTTGTGAAATACCCAATCTCCACCAGTCCTGTATACTGTTCAAAGTAATTTTTTTCTATGAACAATCTCCCTTTTTATTAAAAATCAAAGTGCTTAATCTGACGGACGGACTGAGCTTAATCTATTTTTTGCTGAGTGAAAAACCCGGAGAGGAAGATGTGTGAAAACCAAGGAGCTTTGTTATTTCCAGATTGTATTTTGGGGGGATGGGGAAAAAAAATAGGTGATCAAAATGGGGGGGGGGATGAAAAAAAATAACCTTTGATTTAACTAGCGTTAAAACCAGTTAGGTTTACTTTAAATATGTTAATCCGTTATTTTAACCTAAGCGTAACCTTTTATTTTAAAGGTTTTCCACAATTTAGTTCTTCTAGTTTTTATCCTTCAACCATTTTGCTAAGTCTTTCTCTTGCAAACATGCGTAAAAAGGGAAGCAGATCACCAACGCAAATAATGTGGTATTTTGTAACTTGAGTCTTGAAATGTTCTGTAGTGTTAAGCAAAGTTTACTCTTGCTTGATACTAAATAAACTTTTGAAAGAAAAAAAAAACACGTGTGTGTGAGAGTATGCATTATTTATTTAAAACCTTCATAAATAGTAGTAAGCAGGGAGACAGCGATTTTAACAGCGATCAACATAAAACGGCTCCTATTAAAACACTGTACATTTTTTTCCTTTAATAAAAATGGTATAAACCTAAAGGTATACATCTATATCTATATATACGCATATATTTTTATCTATATACATGCAATAACTTTTAAAGGCTTGTTTAAGAAAATATCCAAATGGTATTGATCTGCTGGAATGCCACATCTCTAAACAAACAAACAAAATCTTGGTTTAAAATAGTTAATGCATTTTATGAAAAGAAAAACAAATAATTTTTAAAAAATAGACCTGTGGATTTAGTTTTCATCTTGTTGAGCGTTTCTTCACTAGCACAACTTTTGGACTTTTTATTTTTTGTGTTTTGAGAATTTTGGTACGTTAATGACCCACCTCGCTCCGTGCTGGAAGCAATAAACGCAAAGCTTTTAAAGACTTTCTCATTTGACTAATTGAGGTCGCTTTCGTCAGATGCAGAGGATGTGTAACCCTTAAAACGGTCTTCATTTGCAAAAGGTAAATAAATCAAATAAGATTTTAATCTCACTTAATTTATCTTAATATAACCAATAAAAAGCAGAGAGAGTGCCAATTAGCGAGTTCTATTTTAGAATAGAGAGAGGGAGGAAGAGAGAGAGGCTTTAAGATCTCCACCTAAAACTTCATATTAAAAAGCTTAATTTGTTTTAGGCATCTAAAAAGCCTTAGCTCGGTCAGTTTAATTGGTGCCAATTATTCCCTATTAAACAAATGTAAAACCTCATAACTAGTAACTTGTAATCCTAGCATTTATGGACAAATAATGTAACTAAGAACTTAAACATTACAAATGTCCTTTTTTTTTTCTAAAGCTTTTTCTTAGGTTTTTGGTTTATTTGTTTGCCTTTAATCACAATATCATGACTTATTCATTTATTTATTTATTAGAATTTGAAAGTCTCGAGGTGTTATGGTTAGTAAACAAGAAATCTTCTCTCTTGTTAGGAAACGCTGGATGCCTTGGAGAACTGAGAAGATAACCTGTTTCCATTGACGTGCTGGTAGGTACCTTTTAAAAAATTTCACAATTTGGTTAAAGATGCACCAGGGATTTACTAAAAAAAGAAAATACCATTGGCATGGCAAAGACCTTGGGTATATCGGTTCTTTGGATCTCACCCTTCATTGGACACACCCCATTTCAGATCATTTATTTTGCAGTTTTACCCATCGCCCTTGGAAATCGGTGCAAGGCTTGGACTTCAGAAATCGAATTATCCCAAATACTCACTGTGAGTTTCGTTCTGGTACATATTTCCTGGGAACAATCTTTGCGCTTAAGTGTGGTGCGTTACTTCTGGCCCCCACAAAAAAGGGTGTAGAAAGCAAAGGTGAGGTTTGAATTTGAGACATAAGTGGGCTGCGCAGGCAATGCCGGTGTTCGTTCTTTGCATTTGCGACAGTTACCATGCCAGAAACAAGCAAACGTGATGCCAAACAAGTGAAATGAACTGAGAGCCTCATTTCTCTCAGCCAGTGGGCAAATACAGAGGAGTTCCATCCCTGTCAACTCCTTCATAACAGATATTATGGTCTGATGCTTGAACTATGCCTATTAAAGGTTAATGAATGAATGAGTCTGATGCTTCTTATGCCTAGAAAGCCATCCTTACTAGGGGAGCAAGAATCAAGTCCAGGAGCTCCCAAGATTTCCAGGGGCGTAAGCTTTCAAGAGGCAAAGCTCCCTTTTAACTAATAGCTCTAACCCTGGAAATCTGATTGGCCTTTAAGGAGCTACCGGACTCGATTCTTGCTCTTCAACTGTAGACCAATATGGCTGCCCTCCTGAAAGCTATCCTTGCTAGGGGCAGGTGGCCCTATTTTGGCCCAAGTGCCAGAAAATATCCATCTACCCTTGAAGATGCTGGCGCACCGGCAAGCCAAAAGGTGGGGAGAGGTTGTACTTGGCGAGAAACGCTTGGAGCAACTGAAGGCCCATCGGCGGTGCCAGCATCTAGCGGATTTTCCCAGGACGCGGCTGGTGGATTTGCAGGTCCGGGAAACGTTGAGGGACATAAGCCATGCCCGACCCTTTCTCCCACATTGTTAGCTCCACCACGGCTGTACTTGCCTTGGTCACTTGTGGCTCTGGACTCCAGGTGTGAAACAAAATAGTCAGGCACGCAGCTGCCACCACATGTCATGGGGGTTGCCTACCCCTAATCTTTATGCCAAATTTGGGACCGGTCATGCTTCAGTTTCTTGCAACGACACAACAGTTCTCAGCAACGTAGAATCCTAGTTTGTGGAAGAGTTCAGCAATGCGCTCAGCTCCCTAGTCACAGCGTCAATTTAGGAAGATGTTAACCTCCTGGCCAGGGCACCTGAGGTCTTCTTGCAGTCTCTTGTCAGCTCGTGGGTACCTTGCACTTGAAAGAAAAATTAAATCCTGTGCTAAGGAAAGGGCAGTTGTGCGGTACATACACTATGCAAATTTGCATGACCTCCCTTCTGTTGCATAATTTAGTCCTGCTTTTGGTGATAGTTACAGAGAAAGCTGATATGTCAGGCAACAGAGTCCTGCCCCTTGACACTGGAAATCTTATTCCGCCAGCCCGAAGTCTTCTGAGAATTCAGTAATCATTTCCAGCACACTTGTGCAGCCCATAAGAAATAGAAACCTACCTAAAAAAAAAAAAAAAATCCTCTCAGTCAACTGAACTTCATGGCCAGCAACATGTTTTCTGCATTTTCTAAGGTGATATGGAATTATAGAGTTGGATATGCATAGAATCATAGAGTTGGAAGGGACCACCAGGGTCATCTAGTCCAACCCCCTGCACAATGCAGGAAATTCCCAACTACCTCCCCCACACACCCCAGTGACCCCTACTCCATGCCCAGAAGATGGCCAAGATGCCCTCCCTCTCATGATTTGCCTAAGTTCATAGAATCAGCATGGCTGAGAGATGTCCATCTAGCCTCTGCTTAAAACCTCCAGGGAAAGGGAGCTTACCACTTCTTGAGGAAGCCTGTTCCACTGAGGAACCACTCTAACTGTCAGAAAGTTCTTCCTAATGTTTAGCTGGAAACTCTTTTGATTTAATGTCAACCCATTGGTTCTGGTCCGACCTTCTGGGGCAGACTGCCCTACATGACGTTCGCCACGATCTGAGGGTGATAAGTGAAATTACAGCAGTGAAAGATAAGTCGTATCCAGTCTGTGTTGGCTGAAAGTGGTCTGCCATATTCTCTGTTGCTCCTTTAGTATTCTGGAAGCATCTCCGAGCCACCGGGGTCTTTGGGGAGAGGTTCTTCCATTGGCCCTGCTCCGTCGCATCCCTGTGATTCTTCAAGTGCTGCACATTGAAAGGAAACTAAGAAGAAGAAGAGTTGGTTTTAATGCCACACTTTTTCTATACCTTTGAGGAGTCTCAAAGAGGCTCACAATCATCTTCCCTTCCCCTCTCCCCCCACAACAGGCACCTTGTGCATTAGGTGGAGGAGAGTTCAGAGAGAACAAGGTCACCCAGCAGGCATCATGTGGAGGACTGGGGAATCGAGCCTGGTTCTCCACTACACCATGCTAAAGAGCCTCATATCTCAGAATCTTCTTCTAATCCCTGCATACTTGCTCAGTTATGCAGTTAAAATACCAGAAGGTAAGCGTGGAAGTAACACTTTAGCTCTTTGTGGTGAAGTAGAATTTCTCATCTGGGCTTGGAACCTTCTTTAGAATAGAAAAGAACCGTTTCTTTCATGTCTTCGATGAGCCACAAATGTCTGTGTAGGCAAACAGGACAATAAGTATTTTCACAGGCTAATAACTCCAGGAGCCTTATCTGCAAGGCTCCCAGAAAGCACATCTGTCTAGTTGCATTCCTTTAAACTGTTGTATAGTATAGGAATCAAGGTCAGTCCACACATCTTTGTGTATTGCTTTTATCTCTTACTTTGTGCTGGATGACGCTGGGCTTCAGTGTATCTTGGTTGGAAAATGCCATGTTTGATCGACACAAAATGCTACCGTAGATGTGCTGCAGTTTTTCTTTCATTGCTCATTCATATGTTCAAATCATTGTTTGGGGCTTTTGTAGACGTTTGGAAGACCTGCATGTGTAAATATGCCTTTCTAAAATCTGACTTGTGGAATTGGTTACTCTTGCCTCTTCACTTGTATTAATTCACATCTACAAAACTTGTATGTCTCCTTTCTGCCCAGTGAGGGCTACCAAGGCTTAACAGTTACAGGAAAACATTATAAAAACATATCATTAAAAAAACACAGTGACAATCTAAACTATAACACATATTAAAAGCACGTAAAATAGTAGTTAAAACATAGAGCAGGATCGTTGAAGAAACTCCTCATGAAACAGAAGTCTTCACCCGCTGGCAGAACACAGTAGCAGAAGGCGACAGACAAATATTCCTGGGAGAGTTCTGGAGTTTTGGTGCCACGGCCAAAAAGGCCCTCCACTAAATCTAACTTTACGATAGTCCTGCTGTTCAGTTGAGCATAAACTTTGGAATAATTTGTCCTGATTTTCTGGTGTCCAATGTATGCACTGATGCTTGAATACACGGAGATGCTGTGCACATGGGCTTCCTTAGTGTGATATTTCATCCCATTTAAATGAATGGGGGGTGTTCTTGAGCACAAGCGAGGCTGCCAGATCTGTGAGAGAAGACTGCACAAGACTGACTTTAGTGGAAAACAAATGCAGAGGTTCCAAATGGATTCAGCTGCCTTTGGATGATTGCCTAAAGTTTGGCGGTCAACTTAAGTAGTAGCAGCGTGCTTATACTGTAAGTTGTTAGGGCCAAATTGTTACCACTGCACCCCCTAGCCAAGAGATGTCAAACATAAGGCCTGCAGGCCGGATCCAGCCCCTTGAGAACTCTTATCCAGCCCACGAGCCAGTGGAGGTCGCCACCCATCTCCACTCTCAATCTTGGCTGGCGAGGTACGACCAAGTGACATTGCTGACATATCCAGCCCTCGTAACAGTTGAGTTTGACACCCCTGCCCTAGCCAGTGTCACAAATGTTTCAGATGGGGAACCTGCGCTGATCTAGAAGAAGAGTTGGTTTTTATATGCTGACTTTCTCTACCACTTAAAGGAGACTCAAAACCAGCTTACAATCACCTCCCTCCCCCTCCCCACAACAGACACCCTGTGAGGTAGGCAGGGCTGAGAGAGCTCTAACAGAGCTGTGACTTGCCCAAGGACACCCAGCTGGCTTTGTGTGTAGGAGTGGGGAAGCCAACCCGGTTCACCAGATTAGCATCCGCTGCTCATGTGGAGGAGTGGGGAATCGAACCCGACTCGAGCGCTCCAAACCACCACTCTTAACCACTACACCACGCTGGCTGGAAGGTGGAAGGAGACCATTGGAATCAGAGCCAAAAAAGTACCCAGAGAAACTGAGGCCCAGATATATCTCCTTGCCCAGCAAACATAGGATCAGATCCAGAAAGAGGAGGGTGGAGATGTGGGGGGTGCTGTGGATTGGCAGTTGTCTACCTGCTGCCTTTTTTACCCCTTCCCCTTTCCACCGAGGACCTCGGGGTGGTGTTCCTGGGTCTTCTTTACCTCTGCAAGCAACCTTGTGATGTAGAGTAGGATGAGAGTGTGTGACTGGCCCCACATCTCCCAGTGAGTCTCGCAGTTGAGTGGACATTTGACCCTGGGTGCCTTCAGTGCTAGTTCAACACTCTGTGAATCAGGGGTGCCCTTCTTTTTTGAGCCTGCGGGAACATTTGGAATTATGACAAGGCATGGTGGGCGCAGATACAAAATGGCTGCCACAAAATGGCTGCTGCAGGAGGCGGAGCGAGCCACAAAACAATTGCCACAGCGTAACTTCAGTTACACAACACAGATCCTTGTGCTGTGGTGGCAGCTGCCGCCAAAGCAACCTTTTTAAAAAATCTGCACAGCCGGTCACATCTCCAACAGTCAGTCAGAAGCCCAGCTGGGCAAAAGCCCTCCCTGCCTCCCCCTTTCTAAAAACTCTTGCTGGGCATCAGAAGAGGTTTCAGCCGGTGCCACGTCGCCCAAAGACACCATGTTGGGATCCCCTGCTGTAAATACTACATCACACCGGCTGTATAGAAGAAGAGGAAGAGTTGGTTTTTATATGCCGACTTTCTCTACCACTTAAGGGAGACTCAAACCCACTTACAATCCCCTTCCCACAACAGACACCCTGTGAGGTAGGTGGGGCTGAGAGAGCTCTTAATAGAACTGTAACTTGCCCAAGGTCACCCAGCTGGCTTCGTGTGTAGGAGTGGGGAAACAAATCCAGTTCACCAGATTAGCCTCCGTCGCTCATGTGGAGGAGTGGGGAATCCAACCCGGTTCTCCAGATCAGAGTCCACCGCTCTTAACCACTACACCACGCTGGCTCTGTGTTTCCCTTTTGCCGATTGCTGCGGATATGTTCTTGCACAAAGCAGTTGATGCAGTCAGCACTGGTGAGCGTCAAACAGCCTGAATCGGCATGCTGATCATCTGCAGACCACGGTCTGATCCCCAGAGAGCAAGGACATGGGGGAGCACCCCCGAGAATGGAAATTGCTGATCTCACCCTGGAGGCCCGAGTACATTTTCTGACTAGGAGCTGCTTCATTGTGTCCTCACAGCGTGGTGTGGTTTGGAGCCGTGGAGTCTGATCTGGAGAGCCGGGTTTGATTCCCCACTCTTCCACATGAGCGGTGGACGCCAATCTGGATTTGTTTCCCCGCTCCTCTACATGAAGCCAGCTGGGTGACCTTGGCCTAGTCACAGGTCTCTCTGACCTCTCTCAGCCACTCCTACCTCACAGGGTGTCTGTTGTGGGGTGGGGAAGGTGATTGTAAGCTGGTTTGAGTCTCGCTTAAGTGGTAGAGAAAGTCGGCATATAAAACCCAGCTCTTCTTCTTGTCGTCTTGTTCTGACTTGCAGATGAACGTTTAAACTGCCCCCATTGGGAAGTTGCAGTCTTGGAGGTGGGGCTGTCATCTGCTGTCAAATAGATGGGTCAGTTGCGTGAGAGACTTTTCTCTTTATGGTGTCAACGGGAAAAATTAAATTTCATCTCCCCTTTTTAAAGTGAGAAGTGGTTGATGGGTAGCCAGTGGCTGTTCAATCTAGGGAAAGGAGGCAAGGCTGTCCGAAAGCTCTTTCTGTGACATTTGACTTGCGTGAGGTGCAAGCGTTAAACATTTGCCCTACAATATCAAATGCTTTGACCATAACTGAAGATATTTATACCCCACTTTTCTCCGAAGCGGGGACCTAAACGGCTTACGGCATTATTCTCCCCTCTATTTTGCTACCAACGACAGTCCTGTGATGCAGGTTAGGATGAGGGTGTGACTGGCCCAAGGTCATCCAGCGAACTACCATGGTAGATTTAGGATTCTCCCAGATCCTAGTCTGACACTAACCATCATGGCTCTCAGCCAGTTAAACTGATTAAACCAGTCAGCGTTCCCAGAATTAAGACAGAACCTCCAACGTTTTGCTTGATGGTGTTTGTCCTGCATCTAAATGTTTCTATTTGTAGAAAAACAAATGCAACTTTATTTCCTAACTGGATTCTCTTCTGTGGCAAGACAAATTACTTTTGCAAAAAAACAAAGTCAAAGTGTTATGTTTTTCCTCTGCATACCAAGGAACTTGGGTCTATAATTGATAAAGGCCATTTTAGTTTAGTTTTTTTTTTTAAGGGCTTTCACAAAGTTGTGTGTTTCTTAATTCTGTCTCATTCCAAGTCTTGCAGTGGGCAGCAGCAGCAACATTCATAAACACCCACTGACCTGCTCACTCCAGTATTAGAATTAAAATGATCTTTATCTGCTTAGAGAGCCAGCGTGGTGTAGTGGTTAAGAGTGGCGGACTCTAATCTGGAGAACCAGGTTTGATTCCCCACTCCTACACTAAGCGGTGGACTCTAATCTGGTGAAACCAGTTGGTTTCCCCACTCCTGCGCATGAAGCCAGCTGGGTGACCTTGGGCTAGTCACAGTTCTCTTAGAGCTCTCTCAGCCTCACCTACCTCGCAAGGTGTCTGTTGTGGGGAGGGAAAGGGAAGGAGATTGCAAACCGGTTTGATTCTCTTTAAAAGGTAGAGAAAGTTGGCGTATAAAAACCAACACTTCTCCTTCTTCTTCTTATGCCTAGCTATTAAAAGACAAGGGAAACAAGACGTTGCAGTACTTCTGGAAATGGCCGGGCATGAACTTCTATTGAATTTCAGCTTCCTGGGAACAAGGCTATGAGATAAAATTGGGAATACAATAACTTTTTGAGAGACTAAATTAAGAGTTTGAAGAGATCAGGGTGAAAAAGACTTCTCTGCTCTGGCATAACAGTGCCAATCCAGGTCAAGCTTTCACGCTCTAGGGCTTTCGTCAATCATGACGTAATTGCTAGAATGTAAGAATTCCATCGTCTAATTGGATCAAAGGCCATCTTTGTTTCCAATGGTAACCAGCCAACAGCTCCTAGAAGTTCACACGCAGGGCCTGATCTTCAGGGCCATTCCTCCAGGCCTAATTCTCCCTGCCACAGTACACCCGTTTTCAGACTGTAGTACTTCAAATTGTGGGGAGGGTTTGACATATATATGATGGTGCTCCGTATTTTTTTTTCTAAATCAACGGGGGGGGGGGGAGAGACACCTAAATGTCAAAGACAAACATTCTTACCGAGCCCTTCCCCTGACATCTAGCTCTTTGTGTGCAGGGAATTTTTCAATATGGCTCATGCAAGTTCTCACCTGTCGATGGAAATGGTACAAATCACATACAGGCTTACCACCATGCTGAAGGCTGTATCTTCCCCAGCGTCTGGATTTGGAGCATATATTGCCTATGAACCTAGTTGGCCACTGTGTGAACAGACTGCTAGACTTGATGGGCCTTGGTCTGATCCAGCATGGCTTTTCTTATGTTCTTATGAATGTGGAGGTTCTGTTGGACTCATTAGAGTACCTCTGTGGGTATCTCCCATAAATATATCTAGTCCTTTAAAAAAAATCTACGTCCTGACCTACACAGGCCATAGCAGGGGTGTCAAACATAGGGGTCAGATTTGGCCCCTTGAGAGCTCTTATTCAGCCTGTGAGCCACCCAAACCGCCCTCCAAATAATCCCGATCTGGGCTGGCGAGGTATGGCCCAGTCCGACTGACATTATGTCATATCCGGCCCTCGTAAGAGTTCAATACCCCTAGGCTATAGAATGAAGTAGTAAGTAGAATTCCAGCATGCATAAAATGTCTTCCTTTTAAGTAGGAAGTCAGCAGAGCTGGGGGAGAGCAGACTTGAGCCGCTGTCTCCCGTAGGATGTGTTGGTTGGCCGATTTGTTTCTTAGCTTGGAGTGATTTCAGAAATGGCATCTTCTGTCTGCAGCGTGAAGTCATGAGTCCACCTCTTCCCAATTCAGGATTCTGACACAAGGGTAGATCAGACACAAGCTTAGTGGCTTTCACCATAGAGTTGGGCCATATAGGCCATCTAATCCAACCCCCACTTAACACAGCCTAGAGCATCCCTGACAAGTGTTTGTCCTGCCTCTGCTTAAAGACCGCCAGTGAGGGGGAGCTCACCACCTCCTGAGGTAGCTGATTCCACTGTCGAACAACTCTTACTGAAAAATATGTTTTCCTAATATCTAGCCGATACCTTTCCACCTGCAATTTAAACCCATTATTGTGAGTCCTATCCTCTGCTGCCAACAGCAACAGCTCCCTGCCCTCCTCTAAGTGACAGCCCTTCAAATACTTAAGGAGAGCAATCATGTCCCCCCTCAACCTCCTCTTCTCCAGACTAAACATTCCCAACTCCCTCAGCCTTTCGTCTGGCCCGGACTTTATAATTTTGGTATGTTTGTGATGAAGTGGGCAAGTCTTTAGTAACCCGTAACTATGGGTGGATGGGAAAGTAGGACAATTCAGAAAGCTAACAAGAAGAACATTGATTTGTTTGAAATGTTGGTGCGGTGTAGGAGAAGAGTTCTACGGAGACTATGGACTGCCCAAAAGACAAATAAGTTGGTTCTAGGCCAAATCAAGCCTGAATTCTCCCTTGAAGCTAAAATGTCTAAACTAAGGCTATCATGCTTTGGTCAACAAAATGAGAAGATTGGAAAAGACAATAATGCTAGGAAAAGTCAAAGGCAGCAGGCAAAGAGGAAAACCCAACATGAGATGGATTGACTCAATCAAGGAATCCACGGCCCTCAGTCTGCAATACCTGAGTAAGGCCATTAATGATAGGCCATTTTGGAAGTCATTAATTCATAGGGTTGCCGTAAGTTGGAAGTGACTTGACGGCATTTAGCACACACAAAAGAACTGGTCTACATTTAGAATCAAGGCAAGCCCTGCCCATGGGAAGTCACTGTGTTTCATCAGCTGTGCGAGTTATAAATTGGTGTATTCCACTTCTGAAGATTTCTCATTAATGGACCCTCTACAGAATTCAAGCCATTGGTCATCTCTTAACAGTACAATTCCTCTGTTCTCCCCCCCCCCAACACACAGAAAAATGTTCCTAGCTGTTTATTACCAGAGAATAATTGGATCCAGTCAGCTTGTTCAATTGATCTCACCTAATTTCTCTTCCTTTCTGCAACCCTTCCCATCCCACATTCTTTTTTCCCCCATGTGCATCCAGTGATCTCTAGCAAAGTCTTTTCTGTGGTCAAAGGGGACCCCCCTCCCTCCCTTTTTTCAGCGGTGGAGAAATCTGGTTGGCTCTAACCCCACAATAGGTTTCTCCCACCTAAATCGGTAACGTTTCTAATTGCTCCTTTCCACCACCTGCAGTGTCCCCAGAGTCACCAATAATTATTAGTTCCAAGAATATATACAGATGTGTGTCTTTTGTTCTGCTGTTTTCCAGGGGCTTCACACGCTGCTACAGACAGACTCGAAACACTCCCTTTCACCGACGTGCCTAGGAAACAACAGCCAGCAGCTCGCTGCAAGTCCGCTTTGAGTTACATTGCCCCGCTGTGTTCGAGAGCTCACAATGCGTATCATTGGATTTTTTTTTTAGACCTCTGTTTTAACTCTCAGATGTGTACTTGTTTACTGCTGTAACTTTGTGAAGTCGTTAATAAAAGAGTTTCCGGTTCTGCTGTCCTGCACAAATATTTTTCATCAGGCTCTGTAGAGTTTTTTTTTTTTAATGTTTTTGGGTGGTGAGGGGTTGCACAGGGAGAGTAACCTTGAATAGGTTAGTCTTGCTGGAAGGGGCTTATCTGTTATGTGCTCAGCCAAAACAGGGTAGTGATCACGTTGCAGAGAACACTTGGCTAATTGTAAACAGACGTTCTTGAAGCAGGAGATGACCAGGGACAAAGGAATTGTGACAAGGGTTTTTTTTTTTTTTTTTTAAAGACCCATATATTCTATGCCTTTGGATAACGTTTTGGGGTGATCGAGAGTTCTGCCTATTTATTTATTTCATTTATACCTTACCATTCTCCCCAACCGAGCCTTATGTGGTTTACATCATTCTCGTCTTCATTTTTTTAAAACCCTCACGACAACCAAGTGAGCTACACATGAACACATGAAGCTGCCTTCTACTGAATCAGGCCCTCGGTCCATCAAAGTCAGTATCGTGTACTCAGACCGGCAGCGGCTCTCCAAGGTCTCAGGCAGGGGTGTTTCATATCACCTGCTTGCCTAGTCCCTTTAGCTGGAGATACCGGGGATTGAACCTGGGACCTTCTGCAGGCCAAGCAGATGCTCTACCGCAGCCCCTCCCCAAGGTAGGTTAGGCTGGGAGCGTGTGACTGGGCCAAGGTCACCCAGCAATCATCCATGGCAGAGTCGGGATTCAAGACTGGTTTTGCCAGATCCTAGTCTAAAATTCTACACTATGCCACACCAACCCTCTTAAAAGTTCCCTTGTCAGAAATGCCAAATCTGGTGGCAGTCTCGTCTCCTTACTATGCCTTAATGCACATGAACTTTGCGTAGTGGGTCTTGGAGCAGTTCTCTGCTCAAACTGAACTGTTGGTGGGAAGCATTTAAACCCATCCTGTGCTGCTTGCCCCAGAGACCTGCAAGCCTGGAGTCCGTGCGCATCAGCTTGAAGACTCTGTCATCTCCCATTACACGCTCGTCTTGCGATTTCTGTTTGCGGAGTCTTGCCTGTACTTTTTGATGCGTTTCTCCTACTGCCTGCTTTGACTCCTTCTATGCTGGTCTCTTTTGCCCAGAAGGGAATCCACTCTGTTTGCCAATCGCTTCCTCCTCGGTCACGTTTTCTCTCTCAGGATCCGATTTCCCCCTCAGGATCCAGTTCCCTCACTTCACTGCAGTGCCTCCAGGGCCTGCCTGCTGCTTACTGGTCATTTATTCATGGGAGTTTTACCTGAGGTTCGTTGCTCGCTGGATCCACACCTTCCTGTTGGGAATCTCTGCACCAGCAGTCTCCAAGCTCAAATCAAGTCCCCGCCCCTTTAAATGCTGCTTTGTAATTGGCTTACTTTGTAGAGCTTACTGTGAGAGAAAATCCCCCCCAAAACCCAATTGCCAAATAAAGAAGCATTTTAAAAGCAAAAAATGGAGCAATCTGAAAGGGGTGGGAGGAGAAATCCAAACCTCGTTTTTAAAAAACCTTTCTTCTGTTCAGAAAGAGCTCCCAGGAAGCAGGAAGCATTTGAATCCTTGCCTCTTTACACGCTGCTTTGTAACTGGCTGTGAGAAAAACCAAGCTTATGAGTCCCATGCTTTGCCTTATGCATGGGGATTTCACCCGGGCTGAGCTCAGAGGAGAGGGAAGAATAGGGTTAACAGAGGAATGGGAAGGTCTGGGATTTGTGAGGGTTGGCAGCGAGGTCATCTCTAATGAACGCGGAAACTCATGCATAACTCCACGGAACAACCGAGACAGACCAGGGCGAACGTGAGGGAAAGTACCCATGCATAAACGACCACTGTGTTCTTTATTTACCACATTTGTGCCCTGCCTTTCTCCCCAATAGGAACCCAAAGCTGCCTACATCATTCTCCTCTCCCCCATTTAATCCTCACAACAACCTTGTCAGGTAGGTTAAGCTTGAGTGTGTGTGACTGGTCCAAGATCCCCCAGCAATCCCCATAGCAGAGTGGGGATTTCAACTTGGATCTCCCAGATCCTAGTCTGAAACTCTAATGACTGCACCGCTCTGGCTTTTTGATCGCTAGAGGCAGGGATTTTGTCATTACTACATTCTGTGCAGCAATACCAGTGGTAAAATTTGGTAAATAGAAGAAGAGTTGGGTTTTATATACCGATTTTATCTACCTTTTTTTAAAAGGAGAATCAAACCAGCTTACAATCTCCTTCCCTTCCTCTCCCCACAACAGACACCTTGTGAGGTAGGTGGAGCTGAGAGAGTTCGGAGAGAACCGCCAAATAAATTGCCACGGTCACCCAGTAGGCTTCATGGGTAGGAGTGGGGAAATCAACCCAGTTCACCAAATTAGAGTCCAATTGCCACTCATGTGGAGGAGTGGAGACTCAAACCTGGTTCTTCAGATTAGAATCCACTGCTCTTAACCACTACAACACGCTGGCTCTCCAACTTTCCTTCATGTCATTTTCTCCCTCTTCTGACAATGACCAACCACCTGACTTGGAAGGGACGGGGAGGGGAGCCACTAGCTGGCATTTGGAGCCATGGTATGGCAACTGAATACTATGCAGCAATGAGGTACCGTACCTCCCTACGTGGCGGTCCCATTCAGCCATCTTGGCTACTAAACCACTGACAGACCAATCTAATTCCCTTTCAAAGTCATCTAAGCTTTAAGCCACTTATCACTACATCCTGTGGCAGTGAGTTCCTTAAATTAACTATGTGTTGTGTAAAGAGGTACTTTCTTTGGTCTATCCTGACTCAATAGGGGGCCTAGCATTGAAATCTATGTGAAGCCTTGGGCTGATATTTTGGGTCTCCAACGGCAATAACTTGTGGGTATAAATGTTATCACCCTTACCTGGATGGCCCATGCTAGCCTGATCACATCAGATCTCAGAAGCTGTGACAACCCTGGTTAGTATTTGGATGGGAGACCACCAAGGAAGTCCAGGATTACTATGCAGAGGCAGGCAATGGCAAACTGCTTCTGTTTATCTCTTGCCTTGAAAACCCTAAAGGGTCACCGTAAGTCGGCTGTGGCTTTATGGCACTTTCCACCACCATAAATGTCTTTACTTAAAGACTATTTCTGGTATTTCTTTCTTTGGTGTGGGAAAGCATTCCCCCTGAGGGTAATCCTTGCCACGAAGAAAAAATATATACTCAAATATCTTTCGCACGAGCAGCAGTTTAAATTCACCAGCAAGGTCTGCCCCAAAATCACAGCACGGGTGGGAGAATGCTCCAGTGGTTCAGACTATTGCAATTCCCCACCACATTGGGAAGTGTTTTTCAACATTTGTGGAAAGCGATGCCTAAACCAATCCAAATAGGACTCGCAATAATGGGTTTAAATTGCAGGCAGAAAGGTACCGGCTGGATATTAGGGGAAAGTGGAATTGGCTACCTAGGGCAGTGGTGAGCTCCCCCTTACTGGCAGTCTTTAAGCAGAGGCTGGACAAACACTTGTCAGGGATGCTCTAGGCTGATCAGGCAAGAACCGACACATTGAAATTCAATCAAACGAGTTTCCATCTAGACTAGGAAGAATTTTCTAACAGAACTGTTCCTCAGTGGAACAGGCTTCCTCGGGAGGTGGTAAGCTCTCCTTCCCTGGAGGTTTTTTAAGCAGAGGCTAGATGGTCATCTGTCAGCAATGCTGATTCTGTGGCCTTCAAAAGTTCATGAGAGGGAGGCCATCTTGGCCATCTTCTGGGCATGGAGTAGGAGTCACTGTGTGTGGGGGGGGAGGTAGTTGTGAATTTCCTGTACTGTGCAGGGGGCAGGACTAGATGACCCTGGTGGTCCCTTCCAACTCCATGATTCTGTGATCCTGCATTGGACGGGTTGGACTAGACGGCCTGTATGGTTTCTTCCAACTCCATGATTCAAATTGTTGCCGAAAACAACACAGACTTCATGCATCAAACACGAGAAGTGATGACAAGCACGAATTCTGGAAGACTTCCAGGTTGGGTGCCCTGTTTTAAAGGTGGGTGTTTCAGAACATTCCCACCTTCTGTGTTTGCTTGTGAGAAACGTGGATGCGGCTGAAGCAAGCATAGTTGCGACATTAAAGTGTATCATTGCCACGAATCGACCAAGCAATCAGGAATGGATCGGATGGCGTTTTCTGGCGCTCGTGGCAGACAGATGTTGTTTTGCATTTGCACAGTGATGCGGTCTAAGCATTTGGTGTGTACCCAGTGAAGTGGGGGGCCAGACTGTTTTATGCAAATGGTTTGGAGAGGAAATCCACCACCCGCTGCGTTATCCCTTTGACCTTTCTTTATATGGACACATTCTGGCAGATGAACGCCGGCTGCGTTTCAGTAACAATTATCACCAAATAACGATTTAATTGGGGAGGATGCGGAAGGCGTTTCTTCTGCTGCCGTTTCCCTCTACTAGAAAGTTACTGGGGGAGCGGAGGTTATGGGTCACACTGGGTTCAGTGGTCCGGAATGATACAGAAATGAATGCCAAGTCAGTCAAAGACGCAGTCACGATCTTTTGCCTCCCCTATTAATTTCTAACTCTGACCTGGATGGCCCAGTCTAGCCTGATCTCGTCATATCTTGGAAGTTAAGCAAGGTGGGCCCTGGTTAATACTTAAGAAGGGAGATCACCAAAGGAAGGCCTGTGTAGCTATGCAGAGGCAGGCAATGGCAAAGCACCTCTGAACGTTTCTTTCCTTGAAAACCCTATGGGGTCGCCATAAGTTGGCTGTGAAGAAGAAGAGTTGGTTTTTACACCCCACTTTTCTCTACCTTTAAGGAGTCTCAAAGCAGCTTCCAGAAGAATAAAAATTGGTTTTTATATGCCGATTTTCTCTACCACAAGGCAGAATCAAACCGGCTTACAATCACCTTCCTTTCCCCTCCCGACAACAGACACCCTGGGAGGTAGGTGGAACTGAGAACTGTGACTAGCCCAAGGTCACCCAGCTGGCTTCATGGGGAGAAGTGGGGAAACCAACCCAGTTCACCAGATTAGACTTCGCCGCTCATGTGAAGGAGTGGGGAATCAAACCCGTTTCTCCAGGTTAGAGTCCACCGCTCTTAACCACTACATCACGCTGACTGTCACTTGATGGCACTTCACACGCACATTAATCCCCAACCATTTGAGAAAGACCTTTTGCTGACCTCACAGGGTAGAGGAACAGAATGGGATTTACACATCCCCAGCCTTCTTCCTTCAGGCAAATTCTTATCATCTGACTGAGATAAGTTTATACAATCCAAGTTTCATCCTTAATTGTATCTCAGGATGCTCCTAAATCGTTGATGCAATTAAAGCTGGAACTAGAAAACAACTTACTTAGATTTACTTTATATCCCGCCTTTCTCCTCAATGGGGACCCAATGCACCTTATGTCGTTCTTGCCTCCATTCTATCTTCACAACTATCCTGTGAGGTAGGTTAGGCTGAGAGTGTGTGAAGAAGAGTTTGTTTTTATATGCCAACTTTCTCTACCACTTAAGGCAGAATCATACCGGCTTACAATCACCTTCCTTTCCCCTCCCCACAACAGATACCTTGTGAGGTAGGTGGGGCTGAGAGAGCTGTGACTAGCCCAAGGTCACCCAGCAGGCTTCATGTTTAGGAGCAGGGAAACAAATCCAGTTCACCAGATGAGCCTCCGCCGCTCATGTGGAGGAGTGGGGAATAAATAATTACACTTCCCTGAACATGTCAGCCTTTTACAGACTGTCCCAGTATTCTGAATATATCTCTATAACTACGAGGACAAGACATCATTCTTTACGTTGCAAAAAAATAATAATGGTTCCACTTCTGAGAAGTTCAGACAGCCTAATTTTTTTCTTGTTTACCAGATTCAATATGGAATTTAGAAAAAGCTCCATCCTTTTGCTAAATGTTTAGATCTAAAGTTAGGCGCATTAATCTTTCTTTGAAACGAAACTTTGAAGAAAAACAGCGATCGCTTAGAAAACGTGTCCCTCCGAGTCGTAAATGAGAAGCCATGCTCATGCTGGTGAAGCAGATTTAGCCAAAGCAGTTCTCTTTTCAGAAGTGGCAAAGGAACCTGTCAGATTAGACTCAGACTCAAAGGCTGCCTTTCTTCTCTCCCAAATCTCTTTTCAAACCTGATATTTTTTTTGCAACATATTTCCTTAACTCCTGCCCCCAATCCCTAAGCTTGTACACTTCACAAAAGACAATGTTCACAAAATCGTAGCACAGCTTGGTAGCCCTTTCCCCATTCTGTCATGCAAGAACAACAGCCAAAGCATAATGTATCTGTGCTCTCCACCCCAAATATTTTTTAAAGCCCTACTCCATCACGCAGATACCCTGCACAGCAGGCTGAGCTATTTATGAGTCGTCATAGCTGACGGATTCCATGTTGGAAGAAAGATTTGCAAGATGTCGTCCCCGTTGACTCGATTCCTATTGCTGAAGCTGCTTCTCAAAAGTAGAATCATAGAGATGGAAGGGGCCACCAGGGTCATCTAGTCCAACCCCCTGCACAATGCAGGGAATTCACAACTACCTCCCCCACACACACACCCAGTGATCACTACTCCATGCCCAGAAGATGGCCAAGATGCCCTCCCTCTCATGAACTGCCTAAGTTCATAGAATCAGCATTGCTGACAGATGGCAATATAGTCTCTACTTAAAAACCTCCAGGGAAGGAGCACCACCTCCCTAGGAAGCCTGTTCCACTGAGGAACTGCTCTCACTGTTAGAAATTTCTCCCTGATGTCTAGATGGAAACTCTTTTGATTTAATTTCAACCCGTTGGTTCTGGTCCGACCTTCTGAGGCAACAGAAAACAGCTCGGCACCCTCCTCTATATGACAGCTCTTCAAGTACTTGAAGATGGTTATCATGTCCCCTCTCAGTCTTCTCCTCTTCAGGGTAAACATACCCAGCTCCTTCAACCTTTCCTCATAGGACTTGGTCTCCAGACCCCTCAGAAGAGTTTCAGAGTGGTAGCCATGTTGGTCTGCAGTTGAACAGCCAGATTCAGAGACCAACGAGAGCTGACAAAGGGAGCTCTGACTCTTGAAAGCTTATACCCCGAAAATCCTGTTGGTTTCTAAGGTGCTCCTGGACTCAAATCTAGCTAATCAACAAGAGGACCTCTCTTCTCATCCCACGCCAATACTTTGTGTTGTTGTTTTCTAAGTTAGATCCACTCAAACAAGACAGACTTTAGTAATTCGTTGTCCAGTCAAATACCATTTTCTCGTAACTTAGAAGTCCGTTAAATCCTTGCTTGGAAATAGAGGGAAAATTCACCACTCCTTCCCACTGAAAAATATTGCAAGCAGGAAGATGGGGCAACCTTCAACCTTAAGAACATAAGAAAGGCCACGCTGGACCAGACCAAGGTCTATCAAGTCCAGCAGTCTGTTCACACAGTGGCCAACCAAGTGCCTCCAAGAAGCCCACAAACAAGACGGCTGCAGCAGCATTATCTCCCCTGTGTTCCAAAGCACCTAATATAATAGACATGCTGCTTGGTCCTGGAGAGAACAGGTATGCATCATCACTAGTATCCATTTTGACTAGACACCATGAGTAGTCCTCTCCTCCATGAACCTTGTGAGGTGAATGAGATCTCTGCCGCCACTATTTCCTGTTGGCAACATAATGGCACGATATTTAATGGGACCCTTGAGACAGAATTAATGGGGGAAGCTGAGCTATACCGTGATGGTCAGATTAGGCAAATAGTATTCCATCCACAAAGCTACTTCAATATTGAGAGAACGTATGAAGAATGGCCTGATGGTGAGTTCATTAGTCTCTCTACTTTTTTTTTAAAAAAGTAAAAAACCCTTAGTTTAATTTTACCATTAAAAACAAGCAACCGGCTTCCAGAGCAACTGGAGACAAAGACAAGTAGGACCTCAGCTGAATTTATGAGAAGTAAATTTCCTTTCAGCCAGAGCCCCCTGCTCGTGCTGCCAACCCTCGTCTTTTCATACATTTGAAAGGATAATCTCCTTTGACTCCCCGTCATTGTTCACTTGTTTATCAGCCACTCGAAAGAACGGATTTGAAAAGCAATTGGAAACAACACCCTCCTGACATTACAACTTCAGGATCTTTACATAAACAGCAGCCTACCAGGTTTGCAGCACCGTGTGACCTGTCTTTAAAGGCAGGTTAACTAAGCAGAGGAACGGAGCAGGGCGAACGGCAGCGGACCATGCTGTGCGGATGGAAAGCAGGCATTAAGCTGAGGCCCAAGTAGATTTGCTTGGGAAAGTCGAGAGGCTCTTGAAGCAAATTCCCAAAGGTGTAGCTGTGTTAATTGGTAGCTAGGACAAATTCCCTGTTCTTAGAAGAAGAAGAATCATGGAATCATAGAGTTGGAAGGGGCCATACAGGCCATCTAGTCCAACCCCCTGCTCAACGCAGGATCAGCCTAGAGCATCCCTGAAAAGTGTTTGTCCAGCCTCTGCTTAAAGACTGCCAGTGAGGGAGAGCCCACCACTTCCCTGGGTAGCTGATTCCACTGTCGAACAACTCTTACTGTAAATTTCCCCCCCTAATATCCAGCCAGTACCTGTCCGCCCACAATTTAAACCCATTATTGTGAGTCCTATCCTCTGCTGCCAACAGGAACAGCTCCCTGCCCTCCTCTTAAGAGGCAGCCCTTCAAATACTTAAAGAGAGCAATCACGTTCCCCCTCACCTTCTCTCCTCTCCTAAACATTCCCAGCTCCCCTAAGACTAAACATTCCCGACTCATGGAGGAGGAGGAGGAGAGTTGGTTTTTCTATACTGACTTTCTCTGCCACTTAAGGAAGAAT
Organism: Euleptes europaea; assembly: GCF_029931775.1. NCBI lineage: Eukaryota > Metazoa > Chordata > Lepidosauria > Squamata > Sphaerodactylidae > Euleptes > Euleptes europaea. The sequence continues at coordinate 8,801,340 of NC_079319.1, read as the reverse complement.
CAAACCGGCTTACAATCATCTTACCTTCCCCTCCTCACAATAGACACCCTGTGAGGTAGGTGAGGCTGAAAGAGCTCTAAGAGAGCTGTGACTAGCCCAAGGCCACCCATAAGAACATCAGAAGAGCCCTGCTGGATTAGACCAAGGCCCATCAAGTCCAGCAGTCTGTTCATGCAGTGGCCAACCAGGTGCCTCTAGGAAGCCACAAACAAGACGACTGCAGCAGCATTGTCCAACCTGTGTTCCACAGGCATACTCCTGGAAAGAGTAGGTATGCATCATGACTAGTATCCATTTTGACTAGTAGCCATGGATAGCCCTCTCCTCCATGAACATGTCCACTACCTTCTTTAAGCCTTCCAAGTTGGCAGCCATCACCATATCCTGGGGCAGGGAGTGCCACAATGCAACTATGCGTTGTGTGAAGAAAGACTTCCTTTTACCTGTTTTGCATCTCTCCCCCTCCAGCTTCAGCAGATGACCCCACGTTCTAGTATCATGGGAAAGGGAGAAAAGCTGTTATTCACTCCGTGGTGCTACTTAAAAATTCTAACTGAGTGAGATGCTGGGAGATCAATGAGCATATTTCCAGATTTATTTATTTTTAAAGGCAATCAGAATTGTACTGGATTGGGATTCGGATTGGGGCCACAACACACAAGGAGGAAGGGGTTGAACCATTCATATTCCTGCACGGTTGCAAGCATTGGCTTGTGAAAGATGAAGTGCACTTGTGTTGCTAGATGAGGGGGGGATGGGGGTCATCTCACGGCGCTCCAGGACTATCCAACTCCCATCCAGCCCATATTCCTAAAGTGTTTTAGAAACGTGGAAGAAGAAAAAAAACCAGGTCAGAACCAGAGTAAAAATAGAAAGCTATTACCGAGCAGGCAGGTGTCTGAGACTCCGCGCTTCACTTCCCAGGGCCGGGGAGACGGGCTCTTTGTTCGCCTCTCGAGGTAAGCGCTGGCTGTCAGGAGTGACAAGCGGCAAACACCCTCTTCTGCAGCCACAGGTTAACCAGCCTGTCTCCGGCCTCGGGAGGAAAGCCATCTCGGCATGCCGTCCCCTTCTTCTGGGAAGGGATCCCAGGAGCTACAAACCAGAAGGGGGAAACCAAAGGGGTTGAGCAAAACACTATCTAATATAACAACCAATAAATCTATTTTTATTATATATTGTGCACAGTTGTATTTAAAAACCTAGGGCCTAAAATACAGGTTTCCTAAAAAGCACAAACATAAGGCGCTTTCGCACATGCCAAATAATGCACTTTCAATCCACTTTCAGTACAGTTTAACGATCGTTTGAAGTGGATTTTGCCAGTTCACACAGTAAAAACCAGCTTCAAAGTGGATTGAAAGTGGATTATTTGGCATGTGTGAAAGCGCCCTATAGTTACAAATATTACCAACATATAACAGTTGATGTTAGCACATAAATAGACCACTATCTGACCAGTTGATGTTAGTACATAAATAGACCACTTTTTACAGGCCTTCCTCAGTGGTCATACATACACAATTTTACAACACACACCCTGACATATACACAAACGTACAAGGTTAAAATATATATTAAAGCCTTTTGGAAGGAGAAAAAAGAGGGGTGAAAAAATAGTGTTTAGCTCAACCCCTTTGGTTCCCCCAGACTTTTAGGTTGAGTTTCTTTGTTCCCCTTTATCTTCCGTTGCTTTTCAGCTACAAACAAAAGGCAACCAGAGGCAATAAGCCACAGCTTCGACACAGCACACAAGTCTGGTATCTCCAAAGGGTGGACTGCACAATGCTGAGGTACCTCTTCACAGGGTGGCCACCTTCCAGGTGGAGCCAGGAGAGCTCCCAGAATTACAGCTGATCTCCGGGCGACAGAAATCAGTTCCCCTGGAGAAAAGGGCTGCTCTGGAGGGTGGACTCTATGTAGGGTTGGCAGATACCAGGCAATGGTGGGCAATTGCGTGCCAGTTGAGGGGGCTGCCCGCCGCCCCTCAGCTGGCCAGCGAGGAGAAGCACGCCAGCTGAAGGGGGGGGGCAAGTAACATCATTTCTGAGGTCAACCCCGAAGTGACGTTATTGCACTGATCACCCCCCCCCCAGCCCCACCACAATGACGCTCCCGCCGGTGGCAAGGAGGGACAACCGTAACTCTATGGCATTGCATTTTGCTGCGGTCTCTTCCCTCCCTAAACCCTGCCCTCCCCAGGCTCAACCTGGAGTTGGCAACCTTATGCCTCTACCTTCCCCGCAGAAGGGCGCTCCTTTTCCCTGACCGACAAAACAAGCACCCGCTGCGCGACAGTGGCGATGAGCAAATTCCATTTCTTTTTTCGATGAGCTCATGTTTGAGGTGGCAGTTTCTGCTCGCTGCTTTCTCACTGTTGGTTTTTGTAGATGGGCATCTGCGGCGTGCATGCGTGCGCGGTCCACTGCTTGCACAAACCGTTTACGCAGCATTTATGCATCATTCAAAGCATAAAGAGAGATGGTGTGATGGAGGGGGCTAAGGTCTCGGAGAGACCTGGGTTCGCATTCCTGCTCTGCCATGGAGTGCGTTAGGTGAGCTTGGCCCAGTCACAGTCTCTCAGCCTAAGCCGCCTTGCAGGATTGTTAGGAGGGTTAAATAGAATCATCGAATCACAGAATTGGAAGGGACCTCCAGGGTCATCTAGTCCAACCCCCTGTGCAATGTGTGAAATTCACAATTATTTTCCCCACACACACACCCAGTGACCCCTACTCCACGCCCAGAAGATGGCAAAAAAAAAAAAAAACCCGGATCCCTGGCCAATCTCGCCTGGAGCAAAATTGATTTTTAACCCCAAAATGGCAATCTACCCTCGGCATGCAAGAAAGGGCCCAAGAGCCAAACACTGATGCAACCCTTCCTTCCTGCCCTCTCATGATCTGCCTAAGGTCACAGAATCAGCATTGCTGACAGATGGCCATCTAGCCTGTGCTTAAAAACCTCCAGGGAAGGAGAGCTCACCACCTCCCAAGGAAGCCTGTTCCACTGAGGAACCGCTCTGACTGTTAGAAAATTTTTCCTAATGTCTAGACAGAAAATCTTTTGATTTAATTTCAACCCATTGGTTCTGGTCCGACCTTCTGGGGCAACAGAAAACAACTCGGCACCCTCCTCTATGTGACAGCCCTTCAAGTATTTGAAGATGGTTATCATATCCCCTCTCAGTCTTCTCTTCTTCAGGCTAAACATACCCAACTCCTTCAACCTTTCCTCATAGGGCTTGGTCTCCAGACCCCTCACCATCTTTGTGGCCCTCCTCTGGACACGTTCCAGCTTGTCTACATCCTTCATAAATTGTGGTTCCCAAAACTGAACACAAATGGCTATGGGCAAGGATTTACCAAGAAGATGCCCCCTGTTTTAAGAAATCAGGGGCATGCCTGCAAGATGGCAACTTGTTATTCTGGAGGAGGAGGAGGAGGAGAAGAAGAAGATGATGATGATGATTTTTATATGCCAACTTTCTCTACCACTTAAGGAAGAATCAAACCGGCTTACAGTCACCTTCCCCTCCCCTCCCCACAACAGACACCCTGTAAGGTAGGTGGGGCTGAGAGAGTGTGACTAGCCCAAGGTCAGCCAGCTGGCTTCATGTGTAGGAGTCAGGAAACAAATCCAGTTCACCAGATTAGCATCCGCCGCTCATGTGGAGGAGTGGGGAATCGATCCCGGTCCTCCAGATCAGAGCCCACCGCTCCAAACCACCGCTCTTAACCACTACACCAGGCTGGCTTACAACCACAGTGTTAGATCATTGTAGCAGGAAACCTGGATTTGACCCAAACAGGCACTGGCCGGGGGAGAATACATCCGGTCTCAGGCAGAAGTGTTAGTTAAGGGGTAGTTGTTAATGTGTGTTAAGTGATCTTCTTGAGGACGCCCCGCAGATGGAGAGCCAGCGAAGAGGGAGCGGCGCTAATCAAACCGCTCCTCGGCAAACGGCGGCACTTATTAATCATCCCCGTAGGTTGTTGGTTCTCTCACTGATCCATCTGAAGAGCTGGCAACAATTTCAATTACACTCAGGGATTTAGCTTTCCGGGAGCTTGTTAGTACTCATGGGGGTGGGCGGGCGGTGGGGGGAGAGCTGTCTTGCCAAATGCAATTTGTTGTTTCCTTTATGGGGAAGGCCTGCGGTAGCTCCCGAGCAGAACGGCAAACCCTCTTGTTGGGTTTTTTTGTATTTATTTATTGGAGGGCTGCTCTCTTTCCAGCAGCTCGACTGGCAAAGCAAGACTGGGCAGGGAGGTTGTTTAGGGGCTGAAGGACTTCTCGGCAGGCTCCTCTGGCAGAGCTGGGAAGAAGAAATGTTGTTGTTTTTATGCCCTGCTTTTCACTACCTTTTAAGGAGTCCCAAAGCAGCTTGCAATCTCCTTCCTTTACCCTCCACAGAACAGACACCTTGCGAGGAAGGGTTCGGTGCAGGGTTGCCAACCTCCAGGTACTAGCTGGAGATCTCCTGCTGTTGCAACTGATCTCCAGCCGATAGAGATCAGTTCATTTGGAGAAAATGGTTGCTTTGGCAATTGGACACTATTGCATTGGAGTCCCTCCCCTCTCCAAACCCCGCCCTCCTCAGGGTCCACCCCAAAAACCTCCTACCAGTGGTGAAGAGGGACCTGGCAACCCTAGCTAAGACCACCCTTCGAAGAAGAAGAGTTGGTTTTTATACCGTTTTTTTCCTACCATAAGGAATCTCAAACTGGCTTACAGTCACCTCCCCGCCCCCCTCAACAACCACTACATTAGTTGGTTTTTATATGCCGACTTTCTCTACCTTTTAAAGAGAATCAAACCAGTTTACAATCGCCTTCCCTTCCTCTCCCCACAACAGACACCTTGTGAGGTAGGTGGGGCGGAGAGAGTTCGGAGAGAACTGTGACTGGCCCACGGTCACCCAGCAGGCTTCATGCGGAGGAGTGGGGAAACCAACTGGGTTCACCAGATTAGCGTCCGCCCCTCATGTGGAGAAGTGGAGAATCAAACCTGGTTCTCCAGATTAGAGTCCTCTGCTCTTAACCACTACAACACGTGGGTTCTCCGCACGAAGGGATTGAACTTGTCACCTTCTGCATGCAAATAAGGGGCTCTGCCTCTCTGAGCCACAGCTCCTCCACTTCGCCGTGGAGGGATCCATTTGTGAAGCCAAAAAACATTCCCCGCTCCTACCACACTGTGCCGACAGTTGAGCGCAACCCAAGAAAACAAGTCGAGCATCCCGGACTTAGACAATCAAAGTGTTCGAACACCACCTCCCGATGCAAGAATGCTTTAGTTTTCACGGGCAAAGAAGTTTCGGAAACTTTAGTCCCTTCTACCAATGACCCGCTCTTAGTGCCACACTGTTGCCATTAAAACAACTGCATGCTCGGGATCTGTGCAGTTAAGCACATTGTGCATCTGGGTCTCCCAGGCAATAACGTTATTGGATCAATTATAATTGGAGTGAGCTGACTTCCCTCGGTCACTTTAAACAGTCACTCAAAATTAGCGTTGGGAGCTCACAAGGAGTCCAGGGCAGATGATGTCTTGCGCCACTGCCAAGAAGCCCTGTTTAGCAAAGCAGACCAATGACTCCTTGTCCCCAGTCCAACTAGAGAGAGCCAGCGTGGAGAGAGCCAGCATGGTGCAGTGGTTAAGAGCGGTGGTTTGGAGCTGTGGAGTCTGATCTGGAGAACTGGGTTTGATGCCCCACTCCTCCACATGAGCGGCGGAGGTTAACCTGGTGAACTGGATTTGTTTCCCTACGCATGAAGCCAGCTGGCTGACCTTGGACTAGTCACACTCTCTCAGCCTCACCTACCTCACAGGGTGTCTGTTGTGGGGAGGGGAGGGGAAGGTGATTGTAAGCCAGTTTGATTCTCCCTTAAGTGATAGAGAAAGTCAGCATATAAAAACCAAGAGTGATACAAAAATTACTGGTAGAGTAATTCTTGGCAGAGGTGTAGAGATAACAGAAGTGATTTCATCTCAGCTCTCATTCTTGTGTGGCGCAGAGACCCCGCGGGGTGTAGTAGTTAAGAGCGGTGGACTCTAATCTGGAGAACTGGGTTTGATTCCCCACTCCTCCACATGAAGCCTGCTGGGTGACCTGGGGCCAGTCACCATTTTCTCCGAACTCTCTCAGCCCCACCTACCTGAGATGGTGTCTGTTGTGAAGAGAGGAAGGGAAGTTAATTGTAAGCTGATGAGAGACTCCTTAGAAAGGTAAAGGTGCCCTGTGCAAGCACCGGGTCATTCCTGACCCATGGGGTGACGTCACATCCCGACGTTTACTAGGCAGACTTTGTTTATGGGGTGGTTGGCCAGTGCCTTCCCCAGTCATCTTCCCTTTACCCCCAGCAAGCCGGGTACTCCTTAAAGGTAGAGGAAATTGGGGTATAAAAACTCACTGTTCTTCTTCCTCCTCCTCCACAGGCAGCCACTATGCTGAATGGGAGCAATCTTGTAATTCACGGAGAAAAGTGCACTGTTTGGCAGAGCGAGAGAAGATGGGGACGGGAAAGCTGAATCCACCCCCTGCCCCCCTTCCTGGAAAGGTGATCCTGGATTATAGATCTCAGCGCTGCCCGCCGGTTGGACTTGACTATGCGCCTGGTGCCTTTTGTCAGAATATATCTACACGCAAATGAGAATGATAGGGAAAGACTAACCCCGGCTGAGCCTTTGCAGATTACCTTTGGCCCGCAATGTGGCAGCTCTGTCATCTTTCGCAGGGACCGGGCCCGAGATAACAAATGCGCTCTACGCTCCGACACCGTCGCGAGCGAGTGTAACTCTCCCCGATCGATTCCCCCCCCCCACCTCCGCAGATGCCGGTTTAATAAGAAAAAATGTTGCTCGAAACTGAGTCTGATCATCTTAAAGATGTTATTTACTTTTTGAAAGGTGTGCTGGATTATGATTAATATGGCGTATCGCTGAAGTCTAATAGAGGCGATGCTTCTTTCTAGAGCCGAATAGGCCATTGGTTGTGGGAAGGGGAGGGGGGGACCCCTGAGACGTCAGTTCTGAATTACACACAATCCAGTTTTCTTCTTCTGAAAGCTCTCCCCCCCCCCATCCTCACGTGACATGGCTATGAAGGCAGAACTACTCATCTGTATGGTTTGTAAATGCACAGAACTAACATTTAAGAAAGGTTCCAAAAACTGCTCCAAGCAGCCGAATTCAAGGACTGTTGCAAAGAATGCAAAATTCAACATGATTTTCTTATGCATTCTCCTGTACGGGTTCATTAAATTCTGCAGGGGTTTTGTGAGTGTTTTGTTTTGTTTTGCAGAATTAATTCTGGTTTTACAATTCATGGGGAGATGCTTGGAGCGTCCCCCCCCCCCAGGGTTGCCAGGTCCCTCTTCGCCACCAGCAGGAGGTTTTGGGGGCAGAGCCTGAGGAGGAGGAGGTTTGGGGAGGGGAGGGACTTCAATGCCATAGAGTCCAATTGCCAAAGTGGCCATTTTCTCCAAGGAAACTGACCTCTATCGGCTGGAGATCAGTTGTAATAGCAGGAGACCTCCAACTAGTACCTGGAGGTTGGCAACCCTAGTCGCCCCCTTTTGAAGAACCGCAAAGCCTAGGTTATGACAAACACAATGGAAGCCAGATTCTATCCGATTGCTTTAACAATATTAGCAATGGTGGCGCATACTTGAGCATGGCTTGAATGAGCATAATAGGTGTGCAAGATCCTGCCACTCTGTTTTCTCACCATAAACACCTAATTCAACACCTTCTGGTGAATTTATTTATTTACTTACTTTGGAACCTGGGTCTCCTAGATCCTAGTCTGGCGCTAACCAGTAGACCACACTGGATTATGTTCACAAGGTTGCCCTGGGATCCCTCAGCAAAATGGAGAGGGCACAGCCCAGTTGAAGAGGTGCCCGTCACCATCCCTTGCCATGGCACAGAAGATGCAGCCATGCAACTTTTGGAGTTTTGCTGCTTCACTGGCACCTCTAAAAAAACTGCTGCCTCTGACAAACTTGGGTTGCTTGTGTGGTTGGTTCACCCCCAGCTGTATGGGACGAGGAGGAGGAGGAGCTGGGTTTTATACCCTGACTTCTCTCCCATTAAAGAGTCTCAAACTGGCTTACAATTGCCTTCCCTTCCTCTCCCCACAACAGACATCTTGTGAGATAGGTGGGGCTGAGAGAGTTCGGAGGAAACTGTGGCTAGCCCGTGGTCCCCCAGCAGGCTTCATGTGGAGGAGGGATCAAACTCAGTTCTCCAGATTAGAGCCCACCCCTCTTAACCACTACACCACGCTGGCTCTACTGGAGGAGTGAAGGCTCCTCCGAGGAGCAGGGTTTTGCCAAGGCATCTTCCCAACACCCCAGTTTCCTTTCTCTGAAGATGTTTTTCCATGAGCGAGAATTTCCCCGTGTAACACCCACCCACACAGATCGGAGTGGCACAGTCGAGATGCGGCCTCCCCATCGCACTGAGCATTAGGCTCTGAAAGTTTGCGCTCCACAGAATATGCTTTCTTCGTAATGTAAGGCATTAGGAAGAATGACATTTCCGCCCTCGTTTGACGAAAAGAGACTCCGAGAAGTGCCTCGATGGCAGGAGAAGTCCAGCCTACCATGAACTGAAGGTTTCCACCACATTTCCATTCTGATTACTCACCTACTCAGAAATCTAAAGAGCTTGTTTAACTCATCAATCTCGACGGGGCCCGGTGCCATGAAAATGACAATGGAAATCTGCAGGACAGAACTTACCATTCTGTATCTTCACGTTAAAAGTCACTCCGCATAGTGCTCCAGAGGAGGGATTCCCTCCCCAAATACTAGAACTCGGGGGCATCCAGGGAAGCTGATGGGCAGTAGAGAGGGTTGCCAACCTCCAGGTAATAGCTGGAGATCTCCTGCTATTACAACTGATCTCCAGCCAATAGACTACAGCGGTGAGGACCACTGTAGACTATGGGCAGAGAAGGTTAAATAAAATCAGATTTAACCAAGATAAGTGCAGGGTAAAGCATGATAAACAAAACGAATTGCTGTCTATTAACGTATCTCACTGAGCTGCTAGCATCTACAGTGAGTGAGGAAACCCCAGTCCTCCTTCAAATGTGGAAGAGAGTGTTGAACCTCTTGATGAATTATAATTCAGTACTTTCACATTGAATTCTCCCTCTGAGGTTCTTTTGTGGGAGAACAGTAGCCTTTAGATCTGCAGCGGCATGCCCTGGACAATTAAAATGCCCCCCCACCCGAGATCCTGGATATTGCCATTTTTAGTGTCAGATCTGTGAACATATATTCTTTTGCGCAGGGACTGTTCTCTTTATCCAGTGGAGAGAACAGAAGGGCATTATTGTCTTTCATCCAATGGCAAGGGGTTCTTTGGAGCTGATGTAGAAGAGAAGAGGCAGCGTGGTGTAGTGCCTAGAGTGTCAGACTATGGTCTGGGCAATCCAGGTTCGATTCCTTGCTCTGCCATGGAAGCTTGCTGGGTGGCTTCGGGCTGGTCACACACTCTCAGCCTGACCTACCCCACAGGGTTGTTGTGAGGAGAAAAAACGGAGGAGAGGAGAATGGTGTAAGCCATATGAGTCCCCATTGGGGAGAAAAACCCCTTTCGGATGCATACCTTAACATGGTGAGGGGGGTTTGTGTGCGTCAGCAAAGCTGGGAGCAATACCGTACGGGGTCTAGACTGAACTCCTAGCAGAGTCACTGAAGACGGAATAGTCACAGCTGAGACACCAGACGAAGAAGCGTCCACCCACTTCAGGGATCAGTGGCCACAACCGCAGCAGATAACAGGCAGAGGAATCCTTGAAGGTTAGCTACTGGGCAACAGCAGTAGTGGAAGGTGACACTGGCGGAGGATCTTTCGTAGACAACGGCAGTGCCACTATGGCTAACCCTGGTTAATACTGTGCAGAAGAAGGCAATGGTATTGGTAAACCACCTCTGACCAACCCTTACCTTGAAAACCCTATGATGAGACAATGGGGAGAAAGGGGAGGTATAAATGAAACAAATAAAAGAAGGAGGGTCTGTGGCTCAGTGGTAGAGCATCTGCTTGGCATGTGAAGGTCCCAGGTTCCAATCTTCAGCATCTCCAGTTAAAGGGACTAGGCAAATAGGTAATGTGAAAGACCTCTGCCTGAGACCCTGGAGAGCCACTGCTGGTCTGAGTAGACAATACTGACTTTGATGGACCAAGGGTCTGATTCAGCATGAGGCAGCTTCATGTGTTCAAGAACGGTTAATAAATAAATTAACTGTTCTTTTATTTGTTAAGGGATGAAAAGATTTTAAAAAATGTAAGGGATCCCTCCAAAAATAAATCAAATCATTCAGACAAATGGTTTGGATACTAAGGAGCCATTCTGTTGATGCAACAGCAACACATCTGACAGAAGGGTGTTTCCATCTGCAGAGGATCTCATACGAGCAGAGCGGTCCTTCAGCTTGCTGAAGGCTTCAGAATGGAGTCGTAGGGTAGAGAGCCCTCCAAAAACCTTACTTTCTTCTGGAAATCTGCTGCCTGCTGTCCTCCACCCTTCCTAGGGCAGAAAGTGCCAATTCCCTCCTATTTTGTTTACTGCCACTTTTAATATTTGATGGCCGGAGGACAAAGTGGGTCAGAAATGGCTGTTATTATTTCGTCGCTTCTTTCCTCAGTAGGGAATCTTTGGGTTATTTATGACACGAAAGGACTTATTTATTTAATTGTTGCGTTCTTTAATTAAAATGCAAGGCTCTCAGAGACGCGTGTGCCATTCCGTGCTAGCAATACTGATTCTCGCGATAATCCCATAGGGTTAATGGAATAAAACTGAATGATTTAAAAAAAAAAAAAAAAGACTGCTTGACTTTGTTGCTGTTGTGGTTGTTTTGTTCCCTAACCAGAGAGAATGGCAGATTGCGCTTATTACGTTTCTTAAACAATATCAATCAAAAGTCTTTTGGGGATCTAGCGAGTTGTCTTGTTGCAGAGAGTGAGCGGCTTGAAACTTCAAATGCATACCGTGCCTTTGTTTCGTTTGTTTAAATGATGAGTCTACCACTAGCGAAGGAAAATCGGAAACCTCATGGTTCTATGTTCCTCTGCCTATATCTCAGTCATCTGCAAAGTGGCTATTTGGAGTGGGGGGGGGAGGACGATTAGGTGATTGTCAATCGATTAAAAAAGTATCCTGTCTAGCGTGGAACAGCAAACTCTCTGACTTCGCATTGATGGCTAAACTAACACAACTGGTTAATATGAGTTCAACATTTGTGTTGAAATGGCAGCCTTTTTATGATTAGCTAGAAAGTAATTTGTAAGAGAATTTACAGTGATATATAAGATATATAAGATGTACACATGTTTAAGACATTTGACAGAAGCAATGGTGTTAGACTTTCTTAAGTTAGTTTATGTGGAGGCTTAGAGGATGAAATATATTCTCTTTTTAGTGAATCTTAAAATGTTGCACTGTTTAGGACGAAGTATAGAATATCTGATAATGTTTTTTTTTCTTTTAAATTCAATCTATGCAGATGCTTGGAGGATGAAATATGTTCTATTTTATTTTCCCCTCCCTCTTTTTCCTTTCTGTATCCCTCTTATATAAGATTTTTTTTTTTAAAGTATCATGTCTAGTGGGGAATGTCATTTCAAAAACCAGAGTTCAGCTCAGATTGGTGGCGTGGAGGAGGAAGAAAAGTCTCCTGCCTTCCCCTGTGCCATTTTCCAGAGCTGAAACAGCCCATGGGGAGTTATTTCCACCTCTTGGCAGCCTCACCTGCGTAGAATACTGTACATCTAGACCCGAATCTTGAAAAAAGCATCATGTTTAGGGCTGTCAAAAAAAAAAAAATTCGGTACAGTTCGGATTCGGCCGAATTTGGCCCTTGTGGGTTCGGTACGTGCCGAAGTCCGAACTCCCCCACTTCGGATCCGTTCAATTCGGCGGGAATTCAAAGTTCGGGAAAAAAATTCGGCCGAATAAAGCCATTAAAAACACAACCGTGCCTTTCCGCGGCTCTGGGGGGGGGCATTTTTGGGCTTAGAGGTCCCAAACTTTCAGCAGAGCTTCAAAGGACGTATATTGAAAGACTCCCCAAGTTTTGTAAAGATTGGGTCAGGAGGGCTGAGATATGGGCCCTGAAAGGGGTCCCCCCCACCCTTAATGTGGATCTCTCCGCAGAGCTTGCCGCCCACGCACAAAGCTCCCGCCGACAAACAGCTGATGAGAGCAAGGGCGGGGCAGGTGCTAAGAACTTTGCAAAGCAACACAACTGCAGAGCAACCCCTTTGCAAATATGCAAAGGGCGGGGCAGGTGTGAAGAATTTTGCAAAACAATACAACTGCAAAGCAACACAAGCACGCAATGCAAAACCTTTGCAACAGTGCATAGCAACACCTGACACCTGGGAGTTTGCATACCATGGAAAGGGACAGAGGCAGCTAGCTATGCATAATGAGCAGGAGGGGGTGGAATGTCTCCTTTTGCATTGGACTTGGGACCAGGCAGATGCATTCTTTAAGTCACCATTTGAAAACCAGTTTTGAGCAAGCATCAATAACCTAACTGATCTTATGAATGAGGAAAAACCTGAAGAATAAAAATGAAGCCCCCCCTCAAACCAGGGAGAGAGAGACTGGAGGGGGAACACACACCCCAGGCAGAACCGGCAAAAGCCCCCTTTGGCTTCCCCCCACCCACCCACAGAAACTGCTCCCTCCCCACACACACACACAGACTATGCTTTCCCCCACACACACACACAGAAAAGAAAAAATATAGATTAAAGCCCCCAAAGGGGTCTTACTGTGGCTGTCTTCTGTTCCAGCAGGAGGGGCTGGGAGGCTGGGTAATCCAATATGATTCCATTTGTATCCAATATAAGATCCATATGTATGCATCTCTCCAGGGTGATCCATTCATCCCAATAGGGGAAAGGGGAAAGCCCATATCTCGGGGGGCCCTGACCCAATGTTTACAAAACTTGGGTGGTCTCTTAAAAAGCCTTGACTGAAGCTCCGCCGAAAGTCTGGGATCGGCACACCCAAAAATGCGCCCCCTGCAGCCATGGAAAGAGAAAAAGGGGGGGAGCCAATATTTCAGCCCCCACTGAACCCATCTTTACAAAACTTGGGTGGTCTCTTAAGAGGGATTCTCTGAAGCTATGACAAAAGTTTGGGGGCTGAACCCCCAAAAAAGCGCCCCCTGCAGCCACGAAAATGGAAAAGGGGGGAGAGGAAAAAGGGGTGGAGCCCATATCTCGGGGGCCCCTGACCCAATGTTTACAAAACTTGGGGGGTATCTTAAGAAGCCTAGTCTGATGCTCCGCTGAAAGTTTGGGGTCGGCACACCCAAAAATGCGCCCTCTGCAGCCATGGAAAGAAAAAAGGGGGGAGCCCATATCTCGGGACCCCCTGACCCAATGTTTACAAAACTTGGGTGGTCTCTTAAAAAAACCTGTCTGAATATCCCCTGAAAGTTTGGGGTCGGTACCCCAAAAAATGCGCCCCCTGCAGCCACGGAAAGGAGCGAATGTGCACAAGCACCCCCTCACACACACATGAGGATTTCCCTCTCTCTCTCTCTTTCCCCGGCCGGCCGCACATCAGCTGATTCCTCCAGCACTCAATCCTGACTGATTGGCCAGAAGAAGACCCAGCTTGGCCACCGATTGGCCGGGGGAGGAGAATGCTGCTTACTGATGGTTATGCTGCTTACTGACGGCCGAATTGGCCGAATTTATTCGCCGAACTCCCGAACTCGCTGAATTCGGCCCCCCCGGTTGCCCGCCAGTTTTGAGTTCGGTTCCTCCCAAACTAAAAACCGCCAAATCAAGGGAAATTCGGCTGATTTTCAGTTCGGGCCGAACCGAATTGACAGCCCTAATCATGTCTTCTTTAGCTTTAATTTATTTATTTTGCCCTTCCTCTAAGGAGTGAAGGACAGAATCCATAGTTGAGCACACTCTCTCTCATCCACTTTCATCTTTACCACTCACAGTAACCCTGTGAGGTAGGCTGCTCTGTGTGACAGATTGGCCCAAGGTCAAACAGTGAGTTTCTTCACCAATTAGGGATTTGTATTCAGGTCTCCCCTGGCTCAGACCGAAATTCTAACAACTGCTGCACAGTCTATGTTCACAACAGGGCTTGGTCCCAAGCACTGAGAATAAAGTCCAGCTAGGGTTGCCAACCTCCAGGTACTAGCTGGAGATCTCCTGCTATTACAACTGATCTCCAGCCAATAGAGATCAGTTCACCAGGAGAAAATGGACTCTATGGCAATCAGACTCTATGGCATTGAAGTCCCTCCCCTCCCCAAACCTCGCCCTCCTCAGGCTCCGCCCAAAAAACCTCCTGCCGGTGGTGAAGAGGGACCTGGCAAGCCTACCATGCAATGACACATGCCGTCATGATGTCGCTTCCAGTTTGTACCCGGAAATGATGGCATGATGCTCTAGGAATTCTCCCATCTCTATGATATAAACTTTAGAGGTAAGCAAATGCCTAGAGTGCCAAGATGTCACTTCTGAGTACAAACAAGAAGTGAGGTCACAACATTGTGCGTCATCATGCAACATCACTTCCTGCCCTACAAAGGCTCCCTCTGGTTGCCAGCATTAAGCTGGCAAACCTATACCATGCCTATGCTTCTCCTTGCTGGCTGCCACTCTTGCTGGTCCTCCTTGCTGGTCCTACCATGGGGTGGGCTGCTCAGGGGAGCTGCCCACTGCGATTTGTCCCAGTAAAGTAAATGGCCAATCCTCCCCTGACCTCATCCTCCGGCTACTTTTTAGTGCCCAGTTACCCGTTTGGGGATTTGAACTCTGATCCTGTGTGATTTGGCCTATAGCAGAGCACTTTTAAAAGGACAGCGGCAACCCGGAGAAGAAGAAGAGTTGGTTTTTATATTCTGACTTTCTCTACCACTTAAGGAAGAATCAAACCAGCTTACAATCACCTTCCCTTCCCCTCCCCACAACAGACACCCTGTGAGGTAGGTGGGACTGAGAGAGCTGTGACTAGCCCGAGGTCATCCAGCTGGCTTCATGTGGAGGAGTGGGGAAACAAATCCAGTCCACCAGATTAGCCTCCGCCACTCATGTGGAGGAGTGGGGAATCGACCCCGGTTCTCCAGATCAGAGTCCACCGCTCCAAACCACCGCTCTCAACCACTACACCATGCTGGCCAACTTGTCACTACAAAACTGCTCATGATATCTGTTTAGCTGGCCCGTCTGTGGTTGTCTTATCCTGTCTCCCTGACTCAGCTCCCAGCATATTGTTGTCTCAGTTCCCCTCAGCTCCAGCCATCTGTCTGTGGTGAATCCGTGCAAAATCAGCAGCTCTCTCAACCAAAATGCACCCTGCAATATAATTATTCCCCTTTTTCCTTCTCGAATTATGCTTTCTAATGTTCATCTGTCAGCTCCCTGCTCCTACGCCTCCTGACCAAGATTGCTGATTTTCCCCCCAAGGAGGAATCTCGAGGGTTACGTATGCGGCTCTTCCAAACCTCCCGCTTACCTCTGCCTTTGACCCCCTGCCCCACATTTCTTGTTTAGACTTGGCTCAGATTCTGTTTGGATGGGAACTACATTCCACCCCCAAAAAAGTATTTTCCCCAAAAAAAGAACTGTTCTCAGTGAGATGTGGTAGCTAAAAAGGCAAATGCGATCTTGGGCTGTATCAACAGAAGTATAGTGCCCAGGTCAAGCAAAGTGATGGTATCACTTTTCTCTGCTTAGACCTCACCTGAAATACTGTGTTCACTTTTGGGCCCCACGAAAAAGGATATAGACAAGCTGGAACGTGTCCAGAGGAGGGCAACAAAGATGGTGAGGGGTCTGGAGACCAAGTCCTATGAGGAAAGGTTGAAGGAGCTGGGTATGTTTAGCCTGAAGAGGAGAAGACTGAGAGGTGATATGATAACCATCTTCAAATACTTGAAGGGCTGTTATGTAGAGGATGGAGCGGAGTTGTTTTCTGTTGCCCCAGAAGGTTGGACCAGAACCAATGGGTTGAAATTAAATCAAAAGAGTTTGTGTCTAGACATTAGGAAGAATTTTCTAACAGTTAGAACGGTTCCTCAGTGGAACAGGCTTCCTCGGGAGGTGGTAAGTGCCCCTTCCCTGGAGGTTTTTAAACAGAAGCTAGATGGCCATCTGTCAGCAGTGCTGATACTATGACCTTAAGCAGATGATGAGAGGGAGGGCACCTTGGCCATCTTCTGGGCATGGAGTAGGGGTCACAGGGGATGTGGGGGGAGGGAGGTATTGTGAATTTCCTGCATTGTGCAGGGGGTTGGACTAGATGACCATGGTGGTCCCTTACAACTCAACGATTCTGTGAAAAAGCCTGGCACCATTCTGTCCACTAAACTCATACTGCCGATAAAGTCTACACTTCTGGAGCATGGAATAAGGGCCAAACGACACGGTACATTTTTTAAAAAATTAGTTGGGTCCCAGTTTGGCTCAGGGCTGGAGTATAGGGAAAAGAGGGGT
Organism: Euleptes europaea; assembly: GCF_029931775.1. NCBI lineage: Eukaryota > Metazoa > Chordata > Lepidosauria > Squamata > Sphaerodactylidae > Euleptes > Euleptes europaea. Next base: position 8,784,837 of record NC_079319.1, on the reverse strand, counting down.
TCTGCCTCCCGCTGCACCATTTTCTGGACTCGAATCAGCCGGGGAGGGGGAGTTACTTGCATCAATTTAGAGCTCGGTGGGCACGGCATGCTCCACTCGTAGCTCCAAAATTATGTCAACATCTTGCCAGAAAGGCTCTTTCGGCTCAGGAAAATGGTGTGGAGGGAGGAGTGTTTTGGTAATCATCTAGGCCAGCATGGTTTAATTTCCTTCATTTTTGGTACTGCAATACCTGTCAGTCCTTTGAAATGTGGTGCTGGAGGAGAGTGTTATAGATACCCTGGACTGCCAAAAAAAAAACAAATCAGTGGGTTATAGATCAAACGAAGCCTGAACTGACCTTAGAAGCCAAAATGACTAAACTAGGGTGTCGTACTTTGGTCACATTATGAGAAGACAAGAGTCACTGGAAAAATCAATAATGCTAGGAAAAGTTGGGGGCAGCAGGAAAAGAGGAAGACCCAACAAGAGATGGATTGACTCAATAAAAGGAAGCCACGACCCTCAATTTGCAAGACCTGAGCAAGGCTGTCAAAGATAGGACATTTTGGATTCTTTCAGGCCCACCTACCACACAAGGTGCCTGTTTGGGGAGGGGGAGGGAGGAAAGGCAATTGTAACCTGCTTTGAGTCTCCTTACAGCAGAGGAAAGTGGGGTACAAAAACCAACACTACTTCTACCATTGGTCCATCAAGGTCAGTATTGTCTTCTCCGACTGGCAGCAGATCTACAGGGTCTCGGGCAGAGGTCTTTCAGATTTTAATTGGAAGTGCTCCCTAGTCCCCCTCTTCTGGCATCCCTGAATGGGGACATCGTTATGGGCACACTTGGTCATCTCCTGATTTAGAGTTTCCAGGCCCCTCTTTGCCATTGGTGGGAGGTTTTTGGGGTGGAGCCTGGGGAGGGTGGGGTTTGGGGAGGGGAGGGACTTTAATGCCATAGAGTCCAATTGCCAAAGCGGCCATTTTCTGCAGGGGAACGGATCTCTGTTGGATGGAGATCAGTTGTAATAGCAGGAGATCTCCACATAGTACCTGGAGATTGGCAGCCCTATCCTGGTTTCCTAACTCGTTGAGCACAGTTGTGTTCATTTCCCCCAAATCCCCAAAGTAAGGTGCAGCGGAGAAATCTTAGCATCCAGGAACATTTCCTTTGCCCAAATGTTTTAATTCCATGACATCCCTTTCCGAGAGACTTGGATCTCAGTTGGGCAGGCCATCTGTTTGCGTAGGCCCCATGTTGTTTGGGCTTTATTGTGATCCATATTTAATGCCGCTACCGCACGAGCTTCTTTCTCCATGTCTTAATTCTTTTTGATAGACACCAGAACCTGTCTCGCATCTTTTTAGCACGAGTCCCATCTGTCAGAAAATTGCAGGTTTGGTGTGTGTGTGCATGCATGAACTCACCCCCCCCCAATTCTATAAAGAGGATAAATCTTAGACTCTCGTTTACTGCTCTCGCTGATATCTGATGGGGATTCCAGACGGCGTCTTCTCTGATGGGCACATTTTGACATCCTCTTTTAAAGATGATAAAGAACAAACAGAAAAAACCCTAAGAAGCAAACAAATGGAAAGAGAGAACTGTTTCAGACTTAATCTACTGCCTTGTCTTAATCTCCTTTCTTGTCGGTGGCAGTATCTTTCCAATTCCCCACCTTGCTGTCCTGATTTCTGCCTTGCCTGGAAGCTCAAATTCTTTCCCCCTCCCTCCCTGTCTCTATTTCAGTTCTTAGCGGGGAAGGAGCTTTGTGGTTAGTGACATATTTCGTGGGCAGAGGGGAGGACAAGGTGTTTAGAAGTGGAGCAATTTGGTCTGAGGCCCTCCTTGGAAAGAGACAAGGTCAGAAATGACATCCAGCGAAAACAAGGAGAAGAAGATGTCCTTGGAAACAAGCCCCCAAGAGCCCTATTCAGACAACAATTCAGAGTAAAATGTATAGCTTGGATCCTATGCTCCCTTTCCAGGGATGGACAGTCGGGTCTGTTGGTCCCTGCTTGCTCTCTCACCGCAGATCCCTCTTTGCCCCCTATGCTGTTCGTGAGGATCTGGATGAAGGAATCGAGGGGATGCTTATGAAATCTGATATTAAATTGGGAGGGGTAGCAAATACAGTAGAAGACAAGAGCCAGGATACAGGATGATCTTGACCGGCTGGAGAATTGGGCTAAAACTAATAAAATGCATTTCAACAGGGATAAATGTAAAGTTCTGCATTTAGGGAGGAAAAATCAAATGCATAAATATAGGATGGGAGAGACTTGTCTTAGCAGTAGTGTGTGCAAGAAGGATCTTGGGGTCTTAATAGACCAAACACTGAACATGAGTCAGTGTGATGTGATAGCTAAAAAGGCAAATGCGATCTTGGGCTGTATATCAACAGAAGTATAGTGCCCAGGTCACGCAAAGTAATGGTATCACCTTACTCTGCTCTGGTTAGACCTCACCTAGAGGATTGTGTTCAGTTTGTGTGTGCGTTAAGTGCCGTCAAGTCGCTTCCGACTCATGGCGACCCTATGAATGAAAGTCCTCCAAAATGTCCTATCTTTGACAGCCTTGCTCAGATCTTGCAAATTGAAGGCTGTGGCTTCCTTTATTGAGTCAATCCATCTCTTGTTGGGTCTTCCTCTTTTCCTGCTGCCCTCTACTTTTCCTAACATGACGGTCTTTTCCAGTGACTCCTGTCGTCTCATGACGTGACCAAAATATGACAGCCTCAGTTTAGTCATTTTAGCTTCTAGGGTCAGTTCAGGCTTGATTTGATCTATAACCCACTGATTTGTTTTTTTGGCCATCCACGGTATCCTTAACCCTCTCCTCCAACACCACATTTCAAAGGAATCTATTTTCTTCCTATCAGCTTTCTTCACTGTACAGCTTTCACACCCATACATAGTAATAGGGAATATGATGGCATGAATTAATCTAGTCTTGGTGGCCAGAGTCACATCCTTACACTTCAAAATATTTTCTAGCTCCTTCATGGCTGCCCTTCCCAGTCTCAATCTCCTTCTAATTTCTTGGCTGCAGTCTCCCTTTTGGTTGATGGTGGAGCCAAGGAATAGAAAGTCTTGAACAATTTCAATTTCCTCATTGTCAACCTTAAAGTTGTGTAATTCTCCTGTAGTCATTACTTTTGTTTTCTTGATGTTCAGCTGTAGTCCTGCTTTGGCACTTTCTCTTTTGACTTTCAGCAATAGTTGTTTCAAATCTTCACTATTTTCTGCCAATAATGTAGTGTCATCAGCATATCTCAAATTATTAATGTTCCTCCCTCCAATTTTCACTCCACCTTCATCTAAATCTAATCCAGCTTTCCTAATTATATGTTCTGCATATAGATTGAAGAGATAGGGAGATAAAATACATCCTTGTCTGACACCTTTGCCAATTGGAAACCATTCCGTTTCTCCATATTCTGTTCTAACTGAGGCCTCTTGTCCAGAGTACAGGTTGCGCATCAAAACGATCAGATGTTGTGGCACACCCATTTCCTTTAAAACCAGCCATAGCTTTTCATGATCCACACAGTCAAAAGCTTTGCTGTAATCTATGAAACACAAGCTGATTTTCTTCTGAAATTCTCTCGTACGCTCCAGTAACCAGCGTATATTTGCAATATGATCTCTAGTGCCTCTTCCTTTTCTGAAACCAGCTTGAACATCAGGCATTTCTCGTTCCATATATGGTAGCAGCCTTTGCTGTAAGATTTTGAGCATCACTTTACTTGCATGAGAAATTAATGCAATGGTCCGATAGTTGTTGCAATCTTTGATGTCTCCTTTCTTGGGAATTGGAATGTAAATGGATTGTTTCCAGTCTGTGGGCCATTGTTTTGTTTTCCATATCTGTTGGCATATTCTTGTCAAGATTTTGATGGACTCCGTTTCTGTGGCTTGGAATAGCTCTATTGATATCCCATCTGCTCCTGGTGATTTGTTTCTCCCGATTGCTCTCAATGCAGCTTTCACTTCACTTTCTAAAACTGTAGGTTCTTCTTCAAAAGATTCTTCTTGGAAAGAATCTTTTATCCTTTCATCTCTTCTGTATAGTTCTTCAGTGTATTGTTCCCACCTTTTCTTTATTTTGTCCTGTTCAGTTAATGTATTTCCATGCTGATCTTTCCATGCTGATCTAACCGTGCTTTAAATTTCCCTTTGATTTCTTGGATCTTGTGGAACAGATCTCTTGTTCTTCCTTTTTTGTTGTTCTCTTCTATTTCTTTACACTGGCTATTATAATAGGTCTCTTTATCTCTACGTGCTAGTCGCTGGAATGTTGGACTTAGACTTTTGATTCTATTTCTGTCACCTTCTACTTTTGCTTCTCGTCTATCTCTGGCAATTTTAAGAGTTTCCTCAGACATCCATCGAGGTTTTTCTTTTCTTTTGACTACAGGAATAGTCTTTGCACATTCTTCCTTGATAATATCTCTAGTTTCCACCCATAGTTCTTCAGGTTTACATTCACTTGAACTTAGTAATGCAAATCTGTTCCTTACATGGTCTTTAAACTCTTCCGGAATATTGCTTAGATTGTATTTTGGTGCTATGAATGTTTTGGTGTTTTTCTTAAGCTTTATCTTTATTTTTGATATTAGCAATTCATGATCTGTACCGCAGTCGGCTCCTGGTCTTGTTTTGGCCGAGAGAATAGAGCTTCTCCATCTTCTGCTTCCAATTATATAATCTATTTGATTTCTATACTGGCCGTCTGGTGATGTCCATGTATACAATCGTCTATTTGGTTGCCTGAAACATGTGTTTGCAATGAACAAATAGTTGTCTTCACAGAATTCTATGAGGCGTTCTCCTGCTTCATTCTGTGCTCCTAGCCCAAATCTGCCAACAACATTTGATTCTGCTTTGTTTCCTACTTTTGCGTTCCAATCACCTATGATTATCAGCATATCTTGTTTAGGTGTGTGATCAATTTCTTCCTGAACACTGGCATAAAAACTTTCAATTTCTTCCTCATCAGCATCTGTAGTTGGGGCATAAACTTGAAGGATGCTTATGTCGATAGGCTTTCCCTGAAGTCTGATTGATATTATTCGGTCAGACTTTGCATTATAGCTCCTGACTGCCTTTGCTACATCTTGCCTCACTATTAAAGCAACTCCGTTTCTTCTCTTTTTGTCATTCCCTGAATAAAACACTTTGTAATTTTCTGATTGAAAATGTCCTAATCCAGTCCACTTTAATTCACTTATTCCCAGGACTGAAATGTCCATACGTTCCATTTCTTGTTTAACAATTTCAAGCTTACCCTGATTCATGCTTCTCACATTCCATGTTCCTATTTTATGCGTCGAACAGCTTCGGACTTTCCTTTTGCATCTATTCATGTCAACCACTGAACGTCCTTTCGGCTTTAGTCCAATCGCATCATTAAGAACAGCGCTACTCGTACTTGTCCTCTGCTCTACCCCAGTAGCAGATTGAGTGCCATCCGACCTGGGGGTCCCATCTTCCAGCACTATATCTTTTTTTCATGTTGGATTGTCTCATCATAGGGTTTTCAAGGTAAAGGTTGGTCAGAAGTGGTTTACCAGTGTCTTCTTCTGCGCAGTACTAACCAGAGTTAGCCGTAGTGGCACTGCCGTTGTCTACGAAAGATCTTCCACCAGTGTCACCTTCCACTACTGCTGCTGCCCAGTAGCTAACCTTCAGGGATTCCTCTACCCCCACCCCCATTGGAACTGCCTGTTCTCTTCTGCGGATGTGGCCATTATCCCTTAAGGGGGTGGATGCATCTTCGTCTGGTGTCTTAGCTGTGACCATTCCGTCTTGAGTGACTCTGCTAGGAGTTTAGTCTCTTGATAGAGTCTAAACCCCTTACGGTATTGCTCTCAGCTTCCCTGACACTCACAAACCCCCTCACCACGTTAAGGTGTGCATCCAGAAGGGGGTACTGCAGTTTGGGGCACTGCAATTTAAGAAGGATGTAGAAAGCTGGAATGTGTCCAGAGGAGGGCAACAAAGATGGTGAGGGGTCTGGAGACCAAATCCTATGAGGAAAAGTTGAAGAAGCTGAGTATGTTTAGCCAGAAGAGAAGACTGAGAGGTGATATGATAACCATCTTCAAGTACTTCAAGGGCTGTCATATAGAGGATGGTGCCAAGTTGTTTTCTGTTGCCTCAGAAGGTCGGACCAGAACCAGTGGGCTGAAATTAGATCAGAACAGTTTCCATTTAGACATTACGAAGAACTTTCTAACAGAGTGGTTACCCAGTGGAACAGGCTTCCTCGGGAAGGTGGTCAGCTCCCCTTCCATGGAGGGTTTTAAGAAGTGGCTAGATGGCCATCTGTCAGCAATGGAGTAGGGGTCACTGGGGGTGTGGGAGGGAAGGTAGTTGTGAATTTCCTGCATTGTGCAGGGGGTTGGACCCTGGTGGTCCCTTCCAACTCTACAATTCTATAATCTCCTGACCCCTAAGAACTGGTTTTCAAGAGGCTGCTGGGGCTGCAGTGGGAGAGGAGAATGGGAAAGTTCTGCTGCTGTGAGCTCTGCACCCCTCACAGAACGCACAGGACCCAAGGTAATATGGGGAGGGGGTTCAGGATTGGGACAACTGCTCTTGCACAAGACTTCCATATGCTGAACAGGTTTTCTGTACACACCTACACAGACCTGATGCCCCCCAAAAAACTCTGAGATTGGTAGACGGCCCTAGCTGGCACTAATGCTTGGCTGAGAGAGGGGGCAGAGGATATGATCCAGTCAACTTTCTCTTGAGAATCTGTTTAAGCCAGGGTTTCTCTCCAAAATAGCTCATAGACCCCCCCCTTTTCAAACTTAAAATTGCAAGTCCATTTTGGGTTTGTTTCTCTACCGTTTTGTGGTTAGTTTGAGAAATTTGTTCATATTGTGCATAATTAATGTGTGGATGATATAAGCAGACTGCCGTATTTTTTACACACAGCTCACATCATTTATACAAATAGTGTGTACAAATTATACAGTGCTGAATTATTGACACATGAATAACACTGAAAAATGTTTACACTTGGCGTGGGAAAAAACATAATGACAAATATAAAGAATTACAGGAATTAATTTGAGAAGCAGAGATATTCCGTGTTGAATTAGCGGAGATGAGAAATTCAAAATCATCGAATTTCGTACGTCCTAGTTTAGAAATTGCTAGGATTAGATGATTTGGCTATTTCTGTTTCATTCTGATTCTGTACCCTGCCATTTATTTGGGTATGCCTCAGTTTCATTGGTGGAGTTGGTGCTTCCGCTTTTATGCCATCTGGGTGGCTTGTGTTTTGGCATTTTATCCCGCTTTTTGCTCCACTGAGAACTCAAACTGGTTTAGGAAAAGCAGGGGGGGTGGGGAAATGTGCATGAAGAGGAAGAAAAAGAGTTAGTTTCACGTGCCGACTTTTTCTACCACTAAGGAAGAATCAAACAGGCTTGCAATCACCTTCCCTTCCCCACAACAGACACCCTGTGAGAGAGGTGGGGCTGAGAGAGCTCTAAGAGAGCTGTGACTAGCCCAAGGTCACCCAGCTGGCTTCATGTGTAGGAGTGGGGAAACCAATCCGGTTCACCAGATTATTCTCCGCCACTCATGTGGAGGAGTTGGGAATCAAACCCGGTTCTCCAGATCAGAGTCCACTGCTCCAAACCACCACTGTTAACCACTGCACCACGCTGGGAGAAACACACATTTCCCACTCCTGGTCTGTTCCAGGGTTTACTGGGCCACCTTGGTTGGGGAAACAGGTTGTGTGCCATGGACCACGGGCCACTGGCTGGAGATTTGGGGATGGAGCCTGGGGAGGACAGGGACCTCAGTGGGTACAGTGCCATAGAGTCCTCCATTTTCTCCAAGGGAAATGATCTCTGTAGCCTGGAGATGAGCTGTAATTCCAGGGGATCCCCAGGTCCCACCTGGAGGCTGGCATCCCTAATACCAAACTAGGGACAAAGAGTGAGTCCCATGGCTCTTGCTAAGAGGGGCTGTGGACAGTCATCTCCTCTCTAGCTGGGTTCAAATCCCAACTCAGCTATGAAGCTCTTTATATTGGCTTGGATTATGGCTAGAATTTCCATGGGTGCAAGGGGAGGGTTATTGCCAACTCCTCCCCTTCTGGGGAAAACCTCAGATTTTGCTCAAACTATTTCTGTGAGCCCCCCTGTTTATTTATTTACTTATTTAGAATATTTCTATGCTGCCTCTTCAAAGTCCACAATTTTAAAATACAACCTGTTGGACATAAGCAGCAGAAAAACCGTCCATGCAACGGAGCAGACCATTAAAAAGCTGATAAGATTTAAAAAAACCCTAATTAAAAGCCTGGTGGGGGGGGGAGATGTGTTTTAGCCAAATGCGCAAAAGAAAGTACAGTAGGTGTCAGGTGAGCTTCAAGGGGAAGGCGAGGGGCCACCACAGAAAAGGCCCTGTCTCTAGTCGCCATCATCCAGAAGAGTCATTTTTTGTGTGTGTGTTTTAGCTGCCCTGCAAGGAGGAAGCCACTAAAATCACTCCTGTGCCTGTGTAAATTCTAGGTGGGATTCAAGCCAACGAATTATAAACATCATTCTAAATATTTGCTCAGCAAGGATGCTCACCAGGTGACCTTGGGCCAGTCACTTTCTCTCAGCCTAACTGACCTCACAGGGTTGTTGGGGAGATGGCATGGTGGATGGGAGGATGACGTATGCCATCCTAAGCTCCATGGATTAAAGATGGAATAAAAACGGACTGGATAGATAGATACTCAAAGTGAAGCAATATGCTTACGAAATTTGATCTCATCTCCAGAAATTACCACTTGGCATCAATGAAGATCAACAGCATGGAAAGCCTTAGAGGTAAAGGTAACCACCAGGTCATTATTGACCCATGGGGTGATGTCACATCATGACGGTGACCAGGCAGACTATGGTCATTTATGCATGGGAGTTTTACCTGAGGTTCGTTGCTCGCTGGACCCACATTTTCCTGTTGGGAATCTATGCACCAGCAGTCTCCAAGCTCAAATCAAGTCCCTGCCCCTTGAAATGCTGCTTTATAATTTGTTTACTTGCAGTGCTTACTGTGACAGAAAATCCCCCCCCAAAAAACCAATTGCCGCATAAAAAAAGCATTTTAAGAACATAAAGCAAAAAACGGAACAATCTGGAAAGAATGGGGGAGGAGAAATCCAAGCCTCGGTTTTAAAAAGCCTTTCTTCTGCTCAGAAAGAGCTCTGAGGAAGCAGGAAGTATTTGAATCCCTGCCTCTAGACATGCTGCTTTGTAATTGGCTGTGAGTGAAACCAAGTGTGTGTGCCCTGCAGTTTACCTTATGCATGGGGATTTCACCCAGGCTTTGCTCAGGGAAGAAGGAAGAGTCGGATTAACAGAGGAATGGGAAGACCCGGACATTGCGAGGGCTGGCAGCAAGGTCATCTCTAATGGATGGAAAACTCATGTGTAACTCCAAGGAACAACCAAGACAGACTGGAGGCGAAAGTGAGTGAAAGTACCCATGCATAAACGACCTATGTTTATGGGGTGGTTTGCCATTGCCTTCCCCAGTTGTCTACGCTTTATCCCCCAGCAATTTTCTTGTCTATTGCTATTTGAACAGACTGCCCAGGTTCATCTGTTTTTATCAATGCGGATGTATCTCCTTGGGGAAGGCCTGAATTTCTAGCTTTGCAGGTGATGGAGGGGCCAGATGATGACACCAGAGAAGCTCCGCCACTTGACAAGAAGGTACACGTACCAATCGAAAAGGCTTCACTCAACACAGACTGTAAATAACAGGTGTCAGAATGCACAAAAAAATATATATCCTGAAGTCAACACATGAAAGGTATTTTTTCATCAACCCTTCGGTTGTTTTGCCACCCTAAAAATAGCATTTCGGCACGAATACTTCACCCGCCTGGACTTCGCTGACAATATTGTCAAACGAGGATGACTCAGTGCTCGGAACGTATTGCCTTTCTCCACCCGTGAAATGCGAGAAGAGTATCATTGTTTTCCAAAATGGAGATGAGGGAAAGTTTTCGGGCTGGCTTGAAAACATTGGTCTTCGGATGCAAATGATCGCCCCTCACTCTTTTGCGACTCCGCTCAAGGCACGCTGGGGAAAGGGAAAAGAGCTTTGTCTTCTCTCGGCTTTCTGCCTCTCCACCTTACAATAGTACCTAAAATGTTTACCACCATCAGAGGTGAAACAGGTGCTGATCAAGCCTTAGCAAAGGGGCAACGGGGCAGCTGCCCTGGGCCCCATGCTGCAGGAGGGGGCTATTCTCCAGCTGCCCAGGCACTCCTGCTGTCAGCCATTCTGTAGTCTCTATAGCACTGGTTCCCAACCAAGGGTCCGTGGACTAAATTAAGGTCCACAAAACAAAGTTATAAACCCATAATAAATTAATATTTTCAATTAAAAGTTCTCTATTATAAAATATATATTCAAATATTATTCTAAGTTTAATGTTTAACTAACACTTATGATTAAAGTTTATTTTCAAATTCTCGGAATTTTTATTTTGAACCTTGGGGTCCCTGCACCGAACAAAAAAGTCCTAGTGGTCCCTGGTCAAAAAAAGGTTGGGAACCACTGCTCTATAGTCATGGAGGGCAGCTTCAGGGCAGCAGACAGGGCTATGAATTGCAGGGAATTGGGTGGGCAGGCAGGGGCAGCAACCTTGTCATTTACCTAGGGTTGCCAGATCCCTCCTGGCAAACAGTGGCAGGCAGCTTTCTGGGGCTCAGTCGATGTGACCCAGAAGTGATGCAGACACTCTAGCAATCACCTCCGATAACTCTATGGTTTCCATAGAGTTTAGGGGGAGCATGCTAGAGCATCTGCATCACTTCTGGGTAAACCTGAAAGTGATGGGGATGCTCTAGGAATCTTCTCTGAAAACTGTGGAAACCATATGGAAACCATAGAATTTGGGGGGGGGGAGTGCTAGAGCGTCCACATCACTTATGGGTTCCTGTTGGCAACAGAGGATAGGATTCACAATAATGGGCTTAAACTGAGGGTGGAGAGGTACTGGCTGGATATTAGGGAAAAAATATTTTACAGTAAGAGTTGTTCAACAGTGGGATCAGCTCCCTAGGGAGGTGGTGAGCTCCCCCTCACTGGCAGTCTTTCAGCAGAGGCTGGACAAACACTTGTCAGGGACGCTCTAGGCTGATCCTGCATTGGGCAGGGGGTTGGACTAGATGGCCTCTATGGCCCCCTTCCAATTCTGATTCCTTCAACTGGCCCATTTTCACCTGCCAACCAGCTGAAGGTCAGTGGTAGGGCTGCGCAAAAAAATAAAAATAAAATAAAATCGGTAAATTTCAGGTTTGGGTTTATTGGGCCTAATTTTTTTTTTGTAAACCTGAAATAAGCCGAATACCCATACTGGTAAATATGGGTATTTGGCTTATTTTTGGGTTTCCTGAAAAAATTGGGCCCATTATAGTCAATGGGGATTTTTAAAAAAACTCTTGAGTTGCCATATTTGGAGGTAGGGTCCCCAAATTTGCAGCGTGGATGCAAGTGACTCTAGTTTGATGGTCACCAAAGTTTGGTGAACTTTGGGACAGGGGGTCCAATTTTATGGGCCCGCAAAGGGGTCACCCCATCCTCCAGGCATTTGCGAGCCGAGCTGTCCATTGGTTTTCAGATTCAAAGGTTCAGTGTTGCTGAGGACTGGCAGAAAGAGCCAATTCCAATCTGGCGTCTCAAAATCTGGGGACTGCCTTCATTTCTGGGTCACTTTGCATGATGTCCATGCAAATGAGCTTCCAAACAGAGGGAAAACTGAGCCTACGTTTACCCATCCACATATCCAATGACCAGGGCCGGTCAGGGAGGCAAAAATGCCCCTAGAAAGGGCCCCCACCCTAGCCCACCCATGGGCCCTCCTGACAGAAAAGGGAGGCAGACTGGGCTCAGGCAGCCAGCTGGCAGCAGCCGCTCCTGCCCACCTTGCAAGGGGTGAGTGCCACCCCTTGCTTAGGCCTGGGGTCAGTGAGGGGTGGTGGTGGCAGTGATTCATGGGCCTCATGCTGGACTTTTGCCCAGGGTCCTAGTATCACTAAGACCGAGCCTGAATAGCGGGTCCTTAAAAACGAGGGACCAAATATCAGGTTTGCCGCTTTGGTAATTGGACTCTATGGCATTGAAGTCCCTCCCCTCCCCAAAACACTGCCCTCCTCAGGCTCCGCCCCCAAACTCTCCCACCGCTGGCAAAGAGGGATCTGGCAACCCTACTGGTGAACGATGTGGAGCAGGCAAAAAAAGGTCCTTTTCTGGCCAACCTGAAGAGGGTTCCCAAAATTCCTGCTTGCCCTCCAAAGGTGACCAGCTGATCACACACACTTCGGGCTGCCAACCTCCAGGCAGTGGCTGGAGATCTCCTGCTATTACAATTAATCTCCAGATGACAGAGTTCAGTTCACACAGGGAAGATTCGATCTCTGTACCCAGCCCCTGACAGTAGCCTGGTGGCCACATTCTGAACCATTTCAAGTCTCCAGGCAGCTTCAAAGATACCCCCATGTACAGTACTTTACAGTTATCTAAAGTTATGCTTTATTGTGTGTGTTTTCGAAGCTATGTTTTATTGATGGCTGGAACCCGTCTTGGGAAACTTTAATGAAGAGCACCGTATAAAAATGCATGCATGCATGAATGAAAAAAATAAATAAAACGTTTACAGTTTAATCCTAAACAGTGTTGCACCCTTTTCAGCCCATTGTTTAAGTGCTGCTTTGATTGATGATACATTTTAGAAATAAATTGAGCTCTTAATTGAACAGTATTTAACTTCATCTACATGGGTTGTTTACCACCCTCCTTTCTCCCATTAATCGGTAACCACTGGCACTTGAATTTTTGTACCCACCCATAGAACTCTGAAGTAGAGTTGCAAACTTCTAGGTGGGGCCTGGTAGGTTGCCAACTCAGCTTTGGGAAATTGCTGGAGTTTTGGGGTGGGGTGGGGCCTGGGAGAGTGGGGTTTGAGGAAGAAGTTCAGCAGGATATAATGCAATAAGAGTCCACACTCCAATGGAGCCATTTTCTCCAGGGGAACTGGTTTCTGTAGCCTGGAGTTCAGTTGTAATTCTGGGAGATCTCCAGGCCCTACCTGGAAGCTACCAACCTTAGTAGGTTGCCAGATCCCTCCTTGGGAGCTTCATTGTGGTGGAGCTGGGGTGTGTGTGATCTGCATGCACACAGTGCGGGCGCCGCAATAACATCACTTCTGGATTTCCCCCAGAAGCGATGGGGATGCTCTAGCACATGGTTTCAAAAACTCTATGGAAACCATAGTACCTGGAGAATGGCAACCCTAGTTTAGACCATTTGAGGAGGAGAGAGCTTTGCTTCTGGCGTAGCATGCAACACAAACTCTATGGAAACCATAGAGTTTTTGGAGGAATGTGCTAGAGAATGTGCTGGGGAAACCCAGAAGTGACGTTATTGTGGCACGCGGCCCTCCCGCACGATAGGATCTCCCCCCTTCAGCTGGCCGGCTTCTGCCCGCCAGCCAGCTGAAGGGTGGTGGGTAGGGTTGCCAGCTCTGGGTTGGGAAATACCTGAAGATTTTTGGGGCGGAGCCTGAGGAGGGCGTGGTTTGGGGAGGGGAGAGACTTCAATGCCATAGAGTCCAATTGCCAAAGTGGCCATTTTCTCCAGGTGAACTGATCTCTATCGGCTAGAGATCAGTTGGAATAGCAGGAGATCTCCAGCTACTACCTGCAGGTTGGAAACCCTATCTCCCATCCAAATACTAACCAGCGCTGACCCTGCTTTGCTTCCAAGAGCTGATGAGATTAGGTGAGCCAGGGCTAACCAGGTCAAGGCCCCATCCTATCTACAAAGCCATAATTCAGATTATGTTTCTTGGTCACCACAGAGTTTGACAAATTAGGGGGAGCTGTCTTCATATATATCCTAATGTTTGTAGGGGGGGGAGTGTGAAAGACAATGAAGGTTTTGTGAACAGTTACTATTCCCCCCCCCCCCCGAAGAAAGTAAACCTAGCAGAAAAGGAAGCTATATATCGTGTGACATCAACTCTGGTGTTGTAGAGTAGTTCAAATTTATTGGGTTATGTCTCTGCAATGAAAATTTGGAGTTGGATTAATGTCCCTTCAGCACATCCTAAATCAATTTCTTACATATGCTCGTATTTTTGTTGGAGTGACACCTTGTCATGATTGGATTTTAGTTAAAAGATGAGGGAAATGAGCCAATTCCCGAGAGTATTATACCCGCCCTCCCCATTCCTTGCTTTTCTTCTTACCATTTGGTCTTCAATATGGTTTCTGCCCGTATGTAAAACAGAAACAAAATAATTATGACAATCCTATATATCATTTTGTTAATTTTTGAAAGCTTTAGACTTTGCAGTGCAATCCAAAACAGAGCATAGACTCTTGGATCAAAAGAGCTTTTCTGAGGAAGGCAGCTCCGAAACTCTGGCTAGATAAGAACATCAGAAGTTGCCTTGCATTGTGTCGGACCGCTTGTCCATCTGGGCTTGCCATCTGATCCATCTGGGTTTGCCATTTCCCCATCCATGGCAGTTAAAGCCCTACCCCTAATCTCCTACACTTAAGAAATTGAAGAGAGAGAAAACAAAATGGGTAGAAAATGGCCTCCATAGTGATGCTCTAGGAATTGCCCCATGTCTCTATCGTCATTACCATAGAGATGAGGGGAAATTATGACAGCATCTCTTATAAGTGATGCTGCATCCTCCCCAAACTCCACCCTCTCCAGGCGCCGCCCTCAAAATCTTCTAGAATTTGCCAAATCACTACTGGCAACTGTAAGTCCAACCCCACTATTCTCTGAGTGGAAGCATTTCTCATGCAGAACATAAGAAAAGCCATGCTGGATCAAACCAAGGCCCTTCAGTAGGATATAATGCCATAGAGTCCACCTTCCAGAGCTGCCATTTTCTCCAGGTGAACTGATCTCTCACTCTCACCTGGTGATCAGTTGTAATAGCGGGAGATCTCCAGCCACCACCTAGAGGTTGGCAACCCAAGCCATGGAACCTGAGTGACTTTGGGCCAGCCACTCTGTCTCTCTCAGCCCTAACCTACCCCTCATAGCATTGCTGTGAGATAATATGAAGGAGAAAAAAACTCTTGTATGTCTCTCTGGGCTCTTTAGAGGAAGGGACGTGTATTTGGACAAAGGAACGGTACACAGTGCAAACCATTGAGACTAGGGTTGCTAGGTCCCTCTTCGCCACTGGCGGGAAGTTTATGGGGTGGAGCCTCAGGAGGGCAGGGTTTGGGGAGGGACTTCAATGCCATAGAGTCCAATTGCCAAAGCAGCCATTTTCTCCAGGTGAACGGATCTCTGTCGCCTGGACATCAGTTGTAATAGAAGGAGAGCTCCAGCTAGTACCTGGAGAATGGCAACCCTAGTTTAGACCATTTGAGGAGGAGAGAGCTTTGCTTCTGGCGTGGCATGCAACAAACTTATAAATTAATAGATAGGCTGAGGAGGACTATTTCCATTAAGCATTGATTGCCGTAAATTGCTTGAACAATTAATATTTTGCATTGGTCAGCAGTGCGGAGTGGAAAGGGAGAGGGCCACGTTTTCATATACACATTCATTATGTGTTTAAAATCAAATTAACTACCAAAAACAGCCATATAAATACAGTTATATTTTAATGAATTCCTTTTACTTCTTTTTGTTTTTTAATCCTTTAATTTCCAGTCCACTGCAAATCACTCAGCCGCCAGGGTCGTAAATAAATTGTGGCCAGTCGAAAAATCCCCAAAGATCCAGCAATCCTGGAAGGCAGGGGGATCTTCCCTCTGACTTTGTCTGCTTAATAATAAGGAGCTTACTTTTTCATTCAATTCAATATACTTTATTGTTCTAAGCAGGGATGGGCAGAACCCTCTTGAGAAATTATGTTAGTCTTATAAGAACTTCATTTTGCTTTCCTGGGAAATCCCTGGATGTCTAACCCCAGCAGGAACCTCCAAACTGGCCTTGACATTTTGCTTCCAGTAAAATTTGGTGCCAGAAGACATCCCCCCTCCTGATTCCAGTGTTGGCATATACCTACTAGGGTTGCCAAGTCCCTCTTTGCCACCGGCGAGGTCTGGGGAGGCCATAGAGTCCAATTGCCCAAGCGGCCATTTTCTCCAGGGGAACTGATCTCTATCGGCTGGAGATCAGTTGTAACAGCTTGGAGGGCTTTAAGAGGGGAGTGGACATATTCATGGAGGAGAGGGGTATTCATGGCTGTTAGTTAGAATGGATACTAGTCATTCTGCTTACCTATTCTCTCTAGTATCAGAGGAGCATGCCTATTATTTTGGGTGTGGTGGAACACAGGCAGGATGGTGCTGCTGCACTCATCTTGTTGGTGGCTTCCTAGAGGCACCTGGTTGGCCACTGTGTGAACAGACTGCTGGACTTGATGGGCCTTGGTCTGATCCAGCAGGGCCTTTCTTATGTTCTTATGTTCTAACAGCAGGAGATCACCAGCTAGTACCTGGAGTTTGGCAACCCTGATACCAACGTACGTGGCATCAAGTTGCAATCGACTTGTGGCAAACCCAGCAAGGAGATTTGAAGACAAGTAAGAAGCAGAGGTGGTCTGCCATTGCCTTCCTCTGCAGAACCTTCCTTGGTGGTCTCCCACAGCAACCCCAGCAAGGAGCTTTCAAGACAAGTGTGAAGCAGAGGTGGTCTGCCATTGCTTTCCTCAGCACAACCTTCCTTGGTGGTCTCCAATGGCAGCCCCAGCAAGGAGCTTTCAAGACATGTGAGAAGCAGAGGTGGTCTACCATTGCCTTCCTCTGCAGAACCTTTCTTGGAGGTCTCCCATCCAAGTATCAAACTTTCTTAGCTTCTCAGATATGATAAGATTGGGACAGCCTCTTTCCTCTCAGTGTAGCCTAATTGAAAATCCTTTCGCTTCTCTCAGAATCCCATGAATGTTTACACAAGTGGAATGCTCCAATCTAACAGAAAAGATAAGAGTGACCTCCTACAAAATGCTGCTTTAATTTTGAGCACCCCACTTTACCAGGTAGAACCGTGCTGTCCTGAGCAAGCATGGCTAAAGTTATTTTTGAGAAGTATCTTGCACATTTTTATCCCCCCTTCTTCCAAGGAGTTCAGGGGAGCATTCCTTGAGAGCCAGTGTGGTGTAGTGGTTAAGAGCGGTGGTTTGGAGCGATGGAGTCTAATTTGGAGAACTGTGCTTGATTCCTCACTCCTCCACATGAGTGGCAGATGCTAATCTGGTGAACCGAGTTGTTTTCCCCGCTCCTACACATGAAGCCAGCTGGGTGACCTTGGGCTAGTCACAGTTCTCTCTGAACTCTTTCAGCCCACCTACCTTACCATGCCATAATCTCTGGTCCTTAGTGGGCCCTCAATAGTTAGATTGGATCTCAGGGTTCAGAAGCAGAATACCTTTGATTGTCAGGAAACAATCAACAGCTGGAGCTGTTGGTCTGCCAAACCATGAAGTAACCACATCTGATCCATGAAGTTCCTGCTTACAGATCTTACCAAAATAACATAGGATCTACCAGTGTGGAAACACAAATGTGCAAAGACGCCCTATGACCTACCAATTCCTGGTTGCACATAAACACTTGAAGTTGCCTTACCCTGAATCAGACCATTGGTTGATCACTATCAATATTGTCTGCTCAGACTACCAGCGGCACTTAAGGGTCTTAAGTAGAGGTCTTTCACATCACCTACTACTTGATCTTTTTAACTGGAGATGCCAGGGACCAGACCTTGGAACTTCTGCAAGCAAAGTAGATGCTCTACGGCTGAGCCACATCCCCTCCACTAAGAATGATCTTCCCAGAAGAACACCTTTTTGTCTGTAATAAGGGCCACACAGATGCCTTTGGAAGCTCAACCATAACCCAAGCATGAATGTCAATGCACACAGGAGCTTTTGCTATCATGGATAGCTCCATTCCTTTCAATGGAGAGAGCACATAAACACATGTCCTGAAGTCCATAAGAGTAGCCCCATTGGATCAGGCCACTGGTCCATCTAGTCTCGCATCCTGCTTTCATCTGTGGCCAGTCAGATGCCACAGGAAGGTTCATAAGTGGAAGGCCCAAATACAACAGCTGTCCACTGCTGTCTGTTCCTCAGCCTCTGACAATCAGTGGTATTCTGCTCTTGAATCCAGAGGACCCATTCAAGTCCACAATAGATCTGGTGGCGGCGGCAGCGGCGGTGCTGGACAGTTCCTTCAAGTCTCAGCCAATTTATGTTGACTCCGTAGGGCTTTCAAGGCAACAGATGAACAGAGGTGGTTGGCCATTGCCTGCCTCAGCGTAACAATCCTGGACTTCCTTGGTGGGTTCCCATCCAAGTACTAACCAGGGTCTCACTGCAGCCCCATGCGCCACTGAGGGAGGCGAGACGAAATCAAGTCAGCATCTGTCGCAACAAATGGAATGTGCTGTTTGCTATTTGGGATGATGATTGTATGCTTGTGTTTGCAACACCTTAAACATTTGCCTCCTGTAAAGTGATACAGAGCTTTGCTGACATTTGGGGTTCCTCCAGCTGGATATCGGCAGAGCCCGTTTCATCTCACCGCCTAATATCAAACTGTCAGACTGTCTGTTATGCCAGGAAAAAAAAAACATTTATTTTTCCACTTATGCATGGCTGTATCAGAGTTTGCAAACAGCATGAAGACCCCCCTTCCGCTTTGTATCGTATCCTGTTTACGTTCGTATGTCCCTTATTTGCAAATTTGGAGACGGGGAGGTGAAATTTCTGCTCGCCGGGGTACAGTTTCTCCAACCCTCACCGGTGACCTCAAGTTCCCTTCGAGGTTTGTCGACAAAGGAAGGTTAGAAGATAAAAGATGCTCATTTGCCATCGCATTCAGCACAATACGCCTAACGCTGCCGGTCCTGAAAAGGATTTTAATAGAAGCCTGGTGAGATTAGGGTGGGGGGGAAAGGGGGAGGGCTGTAGTTTTAAAAAAGAAGAAATCTGATTATATCAGAATCGATTAAGTCTGCTTTAATTCTCTTTCTCCAATGATAGACTTTTATCTCAGAATGAGTTTCCCCTGAAACGTTTGGAAGAAAGGAAGGTCTAAGAGCTTTTAATAAACCAGACCCGAAAATTTTCGGCCTTTATTCTTTTGACTTTTGAAACAGGACGGAGAGAGGAAGAAAGGGAAAGGCAGAGATGGAAAAAAATGCGACTTATCAAAGCTATTACTTCAGCACAAGTACTGCTTCAAAAACCGCCGCTCCAGCACCTTGGTATGAGGTGTTCTAGATTTCCCTCCTTTCCCCCCCCCCTTTGCATTCACATATGTAGGTCATCTTTTCACAGGTATATTTGGTTTTCCGTTTCTGAGGGAGGAGTGGGGCTTAACTTGCCCTTTGTGGATGGAATAAGGGACGTCATTGTTTTCAGAAAAATAAAGGGAAATTTTGAGAGAGAACAGCCTCCCTCATTCTTTGCGTTCCTGCTGGTTTTGCCTCAGCAGCGAGGGAGCGTCGGCTTCTCTGGTCCACCAGAAAGCACAAAGATGAGGAGGAGGAGGAAGAAGAGGAAGAGGAGGAGGAAGCAGAAGAGGAGGAGGAGGAAGAGGAAGAGGAAGAAGAGTTGGTTTTTATATGCCAACTTTCTCTATCACTTGAGGGAGACTCAAACCAGCTTACCATCACCTTCCCTTCCCCTCCCCACAACAGACACCGTGTGAGGTAGGTGGGGCTGAGAGAGTCTAACAGAGCTGTGACTTGCCCAAGGTCACCCAGCTGGCTTTGTATGTAGGAGTGGAGAAACAAATCCAGTTCGCCAGATTAGCCTCCGCCGCTCATGTGGAGGAGTGGGGAATCAAACCCGGTTCTCCAGATCAGAGCCCACTGCTCCAAACCACCGCTCTTAACCACTACACCATGCTGGACATAAGAAGAGCTCTGCTGGATCAGACAAAGCATCCAACCAATTCATCACCCTGTTCTGGAGAGGAGAGCCAGCGTGGTGTAGTGGTTCAGAGGGGTGGACTCAAATCTGGAGAACTGGGTTTGATTCCCCACTCCTCCATATGAGCGGTGACTCTAACCTTGTGAACCGGGTTGGTTTCCCCACTCCTACATATGAAGCCAGCTGGGTGACCTCGGACCAGTCACAGTTCTCTCTGAACTCTCCCAGCCTCACCTACCTCACAAGGTATATGTTGTGGGGAGAGGAAAGGAAGGGCTGAAGGTATAAAAAGGTGCGTTGATGTCTCTTTGAAGAGAAATGAAAAAGAAATCTCTCTTTTAAAAAGGGGGGAAAGAGAATAAGAGGAATTAATGCCTGCATCTAAGAAAGTGAAAGTTTGGAAAAAGTTATTCCCCTCCCCATAACACTTGGCTTTTAAATAAGGACTTTGGCTCATCATACTTGGTGCCTTCAATCCCAATTTCAGTAACAATGAATTCCACCGAGGCACAACCTTTCATGACTCTCCAGCCTACCGTGAGCCCTGGAGATAAAATTAAAACCCCTTGACAGACAGTTGTTTCTAAATAACCCAGTGGGTATTATTTCATCCTTGCAAGAAAGCAAGATGTGTGAATGCTTCACTAGGGAGATGCAGTTGGTTGCCTTTTGTACCTGCAGATGACTCAGGCTGACATCTACTGCTTGGAATTAAAAAAATCTGGGAAATGATACTTTGTGTGTGTGTGTGTGCGCGCGCGCACCTGGACGGGGGGTGTTCTGTGATAGGGAGAAGATTAGAAACAAAAGGAATTCATATCCCTTTTGCTCACTAGCATCACAAGTCATTAACTTGAGGGGGGATTTTTTTTTAATTGTTTCTTTTTATACAAATTTCAATTATATATTTCTTATTCTACATACAATGTTTGTATAACATACTTTGCTCATTCCCTCCCATCCCTCCCATCCCCTCCCTAGCCCCACTCCTTCTTTTTGTAATTTTTAGTCTCTTGTCCCCAGCCACAGGCACAAAGTCTGTATCTTCCACCGAATGTCTTTTCTTCCTTCCACTGATATCCACTCTAAGTAGGTCTTCCATCTACTCGTGATTTCCCTGCTCTTGTCTTCCCATGAAGTCTTCTGCCGCATCATCTCGACGATATCCGACTGTATAAATTCAAACAGATAGTTGTGCCAGATTTCTATAGTCCATTTACTTTTATCCTTCCAACCCAGAGCTGTTACTGCTTTGCTTGCTAATAGCATAGCCTTGAGTATGGCCTGATCCCTCTTATTTACCCCCGAGTTCCCTGTTGTGCTCATTAACATTAGCTTAAAATCTATGGTTAAGGATACTTTACATATTCTCCTTATAATTTCTAATATTTGTGTCCAAAAGTCCCTAACCTCTGGGCATTCCCACCACATGTGGGAGAACCGACCTTTAGATTGTCTACAATGCCAACACATGGGGCTTAGTCCTGGAAACATATTCGCTAATTGCGCTGGTGTTTTGTACCATTTTGTAAAAAAATTATGTTCCAATTCATTGAATTCAATCACTTTTATTTCCTCTAGTCCTTTCATAATTTTACCTGCTGTATTTTCTGATATCTGACCTTCCTTACTCCAAGTTTTTTGTAAATATGTCATTGTTTTATCTTTATTTGAAATCATTTTCATGTAGATTTTTCCTGCCAATCCTTGTTTTGATTTTTGCATTTCTTTATATATTTCTTCCATTGGTTCCTCTGACCATATTTCCCCTTTTTCGTTAATCATTTTAATCCTTCTATAAAGGCCTGTTATTTTTAGCCAATGTTGCTTGCCTATCTCTTCTACTATCTCCTGTAAAGGTTTTAGGATTCCTCTTGAGGGGGAGGGGAATTTATGACTAATTAAGGGATGATTCAACAAACCCTTTTAGATATCTCCTCCACTTCTGACCTTCAGCAAGGTGGCGATTGTCAGGGTGAAGTCCAGGAGATAGAGGCTTGACGCGCAATGTCCAAATTGTACACTTCAGCATATAAAAATTGTACACTTCAAGATATAAATATAAACTTCAAGGTATAAATATAAATGGCTCCTCCATTCACTGCTTCATGCTGGCTCATGGCTGGGCCATATCTCATCAGAAGACCCTTGGTCCATCAAGGTCAGTATTGTCCACTCAGACTGGCAGTGGCTCTCCAGGGTCTCAGGTGGAGGTCTTCCTCATCACGTACAACCTCTACCATAGAGTGTTTGCCCAAATACCAGCATGTCTCCCTCTACATTACCAATGTGATGACGTAACTCCCAGAAGTGACAACAACGCATTGGCGCTGGTCTCCGTCCACAGCTGGTAAGTCCCCTCACCCCCATCCCCCAATGGTTGCTGGAGGGACCTGGCAACCCTACCAAAGGTGTTGTGGTTAGAGTGTCAAACCAGGACTTGGAAGACTCCATTTCAAATCCCTACTTCTGCCCTGGATGCTTGCCAGCATCCATGGGCCAATCACTCTCTCACACACAGGCTAACCTACCTCACAGGGTTGTTGTTCAGAGGGTAAAATGAATGAGAGAGAACAATGTAGGGCACTTTGGGTGAAGTAGGCTAGACTGAGAATGTGTGACTGGCCTAAGGTCCCCCAGCAAGCTTCCTTAGCAGAGTGGGGATTCAAACCTGGGTCTCACAGATCCTAGTCAGACATTGTAACCATTGCCTTGAATTTGACTTCTTTTGTACAAGTGATTTAGTTTGCAATCCTAAACACACTTACTTGGGAGTTAGCCCCATTGAGCTAACTCCCTAAACCATAGAGTTTTGCCCAAATGCTAGAGTGTCTGAGGCAATGCACTGATGTCACTTCTGGGCATATGAATGATCACAGTGTATTGCCATCATTATGTTGCTGGTGAGTCCCCCCGCCCCCCGGTAAGTCTTCTTCTGGTCACCAGCTCTGTGCTGGCAACTCTAGCAACACGTGTGCAAACCAGTTAAAATGACTATTGACAGTCCCGATGCAAGAGGAGAAAGTCAAACAAATTCCACTCCACCACACTCGCCTGCTCCTTCGTCCTTCGTTTGCATAGCTAAGCCGAGGCTGGGATTCTGCATGCTTCCTTCAGTGAATACTTCGATGCGGGGGCGGAGCAAATAAAGGTTGCATTAAAGGGGCTCTTAAGAAATGCGAAGCAGGTATGCACCAGCTTCGCAGTGACGTCTGGAATGACGGTGAAGAAATAAAAAAAAGATGCAGGCCACTTCAGCCTGGAACGCGCTGCTAATTACCAAGCATAAACGGCCATTCTCTCGCTGTCAATATTTCAGTGGCTCTGCTCCCCCCCCCAAGAGCCAAGCTGCTCTCTCTTAAGCATTTTGTGGATTGGTGGATGCCATTGTTGAATGCTGAACACGCAAACTGAGCTCCAGAGGTTTCTAGCATCCTTTTCTCCTCTCCCCTCCCCACCCCATCCCTTCGACTACAGTCATAAACATTTTGGACATTCCAAAGGGGGGGGGGGAAGAATCCAGTTGATAAAGAGCCAGCACCGAAAAATGCGAACAAATTAAGAATATCATGTCTCACTTGCAACCATTGGTATTTTATGCCTTCTCTCTTGACACAATCAGAAGGAAATGAAATGGACATGATTGCATAAACTTGGGGTAAGCGTATATTGGATTCTGTCAGGCCTTAGTAGGGTTGCCAGGTCCCTCTTTGCCACCGGTGGGAGGTTTTTGAGGCAGAGCCTGAGGAGGGCGGGGTTTGGGGGAGGAGAGGGACTTAGATGCCATAGAGTCCAATTGCCAAAACGGCCATTTTCTCCAGGGGAACTGATCTCTATTGGCTGGAGATCAGTTTTTTTTTTAAGTCCCTCCCCTCTTGGATCAGGCTGCCTGTATATAAAGGTTGAGGGGTCAGTTGGGGAAACACCAAGGGTTGCCAGCTCCGGGTTGGAAAATACCTGGAGATTTTGGGGGCGGGGCCTAAGGAGGGCAGAGTTTGGGGAGGGGAGGGACTTCAATGCCATAGAGTCCAATTGCCAAAGCCATTTTCTCCAGGCGAACTGATCTCTATCGGCTGGAGATTAGTTGTAATAGCAGGAGATCTCCACCTAGTTCCTGGAGGTTCAACCAAAATTCACACAGAAACCATGTGCTCAAGCAATCTCAATTATATTCCAATAATTCTATCCCTAACAAAACATTAGGTACAAAAAGCATAATCCATTATTCAATAGAATCATATCAAAAAGATAGTCACATAATACAAGTCCACAAGGTGTAGATTCACAGGTAAATTCACAGTATAAATATCTACTTCAGGTATCTATCTAACAATATTTCTTTCTTTTACAGCAAAATAATCATTCATCAGACAGGTGAGGAAGACGGCCATTTTGTTCTTCATCAGTTCCTCTACCTTAATTTCTTCAGTTGGTATATATTCCCCTTTGCCTTACAAGTTACAAATCAAGACTCCCCATGGGTAAAAGACTGGTCCTTCTGCCTAACCAGGCTATTATGTGCGTGTAAAGTGCCATCAAGTCGCAGCCGATTTATGGCGACCCCTTATGGGGTTTTCAAGGCAAGAGACTAACAGAGGTGGTTTGCCAGTGCCTTCCTCTGTATAGCAACCCTGGACTTCCTTGGTGGTCTCCCATCCAAATACTAAGCAGGGCTGACCCTGCTTAGTTTCTGAGATCTGATGAGATCAGGCTATCCTGGGCCATCCAGGTCAGAGCAACTAGGCTACTATAGTCAGTCAAAATTCAGAGGTTCCCTATTAGGGTACCTAAAACAGTTCCTGGAGATTAGCAACCCTAGGCCTCATGAATCCACACAAAATTTTCTCCCACCAAATTTCACCACCCGATTTGATCTATCCGCTCACTAGCACGACACCCCAGACATGGACCCAAGCGGACCTTTTTGTTCCTTTCCTTTTGCTGCCTACAAAATAATTATTTAATACATATTTAGTTTAGATACATGTTTTCAGGCTTTGACTCTTTGGATTTCAGAGAGGCCTGTGGGATGCATAGCCTGGGAAGCCATAGCTGATCTCTGAGATGAATATTTCATGCATTTTTGGCTTATAGAACACTTTGGATGCTGTCTGTAAAATGCAAGTTTGGGGAGGGCTGAGACGGCTCGAAGCACCACCTGATAGCCAAGAACCACTCAGGACCTGATAGCCAAGAACCGCTCAGCATGCCGAGAACATCTCCGAGTCCTGAAGTGATCGCCAAGCAACAAGCAACATGGAAACGAAAAGCAGAAGAAGAGCCCCGCTGGATCAGACCAAACGCTCATCTAATCCCGCATTCTGAAGCTGGAGGGTGAGAGACTCAAAACCGAGAAAAGAAAGTATTTCTTCACACAATGCAGAGTTAAATGGTGGAACTCCCTGCCCTAGGAGGTGGTGATGGCTGCCACTTGGAAGGCTTTAAGAGGGGAGTGGAATTGTTCATGGAGGAGAGGGCTATTCATGGCTACTAGTCAAAATGGATACGAGTCATGATGCATACCTATTCTCTCCAGGACCAGAGGAGCATGCCTATTATATTAGGTGCTTTGGAATACAGGCAGGATAAGGCTACTGCAGTCGTCTTGTTTGTGGGCTTCCTAGAGGCCCCACTTCAAAAAGGATGTGGGCAGAATGGAGCGGGTGCAGAGGAGAGCAAGGAGGATGATCAGGGGCCCTATGAGGAAAGGCTGAGGGAGGTGGGAATGTTTAGTCTGGAGAAGAGGAGGTTGAAGGGGGACATGATGGCTCTCTTGAAGTATTTGAAGGGTTGTCACTTAGAGGAAGACAGGGAGCTGTTCCTGTTGGCAGCAGAGGATAGGACTTGCAATAATGGGTTTCAATTGCGGGCAGAGATGTACTGGCTGGATATTAGCATTTTTTTATTTTACAGTCAGAGTTGTTCGACAGTGGAATTAACTACCTAGGGAGGTGGTGAGCTCCCCCTCATTGGCAGTCTTTAAACAAAGGCTGGAAAATCACATGTCAGAGATGCTCTAGGCTGATCCTGCATTAAGCAGGGGGTTGGACTAGATGGCTTGTATGGCCCCTTCCAACTCTATGATTCTATGTTGGGACTTGACTTTTCCTGGGGCAGCTGCCGACCACCCCGCCCCCCACTCAGGAATGGGCCATAAAATGCTTCTTGATCCTTCTTTGTAAATTTCTCTGAAGTGATTCCCAGACTTCAAAGACTACATCTTGCTTGTCTCTGTTGTGTTCGAAAGTTGCTGATAGTGTATAAGGGATTGCTCTTTTGTAGCAGAAGATGTCAATAACTATGCATTAACATCTCAGTTCCTGATGGTATTGGAATGATATTGGTTTTGTCGAGCGAAGAAGAGGTGAAGACTATATCTTGAAACTTTCCGCTGCTTGCTTAATAGCTTTTGATGGCTTTTAATAGCTTTCTGATGGCATGAGCTTTGGCACATCTCTAGGTACTTGGGAGATGGCCCGGCAAAAACAGTTCGAGAACTGGAATATGGCAAAGAAGTCAGAAGACTGAGGGTCTTTTTGCAGATGAGTGGAACTCCACAGCTCAGCTGTATGTTTTCAGAGGAACAATGCCACTTTACAGACTAGTACTATTTGTGTGAATGCTTTCCTGCTCCCCCAACATGTTTGAGAGCCAGCGTGGTGTAATGGTTAAGAGCTGTGGTTTGGAGTGTCGGACACTAATCTGGCTAACTGGGTTGGTTTCACCACTCCTACACATGAAGCAAGCTGGGTGACCTTGGGTTAGTCACAGCTCTCTTAGAGCTCTCTCAGCTCCACCTAACCTCACAGGGTGTCTGCTGTGAGGAGGGGAAGGGAAGGTGATTGTAAGCCAGTCTGATTACCCTTTAAGTGGTGGAGAAAGTCGGCAAATAAAAAACACCTCTTCTTCTTCTTCTTCTTCTTCTTCTTCTTCTTCTTCTTCTTCTTCTTCTTTTGTAAATTAACAAGTATCACCAATAGTTATGTGTGATCACTCCTCTGCTCAGACTGCAGATTGGTGGCAAATCCAGAGCAACAGTTGAATAGAAATGTGGACTTTTTAAAATCTTGTGCTCACAAGAGCAGCGGCTCTCCAGGGTCTCAGGCTGAGGTCTTTCACATCACCTACTTGCTTGGTCCCTTTAACTGCAGTCTTCTGGTGCTCTGAAATAGATCATTCCAGTGAAAACGTGGCTGGAGGACCTTCTCAAGCCGGTAAGACCCAAAGGTATTTTTCTTGTTATTCCCACCCCTTTCGACGTCTCAGGAACTGATTGGTAGTTGTAATGTCTTTCAAAAGTCCTGTTTGTTGTGTCTAAGTGCAGATCAAATATATAGGGCTCCTGCTAGTTTATCTAGTATCTTTTTAACTCCAAAGTCACTTATTTTTTGGGTGGAGAAGCGCGGATTGCTTAGGTGATTTTCCCGGTCTTTCAAAACTTCAAATTCAAGGTAAAAAACAAGAGAGTTATTGTAAGTTACTCAGATTTCGGAAGATGCGGTTTCCGTTCCAAAAAGATTATTATTTAAGTGTTGATAGATAGAGGAGGTCGAAGCTTGAAGCCAAAGAGTCGTTCATGGCAATGGAATTCCCCTCAGTTGCCGGCGGGACAGCATCCACTCCTCCAAGAGGCTTGAGACTCTCTCAGAGAATATGGGAGTCAAACCACTCTTCACGGCATGCAGGGGTGATCCTGCATCCCAGTCCACTATTTAGGACTGGGGTGGGGTGCCTTATTGCACCCCAATTTGAACGTTTCTGGGATTCTCTCAGGAACATCCCCGAGAGACATGGTGCTTGGGCCAGCGCTCTAACGGAAGTCCCATTTTTTAGCAAAAATTATCCTGCCTCTGCTCAAAGTGCTGGTGGGCATTGAGTCCTGGGGGTGGGGGATCACCTGCCACCACCAGGGGTACCAGGGCTACTACAGGTAGATAGGGTTGCCAGGTCCCTCTTCACCACCAATGGGAGTTTTTGGGGTGGAGCCTGAGGAGGGTGGGGTTTGGGGAGGGGAGGGACTTCAATGCCATAGAGTCCAATTGCCAAAGCGGCCACTTTCTCCGGGTGAACTGATCCCTGTGGGCTGGAAATTAGTTGTAATAGCAGGAGATCTCCAGCTGTTGCCTGTTGGTTGCCTGTTGGCAACCCTACAGGTAGAACTCCTGATCTTGTGAAACTTTAAAATTCAAAGTCATTGTTTTTAATATTCATGCATTTGTGCAAAGCACAGTGCAGCTTTATTGAATCTGTTGAAACTGTTGTGGCAATGGAATTAGGATAATGTTTGTGTGTGTGTGTGTGTGTGTGTGTGTGTGTGTGTGTGAGAGAGAGAGAGAGAGAGAGAGAGAGAGCATTCAGATTAACAGGAGGAGCATTTCCCAGTGCTTACAGTTCTTCAACTACCCTATTATTTCCCAAGCAAAAGTTCTTGGTTTATTTAATACCAAACTGGACAGAATTCTCATCAAGTATTCCGCATGGGAAAGGAGAGTGCTTGAAAGACCTCATTGCTGTCTAGCTCTTGGGACTCTGTCATATTTTAGTGGATGTGATCAGTACCCACGGTGCTTAATAATTAATACTGGCATCTGCTGCAGAAAAGCTCTATTGACTCAAACCTCATCATGTTCCAAACACAATTTCAAAAGAATCAGGCAAACACCTCCTCACTCCTAGGTTGTTTATGCACGGGAGTTTTACCTGAGGTTAGTTGCTCTCTGGACCCACACTTTCCTGTTGGGAATCTATGCACCAGCAGTTTTCAAGCTAAAATCAAGTCCCTGCCCCTTAAAAGGCTGCTTCATAATTGGCTTTGTAGTGCTTACTGTGAGAGAAAATCACACCCCAAAAAACCCCAATTGCTGCATAAAAAATCATTTTAAGAACAAAAAACGGAGCATTCTGAAAGGGGGGAGGAGAAATTCAAGCCTCAGTTTTAAAAAGCCTATCTCCTGCTCAGAAAGAGCTCCAAGGAAGCAGAAAGTATTTGAATCCCTGCCTCTTTACACGCTGCATTGTAATTGGCTGTGAAAGAAACCAAGCGTGTGTGTCCTGTGCTTTGCCTTATGCAAGGGGATTTCACCGGGCTGAGCTCAGGGAAGAGGGAAGAATCGGGTTAACAGAGGAACGGGAAGTCCCGGGATTTGTGAGGGCTGGCAGCGAGGTCATCTCGAATGGAGAGAAAACTCATTCTTACTCCAAGGAACAACGGAGACAGACCAGGGGCAAACGTGAGAACCAATGCATAAATGACCCTAGACTCCATTTTGAGAAAAGCTGCCTCCGTCTACAATAGGAACCTACTGATCTACAGCAGCGGGATGATCCAAGGATGAAGAGGAAGACGACTGTTTCACATTTTCTTCAGTTCCCTTTCATGGATCTATGTGTCTTGTTGCTTATTGCATACAGAAAAGTCTTTCCACAACCATCTTTCACAGATTCCTCCCCAGGATACCTTTTCCTCAAAGGTTGTCTTCCTCTTCATCCTTGTATCTTCCCACTGCTGGAGAATAATCCTTACCCACCTGTGTTGGGAAACGAAATATTCACTAATCAATGGGACTGATTATTAGGATTAACTAATTGTGTGTGAGCACCAAGTGTTGTTACTGTTGTTGTTGTTGTTGCAGTTTGTGTATAATACAATGCGTGTTTCTTTTTTCAACCTTGATATTTGAATTTCTCTGTGTCAGCCTTTGAATAACCTCCAGGTACTAGCTGGAGGTCTACTGCTATTCCAACTAATCTCCAGCCGATAGAGATAGATCAGTTCACCTGGAGAAAATGGCCACTTTGGCAATTGGACTCTATGGCATCGAAGTCCCTTCCCTCCCCAAACCCTGCCCTCCTAAGGCTCCCTCACCAAAATCTCCAGGTATTTCCCAACCCGGAGCTGGCAACCCTACCTACTTGCCTAGTCCTTTAACTGGAGTTGCCAGGGATTGAACCCGGGACCTTCTGCATGCCAAGCAGATGCTCTACAAACTGAGCCACAGCTCCTCCCCATGCAAGGTCTGATGTTTCTCCACCTTACAATATATCTTGGAGTTCCGAGTGTTGACTCCAGAGCGTACTCCCCCCTGGACCATAAGCCAACACTGTGTAAAATGAAGCAGGAGCAACCCTATAGCATTTCCTCTCCCCAATGCAGCATGTGATGCAAATTGCTCCTAGATGCCTTGGTGCCATATGTAAATGGAACGAAATTTCCCAGGGAGCTGGCACTGCGGGGATCCCTTGTTGCTATCCCTGATGAGCTGATGAGCGATTTTCAAAATGTTACGTGAATAAATTAATTGCTAATCCTTACTAATAATGACATTTCTGACATTTTCCTAGGAGAATGTGACACACGTGCGTGCGAGGGGGTCCTCTTCGCCGCTGGGAGCTGGCAGGAAAAAGGAAGAATATTTTCCCCCTCAATACGGTTGAAATATGGAATTATACAGATACTAATATTTTTGCGACTCTGTTAAGATCACTGTTTTTAAAGTGGAGCCTGAAAGATGGAGGGGCTCCAGAGAACAAATTTTGCAAAGAAAATTCAGTTTCATAAGATCGCTGGAAAGTGCTGTCAAATTGGAGGCAACACATAGTGACCTTTGTAGGGTTTTCCAAGCAAGAGACAAACAGAGGTGGTTGGACACTGCCTGTCTCTGTGTAGCAGCCCTGGACTTTCTTGGAGAGGAGAGCCAGCGTGGTGTAGTGGTTAAGAGCGGACTCCACTCTGGAGAACCGGGTTTGATTCCCCATTCCTCCACATGAGCGGCAGACTCTAATCTGGTGAACCGGGTTGGTTTCCCCACTCTTACACACGAACCCTGATGGGTGACCTTGGGCTAGACACAGTTCTCTCCAAACTCTCTCAGCCCCACCTACCTCACAAGGTGTCTGTTGTGGGGAGGGGAAGGGAAGGTGATTATAGTTTGCTTTGAGACTCTTTAAAAGGTAGGGGGAAAGCAGGGTATAAAAACCAACTCTTCTTCTTGGTGGTCTCCGATCCAAGTATTTACCAGGGCTGACCCTACTTAGCTTCTGAGATCTGACAAGATCGGGCCAGGCTGGGTCATCCCAGTCAGGGCTTTCATAACAATAGTGCTTTGTTTATAATACGGAGTTGAAGGTAGAGATGCACCCTTGGCTAATATGACGAGTTAGGGTATAAAGCTTGGTATGCATAAGCTTGGAAAAGCACATATGAAGATTAATCATTCATGTGTTGCTTTTATAAGGGAGGTGCTGGTATATGTGTGTGGGGGAGCAGTATTTCAGATTCCTCCCACTGCTTGAAGAGGTGAAACTAAAACTCATGGTGGAAATAGCTCATCATTTTCCCACAGTGGCTTATTTCGTTTGAAAAACAATGCTTAATATTATATGCACATTAAACAAAAAGCATCATTATCGCTATGATCAGAATGTTAAAGACCCATGACCTGGGAAGCGGGAGAAAAGGGATTGAGTTTTGACACTGTTGCGAGAACCCAAAAATAAATACATTTTTAAAAAAACCGTACGTATTTATTATCCCTGACCTTTGAAATGGTTAGCTGTTACCAAGATTGTACAGTATCTTCAAGAACTCGTGAGGCAAAATTACAATTTAGAAAATAGAAAATGCATTCATTTGCCTTCCTTTAGTACATTTTACAAGTTCAGAATATTATACCAAAGAGAATATATGGCTTTTCCTGTTTCCTAATTGCAAAAACCTATAAAGCTTGAACACTCAGGGGGCCAAACTAAATGTTACCAGCAAATATATGTAATGAAACCTGAATTGCTTAAAAAGAGAGAGAGATAAAGTCCAGTTTGGAGTGGGGCAATTTAGAAAACAGAAGCAGTGGTGGGTAGGGTTGCCAACCTCCAGGTATTAGCTGGAGAGTGCCTGCTATTACAACTGATCTCCAGCCGATAGAGATCAGTTCACCCGGAGAACATGGCCACTTTTGCAATTGGACTCTATGACCTTGAAGTCCCCCCACAAATCCTGCCCTCCTCAGGCTCCACCCCCAAAATCTCCAGGTATTTCACAACCCAGAACTGGCAACCCTACAGTGGCCTTCATAGCAAGCCAAAGCTTCATCAACACATGGTTTATAACCAAGGTTTGTTGTGATAGCTGAATGCAACTGGCAGTTCAAAACTAGCTGGGGTTTGGCCAAGCACACCTAACGCAAATCATATAGTCGATTCCAGCCATCTAGGTCAAATTATACTTCCCTGTAACTGGGTAATGTCTCCACCAGCTTCAGTGAAAATTTCAAGACCAACCTTATCAGACCCAGCACATTTCACAGATAATAATTTGATCATTGATTTATGGCAAAGAAGGGAATTCTTCACACAGAACCCATCAAAACGGCATTAACTGTAATATTTTTACATCATTTAAAACGATCATAAAATAATGCATTCCCTGCTCATTTTATGGCGTAGTCAGTCTACAGCTGCCCCAATGGACTGCTTAAATAAAACCAGGACAGTAAATCATTCTGGTCTATTCCCTATTAATTTTCTCTTATCAAGTATTTTAGGGGTGGTTTCTTAAGCCTAATTTGTTGAAAACTCTTCAAAATGGTCTTCAGAATTTATCGGGGAGGGGGGGAAATAAGCTTTTCTTCAGGTAGAGATGCCAGCGTGGGTTTAGGGGTTATGAGCGGAGGACTGAAAGCCGGAGAACTGGGTTCGATTCCGCACTCCACATGAAGCCTGCTGGATGACCTTGAGGCAGTCACAGTTCTCTCAGAACTCTCTCAACCCACCTGGAGGCAAGCAGTGGCAAATCACCTCTGAAAGCTTCTTGTTTGCCTTTAAGCTATAATTGTGGGACTCCCTTCCCCAGGATGTGGTGATGGCTGCCAACTTGGAAGGCTTTAAGAGGGGAGTGGACATATTCATGGAGGAGAGGGCTATCCATGACTACAAGTCAAAATGAACACTGGTCATGATGCATACCTATTCTCTCCAGGACCAGAGGAACATGCCTATTATCTTAGGTGCTGTGGAGCACAGGCAGGATGGAGATGCTACAGCCGTCTTGTTTGTGGGCTCCCTAGAGGCACCTAGCTGGCCACTGTGTGAACAGACTGCTGGACTTGATCTGATCCAGCATGGCTTTCCTTATGTTCTTAATTTAGGCTGTTTTATAGCACTGAGGAATATCTAGGGTTTTTTTTTTTTTTTGAGACATGACTCGTTATAGATGCTCATGGCAAAAAAAATTTTGATGAGAAATTGTCATTGATGGGCATATCGTAAGATATGATAAGAGGCCATGGGAAATCAGAGGCCTTCTCTGAAATAAAAAAGTGTCATGTTTGCTCATCTCAGTTTTTTTGGAATTCCTCCCTCACGGTGCTTGCCTGCTTATACCTTGCCTGCTTATTCCATGACGTCCTCTCATTGCTTAAGAGCTTTTTTTCTTGCTAGACTGAATGCTAACCTTTCTATGTTTATGCAAGGTAGATACATGAACCTACTACATTCGGAAAGGACCTGCCTGAGTTCTTCTGGCACTATTGATTCTCTATGTGCTCCTGGAATGTTGTTTGTATGAGGATCTAAGATCAAGATATATCATTCCTCTTCTAACAGATCAGACCAGTGACTCTGTGTCTGAGCTCATACCCTATTTATGAAGTGACGGCGATCCTAAGGTTACATTGGCAGTGGCCAAATTTATCTCAGTCCTTACATCCCTTAAACCAGGGGTGTCAAACATAAGGCCCGAGGACCAGATCCAGCCCCTTGAGAGCTCTTATCAGGCCCGCGAGGCAGCTACACACATACCTCTCTCTCTATCTGGGCTGACGAGGGATGGCCTGGCCTGACCAAGTGACAGTAATGTCATATCCGGCCCTCATAACAATTGAGTTCAACACCCCTGCCTTAAACAATAGATGCAGAATTATGCTGCTCAAGATTTATGAATCAAGGAGCTTCTAAGGGAGAAAGGAAAGGAAAGTCTCTGGCCTTGAAAACCCTACGGGGTCGCCATAAGTCAACTGTGACTCAACAGCACTCACACATATTTCTGCCTCCCCTGGAGAAAAGGGATGCTGTGAAGGGCTGTGGCTCAGTGGTAGAGCATCTGCTTGGTTTGCAGAAGGTCCTAGGTTCAATCCCCGGCATCTCCAGTTAAATGGACTAGGCAAGTAGGTGATGTGAAAGACCTCCGCCTGAGACCCTGGAGAGCTGCTGCCGGTCTGAGTAGACAATACTGACTTTGATGGACCAATGGTCAGGTTCAGTATAAGGCAGCTTCATGTGTTCATGTGTTCATGTTTCGCTGTGTGGATCCTGTGGCACTGTACCCCACTGAGGTCCCTGTCCTCCCCAGGCTCCCTCTGATAACCTCCAGCAGTTTCCCAGCCTGGATCTGGCAACCCTACTTGCCACCCTATCCCCTGCTGGTGGCCAAAGGGGATCTGACAACCCTAGGAGAATCCCATATGGCAAGAAACAAAACAAAATTGATTCAATGCTTCCCAGATATTAGGTACAACAAAGTGAAGTGACCGCTGGACTAGACAGTGCAATGTTTATTCCTTCCAGGGAAACACAAATGGTGGGGCTTGAAGAGAACCAGCTAATAAGGCAATATTTATTTCAGATTTTAAAAAATGTATATACTCATTTTTTCTTCCCTTAGTGGTTTGCATCTCATTCTCCCCTCCTCCGCGTCATTCTCACAGCAACAACCCTGTGAGGTAGGCAAGGCTGAGGGAATGTAAGAAGTCCAAGGCCACCTAGAGAGCTTCCAACTAGAGAGCCAGCTTGGTATAGTGGTTAGGAGCGGTGGACTCTAATCTGGAGAACCTGATTCGATTCCCCTCTCCTCCACATGAAGCCTGCTGGTGACCATGAGGTAGTCACAGTTAGGGTTTCCAGGTGCCTCTTCACCACCAGTGGAAGGTTTGTGGGCAGAGCCTGAGAAGGGCGGGGCTTGGGGAGGGGAGGGGCTTCAATGCCATGGAGTCCAATTGCCAAATCAGCCATTTTCTCCAGGGGAACTAATCGCTATCAGCTGGAGAACAGTTGTAATAGTAGGAAATCTCCAGCGAGTATCTGGAGGTTGGCAACTCTAGTTACAGTTCTCTCCAAACTCTCTCAACCCCACCTACCTCACAAGATCCATTTATGCTTGGTAATTAGCAGTGCGTTCCAGGCTGAAGTACCCTGCATTTTTTTTATTTCTTCAAGCTAAACCATCATTCTAGACATCATTGCGAAGCTGGCGCATACCTGCTTCTCATTTCTTAAGAGCTCCTTTAACGCAACCTTTTGTATTTGCTCCACCCCCGCATCGAAGCATTCATTGAAGGAAGCATGCAGAATTCCAGCCGCGGCTTAGCTATGCAAACGACTATTGCTAATGCCTATGCAAATGAAGGAAAGAAGGAGCAGGCGAGTGGGGGGTGGAATTTGTTTGACTTTCTCCTCTTGCGTCGGGACCGTGGATAGTCATTTTAAAGATTGGATTTTAAAAATCAGCATTGAGCGAGGAGCAGAATCGACCCTGTCTAAATGGCCAAGGTGTCTGTTGTGGGGAGAGGAAGGAGATTGTAAACTGGTTTGATTCCTCTTTTAAAAGATAGAGAAAATCCGGCATATAAAAACCAACTTTTCTTCTTTTTCTTCTCCTTCCATAGCAGAGGGGAGATTCAAAGCCAGTTAACCCAAGCTACAATCCAGCATTTTAACCAGTTTGCAGTGCTAAATACAATAAGAGCCTGCATTCAACAGATTCCTCATGTCCCTTCGCTCCCCACCTTAAGGCAGATTTTGGACGCTTCTCCTCTGGCAGGTCTTTACGATGTATTATTTAGGACAGGAATTGACTGTGCAATGTGAAATTAATGCACGCTGGAGCTCGCGACCGTGGCATGATGCAGCCTCTTGCCAGTTCTGATGAAACCTCTCCCCCCTTCCTTTAGCTAACCCTGGGGAAATGCTTTGAAGTTCAAGGAGAAGAAAGAGCCAGGGCCTTCTTTGCGGAGTCATCAATTATGGCATCCTGTGACTTCACCGCAGCTGGAAGATCTTTTCAATGAAATGTGTGCCAGAGCAAATGCCGCTGAGAAGAAAGGGGCAAGGAAGGGGAAAACCAACTGAAGAAGATGCTTTGCTGTTCTGATGTTTTTTTCCTCCTTTCCAAGAAAAAGGCAAGCAACCTTGCTTCCCTGTAGTTATTTTCTTGTAAAGAGAATGGAAATTTAGAGGAGTGGCTGTCAACAAGGGACGTGTAGTTGGAGAGTAAATAGTCGGAACCAAACCCCAGACCCATTGTTTAATGTTGTTATTATACCAAATCGGATTAAATTTTTTTTTAACAATTTTGGGAAATAAATATCGTAACAAAAACCTACAGTGCTATTGTGCTAACGGATTGCACTTCAGTACAACAAGAATATTAGTAGTTTGAGGGGAAGAGGAGAGAAAGGAGAGAATGTCGGCTAGGGGTGTGCATTCAGCTAAAGCTGAACTGAAAACAACCCAAAAATGTTGGTATTTTTTGGGGCAGTTGCCAGTAAAAAAAATGCAGCAATAAAGAGAGCTGAAAAAGGGGAACCTGAATAACTCCGAATTTTTCAGTGTTATTCGGATCGCTTTGGCCCCGCTGCCATTTTCCCTCTCCCTCCCCCCTCTCCTCCTTCCAACTTCCTTACTTAGATGAGTCAGATCCTCGCTGCCTTCCGGCTTGGACTTTCACGTGGAGGTCCGAACTGGCAAGCGGCGTGGATCTGAACCCCCCAGCAGTGCAGAATTGAATTTCCCAGGCTCCACCCCCAAAATCTCCAAGTATTTCCCAACCCAAGGATGGCTACCCTAGCTGTGTGACTAGCCTAAGCAAGCTTCTCCCCAAAAAGTTTCCATGGCCGAGTGTATTTGGCTTATTTCTGGGTTTACCCAAAAATTTGGGCCTATTATAGTCTATAAGGAAAAATGCAAAGCTCCTGTGGGGGCTTAGAGTTCCCAAAAATTGGAGCAAGGGTTCCCAAATTTTCAGGGTAGCTTGAAGGAACTCTCCTTGCATGAACTCTGAAGTTTGGTGAAGATTGGGTCAGGGGGTCCAATTTTATGGGGTCCCATAGGGGTTGCCCCCAGTCCCCATAGGAAAACTTTGCAAAGTTCAGACAAGAAGATACCAAACTGCCAAAAAAAACCCTCTCCCTAAATTCAACAATGAGAACGATGA
The DNA here is from genome assembly GCF_029931775.1 of Euleptes europaea. Classification (NCBI taxonomy): domain Eukaryota; kingdom Metazoa; phylum Chordata; class Lepidosauria; order Squamata; family Sphaerodactylidae; genus Euleptes; species Euleptes europaea. Next base: position 8,747,695 of record NC_079319.1, on the reverse strand, counting down.
TGACAACAACAAAGCAGTGTCCCCCCAAACAATCAACCCCCCTTTCAGGTAAAAGCCAACAAGATATGAAGCAGAGAAAACTCCAAAATTCGAACTAATATCGCTTCAGCTATTTTGGGAATCACTTTTTTGGCTTTGGGCAGATTCCCACATTTTGTTATTTGGTTGACCTGAAACCCGAATATTGCCAAAACTGCTCATTTCGGGTGTATTTTCAGTTCAGGTATATTGATATGCACAGCCCTATTACAGTTGCTATTACAGTGCTATTACAATGTCCCAGTACAATGAAACACCACATTGCAGATTGAGTGGTTTGATATTAGTATCCAGCTTATTTCCGGGTTTACCGAAACAAATTGTGCCCATTATAGTCTATGGGAATAAAATTAGAAGCTCCTGTGGGGAGTAAAGTTCTCAAATATTGGAGCTGGAGTTTCCAAATTTTCAGGGTAGCTTGAAGGAACTCTCCTTGCATGAACTCTGAAGTTTGGTGAAGATTGGGTCAGGGGGTCCAATTTTATGGGGTCCCAAAGGGGTTGCCCCCAGTCCCCATAGGAAAACTTTGCAAAGTTCAGACAAGAACATCCCAAACTGCCAAAAAAAACCCACCCCTCTCCCTAAATTCAACAATGAGAACGATGATGAAAACAACACAGCAGTGCCCCCCAAACAAATCACACACCCCTTTCAGGTAAAAGCCAGCAAGATCCGAAGCAGAGAAAACCCCAAAATTCAAACTAATATCTATTCAGCTTTTTGGGGAATCACCTATTCGGCTTTGGGCAGATTCCCAGGTTTTGGTATTTGGTCAACCCGAAACCTGAATATTGCCAAAACAGCTAATTTCAGGTTTTTTTTTTCCAGTTTGGGTATATCAATATGCACAACCCTAGTAGCCATTACAGTGTCCCAGTACAATGAAATGCCAAATTGCAGATTGAGCGGTTTGATACTTCACAAGAGAGAGGTCGGTCGATTGGCAAGGGAGATGAAATACTTAGCTGGCTCTTCCTTGATGGGAACTGGTCTCTTCTTGGCAACCATTTGGCATCTGCGTCCACCATGCTGTGTCAAAATTCCAAATGCTACTGCAGGCTCAAAAAGGTTGGGGACCCCTGGTCTATCTGGTACACTTTTTAATTGTATCCTCCACCCAAGGACCTCAGAGTGGCATATACATTTCTTACCTCCTCTGTTTTAACTTCACAGCAACCCTATGAGGTGGTGCATTAGACTGAGAGAGCAAGACCAACAGTTCTGATCACCTCACCTAAAAAAGGATGTTGCAGAGCTTGAGAAGGTGCAGAAAAGAGCAACCAAAACAATCAGGGGGCTAAAGCAACTGACTATGAGGAGCGGTTAAAACGCTTAGGGCTGTTTACCTTGGAAAGAAGGCAGTTAAGGGGAGAAATGATAGAAGTCTATAAAATTTTGCATGGTATGGAGAGAGTGGACAGGGAGAAGCTTTTCTCCCTCTCTCATAATACCAGAATGTGGGGCCATCTGCTGAAGCTGGAGGGTGAGAGATTCAAAACAGAAGAAAAGGAAGTATTTCTTCACACAACACATAATTACATTGTGGGACTCTTTGCCCCAGGATGTGGAGAGGGCTATTTATGGCAACTAGTCAAAATTGATGCATACCTATCTCTCCAGGATAGGTGATGCATACCTATCTCTCCAGGATCAGAGGAGCATGCCTATTATATTAGGTGCTTTGGAACATAGACAGGACGATGCTGCCGCAGTCGTCTTGTTTGTGGGCTTCCTAGAGGCACCTAGTTGGCCACTGTGTGAACAGACAGCTGGACTTGATGGGCCTTAGTCTGATCCAGGAGGGCTTTTCTTATGTTCTAGTGCCATCCTAAGCAAAATTGCACCTTTCTGAGCCCATGGGCACTGTTACCAGTCCATAATCACCCAGCAGGCTGGAATCTGAGTCTTGATTGGTTTACTAAGGGCATTTTTACTCTGCATCTCCAGAGTGCTGCTCCGGAAGCTGGTGCTTCACCACTTTACCACAGTGTCTCTCATTTAGAGTCAGCATGGTATAGTGGTTAAGAGCAGTGGTTAGGAGTGGTGGACTCTAATCTGGAGAACTGGGTTTGATTCCCAGCTCCTCCACATGAGCGGCGGATGCTAATCTGGTGAATTGGGTTGGTTTTGCCACTCCTACACATGAAGCCAGCTGGGTGACCTTGGGCTAGTCACAGCTCTCTTAGAGCTCTCTCAGCTCCATCTACCTCACAGGGTCTCTGTTGTGGGGAAGGGAAGGCAATTGTAAGCTGGTATGATTCTTCCTTAAGTGGTAGAGAAAGTCAGCATATAAAAACCAACTCTTCTTCTTCATAGCTGGCAATTGCCCTCCCTTCAAGAGGCTGTCACCTGAAAGGCGACCAATGACAGAAATAGCATTGGGCAGGTGACAGTCCCCAGGAAATGTTATACCTGACATGTGTTCAGATCACTGAGGCTGAAATGAAGAGCCCTCCAGGGGGATGGAGACCTCGGAACGGAACCCGGCATCTGTTGGTCTCTCTGACGATGACATCTCGCTGTTGTACTGTTAGCGAAGAATGAAACTTGAAATGGCCTTTTGGCTGTTCTGGATTCTCATCCTGTGATTGCCGCCTGGGTACACCAAATGACAGAAAACCACAGTGACTTATGCCATGTCGCAACCCCTTTTATGCCTGCTGTTTCCCAACTTGGAACCCTGGCTCATTGAAAAGCAGCTATTTCCCCTGAAAAATGACCTCCAAAATGTCCTATCATTGACGACCTTGCTCAAATATTGCAAACTGAAGGCAGTGGCTTCCTTGATTGAGTCAACCCATCTCATGGGAGCCAACCCATGGGAGCCAGCATGGTACAGTTGTTAAGAGTGGTGGTTTGGAGTGGTAAACTCTGATCTGGAGAACCGGGTTTGATTCCCCACTCCTCCACATGAGCGGTGGAAGCTAATCTTGCTATTGTACTGTTAGTGAACACACCCTGTAAAGTAGGTGGGGCTGAGAGAGCTCTAAGAGAGCTGTGACTAGCCCAAGGTCACCCAGCTGGCTTCATGTGGAGCACTGGGGAAACCAACCCTGTTCACCAGATTAGCGTCCACCACAGGTGGAGGAATGGGGAATTAAACCCAGATTAGAGTCCTCTGCTCCAAAGCACCACTCTTAACCAGTACACAAGGAAGGAAGGAAGGAAGGAAGGAAGGAAGGAAGGAAGGAAGGAAGGAAGGAAGGAAGGAAGGAAGGAAGGAAGGAACTGTTGTCATGTTCTTCTGTTGTGATGGAAGAGGACCATATCTGTTTCCAGCACAGGTTTACATTTCTGAATATATGAGTGAGCAAACCTGCAGCCTAGAAAGCGATCTATTTTTCCCCCATCCTTTTTTCAAGTGCTCATTTATTTCAATAAAAACCAATTGAAAACATAATGCAAATTTCATTCGCTCTTCCCCCAAACAGCAGCGGATGTCTGCATGAATCTACAGTAAGAATCCCGCTGATGCGGCCACTTAGTTCCTTTTCTTTCCTTTTAGAATTTCACACGCGATGCTGCCTGATTGGATTTTTGTCTGCATTAATATGAATAAAGAGAAAAAGGCACTCCTGGCTGTCTTCTCATCGCCCTATCAAAAGCAAACGAGGATGTGTTGAGAACCGAAGCATCTTGGAGCGGTTTACGCTACAGAACCGATATAAATCCCCACCAATACCTCCGTTCGCTTCACTCGGCCTTGGTATCTGTGAGATCTGAAGCCAGCGGAGGGCGGGGGGAATGCTTAGCCCCCAGACTGCTTAGTGGGGGGGAAAACACACTTTCCCTCAATCGTTTGCTGTTCTCAGAGATTAAATTTTTAATTTGAAGCCCCTTCTTATCTGTTTAGATAAATTTATGGTGTACAATAATAACATGTTAATAAACGATGAAAGGGGGGAAATTGCTCTTCTTTTCCAAGTATAGAAGGATGGGTGTGAGGAAACAAAAGTGTGTGTGTGGTATAGGGTTGCCAACTTCCAGGTACTAGCTGGAGATCTCCTGATATTACAACTGAACTCCAGCCAATAGAGATCAGTTCGCCTGGAGAAAATGGCCGCTTTGGCAATTGGACTCTATGGCATTGAAGTCCCTCCCATCCCCAAACCCTGCCCTCCTCAGGCTCCGCTCCCAAAATCTCCAGGTATTTCCCAACCTGGAGCTGGCAACCCTAGGTTGGATCTTGGCTAATGTTTCCACAGGTACAAGGATTTCCACTCATGGATAGGGTTGCCAGGTCCCTCTTCGCTACGGTGGGAGACTTTTGGGGTGGGGCCTGAGGAGGGCGGGGTTTGGGGAGCGGAGGGACTTCAATAACATAGACTCCAATTGCCAAAGTGGCCATTATCTCCAGGCGAACTGATCTCTATTGGCTGGAGATCAGTTGTAATAGCAGGAGATCTCCAGCTAGTACCTGGAGGTTGGCAACCCTACTCATGGAGTGCGATTGTCCTGACTCCCCCACTTCCGCAGCAGCCTGGAATGTCCTCTTAAATTTTATTCATGGCAGGGGGTCACCTCTCCTCCAAGAAGAAGATCTTGGGTGGCATTTTGAGAAGCTGCAGGAGTGGGGAGGGGAGAAATTGCACTTTGCGAGTGGAAATCTTTGCTCTGGCAAAAGTCTGATGGAATAGCCTGACTGATGAGGTTAGGAAGTCTCTCACTCAACTGGCTTTCCGCAATCTATGCAAAACTGAATTATTCAGAAGGGCTTTTTTTTACATAGGCAAGAGCGCTGTACTGTAAGGAAATGGTTCAAAAAGAAGCAAAATGCAAAGGAGAAAGAAGAGGTTTAGATGTTCACCTTCACTCATAAGGCAGACACAATCCTATACAATAATCTGATTTTGGATGCAAATGAATATTAATCTGTCACATTGTACATGATTCTCCCCTCCTCCTTAGTTTCTCATCACAACAACCCTGAGTTACATTAAACTGAGAGAGAGGGTGGTGCATTTGAAAATGGGTTTCCCCCGGTTGGAGTCCAACATGGTAACAGCTATGCCAGATCAATTGTCAGAAAGCTGGGTGAAATTCACATGCTTCATCCGGCTCATTAACTACATATATAATTAAGTGCTGTCAAGTCACAACCAAGTCACAACTTGAGAAGGTGCAGAAAAGAGCACTGGAGCAACTGCCCTATGAGGAGCAGGTAAAACGCTTAGGGCTGTTTAGCTTGGAAAGAAGGTGGTTAAGGGGAGACAGGATAGAGGTCTATAAAAGTACACAATATATGGAGAGAGTGGACAGGGAGAAGCGTTTCTCCCTCTCTCATAATACTAGAATGCGGGGTCATCTGCTGAAGCTGGAGGGTGAGAGATTCAAAACTGATAAAAGGAAGTATTTCTTCACACGATGCATAATTAAATTGTGGAACTCCCTGCCCCAGGATGTAGTGATGACTGCCGACTTGGAAGGCTTGAAAAGGGGACTGGACATGTTCATGGAGGAGAGGGCTATTCATGGCTATTAGTAAAAATGGATGCTAGTCATGATGCATACCTATTATCTCCAATTCAGAGGAGCATGGAGAGAGCACATGAACACATGCCCTGAAGTCCATAAGAGTAGCCCCATTGGATCAGGCCACTGGTCCATCTAGTCCCGCATCCTGCTTCCATCCGTGGCCAGTCAGATGCCACAGGAAGGTTCATAAGTGGAAGGCCCAAATACAACAGCCCTCCACTGCTCTCTGTTCCTCAGCCTCTGACAATCAGTGGTATTCTGCTCTTGAATCCAGAGGACCCATTCAAGTCCACAATAGATCTGGTGGCGGCGGCAGCGGTGGTGGTGGACAGTTCCTTCAAGTCTCAGCCAATTTATGTTGACTCCGTAGGGCTTTCAAGGAGAATGCTGCTGCAGTTGTCTTGTTTGTGGGCTTCCTAGAGGCACCGGGTTGGCCACTGTGTGAACAGACCACTGGACTTGATGGAGTTTGGTCTGATCCAGCATGGCCTTCCTTATGTTCTTATGTTAACCAACTCATGCAACCCCTCATGGGGTTCTCACGGCAAGATACGAATGCATGATGACCCTGGACTTCCTTGGCGGTAGGATTGCCAGGTCTCTCTTCGCTACCGGTGGGAGGTTTCTGGGGTGGAGCCTGAGGAAGGCGGGGTTTGGGGAGGAACTTCAATGCCATAGAGTCCAATTGAGTCCTTACCTAGAGTGGAAGGAACTCAGCATCTTACCCCTTCAGGGGAAGCATAATGCACTTTAATCCGGAAAAGGTTATTCGTTTGAAACCAGATATTATGGATGGTGATGTATAACTGCATGCATTGTATTCTTGAAGAACTGAGGAAGAATTGGGCTTTATGCTCTGAAACGATCGTATTCTCCTTCAATGCTCATCTTGCTGCTGTATGAGAAAAAGCACCTTAAAAGAATATTTCTGGTGAGCTTTGCTTCAATACTTACCTGATAGAGGAATTTGTTGAGACTTACCTGTTTGGATATTTCACAATAATGTATAAATATACATCTTTTTATTGTAGTGTATATATGTGTTGAGGGTGGTATCATTGCCACATACTGTAAAAAATATAGCTACAATATATTTGGCATTGTTAACAGCTATATTCCTGTACTGATTTTCTCATCCTCTTGATACGTGTACAGAGGTGTCTGTTTTTTCCTTCACTACCTGGAGGTTGGCAACCCTACTTGGCGGTCTCCCATTCAAGTACAAACCACGGCCAATCCTGCTTAGCTTATGAGCTTGATAAGATTGGGCTAGCCAGGGCTATTCAGGCTTCTGAATACAAACACACACACACAGAGAATATTCAAAAACATACAACTATGCTGTCAAACATTAATGCCAACATTAAAATTTCTACAGGCCCATATTGTTTACACTCTTTTCCATCCATGGGTTTGAGGGTGACGATGAGTGAGGGGACTTAGTTGAAATGTAAAGCAAACACAGACACCGAGAAAGGCATACTAATATTGTCATTAAAACCATCATCATTTTTATGTATCGTCAGAGTATCTGGACAAAGGTGCCTGCGGCCAAATGAAATGTGGAGAAAGGCATATTAATTAGGAACGAGACAAGGTTGTTTCTGCAGTATCAACTCCCCCATTTTGAGGTGTGTGTGTGTGGGGGGAGGCATTCCTTTAAAACAATCCCCTACTAATTTGCATTGCTCTCCATAGCTCTCTCCTTCTGAATCACTGTAGTAACATATGCCCATATAAGAACACAAGAAGAGCCCTTATGGATCAGACCTAGGGTTGCCAACTTCCAGGTACTAGCAGGAGATGTCCTGCTATTACAACTGATCTCCAGCCAATAGAGATCAGTTCACTTGGAGAAAATGGCTGCTTTGGCAATTGGACTCTATGGCATGGAAGTCCCTCCCCTCCCCAAACCCAGCCCTTTTCAGGCTCCGCCCCAAAAACCTCCCGCTGGTGGCGAAGAGGGACCTGGCAACCCTAATTAGACTAGTGACCATCCAATCCAGCACCCTGTTTCACGTAGCAGCCAACAAACATGGCATAGAGGCCCTTCCTGATTGGCAAAGATCACTTCTACTCACAAACTACATTAAAAAAATCTACAAGGCTAAGAAGAAAAGACAGAAACAAGCATGCAAATAGGAAGAAAAAAAGATAGTGTTGGACTAGTATCTGGGAGACCCCAGTTTGAATCCCCACTCATGCCATGGAAGCATACTCGGGGACTTTGGGCCAGTTGCATGCTCTGATACTAATCTACCTCATGGTTGTTGCAAGGATAAAGTGGAGGAAAGGAGAATGATGTAACGTTGGGTCCCCAAATAAATAAATAACCTGAACATAGTGGGGTTTAGTTCTCACTCAACTCTCTCTCTCTCTCACCAAGACAAAGAAGAGAGAGAGAGAGACTTTCAGAAGTTGGAAAGGGAAGGAACTCCCCAAGGATTAAGTGGGGAATCCAGATTCTCTCTCTTTGGGCATTAACGCATGGGCAGAATGTTCCTGGTTCGCTCCTCTGTTATCCCACAATATTTTAATCCCACAATATTTAAGTCTGGATAATCAAACGCATGACGCCAGCCTATCCCACATTAAGTCTGAAACAAGTAGCTGCTGGAGGCTCCCCGTGCGTTTGAACCAACCATATAATGTGGGATAGTTCGCAATGCGGGATAGCAGGGGAGTGACATCGCCCAAGGATTGGCTGAGGAGTTATCCAATCAAAGGGCAATTCTCCCCCTTTTTTTTTCTTTGAACGCCAGCGTTCCGGTATACCATCGTCTCAACCTGTCAATTAAAAAAAGGCGGGACGGGAGGCCGGAAGCAGCAATTGCTCGCACAGGAAAGGGGGCGGGACGGGGGACGGGAAGCGGCAATTGCTCGCGCAGGGAAGGGGGCGGGATGGAGGAGACCGATAAGGAGCATTAGTAGCGAGCTAGCCGAGTAATTACACGCACGTCGGCGTTCCGGTAATGTAGCAGAATTAAAAAAAGTAGCGGATTAGAACCGAAAAGATTGCTATAAACCAGGGATTGATTAACCCGGGTTTTTTTGCCTTAATTCGCGACTAAGGTGGGTCCGATGCGCAGCCCTTGGACGGTCGTGCGTGTGGACCATGGAGATTCGCTACTATTAAGGCACAAAAGCGAGACAAATTGGCCGTGCGTTAAGCCCCTTTAACACTTTGCTTAACTGGAAAACATATAAAGTGTCCTCTTGCTAAAGGAAAGCACTTTTCCAAATTCCAAATAAAGCACAGGGTTAAAATGAGCAATTTTGTACTTCCTAGAGAGGATCCTCGCTGGTTGCCCACACGAACAGGCACAGTGCAGGCTGCTGCTTTGCTCTTACATGAGAACAGAGTGAAGCAGTGGGCTGCCTGGCTTTTCAGCACCTTGGATAGAGTCGCCAACTCTAAGCTGGGGAGGGTGAGATTTGTGGAAGGGAGGGACCTCAGCCATATATGCCACAGATTCCACCCTCCAAAGCAGCTGTTTTCCTCTGTCATCTGGAGATCAGTTATGATTCTGGGAGATTTCCTCGTCCTGCCTGGTGTCTGTACCCCCTGAGCATCCAGGGCCTGAAAAATGTGTACCGCTTGTCCTCCCATTTCAGTGGCACTGCGTTTCGGTGAAGGATGGCCTCTGTGATTAATTCTGGGAAGAGGAAGAAGATTTTTTCTTTCTTTTTGGCTGTCAAGTCTCAGATGACTTATGGCAAGCACGTAGGATTTTCAAGGCAAGAGATGAACAGAGGTAGCTTGCCGTTGCCTGCAACCTGAGACTTCCTCGGTGGTATCCCATTCAAGTACTATCCAGGGCTGATCCTGCTTAGTTTCCCATATCTGAAGAGATCAGGCTAGCCTGGGCCACCCAGGTCAGAGCTAAAAAGAAACTACAAAGGACTAAAAAACAACAAAAAACAGTGCCAAAACAGGAGTCAAGTGCAAAGCAGGGAAATGCTGAACAGAATCAAATGAAAAAGTGAATATTTATACTAACAATGTTAGAACATAAGGAAAACCCTGCTGAATCAGACCAAGGCCCATCAAGTCCAGTAGTCTGTTCACACAGAGGCCAACTAGGTGCCTCTAGGAAGCCCACAAACAAGATCGCTGCAGCAGCATCCTGCCTGTGTTCAACAGCACCCAATATATAATAGGCATGCTCAGAGGTACTGTAGGTATGCATCATGATAGTATTCATTTAGACTAGGAGCCATGGATAGCCCTATCCTCCATGAACAATTCCACATTCCCTCTTAAAGCCTTCCAAGTTGGTAGCCATCACCCCATCCAGGGGCAGGGAGTTCCAAAATTTAACTATGCCAATGTTTTTTGGGAGGGATATTTCTATCCCGTCATGTTTGCTATTTTCAGTTCTGAAAATCAGAACTGAAGACTGTTTGCTGCACTCCTTACAAAGATGTACTTTCTTTCTTGTACAACCTGTAGCCAAACTTTTAAACCTTTCTAATCAGGCACATAAAACATGCCAGTTCTCTCCCCCTTCACCACCTTTCTGACTGTGGTGGGTTTCATTAGATGCTGTCTAATTATTTTGGCCTGGCTTATTAAGCACATTTGAAAATTGGCTGAATGGCTTGATTTGGTAAAGAGAAAAAAAATTACACGCTACATTTAATCAGCCCCGCTTTAAGGAACAAGTGTCATTAAGCACCATTTAATTAGCTGTTCCGACATCCCCACTGTGTGAAAAATTGTATCCTTGACGACTACAAAACAGTTTTAAGGTCAAATGTGGAGGAATAAAAATATCGTTGAATGGCCTCTGGTAATAGACCACATAAAAGAGCGGCTCATTTCCATTAATTGAAAAGATCAGTTTTGTATCAGAGTTAATCAGAGTATGATGGCTGGTAGTCGGCGTGGAAACAGGAAACCCGGCGTGCCAACATTTACCCGTCGCCTCCCTCTCTTCCGACCCCCTTTGTAAGCATAATGACTGGGCATTGTGTCTAGCAACAACAACAACTAAATTCCCTAGTCTATTAACTTACCTTTGCCATAATTTATGATGAAGGGCGGAAGACGCAAAAGGAGGAAAGACACTCCAGGGAAGAAAACAACATGGAAACTGATTGACCACATTACTAAGCTATGTGGTTTCTCTCTTCTTCACATGCCTCTGTAAAAAAAAAAAAAGCCTTTTCGGTGAGTAAAACACATTTCAAAGTATTTTTAGATGCATGGGTTTACATAGAAGGTGTTCGCGCAGAGCTAAGAACAGGCTGGAAGAAGAAGAAGAAGAAGAAGAGTTGGTTTTTACATGCCGACTTTCTCTACCACTTAAATGAGAATCAAACCAGCTTACAATCACCTTCTCTTCCTCTCCCCACAACAGACAACTTTTGAGGAAGGTGAGGTTGAGAGAGTTCAGAAAGAACTGCGAATAGCCCAAGGTCACCCAGCAGGCTTCATGTGTAGGAGTGGGCAAACCAACCCGGTTCACCTGATTAGCGTCCGCCGCTCACGTGGAGGAGCGGGGAATCAAACCCGGTTCTCCAGATTAGAGTCCACCGCTCCAAACCACCGCTCTTAACTACTGCACCATGCTTTCTCCCAAAGCGCTTCCATCCAGTTCAAATTTGATGGCTGGATTTTACATGGCAGGATTGTGACGGCAACAGGCAGATAAGACCTAGCCCTGACACTTTTGGGAAGCATAGGGTTGCTAACCACCAGGCAGGACCTGGAGATCTCCTAAGATTACAACTGATGTCCAGACTACAAAGATCAGTTCCCCCAGAGAAAATGGTTGCTTTGTAGGGTGGGCAGTATGGCATTATATTCCACTGAAGTCCTTCTCCTCCCCAATAGTCTCAGCACTATAACATGCCAGTTCTCAGGATGACAGCCTGCTCGTGTTGAAGGATGGAGGCCTCTCAAAACATACCAGAACCTTTAACATTTTCAGTATCACCCTAAATTGGGGCTGCCAACCTCCAGGAAGACCTGTTCTTCTAGAATCACATCTAGGGCTACCAACCTCCAAGTGGTAGCTGGAGATCTCCCACTTTTACTATTGACCTCCAAAAGAGCCAGTGTGGTGTAGTGGTTAAGAGCGGTGGACTCTAATCAGGAGAACCAGGTTTGATTCCCCGCTGCTCCCACGTGAGTGACAGACTCTAATCTGGTGAACCGGGCTGGTTTCCCCACTCCTACATATGAAGCCAGCTGGGTGACCTTGGGCCAGTCACAGTTCTCTCTCAGCCCCACCTACCTCACAAGGTGTCTGTTGTGGGGAGGGGAAGGGAAGGTGATTGTAAGCTGGTTTGAAAATGGCTGCTTTGGAAGGTGGACTCTATGACATTATACCCCATTGAAGTCCCTCCCCCAAAGCCCCACCCTCTTCAGGCTCCACCCCCAAAATCTCCAAGTATTTCCCAACCTGGAGTTGGCAACCTAATCACATCTGATCTCCAGACTACAGAAATCAGGTGCCCTAGAGGAAGTGGCAAGTTCAAAGGGTGGACTTTATGGCATCACATCCCTGCAGAGGTCCCTCCCCTCCCCAAACCGTCCCCAGAAACCACCCACAAATCACCAGGAATTTCCCAAGCTGGCATTGTCAAACCTGTAAGCTTGGCCTTGGCTCCATTCTTTCTATCCATCTATCAGGCTGCTTTGTGACTCTTTTGAACTTAATCTTTCCATAGAGGCCTTTGGATCTGAGTCAGTGTAATCCATCAGGGATCTGAGTAGTTGCAAATCCTTTACTCCCCCCAAAAAACTAATTAGATTGATGGAAAAACAGAATACCTCCCTGTCCCCCCAAGTAACCTGCTCATCTTAAGAAGGCTTAAAAGATCCTCATTGATTAGTGTAGTTAAATTATCCCTGGATTCTATGCAAATATACAATGGAGCCTGACAGTCCAGAATGCCAAATGGGTGATTAACCAATTGCCTTCTATTCTTTCTCATAACCTGATAGTTTGGGATGGTCAGCTGCTTCACATTTTGTTTCTTTTTTGTTTCTTGTTTATATATTTGACGTCCAGCTCTTCTCTACGGCCTTTCAAGCATGGCTGTTTCCCTCGTGGTCACCCGTCCAATGACTTTGGGTCTTTCTTTTGATTATGCATGCTGTTCCCAACCATCAGAGGACACCCTCGCTCTCCTCCTGCGTTTCCCCCGCATTTTGCCCACGTTTTCAAATTTGAGATAAAACAGGTCTCTGAAAATGCAGGGAAAAGCAGGGGACAAGCGAGGTGACCTCTGACGGTCAGAAATGGCATGCAGAATCAAAACAGCAGCCATGCATAAAAGTCCTATCTTTCACTGTTGGTTTAACATATTGATTTATGCTGTGTACCTAGGTAATAACTGAGAAACAATGCCGGGTGTAGCTTTAACTCTAATCCTCGGGATTCACTTGAAATTAGGAGATGAGGTAACAGCCCTGAATTTGGGATATAACAGTATTTTGGAAGCCAGGGAATAATTTTAACCCGAACCCAAATGGCAACCAATGAATCTTTTTCATATAGGACTGCCATCTCTAGGTTTGGAAATATCTGAATGTTTGGGGGCGAAGCCTGACACCATAGAATTCAAAAGCAAAGAAACAATTGGTGCAGGGAAAAAAATATTTTAATAAGTTGTGTAACCCCAGTGCATTTTGCATGAGCTTCTTCAGGGGGTATCTGTTTCTACTTCAGCGTCCCATATACGCTAGTGTGGTCTTGTGGTTTGGAGCGGTATACTCTGATCTGGAGAACCAGGTTTGATTCCCCACTCCACTTGAGCGGCGGAGGCTAATCTGGTGAACTGGAAGCCAGCTGGGTGACCTTGGGCTAGTCACAGCCCTCTCAGCCCCACCTACCTCACAGGGTGTCTGTTGTGGGGAGGGGAAGGTGACTGTAAACCGGTTTGATTCTGCCTTAAGTTGTAGAGAAAGTCAGCATATAAAAACCAAATCTTCTTCTTCTTTAATAAAGCAAATGTGAAGCTTGTACCAGCTGATGCTGGAACGCTGAAGCAGAAAAAGATACCCTCTGAGGAAGCTCACGCAAAAGGCGTTGGGGGTCTAGAACGTATTAAAATAATTTTTGAACACATGAAGCTGACTTATACTTAATCAGACTCTTGGTCCATCAAAGTCAGTATTGTCTACTTAGACCAGCAGCGGCTCTCCAGGGTCTCAGGCAGAGAGGTCTTTCCCATCACCTCCTTGCCTAGTCCCTTTAACTGGAGATGCAGGGAATTGAACCTGGGACCTTGTGTATGCCAAGCAGATGCTCTACCACTGAGCCACAGCCCCTCCCCAAAACATTTCTAAACTCACATGAAGCTGCCTTATACCAAATCATACCATCAGTCCATCAAGGTCAGTATTGCCTGCTCTGACTGGCAGCTGCTCTTCAGGGTCTCCGCTGGAGGCCTTTCCCATCAACGACAGCCTGGCCCTTTTTTTAGCTGGAGATGCCAGGGATTGAACCTGGGACCTTCTGCATGCCAAGCAGATGCTCTTCCACTGAGCCACAGCCCCTGTCCTTAAACCAATTGTTTCTTCGCTTTTGTTTTGGTGCGTCCCCCTCTTTTCCTACCATAGAATCCACCATTTGAAGCTGTCTTTTCCTCCAGGGGAACTAATCTTTGCCATCTGGAGACCAATTGTAATTCCAGGAGTTTTCCAGGCCCCACCTGGAGGATGGCAACCCAATTTCAAAGCAGGTACACCACAATCCCTCGTGACAAATGCTGATGGAAAAGACTGGACAACCGCATTCGGGGACCTCTTCAGCCCGCAGGACAGGGGCGAACGGCACACAGTGGTAACAATTGTCAGAGCAGACTGATCTTTTCAATTAAGCCTCCCTTTGTAAGTCTTACGCACGTGACTGTCTCCCCTTAATGGAAATCTGTACAAATCTATTATTACTTTTACCAATCGGCTTTCAAAAGAAGCTCTCATTAGTAAATGCATTTCATTGCCATGAAAGATTACAGCTGCTCCAAATCAACTGGGAATTTCTTTACAGACCCCCCATCTTTACCCATCCTTTTAATCTCGAAGGCTTTGTGATTCTTTTCAGGAGACATCGGGAGATCTTTTAACAAAATGAAGTTTAGCTTAAAGAAAAGACTTTTCTTTTTTCCTCCTCCGTGGAATATATTTCATTTGAGAGATAAAAGGGACATTTATCCTTATTTGCCTGGGTGACAGCCACTGTTTCGAGGAGAAACACAGGGCTTGAACTGAGGACCGTTTAGACTAAAATACTGTGCTTTTAATAGCTTGAGGCCGGGTACAGCATACCTGAGTCACAAAGGGGAAGCATGTCCCTGAGACAGAGGGGGATGGACAAGGACAGAAAAAACTCAGTAATAACACTGTTTTTTTGTGTTTTTTTTGGCCACATATACCCTATACGTCTAGATCAGTGCAATCCAAGAACAGGAGATACACTGATTCTTGTAGGTTATCCGGGCTGTGTGACCGTGGTCTTGGTATTTTCTTTCCTGACGTTTCGCCAGAAGCTGTGGCAGGCATCTTCAGAGGAGTAACACTGAAGGACAGTGTCTCCAGGAGATACACTGTTTCCACTCCAGTTGCTTTCTCTAACATTGGCATGATTTGTTGGCTCAGGTATTCCAGATTATCCTGATGCTATCCCTGCCAAATCATTGCATTTGAGTGTTTCCCCTTTCATCCTACCCTCTTTTAAAAAGTCATGGTTTGGGGCTATTTTTCTGAACTTTTTAATTCAATTGCAATGCCAGCCTATCAAGTGTGGCGTGGCAATGCACTAGTGACTCAGGACTCATCTGGGGTTGGGGAATTAGGGGATTGATGAAGCCCACACTTTCAACAGGGCATGTTATATATGTCTTCGTTGCCTTGCCACTATTCCCTGAGCTGCACCCATGGAAACCTTTCAAATAATAAAGAGTGGATGTTTAGGAGAAGAACTAAATCCTGCCCCCACTTCTATATTAAACAGCTGACCAGATCAATTTAAACCTTCATTGGTCATTTATGCATGGGTATTTTCACTCAAGTTCACCCCCTGTCTGCCTTGGTTGTTCCTTAGAGTTATGCATGAGTTTTCCTTCCATTAGAGATGACCTCGTTGCCAGCCCTCACGAATCCTGGACCTTCCTGTTCCTCTGTTAACCCGATTCTTCCCTCTCCCCTGAGCTCAGCCCGGATAAAATCCCCATGCATAAGGCAAAGTGTGGGACACGCAAGCTTAGTTTCGCTCACAGCCAATTACAAAGCGACGTGTCCAGAGGCAGGGATTCAAATGCTTCCTGCTTCCTTGGAGCTCTTTTCTGAGCAGAAGAAAGGCTTTTTAAAACTGAGGCTTGGATTTCTCCCTCCCCCACCCCTACCCCCATCTTTTCAGATTGCTCCGTTTTTTGTTTTACGTTCTTTAAATGCTTTTTTATGCAGCAATTGGGTTTTGCGGGGAGGGAACTTCTTTCACTATAGCCAATTACGAAGCAGCATTTCAAGGGGCAAGGACTTGATTTGAGCTTGGGGACTCCTGGTGCATAGACTCCCCACAGGAAAGCGTGAGTCCAGCGAGCAACGAACCTCAGGTAAAAGTCCTATGCATAAATGACCATAGACTTCCATTGTGACCTTTCCTGCATTTGTTTTCAAAAGCTCACCCTTTTCTCCCCCCATTTGCATTTAATTTCTGTGCTAAAGCTCAAGTGCATGGATTTTTTAAAACAATACATTAATGTCCCTACTGTCTTGTTGCAGCACGCAGCCTCCTGCCCCTACCAGCTCTCCCCTGCTCTGCGTGCACTCACAGCAGTAGAAAATGGGGGGATGACATCACAGACTTGGTGACATCACGGTCACCGCATCCATGACTCTCTAGGTCCTAGAGTCTAGGAATTCCCCCACTATCTATGATCTTTACCATAGAGACTGGGAGATTTCCCAGAGAATCATGTGATGTGCTGATGTCACATTCAGATGTTCACATGACAATCTCCCTCTTTCTGCCCTGCCACCAAACATTTCCAGGTTTCCAGGGAACCCTGCCCCAGGACCCCCTCTTTCTAAATGTGCACCCAGAATCCATTTCCAAATTCTCATCCCTCCTGAACTTTGCCACAGTGCCTTTGTTTGGGAATAATCTGGCAAAGTCTCTTGTCCCAAAAAGTCTTGCTTTATTTCGGGAGTGTGTAGTATAACACATGAAGAAGAAGAAGAGTTGGTTTTTATGCCCTGATTTTCTCTACCTTTAAGGTGTCTCAAAGCAATCGCCTTTCCTTCCTCTCCTCTTAACAGACATCTTGTGAGGTAGTTGGGGTTGAGAGAGTTCTGAGAGAACTGTGACTGTCCCAAAGTCACCGAGCAGGCTTCATGTGGAGGAGTAGGGGGATCAAACCTCATTCTTCAGATTAGAGTCTGTCGCTCTTAACCACTACGCCACACTGCCTCATACCGAATGAGTCAATTGATTTATCATGGTCTGACTGGCAGTGAATGGCAGGGACAGGTGGGGATTTCCCCCATCACTACCTTCCTGATCAAACTGGAAACACCAAGGATTGAACCTGGGACATTCTGCGTGAGAAGCAGAGGCTCTGTCCCGGAGCCGCATCTCCCTGTTTATTCCTCTAAACAGGACCAGAACCCACAACCTCCCCTTCTGTACATAGCGGCCCAGCCCAAAGCCGGCTGTACCCCAGCTAGGATGGCACAATTCCTGCTATCATGACAAGTACAAACCTTCAGAGTCGCAAACATTCCTGATTTATCTTCATTTTATGGTAAGTTCTGGCAGTAGATTTGAAGATGGATTTCTTTTGCCTGTATTAATATGGGCAGCATCGTTCGATGTAATGATTAAGCATTCATGGCTGGCTATAAATTACTCTTTCTTTGCTCTAGATAATAACAGATTATTTTTCACCCCCTATATGTATGCGAATTATGAAAGATAGTGATTTCTTTAATCTCCAGAGGGTGTACTGTGTTATGAAAGGGGTTTATGCATTTCATTCTCCTTAGCAGAGGAAAGAGTGTGATCTTCTTTCAGGCAAACTAGGATGAATGAATAGTGCCTGTCAGAAATTCCTGTCTTTTTTTACTTAAGAAAGAAATCTTGATTTTTTTTTTTTAAAGAACTCAAGTGGATATACCAAAGTGATTGAAAAAGGTAGTGAAAACCAACAGTTTCTGATCTGTTAAAATCAGTGGTTACTATTAGGGTTGCCCGTTCTGACACATGACACATACATGAACACATGAAGCTGCCTTATACTGAATCAGACCCTGGGTCCATTTCTACTCAGACTGGCAGTGGCTCTCCAGGGTCCCAGGCAGAGGTCTTTCATATCACCTACTCGCCTAGTCTCTCTAACTGGAAATTGCCGGAGATTGAACCTGCGCGATGATGTCACTTCTGGTTTATGCGGAAGGGCCTGCATCCCACAGGGGGAACAATCTAGCACTCTCCCGAAAAACTCTATGGAAACCATAGAGTTTTTTGGCAGGCGCTAGAGCATCCCCCCGTTGTGATGCCCACACTTCTGCATAAACTGGAAATGACATCATCGCGCAGGGGGCACCCCCAAATGTGCCTCCCGAACCCTCTCACCAGTTTCCAGGAGAGACCTGGAAATGTATCGATTATGCGGAAAGTCCATGTTTGATGGGAGTCAACCAGAGGACCATTTTCCCCAAGGACCATGGAACCTCTTCCTTGATAATTTGGTTTCAATGAAGAACCCAGATATCCAAAAACATAGGGAATTAACCATTCCCAGCTATTTCCCTTTCCCCTTTCCTTAATGGTTGGGCAGGAAGGTCTCTGCCCTGACTCCATCATGTAAAGTACCCAGCTATCAATACTAATGATATCTAACCCCTCAGTCTTCCCCAAAGAATATTTCCAATACTGCATAGCAAATAAGGAAAACTCCCCTCCATAACGATGACAAAGACTTTCTTTTCAAACCAGCCCATCAGTCATCTCCTGGCCTTTGTTAAGGTCCCTCAAGTGCTGCCTAGGTCTTTGTTCAATCAGGCCAAACTGGTATTCTGGGCAGGAAATCGCCCCAGGTTGATATAATCATGCCCATATTTTGAGTTTCTTGTTCCTCTCACTCCTCTAAAATTCAAACCTTCCCATAGGATTCAAAGTTTTTGATGGAACCCAATCCCATCACAGTGGAGCTGTCGATATGGTTCGTCCCGAACTGAAAAACAGCCGAATTTCACCCGATTTGGCGGTTTTCAGTTCGAATGGAACTGAATTCAAAAAAAGGTGGGAAAACGATGAGCCGAATTTGGCGAGTTCGGGGTGTACCAAATAAATTCGGCAAATTCGGGGGCTCAGAATCAGCAGCATAACCATCAGTTAGTAAGCAACATTCTCCCGCGGCCAATGGTGGCCAAGCTGGGTCTTCTCCTGGCCAATCAGAGTAGGGATTCTCACTTTTGAAATGGCCAGGAGAAGAGTCTAAAAACTCCCGTCCCACCCCTCCCGTCCCGACTGTATTCATTGCCTTCCAGTTTGGTGGCGGTGCTGCTGAGAGATCCGATTCCTTACTGGGCCGAGCTGCTGGTGCTTGCCTGAATAGGATTGGATTTACTTCTCCTCCGTGCTCCTGCTGGAAGACATCCACACAGTTTGATTTTGGGTTTTTTTCTCTATACTTTTCTCCTGTGTGTGTGTGTGTGTGGGGGGAAGCAGAGTCTGTGTGTGTGTGTGGGGGGGAGCAGTTTCTGTGGGTGGGGGGGAAGCCAAAGGGGGCTTTCGCCCGTTCTGCTGAGGGGTGTGTGGCCGCTCACCGCTGCGGGAGTGTGTGTTCTGCTTTTAAAGTTTTAAAGTTTAAAGTTGAGTCTGTGCGGTGTCTAGCGAGTCTCTCTCCGCTCGGCACCCAGGCCGCGCCTCCTCTTCCTTGTTTTTTTCCCCGTTTGGGGTTGAGTCGAGTCATACTGGTTTGAGTGGGGGGGGCATTGCCTGTTCTGCAGAGGGTGTGTGCCCGCTCGCCTCTGCGGGAGTGTGTGCTGTGCTCTGCTTTTGTTTTTTGCCCCTAGCCTGGGGTTGAGTGTGACAGTGCGGCTTGCATTAGTCTCTCCCTGGCACCGCTCGACACCCATGCCTCCTCCTCCTCGGTTTTTTCCCTGTTTGGGGCCAAGCCATACTGGTTTGAGAGGGGAGGTTTCGCCTGTTCTGCCTGGGGGGGGTGTGCCCGCTCGCGTCTCTCTCTCCCTGGTTTGATGGTGGGGGGGCTTCAGTTGTGTGTCCTCAGGTTTTCCCTCATTCATAAGATCGGTTAGGTCTATTTTGATGCTTGCTCAAAACTGGTTTTCGAATTGTGACTTAAACAATGCATTTGCCCGGTCCCGAGACTCCCGACTCCCGAGTCCGATGCAAAAGGGGAAATTCCACCCCCACCTGCTCCTTATGCATAGCTAGCGCACCTCTGTCCCTTTCCATGGTTTGCAAACTCCCAAAGTCGCGTCTCATGTTGCCTTGCATGGTTTTGCAAATTCCGAGTCCAAACAGTCTATTTATTTCTATTCATTCCAATGGGCGGAGGGGGGGACCCCTTCCGGGCCCCATAACTCGGGACCCCCTTGCCCAATCATCACCAAACTTGGGGGTTCTTGCAAGAAGGGTCCCCTCAAGCTACGCTGAAGGTTTGGGGCCTCTACCTCCAAACATGTCCCCCTGGAGCCGTGGAAAGACACAAATGTGTTTGTGATGGCTTTAAACGGCTGAATTTCCCCCCGAACTCCGAATCTTGCGCCGAATTGCACGGATCGAAATCGGGGGAGTTTGGACTTCAGCATTTCCCAAATCAAAACGGGCCGAATTTTGCCGTATCTGAATTTTAACGAATTTTTTTTCAACAGTCCTACATCACAGCAGAGCTGTTGTCCCCTTTCTCAATGCAACTACGGGTGTATAAAATCCACCTCTCAGTCCCCCAAGGTTTTCTAGCCTGTTTGGGATTCCCTTCTGTTAACACAGCCTCTTAGTTGGCCCCTTTGCTTCTCAACCCTGTTCTGCTGTCTCATGATGAACACATGAAGCTGCCTCATACTGAATCAGACCCTTGGTCCATCAAAGTCAGTATAGTCTACTCAGATCAGCAGTGGCTCTCCAGGGTCTCAGGCAGAGGTCTGACACATCACCTACTTGCCTAGTCCCTTTAACTCAAGATGCCAGGGAGTGAACCCGGGGCCTTCTGCATGCCAAGCAGATGCTCTACCATTGAGCCATGCCCCCCCTCTCGTCTGGTTAATTTCTGTCCGGAGTTGCATCACCAACTTTAGGAAGAGGCTTGTATGATTTTTGGTTTCCCCCTGCTTTTCTTAGCAGTCCTCCCATAGGCTTGGTAGGAAGAGGTTTCACTGTTTTACTAATGCCCTTGTTTTTCCCAGTCTGTACATTTGTAATTTACTTTTCAAAAACCACTTAACTTTTGAAAACGTATTTTCTCTTTCTGTTAAACAAATAAAAACCTTGTTTATTTTTAAAAGCTTACTCCCCTCATTCTTTTGAGGACAACAAAGAAGAAGAAGAAGAAGAAGAAGAAGAAGACGAGTTGGCAAGAAGAGTTGGTTTTTATACCCTGCTTTTACTCTACCTGTAAGACTCCTAATCTTTGAAGATTTGGGAGGCAGAGTGGAAAGGGCAAAGTGTGTGTAGATGACAGGGAACATCTCTGAAGTGTCAGAGCTAAGACTTGGGATGGATTCTGGGAGCTCAACGATGACTGCTTTTTTGCCATTCCACAGACCATAGTAAAATGTTTAGTCTGAGCAGTTTGGATGTCATTTTTCAGGATTCAGCTTCCAGGATAGTGAGAGGTGAAATCTCAGTGTGGAGAGATGATACATTGTGTCATTGTATGAACATGAATAATGGAGGATCAAAGAGACAAGATGAAGATCGCACATCTTTGTCCTTCCACAAAATGCAAATCTCACCCTTGTGCCGCCTCAATTTGCTATGCAGGAAAAGGTGAGAAGGTTTAACCCTTCAACCAGCACTCAGTTTTGTTATTTGAAACCAAGATGCCCACTTGTTATCAATCTTTTTTTTTTTAATGTTTTAGAGGATGTGTCTTTTATCCTTTAAACTGCAAACAGCTCAGTGGCCAAGCTGGTTTCAAATAGTGAAACTGAGTGGTGGTTGAAGGGTTAAAACTCCTTCTCATTCTCTGCCTCTGCCAAGGCACATTGAGGCTGTAGGAGCTTGCAATGTGTATTTTAGCGATGGACCCAGAAACATTATCTTCATCTTTTTCTTTTCTTTTTGAACCCTAAAGTGCCACACATACCACAAAGTCTGCTGTTTTGTACAATGTAGCTGTTGGTATATTTTAAATGGTTGACAACCCATTGTAAGACAATTATACAAGGTGGTTAAGGGGAGATATAAAATTATACATGGCATGGACAGAGTGGACAGGGAGAAGCTTTTCTCCCTCTCTCATAATACCAGAGTGCAGGGTTATCTGCTGAAGGTGGAAGGTGGGAGATTGAAAACAGATAAAAGGAAGTCCTTCTTCAGAAAAGGCATAGTTAAATTGTCGATCTTCCTGCCCCAGGTTGTGGTGATGGGTGCCAACTTGGAAGGCTTTAAGAGGGGAGTGGACATGTTCATGGAGGATAGGGCTATCCATGGCTACTAGTAAAAATGGATACTAGTCATGGTGTGCACCTATTCTCTCCAGTCTCAGAGGAGCATGCCTATTATATGAGGTACTGTGAAACACAGGCAGGATAGTGCTGCTGCAGTCATCTTGCTTGTGGGCTTCCTAGAGGCACCTGGTTGGCCACTGTGTGAACAGACTGCTGGACTTGATGAGCCTTGGTCTGATCCAGCAGGGCTTTTCTTATGTCCTTCTGAGTGGGTGTTACGTGCTGATGCCAAGTAGTTTGGCCCAAGTAGTTTGGAGCGGTGGAGTCTGATCTGGAGAACAGGGTTTGATTCCCCACCCCTCCACATGAGCGGCAGAGGCTAATCTGGGGAACTGAATTTGTTTTCCCGCTCCTCCGCATGAAGCCAGCCGGCAAGTTTCAGCTCTGTTAGAGCTCCCTCAGCCCCACCTACCTCACAGGGTGTCTGTTGTGGGGAGGGGAAGGGAAGGTGAATGTAAGCCGGTCTGAGTCTCACTTAAGTGGTAGAGAAAGTCGGCATATAAAAAACAACTCTTCTTCTTATATATTGTAAGCATGGGGGTATTGCCTGAGAACCATACCTAAGCTTGTATGAGTGCCTTGGAGACAGAAGAGGAGATGAGCGAACTAAATAAGCATAGTCAGTCTGGGCATACCATTATAACTCTGTTGGTTTTAATGTGGCTCACGCCAGTGTTTCCCGTGCTTTGCAACCTAAGGATTCCTTCCCCTCTGGACATGGAGGTTAATTGATGCGGCAAGAGGAAGCAATGGTTAGCTGACTCCGGAATGCAAAGGAGGCCATTATGCAAATACCAAATAGGTAACATACTGTTCTATTAAACTTCCAGATGTCAGTCCCAGCAGAGGAAGCCATCGACAATTCGCGATTTTGTAAAAACATTTTTTCTTGCGGATCCATTTAAGATGAAATATGGAGCTGCCCTTTGTGACAGGTAATGCAGTATTGCATTAAGGATAAATAAATCACCCAAACAGATGTAGTCCTCGCTTGCATTACTAGGGCCATTAATGGCCTTTTCTGGGGGAGGGGAGGAAGACGAACAAATTTCAAGCCTGACTAATGTTCCTGGCTCCTCTGGCATGATATTTCTAACGTCCTTTGTTGTCAAAGGCTGGAGGGTAACGACGGATGATGACTCGCCAGCCGTTCCTCAGCGCCATAACTATTGCAAATTTTGTTTTGGTGAGGACACACGAACCTGTAAATGTTTGCTTCTGTATATTGTCGAAGGCTTTCCTTCTGTGTTCATAAAGTCCAAATGCTTCCCACCTAAAATATCAGCCGCCATGACCTGAATAGGCCAGGCTAGCCTTAGCTCATTCGAACTCAGAAGCTAAAAAGGGTTGGTCCTGGTTAGTGCTTGGATGGGAGACCACCGAGGAAGTCCAGGGTTTTTATGTGCTGATTTTCTCTACCTTTTTAAGGAGAATCAAACCAGCTTACAGTCTCCTTCCCTTTCCCTCCCAACAACAGACACCTTGTGAGGCAGGTGGGGCTGAGAGAGTTCAGAGAGAACTGTGACTGGCCCGAGGTCACCCAGAAGTTTCAGGCGGGGAATTGAATCGGGTTTACCAGATTAGAGTCCACCGCTGATGTGGAGGAGCGGGGAATCAAACCTGGTTCTCCAGATTAGAGTCCAACGCTCTTAACCACTACACCACGCTGGTGGAGCATAGAGGGAGAAGGGGTCCCATAGATATGAAGGGCCAGGGAGGGCTTTACATGTGATAGCCAGTACTGTAAACTGAGCCTGGCAACTGATGGGCAGGTAATGCAGTGAGGGCAGAACGGGAGTAATCTGCATGCTCCCTCTGGCTCCTGATAATAAGAAACAATTTCAAATACATTATCAATTTAAATATCTCCAAAACCAAACTAAAACTCCACAAGCACCGGTAAAAACATCAGCATGACAAATAAAAGCAACAGTATCAAGAATCGGGACCAGTAAAAGCCAGCAATTATTTTCAAGCAAGTTTGTCGGGAGAATCGCAGCACCCACTAAAGAGAAGAAGCATGTGCAATATCAGTTTACACAACTGAAGGTGGTACTGAGGCCTTCAATTGGTAGGCCTAGAATAAGTACAAGCTTGGCCTACAGTTAGGGTTGCCAGCTCTGGGTTGGGAGATACATGGAGTTTTTTTGGGCGGAGCCTGAGGAGGGCAGGGTTTGGGAAGGGGAGGGACTTCGATGCCATAGAGTCCAATTGCCAAAGCGGCCATTTTCTCCAGGTGAACTGATCTCTATATTCTGGAGATCAGTTGTAATAGCAGGAAACGGAGAAAAAAACACCAGGTGCCAAAATACCTGTCTTTAAGCAGATGTAACCCACTCAAACGAATTTTATAAGTTATTACACTTTTGGTTATTTGAAAAAAAACTGGGCAATTTTCTGCTGTTATTCATTTCAACACACATTACAGCAGGCTGACCAATTATTGTTGCCATAACCTCCAGGTTGTGGCTGGAGATCTCCTGCTATTACATCTGATCTCCAGGCGACAGAGATAAGTTCACCTGGAGAAAATGGTCACTTTGGAAGGTGGACTCTGGCATTATACCCCATCGAAGCCCCTCCCCTCCCCAAACCCCACTCTCCTCAGGCTCCACCCCCAAAATCTCCAGGTATTTCCCAACCTGGAGCTGGCAACCCTATCCATGCAGCATTTACCCACCTGAAGAAGTTGAAGGGGCCACAGACAAAACTCCATTTGGTCTAACTGGTATTGAAGCCACCCCCTCTTTTTTTCTAACCTCCTTCCAGTGCTGAAAAAAATGTCCTGGCTCTGCCATTCTGGGAATATTTGGTTGCCCCCACATCCGACTATGTGGTGGTGTTCAATACACACAAATGGCACCTCCTTGGGAGACCACCAGTATTTAGGAGCTGGTATGCATCATTCGTCCTGACCTGGATGGCCCAGGCTAGCCTGATCTTGTCAGATCTCAGAAGCTAAGCAGCATTGGTCCTTGCTAGTACTTGGATGGGAGACAACCAAGGAAGTCCAGGGTTGCTATGCAGAGGCTGGCAATGGCAAACCACCTCTGTTAGTCTCTTGCCTTGAAAAACCTACTGGATTGCCATAAATGGGCTGCGACTTGACACCACTTTACACACACTCATGCAGGATTTGTCCTGACCTGGATGGTCCAGGCTAGCCCAATCTCATCAGGTCTTGGAAGCAAGGTTGGACCTTGTTTCTACTTGGATGGGTGCCCACTACGGAAGTCCAGGGTTGCTACATAGAGGCAGGAAATGGCAAATGCCAACCTCAGGTGGTGGCTGGAGATCTCCCACTATTACAACTGATCTCCAAGCAACAGAGGTCAGTTAACCTGGAGAAAATGGCCACTTTGGAAGGTGGACTTTATGGCATAATGCTCCATTGAAGCCCCTCCCCAAACCCAACCCTCCTCAGGCTCCACCCCCAAAATCCCCTGGTATTTCCCAGCCCAGAGCTGGAAACCTTATCTGAACATCTTTTGAATTGAAAACCCCATGGGGTTGTTATAAGTCAGCTGAGGCTTGACAGCACTTTCCACCACCATGCATCGTTCAGTGATATTTCCACAACGACTGTTGAACACATGAACACATGAAGCTGCCTTATACTGAATCGGACCCTCAGTCCATCAAAGTCAGTATTGTCTACTCAGACCAGCAGTGGCTCTCCAGGGTCTCAGGCAGAGATCTTTCACATCACCTACTTGCCTAGTCCCTTTAACTGGAGGTGCCGGGGATTGAACCTGGGACCTCCTGCATGTCAAGCAGATGCTCTACCACTGAGCCACAGCCCCTCTATATATACTTGCTTATGGAAAGGGAGTTTGTCAGTTCATCCTGTGAAGCTCAGAACTCTCAAATGAGGCAAGAGGTATTTGGGATGATGCTTGCCCACGCCAAGGGGGGGTGTCATCTGGGGCAGCTGCTTGCTCGGGGCTTGGTCGGCTAATTTTTTAAGTTGATAATTTTGTATGGCCCACAAATGATGTTATAAATATCCCAATGGCCCTTGGCGGAAAAACGGTTCCCCACCCCTGGGATATTGTATCTGGCCCAATCCACTTGGCATTTTGCACTTCCGCCTACAGGATCTGTCTGCAAGATCATCCTGTCCCAAATGGCACACTTTGAGGAATGGGCTGTTTAATCCCATAAACTGGAGCAATCCCCTGTTCAGAAGGCCAATTTGCTCTCTCCCAAAGTTCTCTCCCCAGTTTGTTTACATTTATGTACATGTCTAAGAGGGAGAGTCTTTCTTCCATTCGGCACCCCTCTGATGTATTACGGTAATGCATCATCGAAAGCAACAGCCCTCTGATAACGTATTGCTGCGTTATGCCGTTAGCGTGACTTTGTTTGATAATATGTCCCGGCTATACATCTTCTGACAGATGAACAATAATGACAGCAGCCTCTGTGACTGTCGCGTGAAGAAGAATGGAAAGATGGAGCATACCAGGCAGGGAGGAACGGGGGGCGCGTGACGCCGACCTATTCCCTGAAGCCAAATGTGGAGAAGAAAAAGAAGGAACAGACGGCGTGTGGAGCAGCCAGAGAAGAACTCAGCAAAGGGGAACAGGGAGTGATTTCGGTGGGAAAGGTGGGGAAAGATGGTAATGTTTGGTCTAGGGCTGCCAACTTCCAGGTATTAGCTGGAGATCTCCTGCTATTACAACTGATCTCCAGCCGATAAAGATCAGTTCACCTGGAGAAAATGGCTGCTCTGGCAATTGGACTCTATGGCATTGAAGTCTCTCCCCTCCCCAAACTCCGCCCTACTCAGGCTCGGCCCCAAAAAACTCCCGCGGGTGGCAAAGAGGGACCTGGCAACCCTAGTTTGGTCTCTCAAAGGCCTTGGTATCTGAGGCGCCTGGAGGTAGGTTTGCCAACCTCCAGGTAGTAGCTGGAGATCCCCCTCTATTACAACTCATCTCCAGCCAATAGAGATCAGTTCACCTGGAGAAAATGGCTGCTTTGGCAATTGGACTCTAGGGCATTGAAGCCCCTCCCCATCCTAAACCCCACCCTCCTCAGGCTCCACCCCCCCAAATCTCCAGGCATTTCCCAACCCGGAGCTGGCAACCCTAGCTAAGACAGCCCAAGGTCATCCAGTAGGGTTGCCAGCCTCCAGGTCAGGCCTGGGGATACCCAGAATTACAGCTCATCTCCAGACTACAGCGATCAGTTCCCCTGGATAAAATGGATGCTTTGGAGGATGGACTCTGTGGCACTGTACCCCATTGAGGTCCCTGTTCTCCCCAGGCTCCATTCCCAAATCTCCAGGAATTACCCAACCTGGAGCTGGCAACTCTACCCCCCAACACCCCACTGGTGGCCAGGGAAGACCTGGCAACCCTAACACCCAGCAAGGCTTCATGGCAGAGTTGGATTTGAAACTTGGTCTCCTAGATCCTAGCCTAGGGTTGCCGGCTCCAGGTTGGGAAATTCCTGGAGATTTTTTTTCCGGAGGGGGGGACCTGAGGAGGGTGGGGTTTTCAGAGGGGAGGGACTTCAAGGCCATAGAGTCGAATTACCAAGCAGCCATTTTCTCTAGGTGAACTGATCTCTATTGGATGGAGAGCAATTGTAATAGCAGGAGATCTCCAGCCACCACCTGGAGGTTGGCAGCCCTATTCTAGCCTGATGGTGTAGCTCCTGAATCACACTGGCTCTCCTCAGCCTATTAAATCTTCCTGTCCTTTTAATGCAGGTTTTCTAGTAGGCGAAAGAGTTGCCAGCATTTGAGCTGTTCTTCCTGGGGCCTAAAGCTAGGATATAAATGTTTTAGAAAATTAATACATATAGTGAGGGAGACTAATTTAAGGAAGGAGATTTCCAGATGACTAAGGCCATTTATGCTTGGCAATTAGCAGTGCGTCCTAGGCTGAAGTGCCCTGCATATTATTTTTTTACTTTTTCATGCTGAACCGTCATTCAGGAAGTGACTGCGAAGCCGGCGCATACCTGCTTCACATTTCTTAGGAGCCCCTTTAACTGGAACATGTCCAGAGGAGGGCAACAAAGACAGTGAGGGGGCTGGAGACCAAGTCCTATGAGGAAAGGTTGAAGGAGCTGGGTATGTTTAGCCTAAAGAGGAGAATGAGAGGGGATATGACAACCATGTTCAAGTACTTGAAGGGCTGTCATACTGAGGATGGTGCCGAGTCGTTTTCTGTTGCCCAAGAAGGTCGCGCCAGAACCAATGGGTTGAAATTAAATCAAAAGAGTTTCGGTCTAGACATTTGGAAGAATTTTCTAACAGTTAGAGCGGTTCTTCAGTGGAACAGGCTTCCTCGGGAAGTGGTGAGCTCTCCTTCCCTGGAGGTTTTTAAGAAGAGGTTAGATGGCCATCTGTCAGCAATACTGATTCTGTGACCTTAGGCAGATGATGAGAGGGAGGGCATCTTGGCCATCTTCTGGTCACAAGGGGTGTGGAGGGGAGGTAGTTGTGAATTTCCTGCATTGTGCAGGGGGTTGGAATTGATGACCCTGGTTGTCCCTTCCAACTCTATGATTCTATTCTAACACGTCCTTTTGTGTTTGCTCTGCCCCCGCCTTGAAGAATCCCCTCAAGGAAGCATGCAAAATCACAGCCGTGCATTAGCTTTGCAAACAGTGGTTGCTAATGGCTATGGAAACAAAGGAGCAGGTGGGTGGAGGTGTGGAATTTCTCCTTTTGCGTTGGAACCGTGAATAGGCATTTTAAAGAGCCTTGAGCGAGCATCAAAACTGACCCTGCATAAATGGCCTAAGACTGGAAGACTCAGAGGTGTGAGTGTCCTGGGCGCAGATTCCCAAAAGAAACAGGATCAGAAAGTCGTTGAGAGGTAAGGGAGAGATTTAAGCATTAGCATGAGGAATGTGTGTGTTTGTTTAATCAAAATGGGTTTCTAGACAGTTGAATGTCTGGGCTGAGAGAGAATGACTGGCCCAAGGTCACCCAGCAAGCTTCCATGGCAGGGTGGGGAGGGAATCTGTGGCTCAGTGGCAGAGCATCTGCTCAGCATGCAGAAGGTCTCAGGTTCAATCCCTGGCTCTTCCAATTAATGGGATCAGGTAGTGGGTACAGTGAAAGGCCTCTGGCTTAGATCTCCAAGAGCCGCTGCAAGTCTGAGTAGACAATACTCACCCTAATGGACCCCTGGTTTGATTCAATGTAAGACAACTCCTCATGTATGCAATACCCTCTGGACAGGTGTATGTAGTGTTCACCTGTTTGGAAATCTGGGGGGCTCTAGAACTTGAGTGGGAGGAAGAAGAGTTGGTTTTTATACGCTGACTTTCTCTACCACTTGAGGGGGAATCATACTGGCTTACAATCACCTTCCCTTCCCCGCCCCACAACAGACACCCTGTGAGGGAGGTGGGGCGGAGTGAGCTCTAAGAAAGCTGTGACTTGCTCAAGGTCACCCAGCTGGCTTCATGTGTAGGAGTGGGGAAACCAATCCAGTTCACCAGATTAGCGTCTGCTGCTCATGTGGAGGAGTGGGGAATCAAACCCGGTTCTCCAGATCAGAGTCCACCGCTCCAGACCACCACTCTTAACCACTATACCATACTGGTTTCTGGAAGTACATTATCATAAAAAAAGATTCTATATGGCCACAGAAGCGTATGTGAATCTATCTGCTTTTTACAACCCCCAAATTCTTGTTTATCCTTATAATTCCAAGATGCAGGTGAGCAATTATGCTTGCAAGATTAAACGCACTATCGTCTGTGATCTCTGAAGGCCGGATATTAGGTATACCATTTTCAGACAAATATTGTGGTTGTGGTTTTGGGATCATAGCAACTGTGAAACTTGTTCTATCTGAATGACTGGGATATATGTTTGCTAAAAAGAAATGGATCAACCCACTTAAGTGCCAGCAAATGATCTTCTGCTAGATATTTTAGTTATGCATTTTTTAATGGATTCCAGGCCAGCAAATATTCTTTTATTAGATAAATTCCTTGTTCAGCACATGAAGCCTGTGACATCTTCTCTAATATGGTATAGCCTGCCTTCTTTGGCTTGAATTCTTCTTTCTTTTGTCTTATTCCTATTTGAGATTGATTGAGACTGCTCAAGACCTGTAGGTCAGAGGAGTACAGAAGGAAGGAAGGAAGGAAGGAAGGAAGGAAGGAAGGAAGGAAGGAAGGAAGGAAGGAAGGAAGGAAGGAAGGAAGGAAGGAAGGAAGGAAGACAGAAAGACAAAAAGACAGAAAGACAGAAAGACAGAAAGACAGAAAGACGAAGAAGAGTTGGTTTTTATATGCTGATTTTTTCTACCACTGAAGGAAGAATCAAACTGGTTTACAATCACCTTCCCTCCCTGTCCCCACAACAGACACCCTGTGAGGTAGGTGGGGCTGATAGAGTGTGACTTGCCCAGAGTCACCCAGCTGGCTTCATGTGGAGGAGTGGGGAATAAAACCCATTTTCCAGATCAGAATCCACCACTCTGAACCACCACTCTTAACCACTATACCATGCTGGCTGGCTGGCTGGCTGGCTGTTGAAAGAAAGAAAGAAAGAAAGAAAGAAAGAAAGAAAGAAAGAAAGAAAGAAAGAAAGAAAGAAAGAAAGAAAGAAAGAAAGAAAGAAAGAATCTTTCCATAAAGTTGGCACATTTAAAATCCCCCCTTCCTCCAGTGATCTCAGAGCAGAGTTGATGGTTTTGTCCTAATCCACTTTATACTCACAACAGCCCTGTGAGGTAGGTAGACTGAAAGAGAACAACTGGCACCATATCACAAAGTGAGCCTCCTGGCTGTGTTAGGAATTTGAACTCAGATCTTCCCTGTCTTAGTCTGAGTTCAAGGCTGATCTGCAGCATATACCTTTATAATTTTTAAGGCAGAGCCGTTTGCAGAAGGGGACATGTTTCAACGGGAGAATTCTGCTTGATCACAGGTATTCTATGAAGGAAGCCGCTATATCATCTCTAACCCCCCAACCTGCCCAAACGGTTATTATCCATGAAGTGGCTTTTCAAAACTGGAGAGCTGCAAGCCTTCATTCTTCCTGTCTCTGGAGACTGGCGGACGTTTCTTCTGCCAGCAATGCCGTTTGGATGATAAGCATCTCAAATTGATGGCTATGGAAACTCTTCCACATGGCTAGAGTGAGATCCAGTTTGGAAGCTGGCTTTTTTTCTTCCTGAGACAAAACTTAATGCACTCCGTGGTTGCTCCCAGGAGATCGGGGTTCACATCTGGCAGGCTGCTCGGATGAACTGTCATGAGTTCATCTGCATCTTGAAGCCATTCTCTAATGGAGCAGTGTTCACGTTCAATTAGCAGTCTGTACACGGCAGCAGCCCCCAACTGGAGAGGCTCGGGAGCTTACCAGTTCCTGGCTTCTAAGTGCATCAGTTGAGCACAGGTTCAGCAAATTCATCCTGTACTCCTCCTCCTCCTCCTCTCTCGGGTATTATTAGCACAGCTGACTGGAAACTAAATGTAAAGGTCCCCCCTGTGCAAGCACCGGGTCATTCCTGACCCATGGGTGACGTCACATCCCCACATTTACTAGGCAGACTTTGTTTTACGGGGTGGTTTGCCAGTGCCTTCCCCAGTCATCTTCCCTTTACCCCCAGCAAGCTGGGTACTCATTTTACCGACCTTGGAAGGATGGAAGGCTGAGTCCACCTTGAGCCGGCTACCTGAAACTGACTTCCATTGGGATCAAACTCAGGTCGTGAGCAGAGCTTGGACTGCAGTACTGCAGCTTACCACTCTGCGCCATGGGGCTCCATGAGCGAAAACTAGCAATGGGCAAATGCCCCTGTGCTTACCCTGTAGCAGATTGTGGTGAACATTTCTACCGAAAACCCAGATATGCTCCACAGGTCACAGCAGCTAAGCTCCACGGACTACGGCTGCAGTTGCATGCATGCAAATAAAGTCAACATACTACTGGCCAGCATGGTGTATTTACTGTGATTCCAGATTCCCTTTCATATAACTAATCCAAGAAGATTAACCTTGGGGGGGGGTGGGATTTTATGAAACAGCAGGGGAAACAACGGTTTTGAAAAAGAATGTAAAGGGTGACTATTCATACATTTAGGTGGAAAAAAAAATTCTACCTCGTTTAATTAATTAGCTTCTACCCCAAAATCAAAATGTGGAAATATTCATCACTACTCAAGCTACTGGTATCCATGAGCAATGCATTTCTGCTCACTGACAAGGTAGAGAAGATCTTTTGATGACACTTATTTTGTTACTGCCTTTTTAAAAACTCAGTTTCTCTTCAAATCCCACCTAGCAGTACCGGTGATGCATCTGAAATTGCTGGCTGCTCACTTCAATTGATGGCCTGTCTATAATTGTTTTTGTATTGGCAGCTGGAAGGCTTGCTACTACTTCAAAGATAGCTCTCAAAGAGGCCAAAACGCCCTAAAGTCAACAAGTGATCTGATTCCAATGGGCGTCTGAAGTTTTCTGTCGAAACAAACAAAAAGGAGCTGAGTTTCCAGATGTGTTTACAGCATTTGTTGTTCTTTGGAGGAAAACTCTGGTGGGAACAAAAGCGCGTGGCATTCTTTGACGTTCCACTGTAACTATCCATCAGCCCATCCACCTGTTCATCTAGTTGGCTTGCTGTTCATCCCTCCCCTCGCAAGAATCTGAAGGATCATATGGACAGTCTTCGAACAAAAGGAAGGGGTTGACATCCTTTAAAAAGCACAGATCTGCAAGCAGAGGCAGAGTAGCCTTGGGTGTCCCTAAAGTAGCCCTCTGTCTGTCTGACCGTCTGACCGTCTGACCGACCGTCTGTCTGACCGTCTGACCGACCGTCTGTCTGACCATCTGACCGACCGTCTGTCTGACCGTCTGTCTGACCGTCTGACCGACCGTCTGACCATCTGTCTGACCGTCTGACCGTCTGTCCGTCTGTCCGTCTGTCTGTCTTCATTTATGCATGGGAGTTTTACCCGAGGTTCGTTGCTCGCTGGACCCACACTTTCCTGTTGGGAGTCTATGCACCAGCAGTCTCCCAGCTCAAATCAGGAAGTGTTTGAATCCCTGCCCCTTGAAATGCTGCTTTGTAACTGGCTGTAGTGAGATAAAAGTTCCCTCCTACTCCAAAACCCAATTGTTGCAAAAAAAAAGCATTTTAAGAACAAAAAAACAGATCGATCTGAAAAGAAGGGGGTGGGGTGGGGGAGAAATCCAAGCCTCAGTGTTAAAAAGCCTTTCTTTTGCTCAGAAAGAGCTACAAGGAAGCAGGAAATATTTGAGTCCCCACCTCTGGACATGCTGCTTTGTAACTGGCTGTGAGTGAAACTAAGCTTGCATGTCCTGCACTTTGGTTTATGCACAGAGATTTCACTCGGGCTGAGCTCAGGGGAGAGGGAAGAATCAGGTTTACAGAGGAACGGGAAGCCCCGAAATTTGTGAGGGCTGGCAGCGAGGTCATCTCGAATGGAGGGAAAGCTCGTGCATAACTCCAAGGAACAACTGAGACAGATGGGGGGGGGAATGTGAGTGAGAGTACCCATCCATAAATGACCTGTCTGTCAAATAATACTGATAGCAGGGTGTCTCTTTGTTCTGATGGAAGGGGGAATCGGCGCACCAAATTCCACAGGCAATTAGCGCAGAACTGAACGATGATATGAGCAGAGGAAGCACCTGCCCTTAATGAGAGCTAGGAGACAACGATGAGAAGCCATCCATCCTCATTTCCAATCTATAGCTCGAAGCCCCCTGGAAGTCAGGGAAGGATGCTCCCCTTGGGTCCCATATCGAGCAATTAGATTCATTATGGCAGTTTTATAACTTTCTCTGCAGAGTTTGGCATGGACCTCTTTGGGGCGGGGAGGGGGGTAACAATGCCGTTGGACGGGCGATTGGTCTGCTCCTGGAAGGCATTCCCAATGCGGCTATAAATAAACCCTGGCCAGCTGCACATGCTAATGGCCTAAACCAGGGACCATTCTAAAGAAAGACCTTCAGAGAACAGACTCTGCTTTCTCAGGGCGTTTGCTTCAGCGTGGATACAGAGGACTAATTAAAAAATTACATAATTGTAATGCGCCAGAGTCTCTGCTGCCTTCTTATAGTCTTCGGGGCATAATTCAAAAGTATTGACCATGACTTATCAAGCTCGAAACAGCTTTGGCTCTGCATATCTTAAAGAGTACCTCCACCTGAGTCCCACTGTGACACTTAAAATTGATCAAGAGTGTCCTGTTAACAACACCATCTGTGCACCGAGTTTGAACATTAAGAATCTGCTCCGTAGATCATCCATGCTTTGGCCAGGCTCCAAGGGAAGAGGTTTTTATATCCCGCTTTTCTCCACCGTAAGGAGCTTCAAAGCAACTTACAATCGCCTTCCCTTCCTCTCCCTACAATGGGCATCTTGTTGAGGTAGGTTGGGCCGAGAGAGTTCGGAGTGAACTGTGACTGGCCCAAGGTCACCCAGCAGGCTTCATGTGGAGGAGTGGGGAAACAAGCCAAGTTCCTCAGACCAGAGTCCGCCGCTCATGTGGAGGACCAGTTCTCCGGATTAGAGTCCGCTGCTCTTAATCACTACACCATGCTGGCTATCATACTTTACCCCCATGTATAGATACTAGGGGTGCCAGGTCCATCTTTGCCACCGGTGTGAGGTTGTTGGGGTGGAGCCAGAGGAGGGTGGGGTTTGGGGAGGGGAAAGACTTGACAACCCTAATAGATACCCAAGTACAAAATGCTCCCGCAACATCTTACAGCTTTTCCTGGTTGTTGCCTCCATCTAACAGAGATGGGCAACTCCTCATCAGAAGATCAACCATACTGGAGCATCCAAGAGTGTGTGAAGAAGAAGAAGAAGAAGAAGAAGAGGAGGAGGAGGAGGAGGAGGAGGAGGAGTTGGTTTTTATATGTCGACTTTCTCTACCACTTAAGGGAGACTCAGACCAGCTTACAATCATGTAGTGGTGGACTAGGATCTGGGACAACCACATTCAAATGCCCTCGTGTCCTTGGAAAGCTGCTTGGTAGGGTGGCCTCTATGGCATTATGAGGACACCAATGAGGTCCCTCTCCTCTCCAAAACCCACCTTCCCCAGGCTGCACACTCAAACCTCCAGGAATTTAAGAACATAGGAAATGCCCTATCAACATAAGAACATAGGAAATGCCCATCAAGTCCAGCAGTCAGTTCACACAGTGGCCAACCAGGTGCCTCCAGGAAGCCCACAAACAAGACGACTGCAGCAGCACCATCCTGCCTGTGTTCCACAGCACCAATATTTCCCAAACCTGAATTGACATCTCTAATCAGGCCATATGGAAGTGGCTTCCATACCTCAAAGGTGCCACAATACTGGTCCCCTGCAGGCTTCTGCGGTCCCTCCCAGAATATGATTCCCTTTAGATGGTTCTGCTGATCAATGTGTCAATTGAACATACTTTGTGTCAATTAAATTGGGTCTTTAAGGTCTGGACTTCAGAGATTCTTGTCCTGTTTTGTCAGGGTTCTTGAGCAAGGAAAGCCCTATAGAAATCTCAGATGATAGGTCTTAACTAAATTTAAGGTTGCCAGGTCCCTGCTGGCCACTGGCGGGAGGTTTAGGGAGATTGGTTCGGGGGTGGTGATCATCATCCCCTGCACAATGATGTCACTTCTGTTTTATGTGGACGTGCTGACATCGCACTGGGGGGGGGGGCACTCTAGCACTTGCCCAAAAAACTTTGTGGTTTCCATAGATTTTTTGCGGGAAGTGCTAGAGTGTCCCCCGTGCGATGACAGCGCTTCGCATAAACCGGAAGTAACATCATCGCGCTGGGGGCACCAATCGCTCCCCCTCCCTTCTATTGGCCTGCTTCTGCCAACTGACCAGCTGAATGCCAGCAGGCAGCAGAACGAATCGGCAAGTGATTGCCGGCCATTACCAGGCAGTTTGGAACCCTAACTAAATTGTTTGCAGCTCGCAATATATGGAGCCGTGTTCTCCTTTCTAATCTTTTCTCTGCATTCTCTCTTCTCCCTTGCTGCTTCCACCCACCCTTCTGTCCTCCACAACCAGGCTATTATCTTTTTCAGATGTGGCCCATTAATTCTCTGTACAAATTCATGCGCACTCAGCTCTCCCCTTCCCCCATGACTACAGAGGAATAATGAATGTGGCCCGTGGAGAAGGCTGTCTATTGTTTCTCTGCCTCTTGATTGATTGATAGAATGAAATCTCTCGTATATGTTTGGGTGTCTACTATTGATAGAGTCCAGTAAACAGAAAGGCTCATAAGTATAACCATTTTGGCCAGCTGAACACACACATACGCACAGTTTATTTTGTGATGAACTATAATGGCCATTTTTGTTTATGGGTGTCTTTCTATTATGCAGCACACTTAACTGAGGACCAGAGCTTCGGTATCTTTTGCTGTTTCACTGGTAGACAGCTGAAAACCAGAGATGGTTAAAATCTAACTGAAAAAGATGCAGTTCAGACTCATCTTTTTGAGAGTTTAACCGTTAAGGCCTTTTATGCAGGGACGTTTCCCCATGGTCACCCCCACCGACTGCTTTGGGGCTTCCTTTTGATTATGCATGCCTTTTCCTCCCGTTAGAGGTTGCCTCACTCTTCCCACACATTTTGCCTATGTTTTCAAGATGCTGTTTTAGCCAGAATCTGGAAAATGTGGGCAAAACGCGCAGGGAGAGCGGAAAAGGCATTCATAATCAAAAGGAAGCCTCAAAGCAGTCAGCAGAGGTGACCCCGGGGAAATGTCCCTGCATAAAAGGCCTAAGTGGACTTTACCTTTTTAATCTGGATTATAACTAGGGTTGCCAACCTCCAGGTATTAGATAATAGAAAAAAGAGACACCACTGTACTGATACTATATAGTTAGGAAATAAGCACAGGAGCGACACAACAATGTAGTTACAAAATGCAAAAAGATTCTATTGGAAAAGTTACACATAGTAAGCAACAACAATGCAAAAACAATGGGTCTAACAAGATCCTATATCTATAATAGTAAAGTCCAATAGTCACTGATATATGTATTTTCAAGATAGTTCAGCAGAAGAAATATTGTTTTCCAAAGATGACACGGGGATACGGCCATTTCAAATTTCTTCAATACAATTCTTCATCAGTCCCCAAACATCAAGAAAACTTGATTCATATCATTTTTGACTGCAGTTAAAGATACAAGATAGTCACCACGTTCCACTTAGGATACATTCAGTGCAGCAGTTACTGCCCAGAAGATGACCAAGATGCGTTCCCTCTCATCATCTGCTTAAGGTTATAGAATCAGCATTGCTGACAGATGGCCATCTAACCCAGTTGTGTGTATTCTTTCTGAATATTCGACCCAGTTGTGTGTATTTTTGCATTATTGCATTAGAAATGTCGTGCTCACTGACAGTCAACATGAGTTTCTCAAAAACAGGTCATGCCAAACTAATCTCATCTCTTTTTTTGAAAGTGACAAGTATGGTAGATGAAGGGAATGCTGTAGATGTAGTGTACCTTGATTTCAGTAAAGCCTTTGATAAAGTCCCCCATGATCTTCTTGAAACAAAGCTAGTAAAATGTTGGCTGGACACTGCTACTGTTAGGTGGATTGGGAATTGGTTGACCAACCGAACCCAAAGGGTGCTCATTAATGGCACAACTTCATCCTGGAGAGGAGTGACCAGTGGGGTACCACAGGGGTCTGTCTTGGGACCGGTACTATTTAATATTTTTATAAATGACTTGGATGATGGAATAGAGAGCATGCTAATCCAATTTGCAGATGACACCAAGTTAGGAGGGGTAGTTAATACCCCGGAGGGTAGGGTCAGAGTTCAGAATGACCTCGATACTGGAGAGCTGGGCCATAAGCAATAAAATGGATTTCAATAGGGAGAAGTGTAAAGTACTTCACCTAGGCAGAAACAACATAAGGCACAGGTACAGGATGGGAGAGAGTTGGCTTGACAACAGTACATGTGAAAGGGATCTGGGAGTCTTAGTGGACCACAAACGGAACATGAGTCAACAGTGTGATATGGTGGCTAAGAAGGCCAAAGCAATTCTGGGCTGCATCAATAGGAGTATTGTGTCTAGATCAAGGGAAGTAATACTACCACTGTATTCTGCATTGGTCAGACCTCACTTGGAATACTGTGTCCAGTTTTGGGCTCCACAATTTAAGAAGGATGTTGACAAGTTGGAGCGTGTCCAGAGGAAGGCGACTAGAATGATCAGAGGTCTGTAATCCATGCCTTATGAGGAGAGACTTAAGGAGTTGGGTTTGTTTAGTTTGGAGAAGAGAAGGTTGAGGGGAGACATGATAGCCATGTTTATTTGAAGGGATGTCATGTTGATGAGGGAACTAGCTTGTTCTCGGTTGCTCCAGAGACTAGGACACGGAGTAATGGATTTAAACTAAGAGAAAAGCGATTCCACCTAAACATTAGGAAGAACTTTCTGACGGTGAGGGCTGTTCGACGGTGGAATGGGCTGCCTCGGAGGTGGAGTCCCCATCTTTGGAGGTCTTTAAGCAGAGGCTAGATGGCCATCTGTCGAGAGTGCTTTGATTGTGGGATCCTGCATGGTGGGGGGAGGGTTGGGGTCACTGGGGATGTCGGGGGAGGTAGTTGTTAGTTTCCTGCATTGTGCAGGGGGTTGGACTAGATAACCCTGGTGGTACCTTCCAACTCTATGATTCTATGATTCTATTCTTTCTGAAGAGGTTCAAATCCCCAATCGTATGTGAAAGATTGGGCCAATCACACACTTTCAGCCTAAACTACCACAGAGGGTTGCT
Source organism: Euleptes europaea (assembly GCF_029931775.1). Taxonomy (NCBI): domain Eukaryota; kingdom Metazoa; phylum Chordata; class Lepidosauria; order Squamata; family Sphaerodactylidae; genus Euleptes; species Euleptes europaea. The sequence continues at coordinate 8,708,765 of NC_079319.1, read as the reverse complement.
GTGCGTTAAAACTGAGGAGAGAAGAACAATGTAAGCCACAGGATGTGGTGATGACTGGCAACTTGGAAGGCTTTGAATGGGGAGTAAACAAATGCATGAAGGATGGGGCTATCGATGGGTATCATGATGGATATCTACTCCTTCCAATACCACAGGCAGTATGCCTCTTGATACCAGTTGCTGGGGAGCACGAGTGGGAATATGCTGATGTAGTCATCCTGCTAGGGTTGCTGGGTTCCACCTGGACACTGGCGAGGGATAGGGGGTAGGACTGCCAGATCCAGGTTGGGAAACTCCTGGAGACTTGGTGGTGGAGCCTGGGGTGGACAAGGACCTCAGTGGGATACAATGCCCACCTCAAAAACTTCCATTTTCTCCAGGGAAACTGATCTCTGTAGACTGGAGATGACCTGTAATTCTGGGAGATCCCCAGGTCCCACCTGAAGGCTGGCATCCCTACATCCTGCTTGTGGTCTTCCTAGAGGAAGCTGGTTGGCCACTGTATGAATAGAACAAGAACATAAGAGCAAAAGAAAGGTCATCCTGGATCAGACCAGCATCTATCAAGTCCAGCAGTCTGTTCACACAGTGGCCAAGCAGGTGCCTCTAGGAAGACCACAAACAAAATGACTTCAGCAGCATTCTCCTGCCTGTGTTCCAAGGCACCTCATACAATGGGCATGCTCCTCTGATCCTGGAGAGAATAGCTATGCATCATGACTAGCGTTCATTTTGACTAGTAGCCATGATAGCCCTCTCCTCCATGAACATATCCACTCCCCTCTTAAAGCCTTCCAAGTTGGAAGCCATCACCACCTCCTGGGGCAGGGAGTTCCACCATTTAACTCTGCGTTGTGTGAAGAAATACTTTCTTTTCTCTGTTTTGAGTCTCTCACCCTCCAGCTTCAAAATGCGGGATTAGATGAGCGTTTGGTCTGATCCAGCGGGGCTCTTCTTCTGCTTTTCGTTTCCATGTTGCTTGTTGCTTGGCGATCACTTCAGGACTCGGAGATGTTCTCGGCATGCTGAGCGGTTCTTGGCTATCAGGTCCTGAGTGGTTCTTGGCTATCAGGTGGTGCTTCGAGCCATCTCAGCCCTCCCCAAACTTGCATTTTACAGACAGCATCCAAAGTGTTCTATAAGCCAAAAATGCACCACCCTAAGCAGTCTCACGGAGTATTTTTGAAGTTGGGCTGGCTTGGTTTCCACGCAGTTCGTTCAAAGTAGCTCGCAGCTTCTGAGTTTAAGGGCTTGTTCTCTGCTGGCTGCACTGCCATGACAGCTATTTTGAGCTTGTTATTTCACAGGTTATCATGAACTTGCAAAGATTCATTTTCACTCTCCTGTCATCACTTTTCTGAGGCAATGTATTTTTTTCCCCTCCCCTTTAACGGTTTCATACCTTTCGAAAGCGCAGGAGCGTAAAGAATGAGATGCGGAATTGCTCAGGAGGGGGGTACTTCTCTGGAGCTCGGGGAACTATTCTGAAGGCCTTTGTTTGAGAACAGGTGGTGCTTTTGATGAATGCATAAGGATGGGTGCCAGCCCTCCCAACGGTTTCTGAAGCACTTGGCTTGGCTGAACCGAGGGATGTTATTTCAGAAGCATATTGGGTATCTTGATAACTGTGTGAATGTCACCAGGACAGTGTCGGGGGGGTCTCATTGACATGAAATAAAGGTGTCTGGTGGAAAGTGCTGTCAACTCTCAGCTAACGTATGGTGACTCCATAGCGTTTTCAAGGCAAGAGATGATTGGAGGTGGTTTGCCACCACCCGCCTCTGCATTGCATCCCTGGACCTTCTCGGGGGTCTTCCATCCAAGTGCTAACCAGGGGTAACCCTGCTTAGACTTCAAAGAAGAAGAAGAAGAACAGGAGGAGGAGTTGGTTTTTATATACTGACTTTTTCTACCACCTAAGGAAGAATCAAACCTGCTTACAATCACCTTCCCTTCCTTTCCCCACAATGGACACCTTGTGAGGTAGTGGGGCTGAGAGAGCTCTAAGGGAGCTGTGACTAGCCCAAGGCCACCCAGCTGGCTTCATGTGGAGGAGTGGGGAAACCAACCCAGTTCTCCAAATTCGAGTCCACTGCTCCAAACCACTGCTCTTAACCACTACACCAGCAAGCTTTGATGGGATTGGGCTAGCCCGGACCATCACGGTCAGGGTGAAATGAAGATGTATAATTGGCTTTAATTTGGGAACCCTGAATAATAGTTGTTACCTCCTTGAACTCAAGTGAAGGGGAGGTTGAGGGTGGACATGATTGCTCTTTTTAAGTATTTGAAGGACTGTCACTTGGAGGAGGGCAGGGAGCTGTTCCTCTTGGCAGCAGAGTATAGGAGTCATAATAATGGGTTTAAATTGTGGGTGGAATATAAAGGTAAAAAAAGGTGGTCCCCTGTGCAAGCTTCGGGTCATTACTGACCCATGGAGTGACGTTGACCCATGGAGTGACGTCACATCCCAACATTTACTAGGCAGACTATATTTACGGGGTGGATTGTCATTGCCTTCCCCAGTCGTCTACTCTACACTTTACCCCCAGCAAGCTGATTTGACCGACCTTGGAAGGATGGAAGACTGAGTCAACCTTGAGCCGTCTACCTGAAACCTACTCCCTTCGGGATCAAACTCAGGTCGTGAACAGAGTTTTTGGCTGCAGTACTGCAGCTTACCGCTCTGTGCCACGGGGCTCCTTGGGTGGAAAGGTAAAAGTAAAAGGTAAAGGTCCCCTGTGCAAGCACCGGGTCATTCCTGACCCATGGGGTGACGTCACATCCCGACGTTTCCTAGGCAGACTTTGTTTACGGGGTGGTTTGCCAGTGCCTTCTCCAGTCATCCACACTTTACCCCCAGCAAGCTGGGTACTCATTTTACTGACCTCGGAAGGCTGGAAGGCTGAGTCAACCGTGAGCCGGCTGCCTGAAACAAACTTCCATTGGGATTGAACTCAGGTCGTGAGCAGAGCCTGGACTGCAGTACTGCAACTTACCACTCTGCACTACGGGGCTTCTTGGGTGGAAAGGGGGGGATTTTTTACAGTAAGAATTGTTCGACAGTGGAATCAGCTCCCTAGGGAGGTGGTGATCTCCCCCTCTCTGGCAGTCTTTAAGCAAAGGCTGGACAAGCACTTGTCAGGGATGCTTTGGCTGACCCTGCATTAAGCAGGGGGTTGGACTAGATGGCCTGTATGGCCCCTTCAGAGGTCACACTGAAGATCTGCAACACTCTTGCCATGTATGTTGATTCAGCTTGGGCCAATGGCTCTCTCTCACGCTCATCTTCCTTGTCGGGGTGCCCCTTTAATAGCTGCCTCTTTAATATCAGTTTGATCTGCAGCAGTGATCAGGCTTCCTCCTTTACTTACATGCGATCAAAAGCTTCAGCTGCCCATTTCTTCATATTAAGCCTCTATTAAAGGAGCATATTTTTTTCCTAGCCAGTTACTTCTTTACACAGGAGAAAGACTCCGTCTCTGCTGCTTCGGAAACCAGACTGGGCCTAAGGCAAGACGACAGACTCAGTTTGTTCCTGGCTGGTGACGTAATGTCTGGCAAAAGCATCTATCCCAATAATCATTATTCTCATTTTAAAATACTATCCTAAGGATTTTCTTCATTGACTGACACATCCCGTCCATTTCAGTAATACGTAGGTTTGCCAACCTCCAGGTGCTGGGGGAAAAAAAGGCACCACTGTACCAATATCTAAAGATAAGGAACTTAGTACAGGAGCGAAACATACAACGAAGTGCAAAAGTACAAACTTTATATGCTACAAAAATTACCCAAAAGTGACAAGGTATCTATATAAATAATACACCACCAACAAAGACAAATGATGTGGCTATGTACAAGAAAAAATAAATGTTCATGAAGTAAGGTAGTTTTCTCATAACATGTCTTTCTATAGTAGATGGGTAGCCTCCTAACGTGAGGGATCCAGAAAGAAGAAACTTCACAATGAGGAGACGATCGTTTCGAGTTTCACAAAGCAACTCTTCATCAGTCCTTCCTATATTTCATACAAAAATGTATACTAGATATTTGTTCATACATTCACAATTTTTAAATGGAGTACCAATAAAAATTATACTTACAAAAATCTCTTGTACAATCATATGTTTAAACACATTCCCATTCCGGGTAAAGTTTCAAAACGCCAAGTTTGTATAGCTTCCCCAGAGGGGTAAGAGCCAGCACAATCCCACTAAGGGTAAGAATTGAAGTGTAGCAATCATAATAGTCTTTGTTGTTGGCGTATTATTTATATAACCTCCAGGTGCTAGCAGGAGATCTCCTGCTATTACAACTGATCTCCAGCCAATAGAGATCCCCTGGAGAAAATGGCAGCTTTGGCAGTTGGACTCTATGGCATTGAAGTCCCTCCCCTCCCCAAACCCCGCCCTCCTCAGGCTCTGCCCCAAAAATCTCCAGGTATTTCCCAACCCCGAGCTGGAAACCCTAGTTATACAGTGTGATGCTCTTTAGTATTTTATTTCTTTGAAGAGGAGGATGAGAGATTCAAAACAGATAAAAGGTCTATAAAAGTACACAATATATGGAGAGAGTGGACAGGGAGAAGCGTTTCTCCCTCTCTCATAATACTAGAATGCGGGGTCATCTGCTGAAGCTGGAGGGTGAGAGATTCAAAACTGATAAAAGGAAGTATTTCTTCACACAACACATAGTTAAATTGTGGATCTCCCTGCTCCATGATGTGGTGATGGCTGCCAGCTTGGAAGGCTTTAAGAGGGGAGTGGACATGTTCATGGAGGAGAGGGCTATTCATGCTCCACGATGTGGTGATGGCTGCCAACTTGGAAGGCTTTAAGAGGGGAGTGGACATGTTCATGGAGGAGAGGGCTATTCATGGCTACTAGTCAAAATGGATGTTAGTCATGATACATATCTATTCTCTCCAGGATCAGAGGAGCATGCCTATTATTTTGGGTGCAGTGGAACACAGGCAGGATGGTGCTGCTGCAGCCGTCTTGTTTGTGGGCTTCCTAGAGGCACTTGGTTGGCCGCTGTGTGAACAGACTGCTGGACTTGATGGGCCTGGGTCTGATCTAGCATGGCTTTTCTTATGCCCTGTGTTCCTTTTTGGTGTCATGGCAAATGTCACCCCGGTTTCTCTCACCACACCTGTTGACCGAAGAAATTATGGAACCTGAATTACTTACTGCAAGGGTGTCTTCAGCCCCGCTACATTCCACATCTCGTAACCAAGGGGGAATTACCCCCAGAGAAAAGAAAGAAAAATATGATTACCAAGCAACTCCCTAGATCCTTTAATCCCCTTTCTCTTCTCAAATGGCGCTTAAAAATGCAAGCAGAATTTATTTAACCAAGAGAGATGGGAAATCAAAGCAGGATATCTGTATGGAAACTCAGACTTTGACAACACAATTGACAGCTGGAATGGCAGAGGTGAGGGAGTCTCCCTCTTTCTCTCTCTCTCTTTCTAAGACCTTCTGAAAGCCTCTCATGTTCTTTCAAGAGTGTCTTGCAGCTTGGCTGGCTTTTTGTCCTGCTTCTGCTGTTCTTGGAGCTCTTGGTGGCGTTTTCGATCTCCAGAGCTGGCAGTTCTCCTTTAGGCTCCTCAGCAGGCTACGGTGTTTGTTCCACATGACACTCCTTCTCCCCAGATGTTGCCCTTCTTTTCTCTCTCCTCAGAAATCTCTTGTCTCAGACACCTCTTATGGCTTCTCGACAGGGACAATGAAAAACCTTTCCCTCCCAAACTCCATCAGAAGCCCAAACACACAGGAGTACACAAATGTTAACTGCATTATGTGGTAAATATATATATATATTTTTGGGGGGTGGCATATATGATTGCATCATGATTTTTTTTGGGGGGGTGCATTGTTTCCCCACAATGCCCCTTTTCTGTCCATTGCGTTGGTTAACCGCTGCACAAAACGTCTGAAGTCAAATTGACACAGAGTATGCTCTTTAGTGATGTTTTCTCATGCAGAAGTGCACATTGGAGTCATAGAAGGGAAAATGCAAATGAGCTGGGGGGAAAAAAACCGAGAAAAAAGTGGGAAACGGCATGCTGAGTCCTCAGTAGGAAAAAAAAGGAAGAATAATGAAGGAATCTTCATGCATGGGTTGGATTTTGGAAAAAAGGCCAAGTAATTTGGAATGCCCACATTTGGAAAGAAAATCAGATGATGAGAATTTCTGAAGCAGTCCTAACAGCGGCGGGGAGGTAGCCAGTGATTCGCGCGGGTGTCTTTCTGTGGTTTGTAATGCGAGACGGAGCAGCTAATAATTTAGCAAATGTAAAAACAGCTTCAAGAAACAAGAACCTAACCACAATGCATTAGATTAATGACAAAATCATGTTTTGCAATTTTCAACAATTTTAATTTATGAAGAACGCTGCTCTGCCAGAGCTATGCAAAACTAATATTTCTTCATGCAGCCTGGAGTCTGGGAAACGGGGGCTCCTGCTCATTATAGGCTGAGCACGAACCGTCTGCTTGCTCTTGTTTAGTTAAAATCAGATATAATGAGCTTTCAAGAAATCAGTGCTCAGGAAAATGACTGTATATTTATGCAGCCTTGCTTGTTTGCAGTTCTAGATTTATTTGTGACGCTGTGGACCTTTGCAGCAGGATCGTGGCTGTGCGTTGCCCAGATTCCTGCAACCGAGGGTAGAGGAAAAAAGCATTACGGGGAAAAATGAAATGTATGTCATTATGACCAGCGAAGTGTCTATGGAAGGGGCTGTACTTGGCAAATATGCACACTCTATGTAGGCGAGAGACAGATGAATGTGAAATGGTGTTCAAAACTTGAACACATGAAGCTGCTTTCGACTGAATTAGACCATTGTTCCATCAAGGTCAGTATTGTCTACTCAGACCGACAGTGGCTCTCCGGGGTATCAGACAGAGGTTCTTCACATCACTGACTTCCTTGCCTTTTTCAACTGGAGATGCTGGGGATTGAAGCTGGGACCTTCTGCATGCAAAGCAGAGGCTCTACCACTGAGCCACGGCTTTCCCCCATCCTTGGTCCATCAAGGTCAGTCTTGTCTATTCAGTGGCTCTCCAGGGTCTCACTTGCCACACACAGCGTGGTGTAGTGGTTAAGAGTGGTGGTTTGGAGCGGTGGACTTTGATCTGGAGAACCGGGTTTGATTCCCCACTCCTCCACATGAGCAGTGGACACATGAACACATGAAGCTGCCTTATACTGAATCAGACCTTTGGTCCATCAAAGTCAGTACTGTCTACTCTGACCGGCAGCGGCTCTCCAGGGTCTCAGGTAGAGGTCTTTCACATCACTTTCTTGCCTGGTCCTTTTAACTGGAGATGTCGGGGATTGAACCTAGACCTTCTGCATGCCAAGCAGATGCTCTATCACTGAGCCACAGTCCGTCCCCTCTATCACTGAGCCACAGCCCCTCTGCCTCAGACAGATATTTTTCACAGCACCTACTAGCTATTGGGATACTTGGTTAATATATTAGCGTTTGGCCAGTCATAGAAGTATGATATTGAGTGCAATGAATGAATCTCTCATGAAGTATATTGCAAAAAAGAGAGAGTAAAAAATACATTTATTCAAGTAGATTCAGCTCACATTCAGGTTGCAGTCAAAAGGAGCGAGAGAAGCCCAATCTAAAGATACTTTCCCCATCTCATGTGGCCAGCTGATCCGGCATCATGTGTATGTAGGGTTGCCAGGTCCCTCTTCACCACTGGCAGAAGTTTCTTGGGGTGGAGGGGTGGGGTTTGGGGAGGGGAGGGACTTCAATGCCATAGAGTCTAATTGCCAAAGCGGCAATTTTCTCCAGGGGAACTGATCTCTATCAGCTGGAGATCAGTTGTAATAGAAGGAGATCTCCAGCTAGTACCTGGAGGTTGGCAACCCTATGTTGGCAGTATGAGGGCATTGCTTCTACAGGAGAGAACTGTAGAGAGACATGTGACTCCATGACTCCATCCCAGTAGTTCTCTTCACGACCTCATCCATCTTGGCAGCTGTGTTCACTTATCCAGATGGGGTGGGGGGAGTAAACACTGGTGTCTTTGCCTTTCCGCAAGAACCTTAATGTTCAGACAAATGGTTCTCTGATGCTTTGGGGACTGTGGTCTGAGCAAATGTTACAAGGTCTGACCTATTTTCAGCAGCTGTGCTTTTAGCAAGGAAGGGGAGGCTTAGGGGAAGGGGAGATTTCTAGGCCAGAAAAAAGAGACATTGTTTCTGAGCAGAAGTAATAGGTGTAGGCCACTGGCCAAGAAGGTTAGGAAACCCTCAGAACTTCTGTTCATATAATAAGCCCAGGGCTGGTTCCAGGTTTTGGGGGCCCTTGGCAGACTGACTGAGAGGCTCCTATATGCTGAACCCCCTTCTTATACATCCCCATATAGTTGCCATATGGAAGAAGAAGAAGAAGAAGAAGAGTTGGTTTTTATATGCCCACTTTCTCTACCACTTAAGGGAGACTCAAACTGTCTTACACTCACCTTCCCTTCCCCTCCCCACCACAGGCACCCTGTGAGGTAGGTGGGGCTGAGAGAGCTCTAAGAGAGCTGTGACTAGCCCAAGGTCACCCAGCTGGCTTCTTGTGCAGGAGTGGGGGAGCAAATCCAGTTTACCAGATTAGCCTCCACCACTCATGTGGAGGAGTGGGAAATCAAACCCGGTTCTCCAGATCAGAGTCCACTGCTCCAAACCACCACACCATACTGGGGAGGGCAAGTGTGTGGAAGGGAGGGAACTCTGCAGGGTATAATACCATAGAGTTCACCCTCCAAAGCAGCCATTTTCTCCAGGGGAACTGATTTCTATTATTTGGAGATTAGTCATAATTCTAGTTCAGACCCCTCCTGGAGGTTGGCAACCCCAGCTACTAATTCAATTTTCTGACTATCACACAGCACTCGATAAGATGGGGTCACTATATATGTCATAAACATATAATTAATAACAAAATTAATGGTTTGGAAAAAAAAACAGAACTCCATCTCAAACAGATATGCAGACCAAAAAAATGCATGCATGCAAAAAAGAAAGGAACAAAAGAAACAAAAAGAAACTGATATAAAAAATATTTCATTGGCATTGGCTTGGCTACTTAAAATTGGGTTTTAAAATGTACCCAAATCCCTGGAAGGTGGAGATGGTTTATCTTTTCCTGCAGGGGAAACATCCACTGGTGGTAGTAGAAAGCGCCGTCAAGCCACAGCTGACTTCTGGTGACCCCGGAGGGTTTTCAAGGCAAGAGACGTTCAGAGGTGGTTGGCCATCGCCTGCCTCTGCATAGCACCCCTGGTTTTCCTCAGGGGTCTCCCATCCAAGTACTAACCAGGACCAAGCCTGCTTAGCCTCTGAGATCTGAGATCAGGCAATAGTGGGCTATCCAGATCAAGGTAATTATCCACTAGCTACCCAGGAAAGCCTGAAGAGGAGAAGACTGAGAGGGGGTATGATAACCATCTTCAAGGACTTGAAGGGCTGTCATATAGAGGATGGTGCCAAGTTGTTTGCCCCAGAAGGTCAGACCAGAACCAACGGGTTGAAATTAATCAAAAGAGGGAGGCCATCTTCTGGGCATGGAGTAGGGGTCACTGGGGGTGTGGGGGGAGGTTGTTGTGAATTTCCTGCATTGTTCAGGGGGTTGGACTAGATGACCCTGGTGGTCCCTTCCAACTCTATGATTCTATTATTCTAAACTGTACTCTCTCCTTGACTGTCTCCAGTTTTGGCTGCCGATGCACACTGCTACATATTTTCCCCCCTTCAGGAATGCAAGGAGGTGAAGAACAGGAGTAGAAGAGAGATGGACGCATTATCTAGGGTAATGTGATTGGACTGAGGGCAATGCTGGGGCAGCCGCACCAGGATCGCCGTCTTCCAACTGCGATTCCATTTCTCCCTATAGTATCCATTGATCCTGTGCTATTCTCTCTGTAAATTGGCACAAGTATCGGAATTGTGGACACTTGCACATCAGAAAGGATGGCAGAAATGAGAAAAGTACATTAACCTTTGGAACATGAATTACAGTGGAGACCCAGGAGGGTTGTCAAAGGTGTTGACTGCGTTCCTAATAATATATTGTTAAGAGCCCTGCGGTGCAGCTATTGAAAGCTTTGACGTGCCTTGCCCACTAACAACAAATGTCCATTTTTCAGGTTGTGTTTGAATTTTGAGCTCAATTGGTGATGGGGGGGGGGGAGTTTGACTTGGTCCAGAGAGAGTAAGAGCGAGAGAGCGAGAGAGAGTATGTTTTGGAAGAAGAAAAAGAAGAAGAGTTGGTTTTTATATGCCGGCTTTCTCTACCACTTAAGGGAGAATCAAACCAGCTTACAATCACCTTCCCTTCTTTTCTCCACAACAGACACCCTGTGAGGTAGGTGGGGGCTGAGAGAGTGTGACGAGCCCAAGGTCACCCAGCTGGCTTCATGTGTAGGAGTGGTGAAATCAACCCAGTTCACCAGATTAGCGTCCGCCACTCATGTGGAGGAGCGGGGAATCAAATCCGGTTCTCCAGATCAGAGTCCACCTCTCCAAACCACCGCTCTTAACCACTACACCACGCTGGTATGGTCAGTGATAATCTTGGGCATGGGTCTCAAACTCATTTATTACGAGGGCCGGACATGACATGAATGTCACTTGGTCGGGCTGGGCCATGCTTTGGCAGCTTAGATCAAGAGGTGGGGTGGGTGGGTGGCTGCCTCAGCTGGCTCACAAGCCGGATAAGAGTTCTCAAGGAGCCGGAGCCGGCCCATGGGCCTTATGTTTGACACCCAGGGTCTTGGGGAACCGCAGGAGACAAAGTTTGCTCGAGCAAGTATATATGACTTTTTGAGACTCCCAGATCCTAGGACAATGCTCTATCTAACCACTACACTACACTACCACTCAATGTTGATCGTGCCCTTCCCGATCCGAGCAAGAACAAGTGGAGCAGGAAAATCAGCAGCAAGATCCTGAAGGATGCATGAGCGTCAGAAATACAGCCGAGCTTAGATAATATGTTAATAGCATTTGGCATTAATAATAGAAAAAGTCCTATAAAAAAACAATAAGAGCTGTTTATGTCACTCCCAATAATGCCAGCATTGTACTCCCCCCTGTCGCCAGCTTGTGTATTTTGATCCAGTCCTAGGCCCGGTCACTGTGAGCTTTGCCTCATCTTTCTATTACACATTACACTTCAGGGAAATAAAACAGACACCCGTTAGATTCATCGCCGCAGATGGCCCGCGATGCTGTGCCGTGTCTTAAATTACAGCAAAAACAAGCTGAACCTGGCTGTTGTGCAAAAGAAAAATGGCCGTTCAAATGGCTCATGGGGTCGGTAACGCATGGCGGCGCATCCGTTACCACCCAGAAACGGTGCAGCCGTCCGAATGAGGAATGGGCAAATCCCATTGATTTCTAGAAACTCCCAGCCACCTTCGGAGAGGAAGGTTCACGCGATTGCTTTTCTGTGGCCTTGGGCAACCGGCTACCTCTCAGCCTCGGCTTCCCCACAAGTGGGCGACTGATCTCCTAAGGTCATTTGGAAGATAAACATGATAAAACCTGGGGGAGGGAAAGCTTTGCGAGTTCAAGATGATGTAGAAAAAAATGAGCACTAAAAATAGCAGGGCTTGCTCTGGCCACACAGGGGCTCTTTAAACTGTTCAGACTCACATTGCACACCAGTATGGGTCACAGAATCATAGAGTTACAAGGGGCAATACAGGCCATCTAGTCCAACCCCCTGCTTGATGCAGGATCAGCCTAGAGCATCCCTGACAAGTGTTTGTCCAGCTTTTTCTGAAAGATTGCATTAATCGGGTTTCTGCATAGCAGATCAGTGTGAGGATCTACAGTACCTTGGAGAACTTGGAGAACTCCCTGAGATCTCAAGTGTTACTCTAATGATGTCAAAAGGGCTACTGCTCCCAGGCAGGCATTGGACACACGTATGAAGCTGCCTGATACATAATCGGACCATTGGTTAATCAAGGCCAGTACTATCTACTCAAACTGGCGGAGGCTTCCCAGGACCTCAGCCAGAGGTTTTTTCACAGCATCAACTTCCTGAGCCTTTTCTTAAAAGATGGAGATGCCAGGGATTGAGCCTGTGATGCCAAGCAGGTGTTCTCTCACTGAGCCGTGGCCCTTTCCTTGACATGATGTCTGCATCAGCCCCACCTCTTTGCTGATTTGGTAGGGGAACTCACTTGTCGGGCTTGTAGGAGGAGCCAGCATGGTGTAGTGGTTAAGAGCGGTGGTTTGGAGCTGTGGACGCTAATCAGGAGAACTAGGTTTGATTCCCCACTCCTCCACATTGGCAGCGGAGGCTAACCTGGTGAACCGGGTTGCTTTCCACACTCCTACACACGAAGCCAGCTGGGTGACCTTGGGCTAGTCACAGTTCTCTCTTAACTCTCTCAGCCCCACCTACCTCACAAGGTGTCAGTTGTGGGGAGAGGAAGGGATGGAGATTGTAAGCCAGTTTGATTCTTCCTTAAGTGGCAAAGAAGTCAGCATATAAAAACCAACTCTTCTTCTTATGAATTGCCTGAAACACAAACATAATTTGCAGAAATGAAATTTCAGTCTGTGTAACTCACCCTGCTCACATCGATCCTTTGTGAGCCTTTCCTCTCCCTTCCTTCCCTCCCTGACAATATACCCATTTTTTAAATTTAAGTTTGTAGAGGCCATGGGACAGGGATCTGCCTTTTGCTTATGTTATTCTCTGAAGCACCAGGTATACCGGTGGGGGCAAATCAATCAATCAATCAATTAGGCAGCTGGAGCTTTCCCTATTACTTTCCCTATCTTAATATCAGAACTGGGGGGGGGGATCCACTTCATCTGCTTGGTTTTAGCTTTTTCGCCTGCTGTTAAAGGCACTGGAAGGAGCAAGGCCAGCAAAAATGTTAACAACTCCAGCTTCAAGCTGTGACCCATCTCTCACGCTGCCTGCCTCTGACTCATTGCCTACGGTTTTTGGGTTTTTTTTCTTTTTTTTTGTCTCGGTTCAGTTTCCACTAATGTTTGCTTGCTTGCAGCCACTTTATACAATTTTGAGAGTCAAACTGATAAACTTGTTCCCATACAGTACCACTCTGGGCTGCTGGGGGAGGGAGGATTGCATGTATGAATGCTCCCCTAATGGGGAAAAATAATTTATGGGAGAAATATAGCACCTTAGAGATGCTGATCTTTTCTCCATGACAGTCTAGCCCAGGGGTCCCCATGGCACCCACGGACAGCTTTCTTAGAATTTTGGGAAGGGAGGACAGCCAGGTGGGGATTATCATAGAATCATCAAGTTGCAAGGGACCACTGGGATCATCTAGTCCAACCCCCTGCACAATGCAGGAAATTCACAACTACCCTCCCCCCCACATACCCCAGTGACCCCTACTCCATGCCCAGAAGATGGCAAAGGTGCCCTCCCTCTCATGATCTGCCTAAGGTCATAGAATCAGCATTGCTGTCAGATGGCCGTCTAGCCTCTGCTTAAAAACCTCCAGGGAAGGAGAGCTTACCACCTCCAGAGGAAGTCTGTTCCACTGAGGAACCACTCTGTTAGAAAATTATTCCTAATTTTGCCCAGCAAGGTATCTGATTGAGCATTAGAGAGCATTGTACCGGCAGCGACAAACCAAGAAAGGGAGGTTGGGGTGGTAGTGGATTGCTCGGTGAAGATGTCAACCTATTGTGCAGCTGCTGTGAAAAAGGCAAATTCCATGCTGGCCATAATTAGGCGAGGAATAGAGAATAAAACTGCTGCTATCATACTGCCCTTGTACAAATCTATGGTGAGACCACACTTGGAATACTGTGTACAGTTCTGGTCACCACACCTCAAAAAGGATATTGCAGAGCTTGAGAAGGTGCAGAAAAGAGCAACTAAAATGATCAAGGGACTGGAGCAACTGCTTTATGAGGAGCAGTTAAAACGCTTAGGGCTGTTTAGCTTGGAAAGAAGGCTGTTAAGGGAAGAAATGATAGAGGTCTATAAAATTATGCACTGTATGGAGAGAGTGGACAGGGAGAAGCTTTTCTTCCTCTCTCATAATGCTAGAACGTGGGGTCATCTGCTGAAGCTGGAGGGTGATAGCTGAGCTTATGTTCTTGTGTTCTTCCTTGGTGGTCTCCCATCAAAGTACTGGCCCTGCTTAGCTTCTGAGATCTGATGCAATCGGGCTATATCATGCCACCTTCCCTTCCAGGGACATGTTACATGCTTATAAAATTCTACATGGAGTAGAAATACAGAGCTGGAAGGGACCATCCAACCCCCCTGCAAGAAATTCACAACCACCTGCCCCGGTCACCCCAATGACCCCTGGTCTATGCCCAGAGGAAGGCAAAAAGCTTCCAGGATCCCTGGCCAATCTGGACTGGAGGAAAAGTCCTTCCTGACCTCAAAGTGGCAACGAGTAGAGAAAGTGGAGAGAGAAAACTTTCACTCTCCCATTATATTAAAGTACATGGTCACTCAATTACATTGATGGAGAGTAGATCCAGGACAGACAAAAGCAGGTCTTCACTCAGAAAGTAATTGGAATTGTGTATCTCACTATTGCAGGACATAGCGACAACCATTTGTTTAGTCAGCTTGAAAAGGGTTTACACAAATTCATCAAGAAAATCTACTAGCGGTTATTAGACACAAGGCAGGCTTCAACTCCCACCAATTCAGCTCACTTCCTGCTCGCCAGCAGCAAATTGTCTCTGGCTCCTGCATTTTGCGTCCACTGAAGTTTGTGAACCATCTTCAAGGGCAGCCCCATGTACAATGAGTTACAGTAATCAAGTCTGGATGCTACTTCGGCATGAATGACTCTTTACTGAATTGTGAAAAAGGGTCTAGGCTACTTTCCTATGTCCATACAGTGAAGCAGAAGGCCACAGGTGTAGAGGTGTAAGGCCATGGTGACCCTATGAATCAATGTCTGTGGACTGCCAAAAAGAAGAAGAACAAATCAGTGGGTTATAGATCAAATCAAGCCTGAACTGACCCTAGAAGTTGAAATGACTATCGTACTAACTGAGGCTATCGTACTTTGGTCACATTAGGAGAAGACAAGAATCACTGGAAAAGACAATCATGCTAGGAAAAGTTGAGGGCAGCAGGAAAAGAGGGGGACCCAACAAGAGATGGATTGACTCAAAGGAAGCCACGCCCCTCAGTTTGCAAGACCTGAGCAAGGCTGTTAAAAATAGAACATTTTGGAGGACATTGATTCATTGGGTCACCATGGGTCAGAAGCGACTTGATGGCACAACACACACACACACACATGTATCCGCTTTCTCTCCACAGGGTCTTGGACCACCGAACCAAATAGCATTATGTGTCTATTTGCTCCTCTTGATGTCTCAAAAATGGTGCCCTACGGTTGAACTGAAAGCACAGCACCCTTTTTCAGGGCATGATCTTACACCTCTACACCTGTAGCCTTCTGCTTCATGGTATGGACATGGGAGAGTAGCCTAGTGTCTTTTTCACCGTTCAGTAAAGAGGGTCCATGAGTCATATTCAACTCTCAAGACAAGGTTCATGGTTAATCAAGCTGTAAAGGAATGCTGATTTGATGCACACCTTAAGATATCACAGGAGCATGATTGAGAGTGATTGGTTGGCAGGCCCAGAGAGAATTGTACCTTCATTGTGTGATGGGCTGTGTAACAAAGGCTGCATCTTTCAGGTTGGGCGGATACTTTAGTGATAGCAGCAAATGCCAAAAGCAGGGAAGTCAGGAGGCCAACTTTGGTGTCCACCCTTCCATAGATCCCATTCAGATCTGGGGTGTTGAGGTCCTAGTGGATTGATTCAAAGAGAAGCTGTCACATGAAGGTTATTCTGGACAAAGTTGATGCATTAGTCCTACGTGAATGTTCGAAACCTACACACAGTAGGAAGCAGGATTTTGCTGACCTGATACACCCCTGATCCTGCTTGCCACATGAGTGCTGGAATCCATGTATCGAGTTAAAATATTTATATCCCTCCAGATCTCCTTAGATTCAAAGTGGCTAACAAAGCAACTGCCCTGATTTGGATGGCCCAGGCTAGCCCTATCTCAGAAGCTAAGCAGGGTCAGCCCTAGTTAGTATTTGGATGGGAGTGGGAGACCAACAAGGAATACCAGGGTTGCTATGCAGAGGCAGGCAATGGCAAACCACCCCTGTTCGCCTCTTGCCTTGAAAACCCCATAAAGGGTCGCCATCAGCTGCAACTTGATGGCACTTTACACACACACACAATCACACACAATTCGAAGCCCCCAAAGTCTGGGCAGAAATTCAAATGGAGAGGGTTTCAGCACCGGGCATATTCAGTTCTTTGGTGAGTACTGAGTTGGGCAAAGACTTCAGCTCAGAAAGCAGAGACTGTTGTCTTATTCCTTTTTGTTTTAACAAGCTTTGGGTCATGTTCCATCTTGAAATTCAGTGTGAATCAAGGGTTTCTCATTATATCAGCTAGATTCAGGGCATGACCTTTCTGTGATTGAAAATTATTTTAGACATGTCCCACACTTTCTCTTTCATACTCTTTCTAACAAAAGGAGGGCGAATGAAAGGGAGGGGGTCTTCTCTGTTGTTTGCCTTTTATCTGCTCTGGATTGCTGAATTGTGAAACTGGAATTGCTGATCTAGTTTTTGTACAAGTGTTTGACCAGCGGTGGGGAAAACTTCGCTGTCTGCGCCTTTGTCAAACTATGAACCTATCAGTTAGAGGTCCCTTGGTAGCCGCACTTATTTGTCCCAGGTTTTCACACAGAATCACAGCATAGAAGAAGAAGAGTTGGTTTTTATATGCTGACTTTCTCTACCACTTAAGGGAGACTCAAACCGGCTTACAATCACCTTCCCTTCAACTCCTCACAACAGAAACCCTGTGAGGTAGGTGAGGCTGAGAGAGCTCTAACAGAGCTGTAACTTGCCCAAGGTCACCCAGCTGGCTTTATGTGTCGGAGTGGGGAAACAAATCCAGTTCACCAGATTAGCCTCCACCACTCATGTGGATGAGAGGGGAATCAAACCCGGTTTTCCAGATCAGACTCCACCCCTCCAAACCACCGCTCTTAACCATTTCAGTTGGCATAGACTAGAGAAGGATGTAAACAAGAAATGCCAAAGAGGATTCAGTTTGTGCATGTAAGATATTAAAAAATTAAATGTACCATCCTTTCCACAACCATTATCTCTCTTGATGCATGCATCCTCCCCCCCCCAATGCCAATGGGTTGATGATTTGCTCACAATTTAAAACAAGTAGCAACTCTTAAGAAGAAGAAGAAGAGTCCACTTTTCTCTTCATTTAAGGAGTCTCAAAGCAGCTTAGAATCACCTTCTGTCCCCTTCCCACATCAGACATCTTGCGTGGTAGGTGGGACTGAGAGAGTTCGGAGAAAACTGTGACTGGCCCAAGGTCACCCAGCAGGCTTCATGTGAAGGAGTGGGGAAACCAACCCAGTTCACCAGATTAGAGTCCACCACCCATATGGAGAAGTGAGGAATCAAACCTGGGTCTCCAGATTAGAGTCCACCACTCTTCCCCCCTGCACCATGCTGGGTCTCACTTTAGCACATACAGTTGACTGACTTGCTTGGATTATGTGCGCCCCAGAGGCTTTATGTCTGTGCTTTTACCTTAACAGTCTTGGCGAGCTATTTTTTATCTGGTCGATGAATCATGATTTTGCTCCTTTGCTCATTTTTGTCATTGGTGGTAAGTGCCATCAAGTCCCAGCTGACTTACGGCGACCTCTGAGGGTTTTCAAGGCAAGAGGTGTTTAGCGGTGGTTGGCCATTGCCTGCCTCTGCATGTCTTCTCTACATCTTTCTCTAGTTTTAGCCAACTGAAATGAATGGACTTAGACTTGAATAACTCTCTTTAGGATTGCACTGTTCATCAGGTGTTGTTTGTAGAGCAGCGCCAGTGGATTAACCACCCACCCTTTGTGATTTCTAGGCTTTGTGTACACACCGTTTTCTGCAGTTTTCAGTTTGCATCTTATTTTTCCTGCACAGATTGCTGATACCCACCAGCTCATACATGCATTGATTAAAACACCATGCGGAAATGAATCTTAAATGCAGTCACATCAAGATCCCTGGCTGCACGGTGCTCTAATCAATGTACACATGCAGTCATGCACATCAGTAACCCATACTGAACTCACATAGACTGGCTGCTCATATAATAATACAACATTTTATTAACAATGCGAATTAGTGAAATCTAAACACACCCGTGAGTCCTACATGTGCTATGCTAATGAAACGAACACAAAAAAACATACAAACATGGAGAACATATACAAACAAAGTATCCAATGATAGCAGATTGCCTATTTTCAATATCCAAAGTTGTAGTAGGAATATCCAAAAATGGCTGATAGCCTATTATCAATGTCCTGAGTTGTAATAAAAATAATTAGGTGTAGTCCCATCTGAAGAGTCCATGTGTGAGAAACACATCAAGAAGGACCATCTCCTCTAGAGGCACTCAAAGCCGTTTCGTGTATAAAACACTTCTTCAGTTGTATTCAATCTTCTTATTTCCATTGACAGGCGTAATGTTTCTTCCCCAGTTTATTTAGTATTAGCTACTGCTTACAGCTTTCTTTCTTCCTTGCTAGGATATCAATGCCATCATTGGATACTTTGTTTGTATAGGTTCTCCATGTTTGTATGGGTTTTTTTGGTGTTTGTTTCATTAGCATAGCACATATAGGACTCACGGGTGTGTTTAGATTTCACTAATTTGGATTGTGAATAAAATGCTGTATTATTATATCAGCAGCCAGTCTATGTGAGTTCAGTATTGACTGTTTTTGGACATAGATAGGTATTTCTTTTCATCAGTAACCCATGTCAGAAAACAAAGGAACAGACAAGATTCTGCCAGTTGAAAACTGTGGCTAACCGGGCACACACTCTTCTGGAAATTAATTTTTAAAATTCACCAAGAGAAACTGAAAAGCAGCCGGCGTGGCGTGCAGGGAACATCCAATCCACAGCACTACAGCAAACTAGAGCATGGGCCATCAGCTCATCTTTAACTCACACGTTTATTAACTGACTGCCCTGTCTTATGTGGCTCTGGCTACCCCGATCTCTTCCGATCTTGGAAGCTAAGCAGGGTGAGCCCTGGTTAGTACCAGGTTGCTATAAGACAGAGCAACTTGACAACACTTCCCAACTCCATTGTGTGTGTGTGTGTGTTAAGTGCCGTCACGTCACTTCTGACTCATGGCGACCCTGATTCAATGTCCTCCAAAACATCCTATTGTTCACTGCCTTGTAAACTGAGAGCTGTGGCTTCCTTTGTAGAGGCAATTCATGCCATGTTGGGTCTTCCTCTTTTCTTGCTGCCTTCAACTTTCCCTAGCATGAGCTTTTCCAGTGGGCCTTCTCTTTTCATAATATGATCATAGTGCGATAGCCTCAGTTTAGGCAGAGTTCAGGCTTGATTTGATCTAGAACCTATTTATTTGTCTATCATTAACTACCTTTTCCCCCTGGTGGACAGATACAAAATAGCATTGCTTGATTAATGGTGCATTTTCCTAATAGTTATATAGAGATAAGGTCATGTCTTTAGAGTACATCTAGTTCTTACTGTATATATATCCACTTCCCATAGCTAGCAATCCTGAACTTCTATAATTGCAAATATTCTCCACTTGACTTTCTTTGTGAGTTTCCTTGCATCTAGTTGGTAGCCACTCTCACATGTCTGTCCTAACATTTCTGTCTCCAGGATAGCTTTAATAATTCTTTCTTCCTCCAAATATACTGGTATTGGGAACCTGAGAATACCAATATTTTTGGCTCCAATATATTTGAATCCAAAAAATACTGATTTGTTTTTCTGCTGCACATCCCAACTACTACTAGTCAGGGTTGTAACTGGGGTGGGGGGGAGGGCAGCCACCATCCATAGGGTTGCCAACCTCCAGGTAATAGCAGGAGATATCCTGCTATTACAACTGATCTCCATCCGACAGAGATCAGTTCAAAATATTGTCGAAGGCTTTCACGGTCAGAGTTCATTGGTTCTTGTAGGTTATCCGGGTTGTGTAACCGTGGTCTTGGAATTTTCTTTCCTGACGTTTCGCCAGCAACTGTGGCAGGCATCTTCAGAGTAGTAACACTGAAGGACAGTGTCTCTCAGTGTCAAGGGTGTAGGAAGAGTAATATATAGTCAGAAAGGGGTTGGGTTTGAGCTGAGTATTGTCCTGCAAAAGTATTGTCCTGTAAGTATCAAGATAATGTGCTAATGATGGTATGGTATGTTAATATGGAACCATTGTATCCTGAAACTATGCAAGACTGAAGCACAACCACCACGATTATATGGACTACCTAAAATTCATAAGGATTCCGTTCCACTCCGACCCATCGTGAGTGCCATTGGTTCCCCAACATATGAATTAGCTAAATATTTGACCACCCTCCTACAGGACCACATTGGAAAAACCACTTCTTACATCAAAGATTCAACTCACTTCATCAACAAAATCAGTCCGTTAAGACTCAATCCAAAGGATATATTAATCAGTTTTGATGTTGTATCCCTCTTTACCAAGGTTCCAGTTAAAGACACAATCTCATTGATTAACCAGATTTTTCCAGAAGATATAACAGCCTTATTTCACCATTGTTTGACAACAAGTTATTTCCTATGGGATCAAGAATTTTATGAACAGATCGATGGAGTAGCTATGGGAAGTCCACTCAGTCCAGTAATAGCAAACTTTTACATGGAATATTTTGAAAAGACAGCATTAGAATCAGCACCTTACAAACCTACAGTCTGGTTCAGGTTCGTAGATGATACATTTACCATTTGGAGCCATGGTGAAGAAAAATTAATGGACTTTCTAAACCATCTTAATAATATCCATCCAAACATTCAGTTTACCATGGAAAAGGAAATTGAGGGTAAACTCCCATTTCTTGATACCCTTGTCATCCGTAAATCAAACCTTCAGTTAGGTCACAAGGTCTACCGGAAACCAACTCACACAGATCGCTACTTACACAAAAACTCCAACCACCACCCCCGACAGAAAAGAGGAATAATCAAAACATTAATGGACCGTGCAAGACGGATCTGTGAACCACAGTTTCTCAAGGAAGAAACTAACCATCTAAATCACGCACTGCTAGCAAACGGCTACTCCAAGAATGAAATCAGAAGGGCCATTGAACCAAACAAAAATCAGAAAACTCAAGAAAAACAGTCTCCCATAGGAAAGGTATTCTTGCCATTTATTAAAGGAGTCACTGATAGGATGGAGAAACTTTTGAAAAAACATAACCTACAAACAGTGTTTAAACCCACCAAGAAAATACAACAAATGCTACGATCAGCAAAAGACAAAAGAGACCCCCTCACCTCTGCAGGAGTATATCGTATACCTTGCAGCTGTGGAGAAGTTTACATCGGGACCACAAAACGCAGCATACAAACAAGGATAAAAGAACATGAAAGATACTGCAGACTTGGCCAACCTGAGAAATCAGCAGTGGCTGAACATGGACTGACACAAACAGGACACAGGGTCTTATTCCAAGACACTGAAAGACTGGACAATTCTACCAACTATTTTGTCAGATTGCACAGAGAAGCCATTGAAATTCATAAACATCAGCACAACTTTAACAGAAAAGAGGAGAGTTTAAGAATGAATAAGGCTTGGCTTCCTGCCCTGAAAAACCTCCAGACAAAGACAACATTCAACAATAGCCATACAGATTAGTTTTGGATTACACACATTAACAGATCACTTCAGGATACAATGGTTCCATATTAACATACCATACCCTCATTAGCACATTATCTTGATACTTACAGGACAATACTTTTGCAGGACAATACTCAGCTCAAACCCAACCCCTTTCTGACTATATATTACTCTTCCTACACCCTTGACACTGAGAGACACTGTCCTTCAGTGTTACTACTCTGAAGATGCCTGCCACAGTTGCTGGCGAAACGTCAGGAAAGAAAATTCCAAGACCACGGTTACACAACCCGGATAACCTACAAGAACCAGAGATCAGTTCCCCTGGAGAAAATGGCCGCTTTGGCAATTGGACTCTACGGCATTGAAGCCCCTCCCCTCTCCAAACCCTGCCTTCCTCAGGCTCCACCTAAAAACCTCCCACTGGTGGCTAAGAGGGACCTGGCAACCCTAACCACCCCCGTAGCATGCAAAGAGGACGGCAGAACTGCCTCTCTTGTAGGCCCCTCTGTGCTGGGAAGGAACGGCAGATCTGGCGCCCTCTCCGCATGCCACAGGGGTGGCGGCTGACCTCACCCCCCCCAGTTATAACCCTGCTACTATTGATAGCAGTAGTACCACCACCACTACTAAATGTTATATAGCACCATCAGGCTGGCATCTCACAGCATTTAACACACACATCAAAGAAAGTGTCCTCCTCCCAGTGAATTTACAAACTGACAGCGAGGGGGAAAAGAACGGCGAACGGCTTTGGATTTCTGCTTTTTCTGTGCCCTTTTTGAACATGCTCCCCTCTTCTTTCCCCGGCTCTCCCGCCCCTTCTTTAAATCCATGCATAAAAGAAACACTATCCTAGATTCCTGTCTTTTCAGCAGATCAGTGTTCAGCGGCTTTGTTTAGCCCTGCTATTCAGGCTTCAAGAGGCACATTCTCAAGTTGCAATGTCAGGATTAAAGCCTGGCGTCTGGAGATTGCAGTTGGAAGCGGAGGTGGAGGGGGAAGGAAGGGGTAACGAAAGGGGTAACGAAAGGATGGTGGTGGGCTTGTTTCAGGCGTGGGCATCTGGATCCTCAGTGCCAACTAAAAATGGTAAAAAGTGGTTTGGTCTGGTTCATTTGAGCCTTATCTGGGAAAATAAAAGAGAAAGAACCTTCAAATAAGTCCGGGAAGCAAAAAGGGAGGGGGGAAAAACTGGTAACAGAATTGCCAATAACTTGGGAGTGCTTCTCTATTTGAAGTTCAAACCTAGCATAAGTTACTCATCTGAGTTTCTCTACCACTTAAGGAAGAATCGAACTGGCTTACAGTCACCTTCCCAGCCACCACCTGGAGATTGGCAACCCTACTCTAAGAAGGCAAGGAAACGTGTTAAGCAGCATTTTTGCTCAGTGCCATCCACTGCCGTGGGCCTATGTGGCTAATGGAAAAGGCACAAAAAATAAAATAACGCACTGTAGATGGCCCAAAGAAGAGCTGTGATTGTTTGTTTAAAAGCCCAAATGGATTTCCAAGGGGTTATTTTGTGTTGCGCTGAAGACACTCCTCCTTATTCAGCAGCTCACAAAAGCAGAAAAACACTATCATCAGGTCTGCCGAAGAAAGGTACCTGGCAAAGAGGAAGGCCGCCTTTGTATGGCATTGACAAAGGGTGTAACAATAGGGGAGGGGGGGAGAAGAAGGAGACAGGGCAAGGGACGATCAGGAAACAATATCCTGTGTCGTCCTGGAGAGAAACGCAGCTGAGAGGTGACAGCACCGGAATGGCAAACCTGAGAGTTCATGTGTTGGAAGAGTTGCAATGTCTAGCATGCAAAGGAACTGAGAAGATGACCTTTTGCAGCATGCCTAGTGAAAACCAGTGGCTTGCTGACAGAGTATACCATTTTCATGCAGAAAGTCCCGAGTTCCATTCCTGACATCTCTAGTCAAAAGGATCTCAGGTTCTTGGAAAGACCTTTCTCTGCTTCTGAAATCCTGGAAAGCTTCTGCCACCAAGAGTACATACTAATGAGCTAGACAGACGAATTGCCTGACTTCATATAAAGCAGCTTCACAGGTTCTCCTATATTCTCCCCTGCTCTCTAATATTTAGCTTGAAGAATCCTTGCAGCTGTTACCATATAACTTGATTTGTCTTGATACCTATTTGTACTTTATTATAGGTCAGTAAAAATGCTAGAGTTCCAAAGTCACTCTCGTTCCAGTTATTCCATTAAGTGCATGGTGTTATTATCAAATTGAAATGTCAGTGCAACTAGGTAACTCCACTTCAAATGACAGAACTGCACTGTTCTTTTTTCACATTTCCCACATTACGGCTCACAGGGGCACATTATTTTCAGCCATGTTCGAGACTCAGTATACCAGCTGATTGTGACGTGACGGCAAGTTTCTGTTAAATTAGTGCTGAGCGCTGCATTTCAATACACTCCCCCAAATATCAAAGCTTATTGACTGTCCTAGATCTGGCATCCACCTTATCAAATTTTTACTAATTTAGCCCTGCGGTGATATTCGGACATTTTACAGATTTTTCGATGCCAGATTTTTTTTCCTGTTGTCCGATATTATGTTTACGAAGACTGTTAAGATCTCCCACTCCCACGAGTTGTGATTTTCTTACACCTCCGGTATCAGCACACATTCAAATCACTGTAGCCTTTGATCCTTTGATTCATTGTTAAGATCGTCATGGATAGCTGATTGGTTTGTACTAGATTCAGATGGTTAATAGATGTGTGTTTAAAGTGCCGTCAAGTCACAGCCGACCTGTGGAAACTCAGTAGGGCTTTCAAGGCAAGAGACTAACAGAGGTGGCTTGCCATTGCCTTCCTCTGCATAGTGACCCTGGTATTCCTTGGTGGTCTCCAGAAGAAGAAGAAGAAGGAGAAGAAGGAGAAGGAGAAGAAGAAGAAGTTCTTCTTCTCCTCTTCCTCCTAACCACCAGCCCAGGGCTTACCCAGACTGCTGGCTCCTCAGAGGTCTGCCACCTTCCCAACATTGCTCCTTGACACCTGGGGACCATGGCCACCTCCAGCCCATCCTTCGTAGGGTTGCCAACCTCAAGGTGGGGCCTGAAGATCACCTTTTATTACAATTGATCTCCAGACCACAGCATTCAGTTCCCCTGGAGAAAATGGCAGCTTTGGAAGGTGGACTCAATGGCATTGTACCCTGCCAAGGAACCCTCCGCTCTCCAGACCCTTCCCTTCCCAGACTCCACCCCCAAAATCTCAAGGTATTTCCCAACTCAGAATTGGCAAACCTATACTTCTGGCCTCTGTTCTGCCCTTTTCCTCTTTTCTCCTGCCTGCCGCCAACTCTTATGACTCCTGGCAGGCAGGATGGTCTTTGTTCTCCCAGCCTTGGTGCTGCATCCCATCCAGGCTGACTGCTCCTAGTTCTGGCCAGGCCGTTGAAGGCACCTGGCTACCCTTCGAGCCCTGCAGGGCTGTCCTTTTGGCGACACATAGCTACTGTGCAGCTGCAAATCTGTTTGGCACCTACTCCGGCCAGCCAGCAGAGAGCCAAAGCTCTGCTCATGTCAAATATTGTATATTCATCTGCTGAAAATGTTCAGTAGAACGTTCTCAGCATCTGTAATTTTACCCGGGAAGGGGGGGAAATGCCCATGTTGTATAAGGACAGGCTCTTAGCCTCCTCGAACCAAAACAACATATAAAAAAATGGGTGCGTTTCAATCCCTATTTGTGTAATGACCTGGAGCTATTGACTTTCTCTCTCGATGCTATTTGCTGAGTGGTATCCCTTTGAAAGCTTTGGAAGAAAATTGACAGGGATAAATAGAAATTTCTCAAATGTCAAACCTCCATCAAAATGGATTTTCATTCATTATCGTATGCATCACCCAGTTATTAAGAATGTCACAAAACCTCCCATGGACTTGCCATGTTTCTCCCCCCCCCCCCGCAGCTTCTCCACAAAGCATCACAATTTTTTTGTTTTGAACTTGCCGAAGTTGAGGAAGGTTCTTGTGATGCACAGGAAGTGATGCTGCTCGGAGGAGGGAAGGTGTTCAATGCCCTGAGTTAGGGCTGTGCATATGGGGTTTATTATTATAGCTCCCTATAATAATTATTATTTATTATTATAGCTCCCTATACTTCACATAGGAGCCCCGTGGCACAGAGTGGTAAGCTGCAGTACTGCAGTCCAAGCTCTGCTCACGACCTGAGTTCAATCCCAACTGAAGTTGGTTTCAGACAGCCGGCTCAAGGTTGACTCAGCCTTTCATCCTTCCGAGGTCGGTAAAATGAGCACCCACCTTGCTGGGGGTAAAGGGAAGATGACTGGGGAAGGCACTGGCAAAACCACCCCGTAAACAAAGTCTGCCTAGTAAACGTCGGGATGTGACGTCACCCCATGGGTCAATAATGACCAGGTGCTTGCACAGAGGACCTTTTCCTTTTTTTTAATCCTTCACATACTGCAGCATGTGTGCCCGTGTGTTCTTCTTATGGATGATTTTCTTCCAAGGGCAATAGTGCCAAATTCTTCAGAAACACCAGGCGGTATTTTTCAGACTAGAAATGCATAAATAAAATGTGACACTGAGTACTAGATAACGTTTTTAGTGAGAAAGTTGTTGAGAAAGAGGGAAAATGTCATTGAGATTGCTGGATTTTTTTTTATTAAAGATAATAATAATAATAACTTTGAGACATTTGTCCCAGGTGTAGGAATCAAATTTACATAGATGGATTCATTTTCTTCTTTTTTTGAAAAACGGAACAGGTTTAATTAGCAAATCATTTCCCTCTGCAAAACATGGCAGGGCTTTATTTGACACTTTTTATTTTTCATTCTGGCAGTTTTTAGGTTAATTATAGAAGAGGCACAGCAGGTGGTTTTAACTGGCGAGGTAGGCAGGTGTTGGGAATTTGTCAGTTTCAACTCATCTGCAATCACCTTGGCAATTGGGATGTGCTGACTTGAATAGTGATTCCCCTCCCCCCCTTTTCAAGATCTCTCTTTATGCCTCTTAAAGATAGTCAGATCTTGGAAGCTAAGCAGGGTCATCCCTGGTTAGTTCTTGGATGGGAAATCGCTAAGGAAGTCCAGGGTTGCTACCCAAAGGCAGGCAATGGCAAACCACCTCTGTTCATCTCTTGCCTTGAAAACCATACGAGGTCCCCATGAGTCGGCTGCGACTTGATGGCATTTTCTGCCAAAGACATAACAAGGTAGGAACTTCAGAGACTTTGCCAGGCATGATCCTTCTGCATTAAAGAAGAAGAAGAGTTGTTTTTTATATTCCGACTTTCTCTACCACTTAAGGAAGAATCAAACTGGTTTACAATCACCTTCCCTTCCCCTCCCCACAACACACCCCCCAGAAGGTAGGTGGGGCTGAGAGAGTATGACTAGCTCAAGGTCACCCGGCTGGTTTCATGTGGAGGAGTGGGGAAACAAATCGAGTTCACCAGATTAGCCTCTGCTGCTCATGTGGAGGAGTGTACCCCACTGAGCTGCCATTTCAGATCTTCACCAGATGGGAAGATGAGCACATATGGGGCAGGATTGTGTCCACTGTTCAAGCCCCCTGCAGTTCGACAGACAGGGACAGTCCACAGAGCAACACTAGGACCAATTATGGCTTTGTGTGTGCATGTTAAGTGCCATCAAGTCGCTTCCGGCACTATGAAATAATGTCCTCCAAAATGTCCTATCATTAACAGCCTTGCTCAGGTCTTGCAAACTGTAGGCCGTGACTTCCTTGATAGAGTCAATCCATCTCATGTTGAGTCTTCCTCTTTTCCTGCTGCCTTCCACTTTTCCTAGCATTATTGTCTTTTCCAGTGACTTTTGCCTTCTCATAAATGTCTTCTCATAAATGTCTCCAATAGCCCCAGTTTTGTCATTTTAGCTTCTAGGGAGAGTTCAGGCTCGATTTGACCAAGAACTCACTTATTTGTCTTTTTGGCAGTCCATGATACCTGTAAAACTCTCCTCCAGTAACACATTTCAAAGGAATCATCTCTCTTCCTGTCAGCTTTCTTCATTGTCCAACTTTCAAAACCTTTACATAGTTATAGGGAATACTGTGACATGAATTATCTTGATCTTGGTCACCAGTGATCAAGATAATTCATGTCGCAGTATTACACTTAAGAATCTTTTGTAGAATCTTTACACTTAAGAAACTTTTCTAGCTCCTTCATGGCTGCCCTTCCCAGTCTCAATCTCCTTCTGATTTCCTGGCTGCAGTCTCCCATTTGGTTGATGATGGAGCCAAGGATTAGTAAATCTTTAACAATTTTAGTCTGCTCACTGTCAACCTTAAAGTTATGTAATGCGGTTGACCCCACAAGAATTCTCCAGAGCGTCCTTCTGACATCAAGAGATGGTGATTGATTTCAAGTTTCTTGTCCCTGCCAACTCCAAATCCCGGTTTTGATTTCTCTTCTTCTCCTTTGTGCAAATGATCATACGATTCCTTTTCACATCATTTTCTCATTCTTCACATTGATTTCCCCCCTGTAAGATGTACTCATTTCTAAACAGAATTAATGAAGAAGAAATGTATGGTTTATTTTATTTTATTTATTGAAAACATTTAAACATGGTATATTATGCATATAAATGTGTGCTGTATCTATAAATGCTGAATGAATTGCCTTTAAAAATCAGACAGCACATCCAAAACATTATAAACAAATCTAAAATACCAGTAGCAAAAGTGGAAAACTGAAGCTGTTGACAAAGTATGAAATGTATAAAAAGAAACCAATATGGAACATCTCCACATATCCAGTAGGAACTGCAGTGCCAGAAAATGATCGCCAAGAGTTTAAAATAATATCTTCCATTTTCAACAGAAAAACCTTGGGGGGGGGGGGCTGAACAAATTTCACCCCTTTGAAAGATGTATTTCATAATGAAAATGAGGACGATTCAATGTAGTATATTTATAATGACATATTTTATAGAGCTAGGTTGACATAGCGGTTAGACTGGGGATGGAGATATGAACGCATAAAGCTGCCTTATACGGAGTCAGACCATGTTTCCATCAAAGTCAGAAGCGTCTAGGCTGACGGGCAGCTGGCCCCAGGGTCTCAGGTGGTCATCTTTCGCACCACCTTCTACACGATCCTTTTCATAAGAGATGCCAATAATTGAACCAGGGTCCTTACGTGTGCGAAGCAGAGGCTCTTCCACTGAGCCACAGCCCTCCTCTTCTCCTGAGACCTCCTCACTCCATCTTGTGTGTGAATGGGGAAGACTGTGGCAGTGGCTCTCCAGGGTCTCGGGTGGAGGTCTTTCACTTTACCTTTCACATCACCTGATCCTTTAAAAAAATGGAGATGCCAGGGATTGAAACTGAGACCATCTGCCTGCCATGCTAGGGTGCCAACCTCCAGGTAGTAGCTCCTGCTATTACAATTGATCTCCAGCCAATAGAGATCAGGTCTCTCAAGGTCTCTCAGGTGCCTGGAGATAGGTTTGCCACCCTCCAGGTAGTATCTGGAGATCTCCCACTATTACAACTCATCTCCAGGCGATAGAAATCAGTTCCCCTGGAGAAAATGGCCACTTTGTCAATTGGACTCTATGGCATTGAAGTCCCTCCCTTCCCCAAACCTTGCCCCCAAAACCTCCCATCGGTGGTGAAGAGGGACCTGGCAACCCTATGCCAAGCAGATGCTCTACCACTGAGTCATAGCCCCAAACAATACCTGGTTTCCAATCTCCAAGCACCAAAGGAGCATGCCTATTATATTTGGTGCTGTGGAACACAGCCAGGGTGGTGCTGCTGCAGCCTCAGAGGAGGCACCTGGTTGGCCACCATGTGAACAGACTGCTGGACTTGATGGGCCTTGGTCTGATCCAGCAGGGCTTTTCTTAAGTTCATAAAGCTGTCTGGGTAACCTTGAGCTCCCTCTCTCTCAGCTGAACACATCTTACATGGCTGCTGTAAGAATCAAGTAGAGCAGGGGGAGAATGGTTTATTCAGGGTAGTGTTGCTAGCCTACAGATGGTGACTGGAGTTCTCCAGGGATTACAATGGATCTCTAGGCGACAGAGATCAGTTCCTCTGGTTGCCTTGGAGGGGGAACACTATGGCATTATATCCTGCTGAAGTCCTTTCCCTCCCCAAATCCTGCCTTCCTCAGCCTCCACCCCCAAAGACTCCAGGTGTTTCCTAACCTGGAGCTGGCATCCCTAATGCAGGGCCACTTCACTAGCTAAGCCATCCAAGTAGGCTTGCCCACCTCCAGGTAGTAGCTGGAGAGCTCCCTCTGTTACAACTGATCTCAGTCTGATAGAGTTCAGTTCACCTGGAGAAAATGGCCGCGTTGGCAATTGGACTCTATGGCATTGAAGTCCCTCCCCTCCACAAACCCTACCCTCCTCATGCTCCATGCCCCAAAAACCTCCCGCAGGTAGCAAAGAGGGACCTGGCAACCCTACATCTAAGTGATTGAGGGGGGCAGGATAAAATAGGAGCCCTGATGCACTGAATAGAGTCGGCTTGCTATTGGCCATGAGTGATACAGGAGGCAACAGGCATTGTCTCCTGTACCCGCCCTTCTGCCAGTCACAGAGGCTCCGCTCTGACCTGGCCAGAACTGCTGTTAGAGAAACCGTTGGGACTGGAGCACATTGCTTGAGATGACAGAATGCCTTCAAGCAGCCTTATACTGAATCAGACCATCAGTCCATCAAGGTCAGTATTATCAACCCTAGGATCCCCAACTATTTTGAGCCTATGGAAACCTTTGGAATTCTGCCATAATGTAACAAGTGCAACCACAAAATGGCTGCCAAAGAGTGTTGCCAGCTCTGGATTGGAAAATACTGAGCAATTTCAAGTCTTCAAAGTGCTTCACATGCCTCATCTCAGCAATCTTGGCAGTAGCCTTATAACTCATAACAATATTAGCATCCCCATATTGTAGGTGGGAGGCTGGGATTGTGAAGTAGCCTACGGCCACCTACTGAGCTCACAGCTGAGGTGGGATCTGAACTGGGGGACTTCCAGTTTATGGCTCACACTTTTGATGATGTTTGTCTGTCGTTCTGATAAGTGGGTGGGATGGAGGTGGAAGAGCGATTTGCGCATAGCACTGGTGAGGGAGGCAATCTATCTCTGCATTCAGGAGCACTGTGAAGCTTTCCAAAGGCTTACCAAGCTCCATCTGGGGCCTGGAGACCACCCAGAAGTCCACACATGAAGCTGCCTTATACTGAATCGGACCCTTGGTTCATCAAAGTCAGTATTGTCTACTCAGACTGGCAGTGGCTCTCCAGGGTCTCAGGTACAGGTCTTTCACATCACCTGCTTGCCAAGTCCCTTTAACTGGAGATGCCGGGGATTGAACCTGGGACTTTCTGCATGCCGAGCAGATGCTCTACCACTGAGCCACATCCTCTGGCTGTGAATTCCATATTTCAATCATTCATTGCATACAGAAGTATTTCCTTTTGCCCATTTGAAGGAAAATAATATCACAACTAAGGATAATTCACCAAAGGCCTTTTTCCCCCCAAACTTACTTTAATGATGACCCCACTGAGTAGCTACTCTTGATTGTTTCTAAAATGGGACACTGCACATGTTTGTGGAGAGACATGTAATTCCTCAACATAGCTGGATGGCCTTTCCGGACTCTTTAAGAATTAATTTTATATCATCCACTAAAGGAAATAGAATCCTCAACTACCTTTGTGCATAACTCTGACCCAAATTCTTCCCTGGTGTAATGTATTGCTGGTCATGGCCCATTTGTTTTCATACATGCCCATTAATCTAATTTGTCAAGATTAATCCAGTGAAAGAGTTGCGTCCCTCACTGTCTCAATTATCCCCCTTGTTTTTCACGTCGGCATTTTCAAATGCCTTGTCTTCCATAACCTTGTCTAATAAGCTGTTCTGCAAGGTGATTGGCCCGCCCCATCCTCGGTGAGGGTGGCTTTCTCAAAATGTGAAGGACTAAACTTAACCATTTCAGGTCTCTTCCCTTGCTCAATTTCCAACTTCTTCCAGAAGTTTCCATCTGGGTACTGAGTACACTGGGGCCATGCACAGCTAAATGCAAACACTGTTTTGGAGGTTGTGTTTCTTAAGACCAGATTACTGTGGTTAGTAGCTAAAAGTTGGGTATGCAGCTTGAGGAAAGGATTGTTATGTTGACCAGCCAAGGGTAGAAGACAAGGATAGAAGAAGAAGAAGAATAGTTGGTTTTTATATGACAACTTTCTCTGCCTTTTAAGGAGAATCAAACTGGCTTACAATCTCCTCTTCCTCTCCCCACAACAGAGACCTTGTGAGGTCTCTAACAGTTAGAGCGGCTCCTCAGTGGAACAGGCTTCCTCGGGAGGTGGTGAGCTCACCTTCCCTGGAGGTTTTTAAGCAGAGGCTAGATGGCCATCTGTCAGCAATGCTGATTCTATGACTTTAGGCAGATGATGAGAGGGAGGGCATCTTGGCCATCTTCTGGGCATGGAATAGGGGTCACTGAGGGTGTGGGGGGGAGTTAGTTGTGAATTCCCTGCATTGTGCAGGGGGTTGGACTAGATGACCCTGGTGGTCCCTTCCAACTCTATGATTCTAGGTAGGTGGGGATGAGATAATTCAGAAAGAACTGTGGCTAGCCCAGTGTCACCCATCGGGCTTCTTGTGGAGGAGTGGGGAAACTTACCCGGTTCACCAAATAGAGTTCACCACTCATGTGGAGGAGTGGGGAATCAAACCCTCTTCTCCAGATTAGAATTCACTGCTCTTAACCACTATACCACCAAACTGAAGGTTTTAAGCTGCCTACCAATTGTAAATGTCAATGCCATACATCCCTTCAAACGGCCTAGATATTTTGCCCAAACGTGGAAGTCAAAGGTTGCTGAGATGGATATGCTTGCCAGGTACCTGCTTATGGTGGGCAAACTCCCAGCAATTTTGGCCACTGCCCACCAATCCTCAGATGGTTGACAGGTGGAAACAGAATGGTGAGCTGGGGGCGGGCAGCGATCATTGTCCCCATGCAATGACACTGCTTCCTGTGCAACCCCGAACCATTGGCATCATGCTGGGGCAATGCTCTAGTACTCGCCCTGAAGCTGAACTTCTACTGTGCTTAGTGGTTATGATTATAGAGCCAGCACGTTGTAGTGGTTAAGAGTACTTCTGCTGCTACTATAATGTCCTCCTCAAGCTAACTTTAGATTGGCTGAAGCTTCTTTGGGTTGCTCACTTTGCTGATCAAGTTGCCTGTTTTTTATTGACTTCCTGATATGGTTATGTTAGCTAGTTGTTCTGATTCCTGGCTCAATCCGTCAGAATTTTGTAGCTGACATTTCTTATAAAGACTTTTTTTGTTGTTGCATCGTTCTGGTTGTAAGTTTGTAAGTTTGGCCTTCTCTTTCTCCACCATTTATGTCTTTGTCCACATTTGCTGGATCCCCCCTTTCTTACTAGCACCCACTTTAACTTTAATTTGGTTCACTCTTCTCTTCCCCTTCCTTGTCTTGGGACTTTGATCTACTGTCTCCCTGTTTCGACTTCCTCTGTTCTTTCTCTCTTTGATGACAGGACTATCCCTCTTCACTCTCCTTCCAGTCTCTTACTCTTATCCTTGGGAACTTCACTCCCTTATTGCTTCTTTTGACTTTCATCTTTTGCTTCCTTTGCTAACATCTCACATGAACACATGAAGCTGCCTTATACTGAATCAGACCGCTGGTCCATCAAAGTCGGCATTGTCTCCTCAGACCGGCAGCAGCTCTCCAGGGTCTCAGGCAGAGGTCTTTCACATCACCTACTTGCCTAGTCCCTTTAACTGAAGATGCAGGGGATTGAACCTGGGACCTTTTGCATGCCAAGCAGATGCTCTACCATTGAGCCACACCCCCTCCCCACACCCAGGACTATATCAGGAATTATTCCTAATATAGATTTTTTAAGGTTGGTATATGGGGAAAAAATTAAACATCAACATTAGTATTTTATACCTTTTATTAGGACTAATCAAAATATCATGAAATAGTGAGACAAGCATTTGAATTCCACAGGACACTTCATCGAGATGGATGTAAAAAGTGTGTGTGTGTGTGTGTGTGTGTGTGTGTGTGTAAAGTGTTGTCAAGTTGCAGCCGACTGATGAGGATCCTAGCAACAAGCTTTTAAGGCAAGTGAGAAGCAAAGGTGGTTTGCCATTGCCTTCCTCTGCACAGTCTTACTTGGTGGTCTCTCTTCCTCCAAATACTGACACTGCTTAGATTCCAAGCTTTCATGAGATTGGACAATACCATGCGGCTTTCCATCCCATAAGGATAGAAGAAGAAGCAGAATTGGTTTTTATATGCCGACTTGCTCTACCTTTTAAGGAGAATCAAACCAGCTTACAATCTCCTTCCCTTCCTCTCCCCACAACGGACACCTTGTGAGGTAGGTGGGGCTGAGAGAGTTCGGAGAGAATTGTGACTAACCCAAGGTCACCCAGCTAACTTCATCTGGAGGAGTGGGGAATCAAACCGGGTTCTCCACTGCTTTTAACCATGACACCACGCTCGCTCCAAGAGAAGAAAGGGGAGGAGAAGAAGCTTTTCTGGAGTTTACAGCTTTTTATGGAAACCAGAAGGTGTTGCCGACTAATTGGACTGCATGGTGATAGGTGAAGAGAGATTTCAAGATCCATCAGAAGCTCATGGAATGAAAAACAGAGTCTCTGCCTTTGGAAGTACAACAGCCCAGAGCTCGACTCACAGCTCCACAGGGCTACTCAAAACACACAAGGCTGAGATCAATGGAAGCCCTGGAAGCCCTTATATTCATAAATATTCAGATTAAAATCAGATGATCATAGAGTTGGAAGGGGTCATACAGGCCATCTAGTCTAAGCCCCTGCTTAATGCAGGATCAGCCTAGAGCACCCCTGACAATTGTTTGTCCTGCCTCTGCTTAAAGACTGCCAATGAGGGGGAGCTCACCACCTCCAAAAGAAGCTGATTCCATGGTTGAACAATTCTTACTGTAAAAGAATTCATCCTAATATGTAGCCGGTACCTTTCTGCCCATAATTTAAACCCATTATTGCAAGTCCAATCCTCTGCTGCCAACAGGGACAGCTCCCTGCCCTCCTCTAAGTGACCGCCCTTCAAATACTGCCACATTCAGAAAGCAGCAGCAGCAGCATTGCAAAGACTTTGCCAGGTCATCCAAATGTCCATGCAATTGGACCAGGGATGCCAACTTCAGGTGGGACCTTGGGATCCCCTGGAATGACAACTCGTCTCCAGACTACAACAGCATTCTGACCTTCTCGATGTGACCTCACAACAACCCTGTGAGGTAGCCTAGGCTAAGACAGAGTGGTGGTCCTTATGTTATACTGGCTCCAAGCCATATAGGGCTTTAAAGGCCATACCAGTACCTTGAACTGAGCCAAGATACAAACTGGAAGCCAGCATAGTGGAACAAGATTGGATTCATAATGGTCCTTGCAACCCACTCCAGTTCAACACTAGCCACAATATTCTGTCTCCATAACCCCCGTCTTCTCTAATCTGCAGAAGTGTCTTCTTCAGAGTCTATTAGCATGCACTTTAAAATATGGAAACCACAGTGGCTTTATAGAACATGATGAAGGGTCCCTGAAGATTCTTTGTCCTGTTTCGGATACATCATCTTGGTAGCAGCTGAGTAAAGTACTCCCCAGTTTGGATGGACATACATATGGGAACAATGCCTGGCAGCAGGTGGTGGTAATTGGTAGGGAAGAGCAGGTTACTCTTGAGAAGTGGGTCGAAGGAAGGACAGGAGGTGACAGAGACAGAAGTCAGTTCTGGGGGCATGCTAGCAGTCAGCTCACGCTTAAAACCTGCTCAAGCGAGCAGTACAATATCAAAGCCACAAAGTCCCGGGTCCCCCTTGCAAGAGAAGGTTTCTCTTTTCACAGGAGAAGAGCCACAATCTTCTCTTGAGTTCATGCCTTTGATTTAAATTGCTCACATTAGCTGCTTGGAGTGCAAGTCGGTTCCCAGCATATTGTCCTTGCAATAAAGCTCAGATCGCACACAGGCGCTATCAGACGCTGGGGGTCTCCAAGGGGCAGCAAGAAGATAACCTGTGCTACCCAGCTTCACAGCACAACTAGTGATATTGCCGCTCTCAAAAAAAAGGACTTGTTTGAAAATGTAACTTCCCTTGCTCCTGTTTCTCTTAGGCCGCATTGATGATTTGTTTGCAAAGTAAAAAGGAACAGTATTTTGAGGGTATTTATGTTTATATAATTGACACAATTCACAATCGTATAGGAATCCAGATGCTTGCTGCTGTGGGCCATTTATTTATTTATTATTACAATTTAATACCCCACTCTCCCCGGCCAAAAGTGGGCTCAGAGCGGCATACGAGTGTGCACCATTTTTCGGTATTTTTCAGATTCAGGTTTATTGGACTCGAAATTTTTTGGAAAAGCCGAAAAAATCCGAACACCCACAGTGGCAAATGAGGTTTTTTTGGGGGGTTTTCAGATATTGGAAAATTTTGGCTCCATTAAAATCTGTGGATTTTTTTTGGGGGGGGGGCTCTAGGGAGGGCTTCAAAATAGAGGCAGTAAGTTTGCAGCATGGCTGCAGGTGACTCCTTAGAAGAACCCCCAAGTTTGGTGAAGTTTGGGTCAAGGGATCTAATATTATGGACCCCCAAAGGGGTGTGTGTGTGCCATCTATTCAATGGAGTTTTCAATTGTTTCTAACATAAGATGGGGACATCACTTTGGGGGGGCATAAAATTGGACCCCCTGCCCCAAATTTCACTTACCCTCCCTGTTAAAGAAAGGAAAGCTTTGCCATATGGAAACAGAGAGCTGACATGGTGTAGGGGATGGGCAAGGAGGGGGTAGGAACTTAGGAATGCTAACCTCCAGGTGCGGGCTGGGGATCCCCCCCCCCAGAATTACAGCTCCAGACTAAAGAAATCAGTTCCCCTGGAGAAAATGGATGCTTTGGAGGTTGGACTCTATGACATTGTACCCCACTGAGGTCCCTGTTCTCCCCAAATATCCAGGAGTTTCCTGACCTGGATCTGGCAATTCTACCATCCCCCACCAGTGGCCAGAAGGGACCTGGCAACCCTATGGGAACTACAATGCGTATGTACCTAAGAACATAAGAAACACCCTGCTGGATCAGACCAATGGTCCATATCTTGTCTCATACAGTGGCCAACCAGTTCCTCCAGAGGACCGACAACAGGGCATAGAGGCCAAGGTATGCTCTTGGTGTTGCCTCCTGGCTCTGGTGTTCAGGGGTTTAATGCCTTTAGTCACCATGGCTGGTTGCCTAAATAAATAAATAGTATCTCCAAATTGTAAACCACACGATTGATCAGCAACATACTTTCTATAAGTAGTAGTAGTAGTACATTTATTGCGGCATTGCACCAATAAAGATTAAGAACATAACAGCAATGTTACCACGGGTACATTGATATTATTTAAAAGTTATGTCATATTAAATTGAAAGAGTATATATAATTAAAATAATTTAATTAGGTAAAAAATAAACATTTTGACACATATTTTTTTAAAAAAGACTTCCCCACCCCCTCTCTCTTCTTTGTTTTCTGTCATTTCTTTGGATTTTATCGTAAAAGACTTTGATAAAGTTTATAGATTGCTGAACAGAATTTGGCGACCTCACTAATTCGGTGGGGATTTTCCTCTGAGAGGAGCTTCCTAACCTGAAATTTATCAGAATATCCTGAAATTTTCTCAGACATGGATTGAGTCAGACTTTCTATAAGGCCTAGAATCCAGTATGAGAATAATTCTCTTTTTTAGAAAACCCTTTTTTTCCCCAAAGAAGGAAGCTTAGCATTAAGAAACAACAAGGAAGAAGCTAAGGAAGAGCAGAGATGAATAGAGGAATGATGATGAATAGGATCCCAAAATAAATGGTCCCATCATTTGCAAGAAGGCTTTACTGACTCAGAAGACATTTTCTGCTTTAGTGAGGATAATAGCCATCAGAACATATTGGGGCATGAAGCGCAAGACAAAACATCTCAAAAGGTCCTTTTATTAGGCTAGAAGTAGCACAAGGAAGGAAAAAGGCCAAATGCAGCAAGAATGTGTATTAGAGATGTTCAGGAGTCTGTCAGGTCTGGGCAAGGTAATGAAGACTGATAGCATTGGGGGAACTTGCTTGCTCTGAGGATGCTTTTCAACAACTTGGAACTAATGAGTAAGTGTGATTCAGAGGCACTCTCATCTATAAAATTAGGTGTTCATGGGAATGGAGAAACATTCAGAAAGAAGATTGAAACCATTCCCACGCTACAGGGAAGGGCCGAGCAAGGCTAAGGAAATTATGGGAGTAATCATAAGCAGTTCTACTCAGAAGTAAGCCTCATGTTATTTCATGGCACTTCCTTCCAGAAAAGTGTTCTCTATGAGCTGCTTGTAGAACCAGTGTGGTGTAGTGGTTAAGAGCGGTGGTTGGGAGCGGTGGAGTCTAATCTGGAGAACTGGGTTCGATTCCCCACTCCTCTACATGATTGGTGGACTCTAATCTGGTGAACGGGGTTGGTTTCCCCACTCCTACACAGGAAGCCAGCTGGGTGACCTTGGGCTAGTCACAGTTCCCTTAGAGCTTTCTCAGTCGCATCTACCTCACAGGATGTCTGTTGTAGGGAGGGGAAGGGAAGTTGATTGTAAGCCAGTTTGAGTCTTCATTAAGTATTAGAAGAAGTCGGTACATAAAAACCAACTCCTCCTCCTCCTCCTTCTTCTTCATCTTCTTTTTTCATGGGGCATCTGATAGTCCACTATATGAAACAGGGTCCATGGGAAAGGCAGTGGCTTAGTGGAAAAGTATCTGCTTAGCATTACAAAAGTCCCAGGTTCAATCCCTGGCATCTCAACCAATTAAAAGGATCATACTGTAGGTGATGTGAAAGACCCTCACGTGAGACTCTTAAGAGCTGCTGCCAGGCAGAGTAGACAATACTGTTGTCTGGCTCAGTAGATGGTGACTTCATTTGTTCACTCCCCGGTCAAGGTGGACCACTGGTCTGATCCAGCTGCTCCTATGTTCTATGATAAAAATATTAAATCAGAATTGTTCCTTAGCAGTAATTCAATGTAAATTTGGACATTCCCTTGGAGATTAGAAAGTGCCAGGAATTTTGACGGGTGATAAATAGAGAAGCATAGTTTCTGAGGGGCAGGTGGATGGGTGGGTTTCACACATCCCTAATTTTATATCCCCTTGCTTTATAGCAACTTTATTGTCCTAAGCTTATGCTTGAAGCCATCAGAAGCTTAATAAAGCTGTGGGTCATTAAATTTCAAGGACAGAGACAGAGAACTCAAACCAAAGTATTCTGACCTTTCCAAGGTGAGTTGGTTTACCTGAGATGGGTGTTGAAGTTTGAACCTTGTCTCAAGCCAAATATTCAAGCGACATTGTTCTCTTTGACACCATTTTCAACCTATCCTTTCACTCTGCTGTTACATATGATTGATGCAATTCAACAAGGATAAGTGCCAAGTTCTATATTTGGGTAACAAAAATAAGGGACACACATACTGGATGGGGGATAGACTTCTGGGCAGCAGTATGTGTGAACAAGATCTTGGGGTACAGGTGTACCGTAAGTTAAATATGAGCAGCCAGTGTGATGCAGCCACAAAAAAGAAGAAGAAGAGTTGGTTTTTATATGCCGACTTTCTCTTCCTCTTCCTCTTCCTCCTCCTCTTCTTCTTCTTCTTCCATTTTCTGATAATGACTGGCCGGCCACCACCAGCAGGCCACTGATGGTAGTACCCATCTGCTCTTATTAATCCCCAGCATCTGGTTGTCCAAGGTCTATTGGCTCCGAACATGGAGACTGTTCTTCTACGATAGCCACTAATGGACGGAAAGTATCTATTCAAAACCTGTTTATCACCAACAGCCACTGTGGAGCGATGTAATAAGCGAGGGGAGCTGCAGCTAAATTGCATATTATAGTTGTTTTCAATTAGAATAATTTGCATCTCATTATTGTGAACGTGGCAGATGCTAAGCCACAGTTGGCAGCCGCGTTGCACTAATTCTTATTTTACAGTATTTTTATTCTGAAATTATGACTCTTAAATGCTTCAGCCATGAGTCAGCCCCAGAAAGAGCTTGATCTATCACCTTCGGCAGAAACTAAACGGAAAGCTAAAAAACCAAGTCTCTTTCCACTTTCGTGTCTGATCGAGATTGTTTCGATATTATCAAAGCCGTTCTAGAACTCTCTGAGTTTTTTTTCCTTCATGGAGTTGAATGGCTGCTGTTGATGCGCTTGTTGAGTGAGTGTGGGGTTGCCAACCTCCAGGCAAGGCCTGGAGCTCTCCCGCTATTACAATTGCACTTGGATAGTATTTCTCAACCCAGATCTGGCAAGCCTAACATCTATCCAAGGCTTTTTCACAGCCAGCTGCTCATGAGGAATTGTGGGAGGGAAACTGCTGCACAAGTTAGAGTGATTGGCCAATGGTAGCTCTGCTAATCTGTCTCTGGGTTCAGATTGGTTGAATGGCTTGCCTCAAGGAGCCAGCGTGGTGTAGTGGTTAGGAGCGGTGGAAACTAATCTGGAAAACCAGGTTTGATTCCCCACTCCTCCACATGAGCTATAGACTCTAATCTGGTGAACTGGATTGGTTTCCCCACTTCTGCACATGAAGGCTGCTGGGTGACTTTGGGCTAGTCACAGTTCTCCCCAAACACTTTCAGCCTCACCTACCTCACAAGGTGCCTGTTGTGGGGAGAGGCAGGGAAGGCAATTGTAAGAAGGTTTGAGTCTCCTTAAAAGGTAGAGAAAATCGGGGTATAAAAAACCAACTCCTCCTCCTCCTCCTCCACTTCTTCTTCTTCTTCTTCTTCTTCTTCTTCTTCTTCTTCTTCTTCTTCTTCTTCTTCTTCTTCTTCTTCTTCTTCCCCCCTCCACCCTTTCAGGAAACATGAACAAAGTACACACAGGGAACTGAGAATAAGCCCTCCTTATATAATTCTGGATCTTTCCAATAACTACACAAAAATTATCAGGGCTTGGAAAGCTACTGGAATACTTTTTGTTGTGTTGGATATTGCCTGTGCAACCTGACGACAGGAAAGTCGGACGGCATTTAGGGTCAGCAATATCCAATTGAACACCCCTAGTAATAAAAATGGAAAAGCAATTCGCGTGCCGGTGGTGCTCAACGTGACTGAATCCAACTGGGTACATCATGGAGCGTTTTTAACAAGAACAACCAGCGAAATAATCTGTGGCAGGACACCTTGCGTCTTCTGGCATAAGAGCACGTTGACGATGCAGAGAGCAAGAGGCAGTCAGCCAGGGATGGTGGCATCTGCTTAGCTACCCATAATACCTCCTCAAGCTGACATCTTTATCTCCATTGTCTCCAGAATCAGAGCCAGTGAGCCAGCTAATTATCAAGGGGCTGAGCCGCTCCAGCCTTCTGTTGAGGATAATCTGATTTCACAGGTTGTCCTATTGAGTCAAATTAATTCCCGGGATGCATTGATTTGGGCTATAAATACTGACAAAGGTGGACAGAAATTCACTAATCATTGAAAGGACCAGTAAACTTCAGCAGTGTCACCCGAGGAGATGGTAGAAAGGAGTGTGTGGTTTTCAAAATCCCCGGAAATCTGCATGCTCTAGTTTGCTGTAACTTTACAGCAAGTTTCAGAGGGGACCCCAAATTTGCAGTTAGGCACAAGTCTCATTTGTTAATTTCAACAGGCACGATAACTTTGATCCAACCATGCACAAACATAACTGGTAAAGATGTTGGGATATGTTCCGAGCCCGGAAGCCACAGCAGAGCATTCTGGGAGTAGATCTGGGCCTTGCTGCCTTGCAGTCCCGGCGGTGACAGCTACAGGGCCTGAGAACAGAGCAGCTTCCGGTGTCCTCCAAGTTAAGGTCGGAGGTGGATAGGGTGCCAACCTCCAGGTAGTAGCTGGAGATCTCCTGCTATTACAACTGATCTCCAGCCGATAGAGATCAGTTCATCTGGAGGAAATGGCCACTTTGGCAATTGGACTCTATGGCATCGAAGTCCTTCCCCTCCCCAAACCCCACCCTCCTTAGGCTCCGCCCCAAAAATCTCCTGCCGGTGGCAAAAAGGGACCTGGCAACCCTAGTGGCGAAGCCTGAAGCCGTGATGGGGGGGGGGGTAGGACTGCCAGCTACGAGTTGGGAAATTCCTGGAGATTTTGGGGGTGGAGCCTGAGGAGGGCGGGGTTTGGAGAGGGGAGGGACTTCAATGCCATGGGGTTCCACTTTGGAAGGTGGACTCTATGGCATTGTATCCTATTGAATCCCCTCACCAATCCCCTGCTCGCCTCAGGCTCCATCCCCCAAATCTCCTGGTTTTACCCAACCTGGAATTGGCAACCCTATCCCTGGAGCTAGCTTTATCTCATGTTGCCAAAGGAGAAGAAATGAAATCATTTGGAAATGTGTGTTTAAGGGGAGAAAAGAAACGTCTAAAAATAAAGTATTAATTTATAAAAACAAAAACAAAAGTCATCCCCGACTCTGTAGTTTGAGGCTGTTTTGAACAGAAAAGTCAATGTATATTGATCCACAATGTGAACTCTTTGTTTATAATGCTAGAGATGTGATAGGTTTTGATTTAATCAGCAATTATGTATATAATAGTTCCCCTGACATTTTTTTTAAAAAAATATTTAGTTAAGAGAGGCCTACAGAGAATTGTTTCAAAAGAAGACTGTGGGAGAGCTGAAAGCAAAAGGTAGCTGCATGAGTGTTTGCTGACAATGGGGAAAGAGTTCCTGAGATCATTCAAGAATTTGGCTCTCAGGCCATGGAGGGGAGCTACGATTTTATGTATTTCATACTATCATTCAAGACAAAAAAACAAACAAAAGCAAAACAAATTAAGGTATTGTTTTGCATTTTAAAATCAACCTTAAAATGGAATCACTCTTTATTATTATTATTATTTTTGATATATAGGGATACAGAAAAAGAAAAAGGGAAAAACACACCAGGGAAGAAAACATATATTACGACATATCTGGGCCCAAGGAGCTATTCATTTTCTTCTCTATCTTACCCCTTCTCACCTCTTCTGAGCTTGGCTCTGACTATACAAACAAGCCATCAACTATTATTTAAAGATCTAGTATTTGATACAGGTTTCTATATCTGCTATGCTAATTTTAATAATCATTAGTAATCATCACCTATAGTGTCGTTCACTAATTTAATTAATACCTGATGTAAATATTGTTGCTTAATATGAGCATATATATAATTTCTATTCTAGTTGAACTATCAGTACCAGTTATGGATTTTAATTATTATGAAGCATTAAATATCTCTATCTGCTACAAAACAAATTAATCTAGGAAACGCCCACATTTGTCACATATGGCCGTTGCCATTTCTGCTTGAAATCATCAATCGGCTTTCTTTGAACTAGAGGTGTTAGTCAAAATGGAATCACTTTTAAGGATTCTACAGAACCACATGGATAAATTTATTGATTGTTATAA
The DNA here is from genome assembly GCF_029931775.1 of Euleptes europaea. NCBI lineage: Eukaryota > Metazoa > Chordata > Lepidosauria > Squamata > Sphaerodactylidae > Euleptes > Euleptes europaea. Next base: position 8,665,479 of record NC_079319.1, on the reverse strand, counting down.
AATTCTTAAATCCTGGCCTTGAAGACTGATCAAGTGTTGTTTGTCCGGTTTCATACTGTCTCTGCTTAGGTGCATCAGATATTATCTTCTGCATTCTTTCGAAGATCTCAGGTGAATTTTTTGGATTCTGTGGGGATGTGCACAGGATATGCATTTAAGGTTGGCTCCGGTGCAAACTTTCCACTTGTACAGGTGCTTCATCAAAGTCTAAGTTCATCAAAGTCAACAAACTTAGAAGTGGAAATGCAGCATCTGGAAACACAACACAAAGAGTGCGGTAACCACTTGAGCGAAGTCAGACTTCGTGTATCTCCACTTGTGAACATAACAACATAAGAAAAGCCATGCTGGATCAGACCAAGGCCTAATAAGGCCAGCAGTCTGTTCACACAGTAACCAACCAGGTGTCTCTAGGAAGCCCACGAACAAGACGACTGCAGCAGCATTGTCCTGCCTGTGTTCCACAGCACCTAATAGAATAGGCATGCTCCCCTGATCCTGGAGATAATAGGTATGCATCATGACTAGTATCCATTTTGACTATTAGCCATGGATAGCCCTGTCTTCCATGAACATGTCCACTCTCCTCTTCAAGCCTTCCAAGTTGGCAGTCATCACCACATCCTGGGGCAGGAAGATTCACAATTTAACTATGCATTATGTGAAGAAAGACTTCCTTTTATCTGTTTTGAATCTCTCACCTTCCACCTTCAGCAGATAACCCTGCCGTCTGTTATTATGAAAGAGGGAGGAAAAGTTCTCCCTTTCCACTCTATCCATACCATGTATAATTTTATAGACCTCTATTATATCTCCCCTTAACCACCTTGTTCCTAAACTAAACCACCCTAAGCTGGTGTTTCTTGTGCAAAATACCGAGAGGAAGTGCTGTTCAGTGGTTATAATTACATCTCTGCTCAGCCATGAGACTCCCTGGGTGACTTTGAGCCATTAACTGTCCCTAAGCCTAGCATAGCTCACAGGAAGATCATGAGGGTAAACTAAAGCCAGCATGGTATAATGGTTAAGAGCAGTGGTTTGGAGCGGTGGACTCTAATCTGGAGAAGTGGGTTTGATTCCCACTCCTCCACATGAATGGCAGACACTAATCTGGTGAACCGGGATGGTTTCCCCACTCTGAACTATTTCAGCCCCAAAAACCTCACAAGGTGGGGAGAGGAAGGGAAGGAGATTGTAAGCCGGTTTGATTCTTCTTAAAAGGTAGAGAAAGTCAGCATATAAAAACCAACTCCTCCTCCTCCTTCTTTCTTCCAGGAGTTTCCCAACCTGGATTCGGCAACCCTACCCCCATCCCCAACCTGTGGCCAGGGGAGACCTGGCAACCCTACAAGGGTCCTAGATCCAATGAGTCCTCCTCCATTAGGGGACATGACATCAGCAGCACCACTGGGTTGTAAGAAACAACATGCATGCATGGCACCTGACTGTGTGCGGGTGGTGCCTTTGGAGAAAGACCATGGATCAGTGGTATAGCATCAGTTTTGCATGCAGAAGGTCCCAGGTTCAATCCTTGGCATCTGCAGTTAAAAAAATAACAACACAAAGGTGCAGGTAGTAGGAGATGTGAAAGACCTCTTGCCTGAGACCCTGGAGAGCTGCTGCCAATCAGACAATACTACGGTTGCCAGCTCCGGGTTGGGAAATAACTGGAGATTTTTGGGGCGGAGCCTGAGGAGGGCAGGGTTTGGGGAGAGGAGGAACTTCAATGTCTTAGAGTCCAATTGGCAAAGTGGCCATTTTCTCCATGGGAACTGATCTCTATTGGCTGGAGATCAGTTGCACTAGCAGGATACCTCCAGCTAGAACCTGGAGGCTGGCAACCCTAGACAATACTGACCCTGACCAAAAAATGGTCATTGTTGCGCGGCCAGCCACACAGTGAGCTCTGATGAATGGCTCACCAATGAGTCGGTCATAGTCGATCTCCTATACATAAATCCCTTCACCAAGATGGCAGATTTTAACAGCAGAAAGAAGCTCTTCTTTCCAAGTTTAACAAGTCTCTTCAGACATCTGCACGAAAATCTTTCAGTATTTCCTCTCCCCTTCCTTTCCTTTCCCTCGTGTTAATTAAATTCCTGATGGCCACTGATGGATAGATTTCAGCTAAGCTGTGACATGTCAAACTGATTTATAGAAGGGAGACTGGTATTTACTATTCCTGGCCTCCACCACAATTAATATTGAAAAGAAAAGGGTGCTATTTAAAGAACACAGAGAGGTTATTCGTCTCAGCTGCAGTGACAGGTTTTCTCTATTGTTAAGGCTAAAAGTACTTTTTTGGGGGGGTTTGAGAATGTTCAAGACTTGAAGGTCTTTCTCTAGTCAACAGCTCATTCTTTGGAATGCTTCAGAATTTATAAGAGTGAGTGTATTATCATGGAGTGAGTGTTGGGCTGAGAGCTATGGGACTTGGGTTCAAATTACCACTCCTATCATGAAGCTTGCAGAGGGGATTGCCAGACATTGTCCTGCATGGTCGGAAGGAACATGAAAGCACTTGCTTGCCTTGAAATACCTTCTATTTTATGCTTCCAGTCCCAGCTCCTCTTACCAGCATTTCACTTTGGAGATCCTGGACCGGAGAGAGCAAAGCCTCTTTTAAGCAGAGGCTTGATGGACATTTGTCAGCAATGCTGATTCTATAACCTTAGGCAATTCGTGAGAGGGAGGGCACCTTGGCCATATTCTGGGCGTGAAGTATGGGTCACTGGGAATGTGGGGAGGGGGAGGTAGTTTGGAATTTCATGTAATGTGCAGGGGGTTGGACTAGATGACCTTGGCGGTCCCTTCCAACTCTGATTCTATTCTATGATACTATAAGCTCAGTGTCAGAGCATCTGCTTTGCACACAGCAGGTCCCAGGTTCAATCCTGGGAAACTCCCTTCCTCTTAGGTCATTTATGCATGGGTATTTTCACTCACGTTCACCCCCGATCCGTCTCGGTTGTTCCTTGGAGTTATGCTTGAGTTTTCCCTCCATTAGAGATGACCTCATGCCCAGCCCTCGCAATGTCCAGGTCTTCCCATTCCTCTATTAACCCAACTCTTCCATCTTTCCTGAGCAAAGCCTGGGTGAGATCCTCATGTAGAAGGCAAAGCGCAGGACGCAGAAGCTTGGTTTCTCTCACAGCCAATTACAAAGCAGCATGTCCAGAGGCGGGGATTCAAATACTTCCTGATTCCTGCTTCATCAGAGCTCTTTCTGAGCAGAAGAAAGGCTTTTTAAAACCAGGGCTTGGATTTCTCCCCCACTTCCTTTCAGATTGCTCCATTTTTGTTGTTGTTCTTAAAATGCTTTTTTATGCAGCAATAGGGGTTTTTTGGGGGGGATTTTCTGTCACAGTAAGCACTACAAGTAAGCCAATTACAAAGCAGCATTTAATGGGGTGGGGACTTGATTTGACCTTGGAGACTGCTGGTGCATAGGTTCCCAAAAGGAAAGTGTGGGTCCAGTGAGCAACGAACCTCAGATAAACCTCCCATGCGTAAATGACCTTATTTTGTTTGCCAGCACTCCAATGTCCCCACAGGTAGATGATGCATCGTTTTCATCACTTGCGCCAAAAAGGTTGCCTGCCCCTGCCCGGAGCCAGGAATGCAGCTCCCCATTGCTTTCCCTTTGCCCTTGGACAAGTGCAAGTATACAGTTGGATTTTGCTAACGGAGAGGTAGCACAGGAGTTAGTAAGTTGGCCTCAGACCACAGAGAATCAGGTTCATAACTGTTCTGCTACAAAGTTCACTAGGTGCCCCGGGCTATTCTTTATCTTTCAGCCTAACCCCTCTCACTGGGTACTCATGAGGATAAAAGCAGAAGTAATGCTGCCCTGAGTTCTCTGGAAAAAGGGAAAGATAAAATTGTAATACTAATCGAGGTTCTCCTGCTTAAAAAAAATAATAATGGAACATTCCCACAAAACCATTTCTTCTACTGGTCTGAACTGGCCCCTGTTCAAATTCATGCCACCTCTAAAACCCACATTGCTATTCCATGCGGTTTTGTTTCTTTTCCTTCTCTCTCTTTTTTGCAGCGCGAGAGGGTCAGAAGGTTTATTTATATCGGGCTGTCGCTGAAGGAGGAAAGAGGGGGAAAATAATGTTTTCATTATGTCTTTGGACAAGGCCTACATTTTTAAGTGCTCAATTTTAGAATCAGACAAAGCGGTGCAGGAGCTTAAATGACTCCTTAATAGTGTTGGGCAATTTCGATGCACTTAGGAATGACATTGCTTGCTTTATTCAGGCCGGGCGTCGAACGAAAATATCATTTATCAAAATGGCTTCCCGAACGCCGTGTTGCGTAAGTGGGCTACGCACCTACGCATCAGTGTCAATCCAAGATGTTTATTTGTCCCCGCCCTAACTGTTGAAACGATCTGTAATGAAAACTGCGTCTTCTGTTATTGTAAGCGAATATTTGTCAAATCCTCCCCCTGCCCGGTGGGAAACGGTAAGATGTAGCTATGGTCCAAAATCCACCCTCTTTGAAAAAAATCCAGTGTTGGGAGGTAGTGGGAAGAAGACAGGAGGGTAGAGATTTGTTCTTCTGTCCAGCCTTCCTACGTATTTTAGCAAGTGACTATTAAGTGCCAGCTTGTGGCAGGTTCTTTTTAAAAAATCTGTTCAGTCTTTGTAAGCAAGCCGAACTATCAGTATGTCTCAGCCATGCTCCAGAGAGGGGGCTACAATGAAGGATGCCAAATTATTATTGAGAAATTGTCTTGGCGGGGGGGGGGAGAGTGAGAAAGTGGAATGTACTGATAGGGAGATTATCAGTGTAACCAAACAATCTCCCGACATTGAATCAAGCTTCTACACTGAGGAAAAGAGCATAGAGGGACCATGATAGGGGTTGGATACATAGGGTTGCAAGAACTGGACTGGGAAATGCTTGGAGATTTGGGGGGGGGGTTTGAGCCTGAGGAGGGCAGGGTTTGAGGAAGGTAGGGACTTCAATGGGGGATAGTGCCATAGAGTCCACCTTCCAAAGTGGCCATTTTCTCCAGGCTAACTGACCTCCAGGCTAACATAGGGAGCCCCGTGGCACAGAGTGGTAGGCTGCAGTACTGCAGTCAAAAGCTCTGCTCACAACCTTCGATCCCAACGGAGGTCGGTTTCACGTAGTCGGCTCAAGGTTGACTCAGCCTTCCATCCTTCCAACGTTGGTAAAATGAGTACCCAGCTTGCTGGGGGTAAAGGGAAGATGACTGGGGAAGGCACTGGCAAACCACCCCGCAAACAAAGTCTGCCTAGAAAACGTCGGGATGTGACGTCACTCCATGGGTGAGGGATGACCCGGTGCTTGCACAGGGGACCTTTACCTTTTTTATAACTGATCTCTGTTGTCCGGAGATCAGTTGTAATAGCGGGAGATCTCCAGCCACCACCTGGAAGTTGGCAACCCTATGGGGATGCCAGCTTCCAAGTGGCACCTGGGGATGCCCTGGAATTATATCCCCATCTCCAGACTACAGAGTTCAGTTCCCCTGGAGAAAATGGATGCATTGGAGGGTGGATTTTATGGCACTGTACCCCACTGAGGTCCCTGTCCTCCCCAGGTTCCATCCCCAAATCTTCAGGAGTTTCCCAACCTGGATCTGGCAAACCTACCTCTCATCCCCTGCTAGGGTTGCACACCTCCAGGTACTGCTATTACAACTGATCTCCAGCCGATAGAGATCAGTTCACCTGGAGAAAATGGCTGCTTTGGCAATTGGACTCTAAGGCATTGAAGTCCCTCCCTTCTCCAAACTCCACCCTCCTCAGGCTCCACCCCAAAACCTCCCACCGGTGGCGAAGTGGAACCTGGCAACCCTATCTCACACCGATGGCCAGGGGAGACCTGGAAACCATCTGCAGAGTTTTCCATCCTCCCCCAATGGCAATAATTGGGATTAGCCAGTCGCTTCAGGGCCAAGAAGGAATTTCTGGGGTCCCTGATTGGCTGGGATAAGAGAACTTTCCCCAACACCTTCCTATTTATTATGGTGGGGGTTAGGTTTTATAAATAGGGTTTCCAGGTCCCTCTTTGCCACCAATGGGTGGTTTTTGGGGTGGAGCTTGAGGAGGGTGGGGATTGGGGAGGAGAGGGAGTTTGAAGAGAAGGAGACTGGGGCAGGTAATTCCAGTGGCCTATTTCAGTCTCTGCTCAAGGGGAAACTTGTGGCCATTATTTTAAAAGAATGATATTTTCTACCCCAACAAAAGAAAGAAAGAAAGAAAGAAAGAAAGAAAGAAAGAAAGAAAGAAAGAAAGAAAGAAATTAAAAAATGAGCCACAGTGAATACTGCAAATGAGGTTCTTTATTAGGGGCACGAACCTCTAAAATGCAATTGAGAATTCAAATGGGGTCTAATTGAGCAGAGGGAGCGGAAACAGGTAAGCGGAGCTGAGAGGCAATTTGTTTTTTCTTGTCAAACGTTTCGGACTCTCAGCTCACAGATCATCCGCCCGTGACCCCCGAATAACGTATCCCCTTGGCCTCTGAATTACTCAGCATTAAGGCAACCCTTCCCCCCAAAACACAACCCATTTCCCCCCTCTCCTGAGCGAACATCAGTTGCAGAATAGCAGCAAGCGGACAGAAGCCAAGCGAACGGCGAGACATATATGATCTCTACCCCCCCCCCAAAAATAGCAGATGCTAGGATTCTCTGGGTTCCTGAATTATTTATGGTTAATTCAGTGGCAGCGTCTGAAGCTTTTATAGATCTCTGAAGCGCAAGCAAGGAAACTGGGCCCATCTTCATGCACCTGCATACTTTTAATTACCAACTCTACGGATTGTGTGACTGTGAGTCATTTAGAACTTTTGGCTGAATCATTCCAAGAACATTTTGACATTTCTCCCTCTTTTCCTTTTCCCTCTCTGTATGCTCTTGGGCTGACAGGGGGGGGTAATATTTATTTCCAAGCACATCATTTTTAATAAGAAGGCATTTGAATGGGGGGTGTTCTGGAAGGTTAGAAACGAAAGGAAAGAGGCGTTCGCAATCCCAGCATCCCGTAACTGTGGGACCAAACAGTATGGGACCAAAAAGTCCAATCAAAGGAATCTACACTGGTACAGGAGCTAGGGTTGCCAGCCTCCAGGTGGTGGCTGGAGTTCTTCCACTATTACAGTGGATCTCCAGGTGAAAGAAATCAGTTCACCTGGGGAAAATGGCCACTTTGGAAGGTGGACTCTATGGCACGATACCCCACTGAAGTCCCTCCCCTCCCCAAACCCCACCCTCCTCAGGCTCCACCCCCAAAAATCTCCAGGTATTTCCCAACCCGGAGGTGGCAACCCTAACAGGAGTTCATTCCCCATGAGGAAAGGCTGACGTGTCTGGGAATTTTCAGTTTAGAAAAGAGACAACTAAGAGGGATGTCAGACAGGTTTATAAAATTATGCACAAGGTAGAGGGAGTTGAAAAAGAGAACCTTTTCTCCCTCTCCCAAAATACTGGAACTTGAGGGCATCCAATGAAGCTGAGGGGAAATAGATTCAGGATGGACAAAAGGAAATACTTGTGAAGAAGAAGAAGAAGAGTTGGTTTTTACATGCCGACTTTCTCTACCACTTAAGGAAGGATAAAACCTGCTTACAATCACTTTCCCTTCCCCTCCCCACAACAGACACCCTGTGATGTAGGTGGGGCTGAGAGAGTGTGACTAGCCCAAGGTCACCCAGATGGCTTCATTTGTAGGAGTGGGGAAACAAACCCAGCTCACCATATTAGCCTCCGCCGCTCCAAACCACTGCTCTTTACCACGCTGGCTCTTGACAAATGATTCAAATGTGGAATTCACTGGCAGAGGATGTAGCGATCGCCATGTGTGTGTAAAGTGTCATTAAGTCACAGCCGATCGGTGGGAGGTTTTAGGAGGCAGGGCTGAAGAGGGCGGCATGTGCATGGGTCACACAGGTGATGACGGCACTTCTGGTTTTACTTCCGGAGCGCCACATCACTGTGGCTGATTTAACGCTCAACCCCCCAAATTGGAGCGGAGCAGCTGGGTGGATTGGCGGGCAATTGCACACCAGTACCACCTACCTGGTAACCCTATGGACTAGATGGAGCACTGATCTGATCCAGCAGGGCTCTTTTTGTGTTCTTAATTGCTAGAGCGTGAGCTACAGAGTTAGAATTGGGTGTAATTCTGTTTAATGTAAGTTGCTGCTGATTGCAGTCCATATAAATACCCAGCTGGTTGATGCAGAAATAGCATTTCCTATATTCATTCAATGTGTTGAGCGTAAGGGGAAGGAGCTGTGTTTCAGTGGTCAAGCATTGGCTATACATGAAAAAGGCCTCAGGTTCAATAGCTGGTATCTCCGGATTAAAGGATGAGGTAATAGGTGGGTGTAAAAGACAACCACCTGAGACCGTGGCAAGCTACCACAAACCAGAGTAGACAATTGACACCTTGACAGACCAATGGTCTGGTTCAGTGTAAGGCAGCTTCATGTGCGGATAAGGGCAAGACATGATAGGAGAGAGAGTGGATTAAACTAGAATGTGGGGTCATCTGATGAAGTTGGAGGGTGAGAGAGAGTGGACAGGTATGGTATGGAGAGAGTGGACAGGGAGAAGCTTTTCTGCCTCTCTCATAACACTAGAACATGGGGTCATCTGCTGAAGCTGGAAGGTGAGAGATTCAAAACAGATAAAAGGAAGTATTTCTTCACACAACGCAGAGTTAAATGGTGGAACTCCCTGCCCCAGGATGTGGTGATGGCTGCCAACTTGGTAGGCTTGAAGAGGGGAGTGGACATGTTCATGGTAAAGTGTGTAAAGTGCTGTCAAGTCGCAGCCAACTTATGGCGACCCCTTTTGGGGGTTTTCATGGCAAGAGACTAACAGAGAGGTGGTTTGCCAGTGCCTTCCTCTGCATAGCTGCCCTGGTATTCCTTGGTGGTCTCCCATCCAAATACTAACCAGGGCTGACCCTGCTTAGCTTGTGAGATCTGAAGAGATCAGGCTAGCCTGGGCCATCCAGGTCAGGGAGGAGAGGGCTATTCATGGCTACTAATCAAAATGGATACTAGTCATGATGCATACGCATTTACTCCAGGATCAGAGAAGCATGCCTATTATATTAGGTGCTGTGGAACACAGGCAGGATGTTGCTGCTGTAGTCGGCTTGTTTGTGGGCTTCCTAGAGGCCCCTGGTTGGCCACTGTGTGAACAGACTGCTGGACTTGATGGGCCTTGGTCTGGTCCAGCATGGCCTTTTCTTATGTTCTTAGGAGGGAATCTCTGCCAAAAATGAAGATCCCTTATTAATCCAGAAAAGTATTGGGGGGAGAGATGGTGTGTTAAAATTATCTCCCCATCTTTCTCCCAAACCCTATACTACTGAGCAGTCAGCAACCTGCCCTTCATGGTTCATGCTACTGTACTGCCTCCAGTTTATTTTCAGTCTTCCTGGGGACAAAAGGGGGGATAAATTTCCTTGAGGGTGTACAACTGCCAAACCTAATTATCCGCACCCTCGAAAATATAAAGAATCCTTTAAGCTGCTAGGAGGATGCCTAGAGAGGCGAATAGGCCTTGACGTATAAGCCTAATTTGTCCATCCACTGAGTGTACCCTCCAAAGATGCTTAATCTGCAAAGGGACTGCCTGCCGCCCAGTCGAGGACTGTGTAAACAAAGCGAGGCTGTCATAGTACTAAATGGCCAATTGGATTTGGTGTCATGTTGATGTCACAGCAGGGAAACAAAGCTCATTTACAGTGAGAGCCATGATTCCTGGACTGGTCAAGAGGGTGATCCTGATCAGTAAGGACAGTGAGGGCAAATGAAACTTATTCATGACATCACTTCCCATTAGGCAAACGGTTTCTTTTCTTTTTCCTTAGTGCTGAGCAACTGCAGCCTATGGCCATTGATTTAGGATGAAGGAGGAGAGATCCTGGGGGTAGACATTTCTCGCAGGAATGAGGACTGTATCTCTTTTTGTAGGGACGATGCTCTGCTTGTATGGATGTTGCCGAAATTTCGGGAGCCCACTGTTATAACTGGAAAATCTCTGTTCTGCTTTCACTCCTCTCTCATGCAAATCAAACCCATTTGCTGTATCCTTGTACTATTTTCCCCTATTCAACGTATGCAATATTAATGCCATTTTTGTTCGCAAACTAAACACAATAAAATCATTTTAAAAAGAGCAGCATGAGAATTATAAATAATAAAATAGAACCAAAAACAAACAAACAAACAAATCAGGGATATAAAAGCAGCATAAAATGATATCAATTAAAACAGTCTGGAGGGTAGAAGCAGACCATAAAAACAGATTTTATAAAAAGAGGTAACCGGTGGACTCTACAGAGAGAGGTGGATTCTAATCTGGAGAACCAGGTTTTATTCCCCACTCCTCCACGTGAAGCCAGCTGGGTGACCTTGGGCTAATCACAGTTCTCTCTGAACTCTCTCTGCCTCACCTACCTCACAAGGTGTCTGTTGTGGGGAGATGAAGGGAAAGTAATTGTCAGCTGCATTGAGACTCCTTAAAAGGTAGAGAAAGTCAGCATATAAAAAACAGCTCTTCTTCTTCTTTTTCTTCCTCCTCTTTATGGAAATAGAAATAATGTTCCTTGATATACAAAAGACATAAAAATGGTGTAAAATGGTGTTCAAAAGCAAATGAATTGGGATCGGCAGGAACGAAAATTGGCAAAGTGAAAATATTCACAACAGGGAAAACAAAACAAATAATAAAGAGGCCACAGTTAGGCATCCCTTATGTACCTCCCCTTTATAACCCTCTGTACAACCACAAAAAAGCCCATTCCCCTCCACAACAATATCCCTTCCTTGACATCCAAGGTTTCACTTTTATACTTTAGGGCAGGGGAGTTGAAGTCAATTGTTGCAAGGGCTGGATATGACATAAATGTCCCTTGGTCGGGCCAGGACATGTGTTGCCATCCCAGATTTAGAGTGAGGGGATGGCTGCCTTGGCTGGCTTGTGGGCTGGATAAGAGCTCTCGAGGGGCTGGATCCAGTCCCCGGGTTTTATGTTTGACACCACTGCATTGGGAGGTAGATGACAATGGGTATCCGGGTTAGTCTGTCTGTAGCAGCGGAAAAGAGCCAGGAGTACAGTAGCACCATAAAGGCAAACAAAATTTCTGATAGGGTATAAGCTTTTGTGAGTCACAACTCACTTCTTCAGATACTTTAGGGGGATTCTTTGTACTTTGTTGTACCCCCTTCTGTTCCACCAGCAGTTTCCTCCAAGTGATATCACCAAAAGCTTCCCCTCAAACTTCATTTCCGTAACTTCTTAGTTCTTCTAACGCAACACAAAGACTAACAACATTTCTTAAGGCGGTTTCACATATTTGTAAGTTCCACATATCCTTAAGTTTCTTAAGGTGGTTCCACATATCCCCATTAAAGCTTCACCTGGAAATTTGTTAATGGCTACCAAATTGTTCAGAGGAAAAGATCCCCCCCCCACCTCAACTCTTGCTTTATGCCACACTGGCACTCAGATTCATTCCTTCACATTGAATATTCCTCCACGTGCTTTCTTCATTGCGTGCATTGAAAGAGCTGCCACATCGCAAGGGCCTGCCGATGCGAATGTTCTCAGTGTCTGCGCCTGACTCTGGGGCATTCTTTGGGTGCAATCGAGTGTTACCATCTGCACCTGCTTGGAACACAGAGATGAAAAGCTTCCCAAGTGTACAGATGACTGGCAGGGGTGCTCGGTTATTTCTTAGGGCTCTCTGGAGCGTATGTAGATTGTTGAAGCATCACACACACACCGATGTAAATAAGACAAGCGACGATCCGAGTACTGAGGACTAACAAAACGGGCCTGAAATAGATCTTAGTGTTCTGAAATAGTTCTGAAATTTTACTGCAACTAGGGGAGGGGGGAACGAACAAACAACATTGAAATGTCGCTGTCTGCTACAAAGCACGATCGAGAGCACGTACTGCAAATGGACGTCTCCCATATTGCTAGAACCTGGCATCAGCTGAATGGTGGGAGATTGGAGACAAACACAAGGAAGTACTTTAGGGCTGTTGAAAAAAAATTCAGTAAAATTCAGATTCGGCAAAATTTGCCCCGTTTTGATTTGGGAAATGCTGAAGTCCGAACTCCCCTGATTCGAATTTGTGGAATTCAGCGCCAAGTTCTGAGTTCAGGGAAAAATTCGGCCGAATAAAGCCATTAATAACACATTCGAGCCTTTCCGCGGCTCCGGGGGGGGGCATGTTTGGAGGTAGAGGTCCCAAAATTTCAGCGTAGCTTGAGGGGGCCCTTCTTGCAAGAACCCCTAAGTTTTGTAAAGATTGGGTCAGGGGGTCCCGAGATATGGGGCCCGGAAGGGGTCCCCCCAAAATCGTCCACAGGAATAAAGGCATTAAAAACACATCCGCACCTTTCCGCGGCTCTGGGGGGGGGGCATTTTTGGAGGTAGAGGTCCCAAAATCTCAGCTTACCTTAAGGAGACCCTTCTTGCAAGAACCCCCAAGTTTTGTGAAGATTGGGTCCGGGGGGGGCGAGTTATGGGGCCCGGAAGGGGTCCCCCATCTGCCCATTGGAATAAAGCCATTAAAAGGGATGTACTAAAACGAATGACAAGTCAGCCCATTGGAAGCAATGGGAGAGGCTGCCCAGCACATTGAAGATAATGGGAGAGGGGAATGTCAGTTGGCTTACATTGACTCCACTGAAATACATTTCAGGGGATGTACTAAAATGAATGACAGGCTAGCCCATTTGAAACAACAGGAGCGGCTGCACAGCCCATTGGAAACAATAGGAACCAGCCAGAGAGAGATTCACTGACCCACACGAAGTTGGCAACCAGTGAAAACAGTAGAAAGCACAGTCCCACACAGAAGCAATCAAGCCCACCCCCAGCAGTTTGATTTAGGGAATCAAACAAACAGGTAAACCCACCCACCTTTTGCTTCCCCCCTCACACACACACACACACACAATCTCCCCCCACATAGAAAAAAGCCCCCAAATGGGTCTTACTGTGGATATCTTCTTCTCTTCTATCAGGAGCAGGGAGTGGGAGGACTCAGGAGTAATCCTATCCAATACGATTCTAGCAGACTCACACACACATACTCTCTGGCACGAGAGGTTTTGCCTCGGATTTGCCGCTCTCTAGATGCACATTAAGGATTGCCTGCTCCCATTCATTCCAATGGGTGGATTGGGGGGGGACCCCATAACTCAGAATTAACTGCCTTTTAGTCAGACCCCCCGGGCCAGGGTAATGGTATGGCCCAACTGCCGAGGCAACCACCAGACCAGATCCCCAGGCCGGGTAATGGTACGGCCCAACTCAAATGTGTTTTTAAAGGCTGTAATGGGCAGATGGGTGGGGGGACCCATTCTGGGCCCCATAACTTGGGACCCCCTGCCCTAATCATCACCAAACTTGGGGGTTCTTGCAAGAAGGGTCACCTCAAGCTATGCTGAAAGTTTGGGGGCTCTACCTCCAAAAATGCCCCCCCCCGGAGCCACAGAAAGGTGCAAATGTGTTTTTAATGCCTTTATTCCTGTGGGCGATTTGGGGGGGGGGAACCCATTCCGGGCTCCATATCTCGGGATCCCCTGACCCAATCTTTACACAACTTGGGTGTTCTTGCAAGAAGGGTCCCCTCAAGCTACGCTGAAATTTTGGGACCTCACCTCCAAACATGGCCCCCCAGAGCCGTGGAAAGGCACGAATGTGTTTTTAATGCCTTTATAGTTATGCAGCTAATTGTTTGACAAGACAGTTGAACTGAAAGATAATTTGGACACCAAGTCATAACATCAGCAACATTTCAGACAACACAGGAGCGGCAACAGTTAGACCCTATCTGGACTATTCCAGACTTCTTACAGGAGAACAGAAGAAGGCTATGGAGAATCCCATAGAACGTCTGCAGTTGATGAGTATATCAGTGAAAAGAACTGCCGCAAAGAGAGTGGGCCTATCACAGCAAGTCCCACAATTTGAAGATTTGCTGTGTGAAGAAGTACTTTAGGGCTGTCGATTCGGTTCATCCTGAACCGAAAAACAGCCGAATTTTCCCCGATTCAGCGGTTTCTAGTTCGGATGGAACCGAATTCAAAAAAGGTGGGAAAACAACGAGCCGAATTCGGTGAGTTCGGGGCAATTGCCAAATAAATCCGGCAAATTCGGGGGCTCCGAATCAGCAGCAGGTGGGGCTGAGACAGTGTGACTAGCCCAAGGTCACCCAGCTGGCTTCACGTGTAGGAGTGGGGAAACCAACCTGGTTCACCAGATTAGCCTCCGCCGCTCAATCCCGGTTCTCCAGATCAGAGTCCACCGCCCCATTAGACCCTATCTGGACTATTCCAGACTTCTTACAGGACAACAGAAGAAGGCTATGGAGAATCCCATAGAACGTCAGTCTGCAGTTGATGAGTATATCAGTGAAAAGAACTGCCGCAAAGAGAGTGGGCCTATCACTGCAGGCAACCTTACACATCATCTGGTGAAGCATCGGTTACAAGCTAGCTCAGCACATGGATCAGCTAATTGTCTGACAAGACAGTTGAACTGAAAGATAATTTGGGCGCCAAGTCATAACATCAGCAACATTTCAGACAACACAGGAGCGGCAACGGTTTATCCTTGCAGCAAAATATTCGTTATGAAACATTTAGGGAATCAAACAAACAAACAAAATTCTCACCAGACACAACAGGAAAGGAACAGCCGTTAGGTTGACTAACCGCAGAGATTGCCTCACAAGCCTCTTCCCTTGATGCTTACCAGACTCACAAGAACATCTCTAAATTTTAATTCTGAAGATATATCCAAACATGTTTCTGGTGAGCTGGGATTTGCATAGTTGTAGCCAGCTGTATTCAAGGTTTTTTTGGGTTTTGTTTTTGTTTTTGACAAAAAGCTTCATTCTCATCTGGAAATATATATATGGAGTCTGGGGAGGACAGAGAACTCAGTGGGGACCAATGTCATACTGTCCGCCTTGCAAAATATCCATTTCCCCAGGGGAACTGATCTGTGTAGTCTGGAGATGAGATGTAATTCCAGGGGATCCCCAGATCCCACCTGGAGGCTGACACCCCTACTATATTGCTTTAGAGGACAGGACGAGCCTTACCTACAACTGCCAGATCTCCTGAAATTTAGATTATGGCAGACAGAGGAGGGGTCTGTGAGCTAAGGAGAGGTGCTAGGGTTGCTATGTGCCAAGCTGGGCAACCAGCTTGAGGGGAGAGATGTTATGGGGGAAGGCATTGCAGCTGTGATTATCTGACTTCCAGGGAAAACCTGGAAGACATGGCAGGTAGCTCTAGGAATATCCAGAAACTCTATGGTAAAACCATAGTGTTTCCAGTGATTCCTAGACTTTTCCGCTGTCACTCATTATACTAGCTATGCTACCAGTTTTTTTAAAGTCCTCTGCTGCCACTTGAAGCAACAATGAGCAATGGGAGCTCAGGACAGGGGATCCACTGCTTGGCAGTCCTAAATTGGCAGCCTAGAATATGAGTGGGGAGAGACTAATAGGATAGGAGTGGAGCCTCGCAGGGTTAGAAGATGTCACCTATCAAATAGGGTTGCTAGCCCCCCCCCCCCCGCCACCGCCACTGATGGGGGATAAGGGGGGTAGGGCTGCCTAATCCAGGCTGGGAAACTCTTGGAGATTTGGGGATGGAGTCTGGGGAGGACAGGGACCTCAGTGGGGTACAATGTCATACTGTCCACCTTCCAAAGCATCCATTTCCCCAGGGGAACTGATCTGTGTAGTCTGGAGATGAGATGTAACTCCAGGGGATCCCCAGATCCCTCCTGGAGGCTGACACCCCTACTATCAAGTGAAGGGATAATCATAATGAACTACAGGTGGGTGGGGTGCAAAGTAAATAGCAAAAGCCCTCAAGCCAATCAGAAAACCCACCCTGTTTATTCTGGTCCCTCACTCTAGCATCTCAAGACCTCCCATGAGGTAGAAGGAGGTGGCCGTATCAGTAGGTGCCTCTGAAAATAGCAGCAGATGATCAGTTTTCTTACCATATGGATGTGGACTGCAAGTAGCAAAATTTTTCATGTGGCCCCATTAAATGCCCAAATGGTTGCAGGCAGCTCAAAAAAAGAAACATAAAATGTGCTTTGCTTGAACAGCAGATGTCAACAGGAATGCAGTTCAACAAGAACTAGTGCCGAGTTCTATATCTGGGTAACAGAAATGAGGGACATGCATACTGGATGGGGGATATACTTCTGGGCAGCAGTGCGTGTGAACAAGATTTTGGAGTATGGGTGGACCGCAAGTTAAATATGAACAGCCAGTGTGATGCTGTGACAAAAAAAGCTAATGCGATCTTGGGGTGTATCAACAGACTCATAACATCCAAATTGCAAGATGTCATAGTTCCGCTGTACACTGCATTGATCAGGCCGCACCTGGAGTATAGTGTGCAGTTCTGGAGGCCTCAGTTCAAAAAGGATGTGGACTGAACGGAGAGGGTGCAGAGAAGAGCGACGAGGATGATCAGGGCCTGGAGACCGAGCCCTACGAAGAAAGGCTGAGGGAGTTGGGAAAGTTTAACCTGGAGAAGAAGAGGTTGAGGGGGGACATGATCGCTCTCTTGAAGTATTTGAAGGGCTGTCACTTAGAGGAGGGCAGGGAGCTGTTGGCAGCAGAGGATAGGACTCACAAAAACGGGTTTAAATTGTGGGTGGAAAGGTACTGGCTGGATATTAGGATTTTTTTTACAGTTAAGAGTTTTTGGACGGTGGAATCAGCTGCCTAGGGAGGTGGTGAGCTCCCCCTCGCTGACAGTCTTTAAGCAGGGGCTGGACAAGCACTAGTCAGGGATGCGCTAGGCTGATCCAGCGTTAAGCAGGACTAGATGGCCTGTATGGCCCCTTTCAACTCTATGATTCTAGGCCTGTGGTCCATCTAATTTAGCATCCTATTTCACACAATAGCCAATCGTTTGCCCTGGTAGGCCAACATACAGGGCATAGCGGCCAAGACCTTGCCCTGATATTGCCTCCTAGAACTGGTATTCCAATGATTACTGCTTCTGGACATGGAGAAATCATCATGGCTAGGAGCCATTGACAGAGATGCCCTCCATGAATATATCAAACCCCATTTTTGCAGCTAGTGGCCATCACTATACTTAAGGTTGCCAGCTCCGGGGTGGCAAATACCTGGAGATTTTGGGGGTGGAGCCTGAGGAGGGGTGGCTTTGGAGAGGAGAGGGACTTCAATGCCATAGAGTCCAATTGCTGAAGTGTTCTTAATTTCTATCACCTGAAGATCAGTTGTAATAATGGGTGATCTCCAGCCACCACCTGGACTGGACTGGTTTGGACTGGATTGGCCATGTATTTGTGGATGTTGTGTATTCACTTGTAGAATCTGTGGCATCATACCAAGATGTTTTATGCATGG
This sequence comes from Euleptes europaea, assembly GCF_029931775.1. Lineage (NCBI taxonomy): Eukaryota > Metazoa > Chordata > Lepidosauria > Squamata > Sphaerodactylidae > Euleptes > Euleptes europaea. The sequence continues at coordinate 8,648,040 of NC_079319.1, read as the reverse complement.
AGTCATCGGTGAACAGGAACGAATCATATGGCAAGCTGAAGAAGGAGAGTCGAAACGTAAAACTATCCGGAATTCACGTTCTTGTCAGAGCCCATGGGGGGCAGTTCTCCCTGGAGGGCTGTCTTGGCTTTTCCCTTTTGTGAACGCTGTACTTGTGGAATATTGGACTTTATTTATTGGTGGTGCTATAGTACACATATGGATTTTTTGGGATAGTCGTTTGATGTTAAGTGTTTAGTATTGTATACATAGGATTCATATTTGTTGAGCTTGTGTCTGAGGAATGTGTTATAGGGCACTATTTGGTTGGTTATTCAATAATCTATAATATATATTTATGTGTATTGACCCTCTGTGCTGCCTTTTTGTATTTACCACCTGGAGGTTGGCAACCCTAACTATACTGCATCCCTCCACCTGTTCAAAAGGTCTCACTCCATTTGGACGAAGGCCTAGACCTCTTTGAATCAGAGCCAAATCAGGAATTAGATTGCTACCTGCTGCTCTCTAGAACTTCCTGCTCATTTCTGCCTTCCTTCCAAAACCACACAACCTGGCAAAGAAAGGGAGGGGAGAGGCCTGAATTGCAATTACGATTCCAGTGGTTTCCCCAGCCTTCAGCTTTCCTGCAGGGTATGATAAGAACTACAGTTCTTTCAGCCTCCCAATTTAATTTGGAAGGTGAAGAAAACTACAGTTCCCATCACCCTGGCAGCAAAATTGTGTCTGGGGACGGTTAGAATTGTAATTGCTTGAGATATAGATCCCTTCAGGGCCTGTCCTGTTCTGAAAGAGCCCCCCCCCCTCCCCAAGCTGCTGATTATTACCTTCCAATTGCAAAAGTAAGTTCTGTTGCTCAGGAATGGGGTGGGCTGTAGGGATGCCAGCCTCCAAGTGGGGAGTGGCGATCCCCTGGAATTGCTAAAGAGATCAGTACCCCTGGAGAAAACAGATGCTTTGGAAGGTGGACTCTGTGGCATTGTACCCCACTGAGTTCCCTGTCCTCCCCAGGCTTCATCCCTAAATCAACAAGAGTTTCGCAACCTGGATCTGGCAACTAGGGTTGCTATCCTCCAGGTAGTAGCTGGAGATGTTCTGCTATTACAACTGATCTCCAGCCGATAGAGATCAGTTCACCGGGAGAAAATGGCCGCTTTGGCAACTGGACTCTATGGCATTGAAGTCCCTCCCCTCCCCAAACCTTGCCTTCCTCAGGTTCTGTCCCAAAACCTCCTGCTGGTGGCGAAGAGGGACCTGGCGACCCTAATTCAGAGGTTTACTGCCTCTGAATGTGGAAGTTTCCTTTAGGGTTTGGGGAGGGGAGGGGTATAATGCCATAGAATCCACCTTCCAAAGTGGCCATTTTCTCCAGGTAGGGTTGCCAGGTCTCTCTTCGCCACCGGTTGGAGGTTTTTGGGGCAGAGCCTGAGGAGGGTGGGGTTTGGGGAGGGACTTCAATGCCATAGTGTCCAATTGCCAAAGCGGCCATTTTCTCCAGGTGAACTGATCTCTATTGGCTGGAGATCACTTGTAATAGCAGGAGATCTCCAGCTAATCCCTGGAGGTTGGCAACCCTATATGCATGTGTCTGGGCATGCAAGCACATGCATGTTGCCGAGATGCGAAACTTGCATTTACCTCTGAAGCTGCTCACAGGTGTCTCTCCGCTATGCTGAAGCTGGAACAGATGGGTACATGGGTGTAGACATAAGACAGACATTCCTGCGGGGAAAAGAATCTGATATGCAAACACTCTGGGAATTGCTTTCTCCGCTCATATCTTTTAGCGAATGGGATAATATATCTGCAGTAGAAAGAGTGGTTAATTATCCTGCTACAGATATTAAGGTGCTTAGCAGCAGTGCAAAGTCGCTGTGTCCCGGCAATTCATCACCCACCAGCTGCATCTTCCCTCCTAGGTCTTCAGTTATTATTGCTATCCAGGGCTTTGTAGCTATGCAGCAGGAGGGGCAGAAAGTAGTAAATGAAATGGATGTTCCTCTCTGCTGTGCAACAACTATGAATCTGTCCTCCATCAGGGGGTGTTACCTTTCAAAATCACAAAAAACACAAAATCACACAAGGTTGGAAGAGACCATGAGGGCCATCCAGTCCAACCCCCTGCCATGCAGGATCCCACAATCAAAGCGCTCCCGACAGATGGCCATTCAGCCTTGCTTAAATACCTCCAAAGACGGGGACAACACCACCACCACCCCGAGGCAGCCAAAGGGTGGACTGATTACCGTATTTTTCGCTCCATAGGACACACCTGACCATAAGACGCACCTAGTTTTTAGAGGAGGAAAACAAGAAAAAATCTTGTTTTCCTCCTCTAAAAACTTGTTTTATGGAGTGAATGCCGGCTGGGCGTGTGCATATCAAGACGGCACGAGACGGCGTTCCCCGCCCCGACGGCCAGCTGGGAAGCAGGCGGGGCCACACAGAGCTGCGCGTGAGTGTAGGGACGGCGCGAGCCGGTGTTCCCCGCCCGGACGGCCAGCTGGGAGGCGGGCGGGGCCGCACAGAGCCAGTTGGGCGCATGCGCGTCAGGATGGCACAAGCTGGCACACGCGCCCAGCCGGTTCTGTGCGCCCCGCCCGCCTCCCAGCTGGCCGTTGGGGCGGGGAACGCCGGCTCGCGCCGTCCCTACACGCACGCTCCCAGCCAGCATTCACTCCATAAGACGCACAGACATTTCCCCTCACTTTTGAGGAGGAAAAAAGTGCGTCTTATGGAGAGAAAAATACGGTATTTTAAACCGAAGAATGTCATTCAGCTACTGTGTGTCTCTCCTGTTTATCAACTGCACTGAGCTCTGCTTATGCATCTTTGGAAAAGCCAAGAATAATGAATAGCTCGCGAAAGAGGAAAAGGGATATCCCTCAGGATCTGAAGATGTAAAATTGGAGTACGGCATCGAGTTGTGCCTTTTATCTGCTAGTACAGCTCCTCTGCTGCTCCAGCAACCTTGTCTTGAACATGGCTGGACCCCCCTTGAAATTCCTGTATACACATGAAGCTGCCTTCTGCTGCTGCCTGAGCTTGTGGAGGGTGGCTGAAGAAATAGAATCATATAGTTGGAAGGGGCCATACAGGCAGTCGAGTCCAACCCCCTGCTCAATGCAGGATCAGCCTAGAGGATCCCTGACAAGTGACTGACCAGCCCCTGCTTAAAGACTGCCAGTGAGGGGGCGCTCACCACCTCCCTAGGTAGCTGATTCCACTGTCGAACAACTCTTACTGTAAAAGTCTTTTTCCTAATAACCAGCCGGTACCTCGCCACCTGAAATTTAAAACCATTTTTGGGAATCCTATCCTCAGCTGCAACAGGAACAGCCCCCTGCCCTCCTCTAAGTGATTGCCCTTCAAATACTTAGAGCAATCATGTCCACCCTCAACCTCCTCTTCTCCATGCTGAACATTCCCAACTCCCTCAGCCTTTCCTTGTAGGGCTTGGTCTCATTGCTCTCCTCAGCACTCACTCCATTCTGTCCACATCCTTTTTGGAATGAGGCTTCCAGAACATGTGGCAATGGCTGTGTCTCTGGGTCTCAGTACTGGTCTCTCAAGGCCAGTATTGCCAACTCGGACTGGCAGCGGCTATCCAGGATCTCAGGTCTTTCACATCACCTACCGCCCAGTCCTTTTAACTGGAGATGTCAAGGATTGAACCTTTGACCTTCTGCATGCCAAGCAGTTGCTCTACCACTGAGCCACGGCCCCTTCCCCGATGATGGCCATTGCCCAGAATGAGGCTGGATAAAGCTTTGCCCAGATCCTTGTCCTATAGGGTTGGTTTCACAGTTAAGGCAGAGAATTTTAATCACCTATCTCAAGCACTAGCGAGAATTGTACACCCTGTCTGTCGGGCCTCTTGCTATTTTCCTGGTGTTCAAGGTGGACATCTGTCAGTTACTTAACTAGAAAACATATAAGTATAAAATGACTCCCATTTTTCGTTGAATTGTTCCATGGATTCATTGATCTTTGGATTTAAAATAAAAGTCAATTTTGCCATACTGGCATAATCTAAAAGCTTTTCTTTCCATTCTTCAATTTCTGGAATAAACGTTTGTTTCCAAGTCCTTGCCAGAACCGTTCTTGCTGCTGTTGTAGCATATTTAAAAATATCGTGAAGTTTCAAAGGCAAGTTTGGTGGCACGATGCTGAGTAAGTAATATTTGGGATCTTGTGATATCTTCATTTTTAATATCGTCTGAAGTTCTCGATGAATCTGTTTCCAATACAGTTGAACTTTAGGACATGTCCACCAAACATGGAAGTAAGATCCGTCTGTATTTTGACATTTCCAGCAGACACCTTTTTTTCCGGAGGATGTCATATGGGAAAGCATATTTGGGGTCAAATACCATCTATAAAATGTTTTGTACCAGTTTTCTTAACTTCTTGGCACACAGTATACTTTAATTCAGAGGTACAAAGTCTTTCCCAGGATTCCATGTTAATCATTTCACCGAAGTTTTGCATCCATTTAATCATATTCATTTTTACTTGTTCTTCTTCAGTATTTCTTTTAAAACGACAATACTTTGATAAATGAATGATATTTTTTACTTTTAAAGTACTATTTTATTAGATATTGTATAATGCTTATTCAATATTTTGTTTGTATTCGACTGAGCTTATTCTCTAATTGAAACTGTAACGATGTTTTTATATATTTAATGATTTACCTTTTCCCTTTTTTCTTTTTTCCTTTATGTACCCTTTAAAATATATATATAAAAAAGGTGGACATCTGTAAATAAAAAGACACTTCAAATACACTGGATTAGTTTCCTCTCTCCTACACATGAAGCCGCTGGGTGACCTTGGGCTAGTCACATTTCTCTCTGAACTCTCTCAGCCCCACCTACCTCACAAGGTCTCTGTTGCGGGGAGAGGAATGGAAGGAGATTGTATGCCGGTTTGATTCTTTGTAAAAGGTAGAGAAAATTGGCATATAAAAACCAACTCTTTTTCTTCTTCTTCCTCAATGAACTCTTGGGTTCCAGGGCCTTCCCTGAATCCTGGGATGTGCTCAGCTCTCCCTCCTTCCCTCATTTTTTTATTCCAGGAATTGTTGTGTGTTTTCTACTTTATCATCTCTACTTCTGAGGTTCTCTCCCCCCAACCCTCAAATCTCCAGGTATTTCCCAACCCAGAGCTGGCAACCCTACCTAGACATGGTTTCTATGAGGGCTGCAGCCATAACCATCTCCTGCGGCCTCTTACCTTAATCCATTTATATTGATCTAACTTGAATCTGGTCCAGTGGCTGTGAATTGGTGCTGAGAGCATCCACCAGGGAGAGAAACTGAGGCTAAGCAGAGCTGAGAGCTAGCGTGGTGCAGTGGTTAAGAGCAGTGGTTTGGAGCGGTGGACTCTGATCTGGAGAACCGGGTTTGATTCCCCACTCCTCCACATGAGTGGCAGATGTTAATCTGGTGAACTGAGTTGGTTTCCCCACTCCTCCACATGAAGCCACCTGGGTAACCTTGGGCTAGTCACAGCTCTCTTAGAGCTCTCTCAGCCCCACCTACCTCACAAGGTGTCTGTTGTGGGGAGGGGAAGGGAAGGTGATTGTAAGCCGGTTTGATTCTTCCTTAAGTGGTAGAGAAGGTTGGCATATAAAAACTAACTCTTCTTCTTCAAATCAAATCATTTATTACAGCCAAAGTCCAGCATAAAATGTAAAATATACATAAAATATACATCCTATATTAAAATTATACAACTTCCACTTACAGCATCTCATCTGTACCAATTAGTCGTTGTTGTCGTCATCGTCGTCTCCTCCTCCTCCTCCTCCTCCTCCTCCTCCTCCTCCTCCTCCTCCTCCTCCTCCTCCTCCTCTAGCAAACCAAGGGCAGGTGAGGGCAATGTGTGGACCGGAAGCTCAGATTTCACAGAATTATGGAGTTTCCGTATTTCTGTACCGTACCTGGAGGCAGGAAGTTGCACTGCCCCATCCGTAGAAGCATCTGGTGATAATTATCGAATTCAGCTGGAAATGGGATGCAAGATTTTGCCTGTTTTCACCAGCGGACAGCGTCTCTGCTGTTGCGTGTGACCATCCCTCTGTCACCCTCTTGGAAGATTGATGCATTGTATAAACGAGGTGACAGAGAAGGATTTCATGGGTGGATGGGGAATGTGAGGGGTAAAAATGTTAAAAACGCTCTGAATAATAACCGCTCAGATTTATGTAAATGGTGTAATTAATTGACCTCATTAGTGTTTGCAGTATTTCTGGACATTTTCTTCTCTGAATTATCCCAGTTTGAGAGTGTTTTTTGTTCCTTGTGTGGCTAGGCAACATTCTGCGGCTAATTAAACCTCTTTGGAGCTATAGGTTAATATTCAGTTTCTGAGTAAACACATTTATAAGCATTAATAAGTTCCAAATTACCCATTTTGCAAATATTGTTTTATTAATTTATGGCTAATAGACATACTGCTTGTGTCGCTTTATTGCTAAGCCCTTGGAGTTGCTCACAACTGGATAAATATTATTTATTTCAAAATTTTCTTCTGCTCTGGGTACAGCTTGGATTTGGTTCCGAGTTCTTATTACATGAAATGTAAGTTTTCTTCACTTTTTGAACTGAAGCGTAGGAAAGTATACACACAACTGAACAGTTATTTGAGGGTTAATGGTGAAGGAAAGTCATTTTTTCTAATAGGATATGGGAAACATTATTCATTCATTCATTCATCCATTTGTTTATTTATTTATTTATTTGTGAATTTCTAACCCACTCTACAACAGCCAAGTCTGGGCTCTGAGCGGCTTACAACATTAAAACCTCAATACAAACATCAGCACACTAATACAAAATACAAAAAACTATTTATAGTTAAAACCTAGATTATAATTCTAAAATCCAGTTGGTGCATAATGTAAGAACATAACAACATAAGAAAAGCCATGGTGGATCAGACCAAGGTCCATCAAGTCCAGCAGTCTGTTTACACAGTGGCCAGCCAGGTGCCTCTAGGAAGCCCACAAGCAAGACAACTGCAGCAGTGTTGCTGACCCAGGGCTATGTAGGGTTTCAGTGGCAGCTACCCAACTTTAAACTCCCATATAACTTTAACAATAACGACTCACACTTATAATCTTTTGGAGGAATGGTCACAACTTTTATTGGCAAACAGCTGATTTTTGTGCCTTGGAGTAGCATGGGAACTGGATTGCTATCAGCAGCCACCTTGTGGACTGATGTAACAAGTCCTCCCAGCGATCCCGCTGGGAGGTGTGAGAAGGACGGCAGAGCTGGGAAACACCTGGGCTTCAGCCACTTGGTGGTTCCCCCACCACTTGGGTAGAGGCTATGCACCGTTGCCCCCGAGCTGGGCACACAGACCCGTGCCTCCCCCAAAACCCCTTATTGGGGTCCCCAAATTGGCAGTGAGGGGCACACAGGCCACTCGCCCCTCATAACAAATCCAGTCCCATGCCTACACTGTCAAGTTGTGACATAAATAGCAAATAACTTTCAAGAAGGGAAGGGTGGGTGGGACAAAGCTGGAGACGGACTGAAGCTCCCTGCTAGTCTGTCCCTCTTTTATACTGAGCTGGAGGACCAGAGTGAAAAACACTCCTCCAGATCAGCATCCACAGCCCCGCCCAGCCCGTCCCAGGACAGGCTCATTCAAGCCTGCACCTGGGAAGTGATTGGCTGAGCCCGGGACAGCAACCTGGGATTGCGGCCAGGATTTCACCTCTTTGGGTGGCGGCTCCCCAACAACTGCCGCCTCTTCTCCATGCCCGGGTCCCCAACCTTGGCTCCAGGTAAGCCCGGAACCGTCTGCTTATCTTGCCTGTGTTCCACAGCACCTAATATAATAGGCGTGCTTCTCTGATCCTGCAGAGAAGAGGTATGCATCATGACTAGTATTCATTTTGACTAGTAGCCATGAATAGCCCTCTCCTCCATGAACATGTCCACTCCCCTCTTCAAGCATTCCAAATTGTCAGCCATCACCACATCCTGGGGCAGGGAATTCCACAATTTAACTATATGTTGTGTGAAGTCTGCTGGATGACCTTGGGCCAGTCACAATTAGGGCTGTCGATTCGGTTCGGCCCGAACTGAAAAACAGCTGAATTTCCCTTGATTCGGCGGTTTTTAGTTTGGGACGAACCGAACTCAAAAATGGCGGGAAAACGGGGGAGCCGAATTCAGCGAGTTCAGGAGTTCACGAATAAATTCGGCAAATTCGGGGCGTCAGTAAGCAGCATAACAGTCAGTAAGCAGCATTCTCCTCCCCCGGCCAATCAGTGGCCAAGCTGGGTCTTCTTCTGGCCAATCAGTCAGGATTGAGTACTGGAGGAATCAGCTGCTGCACGGCCCGACCAGGGAGAGAGAGAGAGTGAGAGAAATCCTCGTGGGGGGTGCTTGTGCACATTCACTCCTTTCTGTGGCTGCAGGGGGCACATTTTTTGGGGTAGAGACCCCAAACTTTCAGCGGAGCTTCAGACAAGCCTTCTTAAGAGACCTCCCAAGTTTTGTAAACATTGGGTCAGGGGGTCCCGAGATATGGGCTCCACCCCTTTTCCCTCACCCCCTTTTCCATTTCCGTGGCTGCAGGGGGTGCTTTTTTGGGGTTGCAGCCCCCAAACTTTCAGCATAGCTTCAGACGAGCCTTCTTAAGAGACCCCCCAAGTTTTGTAAAGATGGGTTCAGTGGGGGCAGAAATATGGGCTCCCCCCTTTTCTCTTTTCGTGGCTGCAGGGGGTGCATTTTTGGGGGTGCAGCCCCAAACATTCAGCATAGCTTCAGACGAGCCTTCGTAAGATACCCCCCATGTTTTGTAAACATTGGTTCAGGGGGTCCCAAGATATGGGCTTTCCCCTTTTCCCTATTGGGATGAATGGATCACCTGATACTGTATGCATCTCCAGAGCGGCAAAACCTTCCGTGCTTAAATGGAATCATATTGGATTACCCAGTCCTCCCAGCCCCTCCTGATGGAACAGAAGACAGCCACAGTAAGACCCCTTTGGGGGCTTTAATCTATAATTTTTCTCCTGTGTGTGTGTGTGTGGGGGAAAGCAGAGTCTGTGTGTGTGTGGGGAGGGAGCAGTTTCTGTGGGGGGGGAGCCAAAGGGGGCTTTTGCCTGTTCTGCCTGGGGTGTGTGTGCCCCCTCGAGTCTCTCTCTCCCTGGTTTGAGGGGGGGTTTCAGTTGTGTGTCCTCAGGTTTTCCTTCATTCATAAGATCGGTTAGGTCTATTTTGATTCTTGCTCAAAACTGGTTTTCAAATGGTGACTTAAAGAATGCATTTTCCTGGTCCCGAGTCCCATGCAAAAGAAGAAATTCCACCCCCTCCTGCTCCTTATGCATAGCTAGCTGCCTCTGTCCCTTTCCATGGTTTGCAAACTCCCAGGTGTCAGGTGTTGCTTTGCATGGTTGCAAAGGTGTTGCTTTGCAGTTGTGTTGCTTTGCAGTTTTGCTTTGCAGTTGTGTTGCTTTGCAAACTTCTTAGCACCTGCCCCACCCTTGCTCTCAGCTGTTTGTCGGGGCTGGGAGCTTTGTGTGTGGGTGGCAAGCTCTGCTCAGAGATGCACATTAAGGGTGGGGGGATCCCTTTCGGGGCCCATATCTCAGCCCCCCCTGACCCAATCTTTACAAAACTTGGGGTGGTCTTGTAAGAAGGGTCCTTTGAAGCTCCTCTGAAAGTTTGGGACCTCTACCCTCAAAAATGCCACCCCTGGAGCCGCGGAAAAGCACGGTTGTGTTTTTAATGGCTTTATTCGGCCGAATTTTTCCCCCGAACTTTGAATTCCCGCCGAATTGCACAGACCCGAAGCGAGGGAGTTCGGACTTCGGCATATCCCGAATCCAGACGGGCCGAATTCGGCCGAATCCGAACTATACCGAATTTTTTTTCAACAGCCCTAGTCACAATTCTCTGAGAACTCTCTCAGCCTTATCTACCTCACAAGGTGCCTGTTGTGCAGAAAGGGGGAGGCAATTGTAAGCCACTTTGAGACTTTTTATGAAACATAAAAGTGGGGTATAAAAACCAACTCCTCCTCCTCCTCCTCCTCCTTTTTCTTCTTCTTGCAGCTTCTGAAGTCTCCTAAAAAGCAAATAATTTGAGTCAGGGGATCCAAACAAACTCAATACCATGAGGCATGGATGATTGCTGTAAAAGGGGGTAACTTTGTGAAATGCCTCTCCCCAATTCTTTCTTTTGTTGACATGTGGTGAGTCAAGCTGTCTGATGGCATGAGAGAGAAGGTGCAACTTCACTCTTTTTCTGCTCCTCATAGCAGCTCCCCTAATGCTTCATAGCACTTTGCCCATGAGGTACCCTTGACACCAGGGACTGGCTTCTCACAGGTTTTAGCGGGCTGCATGGGAGAAGCACGGAAAGAAGCATGGAAAGATCTGCCTCTGTGAGTATGTGTCTTCCGCTTCCTAGGATCCAACACACCCTTTTGGTCCCTCCCCCCAATAATGTCTCAAGCAAAAACAAAATAAAAATGAATTGGGTAGAAATTAAGAAAACCAAAGACCTAGCTGTAGGGTAACAAAAATATACACCGTTGGGATTCTTACCTGCCTGGGACACCACGAGGCATTTCTAAAAGCACATTACAAATAAGGATCTTTCCCTAAGTGACAGCTTCTCTGTACAGACATCATCAGTTTCCCAATTTGCTGGCAGCAAAATAATCGCTTGTGCTGCACTTCGGGACTGACAGTATGTATTTTATTTCCCCAGCACAAACATTATCTCCAGTTATGCAAAACGCCAGACAATAAATAGCCCTGGGCTTAATAATATGTGGATCTCAAACTTGGGTTTGGCCTCTGCTTGGCGATTATGTCCAGTTTGGGTGACGGCATTTTAAGGTGCCGTCTGGAGAGGATGTTGTGCACATGGGATTGGAAGAGGGTTGCCAACTCTGGCTTGGGAAATTCCTGGAGGATTAGAACATAAGAAAGGCCCTGCTGGATCAGACCAAGGTCCATCAAGTGTAGCAGTCTGTTCACACAGTGGCCAACCGGGTGCCTTTAGGAAGCCCACAAACAAGACAACTGCAGCAGCACCATCCTGCCTGTTTTCCAAAGCACCGTTCCGTCTGTGTTCCAAAGCCCTAGTCATGATGCAGACCTATTCTCTCCAGGATCAGATGAGCATGCCTATTATATTAGGTGCTGTGGAGCACCGGCAGGATGGTGCTGCTGCAGTCGTCTTGTTTGTGGGCTTCCTAGAGGCACCTGGTTGGCCACTGTGTGAACTGACTGCTGGACTTGATAGTCCCTGCTCTGATCCAGCATGGCCTTTCTTATGTTCTTACTCACAGCTGCTGTCCTGCCCACAGTGCCCCCTACTCCATCCTCTTTTTCTACTTGGCCTTTCCTTATTCATCTCTGCTTCCGCATGTTCTTTTATCTTCTACTTGCCATTCCCCATCTATCATTTCATCAAGACTCTGCTCTTTCTCCCTCTCCGTATCTATGCCCCCTCTTTTCTTTTCACTGGCTTGGGACTTGGTTCTGCCTGGGAGGTTCTTTCCCCAGCCAAACTGATTTCCCATTCAAGCACAGAACTTTCAGCGACTGTCGGCATCAAGCGTTCGACTCTTTCTGGAGAGCCAGCATGGTGTAGCGGATAAGAGCAGTGGTTTGGCGCTGTGGACTCTGATCTGGAGAACCGGGTTTGATTCCCCACTCTTCCACATGTGCAGCGGAGGCTAATCTGGTGAACCGGGTTGGTTTCCCCACTCCTATACATGAAGCCAGCTGGATGACCTTGGGCTAGTCACAGTCTCTCAGCCTCACTTAGCTCACAGGGTGTCTGTTGGGGGTGGGGGAGGAAAGGGAAGGTGATTGTAAGACGGTTTGATTCTCCCTTAAGTGGTAGAGAAAGTCGGCATATAAAAATCCATGACATCACATCACACCATCTCAGCCAATGCCTAGTGCTGAAACCTGTCAACAGGTGGCTGACAGATAGAACACAGTTTCAGAGCTGCCTTGACAGCTGCTACAGCCACTTGCTGAGTGCTCTTAGTACTGCTACCCGCTCACACCTGCTTGCCTTCAGGCAGCTCCTGTCTTCTTGTTGCAGCAGGGGGGCCGGGGGGAGAAGTTGCGGCATCTTCCCTTTCACCGCAACTTCTTTCCCACTCCAATTGGGGCTCAAGCTCAGTCATAGGTTTTGTGTGGGTGATGAACCAAGCAGGCAGCAGCACAGTAATGGCTGGAAGAGAGTTCTCTGCAGGTAGGGTTGCCAACCTCCAGGTACTGTAGCGAAAAAGCAGCACGTGGGCTCTATTGGTAATGGAAGGGGGCTGGAAAGCTGGAAAGCTTCCGTAATTAAAGAAAAACCTCCCACCAGCGGCGAAGAGGGACCTGGCAACCCTGTCTGCAGGTGGCAGTAGAAGTAATCTGATCCAGAAGCTATCACAGTCACCCAGAGGCTTCTGACCTTTTGGAGGCTCACTCTCTTATGTGAATGACTCTCATAAGAACATAAGAAAGGCCCTGCTGGATCAGACCAAGGCCCATCAAGTCCAGCATTCTGTTCACACAGTGGCCAACCAGGTGCCTCTAGGAAGCCCACGAACAAAACGACTCCAGCAGCATTATCCTGCCTGTTTTCCTCAGCACCCAATATAATAGGCATGCTCCTCTGAGACTGGAGAGAATAGGTATGCATCATGACTAGTATCCATTTTTACTAGTAACCATGAATAGCCCTCTCCTCCACGAACATGACCACTCTCCTCTTAATAGGGTCTCCAACCTCCAGGTACTAGCTGGAGATCTTCTGCTATTACAACTGATCTCCAGCCGATAGAGATCAGTTCCCCTGGAGAAAATGGCCTCTTTGGCAATTGGACTGTATGGCATTGAGGTCCCTCCCCTCCCCAAACCCCGTCCTCCTCAGGCTTCGCCTCAAAAATCTCCAGGTATTTCCCAAGCCAGAGCTGGCAATGTTACCTCTTAAAGCCTTCCAAGTTGGCAGTCATCACTACATCCTGGGGCAGGGAGCTCCACAATTTGACTCTGCGTTGTGTGAAGAAATAAAATACTTCAGGATTAATTGATAAATTGCCCATACATGCACATGTTCATTCTGTTCCTTCTCTTCCCCAGACCTGGTGCGCCATCTCAAAGTATCACCGAGGTATATAAATAAAAATTAAGCAAACTGCTGCTCCACACAGCATCTATTTTCGGAAGCATGTTGTCATTTTCCCCCCTCTCTAGCAGAAGGCACCTGCAATTAGGCAAACTCATAATTTATTGTAGGCATCAATTAAGATCAGGAGAACATGGATTGTACTTTTCATGCTTGCTTGGTAGTTGTTGTACCTGCTAATTAAGCCACAGAAAGATTGCACCCCAGAGATTTCCGCTGCAGAAGACATCACCTGTCTGCTCCGTTTTGCTTTGGAGACTGTTTTCTCCATGCCTTGAAGGGACACGGAAGGGAGGGTCTCGGTAGCTTTCAGATGGGATTCGCATCTGCAAGGGAGTGAAGTTCTCCCTCTGGAGAGACATCTGAAATGTGGAACAAGCAAAACAACCCCCCAAACGCAAAGCCCCCAACAGGGATTTTCATAAAGGTCTGGATACAGGTATGACGGCTGCCAAAGCCAATTATTTTCCCCATAAAGTTTCTTTCTAACACCTGTCCAGATCACTCGGATCTCAAACCTTGGACCCTGGATGCTCACTGCTGCTGCAGCTCAAGAGGCAAAACTTATGTCTCCAATGCAACATATCCCACATTCCCCCTTCTGACTCGACTACTAAGAGCTCGGGTTGCAGGTACTGAGGAATACTTTTCTTCCTGGAAGAAAACCTGGACTGCTGCAGCCTGTAGGAGGGAACAATGTTGTGCCAAATGAATCCATGTACATACATAAGTGCCATCAAGTTGCAGCCATCTTATGCTGACCCCACAAGGGGCTTTCAAGGCAAGTGAGAAGCAGAGGTGGTTGGTGACCCCACAAGAGGCTTTCAAGGCAAGCGAGAAGCAGAGATGCTTGGTGACCCCAGAAGCAGGGGTGGTTGGCCATGGTTTTCCTCTGCAGAATCTCCTTTGGTGGTTTCCCATCCAAGTACTGACCCTGCTTAGCTTCCGAGATCCAATGAGATTGGGGTTATACCATGCCACTTTCCTTCCCAGATAAACTCAAGGTCTGATTTATTTACTTGTTTGATTGTGTACTTCTTTACATGTTTCTCAGCCATTTTATCTCCTCAGACTTATGACTGCTAGCAATGCAACACCAGGTTGCGAGGATACAAAACACAGCCCTGCAGCTAATGAGATTTTCAAAATGTATGGGTTACAGATTATAAACACACATGATAAAAATAACACAGAATCAAAGCACATTTGGAATGAAAAAGAAGGCGGAAAAAAGAGCTCCTTCTCCACCAAATGGAGTAAAACGGTCTTACTTGCCTTCGTAAATGTAGAATGTGAAAATTGCATTCTACATAGGCTTGGCAGTTGCTCGCCAATCAACCAGGCTTCCCGCTGACTCTCAGCTGGTCGACGGGCAGAACAGGGCCATCTGAAGGGGGGCAGTGATAGTTTCTTCCCAGAAATTATGTAAACCCAGGAATTATGTGACACTCTAGCACTCTTTCCCCAAAACTCTACAGTTTCCATAGAGCAGGGGTGGGGAACATCAGGCCCGGGGGCTGTATAAGGCCCACAAAATCATTTTGTCTGGCCCTTCTTGAGTCCTGGCAGATCTCTAGCTCAGAAGGATCTAAGACTGGTGATCCGCTCAAAAGCGAGTAGCTCTACGTGGCAGACACTCAGAGCAGTCTCCTATCGGGCCTCTTGGCTAAATGTTTGACCAAATATAGCAGGCTAATTTTTAAGCTGATAATATTGTGTGGCCTTTGAATGATGTTATAAATATCCAAATGGCCCTTGGCAGAAAAAAAAAAAGATTCTCCTCCCCTGCCATAGAGATTTTAGAGGAGATTGCTAGAGAGTCCCCATCATTTCTAGGTTTATCCGGAAGTGATGCAGGTGCTGTAGCACACTCTCCCAAAAACTCTATGGAAACCATAGTGTTTTTAGAGGCTGTTACTAGTGCATCTGCATCACTTCTGGGTCACATTGCCCCAGCCCCAGAAAGCTCCCACTGGTTGCCGGGGTGGGGACTGGCAACTTGCGTTGCCAACCTCCAGGTACTAACTGGAAATCTCTTGCTATTACAACAGATCTCCAGCCGATAGAGATCAGTTCACCTGGAGAAAATGGCTGCTTTGGCAATTGGACTCTATGGCATTGAAGTCCCTCCCTTCCCCAAGCCCCGCCTTCTTCAGCTCTGCCCCAAAAATCTCCTGCCGGTGGTGAAGAGGGACCTGGCAACTCTAACTCTACACCCACTCAAGAAGGCCATTACAAAGGACAGGACCCACTGTAGAAGTCTGTGACCTGACCGCTGTTGTATGGACAGTCCTAAGAGTTGGCACTATAAGAATGTGGTTTGGAGAGCATAGCTGCTTTGTGGCAGTATATCAAGGCAGTTGGTTCTTACACCTACAGTGAGGCAGCCACATATGTTCAGTACCTATGAAGAAAGCATTGTGAGAATGTGCAAAGGCCAAGCATTTGTGATTCTGTTTTAAAATGCAAACGGTTATTTTAGTGTCTGAGAGTGCTATTTACAATTTGCAGTCAAAATGAAATTTGAATAGCAGGGCAATTGAGCCTCCCTTCTTTGGAAGCTCCTGATGGACAAGTAATCTTCTCTACCCAGATTCTTTCCGTGGCTCTGCGTCATGTCCAAATGTGATTGTTCTTGAGCACAGAGGTGAACATGGACCCCAGAGGCAGCCCCATTGCAGGAGAGCCCTCCTGCAAATATGTACACCCACTGGCGCTCTTGGCTGTGTGTACATCACTTCCTCGAGCCACGGGGGGAAAAGTTTCCAGAAGTGCTAAAAGAGGGCAGCTCTTTAGTCCAATTTAGCAAGACTGAAGGCAATTTTTAGCTCTAGAGACCAGAGCACTGAGCGAAATATAAATAATTCCACCTGGAGAAAGCTGGTCGCATGAAGGAGATGCCTTCCACATGGTAATCACTGACCAAAGGCCGTAAATTCAAGCTTCACTGCGGGTGATCTGAACTCCTCCTGATAACTTTCAAATTAGGGATCAGCCAAGCACAGGAATGTTCGGCATGAAGAAGAAGAAGAAGAAGAAGAGTTGGTTTTTAATATGCCGACTTTCTCTACCACTTAAGGAAGAATCAAACCGGCTTACAATCACCTTCCCTTCCCCTCCCCCACAACAGACACCCTATGAAGTAGGTGGGGCTGAGAGAGCTCTAAGAGAGCTGAGACTAGCCCAAGGTCACCCAGCTGGCTTCATGTGTAGGAGTGGGGAAACAAATCCAGTTCACCAGATTAGTGTCTGCCGCTCATTGTGGAGTGGGGTATCAAACCCGGTGCTCCAAACCACCGCTCTTAACCACTATACCACGCTGGGGGATGGGGTGGGGACCATGGAACTCATTCGATGGTGCGAAACAGCAGCTTTGCCTCCTGTGTTTTAGAGCCCTTGCGCTGGGTTGGTCCTATGATATAACCCCTGAGAATACTGATGAGTTTTTAATAATAAGTATGCAAATATGAAACCCTCCCGGTTAGGGTTGCCAGGTCCCTCTTCACCACCGGCGGGAGGTTTTTGGGGTGGAGCCTGAGGAGGGCAGGGTTTGGGGAGGGGAGGGACTTCAATGCCATAGAGTCCAATGGCCAAAGTGGCCATTTTCTCCAGGTGAACTGTTCTCTACTGGCTGGAGATCAGTTGAAATAGCAGGTGATCTCCTGCTACTACCTGGCAGCTGGCAGCCCTACTCCCGGTTCTGACAGGGTCCTATCGGAAAGTAGCTAAAGGACAACAACAACGATTGCAATCAAGAGAATGACAAGCTGACAAAATGGGTAAAAGAAGTACAGGTAGAGCAATCCCTTATCAGGACATCCCATATCCGGACTGATCCGAAAACGGGACTCTTCAAGCTGGCATGCAGGCAGATCTGTGCTGCCGGCTTTCAATGTTTCCTCTCTCCTAAAAAAAATTAAAATACAGTGTACGCTGCCTCGGAGGTGGAAACTGAAAGCCTGCCGTTGTTAATTTGTTTGTTGTTGCTCTTGTTTAACAGCTGATACAGGTATTCTGGTGAGGTAGTTACACCTTTGCTTTCTGATGGTTCAGTGTACACAGCATTATTAAAAATATTGTTTTAAATGACATTCAGGCTGTGTGTATAAAATGTACATAAAGCATAAATGAATTTGAGTCCCATCGCCAGGATATCTCCTTATGTATATGCAAAAATTCCAACATATTCCAATATATGGAAAGCTCCAAAATATGGACCACTTCTGGTCCTGAGCAGTCTGGATAAGGGATACTCAACCTGTATAAGAACATCATTGGTGAATCAGACCAGAGGTCCATTTAGTCCAGCATCCTGCTTCCCGCAGCAGCCAGCAAGATGCTGTGGAATGCTTACGGCACAGCAGCCAAAGCCTTGATTCTACCCCCTAGTTTTTGGCATTTGGAGCATATTGCCTCCCAACTAGGGGTGCCATAAACTTTGCAGTGAACATACTCAGCAGGCAAAGTTACCACCTATGTCGTTCAATGAAAAATCAGCTTCCCTTTTTTGCAACTGCTGAGCAGAATGTGAACCAAACAGTCAACGCTGAGCATCCCTGCTCCAGACATGGAGGTTTACACACACACAAGCACACACTATTTTTTTCTCAGAACACACCCCAAGGATTTTGAGCAGACAAAACACTGACAGGGAAAGGGTTAAAAACTGTTTTTTCTCCCTTCCTCAAGGTTACATTTTCCCAAACTGTTTTTTTTAAATTAAAATACTTGAGGCTTTGTTACAGTCATTTGCATGTAATCTGCAATTTGCTCCTAAACCCATTTAAACCATCATAAGGACCTAATTTAGATTCCATTGATTTGATTGAGACTAAAGGCTGGTTCACCCATATGTCTCTGCTGCTGAATTGCCTACAAATATCCTCTGACTTGCATTTGCCCCCTTCCATGTGGAGGGAATAGTGTGTGAAGAGAGAGAAAAAGTTGCACCTGATTGCAATAGATTGTGACCGCTTACCCGTGAGCTACTCTGATTGTGATAGTTGTGTTAGACATCAATAAATGGGTAAGCGCTCGTTTCTGATTGACATTATTAAAATTCTCTGCAAGATAAAGATAAGAAAAGCCATGCTGGATCAGACCAAGGCCCATCAAGTCCAGCAGTCTGTTCACACAATGGCCAGCCAGTTGCCTCTAGGAAGCCCACAAACAAGACGACTGCAACAGCATTATCCTGCCTGCGTTCCATAGCATCTAATATAATAGGCATGCTCCTCTGACACTGGCAAAAATAGGTACGTATCATGACTAGTATCCATTTTGACCAGTAGCCATGGATAGCCCTCTCCTCCATTAACATGCCCACTCCCTTCTTAAAGCCTTCCAAGTTGTCAGCCATTACTACATCCTGGGGCAGGGAGTTCCACAATTTAACTCTGTGTTGTGTGAAGAAAGGCTTCCTTTTAACTGTTTTGAATCTCTCACCCTCCAGCTTCAGCAGATGACCCCGTATTTTCGTATTATGAGACAGGGAGGCTGTCCACTCTTCTCAGTACCATGCATAATTTTATAGTCCTCTATCTTGATCTGGAGACCAAGTCTTATGAGGAAAGGTTGAAGGAGCTGGGTATGTTTAGCCTGAAGAGGAGAAGACTGAGAGGGGAGATGATAACCATCTTCAAGTACTTGAAGGGCTGTCATATAGAGGAGGGTGCCGAGTTGTTTTCTGTTGCTCAAGAAGGTTGGACCAGAACCAGTGGGTTAAAATTAAATCAAAAGAGTTTCCATCTAGACATTAGGAAGAATTTTCTAACAGTTAGAGCGGTTCCTCAGTGGAACAGGCTTCCTCGGGAGGTGGTAAGCTCTCCTTCCCTGGAGGTTTTTAAGAAGAGGTTAGATGGCCATCTGTCAGCAATGCTGATTCTGTGACCTTAGGCAGATGATGAGAGGGAGGGCATCTTGGCTATCTTCTGGTCACTAGGGGTGTGGAGGGGGGAGGTAGTTGTGAATTTCCTGCATTGTGCAGGGGATTGGACTTGATGGCCCTGGTGGTCCCTTCCAACTCTATGATTCTATGATTCTATCATATCTCTTCTTCTCTTCTTAAGGATGGTGCTGCTGCAGTCACCTTGTTTGTAGGCTTCCTAGAGGCACCTGGTTGGCCACTGCTGGACTTGATGGGCCTTGGTCTGATCCAGCAGGACCTTTCTTATGTTCTTAACTGCCTTCTTTCCAAGCTAAACTGCACAAATCCATACAACCTGAACACATTAAATCCTTCTCAGCCCCTGGCACTTTGCTGTCTTAGATTTCACTTGGCAATGCCAACTTTCTGCCAAGCTGAGCCACACTGTCTGGAAACATTCCTGAATGAAAATGGGTATTTCCAGATGTTGAACTCTGTCCCATTATCAAATTCCCCACTTGCACAGAATTGTAGAATGCATGTAGCACTTGATGTACACCCCTGGTCAGGTTCAAACATGTGTGTACATCACATGATTTCCCCCCTTGTTTAAGGTAGCCCCTGAAAGTCCTTGCAACCTGAAATTTCAAGCAAATGTGAAAGTTCTTCATCAGACAAATTACCAGAGGAGGGAAGCCAAAGCAGTTACCAAGATAATGACATTTCTCAGGGCCATCTGTATGTGTCCTCAATCGGCAATTTATTGCAAGGTTTTTCTTAAATGGAAATGTAAAATGAATTCCATGAGCGAAACAGGCGAAGAAATTGCAGGCGGCTTTGGAATAAGTAGCAGCGCTTGCCCGTGGGGTCCCAATTAATTTCTCTTTGCTTGAGGATGGGTAGCTGAAAGCATGGGCCAGCTGACTGTCACAATTTCAGCCCCCCCCCCCGTGGTTTGGGAGCTACTTTCCCCCTCATCTCTTTTTTACAAATAAGGACAATGCCAAGCTTTCTTCGAGGGGGGAGCCAGCTGGGAGGCTGCTTTGGAGGGTGGAGGCAGAGGGGGAGGTAAATGTTGGTTGGCTGTTGGGTGGGATGGAAATAGGGTTGCCAGATCCCTCTTCACCACCAGCAGGAGATTTCTGGGGGAGAGCCTGAGGAGGGCAGGGTTTGGGGAAGGGAGGGACTTCAGTGGGGTATAATGCCATACAGTCCATCTTTCAAAGTGGTCATTTTCTCCAGGGGGACTGATCTCCAGGGGGTTTAACTTGCGGGCAGAAAGGTACTGGCTGGATATTAAGAAAAATATTTTTTACAGTAAGAGTTGTTCGATAGTGGAATCAGCTCCCTAGGGAAATGGTGAGCTCCCCCTCATTGGCAGTATTTAAGCAGAGGCTGGATAAGCACTTGTCAGGGATGCTCTAGACTGATCCTGCATTAAGCAGCAGGTTGGACTAGATGGCCTCTATGGACCCTTCTAACTCTATGATTCTATGAATATGAAATAGTTAACATTTCTATGAATCCATATATGGCTTCCATAGTAAAATTCCACACTGGCCTAAATGGACCAGATTTGGATAGCCCAGGCTAGCCTGATCTCATGAGATCTTTTAGAAGCTTAGCAGGGACGGCCCTGGTTAATACTTGGATGGGAGACCACCAAGGAAGTCCAGGGTCACTATGGAGAGGAATGCAATGGCAAACCAACTATGAACATTAGGGCTGTTGAAAAAAATTCGGTAAAATTCGGATTCGGCAAAATTCGGCCCATTTTTATTCGGGAAATGCCGAAGTCCGAACTCCCCCTATTCAGATTAGTGGAATTCGGCATGAAATTCAGCGTTCCCAAATAAATTCAGCCGAATAAAGCAATATAAAGCACATTCGCAGCTTTCTGTGGCTCCGGGGGAGCATTTTTGGAGGCAGAGGTCCCAAACTTTCAGGGTAGCTTGGAGGGACCCTACTTGCAAGAACCCCAAAGTCTGGTGAAGATTGGGTCAGGGGGTCCTGAGTTATGGGGTCTGGAAGGGGTCCCCCCGTCCACCCATTGGAATAAATGGGAGCAGGCAATCCTTAATGTGCATCTAGAGAGCGGCAAATCCAACGCAAAACCTCCCATTGTTTCTCATTGGCTATTTATGCATGGGAGGTTTTGCTTTGGATTTGCTGCTCTCTAGATGCACATTTTCCCCATCTGAATTCTGAAAACTCTGCAGGGGGGCTTATTGTTGAGATTTGGAAATTTGGATGGGGGAAATGTGAATCTAGAGAGCAACAAATCCAAGGCAAAACCTCCCATTGTTGCGGACTGATAAAAGGCAGTGTTGTTTACAATTTGCTCCGCTTTACCTTGGGAGCAAAGCCTCACCACGGCTCTTACTTCCAAGTAAGCAGACCGGAGGATCAGGATTGCCTGCCCTTTCCTCTACATTTCGCTTCCTCCTGTCACCGCTTCCTCAGCCCTGGGGGCACCCAAAAACAACGAAGACCAGGGGGGGAGTTGAGGGAGGAGACAACGTGGCTGAGCTGTCACTGTCAGGGAAAAGAAGAAATCCTGAGCAGGGACACCCGCGGGGTTTAAGCAGGATGCTACATTGTACAGCACATGACACAACTGGCACATACACACATGCACGCCCGCTACACACCATTCCCTCCCCCCATCGTGCAAAAGAAGGCAAAAGCTCAGATTCTACGGACACGGCCCACAGAGACAATCAACCCCCCAAGCAGAACAGACCCCCTGTGACAAGAAGACACAAACGAAGGAGAACAACGGGGTAGCCAGAGAGAGAGAGACTCACCAACCCACACTGACCTCCAGGTGAAGGTGGCAACCAGTGAAAACAGCAAAAAAAAAAAAACTAGTGCAGAGGCAATCAACCTCCCCCAGCAGAACAGCCCCCCCCTTGGCTTCCTCCCCACACACAGAATCTCCCCCCCACATACACACACACAGGAAAAAAGGTTATAGAGAAAAGCCCCCAAATGGATCAAACTGTGGATGTCTTCTCTTCCAGCAGAAGCAGGGGTCAGGAGGAGTAATCCAATCTGATTCCAGCAAGCAGCAGCAGGTCAGCTCAACTCAGGATCTCTCATGATCAGCACAGGATTAGCACAGGAGCAGCAGCAATGGAAGGAATACAGACTCTCACACACAGACTCTCTGGCCATTAATGCACGGGAGGTTTTGCCTTGGATTTGCCGCTCTCTAGATGCACATTTTCCCCGTCCAGATTCTCAAAACTCTGCCTGGGAGCTTATTGTTGAGTTTTGAGAATTTGGATGGGGAAAATGTGCATCTAGAGAGCAGCAAATCCAAAGCAAAACCTCCCATGCATAAATGGCCTCTTCCCCGCCCGGGCCGCACAGCAACCCGGGACCACGCACACGCACCCCCCCACACTGGGATCTCTCTCTCACACACACAGACACTCTCTCTTTCTCTCCCCGTGCAGCGGCTGGGCTCACGCACTCATCTGCGACTGATTGGTCAGAAAAAGATCCAGCTTGGTCACCTATTGGCCGAGGGAGAATGCTGATTCGGGGGAGCCGAATTTGTACGAATTTATCCCATGTCTGCCCAAACTCGCTGAGTTCGGCTTGTCGTTTTCCTGCCTTTTTTGACTTCGGTTCTATCCAAACTAGAAACCGCCAAATCGGGGAAAACTCAGCTGTTTTTCAGTTCAGATGGAACCAAACTGATAGCCCTAAGGAACATTGCTTGCCTTGAAAACCCCACGAGGTCGCTGTAAGTCAGCTGTTACTCGACAACAACAAAATTACTTCCCCTCTCTTAATTACCCCATCTGTGGTGTAATGGTTAAGGTGTCATATAAGAACATAAGAAAAGCCCTGCTAGATCAGACCAAGGCCCATCAAGTCCAGCAGTCTGCTCACACAGTGGACAACCAGGTGCCTCTAGGAAGCCCACAAACAAGACAACTGCAGCAGCATTATCCTGCCTGTGTTCCACAGCACCTAATATAATAGGCATGCTCCTCTGATCCTGGAGAGAATAGGTATGCATCATGACTAGTATCCATTTTTACTAGTAGTCCCTCTTCCATGAGAGGGTTATTCATAGCTACTAGTAAAAATGGATCTGGGAAACCCAGGTTCAAATCCCCAGTCCACCATGGAAACTTGCTGGGTGACCTTGGGCCAGTCACGCACACTCAGCCTCAAGCCTGGTGGCAAGTATTTGGACGGGAAACCACCAAGGAAGTCCAGGGTTGCTACACAGAGGCAGGCAATGGCGAGCCACCATCTCTTGCCTTGAAAACATTACAGGGTTACTAAAAGTCAGCTGCAACTTGACATCACTTTCTGCCATCATCCTAACCGCAGCCTGTTTTTGTACCACCTCCCCTTCCCCCGTTCCTGCTGTGCAAAATTTGCTCAATGCTCTTCTTCCCTTTTTTTTATTCCAGAGAGCAAAAGTTTAATTTTCTTGGCTTTTTTTGGGGAATGAATATTGCTATTTTGAGAGGGGTAGCCTCCCGCTAAATGAGATGTTTGTTTATAGATCTGATTTCTTTTCAAAGCTCGTGTCTATAGAATTTCAAGGAAATTAGTACCTGCGGTGAAAACCTCTAGATTGACAGCTTCACACTCCTGTTTATCGTAGGAATATAGCAGTAAACTCTAGGAATAGAATGTCCTTTAGGGTTGATTTTTTTCAGGTTGAAAATAGGGCTTTCAGGTGGCAGAAACCATTCCTTTAAACATCCTCAAATGTGAGAGTATTTAGCATTCTTTTCTGTCCTGTGTTCTCCCAATATTTATCCTATGTGCTGTTCCTTTGGCTCTCTTGCTACACACACACACACACACAGAGAGAGAGAGAGAGAGAGAGAGAGACAGAGATAGGGACAGAGACAGAGACAGAGAGAGAGAGAGAGAGATCACTGCTGCATCATCCTCCAGGGTTAGATGTATGGGTGATTCCAGCCAACTAGGGAACACATAAAATAAAAGTTCAGTTCAGTTCTTTATTATTACAGTCCATGACCAGTAGGTATATAAAGGAAATATTAATTACAGAAAGAATAAAATTTATATACAAATGATCTTGATAAACATGGGATAGTCCTAATAGATACCAGCTAAAACTACACATATCGGTCAGTAGTTTAACACTTCGACCTTCTCCTGGGCAAATACTAGAGATTAAGTCATTTCAAGAACTAAAATCTCTGTTGCTCTTCAGGATTAAAGGCCCTTCTGAATTTTTCTGTTATTACAGACCTGGGTGCAAAACCAGCCACCTAATTGTGTTGTTTGGTGGTTCTTATCTGACAGAAGATATTCAGGTCTAATTTTGTTAAAAAACAATCAAATATAAGAACATAAGAAAACCCCTGCTGGATCAGACCCAGGACCATCAAGTCCAGCAGTCTGTTCACACCATGGCCATCCAGGTGCTTCTAGGAAGCCCACAAACAAGGCGACTGCAGCAGCATTATCCTGCCTGTTATCCAAGGCACCTCATATAATGGGCATGCTCCTCTGATACTGGAGAGAATAGGCATGCATCACGACTAGTATTCATTTTGACCAGTAGCCATGGATAGCCATCTTCTCCATGAACGTGTCCACTCCCTTCTTTAAGCCTTCCAAGTTGGCAGCCATCACCACATCCTGGGGCAGAGAGTTCCACAGGGTTATGTCATGATAAGGCTTAAACAGTCAGATCTGGCCATAATACAACATCAGTGAGGTCAAAAATAGCCAACTGAGAAAGAAGTCCATTCTTCTTGAATTCTCATGGGTTTCTCGCGACAAACAGAATGCCGTCATGCTTCTCAGTCTGTTCTTGTTGACATCCCCGAAGGAAAAAATGCCAATCCAAGTTATGGAAGACTCCTCCTGAAAATATCAGGAAGCCATCCATGTGTAAGAAGAAGAAGAGTTGGTTTTTATATGCTGATTTTCTTTACCTTTTAAGGAGAATCAAATTGGCTTACAATCTCCTTCCCTTCCTCTCCCCACAGCAGGCACCCTGTGAGGTAGATGGGGCTGAGAGAGTGTGGCTAGCCCAAGATCACCCAGCTGGCTTCATATGTAGGAGTGGGGAAACCAATCTAGTTCACCAGATTAGCATCCACCGCTCATGTGGAGGAGTGGGGAATCAAACCCGGTTCTCCAGATCAGAGTCCACCACTCCAAACTGCCTCTCTTAACCACTACACTACGCTGAGAACAATGTCGCTTGAATAATTGAAACCCATTCCATATCCCATCAGCAGCCGAGTAAATGGCTCTGAAATGG
This sequence comes from Euleptes europaea, assembly GCF_029931775.1. Lineage (NCBI taxonomy): Eukaryota > Metazoa > Chordata > Lepidosauria > Squamata > Sphaerodactylidae > Euleptes > Euleptes europaea. Next base: position 8,622,725 of record NC_079319.1, on the reverse strand, counting down.
AGAAGGGCTCCTTTCGATATTCCAAAGAGCAATCTTTCCAGAAGTTCTCACCAAAAGTAACAAAAGGTGGCTGTAGGAATGTCCAGAAACTCTATGATTTTGCTATAGAGTTTCTGGCTATTTCTTGAGCTACCCTTTGTCACTTCTGGTAAGAACTTCCAATAAGTACACAAGTCTGCATTAAAAAAAAAAAGTCTCCAGTGACGCTGTCACTCCCAACCCTGTTGCTGGTTGTCAGGCACCGCCTGGCAAGCCTAGCAACCAGTGATATGGAACAGGGGTGGGGAAGAGAATCCGCTAGGGTTGCCAGGTCCCTCTTCACCACTGGCGGGAGGCTTTTGGGGCAGAGCCTGAAGAGGGCAGGGTTTAGGGAGGGGAGGGTCTTCAATGCCATTGAGTCCAATTTCCAAAGTGTCCATTTTCTCCAGGTGAACTGATCTCTGTCGGCTGGAGACCAGTTGTAATAGCAGGAGATCTCCAGGTAGTACCTAGAGGATGGCAACCCTAGAATCCACACGCAGAGCTGCCAATATTAGCCAGCTGCCCTTCCTTCCGGCAACGGTGCTCCAAAGGCACAGGCCCTATTTCCTTCTTCTGCAGAACACGTTTCCTTTCCGTCGATTAAACTTTGGCTCCCGAAAGCAGCCCAGGATCTGAAAATCCCTGGCACTCAGAAAAACTTTCCACTTTAAAGTTCTCTTGTTCCGTTCCAAAAGGGACCCGGGTTCGTTTTGATCAACCGAGGCAAAAAGGAAAAGACTAAGTTGTTCTTTAATATTTCAGCAATGCTCATTAGTGCCACTTTGGCTAAAGGTCTAGCAGCACTTCTTTTATGCACATACTCTACCCAAAAAGAAAAGAAAGAAAAGAAAAAGCTGATCTCAGAGGAATGTCTACAAAATGTGTTTTTTTTCACTGGAAGCAGGCTATGAAATCTCTCTTTTTTTGCCTGCTTTTTAAGATGACTCTGGAAAAAAGACAATGTGCTTTTCTTTCCCTTTTCGCTGTGAAAAAAGAACAATTCACAATAGTATCCCAAGTACTTTTGTTCTACCTCAGAATGCACTATGTTTTTAGTGTAGAGGTCACGGAGAACACCCTTCTTGGAAGCCCCATTGAATGGATCTGAGTAAGCTTCTGAGCAAACATGTTTAAGATTCCTGTCCAAACAGGCTAGATTATCTAATACTGCTATTTGTGTGCTGTCAAGTTGCAAGCAATTTATGGCGACCCCTGCAAGAGGCTTTCAAGGCAAGGGAGAAGCAGAGGTGGTTTGCCATTCCCTCCACCTTCAATTTCTTCCTTGGTGGTCTCCCAAACAAATACTAACCCTGCTCAGCTTCTGAGATCCGATGACATCAGGCTATACCAGTGTGGTGTAGTGGTTAAGAGCGGTGGACTCTAATCTAGAGAACCGGGTTTGAGTCCCCACTCCTCCACATGAGCGGCGGAGGCTAATCTGGTGAACAGGGTTTGTTTCCCCACTCCCCCACATGAAGCCAGCTGGGTGACATTGGGCTAGTCACAGCTCTCTTAGAGCTCTCTTAGCTCCACCTACCTCACATGGTGCCTGTTGTGGGGAGAGGAATCTTCTTCTTCTTCTTCTTCTTCTTCTTCTTCTTCTTCTTCTTCTTCTTCTTCTTCTTCTTCTTCTTCTTCTTCTTCTTCTTCTTCTTCTTCTTCCATACCATGGGAACCTCTATGTTCAGAGACAATCAACCTCTGAATCCCAGTTAGGGTCCGGGTTGGGAAATACCTGGAGATTTTAGGGGTGGAATCTGAGGTTGGTGGGGTTTGGGGAGAGGAAGGATTGGATTTTAATTTCAATTTTAAACTGGAATTAAAGAGGGATGGGGCACAGGGCAGAGCTAACAATCAATGAATGTCACCTCCTGATCCTCAGGGATGTATCATTTAAAGGAGGGCAGGGAGCTGTTCCTATTGGCAACAGAGGATGGGACTCACCATAATGAGTTTAAATTGTAGGCAGAAAGGTACCAGCTGGATATTAGGAAACATTTTTTTTTTACAATAAGAGTTGTTCAACAGTAGAATCAGCTCCCTAGGGAGGTGGTGAGCTCCCCCTCACTGGCAGTCTTCAAGTAGAGGCTGGACAAGCACTTGTCAGGGATGCTCGAGGCTGATTCTGCATTAAGCAGGGGGCTGGACTAGATGGCCTCTATGGGGCCTTCCAACTCTATGATTCTATGACCTTTTCACCTCGAGAAAGCAGGCTACAGTTTCTTCATTCCACCGGGGAACCGGGGAAGGATAGTCTGATTACTCAGCAGTACATCCCTCTGACTTCCTCTCAGGTCAGCGTGTGCAGGACCGCATCCTGTGGGAGGTTGGATGTAATGCCTCACTTGCTCTTGCTGAGATTTAAAGATCCTCAAGGGCTTTCAAATGTATTTCACTGTTTTAATGTGTGCTTTTAAAATGATTTTATATCATCGGTGGTTGAGAAGTGTTTGAGCCAAAAAGGTAGGCTATAAACTGCCATCAATGAGGCCATCAGAGAGAGGGCTCGAAGCAGGCAAGCACCCTTCCGTCATGCCTATATTTAGCTCTACTTGGTCGCTTCCTTCCACAAGTAACTTCTGCATTGATTTCTAATGCCATTTTTAAATTCCGGTGAGCTGCTTTGGGAGACAATCATATCTGCCAGAGGCCAGGGTTGCCAGCTTCAGGTCAGGAAATTCCTGGAGATTCAGGGTGGAGCCTGGGGAGGGCGGAGTTTGTGGAGGGGAGGGAGCTCAGAAGGGATGTGACGTCATGGGGTCTACCCTCCAAAGCTGCCGTTTTCTCATGGGGATCTCTGTTATCTGGAGATCAGTTGTAATTCCAGGAAATCTTCAGGCCCCAACAGGAGGCTGGCAACCTTAGTTTCAACCGATCAGGTGGAGGTTTCCTTAGATGCGGTCTGTGGTGGAGGATTAGGGTTGCCAACCTCAAGGTACGTTACAGAAGGACTCACATCCTCTAAACAGAAGTTGACTGATTTATTGGCTGACGAAGCTATTTTAGATAGCGAAAATGTAATTTTAGTCCAGAAAAGTGTTTCCTCTACTCCCCCTCAGGGATTCCAGGACCCTCCCGGAGCCCTCCTGGGGCTCCCGGCCATGCCGGGACTCTCATCGCATTACACCAGCAGACCACTCGTGGAAGAGCTGCTGCTTTCTTTTGGCGAATCCATCCCTCCCTCGAGGTTTTCTCCCCCTGTAATACCATAGGCTGCCTTCCAACACAACAAGCTACCTCCTTGAGAGAGCTCTCCATCTCGCCATACTGTGTCACCCAGCTGACCTCATTCCACACCACTTCTCAGCGGGTTGACATGGAGAGCTGTGCGCGGCTTCTGCCGGCACGGAGCGCACGATTTTGAGTTTCATACAACGCATCCAGAGCATACACAGCATGATAACGGCACGCGCTGCATTTACATAATATTGAGAAAGAGGCTGATATTTTGATATCTATTCAAAGTGTGCACGCGCCGTGTGAAGGAGGCTAGCGCTCCATTACTCTCAAGGAACGTGAACTTATTTCCAGCTCTTTATATAGCACGTTGCACCATTGCAATATTATTCTTGGCAGTCATCCATGATTTTTACATTTTGGTGGGAGACTCTAGTTGTAGTATAGTGTGGGTTGTAGACGTTAACATCATAGCTGTTAATATTATTTTGTCAGGATATGTGGCTTAGTATAGTAACCTTATTGTATTAGACATAGGAATATTTATTGTCATATTGAATATTGTAGAAGGATATATATCAATGGTCATATTGTTATTTAACAATACAGTTTGAATTGGCATAAGCATACAAATATTTTTCTTGTGTTGTAGTTTGTTTACATTGGAGTCTTGTGCTGCCTCTTGGGTTGTTACATACAATTTGCAGCATTGGTGTTTCTGTTCATTTATATCTAAACCTCCAGGTACTAGCTGGGGATCTCCTGCTATTACAACTGACCTCCAGCCGATAGAGATCAGTTACCCTGGAGAAAATGGCTGCTTTGGCAATTGAACTCTATGGCATTGAAGTCCCTCCCCAAACCCAGCCCTCCTGAGGCTCCGCCCCCCAAACCTCCCACCAGTGGCGAAGAGGGACCTGGCAACCCTATGGTGGATGCGATTCAGAAAGGGGTGCTCTTTCTCCCCCGCAGGGGAACCAAATCTTGCAAAGGCTATTCTCCACAGAGGAAATGGCTCTAAATTATAAATCCTATCACTATACATGGGAGAGTATGTCCCTAAGGTATGTAGGACCAAGACTCATGGCACAGAGCTATTATGACCACTTCTTGCTAGTGCCATAAATCTAGACAGCCTAGAAGTCAACAGCTAAATATTCCCAAGCTCCAAATACATCTGCTGTTCATTAGTACTTCCACAAATTGGTCCTATAACAATACAAGAAATAACGTATTCTTCCATAGTAAAAAAATGAAGTTTTCTCCTAAAATATAAATAACAGCCTGCACGGTGAACAATTGGAACCAGTTAATAGCCAGTGAGGCATCGTTCATATCATCACTGCGTGTAAAAATGTTATACTATCACCTTGTTCAACCTCCGCCATAAAATTAATTACGTTTGGATAGACCACATTTAATTGCTCATAAAATTGATCTGACTTTCCGGCTTTTATGGCAACCAGTATGTCATCAACCAAAAGTGCCCGGGGTAAATAAGACTCCCCCCCCCAAAAAAAAAAATTCAAGCTCATCTTTTAGATAGGTCGGAACAGTATTGCCTCTGGGGTGAGTCTCTTTGCTTCCCCTCAAAATCATCCCCCCCTTCTTGGTAAATGATATTGCTTTCTCCCTATAGAACTATAATGGGGAGGGGCTGTGGCTCAGTGGTAGAGCATCTGCTTGACATGCAGAAGGTCCCAGGTTCAGTCCCCGGCATCTCCACTTAAAGGGACTAGGCAAGTAGGTGATGTGAAAGACCTCTTCTTGAGAACCTGGAGAGCTGCTGCCAGTCTGAGTAGACAATACTGACTTTGATGGACCCAGGGTCTGATTCAGTATAAGGCATGTGTTCATGTGTTCAATGCTCCAATACAACAAATGGTCCATGCAGCTACCAGAACTGTATATTTAGGGTTGCCAACTCCAAGATGGGAAATTCCTGGAGATTTTCAGGGTGGAGACTGGGGAGGGTGGGGTTGAGGAGGGGAGGGACCTTATCAGTGTATAATATCATACAGTCCATCCTCCAAAGCATCCATTTTCTTCAGCGGGACTGATCTCTGTCATCTGGAGATCAGTGTCATTCTAAAAATTTATGCAGGTCCCTCCTGGAGGCTGGCAACCCTAATTATTACTATTTCCCTCCTGAAAAATCTGAAATTCTACCGATCTTCTGTTTGATGGAGAAAGGGAGTCAGGGGGCTGAGTCCAGCTTCAATGAATCTCCTCTTAGAAGATTCATCAGCGAGCTTTTCGCTTTGTTTAAAGTGTGACGTCCATCTCTTTCTGTGAAATCTGAAAGAGTTCACTTGCTGGGGTGATCCACCAAGACTTATCCATGTGAAGGCAGAGACCACAGCAAATCAAGCCCCTCACTGGCTCAGGGTTAGGGTTGCCAGCCTCCAGGTGGTGGCTGGAGATCTCCTACTATTACAGCTGATCTGCAGGCATCAGAGACCAATTCACCTGGAGAAAATGGCTGCTTTAGCAATTGGACTCTATGGCACTGAAGTCCTTCCCCTCCCCACACCCTGCCCTCCTCAGACACTACCCCCAAAATCTCCAAGTATTTCCCAATCCCAACCTGGAGGTGGCAACCCTACTCAGGGTCCATATGCTGAATAATCCCACATGCACAAACTCCACCGCAGTGTGACGCAAAATTGTTTTTAAGAAATGGGAAATGTGATATTTCTGAGCCAACAAAGTATATGAGCAGTTAAGAGTTTCTTACATTGAACCATGTGATTAAAGAGAAAAACATTGGAATTTATTGCCCCTCAGGAAGACTTAAATCGAAATGCATTGGGCTTTTTGAGAGCCCATGTCTCTGGGTATGTCAGGAATACTGTCCTGTAATTCTTTCTTTGGGAAGATTTTCTCTTAAAGTAACTGCTTCAGCACAGAAGATTTTGAATTGAAATACTTTGGACTCCCCCTCCCCGCCGGGTAGGAATAAACATCCAAATAAAGCAACTGCCTGAGGTTTTCTGTTCTAGAGAGCCAGCATGCTGTATTGGTTAAGAGCGGTGGCTAGGAGCGGTGGACTGTAATCTGGAGAATCGGGTTCAATTCCCCACTCCTCCACATGAGCAGGAAATAAAGAGCATCTTTATTTATGTGTGTGTGTGGAGTGCCGTCAAGTCGCAGCTGATTTACGGCGACCCCTTTTGGGGTTTTCATGGCAAGAGGCTACCAGAGGTGGTTTGCCATTGCCTTCCTCTGCACAGCAACCCTGGTCTTCCTTGTGGTCTCCCATCCAAATACTAACCAGGGCCGACCCTGCTTAGCTTCTGAGATCTGACGAGATCAGGCTCCCCTGGGCCATCCAGGTCAGGGTTTATTTATACCAGTCTTTATTTATACCAGAAGAACATCTTCCAGGGCCCATCAAACTTATTTTCAAATAGGTAGGATCTGAGGCCCAGACTCTTCTGCTGATCTTCCATGGAGGAGGCATGTACCGGTGAACTCTCCCCCTAAACTACACCGGGCCTTAATCTTTGGATTAATGTTTGGGTGTATCCATTCACCCATCCCTTCGTTCCCTCTCTACATCAATCCGCATAACCAGTGATAACCGTCCATCAATGGATATTCCCTGTCAAGGGAATCACAAAAGAATCTCTCAAGCTGCTACGGAGAGCCTGAAAAAAGAACCGTAGCTCTGAAAAGAAACAGAAAGAGATTACGGCAACTCCGGTGCGAGGCATTTTGGTGTGGAGGATGAGGGACGCCTGCTTTGTGGGATAAGCAATTTATGTTTCATCTGTGCGAGACGAGCGAACAGCAGCTCCCACCACTGTAAGGAGATTACCAAGTGGCAAAAGCCCGCCTGCAAACCACAGGCCCATCTGCTAACAATATGAAAAGCTAGGCTGTTACCGAGGGCTGGTATTTGTGGAAGACTCACCTGCACGGATTTGATTTGTGTAAACTGTATTCATGTGATGTTTTCCGAATGTGACTTTGCTTAACATAACAAAAATAGCATGCAGCCGCCCCTGCCGCGGTCAAAGATTAACAGCAGACACAATGAAAGTAAAATGAATATTTAAATAGGTCCTGAATTTAGCAAGGGGGTATTTGCTGTGGAATTTTACAGAGGTCCATCACAGCCATTCCTGTTATGAAGCTTTGGTGCACGACCCTACGGTTTTGAGGTGTGAAGCAGAAGGGAATCGAATCGGGCCTGTTTAAACGGGAGCATGCTGTGCATTCTTCAGAAGAGGAAAGTCAATTGTCAAGCATAGATTCCTGTTATCTGTTTCTGAATTTGGTATGTTCAGAAAATAAGCTGTGGTATCTGTAAGCATGTGCCTCTTCTCAGTTCCCAGAGCAGGGAATGCGTGTAAAGTGCCTTCAATCCTGGGCCATGCAGGTCAGGGAAGAGCAAGGAATACTATGATGAAAAAACTGAATTCAAGGCAAGAATTCTTGGATATACATTCACCCATTGAACACAAAGACCCTGAAAGAAATGGGATCATATAATGATTTTTTTTAAATAAAACAACAGCAATTAGGGTTGCCAACCTTCAGTTACTAGCTGGAGATCTCCTGCTATTACAACTGCTCTCCAGCTGATAGAGATCAGTTCCCCTGGAGAAAATGGCCACTTTGCCAATTAGACTTTATGGCATCCCTCCCCTCCCCAAACCCCACCCTCCTCAGGCATCGCCCCCAAAATCTCCTGCCGGTGGCAAAGAGGGACCTGGAAGCCCTAACAACAATTATAGTGTGTTGGGGGGAAAAACCCATCAAGGTAAGTCCCAATTCAAAGATGATAGCTTGTTATGTTTGAAGGCTTCTCCCAGCATTCTTCTGGTGCTTTCTTCTGATGGTGGCATCTTCTGATGGAAATGGCTCACCCTCCAGTGGAAGCACTGTGGAAGGAAGGCTGTTCAGGTAGAAGAAAAGTGGTGAGGACAGAGTAGTGGGATTAGGAATGCCAACCTCCAGGTGGGACTTGGGGATCCCCCAGAATTATAATGAATCTCCAGACTACAGAGATCAGTTCCCCTGAAGAAAATGGATGCTTTGGCAGGTGGGTTTGATGGCCTTGTACCCCACTGAGGTCCCTGTTCTCCCCAGGCTCTATCCTCAAATCTCCAGGAGTTTCCAGGCCTGGATCTGGCAACCCTACCCCCCCCCCAATTCTTCACTGGTAGTCAGGAGGACCTGGCAACCCTAAACTGGAGTAACTCTGCATAGGATTGAACTCTTAATGGTTGTTTATGCATGGATACTTTCACTCACGTTCACCCCCTGGTCTGAATTGTGCATGAGTTTTCCGTCCATTAGAGATGACTTTGTGACCATAATGTCCAGGTCTTCCCATTCCTCTGTTAACCCGATTCTTCCATCTTCCCTGACCAAAGCCAGGGTGAAATCCCCAAGCATAAGGCAAAGTGCCAGGCACACCAGCTTGGTTTCACTCACAGCCAATTACAAAGCAGCATGTCCAGAGGTGGGGTGAAAATAATTCCTGCTTCCTGCTATCTCAGAGCTCGTTCTGAGCAGAAGAAAAGCTTTTTAAAACTGAGGTTTGGATTTCTCCCCTGCCTTCCTTTCAGATTGCTCCGTTTGTTTGTTTGTTTTTGTTCTTAAAATGCTTTTTTATGTGGCAATTGGGTTTGGGGGGGATTTTCTCTCACAGTGAGCACTACAAGTAAGCCAATTACAAAGCAGCATTTAAAGGGGGTGGGGGCTTGATTTGAGCTTGGAGACTGCTGGTGCATAGACTCCCAACAGGAAAGTGTGAGTCCAGCAAGCAACAAACCTCAGGTATAACTCCCATGCATAAACGATCAATGTCTGACCCCGTGGCATCAGCGTCGCTCTGGAAACAAAACCCCCAACCCAGAGCGAATGTTTGTTGGGGAGAATTCATTTGGCCTCCCTAAAAAGAGTGCTGTGGCTATTTTCTCCAGTCTCAGAAGGGCTCCGTCTCTTCCACATACCGCAGCACTAGTGAGAAAGCCTCCGTCGTTCATAACTTAATTAATCCAGCCTGCCTCTCTTGGCTGAATTATGGTTTATTGAATTTGTCATTGTATGTGTCCTGCTTGGAATTTGTAGTATAATTAATATTTACACTGGGTGAGCCAGCCTTTTGTCCTAGATTTCAAAGTGGTGCAATCGTTTTTACCGGATCATTTCCATTTAAATTACCATTGTCCGGAGGGTTCCTCCACTTGGGTGACTGCAGAGGGAAAGGAGGCTGCTGTTCCTTCTTTTATAGTTCTGGAATACAACAGAGCAAATCTGAGGATTCTTTTCTTTCTTTTATAAGGGTATTGCAGTTCTGCATTTATGGTCCCTTTGTCATCAGGTGACAGTGATGCCCAATGGAAATGGGGTATATTATGTATGTATGTACGTACGTACGCATGGCAGTTTTCAAGTAGCGGCTGGACAAACAGGGATGATATAGGCTAATCCTATATTAAGCAGGGGGTTGGACTAGATGGCCTGTATGGCTCCTTCCAACTCTATGATTATATAAGAACATAAGAAAAGCCCTGCTGGATCAGACCAAGGCCCATCAAGTCCAGCAGTCTGTTCACACAGTGGACAACCAGGTGCCTCCAGGAAGCCACCAACAAGACGAGTTCAGCAGCACCATCCTGCCTGTGTTCCACAGCACCTAAGATAATAGGCATGCTCCTCTGATCCCAGAGAGAATAGGTATGCATCATGACTAGTATCCATTTTGACTAGTAGCCATGAATACCCCTTTCCTCCATGAATATGTCCACTCCACTCTTAAAGTCTTCCAAGTTGACAGCCATCACCACATTTTGGGGCAGGGAGTTCCACAATTTAACTATGTGTTGTGTGAAGTCTGCTGGATGACCTTGGGCCAGTCACAATTCTCTTCCTTTTCTGTTTTGAATATCTCACCCTCCAGCTTCAGCAGATGACCCCGCATTCTAGTATTATCGGAGGGGGAGAAAATTCTCCCTTTCCACTCTCTCCAAACCATGCATAAATTTATAGACTTCATTTTTCCCCTCAGCCGCCTTCTTTCCAAGCTAAACAACCCTAAGCGTTTTAACCGCTCCTCATAGGGCAGTTGCTCTAGTCCCCTAATCATTTTGGTTGCTATGATTCTATGAAAGCTAGATGTATCCATATTTCGTTGGTCATGTATGTTACAGTGAACCCTCCCCATTATGGAAAAGACATGAATGAAAACAAGGATTGTTAAGTAAGATCTATGATGTGTGTAGTGGTTAAGAGCGGCGGACTTTGATTTGGAGAATTGGGTTCGATTCCCCTTTCCTCCACATGAAGCCTGCTAGGTGACCTTGGGCCAGTCACAGTTCTCTCAGAACTCTCTCAGCCCAGGTGGAGGCAGGCAATGGCAAAGCACCTTCAAACGTCTCTTGCCTTAAAAACCCTCCAGGGTCACAATAAGTCAGCTGTGACTTGACAGCACTTTCCACTTCTATGCTGCTGAAGATGGCAAACCTGTGTTGAGCGTCTTCTGCTCTTAGTTTGTAAAGAAGAGTACAATTGATGCCATTACATTGTGTTTTTCCCCTTTCCTATTCCAGAAACTTGGCTTCTGCTGGCATGGGCAGAGCTACACGAAAAACAATCGGATGTGTTAAGACATGGGATACATTGCATAAAGAAGAAGAACTTGACACAAGGCTGCCATTTTCACGGGCAGCCCCGTGTTTCTGATAATTTGTAATTCCACCTATAATGTCTGCCATTTGTTGGTCGGCCGCAGTCGCCTAACGTGACAGAAAACCAAAGGAGAGAAAAGGAGCCCAACATAATCGAGCTGGTAAGTAAATTGTACTTGTCATTGTCTTCCCGCAATCTAACCGCCGTGTAGAAAATGTGTTAGGAGTGGCCGCATTAACCACTCTATCAAGGTCAAGGATACTGAATGAGTTGCCATGGGAAACAAATTACCAAGATGTCAGCTAAAGCTGGAGGGTCTGACGTGCTGGAACTTTACCTATTATATGCTTGAGAGATTTCTGGAACAACAGAAAGCTGGGAATGAGCACACTGGTAATAAGAAGGATCAGTAAAGCAGATGTTACATTGACCTCTGCTGCGTAGATACTGGCTGCTGGCTGGCTTTGCCCTTTTAGCCGGACTTTGCCTGAAGGGATTTTAAAAGAATGATGAGCTTTTCAGTATATAATGGGACCACAGATCTGGTATTGCTTGGCTTTATAGAGCATGCATAACTTGGAGTGGTAGAATCATAGAATGGGCTGTCGGTCCCAAATAGAGTTTCCATAGGGTTACCAGGTTCCTTTGCTCAACCGGCGGGAGCTTTGCAGGGGGCACGTGATACGTGTACGCACCCTGCACAACGTGCTTGCACACCCTGCACAACGCGCCAACATCACTTCTGGTTTTACTCAGAAGCAACACGGACACTCTAGCAATGTAGAGTGTTTTCATAGAGTTTCGCCAGAGGTTGCAAGAGCATCTGCGTCGCTTCTGGGTAAACCCAGAAGCAATGTTGGCGCAGCGCACGGGTTGCATGTGCGCACATCGCCGGCCTCACCCTCTTTTGTTCGCCAACCCTCAGCTGGTCGGTGGGCAGCCCAGTGGATTGGCAGGTTTTTGCCTGCCCCCACCGGGCAATTAGTAAGCTTAGTTTCCACCAGACTGTATCTGAAGTAAACGGTAGGGTGAATTTGGAAACATGGTGGCATGCACCCCCTTTGCAAACCTGAAGCTTTCCTCCAGCTCACATGAACACATGAAGTTGCCTTCTACTCAGTGGCGGACCTATATTTTTGGAGCCCTGAATCTTGAACTGTTATAGGGGCCCCTTTGCAACCAGCAACAATAGGACAGCATCCTACAAGGTCCAAAGGGCCTTGCTGCCATTGCAAGGACTTCCAGGCCCAAATGGCGGAGAACAGGGCGGTGGGGTGGAGTACTTGGAAATGGGACATAAAGTGAGCCCTTTCCCACCAGCGAGGTCTGGGTAACCTCTGTAATCTTGTTCAGTGGGGTGGTTCTATGGCAGATGTATTGGTTCATTCTCTAATAGAGAGGTAGAAGGTCATCAGAGGGGGCTCATTAGGATTAGGGTTGCCAACCTCCAGGTGGTGGCAGGTGATCTCCTGCCATTACAACTGATCTTCAGCTGATAGAGATCAGTTCACCAGGAGAAAATGGTGGCTTTGGCAATTGGACTCTATGGCAATGAAATCTCTCCCCTTCCCAAACCCCACCCTCCTCAGGCTCCGCCCAAAAATCTCCCACCGATGGCAAAGAGGGACCTAGCAACCGTAGTTAGGATAAAGAGGTGAAAATCTGATTTGGGGTGTTAAAATGCACAAGTGAGATGAGTGCAGCCTGAATTGAGAATTCAGATGTCTTTTTATGGCTCCAGTTGGCTCTAGCCTAAGGGCTGAGCTATAGAACTATTAAGCCATACACCAACAAAGGATTCGAGGATCCAGCTGCCAAAATGTAGTCTAGGAATAGATTCTGGTGAGCTCAGTGAGCCCATATGGCTGGGGGTTCAGGTGTTGCAAGCCCCTGAGAAAATTTTGAAATTTGACCAATTACAGGGACATTTTGAGGCCATATGAAATGATATTAGAGCATATTCTAAGGTCAATGTTAAGTATTTCCACCCATTGGCTTATTTTTTTTAAAAAAAATTGCTTCAGGGCCCTGAAGCTAAATCTTTGTTAGTTTCATAGTAGAACTGCCACTACTTCTACTGAATCAGACCCTTGGCCCACCATGGTCAGTATTGTCTACTCAGCCTGGCAGCAGCTTTCCCAAGTCTCAGGTTGAGGTCATTCGCATCTCATACTACCTTATCCTTTTAGGTGGAGATGCTGGGGATTGAACTTGGGGCCTTCTGCATGCCAAGCAGATGTTCTACCACTGAGCCACAGCCCCTCCCCAAGGGTCAAGGAACCTTCTTGTAACAGAAGAGTTGGCTGAGAGGAAGGAAAGTTTCTCAGGCTGGAGGCCTAAGTGGTTCAGAGTAGACACTATGGATCTATCTAGTACTCGACTACTGACAGGGTCAGCATATACCATATAATGCAGCTTCACATATTCATACAGTACAATAAGGTGGGGTTCCCACTCCCCACAGTAGGGGATTTTCAGGCACTGAGAAAAATAGGTGGTAAACTCATGGCTTTAAAAAAAAAATTCTGAAGAGATGAACAAATAAAAATATTCTTCTTTCTAGACTGGGATTGGCTTAGGTCAACTCAGGAGAGTTAAAAAAACTTGGGCTCTGTTTTGAACCTCTAGCTTCCCACATTACTCAAGAAATCTATCTGTTGTCTCAGTAAGAAACCTGAGACAAAGAACCATTGGTAGCTACCATCTTGAATAAAGGGGAGTGCATTTGCAGGGTACACAATATGGAATTGAAGTGTTTATTTCCCAGATGATGTAGATCGCTGGAAACAGGACTTCTGCTTCAGGGTTTCTAAATGCTCAAGGCTGGTCAGATATATTCAAGATGGTAGTCCTTACACCGCCTAGTTACTCTTACGAAACCTCCCTCCAAAACTTGCTATAGTGAAAGCCAAAAATACAAGAATCAGTACATGGAAAGGGCAAGTCTACCGGTGCAATTTGACACCACATCTTGATATATTATTGATATTCATGCTTGCACCTATTCTGACTCTGTGAGTATATGAATACCAGTTCACACGGTTGGCAAATGGAGTTGGCAGTTGTTATTGGCAGTAAAATTTGGGGACAGGATATCATCTTGGATCTGTGTTCAACCCTGGGAATTTTCCACTGGAGTCTGATGTTCTGGCCAAACTAAGCCTTTGTATGCAAACACAGGCCAATGACACAAATAGCCCCAGCCAGCATTTAGAAATATTGCTTTGGATCCATTGCATTATAGTTATTCATTCCAAGGCAAGCTGTAGTCTACTCAGTTATAAATAAAGCCTTTCAGAGTAAAGTAGAGCCCCTTCCCCCTGATAGGGTTGCCAGCCTCCAGGTGGTGGCTGGAGATCTCCCACAATTACAACTGATCTCCAGGCAACAGAGATCAGTTCACCTGGATAAAATGTCCCCTTTGGAAGGTGAACACTATGGCATTATGCCCCATTGAAGTCCCTCCCCAAACCCTACCCTCCCAGGCTCCATGTGCGGTTGCCCGCTCCGAGTTGAGAAATACCTGGTGATTTTGGAGGTGGAGCCTGAAGAGGGCGGGGTTTGGAGAGGGGAGGGGCTTCAATACCATAGAGTCCAATTGTCAAAGTGGCCGTTTCTCCCGGGAAACTGATCTCTATCTGCTGGAGATCAGTTGTAATAGCAGGAGATCTCCAGCTACTACCTGGAGATTGGCAACCCAAGCTCCAGCCCCCAAATCTCCAGGTATTTTGCAACCCGTACCTGGCAACCCTACCCTGAGCCATCCTAGTAAAGCTGTTGTTGTTTCCACAGATTTGCAATTGGACTATGGAAACAGTCAGAAATACCCGCTGTACCCACAGTCTCCGGGGCTCCCACACAAAAACTGGGCATGCATTCTCTTTTGGCACTGGATAAATGACAAGGCAGAAGTTGCTGTACCCCATAGGGCTGTGAACCATCCCCCCCTCCCGAAAAATACATGGTGCAAAGCTGAACGCTGAGCTCAGCATGGACTCCAGAGGCGTCTGGCAGCCCTGAATAATGCCCCCCCAAAATAGTCACTATTTGGGATCCGGTTTCCGGCTCCCTTATATTGCCACCATTTTTTTCAGTATAACCCCCCCTCCAAATATTAATAAGGCATTTTTCAGTTCAGCTTTAGCCGAATGCACACCTCTAGTACCCCAGCCCAATTGATAAAGCACTCTAAAGTCATTTACAGGGGGCCGTAAGTTCATGCACGGTTCACATGGGATGCCGTTGTCTGGCGGGCATCCAGCATTAATGATGCTCAACCCACTGGCACAGACAAAGATGTCTCTGGGATTGCATCTGCAATTCACACCACCACCACTCCACTCCTGTGGTTTGGCTGGACCACATTTGCTTAATAAGTGGTACGCAGTCCGATTGCCTTGGTCCGTTTATGCTTCTCGCCAGCATTGGGCACACTGATGAATTCCAGACATCAATAGCAACCAGTTTCGTTCTCCTTCCCCCCTCTACCCCTCACCAAGATCCCCTAGGCATGGGGGAAACAAGCAGATTTCTATTTGACAAGATGAAAGGAAGATTTGGGGCACATGGGAAGCTTCTCTTTTGAAAAGTTTATTAGGGAAATCAGGAAAATGTGAGCGGGTTAATTAAGTCCAAATCAGAACTGTGGGGAATCTGAAGGGGAAAAAAAAGGATTTATTTTCTTCTGCCAGGAAGGATTGATTATATTATTAAAGAAGTTGCTTTGATACTGAAGTAGCTATATTAATGATGGAAAACGTCGACACTTAGGGGCTGCTTTCCTCTTAAACGCAGTGTGATGGTTGTGTCTTAAGTAATTGGCACACTGAGTTACTGGCAAATGTATTCAGATCTCTAAAATCTAGTGCCTGCAAAGTGATATGAAAGCTTCAGATATAGCACAGGGTTATATCACTACCTTATATTTTAGTCGACTCTGTCATATACATCATGGATGCCAAGAAGTGTCACTTTTCTGACAGTTCTAATTTAAGAATGCTAGAAATACCTGTGATTTTCTGCTCCTGATTAGAAGGCTGTATGTTCAGGGTTGCAGATACGTGTACTGACTAGGCAGAAAGTTTGAGAACTTATAATAATATCCACATTCCCACATGCAAAGCAGTGGTTAGACATTCAAGCTGTTTAACAATCCAATTACACACAGGAATGATTAAAGATGGTGCTGGAGATTTTTGGTTGCATTTGGCATTCCCTCAATGATCCCTCCTTCCTAACCAATGTTTTCATGTTTCGTCTGTATTTTAATTCTGCTTTAAACTCGGACCCAGTATGGTGTAGTGGTCAAGAGCAATGGTTTGGAGCAGTGGACTCTGATCTGGAGGACTGGGTTTGATTCCCCATTCCTCCACATGAGCGGCAGATGCTAATCTGGTGAACTGGATTTGTTTCCTGACTCCTACTGTCTCGTCCAGCGCCTGGTACACATGATGCCAGCTGGGTGATTTTGGGGGTGGAGCCCGGGGATGGTGGTTAGGGAGAGGGGACCTCAGCAAGGTACAGTGCCATAGAATCCATCCTCCAAAGCAGCCATTTCCTCCTAGGGAACTGATCTCTATTTACTACAGATCAGTTGTAATTCTGGGAGATCATCAGGTCCCACCTGGAGGTTGGCAACCCTTTCCTACCAGCAGAAGGAAAGTGCTACCATTAAAGGCACAGATCTGCAGTATCTGGCCCCAAATTATTACTATTATATCTATTATAGAATCAAAGAGGAAAAGAATGAGACAGGGGACAAGGGTTACCAGGTCCCTCTTCACCACCGGTGGGAGGTTTTTGGGGCAGAGCCTGAGGAGGGCAGGGTTTGGGGAGGGGAGGGACTTCAATGCCATAGAGTCCAATTGTCAAAGTGGCCATTTTCTCCAGGGGAACTGATCTCTATCAGCTGGAGATAATAGTTGTAATAGCAGGAGATCTCCAGCTAGTACCTGGAGGTTTGCAACCCTACAGGGCACACTGACACTTGTTACTTCACGTAAATGAAACAGCCAGCAAGAGGGTTGCAGGCTTATTTCCTGGGTCTTTCTACCGATTGCCAGGCCTTCTCGGCTACATCTTCACCTCACAATGCAATTCATTTTAGCTTTGACTGGGGAACGTAAAGCAATAAACACCTCTTTTCAAATGGAAAAGCTGCACTTCATTCTTTATTATAGTTTTCCCCTCCCGTCTAAAATGATACATTGGATGAGTGACATGACAATTCCGAGTACAGGGAGTCTTCAAGGCTCCAATTTTGGGGGCTAAGCATATGTATTAAATCACTCACACACTAAATGGTCAATCATGATGGCTTCCATCCATAAAATATATGATTTTTAGACAGGCAAAAACAAAAATAATAATTTTTAAAAATAACTTAAAAAAAAGAGTCTGCAAGATGGTGCAAAAGAGAAATAAAACAAAACACATGGAAACTTTCAAATTTATTTCATTTTTTCAAGCATTTATACCCTCTTTCTCCCCAAAGGGACCCAAAGCAATTTACAACAGAACAAAAGGCATGCAAATAAGCCAGCAAACAGCAAACAAACTAAAGAAAAACTCTTGGGTATGGATGTGGCCATTACAGACTGTGAAAAGTGAATACTTTTAATATCCTGGAGGGAGGGGTATTTTTCGAAGTACAGTAACCAAATTCGTAGTGCAGATGCAAGGGACTCTCCTTGCACGAACACGTTCGTTTGGTAAAGTTTGGGCCAGGGGGTCCAATTTTATGGCAACCCAAAGCAGTAGCCCCCATTGCCCATAGAAAAACATTGTAAACTTTACCATGCATTTCTATGGAATGGGGTGGGGGGCAGCTCCTTCTGGAGCCCATAAAATCGGACCCCAGTGACTCAGTCTTCACCAGACTAGGGTTCATGCAAGGAGAGTCCCTTGAAGCTACCCTGAAAATTTGGGACTCCAAAAATGCCTCCCACAAAGCTCATTAAAAATATTCCCATAGGGAAAAGCCTGGGGAAAGAAAAAAAAAACCTATTTGGTTTTGGGGAATTACCTATTTGGTTTTGGGCAGATTCCCAGGTTTTGGTATTCAGTTAAACCAAAAACTTTATATTGCCGAAACGGCTAATTTCAGGTTTATTTTCAGTTCGGGTATGGCCCAGGCTAGCCTGATCTCATCAGATCTCAGAAGCTAAGCAGGGTCAGCCCTGGTTAGTACTTGGATGGGGGACCACCAAGGAATACCAGGGTTGCTATGCAGAGGAAGGCACTGGCAAACCACCTCTGTTAGTCTCTTGCCATGAAAACCCCCAAAAGGGGTCACCATAAGTCGGCTGCGACTTGACGGCACTTCTTGCACACACACACACACATCAATATGCACAACCCTAATCTTAGTACTTGGAAGAAGAAGAAGAAGAAGAAGAAGAAGAAGAAGAAGAAGAAGAAGAAGAAGAAAAGTTGGTTTTTATACCCCGATTTTCTCCACTGAAAGGAGTCTCAAACTAGCTTACAATCACGTTCTCTTCCTCTCCCCACAACAGACACTTTGTGAGGTAGGTGGGGCTGAGAGAGTTATGAAAGAACTGTGACTGGCCCAAGGTCACCTTGCAGGCTTCATATGGAGGAGCAGGAAATCAAACCCGGTTCTCTAGATTAGAGTCCGCCACTGTTTACCACTACACTACGCTGGCTCTCAGCAAAACCACCAAGGAAATCCACCAAGGTGGATGTGAGACCATCAAGGAAATCCAGGGTTGCTGGCAAACCACCTCAGAATGTCTCTTGCCTTGCAATCCCTACAGGGTCATGTATAAGTTGGCTGCTACTTGAAGGCACTTTTCATCACTACCACCTAGTGCCATCAGGTTGTGAGCAACTTATGGGGACCACTTTTCCTATTGCAAGGAGTTTCTTTCCTGGGAAGCATTCGAACATTCTGTCTTCCATCTTCTGAAAGTTTACACACAACAAAGTAAAAGTGTATCATCGGATTCTGCTACATGCATGGGTCAGCAAGGGAAGTTTGATAAGCCGTTAAGAATATCAAGTACGTATGCAGTTTTCATGCATGGTGCCATATGTGAAACACAGGAGAAATGTTAACTTCTGAAATATTTTCTGTAAATGTTGTACAGGATAATGTGTGCACTCCTGGAGGATGGGTGAAGTTGTCCAAAAGAGAAGAGGGCTGGTTTTAGGGTTGACAACCTCCAGGTACTAGCTGGAGATCTCCTGCTATTACAACTAACCTCCAGCCGATAGAGATCAGTTCACCTGGAGAAAATGGCGGCGTTGGAAATTGGACTCTATGGCATTGAAGTCCCTCCCCTCCCCAAACCCTGCCCTCCTCAGGCTCTGCCCCCCAAACCTCCTGCTGGTGGTGAAGAGGGACCTGGCAACCCTAGCTGGTTTAGTAGTGATTCACTTTCACCATGCAACTCTGAGAACTGTCGTTCTGCTGGTCATGTGTGGGGAGTAGGAACTTTTGACCGAAACGTCTTAGCACCTTATTAGACTACACTTCCCACGATTCTGTGAGAGAAGCCATGCCAGCAAGGTAGGGTTGCCAACTCTAGGTTGAGAAATTCCTGTAGATTTTGGGATGGAGCCTGGGGAGGGCAGGGTTTGGGGATAGGAGGGACCTCAGCAAGATATAATACCATTAGGTATTAATCCACTATCCAAAGCAGCCATCCTCTCCAAGGAGCATGGTGTTGCCCGTACAGGAAACTCCCATTGCAAATGGCTGCCACATGGAAAAGGGTTCCACGGTTGTTCGGTTTCCTCAAGGGATCCTGGGAACTGTAGTTGTATAACTAGCAGTCTTTTCCCCCCACCTTCTCCAGCCACCACTTAATGAGGAGGACTCTTGGGGAGAGTCAATAGCAGATAAACTGATACAGTTCCTTTTATATGCGGAAGACTTCCAAAACTGAAGATAAAAATGGCTGAGCCAGTCTTGAAATGAAATGAGTCTGCAAAGAACCTACAAGGCTATTAGCCTTTTAAGTGTTGAAACCTTGAAGGCATATTTCCAATGCCAAAAATAATTACAGGATTGGGGGGGCATTGTTGGGTACAATCACACGTTGGGTACAATCCGGGTACACAACTTATTTCATTTTTTTTGAGCCCTCGTTTTAGATTTAGGGCATGTCAGTGTTAACAGTCTGACAGCTTGTCTGAAACAATTCATTTCAGAGCCCAAAGGAGGTCTCTTGTCATAACTTTTTAATGCCAGGACGGGAGCGTTTGAATCCAATCTGGCAGCCAGCCATCAGCTTCGGCTCGAAATTAAGCAACAAGATTATACTCACCTGGCGCAGCGTCCGATGGAATAATTCACAAGCGAGCGTGGACTGCGCAGTGTTTTAATAGGAATATGTTTTAAGTGCTGTGAGCCCATGCTGGGAATCGAGTCGCTCCGCCTGCAAAAAAAATCAGTGTGACAGATTTTGCATCGAAAAGCCCCGCTCAGAGAGGAGAACAATATAGAGCCGTAGGAATATCAGAGCGAAGTTGGTTTGTAAATGGGAAAGGGGGAAGTAGAAAAAGCTTTCTGGAGAATTTTGGGAGGTAATAAACACCTAACTTATGTTGCTGTTGCTCCTAACCAAAACCTCCATTCCCTTCAGAGCCCAGGGACACTTTGGCAGTAATAAATACATCCGAGAGAATATCTGTGGACATTCCTTTACCGCGGTTCTGGTTCCCTGTGAAAAACCCAAACTGACAGTTGGAAGCACTGATTGAAGAAATGGAAATAAGATCTTTACAGAGGAGGAGAAAAAGGGAGGGGAGGTTTGAAGGAAATCTATCACTCTCTGAGGCATTTTGCACGCTGCTCTATGAACGGTAGCTGCATCTTAGCTGGTCTAAGAGATTGGGCTAAAGACAACAAAAATAGAAAATGCAGAAAATATTTATTTCGTGTCCACCGATTAGTGATTAAAAAAACAAAGGGCCCGAAAATAGGCTTCATCAAAATAACTGCAGACCTAAGTCTTGCTGAGATTAAAAAAACAAAAACCCATATCATACAAAGTTGATGAAGCATACACTTTACAACAAACCACAAGAGACCAGACACATTTCAGCCACTTGGGCCTTCTTTATTGGTCACAAATGTGCAAACTTAAAACCCACATCCCAATGGTAGACATTACAATATATTTTAAGAAACCTGACCAGGTGGTTGTTCACCTTCTATTGTCTGTTGCTTGAAATGGATCCTAAAAAGAAACCATGGCTCTTATATATCTGTTGTAATGTAGACACACACAAATAATGCCGAGTTTTATGTATCCTGACACAGGTTTCAGAATTCTTGTAGGAATAAGGTGTCATCAACTGGAAATCTTTTAAAGATTTTACGTTACTGTCGGGATGTGGGTTTTAAGTTTGTACATTTGTGACCACAGAAGAAGAAGAAGAAGAAGAAGAAGAAGAAGAAATGGTTTTTATATGCTGACTTTCTCTACCTTTTTTTGAAGGAGAATCAAATTGGCTTACAGTCTCCTTCTCTACACCATGCTGGCTGAAGAAGAATGAGGCAAAGGGGGGAGGGAGACTTTGAAGAGTATTGAACATCTCAGCTAAGGGACCCAAATCTCCAAGGTGCTCTCCAAGTTCCTGGGCTGTTGTTGTAGCTCACAAAACGCCCTCAGCTGCTGCAGTTAGAACGGTCTGTAGTTATTGGATTGGGATGACTTCAGAGGTCACCAGTTCAGCATCATTCTCCTCTTAGAGCAACCAGGGTATGTGTAATCTTTGATGGATGTGTCTTGCGTGGCCCGGGATCGTGCACCCACCCTAGGAGGCCACTCTTAAAATGATAGAACTGTCAGGCAGTGGGATTTTTGCCGTGTCCCAAGTTTCTGCCGTTGGTTATCATATCTTGCCCTGGAACGATCACCCACTCGTCTCTGTCTGGCACATTAATCAAGTGACATCAAGGTTTGCAAAACAAGACTGTCAAAATGTCCTGCTTTCCACAATTCCAGTTAGGTCTGATGCTCATGATCCTTTGCTTAGGGGAGGTTGCAGGGGCGAAGCTCACCTAACGTCTGTTCACCATTGCATTAGAGACAGTGTGGTGAAGTGGTTAAGAGCAGTGGACTTTAATCTGGAGAATGCGTTTGATTCCCCACTCCTCCACATCAGTGGTAGACTCTAATCTGGTGAACTGGGTTGGTTTCCACACTCCTACACATGAAGCCTGCTGGGTGACCTTGGGCTAGTTACAGCTCTCTCCGAACTCTCTCAGCCCCGCCTACCTCACAGGGTGTTTGTTGTGGGGAGAGGAAAGGAAGGAGAGTGTAAGCCGGTTTGATTCTTCTTAAAAGGTAGAAAAAGTCAGCATATAAAATACAACTCTTCTTTTTCTTCTTCTTCTTCCTCATGGTGATTTCAAGTGCGTCTCATGTGCATGTTGTTCCTCCCATGTCAGGGGTTTCCACCCCCATTTGTATGCACTGTACACCTTGCCCTACAAGCATTGTGGTGATTCATCAGACAAGCAGTTGTGTTTCTCTCCCGAAAAACACTGCAGTCAAAATGTGGAATTTGCTTAGGGTTGCCAGGTCCCTCTTTGCCACCAGTGGGAGGTTTTTGGGTCTGAGGAGGACAGGGTTTGGGGAGAGGGGGGACTTCAATGCCATAGAGTCCAATTGCCATAGCGGCTATTTCCTCCAGGGAAACTGATCTCTATTGGCTGGAGATCAGTTGTAATAGTGGGAGATCTCCAGCTACTACCTGGAGGTTGTAAACAATAAACAACAGAAAGGCAAAACCCACAAATAGTATGCAAAAAGTGAACGTTGTTATCAAAATATCAAAAAGTGTGTCAACTTCAAAGTGCAGGAATATATAACAATATACAGCTTATATGCAAAATACAAAGATGTCCAAGATAAATAGTCCTTTTAGATCATAACATGAATCTTGTAAGGGTGCCACCAGGGCAATCCACCAGCTTGCTATATGGCATTGCGTTCTTGGACATATAGTGCTGTTTTTGGGTTCCCTTGACCTGTGAGTGTAGGCAAACAGGGATCCGGTAATCTTCCTGTTTTGATGGTTAATCTTCCTCAGACCAGGACATGGACCACTCAGTGGCTGGGTCACATGTCAGAATGAGAGAAATTTGACACACTTTTTGATATTTTGATAACAACAATATTTTGATATTGTTTACCACCTACGTGACAACAGGCTGACTTTGTATTGACTCCACTACCTGGAGGTTGGCAAGCCTAGGAGAAATGTAGTGAGCTCCATGTGGCCAGGAGGTGAAGTGGGTGAGGAACCACGGACTGGACATAACTAGGCAGGTCTCAGACTGAAGTTTTCTTTCCTTTCATTTTTTAATGCCCAAAGGACCACAAGAAAGAGATCCGTGGCGCAGAGTGGTAAGCGGCAGTACTGCAGTCGAAAGCTCTGCTCACGACCTGAGTTCGATCCCGGCGGAAGTCGGTTTCAGGTAGCCTGCTCAAGGTTGACTCAGCCTTCCATCCTTTCGAGGTCAGTAAAATGAGTACCCAGCTTGCTGGGGGTAAAGGGAATATGACTGGGGAAGGCACTGGCAAACCACCCTGTAAACAAAGTCTGCCTTGGAAACGTCGGGATGTGACGTGACCCCATGGGTCTGGAATGACCTGGTGCTTGCACAGGGGACCTTTACCTTTTTAAAGGACCACAGTCATCATGCTCAAAGTGATGCATTTAGTATTCCAGCAAGCTTCCCAGTCATCTGTACTTGGTTAATCACTTTGTTTATTGCAGCACGGATCTGGTGCGCTGGGGAGCAAAAGCAGATGCATTGGCACACAAAGATCAATGATCAATTTGCAACTGCAAATGCAACACCACCTATAAATTGTTCAACTGCATAGGATCCAGGGAATGAAAGAGAGATTTTGTTCAGGGCGTTAACAATCACTCCCCTCCCCGACAGTGGCAGGTTAATACTAAATGGCTAGTTGCTCATTCAGCAGCCAAGAAACTGAACAAAGCCTTCTCCTTTTCTTTTCAGCAATGAACTGAAAACTACATAAACAAAAGCCGTGTTACATATTTATTAAAGCCAACATCTCTTGGTCACCCAGCTGGCTTCAGGTGGAGGAGTGGGGAATCCAACCCGATTCACCAGATTAGCCTCCGCCACTCATGTGGGGGAGTGGGGAATCAAACCCGGTTCTCCAGATTAGAGTCCACTGCTCCAAACCACTGCTCTTAACCACTACACCACACTGGCTCCCAGAGAAACTAGTTGAGAGAAACTAGATTTTTCTCCCAACTTGGGGGACCTCCTTGGTCGGCAGGAAATCCCCATACCTTTAAAAGGAAATGTTTTACAAATAATAATAATAATCCCAAAACAGATACCAGTTGTCTGTAGTAATCCTCGATAAAGTGTGCTGTCACAATTCCTCTCTACATTTGTTCGTATAACCACATCGTTCCATTGGTTTCAATGAGAAGTATACTATAGCTGAATTGGTGCCATCGTTTTGATTTTCAGCCGAAATCGGAAAGCAAGGCACAGATGGACTGCATGCATGATCCTGCTTGCGGGGGAAGAGAGGAGCTGTTTTGCCCATAAATAACATGTCAAGCATTTAAAATTCAGTACAAGCTGAAAGATCCAGTAACACAAGAAAAAAGATTGTGGCAACCTGGCCGATAGAGCTGTTAGGCAATCTCTAGAATTAGATATACATTCAAGACCTGCCAGAAACGCCAATCGCAGCAGGAAAAGTGGATCCCGCGCCTGTTATTATACAAGCACAAGCTTTGGGTTCCTCTTCCTAGTTGTGGCCAACTGTGCAGATCCTCGGTCTTTATCAAGCCAGGACTGAGCTGACGCCACACTGCAGAGAGCAACCAAAATGATGAGAGGACTAGAGCAACTGCCCTATGAGGAGAGGTTAAAATGCTTAGGGCTGTTTAGCTTGGAAATAAGGTGGCTAAGGGGAGACACGACAGAGGTCTATAAAATTATTCATGGTATGGAGAGAGTGGACAGGGAGAAGCTTTTCTCCCTCTCTCATAATACTAGAATGTGGGGTCATCTGCTGAAGCTGGAGGGTGAGAGATTCAAAACAGATAAAAGGAAGTCTTTCTTCAAAAAAGGCATAATTAAATTGTGGAACTCCCTGCCCCAGGATGTGGTGATGGCTGCCAACTTGGAAGGCTTTAAGAAGGGAGAGGACATGTTCATGGAAGAGAGGAGTATTCATGGCTACTAGTAAAAATGAATACTAGTCATGATGCGTACCTATTCTCTCCAGGATCAGAGGAGCATGCCGAATATTAGGTGCCGTGAAACATAGGCAGGATGGTGCTGTTGCAGTCGTCTTGCTTGTGGGCTTCCTAGAGGCACCTGGTTGGCCACTGTGTGAACAGACTGCTGGACTTGATGTGCCTTGGTCTGATCCAGCATGGCCTTTCTTATGTTCTTATGAGAGCTATCCTGTGGGAGCAATTGTGACACGGGGAAATGCCTGTTCAAGAAGGAGCCTTCTTAATAACGTCCTTGGAAAATGCAGCGAATTCCCCTGTTGCGACTCTTTGGAATGCAAAGGCAGCGGACCGTTCCTGCACACGCCACATCTTGCCGGGCCGCATGAGCCGAGTCGGTTGCCCCTGGAAACGAGATTAAGGAGCAGGCGATTGCTCAGGAGGCGACACATTCTCCCGCTGCTGAGTCAGAGGGAACGGTTGCGTGCCGCACATTGCGCATGGACAACATTGGCCCATCGGCTTGCCCCTTGCAGTGGGCAACACACAGGGTTTCGACATGGGGTGCCATTAATGACAGAGATGATGTGCTTTAACGGTACAGCCGAGGAACGTATTGGCCTTTGTGCTGGACAGTTTTAATGTCACCAATCACGCTTTGCTATGGAAGGTAAAAAAAAAAAGGGTCATGCAGGAGAGAGAAAATGATCTTCTGGCTATGGAAATCAAAGTTGTCATAACAGGTTTTTCTCTTTTCTTCCTCTCTGGTATCCATCACAACCTTGACATGTAAAAGCGAGGGAGATCCATTAGGTTGCCAATCTAAGGAAATATCAAGGCATCTCATTAGCGAGGATGAAGGCTGAAGAGCGAATATTCCTGTTTGTGTCTATGGTATTTTTCTCCAGATCTTGCTGTTAGTCCTATAAATTCCATTGGATTTAAAAATAACGTTGAAAAATTCATACTTTTACAGAGGAAAACAACGGGTGTGAAGAAAGGGGGAAATGGTATGGAAACCAAGAATCTCTAGTTCAACGTGCCCAAGGGAGAAGCAGCATGGAAACAGGGGTTTGGGGGTGCAGACGTGAAGCGGGAGAAATTAAAAGCAATTCAGAATTAATTTGTCCTGTGTTTGCCTATTAATTCAGGGTTTTCTTTGACCTTTCAATGACAGTTGTTGGGGAAACTTACAGCCCATTCCCTTGGAGGGGAGGTGTTGCTGTGCTGGTGGCTGGAGGATCCCCCCCTCCCAAGACAGAAAGCTGCCCTTACTTGCAAGCCCCATGGAACCATTCCATACCGTTCCACGGGGCTATGCCACCTACAATGGTGGCATAAGTGCAAGTAAGGGCAAAGGGGGGGGGGTTCCTGGCATGAAAGGGAGTTAGGAAGCGGCTCTGTCCCCAGAACGCCCTGGGAACAGCAGTGCTGGGAGGCCAGCGCCCGCACCACAACTCCGGCATCTGCGCCGGTCATAGCGGTGCAAGTGGCCCGGGCGCTGGCGCACATGTTGCAGGCGCCAGCATGGGCCCTTGCGTGCCTCCAAACCACTTTCACCCACTCAGCTCACGAATGGGCTGTTAGGATCTTCCCAGCCTTTTCTGAGAAAACTCCAAAAGATGAAAACTCCCAGAACTTTATCTGGTTCCCTCCCCTTGTGGCTTGCTTCTTCCCACCATTCCTCCTCCTTTCTCCTGTTTGCTGGTTCTCCCAGCCACCTCCATGCCCCCTTGCCCCCTTTCCTTGATGCCTTTGGTTCCACCCCCTCCGTTTCCAGTCTTTTTGGTTCTGACTCCACCTTGTTCTGTCTTCTGCTCCCGTTCTTTTTCTCCTGCTTTTTTCACTGGTTGCTGCTTCCCCAATGTATCCTCCTGGCTCTCTTCCCCCTCTCTCTGCAGCCCCTTCACCTCTTTTCTCCTGCCTCAAACTCCTCACCTCAAAAGGGGATGACACGTAGGGTTACCAGCTCCACGCTGGGCATTTCCTGGAGATTTGAGGGTGGACACTGGGGAGGGCAGAATTTGGGAAGCGAAGGAGAGGGACCTCGGTGGGGTATCTGGCCATAAAATCTACCCTCTAAAGCCACCATTTTCTCCAGGGAACCTGGTTTCTGTAGTCTGGAGATCAGTTGTAACTTTGGGAGATCTCCAGGTCTCCACTTCAAAGCTGACAACTCTACTCATGAGGGCCTGGCTGCCATTTTGGGTTGCCTAGGAGTTGTTTTCTGTGGTTGCCTAGAAGACCAAAAGTGGCATCTGGGATCTTATGAAGCAATCACTTGAGATCTCAGGGTTTTAAAACTTTTGTTATGGCTTTTTATTTTTAATTTTTACGATCAGATTTTTCCACAAAATTGAGTGTTGCCCCAGATTTGCATACACATATATCCTTCCCTCGGTGGCCCCATGATTCAGGAGTTTTGACAGATATATGATTTATAACCCACGTGTCAACTAAGAATAGCTTTTTAAGTGGCTTAAGAACAGCTGAGACTTATCACAGTGATATAATACAAGATGCTGAGGGTATGTATTGGGTGTGCATATGGCAGCAAGGAAGATATTGGGTTGGACTCAGCCAACTTTTTCACTTGTTCTCACCAAATCCCACTCTTGACTACAGCCCCCTTCTCATTTGGCTTGTGTACATCCAGGTCTCATGGTGTCTAGCATAGCCATTGTTGATGGTCAAAGGGGACTCTACCTGCATGATGAAGTTGTTAAGAGCGGTGGAGTCTAATCTGGAGAACTGGGTTCGATTCCCCGCTCCTCCACATGAAGCCTGCTTGGTGACTTTGGGCCAGTCACAGTTCTCTCAGAATGCTGAACCAGGACCCTGATGTGGATCAATAAACCCAGAGAATGGGGCCAAGTTCAGATAGGGGATATTTGTCGACAGACTTGGGGGACACACCAGGTTTTCAGAAAAATGTGAAAACTTGAAAAAAATGGAGAGGGGTCTAAGTCCCCACCCAAAGACAGGAAGCATCCCCTTTGTCTGAAAGTGGGAAGGGAAGAAGGGAGCAGAAGCCACCAGCTGAGCCAGCTGGGAAGCTGGATGAGAAGGCAGAGGGGAAGGTGGGGGAGCTAGAGCTGCTGCCACTTGAAGCCAGTGTGGGGTAGTGCTTAACACCAGTGGACTCTAATCTGAATAACCAGGTTCAATTCCCCACTCCACCATAAGGCACCTGTTGTGGGCAGTGAAAAGGAATGTGATTGTAAGCTGCTTTGAGACTCCTTAAGGTAGAGAAAAGTGAGGTATAAAAACTTCCTCTTCTTTTTAACCAGTGGAGCATGTGGTTGGGTTCAACCCATTTGCAGATGGCAGGTGAGGCATGATTTCACATTTGTCAGCCCTCAGCAGTCTCAAACTAAAAAAATCCCTCTTTTAGTTCTGGTCCTCCTCTGTGCAAACCGAACGTGTGATTCGATTTGTTATTTTCACTGCATTTTCTGTTTCCTCCCCCTGCTTTCTTTCCTGTAAAATACATGCATTTTCCAATGTTACTTATGCACCAATAAATCAGCATGATACTTTATACCTATTATGTGCATATCAGTGTCTTACATTGTACTTATAATACTGTATGAATTGCATATTTAAAAAATAGCACGCATACAAAATGCAAATGGAGATACAAAGCCAGCAGTGAAAACTGAAGAAGTATGGACAAAAAATAATATAACAAGAAATAAAACCAGAAACATTCATTCATCCCTATCACAGTCCTAGCTCTGTGTATTTTTCTCGCTTTGCATGTTGTGTCTCTCTTGTCATAGTCGGCTCGGCGAGTTTATTCCTTCTGCGCGTTTTTAATTAAAGCCAATTGCAGAACCTTCATAAAACACACCATCAGTATTCTGATGACTGCGGGGAGATATACAGCCCTGTTTTTACTACGTCGTGAAAAACAAGTTTTACCAAATATTGGAACATCTGTCAGGGGCTGGTGATCACAGAGATTCTGGCTCTTTGTGTTGCTGTAGATCAGGGATCCATTATCTTTTTGAGCCTATGGGCACCTATGGAATTCTGACACAGGGTGGTCAGTGCAACCACTAAATGGCCACTAGGGTAGGTGGAGCCAACCACAAAATGGCCACTAGGGTAGGTGGAGCCAACTACAAAATGGCCACTACAGTAGGTAGAGACACCTACAAAATGGCCACTATCTGAGGCGCAGTCAATCACACAATGGCTGCTATAGAAGACACACACACACCATACACATAAAGACCAAGTGTAGGGCAGAAAGGGGGTACTAAAAATACATCTGGAAAGAGGAGGCAGATGGAGAATAAAACCAAAACACTGGTGGCAGATCCTACCAACACTACGTTATTTTAATCTGCACAGCCAATCAGATCTCCAGTTGGCCAAGTCGAATTTCCGCTGGGCAAGGGATCCACCTGGCCTCACCCACTTTCTAAAAACAGTTGGTGGGTGCTAGGAAATGTGTCAGCAGGTGGCATAGTGCCCATGGGCACCATGTTGGGGGCTCCCCGTTGTAGAGGATGCACAGAGGAACCTCTTAACATCTGCTCTGAAAACTATACTCCCCGCCAGCTTTTACAGCATGCCTGCCTGATGGAAAGGGCTTTGTCATGGAATTAGGCAGGCTCAAACGCCTGCCAGTCCAGCTCATATCTTGTTTGCCAGTTGCAAACAAAGAGCTGGTTTTTCAATCACTGGTATGACCATTGGTCAACCTATTTGTGGCTATTCAGCAGGTTGCTTCACTGCATTCCTTCCAAACCATGCAGTGAAGCACAACCAGCATTTCGGACCTGCACATTTCGGACCTGCACATGATGAGGTGGACATAGACTCTCTAGATGAGACTACGCCTCCTCATTCCGATTACAACTAAGGACATTGATCATAGGCAACCAGCCATTGTTGGATATTCTTACTACAACTTTGGACATTGAAAATAGGCAAGCAGCCATTATTGGATACTCTGTTTGTACAGGTGTTGTATTTTTGTATGTTTTAGTGTGTTCATTGTCATAGCACATATAGGACTCACGGGTGTGTTAAGATTTCACTATTTTTGATTGCTAATTAAATGCAATATTACTTCATGAGTAGCCAATCAGTGTGAGTTCAGTATTGGCCTTTAATAAACTGGTCAGGGCCGACAGCCTTCCTTACAACAAGAAGAAGAAGAAGAAGAAGAAGAAGAAGAAGAAGAAGAAGAAGAAGAAGAAGAAGAAGAAGAAGAAGAAGAAGAAGAGGAGGAGGAGGAGGAGGAGGAGGAGGAGGAGGAGGAGGAGGAGGATTTGGTTTTTATATGCTGACTTTCTCTACCACTTAAGGGAATCATAGAGTTGGAAGGGACCACCAGGGTCATCTAGTCCAACCCCCCCCCCGCACAATGCAGGATATTATCAATTACCTCCCCCCTGCCACATGCCCAGTGACCCAAACCGGCTTACATGCCCACATGCCCAGTGACCCAAACCTTCCCTTCCCCTCCCCACAACAGACACCCTGTGAGGTAGGTGGGGCTGAGAGAGTGTGACTATCCCAAGGTCACCCAGCTGGCTTCGTGTGTAGGAGTGGGGAAACAAATCCAGTTGACCAGATTAGCCTCCGCCGCTCATGTGGAGGAGTGGGGAATCAAACCCAGTTCTCCAGATCAGACTCCACCGCTCCAAACCACCGCTCTTAACCACTACACCAACTCCTCGGCCACTGAAACTGGGACCTCTGAGAATGTTTTCGATGATTGGATTTCCTGTCCCCCCCTTATCCTCAAATAGCCATCCCCCGATCAAAATGTTGTCCTTGGTAGCCTGTGTTCTCTTCTCACATCTTCTTTTCCCCCTGCTGTGAACCTGACACAACTGTAGAAGCTCAAAACCCGAAAAGCACATTGTATACAATGCAACTCTAATCCCACTTGATTACGCTGTCGGCAGTGGCTTTCCTCCCCTTCAGAAAGGATAAGAGAGAATATGAAATATGAACCCACGGATGTTGGCTACATCTGTTTACTATAAAGTTTAATTGCGACTACGATATCAATTATGAGAAGCTGAGCAAACAGCATCGTCAGGTACGGATCTCGTCAGCCGCATCCAATTAACGCAGGTAGGAGAAAAAACTGCTTTGTGGAAATCAAAAGAATATATAAGGGAAGGTTCCCGGGTCAGCCGGAGCCTCTTTTGCCACCCGGGCTTCGGGAAATGAAAGTAAAAGCTGTAGGGGCGGGCCAGCTGATCGGCGTGGCCGGAGGCACATGGCAAGGATTGGGTGCCTCATGATGGAGCCTCGTGAGGGCTGCATCCATGCGCTGGCCATTAGGAGCCCCAGGTCCAGTTTGAAAGGGCCAATGGGAAGGCGGCTCTGTTGAGGGGAGGGGGAGCTTGGAGACGGAGGCCAGAGTGTGCAGGCTTCACTCTGGTCCTCTGAGGGAGGATGTAAGCGGGGCCTGGGCTCGAGGGAGCTCAGTCCACTGCTTGGTTTTTCCCATCCCACCCCCCTTTTTTGGTTATAATAATGTTATTTGTCACAACTTTGGCAGTTGGCATGGGAGCTGTATCAGTTTTGTGGGGGAAAGCAGCTTGCATGCCCCTTTCCTCTGGATTGGGGACCCCAATAAGGGGTTTTGGGGAAGAGGCTTAAGGGGATAGGCCCAGGCTGGGGGCCAGGTAGCCTCTTCTCTGAGTGGTGTGGTTTTCACCTAGTGGTGGACATCTGGGTGGAAAACCTCAGTAGCGCCATCCCTTAGGAACCCCCAGCGGTCTCGCTGAGCAAGTACATCCTGCTGCATTGGGGCCGGCTGATGTACCTGAAGCAGTTCCCATGTGGTGCCAAGTTTTTTGTAGCTGATGCCAATAGGTTGTGGCCTTAATACTTCCAAACAAATAAACAATTCTGAAAATAAATAAAGTTTCAAATAAAGTTTAAGTTGAAAAGTTTAATAAAATTTATATTGTTGACATTTGAGTCTGATGTCTTGACTGAGTTTCACCGTGGTTAGCCCTGGGTTGGCAAGTACCATCGTATGGAAGAAAATAAAGAATGCAAAGTCCATGAGTCAAATGCAGCCCTATCTAATTGGGGTACAGGGGGAATTCAACATGCCCGTTGTTTGTAGGTCTATCTCACAATCTTATGAGAACATTTAATTTTCATTTTTAATGAAAAATCACACTCCCTCTTTCTCTCTCTCTCTCTCTCTCTCTCACACACACACACACAACCTTAAAAGCCATATTGAAATGAGGCTCAAATAGTGAATCCCTTTTGAATATAATTTTAACTCCATTTAAAAGAAGAAGAAGAGTTGATATATAGATAGATAGATAGAGATATAGATATAAATATAGATATAGATATATATACCGACTTTCTCTATCACTTAAGGAAGAATCAAACCGGCTTACAATCACCTTCCCTCCCCCTCCCCACAACAGACACCCTGTGAGGTAGATGAGGCTGAGAAAGTGTGACTAGCCCAAGGTCACCCAGGTGGCTTCATGTGGAGGAGCGGGGAAACAAATCCAGTTCACCAGATGAATGTCTGCCGCTCATGTGGAGGCTAGGGCTGTTGAAAAAAAAATTCGGTACAATTCGGATCCGGCTAAATCCTGCCCGTTTTGATCCGGGAAATGCCGAAGTCCGAACTCCCCTGCTTCAGTTCCGTGGAATCCGGCGCGATATTTGAGTTTGGGGAAAAAGTTCGGCCGAATAAAGCCATAAAAACACATTTGCGCCTTTCCGCGGCTCCGGGGGGCATTTTTGGGGTTTGAGGTCCCAAACTTTCAGCGTAGCTTGAGGGGGGCCCTTCTTGCAAGAACCCCCAAGTTTTGTTAAGATTGGATCAGGGCCCCCCGAGATATGAGGCCCGGAAGGGGTCCCCCCTCTTTAATGTGCATCTTTATTCCATTAAAAACACATTCGCGCCTTTCTGCGGCTCCGGGGGGAGCATGTTTGAAGGTAGATGTCCCAAACTTTCAGCGTAGGTTGAGGTGACCCTTCTTGCAAGAACCCCCAAGTTTTGTGAAGATTGGCTCGGGGGGGGGCGAGATATGCGGTCCCCCATCCACCCAGTGGAATGAATAGAATTTCCCGAATAAAAACGGGCCGAATTTTGCCGAATCCGAATTTTACCAATTTTTTTTTCAACAGTCCTAGCCAACCCTGCTTAGTTTCCGAGATCTGATGAGATCAGGCCAGCGTGGACCATCCAGGTCAGGGTGAACCAGGACGAGGCTTTCAAAGAAGAGCTTCCTCTTGCAAAAAAGCTTTCCTCCTTAATGTTGCCCAAGTTAATCACAATATTAAACATTTCTCATGCCTATCAACCTATAGTTTCCACAGAAGGCAAATGTAACTTTCCAACCATTTCTGATGTTTCCATTTCTTTCTTACTGTTTTTTCTTATCAGACTGACTTTGGGCACTTCTTATTTCCATGTTGCAGGTTCGAGATTCCCCCTACGAACTCTGCTTTGAATAAACCACCACTGAAATGCTGGGTAATCTAGTTTGATAAATGCAGGCTTCAAACCGAAGAGACAAAAAGCTCGAAGGTCTATCTTGCCTCTCTCTTTTATCACCTGGATATCTATTACTCCGGGAACCAAATGTAATGAAAATAATACGCAATAAATAAATAAGGGAACCTTTGCTCAGAAATTTCCTGTTCGAAAGGAGATTACCTTGCTTCGCCTGTCCTTTGCACTGATACAAGATTGCCCATTTTAGTTCTGCATATAAAATTATACGGATCACAAGATGAGGGAATTGGGAGGTTATGAGGTAGCAAATCAGTGTTAAATTAAACATATATCAAAGAAGGAAGACAGACAAGAGTTGCTGCCACCCAGGTAGACTCTTACTGAAGGGGATTTTACAGCCCCTGAGTCATACCTTCAGCAGGTACTTTGGGACAGTTGAACACATGAACACATGAACACATGAAGCTGCCTTCTACTGAATCAGACCCTTGGTCCATCTAAGTCAGTATTGTCTACTCTGACCGGCAGCGGCTCTCCAGGGTCTCAGGCAGAGGTCTTTCACATCACCTACTTGCCTAGTCCCATTAACTGGAGATGCCGGGGATTGAACCTGGGACCTTCTGCATGCAAAGCAGAAGGTCTACCACTGAGCCACAGCCCCTCCCCTGAAGGTTTGCCTCAGAGTTTTCCAACTATCACAGAGCACTGAACATGTAGTGTGGTGTAGTGGTTAAGAGTGTTGGATTTGTATCTGGGAGACCTGGGTTCGAATCCCTACTCGGGTCATGGAAGCTTGCTACTCTCTCATCCTAACCTACCTCACAGGGTTGTTGTGAGGATAACATGAAGACTAGGAGAACGATGTAAGTTGCTTTGGGTCCCCACTGGGGAGAAAAGGTGGGGGCACAAATGAATGAATGAAATAAATTGATTAATAAAATTGCATTTGTAGTGGGTGTCTCCAGGCTGAACATGATTTTAAGAATGGAATCAGAGAACTCTGAAGTCTAGGCATAACAGCTTTTAATAAAGAAACAATGCATATCCAAAAAAGACATCACAGTTAACATACAAAGAGAAGGTGGGAGAGAAGAGGAACAGATCCAAGCAAGTCTAAAACCAGTTTCACCTCTCTCTACTCTTGATGCTAAACTACTGAGTATAAATTTTAGTATAATATATTTATTGCAACTATTTTAGCATTTTAATGTATTTATGTTAAGCTATGGAGATACTTTTGATACCTACCCTTTTAAAATCCTTTTAAAGAGTGTAGTTGTATTCTATGTTATGGCAAAAGCTGTAAATAACAAATAATAATAAACAACTGAGTATTTATACTATTAGGTAAACACATTCCATCCGTTATGAAACTCTTGACTCTCCCTGAAGTCATGATTAAGAGTGTTTAGAACTAGATGTCAAACTGACCCTCTAGCAGGGCCTTGCTTCTGCCAAGTACCGGTACTCTTATTTCCCAGAAATGTTTCCATCTTTGTTGCAACAAGGATATCCTTATAAGAAAAATGGCAATTGCCCCTCATTCTCTGTTAGGGTTGCCAACCTCCAGGTACTAGCTGGAGATCTCCCACTATTACAACTGTTCTCCAGCAGATAGAGATCAGTTCCCCTGGAGAAAATGGCCGCTTTGGCAATGGACTCTATGGCACTGAAGTCCCTCCCCTCCCCAAACCCTGCCCTCAGGCTCCGCCCCAAAAACCTCCTGCCAGTGGCAAAGAAGGACCTGGCAACCCTATGCTCTGTGCTTACCTCGAAGGTGCTGGGACTTGCTCAAGGCATTACACATGCAGCACATATATTCAGGCTAGGGCATAGAGATGAAAGGGGGGAGTTAGCAAAACACTGGCCACGAAAAAAACCAGCATTGATTTTTATTTTGCTCGACATTTAATGTGCTGCAGTTTATGGTAGATTTTGACCCTGGTAATTTTAACACCATTATCAATTTTTGTTGTGCTTTTGTTGTCGTTTTATTCCTTCTGCTATATTGAAATGGCCTTTGACTTTATATAATAACTCTTTACCTATGTCAATACATATGTAACTTTTGGCCCGGACCTGGATGGCCCAGGCTAGTCCCATCTTGTCAGATCTCACAAGCTAAGCAGGGTCAGTCCTGGTGAGTATTCGGATGGGAGATCACCAAGGAATACCAGGGTCACTATGCAGAGGAAGGCAATGGCAAACCACCTCTGTTAGTCTCTTGCCTTGAAAACCCTACTGAGTTGCCATCAGTCAGCTGCGACTTGATGGCTCTTTACATGCACACATAATTTGTTAGTAAAAAAGGAGCAAAAAACGTGTGCTTATGAGGGGTGTAGGAGCTAGAAAAGATCCTTAAGTGTAAGGATGTGTCACTAGCAACCAAGTTCAAGTTAATTCATGCCATTGTATTCTTTATTACTATGTATGGGTGTGAAAGCGGGACAATGAAGAAAGCTGATAGGAAGAAAGTAGATTCCTTCGAAATGTGGTGCTGGAGGAGAGTGTTACAGATACCGTGGACTGGCAAAAAAACAAATAAGTGGGTTCTAGATCAAATCACCCTGACCTGGATGGCCCAGGCTAGCCTGATCTCTTCAGATCTCAGAAGCTAAGCAGGGTCAGCCCTGGTTAGTATTTGGATGGGAGACCACCAAGGAAGTCCAGGGTTGCTATACAGAGGAAGGCACTGGCAAACCACCTCTGTTAGTCTCTTGCCTTGAAAACCCCATAAGGGGTCGCCATAAGTCGGCTGCGACTTGACGGCACTTCACACACACACAGATCAAATCAAGGCTGAACTGACCCTAGAAGCTAAAATGACTAAACTGAGGCTGCCGTACGTTGGTCACATTATGAAAAGACAAGAGTCACTGGAAAAGACAATCATGCTAGGAAAAGTGGAAGGCAGCAGGAGAAGAGGCAGACCCAACAGGAGATGGATTGACTCTATAGAGAAAGCCACAGCACTCAGTTTGCAAGACCTGAGCAAGGCTGTTAAATTGGTTCTTGTAGGTTATCCGGGCTGTGTGACCGTGGTCTTGGTATTTTCTTTCCTGACGTTTCGCCAGCAGCTGTGGC
Organism: Euleptes europaea; assembly: GCF_029931775.1. Classification (NCBI taxonomy): domain Eukaryota; kingdom Metazoa; phylum Chordata; class Lepidosauria; order Squamata; family Sphaerodactylidae; genus Euleptes; species Euleptes europaea. The sequence goes on along the minus strand of NC_079319.1, from coordinate 8,586,112 downwards.
AGGCATCTTCAGAGGAGTAACACTGAAGGACAGTGTCGAGGTGATCTTTAAGGCTGTTAAAGATAGGATGTTTTGGTGGACATTGATTCAGTTTCAAAATCTACTTATGAGGATGGTGAGAAACTGAGGTTGATTGTTTCGATGTCCTGAAAAGCTGTTGACAAATGTTTGAAGCAGGATGTGTTTTGCTTTGGGTGCTGTGATCCTCCTCATGCAGTGCGCATTTCTGAACGTCTTGTCTTGGGGAACAGCTCTTGCATTCTGTGTTCAGAACAGCACAGATTTCCACCACCACATTATGGTTAATAACAGTTCCATCATTGTGAGGGCTTGTTTTGATAGTAAGGCAGATCGTTACAAGAAAACAAGGGATGCTTCACACTGATTCATCTGCCCCTTTCTGTGATTCCTCTTTTTTTCTTTTTTCTTTTGCACAACAACAAAAAAGACATCATGGTTTCCCACTCCAATAATTTATTTACTGAGATTTCCCACGCACTCCATCCCAAAGACTTGAGGTCGGAGAACAGAAACAAAAACGTGTTAATTAATTATTATTTATTGACAAAATTTATAGCCCACCTTTCGGCCCTTACAAGGGCCGCCAAGGCAGCTAACAATTTAAAACATACATGATAAAATAACATTTTAACTCAGTTAAAACCAGCTCCCCCCAAAATACATCATTAACACAACTTTCAAAAAAGTTAAAAAAAAAAAACAGAGATAAAATTCATACAAAATGATTAAAATATATACAAAACATAAAAATGTTGGTTAGGAAGGAGGGATTGCAAGGGAATGGCAAACAAAATGAAAAAGTCTTCAACCACTGGGGGAGGGTGGCAACAGAAGGAGACAGACAAATCACCCTGGGGAGAAAGTTCCAGAGCTTTGGTACCATAATCGATAAGGCCCTCACCGAAGTTGCCACCCACATAGGGTTGCCATCCTCCAGGTAGTAGTTGGAGATCTCCTGCTATTACAACTGATCTCCAGCAGATAGAGATCAGTTCACCTGGAGAAAACAGCCATTGTGGCAATTGAAGTCCCTCCCCTCCCCAAACCCCGCTCTCCTTAGGCTCCGCCTCAGAAATCTTAAGGTATTTCCCAACCCAGAGCTGGCAACCCTACACCCACATAATCTCAGAAGGCGTGACCATCTGAAGCAAGGCCTCCAAAGATGACTGTAATGGTTGGGTGGGTTCATAAGGGATTAAAGGGTCCTTCGGGTATGTTCATGTGTTCATGTGACATGATCCCTGATTGGCTGAAACATCTTGATTTATTTTTCTTCAAGAATCCCACCACTGAAGATCATGGAAGAATGAAACTATGAATAAGCAGGGTACAGAGTGTGGAAAGAAGCTTCATCAAATATTTCTGTTACTGTTTATTTTATTTAGCATTATATAATAGAAAGCACTTTTAAAACATTCTGAGAAATCTTGAGTGGTCTCCATCATTTGCAACACTCTTTGAGTTCTGAGCCTGAAGAAATTTGGCCATCACTACTTCATACTGAATGACAATATTGATATATCTAGGGCATTTCTATACACTCTGACAGGCATTAGATGGTCAGAAAGGTCCTTTCTCATCTGGAGGTGACAGGAAAAAATCCTGTCTCCATTTCACCACAAAGCTACCTCCTTCACTTTGTTTCCTCGCTCCTACACATGAAGCCAGCAGGGTGACGTTGGACTAGTCACAGCTCTTAGAGCTCTCTCAGCCCCACCTACCTCACAGGGTGTCTGTTGTGGGGGAGAGGAAGGGAAGGTGATTGTAAGCCGGTTTGATTCTTAAGGAAGAGCCCCGTGGCGCAGAGTGCTAATCTGCAGTACTGCAGTCCAAGCTCTGCTCACGACCTGAGTTCGATCCCAACAGAAGTTGGTTTCAGGTAGCCGGCTCAAGGTTGACTCAGCCTTCCATCCTTCCGAGGTCGGTAAAATGAGTACCCAGCTTGCTGGGGGTAAAGTAGGGTTTCCAACCTCCGGGTACCAGTTGGAGATCTCCTGCTATTACAATTGATCTCCAGCTGATAGCGATCAGTTCACCTGGAGAAAATGTCCGCTTTGGCAATTGGACTCTATGGCATTGAAGTCCCTCCCTCCCTAAACCCCTCCCTCCTCATGCTCCGCCCCAAAAACCTCCCACTGGTGGCAAAGAGGGATCTGGCAACCCTAGGGTAAAGGGAAGAAGACTGGGGAAGGCACTGGCAAACCACCCCATAAACAAAGTCTGCCTAGGAATGACCCGGTGCTTGCACAAGGGACCTTTACCTTTTTTTGATTCTTAAGTCTGCATATAAAACTCAACTCCTCCTCCTCCTCCTCCTCCCCCTCTTCTTCTTCTACTTCTTCATTATCCCACAAATTCCCCTCATAATTCTTCTGAGCCCCCTGCCCCCAAGAGAGGACCTCTATATGTGTCTTAAAATTTCAATCTGGATAGAAATTTGGTAACTACATGGTCCCAACACAGTGCTTGTGGGCACCATGGGTAGGGTTGCCATGTCCTTCTTCGCCACTGGCAGGAGGGTTTTGGGGTGGAGCCTGAGGAGGGTGTGGTTTGGGGAGGGGAGGGACTTCGCTGCCATAGAGTCCAATTGCCAAAGTGGCCATTTACTCCAGGTGAACTGACCTCTATCGGCTGGAGATCAGTTGTAATAGCAGGAGATCTCCATCTACTACCTGGAGGTTGGCAACCCTAACCATGGGGCCTGCCAACACCTTTCTTGGTGGCCACCAAGTGTTGTTAGTGGGTGGGGCCAGATGAAATCCTAGCTAGGATTTTGATTGACCACTGGAGATTTGACTGGTTGTGCAGATTTTTAAAAAACATTGCTTTGGCAGTAGCTGCCACCACAGCACAAATATCTCCACCATGCATTTGAAAGTAAGCTGTGGCAGCCATGCTGTATCAGAATTCCAAAGGTCCCCACAGGCTTAAAGTGGTCAGAGGCCTCTGCTTTAGAAAAATCAAGGCCACTTCTTCAAAGAACTTCCTATGAAAGATAGCCAGCTTAGTATAGTGGTTAAGAGCAGTGGTTTGGAGCGGTGGACTCTCATCTGGAGAACTGGGTTTGATTCCCCACTCCTCCACATGAGCAGCAGAGAGGATAATCTGGTGAACCAGGCTGCTTTCTCCACTCCTACGCATGAAGCATGGGTGACCTTGGGCTAGTCACACACCTCACAGGGTGTCTGTTGTGGGGAGGGGAAGGTGATTGTAAGCTGGTTTGATTCTTCCTTAAGTGGTAGAGAAAGTCGGCATATATACAAAAAAAACAGCTCTTCTCTTCTTGGGGAGAAGGAGAGAACAGGGAGGAAAGAGACAACGACAGCAAAAGAATGACTTAGAAAATGCTGTTACCCATAGTTTGACTTTGTTGCAGTGAAAGGACCTGGTAGCAAAGGAAAGCACCTTTGTCAACAGGATATTTCCATATGTGTATTGGAAAGTTTTTGACTTTTAGGATCTTTCTAGAATATGAAAACATCCATCCACAGCTTGCTGGCTGCTCTGTATGAAATTTTACAATAATATGAAATGCATGCTGGAATTAATTCTGATTCATAAATAATCAGACCCGGTCTAACCAAATCTAAATATTTGCACGAACTACAAATCCATCAAGCTTAATTTATTTTGTTCTTTAATGACACCAACCTTCAGCTTCATTCATTTCTATTCTTTGAATTCAGAATAAGAAGGCATGATAATTTTACTCATCAACATGTTCCAACAGCTAATCAATTACAAAATTATATATTTTTTAAAAAAGACCAATATTGGATAAGGGTGGGGGAAAGTGGCATAGTATAGCCCAATCTTGTCAGAGTTCATAAGCTAAGCAAGGTCGGTACTTGGATGGGAGACCACCAAGAAGAAAAGTTGGTTATTATACCCTGCTTTTCTCTACCGAAAGGAGTCTCAAAGCGGCTTGCCATCACAATCCTCCCCCCCCCAAAAGGCACCTTATGAGATAGGTGAGACTGGGAGAGATCTGTGACTGGCCCAAGGTCACCCATAAGAACATAAGAAAAGCCATGCTGGATCAGACAAGAGTCCATCAAGTCCAGCAGTCTGTTCATACAGTGGCCAACCAGGTCAGAACATGGGTCTCCCTGTTTGCAGGGCAAACCACTCTACTGCATTCCTTCTAACATACTAGTTCTCTCTAATTTTTTTAAAGGCAAGGATCATGGCTAGGGGAAGAAGCCACAACTATTTCGATGGAGGGAAAACCAGGCAACAATCCAATTCCTCATTCCAGTATCATGAGGCACAGAAAAAAAGCAATTACCAGAAATGAGTGTGTATATGTTCAGGGCCACTTGGCTCATTGCAAAGTAAAATGGGCCGTATCCAAACCACCAAGCGTGCAGCCCATACATCAAGCGGCATTGTTTGTCATCCGCTGTTGCCCTGCCTGATGAGCATCTGTGTCGGACTGTAAAGGTCACCCGCAGGTGTGGCGTGACGCAAAGCTGAACCGGCTCTTTGATACTGCTCATTTCCCTACCCCTCCCCTCCTGAAAACCTTATCTTGCAAGAGAGGTCTCCAGGGGAGGGAGGGAATGTTGTGGTGGGAAGCCTAAAGACACACCAGGGGATCGTCGTCGATGCAAAAGAGCTCGGATGAAGAGTATGCAGTGCAATTGGTTTCGAATAGAAGGATTTGATTCATTAAAGTGCGAAAAAAGACCATTGGAAAAATATTGCACATTCAAAAGAGCTCTTGCTCAAGAATATAGAATACACTGAACCTTGCATGAAGAAGAAGAAGAAGAAAAAGAAGAAGAAGAAGAAGAAGAAGAAGAAGAAGAAGAAGAAGAAGAAGAAGAAGAAGAAGAGTTGGCTTTTATATGCCGACTTTCTCTACCACTTAAGGAATCCTTCTCTATGGAGGAGGGGGTTCCCCTTTGGGACCCCATAAAATCAGACCACCTTTCCCAAACTTTCCCAAAGTTTCCCAAACTTTGGGGTTCATTCAAGGAGAGTCCCTTGCAGCTATGCTGAGAATCTGATGACTCTACCTCAAAAAATGCCCCCCCAGGGAATTTTAAATCTACTTTCATAGTCTGTAATGGCCGCCTGCTTCCTCACCCAAGAATCATGGGGGAAACCCTTTACCGGTATGGGTATTCGGCTTATTCCAGGTTTACCGAAAAAAATTGAGTCCAATAAACCCAAACCTGAAATTTACTAAATTATTTTTATTTTTATTGTTATTGTTATTTTGCATAACACTAATATGGACCAATGACCTGACCTAGCAGGTTCTTTCTTACATTTTAAAAGTTAGGTGTTTTTTTTTCTTCACTAGCTTCCATTGAGTACCAGGACATTTCTCCTAGAAAGACTGGCAATGCAAATTACAGATGTTATCAGGTTTCAAGTTATTGCTAGAGATGGCAAATGTTCAATTATCATCATTTCCAGGTATTCTGCTTCCATGGGGAAAAAAACCTTCTATCCTGCACATAAATATGAATCTAGAAATCCAACACAACTGGAATGGACTGACCACAGGGGACACAGAACTATAGATTGGTTCTTAATTTCCCCCACTTTATTTTTGCTCCTTAAATTTCCCAATGTGAGGCATGCAGTGTGAACACATGCCGTGAAGGAGATGAAAAACTAAACCAGGTATCAAAATGTGGCACACAGGAGATGGGTCATTAGCAAAGTCAATCACCCAATAAGACTCAGGGAAAGGGTTAGAATAGATGGTGAGAGGAAGGAAACAACAAAACAAATGAAGTTATTTGAGCTATGAGAAATATTCAAAGGGGTTATCCTTTCTTATAATGTGGGACATTGTACAGTAGGCTATACACTTAGAGAGAAGCTAACTACATTTTCCCTCTCTTCCCTTACAGAGTTATCTTCCCTTATAGAGAGCCAGTATGGTGTAATGGTTAAGAGCAGTGGATTCTAACCTAGAGAACCAGATTTGATTCCCCACTCCCCCACATGAGCAGCGGACGCTAATCTGGAGAACCAGGTTGGTTTCCCCTCTCCTACACATGAAGCCTGCTGGGTGACCTTGGGCTAGTCACAGTTCTCTCTGAACTCTCTCAGCCACACCTGCCTCACAAGGTGTCTGTTGTGGGGAGAGGAAGGGAAGGCGATTGTAAGCTGGTTTGATGCTCCTTAAAAAGTAGAGAAAGTCGGCATATAAAAACCAATTCTTCTTCTTCATGATCATGGGTGAGCATGTACTCTAATGTCAATGCCTATGAGGCTGATGCCTATACCAGTCCTCTGTGATGGCACTATCCATATGGGGATTCAATCATCTGTAGTGGTCAACTCCAAGCCCTATGGAGCTGAACCCATGGAAACTACTAATGTAAGTCCTCTGGCAGGATGTAATGTGGGACATTGTGGTGGTGGACAGAGCCCAAGGGCAAATAGACCAGAATGTGAATCCAGAGATGAAAGCAAAAATTAGGCTGGATCAAGATTTCTGCAGGTCACGGGCAGAAGGATACACAGAAAAGCTAGCTAGAAGATTGCTTGACAGAAGTCCAGATCTAGCGAGCAATCTCCTGCCAGCGATACCTGTACCCGCCGCTTGCTCAATGGAGCTATGGAGGAAAAATGGGTGTGTGTGTTGATTGATAGGATGTCACATCCAGTTTTGGAGCCGGAACTGATGTCATGATGCTCTAGGAATGTCCCAGTCTCTATGGTAAAATTCATAGAGCTTTGGAAATTCCCCATGCACCATGACATCACATGGAAGTGTCATCAGGACACTCTAGGAATTCCCAGATCTTTGGAGCTTTTACCATAGTTATTGGAAAATTCCTAGACTGTTATGATTTCTAGGGCTGTTGGGGAAAAAAATTCAGTATAGTTCGGATTCGGCCGAATTCGGCCCATCTGGATTCAGGATATGCCGAAGTCCGAACTCCCCCACTTCGGGTCTGTACAATTCGGCACGAATTCAAAGTTCGGGAAAAAAAATCGGCCGAATAAAGCCATTAGAAACACAACCGCGCCTTTCCGCGGCTCCGGGGGGGGCATTTTTGGGGGTAGAGGTCCCAAACTTTCAGCGGAGCTTCAAAGGACCCTTCTTGCCAGACCCCCGAAGTTTTGTAAAGATTGGGTCAGGGGGTCTGAGATATGGGCCCCGAAAGGGGTCCCCCCACCCTTAATGTGCATCTCTGAGCAGAGCTTGCCACCCACACACAAAGCTCCCAGCCCGACAAACAGCTGAGCTGCGGGGAGCAAGGGTGGGGCAGGTGCGAAGAAGTTTGCAAAGCAACACAACTGCAAAGCAACACAACTGCAAAGCAACACAACCATGCAAAGCAACATGTTTGCAACCAGGCAAAGCAACACCTGACACCTGGGAGTTTGCAAACCATGGAAAGGGACAGAGGCAGCTAGCTATGCATAATGAGCAGGAGGGGGTGGAATTTCCCCTTTTGCATCGGACTCGAGTCAGGAGCAGGAAAATTCATTCTTTAAGTCACCATTTGAAAACCAGTTTTAAGGAAGCATCAAAATAGAGACTTGAGGGGGCACACACACTCCAGGCAGAATGGGCGAAAGCCCCCTTTGGCTCCCCCCACCCACAAAAACTGCTCCCTCCCCACACACACACAGACTCTGCTTCCCCCCCCCCACACACAGGAGAAAAAGTATAGATTAAAGCCCCCAAAGGGGTCTTACTGTGGCTGCCTTCTGTTCCATCAGGAGGGGCTGGGAGGAATGGGTAATCCAATACGATTCTATTTAAGCACGGGAGGCTTTGCCTTGGATTTGCCGCTCTGGAGATGCATACAGGATCGGGTGATCCATTCATCCCAATAGGGAAAAGGGGAAAGCCCATATCTCGGGACCCCCTGACCCAATGTTTACAAAACTTGGGGCGTCTCTTAAGAAGGCTTGTCTGAAGCTATGCTGAAAGTTTGGGGGCTGCACCCCCAAAAAAGCACCCCCTGCAGCCACGGAAATGGAAAAGGGGGGAGGGAAAAGGGGTGGAGCCCATATCTCGGGACCCCCTGACCCAATGTTTACAAAACTTGGGGGGTCTCTTAAGAAGGCTCATCTGAAGCTCTGCTGAAAGTTTGGGGTCTCTACCCCCAAAAATGCGCCCCCTGCAGCCATGGAAAGGAGCAAATGTGCACACCCACCCCCCACGAGGATTTCTCTCTCTTTCTCTCCCCGGCCGGGCCGCGCAGCAGCTGATTCCTCCAGTACTCAATCCTGACTGGCCTGAAGAAGACCCAGCTTGGCCACTGATTGATCGGGGGAGAATGCTGCTTACTGACGGTTATGCTGCTGCGCCCCGAATTTGCCAAATTTATTCGTGAGCTCCCGAACTTGCTGAATTCGGCTCCCCCGTTTTCCCACCATTTTCTAGTTCGGTTCGTCCCGAACTAAAAACCGCCGAATCAGGGGAAATTCGGCTGTTTTTCGGTTCGGGCCGAACCGAATCGACAGCCCTAATGATTTCTCTTCCTGTTATGAAACTGGAAATGATGTCTCAGCAGTCTCTCTCATTGAATGCTTCTGGGGTGGCCAATTCAAGGGCTGGAAGCCGTATAATGAGGTATGCTCCCATTTCATCTAAAAAAATGTTTCAGTCTGACCTGGTAACTGCTCAGCTTTGGAAATTAAGGCATACCTTTTACAGTTGCTAATAAGCATACGGAATAAACTTACAACACAATATCTTGAGCAAATTGATGGGGAGGGAAACGTTTGCCCTTATAGTAGATACAATATGGTTCTTGGATCAAATAAAAAAGTATTCTTTTTGGCTATCAGTCAGACACGATGTTGGCTTTAGCATGCAACTACACTGACTTCACTTTGGAAAGAAGCAGGGCCATCTGCTCCGAAGGAAATCAATACAGGACGGATTTACTAGGCATAAATGGATCCAGAATGACTTCGTCAATTGTGGAACAAAACATTTCCCTATGTTCCCATGTAGAAATGCCACCAGCTTTTCACACATCTACCGTAAGCTCCCCATTTCGGCAAATAAGTGAAGTACAAGTGAAGTGAACAGAACATTCTGCTCAGATGAGGCATCGTTGTAAAGACATCCAAAAGAAGCACGTTTCTGAATGCCACTTCTGTGGTGTCGATTCTGTTTTTTTGAAAAACAACGAAAGAAAAAAAGGGAGGAGAAACTCAACCTAAAAGTGAGGGGAAACCAAAGGGGTTGAGCTAAATACTATCTAATGTAACAACAAATAAATATACTTTTATTGTTTTATATATATATATATATAAAATCCCAAATGACAATATACAGTATAAATCTTCTCAAAAAATGTATGTCAACATACATATGCTTCCCATGTCAAAAATGAATAATATGTTACAATCACACATAAACAAGATATGTTACACTGGACAGAAGCTAAGGAACCAAAATAAAAAAAAAATAAAAAAAATAAACCATCCAATAAACTGCAACCCCTTAGTAGTCCGTGGGCTTCCAAAAATTCCAAGCCCCTTTAAGTTCAAATAAGAGAAGCAACAAAAAACATATCCAAAGTTCAAGAGAAAAGGATCGGTAAGTATACTTTCCACAGTGTAATGAACTCCACCAAGTCCTGATTAACTTCCAAAGAAGCAAGATGCACTTTCAGAAGGATTCCTCGCCAGATTCAAACAACGTATGAAGATTACAAGGACGTGTTGCTCGAGTATTTATCACATTTCATATATTTCTTCAGCTAGTAAATGTCCTTTTAGTATGTTTTTTTTTAATTCTGCAGCATCCATGCTGCTTCTTACTAATTGTTAGTTGGACCTCCATGGGTTCATCCAAGTAATTTCAATTTCCTCAATATCAACCTTAAAGTTGAGAAATTCTCCTGTAGTCATTACTTTTGTCTTCTTGATGTTCATCTGTAGTCCTGCTTTGGCACTTTTTTTTAACTTTAATCAGAAGTCATTTCAAGTCTTTGCTGTTTTCTGCCAGTAATGTAGTATTATCGGCTTATCTAAAATTGTTAATGTTCCTCCCCCCAATTTTCACTCCACCTTCATCTAAATCTAATCCATTTTTCCTAATGATGTACATTGTGCATATAAACACCATAAATATTGCATACACAAATCATGTCATGGAAAGGAAATATTTCTTTACACAGCGAATGATGACAATGTGGAATTTGCTGCCAGAGGATGTAGCGATGGTCACAGGTATAGACAGCTTTAAAAGGGGATCAGACAGATTCATGGAGGAGAGGTCTATCAATGGCTACTAGCTATCATGACTAAAGGGAACCCCTGTGTAATCTCCAGATTAGAGTCTACCACTCCAAACCACCGCTCTTAACCACTACACCATGCTGGTCCATCCCTCCCCATTCCTCCAGTGAAGAGATGCCACATATCCACAAGTTGCCTGAGTGTATAATTAGACAATGGGTGAATCTGAAGATCAGTTGTAATACTGGGAGACCTGGTGGCTGGCAACCGTACCTAGGCCAAAGTTGGCAACCAGTTGCACGCAGGGGAATCAATCTCTGTAATCTGAAGATCAATTGTAATTCAGGAAAAACTTCAGGCCCTACCTGGAGGTTGGAAACCCTAGTTCTGATAAATCAATGCATTTCTTGAAAATGAAAAACCCCAGATTTTTTGTCTTTAAATAAGATTTAAAAAATAATAAAGTGCTTTTTGAGGAAAACCTATCTAAAGATAGTTTTATATTTAAAATACATTATAGTCCAAAGGTTATTCATCATGAAACAAGAATTAATTTTTAATTATGTTCACAGCGTATCATGAGAAGTGTTGTTTATGTAGAAAACCACGATTTAAACTTAGTCTTACTGACTAGTGATTTAAATTGTGATTTAAATCGATTTGATTTTAATCCACCTTGTCAGATACATTAAAAAAAGTTATTAAAAATATATATTTTTTTAAAAAAAAACCTTTGGTGTAAAATGGGAAAAAAATATTCCCACATCCATGCAAGCTCATAGGTGCCCTATTGATTTGTACGCTGGGTCTTTTTAGGTATCGATTTTACACTGTAGTCTGCACTCTGGTTGCCTATAACCTATATTTTGAGCAAAATCAATCAGAAACTCTCGAGCAGAGGTGAGGTGGAAAGGGGGCAGCCGGAACTGCTCCCACCTGTTTTCTACACATCCTTTGTCATAGTGGAAGCCAAAGGTTTCTGCTCAGAACATCCCAACAACCAAATAACCTTCTCTTCACTGTCAAAGAAAGGCCCAGTGTGGGAACACAGGAGAGACAGAGACTACCCACAAACCCTCCAACATTATTCACTGCTAGTACGGTAATTTCCATAGTAATCATACTTTAGATTATCCCCGACGTGTTAATATTATGCCATCGAGAAGCCCACTTATTCTCAAACATTACGCAAGAAGTTTTCCGACAACTTTCCTCCCTCTTTCTTTCTTTCTTTCTTTCTTTCTTTCTTTCTTTCTTTCTTTCTTTCTTTCTTTCTTTCTTTCTTTCTTTCTTTCTTTCTTTCTTTCTTTCTTTCTTTCTTTCTCTCTCTCTCTCTCTCTCTCACTCTCTCTCTCTCTCTCTCTCTCAATATCCCCCCACCCCACCCCACACACACACTGAAGAGTAAATGGACTCCAGGTAATATTAAAATGCAGAGCAGGAAGGTGCTTCAGAGAAAGATGGGTTTTTCAATTCAGTGTTCTCTCCATTTCAAATGGATGTTTATGTGTACGTATCTCCTCTCCTCTTGAATGCACTCTTCTTTCCTTTAGAGAAACCCATTTCTTCCGCACACACACACAAAAGTATGCATCTCAGTCTCTCTCTTATCTTATCTTATCACTACAAACACATGCACAGCCAATCCCTGTTTAAATTCCTAATTTTCATGGTTTTTTCAAAGCAGGATAAGTCTATTAGATAAGGAGGCCTCCTAAATTCTCCTCATCCACATTTCTCCTCAGATTTTGGGGCTCCAAACTGCCTGGTTTTCAAAGTGGATGCTGTGCTAAGAATCTTTGCATTGGGAGTTTGTAAAAATGTATCTCACCCTTCTGTAACCCGGCAGAACTCTGGCTACACAGATCCCTATTGGTGAGTGGGGGGGGGGGGATTCAAATCAATAAATGACAGCACTTGTGGCTAAGTAAACACATGTGAAATTGCTTCAAACAGGAAAAAAAAAGCAAGATAACTTATATGGATAGGGTTGCCAACCTCCAGGGGGTGTGGAATTCAAAATATAGCACAAAGCAATTGTTTCTAAAATAAAGAAACCAAACAATAGCAACTCATGCGATTACAGTTATATATTGGAAACATTCAATAACTACAATTCTGGAGCAAATAAATGTATATCACAATTGGTCTAAGTAAGACCCCAGCTCTCAGCATAAGGCTTTACAATGCAAAATATAAGCCAAAATGCTCAGTCCTTATTCAGTCCGTATTAATAATTTCAATTTCATAAAGTGCATCAGTAAACCACGGAAACGAGATGTAGAGCAATAGAGATCCGGTATAATTCCATTTCGTGTAGACTTTTTCAAGCCTTCAATCTTTCCGTGCACAATCAATGCATGAAGGAGTGTACCTTTCCTATGTATCTGGACGGCAAAGTAGGACGTCCTAAGGACTGAATAAGGACTGAGCATTTTGGCTTATATTTTGCATTGTAAAGCCTTATGCTGAGAGCTGGGGTCTTACTTAGACCAATTGTGATATACATTTCTTTGCTCCAGAATTGTGGTTATTGAATGTTTCCAATATATATCTGTAATAGCATGAGTTGCTATTGATTGGTTTCTTTATTTTAGAAACAATTGCTTTGTGCTATATTTTGAATTCCACACTCCTGATTAAGCACTTGCAAGCCGTTTTTTGATTACAACCTCCAGGGTGTGGCTGGAGATCTCCCGCTATTACAACTTATCTACAGGCGACAGAGATCAGTTCTCCTGGAGAAAAGGGCCGCTTTGGCAATTGGACTCTAAGGCGTTGAAGTCCCTCCCTCTCCAAAGCCCGCCCTCCTCAGACTCCACCCACAAAATCACCAGGTATTTCTCAACCTGGAGCTGGTAACCCTATTTATCATAAACACAATAACTTTACAACTAGAGGTAAAACTACATCATAATTAGGGTTGCCAACTTCCAGGTACTAGCTGGAGATCTGCTACTACAACCGATCTCCAGTCAATAGAGATCAGTTCACCTGGAGAAAATGACTGCTTTGGCCAATCGACTCCATGGCATTGAAGTCCCTCCCCTCCCTAAACCCCTCCCTCCTCAGGCTCTGCCCTAAAAACTTCCCAGTGGTGGCAAAGAGGGGCCTGGAAACCCTAGCCTTCCCTCTCCTGCTGCAAGCCAGACTGGCTGAAGGGGGTGGGGATGCCATATCCAGGTTGAGAAACTCCTGGAGATTTGGGGATGGAGCCTGGGGAGGACAGGGACCTCAGTGGGGTAAAATGCCATAGAGTCCACCCTCCAAAGCATTTATTTTATCCAGGGGAACTGATATCTATATTCTGGATGTCAGCTGTAATTCTGGGGAAGGGGTGTGGCAAAAAAAAATTCCCGGTAAATTTTGGGTTCGGGTTTATTGGCCCTGTTTTTTTCCAGGTAAACTGAAATAAGCTGATTACCCTTACTGGTAGATGGGTATTTGGCTTTATTTTGGGATTTCCCAAAAACTATTGGGACCATTGCAGACTATGGAATTTATTTTCAAGGCTTCGGGGTGGTTTTTTTTTTCCGAGGTAGAGTCTCCAAATTTGCAGCGTAGCTACAAGGGATTCTCCTTAGACTGACACCAAAGTTTGGTGACGTTTGAGACAAGGGGTCCAATTTTATGGGCTCACAAAGGGATCTCCCCCATCCTCCAAGCACTTGTAAGAGCTGAACTCTCAATCAGTTTTCAGGTTCAGAAGGTCAGAGTTGCCTAGCGCTGGTGGAAAGAGCTGAATGGCAGGCTGATGCCTCATAGTCTGGGGGCAATGCTCGTATCTGGGTCACTTTGCATGATGTCCATACAAATTAGCTTCCAAACTGAGGAAAACGGCTTAAATGAAAGAAAAATAAGGCACAGAAAACATTTCTTGTGGTGGCAAATGACATCCTGCAAACAGTCCTTTAATATAGTCATCAAAAATCTGATTTCAAGATATGGTCATGATGCCGAATTCATGACCAAGGCGGCTCTTATGAAGGAGATTGCTCATCCACGCGGGTGAGGAGTCTTCTTCAGAAGCCGGATCAGCAGCTGTTGAAGCTGGTGCTTTTAGTTGGATGGTATAGCCCTCCGGATGGACTGGGTGAGCCCTGTCTTTTAAATCACCCTTCTACTATGCAGATCAGTCTTCGGTTGGGTGAAGTATCTGGAAAGTTGGTCAGACCAAGTTGGCCCTGACTACACAACGCCTACCTCAAAAGGGCCCCAACTGTGGGGTCCTAACAGAACCAGACAAAGAAAGAAAAATGGGAGAAGGCATAGAGCCATGCATCTGAGCAAAGGCGAATAGCCGAAACAAACAAACAAAAAATATCGATTCGGCTATTTGGGAATCTCCTATCCAGCTTTGTTCAGCTTCACAGTTTTTAGTACCGTATATACTCGAGTATAAGCCAAGTTTTTTAGCCATGATTTTTTGCTTAAAAAACTCACCTCGGCTTATACTCGGGTCAATACGGTAATTCGCCTGCCGGGCCCTCTCCCAGCACGCTCCCACCGGCCAGCTGATGGGCGGGCTGTCCCACCTTCTCCCCCCACCCCACCCGATCGCGCCTTGTGCGTGGCAGCTGTGGCGGCTTCTTCCTCCCCCACCGCACCCCACCCCACCCCACCCGATCATGCCTTCTGCGCGGCGGCAACAGTTTCCCCCCCACCTCACCCCCCCCACCCCACGTGGTTGCCTAATTTTTCTCCATTTTTGGGGTGAAATTAGGCACCTTGGCTTATACTCGGGTCGGCTTATACCCGAGTATATATGGTATTAGGCCAAAATTAAACCCCACAAAAGCTGAAGTGGCTATTTTCAGGTTTATTTTTGGTTCAGGTGTACTGATATGCATAGCCCTATTCTTGGGGATCCCCAGGTTCCACCTGGGAGCTGGCATCCTTAGGCTAGACTAGGGGTGCCAGGTTCTTGCCCGGGATGCCTTTGGAGTTATTAACACAGGAGTAACTTTACTAACTGCTTATGCTCTGTGACCTTTTCCACCCTGGCTGCAGACTGACTGGTCCCTAACCTTTAAGGGAAGCACCATACATACAAACTGGTGGGACATGAGAAATTGGCAGAGTAACTATTGGGAAATTCTCTCCATAAATCCAAATTCCCCATATTCCTCTGCTTTCTTCTCTCCCTTAACTGTTGGTCAATTATTCTCAGATTCCCAAGCATGCTTAGTGGAGTTGCCAACCTCCAGGCAACGGCAGGAGATCTCCCAAAATCACAACTGATCTCCAGATAAGAGATTAGTTCCCCTAGGGAAAATGGCTGCTATAATTTAAAGTATAATTATGTTTTTATTAAATGTATTTTGATGTATTTTATAGTGTTGTGATGTGCCCTGGGCCCGCCTTAGTGAGAGAGAGCGGAATAATAATAATAACTACAGCAATAATAATATTTGGAGGGTGGGTGTTATTTGTTTATTTAATTAGTTACAACATTTATAACCCTTCTTTTTCGTTCAAGGCTCTTACGATAATAGTATGCCCTTATGGCCTGCTGAGGTCCCTCCCCCCCCCAAAAAAAAAAATCTCCAGGAATTCCCCAAGTCGGATTTAGCAACCTTAATGCTAGGGTTGCCAGATCCCTCTTCACTACCGGTGGGAGGTTTTTGGGGCGGAGCCTGAGGAAGGCGGGGTTTGGGGAGGGGAGGGACTTCAGTGCCATAGAGTCCAATTGCCAAAACGGCCATTTTCTCCAGGGGAACTGATCTCTATCAGCCGGAGATCCGTTGTAATAGCGGATGATCTCCAGCTAGTACCTGGAGGCTGGCAACCCTACTTAATGCTCAGTCCTCAGTATGTTTCTTTTTAGGGCAAGGGGATATCTAATTTACAAACTAATGTTTTTCTGCATACCGGGAGTACCATCAAACATGAAGAGTTCTTAACTGGGTCTACAGACAGACCCTTTTCCTGCCTCTGTGATAGGCTCGCAGCCCTAGAAGAAATGATCTATTAATGTAATTTGCTTCTTTAACAACAGCAGGGGCGAAATTCCGATGCATGCCAACAAAATGGAATGTCCCTTTCCTTTTCTTCTAATCACCTCCAATTCAAAGGAGAGTTTTTAATTTAAAAAGAATCCTATTTGCAAAGCCTTTTTTCTACCCAAATAGCCTTTTCACCCCCCCCCCCCCCATCCTCACACTTCCAGCCGAAAGGAACGGGCCTAAGGGAAGGAAAAAGTACGGTGCTTGCTCCGGCCACCAGCCGAAATTATCCTGTTCATTGAGGCACAGGTGTAGCTTTTTCCGAACTTGATGTGGTCATTAAAAACCCTCTCTCTGCTTCAATACTTTCTCCCCGCGGCCTGTATCAGCACTCTCTTCTCCAGTGATTAGAATGCAGCCGATCGGCCTTCTGAACTTATTACAACCCCTTTTTACTAATGATCCCATAATGACTGCCAACCTAAGCCGAGCAACCTGACAGATAATGATGTCAATTATGCAAAACAGAAATGATGGCTTCAGACCTAATAGACTCGCCTCGCAACTGGGGAAGGAGCGGGTGGGGGGGGGAGGAAGAAAGAGAGGAGTGTTTATTTATAGTTTTACTTATTAACTCCATCATCTTTTAGAACACTGGTAGGGTGTAATAAAGAGAAGGGAGAGGAGTGAAACACACACACACAAAGCACTACAAGTAACAAGGTTGATAATGAAGTTTCCATTGATGCTTCAGAGGTCTAAATTGGCATCAAGCAAAGCATCTCCGGAAGGAGCATTTTCTTTCAATAGGTCTTGCCATAGAGCTGGTCCAAAGAGAATAATAATGTTGGAAGGAGCATTATAGATCATCTAGTCTATAGGGTTGGCAGGTCCCTCTTCGCCACTGGTGGGAGATTTTTTGGGTGAAGCCTGAGGAGGGCGGGGTTTGGGGAGGGACTTCAGTGCCATAGAGTCCAATTACCAAAGCAGCCATTTTCTCCAGGTGTAACAGCAGGAGATCTCCAGCCACTACCTGGAGGCTGGCAACCCTACTAGTCCAACCTGTTCACCATGGCACCACCATCAACAAAAAGGGAGACTGCAACCAAGAAATCAGGACGACATTAATACTACGAAGGGCAGTGTTGAAGGATCTAGAATCCTTAAATGTAAGGATGTGTCTCTGGAGACCATAGGGCTGCCAGGCCCCTGTGGCCATCCACTCTGGCAGGGGATGGGGTAATAGGGTTGCTAGATCCAGGTTGGGAATCTCATGGACAGTTGGGGGTGGAGCCTGGGGAGGATAGGGACCTTCATAGGGTTGCCAACCTCCAGGTGGTGGCTGGAGATCTCCTGCTATTAAAACGGATCCCCAGGCAACAGAGATCAGTTCTCCTGGAGAAAATGGCTGCTTTGGCAATTGGACTCTATGGCATTGAAGTCCCCTCTCCAAACCCTGCCCTCAGGCTCCACCCCCAAAATCGCCAGGTATTTTCCAGCCAGAAGCTGGCAACCCTAGACCTCAGAGTGGTACAATGGCATAGAATCCATTCTCTAAAGCATCCATTTTCTCCAGGGGAACTGATATCTGTAGTCTGGAGATCAGTTGTGATTCCAGGTGATCCCCAGGCCTCACCTGGAGCCTGGTAACCCTAGGAGACCAAGATTGAGATAACGCATATGATGGTATTCCTTATTACTACCTATGGATAAGAAAATTGGAGAATGAAGAAAGCTAACAGGAAGAAAACTGATTCATTTGAAATGTGGTGCTAGAAGAGAGTTTTATGGATACCGTGGACCACCAAAAAGACAAATAAGTGGGTTCTAAATCCAATCAAGCCTGAACTGTCCCTAGAAATTAAAATGACTAAACTGCCAATAAAGGTTATCTGATCTGACTTAACTGAGGCTATCGTACTTTGGCCACATTACTTTGGCAGCAGGAAAAGAGGAAGACCCAACATGAGATGGATTGACTCTATAAAGGAAGCCATGGTCCTCAGTTTGTAAGACCTGAGCAAGGCTGTTAAGGACAGGACATTTTGGAGGTAATTCATTCATAGGGTCACCGTAAGTCCAACTGGTCAAAGTAACATACAGTCTAGCCTGTTCCTCAGTACATGAAATACAAAGCTAGAGCATTCTTGAGAGGAGTCAGTCCAGCTTCTGCTTGAAGACAACCAGCGTGGGACCCCCTCCCATGCCTCAAGGTGATAATCAAACTGTTCTTACCATTGTGAAGGTTATCCTACTACTCAGCTACTGATTCAATTTATGCAACTTGGTGAAAGAACAGTTAGTGTCATATGCAGGTAAAGTTGCCAGCTCCAGGTTGGGAAATACCTGGAGATTTTGGAGGTGGAGAATGAGGAACGGAAAGTTTGGGGAGGGGAGGGACTTCAATGGGGTATAATGCCATTGAGTCCACCTTCTGAAGCAGCCGTTTTCTACAGGTAAATTGATCTCGTTTGCCTGGAGACTGGTTGTAATAGTGGAAGATCTCCAGCCAGCACCTGGAGGTTGGAAACTCTGTATGCAGGAGTAGCAAATCTCCTCTCATTTTTCTGTGTGCAGTACCATTTTAAATAGATTGAGTGTGAAATGTAGGTACCGTAATACATCAATGAGGAGCTACATTGTTTAGCGTGCATCCATTTATTTAAATTTGGTTTATATTTATGTTTGTAAACTATTTATTTGCATGGCCCAAAATATTTTTGTTTTCTTTTGTTGTTGTTTTATACAAAATATAATGATTACTTACTAAAGGAGAAAATGAGAAAAAAATCAATTCCCATTCCAAGGCAATGACTCCATGCCAAGAAAATTGGGATTGTGAAATCTGGATAAATTCTGGTCATTAAGCAGACTGACAGCAGCCCTCTTATTTTGGTTAATTAATTCTGCTTAAACAAATATTAAGAACATAAGAAAGGCCATAATCTGTGTCTACCAGTCATGGAACCTTTCTGCTGTTGAAAAGGGAGGAGGGGTTCCCTTTGACCACCAGAAAGGCTATGCTTGAGATCATAGGTTCTGCATGAAGAAAAGCCCTGTGGGACAGAAGAAATAATATAAAAGGGAATTGGCTAAGAATTAAAAAAAAAAAGAGCTGGTTGAATTCAACCCATCGAGTGAGTTGAGGAGTTATGACTGAAGTCACACCATGAATCACCAAACAATCAAACAAACAAAAAAAAACATTCTTATGGATGGCCATGACTTAGAGGTAAAACATCTGCTTTGCACCCAGAAGGTCCCCGGTTCAATCCCTGGCATTGCCAGTTAAAAGATAGGAGGGGATGTGCAAAATCTTTACTTGAATGCCTGGAGATCTTCTCCCGGTCAGATTAGGCACTACTGACCTTGAACACATGAAACTGCCTTATATTGAATCAAAACCTTGTTCCATCAAAGTCAATATTGTCTACTGAGACCAGCAGCGGCTCTCCAGGATCTCAGGCAGAGATCTTTCACATTACCTACTTGCCTAGTCCTTTTAAATGGAGATGAACCTGGGATTGAACCTGGGACCTTTTGCATGCCAAGCAGTTGCTCTACCACTGAGCCGCAGCCCCTCCCCTAACCTTGATAGACCAATGGGCTGCAGTGGTGTTGTAGCTGACTCCGTGAAGAGTTTCTGGTAATCTATTTATCTAGCTTTATTTTGTTAGATAGACCAATGGTCTATCTCAATATAAGGCAATTTTGTGTGTCTTCATATGCATGGTGAGGTCCTACAAAGTGCGAGCTGTGTGGTCTGAAGACTACCTTTGCCATTTTCAGGGCCATCTGGGGGGACCTGGCAACCCTCGTCCTGCCATAAGACATCCCCACTGCTGCTGAAGTCAGGGGAAGGAAAGAGATAAAATGAGAGAGAGAGAGAGAGAGAGAGAGAGAGAGAGAGGGTGGGTGGGTGGGTGGGGAAATGACAATAGGAGAGGGCAGGTTGGGAGATGGATGATGGAGTCCTCTTGAACTCCTGTGTACTTTTCATGGAGCCAAGTTTCACTAATTCAAATGGGACTCAACATGATTTGTTTGAATCAGGCCCTTTTAAACTCAGCTAAATTCAGATGCGTAAGTAGGATTGCCAGGCCCCCCTTTCCCACTGGCGAGAAGTTTTTGAGGTTGAGCCTGAGGAGGGAGGGGTTTCTGGAGGGGAGGGACCTCAATGCCATAGAGTCCAATTGCCAAAGCCGCCATTTTCTCCAGGTGAATTGATCTATATTGGCTGGAGATCAGTTGTAATAACAGGAGATCTCCAGCTAGTACCTGGAGGTTGGCAACCCTATATGTAAGGCTCATCGGTTGCTAATTTAAAAAATTCTTTTAGTTGCATGGAGCTTTGACCACATGGCTGCCATCTTGGGCAGCAACTGCTGCACCACAAACGGCACATTTCCAACTTGCTTCAGCAGACTCAACCCATGAGAAATGAAGGGATAAAAATGGAGTTATTATAACTTACATATTATATAGTACTGTTCATTTTATACAGCGCTACATTGTTTTCCTGTGCTCATTAAAAACGACAACAATGATTCTGCCATTGGTGGTCTTAGGGTTAATGGGAAGGACTAGCAATAGCCAATACCTTCAATTTCTAAGTGATGAGGTGGATTCTTTCTCTCAAGATGAAACACAAAATACTCTTTGGTCATTTATGCAATGGGAGTTTTACCGAATGTGCACCAGCAGTCTTCAAGCTAAAATCAAGCCCCCACCCCTTGAAATGCTGCTTTGTAATTGGCTTAATTTGTAGTGCTTACTGTGAGAGACAACCCCCCCAAACCCAATTGCCAAATAAAAATGCATTTTAAGAAGAAAAAACAAAACACTGGAGCAATCTGAAAGGGGAGGGAGAAATCCAAGCCTCGTTTTTAAAAAGCCTTTCTTCTGCTCAGAAAGAGCTCAGAGGAAGCAGGAAGCATTTGAATCCCCACCTCTTTGACACACTGCTTTGTAATTGGTTGCATGCTTTCTGTGATAGAAACCAAACTTGGGAGTCCCACGTTTTGCCTTATGCATGGGGATTTCACCTGGGCTGACCTCAGGGGAGAGGGACGAATTGGGTTAACAGAGGAATGGGAAGTCCCGGGATTTGTCAGGGCTGGCAGTGAGGAACAACCGAGGCAGACCTGGGGCGAATGTGAGTGAAAGAACCCATGCATAAACAACCTTTCTCTTCCTTGACTCTGAGATCAAATAAGCCCGAATGTCATTAACGGCAAACAACATGCTATGTTAACGATATAGCATTGCAGTAAAACGTGTGTCTGATTTCCTCCTTCCCACCACATTAAAAATGTCTTTGCAAAGATCTCTGGACTTTTACCGCTAGCAGTGCAGCCTGAGATGGAACCACATAAATTAAAAATGGGGGAAAAATAAGTTATTAAGATGTCTAATTGATTTTTGTGACCCAATTGGATGATTTCCTGTAGCATAAACGATCGTTCATCCCACTGAAGCTTAAAAAAAAAGATGGATTTTCCATCTCAGCGGAGAGAGAGCCTTTTTACAAACATTAAACTGCAGTTAGACCTCTTTATTCAAGCTTCTTTCCATTTCCTTTTTAAGATAATTTTAACTATTTGATTCCCCATGTCTACAAGTTTGAACTTGCAGGGATAACTTGACAAAATTGATTATTTGTCAAAGGGAATGTTCATACATGCTTATAGGCTATCCTAGTGTCAGGATGCAGGAATGAGATTCAGGCTCCTATACCCTCCATAATTACTGGTCTAAAGTGATAGTGGAAAGTGTATTTAATTGCTCTATTATATGTCTATAGAAGCTGGGGTTGCCAGATCCCCTTTGGCTACCAGCAGGAGATGGGGGCTAGGGTTGTCAGATCCAGGTTGGGAAACTCCTGGAGATTTTAGGATGGAGCCTGGGGAGGACAGGAACCTCAGTGGCGTAAAATGCCATACAGTCCACCCTCCAAAATATCAATTTTCTCCAGAGGAACTGATCTCTGTAATCTAGAGATGAGCTGGACAGCCAGCGTGGTGTAGTGGTTAAGAGCAGTGGTTCGGAGCAGTGGACTCTAATCTGGAGAACTGGGTTTGGTTCCCCGCTCCTTCACACAACCAGTGGATGCGAATCTGGTGAATTGGATTGGTTTCCCTACTCCTCCACATGAAGCCATCTGGGTGACCTTGGGCTACTCACAGCTCTCTTAGAACTCTCTCAGCCCCACCTACCTCACAGAGTGTCTGTTGTAAGGAGGGGAAGGGGACGTGACTGTAAGTCAGTTTGTTTCTTCCTTAAGTGGTAGAGAAAGTAGGCATATGAAAACCAACTCTTCTCTTCTGTAATTCTGGGGATCCCCAGGTCCCACCTGGAAGCTGGCATCCCTAGTAGATAGGGTTGCCAACCTCCAGGTAATAGCTGGAGATAGGGTTGCCAGGTTGCTTGGATTGCCTGCCAATCCATTGGCCGGCTCAGGAGCGGGGATTGCACGCGTGCAGCTGCACACAACGCAACGACGTCATTTCTGGTTTACATCCGTAAGTGCCACATTACAACGGGCACGCACTCAAACTAGGGTTACCAACCTCCAGGTAGTAGCTGGAGATCTCCTACTATTACAACTGATCTCCAGAAGATAGAGATCAGTTCACCTGGAGAAAATGGCTGCTTTGGCTATTGGACTCTATGGCATTGAAGTCCCTCCCCTCCCCAAACCTTGCCCTCCTCAGGCTCCGCCCCGAAAACCTCCCTCCGGTGGCAAAGAGGGACCTGGCAAGCCTAATTACAACTGATCTCCAGGTGAAACAGATCACCTGGGGAAAATAGCCACTTTGGAAGGTGGACTCTATGGCATTATACCCCATTGAAGCCCCTCCTCTCCCCAAACCCCACCCTCCTTAGGCTCCACCTCAAAAAATCTCCAGGTTTTTCCCAACACAGAGCAGGCAACCCTATCTCATACCTCCAAAATGCTAGCTTTTGGGGGGTTTGAGTGGTAAAGTGGCCCATTGCGATGCAGTGATGTAATTGCATTGCACGTGGCTGCATACACACAATGCCCACCCCAGCTCCACCCTAAAAACCTTCCACCGGAGGAGAAGGGGGTCATGGCAACCCTACCTACGGAGGTCACTGGGCTTGTGGCAAGACAGCAGAGGGGTGGCCGGGCAAATAGGGTTGCCAGATCCCTCTTTGTCACCGGCGGGAGGTTTTTGGGGGTGGAGCATGAGGAAGGTGGGGTTCTGGGAGGGGAGGGACTTCAATGCTATAGAGTCCAATTGCCAAAGCAGCCCTTTTCTTCAGGTGAACAGATCTCTATCAGATGGAGATCAGTTGTAATAGCAGGAGATCTCTAGCTAGCAACTGGAGGTTGGCAACCCTATGGGCAAGACTGGGTGGGGGGTGGGGGCGCTACAAATGCGAATGGGAAAATCGGCCTCACCCTGCAGTGTCCTAGATAAGGAATTAGTGCATATCTCCAGACTACAGAGATCATTTCCCCTGGAGAAAGTGGATGCTTTGGAGGGTGGATTCTATGGCCAGATACCCCACTGTAGTCCCTGTCCTCCCCAGGCTCCATCACCAAATTTCCAGGAATTTCCCAACCTGGATCTGACAACCCTACCCCCCCCATCCTCCACTGGTGTCCAGGGGGGGGGGGGACCTGGAAACCCTACAAGATACTAGTTATCCAGTACAACCCTGTGCATATTTACTTAGAATTAAGGGCTGATTCGCACTTTTGCAGAATGGAATTCTGAAATGTTGCAAAACCTCCTTTCCTGTACTAACCAGGGCTGACCCTGCTTAGTTTCCGAGATCTGATGAGATTGGGCAATCCTGGGCCTAATAACATCCGGGTCTAATAACGCTATTTCATTAAAAGATTAAATATAGACTGGCACTCTGTCTTGAGAACTGTCAAGGGGCCAGAATGTTTACTGCTTTGACCTTTTTTGCCAGCAAATCTTTCCTCTGTACCATCTTGTATGCTGTTACCGATCGCTGCTTCCTTCAAAGCCCATGCAAACAAACAAACAAACAAGCAAACAAACAAAACCCTTTCTGATTCTTAGAAGTACAAATAATAACGATTCCTAAGTAGCTCTGGTAACCACAGCATTTCAAACGAAGACAACGTCTCGCAATGGGAGCTTGCTACAGATCCTTTGGCGGAATGAAATAATACACGGCTTCCTGCTTTCCTGAATGAGATGCATAAAGTGAAGTGAAGCAGGTAAATGCAGCATCAAGCAGAATGGAAACTATTAGGGCTCGAGTCGAATCTCTTGTCGAAAGTGCTGTCTTATCATTTCCTAATAGATAAAACAGACAGGTTGACTCAGTGTATTGGATGTGACTGGCTGAATTAAGATCTAGCGCAGACGCGGCGTTTAAGAGCGTTAGGACGTTCTGTGAAGCTTCACTCCTGAAATAAACACTGCCTATTTACTGTGACATAGGAAAGCTCTGAACTGGCTTGTTGGTTTGCAAGTAGCAGCCACGGCTCTACAGAGTAAGCAGTTACTTAATTGGGCAGTCTCTTGCACTACGGAGCCAATTTTCCACGTGGTTGCAGAAGAATGATTCACATCAGCATTAATTTATACTGTTTCTTAGGTATGCAAAATAGGGACAATTGTGGCTAAAATGCTACACAAATGCAACAATGATTTAAATCTGTTTCCCCCCTCCCCCCCCCAAAAAAATCACATATCTACCTTTGTAGATATGGATCCGGATCAGACAATAGAACACTAAGAAGCCAGCGTGAGAGAGCTAGTGTGGTGTAGTGGTTAGGAGTGGAAGACTCTAATCTGGAGAACCGGGTTTGATTCCCCATTCCTACACATGTGCGGCGGATTCTAATCTGGTGATCCGGGTTGGTTTCCCAACTCGTACACATGAAGCCTAGGGTTGCCAACCTCCAGGTGGTGGCTGGAGATCTCATGCTATTATATAGCATATTATTATATTATATTATATAGTTTTTTGGGTTGGAGTCTGAGGAGGGTGGGATTCTGGGAGGGGAGGGACTTCGATGTCATAGAGTCTTAGTACCATAGTAAGATGCCATAGTACCTCCCCTCCCCAAACCCCACTCTCCTCAGGCTCCACCCCCTAAATTTTCTGGCATCTCCCAACCCGGAGTTGGCAACCCTATCCATCTGTGTGAGAACAATTAGAACGGTTCAGCTGTTGGAGCTGTCGCAATGGAAACTGTCACTCCATAGAATCATAGAGTTGGAAGGGACCACCAGGGTCATCTAGTCCAACCCCTGGCACAATGCAGTAAATTCACAACTACCTCCCCCACAAAACCCCAGTGACCCCTTCTCCATGCCCAGAAGATGGCCAAAATGCCTTCCCTCACATGATCTGCCTAAGGTCATAAGAATCAGCTTTGCTGACAGATGGCCATCTAGCCTCTTCTAAAAACCTCCAGGGAAGGAGAGCTCACCTCCTCCCGAGGAAGCCTGTTTTACCAAGAAACCGCTCTAACTCTTAGAAAATTCTTCCTGATGTCTAGACGGAAACTCTTTTGATTTAATTTCAACCTGCTGGTTCTGGTCTGACCTTCTGGGGCAACAGAAAGAAACTCGGCACCATCCTTTATATGACACCATCGACTTTCTAACAAAAGAAAAAGCTTTTCCTTTCAAATAAAAAAAAGGTTTTCCTACGATGACTCTTAGCACCTCTTATCACCCAACGCAAGGGCACAGAAGTGTCATTCATAATTCACAAAGAAAAGTGTGCGCCTCAAGTTGCACAGTACGGCAAGGTTACTGAAGCGTCCTTTCGTTTTTTATCTAATCTTTGTGACATCTAAAGATCCAGGTGTTTCCCCCCACTGACAAGAGCAGGAGGAAAGCCAAGGGTGGGGAGACTTGGAAAGTGAAGGAGACCCAAATTCTTACTGACAAGAAGAAATCATTAATGGGAAGTTAATTCTATGCAATTTTTGGAATGGCTTGCTACAATATTCCTATCCGAAAATCTTTTGGTGAGAAGATAATGTGTGTGTGTTAAGTGCCGTCAAGCCACTTCCGACTCATGGCGACCCTATGCATCTATGTCCTCCAAAGTGTTCTATCCTTAACAGCCTTGCTCAGATCTTGCAAACTGAGGGCCATGGCTTCCTTTATAGAGTCAATCCATCTCTTGCTGGGTCTTCCTCTTTTCCTGCTGCCTTCAACTTTTCCTAGCATGACTGTCTTTTCCAGTGACTCTTGTCTTCTCATAATGTGTCCAAAGTATGACAGCCTCAGTGTATCATTTTAGCTTCTAGGGTCAGTTCAGGCTTGATTTGATGTAGAACCCACTGATTTGTTTTTTTGGAGGTCCTGGGTATCCGTAACACTTTTCACCAACACCATGTGTCAAAGGAATCTACTTTCTTCCTATCAGCTTTCTTCATTGTCCAGCTTTCACACCCATACATAGTAATAGGGAATACGATGGCATGAATTAACTTGATCTTGGTTGCCAGTGACACATCCTTATACTTCAGAATCTTTTCTAGCTCCTTCATGGCTGCCCTTCCCAGTCTCAATCTCCTTCATATTTCTTGGCTGCAGTCTCCCTTTTGGTTGATGATGGAGCCATGGAATAGAAAGTCTTGAACAATTTCAATTTCCTCATTGTCAACCGTAAAGTTGTGTAATTCTCCTGTAGTCATTACTTTTGTCTTCTTGATGTTCAGCTGTAGTCCTGCTTTGGCATTTCTCTTTTAACTTTCAGCAGTAGTCATTTCAAGTCTTTGCTGTTTTCTGCCAATAATGTAGTATCGTTGCATATCTCAAATTGTTAATGTTCGTCCCCCCAATTTTCACTCCACCTTCATTGAAATCTAATGCAGATTTCCTAATTATATGTTCTCCATACAGATTGAAGAGATAGGGAGGCTTATAACTTTATAGGCATGTAAAACAAGGAATTTTGGCAAATGCATCTTACCTAGGAATGCCTTACCTCCTGGCTTCCTAGCATATTGAACGAAGGTGGTGGGGAGGGACACGTGCTGGCATCACACCAACATGTTTGTGTCATTTCTGATAAAACCTGGAAGTGATACGGTAGATGCTCTAGCCTTTTACAAAAACTCTATGGTAGAACATGGAGTTTTTTAAAATGCTAGAACATTCCAGTATGTACTTTTTGCACACCAGTATGACACCGATGCACCAGGTGCTGCCCCCAAATTCATCCTGGAGGTTGCTGGCTGCAGCCTAGCAACCCAAATCTTACTCCCCGCACCTTTTTGGAGTGACCTCACTTCCTTCTCTTCCCATAGCTCTCTTCCTTTTTACTATTATTTACCCTACCTCTAACTCTTTTATGCTCAATTTTTTCTTTCACCCAAGGTCACCCAGCTGGCTTTATGTGTTGGAGTGGGGAAACAAATCCAGTTCACCAGATTAGCCTCTGCCACTCACGTGGAGGAGTGGGGAATCAAACCCGGTTCTCCAGATCAGAGTCCACCACTCCAAACCACCACTCTGAACCACTACACCACGCTGGCTCTCTCTGGAGAGTCAAGATTCCATGCTGATACATTGGCAGCTCATTTCTTCTCCTTGCTTCTACCTTTGATGGAAACCACACACAGAGAAAGAGAAAGTGTATGTTTAGCATTCGCTTGGCCCAATGACAATACAATCCTTATGCAGATGAGAAGCTGCCAAGTTGCTTCAGTCTTCAATGGTGGAGCCAGATGTCCATCTGCCATAATTGCCGGATAGTGGATCTTTATGAGGCTTGAAGATCTGCCATGGAACACGGAACCCCCCAGTTTAAGACCTGTCTCGTGTCCAAAGCTTTATTAAAATATTCTGGCCCAGAGCCTCACTGATTCAAAGCTGTTTGGATTTGCCCACCTTTAGATCTGTTCCAACACGATATGCTGAGAATCTCCTGAGGAACACAATTGTCCTGCTTAAATGTGCATATCACACCAGTCCAGCTATGCTTACGATTAACAAGTGGGACGAGGGATTCCTCTCCAAATGTGAGCTAAACCTTTGCTAATGCCCTTATCTTTCAAAAGCCAAAACGGACACAGATGGCCATCCAAAGATTGTTGTCAAACCTGACGAGAAAGATGTTTCAGGAGACCCTTTCCAGGCCTATCAGCTGCTCTGGACACGGCTGAGTCTAATGTGGTGGCCCACATCTGAGTGGTCCAAGCAACGCTTGTAAAAAGAACTAGGCAGAACAAATGAACTCAGATAATCCAATGAAAGGGAGAACAGAGCTTCTGTAGCTATAATTATTGTGCAGGAGAAATTTTGGCAGGATCCTTTCATATAGGACGGAGCTAGTATGGCATAGGGTTAGTGCCAGAGAAGGTCCTGGAAAATCTAGGTTCAGATCTCTACTCAGCCATGACACTCACAGGGTAACCTTGTGCCAATGATTGGGTTTTGCCCTAATACCAAAGCATACCCATGTCGCTGGAATCATGATGATGTCACTTCGAACGAGCGCCAGAAGTGACATTGATGTGTTGCAAGCGAGAGACGTCTGTGGCTCAGTTTGCTGCCACTAAGTCCCCCCCACACCCCAACCCCCACTGGTTGTCAGGCGGCACATGGCAACCCCAGTGGGTCCCATTCCAATAGGGTTGCCAGGTCCCTCTTCGCCACCGGCGGGAGGTTTTTGGGGTAGAGAGTGAGGACGGCAGGGTTTGGGGAGGGGAAGGAGTCCAATTGCCAAAGCGGCCATTTTCTCCAGGGGAACCGATCTCTATCGGCTGGAGATCAGTTGCAGTAGCAGGAAGTCTCCAGCTAGTACCTGGATGCTGGCATCCCTACATTCCAGGCAAGATGGGGAAATTGTGTTTCTTCCAGAATCCACGTCCCTTGTTCTCCGTCCCTGTTGAACCCGAAAGAAACACAGCCTTCAGTGACCGAGTGGAGTTCTGGCTAGTAGCACCTGCCTATGGCCTGGTGATTCATGGTGACATGTGCAGAGAGCAGACCTCTGACACGGTTTGCCAAGCTTCATTTCCAATGAAAATGAGTCAATGGCTCCCATCTCGTTTTCATCTTTCCACTATCAGCAAGGCCACCTGCTGACCAGGCTGCAGGGCCCCTTGGGAGGGGGAAACGTTCCGCCTGTAATCAGCAGCCTGATTCAATCAGATGTGCCTGGTTTCTTCAAAATTTACCTTTTCCAAGTGGCCTGCGAGGGGGGGGGGGGTCTGCTGAGGAAATTATAACAAATTTAGGTTGCCAACCTCCAGGTACTAGCCGAGGATCTCCTGCTATTACAACTGCTCTCCAGACGATCGGCATCAGTTCACCTGGAGAAAATGGCTGCTTTGGCAATCGGACTCTATGCCATAGAGCCCACTGGTTGTCAGGAGGCACCTGGCAACCCCAGTGGGTCCCATTCCAGTAGGGTTGCCAGGTCCCTCTTCGCCACCAGTGGGAGTTTTTTGGGGCGGAGCCTGAGGACGGTGGGGTTTGGGGAAGGGAGGGACTTCAGTGTAGGGTTGCCAACTGCCAGGTAGTTCAAAACAATTCACAGTGCAATGCTAATAGGCTATGCAAAAACAATCCACACAAGGCTCAGTTCTATACATATATTCAAAAGGAGATAGTCAATACAAAACATAGTTTTTTCTGACTCAGAAAAGCATAAGCTACCACTACACAGGCAAACTTCAACCACCAGACTACTATGTAGCATTAAGAAAACAACAAGGCTGAAGAAGCCATCATTGGGGAAAGCATCTATTACCTTTAAGACGTTTCCATTCTACTATAAGTGCCAGCTTGGTCTCCTTTTGAAACACATGCAGCACATAGCCAGTGGATATAAAAGTCTGATTTCCCACTTGGACTCTTGGAAAATCTGTAGGAATTCTTTCTACTTTCGGGACCAGCTCTTACAAAGACTGAAATTGTACTGGAAAGTCTTTAAGACTCAAAGAGAAACATTAGACATAGATTTGTTGTATATATTGTTCTTTGACTAGTCTTTTGATATTTTTGTATAATGTTCTCTTGTATAATGTTCTCTTTTGTGTAATGTTCTCACCTATAGATATTGCTTGCACTATGTTTTGAATGTATGTATAGAACTGAGCTTTGTGTGGATTGTTTTTGCATAACTGCCAGGTAGTAGCAGGAGATCTGCTAATTCAACTGATCTCCAGCCGATAGAGATCAGATCACCTGGAGAAAATGGCTGCTTTCGCAATTGAACTCTATGGCATTGAAGTCCCTCCCCTCCCCAAACCCCGCCCTCTTCAGGCTCCGCCCCAAAATCTCCCGCCGGTGGCGAAGAGGGACCTGGCAATCCTACTTCAGTGCCATAGAGTCGAATTGCCAAAGTGGCCATTTTCTCCAGGGGAACTGATCTCTATCAGCTGGAGATCTGTTGTGATAGCAGGAGATCTCCAGCTAATCCCTGGAGGTTGGCAACCCTAATACAGAGTCATGTTAACGCCCACATCATATCTTTTCCTACGCCCCATGATCAGAAAATGGAAGAGATTTTGTCTTTAGGGTGGGCATTTTACTATGCTAATGAAGTAACGCCTCTGACTCTGGCCTTGGCCGAAGCAATGACTTCATCAACTAGCTAATAGAACAATTGGTGCTCAGAGCAGGGCTTGGGGGAGATTGGGTATGGGTTCGCTTCTTATCTTCTGTCTCCTACAACTGCATCAGACGTTTGTGAATCCACAGCTCCTTTCGTGCACTTCAGAAAGCTGCTTTCATTATATTCATTAACCCTTAGCTCAAACCCACACCCTGACCTGGATATAGGGTTGCCAGGTCCCTCTTCTCAACTGACGGGAGATTTTGGGGGCAGAGCCTGAGGAGGGTGGGTTTTGGGGAGGGGAGGGACTTCAATGCCATAGAGTTCGATTGCCAAAGCAGCCATTTTCACCAGGTGAACTGATCTCTATCGGCAGGAGATCAGTTGTAATAGCAGGAGATCTCTAGCTATTACCTGGAGGTTGGCAACCCTAAATGTAGGGGAGAATAAAATAAGAGACTGGGCAATCCATGGGTCTTTAAGAAGTACTTGGAAACACAGCGGAGCAGGAAGCGAAATCCTTCTAAACTGCACGGCCTTCTACAGAGCTGGTCCAGAGTAAGGTTGCTGCTTGTGCAGGCCAGGCTGATGACATTCTCCGCTAAGGACAGAATGAGCATGTAAAATATACAAGTGTATAAAATGATGTTCTTAAAACATTTCCACTGCGAAATGTCAGGGTTAATCACACTTTACAGCTGGGAGTTAGTGGCCCCGATTAGAGTTTGACATTTGTAATAATTCTAAGAAGGCATTATCCAAATAACAGGGTTGAATCCGGCAAGTCAGCTCCTGTACCATTAAGAGAATAATGAACCTCTATTATCGCTAACGCAAAACATAACTGGGAGGGGAAAATATCCCCTGGTCAGGCGTTTTAAAAGCAGTTATAAAATTCATAAGAAACCTTGCTTGAAGCAAAGTGAAAAGTTGCAGTCTGAGGCACGCTTGCAACTGATTCATTCTCATTTAACTCAGAAGGAAGAAGAAGAAGAAGAAGAAGAATTGGTTTTTATACCCTGATTTTCTTTCCCTTTAAGGAGTTTCAAACTTACAATCGCCTTCCCTTCCCCTCCCACAACAGATATGTTGGGGAGGGGCTGTGGCTCAGTGGTAGAGAATCTGCTTGGTATGCAGAAGGTCCCAGGTTCAATCCCCAGCATCTCCAGTTAAAGGGACTAGGCAAGTAGGTGATGTGAAAGACCTCCCCCTGAGACCCTGGAGAGCCATGAAGAGGGGCCATGGCTTAGTGGTAGAGCATCTGTTTGGCATGCAGAAGGTCCCAGGTTCAATCCCCAGCATCTCCAGTTAAAGGAACTAGGCAAGTAGGTGATGTGAAAGTCCTCTGCCTGAGACCCTGGAGAGCCGCTGCCGGTCTGAGTAGACAGTTGATGGACCAGGGGTCTGATTCAGTATAAGGCGGCTTCATGTGTGGGGCTGAGAGAGTTTGGAGAGAACTGTGACTAGCCAAAGGTCATCCAGTAGGCTTCATATGGAGGGATGGGGAAACCAACCCGGTTCACCAGATTAGAGTCCGCTGCTCTTAACCACTACACCACTCTGGCTCTCACAACTTTACTTCTGAGAAACTTGTTGGATTGGCCTACATGGAACACTTCACCCATATCCAGGGCTGCCAAGCCTCAACTGGGAGTGACCCCTCCCTTAATTCCTATTGCCTGCTGCCACTCCAGGTGGCAGCAGGAGGAAAATAAAGAACAATTTACTGCTGTTGCAAGCATGATGATGTCACTTCCAGGATAAACAACTAGGATTGGCAACTCTCACTTGGGAAATTTCTGGAGATTTGGGGGTGGAACCTGGGAATTGTGGAGTTTGGGGAGGGGAGGGACCTGAGCAGGGTATATTGCCATAGAATCCACCCAACAAAGCAGCCAATTTCTCCGGAGGAACTTATCTCTGTTGTCTGGAGATCAATAGTAATGCCTGGAGATCTCTAGCACCCACATAGTGGCTGGCAGTCCTAACACAGAAGTGATGGTGGAAATGTATGTGTAGAACTGCCAACACTTACATTTTTGTCTCTGCTTTGCGTATACTGTTTTCTTTTAAAAAGATTTATTGAGTTGCTGGCTTTTGAGTCTTTTTCCCTTGTTGTTGTTGTTTTTGCTTTCTTTTTTTTTAAATAAAGAAATAATAAAAATAAGTGATGGTGGTAACTCTAGGAATTGCTGAAAACTCGATGGTAAAATCATTCCTAGATTCCTAGATTCTCCACAATCTCTAGAAACTCTATGGCAAAACCATAGTGCTTCCTGAAATTCCTAGAGCTACTGCCTTCCCCAGAGTGACATCACTGCACTTGTGATGCCAGCCTCCCCCCTCCCCATGGTCCCACCCCAAATCCCTCCTGCTGGTTGTCAGGCTTGGCCTGACAACTCAACCCATATCAGTGGCCACAAATTTGCATTTTCTACTGAGGGTTCATTTCCATCTTCGCTGTTAAAATGGCAGCCATGAGATTGGATCCACCAGAAAAGTTCATGGAATGTGTTGGCGGAGACTGTTCCCACGGTCTCCTTCATAAGAACATAAGAAAGGCCATGCTGGATCGGAGCAAGGTCCATCAAGTCCAGCAGTCTGTTCACATAGTGGCAAGCCAGGTGCCTCTAGGAAGCCCTCAAACAAGACGACTGCAGCAGCATTGTCCTGCCTGCGTTCCACAGCACCTAACATAATAGGCATATACCTCTGATCCTGGAGAGAATAGGTATGCATCATAGGAACAAAAGAAAGGCCATGCTGGATCAGACCAATGTCCATCAGGTCCAGCAGTCTGTTCACACAGTGGTCAACCAGGTGCCTCTAGGAAGCCCACAAACAAGACAACTGCAGCAGCATTTGTCCTGCCTGTGTTCCACAGCACCTAATACAATAGGCAGCCTGTAGTGACAGAGGGAATTAGGCAAAGTGGTCTCTTTCTCTATCTTTAGCTCACAGATTGCATCAGGTGGAGAAAGGCCATTCTAGCAGATTCACCCTTGTGGCTAGCCCCCAGTCCTATGATGCATTTGCTCACAAGGGTCTCTCAATCCTCAGAAAGGAGTTTCACAACACATGGCAGGATCCTTGAGGAAGGGGAAGGCAGGTAATGATCTGTTCCATCAATAATTTCTGTGAACTCTTCTGTGGGATTCAGCCCATTTACTCCAGCATTATGAGATCAATAGGGAGCAGTTAATTATCGCTTCAAACTGTACAGAAGGGAAGTATTTTATTGCTGAAGCAAACTAGCCTTGTTGTAGGGTGTCTATATGATATATGTGCAACCAGCACATTTCTTGTGGGCATTTAGCTAGAAGTAAGCCCCACTGAACAGACTGAGACTTACTTCTGAGTAAACATGCATAGATTTGCACTTAAATTGCAATCCGGCGCATGGTTATTTGGGGCAGATTCCCACTGAATTCAGTGGGTTGGTTCCAGCTAGGATTGCCAGGTCCCTCTTTGCCACCAGCGGGAGTTTTTGGGGTGGAGCCTGAGGAGGGCAGGGTTTGGGGAGGGGAGGGACTTCAATGCTATAGAATCTAATTGCCAAAGTGGCCATTTTCTCCAGGTGAACAGATCTCTATCGATTGGAGATCAGTTGTAATAGCAGGAGATCTCCAGCTGGTACCTGGAGGTTGGCAACCCTAGCTCCAGTAAGAGTTTCTGATGCTGAAAAAGAAAGAATCAAGTCCCACTTGACTGCCCAAAAAGCTATGCCAAAGATCGTGGGACCTGCCATGTAGAATAGAGACCTTAATAAAGAGAGGAATGGGTTGATATTTAATGAAAAAGCTGGCTGGATCCAACCCTCAGCTTGGATTTGAAAATTCTACTTTCTCACATATGTTCTGGCCACTTGGGGTGAAAATACAATCATCTGTTTTCCCAAAGCATTCTGCCCAAACTGCATAAGAATATCACTCTTAAAATGGGTGTCAGTTTCACATATAAATGGCACAAAAATGGCATCAATGAAACTAATGAAATGTGAAAATGTCCACACACAAAAAAACTAGTCAGGAAGAAAACACTGACAGTGCATGTGTGCAAAAAATCTGAATTCAAAAATAATGGCATATATAAATATCCCTGTCCTAGTGGTATGAGAAGAAGAAGAAGAAGAAGAAGAAGAAGTTTTTATATGCCAACTTTCTCTACCACTTAAGGAAGAATCAAACTGGCTTACAATCGCCTTCCCTTCCCCTCCCCACAGCAGACACCCTGTGAGGTAGGTGGGGTTGAGAGAGCTCTAAGAGGGCTGTGACTAGCCCAAGGTCACCCAGCTGGCTTCGTGTGGAGGAATAGGGAAACCAACCCAGTTCACCGGATTAGAGTCTGCCGCTCATGTGGAGGAGTGGGGAATCAAACCTAGTTCTCCAGATCACTGCTCCAAACCACTGCTCTTAACCACTACACCACGCTGGCTTAAGATCCCAGGGAGAGGCCCTGCTGACTGTCCCACTATGACGCACCCCCCTTCCAACCACTTCAATATCCCTCTCGCTCAGCCCGGCCGTATATGCTGAGGGGAAAAGGTGTTGGCCTGAGTATATTTGTGAGGAGAATTATTTCTTCTTCTCCTCCAGTCCCACACCCGTATTTACCTCAGTGAGAAATAGGAGACAAGAGGGCTTTTCAACTTAAACAGAGAAAACAGGGAAGTTTATTAAAGGGAACTCACAGAGATGGGTTTTCAAGAAAAAGGCAGAATATTTTGGAGGGAAAACTCAAGTCAGATTTATATACACCAGATTGCTTCAGAGATAGAGCTTAGATGTTTCCTTCACACAGGTTCCTTCAGTTCTCAAGCTTAGTTCTGTCTCTCAGAACTATTACACAGACGTTCAGACTCTCAGTCTGTCATTCAGCTTCAGCTTTAGTTCTGTCCCTTAGAGCAGGGGTGGGGAACGTCAGGCCTGGGGGCCGTTTAAGGCCCGCGAACTCATTTGGTCTGGCCCTTCGTGGGTCCTGGCAGATCTCTAGCTCAGAAGGATCTCAGACTGGTGATCCACCCCCTCCCACAGACAGAAATAGCCTCTATTCAAGGCGGACGTGAGTTTGTTTTGCTTAGAAAAGGAACCTCCTCCCCCTTGCAAAAGAGTCATTAGCTATGGAGCTGCTAGGACCGCCCAAGAAACTGTATTAACCCATTCCCACCCGGGCAGTGGAGAAACGTATTCCCTCTGTACTACAAGAGGGCTGGGGGCAGAAGCGGTGACAATGGAGGGGTTAAAGGGGGCAGGGACAGAATGCTTTGGGGGGGGGGAGTTTTTAGCCAGTGTGTCCTCATTTCATCCCTGCAGGCGGAGGTAGCAGGAATCAGCTGTAGAATCCGGCCCCGACCATGCAGAGTAGGAGCAACTGTGGCGTGTGGCTGGATGGCTACGCCCGCTGGTGCAACAGACCATCCTGTGCCACCTGGTGGGCGAGTGCGCCACCAGTTGGATGCCTGCCTGATTTCCCATGCGAGAAGTGGGGTCATCTGGGGCAGCTGCCTGCTTGGGGCTTGGTCGGCTAATTTTGTATGGCCCTCGAATGATGTTATAAATATCCAAATGGCCCTTGGCGGAAAAAAGGTTCCCCACCCCTGCCTTAGAGCTACTATTCAGATTCAGCTTTCAAAACCGCCATACAGCTTCAGACTCTCAAAACTCTGTTTATGTCATTGTTAAACTATGTGATTAATAATTTTGGAAAAATAATTTTAAAAAATATTTAAAAAAAACCTCTGTCCCCAGCCTAGCTCTCTCTCTCTGACTACCCCACCTAAGTGGCTGTAACCCTCCACACCTTCCTGCTTCTGGAATAGCTCTACCTCAGAGACTAATCCCCCTTGTGACTTGAGAATGGGTCCTCTCTAACCCAGTTCTCACTCCTGCACTCCTACAGGTTGTGTGTGTCAATAGGTTTCACTGAACCCCTCAGGTTCACAGAGTCTGGCTTCTTCTTCGTCTCTTCACCCAGCTCTGAATCTATCACAGCCTTCTCTGGCTGGTCCCAAGCTTCGAATGCTCTCTGTGTCTCTCAGAGCTCAAGAGTGTCAGCTCACTCTTCGCCTGTCAGCTCTTGTTGCTGGTTATCCGTCACATCCACCAATCAAAGAAGCTCATCTGTTGGGCACATGAGACAGGGCCTTTTTGGTGTCAGCTCCACAATTCTGGCACAAGCTCCCCACAGAGGTGCACCTGGCTTCTCGCTCACCATCTCCAGGAGGCTGTTGAAGGCAAGTTTATTTAGGACTGCATTTGACTGATTTAGTTTTTATTTAGTGGCAGTGCTTATTGGAGTTTTTACATTGTGATCTTTTATGTGTGTTTTTTTTTTAATAATTGTTGTTTTATTTGTATTGCCACTGTATTGCCAAGAGAGCTGTGACTATCCCAAGGTCACCCAGCTGGCTTCACGGGTAGGAGTGGCGAAACCAACCTGGTTCCCCAGATTAGCCTCCGCCACTCATGTGTAAGAGTGGGGAATCAAACTCAGTTCCCCAGATTATAGTCCACTGCTCCAAACCACTGCTCTTAACCACTACACCACGCCGGCTCTCCAGGGTCCTCCAGATGAGAGATGGTGACACCTGACAATCTAGCAAACTGCAAAATGCCTTTGAGAAATGCTACCAGTAAACTTGCTTGACTTCCCATGTGATGTTTCCTCCCAGAAGCAATACTACAGGAAGCACTTCCAAATCCACTTTGAATTTCTCTTCAGACCAACCCTTTGCGGCAACTCTCCTTCACGTCGGACACAACATTCTACGTATGTTGTTCTCGGGGATCGTCCTTGAGTGTAAAAATATCCCGCATGAGTCAGCCCAGAGCCCTGGTGATTGCTAGCTCAGATGACGGCCCATCGGGACCTATAAAGCAAGACTTGTTTATACCGAGCGCTGGAATTGCGGTATATTGCCTCAAACAATGGGAGGATGATCGTACCCAAATCCCCAGTCTCAAAGCCCACAGGTTGTCGAGCAAATCTCACATTGCGAGTGCTATTGTCCTCCTCCCGTCGAGACAGTAGCTCACTCACGTACCGATCGATACATAGGAGGCACACAATGTCAACAGGTCTGTCGGATAATTTGCTCACTTCTGTGTATGGCGCTATTTTATAATGAACTTCAGTCAGCCGCTGCGTCATCCTGGCTGATTAGGGAGTAGACCTGCCGCAACTTGCCCAAGGCTTAATGAGACTTCCATAGTTATTAGGTGGCCGGATCTAGACCTGAGTTCCCTGCGATTACAATGGCTGCAAATTGGTACACGCGTCACTCACAGAAGTGCCCGAACGAGTTGTACAATCTGCCTCTGCTAAAGATGTCCGAGGGGAAAATGCTCCATCTTTTAGGCGCAGCTTGTGGTGAACATGTTCTTTGATTAAGCAAAATGCTGTGGCCTTGTATTTAGCATTAAGTGGTTGGTATTTAACTCATGAAATCACTAAAAATTCTTAAAAGCCATTTCTGTTATGGTTAGGGTTGACAGGTAATAGTTGGAGATGTCCTGCTATTACAACTGATCTTCAGCCGATAGAGATCAGTTCACCTGGAGAAAAGGGCTGCTTTGGCAATTGGACTCTATGGCATTGAGGTCCCTCCCCAAACCCTGCCATCCTCAGACTCCACCCTCAAAACCTCCCACCAGTGCCCAAGAGGGACCTGGCAACCCTAGTTATGGTTGGAATTATGACACATTTGGTTGCTAAACAATATAATAATTGGAAATCTCTGGAAAACTCTGGACATGTCTACATGACTTGTGGTGCTTGTACTATCTGCAGTTTCCCAAGACGTGGGAGCAACAGAATGGGTAAACAGATACTGTAAGTGACAGACACTTTATCCACCCAGAATAAGTAGCGGATGCGGCTGCCAAAGCGGATCGTTGTATAGGCCTGCCTGTGCACAGCATTTCATCGATCACATTCCAGTGGCTCAGAGAGGGCTTACAAGATCTATATGGGTACTAGCAGTGATACCATTACCCTTCCTTTGAAAGTACATTTTTCAAGTGGTGTTGTGTACCTGTCTTCTGTTTCACAGTTTGCATAGTTCTTGCTTGCTGCTGCACTCAGCTTTGTTATGTGACTGACAGGGTGATTGGTTGTGAGTGTTGCATAAGAGAGTAATTTCCGTATAAAGGCACGGATCCTACAAACCACAAGTGCAATGGTGCTCTTGGATGAGGGGGTCTCCTGTCTCCCCCTCTACCCCAGCAGTCCCCTGTGACCTCCCCAAAAGCTGAACTCATACAAATGGTCGTTAATGTATGGGAGTTTTACCGGAGGTCCGTTGCTCGCTGGACCCACACTTTCCTGTAGGGAGTCTATGCACCAGCAGTCTCCAAGCTCAAATCAGGAAGTATTTGAATCCCCACCCCTTGAAATGCCACTTCGTAATTGGCTGTAGTGAGAGAAAAGTTCCCTCCACCCCAAAACTCAATTGCCGCATAAAAAAGCATTTTAAGAACATAAAACAACTAAATGGAGCAATCTGAAAAGAAGAGGGGGAGAAAGAAATCCAAGCCTTGGTTTTAAAAAGACTTTCTTCTGCTCAGAAATAGCTCTGAGGAAGCAGGAAGTATTTGAATCCCCACCTCTGGACATGCTGCTTTGTAATTGGCTGTGAGTGAAACTAAACTTGCATGTCCCGCGCTTTGCCTTATGCATGGGGATTTCACCCGGGCTGAGCTCAGGGGAAAGGGAAGAATTGGGTTAACAGAAAAACAGGAAGGTCTGGGATTTGTGAGGGCTGGCAGTGAGGTCATCTCTAATGGAGGGAAAACTCATGCATAACTCCAAGGAACAACCAAGATAGATGGGGGGGGGAATGTGAGTGAAAGTACCCATGCATAAACGACCCATGAGATATTGAGGAGTAAGATAAGTTGCTCGTCTCCCTCTTCTGCTGGCCTATGAGTGGAGAGAGGCTGTAGCTTAGTGGAAGAGCCTCTGCTTGGCATGCAGAAAGTCCTAGGTTCAATCCCTGGTGTTTCCTATTAAAAGGACCAGGCATTAAGTGATGGGAAGGACCTCTGCCTGACCATAGAGAGTGGATGCCAGTTTGAGTACACAATAATAACTTTGATGGACAAATGATCTGTATCAATACAAGGCAATTTAATTTTGGAGAACTGCGGTGTGTACATTTGTGTGTGAACATTCATTTTACATCTAGCCTGGTATATCTTTAAGCTAGGGATGTTTACATTTGCCATTTTTGTCCCTGTTTGCTTGAAAACCCTATGGGGTTGCCATAAGTTGGCTGGTGACTTGCTGGTACTTTTCACCACTGTGGAGAACTTGTGTTAGAAACAGAAATTGTCTAACCAAAACTGTTTTTCACAAAAGTTAGAAACATCCCTACACTAGGTATGCATGATATTTTATGCATGGCTGTTTCACTCACCATCTCCCCTCTGGTGACTTCGGGTATTTGTGTTGGTTATTCATGCTGTTTCTGACCATCAGAGGTCACCTCGTTCTCCTCCTGCCTTTCCTCGCATTTTGCCCGCATTTTCAAATTCAAAATAAAACAGATTTCTGAAAAAGCGGGCAAAACGCGGGGGGAGTGCGCCGATCGGAAACGGCATGTATAATCAATACAAAGACCTGAAGTCCTTGGAGGGGTGACGACAAGTGAACCAACCATGCATAAAAGACCCATGTGTGGGTTTATGCAAGTACGTTTTATTTATTCATGCACATACACTGAACTATGATCTGCCCTAGGCATAAACATGTCTGGTTCATCCCTGACATTTGTGGGAACTGATGATTTTTCAGGGCTAGCATTGCCTGCTTGAGGTCTACGTGCTTCCAACAAGTTTCTCCTTGTGATGTCTCTGGGGCATACATCATCCGGACCATCCAGCCAGTTCTGACAGCTGCTACCTGGCCAACGATAATGAAGAACATTGTCACTGTCATTATGCAAAATTACTTGAAGCACTGGCTTGGATCCTGACTAGAATTTTGATTATAGTTGCCAATCCTGGGTTGGGAAATTCCTGGAGATTTGGGAGTGCAGTCTGTGGAGTGGAGGATTTGGGGAGGGGTATGATGCCATAGATAGGAGCCCCGTGGCGCAGAGCAGTAAGCTGCAGCACTGCAGTCCAAGCTCTGCTCACAACCTGAGTTCAATCCCAATGGAAGTCGATTTCAGGTAGCCATCTCAAGGTTGACTCAGCCTTCCATCCTTCCGAGGTTGGTAAAATGAGTATCCAGCTTGCTGGGGGTAAACTGTAGGTGACCGGGGAAGGCAATGGCAAACCACCCCATAAAACACAGTCTGCCAAACATTGGGATGTGGCATCACCCCATGGGTAGTAAAGACTACCTTTACTACCTATAATGCCTTATAGTTCACCCTTCAAAGCAGCCCTTTCCCCCACCAGAAGTGATCTCTGTAGTCTGGAGATGAGTTGTAATACCAGGAGATCTCCAGGCCTCACCTTGTGGTTTTGAGAGCAGATTTTGATAGGGACAAAAGGAGGTATGGTTTTCACAAGTGCCTCCCATGACAGAC
This sequence comes from Euleptes europaea, assembly GCF_029931775.1. Classification (NCBI taxonomy): domain Eukaryota; kingdom Metazoa; phylum Chordata; class Lepidosauria; order Squamata; family Sphaerodactylidae; genus Euleptes; species Euleptes europaea. Next base: position 8,544,895 of record NC_079319.1, on the reverse strand, counting down.
CTCCAGTCCCCCCACAAGATAATTTTGGGTGGGTCTCCCATCCCCCAAGAGCCAGCAATTCAGGGGGCTTTGGGTGCTTCTCTAGAGGTGGGATTGAGAAAAATCCCCCTCCCCCTTGCCCCTGTTGGAATTCTAGGTGGGATCCAAGCTGTTGTACATTTTAATTGTAAACAGAGTAACTGGCATCACCTTTGGGCATGCCCACTTTGAGCAAAACGGGCACTGTAAGCAAGACAAAGGGAATGTTCACATACTTTCTCTTCAAAATTAGAGTCATCCTTGACCCCAACATGGGATGGCTAGTGTCAGTTTTGAGTTCATATATCCGCCCTGCATATAGGGTTGCCAGCTCCAGGTTGGGAATACCTGGAGATTTTGGGGGGAGGTGGAGTCTGAAGAGGGTGGGGTTTAGAGAAGGGAGGGACTCCAATGCCATAGAGTCCAACTGCCGAAACAGCCATTTTCTCCAGGGGAACTGATCTCTATCGCTGGAGATCAGTTGTCATAGCAGGAGATCTCCAGCCTCCACCTGGAGGATGGCAACCCTACCTGTATATAAACAATGCTTGCTTGTCTGAGTGCACTGGAGAGAGCATTACTCAATATTAGAAGAGAGAGAAGAAGAGAATTTTTTTTAATATGCTGTCTTTCTCTACCACTTAAGGGAGAATCAAACCGGTTTACAATCACCTTCCCCTCCCCTCCCCGCAACACACACCCTGGGAGGTAGGTGGGGCTGAGAAAGCTGTGACTAGCCCAAGGTCACCCAGCTGGCCTTATGTGTAGAAGTGGGGAAACCAACCTGGTTCACCAGATTAGCATCCGCCGCTCATGTGGAGGAGTGGGGACTCAAACCCGGTTCTCCAAATTACAGTCCACTGCTCCAAACCACTGCTCTTAACCACTACACAACACTTGCTGGTTTGCATTAAGAAACCCTCAGGTCCCATCCCCAGTGTTTCTTATTCAGTGCTGCCCTCTCCGCAGCTCATGGAGAGCCACATTTCAAATTACCTTAGATCAGAAGAGGCACATTTACTTTCATCCCTGTGTGCAGCGAACCTGTTCATCTGATGGCAGCTGTTTCAAGGCGTGAACCATCTGCCAGCCACAAGCCCCACCAAGCAAGGGCCTTGCCCACTTTCCTGAAGTATGGGGCAGATGCCACATTGGGGAATGGTCCTCAGATGAGCCACAGGCAGCTTGTGAAAAAGCCACTGGTAGCTTGAGAGCCAGTGTGGTGTAGTGGTTAGGAGCGGTGGACTCTGATCTGGAGAGCCGGGTTTGATTCCCCACTCCTCCACATGAGCAGTGGATGCTAATCTGGTGAACTGAGTCGGTTTCCTCATTCCTCCATATGAAGCCTGCTGGGTGACCCTGGCCTAGTCACAGCTCTCTCCGAACTCTCTTAGCCCCACCTACCTCACAAGTAAGGTTGCCAGGTCCTTCTTCGCCACCGGCAGGAGGTTTTTGGGCTAGAGCCTGAGGAGAGCAGGGTTTGGGGAGGGGAGGGACTTCAACCCCATAGAGTCCAATTGCCAAAGTGGCCATTTTATCCAGGTGAACTGTTCTCTATTGGCTGGAGATCAGTTGTAATAGCAGGAGATCTCCAGCTAGTACCTGGAGCTTGGCAACTGTACTCACAAGATGTCTGCTGTGAACGCAATTGTAAATCAGTTTGAATTTACTTAAAGGTAGAGAAAATCAGGCTATAAAAACCAACTCTTCTTCTTCTTCTTCTTCTTCTTCGCCACTGAGTGAGTATGTGTTGTAATTGAAAGTATCAAATGCAGAGAGCTGGAAGAAGCTTGGGGAGGGGCTATGGCTCAGTGGTAGAGCGTCGGCTTGGCACGCGGAAGGTCCTAGGATCAATCCCCGGCATCTCCATCTAAAACGATCAGGTGGTAGGTGATGTGAAAGACCTCTCTGCCTGAGACCCTGGAGAACCACTTCCAGTCTGAGCAGACCATATTGACCATGATGGACTGATGGTCTGATTCAGTAGAAGGCAGCTTCGAGGCATTTCCCCAAGCCACCGCTGTCAAAGGAGGCCATCCTTCACTAAGCAGACCAACAATCTGATTCACGAGTAGGGTTGCCTACTCCCACCAGTGGGAGGTTTTGGGGGGCGGAGCCTGAGGAGGGCAGGGTTTGGGAAGGGGAGGGACCCCAATGCCACAGAGTTTGATTGCCTCCAGCAACCTTACTCACGAGGCAGCTTCATATGTGGATCTGAGTCAGAGCTCAGCAAATCCAGTGTCACCAAAGCAAACAAACAAAAAAAAAAAACACCTTAGAACTTTTGCTAGCTCTGAAATAAAAGTGTTAAATAGCAGTCATGGTAATTGCCTAGCTGTTGAAGAAACGAATGAAAGCAACCTTACAAACAGCTGGTATGAGGAGAATTGCAGGATCTACCTGCTGTGCTGATTCGATGGAAAGAATGGTCGGCCAAGGTGATTCCATTCTCCATCTGTTTCCTCAAAGTCCTTTGCGCCACGCTTCTCGGAATGACTGGGGGACTCGGCGGTGTGCCTGACACGTGGTCCCAGCTCCTCGATGTCAAGTTCATGATGAGCCACAAACTGAGCTGGGGGTCTATTTAAAAAAAAAAGAAAAACCACGTGAATCAGCATGAAAAAATATATATATACTACTGTACCAGAAAGATTGTCGGGGCAGCTGATGAAATCTGCATCAGCTATTCTCCCCTTCCCCCCGCCCTGGCCCTCCGAGTTCTTGCCGTGGGTTGCCGATTTTGGTTGCTTATCTCGTTAATCTCTTTGTCATGGAATCGAGGCATCAGCAGAAGGACACTTAAGGAGGTTTTCGGCCAGCTGTTGCCTCGCTTAAGCTCATCATGAGCCCATCTCGAGACAGAGCTATGGGGAGTCTGAAAAGCTACCTCCAGTTCACTTGAGATGCAGGGAAGATGGGACCTGCTGCATGCTAAGCAGAGGCTCTTCCGCTTCCCCGCCCCATGGTGAAATCTCCGCATGAAGCTGCCTAATACCGAATCACTCCATTGGTCCCTCAAGGCCAGTGTTGTCTACTCAGACTGGCAGTGGCTCTCCAGGATCTCAGGCAGAGGCCTTTCCCATCACCTATTGCCTCGTCCTTTCAACTGGAGATGCCAGGGATTGAACCGGGGACCCTCTGCATGCAAAGCAGATCCTGCACCATAGGGTTGCCAAATCCCCCTTTGCCATCAGTGGGATGTTTTGGGGTGGAGCCTGAAAAGGGCATGGTTTGGGGAGGGGAGGGACTTCAATGCCATAGAGTCCAATTGCCAAAGCGGCCAATTTTCTCCAGGTGAACTGATCTCTATTGGCTGGAGATCAGTTGTAATAGCAGGAGATCTCCAGCTACTACCAGCGCGGTGTAGTGGTTAAGAACGATGGCTTGGAGTGGTGGACTGTGATCTGGAGAACCCGGTTTGATTCCCCACTCCGCCACATGAAGCCAGCTGGGTGACTTTGGGCAAGTTACAGCTCTGTTAGAGCTCTCTCAGCCCCACCTACCTCACAGGGTGTCTGTTGTGGGGAGGGGAAATGAAGGTGATTGTAAGCCGGTTTGAGTCTCCCTTAAATGGTAGAGAAAGTCAGCCTATAAAACCCAACTCTTCTCCACCTCCACCTCCTCCTCCTCCTCCTCCTCTTCTTCTTCTTCTTCTTCTTCTTCTTCTTCTTCTTCTTCTTCTTCTTCTTCTTCTTCTTCTTCTTCTTCTTCTTCTTCTTCTTCTTCTTCTTCTCGACCTCTCCCTATTGAAGCCAATGTGCTTAGAAGGGTGTAGGCTTCTACTGTAAGAGTCAGCTTCAAGAAAAAAAAAGAGTAATATTTCAGTAAAAGGACTTTTGTGTGCAGGTGTTGAGGTAGAGGAGGAAAGTACTGGAAACGCTTCATGTGGCCTGGGGTAGTAAACCTTGCTGATGGATGGGATGAACCGCGCACTTCGACAGAAGATGTTGTGGTAACTAGCATTGTACAAGAGACACAATCGGAGTTCAGACATCTCCGAAGCCACCGCTGCAGGGAATGGAGAAGTTACCGAGAGAACAGCTTTGATTTCAGCATTAAATGGGTGCCAGAGGCCTGCAGCCCAAGATGGGGCAGATTATTTCAGATCAATATGTGGAGTTCGGCCATCGTGAACCCTGCAGCTCCGGGCTACGCGGACCTCTCTGCTGGGTTCATTTTCTTGACTTATTTCCCTTCTCTCTTCAGACCGCTCCAGCTGGACTCGCTCCGAGGGATCAGCAAATGATCCCTATTTTCTCTCTCTTTTTTATATGTGTTTATTTTTTCGTCAATGGTTTCCATCTCTCCGTTTTTAGCAGCAGGGTTTGTATATTTGCTGGGATTGTGGCCACACCATACATTTTTAATATGTGGTTTATCCAGTGTTGATATGTACAACGTAGAACCTTTACATGTATAATATACAATGATGGTTTGTTGATGCAGAAAATGCAGTGATTGTAAGCCGGTTTGAGAAAGTTGGCATATAAAAGTGGTAGAGAAAGTCGGCATATAAAAACCAACAACTCTTCCTTCCTCTTCCTCTTCCTCTTCTTCCCAAGTGGCCATTTTCTCCAGGTGAACTGACTTCGGTCCGCTGGAGATCAGTTGTAACAGTTGTAATGTTTCCTTTACCCCGTAATCTCTGCTCGGCAACTGAGATAGCAGCCTTGCTTTTTTTTTTTTTTATGCAAGTGACCCATCTTGTTCTCTCTTATTCTGACATCTGCTCTGAACCGAACTGCATAAGGGATCACAAAAATCACTCCCTGCCCGACTGTGTGTACAGGATGTCGAAAGAGCCATTAATAAAACATCAGGCAAGGGTAGGATGGAGCCAGAGCCGGTAAAACACTATTATTTCCTCCCTTTGAATTGACTTAGGAAAGGCTGTGGATAATGGTTTTGCATTTGAAAAGGAGGCTGCCTGTGAGCATCTTGCCCATGCTGAGGGGAAATAAGAGGAGGAAAACACAGCAGCCCTCATTGGTAGCAGGTTGAATCCAAAGCAGAAGCTTTTTGTGTGGATACAAGACCCAAGGGGGTCTTTAAGAACAGAACTGTTGCCGATTTTGCTCAGTAGGAAACCAAAATGCACACTGGGAGGATGGTATAGTTCAGGTTCAACCCCCTAAATCCTAGGAATAGGGTTTCCAGCTCCGGGTTGGGAAATACCTGGAGATTTTGGGGGTGAAGTCTGAGCAGTGTGGGGTTTGGAGAGGGGAGGGACTTCAATGCCATAGAGTCCAATTGCCAAAGCAGCCATTTTCTCCAGGGGAACTGACCTCTGTCGCCTGGAGATCAGTTGGAATAGCAGGAGATCTCCAGCCACCACCTGGAGGTTGGCATCCCTAATCGCGAAGCTCTTAGATGACCTTAGACCAATCACACTTTCTCGCATTAGGCTACTTCACAGGGCTGTTGTGAGGATAACATGGGGAAGGGAGCATCTTATATACCACTGTGAGCTACTTACAGGAAGAGTGTCGTAAAAATATGCTAGTGAGATCTCAGGTTCCTAGATCTGGGTTGGGAAATTCTTGGATATTTAGGGGTGGAGTCTGGGGAAGGCGGGGTTTGGGGAGGGGTATAATGTCATAGAGCAGGGGTGGGGAACCTTTTTCCTGCAAAGGGCCATTCGCACATTTATAACATCTTTCGGGGGCCATACCAGGTGTAGATCTCCCGGTGGGGGGGAAGAGGCTAGGGTTGCCAGGTCTCCAGCCACCACCTGGAGGTTGGCAACCCCAGGGGAGGCCACACAGAGAAGGCCTGCAGGGCGCCCCCGCTCCCCCCTCCCAGGCGGGAGGGCAGCCAGCGGTGGGCCCCAGAAAACGAGGCGCCAGGGGGGTGCAGCCCACAGTCGATTGGCAAGAGAGGAAGGAAAACAGAGAAAGAGGAAAAGGGAGGGAGGGAGAAAGAGAGAGAAAGGGAGAAAGAAATGGAGAGAGGGGAAGAAAGAAAGAAAAGGACGGAGGGAGACAAAGAAAGAGACAGAAAAAGAGGGAGAAAGAGAGGGAGAGAAAGGAGAAAGAGTGACAGAAAAAGAGGAAGAAAAGAGAGAAAAGCCTCCCCCCCCACACACACACACCCGCACATGCCAGCCTGCGCGACCGGGCCCCAGCCTCCCCACCTCCCCCGCCCACACACACACACCCGGCGGTGCACGGAGCCCCAAGCAACCAGGCCCCAGTCTCCATGCCCTCCCCTCCAGAGTCCATAAAAGCCCCTCCCAGCCCAGTTGGCTCCCGCATGCATGCTCTGCCGCCGGGAGCCACCGGCCACTCCCCCCCACCGCTGCTCAACAGTCGACAGGCAGCGAGAGGGGCTTAAAATATGCCGCAGCATTCCTGCACGCCGCAGCTGTAGGGGGCAGCCTTGGGGGAAGCGTCCCTCCCCCTCCCCTCTTGCCGACCAACAACCGACAGTCGGTGAGAGGAGGTCCAAAGGGCGCTAGAAGGGCACTGTAAGCCGTGGCCCCAGAAACACCCTCGGGGAGGGCTGCCCTGCGCCCCGCCTCCGAGGCAGGGTTCCCAGAGCTCCCGAGGGCCACAAAAAATGTCCTCGGGGGCCGCATACGGCCCTCGGGCCTGAGGTTCCCCACCCCTGTCATAGAGTCTACACTCCAAGCTGCCATTTACTCCAGAACTGATCTTTGTGATTTGGAATTCAGTTGTAATTTGGGGAGATCTCCAGCCCCACTTGGAGGCTGGCAACCATAGATGGTGGTTGGATTGGAGACAATTTGTCCCTGTATGCAAAGCAATTTTTTTTACCACAGAGTTTTGCCAATATTCCAGAACAGCCCTACGGTCTTTAGCAACATGATGATGTCACTTCAGGAAGTGAAGTCAACGAGTTGACACTGGCCTCCCTTTACAGCTAGTAAGTCCCCCCAAGGGCTGGTTGACTGGCGCTGGGGCGGGGGCTTGGAGAGGAGAATCCCCCAAACCTGGTGGGGGAATGGCAACCCTAGATGGGGCTGAAGTGGGGAAGAGAAATGAGTGGGACCACCCTCCCCCACTTTTCCACGGAAGCACTGGTCAGACCCAACCTGACCATTTGTTCTGCTAGTAGATCTTCCACAATACCTGTTTAGCCATCTTTAGAGCGAGAGAGAGGGTGCTGGGACAGATTGACCTTTATTTTAATTCTAATTCACATCTGATATTTATACACTTGCATACCACACTTTCCCTAAGTACATAGCGTTTGCACACAGGCAGGATATCAATACCCTGAAGAAATCAATATTATTACAGCAAGCTTTTCAATGACTACGCAGGATAGGCCAGTATTAATGTAAGTCTTAATATTAATTTGATACAGTCAATAATGGGGATTAGCCTATTCCCTGTGTTCTATTCATTTATTTTCCTGGATTTTTTCTCTGCTGTGAGTCCATATGAAGGCCAGTGGACGCCAAAGGTCAGGGTATGGTACATGAAGCTGCCTTATGCTATCGATCCATCTCACTCAGCATTGTCTACTTTATCTCTCAAGCACCTCCGAAGGTTTCTTTCCCCCCCCCCCCTCAATACCATTTCACCGGTGATGCTTTAACTGGAGATGCCAAGGTTAAACTGGTGACCTTCTGTGTGCGAAGCAAAGACTCTAACGCAGAGCCGCAAACCCTCCGCAACACAAGCCGCAGTCAAAGAAAGAAGATAAGTAGCAAACACTCTTCTTCCTCGACAGATTTGAAACTCAGATCAGTTATGCTTATTGTTTCCAGGAGACTGTGATCTACACGCTGTCACCTGGAGGCAGAGTTCTGGCTGGCGGTGCCATCAGAGCGTTGCTCCAGCTATTCAGCGGTGAGGAGGAACCTCACTCTGCAGGAACATTTTCGGCCCGTACATTCCAGAGAATGTTCAAACAGCTACCGATTGGGTGCACTGGGAGGAGGGAGGGTTGTATCCATGCTCTGGAAGGAGAGAGAGCATTAATACAACTAGGGTTGCCAACCTCCAGGTACTTGCTTGAGATCTCCTGCCATTACATCTGATCTCCAGCCGATAGAGATCAGTTCCCCTGGAGAAAATGGCTGCTTTGGCAATTGAACTCTATGGCATTGAAGTCCCTCCCCTCCCCAAAACCCGCCCTCCTCAGGCTCAGCCCCCAAAACCTCCCGCAGGTGGCAAAGAAGGATTTGGCAACCCTAGATACAACCATCCTTCCTCCCAATACACCCAACTGGTAGCTGTTAATTAGTTAGTTAGTTAGTTATTTGTTTAGGTGTTTATATTCTAGAGTTGGCAACCTCCAGGTGGCATCTGGAGATCTCCTGCTTATTACAATTGATCTCCAGACTACAGAGACCAGTTCCCCTGGAGAAAATGGCTGCTTTGGAGGGTGGGCTCTATGGCATTATACCCCGCTGAGGTCCCTCCTCTCCCCTCCTGTGTTTCCGAGAATTGGTGGCAGGAGACCTTCTACATGTAGATTGGTGGAGGACTCATTAGAGTACGAGAACCAGGGCAGGAGTATGTCCTGTGGGGTTAAAAATGGGACCATCACTATTCTGGTAGGTTCCTCCTTTTCCTCCATGGTAGTCTCTTAAGAGGATCTATGCAGCAAGTCCTCCACTTCCAGGTCTTTGGAACCTTCCACTGATATGGACAGTCAGAGTCTAGGGTAATTATGGCCATCCTGGTTAATGTGAAAACGTGGCCTCTGATCCTGAGCTGCTGCTGCTGCTGCTGCTCCTCCTCCTCTTCCTCCTCTTCCTCCTCCTCCTCCTCTTCTTCTTCTTCTAAGCACACAAGATTCACCTTAGCTTTTATCTTTTCTGTTGGCAGGTTTAACTTCCAAACAAATCTTTGCATTTCTGTAGAACTGAACTACTCTGAAGGAATTGATCCTTGGCCGTTTTCTCAGCACATAAAGTATCTTCTTGTTCTCTTTTAAATAACGGACCCCTGCGCTGGGAGCTGACACATTCATTGGCAACTTGCACGCATGGCTGCTAGCTTTTTTTTTCTTTTTAGAATCAGTGCTCTAGGAATCAAAAGGGCAGGAGCCTCTTCCATTGACAACTTAAATAGGAGTTGCTGAGTTTCTCGCAATTTCAACCGAGCATCGATGACCGTGGTTGAGACATTCTATTGATGTGGTAATGGTTTCTGGACCAGCAGCATGCCAATTCTCGCACTCACATGGCACATTTCTCCCGATCTATAGTGTTTGAGACACCTGTATTGACGATATGCCAGGCTGAACACCTCCAATCCCAATTCGGGTTGAAATATATAGATATTTCCAATGAGGTTAGACTTAGAGACTGGTAAATTAGTTCATAAAACAAAAGGCATGCTCTGGACTATACCTTCAGCACTAGAGTGAAAAGATCAGGACATTGAGCCTCGCGATATCCAGTTCTTCGGGAATAGAAACACTCCCAATTTTGCTAAATAAAACATCTCTCACATCTGTGCTATGTGCCATGGAGTTAAAAGAAAGAGCTGTATATCTCACACCTGAAGAGGTAAAATTCTAAAAAGAAAGACGATGGGGTTGAAGTTCTCATGAACTCCATCAGTACTGATTCGGAAGCCCTCGCCCATAAGTTGGGGTTTCATAAAAGTTGCTTCCAGTTGCTCAACAGTAAAAAAGGTTCTCTGCACAAGCTCAGATATACACTTATTTGCTTCTGCTAAAACTGGATTCTGCTATGGAAAGCAGATTTTAAACTTAAGCCCTGTGACAAACTGGGGTTTTGAACTTGGAAGGTTATCGTTCTCCTTCCTTCAGGCTTCCTGCAGAGACTCTTGCTCTGATGGGATACAAAAGGAAATACTAACGTTAATAAATGAGGGTTATCTTAAGCCATAAACATCTATAGTGTCCTCACTTTCTATTAATGGAAGGAAGTCCAATTTGAGATATTTTCTCAAGATTTAATTTTTTTGCTCTTCAATTCTAAGCAGAGAGCCAAATGTTAATTTTATGAACAGCACCAGCCCAAATTATTATATATTGTATTTTCTTTACCTTGCCATTCTTCTGAGGAGCCATAGCTCAGTGGTAGAGCATCTGCCTTGCATGCAGAAGGTCCCAAATCCATTCTTTAGGATCTCTAATGAAATGATCTAGTATTAGGTGATGAGAAAGACCACTTCAGAAGAAGAAGAAGAGTTGGTTTTTACATGCTGACTTTCTTTACCACTTAAGGGAGACTCAATCGGCTTACAATCCCCTTCCCTTCCCCTCCCCACAACAGACACTCTGTGAGGTAGGTCTGGCTGAGAGAGCTCTTAATAGAACTGTGACTAGCCCAAGGTCACCCAGCTGGCTTCATGTGTAGGAGTGGGGAAACAAATCCAGTTCACCAGATTAGCCTCCCCCGCTCATGTGGAGGAGTGGGGAATCAAACCCAGTTCTCCAGATCAGAGTCCACTGCTCCAAACCACCACTCTTAACCACTATACCACACTGGCTCCCAAGGAAGCTGCTGCCAATCAGAGGAGACAGTACTGAGCTAGATGGACCATTTGTCAGATTCTGTATAGGGCAGCTGTATGCATTTCTTCATGGAAGCCAGGGTGCCACACCTAGTCTTACTCTCATTTTATCTTCATAGATACTCTGCAAAATAGTTTAAGCTGATAGAAAATCATCTAGTCCTATAGTGAGTACTCCAAGGGACATACTTCTTTAACAATATGTAGATGCCAGGGACTGAACCAGAAACCATGTGGACTTAAGCCAAATCTCCTGCCATTAACCTGTAGCACTTCTGCTAATGTTGCCGTGGATGTGAGGTCCACAGGTGATATGATGCACCTGCTTAGCACAATATCTTGTACCCAGCCTACTTACTTCCAGGCAAGTGAACTTTAGTTTTCTGAATCACAGGTAAGGTAAGGAATTTAACACACTTTCCAAGGTACATCTGCTAAGAGCTCCACATGGCATTTGACATGGAGGAGCTGAGCAGACCCTGTAGCCACCATGAGTGAAGCAACACTCCATGCGTACACCTGTATGTGTGGCATCTCATATAGTTGTGAACTTTGCACATTTTTTTTGAGACAGGCAGATTGCAAGAATCTGAATACCTCATTTGTGCGTGGGTCCATTATCCCACGGCAAATACTTGCTTAAAACGTTTGTCATAGAAGGTTGCTGCTTTTGCTGCTCTTTGGAATTCTCATGCTTCTAGTAACCAAGAACAACCCCAGCCGTTCTTTGCACACATGCTCAGAAGACCATCAGGATGGTGAGGTGAGGTTGGTCACTGGTGGGAAACATTCCTTCATGACTATGACCTTCTGTCTGTTCCTCTCATGAGGGACATGAACACATGAAGCTTCCTTCCGTTGAGTCAGGCCCTTGGGTCATTTATGCATGGGTGCTTTCACTCATGTTCACCTCGGTCTGTCTGGTCTGTTCCTTGGAGTTGTGCATGAGGTTTTTATCCATTAGAGATGACCTCACTGCCAGCCCTCACAAATCCAGGACCTTCCCGTTCCTCTGTTAACCCGATTCTTTCCTCTCCCCATCAGCTCAGCCTGGGTGAAATTTCCATGCATAAGGCAAAGTACAGGACACGCAAGCTTGGTTTCGCTCACAGCCAATTACAAAACAGTGTGTTCAGAGGCAGAGATTGAAATACTTTCTGCTTCATCAGAGCTCTTTCTGAGCAGAAGAAGGGCTTTTTAAAACCAAGGTTTGGATTTCTCCTCCCCTCCTTTCAGATTGCTCCTTTTTTATTTTTCTTCTTAAAATGCTTTTTAATGCAGCAATTGGGTTTGGAGTGGGGGAGTTTTCTCTCCCAGTAAGCCCTACAAAGTAACCAATTACAAAGCAGCATTTAAAGGGGCGGGGACTTGATTTGAGCTTGGAGACTGCAGGTGCATAGATTCCCAACAGGAAAGTGTGGGTCCAGCCAGCAACGAGCCTCAGGTAAAGCTCCCATGCATAAATGATCTTGGTCTATCAAGATCAATATTGTCTGTTCTGACTGGCAGCCACTCTCCAAGGTCTCAGCCAGAGGTCTTACACAAAGGAGGGTGCAAGTTGCATCTCTGCATGGACCACTTACATTGCAATCCTGAACAGAGTTAAACCCATCTAAGCTCACTGAGGTTTTAAGTACATGAAATATTACCTTAAAGTATATTAAAGGCCAGCTAATCTTGGTTTGTTGAGGCTGAATCTACTCCCACTCCATAGAAGAAACCAAGCAGTGCGAGGAGATATAACGGGACTTCCTACTCTGAATTATAATGCTTCAGCGGGTTTCCCTCAAAATGTCTATGGGTTTGTTTTCTTGTGATAATGGATGTAGGAAATATGATTTGCTTTTAGTATCCAGCTTGTCACATCTGATTTTGTAAAATGGAAATTTAAGCATTTGTCTTTTTTCTCCTCATGTCATCCAGTTGTTGACATGAATTGAAATATTTATGATCTCTAGTCTCCACAATAAAAAATTGATATCATTCTACGATATGTTTTGTGGGGTATGGAATATCCATTTAAAGCCACTCTTCAGTATACCTGCTTCTCCCCCTCCTCCCCATTTACTTCCAAACAGACTCAGATTCAAGCAGTATTTTTTTTAGCATTGCAATCCATACTTACATGTAGCAAAATAGCAAGTGATTTTTTTGGGGTGGGGGGGTGTTATGAGAAATTTGGTAGTTGTGAATTTCCTGCATTGTGCAGGGGGTTGGACTAGATGACCCTGGTGGTCCCTTCCAACTCTACGATTCTTTGATTCTATGATTCTATAAGCCATTAATTCAGATGATGATGATGCATTCTTAGGAATACCAGAAGTTAGCAGCTTCTGCCCTACGCTCTTTGACTGAAATGGAACAAAATCCCATAGTAGCACACTACGGCATCTAGCCAAATGACAATGCCCCTTTAATTGCCTGGCAGGTTAAAAGATTTGCTGAGGCTCTTAGAACTGCTCCGAATGACAGGGGATCCTACCTTTATTACCGCCACGTCACTCAAACTGCTGCAAAGTCAAGCCATGTGTCAGCCATCCCATCATGAGCTGCAATTTTCAAGGCATAATATCTCAGTCATTTCAAATTGCATTGGGATGAAACTTGAAGGGTACGGTGTCAGCACAGGTGAAATTTCATTTAATCAGTCAAAATTGGGTTAAAATTTCTGTTACAGTTCCTGGAGACTTCACCTATCTATGTCTTCTCTCTCGCTCCGGGATTTGATAAGTGGGACCACGGATGTGTCATCAAGAGGAGGAGGAACTAGGGTGTGAAAATCCCTTAATCGTTTCCAAGAGCTTCACTGGATGTGATGAGAGAAGAAGAGTTGGTTTTTATATGCCGACTTTCTCTACCATTTAAGGAAGAATCAGACCAGCTTACAATCACCTTCCCTTCCCCTACCCACAACAGACGCCCTGTGTGAAAGGTGAGGCTCAGAGAGTGCGACTAGCCCAAGGTCAACCAGCTGGCTTCATGTGTAGAAGTGGGGATTCAAACCCGGTCCTCTAGATCAGAGTCCACCTCTCCAAACCACCGCTGGTAACCCCTACACCACGCTGGCCCCAAATATGCTCCATTTTTTAATTTTTCAGGTAGAAACTAGTAATTTCAGTGGGAGAGATATTCTTTTCCTTAAAAAAATTAGATGATATGATTGTCCTGTTCCCCCTGGTAAGGACAGGAGCAATTTTCCTCTCACAGAGTCCATCTTTCTCTTGTATCAATTGCCCATGCTCTCAAGTCTCTGATACACTGGCAATCGAAAATCGTATGCATTTTAGTTTTCAAACTGCTTTTGTCTCTGCACAGCTAATTACATTCATAGTTGATCATCATACTAAGCATCTCTCTGAGAGCTGTCAATGGTGTATGCTCATAACTTTCTGGATTTCTGGCAAAGTCAAATGTTGCATGCATGGTCCAAATTCAGGGACAGGGCAAGCAAGCCTCATTTTAAATGAGATGTATCTCTTGTTCATGCTCTGCCTGGCAATCTGTCTGGCAATCAGCAATACACTCATCCATATGACACGCTCAGAACTGAGGGGCAAGATTTTGGGATATTTTGCGAGCATTGCATAGCTACGAAGGCAATGCTATATCTCTCTTCCAACATCAAAAAATCATAGCACTGGAAGGGGCCATGCAGGCCATCTAGCCCAGCCTCCTGCTCACGGCAGGATCAGCCTATGAACTACATGAACTACACTTCCCAAGTGGTCCCATGAGAAAACACATGTGCTAAGTATCGGTGAGCCAGTTAAGAACCATTTAGAGCCAGCGTGGTGTAGTGGTTAAGAGCGGTGGTTTGGAGCGGTACAGTCTAATCTGGAGGACCGGGTTTGATTCCCCTCTCCTCCACATGAGCGGTGGAGGCTAATCTGGTGAACTGGATTTGTTTCCCCACTCCTACACACGAAGCCAGCTGGGTGACCTTGGGCTAGTCACAGCTCTTTCAGCCCTACCTACTTCACAGGGTTTCTGTTGTGGGGAGGGGAAGGGAATGTGATTGTAAGCCGGTTTGAGTCTCCCATAAGTGGTAGAGAAAGTCGGCATATAAATACCAACTCTTCTCAACAAAAAGCGAGCATGTCTTTCACAAAAGCTGCTCGCAATTTGCAAGCGGGCAGAAGTGAATTTGCACATCGCTAATGAAATCCATTTTAGTTTAGTTGCATTCTTTCATTCCCACATTATAGTTTTACAGAAATCTTTTTGAAACTCAGTGGTGAACTGTGATTCTTGACAACATCCCCCCCCCCAACATTGATCATGTTAAGTAGCGTTACTGCTGTTGACGCTTTAGATTTGGCAGACAACACTTTCAGGTAAATTGACATCCCATGACTTCTCTCTCTCTGTCTGAGTTTTGGACTAAAGATACCAGTCTGCCTCCTATCTAGGGCTGTCAAGTCCAACTGGGAAACCCCTGGAGATTTGGGGATGGAGTTTGGGAAGGAAAGGAGCCTCAGTGGGGCGAAATGCCATAAAGTCAGCCCTCCAAAGCATCCATTGCCTCAAGGGGAATTGATGTCTGTAGTCCAGAGATGAGGTGGAATTCCAGGGGATCCCCAGGTCTCACCAGGAGGCTGGCATCCCTCTATATCCCTCTTTGGGTATTATTTTTGCAGTGCCTGTTCCATTTCCCCCAGGGTCTGTTGGGATGTAAGAAATATTTAAAGATGGATGCAGCTATAAAATGTAGCCGCTATCAGATACTATGTGTTAAGTGTCATCAAGTCGCTTCCGACTCATGGTGACCCTATGAATCAAAGTCCTCCAAAATGTCCTATATTTGACAGCCTTGCTCAGTTCTTGAGTCAGTTGGATCGTCCTCTTTTCCTGCTGCTCTCAACTTTTCCTAGCATGACTTTCTTTTCCAGTGACTCTTTTCTTCTCATAATGTGACCCAAATACGATAACCTCAGTTTAGTCATTTTAGCTTCTAGGGTCAATGCAGACTTGATTTGATTTATAACCCACTGATTTGTTTTTTTGGCAGTCCATGGAATCCGTAACATTCTCCTCCAACACCACATCTCAAAGGAATCTACTTTCTTCCTACCAGATTTCTTCAATTAGATACTACCCCCTTTTTAAAAAACTGCTTCATCTATTGAGAGAAAAATGTTCCAAACACACAAAACCCCTTTAAATGCTCTCTCAGAGCCTGTTCATTCCTTATAGGATTCATTCCTATTCTTTATAGGATTTTTCATCTGTCTGATCTCATGAGGGCAGAACAGGTAACGTTATACTAATGTTTCCATTCTGTCTTTCATTTTCCCTACAAATGCTGGTCAGAAGAACAATGGTTGACATCTCTAATAGGCCTAAGGTTCAGACTTTGATGAGTCTCTAGAAGAAAAATATCCGAACAAGTAAGGAGAGCTACCTCTCTGCAAGCCCTTGAGGACTTCATTTGGAGCAGAGATGGTGTGCTTGAGAACATTCCTGGTTGATTTTAAAAGATGACCAGTTGTGGGATCCAGCCCATAATCTGCATTATTTGTGTGTTTATGTTGAATCAATAGAGTAGTGAACCTGCAGGTAGGACATGGAGATCTTCCAGAATTTCAACAGATCCACAGACACCAGGCATCAGTTCCCCTGGAGAAAATAGCTGCTTTGGAGGGTGGGTTGCATGGCATCAGACCTGGCTGAGGTCTCTCCCCTCCCCAAATCCCACCCTCCTCAGGCTTCACCCCAAAATCTCCAGGAATTTTGCAAGCTGGAGTTGGCAACCAGTAGATTTTGGGGGTGGAGCCTGAGAAGGGTGGGATTTGGGGAGGGGAGGGGAGGACACGGGCTTCAATGGGATATAATGCCGTAGAGTCCATTTTCCAAAGCAGCCATTTTCTCCAGGTGAACTGATCTCTTGTAATAGCAGGCTATCTCCACCCACCACCTGGTGGTTGGCAACCATTCCTATCAATGGCTTTTGGATTGGCCTGTGTTTATGATATGGTTTTAACCTCATATTCCGCATAGGAGAAAAGGCAGGAAACAAATATTTTAAAGTTAGAAAATACATACTTGGAAATAGGACGAAAGCCCTTTGGCAGTTGGAGGAAATGCATTCCTGACCACTACAGTTGTCAGGTCCCGCTTCGCCACTGGTGGGAGGTTTTTGGGGTGGAGCCTGAGGAGGGCAGGGTTTGGGGAGGGACTTCAATGCCATAGAGTCCAATTGCTAAAGCGGCCATTTTCTCCAGGTGAACTGATCTCTATCAGCTGGAGATCAGTTGTAATAGCAGGAGATCTCCAGCTAGTACCTGCAGGCTGGCAACCCTACTGGTCACTGACACAAATCTGTCATCTGGCTACTGTGCGGTGGACTGGCCAAAGGTTTCCACTCACTTCTCGGTGGGGGAATAAAATATGCCACTTTTGGATATTGACGCATGTAAGAGAAAGCCAGCCTACTACCTATCACTGAGTAGCCTGGCCTTCCCTGATAAGCAACTCCTAGGCATCCTTGCAATAGACAAGCTCTCTCTCTCTCAACTCGCCTTTCACAGTGACTGGCACTTCGCTAGTTTAAAAGTAATGAACAGATTTATTACCACCGGGACAGGCTGCTGTAGTCATCTGACAGCCAATTCATATGTAATGATTTTTACTATTTTTTTTTTAAAAAAAGTATAATCTCTCTCTCTCTCTCTCTCTCTCTCTCTCTCTCTCTCTCTCTCTCTCTCTCTCTCTCTCTCTCTCTCTCTCTCTCTCTCTCTCTCTCTCTCTCTCTCTCTCTCTGAACAAGGGAATTTGCTTGAACAGTACGGGAATCGTGCATGTCCCCAGCTACGTCCCGACAATGGAGGATGAGCGGGGATGTGATTAGGTAATCACGCGGCTCCCTTGGTTCATTGTCTTGTCTGATGGTGTCATCATCGGGCCTTCTCTCTGCCCTCTGAGCAATCAAGGTTAAGAGGTTAGCATCACTGCTTATCAAGCAAGCTCCCAGCTCTGACTGTTCTCTGGTGCAATCAATGCTCGGGCACTGTCTAAATTTTTTGTCTGCCTTCCAGAAACACATCTGGAAAATGTGAAAGGGGCAGACTAGTTCTCGAGGGTTTGGGATACCCATTTTTTTTTGCCGTCAAGCCACAGCTGAATTATGGTGACCCGAAGGGGTTTTCAAGGTAAGGGATGGTCAGAGGTGGTTGTCATTGCATGCCTCTGTGTCACAGCCTTGGACTTCCTTGGTGGTATCCATCCAAGGACTAACCAGGGCTGACCTTGCTTAGCTTCCAAGATCTATTAAGATAGAGCTAGCCTGGGCTGTCCAGGTCAGGGCAATATACAAATATGAGTCCAATTTCAATTTGTTTCACAAATCTGTGAAGAAGAAGAAGAAGAAGAAGAAGAAGAAGAAGAAG
Organism: Euleptes europaea; assembly: GCF_029931775.1. Taxonomy (NCBI): domain Eukaryota; kingdom Metazoa; phylum Chordata; class Lepidosauria; order Squamata; family Sphaerodactylidae; genus Euleptes; species Euleptes europaea. The sequence continues at coordinate 8,527,029 of NC_079319.1, read as the reverse complement.
AAGAAGAAGAAGAAGAAGAAGAAGAAGACGACGACTTCCTTGGTATTGAGAGATGATATTCATTTGGTTTGGACTTCAATTATTTTATTCACTTATTTACACGATTTGTATTCTGCTTTTTTGCCCTTATAAATGGCACTGAGGTATCTAACAATTTAGAACATTCAGGATAACATCACATTTTAAAACTGTTAAAATCAATGCCCCCCAAACACACATCATTAAAACAATTTTTAAAACAGAGTTAAAATACATACAATACATTAAAAAACAACAATCGAAACATTGGTTAGAGAGGAGGGACTTTGGGGCAACATAGATTCTTTTCAGTTAATTGGCATCCTTAGCATTCAAATAGATCTATTATATCCCCTCAGGGGTTCCAAGAAAGCACATCAGGAGTTTGCTCTTAGTGTCTTTTTATTAGCTTTGTGCTTGCTATATGTCAACAAGATAGATGGAAGGCACAGGGCTTTCCCACACGCTCAACTTACTCTTCATTTTCTTGGGAGTCAATCCACAAGCATTCAAATTGGTTTGACCATGGATGTTCCTCAATCTGCCCTCCCTGCACATTTTCACAACTGGGAATCAATTTATTTTCTTCCGCACATGCCTTCAATAATGAGGATTTTCAAGGGAGGGTGCTATCATCATTTGTGATGTCACTGATGGCATCACAGCACCCCTTTAAAAAAAAAACTGCTTAAAATATCAATATATCGCTGGAACATTGTAACAATAGGCATAGAGGTTCTCTGAATTCCCAATTTTGAGTCAGCATGGTGTAATTTAACAGCGGTAAATTCTAATTAGGTGAACCGGGTTGGCAACCCCTTCTCCAGGGTGTTCAAGGCAAGAGATGAAGAAAGGTGGTTTGCCCTTGCTTTCCTCTGCACAGCACCCCAGGGCTTCCTTGGTGGTCTCTCATCCAAGTGCTGAGCAAGGCCAATCCTGCTTAGCTCTGATGAGGGCAGGCTAAGCTGGCCTATTCAACATGCAGTTGTGTCATTGGTGGCAGCCAAATGTGTAGACACAGATACCAACACCTCAGCTGAAGGATTACACATCCTTTTTGGGGTTTTTTTTTAATTGCAATGCAGCAGAAAGCACCAACCACTCAAATAGACTCTCTATGCCCATGTTCTGTCCCAAAGTAACCCATTATGTACTAGGGCAGTGCACCAAAAATATTTTGGTAAATTTCGGTTTTGCGTTTATTGGATCCGATTTAGTGGAGGAAACCCAAAATAAGTCAAATGCCCATACCAAATGCCCATAAAAATTGGAAAAAAAAACCCATCCCAAACTTTACCTGTGGGGTTCATGCAAGGAGAGTCCATTGCAGCTACTCTGAAAATCTGGGAAATCTACCTTGAAAAATGCCTTTTCCAGAGCTCCTCAAAAAAATTCCCATAGGAAAAGGCCTTGGGATAGCCAGAAAAAAATGAATACGTATTCAGCTTTTTTTGGTGATCAGCTATCCGGCTTAGGCTTGAATGCCTTTCGGGTTTATTGTCAATTCAGTAAACCTGAAATGCACAGTCCTATTATGTACAATTTGAGGAATGCCGATGATACTACATTACCGGCAGAAAATAGCAAAAACTTGAAACGACTACTGCTGAAAGTTAAAAGAGAAAGTGCCAAGCAGGACTACAGCTGAACATCAAGAAGACAAAAGTAATGACTACAGGAGAATTATACAACTTTAAGGTTGACAATAAGGAAATTGAAATTATTCAAGACTTTCTATTCCATGGCTCCATCATCAACCAAAAGGAAGACTGCAGCCAAGAAATCAGAAGGAAATTGAGACTGGGAAGGGCAGCCATGAAGGAGCTAGAAAAGATTCTGAAGTGTAAGGATGTGTCACTGGCAACCAAGATCAAGTTAATTCACGCCATCGTATTCCCTATTACTATGTATGGGTGTGAGAGCTGGACAATGAAGAAAGCTGATAGGAAGAAAGTAGGTTCTTTTGAAATGTGGTGTTGGAGGAGAGTGTTACGGATACCCTGGTCTGCAAAAAAAACCAGTGCGTTCTAGATCAAATCAAGCCTGAACTGACCCTAGAAGCTAAAATGACTAATCTGAGGCTTTCATACTTTGGCCACATTATGAGAAGACAAGAGTCACCGGAAAAGACAATCATGCTAGGAAAAGCTGAAGGCAGCAGGAAAAGAGGAAGACCCAACAAGAGATGGATTGACTCTACAAAGGAAGCCACCGCTCTTATTTTGCAAGATCTGAGCAAGGCGGTTAGGAGGTAGTTCCTTTCTGCTCTACCAACAAAGTCCTGGGTGGATAGGATCGCACGGGCAAGTAGGGCTGCCAGATACCCCCTGACAACCGGTTCAGCCTCTTACATGGCAGCATTTCTAGAGAGCAGGTAAGCTTATTTGAAGACTGGGAACAGAAGAACATGAGAGTTGTTGTGCTTGATCAGCTCAATAGTCCACCAAATCCAGCATCCTGTTTCCAACAGGGGTTACTTACCTGTAGGGTTGCCAGGTGCCTGTTAATGGTGGGCAATTGCCCACCAATTAACAGACCTGCCTGCTGCCCCTCATCTGGCTGGCAGGGGGAAGCAGGCCAGCTGAAGGGGGGTGATTCACCTGCGCATACGATGGCACATGGTGAAATAAAGTCCCTTCCGGGTTTACCCCAAAGTGACAGGGACGCTCTGGCATGTCCATTTAAAAAAATCTATGGAAACCACAGTTTTTTTGGAGGAATGTACAAGAGTCTACCCGTTGCTTCCAGGGTAAACCTGGAAGGGACGTTTTTGCATGTGTATCCCCCCCACACACACACACACCAAACCTCCTGCCGGTGACAAGTGGGGACATGGCAACCCTACTTAGATGCCACACGGAAGCCCATAAACAAGGCTCCTTGGCAATAACCCTCACCTGTTAAGCATCTGGCAATCAGAGGACCTTTTCCTCTGAATCCAGATTGACATATCTACCTACAGCTTCCCCCCCGCCCCAGAAATCCCTCTCTAATGAAAGAAAAGAGAAAAGAAAACACAGAGAGAATCATACTCACTTTGAAACGTCATCAAACTCGCACTTACGGCTTATTGTTGTACGTTAGATGTAAAGCCAATTAAGCACAACACTAAATCAGTGCAAATCATATTTCCGAATTTCTGTATAGTGTAATGAATACCATGTGCAGCTGGAGAGAAAAAGGATTTGGGCTGAAGGAAATAAACCGAATGTGCTGACAATTCAAGTCGTTTTCTACCCCTTTTATGCTGTACGTCTTCATTATTTGGAAAATCCCCGCTCTAATCTTTCATTGTCGGAGCATTAAAGGACACCTAAACATATTAAGCTGTTTCATTTTGTTCTTCTCCCCTCCCCAGGCAGGAGGGGAGAAGAATAAAAGATGTACAACCCAGTCAGGATTCAACCCAATGAGGATTCCAATGAAAGCCCGTGGAATTAAACCTCAGAAGCCATCAGACGAGTCAGTTGTAAGGCCAGGGTTTAGAGGAGGCTGCCGCTAAAGCCTTTAGGTGCCTGGCAATTTTAATTTTAATGACTGTGAGCTACTCCACTTCTATTCATGTTTCTTGAAAGTTTGTCCAGTTCCCTTGGGAAGATGGCTTTTTTTCAGGGTCAGCCTAAGGCAAGCCAGGATCCACAGCTGTTAAAGGAAGGCTGACTAGTTGTGTCATTCAGGATTTTAATTGGCTGATCCCATTCTTCTGGAGAAAGCTGGGAAATACCTGGAGATTATGGGGGTGGAGCTAGAGGAGGGCAGATTTTGTGGAGGGGAGGGACTTCAGTGGGGTACAATGCCTAGGGTTGCCAACCTCCAGGTAGTAGCTGGAGATCGCTTGCTATTACAACTGATCTCCAGCAGATTTCCAGTTCCCCTGGAGAAAATGGCCACTTTGGCAAATGGACCCTATGGCATTGAATTCCCTCCCCTCCCCAAACCCTGCCCTCCTCAGGCTCTGCTCCCAAAAACTCCTATTGGTGGCAATAGCGTTGCGAACCTTCAGGTAGTAGCTGGAGATCGCCTGCTATTACAACTGATCTCCAGCCGATAGAGATCAGTTCCCCTGGAGAAAATGGCTGCTTTGGCCATTGGACTCTATGGCATTGAAGTCCCTCCCCTCCCTAAACCCCACCCTCCTCAGGCTCCACCCAAAAAAGCTCCCACCAGTGGCGATAGGGTTGCCAGCCTCCAGGGAGTAGCTGGAGATCTCCTGGCAACCCTAGGGCCTAGGCTGCAGTGGGAAGAGGGGATGGTGGTAATCTCATTTGAGAAAAAAATGTTATTTTCCTATTGTGCATGAGGCATTTTAGCCACTCAAAAGGAGGGACGCTTCATTTTTCCAAGGCAAGGTAATGACAGGCAACCCTTATTTCCGTTAACACCCCACCCCCCCAGATCTCATGACCAGAAATGTTTGATTTCCTGGAAGTTGGCTATTGGTGTGAATTTCTCCCCTTTTCTGTCTCCCCTCAAAAGGCGAGCACACTCAAGAAAAAGATCCCACGCCGATCATAATGGATGTTTTTCCTGCAGCCACTGTTCAAGTCCGGACTAAGTTCATTCCAATGAACTGCAAAGTAAAGTAGTTTTAATTGTACCTCCAATTATATCCGAGAAGATGAATGAAGCAGGGCAAATCCTTGATCAGAGCCAAAAGGGAGTCATAAATCATTCACTTAGATGATCAGATAATTTACAAACTCCTCCGGGCATTGTGGAAATGGACAAGGATACTTAAAACCTGTCTCTTTGCCACCGAACTGGGAGTCGGTGATAAATTAGAATCTGTCTTTTTCTCCTCTCCAGTGGTCATCTCGAACACGGTGGATATGTCCAGGCACCGGTTGCTTAATTGCAGATGGAACCCTCTCTTGCATTGAATCAATTCCCGTCTTTTGTCAGGAGATAATGACAACAGAGAAGGGCTTGCCTCGAACACTGAACAGGCTGTTCCGCCCAGGGTCAATGAGAACCGAGCCATGTGTACAAATGGGGAGAAGTCTCGTTTGGCTCACGCGCATGACGTGATTGATGAAGCATGATCTTTTAAAGATGAGCATAACTCATGTCCGTATGTGGAAGGGACAAGCAAACTTCGATGTTCATGCTTTATTTGCAGAAGAGAGCAAATGTAATGATAATTTTTTTTAAAAAAAAATCTGTTTAGGGAAAGCAAAATGAGAAGCAAATGGGTAGTCAGTTTACCCCTGATTTCTGCTCTGGAATGATACCCCTACATGTCTCTGGAGGCCAATAATGCTCATTTTCATGTGGCAGAAGCTGAGCTGAACACATGAACACATGAAGCTTCCTTATACTGAATCAGACCCTTGGTCCATCAAAGTCTGTATTGTCTACTGCTCATACCAGCATTGGCTCTCCAGGGTCTCAGGCAGAGGTCTTTCACATCACCTCCTTGCCTAGCCCCTTTAACTGGAGATGCTGGTGATTGAACCTGGGGCATCTGCATGCCAAGCAGATGCTCCCACTGAGCCATGGCCCCTCCCCATGAGTTCCTGGGCTCATGGTGTATCTATACATAACTGCTAGCCAGATCTTGTTACATCTCAGAAGCTAAGCAGGGTCAGCCCTGGTTAGCACTTGGGAGACCAAGTGGGAGACCACCAAGGAAGTCCAGGGTTGCTACACAGAGGCAGACAACAGCAAACCACCTCTCTAAATCTGTTGTCTTGAAAACCCTACTGGGTCACTACATGTTGGCTACAACTTGACAGCATATATGTAGTTTACCTTCCAGCATGAGGTAGTGGTTAAGAGCGGTGGTTTGGAGCAGTGGATTCTGATCTGGAGAACTGGGTTTGATTCCCCACTCCTCCACATGAGCGGCAGATGCTAATCTGGAGAACTGGATTGTTTCCCCACTCCTACACATGAAGCCAGCTGGATGATCTTGGGCTAGTCACACACTCTCAGCCTCACCTACCTCACAGGGAGTCTGTTGTAGGGAGGGGAAAGGGAGGTGATTGTAAGCCAGTTTGATTCCTCCTTAAGTGGTAGAGAAAGCCAGCATATAAACCAACTCTTCTTCTTCAAATTAGGGTTGCTAACCTCCAGGTACTAGCTGGAAATAGGGTTGCAAGTCTCCAGGTACTAGCTGGAGATCTCCTGCTATTACAACTGATCTCCAGCCGATATAGATCAGTTCACCTGGAGAAAATGGCCGCTTTGGCCATTGGACTCTATGGCATTGAAGCCCCTCCCCTCCCCAAACCCCACCCTGCTCAGGTTCCACCCCAAAAACCTCCCGCCGGTGGTGAAGAGGGACCTGGCAACCCTAGAATATTGTATTCACAGCACCATGACTGTATTTGTGATTACAGTCAATGATGGAGCACATTTTACTTCTTCCTGCTTTGACATTCACTTCACAGTTTTTTGCCTTATCTAACCCATTAGATTCCTGTCCCCCTTTTTAATTGTGCTGTTGGCTATATTTAAATATTGTTTTAATGGCTTTTAATGGCTCTGTCAAGTAAACAAAAATTACCTCACAGTCGAAATGACCTTTTTTTAAAGTGAGAGAGAGAATGGTAAGATCAACATTTTTTAAAACACTGAAAATATTTTCTTATGAGCAATAATGACTGAACTGAGGCTACCATACTGAAGTCACATCATGAGAAGACAAGACTCTCTGGGGGGGGAAAAAACAGTAATGATAAGAAATTTCCAAATTGGGAAATACCTGGAGATTTTTGGGGTGGAGCCTGAGGAAGGTGGGGTTTGGGGAGGAGAGGGACTTCAATGCCATAGAGTCTTTGCCAAAGCTGCCATTTTCTCCAGGGGAACTGACCTCTGTCACCTGGAGATCAGTTGTAATAGCAGGAGATCTCCAGCCACCACCTGGAGGTTACAATAATGAATAACACCTTTGCCGTATTTAACCACATTGAAGAAAATGGCGGCACGAGGGCTCAAGTATACAACCACACTGGAGTTTCAACAAAAATCATATATTATCCTAAACAGCATTACTTCATGCATAAAAAGAAAAGAAAAGAAAAAAATAATAAACATGCACAGCACTAACATTCACAATAATAACAAAATAAACTTAAACAAGAAATGTCGAGCGGGGCAGGAGGCTCCCGTCTGAATGTTGAAAGTTAAAGTCAAAAAAGGACGGGAAGTTCCCGTAGCAAAGGTCCAAAGTCTCAAGTCCCAAGAGTCCGTAGTAACAATATATAAATCCGAAAGGAAAGAAACAAAGGAGAACGTGTGGCTAGTCGTTGGTGCACGTTTCAAAAGCTTTCTTCAGCTCCAAAAAGTATAAGGCAACGGTAGCTTTTAATCCAAATTTGGTAATAAGCAAGTTGTCCAAGAGACCGTCAGCTGTGAAGCAAAAAATTAAATAATATAATCACAATAGCATATATAAACGAACATGTAGACCATATAGAGAGTTCAGCTTACCTAAGAGCGTTTCATTCAATAGCGCTATTGAACTTCTGAACCTGAAAACGGATGGACAGCTTGATGCACAAATGCCTGGAAAATGGGCATTTTCCTTTGCGGGCCCATAAAATTGGAAACGGCATGAGTAATCAACATGAAGACCGGAAGCCATCGGAGGGGTGACGGCAAGGGAAACAGCCACGCATAAAAGACCTTGATGACCCAGGCAAGAGGAGACGTGGGCTATCGTTAAAGGGTTTAAGCCTGTACAATACCAGCAACGAAAGTCTCCTGGGACCTTGGAATCGTGAGATCTTTCAAGGGGACAGCCAAGAATCACTTCCCATGATTGTTAATCTGCCATGTCGCTCTTGGTCTAAGTGATGAAGGAATTTCAGGTGTTGCTGCAGGTGTGCACATACACAAACACACAGCATTCGTGTCTCAACTCCCAAGGAAGAGAGTTTTATATTTTTGAATTTAAATGCTTCCATCTCCATTTCAACCCAAATAAACGATGTCTGTGCCTGCCTGGCCAATCCCCCTGCCCCTATCATGCAGGCAAAAATGTTATTGTACCCTTTTCAAAGATGCTTCTGAAGATCTAGGTTGTGTCTCTTCTGTGTAGAAAGATAAGCCTTCTCTTCTCTGGGCTGTCATTTGTATCTTTCACACAGTAGCCATTGAAAACAGAAAGTGGACTAAAGTGCTGTCATCTTCCAACACCAGGCTTTAAAAAAAAATCCCTGCACCTTCCTTCCTATGTATATAATTAGGTTTTGAAAAGAATCAGCATTCTGGGAACCGTCTGGAAAAAAAATACTAAGTACTTCTTTGGAATGTTTTCAGTCTTATATTCCAGTTCCAATCTATTGATGTGTGTGTGTGCGTGCGTGTGTGTGTGTGTGTGTTTGATTGCAGGTGCAGTTTCAAATAGAAAATTGTCTGGCAAATTCCAGCATACGTTTCCAGAGTGCAGGGGCCTGAAATAAACCAGCCATTTGAGATCCACAGACTAGGTTTGGAGACGTGCTCCAAGAAATGGGCATTCAAATTCACAGCACATTGCCAAGGCAAAATCAGTTTCTGTAATCAAGGCACTAAAATATGGGGAGACGGGTAAAATGGTCAGCAAAAGCAAACCACTGGGAACGCCGTCCACATTTTGATCCTTGTCTTACTGAGCTAGCGTGGTGTAGAGGTTAAGAGCAGTCATTTGGAACGGTGGACTCTGATCTGGAAAACCAGGTTTGATTCCCCACTCCTCCACATGAGTGGCAGAGGCTAATCTGGTGAACTGGATGTATTTCCCCACTCCTACACATGAAGCCAGCTGGGTGACCTTAGACACACTTTCTCAGCTACCTCACAGGGTGTCTGTTGTGGGGAGGGGAAGGGAAGGTGATTGTAAGATGGTTTGATTCTTCCTTGTGGTAGAGAAAGTTGGCATATAAAAGCCAACTCTTCTTCTTCTTCTTCTTCTTCTTCTTCTTCTTCTTCTTCTTCTTCTACTACTACTACTACTACTACTACTACTACTACCACCACCACCACCACCACCACCACTACCACCACTACTACTACTACTACTACTTCATTTATACCTGGCTTCTCCCCAATGAGAACCTAAAAAGGCTTCCATCATATTCTTCTCTTCTTTTTTATCCTCACAACAACCCTGTGAGGTAAGTTAGGTAGAGTGTGCAACTGGCCCAAGGTTACCCAGCAAGATTCCATGGCAGAGTGGGGATTCAAACCTGGGTCTCCCAGACCCTCGACCAGGAGTCCCCAACGTGGCATCCCATGGTTCCCACTGACCCCTTTCCTGATGCCCACCAAGTATTTTTAGAAAATGGATGGAGCCAAATCATGCCAACAGATCCTCCTAATATGCATGGTTGCCATGTTGTCTGAAAGAGATTTCAATATACATAGTTATAACATCTGAAAACAGCTGAAGAATTTTATAAATTTTGGATCTATACCTGTTGGATTTATACCTGAGAATAACTTATGCCATTGGAACGGATCATCTTTGAAATATTTAAGAAGAGGACTTTTTTGCCTGTAAAATTACTAATTCCATGTATATATTGTAAATTGTTTAGTCACAGTTGTTAGGAATATTTGCTTCACACTGTTTGTCTCTCTTTTCTAGCACCTATTAATATTTGCATTTTGCTAACTGGCTCTGTGCATTTGTGTACCTTTTACCCGTGCTAATTTCCAAACCTCCAGGTACTGGCTGGAGATCTCCTGCTATTACAACTGATATCCACCAAATGGAGATCAGTTGACCTGGAGAAAATGGACACTTTGCCAATTGTACTCTATGGCACTGAAGTCCCTCCCCTTCCCAAACCCTGCCCTCCTCAGGCTCTGCCCCAAAAACCTCTGGCCAGTGGCGAAGAGGGACCTGTCAACCCTACATACACAGCATATCTGATCTTTCATCTCTAGGCTTGTTGGTGGTGGTGGAACATCCACAGTTTCAGGCTAAAAAATGAATATTGTTTCATACAATTGTAATTTATGTGATGATATTAAAATTGATTGGTTTTCAACAATAAAAAATGGAAAAGAAAAAAGATCCCCACCCTCATCCCATGGATGGGGCAACAGTGTATAGAATTTAAGAAAGATGTAGACAAGCTGGAACGTGTCCAGAGGAGGGCAACAAAGATGGTGAGGGATCTGGAGAACAAGTCCTATGAGGAAAGGTTGAAGGAGCTGGGTATGTTTAGCCTGAAGAGAAGACTGAGAGGTGATATGATAACCATCTTCAAGTACTTCAAGGACTGTCATATAGAGGATGGTGCTGAGTTGTTTTCTGTTGCCCCAGAAGGTCGGACCAGAACCAGTGGGCTGAAATTAGATCAGAAGAGTTTCCATCTAAACATTAGGAAGAACTTTCTAACAGAGTGGTTACTCAGTGGAACAGGCTTCCTCGGGAGGTGGTCAGCTCTCCTTCCCTGGAGTTTTTAAAGAAGAGGCTAGATGGCCATCTGTCAGCAATGCTGATTCTATGATCTTAGGCAAATCATGAGAGGGAGGGCATCTTGGCCATCTTCTAGGCATGGAGTATGGGTCCTTGGGGGTGTGGGGGGCGGGGAGGTAGTTGGGAATTGCCTGCATTGTGCAGGAGGTACGACAAGATGACCCTGGTGGTCCATTCCAACGCTATGATTCTATGAATACAAATCATAATGTTAGATTCTAGTCTAACAGCACATTAGAGGCCAACAAGAATTTCAGGGTGTATGCTTTTGAGAGTCAAAGTTCACTTTGCCAGATTCTCAAAAGCTGATACCCTGAAAATCTTGCTGGTCTCTAGGGTGCTACTGGGCTCCAATCTAGCTGTTCTACTGCAGACCAACATGGCTACCCTCTGAAACTAAATCATTATTATCTTACTTACCTAAGAATAAAGACCATTTCATAATAAGGATATTTTTTCCTTGATGTGACTGGACCAGAGAACTCACTCCTTTCACGTGTATTGCAAAGGCCTTCTGCAGCGTGGTTTTGCACGTTCCTGTTGGACCCAGGCTTCCTTCCTCCAGATGTTGGGCAGATGAGACTCAGACTTCAGGCAGATTTGGGTTTAGGAAGAACAACAGTAAGGGAGGCAATGCAATGGAACAAAACAGTCAAGCGCAACGTGCTGAGGATTTTCCTCTTTGATTTGCATAATAATCCGATTTGAAGCCGTGTGGCATATGTTGAACAGAAAGAGCAATGGGATGGGGAAGCTATTTAAAGGGATTAAGACAATACACTGCAGCTCTGGAAATGGCATAGCAGCTTGCCTTCCATTTGCAAAGCCTTAGAATTTCACACCACCAGTCGGAAAAAAAAATATCCATGAAAAGGTCGAGAGGGTAGGGAAGAAGGAGAAGAGTTGGTTTTTATATGTCGACTTTCTTGACCACTTAAGGAAGAATCAAACTGGCTTACAATCACCTTCCCTTCCCCTCCCCACAACAGACACCCTGTGAGGTAGGTGGGGCTGAGAGTATGTGACTAGCCCAAGGTCACTCAGCTGGCTTCATGTGGAGGAGTGGGGGAACAGTTCCCCAGATTAGCCTCTGCCACTCACGTGGAGGAGTAGGGAATCAAACCCGGTTGTCCAGATCAGACTCTACCACTCCAAGCCACCACTCTTAACCACTACACCATGCTGGCATAGGGAATGGGAGAACCTTCCCCTTGCAAATTTCAACACTTGCTTTGTTTAGAGCTATTAGAAGCTATCAGAATCATAGAGTTGGAAGGGACCACCAGGTCATCTAGTCCAACCCCCTGCACATTGCAGGAAACTCACAACGACCTCCCCACCCCCACACCCCCAATGACCAGAAGATGGCCAAGATGCCCTCCCTCTCATCATCTGCCTAAGGTCACAGAATCAGCATTGCTGACAGATGGCCATCTAACCTCCTCTTAAAAACCTCCATGGAAGGAGAGCTCACCACCTCCCGAGGAAGCCTGTTCCACTGAGGAACCACTCTAACTGTTAGAAAATTCTTCCTAATGTCTAGATGGAAACTCTTTTGATTTAATTTCAACCTGTTGTTTCTGGTCCGACCCTCTGCGGCAACAGAAAACAACTCTTCCCCCCACTCTCGTTGTGAAGTCAGAAGACTAGATGTTGGGAGCTTGGGTGAATTAATTTGCAGGTTGATAATATGAACAACTAGACCAGACATTCATAAGCTGGCACGGTGATTAAAGGCTTCATAGTTTTACTTCCTTTGGTATGTGGCGGTGTAAGAACAGCATGTACTGGAAAGAAATCTTCACTACAAAGAGCTGGAGCAGCAGGTGTTTGCAGGGAGCTCTATTGGGCGGAGAGTTTTATGAGAACTCCCTTTCTGATCTTTCAATCCTGGCTGTCCAAAATTATAGCAGCGTCAGCCCACGAAGCTCCCCTTGGATCCAGCAGTGATGAGACAATTTCCCTTCAGGGTAGGTTCAAGGCATTTTGTCACCCCGCACAAATCATGCCCTTGGCATTCTAAAGTCCTGATAAATCACATACAATAAAATTTGTCTAATGGATATTGGCATGATGGAGAAATCTGGATGAGAACCATTTTGGAAACAACCTTCGGATGGAAAGAGCAGAGAGGGGCTGCAATTAGACTAACACAGGCAAGAAGAAGAATTGGTTTTTATATGTCGACTTTCTCTACCTTTTAAGGAGAATCAAACCAGCTTACAATCTCCTTCTTTTCCTCTCCCCACAACAGACACCATGTGAGGTAGGTGGGGCAGAGAGAGTTCGGAGAAAACTGTGACTATGCAAAATCACCCATTTGGCTTCAGGGGTAGGAGTAGGGAAACCAACCCGGTTCTCCAGATTAGAGTCCTCTGCTCTTAACCACTACACGACACTGGCTCTCAAGTTGTGAGACTCATTCTTTGAAAAAATCATAGAGTTGGAAGGGACCACCAGGTCATCTAGTCCAACCCCCTGCACAATGCAGGAAACTCACAACTACCTCCCCACCCCCACCCCCCAATGACCCCTATTCCATGACCTGAAGATGGCCAAAAAAAAAAAGCCTGCAGGATCCCTGGCTTATCTGGCCTGGACGAAAATTGCTTCATGACCCCAAAGTGGAGATTAGTATTACCCTGGTCATGTGAGAAAGGGCCACGAGAGCCAAACAGTGAAGCAAACCTTCCTGCCATCCCTCTCATGATCTGAATCAGCATCGCTGACAGATGGCCATCTAGCCTCTGCTTAAAAACCTCCAAAGGAGGATGAGAAAAAAATTTCTGAAGCAACCTACAGATTGAATGAGCAGAAAGGGGCTAAGAAGAGGTTAACACTGGCCAATACTAGTTATGAGACTCATTCCTTTGGAGAAATTTGGATGAGAAAAAAATTCTGAAGCAACCTGCAGATTGAATGAGGAGAAAGGGGCTGAGAGGTGAGTAACAAAGGCAATACGGGTTACGAGGCTCATTCCTTGTAACTGTGGCTGGTATCCCACCACTCATCTCAGTTAATTTGGAAGCATTCCTAGAGTTGCCAACCTCCAGGTAGCAGCTGGAGATCTCGTGCTATGACAACTGATCTCCAGCCGATAGGGGTGAGTTCACCTGGAGAAAATGGCAACTATGGCAATTGGACTCTATGGCATTGAAGATCCGCCCCTCCCCAAACCCTGCCTTTCTCAGGCTCTACCCCAAAAATCTCCCACTGGTGGCGAAGAGGGGCCTGGCAACCCTAAGCCTTCTACCCTTCTTGCGGAACAGCCACTTCCACTGAAGGATGTCCCTCGGGCTGGAAGAAGGCCTCAGACTGGGCTGAGCATTAGGACACCATTTCCCATCAGCAGAATGGAAATTTCCTGCCTCCCCTCTCATACTGATCACCACGAAATCCTGCTCTTGAGGAGATAGGGAGCTCTGAGGAACTACATGTAATAGGAAGGGAAAACAGGTGGAAATTTCTGTTGGTGGAAAATTTAGTCTGGTGGAAAATTCAGTCCAGTCTCCAGGACACCTTTGATGTGCCTGTTGTAGGATTGCCAACCTCCAGATAGGGCCTGGAGATCTCCCAGAATTACAACTGATCTCCAGACCATAGAGATCAGTCACTGGGAGAAAATGGCTGTTTTGGAGGGTGGATTCTATGGCATCACATCCCTGCTCAGCTCCCTCCCCTCCCCAAATCCTGCCATCCCTGGACATTGCCCCCAAACCTCCAGGAGTTCCCTACCCAGAACTGGAAACTCTAGACTGGGATCAGGAACACTGAGAACTTTGACACCAACACAATCATCACCCAACTTTTCCTTGATTCACCATACTTACACAGGAGTCTAGCCACCCCATTGGATTGCCAAAATCTTGTTGTTCATTCTTTGACACTCACACCATGCCAAACAGCTTTGCCCCTTAGCTGCTTGTGTTACAAGAAGATGGTCATGTTATGCCTTGGAAATGAGTAACATCCCTATTGCAGGGGAAAGGAGGGAGGGGCCATGGCTTAATGGTGGAGCTTCTGCTTGGCATGCAGAAGATCCCAAGTTCAATCCCTGGCATGTCCTGTTTAAAAGGATCGGCTTAGAGATGATGTAATAGACCTCTACCAGAGACCCTGGGGAGCTGCTGGCAGTCTGAGCAGACAATAAGAACATAAGAAAGGCCCTGCTGGATCAGACCAAGGTCCATCAAGTCCAGCAGTCTGTTCACACAATGGCCAACCAGGTGCCCCTAGAAAACCCACAAAGACAACTGCTGCAGCATTGTCCTGCCTGTGTTCCGAAGCGCCTAATAGAATAGGCATGCTCATCTGATCCTGGAGAGACTAGATATGCATCATGACTAGTATCCATTTTTACTAGTAGCCATGAATACCCCTGTCTTCTATGAACGTCCTCTTCCCTCTTAAAGCATTCCATGTTGGCAGCCATCACCACATCCTGGACCTTAATGGACCAAGGGTCTGATTCAGTATAAGGCAGCTTCATTTCTGTGGCCATTTTTAAGCTTGTAGTGTTTGAAACGAAATATTCTCAGTCATCAAAGAAGAATCATTCCCCAGGGTCATGTCCAGGTAATATAAATGACCTACTGCTTGAGCACAGAATCACCACCTCTTTGAATCTGCACTTTCAGCCGTATGCTTTAAATGGCTGGCATTGGATACTTGCTAATGAATTTATCACTGATTGGGACAGTCCAGCTGCCTTTTCTTTTAGTGATCAATGCAGGTGGTATGTGCCAGGAAAGGAGCATAGGGTTGTTAGTGCAACATGCTCTGAGGCACATCTTTTTTATTGTTAAGAAGATTGTGTATGTGTGTGGACACAAGGATGGAATTATAGTTCCCATGTGGTCAAGGAAAAATGTGCATGAACAAATTGATCTGGATCCAGACAGCTCTGCAACCATCTATGAACACAGAATAATGCTGTCATGAGGCACATAGAAGCAACCAAGCATTAAGTCTCAAATAAAAAAAAAGTCATATGCCACTTTGTTTCCTTTTAACAATGCACCTTTATGTTATAAGTGGTGGCAGCTCTGACAAAGCAGCATGTGACTGTATGAATGTGTATTGTCAATTAAAAAAAAAGACACAACCAATCCATTTGGATGCAGCCAGCCTGTTGATCTTCTGCATGCCATGACCACTACCTGCAAGCAGGATGTGAGCAGAAGTGGTGATTGATTAAGAACTCCTGACTGATAGATTTATTGGCCAAACTATGGTCCAGTCATGACTGTAAAGACCTTTTTTTTCAATGGTTAATGAAAGAGACTGATGCGTTTTCCGGGAGACCGAGTAAAATTGTGGTCATAGTTAGGCCTGGCTTGACAACACCTCTCTTGGCCTGGACATTTTGATAAACTCTCAATTCAAGATCTCAGACCACGAAATATGCAATTCACAAAATATGCTTTCCTTTTCCAAACCAGCTTGCCCTTGGCTTAGAAATGCAATGGCAGAGAACAAGAGGTCAAATATATGAAACTGAGTGTCGTGGAAGAAAAAAAAGAAAGAGAATATTTTGCGGGCAAAAATGTGTCCTCATTGACACTGTGTGTGTGTGTGTTAAGTGCCATCAAGTCGCTTCCGACTCATGGCAACCCTATGAATCAAAGTCCTCCAAAATGTCCTATCTTTGACAGCCTTGCTCAGATCTTGCAAAATGAGGGCCATGGCTTCCTTTGTGGAGTCAATCTATCTCTTGTTGGGTCTTCCTCTTTTCCTGCTGCCCTCAACTTTTCATAGCATGGCTGTCTTTTCTAGTGACTCTTGTCTTCTCATAATGTGACAAAA
This sequence comes from Euleptes europaea, assembly GCF_029931775.1. Classification (NCBI taxonomy): domain Eukaryota; kingdom Metazoa; phylum Chordata; class Lepidosauria; order Squamata; family Sphaerodactylidae; genus Euleptes; species Euleptes europaea. Next base: position 8,510,792 of record NC_079319.1, on the reverse strand, counting down.
ATACGATAGCCTCAGTTTAGTCATTTTCGCTTCTAGGGTCAAGTTCTGGTTTGATTTGATCTATAACCCTCTGATTTGTTTTTGGGGTTTTTTTTTTTTTTTTGGCAGTCCACGGTATCCATAACACTACCACAGCCCAAATCTGATTGGCTGAGCAGGCTGTGGCATCCTAAGTAAAGATGTGATCCTCGGCTGGCTAGGTTAACTTAATAAATCTTTTCAAGCAGATATAACTGGTGCGAAAGCAAAAGCATATGGCTTTGAACACGCATGGGGAAAATGTGCCAAAGAGTGAAAGGTTAAAGGCTTTTTAATGAAACCGTTCATGACCTTTAAAACAACAACTTTTGTATCAAAGGCTGGTAACGTGAAAATTCATTGCATCTTAAGTTCACACCTACAGTTTCAAAACGTATGCACATAAGGTGCGTCACACAAGCGTACTCCAAAAACGGCTTTTGTTCCCGCTGCCTGCTGGGCTTGTGAACGGCATTATTTTTTAGCCATCTTTTTAGCACAAGAACGCTTGCGAGTCACTGCTGTTCAAGTTTTTTTCCGGTCTTGTTCAGACCGCCGCAAAAGTGGTCTGAAAAAAAACAACACAGGGAAAATGTGAAGAAAAATCAGGACAGTGAGCGACAACCAGCAGCAATATTGTGTAGAAGGGAGGGGGGAAGATGCGGTTAAGATGCCAAGCTGGAAGAAAAACTCAGTGTGACAAGCCCAAATAAATGTTACTGGCTGCACCTCCTTGTTGATTGTACATAGGGTTGCCAGGTCCTGGTTGGGGAATACCTGGAGGTTTTAGAGGCGGAGCCTAAGGAGGGTAGGACTTGTTTTATGCTATCTTTACAGCAGATAAGGTACAACATATGTACAGCATACATCATTTTAATAGTCTAATGCACTGGTTCCCAACCAGGGGTCCGTGAGAACGAAATTAAGGTCCGCGAAACAAAGTTATAAACCCATAATAAATTAATATTTTCAATTAAATGTTCTCTATTATAAAAATATATATTCAAATATTATTCTAAGTTTAATGTTTAACTAACAGTTATGATTAAAGTTTATTTTCAAATTCTCAGAATTTTTATTTTGAACCTTGGGGTCCCTGCACCGAACAAAAAAGTCCTAGTGGTCCCTGGTCAAAAAAAGGTTGGGAACCACTGGTCTAATGTGTCATGTTGGTTAATTGATACAAAGGTAACATCAATAAAGTATGTATTTTACAGGGGAAGAATCAGTGTGAGGAAACAGAAAATGACACAAAAAGATGGAATCACATGTTCAGTTCACCTAACGAAGAAGCAAACTCAAATTGGCATGACCTCTGTATGCTGCTCCCAACTGGTCACAAGCCAGCACTTGACACTAGGATTGCCAGACTTCAGAGCATCTCCATGTCACGGGCAATATGATGATGTCACTTCCGGTGCACACGGGAAGTGACATTAACATGTCGCCTAGGATTGCCAACCTCCAGGTAGTAGCTGCAGATCACCTGCTATTACAACTGATCTCCAGATGATAGAGATTAGATACACCTGGAGAAAATGGCTGCTTTGCTAATTGGACTCTATGCCATTGAAGTCCCTCCCCTCCCCAAACCCCACCCTCCTCTGGCTCCGCCCCAAAATCCTCCCACTGGTTGCGAAAAGGGACCAGGCAACTTTAATGTTGCCAGAGACAGAGGCCTAGGCCTCAGTTTGCTGCCGGTAAGTTCATAGAATCATAGAATGATAAGAGTTGGAAGGAACCACCAGGGTAATCTAGTCCAACCCCCTGCACAATGCAGGAAATTCTCAACTACCTCCCCCAAACACCCCCAGTGACCCCTACTCCATGTCCAGAAGATGGACAAGATGCCCTCCCTCTCATGATCTGCCTAAGTTCATAGAGTCAGCATTGCTGACACATGACCATCTAGCCTCTGCTTAAAAACCTCCAGGGAAGGAGAGCTTACCACCTCCCAAGGAAGCCTGTTCCACTGAAGAACCACCTTAACTGTTAGAAAATTCTTCCTAGTGTCTAGACGGAAACTCTTTTGATTTAATTTCAACACGTTGGCTCTGGTCCGACCTTCTGGGGCAACAGAAAACAACTCATCCTCTATATGACAGCCCTTGAAGTACTTGAAGATGGTTATCATAGCCCCTCTCAGTCTTCTCCTTTTCAGGCTAAACATACCCCTCCTAGGTTTCCCCACTCCTGTCCCCCACCAGTTGCTAGGGGTACCTGGCAAGCCTGCTTGACAGTAGCCAGCTTTGCTAAACAGTTGTTGAAAATATGATGATTATTCTCAGTACCCCCTCAAAAGAAAACAACAGCCACATCAAGACAACCTTCTGAAACCCGTAGGTCTGGATCTGTGCGTTTCATGACCCGTCTCCTTGGGAATGGGCTGACGTTATTAGAAAGGGGGGGGGGATATCAATCATTTAGCTAATGGTTTTTTCCCTTTTTGTCATCAATTACCCTGAATGTCTCAGACGGAAGATCAGACGAGCCCTACCTCTGTACAGTCGCAATGCTGTCACGGCCACTAATAGAATTTTAAATCTTCCATTTGAGTGAAGTTCCTGCAGAGCCTCTTTCGCAACTGCCAATTAAGGGGAAGCTAATTTGTGTGATCTCGGGGGAATTAGCGATAGATTTTAATAAATGTGGTTCAGGGTCCCTCGTCTGATTCCGAGCCGTTCTTCTGACATTTGCAATGTGTTGGGCGCAATGTTCACTTTGACTCCTAATTATGAGTGGGGCTAAATAATATACGTGGATCTACAAACTGTGGGGTTAAAATAGCCCTTCGCTTTTCTTTTTTATTAATCATACACTGGGAGGGGGCGGGGGGGGGAGCAATTCCACCTGGCCTGAAAATGGAAGACTGGATGCTGAAATGGACTTGCATAGATCTGCTTTGAGATTATATATATATAATGGAACCCGCCCACACCAAAAAAGAAATCTCTGCTGTTTTCACTTGAAAATGCCTTTGTTGAGACTCAAATTGTGATTGTGTTAGCCAAATTGCTCAGTTATGAATATTTATATGGGGAATTAGCAAATCAGTAACTGGCAAATGACGTAACTAAGCAGGACATAACCTATGTATACCAAAGTCCATACCGTGACCACAAAACAAGGCGAAAGCAATGGAGTTACAATTAAAAAGGTTTTTACTTGATTATATGTTCACACACAAACAAAACAGATTCTCACAAAATACAAACAGAGCCTAGAGTATAAAAGGTATTAGAAGAAGAGACGTTTGCCAATGTGGCAAGGTCCCTTGAAGAGGGGCAATATTCACCTGATCCAGAAGAGGACGTCCAGGGTTCTGTGAGGCTAAAATAAGAGAAAAACGGGGGCTGGGGGCTCCCGGGGCTTGACCAGCAAGGTGAGAGGAATGCGTGGCAGGGCAGTGCTTACCCAAACAGAGTTACAGAAAGTATAGGAGGGTAAAAAAGAAGGTCTTGAATGTATGCGGGCATTCCCAGTTATACTCTTTCTGGGTTGGGGAAATGATGGGCTTACCCCCTCGTGGTTCCCAAAGTAGACAAAGGTGGACAAAAGACCTTAATGGTCGGCTGAAAGGTGTGGCAAGTGGCAATTTGGATGACTACAACTAAATCCATTGACTGCTCACATTCTGGGAGACTCAGGAGATGATAGTTGATGGGATTATCGGGTTGGAGACAAAGACGCGAACAGCTGTGTCCGGGCGAGTCACTTCCTAGATGCTGGAGGTGTGATCTCTCAGTGCTGATATCTCGATTCCTTCCGATGCGCCATCGATATGCAGATGGAGGAGGAGGTGCTGGCTACGTGTCTAGTTGTTCCTTGCGAAATGGCTTCTGCTGGAGACTCTAACGGGGTCACAGGAAAATGGATTCCCTCTAGTTCACTTGGAGGGCCTGCCTGCCCATGGTTCCTTTTTGCCAGTTTTGCTGGATGGGGCGGGAGCCCTCTCCATTGCATTTGGGGCTTGGGACACATCTGAAACGGTGGCGACACGTATCTGTGAGGTTGCCATGTAACATAATCCGGGAGATGTCAGGCTGTTATCTCGGTTTAGATGTTTCCTTTCGTTTCTCTGCTGAACCGTCCAGACTTCAAGGATGGCTTCACATACCAAAGCCTGGGAACGCCACTCCTGGGAAATAATGCTCTGTTTATGCTTTGTAATCTCCCGCCGTTTCTCTGCCTTATATTTCCAAGTAACGGGCAAGACAACTCATAGCTGTCATCTTATCCTCAATGCACTGTATTGCCTATTTGACCAGTAAAGCCATCTGCTTGGAATCTGATTGTCTCTGTGGTGATTTCTGGTTCGATGGGTCAAGAGCTCACAGGAGATGGCAATCATTTGGTAACAATTCTTTATTTATATTTATTTCTTGCAATGTTTTCTGCTTCCTTGTACCATTTCCCCCCTCCTCAATGCTCTTTGGGCATCATGCATTATGGGTAGGGTGGCCACTCTCCAGGAGGTGGCTGGAGATATTCTGCTATTACAGCTGATCTCCAGCCGATAGAGATTAGTTTCCCTGGAGAAAATGGCCGCTTTGGCAATTGGACTCTATGGATTGAAATCCCTCTCCAAACACTGCCCTCCTCAGACTCCACCCCAAAAACCTCCCACCGGTGGCAAAGAGGGACCTGGGAACCCTAACTCCCGACCGGGAGGCGCAGATCTGTTTGAAGACTCCCCCCCCCAGCCCTGCCGGGACTCCCGGCAGGGCTGGAAGGGGGTGTGTGGGGGTAGTCTTGGGGGGTGGTCTGGTCTTGCCAGCCCTGCCGGGAGTCCCGGCAGGGCTGGGGGGGGGTATTTAAATAGATCTGAGCCTCCCGGCTGGGAGGCCCAGATCTATTTAAAGGGCCCGCCGCGTGCCTCCAGGGAAGCTCCCTGGAGGCGCACTGTGGGTCTTCAAACAGATCTGTGCCTCCCGGCCGGGAGGCGCACATCTGTTGGAAGACCCCCCCCCAGCCCTGCCGGGACTCCCGGCAGGGCTGGAAGGGGGAGTGTGGGGGTGTGGGGGAGTCTTGGGGGGTGGTCTGGTCTTGCCAGCCCTGCTGGGAGTCCCGGCAGGGCTGGGGGGGATCTTTAAATAGATGTGCGCCTCCCAGCTGGGAGGCGCACATCTATTTAAAGGGCCCGCCGCGTGCCTCCAGGGAAGCTCCCTGGAGGCACGCGGCGGGCCTTCAAACAGATCTGCACCTCCCGGCCGGGAGGCGCAGATCTGTTTGAAGCCCCCACCCCAAGCCTTGCCGGGAGTCCCAGCAGGGCTGGCAAGACCAGACCACCCTCCAAGACTCCGGCAGGGAGTCCCGGCAGGGCTGGAAGGGGTGTGGGGGGGGGTCTGGGGGGAGTCTGGGGGTCTGTTTAAAGGGCCCCCGCGCGCCTTCAGGGAATCCCCCTGAAGGCGCGGGGGGGGTCGAATTCCCCCCCGAACTCAGGATCCCCCTGAATATCCGGGGATCTGAAGCGGGGGAGTTCGGACTTCGGCACGGTCTGAAATAAAACAGACCGAATTCAGCCGAATCTGAACTATACCGAATTTTTTTTTTCAACAGCCTTAATTGGATTTGTATATTAAGAGGGGACAAAATAGTTTCAGGTGGGTAGCCATTTTGGCCTGCAGCAGAAGAGCTTGATTCAAGTCCAGCGGCACCTTAGAGATCAACAAGATTTCCCGGGTATAAGCTTTTGAGAATCAAACCTCCCTTCATCAGGTACCAGTATCTTCGTCCATATCTGACTAAGGGAGCTTTGACTTTTGAAAGCTTATACCCTGGAAATCGTGTTGGTCTTTAAGGTGCTACCAGAGTCGAATCTTGTTCAAGGAACAAAATGGGGACCTTTTGCTCATTCCTACTCTAGAGAACCCTACACAAGTCCATACAAAGAGGGCAGATAGGGAGTGCTTGTTTATGGCATCCACATTTTGATTTGGGTGCTGGGCAAGTGAGTACCTGTTCTGCTAGGGAATGTCTTGTTCCTGGAAGTCTCAATCCAATCCCAGCATTGTTAGGCTATAGCTTGGCTTCCCATTTGTCTGGGCTTGGCAGGGGATGGCCTGCTCCCTGCCCCAATCTCCTGCCCTTGATAAATTGAGGAGTGGTAGAAAAATTGCCTTCCTAGTGAGACTCTGGGAATTTTCCCTAGTCTCTAAATTATTAACCATAGAGATTCCTACAGCATCACCAGGAAATTCTTACAGTATCACCAGGAAATGACATCATATCCTTCCCAACTTCCCTTTCACCAAGCTGCTGCCCCCCCCCAAAAAAAAAATCCCCTTGCATTTTCACAGGCAGTGTTGGGAACCCTAACTACAGTTCAGGCCAATACAGAGCACACATGCTTGAAAGAGTGGTGGGGTTAGAGTTTGTCAAGCGTTATGCCAAAAATAGTGGGCTCCGGGTGCGACCAGCGAACTGAGTAAAATTGGAGGTGAAGACTTTGGCAGACTACGTATATAGCTATGATGAAATCTGACAGGTAGAGTAATTAAAACATTGCAGCCCATCAGGAGGCAGATCCGTGATGGTACCGGGTAGTTCAGGAAAACAAAGTATACTGTTGTCTTTATTTTAAACCCTAGATATCCAAGATGGCCCCTTACACCTCTGGCTCCACCCTTGAACTTCCAAGTTTTCATGGTAGCTCCAACCCTGCTCTTTCAGATTATCTCATGGCTCTTCCTGTCAGGTTCATTCATAGCTTCAGGCATGACACGTCTGTCCTTTCCTCCTTTCTTTTATGAAACCAGTAATTTCTGTCTGTTGTCTACATCCATGGTTTATCAACTACAACTTCTGTCATGGGCTGAGGGTCCTAAAAAAAAAAAAGACAACCCTCCCCCCCCCAAAAAAAAGGCCTCTACCAGTCTCATTTCTACAATGGGTGTAGACATTTCTATTCTGGATGTGATTTTCAGTTTTGAAGCTGAGAATAGGCAATCCTAATAGAAAATGCCATTTCCCCAATATCAGTTGTCTCTGAAATATGAAAACGGTTCAGTTGAGAGCAAGACCTAGTGTTTCGCTGAACCCCCGAAAGCCTGATTTATACAAGCCCTCGAGTGTACAGGAAGAAAATCGACCACATTATGTCTGTTCATGGGGGAGGGGGGCACCTCTAGGTGAACAACACAGAAATGAATCTGAGATTTTCCCCCTCCACCTTGACAGCTGCCAGGATGTAATAAGCTCACGCTAGCGAAGAAAACCTTCTGCTTATGTCTTCTGCGACTCCAGTCTACGAAATGAGATTCCCTTTCCAGATCTTGCTGAGGACCTCTCGCTGGAGACAGAATTGGATTAGCCCAGGTGAGCCAGGGAAAGATACAGGAGATAATTCCTCCAGCATCCTGCAGGTCCAGCTGATGCGAGTCATTCACAGCTGCTGAAGAAGCTTAAGAGGAAATATCCGGCTAAATGAAGAAATAATTCCCCCAGTGTGCTTTAGGCAGGAATGGGAGATTTATCTATTTCAGTCTGAATTTAAAGTTGCTATCAGGGCCTGAACATTTCCTGGTGGAATAAAAGAAACCTGACAAACCAAAGAAAACAATAAAATCACCTAGTTCTGACTAAACTGAGGCTGTCGTATTTTGGTCACGTCATGAGACGACAAGAGTCACTGGAAAAGACCATCATGATAGGAAAAGTTGAGGGCCGCAGGAAAAGAGGAAGACCCAACAAGAGATGGATTGACTCAATAAAGGAAGCCACAGCCTTCAATTTGCAAGATGTGAGCAAGGCTGCCAAAGATAGGACATTTTGGAGGACTTTCATTCATAGGGTCGCCATGAGTCGGAAGCAACTTGACGGCACTTAACACACACACACACAGTTCTGGGAAATTGGCATGGTGGCCATTCTGTGAAAATTGACAAGGTGCTGATGGGAAGAACGTCTACGGTGTGTTGGACTGGTTTTGTGGCTGTGCTACTCACCCGCATGGAGGTTCTGAAAAGGGGTGGATCCACATGTGATTCTCACAGCACCCAGTTCTTCAGATCAAAGTCCACCACTCCAAACCACCGCTCTTAACCACCACACCACGCTTTACACAGCAACTGATTCAAATGTGGAATTTGCTGCCAGAGGATGTAGCAATGGCCACAGGCGTAGACAGCTTTAAAATAGGATTAGACAGATTCATGGTGGGGAGGTCTATCGGTGGCTAGTAGCCATGGAGCCTCCAAATTTAGAGGCAGTATGGAGATCAGTTGTAATAGCAGGGGATCTCCAGCTGCTGCAGTCATCTTGTTTGTGGCTTCCTAGAGGCACCTAGTTGGCCACTGTGTGAACAGACTGCTGGACTGGATGGGCCTTGGTCTGATCCAGCAGGGCCTTTCTTATGTTCTTATGAAATTATCCCTCTTTCAGGTGCTCTTATTTTCAGAGATGAAATGGCTGGTGATCATAGAGACTGCAGAGACAATCTGTCCTGTGATACCACCCTGACTGGGGAAGAATCTTCCTGGAGCTGTTCACTTGGCACTTGCTTAATTGAATTTTAGATACTATGTTAAAAATGTTTTATTGGCTGTCACTTTGGCTGTTAGTCTATTTAACATTGCTCTGCCTTAAAAGAATCGTGTATTGATTTTTTTTTTAAGCAGTTTTTGAGTATGGTTAACTGTGTGGTGTTGACTTTATGTTTGCTTTGCTGGTTTGGTGATCTGGTTTTATTATTCTCTATTTATTTTATTTTAAATGTTTCTTAGCCCCCTTTCTCCCTTGTAAACTCAAGGCAGCTTACAATATAAATAAAACTATTATAAAGGAACACAAGAAAAGAAGAGTTGGTTTTTATACCTCACTTTTTCTCTACCTTTAAGGAGTCTCAAACCGACATACAATCACCTTCCCTTCCTCTCCCCACAACAGACACCCTGCTGTTACCCGAATTGCTCTTTAAATGGGGAAATTAGCTGAGCAATCGGAAACTATGTATTTATAAAGCGGGATCTCAACCAACTATACCAGAGCCCATTAACTGTGACCTTCGAAATCAAGACAGAGGCAAAAGGATTCCAAGTTAAAAGTGTTTATGTTTTCTTTCATTCAATGGTGCAACACAAACATACACAGAGAATCTAAGAATACAGGTAGTAGGAAGAGACTTTTGCCAGATGGCAGGAATATTTTCATGGGATATACGGTACCTTTCCAGTAGTCCAGAGTTCCATAGGATCAAAAATGAATAAAGAGGGGGCCGTGGAGGTCTGGGATAAAAAGAGGGCAGGGGTAGCCCCCTGCATGCTCCAGCATGTCTGCTCACTCTGGCAGAGTGGCAAGCTGTATAAAATGGGAGGCCCTAAGGTAACAGTATGGGCTGTGGGCACCCCAGATATACTGTTTTTCTGGGGGTGGGGTGAGGGGATTTACCCCTCCTAGGTCCCCAGGTGACAAAAGGTGACAAAAAGGATTAATCTTCAGCTGCCGGGGTGGGGTAGTGAGAATTAAGAAATCTATTCTGATTCCAATGGCTTTTGCAAGCCGGGAGGAACTGGGAGATCGTTGCTGAAGTGATTAACATTCTCAAACAAAAGGCGCGATCTCTGCTAACGCCTGGGGACTGCTGCTGCATAGCTGGAAGGATGACTCATCACTGATATCAGGATCGCTGCTGATAGCCCATTAAGCTGCTGATGTTGCAATGGGAGAGGGGGGTGTTGGCACTGACTACGTGACTGTCTGCTTTCCACGACATGGCTGCTGCTGGAACAGGGTTTGCACAGGAACATGGAGTCTCTCAGGTTCACTGGAGGTTGCCCTTGCTTCTGCTTCCTAGCTGCCGGCTGCACGGAGCACACAGGAGCGGCCGTGTCAGTTTCAATGGAGCGCGCTGCGGCCGTCCCAGTAGCTTTTTGGGGCGGGCGCGCGGCTGGAAAAGTAGTCGTGTGCCTGCATATCGGGTTGCCATGTCCAGTCCGGGAGTTTAGGTGGCCCATATGCTTACAGGGCTGAGAGAATTCGGAGAGAACTGTGACTAGCCCAAGGTTACCCAGTAGGCTGCATTTGGAGGAGTGGGGAAGTGGAAGGGATTGTGATTGTAAGCTGCTTTGAGACTCCTTGTGTGTGTGCACATGTGTGTGTGTGTGAGAGAGAGAGAGAGAGAGAGAGATTTTGCTGTCAAGTCACAGCTGATTTATTGCGACCTTGTAGTCTTTTCAAGGCAAGAGATGTTCTGAGGTGGTGTGCGATTGCCTGCCTCCGCATGTGCTGAGAGAGTTCAGAGGGAACTGTGACTGGCCCAAGATCACCCAGCTGGCTTCATGTGGATGAGTGGGAAATCAAACCCGGTTCTCCTGATAATAGTCTGCCACTCTTTGGGAAGGAGTGGGAACAGTGAGAAGCATGTTTTTCTGATATGTAAATCATGAATCACTGATAGTATGTATTTTAGTGTTTATTGTCCTGTTATCTCAAATAAGATGGAGTTAACTCAAGCTGAATCTTTGCAAAGTAGTAATAGGTTTTTAAACTCATAGTAGAAATATAATTCAATAATTAATAAGCAATACTATAATTATTTACTTAAACTACCTGAGAAACCATCTACACACAGGGACAAATATAAATAGTTTGGCAATGTGTATAATTTAATTACTTATCATCATATATTGCCTATCCTTGTACCCACTGTTGAATTTTTTATCTTTTTCCAAGTAATGATATGTTTTCTATTATATGTTTATTTATGTTATCTCTAAAGGAGACCTTGGCATGAAGTCCTTCTATATATCATTTGTAGTAATCTCAGTTCTTTTTGTAATTTTTTAAATGTTTTGCTTTTATTAATATCACATAATAAAACATTTTTTTTAAAAAAATAGTCCGCCACTCTTAACTTCTACAACACGCTGGCTCTCTGAGACTCCATACAGTAGAGAAAAGCAGAATATAAAAACCAACTCTCCTCCTCCTCCTCCATCTCCTTCTTCTACAATACACCAACATGGTTACCCCTCTTCAATGATCCAATTCATAAATTCATAATCCAGGAGTATTCCAGGAGTATGTCAATTAACAAGTTCATAAACTAGGAATATTCCAAGAGTATGTCAATTACCAAGATCATAAACCAGGAGTATGCCAGGAGCATGCCAATTACCAAATTCATAAGCCAGGAGTATTCCAGGAATATGCCAATTATCAAGTTCATAAACCAGGAGTATCTCAGGAGTATGCAACTCACAAGATTCATAAACCCAAAGTATTCCTGGATTCAGTAATTCCTCACAACTTATTAGTTAGCAGTGCTGGACAAATGTGGATCTTGTTGTGTTCTCATAGCATCATTTGAATGTTCTCCCATGCAAAATCATCCCTGCATGCAGCAAATGCTCATAAAAGCGGAAATGCTAGACTTTCACCTGACAATCTGTTTTTCCACAGGCAAGGAGTTAGTGTTTTTGACTCTGCTACCCACCTCTGGGTTTGTAGCCTGAAATGAAAAACATGAATGCACTCAGCTGCCTTAGAGTCAGGCCTATCAAGGTCAGTATACAAGATCAGCCCTTGTACAAATCTATGGTGAGACCACACTTGGAATACAGTGTACAGTTCTGGTCACCACACCTAAAAAGGGATATTACAGCGCTTGAGAAGGTGCAGAAAAGAGCAACCAAAATGATTAGGGGACTAGAGCAACTGTCCTATGGGGAGCAGTTAAGACGCTTAGGGCTGTTTAGCTTAGAAAGAAGGCGGCTGAGGGGAGACATGATAGAGGTCTATAAAATTATGCATGGCTTGGAGAGAGTGGACAGGGAGAAGCTTTTCTCCCTCTCCCATAATACTAGAACACGGGGTCATCTGCTAAAGCTGGAGGGTGAGAGATTCAAAACAGATAAAAGGAAGTATTTTTTCACACAACGCATAGTTAAATTGTGGAACTCACTGCCCCAGGATGTGGTGATGGCTGCCAGCTTGGAGGGCTTTAAGAGGGGAGTGGACATATTCATGGAGGAGAGGGGTATTCCTGGCTATTAGTTAGAATGGATACTAGTCATGCTGCATACCTATTCTCTTTAGTATCAGAGGAGCATGCCTATTATGTTGGGTGCGGTGGAACACAGGCAGGATGGTGCTGCTGCAGTCGTCTTGTTTGTGGCATCCTACAGGCATCTGGTTGGCCACTGTGTGAACAGACTGCTGGACTTGATGGGCCTTGGTCTGATCCAGCAGGGCCTTTTTTATGTTCTTATGTTAGTATTACCTACTCTGATTGGCAGCAATTGTCCAGGGTGTCAGGTAGAGATCCTTCATATCACTTACCACCAGATCTTTTGACCTGGAAATGCTGGGGATTGAACATGGGTGTTTCTGCATGCAAAGGAGACGCTCCACCACTGAGCCACATCCCCTCCCCAAAGTGGCGCACTCCAGGAAAAGCTCTACGGTTTGCTCCTGACAATTGTCTAAGCTGGCAGCCAGAATCCAGGAACAAAGCCATTAACCAAAGCACTTCCCACAAGCATCTCTCATATGTAGGAGGCGAGGAGAGTCTGCCTGGTGAGGGTGTCAACTGACATCTGTCAGGCAAACAAATCTAAAATCCTGTCGACACCGCCGCTCCAAAGCCAGCTAAGCCTTCATAAAGATTACTCATGATCAGCTGGGATGATATTCTAATCACAAGTGTCAGAAAGAAGAGCTTGAGATCAAACAATACATAACATGCATATATATTACAAAAATCCCAGAAGACAGGCTCAAAGTCCACGAAAAATGATTAAAATATCCAGGCTCGATTGACTTGGGCCAGCCATACCTTCATCTTCCCCCATATGGAACTATCCAGCCACTCCAGTCATCTTGGATGCCTCCAGCACCTGAGGGACACAGGTGGCAACCCAAGAAATGGCCTTCTTGGTCGTGGCAACGAAACTTTGGAACTCCCTCCCCAGAGAGATTTGTGTGTCTCCCCCTATCGTTGTCTTCCACCAGCTGATGAAGACTTCTTTGTTTTGTTTGGTGTACTCCCAGGAACTCTTATTGGACCTCATCTCAGATTTAGGGTTGCCAACCTCCAGGTAGTGGCTGGAGATCTCCTGCTATTACAACTGACCTCCAGCCGATAGAGATCAGTTCACCTGGAGAAAATGGCCTCTTTGACAATTGGACTCTATGGCATTCAAGTACCTCCCCTCTCCAAGTCCTGCCCTCCTCAGGTTCTGTCCCCAAAATCTCCAGATATTTCCCAGCCCAGAACTGGCAATCCTACTCAAGTTGTGTTGTTGCCTGTGTTTGTATGTCTGTATCTTTTTATTGAATTATGCAAATATTTGTATATTCCTTATTTTAAATGCTGCTTTCATGTTTTAATGTTTTGGTGTTTACAGTCAAGGGAACCCTATTTGGGCAGAAAGGTGGCTTAGAAATATTTAAAACAACAAGGAAGTAGGGGCTTCAAATCCCTGTATGGCTATGAAATTGTCCCCAGGTAAGTGCTTGAACATCCATAGGATCCAAATCAGTTGTGTGTGTTTTTTCCCTATTGACACTGTAATGTTCAGTCCCCTCTCGCAGTGCCAGCATGGTTAAGAGCAGTGGACTCTAATCCGGAGGACCGGGTTTGATTCTCCACTCCTCCACATGAGTGGCAGACTCTAATCGGGTGAACAGGTTGGTTTCCCCACTACAGATGAAGCCAGCTGGGTGACCTTGGGCTAGTCACAGTTCTCTCTGAACTCTCTCAGCCCCACCTCTAGGGTTGCCAACCTCCACATACTAGCTGGAGATCTCCTGCTGTTACAACTGATCTCCAGCCGATAGAGATCAGTTCATCTGGAGAAAATGGCCACTTTGGCAATTGGCCTCTATGGCACTCTCCCCCAAACTCCACCCTCCTCAGGTTCTGCCCCCCAAACCTGGGACTTATCTATCTCTAAACTACAGTATATTTCCAGGATTTTGGATAGAAGTATTTCACATGACCAATTGTCTGGTTCCCCCCCTTTGTTTTTTTTTTTAACTGGAGATGCTGAGGATTGAACCTGAGACTTCTGCAGGTCAAGCAGAGGCTCTTCCACTGAGCCATGGTCCCCTCCCCAAGGCAAAACAAAAGGAAAGTTTGTAGGGATAGTGGGTTGCTCTGATACATCATTAGATGTCAGCATATATCCACAGGGAGGGGCTGTGGCTCAATGGTAGAGCATTTGCTTGGCATGCAGAAGGTCCCAGGTGGTCCAATCTCCAGCATCTCCAGTTAAAGGGACTAGGCAAGTAGGTGATTTGAAAGACCTCTACCTGAGACCCTGGAGAGCCACTGCCGGTCTGAGTAAACAATACTGATTTTGATGGACCAAGGGTCTGATTCAGTATAAGGCAGCTTCTTGTGTTCATGTGTTCATATGAAACTGATTTCCTACAAACTCATTTTATGACATGCAAGAGATATCCTCCATGTAGAACCTTGCCGGTATGCTCCGGGAGGCTGTTGCAAAATTTCCATTAGCGTCTGTATCATTAGCCCTCCTCCCCTCTTTTTCTTTGCTGGGTTGAATCTCTGGCAATTTTGGACAGCTCTGGGCTGATAACTGGCAAATAAGTCGTTGGAGCAGATGGCTTTTATTTATTTATTTTATAAGAAGAGTGTCAAAGGTGGCTGGGAAGGAAAGGAACAGCCCGTTTCTGTTCCTTTCAGCTATATCGCAAGCAAGGAAAAAAGGACAGGAAATGGGCATTCAGTACTTCCAGATGTGCTTCTGTGACTCCAAGAGAAAGAACAAGAAAAAGGGAAGAAAAGAAAAACAAGCAGGTGTGAAAATTAGGGCTGAGATAGAGGCATGATTTTCAAAAATGCCTTCATAAGTAAGGTGCCTCTCTTGGATTTTTTTGGGCGGGAGGGAGATTGTCTCAAAATGAATGAATGTATTTACCTATTTAGAAAGCATTATATTAGTTAGGCCCTGACCTGGATGTTCCAGGCTAGCAGGATCACATCAGTTCTTGGAAGCTAAGCGGGGTCAGCCCTGGTTAGTATTTGGATGGGAGACAACCAAGGAATACCAGAGTTGCTATGCAGAGGCAAGCAATGGCAAACCACCTCTGGATGTCTCATGCCTTGAAAACCCTATGAGTTCGCCACAAGTTGGTTGTGACTTGACGGCACGTTCCGCCACCATATTAGTTAGGTTTTGGTTGCCCTCACCCTCTCGATTGGCTAGTATCTCCCATGTGACCCACTTAGAAACCACGGCCAACACTCTAAATCAGCTGGCCCTAAATGACACCGTCAGAAAGTCTAGGCAGTACAGCTGCATACTTCTATGAGGTCATCATAGGGAATACGTGATCCCTGATGGGCTGAGATCACCCGTTGAACAACTGTAACACACACAAGGATGAACTCATCAAAGGCAAACTTTGTAAATAGAAAGCATGGGTAGGGTTGCCAACCTCCAGGTAGTAGCTGGAGATCTCCGGCTATTACAACTGATCTCCAGCCAATAGACATCAGTTCCCCTGGAGAAAATGGCGCTTTGGCAATTGGACTCTGTGGCATTGAAATCCCTTCCCTCCCCAAACCCTGCCCTCCTTGGGCTCCAGAGCTAGTGTGGTGTAGTGGTTAAGTGCGGTGGTTTAGAGTGGTGGACTCAATCTGGAGAAACTGGTTTGATTCCCCACTCCTCCACACGAGCGGCAGAGGCTAATCTGGTGAACTGGATTTGTTTCACCACTCCTCCACATGAAGCCTGCTGGGTGAGCTTGGGCTAGTCACACTCTCTCAGCCTCACCCACCTCACAGGGTGTCTGTTGTGGGGAGGAGAAGGGAAGGTAATTGTAAGCCTGTTTGAGTCTCCCTTAAGTGGTAGAGAAAGTCAGCATATAAAAACCAACTCGTCTTCTTCTTCTTCCACCCCAAAAACCTCTTGCTAGTGGCAAAGAGGGTCCCAGCAACCCTATCAATGGCATCATAACCCACTGAAATCCCTCCCCCTCCTAGCCTCACCTTCCTCAGGCTCCACCCCCAAAATCTCCAGCTATTTCCCAACCCGGAGCTGGCAGTCCTAATTCAGCTAGTTTATTTATTTAACTGTATTCAATTTACATAAATGGCTGATCTTCATCACTGCTGATTTCAATAAGATGGCGATTTTGAGCATGGGCTGGGCTGGGCATCCACATGGATTGTCTTCTGGCCAGATCCCTCCTGGCTCCAAACTTGGCCGGCATTTACCGCCAGCCTGGCCTATCACCGCCTGCATATCCCTATGTGCGGAGAGGCGCCCAGCTTCATCCATCTCACTTGATGTGCCACAAGGCCACTACCAGGTTCAAAAGATGCTGTTCAGTGCCAAGGGCACTCCTTCACAGTGCACCCAGCAGCAAGGCATGCGATGCTCTGCCCCGGACACACCCTCCATCATGTGGATGTCTCAGAGTGGTGGACTCTAATCTGGAAAACTGGGTTTGATTCCCCACTCCTCCACATGAAGCCTGCTGGGTGACCTTGGGTGACCTGTCAGCCTCACCTCCCTCACAAGGTGTCTATTGTGGGTAGGGGAAAGGAAGGAGATTGTAAAAACCCACTCCTCCTCCTCCTACTCCTCCTCTTCTTCTCCTCCTCCTCCTCCTCTTCCTTGCTTATTAATCCTACCTATCCAAAGCAACCCACACTATTCTTGCCAACTAGCTGCAGCTTAACCAGTTATAAATACCAGACCTATTTAACGGGGGAAAACCCATTCCAAAGAAACAGCATGGTGCGGATGAAAAAGAGTCTCAGACACAACCAGTTTCCAACCCCACCTCCCAATCCTGCTCAGCCTTATATAGTGCCCACTAATCCCATGCTGCTCCTGGGGAGGTCAGCTGCACCAAGAAGCCTGAAAGTGAGAGGGAGCCGCAGGCAAAACTGCTAGCTGCCCTTGTCTTTGTATTTGGTTAAAGCCCCATCCAATGCATCTCCAGTTAAAGGGACTAGGCAAGTAGGTGATGTGAAAGACCCCTGCCTGAGACCCTGGAGAGCCACTGCCCGTCTGAGTAGACAATACTGACTTTGATGGATCAAGGGTCTGATTCAGTATAAGGCAGCTTCATGTGTTCATGTGAGATGTGTACTTTTATACTGGCAAGACTGCCATCATTATAGTTTATGTTCTAGCTTGTGACTTTTCTGATTCACTTCCGATTCTTGAAGGAACCAACCAGTAAACTGATTCAGCTGACCTGAACACATTTCAGGGAACTAGCTTTGAATGAAAAGAAATGCCAGTTTGGCTTATTACACACTGTGTTCTTTAAAAGGGGAGCAGATGGCACACTTCATGTCAGTTGTAAACGTGCCCCGCGTGAGTTAGAAACTCAATCCCCTTTTAAAACATGGAACTCCGGCTTCCAGTACATCCAAACTATGCACAACATACCACATGGGAAGCCGAACTGGGAGTCTAATCACGACTGGATGGCCAACTGGAACCCCCCTCCACAAGCCACTGACTTGCTGTCCGTCTTCCATCCTTGATACCATTCGTTCTTCAAGCTGTTTCCTAACTCCCGTCTGGGCTCCCGTTGTTCATCGTCTGGCTCAGCAAAGCCTGCAGCCATTAAGATGTTTTCTTCCTTGGCAGAGGCAAGACTCCGTTGCTGAGATCAGGTCTCCAGCTCTTGGAAGAAAGCGTTTGCAGAGCGCTTGGTCTTTTTCATAGGTGACTCGGTTGGCAGGCTCCGCTGATGGCGGTTTACGATTTAGGACTTTTGTTCGGGGCTGTTGTAAGAGCATCTGTCTTGCTGGGTCCTTCCTTTAGGGTTGCCAGATTGCTCTCTTTTCTCTCCCCCTTTTCCCCCTCTTTGATTATGAGGCCTTTCTTTTGCAATCAATGGACTGCATTCCTTCTGATGTTCGTTTTCAATGCCAGTCCTTTCTGAGTGGGGATTACAGCGCTGACGAAAAAAAGATGAGAAGCATTAGACCTTAGCTTTTGCAAGCGACGCTGTTTAGCCATCCATCCATTCCCCTCTTTGATCTTAAAGCCGCCCCAGCTGCATTGGATGGGGCTATTGGCAGGTAGGCCAGCCCTGAAGGAAACAAAATAAAATCAGCTGCATCAAAGAGAGCCAGCATGGTCTAGTGGTTAAGAGAAGTGGACTCTAATCTGGAGAACTGGGTTTGGTTCCCCACTCCTCCACCTGAAGCCTGCTGGGTGACCTTGGGCCAGTCACAGTTCTCTCAGAACTCTCTCAGCCCCACCTACCTCACAAGGTGCCTCTTGTGGGGAGAGGAAGCGACTGTGATTGGAGGCCACTTTGAGACCCCTTACCATAGAGAAAAGTGGGGTATAAAAACCAACTCTTTTTCTTCTTCATGTGCCCACCAGCCTGTGTCAGAATTCCAAAGATCCCCACAGGATCAAAAAGGTTAGGGACCACTGCTGAAGAAGAAGACATTAAAATGGATTGAGTCTTAGGGTAGACAACCTCCCTCTACTTCATGGAATCCAAGCAGTCTCTTAAGGTAGAGAAAAGCAGAGTATAAAATCCAACTCTTCTTCTTCTTCTCCTCCTCCTCCTCCCTCCTCCTCCTCCTCCTCCTAAACTCACCAAATTGATTATAATACCTTTGGTAATGTTCTTTGATTCATGGACAGATGAAGTTGCTTAAACTCAAACAAGCAATTGGTCCATTAAGGTCAATATTAAACTTGTTTAACAGTGGAATCAGCTACCTACGGAGGTGGTGAGCTCCCCTTCACTGGCTGTCTTCAAGCAATGGCTGGACAAACACGTGGCAGAGATGGTCTAGGCTGCTCCTGCATTCAGCAGGGGGTTGGACTAGATGGCCTCTATGGGCCCTTCCAACTCTATGTTTCTATGATTCGAATATTATGTACTCACACTGATTCTCCATGGATTCAGGCAGAGGGTCTCTCATGTCACCTACTACCTGGTCCTTTTAACTGGAGATACCAGGGACTGAACCCTGTAGAATAGAGGTCCCCACCATGGTGCCCATGAGTGCCATGGTGCCTGTGGACACCTTTCCTAGCCCCCACCAAGCGTTTTCAGAAAGTGGGTGGGGTATGGGGCCAGTACAGCTTCTGATTGGCCTTTGGAGAGCAGATTTTCTGTGCGGACTAAAATAACACTGCTTCAGCAGCAGCTGTTGCTGTTATTCTCTGTTGCTTTTATGCTCTCTATCACTCCTCTGTGTGTGTGTGTGTGTCTACACACAAATATATTTAATGACCACAATTCTTCCCTGTCCTTGGACTTCCTCTGGGTGTGTTTGTGTGGCTTTGCCTTCTGCAGCAGCCATTTTGTGGTGTAGTGGTTAAAAATCAACTCTTCTTCGTGAGCTCAACAGCCTGTGCCAGAATGCCAGAGATGCTCACAGGCTCAAAAAAGGTCGGGGACCCCTGTTGCAGAAGATGAGGTCAAAGTGGATCGCCCCTTAGTGCAGACCACCTCCCTCTACTTCGTGGAAGCCAACCAGTCTGTGTAGAACTGAAATGTGAAATCTTACATTCAAAATGCTGCCTAATTCAACGGTGAATCAATTTATCCTCTCAACGATAGAATTTAACCCGAGAGCGCTAATAGCGATCGGGCCTCGAGTTTTGCTGCCAACACAGCTCTGGTAACTATCTACCTCATAAAACACTTAAGAAAGATAATTAGTGTTTCAATTAAATGGCCTATCATTGTTCTAAAACACTCATGCGAAAATGATCATTCTTTTCCTGCGCTTCATAATTGCTCTATTATATGTCTTTAGAAGCGCCAACCATCTGAGGTGAAGTGGAATTTATATAAAATATGCTCGGTAACCCCCTCCCCCTTACTTTCTAATTTTAGTTACTGTTCTGGGGTTTGATATACATTTTTTTAAAAATCCATTGACTGCTTCAGCTTTATGAACCAGTGTTCAGCTGTCATGGATTCCTGCCATGGAATCCTAGGATCATAGAGTTGGAAGGGGCCAAACAGGCCATCTAGTCCAACCCCCTGCTCAACGCAGGATCAGCCTAGAGCATCCCTGACAAGTTTTTGTCCAGCCTCTGCTTAAAGACTGCCAGGGAGGGGGAGCTCACCACCTCCCTAGGGAGCTGATTCCACTGTTTATTTAGTTAATTATCACATATTTACCCCACCTTCCCCAGCCCAAAGGCCAAGCTCAGAGCCAGCGTGGTGCAATAGTTAACAGCGGTGGTTTGGAGAGGTGGACTCTGTTCTGGAGAACCGGGTTTGATTTCCCCACTCCTCCACGTGAGTGTTGGAGGCTAATCTGGTGAACTGGATTTGTTTCCCCATTCCTACACATGAAGCCAGCTGGGTGACCTAGGGCTAGTCACAGCTCTATCAGAGCTCTCTCAGCCTCACCTACCTCACAGGGTGTCTGTTGTGCGGAGGGGAAGGGAAGGTGATTGTAAGCCGGTTTGAGTCTTCCTTAAGTGGTAGAGAAAATCGGCATATAAAAACCAACTCTTCTTCTTCTTCTTCTTCTTCTTCTTCTTCTTCTTCTTCTTCTTCTTCTTCTTCTTCTTTGTCTGAGACCACCTGGAACCAAAAGCTGACCTGAGTTCAGAGGAAGAAATGGGATGGCGACTTTCGAAGGAGGAGAAATAAACAAGGTGGCCCCAGAAAATGCATTTCTCCATTTGGATTTCATTGTTCATTTCGTCCATCTACTTCTCATTCTTTGTGCTGTTTTCCCTCTCGTCTTAACAGTTTGCCTTTATTCTAAAAATAAGTGTCACAACTGTGAATATAATTGCATCCAATCGACAACACCATGTGTATGCACCATTTCAAAGTGGGTGCTTCCCCCTCCCCAAATTGCTCACTTTTTACCGATCGCTTCCCATGGCAGTCTGCTTCGAAGACCACGCTGCTCTTCTACAAGGGAATGATTCATGGCTCCCTTTTCCTCTCCCACCACATTGTCCTCGATGATGACTGGCGTTCTGCTGAAACTGGGGAAATTGGCAAGGGACTGCCTTGGCAAGGGACACCATATTTAACATTTCCTCGGTAAGCCAGCAAGTCAAAACGAACGCAGGGCTTTCAGCTTGAAATGGAAAGTAGGTGGTTTGAAGCTCTCTTCTTGGGGATGGCAGCTCAAGCATCTGCTTCATAAGCCTTCTTTTAGAGCTCATGCATTGTTAATTCAGTGCTTCTCAGGGTTTAATTTTGTGCCAGGGTTTCCACTTTGGAACATACGAAAGAAGGACAGATTAAAGTAACGGGAACATATTCATAGTGCGTTTCCTTCATTGTTGAGAAAAGTACATGGAGTTTCTACACAAGAGTTGGTTTTAATACTCTGATTTTCTCTGCCTTTAAGGAGTCTCAAACCGGCTTACAATCACCTTCCCTCATGTGGAGGAGTGGGGAATCAAACCCGGTTCTCCAGATCAGACTCCACCGCTCCAGAAATTAAACTCTGGTGTCTCTGTCAGGAATTAGGTGTGGCTCATGTTTCTGCCTTTTTATGATGTACAATCCCTTCCTCTCCCCGCAACAGGCACCTTGTGAGGTAGGTGGGTCTGAGAGACTTCTGAGAAAACTGTGACTGGCCCAAGGTCACCCAGAAGGCTTCATGTGTAGGACTGCAAGCTCCAGTTTGGGAAATACCTGGATATTTTAGGGGTGGAGCCTGAGGAGAATGGGGTTTGGTGGAGGGAGGGACTTCAGTGGGGTATAATGCCATAGAGTCCAGCTTTCAAGGCAGCCTTTTTCTCCAGGTGAACCAATCGCTGTCACCTGGAGATCAGTTGTAATAGCGGGAGATCTCCAACCACCACCTTGGAGGTTGGAAACCCTACTTCATATGGAGGAGCGGGGAATCAAACCTGGTCCTCCCGATTGGAGTACTCTGCTGTTAACCACTACACCATGGTGGTAACCAGAGGAGTGACAGCAGGATAAATGTGTCATGCATGCTCTGCCTAAAGTATGCATGCCAAAGTATGCATGTCAAAAGCATAGATCTCATTACTGTAGTGGTGTACTGGTTAAGAGTGGTGGTTTGGAGCAGTGGACTTTGATCTGGAGAACCGGGTTTGATTCCCCACTCTTCCACATGACCGGCAGACACTAATCTGGTGAACTGGATTTGTTTCCCCTCTCCTACACACGAAGCCAGCTGGGTGACCTTGGCTAGTCACAGCTCTGTTAGAGCTCTCTCAGCCCCACCTACCTCACAGGGTGTCTGTTGTGGGGAGAGGAAAGGAAGATGATTGAAAGCCAGTTTGAGTCTCCTTTAAGTGGTAGAGAAGGTCGGCATATAAAAAACAACTCTTCTTTAAAAAAAAACCTGGAAGGGTAATCCCTTGGTATATGTGCATATTCCTTTTGGGGAAAAGACTTTTAAAATAATCTTAGCAACCCCATTATACCTGGCATCCCAGTAGCAAAGAGCTACAAATCTGGCACACAAAATCTACATAATTCTCTTCCCACATATATTTTTTATTATTAACAAGGTATTTTATTTTACGGAGTTCACTAGTCGGGAAGTACATTATAATTACAGATTACCAACTAATTAGAGAGTTATTTATGCCTGAAGATTATGTGCTAATTATACATGACGTTATTATGGAAGGGGTGGGGGGGACCTGGCAAGCCCTATGGAAAGCAATTACCATAAAATTAGGAGATGTGATTTGATGTTATGATTATTTCTGCCGTATGAAAGGAGAACTTGCCCAAAAAAATCTGACCCAGGCTGTACATCACTTTGATTTTTAAAATAAGATGGACAGAATGCCAACAAAGGTGGCACACTTTATTCTTCGATACTTGAACAGCCGAAGCTGCCTTATACTGAATCAGACCCTTGGTCCATCAAAGTCAGTATTGTTGTTGCCTCGTTATTATTTTGCCGGTTCCAACACTCAGTTTCCCCCAATTCCTGCTGAGCCTGACCTCAAAAAGTATTGCAGGGATGCCAAAATGGTTGTTCACCATTAAGAGCCATCATGGGGTACTTATTTATTTGTTTGCTTATTTTAGACTCTGTTTCTCCCCATTGGAGTGGCTACATCATTCTTCTCATCTCCATCTTATACTCACAACGACCCTATGAGATAAGTCAGGCTTAGAGTATGTGGTTGGCCCAAGGTGTAGTGGTTACAGTGGGAGGGGCCGTGGCTCAGTGGCAGAGCATCTGCTTGGCATGCAGACGGTCCCAGGTTCAATCCCCGGCATCTCCAGTTAAAGGGACCAGGCAAGTAGGTGATGTGAAAGACCTCTGCCTGAGACCCTGGAGAGCCGCTGCAGGTCTGAGTAGACAATACCGACTTTGAAGGACCAAGGGTCTGATTCAGTATGAGGCAGCTTCGTGTGTTTGTGTGTTCATCTATGGCCAGGAACCAGAACAGCATGCTCAGGTAGGCTTGCCAACCTCCAAGTGGTGCCTGGAGATTTCCTGAGATTACAACATTTCCAGGTAATAGAGATTCCGTTCACCTGGAAAAAAAGGCCAGTTTGGAAGGTGGTCTACCCCACTGAGGTCACTGCCCTCCCTAAACCCCACCCTCCAAAGGCTCCACCCCCAAAATCTCCATGTATTTCCCAACCCAGAGGTGGCACCCCTGTGGTTCAGGTCTTGCAAACTGAGGGTCATGACTTTCTTGATGGAGACAGTCCATCTCAAGTTGGGTCTTCCTCTTTTCCTGCTGCCTTCGACTTTTCCTAGCATCATTGACTTTTCCAGTAAGACTTGTCTTGTCTTGCCAGTGTGGCGTAGTGGTTAAGAGCGGCGGTTTGGCGTGGTGGACTCTGATCTGGTGAACTGGGTTGGTTTCACCACTCCTTCAAATGAAGCCAGTTGGGTTACCTTGGGCTAGTCACAGCTCTCTCAGCCCCACCTACTTCACAGGTTGCCTGTTGTGGGGAGGGGAAGGTGATTGTAAGCTGGTTTGGTTCTCCCTTAAGTAGTAAAGTGGGCATATAAAAAACACCTCTTCTTCTTCTCCTCCTCCTCGTAATGTAATGGAAGTACAATATTTTCAGATTAGTCATTTTAGCATCTAGGCAGAGTTCAGGCACTATTTTGTCTAGAACCCACTGCTTTATCTTTTTGGCAGTCCACGGTATCCATAAGACTCTTCTCAAACACCACCACTGGCCTAAGGAATGGCAAAGCTCCCCCCCACACATGAACAACAATTCTCAAGCATCAATGTGAGAACATGCATACACAAAAACGATTTAGGCACTTGAGGTTGCATTCCAGATGTTTATAGGTTTCAAAGATAAACGTTGGTTCTGCCAAATTCTCACTGTAGGACACGTGTGTCATTCCCCTAATCTCTTTTTAAAGTAGACATTTCCAGGGAATCAGCAGTAAATCAGTTTAAATCACAGTACTTTGGCGTAACGGGGTAGGGGATTGGGGGAATCTTGTAAAAATGTATGTGCCAATTTTGGCAATTACACTTGTTCTCATTAACTAACACATTTTTTCCTTGCGCCCAGTTTTAGCAGCCATCTTGTCGGAAGTTGATTTATTCCTTTGAAAATTTCATGAGTTCTAATGGAACTCCGGTCTGTTTCTTATTTGGCTCATTTGTAGGGACAAATGAGGTTTCACATCTCGCAATGCAGACCAATAAAAATGCCCCACAAGAGCTGTAAACTTTTGATTTGTATTTGTCACCCAGAGAAGGTGGGGAAAAAGTAATTATGCATTTTGAGAACATGTCAGCCCTTGGCCCACAGAACCAGAAATCACCACAAAGTCGTATAGAGTCCAAACAGATGGTTTTTACTGATCAAATAGGCATACAGTGCAAACGAATAAAATGACAGCTATGAAAGGCTCACTAGCTGGGAGATATTATAAGGCAGTAAAGGCGGGAGATTACACGCAGGAATACAGTTTCCCAGGAGCTGAGTTCCCAGGCTTAGGCATGCGACCTTGGGGGGCAGACAATACAGCACAGAGACAGAGGCAATAACGAAACCGAGATAGCAGCCTGACATTCTGCTCCCCTCAAGGCCCCCTCCCAGTTCGCAAGGGGGCTGGTCTGGTCGGGTAAGCAATGTGAAAGGCGTCGACGAGGTCGGGGGCGGAGACATCCCGTGCGCGCACCCATTCGTCATAGGCAGGGGGGAAATGTTTCCAACGAACTAGATATTGGAGAGTGCCATGGTGAATACGGGAGTCAAGGATCTTGGAGACTTCGAAGTGTTCTTCCCCCCCCACCATGATGGGTTGCGCAGGCGGTGGGTCCGGATGCCACCGTGGAGAAGCAATATGGGGTTTGAGGAGGCTTATGTGGAAAACAGGATGCACACGCCTCAAGGATTTGGGGAGAGCCAGTTCCACTGTGACAGGGTTTATGACCCGAGTAATGGGGAAAGGGCCAATGAATTTGGCGCTGAGTTTATGGCACGGTTGGGTGGAACGGAGGTTTTTGGTGGAAAGGTAAACCAAAGCACCCACTTGCAGATCACCCCCGGGGGAGCGATGTTTATCAGCTTGCGCTTTGTATTTACGTTTGGCCCGGTCGAGGTTGCTAACAAGCCAGGGCCAAGTGGTACGGAGGGCGTGTGCCCAGGAGGCAATGTCGGGGTTCCCCTCCCCCTCTACATCATCTGTAGGAACGATGGGACTGAAATCTTGTCCATACACAGCAAAAAACGGGCTAAAACCTGTGGATTGATGCATGGCATTATTGTAGGCATATTCTGCTAAAGGTAACAGTTCCACCCAGTTATCCTGGTGGTAGTTAACATAACAACGCAAATAACATTCGAGTACAGCATTGACACGTTCAGTTTGACCATCAGTTTGAGGATGGTATGCACTAGACAATCCCTGTTCCACCCCCACCAACTTGAGGAAAGCTTTCCAAAACTTAGAAACGAAACCACTTCCGCGGTCACAAATTATTTTACGCGGAAACGAATGTAAACGAAATATATGCGTCACGAAGAGGCGGGCCAGTTTCTGAGCAGAGGGGATCCCTGCACATGGAATCAAATGTATTTGCTTAGAAAACAAATCAGTAACAACCCACAACACAGTTTTACCCCCACTGAGAGGGAGATCAGTCATGAAGTCCATAGCAATCACTTCCCAAGGTCTGCTGGGCGTTTCAAGAGGTTGTAGCAGTCCCGGGGGTTTGCCCTGCGAACGTTTCGCAGCGGCACAAACGGGACAACTGCGGATGAAGGAGTCAATGTCGGAACGCATTCCCCCCCACCAGAACTGTCTGCGCAATAAGTGAAGGGTCTTCAGAAACCCAAAGTGCCCAGCTGTTTTGGCTCCATGAGCTAAATGTAAAACGTCCTTCCGGAGAGCTTTGGGTACATACAATTTTGAGTCTTTGTACCAGGACCCCCCTTGTTGCAAAACACCAGGAGGTAGGGTATGAGCGGAACGTTCTAAAAGGCACTGGTCCCGAAGGACAGTTAAAAAGGATTCGGAGATGGGGAGTTTGGAGGGAGCCCCCCCGTCGGTCCTGGAGATCTGAGAAATAGTTATAGGGTTAGTGCTTACGTGTGGCGCGCAGACTGCAGGCGGCTGAGCGGTCGGAGGGGTAGGAGGGGCGGGAACTCCGGTCTGTTGCGGTGGCGGCTGGGCAGCCGGTTGGGCTGGCGGAGCTTGCAAGTTAGGGAAGGTGTGTTGATGCTGGGATCGGGTTTGCACAGCCAGCATAGGTAGGGCCCCACGTTGCATAGGGGTGAACAGAGAGTTGGTGGGTCTTTCGAGTTTTACCGGATATTGTGGTAAACGGGAGAGAGCATCCGCGAGAACGTTCTGCTTCCCAGGGACGTGCTTCAGGGTGAAACGGAACTGAGCAAAGAACTCCGCCCACCGTTGTTGTTTCGCCGATAGCTTATGGGACCCCGTGAGGGCAGCTAGATTTTTGTGATCGGTCCAAACTTCAAAGGGTACTTTAGACCCTTCTAAGAATTGCCGCCATAAAGTCAGTGCATGATGAACTGCAGAGGCCTCTTTCTCCCAGATGGGCCAGTTCAATTGAGCGTGCGCAAATTTTTTTGAAAAGTAAGCGCAAGGGTGAAGAAGACCGTCCGGTCCTTGCTGGAGGAGAGCCCCTCCCATGGCTACATCGGAAGCATCGACTTGCACAATGAACATTTGATTTGGGTCTGGGTGCCGTAGCACCGGCTCCGAAGTGAAGAGGCGTTTGAGGGCCAGAAAGGCGGCTTGGCATTGCTCAGTCCATAGGATTTTTGCGGAGGGCAAGGCAGCCGAGCTTACTTTTCCTTTCGTTTTCAGCAGGTCCGTAATGGGTAGAGCCACTTGGGCGAAGTTAGGGATGAATCCCCGATAGAAGTTTGCAAACCCCAGAAATTGCTGTACTTGCTTACGGTTGGTGGGGGGAGTCCAATCGAGGACGGCTTGGACTTTGGCGGGGTCCATGCGAAGACCTTGGTGGGAGATGATGTATCCCAAAAACGTGAGTTTGCTTTGGTGAAATTCACACTTAGCTAGTTTAGCGAACAGTTGATGGTTACGCAGGCGTTGTAGAACTTCTCTGACCAGAGTCACATGCTCGTCCATAGTTTTCGAATAAATGAGAATGTCATCTAAGTAGACCACCACCCCACGATATAGAAGGTCATGTAGGATTTCATTGATGAGTTGCATGAAGACCCCCGGGGCCCCTTTTAATCCGAACGGCATTACAAGGAATTCATACATTCCGAAACAGCTAGAGAAGGCAGTGAGGTGTTCATCTCCTTCGCGGATACGGACTCGGTAGTAGGCTTCTACCAAGTCTAATTTAGAGAACACACGGCCTTCCTGTAATTGTCCCAAAATATCCGATATTAATGGGATAGGATAGGCGTTGGTCTGGGTAACCGCATTGAGCTTTCTGAAGTCAATGCACAGGCGAAGGTCGCCCTCTTTTTTCCGGATGAAAAACGCGGGGGCCGAGTTTGGGGCATTCGAAGGGCGAATGAACCCTCTGGCGAGGTTTTTGTCCAAAAAGTCCCGGAGGACAGTGCGCTCGGAAGCGCTCATAGGGTAAATCTTACTTTTGGTTAATGTGCAGTCCTTCACTACTTCAATCGCACAGTCTGAGGCCCGGTGGGGGGGTAAGGCATCACATTCCTTAAGGTCGAAGACATCTTCAAAGTCCCGGTATACAGCGGGTAGTGCCGGCGGTACTGGGGCAGTAGAGGTTAATGCTGGAACGGGCGGAAATGGCAGAGCAAAGTTTTGCCGATGCTGGTCGCAGGTGGGACTAGCGAAAGAAATAGTGTTTGTTTCCCAATCAATACTGGGACTATGTCCTTTAATCCAGTTAATTCCCAAGACCACTTCAAATCGGATAGGGGCTATAGTGAAGTCTATTTGTTCCCAGTGGGAACCAATTCCCATTGCCACCCCTATGGTGCGATGATCAACTGGACCCCCCTGGAATTGGCTCCCGTCCATTTGAGCAAATTGGACGGGGGCGGGTAAAGCCTCTGAGTCGGCTCTGAGGGCAGCAAACGTGGCTTCGCTTATGAGAGTGCGACAGCAACCGGAGTCAATTAGTGCTTTGACGGGGATTTGTGGACCTCCGTTAAGTTGTTGTAAAACTGCATCTACGTAGACGGTGGAGTCCACTTCTTTGATTTTGGTAGGAGCATTCGGTTTGATAGGGAGATCCTGAGAGGTCTGTGGAGATGCTCCATTCACCACAGACCGGAGCCGTTTTTTGACAAGTCGAGGGGAGATTCCAGGTTTAAGGCTGGAGAAACCCAAGGGTTTTCCTCATCCGAAGAGGGAAAGCTGTCCCCCAATGGGGCACTTGTAATCCGAGACCCGGCGGGGTCGTTGGAAGCAGGCAGGGAGGCTGGGTCCCCGGCATGGAGTGCAGAGGGTGTGGGCCTTCCCGGAGCTGCGCTGCGGGTGGCCGCGGTGCCTCTGCGTGGTGGACGACCTCGGGCGCGGGTTGTCGTGCTGGGACGAAATAATTCCTGGCGGCGTGGGCAAACGGCTGCAAAGTGGCCCATTTCTCCGCATGTAAGACAGGCACCCCTCTGAAATCGGGCTTCACGTTCCTGGAGCGGACGTGGGGGATTTCGTGGGACGAGCAGTGGTGCCTTGGGTTGAGGCTTTTGGGTGCCCTTCTCCTTGTGCTTTTGACGGACGAGAGAAATAAAGCGGCGGCGGCTTTCCACTTCCTCGGCTAATAGGATCCAGCCTTCGAGGGTATCGGGATCGCCCCGCATGTAAGACCAGTTCAGAATGTCAGGATGCAAGGCTTCCCTGAAATGATGGATTAGGGTGGTCTCGGGCCAACCTACAATTTTACTTGCCAGTCGCTGAAATTCATCGGCAAATTCCCGAACTGTAGCAGAGCCTTGTTTTAATTGTAAGAGTTCCGTTTTGGCTCTTTCTCCCAGGAAGGGGTCCTCAAACCTCCTTCTCAGGGCAGTCATGAAGTTGTTGAGGGAACGAATCGCACGAGAGCGGGTGTCAAACTGGAGGACCATCCAGTCAGCCGCTTTGCCTGTCAGGAGGGAAGCTACGTACCGCACCCGGCTATCTTCCGTGGGGAAAAGTTGACCTTGTTCTCGCATATAACTGTCCACTTGATGCAAGAAACAAGGCAAAGTCTCAAGAGATCCGTCATACGTAGTCCTCAATTTGAGTTGCTTCCAAGGGCCGGGCGCGGGCTGACCCGGTTGCACGGGTGGTCCGGGCGGAGGAGCAACAGGAGCTCTAGGAGGCAAGGGTGGAGCAGGCACATTAGCAGGTGGTTGCACGGGTGGTCCGGGCGGAGGAGCAACAGGAGCTCCAGGAGGTAAGGGTGGAGAAGGCACATTAGCGGGTGGTTGTACGGGTACCCCCTGACCCGGTATCGGAACGGGCTGTCTCTGAGCTATCAGGGTTTGTTGTAATTGCCTGTTCTCGTGAAGCATAAGTTCCATTACTTCTTGGAGTTGATCAACACGGTCGGAGAGCTCCCGATTCTGGGCTCGTAAAAGATGAACCTCCTCACTTGGGCCCCCAGTAAGATGAGGCTTACTGGTTCGGAAGCTCGTGGCCCATTGAGAGCTATCCCCATATAAATCCTCGTCTTCAGACTCATCTGAGTCTCGACGTCGGTCAGCCAAACGGCGTGCGCGTTGGGTCGCACGCGACGGGACAAACGCCGGGGAAAAAGTTAGACCTGATAGTCCCAGTACATAGTCCTTGGGGCGCGTGTCCACGTTCGCCTGATTCCTTGCTGCAGCCGCCCTGGCTGCTTCCGCCGCCTCTCTCTCTCTTGCGACCCTAGCCGCTTCGGCGGCTTGCTGATCCGCAAGAACTTTGGCGTTCTCAAGTCTTAGGGCAGCCTCTGCCGTAATGCGCGGCAAAAGTTCTGTCTCGAGGAGCAAGAGTATGGGGTCAGGTTCCCCACCCAGCAGAGGTTGTACTCGAACCGCCAGTGCGGATGCCTCGGCTCCAAACGTCGGGGTCAAAACTTGAGCCAAGGTGGCTACCGGGGTGTCCTTTGTACATTCCACAAGGAGAAGAGCGGTGCTAATAGCGACTCGCTTGGCCTCAGCCTGGCAGCTGGCCGCATCCGGGATCAGGGAAAAACCCTCCGGCGGGGCTCCCGCCATGGTAGAAAGAGTTTGTCGAGAAATAAGATTATCCAAAAGTCCAGTTAATATTTGTAAATCCTCAGTCGCCAATCGGGCATCGTCCAGTAATTGATCCAAGTCCTGAAGATCTAAACGAGCATCAGTATCCTCCGATGTTAACATCCAGAGACGTCCTGTAAGAGATTGCCACTGCGCGTGTACCAGTCCCCTCAAGCGGCAAACCTCTCGGTTCGTCCGGAAAAGTTCAGCGATTAAGTCCTGTAACAGAGTAGGGTCCTCTGAGAAGGGCTCCAGGGTAGTAGATCACCTGGAGAGCTGCACAGCTCCCATCCAAGTGGCAGGCGAACCCCCCTGGGCTCCAGCCTGGCTAGGAGAACGGTGAAGATGTGGGATAGCTGTCATAATGTCAGCCCTTGGCCCACAGAACCAGAAATCACCACAAAGTCGTATAGAGTCCAAACAGATGGTTTTTACTGATCAAATAGGCATACAGTGCAAACGAATAAAATGACAGCTATGAAAGGCTCACTAGCTGGGAGATATTATAAGGCAGTAAAGGCGGGAGATTACACGCAGGAATACAGTTTCCCAGGAGCTGAGTTCCCAGGCTTAGGCATGCGACCTTGGGGGGCAGACAATACAGCACAGAGACAGAGGCAATAACGAAACCGAGATAGCAGCCTGACAGAACATTATAATAACCTACCATGAATCTTCCGTCAGGTTGCATGAATTGTAAAAATGATTTGCAGGGTCTGTACTTTCGCTCATTGTAATAATATGAGGACGGTGCCAAGAACATGTTCCACATCCTTATGCGTGAAACATGAACTAACGCTGGAAATCACTTGTCAATTTCCATTGAAAGGATTGTGGCTTTCTTTTAGGATTTCTTCAGAGCTGAGGCTAGTGTTGTCCAACCTCCAGGTGTTAGCAGGAGCTCTACTGCTATTACAACTGATCTCCAGGCGATAGAGATCAGTTCACCTGGAGAAAATGGCCACTTTGGCAATTGGACTCTATGGCACTGAAGTCCCTCCCTTCCCCAAACCCTGCCCTCCTCCAGCTCCACCTCCAAAACCTCCTGCCGGTGGTGAAGAGGGACCTGGCAACCCTAGCTGAGGCTTATCAAGCCTTGGTCTGGAACCTCTTTTTGGATGCCAGAGGGGTATGGGATGATGGGAGGGGCCGTGGCTCAGTGGTAGAGCCTCTGCTTGGCATGCAGAAGGTCCCAGGCTTAATCCCCAGCATGTCCAGTTAAAGGGATCTGGCAAGAAGGTGATGGGAAAGTCCTCTACCTGAGACCCCGGAGAGCCACTGCCACTGAGTTGACAATACTAACTTTGATGGACCAAGGGTATGATTCAGCATAAGGCCGCTTCATGTGTTCATGTGTTCAAAATCTTTAACGTACAAAAGATGGTGTCATGCAATGGTATGAGCAAGCCAGGACGTTCCTAATTCAAATCCTACCTTCATTATGAACTCACTCTTTGGCCTTCCTTTGCAGAACAGGAATGGCAATCCTGGCCCACCTAACTGGATTATTGTAATTATTATTGAAATAAAGTACTGTGAACATTTTAGAGCAGTGCATAGATGCTAAGGGCTATTATGTGGTGGTCAACAGTGCCTCTGAGCATGTGGAAAATGTTTTTTACCTTATTAGTGAGTAACCAGACATACATTGCTGGAGTTGGATGTGTTAAATAACTTATGGAATTCTGTAATGTTGTGCCCAATACAGAAGTGAACCGGTGTGTGGGGGGACACACCTTCAATTAACAATTAACTCAGTGACAATTAAATATGATAATTATTTAAAAATTGTATACAAAGGCAATACACCTGTAAATGGAACCTCACTCCATTCCCAACCCCCCCAGGAATTTCCCAACCTGGTGTTGGCAACCCAAGTTCCTTTAAGTTAACCAGACTAATTTTTCCCCAGTTCAGTTCCAAATTGGTAGGGTTGCTAGCTCCAGGATGGGAAATACCTGGAGATTTTGGGGGTGGAGCCTGGTGAGGGCGGGGTTTGGAGAGAGGAGGGACTTCAATCCCATAGAGTCCAATTGCCAAAGTGGCCATTTTCTCCAGGGGAACTGATCTCTATCACCTAGGGATCAGTTCTAATAGAGGGAGATCTCCAGCCACCACCTGGAGGTTGTCAACCCTACAAATTGGACATTGTGTGGTTGGGTGGCGGGGAGAGTTTCCCACTTGTCATTACCTGCAGGGTTAAAGGCCTGTTGCCTAAATCATCACTCATATGATACTTCCCCGGATTGTGGATCACAGAGACAGCTATCCCCACCCCTGCCCCAGCTACACCTTGCATTTGTCAGTATATCCCATCTGTTCCATGTAGCCAAAATCCCAGATGGTTATTTGTGTTGACTGCTAGAGGCTATTGTTTGCATAATAGTTCTGATTAATAGGGGAATCGGTGTTTAGAACATTTACAAATCTAGCCGCAGTGGAGAAGGACCATAAAATGGTTGTTTCTGCTCATTTCTCCTTTTGGGCAAGCACCAGTTCTGGGGGATGGGGGAATGAGGGTGGATCTCCAAACCCCTTTTATTTTCCATCACAGATTGCCGATGACTGAGCCAATCCCCAGTTTTGTCAAGGCCACAACTACCCTGCCAAATGTGCAAGCAAGTAAGAAAACAAAGAAAACCATGAAAGCACAGACTTTGGTGCATTTTGTGATCTTCTTGGAAGGGCATGGAGAAAACAAATGTTTGGAGTACAAAATATCACAGATGTCAAATTATTGGGTGTTTGCTACCCACTCATATAGCTTTCAAGAGAAACATAAGGGTGCGCTGGGCATCTGTCCATACTACTTCAAACGTCAACTTAATTTAAAAATAATAATAAGATAAATGCAGATTTATATACGCAAATGTAGGGGTATATGGAATAAGGGGTGGAACTACAATCCAGGAAAAAGGTAGGGCTTGTAGATGTTATGAGGCCTTCCTTTTCAATCTTCCATAATCTAGATTAGTTAGGGTTGCCACCCTCCAGGTACTATCTGGAATCTCCTGCTATTACAACTGATCTCCAGCTGATAGAGATCAGTTCACCTGGAGAAAACGGCCGCTTTGGCAATTGGACTCCATGACATTGAAGCCCCTCCCCAAACCCAGCCCTCCTCAATGGCAACCCTATCTGACCCACTTGCGGAACTATCTGCATTGCTTCACTAGAGGAGCTTCCTGGAGATCTTTGTTGGGAGGTTTCATGCTAATATTTTAAGTAAATGAATGAACAAATATATAAATAGCTGCAGCCCTGGGGAGATGAGGCTACAAACTTGATTCCCTTGGAAATGCTATAGGCATATGTCTCCTCCACCCACCTCCCAGTTGCCGAGCCACCCCTATGGGGCCTGCAGCTTGGCTTCTGCAACTTCGTCTCCCTCTGCAGTTCTCATGGTTCCCTTCTGTTCCTGTAGGAATTACAGAAGGACTAAATGGTACAAAATCCAACATCTACAATCGGGTGCATCGAGTGCTTCTTTGATGCGAAAAATAGATAATAGTACAAAGATTTCTTCTTTTTTTAAAAAAATCTAATTTTATCTAGGAAAGGAACGAGAAAATTAATTACATGTAAGATTAGTGTGACTGCATTATAATAAATGGACACCTTGGATGACATGAATGATTGAAACTATAATGTGAACCCAATCTGTTAGGGACTGGAACTGTTAATATTTATATGATTCATTTAATTGACTTGGGGTCATTAAAAGAAAGATCCAGGTTAATTTCATGCACATCCGTTGGATAATGAATAAAATGCCCCAGCCCCAAGCAAATTGGTCCAGGGAGCCTCTCACATAAGGCTGCCAACCTTCAGGGGAGGGTTCTCTTGGAATTACAACTGATCCACAAACTACAGAGATAAGTGTTCCCCCTCCCCTGGAGAAAATGGCTAGTTTACATGGTGGACTCTATGGCATTATACCCTATTGAGGTCTTTCCCCAGGCTGTGCCCCCCAAATCTCCAGGTGGGCTGTATGGCATAGATCTTATCCCTCCTGAGCTCAATCCTTTCCCCAAACTCCACACTCCTTAGGCTCCACCTCCAACCTAGAGAGTAACCCTACTGCAACTTGTAAAATTTCCCAACCTAGAGTTGGTACACCTACTGCATGCTGTGTGTTCTCTAATACACATCTATGCCCTTAATTTCCCATTCTGTATTCTATTGTATAAGATGAGCCTGCGGGATCTGACCACAGGTCCATCTAGTCCAGCATACTGTTTCACACAGAATTGCTATTTTTAAACTGGTGGCAGCTTTAAACAGGACATTCACTGAACATAATGTTGTGATGGGAAATTAGGAAGATTTCATTCCTAAATGGCAGAATGTAAGGTAGGGATGGGGGTGACCTCTTTGCGGGCCCATAACATTGGACCCCCTGTCCCAAAGTTCACCAAACCTTTGTGACCATTGAATGAGAGTCCCTTGCAGCCACACTGCAAATTTGGGAACTCTACCTCCAAAAATGCCCCCAGGTGCTTCAGAAAACATCCCCATTGACTATAATGGGCCTGAATTTTTGGGGAACCCCCAAAATAAGCCAAATACCCACATTTACTGGTATGGGTATTCGGCTTATTTCGGGTTTACCTAAAAAAATCAGGCCCAATAAACCCGAACCCGAAATTCACCGAACTTTTTCTTTGCACAACCCTGCTTCCTAGTGATGCTCTAGGAATTTCTCCAGGTCTCTATGATATTTACCATAGAAATTAGGGGAAATTCCTAGAGTGTCACCTGCATGTGATGTCACATCTTCCCCAAACTCCCCCTTCTCCTGTCACTGCCCTCAAAACCTCCCAGCATTTGCCACAACTGTGCTTGCAAACCTAGATGAGACCGATCAAAAATATTTTGTTGACTGTGGGTGCCCTGGGCATAAGCAGCCACATGGAAACAACAGCTATCCAGTATATCAACTATATACTACAGACAGTAATTGGTCGCCACTGTTTGTTTTCCTTATCATACGATGGCAGAAAAGTAGGCTTCAGCCTTTGACTGTGGAAAGAGGTTGAAAATGTAAGTATTCCTAAACTCCAGTAGAGGTCATTGCTTCCTGTCATCTCTAAAACAATCCCTGCCGTTTAACCTTCCAGGTCAGCTCTGAGCTGCAGTCTTCTCTACACTGGAATAACCACCCGCTGCAACATCGCAGCAAATTCCAACCTGTGACATTAGCTCATTTTCACTTCTGCTTTCCATGCAATCATTTTATTTATAGAAATCCTTTGTTTGCTGTTCTCTTTCATCACCCTTCCCCCCTGCAAGACTTTATCGAACGTGATCTACAGATGTCTTAGATATTTTCTTAAGCCATGTAAAACACAGAAGTTCACTTATTTTTTCTTTCTTAATATTCAGATTATTCGTTTCATACCAAAGAAAACACTGAGATGTATCCTACTACTCCACCCAGCTAAGGATGGAGCCTTCCTCTGGAAGAAGGAGCTTTCCTTCAGAGGAGTCTCTTCCCCTAGAGGAAAGTTCTTTTTGAGGAAGAAGAAGAGTTGGTTTTATACCCCAATTTTCTCCACTTTAAGGAGTCTCAAACCAAATTACAATCACCTTCCCTTCTCCTCCAGGTGGTGGCTGGAGATCTCTCACTATTACAACAGATCTCCAAGTGACAGAGATCAGTTACCCTGGATAAAATGGCCCCTTTGGCTATGGCATTGAAGTCCCTTCCTTCTCCAAACCCCACCCTCCTCAGGCTCAACCCCCGAAATCTTTGGGTATTTCTCAAACCAGAGCTGGCCACCCTAGTTACATAGGATACATGGTAGGGATCCTGGACCTTACCTGTGGACTCTGTAATGTGTGAGGAGGCAATTTGAATGTCACAGTTAACAGTATTTCAGTTATAAATATATGTAATTGTTCATCAGTTAAGTATCATGGGTGAATATTCTACAGCCTTAGTTAGTTATTCAGTTTTTCAAACAGTTATGCCAACCCAGCACCCATTTTGTTTTCAGAGATAGAACTATCCAGCCTTTATCCTAGTTCTTTTGAAAAGTATTTACTTTTTAGCCACCAAGATCAATATGTAATACATTTTACAGAAAAGCCCTGACCACCTTCTTAAGCTTTCTGAAATGCACAATTTTTTCCCCATCACAAATTGTATGGTTTGTGAACTGGAACCTTCAGATTGGATGCGGATTAGGGTTGCCAAGTGCCCACTGAGGGGGAGGGAACTCCTACCCCCACCATCTATTGCCTGCCCTCACTCTTGAAAGTGGCGGGGGGGTTGTAAGAGCTGGAATAGCATCTCATAATGCTGCAGTGTTGTTTCCAGCTGTATAACCAGCTGTATAACCAGAAATGATGTCACCACATCACAGGATGCTCCAGGATTTCCCAAAATTCATGGTTTTTATCATAGAGTTTTGGAGAAATCCTAGAGAGCCCTGTGGTGCAGTGATGTCACTTCCTGGGAATGATGTCATGGAGTCACAGGATGGTGTTTTGGTGAGTCTCTGCCCTGTGAGGTTGAATCCTGCAAACTGGGCAAGTGCAAAGCTGATTGACTTGGCATTCAATCTGAACTTCAAGCAAAATATTAAGGTGATCCAATAAGCAGTTTGATCTCAATAAGTGAAAATGTTGATACCTTGTCACATCTTGAGTTCTTATTTTAAAATTAAACAGAATGGCAGAATCCAGGGATATTCAAAACCTAGCTAGAAGAAGAATAGTTGGTTTTTATACCCCGGTTCTCTCTACTTTTAAGGACACTCAAACCAATTTACAATCACCTTCCCTTCCCCTCCCCACAAAAGACACCTTGTGAGGTAGGTGGGGCTGAGAGAGTTCACAGAGAACTGTGACTAGCCCAAGGTCACCCAGTCGGCTTCCTGTGCAGGAGTGAGGAAACCAACCTGGTTCATCAGATTAGAGTTTGCCACTCATATGGAGGAGTGGGCAATCAAAGGAAGCAGTCTGTGCCATACCCAGACCCACAAGCCGGAGGGAGGTACGAGAATTTCTGGGGACGGCTGGGTTCTGTCGTATTTGGGTGCCAAACTTTGCCCTTCTGGCACAACCACTTTATGAAGGCACCCGGGGTGAAGAGAGAGCTCCTTTTGAATGGACAACAGAACGGGACAAGAGTTTCCGACAGATTAAGAAAGCTTTGATGGAGGCACCAGCCCTGGGACTTCCCGATGTGACTAAGCCATTTACCTTTTATGTGGATGAGAGAAAAGGGTTGGACAAGGGGTGTTGGTCCAACAACTAGGCTCCTGGCAGAGGCCAGTGGCTTACCTTTCAAAGCAGATTGACCCAGTTGCAAAAGGATGGCCCCATTGTCTGCGCGCAATTTCTGCAACTGCCCTCCTGGTGCAGGAAGCTGATAAACTGACATTTGGACAAAGTCTCATTGTACGCATTCCACATGCTGTCACTGCCCTAATGGATGCAAAGGGCAACTACTGATTCACAAATCAAAGAATGACCCACTACCAGGGGCTGCTGTGTGAAAATCCGCGTCTCTCGCTTGAGACCTGTAAGACTCTAAACCCTGCTACTTTGCTTCCAGTGGCCAACGGGAGTCAAGAGCATGATTGCCTGGAAGTTATGGATGAGGTTTTTTCCAGCCGCCTGGACCTCCGAGATAAGCCCTGGGATAGGGCGGATGTCACCTATTTTACAGATGGGAGCAGCTTTGTACATCTGGGAGAGAGGAGAGCTGGATATGCCGTTGAGACCCGTGAAAGAGTGATTGAAGTGAAGGCTCTTCCTCCAGTTACGTCAGCGCAGAAGGCTGAACTGATTGCTCTCACCCGTGCTCTTATTCTGGCAGCGGACCTCACTGTTAACATCTACACTGACTCTAAGTATGCTTTTCTTACACTACATGCCCATGGAGCCCTGTACAAAGAAAAGGGACTGCTTACTGCAGGAGGAAAGCTCTTGGCTCATAGCACTGAAATTCTAGCCCTCCTGGATGCCGTGTGGGCTCCTAAGCGTGTAGCTGTGATGCATTGCCGAGGCCATCAGAAGGGGAACTCTCTTGTAGCGCAGGGAAATTGTTTTGCTGACCAGGCAGCGAGGGAAGCCTCTCTTCTCCCTGCTGCTGAAGTTCAAGTTGGAGCTCTGTTTCCCGTGCCATTGTCTGAGTGGGATTAGAGTAGCCCCGCTACTCTAGTGCCGAGAGAAAATGGTTTGAAACAGAGCCTGGATCCTACCAGAGCGACAAGTGGTTCCGCCTGCAAGATGGTCACATTGTGGTGCCCCAGGCACTAGCCTCAACTGTTGTACAAGCTTTTCATGATGCTACCCATGGAGGAAAGACAGCCATTGCTGCAGCTATTGAACCTGTACTCTATATTCCTTGATTGGCTACCCTAGCCCAGGCAGTGTGCCAGCAGTGTGTGACCTGTGCCAAGTTTAATGCCTGGCAAGGACCCCGGAAGCCCCCGCTTGTTCAATCTTCAGGAGGATTACCCGTTCAGGACTTTACTGAAATGCCTAGTGCACAAGGGAAGAAATATCTGCTGGTAGTTGTCTGCACTTTCACTGGATGGCCAGAGGCTTTTGCTACTGCTAAATTGATGAACATTCTTCCATTAAAAATTATCTATATTTACAAAAGTCATCATTTTTGGTGTGTTCTCAGTATTTGGTTACTTGCTTTTGAGAATAAGTCATGCCAATCAACCAAAGCAAACAAACAAACAAAAACAGAGCTGAGCAAACCATTTAGTTTTCCATAAATATTTTTGTCGTTGCCCAAAACTTTACCCAATATAGTGATTTTGGAACACTGTTGGTGAGTGTATGATTTGTCTTTTTTTTTTTTTTTTTTTTTGCCTTCACTCTCCATGACTCCCAAAAGGGAGACTGCAGCCAAGAAATCAGAAGGAGATTGAGACTGGGAAGGGCAGCCATGAAAGAGCTAGAAAATATTTTGAAGTGTAAGGATGTGTCACTGGCCACCAAGACTAGATTAATTCATGCCATCGTATTCCCTATTACTATGTATGGGTGTGAAAGCTGGACAGTGAAGAAAGCTGATGGGAAGAAAATAGATTCCTTTGAAATGTGGTGTTGGAGGAGAGGGTTACGGATTCCGTGGACTGCCAAAAAAACCAATCAGTGGGTTCTAGATCAAATCAAGCCTGAACTGACCCTAGAAGCTAAAATGACTAAACTGAGGCTATCATATTTTGGTCACATCATGAGACAACAAGAGTCACTGGAAAAGACCGTCGTGCTAGGAAAAGTTGAGGGCAGCAGGAAAAGAGGAAGACCCAACAAGAGATGGATTGACTCAATAAAGGAAGCCACAGCCTTCAATTTGCAAGATCTGAGCAAGGCTGTCAAAGATAGGACATTTTGGAGGACTTTCATTCATAGGGTCGCCATGAGTCGGAAGCGACTTGACGGCACTTAACACACACACTCCATGACTCTCACTTGCCCGCAGTGATATCATCTCATAGCTAGATCTGGTTGTCTACACAGCCTCATGATATGATTCAGTTCACCATGTGGGATCACACATGTAAGAAAAAAGAAGCAACAGAAAGGGGGAAATCTCACTGAAGCAGTAGTAGCCATAGGAGATGATAGTAATAACCATTATTGAATATATATGTATATGTATTAAATGTTTCTTAGAAAAACTCTCCCCCAAAGCAGCTTCTACCATAGTTTTTGCCCAAATTCCAGAGCATCCTGCATTACCAGCAACACAATGACATCACTTCTGGTGTACACTGAAAGTGATGTTGCTGTATTGCTGGTGACATTCCTGCTACATCCGCCACCACTGCCAGTAAGCCCCCTGCCCCTGCCTGGGAGAACATGGCGGTAGGGTTGCCAGCTCTGTGTTGGGAAATACCTGGAGATTTTGGGGGTGGAGCCTGAGGAGAGTGGGGTTTAGAGAGGGAAGGGACTTGAATCCCATAGAGTCCAATTGCTAAAGCAGCCATTTTCTCCAGGTGAACTGATCTCTGTCACCTGGAGATCAGTTGTGATAGCTGGAGATCTCCAGCCACCATCTGGAGGTTGGCAACCCTACATGGCGGGCCTAGCTACAACCCTTTTATTTTATCATTGTAGCTCCTTTAAAGAGAGACATTTTTAAGGCCCTCTGCTTCCAGCTTTTTAATACAGCAGTAGTACATAAACACACTGATATAAAAATTAAGTATGCAGTGAAAATATGTGCAGAACCTTCTGTCTCCAGAGAGATGCCATGGTGAAGAAATCTCCCTGTTGAGTTGGCAGATCTCTTGCACGGACGGGGGCGAAGATGAACAAGTTGTCCCAAAGGAAACCACCCACAAGGACAGACGGCATGAGAAACAACCCAGGGACATCTGGGGGGGGGACCCTTGAGTTACACAAGAATTCTCATTTGAAGGGTGTTTACAGTAACTGGATTCAACACTTCCCGCAGGCCTGATTTTTCCAATGTTGACTCTTGTTGATATCGTAGTTTCTGTAGTAAACAGCTGCAGACCCTATACAAGGCCTTATTTCCAAAATGTCCCTTTAAAGAAATGGTCATAATGGTCCTTTTTTTTTTTTTTTAATGCAGAGATCCTAACATTTCAGGACCTTAAGGTTAAAGTCACCCAATTGAGATTGCTAAGTCAATACCCGAATGACAAGTTCATTTTCTATGCAAATGTGTTTGGGAGTCAGGTTGCTAGGTGGGTGGTTCTTGGAGGGTGTCAGCAGCAGTCCACCCAGCTGCTCCGTGTAAAAGGCCGGACAATGAGTTTTGAAGAATCTTGATTCATGAACTGTGGAAAAGATGGGATGGGAAAAGTCTGTGTGCTCATCTGTGATACTGTGAGCTCTAGTCCTGTGATAATCCCATAAACAGACTCAGCAGGCAGATGTCCTACGAAAAGCTGATTTATTAGGAACGTTCAACAGATAACAGAAGCCAGGAATCAAGAGGATACTAGTGAGGATCAATTGTACAGTGCATGGCATAAATAGATAATCAAAAGACAGATAGCCCAGGGTACCATGGTAACCCCCCTACCAAGAGCGGTTTCCAGAGGTTCCCACGAAGGGAGTCAAAACACTTAGGAAAAGGAATAACACATTGGCCTTGGCTGGCATCAGGCTCACCCACAACATACCGTTCTCAGGCTCTGCCTGACATGTACCTGGGATATTATGCTTCAGTCTGATTCGTGGCTTGCAGCCTTGTATGATGGGGATGTTGAGACTGAGCCCCAACTCTCTGGTTCAATCTCCACTTCCACTGACACCCTCCAAGAATTTTTGAAGCCTCCTTAAATTCTATACAGAGAGTTCCTGAAGCAACCTTAAGTTATATACAGATATATTTTAAGGGACTCTAGATTCTTCTCCTCAAGCACTGCTCTGCTGGCAGGGCATTCACCTTGTTGCCGAGGTGACAACTCCAAAGAACCATATTTGATAGCAGTAAGACTTCTCTAAGAAAAAATAAATAACTCTTCTCTAGCACCTTTTGCACTGTGCTATAACATTTCCCTCCCCCAAGCCATCTCCATTTCTGTTTTCAGGGTTCAATGAAATCATTCGGTACGGGACTCGTTCATGCAGATCCATTCATGTTTTCACCCAACTTCTGTGTCTGTTGCCAGGGTTGCTGCATCGCAAAGGGGTGGGAAGGGGATCTCTCCTATTAGTTTTCAAGATGAGCGGCTTGGAACGAGTGAGGTATGATATTGACTCTCCTTGACCTTTGTCATCTGCTGCAAAAGTTACAGGAATAGCAACCCTAGGTGTGACTGAAGTCATCTGAGTGACCAGGATGCTCACCTTGGACTCAATAATTGAGTGAACACATGAAGCTGCCTTATACTGAATCAGACCCTTGATCCATCAAAGTCAGTATTGTCTACTCAAACTGGAAGCAGCTCTCTAGGGCCTCAGGTAGAGGTCTTTCACATCACCTACTTGCCTAGTCCCTGAGGGGAGAATTTCCCTTTCCCTTCCCTTGGTCCTTTCACATTGGAATCTCTCTGCCTGCTACTTACCAAAGCAATGCCAGAGAATGTGATAGAAACACAGACCATAGACTTAAGACCAATCCACACACACGCATATAACAGTAAAGCGTATAGATTTATTGAACTTACAAAGGTTATAAGGCAAAAGAGAAGAATAATACGTGACAAATTTAACAAACCCCACACAGAGACTAACAGACAGACAAACAATAAGCCAGAGTGCTCTGGATCACCCTGAGGAAAGACAAAGATGGCAACCACAATGGAAAGCCTGATCTCTTTCCCCAGAATGACAAAGAGCTGATCAAGTTTGACTTCTTTTGTAGGCTAAACGCTGAGAAAAGGGTTTCAGCCTGACCCCTCCCTTTCACATTGTTCAGGAGATGGGCTTTTTTTCACAAGTCATGGCTAAATAATGTTTTGTTCCAAATTAGTTACTCAGTTTCAGAGTCTCTGATACTGTTTGTTCTGTCTGTCTGTGTAGATAAACAATTTCCTTCATTTGCAAGCAGAAAATCTTGCTGCCTGTTCAAATGGCCTTCCTATCCTTGAACATACTTTCAGACACTTAATGTCACCCTCTAAGGTCAGAGGCCCAGGTGAGAGCTGGGGTCAGTTGTCTTTAGAAAAGCCATAGTCAGACTTTCTAAGCTATAGGTTATAAGGTATATATATATATATATATATATGTGTGGTTCTTCTTAAACCAAATATTTAAAATTCTTACCACAGTCCCTTT
Source organism: Euleptes europaea (assembly GCF_029931775.1). NCBI lineage: Eukaryota > Metazoa > Chordata > Lepidosauria > Squamata > Sphaerodactylidae > Euleptes > Euleptes europaea. Next base: position 8,467,490 of record NC_079319.1, on the reverse strand, counting down.
AACTGGAGATGCTGGGGATTGATTGAACCTGGGACCTTCTGCATGCCAAGCAGATGCTCTACTATGAAGCCATAGCCGATAGTGGAGCCTCCAGATGGGGCGGGCAGACGGTTTGAATCCACATTGGGGAGAAATGTGAAGTATACATGAATAAATAACTAAAATAAATATATATATATGAATGCTACAGCTTCCTCATGGCCTGAGAAGCAGTGCCCCTACCTCCATTCGCAACTGGGCCTGCTGTTATTGTGGTCAGCAGATGCACCCATCTCCGGGGGCATAGGGAAGGTTCTCCAACCATTAATCATTTTGGTTGCCCTCTTCTGCCCTTTTTCCAGCTTTGCAAACCCCTTTTTGAGATATGGTGATCAAAAGTGTACACAGCATTCCAAGAGTCAGGGCTTTTTCATTTAGGAAAAAAAGATAACCAAGGAGGGAATATGATAGAAGTTTATGAAATCATGCATGAGGTAAAGAACGTAGCTAAAGAGAATGTCTTCTTCCTGTTACAACACCCTAGAACTTGGAGCCATCCAATGAAATTGATGGATAGCAGATACAAGACAGACAAAAGTAAGTACTTCATCACAAAATGCACAATTACCTTGAGGAACCACAAGATGGAAATTTTTTTAAATTTTTTTTAAAAATAACAATAACAATAATAAAAAACACAAAAAACCATAATAAAAACTGAGATGACTACAAATGATATGGAAGGTATGACCTCTTTTACAAATAAAACAGTAGACATATTTATGCCCAAGAAAATGAAAAAAAATCTCAATAACAAATGCAAGTATCAGCAATATGTATTAAGATAATAAGGAGCACTAATTAAAGAATATCTTAATATTTTTGTCTAAAATCTTTAAATTCTTTAATTTGCCACAATATTTATATTCATCCGTACATTAAGATGACTTCTAACATCGTATAACTAAATAGACATTATGTTAATCATTACATTATTTTTCTACTACAAAATAATTTTAAAATTCTACTACTACTTATTCCCAATATGAAAAAAGAGTTCAATCATAAATGAAAAGCGGCGGACTCTACAATGACTAAACTGAGGCTATTGTACTTTGGTCACATTATGAGAAGACCAGAGTCACTGGAAAAGACAATCATGCTAGAAAAGTTGAAGGCAGCAGGAAAAGAGGAAGACCCAACAAGAGAATAGATGGGTTGAGTCTATAAAGGAAACCATGGCTTTCAGTTTGCAAGATCTGAGCAAGGCTCAGGCTGTTTTGGATAGGATGTTTTGGAGGACATTGATTCATAGGGTCGCCATGAGTCAGAATCAACTTGACTAGTCACTAATCAGATTTCTCTCCAATACAAAACAGAACACACAGGTCTCTTAAAAAACTGAGGCGACGAAAATGTGGCTGTTACATTAATACCGGAGATTAATTTTATAGGATACACTAGGAATAGGGTTGCCTGGTGCCCCATCTTGATTGGCAGGAGGTTTTAGGGGACGGAGCTGGGGCGATCGAGTCCACACGCAATCAGCGCTCTGGAGCAGCCAGGTGGATTGCCTGGCAATTGCCAGCCAAAATGACCCGCCTGGCAATCCTAACTAGGAAAGGGTCAGTGGAAACCATATTGGTTAGTATTACATAGGGATAAAGGGAAACCACAGGCTGGGGCTCAGTGGAAGAGCCTCTCCTTTGCATGCGGAAGGTCCCAGGTTCAATCCCTGGTTACTCCAGTGAAAAGGATCAGGCAGTAAGTGACGTGACAGATTACTTGCCTGAGATCCTGGAGAACACTGCCAGTCTGACTAGACCGTAGTAATCTTTATGGATTTATGTTCTGATTCAGTATAAGTAAACTGAGCCCCGTGGCACAGAGTGGTAAGTTGCAGTACTGCAGTCCAAGCTGTGCTCACGACCTGAGTTTGATCCTGACAGAAGTCGGTTTCAGGTAGCCGGCTCAAGGTTGACTCAGCCTTCCATCCTTCCGAGGTCAGCAAAATGAGTACTCAGCTTGATGGGGGTAAAGGGAAGATGACTGGGAAAGGCAATGGCAAACAACCCTGTAAACAGAGTCTGCCTAGTAAACGTTGGGATGTGACATCACCCTGTGGGTTAGGAATGACCTGGTGCTAACAACTTTACCTTTTATCAGTATAAGGCAGCTTCACGTGTGACCAAAAGCCTGTCAATAATGTCTCTTCCCAGGCAACTTCCCTCTAATTGAAGAATGTGACATCCATAGGTATTTGGGAGGCAGTTTAAAAAGACTTTGATAAGAATAGAAACATTTCTCTACAATGTAAAAGTAAAACTGACAGTGAATTAGGAGAATCTAGCTGCGATGAAACATCTGTCAGAATCTTTTAGTTAAAAAATATAATAATGTTGATACATTTCATGGAATTTCTCAGGTGGCTGTGATCAGGCATAATAAATAACTTTTGTGTGTGTGTTAAGTGCTGTCGAGTCACTTCCGGCTCATGGTGACCCCATGAATCAATGTCCTCCAAAACATCCTATTCTTAACAGCCTTGCTCAGATCTTGCATACTGAGGGCCATGGTTTCCTTTATTGAGTCAATCCATCTCTTGTTGGGTCTTCCGCTTTTCCTGCTGCCTTCAACTTTTCCTAGCATGATTGTCTTTTCCAGTGACTCTGGTCTTCTCTTAATGTGACCAAAGTACAGTAGCCTCAGTTTAGTCATTTTAGCTTCTAGGGTCAGTTCCAGCTTGATTTGAAACAGCTGACCAACAGCTGTCCGGATGCTGGCAAAGGCCGCGTTGTCATTTGGGGAGGCGTTCCCAGGGTGTTCTGGTGCCAGCTGGGGTGAGGGGCCGCTGTTAGGCTTGGGAACGTCCCCTTTTATTTTTGAAGAGATACGGCACCTTTTAGGTATCGTATCTCCCGTGCAACCCTGAGCGGGTTGCACAGATTTTTGGTGCCAGGCGGAGGTTTCGGCTGGGCTGAAACCTCCTTAGGAGGCAGCGCTGCTGCATTGCCTCCTAAGCCCGGTGCAGGCATTCCGCTCAGGAATGCACTGTTCAGAATCTTTTCTAGCTCCTTCATGGCTGCCCTTCCCATTCTTGATCCCCTTCAGTTTTCTTGGCTGCAATATCAGTTTTGGTTGATGATGGAGCCAAGGAATAGAAAGTCTTGAACAATGTCCATTTCCTCATTGTCAACCTTAAAGTTGAGTAATTCTCTGGTAGTCATTACTTTTGTCTTCTTGATGTTCAGCTATAGTCCTGCTTCGGCACTCGCTCCTTTAACTTTCTCCTTTAACTAGTAGTCATACGAGGGAATATCTGTGTCTGGCATATGCCAGCCCCTGTGATTGGCTGGAAGAATATAGAAAATTTTGGGCTTGCCGGTTTTGCTATAAATATTAGAGCCTGTATATTGGCTGAATCCAGCAAGCTAATTATATTCTTACGTACTGGCAAAAAATCAAGCGCCAGAGCCCCGATCGAGTGCAAAAACCACTTGCTATATTTGCAGAACTGTCTCTTTCCACGAAGGATATTTTGTAAGCAGGGGCCTGCTAATGGGTGTCAGGTGCTGCTCTAAATGTAATGAATGATTTGTTGGAAATCACATTAAATGCTCGCATCCGCTTGCAGATGAGATCTGCAATGTCCTCGTTTCAATCGCGAGCAGATGGAGCGTTTGACATGCACTCCCTGCTTTCCGCTTACTGTCGCTTTTCTGGAAGCATTCGCACTTGCGCCCGAGACGTCTGTCTACCCCCCCTCCTCATCTTAAAATATCTTGTATCTTCCTTCCTATTAGGCCAGCATTACTAAAGGTGGGGGGGGGGGAGACCATCTGGGGAAGAAAATAGGGCTGATTCAGGAAGCAGCAACAAAAGAGTAATCTTCTGTTTATCTTCTAGCTTTCTACCTGTTTGAAAGAAGAAGACAAAGACACTGATAGGATTTCAGGTCTCTTTTTGGATCTGCTCTGCGGGCTAGATATTTGGGGGAGGGTGTCTCTCTCAGATACACAATAAAGAAGCCATTTCTCTAAGGCTCCCTTGGAATAATGATTTTGTAGATGTGTGGATACAACATAGTGGAAGGTATTATCTGTGCTGTTCTGGAAAATCATGGTGACAACCCAAAACAGTGATTTTGGTGTATATTTTTGGCTCAGAAATTTCATAATGTACACCCCTACTGATTAGGGTTGCCAACCTCCAGATGGTGGCTGGAGATCTCCTGTTATTACAACTGATCACCAACCAATAGAGATCAGCTCACCTGGAGACAATGGCTGCTTTGGCAATTGGACTCTCTGGTACTGAAGTCCCTCCCCTCTCCAAACCCTGCCCTCCTCAGGCTCCACCCCAAAATCTCCAGGTATTTCCCAACCCAGAGCTGGAAACCCTTCTACTGATGGATCACAAGGTCTGGGAGCAGGAATTATTGATATGGAGTCACTCATTGACAAAAGGATGGAATGTTAATTGTGGCTTTTATCTTCTCAATCGTAAATTCCTCATACCATGTTGCTGCTATGGCATAGGTAGGATCGCCAGGTCCCTCTTCGCCACCAGTGGGAGTTTTTTTGGGTGGAGCCTGAGGAGGTTCTCCAGATTAGAGTCTGCCGCTCACGTGGAGAAGTGGGGAAATCAGACCTGGTTCTCCAGATTAGAGTCCTTCGCTCTTAACCACTACGCCACACTGGCTCTAAAGATCACCTCACATTGAGCCAGAGAACTCAGGCAAGGGTAAAACCCAAGAGGATGATGTCTCAAATCGTGCCCTGTGATCTGAGTCTCAGTGACATGATAATATTGGTCAGCTGGCCATGCCCTTTACCCATTGCCCCAGCTGGAAGAAGCAAAGCCGAACTATGAATCATGCAGAGAGTTAACAGGCAGCTCGCCCTATGCATAACTGCTTTGGGATCACAGAAACCTTGACTTGCTTGGTTTTATTAAACCCTCTAGGTTCTCTTTCCCCAGACCGTCTCCCTCCTATAAGGAGTTAATTATACCGAACATATCTTTTTTTCCTTGTGGTGATGAGTAGAAGGTCAGAAGGGATAATTACCTGTACTTGGAAAGGGTTGAGGGAGATTGATGGTCCTTGCAAGATCATTCTGGGGAGGAGCAAATGTTCTGATGAAAGAGAGCCAACGTGTCCTCCACCATGCTTGCTGGCGAATGAAGCATTAACACGAATAATGAGATTTGCCATTCTAATGCCTCTTACAAGCTGTCCCCAGAACACTGCCAGGACTCTTCTGCCGGCACCATGTGTACAATGAACAAGGCTACCTTGAATGAAGTGTCCACCCCATCATTCCTTATCCTCTTTATTGTATCCTGTTGCCAAATCAGACAATTCTGGATAATCCTTTGATGGGACAGAATATCACTTAAGTATTTTGATATCCTACAAAGAATTAAAAGGGTCCCTTCCACCAGGAAAGTGTAACCCCTGGATTAGCCAGCCAGCACCCATCTATCCAGGATGGAGCTTTGCCTTTTCAAGCATGGTATACTCTCCTTTACATACACCCATTTTCACAATCGTAGGTCCTAGTCCCTTCTTGTTGATATCTTCCCTTGCTCCATTTCATCTGTACCTTTCAGTGAAGAAGAAGAGTTGGTTTTTATATGCCGACTTTCTCTACCTTTTAAGGAGAATCAAACCAGGTTATAATCGCCTTCCCTTCCCCTCCTCACCACAGACACCTTGTGAGGTAGGTGGGGATGAGAGAGTTCAGAGAGAACTGTGACTAGCCCAAGGTCAACCAGCTGGCTTCATGTGGAGGAGTGGGGAAACCAACCCTGTTCTCCAGATTACAGTCCACTGCTCCAAACCACCTCTCTTAACCACTATGCCATACTGGTTCTCTAGCAAGGGTCTTTCAAGAGTAGTAAAAAGTAGAGGTGGTAGAGTTGTGAAAAAACAAATTGGTAAATTTTGGGTTTATTGGGCCCAATTTTTTTTGGAAAACCTGAAATAAGCCGAATACCCATACCAGTAAATACGGGCATTCGGCTTATTTTTGGGTTTGCCAATATTATTCGGCCCTGGGGTGGTCATTTTTCGACTCGAGCCCCCAAATTTGCCATGTAGCTTGAAGGGACGCTCCTTGCATGAACCCCAAAGTTTGGTGAAGATTGGATCAGGAGGTCTGATTTTATGGGGTTCGGAAGGGGTCACCCCCCTCCTCCATAGAGAAATATTGAGAAGTTTGCAATGATTCTCTGCAAAATACTTTTTTAGGTGTAGTGACCAGAACTGTACACAGTACGGCACACCCAGGGTGCAGCTGAGCTGCCTCCTGAGTGGGTTGCTGTGCCGCGGCCAACAAGGCAAAAAGGAGTGCTCCCCCAACTCCCATTAGACTGCTGTATGCAGTTCCATGGGCTGTACCACCATCTTTGCTGGCATACGTTTGTGCCAGCAAAAGTGGGCATTCCTGAGGACAAAAGGGCTCAGGGAGCTGACTAATGTCAGCCCCGCCCCTGGGAATGCCCCCTTTGGCACCAGTGCATCCCTCTGCACTGGAGGTGCATTGCCACTGTGGCTGCGCTGGTGCCCATGCATGATGCTGCTGCACCGCTCCCTGGTGCCAGCGTAAGTGGCCTGGCACCAGCATAAATCACAAATCATAGAGTTGGAAGGGGCCATACAGGCTATCTAGTCCAACCCCTGCTCAATGCAGGATCAGCCTAAAGCACCCCTGACAAGTTTTTTTCCAGACTCTGCTTAAAGACTGCCAGTGAAGGGGAGTACACCCCTTCCTAGGTAGCTGATTCCACTGTCGATCAACTCTTACTGTAAAAAATGTTTTCCTAATACTTCCTCCCACAATTTAAACCCATTATTGTGAGTTCTATCCTCTGCTGCCAAAAGGAACAGCTCCCTGCCCTCCTCTAAGTGACAGGCCTTCAAAGAGAGCAGTCATGCCCCCCCTCAACCTCCTCTTCTCCAGGCTAAACATTCCCAACTCACTAAGCCTCTCCTCATAGGGCTTGGTCTCCAGGCCCCTGATCATCCTCGTAACTCTCCTCTGCACCTGCTCCATTCTGCCCACATCCTTTTTGAAGTGGGGCCTCCAGAACGGCCCACAATACTCCAGGTGCAGCCTGACCAATGCAGTGTTCAGTGGAACCATGACATCATGTGATTTGGATGTGATCTGTTGATGCACCCCAAGATCGCATTAGCTTTTTTTGTTCCTGCATCACACTGGCTGCTCATATTTAACTTAGGTCCACCCATACCCCAAGAAATGCCCCTTTCACTGGTGCAAGTGGCATTTATGCCTGTGCCAGGGTCACGCAACCTCTTAAATGCTTCACCTCCCCCATTAGGATTGCACTATATGTTCTTCTGATGTTTGATCACATAAACACCATCCCTCTCACAGCACTCTCAATCTGAAGTGGTGCAGCAGAGATGTTGATTTACCACACAGGCCCCAAACTCTCTGCTCTTCTGCATTATTTATCTGACATAGACGATCTGCTTGGCGGCAGTGGTTTCGGGAACAGAGCCAACATGCTCAGGGTGTTTTCGAGATACAATGCGCTCTTCTTCCAGCTTTGTCGCAAATGCTTTGCTCATCTCAGGCAAGAGGGTGATTTGATGAGCCTTGGCAGCGCATTGTTTTGTTTTTGTCCCTGAAATGCCAAGAAGATGTCTCTCCGTTTAGACATCGGTCCTTCTCCATGCCGCACTCACATCGTGATTGCCTCAGAGGGCTTTACCATCACCTTTGGTCGGGTAAATCTGAAGCGGGTCATGCTGTTCAGATGACAGGCTCTTAGAATGTATCACTTACTGAGAAGTGAAGTTATCTTATTCAGCCGGTCATCGAGTAAGCAGGACTCAACAACTTTACCGACTTTTAAAAAGCAAGTCTTTTTATTGATATACTTCTAGTAAAATATGTGTAAATGCAGATTATCAAGTCTTCAACACTTCTATAAAAACTCTTGTCAAAGTACAATGTATGTATTTACAATGTATGAAGTAAAAGCAAGCAAGTCTTACATACTATTCAGTTTCAAAATCCAACTTCTAAAATATAACAGTCAAATTATTCTGATTCAGTTCAAAGTATCTAATTCATAAAGTCTAGAGTAATGTATTTAAGCCATACATACCAGTCAGCCTTTTCTTGAGAGCCTTTGGAAGGTTCTGATTCTCTGGGCTTACTGTGGCTGTATTTATACTGTTTCAGACTCATTAAGGGTGTTGATATTACCATCAGGAGGGATATCTTCCTCCCCACTTTCAGATAACATGAGCAGTGCAATAATGTACAGTTGCAGCTGTTCAGGTTATTAGCTTCTCCCCATGACCAAATATGGGCTTCCTTTCCTTTCAGTCTATTTTGCTTAAAGTATAAACAATCATTTATTTATTTTTAATAAATATTTTTTATTGATTTTCAATAATAAATAGGGGTACAGAAGGAAAAAAAGGAAAAGGGAAAATATTACATAAATATTATTCAACATTGATATGGCTAGTACTACCCCCTTGTAGAATATAGTATTACATTAACTTAGTAGCAGAGTGGATTTGATCTCCAATTTAATCCTGCTGTAACTCATAGAGTTTAATTGTTATTTTTTGGTTTTAATATATTCATAGAAAGATTTCCATTTGTCTCTGTTTTGTTTTTGAGTATCCTTTTGTAATGTTTCAGTTAATTGTGTCATTGTTATGTACTCATAAGCTTTATCAATCCAGGTCTCAATTTTTGGTATTCTGTTTGTTTTCCATAAAGATGCTAAAACTACTCTTGCAGCTATGATTAAATATTTTAATATATCCTGTTGGTCCTTGTCAATGTTTTCTGGAGTTTACTCAGTAGAAATAGTTTGGGATCATATGCTATAGTTTGACCGATAATGCCTTCTACATTCTTATGTATTTTCTTCCAAAATTTCTGGACTGATTTACATGTCCACCAGTAATGATAAAAAGTGCCTCTGGCTTTGCGATATTTCCAACATAAACCGGATGTCAAATTGTTCATATTTTGAATATCGCTCGGCGTAAGGTACCACCTATGTAACATTTTCAACCAATTTTCATGAATCCCTTGACATAAAGTAAATTTAAGGTTTCTACGAAATAGCTGTTCCCACTCATCGATTGTTATAATCTCATTTAGATTCTCCATTGATTTAATTTGGCACAACTTCACTTGTTCATCTTCTGTATCATATGTCACCAGTAGCTTGTAGATTTTACCTAGTAGGTGTTGAGTCGGTTTACTTATCATCTGTTCAAATTCTGTTTTTACCTTCAATACTCCCCGGGTTAGACAGTCTTCCTTAAATCTTGAAAGTAGCTGGTGATAGGTTAGCCATGACATCTGTGGGCGACTATCTTGTATCTCCGATAGTGTTTTAAGTGTGTTTTAAGTCTGTTTTCACCAAATCCTGATATTGTATTGTCCCATACTTTTTCCCACATTGTATTGTCCCATACTTTTTCCAAATCCTGATATTGTATTGTCCCATACTTTTTATGAGCTCCATGATCACTCCATATACTCAATTTTCATACCATTCTCATCTTCAGTACAATACACATTAAATGAGACTATTTAGAAATCTACAATACAATATATAATTATATAAATCATAAAACACAATTATTGCTCACATTGTAACATGTAACCATCTGGTCAGTAGGAAACATAGCCTTCAGCAAGGTTATAGAAAGCAAGAAGATTACTGCACTTATAGCCTTGAGGTCTTTGAGTAGACGTTCTCAAGATTTGAGGATAGCAGGACTTTTTTGCTCTTGAGATATGAGCAGCTGACAGCTGAATCAGGAAGGGTAATTTCAGATACACCTTTCTGGCAAATAGTGAAGAATGACTCTGTTCTTCTCCCTTCAAGGACAAGACCAGGGTAAGTTAGTTAGCTCTTGAAAGAATTCAGACCTTGAGAGAATTCAGTCAGCCTGTTCTAAGGACATTTGCATTTTGCAAGCTGTTGCCAGGCTTTTCATTACACAAACCTCTGCAGTTTGTGGTTCAGTTTGTATGTTGTGTTCAAGCTCTACATGGAATTAATTCTGCACATGTACACAAAATACCATAATTATGTCAGAGACCATGACAAATCAATAGGACGTGGCCTCCCCAAAATTCAAGGGCATGCGTTCTTTTTTGTTCGGGAGGTAAAAATAACATCTGAAGCATCCCCTGCCTACATGAAGGAGTGGTTCTTGTCTTGGAGGAAAAAGGAAAATTCAGCCAGGTCTAGAAATGTAATATTTCCAGAAATGTTGAAACCATGGGGGTGGGGGGATGGGAATTTGGGGGAAACTGAAAAATATACGATATTTCCATATCAATCCTGAATTTATTTTAGCGCTTATCGACATAAAATGCATCATTTAGGACTTAGTACATACAAGTCTAGTATTAGGCTTATGTATGAAATTTGAAAGAAAAAGTTATCTACAGAGTTGTGAATATACTCTGTTGGGGAGGGGAAATGCTGCAAACTTCTGCATCCCATGTTCCCTTAGCACAGGTATCCTAGTTTTTGTCATCTGGGAAGGAAAGAAAAAAGTTAACAGTTAAAACTACAAAACACACATTTTGTAGTAAGCAAAAGAGAATGTATGATTTTAATAGACTTCATCTCATTAGGGCATTCCCCTCCCCCCCCCCCCCCCGGTAAATTTCAGGTTTGGGTTTATTGGTCCCGATATTTTTCTGAAAAACTGAAATAAGCCAAATACCCATACAGGTAAATGGGTATTTCAGCTTTTTTCGTTCTTTTTTTCCTGAAAAAATCCGGGTTCATTGTATCCTTTACAATGTAAATTGTACAGTGATTTCCTGTGGAATCACATGGAGATCTCCGGCTATTGCAATTAAGCTCCAGAAGATCAGTTCCCCTGGAGAAAATGACTGCTTTGGAGGGTGGATTCTATGACATTATACCCTGCTGGGGTCCCTCCTCTCCCCAAACCCTCCCCGCCCCAGGCTCCAGATATGTCCCAACCCAGAGCTGGCAACCCTACCCATTTCCTCCCACTGTTGGGTAATGAGAGGGAATGCTGGGAGGCATTTTGCTATAGCAGGTGACCTGGCATCTCTGAGTTTGGAAATACCTGGAGATTTTGAGGGTGAAGCCTGAGGAGGGCAGGGTATGGGGAGGGGAGGGGAGGGACTGCAGTAGGATATACTGCCATGGAGCCCACCTTCCAAAGCTACCATTTTCTCCGTGTGAAAGGATCTCTGTCACCTGGAGATCAGTTGTAATAGCAGGAGCTCTTCAACAACTACCTGGGGGTTGGCAACCCTACAGTTGACTCACCCAGTCCATGGAAATAAGAGGAAATAAAGGAAGTACAGGTGCAAAGGAAACCATGTCTGATCAAGCAGTGGACTTCCATGTTTCCAGATATCGGGCCCATTGAGCATGGGACCCAGCAGACAGGAAGTCATGTAACAGGAAGAGAGGGAGCCAGGGTTATGAACTCACAAGTGTTAAGGCAAGCAGAATGTATAGCAGATCAAGGGCGCTGAGACAGAAAATGCATACTGTGCACCAGGTAGTTTTGCCAGGTGGTGAAAGGCCCATTGCGATGCGGCGCTTCCAGTTCCAGGTGTAAACCAGAAGTGACGTGGTGCGGTGGGCAGGTGCATGTCCATGCGTTGCCCTCCGACCCTCAGCTGGTCGACGGGCAGCCAGGTGGATTGGCGGGGGTTTGCCCTCCATCACTTGGCACTTGGCAACTCTATCCAGAAGGGACATGAGAGGTAGGTGAGGCTGAGAGAGTTCAAAGAGAACTGTGACTAGCCCAATGTCACCCAGCAGGCTTCATGTATAGGATTGGGGAAACCAACCCGGTTTACCAGATTAGAGTCCACCGCTCATGTGGAGGAGTGGGGAATCAAACCCGGTTCACCAGATTAGAGTCTGCCGCTCACGTGGAGGAGTGGGGAATCAAACCTGGTTCTCCAGATTAGAGTCCACCACTCTTAACCACTACACCACGCTGGCTCTCCATGCTGAAGGAAGGCTGTGTGATGGGCGCAACCATAAATGAAGACTCTTTTTGCCCAATCTTTCCAAAGTAGACTGAGCAACTCTACTTTTAGAAGAGTTATTATTACTGAGCGTACGGGCTGAGCCTGGCAATAAGCAGGAAGGCTGGGGATGGAGTCATCGGGAGGTGCATGTGACATCAGCAACATTACTGATGTTGCTCCATCACTTCCTAGAAAACCCAGAAGACTCAAAGGATAGCTCTAGGACCATAGAGTTTTGGGCAGTTCCTAGAGCTACCTCACACCACTTCCAGGTTTACCCAGAAGGGACATAGGGGCGTCAGTGGCACTGCTATTTTTATTTCATTTTTCTCCTACCACCGCTCAGAGCAGTGATGGGCAACAGGGCTTGCCATAGTTATAGCAGGAGGCCTGGGAAACCCACCCCAAACCTGTTATGTCCAGCTCCATTCAGAAGATCACGACATCGTAACGTTATTCACTTCCATTCTTTAAAGTATGCATGGCATGCGTTTTGCTAATGCCTTGCTCCCTATTGATGTCTAGAGCTACTTTCCCCAAGAATTGCCCTGACCAACCTAGTCGTCTGAAGTACTCAGAAAGGATCACAGACGTCTCACCTGACTGAAGCGGTATAAACTTCTCCTGCACCTTCCCTCTCCCAGTAGCCGCACAAACGGCTTCTGTCTTATAATCCGGAGGCAAGGTAATGCTCAGCACTTTATTAGAGAGCGATCCCCCCCCCGACCTTCTGCCAATTTCCACGTTGCTCTTATCGCCCCGTTGCAAGCAAGCCTGCCCTAGACCTCCAAATTCTCCTTTGATTTCAGCCTTTACTGGCATTAATTTAATTATCGGCTTAAAGCTGCCAAAGCCCTTCTAGCGGGAGAACACGTGGCACTCCAAGCTGAAGAGGAGGACGCTTTTTTCTTTCCCAGAATGGACGAGAGGCACCTGGCTGTACATCATTTCCCTATGGAATAAAGCATGGTTAATTACTCTCGGAGAAAGACTGCAAAATCCCTTGAAGGAGCTTATAATTTAAGGATACAGAATATTCATTTGTGGGGGGGGGGGCCTGAGCGTCAGTGGGCCACACTTTCCAACCATCTCCACACAGAATTAGGGTTGCCAGGCCCCCCCCCCCTGCACCGTCAGGAGGTTTTTGGGACAAGGCTGGGGTGGCTATCCCGCACGCGTGGCGGCGCGCGACATGATTACGTCATTTCCAGGATTACCCCAGAAGTGCCTCATGTCGCTGGAAGCCAGGGCATGGTTGGCCGCCTTTAAGTTACAACTTAAGCTGCGCTTCAGCACTGAGGGGCTCCTAGCTTCTCTGAAGCATGACCCTTTTAAATCCTCATGGCAAAAAAATCTTAGATGAGAAATTGTCATTGTTGGGCTTCTCTCAGGATATGTTTTAGATCTTGGGAAAACTGAAGCTTTCACCAAAATTAAAAAGCGCATTAAAGAGCTTGATTATAACAGCACTTCTTTTCGTGCTTGCCACATTTGCCCACTTATACTTATTATTTCACAACTCCTCGTCTTTCTAGAGCCTTCTGTTTAGCTAGACTGAATGCTAACCTCTCTATGGCTATGCAAGGCAGAAATTTGAACATACCATACCCAGACAGGACCTGTCCTTGCTCGTCTGGCTCTATTGATTCATTTGCTCATGTCCTCTTGGAATGCCGCTTTTATGAGGAACTTCAATCATGTTATCCCTCTCCCCTTTTAACATATAAATCTAATGCCTCTGTGTCTGACATAATGCCTTTTTTATTAAGTGACAGGGATTCCAAGGCTACATTGTCAGTGGCCAGATTTATTTCAGTCCTTATGTCCCTCAAACACTAGATTTATGCTGCTCAAGATCAATGGATCAAGGAGCTTCCAAGGAATAAAGGAAAGGAAAGGAGTAGTAGTAGTAGTTCTTCTTCTTCTTCTTCTTCTTCTTCTTCTTCTTCTTCTTCTTCTTCTTCTTCTTCTTCTTCTTCTTCTTCTTCCTCTTCTTCTTCTTCTTCTTCTTCTTGACAAAGTGTGTTATTCCTGGCAGCAGATAGCTGTTTTTGTACCTGCCTTAGATGAAAGTTCTTCTCTCATGATTCCCATTGCATGCTTGTGTGCATGTGTTCCATCAAGTCAAAGTAGACTTATGGTGACCCCATAGGGTATCCAAGGCAAGAGACATCAGGAAATGTTTTGCTGTTGCCTGCCTCCATGTGGGCTGAAAGAATACTGAGAGAACTGTGGCTGGCCCAAGGTCACCCAGCCAGCATCAGGTCCAGGAATGGGGAATCGAACCTGGTTCTCCAGATTAGGGTCTGCCGCTCTTAACCACTGCATCATACTGGTTCTCTTGCATGCTTAGGTGTAGGATTATTCCTTTGGGCTCCAGTTCCAATGTCTCATTCCCTCCTCCAGTGCACTGTAAGGCTGCTGACCAACCAGCTGCTTGATATTCTGCTACAAATTAGTTTCACGGGATAGCTGGTTGTTACATACATCTTGAGTCCGCCGAGTTTCTCCCAGGAGCAACAGCTTCACAAATATGGCAATAGTCTGGTGTTGTTAATGTAGGAGAAAGTTGTCCACAGGCAGCAATAAACAGCAAATGAGAGAAAAAGAAAAAAGAACCAGAGGCAAACATGAATATTTTTTCCAATGGACAGAGATCATGTTCGGCAAAACCACTTATTAAATCACCGCCTCCAGCCTTGAGTCTTGGTGTGTGTGTTTATTTGTCTCTCTCTCTCTCTCCCTGGCCTTTTTATTCATTCATTTATTTGCTTTCCCTCGCCAGACAGAAATAGAAGTGTTTGCAAACAATATTTCTCTGCCCCGGAACAGCAGTGTTACAATGCTTAATGTTTTGATTCTTAAAATCCTTAATGCCCATTGTTGTTTCTTGTTGACCCTCCTAAGAATCAAAAGGTGTTCTTAAAAAATGTTTACAGTACCATCTTAAGCAGAAAAAGCAGGATTCGAGTCCAATTTCACATCCACAAGATTTCCAGGCATTGACCTCATTGAGGACTAGAAGACTAAACAGTTCCAAAAGCCTTGATTATAAAAATTAAAGTATATTAAAAAGAAGTTTGTAGGGTGCGAAATTTAAGTCCTTAGTTTCTACAGCTGGAGACAGTGCCATCACAACTCTGCACAATCATTATTAAAAGTTCCCATGAAAAGGTCACCTAGACAACCCACATCTAGTTTGGGGCACTCCGTGCGTAGGATGCACCCTTAGTACTTGCTCAAGGGGGCTTACAATATTACCCTGACCATATGGAGCTCTTCCCACCAGCAGCGCAAGTGTGTGGCAAGCCATATCATAGAAGCTCTCCACTGTCTACTGGTATGAAAATGGCATAAAACACAAAGTTTTCTGTCACTGTGGGCCCAATCTGTGGATTTAGCTATCTGCAGGCCAGCCCACACTTGTCCATTAGAATATCAGGTGTAAGAAATGGAGGGGGGAAAACAAATGGAATCAGGAATATTTGCTAATTCCTATTTTTGGATATTTCTGGGGAGCTGCACAAATTTGGATGCCGTTACAGAGTTTCCCGGGGAGTTTTCATAGATCCCAGTAGGTGCCCACAAATTGATCTGGATCTTGACCAATCTGTTCTGGTCCAAACTACAGGAAGCTTAACTCATGTAGATGTAATCAGAATCTTGCTCTAGTTTGCTACTAAGAACATAAGGGGAGGGGCTGTGGCTCCCATGCAGAAGGTCCCAGGTTCAATCACCAGCATCTCCAGTTAAAGGGACTAGGTAAGTAGGTGATGTGAAAGACCTCTGCCTGAGATCCTGGAGTGCCGCTGCCAGTCAGAGTAGACAATACGGACTTTGATGGACCAAGGATCTGCTTCAGTATAATGCAGCTTCATATGTTCAACATAAGAAAAGCCAAGCTGGATCAAACCAAGGCCCATCAAGTCCAGCAGTCTGTTCACACAGTGGCCAACCAGGTGCCTCTAGAAAGCCCACGAACAAGACAACTACAGCAGCACCATCCTGCCTGTGTTTCACAGCACCCATATATTTGGCATGCTTCTCTGATCCTGAAGAGAGCAGGTATGCATCATGACTAGTATCCATTTTAACTAGTAGTCATCAATGCCCCTCTCCTCCATGAACATGTCCACTCCCTCTTCAAGCTTTCCAAGATGGCAGCCATCACCACATCCTGGGGCAGGGAGTTCCATAATTCAAGTATGCGTTGTGTGAAGAAATACTTCCTTTTCTCTGTTTTGAATCTCTCACCCTCCAGCTTCAGCAGATGACCCAGCATTCTAGTATTATGAGAGAGGGAGAAAAGCTTCTCCCTGTCCACTCTCTCCAACCATGTATAATTTTATAGATCTCTATCATGTCTCCCCTTAACTGCCTTCTTTCCAAGCTAAAGATCCCTAAGCGTTTTAACTGCTCCTCATAGGGCAGTTGCTCTAGCCTCCTGATCATTTTAGTTGCTCTTTTCTGCACCTTCTCAAGCTCTGCAATATCCTTTTTTAGGTGTGGAGACCAGAACTGTACACAATATTCCAAGCGTGGTCTCACCATAGATTTGTACAAGGGCAGTATGATAGCAGCAGTTTATCCATTTGTGCTATTTTTTTCATACTTGTGTTTCCTCCTGCTTGTGCATATGAGACATTTCAGGGTAAATAGAGCTCGGGGAGAGTTCACTTGACTTTTTATAGTCTAATTTATTAGAATGAGATCCTAGCATAATTTGGACAAGAAAGGTCATTTCTCCACCTCGTATCCATTAACAAAGTACTACAGAACTCGAGAGGCTCATAATTATGCAGTTCTGTGAGAGGTTTATGAAATTTCATTAAGGAGGTATTTTACCAACCTTGACAGCTTTGGCTGTTAACAAAAATTATTTATTTAAAAATGCTGATCACCTCTTTAAGATCACCAAAGGAAGTGGGGCAGGGGGAGAGAAAAAAATACTCTTGGTCTGGACACAACCTTAACAACAAATTGAAAACGACAGGAACATTTTTGGAAATCACTTATTGGGAAGGCAGGGCGAGATGAAATATGCAAATATTTTAAGAGCCGCAAATGTATAATGCAATAGAGAATGAAGCTCGCCCAGGAGTGCGAGGAAGCAGAGCATGCCAATGCTTTATTCTAAGGGTTGTGGTTTTTTTGGGTTGTTAGTAGTGTAGAAAAAGGTAGTTTTTCTCTTCTCTACCTGACATTTTTTTGCAGGTCTTTGTTTGCCTTAGGCCAGCAGGGAATCTGGGGTGGTTGTGTGTGGGAGCCCCGGGGTGGCTGGTGATGCTTGGCAGCTGCCAATACAGTCCTTCACTGATCAGGACTGCTTTCTGAAGACACAAGGTGTAGACCATCAAGGTTGCAATCCTAAAAATGTTGTCCTAGGATTAAGCCCCCCCCCCCCGCCGAATAAAAAGGGCATTACTTCCAAATAGTGTTACCCTGAATAGGCAGTCTCGACTTAAATTGAGGAATTAGCTGGGGAGAGACAGATCATGAGAGGGTTCCGGGAATCAATAACCAACGTATACCAGGTTCATCCCGAGTGAGAACTCTCGAATGAATAGGCAGTTGTTGCTGTTAATAATGATAATAATATTGTCACTGAGGGGTTGATGGTCCTGTTCAATGTAAAAGCAGATCTGTGTGTTCAAAGCACTATCCGAGACAGACTCTTTCCTGTTTTATTTGGAAAAACTTTTAAAACCTAGTACTGGAATGTGAAACTCTTTACAGATCCGGTGAAGTTTTCAGAATGTGCTGTAGAGGCAGTCAGCCTGAGCGGGGATGGGGCTAACACACTCAGCGGTGCCAGTCTGGATTCAGGTGAGAGTTGTTCACTGCTCACCTGGCATCCCCACAAGAATTATAGAAACGTTCTATTCACTTGTACCACTTACACAGATATAGAATAAACTGTATATCTTTTAGAGGTTATGTCACCATGGATGCTTAAACACAAGTGTGCAGAATATATTCAGTCATGGAGTTGAGCAAAGCCTAGTCTGAGTTTTTGAAAGAAGAAGAGCATGCGGCAGAATGGGGCTTTTAAATTGTGTGATAGACACACTTTCTAGTGTGCATAATTTGTGAGTTCTCACTCGGGATGAACCTGCTATACAGAGGGGTTGGTCCAATCTCCTCTATACCTCGGGTTGCCAACCTCCAAATACCAGCTGGAGATCTCCTACTGTTACAACTGATCTCCAGCCGATAGAGATCAGTTCACCTGGAGAAAACGGCTGCTTTGGCCATTGGACTCTATGTCATTGAAGTGCCTCCCCTACCCAAACCTTGCCCTCCTTAGGCTCTGCCCCAAAATCTCCAGGTATTTCCCAACCCAGAGCTGGCAAACCTATGGATGATGCAACCCATGTGAAGGGAACTGGCTATGAACAAATCTGGTTTTTTTAAATCTGCTGCAAGGGTTTAGGGACCACTTCGGGATGACTCGAGGTGTAGAGCTCTCCCTTGTAACAGACATGCAAGGGCCACCTCCTTTCAAGACAACATCTTGACTTCTGTGACCTCTGTTTCATGTCCCCAGTTTCTCATGAGCATGTAAGGAAAGAGTTAAGATGCATTCAGTCTTTTGTTAAAATTGGGATCTTGACACCATAGTGGTGGTGAACACATGAACACAGGAAGCTGTCTTATACTGAATCAGCCCTTTGGTCCATCGAAGTCAGTATTGTCTATTCAGACTGGCAGTGGCTCACTGGGGTCTCAAGTAGAGGTCTTTCACATCACTTACTTGTCTAGTCTCAGATGCCGGAGATTGAACTTGGGACATGCCAAGCAGATGCTCTACCACTGAGCCAGAGTCCCTCCCCATAAAGTCACAGCCAATTTATGGTGACCCTGTAACATTTTCAAGGCAAGAGAATAAGAGTGGTGGATTGCCATTGCCAGCCTGGAGTTGTGACCCTGGAGTTCCTTGCTGGTACTAACCGGGGCTGACCCCGCTTAACTTTGGAGATCTCACAATATTGGGCTAGTCTGTACTATCCAGGTCTGGGCACTTGACACCAGAGTCCCTGTAGACTCCCACTGGTTCCCAGGTAGATATTAAGCTTTATCAGGTGCTGGCCCTGCCCACATTGCCAATCGGTGGACAACTTTAGGCCAGATTTGGCACCTTGACTGTTGGTTGCCTACTCTGCCCTAAGGCATCATCTGTAAATGGGAGCGGCCGTGGCTCAGTGGTAGAGCCTCTGCTTGGCATGCAGAAGGTCCTGGTTTCAATCCCCGGCATCTCCAGTTAAAGGGACCAGGCAAGTAGGTGATGTGAAAAACCTCCGCCTGAGACCCTGGAGACCCTGGAGAGCTGCTGCCAGTCTAAGTACACATGAATACATGAAGCTGCCTTATACTGGATCAGACCCTTGGTCCATAAAAGTCAGTATTGTCTACTCAGACCAGCAGCCGCTCTCCCGGGTCTCAGGCAGAGGTCTTTCACATCACCTACTTGCCTGGTCCCTTTAACTGGAGATGCCGGGGATTGAACCTGGGACCTTCTGCATGCCAAGCAGAGGCTCTACCACTGAGCCATGGCCCCTCCCCTAAAAGATGAACACATGAAGCTGCCTTATACTGAATCAGACCCTGGGTCCCTCAAAGTCAGTATTGGCTACTCAGACCAGCAGCGGCTCTCCAGGGTCTCAGGAAGAGGTCTTTCACATCACCTACCTGCCTGGTCCCTTTACCTGGAGATGCCGGGGATTGAAGCTGGGACCTTCTGCATGCCAAGGAGAGGCTCTATCACTGAGCCATTGAGCCACAGTAGATAATACTGACTTTGATGGACCAAGGGTCTGATTCAGTATAAGGCCGCTTCATGTGTTCATGTGTTCAAATATTCTCTTCAGGTGAAGAGCTGGTGGCCCACGAGAGTCATACTGATAATACACAACATCGCGAAAAGTAATTCACACCCTAATAACAGGCAACAAATCCAACTACATGTAAAGCAATATCGAGCTAGTAAGAACATCGCACGGATTCAATTTCAACGGTGTCAAGAGTGCTGTGAGTGTTATGAGAAGCGAATTTGTTTACGCCAGGTTGGTTGTCTGTCCGTGAAACACGCCCATGTCATTTCCCCAACCAAAGCGCGCGTTTGTGTCATAGCAGGAGAGCAATAAAGGGGGGAAGTTGCAAAAACAGTCAACATTTATTTCTTCAACCTCTAAAAGATTTTTCATGCGAAGAAAGTTTTGTGCTTGTGTGTGTGTATTTTTTTTCTCCTTCCCCAGATTCAATTTCTGATGTCGCCTGGTTTTCTGATGAATCCTGACATGTTTATTTCCTACTTCTCCAGTTTAGCTTAAAAATGTTGTGCACGTATTAAAAACAACAGTGTTCTGCAATGATGGTAGGAATAATTCTTTCATTTTTTGCAGGGGCAATGTTTTATTTTAGTTGGTTCTTGTAGGTTATCCGGGCTGTGTAACCGTGGTCTTGGTATTTTCTTTCCTGACGTTTCGCCAGCAGCTGTGGCAGGCATCTTCAGAGGAGTAACACTGAAGGACAGTGCCTTATTTTATTGTTTGTACGCTCATTTCTTTGTTAATTTTATAAAAGCTAGTAAACAAAATAAAAAAGGCAACATGCAAAGATCCAGGAGAGAGAATGGGCTGCATTTCTGTGTGTGTGTGTGTGTGTGTGTGTGTGTGCAAAGTGCCTTCAAGTCACAGCCGACGTATGGCGACCCCTTTTGGGGTTTTCATGGCAAGAGACTAACAGAGGTGGTTTGCCAGTGCCTTCACTCTGCACAGCAACCCTGGACTTCCTTGGTGGTCTCCCATCCAAATACTAACCAGGGCTGACCCTGCTTAGCTTCTGAGATCTGACGAGATCAGGCTAGCATTTCTTTACTAGTTTTTATAAAATGGTAAAAAAAGGGCCAAGAGAGCTGAGCACTGACTCATCCCTTTCTGTCCTCCCACTGCCTAAGTTCACATGATACTACCTTATAACGAATCAGACCATCAAGGTTAGTATTGTCTCATACTGGCAGTGGTTGTCACTTAGAGGAGGGCAGGAGCTGTTCTGTTGGCAGCAGAGGATAGGACTCGCAATAATGGGTTTAAATTGTGGGAGGAAAGGTACCAGCTGTATATTAGGAAAAAGTTTTTTACAGTAAGAATTGTTGGACAGTGGAAATCAGCTCCCTAGGACAGTGGTGAGCTCCCCCTCACTGGCAGTCTTTAAGCAGAGGCTGGACAAGCACTTGTCAGGGATTCTCTAGGCTGATCCTGCATTGAGCAGGGGGTTGGACTGGATGGCTTGTATGCCTTTCCAACTCTATGATTCTAGGGTTGTCAACCTCCAGCCAGATGGTGGCTGGAGATCTCCTTCTATTACAACTGATCTCTACACAACAGAGATCAGTTCCCCTGGAGAAAATGGCCACTTTGGCAATTGGACTCTATGACATTGAAGCCCCCCTGCTCTCCAAACCCTGCCCCCAAATCTCCAGGTATTTCCCAACCCGGAGCTGGCATCCCTAGCAGTTCTCCAGCATCTCAAGCAGATGTCTTTCACAACACCTACAACCTGGTCCTTTTCGGTGGAGATTCTGGGGATTGAACCTGAGACCTTCAACATGCAAATCAGAGGCTCTTCCACAGAGCCATGTCCCCTACCCTACATCATGACAGATATAAAGACGCTTAACATGGTATTAATGCCCTATTTGGCTTGGGACTGGGATATCTGAAGCACCATTTTATCTCATACATTTCTGCCTGGGAATTAAGCTCACAGGGAGAAGCCCTTCAGAAGACTGTCTGGTGGGAGCACAGAAGAGGGCCTTTTTGGTGGCAGCCCCATGATAATGGAACAACCTCCCCAGGGAGCTGCACCTGGTCCTCTCACTTCAGGAGGCAGCTGAAGACAGTTTTATTTTGGACAACATTTGACTCATTTAGATTTTTAAAACTTTTTTGGCCGTTCTAATTGAGATGTTAAATTGTGGTATTTAAAGTGTTTGTTTATAACAGTTTATTTACATAGTAAGCTGCCTTGAGTTCTGCATACGAGAAAGGCAGCTAATAAATATTTTAAACAAAAAAAGGTATAAGTTGTGTTTTTGATGAACTTTACCTGTGACCATCAAGACAAGACCTTCTCGGAGTGTACCACTCACCTTCACATATGCTCTGATGGGATCTGTGCTGGCAGCGACGGACCAAGAAAGGGATCTTGGGGTGGGGGTGGATAGCTCGATGAAGATGCCGACCCAGTGTGAAAAAGGCAAATTCTATGCTGGCCATAATTAGATGAGGAATAGAGAATAAAACTGCTGCTATCATACTGCCCTTGTACAAATCTATGGTGAGACCACACTTGGAATACAGTGTGCAGTTCTGGTCACCACACCTAAAAAAGGATATTGCAGAGCTTGAGAAGGTGCAGAAGAGAGCAACCAAAATGATCAGGAGGCTAGAGCAACTGCCCTATGAGGAGTGGTTAATTAACATTATTTATTATTTATTACATTTCTACCTGGTTCTCCCCAACCCGAAGCTTAGGGCTGCTTAGCTTGGGAAGAAGGCGGTTAAGGGAGATATGATAGAGGTCTATACAATTATGCATGGTATGGAGAGAGGGGACAGGGAGAAGCTTTTCTCCCTCCCTCATAATACCAGAACGCAGGGTCATCTGCTGTAGCTGGAGGGTGAGAGGTTCAAAACAGATAAAAGTATTTCTTCACACAATGCACAGTTAAATCGTGAAACTCCCTGCCCCAGGATGTGGTGATGGCTGCCAACTTGGAAGGCTTTAAGAAGGGAATGGACACGTTCATGGAGGAGAGAGCTATCCATGGCCACTAGTCAAAATGGATGCTAGTCATGATGCATACCTATTCTCTCCAGGATCAGAGGAGCATGCCTATTATATTAGGTGCTTTGGAAGACAGGCAGGATGGTGCTGCTGCAGTAGTCTTGTTTGAGGGCTTCCTAGAGGCACCTGGTTGGCCACTGTGTGAACAGACTGCTGGAGTTGATGGGCCTTGGTCTGATCCAGCTTGGCTTTCCTTATTTTCTTATGGATCAGAATCATTTTCAAGGGGAGTTCATTGCTTTTCAAAACAAGTGACATCACAGTGTACGAACTTGGTTTCCCCCCCCCCCATCTGGTAATGAATTATTCTTTCATTTATCAGCCAAGTGGAAAGCAGCATGATGCAACACAGTTAAACATTCGGTCTTGTTGCGACTTTTAATTAAAAGGGGGTGGGGGAAACACCTCATTTCTCTCGCTCTTCCCATCACAGAGAAAGCGAAAGAGGGCCTTGTCAACTGCTGTGCAGGACTCCTTTTTAATTCAAATTCTGACTAAACCTCTTAAAGAGAGGGAACAAAGACCAACATGGCCTTGTTTCCTCTTTTCTAGAGGAGAAGAGAATATGCCACGTCGGCCTCCATCTGCTAATGGATGTCTCCTTGCCTGCAAACAAAAAGAAGCAATTTCCTCTTGCAATTGCATACTGCCTATAAGAAACTGTGACACATTTTCCAGTGTTCTTGAAAGGACTGATCTGTAGTCCTTTCTGTAGTGAGAGCCAGAGTGGTGTAGTGGTTAAGAGTGGTGGACTCTAATCTGGAGAACTGGGTTTGATTCCCAACTCCTTCACATGAGCGGCAAAGTCTAATCTGGTGAGCTGGATTTGTTTCCCTACACATGAAGCCAGCTGGGTGACCTTGGGCTAGTCACAGCTCTCTTTGAGATCTCTGAGCCCCACCTACCTCACAGGGTGTCTGTTGTGGGGACGGGAAGGGAAGATGATTGTAAGCTGGTTTGATTCTTCCTTAAGTGGCCATTTTCTTCAGGGGAACTGATCTCTATCAGCTGGAGACCAGTTGTAATAGCAGTCGTAATCTCCAGCCACCACCTGGAGGTTGTATCCCTCTGGGAACTGATCTGACTTTCTCATTAATGGAACTAATGAAAATTGGATTATACTAGAGGTGCTTCCAGTTATAAATTGAAAGGAGACTTTGTACAGTCATGTATTGAATTTAAGAGGGACTGAGGAAAAATCAGAAACAGACATCTCCCCTTCTTTCCTTGACATTTGGAACCTGTTTTTTCTCTTGTACCTGGCTGAAAGACATCTGACAATAAGAAGATTCACTATTACATACACTCTTACAGGCTGTTGTACCAATATTGGACTTTTATAACACATGCAAGCCCATTTGGGGATCATAATCCTGTGTTATTTACTTGGCTATGTATAGCTATTAGAACAGATATATTGTTGCACTGTCATTGGTCCTGTTTTTCATGTTATGTAGCTTGTATCATATTATATTTTGCACTTTGTGATACACTTTCGCTCCTGTGTTTGTTTCCTTACATTCTGTACTTACCCAGTGGTGTCCCTTTTGAGTAACCACCTGGAGGTTGGCAACCCTAGCTATAATAGCTAAACTGGACCACAACATACTGGTTGTCCAATGGAGGAAACCAGATTCTGGACTAGAAGGATTTTATGTCTAGGGTTGCCAACCTCCAGGTACTAGCTGGAGATCTCCGGCTATTACAGATCTCCAACCAATAGAGATCGGTTCACCTGGAGGAAATGGCCACTTTGGCAATTGGACTCTATAGCACTGAAGGCCCTCCCCAAACCCACCCTCTTCAGGCTCCACCTTCAAAAGCTCTTGTCGGGGCGAAGAGGGACCTGGCTGCTCTATTTATGTCTATTCTACCCCAGCTGTTCTTACATTCTTAGAACTAGTGGCTCCATTCTGCTGGACAGGAATCCATCCTATTAAACCAAAACTTCCTTGAAACTTGGTACAACCTATGGCTGTAGGAAATACAAATATATAAAATAAAGAACAATGGGGAAGTAGATAATTTCCTTAACCAGTTTTGAGAGTTGTTCACCTAGCTACAATCCAGCCATCCTTTAATTGAATTCTCAAGGTGAGCATTTTCTTTTTCCTTTCCAGCCGGCAAGCCAAGTGTAAGTCATTAGCCACAACAACATGAGTCCAGTTGACACCTCTGCCCTTGTTTATAAGTTTGACATTGCATTTCCCTAATGTTCAAAGTTTAAATAAATTTAATTTGATGTGGATGGAGGAAAACCCTCAGGGCACCTGGCTGGAAACTGTTCAGGAAGAGGCTATTTTGAAATGGAAATGAAAGAACGCAGGACCAACGTTGCCTAAGAGCAAAACAGAAAATAAATTCAGGAAAACGGAGCACCGTACCTACCAAATCTGTAGTGACAGCTAAAAAGAATCTAAATAATTAAACTTGTGACCCAGTCAGCAGAATTTGGGGACTACCAGAGGTGGCTTTTGAAGGCAGCCACATGCTTTTTTGAAGATCTAAACTGGCCAGTTCCCATCCTGCTGAAATGTCTCTTTACCTTCATTTAAACTTCCTCCATGTGTCATATTTTTCTCTCAGAGAAACCCTTGAGGTGCTGCTGCCTGAACAAATAGCTGAAAAACCACTGGGATAGGCTTAAGACTCATGAGATTTTTTAGAGTGACAGTTTCAGGGTCCCCAACCTTTTTGAGCCTGTGGGCACCTTTGGAATTCGGACAAAATGGCTGCCCCAAAATGGCTGCTGCTGGAGATGGAGCCAGTCACAAAATGGCTGCTGCAGCTTACTTTTGACCATACAGTGAAGAGCCTTGTGCTGTGGTGGCAGGCAGCTGCTGCCCCAGTCAATGTTTTTAAACATCTGCCTAGCCAATCAAATCTCCATTGGCCAATCAGAAGCCATGCTGGGCCTTGCCCGTTTTCTAAAAGCACTGGGCGTGCACCAGGAAATGTGTCAACTGTAGGGTTGCCAGTAGGGTTGCCAGGTGCCTGGTGGTGGCAGGAAAACCCCCGACAATTTTCCCCTCTGCCTGCCGATCACCTGAGGGTTGGCGGGCAAATGTGCACATGTGCACACACCCTGTGCGCATGGCACTTCCAGTTTACAACTGGAAGTGCCACCTCGCGAGGGGCTTTTCCTCTTAGTTTGACAAGCATGTGCATCGGCGCACGCCCACGCGCACACAATCCCAACCACAGCCCCATATCCTCCCACTGGAGGAGAGAAGGTGGCTGCCCTAGTTGCCAGGTCCCTCTTCACCACCGGCGGGAGGTTTTTGGGGCGGAGCCTGAGGAGGGCAGGGTTTGGGGAAAGAAGGGACCTCAATGCCCTAGAGTCCAATTGCTAAAGCGGCCATTTTCTCCAGGGGAACTGATCTCTATCGGCTGGAGATCAGTTGTAATAGCAGGAGATCTCCAGCGAGTACCTGGAGATTGGCAACCCTAGTCATGGCACCCACAGGCACCAGGCTGGGGACCTCTGGACTATATTCTTCCTTATCATTCTATGTTGTAGAAATGTTATTTTTTGTTATTAATAGGGTTGCCATTAATAACCCTTCATTTTCTTTTCATTTCTAAATGTATTAAACACCTATGCTGTCATTAGGGCTGTTGAAAAAAAAATTCAGGAAAGTTCAGCTTCGGCAAAATTCGGCCCATTTAAGTTCGGGACGTGCCGAATTCCGAACTCCCCCGCTTTGGATCCGCGAACTTCGGCGCGAGATCTGGAGTTCGGGGGAAAATTCAGCCCCCCCGCGGGCCTTCACGGGGCTTCCATAAAGGCACGCGGGGGGCCTTTAAACAGATCTGCACCTTCCGGCCGGTCTGTTTTAAGGACTGCCCGCGCGCCTTCAGGGAAGCTCCCTGAAGGCGCGTGTGGGGGGGAACAGATCTGCGCCTCCCGGCCAGGAGGCACATATCTGTTTAAAGAGCCCCCCGCATGCCTTTATGGAAACCCCTGAAGGTGTGCAGGGGGCTCTTTAAAGAGATTTGTGCCTCCTGGCCGGGAGGCACAGATCTGTTTAAAGGGCCCCCGAGCGCCTTCAGGGAAGCCCCCTGAAGGCGCGTGGGGGGGGGGAACAGATCTGCGCCTTCCAGCTGGAAGGCGCAGATCTGTTTAAAGAGCGGGAAAACGGGGAGCCGGATTTGCCGAATTTATTCGCGAACACCCCAAATTTGCCGAATTCGGCTCCCCGTTTTCCCGCCTTTTTTGAGTTCAGTTCTATCCAAACCGAAAAACTGCCGAATCGGGGAAAATTCAGCTGTTTTTCAGTTCGGGACAAACCGAATTGACAGGCCTAACTGTCATTGTACTCCTTTTATACCTGTAATCAAAAGGAAACAAAAAAAAAGGAAAGGAAAAAAGTTTATATGCACACACACACACACACACACATGAATTTGCAACAAATATTAAGCCCTCAACTAATATTGCTGTAATTATAGTTTTGCTTCCCCTTTCTTTCTTTCTTTCTTTCTTTCTTTCTTTCTTTCTTTCTTTCTTTCTTTCTTTCTTTCTTTCTTTCTTTCTTTCTTTCTTTCTTTCCTTCCTTCCTTCCTTCCTTCCTTCCTTCCTTCCTTCCTTCCTTCCTTCCTTCCTTCCTTCCTTCCTTCCTTCCTTCCTTCCTTCCTTTATGTATTTATGTGTTTCTGTGTTTGAACTGTGATTGTATCTATATCTGTCAATAACATATGTTTTAAATATTAATAGAGTTGCCAGGTCCCTTTTCAGCACCGGCAAGAGGTTTTTAGGGTGGAGCCTGTGGAGGGTGGGGTTTGGGGAGGGGAGGGACTTCAATGCCATAGAGTCCAATTGTCAAAGTGGCCCTTTTCTCCAAGTGAACTGATCTCTATTGGCTGGAGATCAGTTGTAATAGCAGGAGATCTTTAGCTAGTACCTGGAGGTTGGCAACCCTAGTTATTAATTATAATAATTGTGAAAATGGGGTATTTTGTAATTATCACAAGAGACATACAAATATAATTTAGACAAACAAGCAAGCTTCAAAAAATACAATTCCAGCTCCTGGTTTGTCCACTGGGTTGGCTCGCTCACTTACAGGCCACAACACATACATCTGGCCAACAAATACATCTGGGTTGGTAATGTCCAACAAGTGATACAGTAATAGATCTTAGAATAGGAAGGGGACATTCAGACTATCTAGTACAACCAACCGCTCAATGCAGGATCAGCATTGATCAGGGAGTTGGACTAGATGGCCTGTATGACCCAACTCTATGATTCTATGATTGTCCAACAAGTAAACAACCATGCCTTTAATCTTCAGGCCTATAAATTAAAAGCTGCCCCCACCAATTAAAATTGGCACCAGCCAATTAATAAAACAATGTTTTGGCTGATTAACCTCCTGATCAAATCATACAGTCTTGCTCGGGATGAGCGCTTGAGGTCAAGTTGTGCCTTTCTTTCTGTATTGTTTAGTATTTGTCTCCCTGTTTCCTTCCTTTCTGCGACCAAATAAACCATATCTTTGTTTCCTGCTAATTTCCTGGCAGAGCCTGTTTGGAAATGTAATCATGGACAATCTAATCAAACTAGAAAGAATTGGCGAGGGAGGGAAGTGGGGGGTCAAGGAAAGATGGTGAACAAGATTACATTCATTTTTATTGGCTCCACAGCAGCCGGAGCTGTTTCGATGAAGATAAATGAAGAACTCCATCATCTCTCTTTGTAGACTTATTTAACCAACAGACTGTCTGCCGTACAATTCGTGATGGGTTTACACAGTGGAAACTAAGTGAGATATATCTTGGCTGCCAAATCCCAGTATTCCTATGGGTTTCAGATTTAGTACAATAGAACCACTTTCATTATCTTTGTGTTAGAGATAATGGATAATAAACCATCCTACAGTACCCTAAGGAGATCCTCATAGATTCCCGAAATACGGCAACTACACAGGATATGGTTTCAACCTTTCCCTTTTATTCCTACTCTAAAAGTGCTTTTGAATCAAAGCTAAAGCAATTTAAGTTTTTTTTAAAAAGTAATAATTAAACTACACTTCTCTCTGCCTTTTGTCATACGTCTGCTGAAAAAAAGCATCACTGTAGTCAGACTCCATTGTAGTTCCTCTCTAAATATT
The DNA here is from genome assembly GCF_029931775.1 of Euleptes europaea. Lineage (NCBI taxonomy): Eukaryota > Metazoa > Chordata > Lepidosauria > Squamata > Sphaerodactylidae > Euleptes > Euleptes europaea. The sequence continues at coordinate 8,438,497 of NC_079319.1, read as the reverse complement.
AAAAAAAAGTTGAGAGACAGTCTGAGGATAATGTTCAATGTCTCCCATTTCCTGGTGAATTCTGCTATCTTGCTCAAAGAGTCCATGTTAGGATACTGATACCTGGGTTGGGGTTTGCCAAGGTTATGGACAATTGTACCCAAATCCAGAGCTAGTGATAGGATTTTCCTGCTCAGTGCTCCTTAGGAAAGAAGGAGGAGGAGAAGGAGAAGGAGAAGGAGAAGGAGAAGGAGAAGGAGAAGGAGAAGGAGAAGAAGAAGAAGAAGGAGAAGAAGAAGAAGAAGAAGAAGAGTTGGGTTTTATATGCCAACTTTCTTCACCACTTAAGGATCAAACTGGCTTACAATCTCTTTCCTTTCCTCTCCCCACAACAGACACCTTGTCAGGTAGGTGGGGCTGAGAGAGTTCTGAGAGACCTGTGACCCAAGGTCACCCAGCTGGCTTCATGTGCAGGAATGTGGGAACCAACCCAGTTCATCAGATTAGAGTCCGCCACTCAAGTGGAGGAGTGGGGAAATCAAACCTGGTTCTCCAGATTAGTCCACCCCTCTAAATTGCTACACCATTCTGGCTCTCTGAAGAGAGGAACCAGAAGGTGTGCTAGAAGGTACTGAAGACTATAGAATGTGCTGTTGAATAAGTAAGGCCCCCATTATGGTACAGCAAGGTAAAGTCCCACCAAAGTGAAATCCCCCCTCACAAGTGTAGTGATATTGGTGTACTAGGGAGCCTTGGATAGCCAGGCTTCTTTCTAGACCCCGTAGTATCTGGTTTGGCTGTAGAAGGTCCAAAGTTCAATCCCTGATATGTCCCATTAAAAGGATCAGGTAGGAAATGATGTGCAAGCTCTCATCCTGAGACCAGGAGAGCTGCTGCTAGTCTTGGGATGCTAGCTCTGGCATGGAAAATTCCTTAAGATTTGGAGGCAGAGCCTGGGGAGGGTGGAGTTTGGGGAGGGGAGGGAGCTCAGCAGAGATGAGATTCCATAAAGACTTCACTCTGAAGCTGCCACTTCCTCCAGGGGAACTGATTTCTGATGTCTGGACATCAGTTGTAATTCCAGGAGAACCCCAGGCCCCACCTCCATGATGGCAACACTATAAATTCTGAGTAGACCATGCTGCTCTTCATGGACCAATGAGATTATTCACTATAAGGCAGCTTCATGTGTTGATGTAGCCCAGCAAGCTTTGTGAAAGCTGGTCAGACCCTGGGAGATCTTCTGAGAATGCCATCAAGAATTCCATAATGGGAGGGAAGTGCCATATACAGTGGTGACCCCTCATGGGGTTTTCAAGGCAAAAGATGGTCTGCCATTGCCTGCATAACATAACATCTGCATAACAACCCTGGACTGCCTCGGTGGTCTCCCATCCAAGTTCTAATCAGGGCCAACCCTGCTTAGCTTCTGAGATTTTATGAGACTGGGCTAGCCTGAACCATCCAGGGTAGGGCCTTAAATTTTGTTCCAGGGAGAATCAGTGGACACTCAAGAACAGTGTTGGGGCAAAGTGAGGATCTGCAGTAGGAGGGAGAATTGATAGAAACAGGCATGCCCTCTTCTGCTTTTGGAAGAGCAGTAGTCTTCTCCATTTAATTGGAGTAACTGCATGGTTGGATACATGCCAATGTCTCAGGGTTGCCAACTCCAGCTTGGGAAATTCTTGGATATTTTGGAGCGGAGCCTGGAGAAGGTGGGGTTTGGGGAGAGGAGGGACCTCAGCAGGTTATAATGCCATAGAGCCCTTCCTCCAAAGTGGCCATTTTCTCCAGGGGAGCTGATCTTTGTGGTCTGGAGATCAACTGGCAACTTTATAATGCCTTTTATGAGTGGCTATTTCACGCGCCGGCACCCCTCTGACGATTTCGGGTCTTTGTTTTGATTATGCATGCCATTTCCGACTGTCAGAGGTCACCTCGCTCTACCCCTGTGCTTCCCCACATTTTTCTCACATTTTGAGGGACCTGTTTTATTTTGAATTTGAAAGCACAGGCAAAACATAGGGAAACACAGAGGGAGAGGGGAGGCAACCTCTTACAGTCAGAAATGGCATGCATAATCCAAACGAAGACCCTAAGTCGGAGGGGTGATGGCGAGTGAAACAGCCATGCATAAAAGACCAATGTCTCTCAGTCTTCACCCATAAAGGACTGTGGCTTATACAAGCCTACTTTGTACATTCATGTAAATGACAACATTAGTTTCAGAAGTGCCCTAATTTTTTTGTAAAACCACTGTGCAGCCGCAGTTCCCAGATTAAGACATTACATTTTATTTGCAACGTAGCTTCATCTCCATCTTACTGAAGCACTTAGAGGGAAAGTACAGAGCGTAGCAATATCGTTAACATCGTCATGCCAGCATCTGTAAGGCACGCAAGGAGGAAGAAAGGTAAATCATTATGAGCTGAGAAGTATTTGCTTCCCTTTTCTTGATTATGGCTGTTCAGAAAAGCAAAGCGCCAGATGTTCAAAGGAAAAAACGCCTTTCTAAGCCACCAAAGAGGTTCAGCGATAAAGATATGCCTTCGGTGCAAACGGCTTGCAAGTGTAACTCACTATCTCATTACAAAATGCCCAGAGGAGGGGATGAGAAATTAATCCAAAAAGAGATGTTAATTAGGAATGCATACAAAGTGGTGCGCTTCGCTGTATGTAAAGGGGGGAAAACACACTGCACATGATAAACTGGTAGGAGTCTGTAATAACTTACTGCAAAGAAGGCATCTTCAGCAAGGGCTTAATTGTATCTCTCAAGCCGGTGATGCTCTTGTGGTACATGAGCCATCGTCACATAAAGAAATGCACAAACCAATGAAGGAGCAAACCTGAAGTTGATACAGATATTGGTCTTTTATGCATGGCAGTTTTACCTGGGGTTGGATGCTCGCTCGACCCACACTTTTCTGTTGCAAATCCAAAAAAAAAAAAGGCTATGCACCAGCAAAATCACCAGGTCAAATCAGGAAGCGTCTGAGTCCCTGCCCCTTGAAAACGCTGCTTTGTAATTTGCTGTTAATTTGTAATTTGCTGTGAGAAAAACACCAACAAACACACACCCCACCTCTAGCTCCTCTGGAGATGAGGATGATTTGACCTGGGCTGATCTTAAGGGAGATCAAAGAATCAGGTCGAAGCATCAGGACGACCCAGGCTTTGCGAGGGCTGGGTACGATGTCATCTCTGAGGGATGGAAAACTAATGCATAACTCCAAGGAACAACCGAGTCTGTCCGGGGATGAATGTGTACCCATGCATAGAGGACCATTCAAAGTACATGAGAGGCAGCACCACATCAGAATTCACATGGCGGGTAAAGTGTATCATCCTTCCTAACTTTCCTTAGCAGAAATTTAGTCTCTTTGCAAGAGCAACTAGATTTGGGTCCAGTAGAAGAAGATAAGAGTTGGTTTTTGTACCCCGGTTCTCTCTACCTTTGAGGAGTCTCAAACCAGATTACAAACACTTTTCCTTCCTCTCCCCACAACAGACACCCTGTGAGGTAGGTGGGGCTGAGAGAGTTCTGAGAGAACTGTGACTAGCTCAAGGTATGCTTCATGTGGAGGAGTGGGGAAACCAACCCGGTTCACCAGATTAGAGTCTGCCACTCATGCAGAGGATTCTCCAGATTAAAGTCCACCTCTCTTAACCACTACACTACGCTGGCTCTTTTTGAGCCACAAAATCTGGGGGCTATGAGCTTTTAAGAGTCCCCTTCATCAGATACTATTGCTCTTGAAAGCTCATACCCCCCAAAATCTTGTTGTCTCTAAGACACTACTGGACTTGAGTCTAGCTGTTCTACTGCAAACTAACATGTGTAAGGTGGGGCTGAGAGAGTTCTGAGAGAACTGTGACTGGCCCAAGGTCACCCAGCAGGCTTCATGTGTAGGAGTGGGGAATCAAACCCGGTTCCCCAGATTAGAGTTAACCACTAGACCACGCTGGCTCTCAGGCATAAATCTTTTAAATACATAAATACATTCAAAATGGATTGGCCAGTCCTGATTTGAACGGGCATACTTACACATATACATACATTATATCTATTGATATAGATATAGATAAATGAAATAGCATGACCCATCTACACATTGAGTCAGCTGCTTTGGCCTGTTTTACAGAACAAACACAGGACATTGTACAAGGTTTGCCAGCTCCCCCCTCCCGGTTTGCAGGAGGTTTTAAGGAGGGGAGGTCATTTATTTGTTTAGCCATAGGCCATTACAAAATATCCTTACATATGTACAAAAAGCCTAAAAGGGGATAAAATTGCATCAATATACATTGCCTGGATAAAAACTATTTCATACAAAATCTCTGTTAAAACAAAGATCGCACTAATTTGCTTTCCTATGCAAAAATTTTCTTAATAGCTTCAAGAGCTCTAATCTTCCTGGCTGCAATGGCAAATTGGGACATTCTGAAGATGACATGCAAATCAGAGGAGGTTTTTAGGGGGTGGGGCTGAAGCTGCCGTGGGTGCGCCAAGTGTGCACACGCGATGACGGCACTTCTGGTTTTACTCCCGGAAGTGCCGCATTGCTGTGGCTGATTTAACACTCAAACCCCAATTTTTTGAACTTATTACTAACATCTGAACTTATTGCTAACTACGTGGGGGCGGGGGGGCTGTGACTGCCCACAGGCCCTGCTGTGGCTTATATGCTACAACAGGAGTTCAGGGGTTTGAGTGCAAAAGCAGCCACAGCGATGTGGAGCTTCTGAAAGTAAAACTGGAAGTGCCAACATCGTGTGCACACGACCACGCACGCACATAGCCACGGCCACAGAGCAGCTGGGTAGATTGCCCACCAATACCACCCACCTGGCAACCCTACATTGTACCAGGACTTCTATGAAAGTTAAAGCTTTCTAAGCCCACTGACACAAATTGATCTCAAGGGCTGTTATTCCGATTAGATTCCAGCTTTGTGTGGCTTTGTTTATGAATATTCCAGTAATGTGAACAAAATCAATCACGTGGGTCTTACCCCTAGGGCAATGGTTCTCAAACTTTGTCAGGGGGAGCCTATTCCTCAACTTGATTCTACTTTTTGGCATGTATTTCCAAAATGACTCCATGCTACTTTCCCCTTCCCCAACATAAAATGCAAGAATCTCATCAATTAACAGTGAACAAGTTCGTAGTTAGATCACAGAAGCTAAGCAAGGTCAGCCCTGGTTAAGACTTGGTTGGGAGACCACCAAGAAGTCCAGGGTGCTACACAGAGGCAGGCAATGGCAAAGACTGACCCAAAAACTCCAGCTGGTACAGAACGCTGCAGCAAGGCATCTTACGGGGACCCTGCTACGAGCACACACTAAGCCGGTGCTCCATCATCTCCACTGGCTCCAGCTGGAACACTGGATCAGATTCAAGGTGCTATCAATGCCCTCACCCCCCCTGCTTGACATTTATACAGGAGGCTACACGGTTTGGAATTATTTGCTGTTTCAGATCCAAAGGTAAAGCCAGAACACCTGAGCTAGAGCAAGCAAAAGCAACAAATCAAAAACTCTTTGACCAACGTGAACTGGCATCTCGTCCTTTTCCAGACACTGATTCACATTTGAAAGCTCAGCGATGACAGCCAAAGGAAAGGAGAAATTCAATCGGGTTTGTAAATGATCAAATGTTATTGATTTTTATTTCCCACTGACTTTCCTTTCATCTTGCACTTCCACAGCAGACAAATCACACCTCTTTTTACCCATCTCTGATCTAATGACAATCAGTCTAAAAGAAAGCTTCCAGAGAAACGAGCTGATGACAGGCAGTGGGATAAATATTTCCAAATAAATGTAAACTGATGATGCCGGTGGGGAATAAAGATTGAATTAAATCAACAGAGACTTTACTTCTGGAAGAGAAGCTTTGATGGGTTCCAGCAATCTTGAATACCATAATCGTTTTGACACAACGTTCAAATGCCGGTAACTGTTAGCCACCTTTTAAAAATAATTACTGGGGAAAAATTTGTGTGTGTGTGTGTGTGTGTGTGTGTGTGTAAAGTGCCATCAAGTTGCAGCCGACTTATGGCGACCCCTTTTGGGGTTTTCATGGCAAGAGACTAACAGAGGTGGTTTGCCAGTGCCTTCCTCTGCACAGCAACCCTGGTATTCCTGGGTAGTCTCTCATCCAAATACTAACCAGGGCTGACCCTGCTTAGCTTCTGAGATCTGACGAGATCAGGCTAGCCCCTGGGCCATCCAGGTCAGGGCAGGGGAAACATTTAGGGTGAGCTTAGGCAAGCCTGACCTGGATAGAACAGGATAGTGGGATTTCATCAGATCCTGTAAGTTAAGCAGGGTTGGCCCTAGTCAGTAGTTAGATGGGAGACCACCAAGGAAGTCCAGGGTTGCTGTGCAGAGGAAGGCACTGGCAAACCATATCTTTCATCTCTTTCCTTGACCTAGATGGCCTAAGCTAGCCTGATCTTGTCAAATCTCAAAAGCTAAGCAGGGTGGGCCCTGGTTAGTAGTTGGGTGGGAGACCACCAAGGAAGTCCAGGGTTGCTGTGCAGAGGAAGACACTGGCAAACCATATCTGTTCATCTCTTACCTTGACCTAGATGGCCCAGGCTAGTCTGATCTTGTCAAATCTCAGATGCTATGTGGGAGGGGATTTGGATGGTGAAAAGACACTTTTCTGGAAGTCTCAGTTGCCCTGCTTCTCCCCCCCCCCAAGATTGATTGCCAAGATCTTTAAAGATGTGAATACTTTGGGCCATTGCTGTTAATTCTTTGCCCCCTGAAATGATTCTGTTATCTAAGAAGTGGATCAGGGATCCTGAGATTCCTAGGTTTGCTCTTGGCAGGGCCTAGTTTTTAAGTCAGCCGTGGCTTTTTCTAAAGGGCTGACCGTCTAGAGGTGACACGCAAGTCAAGTCTCATTATCGCTGGTGGAATGTACAATGAAGTTATATCCTTTGGTGTGAATAGAACCAGCCGCCCCGCGTGGACAGAGGAGGCTAGCTATCCCTAGGTCACTGTGCCGCCTTCTGTCACCTTTGCCTCGGGACAACTTTGCACTCCGCAGCATCTGTCAGGACCCCACAGCCTGCTGTGTCACAGGGAAGCTGTTGACAGACGGGTCTATGGGGAAAGTGTCATTCCTGAACGTTCGAGGTGTTTCGTGCAAGCTACATGGCTTTCCTAAATAATTTCTGACTTTGTGTAAAAATAAAACTTTTTTTTAGTTCCACAGGAAACATGGTGAACCCATGCCTTCAAGTCTGTATAGTCTGTAGACAGTAACGTTTCTGATTTCTGACTCTGAGTAGAAGCTGTCAAGCTTCATCTTCCTCCTCATAAGTCATCTGAAAACATAATGTTGGCCTTCTATTTACATGAATTGTGCTCCTGCCATGTGTGAATGGAAACTGTACTGTACCCACATCAGGGATCCCAGATGGTGGGTAATGGTGGGTAATTGCCCATCAATTAATGGGCTGCCCCGCCACCCTTCAGCTGGCTGGCGAGCGGAAGCAGGCCAGCTGAATGAGGGGTGATCCACGCACACATGGGGGGGTGCACCTTGATAACATCACTTCCAGGTTTACCCTGAAGCGATGGGGACACTCTAGTCCTTCCATTTGACCCTAGTTGCCAACCTCCAGGTAGTAGCTGGAGATCTCCTGCTACTACTATTACAACTGATCTCCAGCCGATAGAGATCAGTTCACCTGGAGAAAATGGCCTCTTTGGCAATTGGACTCTATGGCACTGAAGTTCCTCCTCTCCCCAAACCCCGGCTTCCTCGGGCTCCGCCCCAAAAACCCTCCTGCCCGTGGCAAAGAGGGATCTGGCAACCCTACCAAGGGACCACTCCTACCAAACTGCAAAATGAGAGGAGAAAGAGTCTCCATTTTACAGGCCATTAACATTATTCTTTGCACAGTGAGCAGATAATGGTTTATTTTTCCTCCTGTCTTTTCCCATCACAGGAACCCTGATGTGAGCAAGGGGCTAGACAAGATGGCCTGTCTTTAAACAAAAATGCTCAGGGATGCTAAACATTGTACATGAACCCTGCACCAGGTTAGTTCCTTTTAGCATTTTGCTTCCCACATGTCCATAAAGGAACAAGCAGGCTTGCTTCACGAATATTAAACACTTCAAGCAGCAGAATAACATGTAATAAGATGCATCTGGTGTGGTTTTTACATTTCTTTTCCCATATGCTCCGTTACAGTTTTTAAAAAAGTAAAAGGAAAAAAAAATAGATTAACACATCTCATCTTCTACATCAGAATGGGCAGATTAATATACAAACAGGAAATGCTGTAAAGAATTCATCAGAAACATCTCGGGCTGCCAACTTCCAGGTACTAGCTGGAGATCTCCTGCTGTTACAACACATCTCCAGCCGATAAAGATCAGTTCCCCTGGAGAAAATGGCAGCTTTGGCAATTGGACTCCATGGCATTGAAATCCCTCCCCAAACCCCACTCTCCTCAGGCTCCGCACCAAAAACCTCACGCCGGTGGCAAAGAGGGGCCTGGCAATCCTAGAAACATCACTGTGAGGAGGGCACATTTAGTAACTCTTCTGCTTGGAGTACATCCTGTGGCTGTCAGGCACTGATGACAGCATGGCGTAGTGGATAGAGTGTCGGATTAGGATTCTGGGAGACCTGGGTTAAAATCCCCACTACTATTATGGAAACACACTGGGGGACCTTGGGCCTGTCACAAAATCTCAGCCTGGCCTGCCTCACAGATAGGCCATTTATGCATGGCTGTTTTTTCAAGGTTACCTTGCTGCTGCTTCGGGGCTTTGCTTTGATTATGCTTGTATTTTCCGACCGTCAGAGGTCAACTCTCTCTCCCTGCGCATTCCACACATTTCCCCCGCTTTTTCTGGATTCTGGCTGTACATGGATCCAGAAAATGTGGGGGGAAATGAGAGTGGGGAGAGCGAGGCGAACTCTGAGGGTCAGAAAATGCAAGCATAATCATAGCAAAGCCCCAAAGTAGTCGGCAAGGTGACCACGAGGAAACAGCCATGCATAAATGGCCATAGGGTTGCCAGCTCTGGATTGCAAGATTTTGGAAAACATACGAAAGGCCATGCTGGATCAGACCAAGGTCCATCAAGTCCAGCAGTCTGTTCACACAGTGGCCAACCAGGTGCCTCTCGGAAGCTCACAAACAAGACGACTGCAGAAGCACCATCCTGCCTGTGTTACAAAGGGGCCTAATATAATACGCATACTCCTCTACTATAGAATATAGAATATAGGCTAGAATATAGTTTGGACAGCCATAAGAACATAAAAAGGCCATGCTGGATCAGACCAAGGCCTGTCAAGTCCAGCAGTTTGTTCACACAGTGGCCAACCAGGTGCCTCTAGGAAGCCCACAAACAGGATGACTGTGTTCCACAGCACCTAATAGAATAGGCCAGGCAGCGCGGAGCAGTTTAAAGACCCACCGCCCCCCTTCCTGGGAGTCCCTGGAAGGGGGTATTTAAACTGCTCTGCACTGCCTGAGCTAGCAGCGTGGAGCAGTTTAAAGACCCACAGCCCCCCTTCCTGGGAGTCCCTAAAAGGGGGTGGGGGTGTTTAAACTGTTCCAGGCAGCGCAGAGCAGTTTAAAGACCCACCGCCCCCTTCCCGGGAGTCCCTGGAAGGGGGGTGGGGATGTTTAAACTGCTCCATGCTGCCTGGGCTGGCAGTTTAAAGGCCCACCGCCCCCCTTCCCGGGAGTCCCTGGAAGTCCCTGCCTGGGCTGGCAGCACGAAGCAGTTTAAACACCCCCCCACCCCCTTCCTGGGACTCCTGGGAAGGGGGCAGTGGTGGGTCTTTTAACTGCTCCATGCTGCCTGGGCTGGCAGCGTGGAGCATTTTAAACACCCACTGTCCGGGACTTCCAGGAAAGTGGCCGGGGGTCTTCAAAGGCAGGAAAAGGCAGGTTCGGGGGACGCCGAACCTGCCAAATTTATTCGGTGATCACCCGAACTTGCCGAATTCGGCTCGTCTTTTTCCCGCCTTTTTAATTCTGTTCGTCCCAAACTGAAAACCGCCAAATTGGGGGAAATTCAGCTGTTTTTCGGTTCGGGACGAATCGACAGCCCTACTCTGAGGTGTCCTGTCTTCTCCTGGCTCATGTCTTCATATGACCCTTAATGTCTGACTGCCTGTACAAACTGCACAACACTCATGATATTCCACTCCTACCATAAGAAGTGAGGTTCCTGGCTTACATTGGGAGCGTACTGCCTAGCATTCTAGCCCTTGAGAGAGGAGAAAGCGCATAGGTATGTGATGTCATATGCACATAAGTATGTGATGCCCAGCTACGGGCTTTCAAAGCAAGTGAGAAGGAGAGTTGGTTTGCCATTGCCTTCCTCTGCAGAGTCTTCCTTGCTGGTCTCCCATCCAAGTTTCGACCCTGTTTAGCTTACAAAATCGAATCAGATTGGGATATACCACACTGCCTTACTTCAGCTCTATCTGGAGAATGTATATATCCTAACACTCCATAAATCCCTGATGGGTGAAGAAGAAGAGTTGGCTTTTACATTCAGACTTTCTCTACCACTTATGGAAGAATCAAACCGGCTTACAATCACCTTCCCTTCTCCTCTCCACAACAGACACCCTGAGAGGTAGGTGGGGCTGAGAAAATCATCCAGCTGGCTTCATGTGGAGGAGTGTGGAATCAAACCCGGTCCACCAGATTAGAGTCCACTGCTCATATGGAGAAGCAGGGAATCAAACCCAGGTCCCCAGATTAGAGCCCACTGCTCCAAACCATTGCTCTTAACCGCTACACCACACTGGCTCTCAACGATCAGTTGTCCATAATCTTAACTGATGCATGTGTTTTTTCCCTCTCTAGCTTGATTTGAGATAGTTGCATTAAAGATTCTTTTTTGCCCGTTTTGTTCATTTGCTCGCAAATCATTGGGCGACTGCAAGGATGCATGCCGTGGCTTTTGATAAAACATAAAGCCGGTTCTTCCCCAAAACTGGCACCTCAGCATTTGCCTTGAAACACAACAGGTCCCCATTCATCATTCCACCACGTTCAATAGGCTTTGCCTGCTCAGCCCAGGCAACAATTTACTCCTTGGCCTTTTGTCACGATTAGTTTCCCTTGATCATCTGTCGATCTGGCCTATTTAATAAGGTGGTAAATCTCATCGCTGACATCTGGGCTAACAAAGATCACCGAGGGCACAACAATCATTATGGGGAACAATAACCACAGAAGCACAGATGCCGTCTTTATTTATCTAGACACTCACAGGCCCACAGACATTCCCCAGATGAACTTTATCAGTTTCCGTTATAATTCATTTCCTTCCTTTCTTCGGGAGAGGTAAGGTTCCAGAGGAGATGTGAGTAAATCTTTTTTCTAAACAGCATGTGAGGTATCCAGCGACCGGGGGCTGCTTCCAGCAAGCAGCTAATAAATAGGTCAGACGTGTTGGCATCGCATAATCATTTATAATTACCGCTCCTTATGTACGATCCTTTGGAGCCATAATATCTGTCTTCTTGACAGTTCACCGTTGCTGAAGGCTCAACTCCCAGTTACTTAGGGAATGCCATTTCGAGAAAATGCCAAGGTTATCAATGTTGTGTTAGCAAATGGGATGGCAGGCCAATTCCATGCCATACTGGTAAGAATCAGCAGGGGGAAGGCTTTATCTCTGCAAATGTCAGTCAGAAAGGGTGTACATGCATTGTCTTTTCAGACGTGCAAAACATACTTCTTAGGGGTGGGCATACATGACAGATAGGGTTTCCAGGTCCCTCTTCACCACCGGCGGGAGGTTTTTGGGGTGGAGCCTGAGGAGGGTGGGGTTTGGGGCGGGTAGGGACTTCAATGCAATAGAGTCCAACTGCCAAATCAGCCATTTTTTCCAGGTGAACTGATCTCTATAGGCTAGAGATCAGTTGTAATAGCAGGAGATCTCCAGCTAGTACCTGGCATTTGGCAACCCTAATGGCAGAGCTTGAACCACATGGAGTCTGAACAGAGCACTGTATGCAGGGATGATGAAGAAGAAGAGTTGGTTTTTATGCACTGACTTTCTCTACCATTTAAAGAAGATTCAGGCTGACTTACACAATTTCTTTCCCTTCCCCTCCCCACAACAGACACCATGAGAGGTAGGTGGGGATGAGAAAGCTTTAAGAGATGTGACTAGCCCAAGGTCACCCAGCTGTAGGGCTGTTGAAAAAAAAAATCGGTATAGTTCAGATTTGGCCGAATTTGGCCCATCTGTATTCAGGATATGCTGAAGTCCGAACTCCCCCGCTTTGGGTCCGTGCAATTCTGCGCGAATTCAAAGTTCGGGGAAAAAATTCGGCCAAATGAAGCCATTAAAAACACAACCGTGCCTTTCCGTGGCTCCAGGGGGGGCATTTTGGGGGGTAGAGGTCCCAAACTTTCAGCGGAGCTTGAAAGGACCCTTCTTGCAAGACCCCCCAAGTTTTGTAAAGATTGGGTCAGGGGGGGCTGAGATAAGGGCCCCGAAAGGGGTCCCCCCACCCTTAATGTGCATCTCTGAGCAGAGCTTGCCGCCCACGCACAAAGCTCCCAGCCCCGACAAACAGCTGAGAGCAAGGGCGGGGCAGGTGCTAAGAAGTTTGCAAAGCAACACAACTGCAAAGCAACACAACTTCAAAGCAACACCTTTGCAAACATGCAAAGCAACACCTGACACCTGGGAGTTTGCAAACCATGGCAAGGGACAGAGGCAGCTAGCTATGCATAATGAGCAGGAGGGGGTGGAATTTCCCCTTTTGCATGGGACTCGGGACCAGGAAAATGCATTCTTTAAGTCACCATTTGAAAACCAGTTTTGAGCAAGCATCAAAATAGACCTAACCGATCGTATGAATGAGGGAAAACTTGAGGACACACAACTGAAGTCCCCCCCCCCTCAAACCAGGGAGAGAGAGACTCGAGGGGGCACACACACCCCAGGCAGAATGGGTGAAAGCCCCCTTTGGCTTCCCCCACCCACCCACAGAAACTGCTCCCTCCCCCCCCACACACACAGGAGAAAAATTATAGATTAAAGCCCCCAAAGGGGTCTTACTGTTGCTGTCTTCTGTTCCATCATGAGGGGCTGGGAGGATTGGGTAATCCAATATGATTCTATTTAAGCACAGGAGGTTTGCCTTGGATTTGCGCTCTGGAGATGCATACAAGATCGGGTGATCTATTCATCCCAATAGGGAAAAGGGGAAAGCCCATATCTCGGGACCCCCTGACCCAATGTTTACAAAACTTGGAGGGTCTCTTAAGAAGGCTTGTCTGAAGCTATGCTGAATGTTTGGGGGCTGCACCCCCAAAAATGCAACCCCTGCAGCCACGGAAAGAGAAAAGGAGGGAGCCCATATTTCTGCCCCCACTGAACCCATCTTTACAAAACTTGGGGGGTCTCTTAAGAAGGCTCGTCTGAAGCTATGCTGAAAGTTTGGGGGCTGCACCCCCAAAAAAGCGCCCCCTGCAGCCAGGGAAATGGAAAAGGGGGGAAGGGAAAAGGGGTGGAGCCCATATCTCGGGGGGCCCTGACCCAATGTTTACAAAAATTGGGGGGTCTCTTAAGAAGGCTTGTCTGAAGCTCCTCTGAAAGTTTGGGGTCTCTACCCCCAAAAATGCACCCCCTGCAGCCACAGAAAGGAGCGAATGTGCACACGCACCCCCCCACGAGGATTTCTCTCACTCTCTCTCTCTCTCCCCGGTTGGGCCGCGCATCAGCTGATTCCTCCAGTACTCAATCCTGACTGATTGGCCAGAAGAAGACCCAGCTTGGCCACCGATTGGCCGGGGAAGGAGAATGCTGCTTACTGACGGTTATGCTGCTTACTGACGCCCCTAATTTGCCGAATTTATTCATGAACTCCCGAACTCGCTGAATTCGGCTTCCCCGTTTTCCCGCCATTTTTGAGTTCAGTTCGTCCCGAACTAAAAACCGCCGAATCAGGGGAAATTCAGCTGTTTTTTAGTTCGGGACGAACCAAATCGACAGCCCTACCCAGCTGGCTTCATGGGTAGGAGCAGGGAAACAAATCCAGTTCACCAGATTAGCATCCACCACTCATGTTGAGGAATGGGGGATCAAATCCAGTTCTCCAGATCAGAGTCCACCATTCCAAACCACTTCTCTTAACCACTACACCACACTGGGATGCTCCTGGAGATCTCAGAAACTTCAGTGGTTGCTTGGCATGGCTCAGCTCTTGTTGGGGAAGCAAACAGATGGGGTCATCACATAGCTAATTTTGAACCTAGCCACGATGTGGATAAAAATAACTTGTGTTTTCGTCAGTTCGGCCTGTTGAAGGTTGTGGCTTAGGAAGGGAAAGACAAATACTCCAAATTAATGACTGGCTGCGTAGGTGGTGTCGTCAAGAAAGGTTTGGATTTCTGGACCATGGCTTACGCTTTTGAGAAGAAGCTCTTCTGTTCGGGGGATGGTTTACACCTCACGAGGGTGGGAAAAAATGTGTTTGGTGAGAGCCTTGCAAACCTGATCAGGAGGGCTTTAAACTAAATCCTATGGGGGAGCGAGACAACAATTTAAAGCCTTGTATGCTGATAATACCTGGAGACAAGAACAATAAAGATTTGCAGGGAGAGGCATGTATGCAAGGAAACATACTCACAGGTAAGTACAGAAACAAAAACCACAGGGCACATAAACCACGGATTCCGATGTCTGTACACTAATGCGCAGAGTATGGGAAACAAGCAGGAAGAACTCGAATAATCTTTTCGATATCATAAGAGAGATGTGTATAGGTGAAAGAAGCTGTCAGTCTCTTGGAAGTTTGTGAATCAGATTTTGGAGACAAAAGCTTAGAACGATCAAGAGACATTGCTCTCTGGTAAGCTCCCCTGAGAACAGGCTCAGGGTAAGATCTGGAACGAAGATTCTGTGTTAGAAGTTGTGCTGCTGTTGCAAAATCAAGCTGCTGTTGCGCTTCAAGAGTAAGTATTGGCTGTAGGGGAGGTTCTTTCGTAAGTGTTCAGGATGATGAGAGAGAAAATGTAAAACCCCTCCTGTGTCGGGACGCACCAATTGTCAGCCATTTTGTCCACGATCTCAAATTCTTTGTTCTTTGGCAATACCAGCCTAAACCATACCAGGCACAAGATGTTAAGAAGATTCTCAATTGCCAGGAGAGATGCTTCATTTTTCTTTTTAAAACAATAGCCCCTAGTGGCTTAAATACAGAATTTGACCTCTCTTGTTTTTTGTAACGTGGTCACTTTAATCAGTTGGATCCTTTTGAGAATTTTTTCTCACAACCTTGTGTATTTGAGTTTGTCCCTGCAATCCTGTTCTCACTTCGAAGAATACTGACTTCTGAATGGGTTGATTACTCTTTCTAGATTCCTTTCATATGGGGTAAGACTTCATTTTTAGTATGGAGAGTTGTTCAATCTTTGACTCATTTTTAATATTAGCCTTATTGATTAGCTTCATTGTACCATTGGAAAAAATTGTTCCCATGAATTTCCTTTTGAAGATTCTTTGGACTTTTTGAAAAGCAGTGAAGCCATTATTATTGGTCTTTTTAAACATCGTTGTGGTCGCCAAGCTGAGGAAGGATTGGATTCCGAAACGCGTACTTATGATAGACCCACCTTGGACATTTCTTCGTCTCTTTGTGATTTTTCATGGACTGTATTTCTTGAGTATACATGAGCCTTTGTTAAGGCCACAGAAATAATTCTTGAATTTATGTTGTTTGTGTTTTGTTGTTAAAAGCAATCTGTATACATACATTTTTTGTTATTTCAGACCCAGTGAGGTTTCTGTGTGGCTTTCAACACAGTGTTTATGAATATATGTTGTGTTTTGGATTTTCCAAAAAATAGAATTATTATATTCTATAATATTGTTTTCTTTTCCAGTTGGTATATTTCACATTATATTATCTTTGAAGGCACGTGCTGCCATTTATTATAGTTTCTACTATTTCCAACATAGGTATTTTTTTCTTCCAGTACCTGGAGGTTGGCAACCCTAGACTGAATCAAAGGCGGTTTCAGAAGAATTTGGGGAGGGGAAGCTGTGGTGGCTTAAAGTGAAAGCATTTCTAATTGAATCCTCAGTGGTGTTTTTCAGGTGGGCTACAATAACAACCGCCCTGACCTGGATGTCCCAGGCTAGCCTCATCTCGTCAGATCTTAGAAGCTAAGCAGGGTCAGCCCTGGTTAATATTTGGATTGGAGACCACCAAGGAATACCAGGGGTGCTGTGCAGAGGAAGGCACTGGCAAACCACCTCTGTTAGTCTCTTGCCTTGAAAACCCCATAAGGGGTCTCCATAAGTCGGCTGCGACTTGACAACACTTTACACACACACACACACACACACAATAACAACCACTGTTTCCCAAGGGGCGTGAAGCAAATCAAACAATATGTTAACCAAGCCTAGGATCCATGCAAAAATGGATGAAATATACCCATGAAAGGAACTGACTTTGAGAGAAGTGACCTGTGTTAATGACTGCCTCTTCTCAAATGTCAGTGGACTCTGCTGTCAAAATGAAAAGAAGCATTTGCCTGAGCTAGGTAACTCCTCCACAGCTGGCTCTTTCCCTGAAGCAGTAATCATGACCTGAAGACCTTCTGACAATATGTTGAAGTCCATCTGAAGTCAAGAAAATTTAGTATCAGGATCAGCGTGTAGTTTATGCCTTTTTTTTCCATTTTTGCGTGCCTCAGTAACTTATGCTGTAATCATTTCAGAGGGTAGCCCTGTTGGTCTGCAGTAGAAGAGCAAGATTTGGGACCTGTAGCACCCTAGGTACTAGGGTTGCCAACCTCCAGGTACTAGCTGGAGATCTCCTGCTATTGCAACTGATCTCCAGCCAATAGAGATCAGTTCCCCTAGAGAAAATGGTCGCTTTGACAATTGGACTCTATGGCATTGAAGTCCCTCCCCTCCCCAAAGCCCACCCTCCTTAGGCTCCACCCCCAAAACCTCCCACGGGTGGTGAAGAGGGACCTGGCAACCCTACTGGACACCAAAAGCTGCCTTTTAAAGTTCATACCTTGAAAACCTTTTGGGTTTCTAAGGTGTTACAGGACTTGAATCTACAGTTAGTTATAACAAACATTCAGAGCTGGTGATAACAAATCCCTCTCTTAAATGCACAAGAAATTCTCAGAGATATCCCTTATCCTCTTTAAACAATCATAATTGGAGGCATTTTTCCCCCAGTATAGGTATGCCAAGAAGTGGGATGTGGAAAGACATGGTACAGCCTGATTTCATCAGATCTCAGAAACTAAGGAGGGTCTGTACTTGAACGGGGGACCACCCAGGAAGACTGCAGAGGAAGGCAATGGCAAACCATCTCTGCTTTTTGGTTGCCTTGACAGTCCCTCGCTGGGGTCACCGTAAGTCGGTTGCGACTTGATGGGACATACATATACACGACACTGAGTTGGTTGTGCACAGAAGGGTGGAGCAGAAACAAAATGCTACATTTGAGGAATACCAAGTATGACAGTTTTAACTGGAACTTCCCCCTTTTAAAATAAGCACCCATTCTTTAAATAGAAGTTGACATGCCACACATTTTTTTTAAAAGCCATTTAAAACAAAAGAAATCTTACTGGGGGAGGGAATTAATACACCAAGTGGGGCAACACCTCCACCAGCCCCCATCCTAGCATCCTAGGAAGGGGCCATACAGGCCATCTAGTCCAACCCCCTGCTCAGTGCAGGATCAGCCAACAGCATCCCTGACAAGTGCTTGTCCAGCCTCTGCTAAAAAAAACTGCCAGTGAGGGGGAGCTCACCACCTCCCTAGGGAGCCGATTCCACTTTTGAACAACTCTTATTGTTAAAAAAAAAATCCTAATATCCCGCCGGTACCTTTCCGCTCAAAATTTATACCTGTTATTTCGAGTCCTATCCTCTGCCAAGAGGAACAGCTCCCTGTCCTCCTCTAAGTGACAGCCCTTCAAATACTTCAAGAGAGCAATCATGTCTCCCCTCAACCTCCTCTTCTCCAGACTGAACATTGCCAACACCCTCAGCCTTTCCTCATAGGGCTTGGTCTCTTGATTATCCTTGTCGCTCTCCTCTGCACCCGCTCTATTCTGTTCGCAACCTTTTTGAAGTGAGGCCTCCAGAACTGCTCCCAATACTCCAGGTGCGGCCTGACCAATGCAGTGCACAGTGCAACTAAGTGACAGCCCTTCAAATACTTAAAGAGAGCAATCATGCCTTACCTTAACCTCTTCGTCTGCAGACTGAACATTCCCAATTCCCTCAGCCTTTCCCTGTCAAGTATTCTGGCTTCAGATGTTCAGAAGGTGCAAATGAACAAAGCACCATTGTTCCAGAGATCTGGCTCAGAGGACACGTGATTCTAATGGACCCCAAATGTTGTACAAAGTTATGTGGACTTATCTTCAACTGAGTTCTATTAGTGAAAATTGCTCCTGCGCCTTAGAAATCTTTAATGACAGATAATAATATATTATTGTGGCTTCGGTAGCAGAAAATACATCTGACTCACTTGTATTAATTTTCACCAAGGTATTAAAAATATCTCATATGCAACATAATAACCAACCAAGCTTTTTAAAAGGCTCGTTTCTCAGACATACTTTAGCAGTTTCCAGAACCCTAATTAAAAAGGAACACATCTCCCACTACCAGCATGGTGTAGGGGTTAGGAGAGGTGGACTCTAATCTGGAGAGCCAAGTTTAATTCCCTGCCCCTCCACATGAGCAGCATCTAATCTGGTGAGCCGGGTTGGTTTCCCCACTCCTCCACATGAAGCCTGCTTGGTGATCTTGGGCTAGTCACAGTTCTCTCTGAACTCTCTTGGTCCCATTTTCCTCATAAGGTGTCTGATGTGGGGAGAGGGAGGGAAGGTGATTGTAAGCCGCTTTGAGACTCCTTAAAGCTAGAGAAAAGTGGCGTATAAAAACCAACTCTTCTTCTTCTTCCTTGTTGTTGCTTACTGTTTAATCCAGTCTCTTGCCCTCACCTTTAATATGAAACTGGATTATTCAGACCAGCAAAGTCAGAAGGTCTTTGGAGGTTTGCAAATATAGGGCTCCCTGTGTGTGTGCGAGGAGTGTGTGTGGCCTCATTCGCAATATGTGGGAGTCGCTGTTTCTCCCCACAGATCTTTATGTTTTGTCATCTTAACAATAAAGTTGAAACTTTGTGCTAGCACACTGAAAAGCCCCCCAAAATATTGAAAGCAAGTCCACCCTGATCGTGTTAGGTTACAAATATATATATATCTTCTGCATAGTCCTTGTAACAGAGGATAAAATGTTACCGAAAAGCCCTTCCTTGCTGTTTCTACTCAGCGACCAATTCTACTCGCTCTGCAGCAAAGACTGTCACTGCCTGAAGCAGCGAAAAGACAGCAAGCCCAGCTAATACACAGCCACACACATGTTTAGGGTTGCCACAGCTCCTGGTTGGGCAATGGATTGTGAGATGTTGCTGCTCTCAAATGTGTTGCCCAATAAAAAACAACCATGTAAAATAGCACACAAATGGGGTGCAATTAGGGTTGCCACCTCTGGGTTGGGAAATACCTGGAGATTTTTTGGGTGGAGCCTGAGGAGGGCAGGGTTTGGGGAGAGGGGGGACTTCGATGCCATAGAGTCCAATTGCCAAAGCAGCCATTTTCTCCAGATGAACTGATTTCTATCGGTGGAGATCAGTTATAATAGCGGGAGATCTCCAGTTAGTATCCAAATTTAGAGTGTTGTTACTATTTTGAAAAAACAAAATTAAAAACATATTTTTGTGCAGTTTGTGGTTGACCATGGTAGATTAGCCCTTTCTTAGGATGAAACTCAGCTCACATCTGTCGTTTAATGTTCCCCGAGGGGACAGACGTAAGTGAAAAAACCACCTTGGTTTCCTTTTGCTACAAAAGATTTGGTCAGGCTGCAACCTAACAGGGATTAACATCAAACCTCCATACAGAAAACAAGCCCCCTTGCAAACGCATTTTGGTGTAATGTTAGTTTGTGTTTGTAGCATGTGGGAATGAGGACGGAAGCTCAGTCAAAGCTGCCTTCCAGGAAATATCCTTTTCCCTAATTGGGGGCCATAAAGACCCATTTGTTTCCCAGGTGACAAATCTGCGGAGGCACCATCATGACTTGCTTTTGCACTTGCTGCAGAGATGGTGTGTAAATAGCAAAGTTGTTGTTCAGATGCTAAAGAATTGAACCCACAGTGAGGTCGACTTCAGTGGGCTGGTGCAAGGTTGACCCCGCCTTGCATTCTGCACTGTTACTTAAAATGAGTAACCAGTCTCCTTGGGATGCCCCCTTCTCTTTTATTTCCCCAAAAGACAGCCCCTTTCCCCAGTTTTCAACACGTTCCTTGTTCTCTGCCCAGTTCCTCCGCATCTGGAATTGTGCAAACCCAAGGCAAGACCACCCGTGCATCAATGGCCAAGGAGCCCCAGACCTCCTCCTCCTGACCCCGCCTGGGAAGGGGGGAAACCCCCACCCAGCCTCCCTCTGCGGTCCCCCCACTCTTCCTCAACTCGGCACCCTCCGTCCTGCCTTTCCAGCCCACCCCCGGGGTTCCCGAGCAGCTGGGCTCCCGGCCGTGGGAGGGCCCGGCTGGCCGGTGACTCGCAGCGGCTCCCTCACTCGACTCGCTCCCAACGCCCGGGCGGAGAAGCCGCCGCCAGAGAGACCTCTGGCCCTTTTCTGCGCCAGCCCAACCAGAAAGCAGATCCGCTTCCAGGTACTGAGAAAAAATGGCGATGGGGGGGGCTGGGGAAATGGGCCAGCAGAAGAGACAGAGGCAGAGGCTTTCCCTCTCCTGCCACCCAGAGGCCTGGGACATCGAGGAAGAGCTTTGTTGCCCACCCCTGTCTCCACACATGCGTCCTGCACCCCCTTCTCTAGATGCAAACTTTCCCAATCCGAATTCTCAAAACTCAACAATAAGCCCCCCTCTTTCAACACAAACCACATTTATGGCTGCGAGCTGCAAAACCCCTCCGGCATTGGCCAAGAGGGGGCATGTGACCTGACCACTGGAAGCGATTGGCTCGAATCCGCCAGCAATCAAGCGGGACTTTTGAAACAAAGGAAATAAATGAAAACAGTCACCCAACGCTGACCAATTCTTCATGGCAATTCTTCATGGCATCTGAGCCACAAAACGAGCACCAACAGGAAAGAACGACTCAAAAGTGGTTTGACTTGCCGTGGTTATAACGTGGCTTTTATTGCTCAATCCGGAAAAATTCGGAGCTGCCATGAATAATCCAAAATTTGCACCGACGCAAATCAAATTTTAAACCGCAGCAAAGCTTCGTGAAAAATGCCTCTAAGAGTAAGAACAAGGACAAGATAAGCCCATTGCGTGGACCGGAAAGTGAAATTGTAACAGGAGATGAAGAGAGGGCAGAACTCCTCAATTCCTACTTTTCCTCCGTTTTTTCTCGTGAGGGAAGTGGTGCTCAACATGGCATAAACAGAACATGTGATGAGGGAAGGGATTTGCAGCCTAGAATTGACGTTGGGGTAGTGCACAAACACCTGGTTTCTTTAAATGAAACAAAATCCTCTGGGCCAGATGAATTGCACCCAAGGGTACTCAAAGAACTTGCAGATGTAATTTCGGAACCTCTGTCCATTATTTTTGAAAAGTCTTGGCAAATAGGTGAGGTGCCAGAAGATTGGAGGCGGGCAAATGTTGTCCCCATCTTCAAGAAGGGGAAAAAGGAGGATCCAGGAAACTACCGAACCATCAGCTTGACTTCTATACCAGGAAAAGTGTTCGAATCAAACAGTCCATCCTTGAGCATTTAGAAAGGATGGATCTGATCACTAAGAGCAGGGGTGGGGAACGTAAGGCCCGGGGGCCATTTAAGGCCCGCAAAATCATTTGGTCTGGCCCTTTGTGGGTCCTGGCAGATCTCTAGCTCAGAAGGATCTCAGACTGGTGATCCACCCCCTCCCACAGACAGAAATAGCCTCTATTCAAGGCGGATGTGAGTTTGTTTTGCTTAGAAAAGGAACCTTCCCCCCCCCTTGCAAAAGAGTCATTAGCTATGGAGCTGCTAGGACCGCCCAAGAAACTGTATTAACCCTTTCCCACCCGGGCAGTGGAGAAACGTATTCCCTCTGTACTACAAGAGGGCTGGGGGCAGAAGTGGTGACAATGGAGGGGTTAAAGGGGGCAGGGACAGAATGCTTTGGGGGGGGAGTTCTTAGCCAGTGTGTCCTCATTTCATCCCTGCAGGCAGAGGTAGCAGGAATCAGCTGTAGAATCTGGCCCCGACCATGCAGAGTAGGAGCAACTGTGGCATGAGGCTGGATGGCTACGCTCGCTGATACAACAGACCATCCTGTGCCACCAGGTGGGCGAGTGCGCCACCAGTTGGATGCCTGCCTGATTTCCCATGCGAGAAGGGGGGTCATCTGGGGCAGCTGCCTGCTTGGGGCTTGGTCGGCTAATTTTGTATGGCCTTCAAATGATGTTATAAATATCCAAATGGCCCTTGGCGGAAAAAAGGTTCCCCACCCCTGACTAAGAGCCAGCATGAGTTTCTCAAGAATAAGTTATGTCAGACTAATCTTATCTCCTTTTTTGAGAAAGTTACTACCTTGCTGGATCAGGGGAATGCTGTAGACATAGTTTATCTAGATTTCAGTAAGGCTTTTGATAAGGTTCCACATAGTATTCTAGTTGACAAATTGGGAAAATGTGGGTTAGATCCTATTATTGTTAGATGGATCTGCAGCTGGTTACAGATCGTACCCAGTGAGTGCTAGTTAATGGTTCCTTGTCCACTTGGAGAGAAGTGACTAGTGGAGTTCCTCAGGGATCTGTGCTGGGCCCTGTGTTGTTCAACATCTTTATAAATGATTTGGATGAAGGAATAGAGGGGATGCTTATTAAATTTGCAGATGATACTAAATTGGGAGGGGTAGCAAATATGGTAGAAGACAGAGCCAAGATGCAGGATGATCTTGACAGGCTGGAGAAATGGGTTAGAACTAATAAAATGCACTTCAACAAAGACAAATGTAAAGTTCTGCATTTAGGTAGGAAAAATCAAATGCATCATTATAGGATGGGGGAGACTTGTTTGAGCAGTAGTGTGTGTGAAAAGGATCTTGGGGTCTTAGTAGACCAAACACTGAACACGAGTCAGCAGTGTGATGCTGTAACTAAAAAGGCAAATGCAGTCTTGGGCTGCATCAACAGAAGTATAGTGTCCAGATCACGCGATGTGATGGTATCACTTTACTCTGCTCTGGTTAGACCTCAACTAGAGTACTGTGTTCAGTTTTGGGCACCACAATTTAAGAAAGATGTAGACAAGCTGGAATGTGTCCAGAGAAGGGCAACAAAGATGGTGAGGGGTCTGGAGACCAGGTCCTATGAGGAAAGGTTGAAGGAGCTGGGTATGTTTAGCCTGAAGAGGAGAAGATTGAGAGGGGATATGATAACCATGTTCAAGTACTTGAAGGGCTGTCATATAGAGGAGGGTGCCGAGTTGTTTTCTGTTGCTCAAGAAGGTCGGACCAGAACCAACGGGTTGAAATTAAATCAAAAGAGTTTCTGTCTAGACATTAGGAAGAATTTTCTAACAGTTAGAGCGGTTCCTCAGTGGAACAGGCTTCCTCGGGAGGTGGTAAGCTCTCCTTCCCTGGAGGTTTTTAAGAAGAGGTTAGATGGCCATCTGTCAACAATGCTGATTCTGTCAACTTAGGCGGATGATGAGAGGGAGGGCATCTTGGCCATCTTCTGGTCACTAGGGGTGTGGAGGGGGGAGGTAGTTGTGAATTTCCTGCATTATGCAGGGGGTTGGACTTGATGGCCCTGGTGGTCCCTTCCAACTCTATGATTCTATGATTCAAACATATTATGCACATGTCTATTACTACCAGCTAGAGCATCCCGATAGTCCATCCTAGCCCAACTTCATCATCAGGGCTTAGAAGCTAAGTAGGGTCAGCCTTGGTTAGTACCAAGGAAGACCAGGGTTGCTGTACAGAGGAAGGCCCTAGCAAACCACGCCTGCTCATCTGTAGCTTTGAAAACCCATGGTCCTTGGTCACTATAGGTCAGCTGTAACTTGATGGGACACAGTTATTATTAATTATGTAAAGCATAATAATTTATACTGGTTGCAGAATTTAGATTATCTTGTCCTTTGTTTCCCTGGTGGAGGGCTGTGATTTTTTAAAAGTTCATTTCAGGACAGAATGTTCCAACCTGTCCTTATGTTCATGGCCACGTAACAGTAGGAACTTCCAGGAATCGTGTTCTTCGATTCATGATTTTAAACCAATTTTGAGGCTGCCTTATTCATTAGCTGATTTTTCCAGGATACACCAGGCAATTGAGACATATCTTTTCCATTCTCTTGTCCTGGTTATAGAATTTAGATTCTCTTGTCCTTGGTTCCCCTGGTGGAAGGCTGTGATTTTTTTTAAAAAAAGTTCATTTCAGGACAGAATGTTCCAACCTGCCCTTATGTCCGTGCCCACGTACAGTAAGAACTTCCAGGAATCGTGTTTTTCAATTCATGATTTTAAACAAAAGTCGAGGCTGCCTTATTCATTAACTGATGTTTCCAAGATACACCAGGCAATTGAGACATATGTTTTCCATTCACTGGACTTTTTTTGTTTTGTTTTTGCTGAAATCCCTAGACTATATCCAAAAGATCCCATATGTGCCTGCATACAACTAGTCATTATGAGAAACCAAACATGCATGGTGTGCTTCTTAGACATTGCCACGAAATTGGGTCTAGATGTTAACTAGAAGAAGAAGATTTGGTTTTTATATACCGACTTTCTCTACCACTTAAGGAAGAATCAAACCAGCTTACAATCACCGTTCCTTCCCCTCCCCACAATAGGTGGGGCTGGGAGAGTGTGACTAGCCCAAGGTCACTCAGCTGGCTTTATGTGTAAGAGTGGGGAAACAAATCCAGTTCACTAGATTAACCTCCGCTGCTCATGTGGAGGAGTGGGGAATCAAACCCACTTCTCCAGATTAGAGACCACCTCTGTTAACCACTTCACCCCGCTGGCTCTCCTGTGTGAAGAATGAATGTGTCTGAAGCATAAGAAAAAAGAAAAGAAAAGAAATAGGATCTACGTTTGGCTTTCGAGCCCTTATCTGGAGACAATTCCGGCTCAGCTAATACAAGTGAAGTGACTGTCAAGCTGGACAAAGGAGATGTTTCCTGCATAATGCCAACATCTCAACATCTGCTCTGCTTCTTCCCATTACGATAAATTCCATCCAGGCCCTCCAGTGCAGCTTTGGCAATCGACATGATCTGACTAGCTAAGCAGATGTGTCAGTTGGCAAAAAGAAAAGAAAAAGAGAAAGGTTCTCTTCTGAGTACGCTTTGGCATGGATATTGTTGCTATGGAGACCACCTTCTTCATAGACACACATACTATGACATCTGCCTTGCTTTGTTTACAGCTCGCAAGGAGGAGCATCCCATTGCGACACTAGAGATAACCGAATTGAGCTCTAATGGCCACATAGAGACACACACAGTTATAACAACCACATTAAATTTATTTCAGATTGGCTTTCAAAGTAGGGATTTTCTTAGGCTCCATGGAATAGCAGCCATTAGTCACTCCTTGAGTCAGGAAACCAACTGTGACAAAGACGGCCATCAGCGATTAAAGGTTGCCTTTCCTAGTAAATAGGAAATCGTTCCATGTGGAAGGGACACTGCTCTTATTCCTTGCAGGCAACAGAATCGAAGGAGCTTCCTTTTCATGTTTCGTCCAGCTTTTGTTAAGTCAGTCTTGTGATAACGTCTAGTGCAAGACTAAACTATAGTTAAAATAGACGCTTGGCGGAACACAATTTGGCCTGCTTGCACTATAACCTGGGGATACAACCTTCAAGGCTAAGATAACCTCAGAGTTTATTTGGGGGGAAAAATGATACTTCTGGCTTCCCTTGTACACATGAACACATGAAGCTGCCTTATATGGAATCAGGCCATTGGTCCATCAAAGTCAGTATTGTCTATTCAAACTGGCAGCAGCCAGGGTCTTAGGTAATGGTCTTTCACATCGCCTTCTACCTGGTCCTTTTAACGGGATATGCCGGGGATTGAACCTGGGACCTTCTTTGTGCCAAGCCGATGCTCAACCACAGAGCCACATACCCTCCATGAAACACCAATGAAAGCAAACCCATGGGTGAACTTGAAAATGAGTAGAGGAGACTTGGTTTAGGCAAACCAGTTGATGTCTTCCAGACTTTCTTTCAAAAAGAAGAAGAAAATAAAAATTTATAGAAGAAGAAGAAGAAGAAGAAGAAGAAGAAGAAGAAGAAGAAGAAGAAGAAGAAGAAGAAGAAGAAGAAGAAGAAGAAGAGACAGCAGCAGCAGCAGCAGCAGCAGCCCTGGTGGTGCCAGCATGGTTGAGTGGTGGACTCTGATCTGGAGAACCGGGTTTGATTCCCCACTCCTCCACATGAAGCCCGCTAGGTGACATTGGGCTAGTCACAGTTCTCTCAGAACTCTGTGATCCCCACCTACCTCACAAGGTGTGGGGAGAGGAAGGGAAGGTGATTGTAAGCCACTCTGAGATGCCTAAAAGGTAGAGAAAAGTGGGTTATAAAAACCAACTCCTTCCTCCTCCTCCTCCTTCTTCTAGAAGAAGAGTTGGTTATTCTATGCCAACTTTCTCTACCACTTAAGGAAGAATCAAACCGGCTTACAAGCAGGTTCCCTTCCCCTCCCCTCAACAGACACCTTGTGAGGTGGGTGAGGCTGAGAGAGCTGTGACTAGCCCAAGGTCACCCAGCAGGCTGCATGTGTAGGAGTGGGAAAACCAACCTGGTTCTCCAGATTAGAGGCCACTGCTCTTGACCACTACACCATGCTGGCTTTCTCCCTGAGCAAGCAATACATTAAAATGAAGCCTGGCAGATGTTGGAGTAGCCAGTTTATGTGAGGGATCTTAAGCATCTGCCCCCAGAGCACTTGTGTTTCCCACAGGTGTGACAAAATGAGGGCTTTTGTTCAAATACCAACAGGTAAAGTGAAAAAGAACAGGAAACTTCAGAGGACAAAGTGAGCATAAGACAAAGAAGAAAGTTGAAACTGAAAGGGGGTTGGTTACTGCTTGACATGTGTGTGATAGATAGGGTTGCCAGGCCCCTCTTCACCACCCGCTGGAGGTTTTTGGGATGGAGCTTGAAGAGGGCAGGGTTTGGGGAGGGGAGGGACTTCAATGCCATACAGTCCAATTGCCAAAGTGGCCCTTTTCTCCAGGGGAACTGATCTCTATCAACTGGAGATCAGTTGTAAAAGCGATTGAGATTTGGAGAATATGTAAAGTGTTATAAGCACCCCTTTCAGTGACAACCAGAAGGGATGTGATGCAACATTGCTCCCCCCCTTGCTCCTGCTGGAGTGAAGAGCAGCAAGCAGGGTATAGAGCTGGGGAGATTGCTGGTAGGTAGGGATGCCAACTTCCAGGTAGTGAATGGAGATCTCCCACCCTTACATCTGATCTGCAGGCGACAGAGATCAGTTCACCTGGAGAAAATGGCTGTTTTGGAGGGTGGACTCTATGGCATTATACCCTACAGGTAAGCCTAGCAGTTGGCATCCAGCAACCATTCGTGCTGTTACAGCAAAGATGTCATTTCGCCTTCTTGAATTACGTAGCGACAGTGTACATTACCTTCTATACAATGATGTATCATTTGGCACCCGTCACTGTGTTCAGGAAACAAACACATGGAAACAAATTGCTCATTTAAGTTAATTAGCGGTCCACTTTAAGAGCAGCGCCAGGATTGTTGCCCTTCGCTTTGCGGCTTGCTGGAAAGCTTCTCCTGCCATCCCCGGTTGGGATCCTTGATCGTTCAGCTTGACTGTGACTGACCTTTATCCGAGCAGGGGCCGGGGCTGAGGATAGTGCTAGTGTTGTGACAAGTTTCCTCGACAAAGGTTAAACGACAACAAAGAGCGGTCTGAAATGTCAGCACGAGAGCTGAGCTCCTATTGTGAGCGCTCGGGGTCGGATCAGGTCTCGGTGGTCAGCCGTGCTCTTTTGCAAGGAAAATCCTCATTTTCGTTTCTGTTCTTCTTTACCGGTCTACCTCACTTTTTAAAATTCCTCTTTATGGATGTTCCCTCCTTTGTGCTCTCCTTGCAACAACTTTTTAAGGTAGAATAGGCTGAGATATGGCGTCCGTGTCACTGTCTTCACCAATGGCAGGCAAGGACACTGGGACTTTGGGCATCCTTCCATCTCTGCAAGCCCCAGCTTATTTTCGCAACCTAACAGTCCCTTGTTACCGCAGAGCTGTTATGCTCACTCATTTGTACACCGCTCCTTCGGCAGTGTTAAATGGAAAATACAATAACTTACCTATTTCAGGTAGACTTTGTCCATGTGATCTGAAGAGAGTTGACACACTACTACTTCATATGATGTTGGAATGTTTCCAATACAATTCTTATCATGATCAATTGATTAAAAAGGTAAAGGTCCCCTGTGCAAGCACTGGGTCATTCCTGACCCATGGGGTGATGTCAGATCTCAACGTTTACTAGGCAGACTATGTTTATGGGGTGGTTTGCCAGTGCCTTCCCCAGTCATCTTCCCTTTACCCCCAGCAAGCTGGGTCCTCATTTTACCAACCTCGGAAGGATGGAAGGCTGAGTCAACCTTGAGCCGGCTACCTGAAACCGACTTCCGTCGGGATGAAACTCAGGTCGTGAGCGGAGCTTGGACTGCAGTACTGCAGCTTACCACTCTGCGCCACGGGGAAATGGATTACCCTTATTTTAATCAAATTACCTGCCACTGTAACAAAAGATA
Organism: Euleptes europaea; assembly: GCF_029931775.1. Lineage (NCBI taxonomy): Eukaryota > Metazoa > Chordata > Lepidosauria > Squamata > Sphaerodactylidae > Euleptes > Euleptes europaea. The sequence continues at coordinate 8,409,661 of NC_079319.1, read as the reverse complement.
AAATATTCCCCTTTTTGCTGGTGGATAGAGATACAAGAACAATGGCAGAGGCCAAGTATCTCTCTACCATATTTTCCTTAAAGAAACAAAGGCTCCCCATTGACTACTCAAGATCTTTGGGTCATGGGAGCATGAAAAAGGAAAGGAAAGGAACTCCCTGCCCCAGGATGTGGTGATGGCTGCCCAAAAAAAAAAAAAAAACACTTTGATGGAATTACACATATGACTGTGCCGATTCCTTTAGTACAATGTTTTATTGATGCACACATGCACTCCTGTACAATGATTAAACACCACACACAAAAAATCTCACCAATTATCTGTGAAATCATATCTGGATGTGTTTTTTTTTTTGGAGGATTTAAAAAATATATGCATGGGCGTATCAGTAATGTAAATGGAGTTTAAAGATCCAAAACATATAGCAAATGGCACATGATTGTGCCTTGTACAACATTTGGAAATTAAAAAAAAAATTGTATCATACAAATGAACTCATATGAGGCCATCTTATATTGAATCAATCACTGGTCCATCAAGGTCAGTATTCTCTATTCAGACTGGCAGCAGCTCTCCAGAGTCTCAGGCAGAGGTCTTTCACATCACCTACTGCCTGGCCCTTTTAGCTAGAGATGCCAAGGGATCAAACCTGGGACCTTCTGCATTAAATTGGGTTGCCAGCTCTTGAAAGGGAAATATCTGGAGATTTTGGGGGTGAAGCCTAAGGAGGGCAGGATTCGGGAGCGGAGGGGCTTCAAAGGGGTATAATGCCATAGAGCCCACCTTCCAATGTGGTAGGGTTGCCAGCAGGGTTGCCAGGTCCCTCTTCGCCATCGGTGGGAGGTTTTTGGGGCGGAGCCTGAGGAGGGCGGGGTGTGGGGAGGGGAGGGACTTCAATGCAATAGAGTCCAATTGCCAAACTGGCCCTTTTCTCCAGGTTGCCTGGATATCAGTTGTAATCCCAGGAGATCTCCAGCCACCACCTGGGGGTTGGCAACCCTAGCATTCAAAGCAGAGATTCTTCCACTGAGGCACACCCCTCGCCTAAATCAGGCCTCAGCGGAGAGAGATTTCTTAATGTAATCTCATGCGTATCGGCTGTGGGGGTTTTTTTTTTGGGGGGGGGGAATCGCTTTGCAACCCTGACTGTTGTGGCAATATTTAAAGCAACGTTAACTTTTCCTGTTGCCTGAGACGCACCCGTGCCGCGGAAGGTCATAATCATGATAAAATTTAAAGCCTGCCCGACCCGCTGAGTAAATAATCATTTAAAACTCTTTCTTCCCAGCTGCACACAAAGCGAGCACTTTGCGTTTCCCACTGCTGTTGTCTAAAAGCATTTCCAATCCTGAAGAACAGTGGGGGAAAAGAAATAATAACAGTTATATACCGAGTGTGGATCCAGCTCTGACTCAGACCCGTTACTCAGTCTGCCGCACATTTTAAAAGGCTGGGGAGAGAGGAAAGGAGGTGGAATTGCTGGGCTTTTTTCTTCTTCAAAAGTTATACTAAAGTAGACTTCGTTTTCCTCCAAACATCAAATATCGGCCATTGTCCCTAGCAGCCATGTGAAATCATGTGAACTCACTCTTGGCAAAAATGTGCATTTTCCCCACTGACATGAAGCCTGGTTGTTCTTCCGAGTTGCTTTCTGTTGTTCCCTGTTGGTCTGATCAAACGGTTGGGTGTCGTCTTGGTTTGGAGCCCCTGCCAGTTTGGGTAGACAATACTGATCTTTATGGACCAATGGTCTGATTCACTATCGGGCAGCTTCATGTGTTCATCTGTATTTGTATGTGAAGTAGGTTCGGCTAAGACAGAGTCACTGTTAGGGTTGCCAGGTCCCTCTTCGCCACCGGCAGGAGGATTTTGGGGCAGAGCCTGAGGAAGGTGGGGTTTGGGGAGGGGAGGGACTTCATTACCATAGAGTCCAATTACCAAAGCGGCCATTTCCTCCAGGGGAACTGGTCTGTATCGGCTGGAGATCAGTTGTAGTAGCAGGAGATCTCCAGCTAGTACCTGGAGGTTGGCAACCCTAAACATTGGCCACTGTCCCTGGCAGCCACGTGAAATCATGTGAACTCACTCTTGGCGAAAATGTGCAAGTTCCCCACTAACTTGAAGCCTGGCTGTTCTTCCCAGTTGCTTTGTGTCATTCCCTGTTGCTCCGATCAAACAGTTGGCTGTCCTCTTGGTTTGGGGCTGTCACTCAAAAGTCTGCACAAGTCGTTTTACTCCTTTGTTCTGTATCATTGGGTTACTCGCAGGGTTGCCTGGTCTAGGTTGAGAAAGACCTGGGGATTTGGGGGTGGGGTGGGCCTGGGGAGGGGGGGCTGAGGGAGGGAAGGACTCCAGTTGGGTACAATGCCTTAAAGTCCATATTCCAAAGCAGACATTTTCTCCAGGGGAATTGATCTATTTCACCTGGAGATCAGTTGTAATAGTGGGTGATCTCCAGCCACCGCCTGGAGGTTGGCAACCCTAGTTACTCACGACTAGGGTTGCCAGGCCCCTCTTTGCCACTGGTGGGAGGTTTTTTGGGTAGAGCATGAGGAGGGCGGGGTTTGGGGAAGGGAGGGGCTCCAATGCTATAGAGTCCAATTGCCAAAGCGGCCATTTTCTTCAGGTGAACTGATCTCTGTCGCCTGGAGATCAGTTGTAATAGCAGGAGATCCCCAGCCATCACCTGGCAACTCTACTCCCCCATCCCTTGCCTGTGGCTGGGGGGGACGGGACCTGGCAACCGTAGTGGAAAGGCCGATGTTCAAAGGGGCATTGGTGTATCCTAGCTGGATAGCTGGCAGACATTCTTGGTGTTACGGGCCATGGCTCTTTATAATTGACTTTCTCTGCTCTGCTGATTTAATTACTGGGAAGAGTTTCACTTAGAAAATGTGTCGCCAGGTTTTATACCTAACAAGTATTCCATTCCATTATGGGGGTCAGCATTGCGCTGCTTACATTGAATGCCCCGACTTGTCTTTGCCTGACCTTGGGGGCATTCCTGCACTACGCTTTTTCTAAACGCATTAGGAGAAGCCAGCCACTCAAATATTGTCTGTCTTCCAAAATTACTGGCCACTGGAAGATGATGACAGGGTTGCTACTAGCAAGAATAACTATAAGCCAACAGTAGCAGCAAAAAAAGTATATATTAACCAAGGGTCTATCAGATTCTGTAGTTACAATAAGAGGACTGACTCTCCAGATGGCATTGCACCGTCAGCCACTTCCATTGTGAAGAATTTATGTTTAAGTAGAGTTGGTTTTTATAGGCCAACTTTCTCTACCACTTAAGGGAGACTCAAACCGGCTTACAATCACCTTCCCTTCCCCTCCCCACAACAGACATCCTATGAGGTAAATGGGGCTGAGAGAGAGTGACTTGCCCAAGGTCACCCAGCTGGCTTCATGTGTAGGAGTGGGGAAACAAACCCAGTTCACCAGATCAGAGTCCACAACTCCAAACCACAACTCTTAACCACTACACCACGCTGGCTCTCAGGGGCTGAGTGAGTTCGGAGAAAACTGTGACTAGCCCAAGGTCACCCAGCAGGCTTCATGTGGAGGAGCAGGGAATCGAACCCGGTTCTCCAGATCAGAGTCCATCACTCTTAACCACTATATCATGCTGGCTTTACACCATGCTATAGTGGATCCTTGAATGGAAAATGGTGTTTCCTAGTCTCATCATATATCATTCTCAAACTTTTTTTTCCTAATGAGGACAATATGGTTGCATTAATGTTATGACTGGATGCTGGGCTCAAGGGTGAAGATATCTCATGTGAGAAGAAAGGCCTTACTTAATTTAGTAGGGTTACCAACCTCCAGGTACTAGCTGGAGTTCTCCTGCTATTACAACTGATCTCCAGCCGATAGAAATCAGTTCCCCTGGAGAAAATGGCTGCTTTGGCAGTTGGACTCTATGGCATTGAAATTCCTCCCCTCCCCAAACCTCACCCTCCTCAGGCTCCCGTCCAGAGCTGGCAACCCTACTCAGAGTGGCAGCTGGCAATTGGAACTAGGGGTGGGGGATCTCACACCCCTGCCAGAGGATTGGCAGCCCAAACTTTATTCCAAATCCAGCCCTTCATCTCTCTCTGCATGCCTTTCTACCAGCAGCACACAAGTGTGCAGATCAATGTGTTCCTTGTCCTCTCCCCACAAATAGTGCCAGCCACCGGAGGTCATGTGGAAGCTCTTGAGCAAAATGGATGCTTTCTCAAAATTGCAGCCCCTCATCAGCCTATATGTTTTCCCATCAACTGCACACACCTGCTGTCTTAAAGACCTCCTGGCAACCAGCAGGGGGTGGGGAGGGAACTTACCAGCAGTAAATTTAGGCTGAGGCCTCTGGCATCCACAACTACGGTTGCCAACCTCCAGGTACTAGTTGGAGATCTGCTATTACAACTGATATCCAGCCAATGGAGATCAGTTTGCCTGGAGAAAATGGTCGCTTTGGCAATTGGACTATATGGCATTGAAGTCTCTCCCCTCTCCAAACCCCGCCCTCCTCAGGCTCCACCCAAGAAACCTCTCACCGGTGGCGAAGCGGGACCTATCCACAACACAGATCTCCAGATGGCAGTCCCCCTGGAGAGCATGCTTTTGAGAATGGACTGTATGGCATTATATCTCACTGAGCCCTAGGGTTGCCAGACTCCAGGTACTTAGCAAAAATAAAGCACCAATACTAAATAGACAAGCTGTATGTTTCTCCTTATATTAACAAGCACAGTGCTTAGAGAGTACAAGCAGCTCTATCCAAGCAGCCAACCGGGCACAAAGAAGAAAAAGATACGTGTTTAAGAATATTTATTGTTAATATAAGGAGAAACAACTTGAGGCTATTGGCTGAAGAAGCTGACTTTTGACAGTAAAAGCGCAGAAATCATCCGGAAGGCGCTTCCAGCTTCATTTACTTCTCTCTGAAAGAGACATATAGAAAAGTCATTGTACTTACCTTTGAAAGACAATTATTGTTGAAATTTACCATCTTTATTGGTAGCTTGTCAGCTACATTCTATCCTTGTATATATGTCCGTGTATGTATCTTTATCATTGTTGGCTCCTTGCACTTGTATGTAATATAACTGCACTTTTGCATAAAATTTGTGAGCTTGATACTATCATTTCATACAAACTCCAGGTACTAGCTGGAGATCTCCTGCTGTTACAACTGATCTCCAGCCAACAGAGATCAGTTCCCCTGGAGAAAATGGCTGCTTTGGCTATTGGACTCTATGGCATTGAAGTCCCTCTCCTCTCCAAACCCCGCCCTCCTTAGGCTTCGCCCCAAAACCCTCCCGCCGGTGGCAAAGAGACAACCTGGCAACCCTACTGAGCTCCCTCCACTTCGCAAACTTCGTCCTTGTCTGCCTCCCCCATCCCCAAATCTCCAGGAATTTCACATCTCTGAATTGGCAACCTTAACAGCATATTCCTGAACTCTAAGGGTGAAATCCCTTAGGAGGCCAGGAAGACGCAGCGCCGGCATTTGCCAGCGTCCGGGCCACTTACGCCAGCGTAAGTGGCCCGAACACTGCCAGGAAGGCTCGGATGCTGGGGGAGGAGCTGCCTTTAGGCAGCCTTTAGAACCCTTTTGGGCCGGGAATGCCCCTTTTTAATTTTCTCGAGATACACCACCTTTTTAGGTGGTGAATCTTCCATGCAACCCTATGAAGGGTTGCACAGATTTTGGGGCTGCCTCCTATGACTGGCGTAGGCATTCCTCTCAGGAATGCACTGTAAGTCTACTTCCCTTCACACTTCTGGAAGTCACTGACAGACTGATCATTTCCTTGCTGCTTGCTTTTCTAAGGTCAATGTGCCACTTTCCTTCGGTTACTTACTTTCATCCCTTTCCCCACACACCTTAGAAAAAACAGAGGCACAAAGCAATTCCAGTTTACAGCAAATGTTCTCCAGATGCATTGCTTTTAAAAAGATTGCAAGAGTGTATGTGCAAGATCACTGTTGAACCTCCAGCTTTGCCCTAAATGCCTCCCCCTTCAAATGTCGTAAACGGGCAGAGACTTGCTAATTTTGCCAGTGAATTTGTGTGCATGAGTGTAAGATACTGGTGGCAGGGAAGCAGCCATTTAATTACTCAAACTGTTGCCAAATTAAGCAAATTGTGCGTTCAACGTGGAATGTAGATTGAAGTCTGCATTATGTTACACTGCCATCTGTGCTATTGAAAGGGGGGGGTTACGATGTGCATTTAAACCAATGGCAGTATTCTAGGGCTTTACTAGAGATGGCCCAGAACTAGAGTTGCCAACCTCCAGGTGGTGGCTGGAGATCTCCCGCTATTAAAACTGATCTCCAGGTGATAGAAATCAGTTCCCCTGGAGAAAACGGCCAATTCCGCTGAGTGCTAGAGCATCTCCCCACCACAGCATAAACCGGAAAAGATACCACCATGTAGGTGAGGCTGATCACTGCCCCTGAACCTACCTCTTTAAATTTCCCGCCCTCCAAAGTTGCCTTTCCTCCAGGGGAACTGATCTTCGTAGTCTGTAAATAACGTGTAATTCTAGGAGACACTAGGTTTAGGATTGCCAGCTCCGGGTTGGGAAATACCTGGAGATTTTTGGGGTGGAGCCTGAGGAGAGCAGGGTTTGGGGAGAGGGGAGACTTCAATGCCATAGAGTCCAATTGTCAAAGCAGCCATTTTCCCCAGGGGAACTGATCTGTATCGGCTGGAGATCAGTTGTAATAGCAGGAGATCTCCAGCTAGTACCTGGAGGCTGGCAACCCTAGTTACAGTTCTCTCCAAACTCTCTCAGTCCCACCTACCTCACAGAGTGGCTGTTGTGGGGAGGGGGAGGGAAGGAGACTGTACGCCGGTTCGATTCGTCCTGAAGTGGTAAAGAAAGCCAGCATATAAAAACCAACTCTTCTTCTTTTCACTTACCTCTTCGCTACCAGTGGGAGGTTTTTGGGGGCAGAGCCTGAGGTGGACAGGGTTTGGGGGGGGAGGGACTTCAATGCCATAAAGTCCCATTGCCAAAGCGGCCCTTTTATCCAGGTGAACTGATCTCTGTCGGCTTGAGATCAGTTGTAATAGCGGGAGATCTGCATCTAGTACCTGGAGGTTGGCAACCCTAACAGCAAGGATTTACAACTGTACCACTGAGTATACCAGGGATATCAAACTTAATTGCACAAGGGCTGGATATGACATAAATGCCACTTGCTCGGGCTGGGCAAGGGTTGCCAGGTCCCTCTTCACTACTGGTGGGAGGTTTTTGGTCGGAGCCTGAGGAGGGCAGGGTTTGGGGAGGAGTTGTTTTTTATATGCCAACTTTCTCTACCGCTTCAGGAAGAACCAAACTGGCTTACAATCACCTTCCCTCCCTCTCCCCACAACAGACACCCTGTGAGGTAGGTGGGGCTGAGAGAGTGTGACTAGCCCAAGGCCACCCAGCTGGCTTTGTGTGTAGGAGTGGGGAAACCAATCCAATTCACCAGATTCGCCTCCGCCGCTCACGTGGAGGAGAGGGGAATCAAACCCGGTTCTCCAGATCAGAGTCCACTGCCCCAAACGTCTGTTCTTAACCACTACACGGTGGCTCCAGGAGATCTCCAACTAGTACCTGGAGGTTGGTGACCCTATGTGCTCTACTGTTCCACTTGTCAATGCCAGGAGCCTTTCTCCAGCCTGTGAAACCTTCCTCCAACTTCAGTGGCTGTTTCACCAACTCTTTGAAGCATTCCTCCACCTTCGGTTCGCATTTTGCTGAACAGGCTGGTAGGATGCTCACAACTCTGATGGTATTGTACAGCAGCTGCCTTATCTCTGAAAATGCAAGAAAAGATACATTCTGATCTTCTTTGCAGTTTACAGTTTTGGCAGATACTAGGGTGGAGGAACGTGCTGGCCATCAAGAACATATGCAGCCCGACGTACTCTCCCTGGGCTCCAAATTAATCCTTGCCTTTTAATCTTCATGCTAGCTGAGAAGAGCCATAAACAGTTGGATGTTGTCCCATTATTCGGTTTATGCAAACATTAACGTGGGTTTTTTTGGTTTTTAATCGAAAGATTGGAGGATTTAGCAACGGATTTGTGTGGTTCCCTTGTTCTTGGAAGGCTTTTGTTACATATCAAGCAGGAATTATGCAGAAATGGGAAGACCGTTTAGAAAAAAAATAGGGGAGGTATTACAACAAAAAGCAACATTTGAGTCCAGAAAGGCAGATTAATATGCTAATACGCAAATGGTAGATAAACTAAACAATCCAGATCCATCTGATGTTTATTGTCATTTGCTATCATCGCAGATTAGTTTCATGTGTCAATCGATTGTGGCTGCATTTCAGATCTGGAGATTTTTCTTTTAAAGAGTGCTCAGGATTTATTTCCTTCTGATAGATGAGTACACGGCAAGTTCTCAGAAAAGTTCCTGTGTCTGTGGGATTGGCAGTCATGTAAAAAAACAGTATGTTTTTATGCATTTCCTATTTCTAGGGATCCAGAAAATCTGCCTTTCCCCTTTCAACTGCCTTAAGCCTCTGCATCACTTTTGGATACTTACCTGCAAGAACTGGAATGTGATTTTTTCCCTTGCTTAGAGGACCTAGATTCTTTCACCTCTATGTGTGTACTATCTTTCCTATTTAAAAGTATAGATCTGGGGAGTCAGACATAAAGCCCTGTGGGCTGTCCCTGGCCCCTTGAGAGCTCTTATCCAGCCAGTGAGCCAGACGAGGCAGCCACACACACACACTCTCAAAGTGGGCTGGAGAGGCCTGGCCTGACCTAGGGTTGCCAACCTCCAGGTACTAGCTAGAGATCTCCTGCTATTACAACTGATTTCCAGCCGATAGAGATCAGTTCACCCGGAGAAAACCGCTGCTTAGGCAATTGGACTCTATGGCATTGAAGTCCCTCCCCTCCCCAACGCCTGTGCTCCTCAGGCTCCGCCCCCAAAACCTCCTGCCGGAGGCAAAGAGGGACCTCGCAACCCTAAGAACACAGGCCAGTATTCTGTGGTGGACAAACTTCTTGGCTAATTTAATAATTATCTCAGTAATCATGAACTTTCAATAGTAGCTAGGTTTGCCATTCCCTGTCGGGCTGGGGATCACCTGCTCCCAGGTTCCATTTCTCACCTCTGCTCAGAGTGGCACTCACAGATATTTTTTTAAATGGCTGTTGGGCTCATGGTATGACGTCACGACACCACACCTACATAGGAATCATTGGCAACTCTGTGGTAAAACCATAGTTTCCAGCAATTCCTAGCTAGGACTAGCATAAGTTCCAGGAAGCGATATCAGTCCTTTCTAGGAATCACTGAAAAAAATCTATGGTTTTACCATAGAGTTTCTGGCTATTCCTTGAGAGGTATGATGTCACTTTTGGAGTTTTCCTTCAAGTGACATCATGCCATTGCTGAATCCTGCCCCAATTGTTCCTGCCCTCCCAATCTCCTACTAATTTCCAGTCCAGGCCTGGCAACCCTAATAGTAGCTTATCCATTTTCAAGGATTTCTCCCTCAAGTCATAATAGGGTTGCCAACCTCCAGTTGGTGGCTGGAGATCGCCTGCTATTTCAACTGATCTCCAGCCAATAGAGATCAGTTCACTTGGAGAAAATGGCCACTTTGGCAATTGGACTCTATGGCATTGAAATCCCTCCCCTTTCCCAACCCCACCCTCCTCAGGCTCTGCCCCCAAAATCTCCAGATATTTCTCAACCCAGAGCTGGCAACCCTAGGTCATTACGTTAGCATGTGCTAGCTGATACTGTCATGTGTATGAACCTTATCATACTGCCTCCAAAACTGGGGAGCTGATGTGGGAAGGGGTAAATGGGAAAGACCAATTTATGCAACAGCTGTTGCACTTGCAAATCAAAGGATCCAACCTTTATAAGCAAAGTACACCACACTGAACATATGGTGAGTAGTGTGAGCTTCCTCCTTTAAAAGTTGTCCTGCTAACAGTACCTGGCAAAGCAGATTTAGGCTTCCATGTACTCAAAGCCAAGGGTTCCAAATTATAAGGCATGACTCTTGTCGTTTATGCATGGGCACTTTCACTCACATTCACACACACACACACAAACACACACACACACACCCTGTCTGTTGTGGTTGTTCCTTGGAGTTATGCATGCATTTTCCCTCCATTAGAGATGACCTGGCTGCCAGCCCTCACAAATGGTGGACCTTCCTGTCCCTCTGTTAATCCAATTCTTCCCTCTCCCCTGAGCTCAACCAGGGTGAAACCCCTGAGTGTAAGGCAAAGTGCGGGACACACAAGATTAGTTTCGCTCACAGCCAATTACAAAACAGCATGTCAAGAGGCGGGGATTCAAATACTTCCTGCTTCTTCGGAGCTCTTTCTGAGAAGAAGAAAGGCTTTTTAAAACCGAGGCTTGGATTTCTCCCCCCTCCTTTCAGATTGGTCCATTTTTTTATGCCCTTAAATAGTTTTTTTATGTGGCATTTGGGTTTGGAGGGGAGGGAACTTTTCTATCACTACAGCCAACTATGAAGCAGCATTTCAAGAGGAGGGGATTCAAATACTTCCTGATTTGAGCTTGGGGACTGCTAGTGCATAGATTCCCAACAGGAAAGTGAGGGTCCAGAGAGCGACGAACCTCAGGTATAACTCCCATGCATAAACAACTTCCCTCTCTTTTTTGCTTTTCGCCTCTATGCTGGGAGTAATTTGATAGTCTTCCTGGAGGTCAGCCACCTTCCCCTTTGCGTTGACCCATTGGTAGCCAAGTGACATCCTGATATGGCAGATAAACGAGACTTTGACAAATTGCCGCGACATCTTTGTCAGGAGGAAAGACATGACTCAGACCTGGGATGCACCGCACAGACGACTGCCAGCGTCCTTTGACAAATGGTTTCAGTCTGACAGTGGGCTTCACTGCTTGAACTCTCATCCATCACACCTGAAGACTGAAGCACGGGGAGACAGACCAGAGGAGGAAAACAGAGACGGATATGAGCTTTACTGCCAGCCATAAATTAGCAATAATCTTTTGTGGCTCCTCTGGTCCTTCTCTTTTACTCATTCGGGTGCTGTCCCTTCTCAGCCCAGAGGTTATATGTCCAGCTGAAATCTCAGCAAAGCAATCAATAAGTACACCATCAGGATGCAAGAAGCTGTTTGGTACTGAGCCAGACCACTGGTCCATCTAAGTCAATGGTGCCTGTCTTGGCAGGAAGGGTCTCTCCAGGGTCTCAGGGAAAGGCCCTTCCCAACTTTTCTGCCGGAGACTTTTTGATCAATCGCAACATCTCTTGATCAAATGCATTCATAAGGGTGAACGTCTTCAGCATGAGGCACTGGTCTTGAGTTTTGAGCAGTTGGAATACAAAAGTTTGATATCAGCAGCGGCATGACAACCACATGAGGTTGCCAGCTCTGGGTTGGGAAACAGCTGGATATTTTGGGGGTGGAGCCTGAGGAGGGTGGGGTTTGGGGAGGGGAGGGACCTCAGCAGGGTACGATGCCATAGAGACAACCTACCAAAGCAGCCATTTTCTCCAGGGGAACTGATCTCTATCAACTGGAGATCAGTTATAATAGCAGGAGATCTCCTGCCACCACCTGGAGTTTGGCAACCCTACAACCCCAGCATCAGCTGCCTGGCAGTGAATCAGGCCCAGCAGCCATTTGTGTAGGGTTTCCAACCTCCAGGTAATAGCTGGAGATCTTCTGCTATTACAACTGATTTCCAGCCAATAGAGATCAGTTCTCCTGGAGGAAAATGGCCACTTTGGCAAATGGACTCTATGGCATTGAAGTCCCTCCCCTCCCCAAACCCCACCCTCTCCAGGCTCCACTCCAAAAACCTCCCGCTGGTAGTGAAGAGGGACCTGGAAATCCTACCCATCACCATTTGTCTCTTCTGTTGATATTGCTGCGTGCCAGACTCTGCTGCATTTGGCCCGAACTCATGTGGGAGCAAGTAAGCACACACGTCAAAGGGAATTACCAAATCCACATACACAGATAGGAACATGCTTACAGAGTCACTTTGCATTGGAATGCATCGTGGCAGGCCGGTTTGCATTGGGTGACATCCCAGCCTTGATACTAATAGTAATCACAGGGGAACAGCTTCTCCTTAGATTTCTTAAATAAAGCTTTAAAGTGTTTTGTAGTTCCTCTTCACTTCTCATTTGTATCAGCCCAGGAAAACACAGTGACAAACTGCTGTGGTGCAGAAAAAGGAATGCAAGATGGTGGATGGTGACATTCAATTAAAATATTGATTGGAAGCCACTCTGGATGCTGTGATTTGGAGAGGGCATTAAAAGACCCGGAAAGTGAGACCAGTGATTTTCATTTCTTTTATCAAGTAAACGTTCAAGAGAATTTTGGAATATGGACCAAGGATCTGCATGCAAACAGTGTGTAAGGGGTAGGACAATGACTTTCTGGTGGCACAGCACTAGGAATTCGAGGTCTCAGGTTCATGGATGGCACCTGGAAGGAGATGGGGTGGGGTGGGGCATTGGGTAGGGTTTTACATATTGATATACCTGAACCAAAAATAAACCCGAAATTAGCCATTTTGGTAATATTCGGATTTTGGGTTGACCTAGGAATCTGCTCGAAGCCGAATAGGCAATTCCCGAAAAAGCCAAATAATTATTCGGTGCTGGTAATGACAGACCAAGAAAGGGATCTTGGGGTAGAAGTGGGTCGCTCAATGAAGATGTCAACCCAGTGTGCAGTTGCTATGAAAAAGGCAAATTCCATGCTGGCCATAATTAGACGAGGAATAGAGAATAAAACTGTTGCTATCATACTGCCCTTGTACAAATCTATGGTGAGACCACACTTGGAATACAGTATGCAGTTCTGGTCACCACACCTAAAAAAGGATATTGCAGAGCTTGAGAAGGTGCAGAAAAGAGCAACCAAAATGATCAGGGGACTAGAGCAACTGTCTTATGGGGAGCGGTTAAGACGCTTAGGGCTGTTTAGCTTGGAAAGAAGGTGGTTAAGGGGAGACATGAAAGAGGTCTATAAAATTATGCATCATATGGAGAGAGTGGAAAGGGAGAAGCTTTTCTTCCTCTCTTATAATACTAGAATGGGGGGTCATCTGCTGAAGCTGGAGGGTGAGAGATTCAAAACAGATAAAAGGAAGTATTTCTTCACACAATGCATAGTTAAATGGTGGAACTCCCTGCCCCAGGATGTGGTAATGGCTGCCAACTTGGAAGGCTTGAAGAGGGGAGTGGACATGTTAACAGAGGAAAGGGCTATCTATGGCTACTAGTCAAAATGAATACTACTCATGATGTATCTTTATTCTCTCCAGTATCAGAAGAGCATGCCCAGTATATTAGGTGCTGTGGAACACAGGCAGGATGCTGCTGCAGTTGTTTTGTTCATGAACAGACTGCTGGAATTGATGGACCTTGGTCTGATCCAGCATGGCTTTCTTGTGTTCTTATATGAACACATGGGATGATCCACTAAAAACACAATGGGCACTGAAAGCAAAACAAAATTCCATTTTTTGAACATGTTATCTGTGAGAAGTGTCATTACTACCAGGCACACTCAGTCCAGGCTAAGTCAAGATGCTGGATCCCAACTTATCTCATGATGTTCCTGGTTCAGGCTTAGAGTCCCAGATAAGGTCTTCCTACACTGAGCCAATTGAATATTAAACCAAAGTATTTAACAGCTCGTGGAAAGGAAAATCAGTTTCAATCAAGTAAAAGATGTGGTTTACCCCAGAGAGAACCTTAGCGGTAATCACTGCCAGTGGGGGAAGAAACACAATAGATGACAATTCCATTCTCATTTTCAATTTACATTTCCCCCACTGTAGCAGCAAAACTCTCTCAATAATTTATCAAGACCTTAAGTATAATAATATTGTTAAATTGATAGAAGTAATTTTGGTGTTTCCTAATATGGTGAATCTCTAGTGCGCAATAAAGTTAGTCATGAGGAGTACGGAATATGTAGAGGTGCTTAATCTGAATAATTAAAGTTTGTTTCGCGGGTTAATTTCATAACAGAGTTGAAATAAGGACACACCAGTGAGTTTCATGCTAAGATACATTGTCAGGAAATCGGATCTTGTAGGTTATCCGGGCTGTGTGACCGTGGTCTTGGTATTTTCTCTCCTGAAGTTTCGCCAGCAGCTGTGGCAGGCATCTTCAGAGGAGTAACACTGAAGGACAGTGTCTTTCCTTCAGTGTTACTCTCCTTCAGTGTTACTCCTCTGAAGATGCCTGCCACAGCTGCTGGCGAAACTTCAGGAGAGAAAATACCAAGACCACGGTCACACAGCCCGGATAACTTACAAGAACTGATGAACTCTGACCGTGAAAGCCTTCGACAATATTATCAGGTTAGGTTATGGAACCTCAGAGGACCTCATTGCGACCTGATATTCAATGCCAGAAATGTGAAGAAGAGTTAGACCTGGGTTGTCAAATTCATTTGTTATGAGAGCTGGATATGATAATAAGTGTTGGGTGGTTTTGGGGGCAAAGCCTAAGGAGGGCAGTGTTTGGGGAGGAGAGGGACTTCAATGCCATAGAGTCCAATTGCCAAAGCAGCCATTTTCTCCAGGGGAACTGATCTCTGTTGGCTGGAGATCAGTTGTAATGGCAGGAGATCTCCAGCTAGTACCTGGGGGTTGGCATCCCTACATAAATGTCGCTTGGTCGGGCCGGGCCATGCCTTGCCAGCCCAGATCCGGGGGGGGGGGCTGCCTCAGCTGGCTCGCAGGACAGATAAGAGCTCTCAAGGGATCAGATCCAGCCCGAGGGCTGTATGTTCAACACCCCTGAGTTAGACTGTATAGTTATATTGTATATACAATAATATTTAAGAACATAGGAAGAGCCCTTTTGAATCAGACCAGATTGTTGTTGAATGTCCAGAGGAACTGGTTGGCCACTGTGTGAGACAGGATGCTGGACATGGTGGTGACCCCCCTCCCAGTACCAAAATGCACCAAAAAAAAGACCCTCTCCTCTTGCAGGAATTCTTTGGAGAACAGACTGAGAGCTTAAACGAGAGGCGAAGAGCCATTTCTGACAACCACTGCTCCTTGCTGTAGCCACCCCCCATCACTCTGCCTCCTCTATTCTCAAGACCCTGAATAACAGCCTGAAGGGGGTGCAGTGGGCTAAGGAGAAGAGAAGGAAGAGATCCATTCCATGAACTCTTTCCATGCATATTTCATCGGACTCAACTCAGTGCTTTCCCATGGAAGCGGCCAACTAACATGATGCAGCCCAAAGGCAGTTCTTTCCACCAAGCGCATCACAGTTTTGCTCACCACCCTGAAACAATCAGGCATGCAAACCTCAACACTACCATCTACCTCGTTTCCTCCCGAGCTCTTTCTGTTGGCCTATATTTATCTGCTCCAACCTCTTTTCCTATTCCTTTAGGTCTCTAGAGGTTCTTCCAAGCAAGCTCTAATGCAGTGCCCTTGTAGTTAATTCAACTTGCACGATGTACAGTCTTGTTCTACATGCGGTGGGGTTTTTTTTAGTAAAGCTCCGGGCCAAAACAGAAATTGACAGCATTTGTTGACCTTTTCTCCCGACACTGCTCCGTCTCCTCTCCCACTCGCTTCTCCTTTGGCTTTGTAGTTGTGGTATCTGAGGTGACAACTTGCGCTAGAATCATGCGCTGAGATACTGAAAGGGCAGCAGCAGAAACACAGATGACACAGCAAAGTGATCTGAGAACAGAGCCAGCCATGGAAATACCACACAGAAGACATAGGTTATTACTAGGAAATCACAGGGGAGAGGCTGTGGCTCAGTGGTAGAACATCTGCTTGATATGCAGAAGGTCCCAGGTTCAATCACCGGCATCTTCAGTTAAAGGAACCAGGCAACTAAGTGATGTGAAAGACTACCTGAGACCCTGGAGATCCTCTGCTGTTCTTAGTAGACAATGCTGACTTTGATGGACCAAAGGTCTGATTCAGTATGAGGCAGCTTCATGTGTTCATGTGTTCATCTCCTTAGCCGGAGATTGAGGGCGAGATACAAGTCCAAATAAATAAATAAATTGTTTAGGGCAGGGGCTTAGGGAAGGGACTGTGGCTCAAGAGTAGAGTATCTTCTTGGCATGCAGAAGGTCTCAGGTTCAATCCCTGGCATTCGTGGAGGACACATAGCAATAATCCACCCCCTAGGCTGGTGGATCTACCTCATTTGCAGAATGCCATCAGAGCCACATAGATCCATGTGGTAGTTACCACAAAAATAGGCTATTGTAAAGCACTCTACATGGGTCTGCCTTAAAGTCAACTTGGAAACTCCAGTTGGTACAGAAGGATGGAGCTTGACTATTAGTGGTGGTTAGGCAAAGCATGCATATCTCACACCCATTCTGTTAATTCAGGTATGGGTTATCACCTAGAAGAAAAAGAATTGGTTTTTATATGTTGACTTTCTTTGCCACTTCAGGGAGACTCAAACCGGCTTACAAATCCCCTTTCCCTCCCCACAACAGACATCCTGTGAGGTGGGTGAGGCTGAGAGTGTGTGACTAGCCCAAGGTCACCCAGTTGGCTTCATGTGTACGAGTGGGGAAACAAGTCTAGTTCACCAGATTAGCCTTCGCTGCTCATGTGGAGGAGTGGGGAATCAAACCCGTTTCTCTATATCAGAGTCTGCCACTCCAAACAACCGCTCTTAACCACTACACCACGCTGGCTCTCCTACAGCCCTTAATGGCCTTAGTAAGTAAATATTTATTATGGTCCCAGAACAGAATGTTATTATATACATAGAATTAAAAGTGTAACATAGGTTATAACCATAAATATCACATCCTCAATCAGACTCCCTATGATTGATAATCATTCGTCACCATGAAAATATAGAATAAAATAATACTAAAACAGATGAAAATGAGTAGAAGAAGAAGTTCGTTTTTATATGCCGACTTTACCACTTAAGGGAGAATCAAACCGGCTTACAATCCCCTTCCCCTCCCCACAACAGACACCCTGTGAGGTAGGTGGGGCTGAGAGAGCTCTAACAGAGCTGTGACTGGCCCAAGGTCACCCAGCTGGCTTCATGTGTAGGAGTGGGGAAACAAATTCAGTTCACCAGATTAGCCTCCACCACTTATGTGGAGGAGCGGGGAATCAAACCCGGTTCTCCAGATCAGAGTCCACCTCTCCGAGAAAAGAAAATATGTAATAGTAACTGCTTATGATCCTTCCTGAACCTGTGTAGACCAAGATTTCCTGATCTTTAAGACCAGCCAGCCAAATTTTGCCACCCTAAAAGTCATCTCCTGATTCTTATCTGATTACACAGCATACAGGTAAAACATTCTATTCTTCCCTGGAGAGCCCTTCATTATAGGAACAATCAAAGCATCCCAAATATGTTTGTAGATTTTACCATCAAAGACAACATGTTCTAAAGATTCAGCATGCCCCTCTTAATGGCCTTGGACCCACATATCTGCAAGACTGCCTCCCTTGCTATGTTCCACCATGGCAGTTTCTCTTATCTGGGCAAAGCCTTCTTAAGGTAAATGGGTGAAATCAGAAATTGTCCACCATAGGCATTCTTTGTTGTGTCTCCTACTTCATGGAATGGCCTACCTGAGGACTCCCACACTTCTATCATTCTGCAGAATGTGAAAAACGGAAATGTTCAGGAATGCATTTTGATAAAAGACTTTAGTAGAATGGAACAGTCAGGAGTGCACTTTTATAAGGAAATAGGATTGCAGTCACTCTACTGCAATGTTTATTGTAGGTATCATCTTTTACTTTATTGTAGGTATCATGCTTTTACTGCATTTGTAATCCACTCTCTGCATTGCTCACGATACATCTTGCTTGACAGTTTGTTGTGTGCATCAATATATCTAAATTCCAACATGATCCCAACTGCAGATACTTAAATCCAGACACTGGAGCCATGGTGAGACAAGGCAGTTCTTTTTTTTAAAAATCTTGATTACTACTCCAGACTTAGAATCATAGAGTTGGAAGGGACCACAAGGGTCATCTAGTCCAACTCCTGCACAATGCAGGAAATTCACAACTACCTCCCCCCACATATCCAGTGACCCCTACTCCATGCCCAGAGGATGGCCAAGATGCCCTCCCTCTTATGATGTGCCTAAGGTTATAGAATCAGCATTGCTGACAGACAGCCATCTAGCCTCTGCTTAAAAACCTCCAGGGAAGGAGCACTTACCACCTCCCAAGGAAGCATGTTCCACTGAGGAACCACTCTGTTAGAAAATTCTTCCTAGCGTCTAAACAGAAACTCTTTTGATTTAATTTCAACCATTGGTTCTGGTCCAACCTTCTGGGGCAACAGAAAACAACTTGGCACCACCCTCTATATGACACCCAGGATGTGGTGATGGCTACCAACTTGGAAGGCTTTAAGAGGGAAGTGGACATGTTCATGGAGGAGAGGGCCATTCATGGCTACTAGTCAAAATGGATACTAGTCATGATGCATACCTATTCTCTCCAGGATAAGAGGAGCATGCTGAATATATTAGGTGCTCTGGAACACTGGCAGGATAGTGCTGCAGTTGTCTTGTTTGTGGGCTTCCTGGAGGGACCTGGTAGGCCACTGTGTGAACAGACTGCTGGGCTGTGTTCAGTTTTGGGCACCGCAATTTAAGAAAGATGTAGACAAGCTGAAACATGTCCAGAGGAGGGCAACAAAGATGGTGAGGAGTCTGGAGACCAAGTTCTATGAGGAAAGGTTGAAGGAACTGGTTATGTTTAGCCTGAAGAGGAGAAGACTGAGAGGCGATATGATAACCATCTTCAAGTACTTGAAGGGCTGTCATATAGAGGATGGTGCCGAGTTGTTTTCTTTTGCCCCAGAAGATCAGATCAGAACCAACGAGTTGAGATTAAATCAAAAAAGCTTTTGACTAAACATTGGGAAGAACTTTCTGACAGTCAGAGCGGTTCCTCTGTGGAACAGGCTTCCTCAGGAGGTGGTGGGTTCTCCTTCCCTGGAGGTTTTTAAAGCAAAGGCTAGATGGCCATCTGTCAGCAATTATGATTCTGTGAGCTTAGGCAGATCATGGGAGGGAGGACAGGAAGGGATCTGTCCGTGTTTGGCTCTCATGGCCCTGTCTCATATGCCCAGGGTAATACCGATCACCACTTTGGGGTCAGGAAGCAATTTTCCTCTGGGCCAGATTTGCCAGGGATCCTGAAGGATTATTTGGCCATCTTCTGGGCATGGAGTAGAGGTCACTATGTGTGTGTGTTGGGGAAGACAGTTGGGAATTTCTTGCATTGTGCAGGGGGTTGAACTAGATGACCCCGGTGGTCCCTTCCAACTCTTATGATGCTACGGTTCTATAACTGACTCTCTAAGATGTGAGACTGAGGTCTTCCACAGACTTGATACTTGAGATCATTTTTTTAAAAAACTAAAGATGCAAGGGAAGGAACTTGGGACTTCCTATTACAAAGCATGTGTTCTTCTCCTGACATTAACAATGAGAAGATCAGCTTCTCCATAACTTCCCCTTAGTCTTGCCTCAAATGTTAATTCAAGTTGGCTGCCCAGTCCCATCATCTCTGAACCCGTTCTGCCGTAGAAAGATTTCTGCCTTTCCTCCAGGGTCTTGCAATTGCTACCCACTCTGCCCTTTCCATGTTCCCCGTATCAGCTCTTTTTATGCAGCGAGACGATCACTTGGAACCCTGTTGCTCTTCTGCACGTCACAAGAATGCCACCTCATTGATGGAAATTTATTCAAGCTCTGTAGCGACTGATTCTGCCATTGTTCATTTTTGGAACCATTCAGTAACTGTGGTGTGCTGTATGAATACGGATGCCCCGGATTTCTGCTTCTTCCCAGTAATACTTAACAATAAGCAACACACTTCTATTGCTTCCTTTGCAAACCACAGTGAGAATGTTAATCACACTGAATTCATTTCCGGGGGGGCGGGGGAGTGCACTAAATAACAGCAGAAAGCGATTTTCTGCATCTTTTATAGCAATAAATGCCAAGTGTTGTGCATACACCAAGGTGTTTTCAAAAGGCTGTCTCTAAATTTGTTTAAGTAACTCTTGACCTAACATTTTCTCTTAAAATTTTCTCTTAACTCCATATTTTTTTTCTTTTCTTGCAAATATGTTCATCTCGTCTGGATTGACAGAAGGAAAGTATAATCAACCCAGTGCAATAGAGCCAGCTTGGTGTAGTGGTTAAGAGTGGTGGACTGTGGTAAAGTATCTGCTTGGCATGCAGAGGGTCCCAGGTTCAATCCCCGACATCTCCAGTTAAAGGGACCAGGCAAGCAGGTGATGTGAAAGATCGCAGCCTGAGACCCTGGAGAGCCGCTGCCAGTCTGAGTAGGCAATAGTGACTTTGATGAACCAAAGGTCTGATACAGTATAAGGCAGGTTCATGTGTTCAAGGACCATGGGTAGAACATTTGTTTTGCCTGCAGAAGGTCCCAGGTTCAATCCCAGACATCTCCAATTGAAAGAATCAGGTAGTAGGTGATGAGAAATACTTTGACCTGAGAACCTGGAGAACCACTGACAGAGCAGACAATACAGACCTTGACAGATCGATGGTCTGATCCAGTATAAGGAAGCTTCATGTGTTTATCAAAGAAAAGATTTGGTGCATGATTAGATAGAGCAGGGGTCCCCAACTTTTTTGAGCCTGTGGGGCACTTGGAATTCTGACGCAGGGTGGTGGAGCCAACCACAAAATATCTTCTGAGGGAGGCAAAGCTGTACCCACACCAAGAGAAAATTCAAATGCAGGTGAGAAGAGGAGTAATGAAGCTTGTTCACTTTCTAAAAATACTTGGTGGACACCAGGTAAGGCATTGGCAAGTGCCATGGTGCCCACAAGAACCTGGTTGTGGACCTCTGACAAAGAGCTTCTTAGACTTCATTCTATGCTATCCTACCTCTGAATTGCTCAGGGAAACATATATTGTTCTCTCTACCCAGCATTTCCCCCCTCAAGCTAATTATATGAGGTAAGTTAGGTGCTAAGAGTTTACATATGGCCCAAGTCACCCAGTAAGTTTCATGGCTGAATGGGAAATTGAGCCCAGATCCATGTTGTTGTAATCCATCATACCGCAATGGCTCGAGTCAAGCACCTAAGTTTGAGTGAAGGTTAAACTGGAGATCACAGATCTCGTAGAATCTTTCAAGGATGAATTTCAGGTACTCAGTGCCCCAGTTTACTCTGACCTGGATAGCTCAGACTAGCCCAGTCTCTTCATATCTTGGAAGCTAAGCAGGGTCAGCCCTGGTTAGTACTTTTTTGGGAGACCCTCAAGGAAGTCCAGGGTCATAGCATAGAGGCAGGCAATGGCAAACTACCTCTGGATGTCTCTTGCCGTGAAAACCCTACATGGTTTAGCATAATAGGATTGCCAGGTCCCTCTTCACCACTTGCGGGAGGTTTTTGGGGCGGAGCCTGAGGAGGGTGGGGTTTGGGGAGGGGACTTCAATTTGGGGAGGAAAGGGGAGTCCAATTGTCAAAGCGGCCATTTTCTCCAAGTGAACTGATCTCTATAGGCTGGAGATCAGTTGTAATAGCAGGAGATCTTCAGCTAGTACCTGGTTGGAAGGAGAAAGTGCCAAAGCAGGACTACAGCTGAACATCAAGAAAACAAAGGTAATGACTACAGGAGAATTACACAACTTTAAGGTTGCCAATGAGGAAATTGAAATTGTTCAAGACTTTCTATTCCTTGGCTCCACCATCAACCAAAAGGGAGACCGAAGCCAATAAAACAGAAGGAGATTGAGACTAGGAAGGGCAGCCACAAAGGAGCTAGAAAAGATTTTGAAATGTAAGGATACGTCACTGGCCACCAAGACTAGATTAATTCATGCCATCGTATTCCCTGTTACTATGTATGGGTGTGAAAGCTGGACATTGAAGAAAGCTGATGGGAAGAAAATAGATTCCTTTGAAATGTGGTGTTGGAGGAGAGTGTTACGGATACTGTGGACTGCAAAAAAAAACCCCAGTCAGTGGGTTCTAGATCAAATCAAGCCTGAACAGACCATAGAAGCTAAAATGACTGAACTAAGGGTAGCGTATTTTAGTCATATCATGAGACAACAAGAATCACTGGAAAATACAATCATGGTGGGAAAAGTTGAGGGCAGCAGGAAAAGAGGAAGACCCAACAAGAGATCGATGGACACAATAAAGGAAGCCACAGCCCTCAGTTTGCAAGACCTGAGCAAGGCTATCAAAGATAGGTCATTTTGGAGGACTTTCATTCATAGGGTTGCCATGAGTCGGAAGCAACTTGACGGCGACTTGAACGCCCCCCCCCCATACACACACAAACACATCTACTTGCCTCAGAAGGAAGACCGTTGATGTATCTGGGGATTTGGGCTCTGGCTTACACAAGTTTATTCCATAATACATTGCTTAGACTTTCTGTTTCCAGAGGACTCTTTTGTTTATAAACTTTATCAGGATCACTTCTCAGTCTAAGAAGTGGGATAGATTCCAAAATGTGAGGGATTCCTGTTAGGTTGCTATTGGCCACCTTGTGTCACCGGACACCTGCTGAACTAGAAGTTTCAGTACTGTGCTTCCTGTATATCCAGTAGTGTAGCAGCTCCCCCTTCAGGCAGGCTTTCACAATGGTGTAAAGAATCAAGGTCCCACATCTTTGGTTTGAGGAGGGGTTGTGGGTTAATGGTAGAACATCTGAGATCCCGGGTTCAGTCCCCAGCATCTCCAGCTACAAAGATCAGGTGGTAGGTGATGTGAAAGACCTCTACCTGAGACCCCTGAGTGCCCCTGCAGTTCTGAGTAGATGATACTGACCTTGATGTACCAAGGGTCTGATTCAGTATAGGGCAGCTTCATGTGCTCATCCCTGGTTCTTTCCAATGATACAACCTCATCTGAGATAACAAAGAGCAGTGTATTAATACTGAATACATATTTCCATGGGGTACACTACTGACAACATCTTATGAACGTAGTGTGAGGAATACATGTTATTTTTTGTTTCTTTTTGTATATATATATTAATCTAAGGTTTCAGTTCTCTGCTTTTTTGCTGTTGGGTTTGTAGATTTGTTTCTATTGCATAGGCACGTACTACGCATTTGATATATGATGGTTGCAGTATTTATGTGTACAATGTGCACCATCTATATATAATTCATGGATACTGCTTATTTACTGGAGCAAAAATAACATGAACAATGCATACACTGAATAAGGAAAAAAGTGTTGTGAAAGGTAATAGAAAATGGCAGAAACTATGGAATAACGGGGTCGTTCGCAAAAGGAGAAAGGAAATTGAACTAGGGATTTTGGGGTTGAAACAGCCAGGCTAAGAAATTTGAAATCATCCCTCGTGGATAGGATGAAGCACAGTGACTTGCATCAGTGCAAAATTCACAACATGTGAGACACCGTAGAATCATAGAATCATAGAGTTGGAAGGCACCACCAGGGTCATCTAATCCAACCCCCTGCACAATGCAGGAATTTCACAACTACCTCCCCCACACACCCCCAGTGACCCCTACTCCATGCCCAGAAGATGGCCAAGATGCCCTCCCTCTCATTAACTGCCTAAGTTCATAGAATCAGCATTGCTGACAGATGGCCATCTAGTCTCTGCTTAAAAACCTCCAGGGAAGGAGCACTTACCACCTCCTGAGGAAGCCTGTTCCACTGAGGAACTGCTCTAACTGTTAGAAATTTCTTCCTAATGTCTAGTGTAGTGGTTAAGAGTAGCAGACTCTAACCTGGAGAACCAGGTTTGGTTCCCCGTGCCTCCATATGAGCGGCGGACTCTAATCTGGTGAACTGCGTTGGTTTCCCCACTCCTACACACGAAGCCCGCTGGGTGACCTTGGGCTAGTCACAGTTCTCTCAGAATGTTAAGTTTGGCTCTCAATTCCCTTATTGGCTGAACTACATGAGTCCCCACCCCCAGTGTCTGGTGCCTCCAATTCTCCAAGGGCGATGGGTGCAAACTGCCCCTGCTGATACTGGGACAGAGACATGTTTCCTCTGATTGCCGACTGTCTATTTGTGGATGTGTTTGTCTATCATTAATATTTTTGCTAACCACCTAGAGGAAGGTGGGGCTGTGGCTCAGTGGTAGAGCATCTGCTTGGCATGCAGAAGGTCTCAGGTTCAATTCCCAGCATCTCCAGTAAGGATCAGATTGTGAGCCTGAGCCCTTGGAGAGCTGCTGCCAGTCCGAGTGGACAATACTGACTTTGATGGACCAAGGGTCTGATTCAGTATCAGGCAGCTTCATATGTGTTCATGTGTGACTGCCTGGAGAAAAATTGAGGAAATAGATTTGACTTGACTTGGTAGCCCATTGCCACCGCAGTAGCCCTGATAAGGGTATAAATTTTCTAAACAACTCAATAAATCATAAGAGATGCTTTGTATTCAATCAGTTAATTATTAACATTTATAAAGGATCCTTCCATGATCCCCTTTGTAGTTTGGATAGAATTGAATTATACGATTACCCTCTCACAGTCAGAGTGGAATGAATCTAAACAATATAAGAGATGCTCTCAAACCAAAGCAGACCACTTACATATATTTTGCCCTGTTTTTAAATCTATCTCTTAGAGCCAGTGTGGTCTAGTGGTTAAGAGCGGTGGACTCTAATCTGGAGAACCGGGTTTGATTCCCCACTCCTCCAGATGAGTGGTGGACTCTAATCTGGTGAACCGAGTTGGTTTTGCCACTCCTCCACATGAAGCCTGCTGGGTGACCTTGGGCTAGTCGCAATTCTCTCAGAACTCTCTCAGCTTCACTTACCTCACAAGGTGTCTGTTGTGGGAAGAGGGAGTGAAGGTGATTGTAAATCGCACTGAGATTCCTTAAGGTAGAGAAAAGTGAGGTATAAAAACCAGCTCTTCTTCTTAGCCACTATGCTACATGAACTCTCTCTAAAACTTTCTGCAGCTTTCCTTTTGAATGTTTAGAATTACAAAATAAAAACCCAAGCTTGATCAAGTGAAACCCAGTGGTCCCGATCATTCTCACAGATGAGACAAACATCCTTCCCATCACCACAGTTGGGAAGTATCAACACATCTCCCAGTAGACCCAGCATGGAAGCAGAAGAGACAGTGTGGTAGAGTGGTTAGAGTATCTGGCTATGATCTGGAAGACACAGGTCCAAGTCCTCATGCTGTTGGGTGACCATGGGTCAGTCACTCTCTCGGTCTAACCTACCTCGCAGATTAGTTGTGAGGATAGGAAGGAAGAACCATGTGAGCTATCCCGGGGCCTTCGGAGGAAGGTTAGGCTACAAAAAAATGTACCACTTAATTGATGGTCAGCTGTTTTACAGCCCGTGTCAGAGCTTTAGGGCCACTTGATGTTCTCTGCTATTTGCATCTTAGATTCATAGAATTCATAGAGTTGGAAGGGGCCATACAGGCCATAATGCAGGATCAGCCTAGAGCATCCCTGAGAAGTGCTTGTCCAGCCTCTGCTTAAAGACTGCCAGTGAAGGAGAGCTCACCACCTCCCTAGGAGGCTGATTCCACTGTTGAACAACTCTTGCTGTAACATTTTTTAAACTAATATCCAGCCAGTACCTTTTCACCTGCAATTTAAACCCATTATTGCGAGTCCTATCCTCTATTGCCAATAGGAACAGCTCCCTGCCCTCCTCTAAGTGACAGCCCTTCAGATACTTAAAAGAGAGCGATTGTGTCCCCCCCCTCAACTTCCTCTTCTCCAGACTAAACATTCCCAAGTCCCTCAGCCTTTCCTCGTAGGGCTGGGTCTCCAGGCCCCTGATCATCCTTGTCGCTCTCCTCTGCGCCCGCTCGATTCTGTTCACATCCTTTTGGAAGTGAGGTCTCCAGAACTGCGCACAATACTCCAGGTGCAGCCTGACCAATGCAGCGTACAGTGGAACTATGATCTTGCAATTTGGATGTTATGCCTCTGTTGATGCACCCCATGATCGCATTAGCGCTTTTTGTCGCTGCATCACACTGGCTCCTCATATTTAACTTAAGGTCCACCCATACCCCAAGATCTTGTTCAGACACAAGATATTCTCTGAACTCATGCCTACTCTGAATACTCCCTGGACTGTTTGCCTGTTCCCTCTGTGTTTGTCTTGGCTTTTTCCTATCCTGCCTAAACCTACCCCTTTAACGCCTGCTCAAGTTATACTTCCTGTGTCCTGCCTTGGCCCCAGACGATATGTACAGCTATCCCGAACTAACCCACCTGTGATTGGAGTGCTTAAAATCAGCAAACACTGTGTTTCCCATCCACGTAGCATGCCGGTGTGGGTTGTGCATACCCGGAAAAGGTTATTTTGCTGATGAAACTTTGAATTCAGAAAGCATAAAAGTAACTCATTTATTTCGGAAAGAGAAAATAAACTGCATTTGCCATATATTTTCGACAGATGCTATCTTTTTCTCTCTCTCTGTCTCTAACTTCCATTCGCCTGAAGGTCACATTAGCATATCGCTTCCAATTGCCTGTTCAACCAATGAAGTGCCATTTCAACCGAGGAGATCCACTTTAAGATGCCCAAATCGCTCTCTGTGTCTTAGAAAAATATTAGCCAGAGAGATATATTTTGGCGCTTTAAAATAGAAAGCGTGCCAATAGTTATGGCTCGTCCTGTAATGACAGCATGATGTATTTGATTGTTTGGAGTTATTAAGCATAATAGGGATACGTTTCTTGCCGTTTCCTCTCCGCAATAGAGGTTTTTTTTTTTTTTTAAAGAACAGAAATGAAATCAAATGGATGGAAGGGGTGCCACGTGTATCTACTCCATCCCATAAATCCAACACTGGAAAGTACGTAAAATCCAGGGAGAGAAAAGGTATGCTGTGTATCTTAACCTTCAACAATCGTGAAGGACAAAATCAGTACCAACAATTAAATAAATGGGCAAAAAAGAAGTACCAGCTGTACACTTTTTGGGTTTGCTGGTAGCTCGTAAAAAAAGTGTTTCCTGTTGATTGATTAGTGACTTTATATCTTAGCCCTGTTACATTCAATAACATTAAAGCGGTCAATTTATCATCAGAATTAAATATTCTGACTGCAAGGATAAATTGCGAGGACTTGGTGGAAGGGAGCCAGTTCTCTATAAGAGGAATAATAATAATAATAATAAAAAATATCTGTCAAATTCCAAAGAGTATTAAATATACTGAGTCCTGCTGGGAGGTTTATCATCCAGTATCTCCCACCATATAATAAGTCAGAGCACAGCATAATTCTGCCTCACAACACAGAAGTAATGGGAACTGTCGAAACACAGTTTCGTGCCTGGTAAAAATTAATGGGTCAAATTTGTCCCTGGCATCACCCGCTGACCTTTTATCCCCCCTTTCAACTACTAATCCATTCGTTGGTCTGAAAACGACAGAGAAAATAACTGAGATACTTGATAGTAAGTTAGGGTAGTGTGGAATATACTCGAATGTTGATTCTTCCGATGGGAACTAATTTACTTCTGGGCTTAATGCAAGGTGAGCCAGCTTGGTTAGTGGTTTCCCCAGTCCTATGCATGAAGCCAGCTGGGTGACCTTGGACTAATCACAGCTCTGTTAGTGCTCTCTCAGCCCCACCTACCTCACAGTGTGTCTGTTGTGGGGAGGGGAAGGAAGATGATTGTTAGCCAGTTTAATTTTTCCTTAAGTGGGAAAACCATATAAACCATATAAAAACCATATAAACCATATAAAAACTTCTTCTTCTTCTTCTTCTTCTTCTTCTTCTTCTTCTTGCCTTTAAAGCCCTGTACAGCCTGGGACCAACATACTTTAAGAACCACCTTCTCCCATATGAGCCTCTCTCTGTTCATCCTCAGATGCCTTGCTTCAGTTGTCCGGGGCCCCACCTTCTGAAGTTAGATGGCTGGTGGCTTGAGAAAGGGCCTTCTCTGTTGTGGCCCCAAAACTTTGGAACTCCCTCCCCAGGGAGATTCATCTGAGTCTATCTATTGGTCTTTTCCCCCAATGGATGGAGACTTTTTGTTTCATTTGGCAAACCCCAATAATGGTTATCGGTCCTCCTCTGGAATTGTTTGTTATATGTTTTTATTGAATTATTTTATAATTCAGGCAGATCAATCCTTAAAAGAGGGCGGAGTTGCTCAAGAGCTCGTGTCACCCCTACTCCAGCGTAAGTGCCATTTGTGCTGGTTAAGTGGGCATGGATGCCGGCACAGGGGCACTTATGTTGGGTTTAAGAACATAAGAACATAAGAAAAGCCATGCTGGATCAGACCAAGGTCCATCAAGTCCAGCAGTCTGTTCACACAGTGGTCAACCAGGTGCCTCCAGGAATCCCCCAAACAAGATGACTGCAGTAGCATTATCTTGCCTGTGTTCCACGACACCTGAAATAATAGGCATGCTCCTCTGATCCTGGAGAGAAAAGGTATACATCATGACTAGTATCCATTTTTACTAGTACCCATGAATAGCCCTCTCCTCCATGAACATGTCCACTCCCCTCTTCAAGCCCTCCAAATTGGCAGCCATCACCACATCCTGGGGCAGGGAGTTGCAGCAAGAGGCTCAGGCACTTATGCTGCCTCCCTGACAGCGTTCCTCCAATGCAAGGCCTCATCCTGGCATCGATGTGGTGTTGTCTTCCCCACCTACCTGATAAGGTGTCTGTTGTGGGGAGGGGAAGGGAAGGTGATTGTAAGCTGGCTTGAGACTTCTTAAAGGTCAAGAAAAGCGAGGTTTGAAAACCAACTCTAATAATAATAATAATAATAATAATAACAAAAACAACAGCAACAACAATAATATATTTATATGCCACACTCCTCCTGCCAAAGCAGGAATTTACAGCAAGATAAACTCATCATCGGTGCATTAATAATATAAACCATGAAACACAAGAAATTAATACATTAAAATCAAGAATTTACAGCTTTTAAAATATGGCACTCACTAGTCAGTCAAGCCCCACCCCCCAAAGCTGTTAAATCAAATTAATTAAATCAAAACGGCGGAAGCTGCCCTGAGCCTGACTTGGTTGGGAAAGGGGTATAAATAAAATAAAATTTGTCATAATCCAGTCTGGGAAAATGGAAAAAAGGGAGGCTGGAGGGGAACAGAGCTGCAAGGAAGAGGCAAGGTGGAAGGAAGTGTTGTGAGCTGTTTTATGGTATGGGGTCCACTGGCTTGATTTGTTTTTGCTAACATTATGGCTGCTTCAGCATATAGTGCTTAATTATCGAACCTGAATGAGTTGCGACAACTGTGCAGGGCCACAGAGCCACACCGCATTGTGCCAAAGGCAGTGGTTGATTAACTCTCAATAAAGCTGCTGGAATCATTAATTGGTTTAGAGTTGTCTGAAAAATCATCGTAAATTGTCAGTCACCGTATGCATATCAGATGAGATGCAAAGCTCTTTTCAGCCATCTCCACAGATGCATCCCTTGCCTGGTTGGTTCGGTGCCAAAATGATAGATTTGATAATCTGAACTCAGAGCTGTTCTTCCATACTCCGCATTCTGCCTTGCTGGGTCATGAATGCAACATGGGGTGTTTATGCATGGATACTTTCACTCATGTTCACCCCGAGTCTGTCTTGGTTGTTACTAGGAGTTATGCATAAATTTTCCCTCCATTAGAGATGACCTTGCTGCCAGCCCTCACAAATCCCGGGACTTCCCGTTCCTCTGTTAACCCGACTCTTCCATCTTCCCTGAGCAAAGCCTGGGTGAAATCCCCATGCATAAGGCAAAATGCAAGGCATGCAAGCTTGGTTTCACTCACAGCCAATTGCAAAGCAGCATGTCCAGAGGCGGGGGTTCAAATACTTCCTGCTTCCTTGGGGCTCTTTCTGAGCAGAAGAAAATCTTTTTAAAACCGAGGTTTGGATTTCTCCCCCCTCCTTCCGTTCAGATTGCTCCATTTTTTGTATTGTTCTTAAAATGCTTTTTTATGTGGCAATTGGGTTTGGGGGGGATTTGCTCTCACAGTAAGCACTACAGGTAAGCCAATTACAAAGCAGCATTTAAAGGGGCTGGAACTTTGATTTGAGCTTGGAGACTGCCCAACTGGAAAGTGTGGGTCCAGCCAGCAACGAACCTCAGGTAAAACTCCCATGCATAAATGGCCATGGAGATCTTTGAATAAGCTACCTGGCTGACTAGGGACCCCAGGTTTTATTTGGAGGGACTGGCTCTGACTTTATGATCCCTGAACCATCAGGGATAATGATCAGAGGACAGAATGCAGATAATTCAAGCCAGTATACAAACATGACCACAGTCCTGAGAATTCCCCTTATCCATGAAATCATAGAGAGCCACTCTCTGAGTTATAGCTCCAAGGTCTTCAGTAACTCATGGACAAGGAAGGACAATCCTTTTGTGCTTCCAGATTTGAGCCTGCTCCTGTCAACCTGATCTCTTTTCATCCCTGATCTTCAACACAGCATTTGTCAGCTACTGTGGCAGCTTAGGAGCCTGAATAGGCCAGTCTAACCAAGCTTAGCAGAGCTTGGAAGCTAAGCAAGGTCAGGCATGATATGACTTGGGTGGGAGACCACCAAAGAAGATTGGAGTTGCTATGCAGAAGAAGACAATGGCAAACTACATCTTCTCCTCTCTTGCCTGAAATGCCCCATGGGTAGGTTGTCATGAGTAGTTGGCTGACTGGGGAGGTCTTTCTCAGCACCTACTACATGGTCTTTTCAACTGGAGGAGCCGGGGATTGAACCTGGCACCTTCTGCATGCCAAGCAGATGTTTTACCGCTGAGCCACAGCCCCTCCCCACATAAGGCATGGTCTTAAACACATGATAAGGGGGTTGATAAAGGCCCCCCTTTCGGTCTTAATTGCCAGGAAGCAGATTGTAAAATGCTCCTCAAGGTTTGGAGGGGACGATCCCCGCCCTGCTCAGCAACAGGCCGATCTGTGTCTTTTTATAAAGCAAGCAATCACTATGTCTAGATGCTGGCAAGCTAAAGAAAAATGTGAAGGGGATCAGGATGTGGATAAGATTGGGAAAAGTCAGGAGAGGAGGCAGAAGAAGAAGAAGAGGAGTAGTAGTTGGTTTTTATACCCCGATTTTCTATACCTTTAAGGAGACTCAAACCAGCTTGCAATCACCTTCCCTTCTCCTCCGCAGAACAGGAACCTTGTGAGGTAGGTGAGGCTGAGAGAGTTTGAATAGCCCAAGCATCTGCTTGGCACACAGAAGATCCCAGGTTCAATCCACAGCATCTCCAGTTAAAGGGACTAGGCAAGTAGGTGATGTGAAAGACCTCTGCCTGAGACTCTGGAGAGCCGCTGCCAGTCTGAGTAGACAATACTGCCATTGATGGACCAAGGGTCTGATTCAGTATAAGGCAGCTTCATGTGTTCATGTGTTCAACATTCCTTATACATTTTTTTGTTTTATTCAGAAAGGAAACAAATAAAATGTGCTAGAGTGCAGTAGCAACCTGAAAGACTAACAACATTTTTGGTAGGGTATCAGCTTTCGTGAGTCACAGCTCACTTCTTCAGATATTTCTTCAGATACTTCTCCTGAAGTATCTGAAGAAGTGAGCTGTGACTCACAAAAGCTCATACGCTACCAGAAATTGCATTAGTCTTTAAGGTGCTACTGGACTCTTGCTCTTTTCTACTGCTACAGACAAACTAACACGGCCACCCATCATGAAATAAAATGTGGTGCTTCAGCAGCTATTGAAAGGGATAGTGTGAAAATTTCACACTCTCAATATCTCTGTTGTGGTAGTTGTTGTTTTTTAAATTTTGGGGTAGCTTATTTTTATAAACAACCCAACCAATCAAGGTCCAATAATCCCATGTAAACCCTTAGTTAGGAGAAAGAGGCGAGTAGGCAAGATGAAATCAGGCTAGTTTTATCAGTGCCGGAATAGAAAGGCCAGTTTTGATGGAGACCATTACGGTCCTCATCCAAAAGTAGGAGTGCCATTAAATCAGTATAGATTTTGAATCACCTTTCTGAACATGGCGAAGCTCCTGCAGATATGCACAGGTGTAACCGAGCCCTGGATTATTCCTATTGCACCTCATTAAAGCACCAATTTAGCCTCCTTTGGCTGATCTATAGCTGCATTGTTAGGAACAAGTGGCACTTATTCCTCCCAGCTTGAAAGGATTACAGGCGCTGCATCATGTTGTTATGACAACATGTATTCAAGTCCCCAAAAAGTAGCCTGATGTAAATTGAGTTGGTCTGTCCCCTTTGTCAGTTCCCTTCTCTGTAAGAAAGAAAAGAAAGTCAACAAAAAGAACAACAAAATGCAGAGAGAAGGTTCAACTGGCTGTCCCCCCTCCATATTTAGCGTGACCTGTCCTAAGGACACAAGATGAGTAATAATCTTTGAAACTCAAGAAATAGACTACCAGAGAGAAAGAGAGAGAGACACACAGAGAGAATAACAATATGTTAATGTACGTATATATACATACAGTCCTGAGCTGGATAGCCCAGGCTAGCCCGATCTTGTCAGATCTCAGAAGCTAAGCAGGGTCAGCCCTGGTTAGTACTTTGATGGGAAAGCCCCAAGGAAGTCCAGGGTTGTGACACAGAGGGAGGTAATGAGAAGCCAATTCTGAACATCTGTTGCATTGAAAACCCTATGGCCATTTATGCAGGGGTATTTACTTTGCAGTCCCTGCCGGACTGCTTTGAGGCTTCCTTTCATTGTTCATGATATTACCAACCTTTAGGCGTGACTTCGCCGTGGCTTTGTTCCTCCCCCCGCAGTTCTAGGATCCTGTTTTAGAACAAATTTAAATTCTGCTTCAAGGATAAAGCGACGCAAATTCCCCCCATTTCCATGCATCTCTCTTAACTTTGAGTTTCTCTCCCCATGCCCATTTTGGCTTCTCCCTCCCACATGTCAGTCCCTCCCATCCAACCCCTTCCCTCAAAGCAAAGCACAAAAGAGGGAGTTAAACTTTCACGAAATGTGCAGGAAGACACTGAAGAGAGGCTGCAATGGTTGGAAGGCAGCTCCCGGCAGGGAGCTGTTGAAGGAAGGTGGGGAGGAACACCCAGCAAGAGCACACACAGTCCCTTTAAGAGCTGACCCGCCCCCTCCAAGTTAAGTGCAATAAGGCTGTGTTTTCAGGGGGAGGGACTCAGAAGCTCCATGATTCACTGGGGATGCCTAATTAATCACTAGATACTCCTGGAATTGGTGGTGGGGAGCTCTCATGCATATAATGTTTGAGAATTTGGAGTAGAAAACTGTGCAGCAAACCAAACACAAATTTCCTCTGCATAAATGACCTATGAGTTCTCCGTAATTCGGCTGCAACTTGATGGCATTTTCCTCCACCACCACCACATACCACATATGGGTGTATGACTGATATGTTCACACTCAAACCAGTGAGACATTGCAAATTATAGGCTAGGCTGTAAAAGTAGGAAACAGTTCTTTCCTTAATAGCTTCTATTGAGTTCTGTGGGATCCAACATGCAAGGTGAGATGAAAGGCAAAACGGATCTCCAAGTTTAGATTTTAAGTTAATGTTGCTGTTTACATTTCTACCCGAAGCTACCCTATCTGATGAAGGAAGTTTTGACTCGCAAAAACTTATAGTCTTAAAATCTTTTTTTTATTACATATTTTTTTATTATTTCATTAATAAATAAATATACAAGGGAAAAATAGGGAAAGGGAAAATAATATTGTTTACATATCATTTTGTTGGTATCTTACAATCTCTACCCCTCTTTATAATACCATCTTCCATATTTTCTTAACATAATTGTAATTTTATTTGACTAACTCTTTTGTCTGGTGCTTTTAATATATTCATAAAAGGATTTCCATCTCTCATGATTCTCTCGTGTGTTATCTTTCATGTATTCTGTCAATTGTGCCATTGTAATATATTCTAGGGACTTGTCTAACCAAGTTTGAAGTTTTGGGATCTTATTAGTTTTCCATAGTGATGCCAGAACTACTCTCGCCGCTGTTACAAGATATTTTAATACGATCTGTTGGTCTTCATTCATGGTATCTGGTGCCTTATTGAGAAGGAAGATTTTAGGATCATATTTTATGCTCTGTCCTACGATGCCTTCGAGGTTCTTATGGATTTTTTCCCAATATTTCTGCACGACTTCACATGTCCACCAACAATGGAAAAAGGTGCCTCTGATTTTATGACATTTCCAACAGAGTCCCGAAGCTTTACTATTCATGTTCTGAATATCGCTAGGCGTTATGTACCATCTGTGCCACATCTTAAAACAATTTTCCTGAATACTTTGGCATAACGTAAACTTAGAATTTTTCTGAAAAATCTGTTCCCATTCTTCTATCGTTATTGTTTCATTTAAGTTCTCCATCCATTTACTTTGG
Organism: Euleptes europaea; assembly: GCF_029931775.1. Classification (NCBI taxonomy): domain Eukaryota; kingdom Metazoa; phylum Chordata; class Lepidosauria; order Squamata; family Sphaerodactylidae; genus Euleptes; species Euleptes europaea. The sequence goes on along the minus strand of NC_079319.1, from coordinate 8,375,297 downwards.
CATACTTAAAATCTTGATGGTCTCTAAGGTGTTAAAGGTAGTCCCTTGTGCAAGCACCAGGTCATTACTCACTCATGGGGTGACATCACATCACAATGTTTACTAGGCATACTTTATTTGCAGGGTGGTTTGCCATTCCCTTCCCCAGTTGTCTACACTTTACCTCCAGCAAGTTGGGTTCTCATTTTACCGACCTCAGAAGGATGGAAGGCTGAGTCAACCTGGAATCGGCTACCTGAAACCGACTTCCGTCAGGATCAAACTACGGTTGTGAACAGAGCTTGGACTGCAGTACTGAAGCTTACCACTCTGTGCATGTGTGTTAAGTGCCGTCAAGTTGCTTCCGTCTCATGGCGACCCTATGAATCAAAGTCCTCCAAAATGTCCTATCTTTGACTGCCTTGCTCAGATCTTGCAAATTGAGGGCCGTGGTTTCCTTTATTGAGTCCATCCATCTCTTGTTAAGACTTCCTCTTTTCCTGCTGCCTTCAACTTTTCCTAGCATGACTATCTTTTCCAGTAACTCTTGTCTTCTCATATTACTGAATTCAAAGCTAGCTGTTGCACTGTAGACCAACATGGCTACCCTCTGAAATTATTTATACCCTACCTTTCTATTCCTCGGGCATCCATAGTAGTTACCAACAGATTGTGAAAAAGACATCATACATTTAAAACCAATACACACAAAATAATGGAGGGGAGAAACCCTCAGCAGAGATAAAATTGAAACAGCCAGTGAATTTAATTTACTGTAATCCCCTATGATCTCTGCAGAAACAGCATCTTCCTAATTTGCTCAGTGCTACTAAGAGATTAAGCCAAATTGAGTTTCCTGTGGGAAAAGGGTTCCAGAGTCAGGGTTCATTTACCAGAGGAGTCCCTGGGGAGGCATGGAGAAGGGCTTTCAGCCTAGTGCGCAATTCTATCCCTATTGGAGAAGGCGATGCTTAAAATATCCTGGCCTGAGGTAGTTTAGAGCTTTAAAGGTAAGCGTCCTCACTTGTCTATGTCAATGACAGAAAGCCCAGCATAAAGTCACAATGAAAATTTCACAATATTCTAAAAAACCCTAAAAAACCCACAAAAAACCTAAACCCTAACTTTTTCCTAACTACTTCTCTTTCTTTGTTAGAACATAAGACATAAGAACATAAGAAAGGCCAGGCTGCATCAGACCAAGGCCCATCAAGTCCAGCAGTCTGTTCACACAGTGGCCAACCAGGTGCCTCTAGGAAGCCCCCAAACAAGATGTTTGTTTCAAAACCCTTGGGGAAAAAGAGACTTGTAGCGGTTATCATATATAAAGCAATGGTTTGTTTATTCTGTAGAAGGGAAGATACATAGTTAATAAACAGAGATGTGCACCTGAAAAAAAAACCCTAGATTTGGACCGTACTGACTTTGACGGGCCAAGGGTCTGGTTCAGTACAATGTGTTCAGCTTCATGTGTTCATGTGATGTGATGATATAATGAGTGCACCTCACCAAATCATGCGGGGCAACACAGCCAATCAGAATCAAAGGGGCAGGGCAAGCAGAATATCAAAGAAAAAATTGGTTTGGTGTTTAGGGTGTCAGACTAGGATTTGGGAGATGTGACTTCAAATCCCCCTGTGCCGTGAAGCTTGCTGAGTGACAGTCCCTCTCTCTCAGTCTTGCCTACCTTGCAAGGTTGATGGATGCAAGGGAGAGCCATGCATGGCATTCTGAGCTACTGGCAGGGAGACTGGAATTTTAAAAAATGTACTAGACAGATAAGAAAAATAGTGTTGAGCAAATGTAAATGTTCTGTAAAGTGAATTGTGTGGGTTGTTGTTTTTTGCTTATTTGTTATTTCATCTGGGTAATTTGCACAGATGTGCTGCTTTCCAAGAGAACATCAGAATGAGAAACCTCTCAGAGCAGCCCTTGGCCTGAGGAGCCGGCATGTGCGCTCACAGCATGCCCCACGCACCAGGAATTCCTTATTAGTATATAGATATTTTTGCGGCAATTACATTTTAAAAATTCATACAGCTTCTGGTTGCTGTTTATCACCCACCCCCCGAAAAAGACATTAGAAAACTGCTCATTGCAGGGCTTTATTTTACTTCTCTTTGAACTTTGCATTTCCAGTTGGCGTAGAGACTCGTTTCAAAATGGCTCCAATTCCTGGGAGAGGAAATTCCCAGTATCTCGGCATGCCTGCTGCTCATACAGTCAGTTAAACAACATCTGGCAATTGCTAGCAATGTAACAATGGTGAACATTCCCTAAGGGGCTTTGATAAATATGTCTGTGCGCTTTTTCTGTTGTTGTTGTGGTTTTTTTTTTTTGCCAAATTAACATCTACCTGCAGTTTTAGCTTTTCCCACTGAAAAAGTGACATGTAGCAGAGAACTCCCAGAGCTCCTTATGAAATGTTTGAGAAATCCAGTTCAGCGGACTTACAACAAAAGCCCTGAAGAGAACCTGATCTTCCAGTGCCAGTATTTGAACCAAGAAAGAACATCCTGAAACATGAACCAACATTTTTAATAGATCTGTTTAGATGAGAGGCTCTCACGAGTCCCTTCTTCCCGGAGAGTTCTTTGACATGCATGAAGCTGCCCACTACTGAATCAGACCATTGGTCCATCAAGACCTTGAAGCGGAATACATTAAACTGCCTTATGTATAGTGTTGCCAACCTCCAGGTACTAGCTGGAGATCTCCTGGGATTACAACTGATCTCCAGCCAATAGAGATCAGTTCACCTGGAGAAATTGGCCACTGTGGAAGGTGTATTCTATGGCATTATACCCCATTGAGGACCCTCCCGTCCCCAACGCTTGCCCTCCTCTGACTCCACCCCAAAAATCTCCAGATATTTCTCAACCTGGAGCTGGCAACCCTATTTATGTAGAATCAGAACATTGGTCCATCAAGATCAGTATTAGAAAAGAGCAAGAGTCCAGTAGCAGCTTCAAGACTAACAAAATTTCTGGCAGAGTATGAGCTTTCATGAGCCACACAGCTCATTTCCTAAGATAGAGCTGGAATGTGAGACCATCTATCTACTTGAAGATAGATGGACTCACATTCTAGCTGTATCTGAAGGAGTGAGCTGTGGCTCACAAAAACTCCTGCCCTACCAGAAATTTTGTTAGTCTTAAAAAAAATAAAAATTATTCAATAAAATAAACAACAAAAACATACAACAATCTTCATAATTTAAAATATGTGTAAACTTAAAAAATTAATAGAATGTCTATATTACAGCTAATTCCAATATCCTCATTCATACTACCACACCGAATACACAGTTTAGCCCTCTGTAAAATAACTAGACTATAATCGCTGCACATTGTCATTTCTCATCCTTAATTATAAGATTTTCCATTTTATTTACAGCTCGTAACCATAGCTCATCTCGACTCACTGTATCACCATTTTTCTGATGCGTTGTCAACTTAATTAAAACATATATTTCTTTAACTTTAACCAACCATTCCTCTATCTTTGGAGTCGTTTTTTGTTTCCAGAGTCTGGTGAAAGTCATTCTAGCAGCAGTTATCGTGTGTAACCCCGTACATCGTTTATCTTTAGTTAGGTTTGAAACTAAATTTAACAAGAGTATCTCAGGTTTACATGGGATGTCAATCTCTATTCCAACAGATAGGTATTTTAGTCCAGAACGTTATAGCGTTCTCACACTTCCACCACATATGTATAAAGTCTGCTTGTTTTTTATCACAGTACCAACAACTTTGATTTGTAGATTTTACAGAAATTTTGTTAGTCTTGAAGCTGCTATTGGACTCTTGCTCTTTTCTACTGCTATTGACAGACTGACATGGCTAGCCATCATGATCTAAGATCGGTATTGTCTACTCTGACTGGCAGTGATTCTCCAGGGTCTCGAGCAGAGGTCTTTCTCATCACCTGCAACCTGGTTCTTTAACTGGAGATGCTGAGGATTGAACTTGGGACCTTCTGAATGCCGAGCAGATGCTCTACCACTGAGCCACCATGCCCCTCCCCTCATGGAGTCTCCATGACCCATTTGAACACGCTGACCTGCATGCTGAAGGCCACTACAGTAGACAACTCTGACTGAGACAGACCAATGTGTGACTCCGTCACAGCCCGCTTTATATATGTTTATATGAAGTCAACCAGGGGGTTCCACTTTCCTCACTGGCTTTCCTAGCCCTCCTTCCCTAGCATTTCCCCTTTCCCAATGAAATCAAAGGTACTTTCTCGCACTCTGACTGCAAAGTGGCATTAGACTTCAATCCACCTCAATGCTTAAGCCTATCTTTAAGCACACTAGAAATCCCAAATGCAATCAATAGTCACTGTGGCAACTGTGATGCCTCCTGGGAAATTGTTTCAAAGTTGCCACTTAGCGGAGTTCAGAGAGCTCCAATTGCCAAATTATATACCTGAAGATAATGACGGAGCGTTAACTCTCTGTACTGTACCACTCATGAGAGAAATGAAAATATACCTTGACGTTCAAACAAAAAAAGGCACAGGTTTGTTGTGTTACAGTTCTATCTGATATTTCTTCCAAAACGTATTGATAGGAAATACCAGAGGGATTTTAGATTGTGCTAGACCATGGGTTCTCAACGGGGGGGGGGGGCATTCCCCTGGGGGAAGGAATTTTAGGGTTCCAGGGGGGGAATTGGGGACCCCTATTCAGCAAAGTGTGAGGTCCTGTAGATGATGTACAATCTGTAAAATTGTAGTTTGCTTTTAATTTAATCTGCGACATGCAGTAAAGTTTATGACTATCTTGGGAAGGGGGGAATTATATTCTGAACAATGGTGAAAGGGGGGAATGGAGCAAAAAAGGTTGAGAACCACTGCACTAGACTATTTTCCTCCTGACTATTTTTGTTGTTGTTGCTGTGTCCAGAATGCTGGCAGGGACAAGGGCCAGAGACAGGGAACATAATCAAGAAAACAGTCGGAGGTCAGGTACCATGCTGTTCATATCCAACTTCTAAGCAGAGGGGCAATCCGAATTCAAGGACAGATTCAGTCCAAGGTCAGGGTAACTGTCAGGCTGCTATCTCGGTTTCGTTATTGCCTCTGTCTCTGTGCTGTATTGTCTGCCCCCCAAGGTCGCATACCTAGGCCTGGGAACTCAGCTCCTGGGAAACTGTATTCATGCGTGTAATCTCCCGCCTTTCCTGCCTTATAATATCTCCCAGCTAGTGAGCCTCTCATAGCTGTCATTTTATTCGTTTGCACTGTATGCCTATTTGATCAGTAAAAGCCATCTGTTTGGACTCTATATGACTTTGTGGTGATTTCTGGTTCTGTGGGCCAAGGGCTGACATTATGACAGCTATATCTCATCTTCACCGTTCTACTAGCCAGGCTGGAGCCCAGGGGGGTTCGCCTGCCACTTGGATGGGAGCTGTGCAGCTCTCCAGGTGATCTACTACCCTGGAGCCCTTCTCAGAGGACCCTACTCTGTTACAAGACTTAATCGCTGAACTTTTCCGGACGACCCGAGAGGTTTGCCGCTTGAGGGGACTGGTACAGGCGCAGTGGCAATCTCTTACAGGACGTCTCTGGATGTTAACATCGGAGGATACTGATGCTCGTTTAGATCTTCAGGACTTGGATCAATTACTGGACGATGCCCGATTGGCGACTGAGGATTTACAAATATTAACTGGACTTTTGGATAATCTTATTTCTCGACAAACTCTTTCTACCATGGCGGGAGCCCCGCCGGAGGGTTTTTCCCTGATCCCGGATGCAGCCAGCTGCCAGGCTGAGGCCAAGCGAGTCGCTATTAGCACCGCTCTTCTCCTTGTGGAATGTACAAAGGACACTCCGGTAGCCACCTTGGCTCAAGTTTTGACCCCGACGTTTGGAGCCGAGGCATCCGCACTGGCGGTTCGAGTACAACCACTGCTGGGCGGGGAACCTGACCCCATACTCTTGCTCCTCGAGACAGAACTTTTGCCGCGCATTACGGCAGAGACTGCCCTAAGACTTGAGAACGCCAAAGTTCTTGCGGATCAGCAAGCCGCCGAAGCGGCTAGGGTCGCAAGAGAGAGAGAGGCGGCGGAAGCAGCCAGGGCGGCTGCAGCAAGGATTAGGAATCAGGCGAACGTGGACACGCGCCCCAAGGACTATGTACTGGGACTATCAGGTCTAACTTTTTCCCCGGCGTTTGTCCCGTCGCGTGCAACCCAACGCGCACGCCGTTTGGCTGACCGACGTCGAGACTCAGATGAGTCTGAAGACGAGGATTTATATGGGGATAGCTCTCAATGGGCCACGAGCTTCCGAACCAGTAAGCCTCATCTTACTGGTGGCCCAAGTGAGGAGGTTCATCTTTTACGAGCCCAGAATCGGGAGCTCTCCGACCGTGTTGATCAACTCCAGGAAGTAATGGAACTTATGCTTCAAGAGAACAGACAATTACAACAAACCCTGATAGCTCAGAGACAGCCCGTTCCGATACCGGGTCAGGGGGTACCCGTACAACCACCCGCTAATGTGCCTGCTCCACCCTTGCCTCCTGGAGCTCCTGTTGCTCCTCCGCCCGGACCACCCGTGCAACCACCTGCTAATGTGCCTGCTCCACCCTTGCCTCCTGGAGCTCCTGTTGCTCCTCCGCCCGGACCACCCGTGCAACCGGGTCAACCCGCGCCCGGCCCTTGGAAGCAACTCAAATTGAGGACTACGTATGACGGATCTCTTGAGACTTTGCCTTGTTTCTTGCATCAAGTGGACAGTTATATGCGAGAACAAGGTCAACTTTTCCCCACGGAAGATAGCCGGGTGCGGTACGTAGCTTCCCTCCTGACAGGCAAAGCGGCTGACTGGATGGTCCTCCAGTTTGACACCCGCTCTCGTGCGATTCGTTCCCTCAACAACTTCATGACTGCCCTGAGAAGGAGGTTTGAGGACCCCTTCCTGGGGGAAAGAGCCAAAACGGAACTCTTACAATTAAAACAAGGCTCTGCTACAGTTCGGGAATTTGCCGATGAATTTCAACGACTGGCAAGTAAAATTGTAGGTTGGCCCGAGACCACCCTAATCCATCATTTCAGGGAAGCCTTGCATCCTGACATTCTGAACTGGTCTTACATGCGGGGCGATCCCGATACCCTCGAAGGCTGGATCCTATTAGCCGAGGAAGTGGAAAGCCGCCGCCGCTTTATTTCTCTCGTCCGTCAAAAGCACAAGGAGAAGGGCACCCAAAAGCCTCAACCCAAGGCACCACTGCTCGTCCCACGAAATCCCCCACGTCCGCTCCAGGAACGTGAAGCCCGATTTCAGAGGGGTGCCTGTCTTACTTGCGGAGAAATGGGCCACTTTGCAGCCGTTTGCCCACGCCGCCAGGAATTATTTCGTCCCAGCACGACAACCCGCGCCCGAGGTCGTCCACCACGCAGAGGCACCGCGGCCACCCGCAGCGCAGCTCCGGGAAGGCCCACACCCTCTGCACTCCATGCCGGGGACCCAGCCTCCCTGCCTGCTTCCAACGACCCCGCCGGGTCTCGGATTACAAGTGCCCCATTGGGGGACAGCTTTCCCTCTTCGGATGAGGAAAATCCTTGGATTTCTCCAGCCTTAAACCTGGAATCTCCCCTCGACTTGTCAAAAAACGGCTCCGGTCTGTGGTGAATGGAGCATCTCCACAGACCTCTCAGGATCTTCCTATCAAACCGAATGCTCCTACCAAAATCAAAGAAGTGGACTCCACCGTCTACGTGGATGCAGTTTTACAACAACTTAACGGAGGCCCACAAATCCCCGTCAAAGCACTAATTGACTCCGGTTGCTGTCGCACTCTCATAAGCGAAGCCACGTTTGCTGCACTCAGAGCCGACTGAGAGGCTTTACCCGCCCCCGTCCAATTTGCTCAAATGGACGGGAGCCAATTCCAGGGGGGTCCAGTTGATCACCGCACCATAGGGGTGGCAATGGGAATTGGTTCCCACTGGGAACAAATAGACTTCACTATAGCCCCTATCCGATTTGAAGTGGTCTTGGGAATTAACTGGATTAAAGGACATAGTCCCAGTATTGATTGGGAAACAAACACTATCTCCTTCGCTAGTCCCACCTGCGACCAGCATCGGCAAAACTTTGCTCTGCCATTTCCGCCCGTTCCAGCATTAACCTCTACTGCCCCAGTACCACCGGCTCTACCCGCTGTATACCGGGACTTTGAAGATGTCTTCGACCTTAGGGAATGTGATGCCTTACCCCCCCACCGGGCCTCAGACTGTGCGATTGAAGTAGTAAAGGACTGCACATTAACCAAAAGTAAGATTTACCCTATGAGCGCTTCCGAGCGCACTGTCCTCCGGGACTTTTTGGACAAAAACCTCGCCAGAGGGTTCATTCGCCCTTCGAATGCCCCAAACTCGGCCCCCGCGTTTTTCGTCCGGAAAAAAGAGGGCGACCTTCGCCTGTGCATTGACTTCAGAAAGCTCAATGCGGTTACCCAGACCAACGCCTATCCTATCCCATTAATATCGGATATTTTGGGACAATTACAGGAAGGCCGTGTGTTCTCTAAATTAGACTTGGTGGAAGCCTACTACCGAGTCCGTATCCGCGAAGGAGATGAACACCTCACTGCCTTCTCTAGCTGTTTCAGAATGTATGAATTCCTTGTAATGCCATTCGGATTAAAAGGGGCCCCGGGGGTCTTCATGCAACTCATCAATGAAATCCTACATGACATTCTATATCGTGGGGTGGTGGTCTACTTAGATGACATTCTCATTTATTCGAAAACTGTGGACGAGCATGTGACTCTGGTCAGGGAAGTTCTACAACGCCTGCGTAACCATCAACTTTTCGCTAAACTAGCTAAGTGTGAATTTCACCAAAGCAAACTCACGTTTTTGGGATACATCATCTCCCACCAAGGTCTTCGCATGGACCCCGCCAAAGTCCAAGCCGTCCTCGATTGGACTCCCCCCACCAACCGTAAGCAAGTACAGCAATTTCTGGGATTTGCAAACTTCTATCGGGGATTCATCCCTAACTTCGCCCAAGTGGCTCTACCCATTACGGACCTGCTGAAAACTAAGGGACAAGTAAGCTCGGCTGCCTTGCCCTCCGCAAAAATCCTATGGACTGAGCAATGCCAAGCCGCCTTTCTGGCCCTCAAACGCCTCTTCACTTCGGAGCCGGTGCTACGGCACCCAGACCCAAATCAAATGTTCATTGTGCAAGTCGATGCTTCCGATGTAGCCATGGGAGGGGCTCTCCTCCAGCAAGGACCGGACGGTCTTCTTCACCCTTGCGCTTACTTTTCAAAAAAATTTGCGCACGCTCAATTAAACTGGCCCATCTGGGAGAAAGAGGCCTCTGCAGTTCATCATGCACTGACTTTATGGCGGCAATTCTTGGAAGGGTCTAAAGTCCCCTTTGAAGTTTGGACCGATCACAAAAATCTAGCTGCCCTCACGGGGTCCCATAAGCTATCGGCGAAACAACAACGGTGGGCGGAGTTCTTTGCTCAGTTCCGTTTCACCCTGAAGCACGTCCCTGGGAAGCAGAACGTTCTCGCGGATGCCCTCTCCCGTTTACCACAATATCCGGTAAAAATCGAAAGACCCACCAACTCTCTGTTCACCCCTATGCAACGTGGGGCCCTACCTATGCTGGCTGTGCAAACCCGATCCCAGCATCAGCACACCTTCCCTAACTCGCAAGCTCCGCCAGCCCAACCGGCTGCCCAGCCGCCACCGCAACAGACCGGAGTTCCCGCCCCTCCTACCCCTCCGACCGCTCAGCCGCCTGCAGTCTGCGCGCCGCCGCACGTAAGCACTAGCCCTATAACTGTTTCTCAGATCTCCATGACCGACGGGGGGGCTCCCTCCAAAATCCCCATCTCCGAGTCCTTTTTAACTGTCCTTCGGGACCAGTGCCTTTTAGAACGTTCCGCTCATACCCTACCTCCTGGTGTTTTGGAACAAGGGGGGTCCTGGTACAAAGACTCAAAATTGTATGTACCCAAAGCTCTCCGGAAGGACGTTTTACATTTAGCTCATGGAGCCAAAACAGCTGGGCACTTTGGGTTTCTGAAGACCCTTCACTTATTGCGCAGACAGTTCTGGTGGGGGGGAATGCGTTCCGACATTGACTCCTTCATCCGCAGCTGTCCCGTTTGTGCCGCTGCGAAACGAGCGCAGGGCAAACCCCCGGGACTGCTACAACCTCTTGAAACGCCCAGCAGACCTTGGGAAGTGATTGCTATGGACTTCATGACTGATCTCCCTCTCAGTGGGGGTAAAACTGTGTTGTGGGTTGTTACTGATTTGTTTTCTAAGCAAATACATTTGATTCCATGCGCAGGGATCCCCTCTGCTCAGAAACTGGCCCGCCTCTTCGTGACGCATATCTTTCGTTTACATTCGTTTCCGCGTAAGATAATTTGTGACCGCGGAAGTGGTTTCGTTTCTAAGTTTTGGAAAGCTTTCCTCAAGTTGGTGGGGGTGGAACAGGGGTTGTCTAGTGCATACCATCCTCAAACTGATGGTCAAACTGAACGTGTCAATGCTGTACTTGAATGTTATTTGCGCTGTTATGTTAACTACCACCAGGATAACTGGGTGGAACTGTTACCTTTAGCAGAATATGCCTACAATAATGCCATGCATCAATCCACAGGTTTTAGCCCGTTTTTTGCTGTGTATGGACAAGATTTCAGTCCCATCGCTCCTGCAGATGATGTAGAGGGGGAGGGGAACCCCGACATTGCCTCCTGGGCACACGCCCTCCGTACCACTTGGCCCTGGCTCGTTAGCAACCTCGACCGGGCCAAACGTAAATACAAAGCACAAGCTGACAAACATCGCTCCCCCGGGGGTGATCTGCAAGTGGGTGCTTTGGTTTACCTTTCCACCAAAAATCTCCGTTCCACCCAACCGTGCCATAAGCTCAGCGCCAAATTCATTGGCCCTTTCCCCATTACGCGGGTCATAAACCCTGTCACAGTGGAACTGGCTCTCCCCAAATCCTTGAGGCGTGTGCATCCTGTTTTCCACATAAGCCTCCTCAAACCCCATGTTGCTTCTCCACAGTGGCATCCGGACCCACCGCCTGCGCAACCCATCATGGTGGGGGGGGAGAACACTTCGAAGTCTCCAAGATCCTTGACTCCCGTATTCACCATGGCAATCTGCAATATTTAGTTCGTTGGAAACATTTCCCCCCTGCCTATGACGAATGGGTGCGCGCACGGGATGTCTCCGCCCCCGACCTCGTCGACGCCTTTCACATTGCTTACCCGGACAGGCCAGCCCCCTTGCGAACTGGGAGGGGGCCTTGAGGGGAGCAGAATGTCAGGCTGCTATCTCGGTTTCGTTATTGCCTCTGTCTCTGTGCTGTATTGTCTGCCCCCCAAGGTCGCATACCTAGGCCTGGGAACTCAGCTCCTGGGAAACTGTATTCATGCGTGTAATCTCCCGCCTTTCCTGCCTTATAATATCTCCCAGCTAGTGAGCCTCTCATAGCTGTCATTTTATTCGTTTGCACTGTATGCCTATTTGATCAGTAAAAGCCATCTGTTTGGACTCTATATGACTTTGTGGTGATTTCTGGTTCTGTGGGCCAAGGGCTGACAGTAACAGAGGTCCGGGAGTCCAAATAATAACAGAGACACGCCAGTGGCTCCAAGTGGAAAAGCTGCTTCCAAAAAACACTGAGCTTGTTGCCTGCCTAAATACACCTTATCATAATGCAGACCAGCTGTCGCTCATTAGGTGTTCAGGCATTCCTGGTTTCATCATCACTTAGTGCTCTATGCAAAGCTTGTAGCCTTGCACTTTTCCAACGGCTTTCTATCATGGCCCTGATCTTCTGACATCTCTGCTCGAGTGGTCTCGGCGACCCTCCAGGCAAGGCCACCTGTGGCTGAACCCCAGGCACAGCTGGTTGTCCTGAGCTGCTGGACTTCAGTTCGGTGAGACTTCCTGGTCTTCACTCCTTTCACTGCCTTCTGTCTGCTGGGGCTGCTCCTCTGTTTTCACCCTGCTGTCTCCCTCTAGTTCCTCTTCATCTGAGGAAGTGTTGGCAGGCTGGCCCGTGACATGCTGCTTGATATGATGGAAAGTGCCATCAAAGTGTAACTGATATACGGTGACCCATAGGGTGTTCAAGGCAAGAGATGAACAGAAATGGTTTGCCATTGCCTTCCTCCATAGAGTTGTCAACGTTCAGGTGGTAGCTGGAGATCTTGCACTATTACAACTGATCTCCAGGTGACAGAGATCAATGCAACTGGGGGAAATGGCCACTTTGGAAGGTAGACTCTATGGCATTTTATACCATTGAAGTCCCTCCCCTACCCAACCCCTGTTGTTAGTTGTTCCTAGGGCTGTCAAATAATTTTTTTCAGTATTGTTCAGGTTCGGGTTTATTGAACCTGAAATTTTTCAGGGAAATCTGGAAACCCGGATTTCCTGAAAAATTTCGGGTTAATAAACCCAAACCCAAACAATGCTGAAAAATTCAGCACAGATCCACGCTGCCAAGCCTGGCCGCATGGATCTCAGTGAAGCCCCTCCCACCCCCCGCCCCGGGACTCCTGAGAAGGCAGGTGAGGGGGGCTTCAAAGAGATCCATGCTGCCAGGCTTGGTGGTGTGGATCTTAAGGAAGCTCCCCCGCTCCCCGGGAGTCCCAGAAAGGCAGGTGGGGGGAACTTCCTTGAGATCCACGCTGTTTTTTAAAGGAAGGCGGGGGAATCCCGAAGCCAGAAAAGCTGAATTTATTCGACTTTCCTCCGAAAGCTGCTAAATTCGGCTTTGGGATTTTCCCGCCTTTTTTTGCTTCGGTCAGTCCCGAACTGTGGAAAGCCGAATCAATGTTTATTCGGCTTTTTCCCAGTTCGGAATTGACCAAATCGACAGCCCTAGTTGTTCCTTCCAACAACCCCACCCTCCTAAGGCTCCATCCCCAAAATCTCCATGTATTTCCCAACCTGAAGCTGGCAACTCTGTTCCTCTCCATAGTATCCCTTGGTGGTCTCGCATTGAAATACTAACCAGAGCCAACCCTGCTTTGATTCTGAGATGTGATGAGGTCATGCTAGCCTGGGCCATCCAGGTGAGGGCACTTAACGATATAGGAGTACAAAAAATGTCTGGAAGGCTAGAATGAACTTTGCAAGATATTGGAAAACAAACAAATTCCCAGACATAAACAGTTGGATAGATAAGGTTAAACAAACATGTAATAATTAAGATGACTTATAAAAATATTAAAGATATGGGAGATCTGGATGCTGTCTGGATCCCAATAATCTCCCGAATGGAAAAAAACTTTCAAAAATCTACAACATGGAGAGGAAGACAAGTAATGTTTTGCTGGCTTTAATATGCATAGCTGAGTTTATCTTTTTATTATTGTTGTTATTGTTATTATTACTGTTATCTGTAACAGTATTTAATTTTGATTGATATTTTTGTTGCTTTTTCTTTCCCCTAATTTTATGTATGTATGTAATTTTTTATGTATGTAATAAAGTTTTTAAATTAAAAAAATGTCTGGAAGGTTACAAGCTAAACATCCTTTTTTGAGGGGGAGGAGCAAGTTTGGAGGAAACCCTGGGTTGGATCCCATGGAAGATTTCCATCGTTGCATCAGTCCTTCTGCATGCAGAAGAACTAAAAGTGCTCCTTGGTGTGAGAGTGATTGTATTCCCATTGTGTGTTCCCATTACGCTATATGTGCAAGACATCACACACGGTATTTCTTCTGATACCATTTCAAAGCCAAATTCAATGAGATGATGTGAGCCATCTGCTGTTCATTTCATTGCTCCATATGCACGTTGTTACTTGGTTAAAAATCATATGATGTCTCCCAGGGTTGTTGCAGACCTTGTACAGGTGCTTGCGCAAGCGGAACAGCATAAGTACATTTTCCTTCCTGCTCACTCATTGCTGGATCCATGTGTAGATCTGTTGATGCATAAGATCTGTCCCACATGATCAGGAACACTGCTTTTCAGCATATTCCCAATCACAGGGAGAGAGCAAATGTGCCTATACTTCCTGCATTATAGAGTGCATGCTTCAGTGCTCCTCACAGCACACAGGCAGGGGGCAGAGCTGATACACATGCTCATCCCCCCCATGTGCCTTAATTTCCATGCATGCAATGCTATTTGTGGAGGCTTTCATTAAGGCCAATGGGACAGTTTACAAGGCTTTATTTCCCAATGGCAAAATTACATTATATTATAGATTTGATTTATTGATTTGATTTGATTTATACCCCCAAATCACATTATCTTAGTAGACGTTGTCTTAGCGAGCAATAAGGGTGACTCCGAAGAAGATGGAGGAGAGATGTAAGACTCTGATCAGGTCAAGCCGAAAACAAAAAAGGGAAGGAAGAAGAAGAAGAAGAGTTGGTTTTTATATGCCAGCTTTATCTACCTTTTAAGGAGAATCAAGCCGGGCCGGCTTACAATCTCTTTCCTTTCCTCTCCCTCTCACCTTAATAGGCAGTTGGGGCTGAGAGAGGTCTGAGAGAACTATTACTGCCCCAAGGTCACCCAGCAGGCTTCATGTGCAGGAGTGGGGAAACCAATCTGGATCACCAGATTAGCATCTGCCACTCATGTGGAGGGGTGGGGAATCAAACCCGGTTCTTCAGATCAGAGTCCACCACTCCAAACCACCGCTCTTAACCACTACACCAGCAGGGAAAGCAGGCAGCAGGCAGAAGGGACAGAAGACCCAACGAGATGGATTGACTCTATAAAGAAAGCCATGGCCATCAATTTGCAAGACCTGAGCAAGGCTGTTAACGAAGAACGTATTAGAGGACATTGATTCATAGGGTTGCAATGAATTGGAAGCGATTTGATGGTACAAAACACACACACCAACCTATCTTCACATGCATGGCTCTTACCCGCCCCATTTTAAACTCTCAGCCTGGAGTAGTTGGGTTAAATGAGGAGAGAGTGAACGGGCTGAAGTTGCTCGGTGATCTTCATGGAAGAATGGAGATTTAAATCTGGGTCTCCCTAATCCTACCCAAACACTCCAACTACTGCAACACATTATTACTGGACCATCCGGTGAATGCAACACTTTGTCCATGCATAGTACACAGAATACTCACACCAGAGACCCTCATAAGGCACAGGCTGTTTTGCTAACTCCCTTCACCATTCATAACAAAAGCCAGTCTCCAGAAAAGGCCTTTCACATTATTTACTGGTGGTGAAAAGTGCCATCAAGTTGTAGCTAACTCATGATGACACCATCGGATTTCCAAGGCAGGAGAGAGACAGAATTGGTTTGCCATTGCCGGCCCCTGCACAGCAACCCTGGACTTCCTTGGCGGCCTCCCATCCAATTGCTAACCAGGGCTGACCCAGCTTAGCTTCCGACATCTAATGAGATGGGGCAAGCCTGGGCCATCCAGGTTAGGGTGTTAAAGAAAAAGAAGAAGAGTTGGTTTTTATATGCCGACTTTCTCTCCCACTGAAGGAAGAATCTTACAATCACCTTCCCTTCCCCTCCCCACAACAGACATCTTGTGAGGTAGGTGGGGCTGAGAGAGCTGGGACTAGCCAAAAGTCACCCAGCTGGCTTCATGTGGAGGAGTGGGGAAACCAACCCAGTTGACCAGATTAGCGTCCGCCACTCATGTGGAGGAGTGGGGAATCAAACCCATTCTCCAGATCAGAGTCCACTGCTCCAAACCACCTCTCTTAACCATTACACCATGCTGGCTCCTTTGCATAGCAACTCTGGACTTCCTTGGTGGTCTCCCACCCAGGTTGGCCAGGGATCCTGAAGGGTTTTTCTCCTATCTTCTGGGCATGGAGTAGGGGGTCACATGGGGTGTGGAGAGAGGAGGTAGTTATGAATTTCTGGAATTGTGCAAGGGGTTGGACTAGATGACCCTGGTGATCCCTTCCAACTCTATCATTCTAAGTACTAACTAAGGCTGACCCTGCTTGGTTTCCGAGATCGGACTAGGCTGGATTTGCCTGGGCCATCCAGGTCACGGTGTTGCTTGTCTTCCAATAACAGAAAGACAAAGTCACCATGTCCCCAAAGGGCGGTTCGATCAATGCAATTTCTCTTCTCTTTCCCAGCCAAATTGGTGGATGCTTAGTGCAATCTTTGATTTTTTTTCCTTTTTAACTCCCGACGCTTCCATGGCCATATGTTCTTTGACATTCGCTTTAATTAGTGACAGATGGATGAAGAAATTTTAGATCTTCGTCTGGGTCTCATGCTGTTGCCGTGTTTTTGAAACGAGGCTTCCGAGATCGTCGACTGTTCTTAAAATTACCTTGATGTCTCCTCTGCCTCGTCGCTCCCAGGAGAACCTGCGACATGCATGCCTGGAATGTCCCTGGCTAATTGCAACTGGAATGAAGCCTGTTTCCGAAACGGCTTCCGAGTTAACAACAGACGTTGCTGTGGTGATCTGCTGTTTCTAGAAAAGCACAAGAAATGATACTGTAAGGCTGCGTACAGCCCTCGGGGTCAATTTTATTCACCTCGTCGACATATTTTGAGCAACCTTTGAAATTCTTCACATTTTACCAAAAACAAGAAAGTCCCACTTTTGATTCAGATTTCACTTTTTTAGAAAATCTCACCATTATCAGGAACCATAGGATCATAAAGTTGGAAGGGACCATGCAGGCCATCTAGTCCAACCCTCTGCTTAATGCAGGATCAGCCAAGAGTAAAGCTTCTTAAACTAGGAGTCGCATAACTGAATGTGGGGGTCACGAAAAATTTGGAAACAGTAAATGGTAAAATTATGTGAATACCAAAGAATTGTTTTAAAATAAATTTATTTATGATTTATTATCAATAAATGTTTGATTTGCACAACTATTTTATATGGGGTCATGAGTGGAAAAAACTTAAAATGCCGTGGCCTAGAGCATCCCTGAAAAGTGCTTGTCCAGCCTCTGCTTAAACACTACCAGTGAGGGGGAGCTCACCACCTCCCTAGGGAGCTGATTCCACTGTCAAACAACTCTTACTTTAAAACATTTTCCCCTAATATCCAGCCAGTACCTTTCTGCCCTCAATTTAAACTCATCATTGTGAGTCATAGAATCATAGAGTTGAGACCACCAGGGTCATCTAGTCCAACCCCATACACAATGCAGGAAATTCACAACTACCTCTCCCACACACATCCAGTGACCCCTACTCCATGCCCATTGCTCAGAAGATAGCCAAGGTGCCCTCCGCCTCATGATCTGCCTAAGGTCATTGAATCAGCATGGTTGAGTCTTATCCTCTGCTGCCAGCACGAACAGCTCCCTGCCCTCCTCGAAGTGACAGCCCTTCAAATGCTTCAAGAGAACAATCATGTCCCCCCTCAACCTCCTCTTCTCCAGATTGAACATTCCCAACTCCCTCAGCTTTTCCTCGTCGGGTTTGGTCTCCAGGCCTCTGATCATCCTCGTCGCTCTTCTCTGCACCCGCTCGATTCTGCCCACATCCTTTTTGAAGTGACCCTCACCTGTCCACAAACTGAAAGAAAAGGAGCTCTCCTTCTTCCTACCTGCAATGGAAACAAGTAATTTTTTTTTAGATGAGCTATGCCAAGGAGATATCTCAGCCGGCTGTCCACCTGGTCTCTCCGGGCATGATAAGAGAATGGGTTATAATAACTGCTCACACATACACGTCTCCACACTGGTCTTAATAGCTTATATTTTACAACCCAGTAAAAACTGTGGCCGATTTAATCCATGCTCTCAATGTCTGCTTCTTTATTTCCTTCCTGCGGCTAATGTGGCATGCAGGAATCAAATGCAGGGAATCAATGCATCCGAACCTACCCTTGTATATGGGTCTCATGAATATGGGAGTATATGTGTGTGCAAACCACATTTTTGCTTCAGGCTTGTTCAAATCTTGCAGCTGATTTTTAATGCCTTTCCTAAATGTCACATATTTCTTGGCATTCTGTAAAACTCCCCTTTCTCGAATACTGCTGAGAATGTCAGCCTCCTTTTGGACACCTGCGGTCTCTCCCTGACTTCTTCAGTAAATGTAAATATTTTTCCCTTGCTTGCTTATTAAACAAGAACTTGCTTCCATTAAAGTCCACGCTGTACCATATAGCCTTTGTTTTGAATGTAGCCACAACCCATTAACTTCCCCCTTGTTGGATAATGAAAGGAGCATTATAGATCAGCATTCCTCCTTCTTTATGCTTTAGCTATTCATCATATCTAGGGTTGCCAACCTCCAGGTACTAGCTGGAGATCTCTCACTATTACAACTGATCTCCAGCCGATAGCTATCAGTTCCCCTGGAGAAAACAGATGCTTTGGCAATTGGACTCTATGGCATTGAAGTCCCCCCCTCCCCAAACCCTGCCTTTCTCAGGCTCTGCCCCAAAAACCTCCAGGTATTTCCCAACCCGGAGCTGGCAACCCTAATCATATCAAAAGCCACAATATATTCCATGAGTGGGAGATTTTTAGCATTTAAAATGATAATGAATGGTTAAAAAGAAATTGGTAGGAAATCACAGCCCTAATTGGCCAAGGAAATAATCAGATTGAAGAAACCTGGGGCTTAGAATAGCTAGATTCAAGTCCAGTCAAACCTTGGAGACCAATGAGATTTTTGAGGTATAAGCTTTCGAGAGACAACGCTCCCTTCATCAGATACTGACTTAATTCTTGAAAGCCGCAAAATCTTGTTGGTCTACCTTTACCTTTACCTATCAATCCAGACTTGGATGAGTTACATTCAGCCTCAGATCATATCCCTTTGAATCTGATTCTCTCTGTTGTTCAGTTTTCTGCTGGGATGCCTAGTGTAGGGAGATATGTGGAAAATTCTACTGTAATGGGTAGAAAGTGGTTCCTCGGTGGAACAGGCTTCCTCGGGAGGTGGTGAGCTCTTCTTCCCTGGAGGTTTTTAAGCAGAGGCTAGATGGCCATCTGTCAGCAATGCTGATTCTATGACCTTAAGCAGATGTTGAGAGGGAGGGCACCTTGGCCATCTTCCGGGCATGGAGTAGGGGTCACTGGGGATGGGGGGCGGGAGGCAGTTGTGAACTTCCTGCATTGTGCTTGGGGTTGGACTAGATGACCCTGGTGGTCCCTTCCAACTCTATGATTCTATGAAAAAGAATCCTCCACAGGGTATTGGCTACCCTCCTAATAAATCCATCACAAGTGGTTCTTGTAGGTTATCCGGGCTGTGTGACCATCACAAGTGCTTATGCACCTACCGTTGTATATGTGAAAGGTGAGTCTTATATACCTATAAAGGAATGTGCATACACTTGATGTAGAGCTTGTTGAAAAACTATTGTGTGTCCATGGAAAGCACTGTAATAAGAGCCATAAATACCCCTGATAATCTCTCATTTCATGAGGTTTTCATGGTTACGGCACACATAGCGGTTAAAAGACACTTCATGTCTAAATTCAGATGAATGACACAACTAGCACAGCACTACAAGCATTGACTGGAAGCTGTAATTGGTTTTGGAGCCAGCATGGTCACAGGCAGGAAGGCACTCCTTGATTCTGAGCCAAGCTTTCCAAAGCTGCCGATAGCTAGATAAGGCAACAGCACACAGAGATGAGATCCTGCTTAGAGGGTAAGCATCCAAGCACATCCTCTTCTGCTTTAACTGTTATTGCACAGTGTGTAGAAATTTTAAGTGAGGAAAGCTGGAAGCATCTTTGGGTCAGTATGATGTCTAGGCTGAGCTCCTCTGTTGCTGGTATTCAAGCCTGGGTGTGGCAGGAGACAGGAGCCAATGGATCAGGATGAAGGGCAAGACCCAAAGGGTTCTTGGCCCTTGGCTATTAGCCCTTAATTTGCAGCCTGTGCCTCTGAGTTAGTCGGCCCAGTGGATCCAGTATCACTTCAGACTGAGTTGCGTCATATATTCCTTCCTTCCTTCCTTCCTTCCTTCCTTCCTTCCTTCCTTCCTTCCTTCCTTCCTTCCTTCCTTCCTTCCTTCCTTCCATCCATCCATCCATCCATCCATCCATCCATTCTTTTTTTTTTTAATTACATTTTAAAACCATTTCAAATTACCTCTGGCAAGAAAAGAGGGATAGAGACACCTAAATAATAAATAAATATTCTTGGTGGTGGTGATGGTAGAGGAGAAGGAAGAGGAGGAGGAGGAGAAGAAGAGGAAGAAGAGGAGGAGGAGGAGGAGGAGGAGAAGAAAGTCAGGAAGTCTGGGGGGGGAACTGATTCCTTTTGATCTTAGTATCCTAGAAGCAATCCAGCTTTGACTTCTCTCTCTCTGCTTGTGAATAGAGCTAACGTCGACTGGTAGTCTTTCCTTATTCCAAAGTTATTGCAAGCTGCATAAAAATCTATAGGAACATTAAAAATGAAGGATTCTACAAATTGGCTTTCTACTTTTCTTACTGCTCCGTCGATCATTTTTGATGGCTTTGAAGCTTCCAACCACTGTGCTGGCTCTGTATTTGATTATCGCATTATGTGCCAGCTCGTACTGTTATAGATTCTTGACGCGATTTCTAGACAGGTGCTTTAGTGTTTGAAGACTGCTCTGCTGCTATTGAGTTTCGATGGTTATTGCATTAACTTTGGAAGGGCAACCTTTGGAATCCGCTTCACAAGCTTTTTGGGGAGGCTTAGAGCTTGCAGGATCATCATCTGCTGTTTGTTTTTAAATGCATAACATTAAAAAAAATGTGATTGCTGAAAAGGTTTGATGGGCCTGTACAGTTTGCTACCTTAAGTGGTAGAGAAAGTTGACATATAAAAACTAACCCTTCTTCTTCTTCCGGTGTCATTCAGGAAGGGGGGTATTTTTCTCCTTCGACTCTTCAGAATGCCAGCAGCCAACAGGAACATGGGATGGGGGATCCCCTGTGCCAACTGGGAGGCTTGGCAGTCCTAGATGATAGAAATATCCTTCTTGCTGATGCTCATGGAACTCAGAATGAGGAATCTTACTTCTTAAGTTATCTTGAGCTGGGAGCATCGTGAAATATAGACCTTCTTATTTTCATGTTCGCTCAGCCTCTCCTAAACGCTTGTTTTCCTGTCACATTGATACATGACTTTTTTTAAAAAAAAAATTGCTCCTAATAGGAGTTGGCTCTTAAATAGCATAGCGGCTCACTGTGGCCAACTGCTTCGAATAGCGAGAGAGCGGTTGATGGAAGAACGGAATTTACAGAAGGCGCAGCGATCTCTCCGAGGCCTCGCTCAGATATTCCCGGTCTGCCCTTTTCACCTCTTGCTCTGTGCCTTTCCTCCCAATTGCAGGACTCTTGATAAGCGCAGACAAATTGCATCTCCCAAACAACAGCTCAGCATTCCATCCGTAAAGAGTTAGATCCTTATTTTTGCTATGCTGATGTGCTTTCAGGGGGCTGTGACCCTCGCTTGCCCCCGTCCAAAAAGCCTTTTAAACTCCCTGCGGCTCAGCAAGATGAAGTTCTCCTCCCCCGCTTATAACATAAGGCCATGATTATGGCGTCTTTTTAAAATTTTCCTAAACAACTGGAGGACATTTTTTTTTTGACAAGGGGGGTCAAAAGGGTGAGAACTTATTTTCAACGCAACCTCGTTCGCTTTGTTTCTCGTTGTACCCCTGACCTTCTCAAAGTGCATTACAGCTCATAATGACATCTTCCATTTCTTTTGCACAGCACGGAGACAGGTTTGATGGATATCTGCACTCTCATACCCCCCCACACACACTTAGGCCAAATGGTAAATGTCATGGGTCACGGGCAAATATTTGAGTAAGCATTCCATGGCTTCTGCTATGTTCCACATGCACCAACCTGCGAAGAAGAAGAAGAAGAAGAAGAAGAAGAGGAAGAAGAAGAAGAAGAAGAAGAAGAAGAAGAAGAAGAAGAAGAAGAAGAACTGGTTTTTATATGCCGACTTTCTCTACCACTTAAGGAAAAATCAAACCGGCTTATAATCACCTTCCCTCCCCCTCCTCACAACAGACACCCCATTAGGTAGGCGGGGCTGAGAGAGTGTGACTAGCCCAAGGTCACCCAGCTGGCTTCATGTGTAGGAGTGGGGAAACCAATCCAGGTCACCAGATTAGCCTCGGCTGCTGATGTGTAGGAGTGGGGAATCAAACCCGGCTCTCCAGATCAGAGTCCACCGCTCCAAACCACCACTCTTCACCACTACACCATGCTGGCTCAGTGGCTATCAGCTCTGAGGGTGAAAAGGAATCTCTGATTGAATGCAGTGGGGGCTATGGCTTAGTGACAGAGCATCTGCTTGGCATGCAGAAGGTCCCAGGTTCAATCCCCGGCATTTCCTGTTAAAGGGACTAGGCAAGAAGGTGATGTGAAAGATCTCCACCTGAGACCCTGGAGAGCCGCTGCTGGTCTGAGTAGACAATACTGACTTTGATGGACCAAGGGTCTGATTCAGTATAAGACAGCTTCTTGTAAACTCAAATCAGAATCCCAAATTTCCACTGCCCTTTCTATGGAAAACATACAACTGTGAAGCTTCCAAGGATCTGTTAACTTTTATAATTTTTGAAGAAGAATTTTATGAAACAAGGTAATTGAAATATAGACTTCCTGCAGATTGGGTCTGTTCATATACTTCCTTAATTGAGGGCATAATCTTTCCGCCCAGAGTTATGTGCCGGCTTTCTGTATTTAGCCTTCCCAGCCCTGTTCCACTGAGCACACTTACTTCTCTCTTAGTAGCTTTCTATTTCTGTTTCCTTTTTAAAATATACCGTGAATGTG
Source organism: Euleptes europaea (assembly GCF_029931775.1). NCBI lineage: Eukaryota > Metazoa > Chordata > Lepidosauria > Squamata > Sphaerodactylidae > Euleptes > Euleptes europaea. The sequence continues at coordinate 8,352,582 of NC_079319.1, read as the reverse complement.
TTTTGCTATTAAAAGCATGCATGGTACAGAACAGCATTAAGAGAAGCCAATCCCAAAGGGCTGCTGTGAGTAATGTACCAATTATTTTCGGCGCTACAATTATAGTTGCCCTAAGAGAATGTTGCAAAACTTTCATGTGCACAGACAAAATAGTATATTAACCGATCTCTCTGCTCTCACTGGCCAGCATTAACTCTCTCTGGTTCTGACAGAATACATGTCTGTGTAGAGAGAATAGCTTCTTTGATGCTGCAGGGGATGGTGACATTCACCCATCATGCACTGAGTGGATTGGAGCCAACCAAATTTTCAGGTAGTGAGAACAGACTGCTGGACTTTATGGACCTTGGTCTGATCCAGCATGGCCTTGGTCTGATGGGCCTTGGTCTGATCCAGCATGGCCTTTCTTATGCTCTCATGAGAAAGGGAGAAGGGAGTCTCTTTGGAACATCAAAATGGCTAAGCTGGGGGGTCACAGTACCTACATGAACAAAAGCCATATGAGGCAGGGGCTGTAATGAGGAGAGAGAGTAGATCAGGGGTGTCCAAACTTTTTTCAAAGAGAACCAGATTTGATGAAGTGAACATGTGTGAGGGCCGACCATTTTGCCTGACATTCTTAATTAAATTAATTAAATGCAAACGGCATACATGTATGCCCATAACCACAGACTGCTGACAGATGGCCATCGAGCCTCTGCTTAAAAACCTCCAGGGAAGGAGAGTTCACCACCTCCTGAGGAAGCCTGTTCTACTGAGGTACTGCTCTAACTGTTAGGAAGTTCTTCCTAATGTCTAGACGGAAACTCTTTTGATGTAATTTCAACCCATTGGTTCTGGTCCGACCTTCTGGGGCAACAGAAAACAACTTGGCACCATCCTCTCTATTGACAGCCCCTCGAGCCCTGACTTGGATGGCCCAGGCTAGCCTGATCTCGTCAGATCTCAGAAGCTAAGCAGGGTCAGCTCTGGTTAGTATTTGGATGGGAGACCACCAAGGAATACCAGGGTTGCTGTGCAGAGGAAGGCACTGGCAAACCACCTCTGTTAGTCTCTTGCCATGAAAACCCCAAAAGGGGTCACCATAATGTAGCATTAAGAAAACAACAAGGTAATACAACTTATTTTAATTACTTACCACTGTGTGTTTGGCAATAGAAATTTTACTAATTGTAATTTTAAAACATTGGGCACTCAGGCTGAAGAAGCCATCATTGGTGAAAGCATCTATTACCTGGAAGACATTTCCATTCTACTATAAGTGCCAGCTTGGTCTCCTTTTGAAACACGTGCAGCACATAGCCAGTGGATATAAAAGTCTGATTTCCCACTTGGACTCCTGGAAAATCTGTAGGAATTCTTTCTACTTTCGGGACCAGCTCTTACAAAGACTGAAATTGTACTGGAAAGTCTTTAAGACTCAAAGAGAAACATTAGACATAGATTTGTTGTATATATTGTTCTTTGACTTGTCTTTTGATATTTTGGTATAATGTTCTCTTGTTTGACTGTCGCTCACCTATAGATATTGCTTGCATTACGTTTTGTATTGACTATCTCCTTTTAAATATATGTATAGAACTGAGCCTTGTGTGGATTGTTTTTGCACCACCTGGAAGTTGGAAACCCTATGAAGATCTCCAATCCGACATGTATCCGACAAAAGAAGCTTTGACTCCTGGAAGCTCATACCCTAAAAATCTGTCTGGTCTATAATGCCCTACTGGACTTGAATCTAGCTGTTCACTTAAGTATGGATACTGACTTCTAATTGGAAAAAGCCAAATATTGTCATTATGGGTGGCTTGCAGTGAATTTTCCATGAGCAGTTACTGTTTAGTATCAAGGGAGCCCTGGGTTGTGATACTAAGGGAAGCTATCAGAGCCAACAAAAAGATACTGCCTTTGCTGGAGCATTTGGAAACCAAATGTCTTGTTAAGGTGGCAATTTCTTTCTCATCATTTTATTATTAGCATGGATTGTGTGAGAAATGTGTGCTGCAGATGGTAATGACAGAGCATCTACTAAACTGTCCATTAATACAGTATGGAAAAGAAAGGCGTAAAAAGTTTAATTGCAGTTAAATGAGGTGTACAGTCTTGGGGATCCAATTTGCAATAATACATGAGTCAACTGATATGGCTTTTAAAAAAATAATGTTGGTCTCATTATGAGAGTTACAAATGTGCAAAAACTCTAAGAAATACTTCATTCACCTCTTGGAAAGTATCCGTTGTCCTTCACAAAAAAGCGAGCGTAGAGTCATAATTGGATTGGCACTTTGGGACAGTTGAACTAAGGCCATGTTGGCCAATATCTTCCGTCTGGGAAGGGCTTGGGGCAGATCATCCCTTGCCAAACTAATCAACATGGTCTATCCTCCTGCTATTGCTCATTGGATCAAACTCAATTCCATGGGATTTCTGATTATCAGTTGGGCCAAGTTTGGAAGGCTTTTTTTAAAATCAGTGTTCACAAAAATCCATTGTAGTATAGTTGTCTTGGACTGAAAAAGGGTGATCTTGGATTCAAGTCCTTGCTTAGCCATGAACTTCAGACTAACCTACCTCCTAAGGTTATAGAGAGCCAGCATGGTGTAGTGGTTAGGAGCTGTTGACTCTAATGTGGAGAACCTGGTTTGATTCCCCACTCCTCCAGATGGATGGCGGACTCTAACCTGGTGAACTGGGTTGGTTTCCCCACTCCTACACATGAATCCAGCAGGGTGACTTGGGCTAGGCACAGTTCTCTGAACTCTCTCATCCCCACCTACCTTACAAGGTGTCTTGTTGTGGGGAGAAGAAGGGAAGGAGATTGTAAGCTGGTTTGATTTTCCTTAAAAGATAAAGTTGGTGCATAAAGCCCAACTCTTCTCCTCCTCCTCCTCCTTCTTCGTCGTCTTCATCCTTGTCTTCGTCTTCATCTTCTTCTACATATGAACATATATATCATGGTCACAACTGCAGCTCAATGATAGAGCATCTGCTTGACATACAGAAGGTCCTAGTTGGAAATTCCGGCATCGCCAGGTAGTAGGTGATGTGAGAGACCTCTGCCTGAGACCTTGGAGAGTGGCCATCAGAGTAGACAATACTGACCTTGATGGACCACGGGTTGTTTAGGGCTAGAATATTTCTCTTCTGATTTTGAGATCACCATAAGCTTGGCCAGGGTCTACACTTCAGGCTGAGCAATCTGGAATTTACCTTCACATATGCACTGAGACAGATCTGTATTATCAAAGTAACTTCACTTGATTAGTAGCGCTGCACCAGCTAAAAGTCACAAGCAAGAGGCTCGTATGCTGTTTCTAACATATTTAGCATTGGCAGGTGGAGCCTAGAGATCTGGTCTCCAGATGAAAGAAATCAGTTCTGCTGGTGAAAATGGCTGCTTTGGAGGGGAGACTCTGTGGCATTATCCCTTGCTAAGATCCCTCCCCTCCCCAAACCCTTCCCTTCCCACACTATACCCCCATAATCACCAGGAATTTCTCACCCTGGAATTACCAATCTTAATGTGTTTATTGAAGGTGGACAAAATCGGAAGGATTGTGGTAATGGATGTGCCCTTCGAAATTTCCTTAACACTACATTCCTAAAAAGAGTTACTCCAGTCTAAGCCCAACGCCACCAAGATTAAGTTAATTCATGCCATCGTATTCCCTATTACTATGTATGGGTGTGAAAGCTGGACACTGAAGAAAGCTGATAGGAAGAAAATAGATTACTTTGAAATGTGGTGTTGGAAAACAGTGTTATGGATACCCTGGACTGCCAAAAAAATAATTCAGTGGATTCTAGATCAAATCAAGCCTGAACTGACCGTAGAAGCTATGGCTACAAATTGAGGCTGTCATACTTTGGTCACATTATGAGAAGACAAGAGTCACTGGAAAAGATAATCATACTAGGAAAAGTTCAAGGCAGCGGGAAAAGAGGAAAACCCAACAAGAGATGGATTGACTCAATAAAGGAAGCCACGGCCCTCAATCTGCAAGATCCGGACAAGGCTGTTAAAGATAGGACGTTTTGGAGGACTTCCATTCATAGGGTCGCCATGAGTCAGAAGTGACTTGACGGCACTTAACACACACACACACACACACACACACACAAGATGGTTTATATGCTAGTAATCCTACTTGGAAAGAACGTTATTTCTAAAAACACATTTGGGATACTCAACAGAAGAACTATTAACCTATAGCTCTTCCTCTTTTGGTGGGTAGGTGTTGGGATATTGGGACTAAAAGCAATCATCTGCAACTAGGCTCAGCATGGCTGAAATATCACTATGAACTGTTCTTTCCAGCAGGGCAGAGCTGGGGAGTGAACTTTTAACACCACCCACACAAAAAGACAGAACTAACAATTCTGTATTGAAGTTTGCTCTCCTGAGCAAATTGCCACCCATTGATTTTTTTTTTAAAGAACAGCACACACAAAAAATAGTTCTGTATAAAAAAAAGACAATTTCCAACAAATCTAACATAACTGGCAATGGGGCTCCATATTGGTTCATTCATTGCGTGACTACAGGTGTTGGATTTCCAAATGAGCACTGCTCAGGTTATAGATCCACTTTTCATTGCTTAAATTTGTCCCGATGCTTTTTGGAAGAACGAGCTGGGCAATTCTAGCCTGGCTGGTTGAGGGCAGTTGGAGTGGCCTTTTAGCTGTTTATTCTCAGAAAACAGAAAACACTGGGGGATAGTCAAATCTTTGCAGCTTTCCAGGGATTTTGTTTATGTGTCCATCTTGAATCAATAGCCTCCAGATCTCCCAGAAAAGTTAAGAAGCATCCTCAAGGCAGCAGGCAAGATGGAAGAGAATTGATCGGCCGACTGCTGCCATTAGAGGTGTATTTCTGCTGTGGCACCACATGTGAATTGATTGATTTTGCAGAGGGGTGTCAGTTTCTGGAAGCTCCTTGCTATCAGCTCTGCTGTCCTAGGTGCCTAATATTTGGACTCCGAGACATTTTTAAAGATCCAAGAGCAGCATCTTGGGTATGGGTCACAACCCACAATCCCATCTTTTGAAACAGTGGCCAATTTTAGCATCTTCCTCTGGTTCGCTGCTGTGCATCCAGCTGTGTTGAGAACACTGAAAACAATAAAAGAGAAAAACCAGAACTCCTCTCCAAGAGTCCAAATGTGGAGAAGAAATTCAATAGAGTGGTGACTAAGGTTGTGCATACTGATATACCCGAACCAAAAATAAGCCCGAAATTAGCTGTTTCAGTAATTTTCAGCTTTGGGTTTTACCGAATGCCAAAACCTGGGGATCTGCCCAAAACCGAATAGGCGATTCCTGAAAAAGCCAAATAATTATTCGGCTTTTTCGGGTTTGGCTATTTGCTTTTGCTCAGATGCATGGCTCTGTGCTTTCTCCCATTTTTCTATCTTTTTTGGTTTTGTTAGGGCCCCATAGCTGGGGCCCTTTTGAAGTAGAGATCATGTAACTGGAGCCAATTTGGTCGGACCAACCATCCAACCACACAACCATCCATCCATCACCATTCAGTGGGTTAATTTGGATAAAGCATAAGGGTTGTTTAAAAGTCGGGGGCTCACTAGTCCTGTCCAGAAGGATATACCCTCCAATTAAAAAATGACCACTTCTACAGCTACTCATTGGCCTTTTGAAGAAGACTCCTCACCTGTGTAGATGAGCAATCTCCTTCATAAGAGCTGCCTTGGTCATGACTTTGGCTGGCTCCAATATCACCCCCCCCCCCGAAAACCTGCTCTGAAACTGAAGGTTGCCCCAAGTAGAGGCTTCATTTCCTCGAACCGTGACCATCTTTTGAAATCAGATTTTTTTATAACAAAAATAAAGGACTGTTCACAGGATGTAATTTGCCACCCAAAAAATGTTTTTATTTTTCTTGCATTTTCTTGCATTTAAGCCTTTTTCCTCAGTTTGGAAGCTAATTTGCATGGACATTATGCTATGCATTCCAGATATGAATGGAGCCCCCAGATTTTGGGGCACCGGCCTGCCAATTGGCTCTTTCCGCCAGTCCTCGGCAATGCTGAACTTCTGAACCTGAAAACTGATGGAAAGCTCGGCTTGCAAATGCTTGGAGGAAGGGAGCAAACCCTTTGTGGACCCATAAAATTGGACCCCCTGTCCCAAAGTTTACCTTAGGAAAAAAGAGTCTTGTAGCGGTTATCATATATAAAGCAATAGTCTGTTTATCCTGTAGAAGTGAAGCTACATAGTTAAAAAAATAGGGATGGGCATCTGAAAAAAAACTAGATTTGGACAATACTGACTTTGATGGACCAAGGGTCTGATTCAGTATAAGGCAGCTTCATGTGTTCATGTGATGTGATGATATAATGGGTGCACCTCACAAAATCATAGAATCATGGAGTTGGAAAAGACCACTAGGGTCACCTAGTCCAACCCCCTGCACAATGCAGGAAATTCCAAACTACCTCCCCCCACACACACCCAGTGACCCCTACTCCATGCCCAGAAGATGGCCAAGATGCCCCCCCTCATGATCTGCCTAAGGTCACAGAATCAGCATTGCTGACAGATGGCCATCTAGCCTCTGCTTAAAAACCTCCCGGGAAAGAGAGCTCAACACCTCCTGAGGAAGCCTACTCCACTGAGGAACCGCTCTAACTGTTAGAAAATTCTTCCTAATGTCTAGACCAGTGATGGCGAACCTTTTAGAGACCGAGTGCCCAAACTGCAACCCAAAACCCACTTATTTATCGCCGAGTGCCAATGCGGCAATTTAACCTGAATACTGAGGTTTTAGTTTAGAACAGGGGTGGGGAACCTTTTTTCTGCCAAGGGCCATTTGCATATTTATAACATCGTTCGGGGGCCATACCGGGTGTAGATCTCCTGGTGCGTGTGTGTGTGGGGAAGCTAGGGTTGCCAGGTCCTCTTCACCACTGGCGGGAGGTTTTGGGGGTGGAGCCTGAGGAGGGCGGGGTTTGGGGAGGAAGACTGCACAGCCATAGAGCCCAATGGCCAAAGTGGCCATTTTTCTCCAGGTGAACTGATCTCTATTGGCTGGAGCTCAGTTGTAAAAGCAGGAGATCTCCAGCCACCACCTGGAGGTTGGCAACCCTAGGGGAGGCTATGCAGAGAAGGCTTGGAGGGTGCCTCTGCTCCCCCAGGTCTTCCCCCTCCTCCCAGGTGGAAGGGCAGCCAGCGGTGAGCCCAGGCAACCGAGGTGCCAGGGGGCCGCAGCTTGCAGCCTGCAGTCGATCTGCATGGAAGGAAAGAAGGAAGGAAGAAAAGAAGGAAAGAAGGAAGGAAAGAATGAAGGACAGAAAGAATGAAGGACAGAAAGAAGGAAGGAAGCAGGGAAAGAAGGAAGGAAAGAAGGAAAGGAAGGAAGGAAAGAAGCAAGGAAAGAAGGAAGGAAAGAATGGACAGAAAGAATGAAGGACAGAAGGAAGGAAGCAGGGAAAGAAGGAAAGGAAGGAAGGAAAGAAAGAAGGAAAGAAAAGAAGGAAGGAAGGAAGGAAGCAGGGAAAGAAGGAAGGAAAGAAGGAAAGAAGCAAGGAAAGAAGGATGGAAGGAAGGAATGAAGGACAGAAAGAAGTAAGGAAGGAAAGAATGAAGGAAGGACAGAAAGAAGTAAGGGAAGAAGGAAGGAAGGAAGGAAGGAAAGAATGAAGGACAGAAAGAAGGAAGAAAGGAAGCAGGGAAAGAAGGAAAGAGAGAGAGAGAGAGAAAGAAAGAACGAGAAAGAGAAAGAGAAAGAGAGAGAGAGAGAGAGAGAGAGAGAAAGAAAGAAAGAAAGAAAGAAAGAAAGAAAGAAAGAAAGAAAGAAAGAAAGAAAGAAAGAAAGAAAGAAAGAAAGAAAGAAAGAAAGAAAGAAAGAAGAGAAAAATAGAGAAAGAGAAGGGGGGAAGAGACAGAAAAAGAGGAGAGAAAGAATAGGAGAGAGAATGACAGAAAAAGGAAGAAAAGAGAGAAAAGCCTTCACAAACACACACAGCCGTCTCCCTGCGACCGGGCTTCAGCCTTCCCACCTCCCCCCCACCCCCGAGTGGGAGGTTAAAAAACAAACTGGCGGCAAACAGTCGCCACACAAAACAGTTCACGGCAAAAGCCAGGGCCGGGCTGCGTCCCCACTGTTGGTTTGGGGCAAAGGGAAGCTGCGTGGGCAGGAGCTGCTGTGGGAGGGGGGGAGGAGAGGCACCCCAAAAGCAAGCGCGCATGCTTGCTCCCGACCCTCTTCCCAAGCCGGAGCTCAAATCAGGCGCTGCTGCTGCCGCCACCGAAGGCATCCCAGCCCAGGACGCAGGGATGCTGGTTGAGCAGGGGGCGAGGGGGCTGGGAGAGCTGGGAGGCTCGGCCGCTCCACCGCCTTCCCCGCTGCCTGCTCGGCCGGGAGTCTCTCGAGGCTGCCGCTGGCCCTTCCTCCGCCGGACCACATTCTGGACGAAGGAGTGGGAGAAGTCGGCGGCGAGGAGGTCGCCGGCCCAGGGCTGGAGATCTCCCTGCTTCCTGCGCTCGGAATGGAACAGTCCGGCGGCAGGAGACGCGAAGGGGGAGGGGCCCGTCTGGGTTCCTTCCGAGCGGGGCTGCTGGGGAGATCAATGCAAAAACGTTGGCTGGAGCACCCGCTCAGTAGTTGCAGGGCTCACCCGTGCCTTGCGCTACCGGGACAGAAGGCGCCTTCTCCGCCTTTTGGGGCGGGGAAGCTGTTTAAATTAAAAGTTTGCCGCCTTTTTCTTTTGTTTTGTCCCTGGGCAGGGTTCTGCAGCTGGGCAGCAGGGAGTCCAGGGGCGGGGCAGCTTTGAAGGGCTCCGCGCTGCCTGCAGGCAGCCCGGAGCCCTTCAAAGCCGGGCGGGGAGTCGCGTGCCCACAGAGCGGGCTCGGCGTGCCAGACCTGGCACGCGTGCCATAGGTTCGCCATCACGGGTCTAGACGGAAACTCTTTTGATTTAATTTCAACCTGTTGGTTCTGGTCCGACCATAAAATCCTGCGAAAGGTAAACCCCTTTAAAAACACGGCACCAAATGCTACTCGCCACCCGCCTGCTGTGGCATCTCTTTCAGTGTCTCTATCCTGGCCAAGATGGAGCAGCTTTGGCAGATACATTACAAAGCCTTTCTCCTTGGCTACATTAAAGAGCCCTTCTTTAGCCTTCCTCTCTGACACATCTTGAAGGATATTAGTCTTGCCGTTCTGCTCTTTGCTAGCTCAAGGGCAATTATGTTCTTGCTGAGGTATTGTGACAAATGCTGTCGGAAATGGCCCAGGTGAGGTATAACAAGAGCCTTACATTGCAGTCATACCTTCTCTTAAGATTTATATTATAATCCTGTTGCTCTCAACACCAGCTCCGTGTTTATTTTCTCCTCTAGAATCATATATTTGACTGTAGGTTTAAGGGACATTTTCCTCTATCTGGTTCCCATTTTTCTCTCGCCGGTTGCTCTTAACGATTGAACACGTTGTGCACAGGTATGTTTTTCCACTGCCTCACAGCCCTTTCCATTCAGGAGCCCTCCACGGAACTGGGTTTCGAAGAGGACTAGATAAATTCGTGGAAGATGGGAACATCAATGGCTATTAACCGGTATGGTCCGGCCATACATTCTCTTCCCGAGGGTGCCTCTGAACGGCTGGCCACCCGGGAGCAGCAAAGGATCAATAAGGCCTGGAGTCTCCTCTTCTGTATTTCGTCCAGCATTCACTTTGTACAAGAAGAAGTAGAGTTCTTTTTTATACCTCGCTTTTCTCTTCCTTCCTGTAGTCTCAAAGTGACTTAAAATCCCCTTCCCTTCCCCCCAAGATGTCTGTTGTGGGGAGAGGAAGGGAAGATGATGATAAACTGCTTTGAGACTCCTGAAAGGTAGAGAAAAGGTGTGATCGTATGTTATTTTGATTTGGTCAAATGACTGTAAATTAAAGATTGAATGATTTGATTGAGGTAGAGAAAAGGTAGGTGGGGCTGAGAGAGTTCAGAGAAACCAGTGACTAGCCCAAGGTCACCCAGCAGGCTTCATGTGGAGGAGTTGGGAATCGAACCCGGTTCTCCAGATTAGAGTCCGTCGCTCTTAACCACTACATCATGCTGGCTGGAGAGCTGGGCAGCTGTACTCTGTACCTTCAAACCCTTCCCCCTAATCTGGGGAAGACTTGGTTACTTAGTGGTAAAGGAAAAATGTTTTATGTACAATCAAATGGCATGCTCATCTGCAGCCACCATATATAAACAGAGATATGTACCATTTCCAGCTTTTACTAGGGTTGCCAGCTCCAGGTTGGGAAATACATGGCGATTTGGGAGGGGTGGAGCCTGAGAAGGCAGGGTTTGGGGAGGGGATGAGCTTCAATAGGGTATAATGGCATTGTGTTCAGCCAGGAGGTGGCTGGAGTTCTCCAAGTGAACTGATATCTGTCGCCTGGACATCAGTTGTAATAGCGGGAGATCTCCAGCCACCACCTGGAGGATGGCAACCCTGGCTTTTACACACACACACAAAGTATATATCTTCTTCCTGAAATTCCAATGCAGCACTGTGCTCATCATGAACAGAGGTGCCGCAGGAAAGCAGTAAAGTGTAGTGGTTAGAGAGCTGGACGTGACCAAGGGAATTAAGGGTTACATTTCCATCCAACTGTGAACCTCGCTGGTTGATTTCAGCCCTTTCATTAGAGTCCATACTCTGCCTTGGAAGCTCACTGGACAACCTTGGCCCATCACTCTCTCTCAGCCTAACCTACCTCACAGGGTTGGTCTTTTGTATTGAGCCTGAACAGTACAGAGATCACTGAAGCAGGAAGTTTAATAAAACAACAAAGAAGATTTATATAGGTCCGGGTTATATGGTGAATGCCCTTTAACGTTTGTAGTTACCGGGTCTGCTCATCCTAGGGGTGCTAGCTCAGGAATGGAAAATTCCTGAGTGGCAGTTCTCCTTCTCAGGGACGGGGCAGCCTCCTGTCCATCAGGATCATCTATCAGGCAGTGTCAAAAGATAGGCCTCCTTATCTCTGAGCTCCACCACTTCCTCAAGGTCCCTTTATTGGACACCTGCTTATAGGGTTCCTAACCTCCAGGTACTAGCTGGAGATCTCCTGATCTACAGCTGATAGAGATCAGTTCTCCTGGAGAAAATGGCAATTGGACTCTATGCCATTGAAGTCCCTCCTCTTCTCAAACCCTGCCCTCCTCAGGCTCGGCCCCAAAAACCTCCCGCCGGTGGCAAAGAGGGTCCTGGCAAACCTACCTGCTTAAGAACTCCTTTCTCCCTCCTCCCTTCCATTGACAGATGATGAGTAATTATTTAATATTTCCGCTCTGTTCCTTTCTCCTTTGAATGCGACTTCTTCTGATAAACCTTCAGAGATTCTCCCCTTTCATCTCATCATTGTTTACCATTTACAGTGTGAAATTATTTTATTTGTTGAGCACCTTGTGTTATTCAAAGTGATGTGGGTTTCCCCTCCCCTACTGTTCACATTTTTTTCTTTGTTAGTTCCTCACTTTACTACAATCAACCCAATCCCTCCTGTTATTAGATCCTGTGGAACCCATAAAAAAGGTTTTGATCTATCTCTTTATATTTTCGTTTTCTTCTTGGGTTAAATTCAGTTCCCCCTCCTGCTTTCATCCGTTGTTTGCTTCCTATTTGGCAATTAGGCAGCTCTTTATGAAACTGAGTCGGGCATTTGCATGACAATTTGTAGGAAATGTGCATTTTCCCCCTTCTTTTTCCTGATTCATCAAGTGCCTTTCTTTACAATAGGCTTCCTGAAGAGGCAGAGGAAGGAAACGTTCGACAATGTATTCTTTTCATCTTCAAAACAACCACACAGACACATCAAAATGAAAGCCCCCTCCCCCAAACACAAAGTCTGGTCTGAGAGAGATCTCTTGAATGGGTATTTTCCCCTGCCTTTCCCAAGGACCTCAAAGCAATGAGCGTGGTTCTCCCTTTACCACAAAATCCTCATAACAACCCTGCAAGGTAGGATAGATTGGGAGAGAGTGAATTGCCCCAGGTCACCTAGCACGGTGTAAGGATGTGTCACTGGCCACCAAGATCAAGTTAATTCATGCCATCGTATTCCCTATTAATATGTATGGATGTGAAAGCTGGACAATGAAGAAAGCTGATAGGAAGAAAGTTGATTCCTCTGAAATGGGGTGTTGGAGGAGAGTGGTATGGATATCCTGGACTGACAAAAAAACAAATCAGTGGGTTATAGAACAAATCAGTGGGTTATAGAACAAATCTAGCCTGAACTGACCTTAGAAGCTAAAATGACTGAACTGAGGCTATCATATTTTGGTCACATTATAAGACAAGAGTCACTAGAAAAGACAGTCATGCTAGGAAAAGTTGAAGGCAGCAGGAAAAGAGGAAGACCCAACAAGAGATGGATTGACTCAATAAAGGAAGCCACAGCCCTCAATTTGCAAGACCTGAGCAAGGCTGTCAAAGATAGGACTTTTTGGACAACATTGATTCATAGGGTCGCCATGAGTCGGAAGCGACTTGACAGCACTTAACAGTCACACACACCCAGCAAGCTTCATGTCAGAGTAGAGAATCATAGAATCATAGATTGGAAGTGGCAACTCAGAGGTTGATCTATTATGCACTAAAGATGCTTAGCCATGGTTGCATATTCTGCTAATTTGTTTGACCATTCAATTACATCTGGGTACTTCTGTGCTTTCCACTTTCTTGCATACTCCACTCTTGCCACTGTCGCCATATACTTAAATAGTTCATTATATATTTTTGGCATATTATGTGGCAAAATATTTAACAACATACTTTTTGGATCTAGCACAACCTTCATTTTCAGTATTCTATGCACTTCATGATGTATCATTATCCAATACTTTTTTGCCTTTTTACAAGTCCATCACATATGGTAGAATGTTGCAATCTAACGGCATTTTGGGTTCCGCTTTGTGCGCATATTGCAAGCAGACTCCTTTTTAAAAGAAAAATTAGCAGGGACCCTCACATGGGAAGGGAAGGAAACACCAGTAATTTATGTTTAAGAACATAAGAAAGGCCATGATGGATCAGACCAAGGCCCATCAAGTCTAGCAGTCTGTTCAAACCAGGTGCCTCTAAGAAGCCCACAACCAAGACAACTACAGCATCATTATCCTGCCTGTGTTCCAATGCACCTAATATGATAGGCATGCTCCTCTGATCCTGGAGAGAATAGGTATGCATCATGAATAGTGTCCATTTTTACTAATATCCCTGAATACCCCTCTCCTCCATGAACATGTCCACTCCCCTCTAAAGCCTTTCCAGTTGGCAGCCGTCACCACATCCTGGGGCAGGGAGTTCCACAATTTAACTATGTGTTGTGTGAAGAAATACTCTTTTTATCTTGGGCTAGTCACAGTTCTCTTGGAGCTCTCTCAGCCCCACCTACCTCACAGGGTGTCTGTTGTGCAGAGGGGAAGGGAAGGTGATTGCAAGCTGGTTTGATTTTTCCTTAAGTGGTAGAGAAAGTCGGCATATAAAAACCAACTTTTCTTCTTCTTCTCCTCCTCCTTCCTTCATTAGGGTTGCCAGGTTCCTCTTTACCACTGGTGGGAGGTTTTTGGGGTGGAGCCTGAAAAGGGCGGGGTTTGGGGAGGGGAGAGACTTCAATGTCATAGAGTCCAATTGCCAAAACGACCATTTTCTCCAGATGAACTGATCTCTATCGGCTGGAGATCAGTTGTAATAGCGGGAGATCTCCAGCCATCACCTGGAGGTTGGCAACCCTATTCTTCATTGAGAAAGTGATACAATCCTTGGCCTTTTCCATGTACTATTTCATGCTCTGTGTATCCATTTTGAAAAGTGGACTGTCATGTTTCACGCTGTCTCTTCTTGTTTGTCCTTTGAAAGATGGAGAACTGATGTTAATCTTCACATCTCTTGTTAGGATAAATATGCATGGTGAGGCCCATTTATAAACAGCAGGCAAAGTTATTCTTAAACACTATGCATTTCAATTAAAAACACTAACATTTTGACAGTATCAAGCACTGCCGTTTTTTTTAAAAAAAATATCGGAGCTGGCAGCCTGCCGGTTCGAACAAGGGCGACGGATGTAAGCAAAATCATCCCGCACCTTTTTCGATTAGCAGGTCCAGGAATAAAAACAACGATTCAGACAAGAAAAAGATAAAATAACGAAAAGCAATCGGGTTACTGATAGTGCTGATCTTTGGAAACGTTAATCCTGGTTCATTTCACAGAATGCCATAAAAGCAGAGAAAATGCAACGGGCAACGCGAATGGCCCGATTTTCCTACTGAGCGGGTTTTCATTAGGAAGCAGAGTTAATAGCATCCTCCCAATTTGATGCTTCAAAATATGCAAGCGCGCCGGCGAGCAGAAAGCATAAACTTTGAAAAACCTGCCCTTTTCAGAGACGTGCACAAGCTTCACCTCTGTATCAATACTCCCCACCACGGCCATTCTTGTGCTGTATCTAGCCTCTGCCATTTACATTCTTTTCGATTCCAATTTACACTGGATTCCTATTTGCTTCTGGGATAGGGTTGCCAACCTCCAGGTACTAGCTGGAGATCTCCTGCTATTACAACTGATCTCCAGCTGACAGGGCTCAGTTCACCTGGAGAAAATGACCGCTTGGGCAATTGGACTCTATGGCATTATGTGTGTGTTAAGTGCCGTCAAGTCACTTCCGATTCATGGTGACCCTATGAATCAAAGTCCTCCAAAATGTCCTATCTTTGACAGCCCTGCTCAGATCTGTGTCTTCCCTTATTGAGTCAATCTATCTCTTGTTGGGTCTTATAGCCCACTGAAATCTCTCCCCTCCCTCAGCCTTTCCTCATAGGGCTTGGTCTCCAGGCTCCTGATCATCCTTGCGGTGTAGTGGTTAAGAGCAGTGGTTTGGAGCGGTGGAGTCTGATCTGGAGAACCGGGTTTGAATCCCCACACCTCCACATGAACGGCAGAGGCTAATCTGGTGAACTGGATTTGTTTCCCCGCTCCTACACACGAAGCCAGCTGGGTGCCCTTGGGAGAGTCACACACTCTCAGCCCCACCTACCTCACAGGGTGTCTGTTGTGGGGAGGGGGAGGGAAGGTGATTGTAAGCCGGTTTGATTCTCCCTTAAGTGGCAGAGAAAGTCGGCATATAAAAACAAACTCTTCTTCTTCTTCCTCTGCACCCACTGGATTCTGTCCACATCGTTTTTGAAGTGGGGCCTCCAGAACTGCACACAATACTCCAGGTGTGGCCTGACCAATGCTGTGTACAGTGGAACTATGACATTTTTCAGTCTGGATTTTTCACCTCTTTTGATGCACCCCAAGATTGCATCAGCTGTTTTTGTAGCTGCTTCACACTGCCTGCTCATATGTCACTGCTCACTGGCTGTGTTCCTTAGCGATGTTGTTTCTGAATGCTGGGAAATGTAGTCCGAGCTGGAGAAAACTACTAAGGTAGGGTTGCCAACTTCCAGGTGGTGAAAGGAGATCTCCTGGCTCTTACAACTGATCTCCAGCCGATTCACCTGGAGAAAATGGCCACTTTGGCAATTGGACTCTATGGCCACTTTGGCAATTGGGCTCTATGGCATTGACGTCCCTCTCCTCCCCAAACCCTGCCCTCCTCAGGCTCCATCCTAAAACCTCCCACCGGTGGCAAAGAGGAACATGGCAACCCTACACTAAGGCCATGGCTTGCTGGGATTTGCAGTAAGCATTGTGAGCTATGAAAGGTTACCTGTCATCTGGGTGGGTTAGCGTAGCTGATGGCTGTTGTCATGAAGGAAAGTGGGCATTGCTGACAGACTGACTCCTTAATGAAGTGGAAACTCAAATTGTGTGATTGTTCAGTCACCGACTTAACACAGTCCTCGACTTCGGCGTAGTTAAACAATTGATGCAATTTAACTTAATAGGCTTTCATTTTATGTAGGCAGTCCAAAAGTGCTATCTCAGTCTGAAAGAGCTGCACCCGTAAACTTGAAAGACAACCCCCCCTTTTTTTCCCAGTTTGCAGCAATTTGTGGTCATGCATCAGACAAGTCCACTTCTTTTCATTATGATAATGGATGTCACTTACGTTGGACTGCTAATAGTGCTATAAAGTATTTGCTGAATTCACCTTTGTAGGATGACTCATTCAAGCCCATCTTCTGAGAACCGCAGTATCAAGGAATAACTGGCAATGACAAACTACAGACAGATCAGCCTCCCAGATTCTATTTTCTCAAACTTCTTTGAGGCCCACCCACAGTAAAACTTGAAGAAGAAAACTGGGTGGCCTGCCTATTCCCAGCTTGGTGACCTTGGGCTAGTCACAGCTCTCTTAGAGCTTTCTCAGTTCTCAACCTCCAAGTACTAGCAGGAGATCTCCCACTATTACAACTGATCTCCAGCCGATAGATCGGTTCACCTGGAGAAAATGGCCACTTTGTCAATTGGACTCCATGGTATTGAAGTACCTCCCTTCCCCAAACCCCACCCTCCTCCGACACCGCCCCAAAAATCTCCAAGTATTTCCCATCCCAGAACTAGCAACCCTACCCACCTACCCCACAGGGTGTCTGTTGTGGGGAGGAGAAGGGATTGTAAGCCAGTTTGAGTCTTCCTTAAGTGGTAAAGAAAGTCGGCATATAAAAACCAGCTCTTCTTCTTCTTCATGATTAGAATTTGCCGCTCATGTGGAGGAGTAGGGAATCAAACCCCACATGAAGTCTGCTGGGTGACTTTGGGCTATTAACTGTTCTCTCTGAACTGTCTCAGCCCCACCCACCTCACAAGGTGTGTGTTGTGGGGAGAGGATGGGAAGGTGATTGTAAGCTGGTTTGAGACTCCTTAAAGGTAGAGAAAAGCAGCGTATAAAAAACAACTTTTCTTCTTCTTCTTCAGTATCAGGCTGCTTTTTGTGTTCATGCGTGGGTGAATGCACACCTGCTTCTTGGGATGTAGAGTAATTTTGTTGGCTTATTGGCTTGATTCAAATTTTGGTGATTCTTTGGGGTTCTCTTAACCTGCACACTGAAAGAGCAGCTATCAAAGACATTCAATCTCTCTGAAAATTCCACAAAAAAACTAGACATCAGCTTTAAACTACAGTTGTTCAAGGGGGTTGAAATGAAAAGTCGCTGTTTACTAATGTGCCGCTCTGATCCTACATCAGTCTTTTGGTATGTTAATGTCTAGAATGCCCATTGATGTTCCTTCCCTGGGTGATAATTGTTAGGATATTATCCCCAGTAACACACTTTTCCTCAGAAGACTGGAGGAATAGTCCCCGTTTACATATCAGGAGACATTGCAATCAATTGGAAAAGTGTGAAATGCTAAAAATGGCAGGCATCGAATTGTTACCTAAAATGCAGAAAGTCCCAGCTTCAATCCTTGTCATAGAATCATGGAGTTGGAAGGGATGCCAGGGTCATCTAGTCCAACCCCCTGCACAATGCAGGAAATTCACAACTACCCCCCCCACACCCCCAGTGACCCATACTCCATGCCCAGAAGATGGCCAAGATGCCTTCCCTCTCAACATCTGTCTAAGGTTATAGAATCAGCATTGCTGACAGATGACCATCTAGCCTTTGCTTAAAACCCCCCAGGGAAGGAGCTCTTACCACCTACCGAGGAAGCCTGTTCTACTGAGGAACCGCTCTAACTGTTAGAAAATTCTTGCTAATGTCTAGATGGAAATTCTTTTGATTTAATTTCAACCCGTTGGTTCTGGTATGACCTTCTGGGGCAACAGAAAACAACTCGGCACCATCCTCCATATGACAGCCCTTCAAGTACTTGAAGATGGTTATCATATCCCCTCTCAGTCATCTCCAGTTAAGAAGATCGGGAAGTAGGTGATGGGAAATACCTCTATGTGATACTCTGGAGAGCAATCTGAGTAGACAATACTGACTTTGATGAACCAATGGAATGATTCAGTGTAAGGCAGGTTCAGGTGTGTTCATGTGCACTAAGCAATTTTTGCTCTCTGTGTGTAAAGCGCTGATGCATGGAGACCCACGTAGTATTTTCAAGACAAGTGGTGAAGCAGAAGTTGTTTGCCATTACATTTCTCTGCAAAGTCTTCAGAGATCTGACGACATTAGGCTATACTATACCATTCCACACCCAACTTTTTCTGCCTCCCCTAGTCATTTGCACCCGCAGGCTCTTGAAGCTCCTTCTGTAGATGTAACCTTGCACATTTGTATGTAGGAAGCCAGCATGGTGTAGTGGTTAAGAGCGAAGGACTGTAATCTGGAGAACCAGGTTTGATTCCCCACTCCTCCACATGAGCAGCAGACTCTAATCTGGAGAATCGGGTTTGACTCCATGCCTTCACATGAGCAGTGGACTCTAATCTGGAGACCTGGGTTTGATTCCCCACTCCTCCACATGAAGCCCGCTGGGTGACCTTGGGCTTGTCACAATTCTCTCGGAACTCTCTCAGCCTCACCTACCACACAAGATGTCAGTTATGGAGAGAGGAAGGGAAGGAGATTGTAAGCCAGTTTGATTCTCCTTAAAAGGTAGAGAAAATCTGCATATAAAAAAACAACTCTACTTCTTCTTCCTCCTGTCACTGTCCTCAACAAAGTGTGAAGCCTTTCCCCTGTTTGAGGAGCCTTCCTCCGTCTTGAGCAAAATGGAGGAAGACTTGAAAAGATTGGAAGAGGGCTACACACACATGAACACACATGAAGCTGCCTTATACTGAATCATACCCTTGGCCCATCAAAGTCAGTATTGCCTACTCAGACCAGTAGCTTAGGGGAGCACAATTTTCACATCCGATTTTGAAACACTTAAAAGAGTAGAGAAAGGCAGAATATGAAAACCAGCTCTTCTTCCTCTTCTTCTTCTTCTGTGACAAGTCCTGGATTCCTTGTTCTGGCCACTTTTCAGTTTCAACAGGATCAAATAGTAAAGAAGTTGGCATGCACTTTCTCTTTCTCCCCTACCACTTTCCCTACCAAAGACTGGATAGTTAGCATTGCATAAGATTTTCTTTTCTGCCTTTCCATTGGCTTGTGGTATTGTCTTAGCTAGGAACCTGCACGGTGAAAGTCACATTATGCTAATGTATTAATATCATGGAAATGTGCCCCCGGTAAACCATATCCCCATGTAAATTTGTTGGTTGTGAACCTATTTTATTCTGCCAGGGCAGGATGTTTGATTTAGGCACAAAGCAAATTAGTCTTCTCATATCTCATTACAATGAACCAACAAAAAGCAGGGAAGTAACAAAGAGGACGTGAAGGCGATTGTTATTACAGGCTTAAAGTCGCCCGGTTCAGGATGTTACACTTGTGCCAAAGGGCACAGAAATCTCTCGGGGGAGACCTCGCAGGGGTTTCTAAGGGCTTTTGATCACATAGTGGGCTACATGGTTGAGCAAAAAGCTTTAGGTTAATCATAACATAATAGGGTTGACCTCAAAAGCATGTAGCCACTTCCCCCCCATGTGATGTAAGATTTCTTACAGATTAACTCTTCATTTCACTTCAAGAAATCCTTTGTTGTAATACATCTGTGAACTTGTTTGTAGCCCATACATTTGTCAATTGTGGGCTTTTTCTCACATCAAATATGTCTATTGTTCTAGTGCCTTTGGTTTCCTAACTTCTCTGTTTGATGGATAGTGTCCAAAAGGGAGAGCAGGGGAACTTGTGGTTCCATACTCACATGAGAACATAAGAAGAGCCCTGCTGGATCAGACCAGTGTTTCATCCATTCAAGCATCCTGTTTCATGTAGTGGCCTGTTCTAGAGGATCTCTATGCCCTGTTCTAGAGCATCTAGAACAGGGCATAGAGACCGAGGCCTTCCCTTGATGCTGCCTTCTGGCTAGGGTTGCCAGGTTCCTCTTCGCCACTGGCAGGAGGTTTTTGGGGCAGAGTTTGAGGAGGGCGGGGTTTGGGGAGGGGAAGGACTTCAATGTTATAGAGTCCGATTGCCAAAGCAGCTATTTTCTCCAGGTGAACTGATCTATATCGGCTGGAGATCAGTTGTAATAGCAGGAGATCTCCAGCTACTACCTGGAACTTGGCAACACTGATGGAGGTGCATTATGTTTATGCTAAGAAACCTGTGTATGTCCTCTTTCTCTTCCTTCAGATCAACCAGAGGTGGGTGGAACATGCAAACCAGGAGAAGTTGTTAGATGATTGCCCCATTCAAGGATGCCTCTGGGACACAGATGGAGGTCAAGACAGGGTTGCCAGCTCTGGGTTGGGAAATTTAAGGAGACCTGAGGGTGTAGCTTAGGGAGCACAGGATTTAGGGAGGGGTTCAGCAGGGTATAACACAAAAACAGCTACAGTATTTTCTCCAGGGAAATTGACTCCTGTCATCTGGAGATCTCCAGGCCCCATTGGGATGTTGGCAACCTTAGGTCAAGATAGATGCAGAAGGTCTAACTGTGTTGGGTTATCTGACCAATCTCTTGTCATTGTCAGAGAATTCCCCGCAGTATGAACCCTCTCTGGTATGTCATCTTAATTCATCAGTAAGGTCTCTGAGATGCATTAATTGACACGGTCTATTAAATGCAATCATCAGCTCACTTCTAACCATTGGAAAAAGGGAAGCTGTAGTTGAGTGACTAATTAGCCAGCCCTCATTAGCCTCCTGTTAATTGCTAAACATAGTCAAATATTTGATTCCAACATGCATACCTTCTCTGTGCCATATATTTTGGGGACATCCATTCCCACACACACACACACACACACACACAAAGGGTAAAATTAGCTTCATATACAGTTCCAAGGGTTCCCAGTGTAAATGCTTAGAATAATAGAATCATAGAGTTGGAAGGGATCCCCCAGGGTCATCTAGTCCAACCCCTACACAATGCAGGAAATTCACAACTACCTCCCCCCCACCCCCAGTGACCCATACTCCATGCCCAGAAGACAGTTAAGATGTCCTCCCTCGCATGATCTGCCTAAGGTCAAAGAATAAGCATTGCTAACAGATGGCCATCTGGCCTCTGCTTAAAAACCTCCAGGGAAGGTTTTACTATTTATTTGATAGAGGTTAAAATGGACTCTGGAACACCATTGGGATTTTGCCATAATTCTTAATAGGTGCCACTATAAATCACTATAAATCAGGTGGTTGAGAGCTAGCATGGTGTAGTGGTTAAGAGTGGTGGTTTGGAATGGTGGACTCTGATCTGGAGAACTGGGTTTGATTTTCCACTCTTCCACATGGTCGGTGGATGCTAATCTGGTGAACTGGATTTGTTTCCCCACTCCTCCACATGAAGCCAGCTGGGTGACCTTGGGCTAGTCACAGCTCTCTTAGAGCTCTCTCGGCCCCACTTCCCTCCCATGGCGTCTGTTGTGGGGAGGGGAAGGGAAGATGATTGTAAGCCAGTTTGATTCTTCCTTAAGTGGTAGAGAAAGTCGAGATATAAAAACCAACTCTTCTTCTTCTTATCTGACAAAGGGAGCATTGGTTCTTGTGGCCCTTTCTTACATGCCCAGGGAAATGCTGATTGCCACTTTGGGGTCAGGAAACAATTTTCCTCCGGGCCAGATTGGCCAGGGATCCTGGAGGATTTTTTTTTTTTGCCATCTTCTGGGCATGCAGTAGGGGTCACTGGGGGGCAGGGGAGGTACTTGTCAATTTCCTGCATTGTGGAGAGGGTTGGACAAGATGGCCCTGGTGGTCCCTTCCAACTCTATGATTCCATGACTCTTGAAAGCATTTACTCCCAAAATCTTGTTGGTCTTTAATGTGCTACCAGACTCGAATCTATCCATAAATCCCTTGCGGCTTGATGGCTCTTACGCATGTACCCTGGGTTCTGTTTCTTCATCATGCCTGAGTGTGATGGAATGTTTGGAAATGGATATATTCTTAAATGAGTCGATATTATTTGTATCCTGTTTCCCTCCATTAGCACACTGCATGAGACATAATAGGTTCTTGTCCCACGAACACAAGAATCATAGAATCATAGAGTTGGAAGGGACCACCAGGACCATCAAGTCCACCCCCCTGCACAATGCAAGAAATTCAAGAAGTAGAAGCCAATGGCACAAAAGTGAAAAGGTGAAGGAAGGACAAACAATTGTCCCTTTCCAAGCGACCCCCTTTTCGTTCCATCTCTGTTCCGAGTATTGGGCGGCCGAAAGGAAATGAAAAGACAAATGATATATAATTTTCTCCCACCTCGGGGATTTCAGATGTTGCAAAAAGACAGCCTGGGGTGACTTTGAAAGCCTTCCCTGGGTTAAAAGGAAAAGCCCCTCTAGGAGGAACCGTCTGATTATTGTAATCGTATGATTTTGACGCGAGAGAAGTGAGGCTGGGGGGAAAAAGTTTGGCATTTCTTTTCCACCGAAAGCATCATTTCAAGAAAGTGCCCCCGACCATCTCCAGAAGCGACAGCTCTCCTCCTCCATACAGTTTTGATTTAAACGCCTACCCTGCTGCTTGTGAGATGCAAGCCAGTCATAGCCAAGACCTGAGCGCAGCTGTTATAACCACAGACGTCAGGACAGTATGCTTAAATATTTCCATTAAGTGCTTTTGAAAAATTTAGGGTTCTATGTGTCTGGGAGTGGGGGGAGGAGAGAAATGAAGGTGATCTAGCAGAGTTATTAGGGTTGCCAGGTCCCTCTTTGCCAATGGCGGGAGGTTTTTGGGGTGGAGCCTGAGGAGGTGTGAGAGTTCCCAACCGAACTGTGCAAACTTCATAAAATCACTTGCTCAGACATTGATGCAGAAACAAGGAGTTTATTAAAGGCTTCAAACAGTATAGGTCAAACACGAGTTAAAGTTGCAAGTGAGCAAGACTCCAAAGCTACGGAATTATATCTCCTACAGGGCATCAAAGTTCACACCTATGTTATGGGAAGCTACAAGATAGATGGGTACAATACAGACATCAATCGACCCCAGAGGGCTTGTTAGGGCTATCTGGCCTCCAAGGCCGAATCTGGCAAGAGGGAGTGAATACAAAGCGCAGTAGGGGAGGCATCTATTAGGGAGGAGGCATTCCAGCCAGGGCCTGACAGATATCGCGCCTGAACCCAGGAAATGCCAAAAGGTGTGAACTGCTTTTACGAGTTCAAAGCGGAGGGGGAGAGCTGGGACCAACAGACAGAGACATGCAGACCCTCACAGGAGGGTGGGGTTTGGGAAGGAGAGGGACTTTGCAACACTGAAGTTTTGGTAACTGGTTCAGTTCATGGATGTTATTCACCCTCAAGTTGTTGTTGTTTTTTGGTCAGTTCCTTCAAAGACCACGCTTGAAGCTGCTGCAGTACTTCACAGCATAGAGGACTTGGCAAATTGGGGTGGTCCATGAGTTATGTCATTAATTGCTATTTACTGTTAGATTGTTAATACATGGTATTCAGGTAGGGTTGCCAGGTCCTTCTTCGCCATCGGCGGGAGGTTTTTGGGGCGGAGCCTGAGGAGGGCAGGGTTTGGGGAGGGGAGGGACTTCAATATCATAGAGTCCAATTGCCAAAATAACCACTTTCTCCAGGGGCACTGATCTCTGTTGGCTGGAGATAGCAGGAGATCTCCAGCTAGTGCCTGGAGGTTGGCAACCTTAATAATGCTGCTGAGGGGTCTTGTTTGTGGGCTTCCTAGAGACACCTGGTTGGCCACTGTGTGAACAGATTGCTGGACTTGATGGACCTTGGTCTGATCCAGCATGGAAGAGCAGTTAAAACTTAGTTAAATAAGTTAGGGCTATTTAACTTAGAAGGAAGACGGTTAAAGGGAGATATGATAGAGGTCTATAAAATTATGCATGAGAGTGGATAGGGAGAAGCATTTCTCCCTCTCTCACAATACTAGAACATGGGATTATCTGCTGAAGCTGGAGGCTGAGAGATTCAAAACAGATAAAAGGAAGTATTTCTTCACACAACACATAGTTAAATTGTGGAACTCCCTGCCCCAGGATGTGGTGATGGCTGCCAACTTGGAAGGCTTGAAGAGGGGAGTGGACATGTTCATGAAGGAGAGGGCTATCCATGGCTACTAGTCGAAATGAATACCAGTCATGATGTGTACCTATTCTCTCCAGGATCAGAGGAGCAGGCATATTACATTAGGTACTGTGGTACACAGGCTGGATGCTGCTGCCGTCATCTTGTTTGTGGGCTTCTAGAGATACCTGGTTGGCGACTGTGTGACCAGACTGCATCCAGCATGGCTTTTCTTATCTTCTTATGTTCTTAATATATTGCAACACATGACAGGTCAACATTCTTAGGCTTGGCCTTCATGCTATGAAAATCTTTCAGTGACAATAGATTTCACATAAAAGAAGGAAAAGAAAGAAACTGATACGGATACAGGTTTACCACACAGGAAAGGCTTCGGTTCATTAAAGACTGTGACCCACAATAGCAGTAAAATGCATACGTTGCACCTGGAAATAAATATCCCTCATTGGGGATATGTTGCGATTCATAACGAAATGGATAAATCATTTATTGCAAGGCATTTGCTGGCTGAAGGGTGGGGGGGAAACGAATCACCCAATGAATCTTGCAGATTGCTTGTTGAACTAAAAATGCACAACCTGCTTCGTCAGCTGTTTGGACAACCGGGCAACAAATGGATGGTCAAACATGGCAGAAAGGATTTGCAAGTGCCAGAGAAGTGAGAAGGCATATGGAAGGTCCTGAATTAGTGTGTGTGGGGGGACTACACACAGGCCAAGCCAGACCTATAATCTCCATGGCAACAGTTATAAAGAAGCTAATTTCTGAGGGTGTCAGGAAGAAGAAGAAGAAGAAGAAGAAAAGAGTTGGTTTTTATACCCCAATTTCCTCTACCTTTAAGTTGACACAAACCGGATTACAATCACCTTCCCTTCTTCTCGCCACAACAGACACCTTGTGAGGTTGGTGGGGCTGAGAGAGCTCTAAGAGAGCTGTGACTAGCCCAAGGTCACTCAGAACGCTTCATGTGTTGGACTGGGGAAACCTACCCAGTTCACCAGATTAGAGTCCATCATACTTAACCACTACAAAACTCTGGCTAGAGTCGAATCCAGCAGCATCTTGTTGGTCTCTAAGGGCTCCTGGACTCATATCTAACATCCAAATTTTAACCTCTGGGGAAGTGGTGAGCTCCCCCTCACTGGCAGTCTTTAAGCAGCGGCTGGAAGAACAGTTGTCAGGGATGCTTTAGTTGATCGTGCATTGAGCAGGGGGTTGAACTAGATGCCTGTATGACCCCTTCCAACTCTATGACTCTATGTTTCTAAGTGAATCCAGTTAAACCAGGAACCTCATGGATGGGTCACGCAAGAAAATTTTCATACTGAAGAAGAGGTTACTTATTTTTCAAGTGTACCTCTTCAGGTGATATATGGGGGCTCATAACTGAATCTTCTTCCAAGAAAATATATGCCTATATATGTCTCTGTGAGGAAGGGTCATGGCATAGTGGTAGAACATCTGATCTGCATGCAGAGGGGCCAAATTTTAACCTCCAACATCTTTACTTAAAAAGGACCAGGTAGCAGCTGTTGTGAACACTTTTGGGGCACTTTTGATGGAGTGGCTCTCAACATGCAATCAAATAGCCATCTTGATAGTCTGCTACAACACAGCGGTTCTTGTGTTGTCCAATGCAGCAGGCTTTCCATGTATTGAAGCCTTCCAGGTATTCAACACCTCCCTTGCATTCTGTTGCTCGAGCAGGGAATAAAATAGAATAAATTAAGAAACTGGCATGCCCGATGAATACAGGATTTTGCATTTAAAGAAAATAAATTATATATGGAGACCCTGGCAAGTATTTGGATGAGAGACCACCAAGGAATACAAGGGGTGTGTCGCAGAGGCAGGCAATGGCAAACCACCTCTGAACATCTCTTGCCCTTGAAAACCCTATGGGGTCGCCATAAGTCAGCTGTCACTTGACATACACTTATTGGTTGGTTGGGATAAACATTTATTAGCCACCTACCTTACGGAACTCAAGGCGTCTTACAATGTACATACAAATAGAACAAAATACATCAAATAGAACACATAAAATACAGGGGGGAATTCAAATTTAGGACTGCCAGTAAATTAATCAAATGTGGTCCTAAATAAAGCCCTCTTCAACTGTCTCCTAAAGATTGAAAGCAAAGGAAGATAAAGGAAAACTAAAGGAAGATTAAGGAAACCCCCATAAAGGCGGATGACAACTGACAGCTGTGTCAGACACCTACTTCTTCTCTCTGTGGCCATATTCTCCGTTAAAAAATGTTCAGATGCTGTGTTTGGAAATACATCAGGTGGATTCCCTGAGCCTGATATAAGGACAGCAGTGTTCATAATTTCTGCCCCCTTCCTACAGACCGTCGCTGAGACAGCTGTTGGTTAGCCCAAAGGAGGCCCAGAGGTACAGAAGCTGGTTGTCAATCAGGCTAAGGCTTTAAGGTTACCCAGAGTGTGGGAAACATCAAACCTCATATTTCAAACTTCACAGCTAGAAGTAGAAGGATCGGCAACTTCTTATCCCACTCCATCTGCTAAGGGTTGTTTCCAGTGTTGCCTGTGAGAGGAACCGCTCTCTTTTTTCCTGAACTGAATGGTGACACGCAAACTATTTCAAATCAAAAATAGTGCTTTCGGTGGGGAAATGTCTCAGGAAATACCCTTCCCAATCCAATGTATAACTACTTTACTGTTCTGCAGATGTATTGCCCGATCAGCAGCGCCTTTGATTCTATTTTTTTTTTAAATGGGTCTCCTTCACAATGCCTACATCATCCAGTCAAGCGGCTACTGTGTAGCAAGCATGATGTTTTCACAATGCTGAAGCACTGTCATGCAGCCAATGAAGTTTAGCTACACGTGATGATAACTGTGAAGCCAATTCTGAGGGAGGGTAAGCTTGCCTGCCCTCATTCAGAATGGGCAATCTGTAAGGTTGCTGATCTCCATGTTGGGGCTGGAGCTCTCCTGGAATTACAACTGATCTGCAGACTACAGAGATCCGGGAATCTGCCCAAAGCCGAGTATGCAAAAAGCCAAATAGATTCAGCTTTTTTGGGTTTTGGCTACTCGCCTTTGCTCAGATGCACAACTCTGTGCTTTCTCCCATTTTTAAAAATTTGACTGGTTTTGTTAGGGACCCAACCCTTTTGATGTAGGGGTCATGTAATTGGAGCCAACTTGGTTTTACCAAACTATCCGTAACCATTCAGGGGAGTGATCTGGATCAGGATAGTCTAGAGGCAGAAGGGTCATTTAAAAGACAGGGCTCACCCAATCCTGTCCAGAGAGATATAGTCTCCAACTAAAAAGCACCAGCTTTAACAGCTGCTGAGCAGGCTTCATTCTGAAGAAGACTGCTCCCCCTCATGGATGAGCAATCTCCTTCACAAGAGCTGCCATGGTCATGACTTTCTTTAAAGTAAATAAATACAGAACTTGTGCTGAAAGGTAAAGTATTGAGCAGAAAACCCTATGGGGTCGCCATAAGTCAGCTTAAGTCATAAGTCATAGTTGCCATAAGTTAGCAACTATGGCTATTGACTTTGGCTGGCTCTGATATCAATCCCCCTGAAAACCTGCTCTCAAACTGAAGGTTGCCCCGAGGAGAGGCTTTGTTTCCCCACACTGTGACCATCTCTTGAAATCAGATTTTTGATGACCATAATAAGGGATGTCATTTGTCACCAAAAGAAATCATTTGTCATTTGTCACCAAAAGAAATATTTTCTGTGCCTTATTTTTCTTGCATTTAAGCACTTTCCTCAGTTTGGAAGCTAATTTCCATGGACATCATGCTATGCACCCCAGATACGAAGGGAGCCCCCAGACTTTGAGGCATCATCCTGCCAATCAGGTCTTTCTGCCAGTCTTAAGCAACACTGAACTTTTGAACCTGAAAACTGATGGATAGCTCGGCTCGCAAATGCCTGGAAGATGGGGGTGACTCCTTTGCGGGCCCATAAAATTGGACCCCCTGTCCCAACATTCAAGCTTTGGTGTCCATCTAAGGAGAGTCTCTTGCGGCTACACTGCAAATTTAGGGACTCTGCCTCAAAAAATGCCCGCACAGTAGCTTCAAAAAAATCCCCATAGACTATAATGGACCTGAATTGTTTTTCAGTAAACCCAGAAATAAAGCCAAAATATCTTTTTTCCAGTATGGATATTTGGTTTATTCCAGATTTACTGAAAAGAAATTGGGCCCAATAAACCCAAACCTGAAATCCTCCCCCCCCACACATTTTTTTTTTTGGCATGGCCCTATTGACTTTGATGGACCAAGGGTCTGATTCAGTATAAGGCAGCTTCATGTGTTCATGTGACGTCTGGAGATGGCTTGCCTCTGTGTGGGCGGAGAGACCTCTGAGAGAACTGTGACCGGCCCAATGTCACCTGGCAGGCTTAAGGTGGGGGAATGGGGAAATCGAACCTGGCTCTCCAGATTAGAGTCCGCCACTCTTAACCACTACACCACACTGGTTTATTCTAACAGTAGCCTAGTTTGTTCCCCCATGATCCCAGCCCACCCACCAGATTTGTTTCCCCCTGCTGGCAGGCAGGCAGTGCTGCAGAGACTGGAAGGGACAGTGGCAAAGGCTCTGATTCTACTCCCTGCTGTAGTAATCTGCTCATTTTGCAGACTAGGAGGGCAGAGTTCAGAAACTGTGGGGTCCCTTTTACAATAGGTTTCCCAACCACTTTGCTTTATAGAGGACTAAGGGGAAGATTTCGCTTGCACAGGCTGGAGCCAAACAGCTGCAGATACTGTAGGAGAGACATAGGCAGAGGGCCAGGATGAATTCCCTCTCGTACCTCTCCTGACAACAGGCAGCTCATCTGCCCTGCTGACTTGGGGGAACAGAAGCAGAGGCTTAATGCTTCCTTCCTCCAATATCGCCGAAAAGCAAACACACATACAGAGGAGCATGAGAGAGATATGACTGCTGATGAAGAATCAGAATGCTGCTGGTACAGTGGTTAAGAGCAGCAGACACTAATCTGGTTAATCGAGTTCGATTCCCCACTCCTCTCCACATGAAGCCTGCTGGATGACCTAGGGCCAGTCACAGTTCTCTCAGAACTCTCTCAGCCCCACCTACCTCACAAGATGCCTGTTGTGGAGAGAGGAGGGGATTCTGATTGTAAGCTGCTTTGAAACTCCTTAAGACAGAGAAAAGCAGGGCATAAAAGCCAACTCTTCTTCTATTGTTGATTTCCAACATAGGGATTTAAGAACGTATGGTTGGTTGCAACTTTCAGTTCATGTCTGGTTACCCTCCACCATGCTAATAGGGTGCATGGTTCCATTGATAAAATACTGCCCTCACCCCAAAGAAGCAAGGTCGATGTGATTCTGTATATGGTTGTGTCAAAATTCTTTTTGTGCCTAAAGTTTCCCTTCTCTTAGCAGACTCCTCTCGGGAGATAACCACTCAAGTAGCCAAATTTTGCCTCTGGTCTAGTGGGATTCGTAAACGACTGATTGAGAACCTTTCCCCATAGAAGATCTTTCCTCCTATTCTTCAGATCATCTCTTCCAGAATCATCAAATTTTATTATTTAATTTTATTATTTTAACCTAACTTAGTTTTTTAATTCAAAGCTGATATTGTACCGAAATTAAACTTGATTGAAAATTCTTTTTGTGCAATGTTCTATCAAGGTAGTGAACATGTATGTGCATCCATGAAATACCATCCAAAACTAATATTCCTGCATGCATACTTATAATCTTAGGAATTTTACAGCATTTAATCAATGGATACAAGCATGAGTAAGTATTCATGGATACAAGTGAGCTGAAGGAACTGGTAAACTGAACGTGGTCTGGATTCATAACTTGTTTTAGAAATGCTCCTAGACAAACCAGAGTAGATAATGAATGGAGCTCAGTACAGGCAGAAATTCTGGAAGAACAATGGAAAAGGATGGGAAGGGGACTTTTTTTATCCCTACTGATATATCACACTGCCGGTGAAATCATTTAATAAGGAAACATTGATACCCCCATAATGAATTTATTCCGTGAGATTGTATCTCCCCCAAACCACCTTAAACAAGAAGATCTGTTTCTTTCCTCTGGTGCATGGAGACCAAATAAATTATGTTTTTGCTAATGGATTTTGCCATATTGTCTCAAGCTTGGGTAAATTAACGCAAGAGAGTAAACCCCAGAGAAAAGATGATTGGTGGTTGATTTTATTAGCTTGTGGAGATGATATCATGCAGAGGCAACGGTTTCTAGGGGAGAATTGATCCACTTAATTTATACATTTTCCCCCTACAAAACATGAGAAATGTCATATAGATCATGGTTTTAATTCAGAGGGTAATAACCGTATGTAGGAACCAGCTGTCCACGTTTCCCCTATGTAGGGTTTTCTTTTTTGAAAGTCTTTATGGAGTGTGTATTTTTATAGAAGGGGACGAAGAACTTGCATGCATAAAATAGATTTCTGGGACTGTGGGAAAGGGGAGCTGTAGCCGGCATCTGATTTTGATGAAAAATCTCTGTGGATTTTGTAAGTGTCTGGGGAATCCAGCTGTCAATCTTTATTTTCTAGAGAGCATATCAAATTCAGCTTTAATAATGGGGTGCCCATCAAGAGTGTATCAGATTTCAAGGAGATCCTTTCGAAAGATGGGTTGTTTATATCAAATACAGGCTTCAGCGAGGATTGTTATATCGGCCAACATTTGATTGGTCCAACCAGCTGAAAGTCAGTGACTGGTGAAAAGCAGGGTTTTAGCTGGGAGGTACCACAGGATTTGGTGATGGCCGTCAACTTGGAACCCTTTAAAAGAGGAGTGGGCAAATTCATTGAGGATGGGGCTATCAATGGCTTCAAGCCATGATGGATATCTCCGACCTCCAGTACCAGAGGCAGTATACCTCTTTATATCAGTTGCTGGGGCGCATGGGTGGGAGAATGCTGTTGCAGTCATGCTGCTAGTCTTCCTAGAGACAACTGGTTGGCCACTGTGTGAACAGAAGGCTGGATTGATGGACCCTTAGTTGAATCCAGCATGGCTCTTCTTATATCCTTATGTTATAACAGAGGTCTATAAAATCATGCATGGTATGGACAGGGAGAAGCTTTTCTCCCTCATAATATCAGAGCTCAGGGTCATCTGCTGAAGCTAAAGGGTGAGAGATTCAAAACAGATAAAAGGAAGTTTTTCTTCACACAATGCATAGTTACATTGTGGAATGCCCTGCCCCAAGATGTGGTGATAGCTGCCAATTTGGAAGGCTTTAAGAGGGGAGTGGACATGTTCATAGAGGAGAGGGCTATCCATGGTTACTAGTCAAAATGAATACTAGTCATAATGCGTACCTATTCTCTCCAGGATCAGAGGAGCATGCTTATTATATTAGGTACTATGGAACACAGGCAGGATGCTGCTGCAGTCATCTTGTTTGTGGGCTTCCTAGAGGCACCTGGTTGGCCACTGTGTGAACAGACTGCTGGACTTGATGGGCTTTGGTCTGATCCAGCATGGCTTTTCTTATCTTCTTATGTGTCTATGAAGAGAATCTGGTAATGCTGATAATGACAGAGTGACAGTGGAGGAACTGGCTAATTGATAAGAAGAAATGCATGGTTAAAGGATGGAAAGGACCGTGGCTCAGTGGTAGAGACTCAGCTTTGCAGGAGGAAGGCTCCAAGTTCAATCCCTTGTATTTCCAGTTAAAAGAATCAGGTCTCAGGCAATGTGAAAGAATACTGGAGACCCTGAAGAACTGCTGCCAGTGGACAATACTGCTTTTGATGGGTTAACGCTCTGAGTCAGTATAAGGTAACTTCATGTGCTCAAGCTTGGAGACAATTCTAAATTTCACATCTTTGCTTCTTCTGACTTGAAAAACCCTGTTTTAATTTTGCATCTCTTTTATGGGAATCACACCCATGATTCTTCCTTACTGTATTCTATAGCTTCTAAGATAGGCAGTGCATGCCTGTCTTAGTTACAATAACGAACCAGGTATGGCTACATCACACAGATGTGTGATGGCGGTGTGCAATATCTCTAGTATCAAAGGAGCATGCCTATTATATCAGGTGCTGTGGAACATAGGCAGGGTAATGCTGCTGCAGTTGTCTTGTTTATGAGCTTCCTAGAGGCACCTGGCCACTGTGTGAACAGACTGCTGGACTTGATGGACCTTGGTCTGATCCAGCATGGCCTTTCTTATGTTCTTAATACCTGAATTCATAATACCAGAACGTGGGGTCATCTGCTGAAGCTGGAGGGTGAGAGATTCAAAACCGATAAAAGGAAGTCTTTCTTCACACAATAGTTAAATTGTGGAACTCCCTGCCCCAGGATGTGGTGATGGTTGCCAACTTGGAAGGCTTGACGAGGGGAGTGGACATGTTCATGAAGGAGAGGGCTATCCATGGCTACTAGTCAAAATGGATATAAGTCATGATGCATACCTACTTTCTCCAGGAGTATGCCTGCTATATTAGGTGCTATGGAACAGAGGCAGGACAATGCTGCTGCAGTTGTCTTGTTTGTGGGCTTCCTAGAGGCACCTGGTTGGCCACTGTGTGAACAGACTGCTGGACTTGATGGGTCTTGGTCTGATCCAGCAGGGCTTTTCTTAGGTTCTTACGTTCTTAAGATATCTATGAATTATCTGTGCATTGGGGGGAGCTGAATTCTGCAGCTGCCAACTGACCTGCCTTTTAAACAATTAACCATGTGACTAACCAATGGCATGTATCTCTGTATTGCCAAAACGCTTCACAAACTGGTGGCTACCAAGAGCTGAAGTTCCATTAAACTAAACTTCCAGAGTTGTTCACAGTTCTGAGAAGGTGGCAGAATGTCTGGCACCCAGGTAACAACAACAACAATAATAACTTATATTAAATCCTTCCCTCCGCCGGCAACGCTGGACTCAGAACAGCTCTCATCATGATTAAAATGCATCCAATAAACTACATAATGCATATGATAAAAATACATTTAATCCCCGCAACGCTGAAATTTTACTCAATAGACAATTCAAGGCGCCAGCATAATTCCCCGCAAGGAGAGATGTTTCTGCAGTACGTACTACTAAACTCATATCACAGGGGGAGAGATTAGGGTTGCCAGGTTCCCCCTCTCCTCCGGCAGGAAGCTTTTGGGGCAGAGCTGAGGGGATTGTGTGTGCATCACTTCCACTTTACACCTGGAAGTGCCGCATCGCAAGGGACCTTTTACCACTCAAACTCACAGTTTGAGTGGTAAAAGGCACCTTGCGATGCAGCGCTTCCAGGTGTAAACCGGAAGGGATGTGTCGTGGTGTGCAGGCACCATGCGTGCAGGCACGCATGGACGTTTGCCCGCCGACCCTCAGGTGGATTAGCGGGGGGTTGCCTGCCACCACCGGGCACTTGGCAACCCTAGGAGAGATGGACAAATTAATAATTTAAGAAGGAGCTGACCAAGAGAGGAAAGGCATAAAGAACAGATGGGGGAATGGGGAGGAGAGTTGGGAAGGGAGGCCAGCATTTAGAAAATACTGTTGCTGCCCTCAACCATAGGCCTGGCAGAATGTCTCCATCAGGGCCCAGGTCTCACAGGACAGAGAGTTCCACCAGGCTGGGGCCATGGCCAAGAAGGCCCTGGCCCTGGTCGAGGACAGCTGGACACTTTGGAGGCCAGGGACCTCTACGGGATTAGTATTTGCCGATCATAAGGCTCTCAGGGGGTTGTACAGGGAGAGGCGGTCCTGGAAATAAAATGAGACAAATTAATAGCCGCATAGACGTGCAGGTAATATAAGTTTTAACTACAAGCTGCAATTTCTGTCCCCAGGGGGAGGCGAAAGGAATAAATCCAATTTCCACTCCAGCAACTTATTTTTTGAATGTTCTGAGTCATTACTTATAAAACCCTGCTCTGTCCATGTGTGCACAAATACACTTGAGCTGGTTTTAATTAAAAAACAACCTTAATAGCTGGCTTATGCTGTTGAAAAAAATAATTGGTTTTGCAGCAGGATATTTATGCAGTAAATGTCCTCCTTTTATGAAAATGCCCGGCTCAACTGTGCTGCTACCAAGTTAACTCGATCCTGTGAGCTGCTATCGTTTTTCCAGGGCAGAGGAGAGCGACGAGGATGACCCGGGTCCTGGAGACCGAGCAATAGAGGAAAGGCTGAGGGACTTGGGAATGTTCAGTCTGGAGAAGAGGGGGTTGAGGGGGGACATATTTGAAGGGCTGTCACTTGGAGGAGGGCAGGGAGCTGTTCCTGTTGGCAGCAGAAGACAGGACTTGCAATAATGGGTTTAAATTGCAGACAGAGAGGTACTGGCTGGACATTAGGAAGACATTTTTTACAGTTTAGAGTTGTTCGACAGGAGAATCTGCTGCCTAGAGAGATGGTGAGCTCCCCCTCACTGGCAGATATGATAATGATAGATTGATAATGATAGAATTATTTGCCAGTACAGTTTTGCTGCTGCAAGAATTGTGATAGCTAAAGTTTGGAAGCAAGCGAATAAACCTTCAATTAATATCTGGAGAGAGAAATTATGGACGTATATGAGGATGGCCAAATTAACAGATTTCCTACATGGAAAAGATATGGAAAAGTTTAAACAAACTTGGTCAAAGGCCGCCTCATATTGGGATAAGTTGGCAAAAATGGACTTTATGGTTATAATTAACGAGTTATAGAAATTAGAGTAATTTTATACCTTTGTATCTTTTAAAAAATAAAAACTGATTAGACACCGCTACAGAAGTCGGCTGAAGGGTCACTGTTATTGGTGGGTGGAGGGGGAAGGGGTATCTCTTTTTTGAATATTACAGTTTTTATAATTAAGATTGTAATAAGTACGGTATATGGATACTCTTCCGAGTTTGTATTTTGTGTTACTTATTGATATTTTTTGTATTGTTTTTGTTTATATTTTTCTGTATGTTAATTTTTTCTGTTTTTTTATGTTAAAAATAATAATAAAAATTTAAAAAATAATAATAATAAAAAGAAAGAAATGGCTAGACAAACACTTGTCAGGGATGCTCTAGGCTGAGGCTGTATTGAGCAGGGGGTTGGACTAGATGGCCTCTATGGGCCCTTCCAACTCTATGTTTCTATGTTTCTACGATCCTCTCAATACATGACATTGCCATTTTGTCTAAAATGGGTATGTATGTATGTGCCATCAAGTTGCAATCAGCTTATGATGTCCCCAACAAGGACATTTCCAAGGCAAATGAGAAGCTGAGGTAGTTTGCCATTGCCTTCCTCTGCAGAATATTCCTTGGTGGTCTCCCATTCAAATACCAACCCTGCTTCACTTCAAAGATCAGATGAGGCTGGGCTATACCACTCCATATCCCATCTGAAATGGGCACTACATTTATTTTTAGCAGCGTGTTTCCTGTTTCAGAGGTGACTGAACATTTCAGGAGGATTGTGGATAGCATATGCTGCCAGCCCATGGAGTTGGAAACCCCCAAATGTAAGATCTGAAAAACACAACAACCTTATTTGTGACAGCCAGTGTGGTGTAGTGGTTAAGAGTGGTGGTTTGGAGCAGTGGACTCTGATCTGGAGAACCGGGTTTCTACGATCCTTCTACGATTCCCCACTCCTCCACATGAACAGTGGATGCTAATCTGGTGAACTGGATTTGTTTTCCCACTCCTACACATAAAGCCAGCTGGGTGACTTTGGGCTAGTCACAGCTCACTTCGAGTTCTCTCAGCCCCACCTACCTCACGGGGTGTCTGTTGTGGGGAGGAGAAGGGAAGGGAAGGTGATTGTAAGCCAGTTTGAGTCTTCCTTCAGTGGTAGAGAAAGTCGGCATGTTAAAACCAACTCTTCTTCTTCTTCTTCTTCCTCTTTCTCTTCCTCTTCCTCTTCTTCTTCCTTATGTTGATCTGGGTACAGAAATTTCTCACTGGTGACCCGATTGCCTACTCATTGCAATTCAATTCTAAAAAAATAAAAATGTACTGCCAAATACTGGCCAAACAGATTGCACCAATGTAGATGGCTCCATTATAATTGAAATGCCTTTTGGCTTCATTTACTCCTGCACATGTCCTTTACAATCTTTAGCATTTTGCTTTTTTAACTCAGTGCTCACTTGTTATTCCTGGGTGATCTGCTTGCTGGAACTTTAGTTTATTAGTGTGATAAATTAATTAGCATCATATTCTGTTCACTACACATGCTGGCCTCTTTCCCTTGCAACAGCTCATCTGTTTTATCCATTTGGGTGGTAGAGGAGAAGATCCAGGAAGCTTGCTGAATATGTTGACCTACGTAATAGGCCGCTAATAAATGTTTTAAAGAAATAAATAATATTATCTCAATGGCAGCCATGAGGAGTAAGTCCTGTTGAGAAAATTTATTGGCCAAAGCATGGTAGGGATTTCAACCCAGGTCTCTCGTAGGTTGTTCATGCATGGGTACTTTCACTCACATTGGCCCTCATTCTGAATCGGTTGTTCTTTGGAGTTGTGGATGAGTTTTCCATCCATTAGAGATGACCTCGTGCCCTGCCCTCACAGTCTCCGGGTCTTCCCATTCCTCTGTTAACCTGACTCTTCCATCTTCCCTGAGCAAAGCCTGGGTGAAATCCCCATGCAGAAGGGCAAAGTGCGAGACATGCAAACTTGGTTTTGTTCACAGCCAGTTACAAAGCAGCTTGCTCAGAGGCAGGGATTCAAATGCTTCCTGCTCCCTGCTTCCTTGAAGCTCTTTCTGAGCACAAGAAAGGTTTTTTAAAACCGAGGCTTGGATTTCTCCCCCCACCCTTTCAGATTGCTCCGTTTCCCCCCCCCTTAAAATGCTTTTTGATGTGGCAGTTGGGTTTGGGGGGGGGATTTCTCTCACAGTAAGCACTACAAGTAAGCCAATTACAAAGCAGCATTTAAAGGGGATGGGGATTCGATTTGAGCTTGGAGACATAGATTCCCAACAGGAATGTGTGGGTCCACCCAGCAACAAACCTCAGGTAAAACTCCCATGCATAAATGACCCTAGTAAACCCTCTACTATACTATAGATGTTCTGCAATATTGCCTCTAGCATCAAACCACTAGGAAAAGTGGATGGTTTAATTTTGACACAGCAAAAGAAAAGTGGCAGAAGATCCATTAGCTGGGAGATGAATCAAACCTCATGTTCAAATGTGTTTGATCTCCTTAATGCACTACATGTGTTCATTTAGATCGCCGGTGAGAAAATAACGGCCTAAATGGGAATTAGCTTCCTGGCTATTGTCCAAGTGATATTCTTCTGGCTGAGATTTTTTTAAATATAATTAGTTGACTCAAGTCATCCAGCTGGATTGCAGAGTTTTTAAATTCCTGCTGCCTCCTAACTCAGCTGTGAAAAAGAAGTGAGTTATTATCTATCGCATCGCAGTGATGTGTCGTCACAGAAATGTCAAGTTGTGGACTCTGTCAATTGCTTCTCCTTCCCTTTATCTTTAATACCAACAAAGAAAACACACTCTTGAAAGCTCTGGCATTTCTCCCTAGCTCATTCCTCCAGGAAAATAATTTACTGCCACTCTAAGAAAACATTTATTTCTCTTAAACATTTACTCTG
This sequence comes from Euleptes europaea, assembly GCF_029931775.1. Classification (NCBI taxonomy): domain Eukaryota; kingdom Metazoa; phylum Chordata; class Lepidosauria; order Squamata; family Sphaerodactylidae; genus Euleptes; species Euleptes europaea. Next base: position 8,315,053 of record NC_079319.1, on the reverse strand, counting down.
GTTGCTTATCATTATCTCAGTGTTGGACTTCAAACCCTTATTTTAAGAGCTACATACCCCCAGCCCCTGTAGGGCTGCCATGCCAGGCCTTGCAACGAGCAGGAGGGTTTGGGATAGGGTGTGAGGGGGTATCGCCTAGAGTTGCCAACCTCCAGGTACTAGCTGGAGATCTCCTGCTATTACAACTGATCTCCAACTGATAGAGACCAGTTCCCCTGGAGAAAATGGCCACTTTGGCAATTGGACTCAGTGGCATTGAAGTCCCTCCCCTCCCCAAACCCCGCCCTCCTCAGGCTCTGCTCCAAAAACCTCCCAGCGGTGGCAAAAGAGGGACCCTGCAACCCTAGCATTGCCATGGGTATGATGATGCCACTTCCAGGGTGAACCTGGAAGGGCCAGTGGGGCACAGAAGTAATTGTTGGAAACTCTATGGTAAAAAAGGAGTTCTATCAGAGCAGGGAAGGATAGTGTTCAGTCACAAACAGGATAGATAGAATATGACATAGGATTGGTAAAAATGTTCGAACTCAAACATTAATGGTTTCCGGCATGACGTGGTAATGTAGCCTCCAAGAAGTACGTGGCTTACCCCATTAGGGGCACAGCCAGCATTGTGCAGAGGTTAGACACATAGAAAGTATCCCTGTTGCGAACCAACATGATGCAACTAGAGGGACATGTCTCCAAGCTACAAGAACGACACTGGGGAGGTCCCTTAAGTGCATAAGAAAAATGCAGTAAGGCAAAGAAGTTAAAAAAGAACACAGATACATTTATAGGTTCATGTGGAGGAACAGATGAAGAACTGAAACGGACGTCTTCTTCTTCTCCGACCTAGGGATACCTACCTGTGATCCCTGTGAACACATAAACGAAAAGGAAGAGTTTATTACATTATTACTGGATATACTGATTCCGTATATACACCTTTGTGTGTACTTGTTGTTGTGACTATTTGTGTAATGAACACTTGTGTGTGTGTGTGTGTGTATATATATATAAATGTATATATATATATATACATTTACCTTCTTGTTAACAAAGTTCAATTTATTTGTTAATCATTGGTTTGGATTGCCTTTCTGTGCAAGTTCTGGTAGAGCCTCCAGGTACTAACTGGAGATCTCCTGCTCTTACAGCTGATTTCCAGCCGATAGAGATCAGTTCCCCTGGAGAAAAATGGCCGCTTTGGAAACTGAACTCTATGGCATTAAAGTCCCTCCCCTCCCCAAACCCCACATTCCTTAGACTTTGCCCCAAAAACCTCCCACCGGTGCTAAAGAGGGACCTGGCAACCCTAATTATCACCTTCTCTAAGGGCTTTGTCTTTCAAACTGCAGGCTGCAGTCTGGCGAATATGTTGTCCAATTTGTTGGAACTGAATCCAGGGGACGAGAAGAATCCAGCACCTTGGTGAACTTGAGAAGTGGCAATGAACTCACCGCAACCATTTTTAAGCAAGAACCAGTTGTTTAATTGAACTGGGAGTGACTGTGTTTACAATTTCCTGTTTCATTATTTTGCTGTCAAGTCACAGCTGACTTATGGCGACTCCATAGGCTTTTCAAGGCAAGAGATGCTCAGAGGTGGTTTGCCATTGCCTGCCTCCACATCACAACCATGGTATTCCTTGGAGGTCTCTCATTCAAATACTAGCCAGGGCTGAGCCTGCTTAGCTTTGAGATCTGACAAGATCAGGCTATGATTATGTGTTAGTGATATCAGTTTTGAGATGTGGAATGGTATAGTATAGGCCAGCGGTTCCCAAACTGTGCTCCACGGAGCACTTGGTGCTCCACGAAACATCTCCCAGTGCTCCGTGAAGAGATTGGAAAGAAAAATACTACTGTCATTTGGTTTAGTATATAGGTTCTAAGTGAAAATTAGTGCTCCGTGATGAATTTATCTCCTAAAAAGTGCTCCATGACTCAGAAAGTTTGGGAACTGCTGGTATAGACCAATCTTGTCAGATCTCAGAAGCTAAGCTGGACTGGTACATGGAAGGGAGACCTCCAAGGAAGACTCTGCAGAGAGAGGCAATGGCAAACCACCTCTGTTTAATCACTTGCTTTGAAAACCCCACTAGGGGTTGCTATAATTTGGATGTTACTTGATGGCACTTTAAACACACACACACATCAGTTTTGGTGCAATGTTCTGTATGGTGGACAGGTTTAAATTAATTTGACTCATGTGTTCCTGAATTAGCTCCATGGAGCCCACATAGGCAGAGGATATAGCAGCACAAATAGCATAAGAACATGAGAAGACAAGAAAAGCCATGCTGGATCAGACCAAGATCCATCAGGTCCAGCAATCTGTTCACACAGTGGCCAACCAAGTGCCTCTAGGAAGCCCACAAACAAAATGACTGCAGCAAGATTATCCTGCCTGTGTTTCAAATTACATAATATAACAGGAATGCTCCTCTGATCCTGGAGAGAATAGGCACGCATCAGGACTAGTATCCATTTTTACTAGTAGCCATGAATAGAAGAAGAAGCAGAAGAAGCAGCAGCAGCAGCAGCAGCAGAAGAAGAAGAAGAAGAAGAAGAGCTGGTTTTTATATGCTGACTTTCTCTACCACTTAAGGAAGAATCAAACCAGCTTGCAATCACCTTCCCTTCTCCTCCCCAGAACAGACACCCCATGAGGGCTGAGAGAGTGTGACTAGCCCAAGGTCACCCAGCTGGCTTCATGTATAGGAGTGGGGAAACAAATCCTGTGCACCAGATTAGCCTCCGCCGCTCATGTGGAGGAATGGGGAATCAAACCCAGTTCTCCATATCAGAGTCCTTTGCTCCAAACCACCTCTCTTAACCACTACACCATGCTGGCTCTCTTCTCCATGAACAGCCCTCTCCTCCATGAACATGTCCACTCCCTTCTTCAAGTCTTCCACGTTGGCAGCCGTCACCACATCCTGGGGAAGGGAGTTCCACAATTTAACTATGTATTGCGTGAAGAAAAATGTCCTTTTATCTATTTTGAGTCTCTCATGGAGGCATGGGCTCCAGCTTCAGCAGATGACCCCATATTCTGGTATGATGAGAGAGGGAGAAAAGCTTCTCCCTGTCCACTCTTTAGATATCATGCATCATTTTATAGATCTCTATCATGTCTTCCCTTAACCGCCTCCTTTCTAAGCTAAACAAGCTAAAATCTCCTGCAAATCTCCGGTCTAGCTCCCAGAAATCTTGATGGGCCTTGGTCTGATCCAGCAGGGCCTTTCTTATGTTCATTTGTGTCCAATGGAAACCAGTGGTCATAACACACAACATACAGGGTAATCAATCTGGTACAAGTTGTTGGGCTATTTGGCCCACTGTGTGCTGCTGTAAAGGGCTCTATTTCCAGCTGAGGATTTGGCCTTGATTTTTTAAAAGATATATATGTATATATATATTTTTTAAGCAACATAATTACAACTCGTGGTTTTACTGAGTATTCAAGCATCCATTCATTCTGATGAAAAGAAAATGAAGGGGAAAAAAAGAAAACCTATTCATTCCCTGTATATAACCCACCAGGATCATATTCAAATGTTTAATGAGTTGAGTAATTGGGCCTTCTTTCCTGCACACCGGCAAAATGCCCTTCTCTGCAATTAAAATGGCATCAGACGAAGAAATCTGAACCTCCTGCGCCACTCGCCTCGTACGAGCCAGTGATGTGTGAGAAAGGTCAATCATGTAAAAGAAATGAAACAGGTTCTGCAGGGAGGACTGAACTCAAATGAATGCCGAGTCTCCCTCCGAACAGCAAAGGTGATGAAAAGTTCAGCCAAAGTGAGACACGCGGGAAGAGGGTGCTCATTAATATCTGTCAAACTGGTTCGGAAACACAACGCACATTCATAAGGCATTCATGAGACAGAGATTACAGCTTGTCTCACCTAGACTTAGGGCTGCCAACCTAAGTAATGTCTAAGTAGTTGCCCAAATCCATTCTTCTCTGGTTCTGGCCTGCAGAAGTGATCTCCAGGATTTTACCAGCCTGGGTCAACGACCACTTGCCAATATTTTTAGCTAGAGACCCGACAGTAGCATTCAGCCACCTAACCATTGAAGACAGCGACGGTTATGTAGATGACTGGTCTCCCTTGCTCCCTCCTTCCTTGTTTCCCTTCCCCTTTCTCCCCTTTCCCATCCTTCTTGTCCTTTCCCTTCTTTTCGACCTGTCTCCATATTGACATTGTCATTCTTGTTAGGGTTGCCAACCTCCAAATACTAGCTGGAGATCTCCTGCTATTACCACTGATTTCCAGCTGATAGAGATCAGTTCCCCTGGATAAAATGGCCGTGTTGGCAATTGGACTCTATGGCATTGAAGTCCCTCCCCTCCCCAAACCCTGCCCTCCTCAGGCTCCACCATAAAAACCTTCCCCCAGTGGCAAAGAGCAAGCTCGGTACTCATTTTACCGACCTCGAAGGCTGAGTCAACCTTGAGATGGCTACCTAAAATCAACTTCGTACCAATAGATACAATTAATATGATAACTGACAGTTGGATCTGGGGAAGAGATGCTCAATGGTAGAACATCTGCTCAACATACAGGAGGTCCCAGGTTCAATCCCAGCATCACTAGTTAAAAGGATCAGTTAGAAGGTGGTGTGAAAGACCTCCACCTGAAACCCTGGAGGACTACTGTCAATCTGAAGAGACTGTACTGACCTCGATAGAGCAATGGTCTGATTCAGTGTTAAGATGGCTTCATATGTTCTCGTGTTCATGTATAAGAAGTATCCAACAAAAATAATGAGAATGGGCCACTTGAGGACAGGGGAAAGATGTCGTTCAAAGATGTGTTCTATTGGTTAGCAGCTCACAGCCAACTGTGTGCATGTGATATGTAATCACTAATTTTTAATGCATCAATGTCAATGCATGATTGAAAGTAGTCAAAATGTGTTAACAAGATATACACATAAATTTAGCAGATTCCTCAGAGAATGTATGAGTACTGGTAATCTTGTAAGGTGTTACAAATCTATAAGAAAATCAGTCAGTGAAGAATTTTAGTCCAATTATGCGGTGCAGCTAAGTGACATTACAGATTATTGTTGCATGAAGTCATTGTGAAAATAAATAAATAAATATGAGAGTTCTGAATATAAAATTAACTTCTTTGTTGACATAGCTTCACTTCTCATGAAGCTGCTGGGGTGTGAGATGAATTATGGACTAGTGCAAAAAGTAGAAGAAGAAGGGTTGGTTTTTATACGCTGATTTTCTTTACCTTTTAAGGAGAATCAAACTGGCTTACAATCTCCTTCCCTTCCTCTCCCCACAACAGACACCTTGTGAGGTAGGTGGGGCTGAGAGAGCTTGAAGAGTACTGTGACTAGCCCAAGGCCACCCAGCTGGCTTCATGCCTAGGAGTGGGGAACCCAACCTGGTTCACCAGATTAGAGTCGGCAGCTTTTAACCACTACACATGTGGTGCCAGCATGGTGTAGTGGTTAAGAGCGGTGGTTTGGAGCAGTGGGCTCTGATCTGGAGAACCGAGTTTGATTCCCCACTCCTCCACATGAGCGGTGGAGGCGAATCTGGTGAGCTGGATTTGTTTCCCTGCTCCTACACATGAAGTCAGCTGGGTGACCTTGGGCTAATGGGATTCTCTGAGTCCCACCTACCTCACAGGGTGTCTGTTGTGGGGAGGGGAAGGGAAGGTGATTGTAAGCTGGTTTGATTCTTCCTTAAGTGGCAGAGAAAGTCAAGATATAATAACCAGCTCTTCTTCTTTTCATTAGCTGCATACGTGTGTGGTTGTGTGCATTAATAAAAGATGAAATGGATGCAACAGCTCTTTAACAATATTATTATGCAGGGGTCTGATAGCACCTTGCATACATAAGTGCTGTTAAGACTCATTGTAACACCAGCAAGGTGCTTTCGAGGCAAGGGAGAAGCAGGGGTGTGTTGCCATTGCCTTCCTCTGCAGAGTCTTCTGTGGTGGTCCCTAACGCAAATACTGACCCTGCTTAGCTTCTGAGATCTGATGAGACTGGCCTATATCATGCTACCTACCCTTTCCTGTAATTGTGTGGGGGCTGTCAAGTCGTACCTGACTTATAGCAACCCCATATTTTCAAGGCAAGAGATGAACAGAGGGGGTTAATGGGTAGGGTTGCCAGCTCTGGGTTTGGAAATACCTGGGGATTTTTGGGGGGCAGAGCCTGAGGAAGGACGGTTTGGGGAGGGGAGGGACTTTAATGGCATAGAATCCAATTGCCAAAGTGGCCATTTTCTCCAGGTGAACTGGCCGACCCTTTGGCGGTCTGTAATGAAACCTCTGGAAGAGGCTTAGATGCTCGATTTGAGGACACAATGTGATACAGTAGTTCTCAGAAGAAGATACATTTGTAACCTTCGGCAGGCGTTGCTGTTTTGGATCAAGGATTTACTGGCAAGCTGACGAAGCATTGCAACAGCATATTTGCCGGCTTCCTTTTTGTACCGGTGTACTGCCTCTGGATTCCTTTCCTGCTCAGATTAGCGTCTACGTCCCATGCCTTTGATCTACAGATGGACTATCTACTCTCAGAATCTGAGTTTCGCTAAGTGGACCAGCTGTTGGTCGAACACAGCTTTCTGCGTACCAGTTTGGACTTTAATTGGGTGCCTTTGGACTTTTTTTCCAAGTGGAGATGGTTCATATAGCATAGTAGTTAGAAGAGTTTATGGTTTGATGTAACAGGAGTGTTTTGGTAAGTTTAGGGTGCTAACATAAGTGTTTTGCAATTTTGGGGCCTGCATGTTGTTTCTTTTACTTAGCATAGGTGTCGTTAGGTTTACTAGTACCTAGAAGCTGGCAACCTTGTTAATGGTAGGAGGCATCTATTATCAGCTGAGAACCCATCCTACCATACCCTATACCCATTCAGGCTGAAGTGGTGTTCACACATGGATACCTTGTTCATATAGGGAGTGATTCTACCTTTTATTTTTTATTTAATTTTTTTACAAAATTTGTGCCCCACGCTTCTGCTCTTACAAGGTCCACCAAGGCAGCTAACAATTTAAAACAGACATGATAAAATCATATTTTAAAACCATTAAAACCAATGCCCTCCCAAACTAGGGTTGCCAAGTGCCAGGTGGTGGCGGGCAAACCCCTGCCAATCCACCTGGCTGCCCATCAACCAACTGAGGGACAGTGGGCAACATGTGCACACGTGCCGGCCTGCCGCACCACATCACTTCCGGTTTACACCCAGAAGTGCCGCATTGCAAAGGGCCTTTTACCACTCAAACTCCCAGGTACCACTCACTTCCAGTTTACACCCGGAAGTGCTGCAACGCAAGGGGGTAAAAGGCCCCTTGCGTTGCAGCACTTCCGGGTGTAAACTGGAAGTGATGTGATCACATTGGCGTGGCCACATGCACATGATCTTTCCCTCACCTCAGCCCCCAAAACCTCCCGCTGGAGGAGAGGGGGGACCTAGCATTCAAACACGCCTCATTAAAACAAATTATACAACAAAGTTAAAATACATACAAAACATGCAAACAACAATTAAAATATTGGTCAAGAAGGAGGGGGTCATTGAGGGAAAGCCAAATGAAACAAAAAATGAAACAAAAAAGTTCTAGAGCTTGGGTGCCATGACTGAGAAGGGCCACTACTGGGTTGCCATCCACCTCATTCCAGAAGGCTGTGGTACCCAAATCAGGGCCTCTGAAGATGACTATAGTGCTCAGATAGGTTCAGAACGGATTTTCCCCTTTCTTGTCTATCATAGCTACGTGTGTGTTAAGTGCCATCAAGTCGCTTCCGACTCATGGCGACCCTATGAATGAAAGTCCTCCAAAATGTCCTATCTTTGACAGCCTTGCTCAGATCTTGCAAATTGAAGGCTGTGGCTTCCTTTATTGAATCAATCCATCTCTTGTTGGGTCTTCCTCTTTTCCTGCTGCCCTCAACTTGTCCTAGCATGACTGTCTTTTCCAGTGACTCTTGTCGTCTCATGACGTGACCAAAATACGATAGCCTCAGTTTAGTCATTTTAGCTTCATAGCTGGAAGCTATACTAATACATCATAGCTATACTAATGATAAATATCTTGAACCGCAAGAGTCGTCGCCAAAGAAATTGCTTCTGATCTTCCGCTAAAACAATGATCTACTCTCACACATTGCCTTTCTTTTCTCTCCCCTTCCTTCCAAAGTCCTGCTTCACTTTCCCCCCTTCAGCGTCTCAACTTTGCCAGCAAGTAGATTGGAACAGAGGAAGATATAATTATCTGATGTTTTTTTCCCTTCCTCATTACAAAAAGAGAGGGTGTCCGCTAAGGTGAAGGGTTATTAGGAAGCATAATTAATTGTCTAATATCATCTTAATCAACATTTGCTCCTGGTGCGCTTTCTTGCATTCATGGATGAGATGTGGCATCAGGCAAATCAGGAGAGAGGGCTCATTAATGCTGCACAAATCATCGGAAATGGGTTTTCATAAGGGAGGCTTTTGCCCATTATTAGCTCAGGAGCTGGAGGAAAAAAAACAACGTTTCGCAAAAGGAAGGTGGATTATGTGGATTTGCAGGCAACTGACTCCCGAGTTATTGAACATGATATTTCCAAGTCACGTGTCTCCAGATTGGCCTACTTAATGAACTGAAGTGTCAGGAAAATGGGAGGGGGCTTCATGAGGGGAACCAACACGTAATTTAATGCGACAGGAATCATTGGCTGGCCGGCTGTAAAGTATTGATGGAATTCCACATGAAGGGTTTCTGTGATGGCAATTGTTACAGGAAGCAACGTTTAATCTGTCTAATGATTCCCAACAGTTAAAAGCAGGTTAGCAAAGGGGGAAAAAAAACTAGACTACAGCAAAGTTAAGCAGGTCCCAATCACCCAGAAGATATAATTGGCAAGGCGGTAGATCTAATTTCTTCAAGAAATAGGACGTTAAAGCATCGGCTCGTCCCTCTTGTGCTCAAGGAAACAGATCTGCTAATTTCTTAGAGAACCAAAAGGTGGAGCTGAAGGATATCTTCATGGCTTGGGGAAATCACATGAGTTCACAGTAAAGATCTGAGGTTCTACGCTACGTTGAAATAAGTTAACTCTAGGAAGTGTTGGTCCTGACCTGGAGGGCCCAGGCTAGCTCGATCTCAACAGATCTTGGAAGCTAAGATGGGTTGGGCACCGTTTCTACTTGAATGGGAAACTACCAAGAAAAACTGGTGTAAAAACTACCGTTTTTACAGAACACTGTAAAATCAGTTTGTTTTTACCTCTCCCCCAATGTTTCTTTATGCAACCTTGACAAAGAAGTTTCCATTATCAGCCTTTAGAAACCATTCCAAGTTTAGGGGAGGGGGTGTGGCTCAGTGGCACAATATATGCTCGGCATGTTGAAGGTTCCAGGTTCAATCCACAACATCTCCAGTAAGGATCAGGTTGTAGGTCGTGTGAAAAACCTCAGCCTGAGACCCTGGAGAATTGCTGCCAGTCTGATTAGACAATACTGACCTCGATGGATGGATGGTCTGATTCAGTATAAGGCAGCTTTATACATTCATGGTATAGCTTCTTTATTTGTTACTCCAAGGACTGCATTCTGTGCATAAGTGGTATTTCTGGTTTTAGAAACTTCTGCAGAACATAACTAGTGAGACCGAATTGAACCGGAAAAGATTCCCCCCTCCTTTGTTTAAAGTCTTCTTATTTCACGATTTTCATTTCAGTCCACAATGGATGCTGCTGATTTCTAAATATCCCTAAAACTAGGAATCCTATTGAATAGCTCCTTCCTGCTGGTGCAATTCAAAAATGTCCGTTTCGGTTTTGTTTCTCCCATGTACAAATTTACCCATGACTCATTTTAAATGCCATTTTTCTGTTTCTCTCTGCTAAATGTTTCCCATAGCACATTTCCCAACATTAAAACACACTACATTTTATAGTAGTTGATAGCTGACACAAAATGGCATTTATTATTTGACAATAATGATGGCTGATATGTGGTGATATATATTAAATAAGTGTTATGCAAATTTTCTCTCTTCTAGGAAGACTCTCCGCAAGACATTGCCTTCCAGGAACTTTGTACTTCTGGCTAGAATCACTGCAAATAATTCTGAAACATATAAAAGGCTTCACACCTTTCACTTGAGAGACACTGTTGGGCTCAACCTGTACCCACTTGTCTGGATCTCAAGGTGATAACAGCTAGGCTTGCCAATTGCCCGGTATTGGTGAGCAAATGACCGCCAATTGATCAGGCTTCCCGCCAACCCTCAGCTGGTCGATGGGCAGAACAGGGCCAGCTGATGGGGGGAGCGATCGTCACATGGATGCTCTATCACTCTCCCCAAAAAACTCTATGGTTTCCATAGAGTTTTCTGAGGAGATAGCTAGAGAGTCTATGTCACTTCCAGGTTGCATTGCACCAGCCCCAGAAAGCTCCTGCTGGTTCCCAGGGGGGACCTGGCAAACCTAATAACAGCTGAACCCCAGTATAATGCCAATTGTGTTAGTGGATGAGTGGCTAGATAAGAGCCCACTAGGACCTTAGAGACCAACAAGATGTTCAGGGTATGAGCTCTCAAGAGTTAGCTGCTCCTCATCAGATACAAATTGATGAGCGTTTTTTTTTTACCTGTTCTTCACCTCACTTCCAACTCCATTCATGCCCGATCTGTCTTGGGGCTCAGGCTGGGTGCACACATTACAAAGTCCTCAGGTTTGTTGGGGAACATCGCAAGGATTTGGAACATGGTGGTGACTGGAGATCTCCTGGAATTACAACTGGTCTCCAAGTGACATAGATCAGTTTCCCTGGAGTCAATGGCTGCTTTGGAAGGTGGGCACGATGGCATTAAATCCCACCGACTTCCCTCTCCAAACCCTGCCCTTCCCAAGCTCCATCCCCCTCCCCAAATCACCGTGAAACACCTCCTAGTGCTCCATTAAAATATTTAGTACATAGGTGCTAGGTGAAAATTAGTGCTCCTTGACAAATTTCTCTCCTGAAAAGTGCTTCATGACTCAAAATGTTTGGGAAACTCTGCTCTAGAACATGCACAGCCTCTGCTCGAGACCGTCTACATTGGTAAGTAAGCTTCCTTTGAAGAAAGCTGCATTACTGATCTATTCATTGCAGAACCCCAGATGTCTGTCTAGAACATTTTTATCCATTCCTTCTTCCAGGGCAGCATGCATGACACTGCCTTCGATCCTCACAACAATCCTTCGAGGTAGGTTAGGCTGAGGGAGAGTGACTAGCTCAAGCTTACCCAATGACCATCTTAGCTGAATGTGGATCTTAACCCTGGTCTCCCAGCATGGTGTAGTAGTTAGAGTGTTGGACTAGGATCTGAGAGACCCAGGGTCGAATCCCCACTCTGCCATGGAAGTTTGCTTGATGACCTTGCGCCAGTCACACACTCTCAGCCTAACCTACCTCACAGAGTTGTTGTAAGAATAAAACAGAGAAGAGAACGAGGTAAGCCACTTTGGTCCCCACTGGGGAGGAAGGTGGGATATAAATCAAGTAAATAAAAGGATAAGAGTTGGTTTTTATATGCCAACTTTCTCCACCACTTAAGGAAGAATCAAACCGGCTTACAATCACCTTCCCTTCCTCTCCCCACAACAGACACCCTGTGAGGTAGGTGGGGCTGAGAGAGTGTGACTAGCCCAAGGTCACCCAGCTAGCTTTATGTGCAGGAGAGGGAATACAAATCCAGTTCACCAGATTAGCCTCTGCCAGTGGGGAGTCAAACTCGGTTCTCCAGATCAGAGTACACCACTCCAAACCACCCCTCTTAACCACTACACCACGCTGGCTCCCAGATTCTAGTCTGATATTCTAACCACTAAATCAGACTGGCTGTCCAAAGATTGGTTTTTATCATTTCCCCCCCTCCAAAAAAAACCATCTCCAATTTCTTTCTTACACCAGTGTCAAGACCTTCTGGATGGAGCGCAAACTGAGATTAAACACAACACTGGTATTATTGTTATATATTGAATGGCTGTACTCTGACATCAGAAGAGGGGGTTGACATTTCTTCCAGTCCCCTTTTCCACTGCAACCACCACACTGTGCACATTTAAGTGCCTAGAGTGTCTCTTAAACTCCCCCCATGAGAGTTTTGTTTGGCAGGAGGGGGAGGTAGGGAAGTCCTATTTCCATGAAGTCCACTCTAGGGGTGTGCCAATTTGTTTGTTTATTTGTTTGTTTGTTTGTTTTGGTAAATTTCAAGTTTGGGTTTATTGGGACTGATTTGTTGTTGTTGTTGTTGTAAACCCAGAATAGGTTGAATAACCATACCAGTAAAGGGGTATTTTGTCTTTATTTCCGTGTTTACCAAAAAACATCGGGTCCATTATGGTCTATGGGGATTTTTTTCCAACGCTCCTGTGGGGCATTTTTGGAGGTAGTGTTCCCAAATTTTCAGGGTAGCTTTAAGCATGAACCCTGAAGTTTGGTGAAGACTGGGTCAGGGGTTCGATTTTATGGGGTCTAGAAAGGGTTCACTGGAAAAAGACAGTCATGCTAGGAAAAGTTGAGGGCATCAGGAAAGAGGAAGACCCAACATGAGATGGATTGACTCAATAAAGGAAGCCACAGCCTTCAATTTGCAGGATCTGAGCAGGGCTGTCAAAGATAGGACATTTTGGAGGACTTTCATTCATAGGGTTGCCATGAGTCAGAAGCGACTTGACGGCACTTAACACATGTGGAGAAGGGGTTGCCCCCTCCATAGAGAAACATTGTAAACTTGACCATACTTCTCTATGAAGGGGGAGTGACCCCTTCCAGACGCCATAAGCTCGGACCCCCTGTCTCAATCTTCACCAAACGTAGGGGTTCATGCAAGGAGAGTCCCTTGAAGCTACCCTGAAATTTTGGAAACTTTACCTCCAAAAACCTCTCCCCCAGAGCTCATTAAAAATGCCCATAGGGGAAAGACTGGGGAAAGCCAAAAGAAGCTGAATACCAATTCAGCTGATTCAGCGATCGGCTATCCAGCTTCGGTTTCATTCCCAGGTTTTGATAGTCGGTAAAACTGAAACCCGAATATTGCCAAAATGGCTAATTTTGAGTTTATTTTCGGTTTGGGGTTTATCGATATGCACAACCCTAGTCCACTCCTCAAGGGGTTCTCCTTGGATTCAAAGCATCATGTTTGGTTTTGTGGGGAGGGTTTTTTTGCTTAACAGGGAAAGAAAGAAAAACACCTATACCCTCAGACACACCATAACTTCCCTCAATCGCTAAACAACTTGATTAATTTTGGAGTTGCCAATGGAATGTTGTCAAGCTTGAAGGACTCTAGCTTTTATAAGCCATCGAAGAAAAGAGACCTCCGGAACAAAAAAAGCCGCAGCTGTACCTCGGCGGACTTCCATGCGGCCGTGATATTGTCTGTGTAGGAAGCTGTCAAAGGGATTTAATTGAGATTAAAATCATCACCTCTGGGTGATGCCAATCCCAGTGCTCAAGCACACATGCACACACACAGACTCCTGAAAGGACTTGGGTTAATAAACCCAGCTATTAGAGCTGACGATAGAGATGCTGCTGATCCCCTTGGCTATGGCAGGGCTTCCAGACTCTGCCATGTGAATGCATAAAAGAAATAATCTTCTGCACTCGAGTCTATAAATTCAGGTCTACCTCCTCTCCTCTCTTCTCCTGCAGACCATACACAAGTCAGTTAAGAGCTGAGCTGACATCCATAATTAGAAGTCCCTTTGCTGGAACCAGTGACAGGTTCCTCGGGCTGTATTCTCCACTGATTTTGGACACCATCTTTTCTCAAAGGGACTTTGTCTGACCTTCTGCTAACTTACCCAAAAGGGAGAGCTCAGCTGGACTCCTATTAGGACCTGTATTTTACAGAATGCTGCTTGTCAGTTTTTCTGTTCAGAATGGGAATTGAGAGCATAACTAATACAAATACAGTCTGAGGGAAGGACACAGCTGCACTGAGGTCCAAGAAGTTAATGCAAAATATAAATAGTTTAAATAAATACACGACACCATATAGCTATGTATGCGCACACACTAGGGTTGCCAACTCAGGGCTGGGAAATATCTGGAAATTTGGGGGGTGGATAGGGCTGCTAGGTCCCTATTCACCACTGGCAGAAGGTTTTTGGGGTGGAGCCTGAGGAGGGTGGGGTTTGGGGAGAGGAGGGACTTCAATGCCATAGAGTCCAATTGCCAAAGTGCATGGAGATCAGTTGTAATAGCGGGAGATCTTCGACACCAATGGGAAGTTTTGGGGGGCAGAGCCTGAGGAAGGCGGGGTTTGGGGAGGGGAGGGACTTTAATGACATAGAGTCCAATTGCCAAAGCAGCCATTTTCTCCAGGTGAACTGATCTCTATCAGCAGGAGATCCTTTGGAATAGCAAGAGATCTCCAGCTAGTACCCATCAGCCCAGGGCCAAGAATGACAATGGCAATGGGATGGGGACAGGGAAAGAAGGGGAAGGACAAGCAGGATGGGAGAGAGGAGGAAGGGAAAGGGAAACAAGGAAAAAGGGGGCAAGGGAGGCCAGCAATCTACATACAGTAACTGTCGCTGTCTTCAATGGTTCAATGGCTGAATGCTACTGTCGGGCCTCTAGCTAAAAATATCTGTAAGTGGTTGTTGACCCTGGCTGGTAACATCCAGGAGACTACTTCTGCAGGCCAGAACCAGAGAAGAATGGATTTGGGCAACTACTTAGACATTTTCAACAAACATGCAGCCAAAGAACTCTCCATTACTCCTCAGGCCAGGATTCTTCCATAAAGAAACAGATGTACAAAAACGAAGTCAGATTATTACTAATAAAACATGGTCTCTTGCTTCAAAACGATGTGACATTTAAGAAAAGAAAAGTATGCAGCATTTAAAGGTCTCGTTTTAATCTAGGAAAGAGGAGAAAAAGGTGTTCCATCACTAAAAAACACAACCTTGAATTGCTTCATTGTGTTAAAGTACTGCTTGACTCTGCAATAAGGAATGAAATGAAAGATGTGTGTGTGCGTGCACACACACACACACACACACACACACACACACACAGGACCGGCTGACTGCAGCAAGGTGAATTAAGGACAAGGCAGGAAAAAAAACCCCTGTAACTAGGGATTTACCTGCTTTTTACCAGCTCAGTCCAGGCCTCCGGTGTTTTATGGCCAGGGATTTCAAACTGAATATTAATAAGTGCCTTGTGTCACATATGAATGTATTCTGTCAATGGATAATTTATCAAAGCTGCTTTTTTCACACAGGCGCCCCAATCAGTCACATAACTAGGGGTAACAAGCGACACGTTTAGATCTCTCCTGTGCAAGCGCTTAACCCTTGCTCGCTCAACCCTTTGTTTGATCTGACATCACCACAACTGCTTTCCTGGAGCAATGGGACCCTTGCTATATTTTCCAGTTAAGTGAAGAGTTAAAATTAATCTGAATTCCAAGAAGAAGAAGAAGAAGAAGAGGAGGAGGAGGAGGAATTGGTTTTTATATGCCGACTTTCGCTACCACTTAAGGAAGAATCAAACCAGCTTACAATCACCTTCCCTTCTCCTTACCACAACAGACACCCTGTGAGGTAGGTGAGGCTGAGAGAGCAATAAGAGAACTGCGACTAGCCCTAGGTCACCCAGCTGGCTTTATGTGTAGGAGAGTGGGGAAACAAATCCAGTTCACCAGATCAGCTTCTGCTGCTCATGTGGAGGAGTGGGGAATCAAACCCGGTTCTCCAGATCAGAGTGCACCACTCCAAACCACTGCTTTTAACCACTACACCACGCTGGCTCTCCTAGAGTTCCCTTAACAATTACCAAGGTCCTTTTCTCACTTGCCCAGCATGCGTGTGCATGTGCGTGTGTCTGACTGGGGTCTTTCTCCCTCCCTTATCCAGTTAGCCATGTCAAGTGTGGAATGAAAGAGAGGTAAATTCCACACCTTCTTCTTCCATTTTTCTCATTCTTTGTTCTGTCTTTTTATTTACTTCCTTTAATTTTTAATTGCTGGTGATGGCTGCCAACTTGGAAGGCTTTAAGAGGGGAGCGGTTCATGGAGGATAGGGCTATCCATGGCTACTTGTAGGGTTGCCAGGTCCCTCTTCACCACCATCAGGAGGTTTTGGGAGCGGAGTCTGAGAAGGGCAGGGTTTGGGGAGGGGAGGGACTTCAATGCCATAGAGTCCAATTGCCAAAGCGGCCATTTTCTCCAGGTGAACTGATCTCTATTGGCTGGGGATCAGTTGTAATAGCAGGAGATCTCCAGCTAGTACCTGGAGGTTGGCAACCCTAGCTACTAGTCATGATGCACATCTATTCACTCCAGTATCAGAGGAGCATGCCTATTATTGTGGAACACAGGCAGGATGCTGCTGCTGTTCTCTTGCTTGTGGGCTTCCTAGAGGCACCTGGTTGGACTTGACTTGACTTGTCCAGACTGCTGGACTTGATGGGCTTTGGTCTGATCCAGCATGGTTTTTCTTATATTTTTATGTGTGTATTTTTTTAATTATTTAGTTTATTTATTGTCCAGCTTCCTTGGTGATCTCCCATCCAAATATTAACCAGGGCCAACACTGCTTAGCTTCCAAAATCTGACAAAATTGGGCTAGTCTGGGCCATCCAAATCACAGTATACTAGTATTTCAGAAATAGGAATAAACATAAAACATAAACATAAAAATATTAGACATGATTCAGGATGCAAATACAATGCAGAAAAAAATGGTATTACATCAGTAGAGAATACTGCTTTGACAGCAGGATAATAGATACAGCGAACAGATAATATGTTGTATAAAAAGTAAAGGTCCTCTTTGCAAGCATCGGGTCATTCCTGACCCATGGGGTGACATCACATCCCAACGTTTACTAGGCAAACTTTGTTTTATGGGGTTGTTTGCCAGTGCCTTCCCCAGTCATCTTCCCTTTCCCCCCAGCAAGGTGGGTACTCATTTTACCGACCTCGGAAGGATGGAAGGCTGAGTCAACCTTGAGCCGGCTACCGGAAACCGACTTCCGTCGGGATTGAACTCAGGTTTTGAGCAGAGCTTGGACTGCAGGACTGCAGCTTACCACTCTGTGCCACAGGGCTCGTAATATGCTGTATACACAGTGGTATAATCCATAGTCCTGTTCCCTTTATTAAAGCATCATTTCATTATAATTTAGCCCTTTTACCTTAATAGAGATACCCTCAAGAACAATTCTGTTTTGCCTAGTTTGCAGAATAACAGAAGGGTGGGAGTCTGTAAACGTAGGCAGATCATGAAAGGGAGGGCAGGAAGGGTTGCATCAGTGTTTGGCTCTCGTGTCCCTTTCTTATGTGCTCAGGGTAATGTTGATCGACATTTTGGGGTCAGGAAGCAAGTTTTCTCCAGGCCAGATTGGCCAGGGATCCTGGAGGGTTTTTTTTTTTTGTTTTTTTTTTGCCATCTTCTGGACATGGAGTAGGGGTCACTGGGGGTGTGGAGGGGGAGGTAGTTGAATTTCCTGCATTGTGCAGGGAGTTGGACTAGATGACCCTGGTGGTCCCTTCCAACTCTAGGATTCTATGGATATGTTGATATATTAATTGTCTTGCTTCATTTGTATCAATAGCGTTCGTTAGACGGTTTCAATATTTTTGAGGGTTTGGGGGAGTTCTTTTACAGTGTCACATTTTTTTGACATCTAAGGTGTCCTGTAATAGACAAACCTTTAGCTTATCTGGAGTGGGCTGGTTTTGACATTTACTGGATGTAGTTAAATAAAATAATGATGACTATGACAATTACCTATTATCTGTTTTGTTTTTGTTTTAATATAAGGTTGAATCCACTCAGCATTTCTGCTGGTGAAAAAAGACAGATGGTGCCCCCTTTGACTACTAAAAAAGCTTTGTGGAGCTACCAAACCCCGATCATTAGGAAATAAACTACATAATTAAAGGGGGATAACAACCCAGTGAAGCAGGTTGGTTGAAAGAGATTCAAAACTGAGAAAAGGAAGTATTTCTTTACACAACACATAGTTAAATTGTGGAACACCCTGCCCCAGGATGTGGGGATGGCTGCCAACTTGGAAGGCTTTAAGAGGTGAGTGGACATGTTCATTGAGGAGAGGGCTATCCATGGCTACTAGTAAAAATGGATACTAGTCATGATGCAGACCCATTCTCTCCAGGATCAGAGATGCATGCCTGATATATTGGGTGCTTGGAACACAGGCATGAGAATGTTGCTGCATGGCTTTTCTTATGTTATGTTCATAGGTTCAGATGCCCTCAACAGGAGAGGCCAGAGGATGCGGTGATGGCCACAGGCATAAACAGCTTTAAAAGGGGATTAGACAGAAGCATGGAGGAGAGGTCTATTGGTGGCTACTAGCCATGTTGACTAAGGGAAAGCTCCATGTTCACAGGCAGAAAATACCAGTGCCAGGAGGCAACATCAGGGGTAGGCCTCAGTCTCTGAGCCCTGTTGTTGGACCTCCAGAGGAACTGGTTGGCCTCTGTGTGAGACAGGATGCTGGAATAGATGGACCGCTTGTCTGATCCAGCTGGGCTCTTCTTATGTTGCTATGTTCTTAGAAATGCCTAAAAAAAACCTGCTGATATGCTAATTATGCTTGACGACAGTTCCATATTCAATACCTGGGGGATCAGTCAACACAACCAAATAACCCACTCTCAAGTGTAATCCTCTTACCAGCAAGTCTAGAGACAGGGGCTCATTAAAATACTGCAAATGGAGCTTATAGCCAAGAATAAAATTAATGCAGTTAACACCTGGAATCCCAGCTCTGACTGACTCCATGGCTTAATTAGGTGGTTTGATCCTGAATCCAATGAGGTTGATAGATTAACACTCAAGTCAAAGAACTACTTCTGGACATCTGAGTGCCCGATTCTCCACACAGTGGTCAAGGATGATCAAAGCTCTTTAAACCCTTTTGATGAATCATTTCAACCAACTTAAGGCATCAATAGAAGACGCCACTGAAGCATGAATGTCCAAAGCTCGATGTGGGAAATACACAGAGAGGCTTAACAGCAGAAATACGGTTGTTACCTCATCAGTGGACTAAAAGTAGGTCAACTGAGAGCGAAAATGGAAGGTTTTACTCTTAATAGCTGGAACAGTTATCTTATGGCTTTCTGCAAGAGTCATCTTTTCCAGAAGGTGTGTGGTTGTGTAATGACAGAGAAAAGAATGGTATGAAGAAAGCCCCTAAGAGCATGGAGGAGAGAGTTTGGTTGGGGTAGGAACTTTTACATTGTTTATTTGTCCTGCCTCCATGATTCCTCGTGGTTCCCTCTAATAGCAAACTTCAGGATCGAGTGCCTATCACAAGGCAATAAAAAGAGACTCTACCAACAGATAATGGCAACAGCCACAATACCACCTTCTCTGCCCGGCTCTGGACTGCAGCCCTGACCTCTGCTAGCAAAAAACAGGTGCCAGTATGCCATACCAGTGCATACCAGCATAAAAAAAGCTCTGCGTTTTATTCTTTACACACCTTAGGAGGCCAGGAAGGGGCTCTGCCGGCGTTCGTACCCCCTGCACCGGTGCCTGTGCCACTTATACCATCCAGGGTGGCATGGACGCTGGTGGGGGGACCCAGACACCATTCTCCTGGTGCTGGCACAGCAGTGCCACCCAAGGATGCCAGCTGGGCCTTCCACCGGAGTCCCACCAGCGCAAAACCCCACACAGGTGTCCCAGGAGGCGTTCCTGGGGCATGCCAGGGGGTGCAGAGATGCCAGTAGGCAGCTTCCTGACGCCTTTCATCCCGGGTATGCTGACGGACAGAACAGTGTTGCTGCACCAGCTTTTTGCTGGCGGAACCTCACTGTTTTCAATGGGGCAAAGTGCCCCATTTTTAAAAAAAAAAAACCTTCAAAAGTCTTTTTAAAGCCTTTCGGCTGCTGGGGAACAGCTTTGGAGGCGCCGTGGTGGTGCCTTGGCCACACTGTCCCTGGCCGCTGAAGGCTCAGGAATGGGCTGCCTGTCTGAGCCACAGAGAGAGAGGTACAGTACCTGTCCCAAAGAGCTTACAGTCTACATTTCAATAGCAGAGGAGACTACAGAGAAGGAGAACGGAAGGAGGAAAATAATGTTTGTATGAAGCGCCTTCAGGTCGCAGCCAACTTATGGTGACCTTGTAGGGTTTTCAAGGCAAGTAATTCAGCAGCGGTGGTTTGCCATTGCTTTCCTCTGCAAAGTCTTCCTTGGTGGTCCCTCATCTAACTCCCAACCCCACTTGGCTTCTGAGATCTGACAAGATCAGACCATGCCATACCATTCCGCATCTCATGCAGTGTACATTATGTATGGATGTGCCAACAAAGTCACGACCGACTTATGGTGACTCCAGCAAGGGGCTTTTCAAGTTAAGTGAAAAGCAGAGGTGGTTGTCCATTGCCTTCCTCTCCAAGAGCCTTTCTTGGTGGTCTCCCTCCCAAGTACTGACCCTGCTTAGCTTCCAATATCTGATGAGATTGGGCAATATTATACCATTCCCAACCTCCTAGGAGAAATAATAATAAAATAAAGGTAAAGGTAGTCCCCTGTGCAAGTACGGGGTCATTCCTGATCCATGGGGTGACGTCACATCCTGACGTTTACTAGGCAGACTATGTTTATGGGGTGGTTTGCCAGTGCCTTCCCCAGTCATCTTCCCTTTACCTCCAGCAAGCTGGGTACTCATTTCACCGACCTCGGAAGGATGGAAGGCTGAGTCAACCTTGAGCCGGCTACCTGAATCCGTCAGGATCGAACTCAGGTCATGAGCAGAGCTTGGACTGCAGTACTGCAGCTTACCACTCTGTGTCACGGGGCTCTTCTAGGAGTAATAATAGGGGACCAATTTACAAGGTATTTTTTGCTGAGAAAAAAAATGAAAATAATGAACTTCTGGGCATGACAGGCTCTGGACATTTGTACACCGTGGACTGAGTTATACAATAGACCTTCTCCCAGGTAACAAAAGCCAGACATTGTTGCTAACGGGGCAAAGATGCCTTATGGGGGAAAAAACTACAACAACTGGTGAACATACTTGGCCATCCTTAGCAGAATTACATCGTTCTAAGCCCATGGATTTTAATGGGCTGAGAAGGGTGTAACTTTGCTTTGGATTGCATGATAGGACTCCAGAATGCTTCTCCAAGAGGATGCAACCTTTGCATCTAAATACATAAATATGTCTTGGCTTTCCCAACCCCCCTTCCATCAATTTCATGCAAAAGTTCTGGATTTTATTGTCGACCATCTATTATTAATGCAGCTGAATAAGCGGGTGGGGGGAATCAATGCCAGATATGCAAGAAATAAATTATGTCCCTTTCCCTACATCTATAAATGGGCTTCCACGGCAAATGCGGCTTGCGTTCTTTCATATTAGGACCTTAGAAGCTGTACATTTTTTGTGCCACAATTACCTCGTGAAGGCTGTCTTCTCGAAATGATTTATGGACCCCTTCGGAGGACAAATTATTTGATAATGGAAGGCAGTGCTGAGCAAGAATCAGATTGTGCTCCCTTTTCTTTTTTTTCTCTTTAAATTAAGCCCGATTTGGAGAAGAAAAAAAACCCATATTTTACTTGACCAACTTCTTAACCCTTCAAGAAGAAGCTGAGTGGCGAGAAAACTCTCGGCTAGAAAACTCTACTGGGAAACATCAAATCAAAGGCAATCCCAGAAAACCTAACACATGAAGCTGCCTTAAACGGAGTTCGATCATTGGTTCTTCTAGCTCATGGACAGCCAGCGTGGTGTAGTTGTCAACAGCGGCGGATTCTAATCTGGAGAACTGGATTTGACTCTCCACTCCTCCGCATGAGCAGCGGACTCTTATCTGGTGAACCGAGTTTGATTCTCTACTCCACCACATTAAGCCAGCTGGGTGACCTTGGGCCAGTCACTGTTCTTTCTCAGAACTCTCCCAGCCCCATCTACCTCACAAGGTGACTGTTGTGGGAAGGGGAAGGGAAAGGGAAGGCCAGTTTGATTCTCCTTCAAAGGTAGAGAAAGTCATAGAATCATAGAGTTGGAAGGGACCACCAGGGTCATCTAGTACAACCCCCTGCACAATGCAGGAAATTTACAACTACCCTCCCCCCACATCCCCAGTGACCCCCACTACATGCCCAGAAGATGTCCAAGATTTGTTCCCTCTCATCATCTTCTTAAGGTTATAGAATCAGCATTGCTGACAGATGGCCATCTAACCTCTTCTTAAAAACCTCCAGAGCTTACCACCTCTCGAGGAAGCCTGTTCCACTGGGGAACCGCTCTGTTAGAAAATTCTTCCTAATGTCAAGACGGAAACTGTTTAGATTTAATTTCAATCCGTTGTTTCTGGTCCGACCTTCTGGGGCAACAGAAAAAAACTCGGCATCCTCCTCTCTATATGACAGCCCTTCAAGTACTTGAAGATGGTTATCATATCCCCTCTCAGTCTTCTCCTCTTCAGGCTAAACATACCCAGCTCCTTCAACCTATCCTCATATGATTTGGTCTACAGACCCCTCACCATCTTTGTTGCCCTCCTCTGGACATGTTCCAGCTTGTCTACATCTTTCTTAAATTGTGGTGCCCAAAACTGAAGACTGTACTCTAGGTGAGGTCTAACCAGAGCAGAGTAAAGAGATACCAGTCGACATATAAAAACCAGCTCTTCTTCTTCTTCTTCTTCCTCCTCCTCCTCCTCCTCCTCCTAGGTTTGCCAGGTCCTTTTTCATCATCGGTGGGAGGTTTTGGGGGCAGAGCCTGAGGAGGGCGGGGTTTGGGGAGGAGAGGGACTTCAATGCCATAGAGTCCAATGGCCAAAGCGGTCATTTTCTCCAGGTGAACAAATCTCTACCAGCTGGATATCAGTTGTAATAGCAGGAGACTGCCGGCTAATACCTGGAGGTTGGCAACCCTACTTATTGCAGACAATGTTATGGGACTTGGTCAAATTCCCTCTGCTTCAAAAGTCGTTGCTAATTTTGAATGAAATCCCCGTTCTTCCACCTACAACGGCACATTCAATTTAGATAAAACCTCAGTCGGAGAGACCTTATGCATAATCTATGCAACTAAACAAATAGAGGTCAAACCGGAACGTTAATAGTGTCCAAATGATTGCTCGGATGTAATGCCCCAGCTGTTGAATATATGTATATAGATTAACCGAAATTTTAAATGATTGCAAACAAAAAGCAGGAAGAAAAGATTAGTGATTTTCAAGTGGCTGATGAGGTTCAGAAGAGTGCTTGTACTTTTACTGTGAGAGGAAAGCATATACCGAGAGAAAACATTAGCTGGCTGATCTATATGTTAATTAGAATGTAATTTGGAAGACCAATAGAATGTGAGTACTTCCATCTCTCTTGCAGTAGAAGTAGCCAAACAAAGTGAAATATAATCAGTAATGGTGTAGCAACCCTGGAACTCCTTCAAGATCTCCCATCCAAGTACTAACCAGGGCCGGCTGGGCTTAGGTTCTGAGATCTAAAAACACTGGGCCAGCTTGGGCCATCCAAATCGGGGCATATTCACAATTATCGTCTACCAAAATGGCCCCATTTACCTTTACACCTTCAGAGCCAGTGTGGTGTAGAGGCTAAGAGCAATGGTTTGGAGCGGTGGACTCTAACCTGGAGAATGGGGTTTGATTCCCCGTTCCTCCACATGAGCAGCGGAGGCTAATCTGGTCAACTGGGTTGGTTTCCCCACTCCTACACCTGAACCCAACTGGGTGACCTTGGGCTAGTCACACTCTCTCAGCCCCACCTACCTCACAAGGAGTGGGGAATCAAAGCTGGTTCTCCAGATCAGAGTGCAGAGAAAGTCAGCATATAAAAACCAACTCTTCTTCTTCTTCCATTTTCTGACAATGACCGAACTCTTTCAGCCCCACCTACCTCACAAATTGTCTGTTGTGGGGAGAAGAAGAAGAGTTGGTTTTTATATGCCGACTTTCTCTACCACTTAAGGGAGACTCAAACCAGCTTACAATTACCTTCCCTTCCCCTCCCCACATCCGACACCCTGAGAGGTAGATGAAGCTGAGAGAGTGTGATTTGCCCAAGGTCACCCAGCTGGCTTCATGTGTTGGAGCGCGGAAACAAATCCAGTTCACCAGATTAGCGTCCGCCACTCACGTGGAGGAGTGGGGTATCAATCCCGGTTCTCTAGATCAGAGTCCACCGCTCCAAACCACCGCTCTTAACCACTACACCACACTGGCTCTGAACAAGAAGAGTTGTTTTTTATACCCTATTTTTCTCTACCTTTAAGGAGTCTCAAAGCAGTTTACAATCTCCTTCCCCTCCCCACAACAGACATCTTGTGAGGTAGGTGGGGCTGAGAGAGTTTGGAGAGAACTGTGACTGGCCCAAGATCACCCAGCAGGCTGCACGTAGAGGAATTGTAATGGAAACATATTGGGGGAATACACATTTCTATGGCTCTTAATTCATCTTTCTGAAGAGAAATAGGACATAATCAAGATTTTGGCCCTTGTTTATTAGCCATATAGGGAAAGTGATGGTGAAGCACTGATTTTTAAGGTTGCTCAGCTACCCATTTCAGCAAAAGCCTTCCAGAAAACCACCTTTGTTAATGACTTAGTCGTAAATGAAAGGGGAAAAAAATCCTGGCAACAACTGAACAGTTGGAAGTGATCAAAACTCCCTTTATTTCTTTATTCTCTGTATAGTTGCTTCTGAGCAAACCTGCAGACAAAAGACATGCACACTGGAATATTTTAAAACATTGGCTTTAGTTGTCATTTGTGCTAGCGGTAAATACTTAAAAGTTGGCATAATATTTGACGTTATTTCTCTCATTCAGTTCCGGGCTTTTTAGAAGGTGGTGACTGAACTTTTCAAAACATTTCACCACTGATATCCTTCAGCGTACGTGAATTGGCAAGCTTTGACAAGCCTCTGTAGGAGTACGTGATGGATGTGTGCCGCATCTGCTATGGAAAGAGCACGAGCCAAATACAAAATGAAAAGTGTAAGTTTAGATGACGCCTCACATTTTATTATTCACTCTTTCCATTGCACTGTTCATTACACAAAGCACCTTATTATCCTTGAACACACATGAAGCTGCCTCATACTGAACCAGACCCTTGGTCCATCAAAGTCAGTATTGTCTACAGAGCCAGTGTGGCATAGTAGTTAAGAGTGGTGGTTTGGAGTGGTGGAGTCTAATCTGGAGAACCGGGTTTGATTCCCCACTCCTCCACATGAGCAGCGGACTCTCACCTGGTGAACTGGGTTGGTTTCTCCACTCCTCCACATGAAGCCAGCTGGGTGACCTTGGCCTAGTCACAGATTTCTTCTAGCTCTCTCAGCCTCACCAATATAGGGTTGCCGACCTCCAGGTAGTGGAATTCAAAATACAGCACAAGACTATTATTTCCAAATTAAAGGAATCAAACAAAAGCAACTCTTGCTATTAAAGATATATATTGGAAACATGCAACTCTAGAGCAAAGAAATGTAGATCACAATTGGTCTGAGAACTGAGTTTTGGCTTATATTTTGCACTGAAAAGCCTTATGCTAAGAGTTGGGGTCTGACTCAGACCAATTGTGATATACATTTCTTTGCTCTAGAGTTGCATGTTTCCAATATATATCTTTAATAGCAAGAGTTGCTTTTGTTTGATTCCTTTAATTTGGAAATAATAGTCTTGTGCTGTATTTTGAATTCCACACTCCTGATTAGCACTTGCAAGCCGTTTTTTGATTACTGACCTCCAGGTAGTAGCTGAAGATCTCCTGCTATTACGACTGATCTCCAGCCAATAGAGATTAGTTCACCTGAAGGAAATGGCCGCTTTGCCAATTGGACTCTAGGGCACTGAAGTCCCTCCCCTCCACAAATCCTACCCTCCTCAGGCCCCGCCCCCAAAACCTCCCGCCAGTGGCAAAGAGGGACCTGGCAACCCTACTCACCTGCTTCCCAAGGTGTTGGTTGTTGGGAGGGGAAGGGAAGGGCATTGTATGAATGAATGAATGAATGAATGAATTGTCTTATTTGCATATAGCCTTAGGCCATTACAAACATGTCAACAATATCATAAATGCATAATAAAAGGAAAATACTAGGTTAAAATTGCTAGACTGATAATAAATATACACAATAAAACTAAGGTAAATTGATGCATACACAACAATAATAGCTAAAAATTGCAGCAGTGTCCCAATCGGCCAGTGAGACGTTGCAGCCATTAAAATCAACTCGAAGGATCAGCTCTCTTAGCAACCACGTTGGACCTTATTTTCTTTGCTGCCAGAGCATACTGGGAGGTCCTATAAGAAACAAACCCATCAGAGTCTTTTAACAAAAATACTAATTTCTCACCACTAGGACAAGTGTTTAGGCCAGAAACCAACCCGGCAAGAAATTTAGCCCTGGGTTCCACGTATAAAAGGCATTCAAATAAGCAGTGGTATAAATCCTCCAGAGCATTCCACAGATGAGAAGGACATCTATAAGTCAATTTGATTCTCCTTAAAAGGTAGAGAAAATTGGCATATAAACCAATTCTTCTTCTTGATGCCTGTTCTCTTGGCAGAATGCAACACTATCCTCTAGGGTCGCCAGGTCCCCCCTCTCCTCCTGCTGGAGGCTTTTGGGGCAGTTGTGTCACTTCCGGTTTATACCTAGAAGTACCACATCGCGAGGAGCCTTTTACCATTCAAACTGTGAGTGTGAGTGGTAAAAGGCCCCTTGTGATGCGGTGCCACGGTGTGCAGGTGTGCATGCATGTTTGCCTGCCGACCCTCAGCTGGTTGGCGGGCAGCGGGGTGGATTGGCGGGGGTTTGCCTGCCACCACCGGGCACTTGGCAACCCTAGGAGAGATGGACAAATTAATAATCAAAGATGGAACTGATCAAGAGAGGAAAGGCATAAGAAACAGACGGGGAAATGGGGAGGAGAGCTGGGAAGGGAGCTTCAGAAAACATGTTGAGAAAACCTTTTGTGGTAAGTTTGGCCATCCGCATATACATCCATAATTTCTCTCTCCAGTCTTTAATAGAAGGTTTATTTATTTGCTTCCAGTTTTTTGCAATTGTAATTCCAGTGCACTGAGCTATCTCAAGCCTGCCGAGAATGCACGACTGAAACCAGGATCCAAAATTGGGCCGCGGTGGGTGGGGGGATTCCTTTTGTCAGTTCTAATTAGGATCAGCACTTTGGTGCTGTCTTAATCAAACGAGGCCCGCTCCAGCGTCGGAGTCGGGCTGATTCCTTAAAGCTTCTCCGTTCTTCCACGCCTTCTCGTCTCGTCTGCGTCACCTGGAAAATGAAAGAAAATGTAGATCCTTTCAAGAATTGTTGCAGCAAACCTTGATCAAGTGAGAGAAGGCCTTCCTCTTAGAAGCCCTACCTTGCTTTTGAAGAGTAATATGCCGGATTATAATATATATTTTTCATCAGCCATCTGTTTTTGTTTTTCTCTATTCTCTGCCCTCTTCCTTTAGCACAATTTTGGAGAAAGGGGAGAGTTAGTAGTTTGTCAATTAACTATGGGTGGGCAATAAACACACTAGCAAATGCTCCCTGTCCCATTTCTTTTTGTGAACACATGAAGCTGCCTTATACTGAATCAGACTCACACAAGCAGCAGCTCTCCAAGGTCTCAGGCAGGAGTCTTTCACATCACCTACCTGCCTAGTCCCTTTAACTGGAGATGCCGGGGATTGAACCAGGGACCTTCTGCATGCCAAGCAGATGCTCTACCACTGAGCCACATCCTCTCCCTAATTTGTAATGGTTGCAGTTCTCCACTCCCTGTTAGTTATGTAGATGCATATGCATTTTTGCAAAGTTTTTGTTTGCAATGTATACAGTATGTATGCATCTGATAGATTTTTTTCATGCTCTCTGCTCACAATGGGCTTTTCCTAGGGTTGCCAACCTCCAGGTACGAAAAATCACAGCAACTATACCCAAAAAGCTATTAAAGAATAATACTCATATACATTATAAGTGTGTATGTATTAAATTGAAAAATAAGAAAATCACCCGGTACGAGGTGGAGATATCTGGCTATTACAACGGATCTCCAGCCGATATTCACCTGGAGAAAATGGCCACTTTGGTTAACCTGGAGAAAATGGCCACTTTGGCAACTGAACTGTATGGCATTGAAGTCCCTCCCCTCCCCAAACCCTGCTCTCCTCAGGCTTCGCCCCTAAAACCTAAATTTTCTTGGCAGTCAATCCACATGCAATGGAATCATGGCTCTTACACACATTTTTCCTCCCTCTGCATGTTCACAGTTGTGGAATCAGTTTATTTTCTTCTGCGCATGCCTTAAATATCAAGATTGTCACAGGAGGGTTCTGTCACCATCAGTGGTGTCATTGGTGGTGTAAGGGGCTACTGAACCTAGAAGAATAACAACTGTATTAAGCACTAACTTGGAAGGTATCTGAACTCTGCCTTAGTTTAACATACCATGAGAATGTGAAGGTCCTTTACAGAAACATGTCCAGAGGAGGGCAACAAAGATGGTGAGGGGTCTGGAGACCAAGTCCTATGAAGAAAAGTTGAAGGAGCTGGGTATGTTTAGCCTTAAGAGGAGAAGACTGAGAGGAGATATGATAACCATCTTCAAGTACTTGAAGGGCTGTCATATAGAGGAGAGTGCCGAGTTGTTTTCTGTTGCCCCAGAAGGTCGGACCAGAACCAACGGGCTGGAATTAAATCAGAAGAGTTTCCATCTAGACATTAGGAAGAATTTTCTAACAGTTAGAGCAGTTCCTCAGTGGAACAGGCTTCATAGGGAGGTGGTGAGCTCTCCTTCCCTGGAGGTTTTTAAGCAGAGGCTAGATGGCCATCTGTCAGCAATGCTGATTCTATGAACTTGGGCAGTTCATGGGAGGGGGGCATCTTGGCCATCTTCTGGGCACTGGGTGTGTGGTGGGGAGGTAATTGTGAGTTTCCTGCATTGTTCAGGGAGTTGGACTAGATGACCCTGGTGGTCCCTTCCAACTCTATGATTCTGTGATTTTATAGGAAAAGCACCAAGAGGTGCCTCTGTAAGAGATACCATGAATCACACAAAGATAAGAGCCTGAGATACACACAAGAACATTTGGACTACCATTAGGAAACAACACAAGGATGGAACAGAGTGTATCCAGAGGGTATGAAGATTGCTTATCTTCAAGTAGTAATGTTAATCTCTACATTACACATTTTAAAGTGTGCCTACACATATCAAACGTGTCTTTGAATTTCAAAAAGGTCTCTTGCATTTCAAAAGGGTTTCTCTAATGGTGATTACACATCTTCACATGCTTACATTTTATTATTATATTAGGCAGCTGTTTTATGTCACAACTATGTACTGCATGCCATATTTGATGCCAGTAAAAGGTAAAGGTCCCCTGTGCAAGCACCGGGTCATTCCTGACCCATGGGGTGGCGTCACATCCCGACGTTTACTACGCAGACTGTGTTTACAGGGTGGTTTGCCAGTGCCTTCCCCAGTCATCTTCCCTTTACCCCCAGCAAGCCGGGTACTCATTTTACCGACCTCGGAAGGATGGAAGGATGAGTCAACCTTGAGCCGGCTACCTGAAACCAACTTCCATTGGGACTGAACTCAGATCATGAGCAAAGCTTGGACTGCAGTGCTGCAGCTTACTACTCTGCACCACGGGGCTCTTTTGATGCCAGTAAATACCATAAAAAACATATATAAGGTGGTCTCTGGCTTGTGCTCACTGCTCATTGCCTAGCATCTGTAGCCTAACGGGTTGCCAATCTCCTGGACTGGTCATGGCAACCCCGGCAGATGTGTGCAGCAGCCTCTCCAGACCAAGTGGCAAGCCTGTGCCACCATGGAAAGGACTCCTCTTCATCCCTCGAAACCAGCAGTCAAAGAGCAGCAGCCAAAGTAGTCCCTCCAGCAAACCAGAGGGCAACCATGTTCCTGTGTATCCTGCTCTAGTGAAAGCCATATTGTAGGGAATATGTCCAGGCATGTAGCCTGCACCAGCACACACCCCCTCTTGCAACATCGGACTAGTTCAGCAAAGCCATTCAGCAGACATTAAGATAACAATGACTCGCTCTTCAGCAACGATCTCCAGACATTAGCAGCGATCGCACCTTTTGTTTCAAGCCATTAAGCCAATCAGTGAGACTACTGACTTCTCCTGGGATTGCACAAGCCATTGGAATCAGAATAGATTTCCAAATTCTCACTACCCCACCCCAAGCCACAGATTAAGTCTGTTGTCACCTTTTTGCCACCTGGGAACCTAGGAGGGGTTAAACCCTTCTCCCTGCCCCCAGAAAAACAGTATAACTGGAGTGCTCCCTGCCCATTCGCTCTTCTCTCTCCCTTGGGCCTTCCCCTCCATACTGCCTGGCACTCTGCCAGAGTGGGTGTTCATGCTTGGACACCTAGCCCCCCCCCCCCCGTCCCCTTTTTATCCCCCAAAGCTGCATGGAATTCAGGACGGACAACTATTCTGAAGAGAGGTGCAGTATATTTCCTCCTCTGCCTGCCACATGGCAAAAGTCTCTTTATTCCTCTCTTTGATTCCTAGACTCTGTATGTTATGTGATGTGTATGTGCAGTTTTGTATGTGCGTGTGAACATATAATCTGAGTAAATTCCTTTTAACCTAATTCCATTGCTTCTGTCTCTTTACTGGTCATGGTATGGACTCTGGTAGATAAAGGTTGCAACCCAGCTCAAGTTATGCCCATTGCTGGTTATTGATTCGCTAATTCCCCCATATAACAATTCATAACCGGGCGTTTTGGCTAACACATCCTTTGTCTTGCTTGCATGGGACTTTATTGTGCACAATAAATGTTTTCATTTAACCAATTTGTGTGACTGGCTTTTCACTGGGAACAAGCACCAAGGCCCGAACCTTAGCGCAACCTGTGGGTGGCGCTAACAGCGGCGTCACAGAACCCTCCCCCCTTTTTTGCACATGCTTATATCAGTGCATCAGTGTTTGGCTCTCGTGGCCCTTTCAGTATTGCATTAACCAGTCATCCTCAAACTTTCTGATGTGTGATCCAGTTCTGACGTTTCTACGCCTTTTGGTATCCACTACCACAGTACAGGAGAACTCTGAAATCTGAGAGAAATTGGGTGCTAAACCAACGATGACAGCATGGTGTCGACCGAGGATGTGGGACATCCAGGTTTGAGTCTTCACTCTGCCAGGGAAGCTTGCTGGGTGATCTTGGGGCAGCCACACTCTCTTGGCGTGTCTTACCTCACAAGGTTGTTGTGCGTATAAAACGGAGGAGAGGAGAACGATGGAAGCTGCTTTGAGACCCCCATTGAGAAAGGAGGCACAATGTAAAGAAAATAAATAAAACCAGTACATTTGGGCCACCCCAGGATTTTTTTTTTTTTTTGTCTTTCTAGCTTATTTAAATGATATTGTATAAATTGACTATTGTGTTTTGGGGGAATTTCCTTTGAGAAACTTTGCCTGCGAGTGGGGGAGAAAGGCAACACAGAAATCCCCAGAATTTATGGTGAGACCACACTTGGAATACTTATAGTTCTGGTCACCACAGCTCAAAAAAGGTATTGTAGAGCTTGAGAAGGCGCAGAAAAGAGCAACCAAAATGATCAGGGGGCTAAAGCCACTGCCCTATGAGGAGTAGTTAAAACGTTTAGGGCTGTTTAGCTTGGAAAGAAGGCGGTTAAGGGGAGACATGATAGAGGTCTATAAAATTATGCATGGTGTGGAGAGAGTGGACAGGGAGAAGCTTTTGTCCCTCTCTCATAATACCAGAACGTGGGGTCA
The DNA here is from genome assembly GCF_029931775.1 of Euleptes europaea. Lineage (NCBI taxonomy): Eukaryota > Metazoa > Chordata > Lepidosauria > Squamata > Sphaerodactylidae > Euleptes > Euleptes europaea. The sequence continues at coordinate 8,283,279 of NC_079319.1, read as the reverse complement.
TCCGCTGAAGCTGGAGGATGAGAGATTCAAAACTGATAAAAGGAAGTATTTCTTTCTTCAAAACAGATAAAAGAAAGTAAATTGTGGAACTCCCTGTCTCAGGATGTGGTGATGGCTGCCAACTTGGAAGGCTTTGAGAGGGGAGTGGACATGTTCATGGAGGAGAGGGCTATCCAAGGCTACTAGACAAAATGGATACTAGTCATGATGCATGCCTATTCTCTCCAGGATCAGAGGAGCAGGCCTTTTATATTAGGTGCTTTGGAAGACAGGCAGGATGGTGCTGCTGCAGTCGTCTTGTTTGTGGCTTCCTAGAGGCACCTGGTTGGCCACTGTGTGAACAGACTGATGGACTTGATGGGCCTTGGTCTGATCCAGCATGGCTTTTCTTATGGTCTTGTGAAAATGGCCATATTAGATCATCCCTAGCCTGAATGAGTTGCCACTTGAAATCAAATCCACTTTAAGGACTCCAGGAAAGGCAGGAGGCAATCATTTCAAACAAACAAACCAAACCAAACAAATAAATAGATTTGTGGGTGCAGCAGTCATTTTCTCACATGGGGCCAACCGGTCAATGTCGGTCGATGGAGATTTCAGGGCATTCGTCAGAAAGTAATAAGCTGGCAATGGTGTTCGACTTCCCATTGTTTTGTTGACAAAGATGGCCATTTTGATTTAAATGATTAATAACCAATGGGGGAGGGGGAGACTGCTTAACACTTGCAGTTTCTCAAAACGTATAGCCGATGTTGTAATAGGAATGAAATGGGAAGAGGGGTCAAATTTCTTGCCATCCGGGCAGGCTGAGATAGAGTTGGGGAAAAGGTACCCCCAGCTGAACTGATTAACTCACACAGCATGGTGTAGTGGTAAAGAGCAGTGGTTTGGAGCAGTGGGCTCTAAACTGGAGAACCGGGTTTGATTCCCCCCTCCTCCACATGAGTGGCGGATAGGGTTGCCAACCTCCAGGTACTAGCTGGAGATTTCCCGCTATTACAGCTAATCTCCAGCCGATAGAGATCAGTTCCCCTGGAGAAAATGGTTGCTTTGGCAATTGGACTCTATGGCATTTCAGTCCCTCCCCTCCCCAAACCCCGCCTTCCTCAGGCTCCGCCACAAAAACCTTCCGCCAGTGGCAAAGAGGGACCTGGCAACCCTAGCAGCGGAGGCTAATCTGGTGAACTGGATTTGTTTCCCCACTCCTACGCATGAAGCCAGCTGGGTGACCTTGGGCTAGTCACAGCTCTCTTAAAGCTCAGCCCCACCTACCTCACAACGTGCCTGTTGTGGGGAAAGGAAGGGAAGGAGATTGTAATCCGGTTTGAGTCTCCTTAAAGGTAGAGGAGGTATAAAAACCAACGCTCCTCCTCCTCCTCCTTCATCTTCTTCTTCGACATCAATGCCCATGTCAAAATAGTACAAATTCCCAGATTTGTGCATCTCTTCTTGCATGTAGGCAAAAGTCATGACTCATGGGTAGAGCACATATTTAGCACACTGAATGAACATTTCTGTTCCTAGCAACTCCTCCTGCAAGGCTGTTAGAAAGCAGAACTGGAGGAAATCTCCCCCTAAAATTTGGGAGAGCTGCTAATCATTGTTAAGGCTGCAGAGTCTGACTCACCATAAACTGTTAGTTGTTATTTTAATGACCAGTATTTTATACTTTGTTCTGACCTGGATGGCCCCAGTTGCCTGATCTCATCAAATCTCAGAACCTAAGCAGGGTCAGCCCTGGTTGGTGCTTGGATGGGAGACTACCAAGCAATACCAGGGACGCTATGCAGAAGAAGGCAATGGCAAACCACCTCTGCTAGTCTCTTGCCTTGAACATCCTACTGAGTTGCCATAAGTCAGCTGCGACTTGATGGCACTTTACATTTTCTACTTTGAAGGATATTTAATGCCCGTTTGAGCTGCTTTAAAAATCATCTGTGTCAGCAGTAATTGCCATTTCCCCCCCATTTGTCATACAATCCTCCCATATAGCTATTTGCAGGTGCTCCATCAGTGCACATAAAAAGCATCTCCAGCTCTGTTCACAGGTAAGTACCACAGCTTGCCACGCTCTAGTCTTTCAATTTGATCAAATCTCCCAGTCTGATAATACAAGGTGGGATTTTAAAGCAAAACTGAATTTTCCACATGTTACTTCTTTGCTTGTGTTGCCTCTATGGCACTGGATTTTTCCTCTTATCCGCACATGTTTTGCTCCCTCTAGTGGTTGCTTTGATATTTCAGTGCTGTAACTGGTTTATTTCTGAGCAGAATTAAAATGCTCGTAAATAAAATAGAGACACACCGATGAAATATCGAATTGACCACTAGAGGCAGCAAAATATGTGTGGAAAGGGGGGGATGACGCAATACGGTTACACAAGACATGAAAATGAGTAAATGCCTAATAAAGGTAATGATGATGATGATGACATGAAAATGAGACATGCAGAGAGAGAAAAATTCTCCTTATTGTCCTTTCTGCAAATTCAGATTGTAAATATTCCCCGAATATTCTCTGAATATGCAACGTTCTGCAAATATTTGCTGCTTGCTATTGGAATGCTTTTCTATGGCATTGATTGATATGTTCATTTGCTGGAAACATTTTTTTTTATCCATTCTGATCTAGTGATGACATGCTGAGAACAATGATTTCAACGTGAACTCGCTCAGAGTTTCTCAATTACAACAAGGTGAACTCCTAATCAGTTTGCTCAAAGTGTTTGTCTCAAATAGCTTTGAATCTGTTCAGTAGCCACATGTAGCCAGTTCATTGCAGCTTGAGGATCCTTTTGCCCAGTCCAAGAATTGAATCATATCATTTCCTGGAAAAGAGGCAGCATAGCCATGGCTGGATCATTTTATTGGCTGATGTATACACCATAAAATTACTTGCAGTCTGTCCCTTCTTCACACCAGTGCAGTCAGATACAGCTACTCAAGAAATTCATTCACCTATTCAAGGTGCATCTATTCAAGAAATGATCACAGTAACTGAATTCAAGTTTAGCTATATTCAAGGGCAGAAAATGAAACCACACAGAGGCACTTAAGTAGTAAGCCTCAACTAAAAAAAAAAAATGAAGTGTTCCCCCCCCCCCTTTTTACTATGTTCTTTAAAAAATTGAGGTGGTGGCAGGGCAGCAGCAGCTGAGAGAAAGCAATCAAATAATTTTTTTTAAGTATGGTAACTGTGCAAATTGGGCACATTTAAAGTTGCTTAACCGAATCCAAGCACCTCACCAAATCATAAAATCATAGAGTTGGAAGGGACCACCAGGGTCCAACCCCCTGCACAATGCAGGAAATTCATAACTACCTCCCCCCCACACCCCCAGTGACCCCTACTCCATGCCTAGAAGAGAATGGCCAAGATGCCCTCCCTCTCATAATCTGCCTAAGGCCATAGAAGCAGCATTGCTGACAGATGGCCATCTAGCCTCTGCTTAAAACCTCCAGGGAAGGAGAGCTCACCACCTCCTGAGGAAGCCTGTTCCACTGAGGAACTGCTCTGTTAGGACGTTCTTCTTAATGTTTAGACAGAAACTCTTTTGATTTAATTTCAAGCCGTTGGTTCTGGTCCAACCTTCTGGGACAACAGAAAACAACTCAGCACCATCCTCTATATGGCAGCCCTTCAAGTACTTGAAGATTGTTATCATATCACCTCTCAGTCTTCTCCTCTCCAGGCTAAACATACTCAGCTCCTTCATCAGGGCCCTTTTCAGAACCTGCAAGCTGAACTAGTATGTGATCAGCCATAGTTAATCATGGGGCAGCTGACGGCACTCGAGCTTGAAATATGTGTAACTTTACCTGTTTCACCAACTTGATTCAGAGAAGAACCAATACAGGCCTTGGATCATGCCCAAGATGAAACAAGTAAGGAAGACTGTATTCCAGAATGGAATGCCCTCAGGTTAATAGCTCTCCCATCTGATACCTTCTTAGGACTTTAAATCAATCCAAAACTGACCTAGTGATTTTTCCTCCCCAAAGTGAACTCATATAAATTATATGGAGTGAAGAGCCTGAAATTTATTCTATCCATCAAACAGGAGAAAGATTAAACCCTGGGTGCAGTATTCCTCTGAGGCTTAATAATAATAAAGGTCAAGTGTACATTCCTTGATTCACACAGTCTACATTCAGCGTTCCATTTGTCTGTAATGTCCATTTTATTCAATGTCACTGAAATCTCTTATAGGTTAGAAGCCTTGCTTTTTTGGGGGGGGGGTTCTTCTTAATCTTTTTTAAAAATGAAATTGCAAAAAAACAATCCTTGTTACTTCTTTTTTCACAGTTCCATCTTCATTTCTATTTTGTCATCTGGATGTTTCCTTATCACTTTTTTTGTGCACACTCCGTGAATGTCACACTTCATCCAGGGTGAAGTTTCTAGTGTTGCGTCTTTCACCGGGGCTTTTTCTTATCTCTGCTGAGTTTTCAGCACTTTCTTCTTCGTCCATATCTTCCCTCGTCCTACCACTCGTATTGCTAGGTGGACACGAAGTAATTTCTTCTCCGATGATGGACATTTCCCCTGAGGACTCTTCTTTCCAATGTGATGTCCTTGAATAGTTTTCAAGATGGATTATTTCCAGATGTGCTCTTACTGACATTCAGAAATTTTCATTACTATCCACACTCTCTAGATGCTCAGATCTTGAGTTAAATTTGAAAATGTTCAACCAAATGGGAACTCAAGAATCCAAAAATATGGTAGAGTCATGTGAACACATGAAGCTGCCTTATACTGAATCAGACCCTTGGTCTATCAAAGCTCTCCAGGGTCCCAGGCAGAGGTCTTCATATCACCTACCTGCCCAGTCTCTTTCACTGGAGATGCAGGGGACTGAACCTGGGATCTTCTGCATGCCAAACAGATGCTCTACCACTGAGCCATGGTCCCTCTCCCAAGTCACTCAGGTGAATGTTGTGTATTGGGTTCTTGGAATAGGGTTTTCCTGTGGTAGTCCCACAAGTATGGACCACCCCAGATAAGAAATGAGATCTTTTTGTTAGTTTTTAGGTTAGTTTTTTTAAGGCACTTCCCCCCTAGTCTTTAGGCCTAATCAGGACTGTTATGAGATTGATCCAGTTAAAGCTTCCATTTTTGTACACAATGGAGTTCAGATCCTGACTCTGTAGTTTTGATCAGAAACGTTGGCTTTTATTGGTTTTATTCCGCACTCCACCACATGAGTGGTGGGCTCTAATATGGTGAACTGGGTTGGTTTCCCCAGTCCTATTGGGTGACCTTGGAGTAGTCACAGTTCTCTCAGAATTCTTTCAGCCCCACCTACCTCACAGGTTGTGGGGAGAGGAAGGGAAAGTGATTATAAGCCAGTTTGAGACTCCTTAAAGATAGAGAAAATCAGGGTATAAAACCAACTCCTCTTCTTCTTGCGGCAGCAGTGAATTTATCTAGCTGCAAGCAGTTGTAAATCCTTGAAATGTCCCTCCTACTATAGAGAGGAAACTTTCAGTCAGAGGAGCATCTTGTCCAAATGACAACTTTAAAACATTTGTGTGTTTTTTGTTAATTTTATTACCAAACTTTTTCAATTTTTTAAAATCTAATTCTGGTTTGTGGGTTTGCTTGTTTTTTGGTGTGCTTCACTTTGAGCAGCTGATGGAGTGACTGTTTCTTTAGAAGACTTATATCCCGCCTTTTAGCCCAATGCAAATCGATTCTCGAATAGTATAAACCATCAATAAATAAACATTTGAAAAGCACCTGTGATCTGAGGATAACAATTATCTAGTCTTTTGGCTGCTGATCTGTAATGCTGGAAAATGTTTTCCATGTGAATCATAGAATCATAGAGTTGGAAGGGACCACCAGGGTCCTCTGGTCCAACTCCCTGCACAATGCAGGAAATTCACAACTACCTCCCCCACCCCCACCCCCAGTGACCCCTACTCCATGCCCAGAAGATGGCCAAGATGTACTTCCTCTCATGATCTGCCTAAGGTCATAGAATCAGCATTGCTGACAGATGGCCATCTAGCCTCTGCTTAAAACCTCCAGGGAAGGAGAGCTCACCACCTCCCGAGGAAGCCTGTTCCACCGAGGAACTGCTCTGTTAGAAAATTCTTCCTAATGTCTCGATGGAAACTCTTTTGATTTAATTTCAACCCGTTGGTTCTGGTCCGACCTTCTGGGGCAACAGAAAACAACTCGGTACCATCCGCTATATGATGGCCCTTCAAGTGATTTTGGACCTCCATCTGAAACAAAGGTACTTCTAACAAAGAATCTAGACTGACCAGGTTTAGTCTACATCAAACTGTAAGGAATGAGACAGAAACACTGTTAGATAAGTATGTTAAAATTGCATTGGTTGAGATATAACTTTACGCAGCAATAATATCCATCTCTAATAAAACATTTATTCTGTCTATATATGGACATTGAAAAAAAGACTTGGAGTATGTCTCTTTCCCAGTAGCTTTAGCTGAGATGTTATTGGAAAACCTTGCAGATGCTTTTCATGGTTTTGTCTGCTTATAGAGTGCTTATTTACCAAGATTATATGGGGCTCTCTGTGAATTTGACAATACAGTGTTTGAATACAATGGACCTGAAGTAGTTCTGGTGTTGCTTAAATGCTGAATGAACAGAGAAAGAGGTTTATAGGACCAACCCCAAGGTCTCTGATAGGGCCAATTATCAGCAACCAAGTAGTCGCTGTTTTAGCACTATCAGCATGTGGAATTACAATGGAGGGTCCTTTGTGTATTTTCCCATGCACACAGGGGGGTTGTGTTCTGTTATGATCATTAATCTGTTTTCTCCTCTGCTTAGTGTTGGTGTCGGAAGCATGCCTTCTTAATGTTTCAGTTGGATCCAATCACCGCTATTATTTCATGCCACCAGGAACAAGAAGAAGAAGAAGAGTTGGTTTTTATATGCCAATTGTCTCTACTTTTTGAAAGAGAAACAAACCAGCTTACAATCTCCTTCCCTTCCTTTTCCCACAACAGACACCTTGTGGAAGAGTGGGGAATCAAACCCAGTTCTCCAGATTAGAATCTGCTGCTCTTAACCACTACACCCTGCTGGTTCTCAGACACCTTGTGAGGTAGGTGAGGCTGAGAGTGCTTGAAGAGAACTGTGACCGGCCCAAGGTCACCCAGCTGCCATCATCTGGAGGAGTGGGAAAACCAGCCCGGTTCTCCAGATTAGAGTCCATCACTCTTAACCACTACAACCAAGATATTCATAGAAGTGGCAGCGATTCACAATAGTGAATTATTGCAATTCATATCACCAATCCATAATAAGGATGTGTCTGTCCATCTGTGGCAGGCATATTCATTTATTCATTCAAAATATCTCTTAGCCTCCTTTCTTCCTTACAGAACTCAAGGCAGCTTACCCCACCTACCTCACAAGTAGGGCTGCCAACCTCCAGGGAGTAGCTGGAGATCTCCTGCTGTCACAACTGATCTCCAGCTGATAAAGATCAGTTCGCCCGGAGAAAATGGTTGTTTTGGCAATTGGACTCTATGGCATTGAAGTCCCTCCCCTCCCCAAACCCCTCCCTCCTCAGGCTCCATGTCAAAAATCTCCAAGTATTTCCCAATGTAGAGCTGGCAACCCTACTCACAAGGTGTCTGTTGTGGGGAGAGGAAAGGAAGGTGACTATAAGCCTATTAAGACTCCTTAAAGGTAGAGAAAAGCAGGGTATAAAAAACAACTCTTCTTCTCTTTCATAGCAAATGAATTTGTATTAGGAATTTCTAACAGTTACTTATGAATTGCAGGAAGCAGATCTTTCCTGTGTCTCTTTGTTGCATAATCTAAACGAAACACATTCACCTGCAAAGGATGAGAGCTCCCACTTCACTGAAAACAAAAGCATTTATCACACACATACACACACAAAAAGCTCTTGAATCAGTCCTTATACATTTCTCCTGGCTAAGTGACAGCTGGAAAATTCAGCGTCATTCCTAAAAATCATTTATCCGACCAGTAGAAGTACTTGGTGTGTAGTGTTAAAATTAGAATCAGAGTATTTTTTCAAATGGATTAATTGCATTGTGAGCTTCACAGCAATGGAACCAGAAGAGAGGCAAATCCCCCTGTACTCAGAAGAATGCCTGGAAGCCAGCTAATTGAAGAGCTAAGACGGGCTAATAATAGCTAATCGTTCTTCTTCTGAAAACGACAATATCCGGAATATTTCATTCATAGCTCATTCCTGATTCCTCATTCCTGAAAAGACAGTGTGGTGTCTTTCTTACTGTTCCAGAACATAACTCAAGAGGCCCGAGGTACAATCTACTCTGCCACAAAGCTCACTGGGCTACCTTAGGTCAGTCAGTCTCTCTCAGACCAACCTGCCTCGCAGGATTGTTGTGAGGCTAAAACAGGAAGGGGACAAACTTGCACACTGCCCTGGACTCATGGGAGGACATAAATCACACAAATTAACACACACACACACAGAAGGGTTGCCAGCTTCCAGGTGATGGCTGGAGATCTCCCGCTAGAACTCCCAGGTCCTTCTTCGCCACTGATGGGAGGTTTTTGGGGTGGAGTCAGAGAGGGGTGGGGTTTGGGGAGGGGAGGGACTTCAATGTCATAGAGTCCAATTGTGAAAGCAGCCATTTTCTCCAGATGAACTGATCTCTTTCAGCTGGAGATCAGTTGTAATAGCAGGAGATCTCTATTTTATGGCCTCTGATGTCACATCATGGGATGTTGCTTCCAGGTTGAAGGTCAGCTCCTCCAAGTACTCTAGTCTTGCCAGGTCCCTATTCGCTACCAGCAGGTGTTTGGGGCGGAGCCTGAGGAGGGTGGGGTTTGGGGAGGGGAGGGACTCCAATGCCGCAGAGTCCAATTGCCGAAGTGTCCATTTTGTGTCCATTTTGAACCTGGAGGTTGGCAACTCTAATAGGAATGTAAGAAGAGCTGGTAAGTATTGGCTGGCAATTGCCTACTAGAACCAGCCACCTGGCAACCATATCAATGACTGGATCTCTAGCCATTTTTAATATCAGCCATAAAACACCTCAATTCAGAGCCAACCCATAGCATAAGCGTGGTGTAGTGGTTAAGAGCGGTGGTTTGGAGCTGTGAAGTCTGATCTGGAGAAACGGGTCTGATTCCCCACTCCTCCACATGAGCGGCGGAGGCTAATCTGGTGAACTGGGTTTGTTTCCCTGCTCCTACACATGAAGTCAGCTGGTGACCTTGGGCAAGTCACACACTCTCAGCCTCACCTACCTCACAAGGTGTTGTGGGAAGGGGAAGGGAAGGTGATTGTAAGCTGGTTTGAATCTCCCTTAAGTGGTAGAGAAAGTTGGCATATTAAAACCAACTCTTCTTCTTCCTCTTCTTCTTCATAGAGGAAGTCGTCCCCACAGTTATTATTGTCATGTCAATGTGAAAACTACAGCAACAACCTATAACATTTTCTATACCACCAGAATCCTTTGCTTCTGGCTTCCAAATTCCTTTTCCTCCCTCAGCTTTAGTGAATCTTCCAATGTTAATCTTTCAATTTTTTAACAGAGCAAGTCCCCAACTCTAATATTATGAAGAAATATTTAAAATATTACACCAGAAAAAAACTGGTGGTTTTTTTAATTATTATTAAAACTCTTATGTCTGATACAGAATTTATACATAATACACCCAGGACCCAACTTATTCATGAATCTTATTATTACATTAAGCAGATCCATTGTCAGGATTAATCATCCAGCTCCGACTTGCGGGGTATAAAATGGATTATTAGTTGCCAAGTTAAGTTTACCCTATTTAATTTCTAGGGGAAAAAATCTTCTCAGAATCGTTAATTTCGCTTGTTTCATTAAGGCCCCAAACTTTAATGAACCATTGCTTTCTCAAGGTTTTTTTTGTCTGAACCTTTTCTGTTCTTTCCAGCTGTTTCCAGATGTTGAAGTGGATTTGTATGGAAGTGGAATGGGGTCATGGAGAGAAGCTCTACCACTGACCTACTATCCTCATTGCAAGGCACAAATGGAGATTATGTGCATTCAAATATACACGCATGATGCTTTTTCCATGTGATTGGGATGTGATCAGTTTTTCAGGCCTCCTAATAGCATGAAATGGCCTTATGCTAAGTCAGACTTTTGGTCCATCTATCATCTACCATGATTAGAAGTAGATCTCCAAGTGATTAGGGTTGCCAGCTCTGGGTTGGAAATACCTGGAGATTTTTGGGGCGGAGCCTGAGGAGGGTGGGGTTTGGGAAGGGGAGGAACTTTAATGCCATAGAGTCCAACTGCCAACTCGGCCATTTTTCTCCAGCTCAACTGATCTCTGTTGGCTGGACATCAGTTGTAATAGCAGGAGATCTCCAGCTAGTACCCGGAGGTTGGCTACCCTACCAGTGTCTGAGCTACATGAACATTATTCCATGAGCTGGGTTGGAGATTCTCCTAAGGTAATTTGTGTTTCCCAGAACTACAAGTAAGCCTCTGGGAACTTATTTCCCCAAGTACTTCAGGGCCCAATTCAAATTACGATTATGATACAGGTGGAGAAGGCGCTTCAGACAAATCTGAAGTGGCCTTGGGGTGTTATTTTCCCCCTCGGATGGCTGCACATGCACTGACTACTACCCGGGAACATTTCAGGTTGGGGAAATAGTGCAGGGGGGAGGCTGTAGCTAGGGTTGCTAGCTCTGGGTTGGGAAATTGCTGGAGAATTTAGGGGTGGAGTCTGGGGAGGGCGCGGTTTGGGGAGGGGAGGGACCTTAATAAGGTAGAACGCCAGAGAGTCTACCCTCCAAAGCAGCCATTTTCTCCAAGGAAACTGATCTTGGTCATCTGCAGATCAACTGTAATAGCAGGAGATCTCCAGGTGGCACCTGGAGGTTGGCAACCCTAGCTGTAGCTTCCCCCCCCCCACAGTGCCATGATACTGCCCAACTGGGATTTATAGCACATGGGAAAATAAGTTCTCCACAGCTGCCATGTAGCTACAGAGAAGGTAAGCCAGATTGGAAGAACCGTGACACAACTCATGGAACAACATATCATGTACTTGGGGACTCAGAGAGCAAGGTCTTTCTCAGCACCTCCCAGCAGAGACCCAAACCAGAGGCGACAGAGATTGAAGCGGAGTTCTTCAGAATACAAGGGAGGTGTTCTGCCATACAGCCATAGCCCATCTCCAAACATGTTGTAAGGACATAAACTTAGATGGGTATGTTCCAATGAACTTACTTGACAACAGCAACTGTCAGGCCTTGCTCCCTAGCAGGAGTACAGGCTGTTGGCCTGAGTTAGGCCAGTGCTTGGCTACGTGTCAAGTCTTCAGTTCTCATGCCTGTAAACTCAGTGTATAGTATCCCCCATCCTGTTTTGCTCAGCTCCGCAGATGTTCGACCGCTGTTTAGTCTTTCTCCCTGGGAACTGCTTATCTCGGGATTGCTTGCTCATGTTTACTTCCAAAGCCTGCATTGCTTTTAAACCATGTAACCTTCCAACGTTTCCTCATTACAAGCCTTACCTGTTTGTAGACAGTCAGTTTCTTTTATCTGTCCTATTGCACCTAATAAAGTATTACTGCTTCAGAGCTGCCTGCCTGGACGGGTTTGCTTATGGGATGCTAGGGACAGACGCCTGAGCCTGACAGTAACCTTTATTGAAGTAATGCTGAAGTAAAACTGAAGGTCTTGGAAGGACTTACGAGGGGCTTGCCAGTCACCTGGTTGGGGCAGGGGATTCCCTGTCCTTAGGGTGGCCAGGTCCCTCTTTGCCACCAGCAAGAGGTTTTTGGGGTGGAGCCTGAGGAGGGCGGGATTTGGAGAGAGGAGGGACTTCAATGCCATATAGTCCAATTGCCAAAGTGGCCATTTTCTCCAGGTAAACTGATCTCTGTTGGCTGGAGGTCAGTTGTAACAGCAGGAGATCTCCTGCCACCACCTGGAGGTTGGCAACCCTACCCGTCCTAAGTCCTGGGACACTTTGCACCATTACATCACTTTCTGTTGGTTTTTATACCCCTCTTTTTTCAACCTCTAAGGAGTCTCAAAGTGCCTTACAATCACCTTCCCTTCCTCTCCCCACTACAGACACCTTGTGAGGTGGGTGGGGCTGAGAGAGTTCAGAGAGAACTGTGACTAGCCCAAGGTCACCCAGCTGGCTTCATGTGGAGGAGTGGAGAATCAAAGCCGGTTCTCCAGATTAGAGTCCGACGCTCTTAACTATTACGCCATAGATTCCTAGAGCTACCCTATGCCACTTCAGGATTTTCACAGGAAGTGACATAATGGCACACATGAGCCTGCAGCCCCCTTGTGTCCCCACCCCCAAACCTCCAATGGTTGCAGGCACAGCTTGACACCCCTAATTTATGAATCTAGCATCTGTTAACATACCTGTTGCATTCTTTGAGCATGGAATAATTCAGAAGAAATAGTAATGGATTGCTATGTAGGTGGAAGCACAAATTTCATGGGCTGTATCTGCTACCATTTCTCTAAACCTTTCAGTACTTGCACAATGACAATGAATGTGAACAAACCCTTTATGTTTTCCCTATTGAGATAAATGCAATTGTACTGGCATATTTGAAGCGGAAGCCAAGCGGATTAGCAGTCTTGTCCAGGATAACCATCAGAAAGTCCACGGCCACATAGAAAAAGTGTAGTTTATTTTACAGTGCAGAAATATATACAAATACTCCTTTCACACTCTCCGCTCATAATATCCCGCATAGAACCGCGGTTTCACTTCATTATATACACCTGGTGATTGCAACCACCAATCACAGTAGATATCCAATTATCCTGGCATTGCTACTGCATTGCATCAGCCACCTGGCTCTAGCTGGATCAGGCCAGCTTTCTCTAGCTCCCCAGGTACTTTCCAGGCTGATTACATCATCCTTAGATCTCACTGATCTATCCTGCACCTGTCAAACTAACTGACAGACTTGTAATCTTGACAATATTGAGTCAGTTTCCTCTTAAAGCAAACTATAATGAGAATAAAGATCAGCTTCTGCATTTCCTGAATCATAGAATCATAGAGTTGGAAGGTCCCATTGAGGCCATCTAGTCCAACCCCCTGCCTGAGGCAGGATCAGCCCAGAGCATCCCTGACAAGTGTTTGTCCAGCCTCTGCTTAAAGAATGCCAGGGAAGGGGAGCTCACCAACTTCCTAGGTAGCCGATTCCACTGTCGAACAACACTTACTTAATTCCCACACACACACCCCTAATATCCAGCTGGTACCTTTCCGCCCACAATTTAAACCCATTATTGCGATTCCTATCCTATCTTGTTTGTGGGCTTCCTAGAGGCACCTGGTTGGCCACTGTATGAGCAGACTGCTGGACTTGATGGACCTTGGTCTGATTCAGCATGGCTTTTCTTATGTGAAGAAGAAGGAGTTGGTTTTCATATGCTGACTTTCTTTACCACTAAAGGGAGAGTCAAACCAGCTTACAATCACCTTCCCTTCCCTTCCCCACAACACACACCCTGTGAGGTAGGTGAGGCTGAGAGCATGACTTGCACAAGATCACCCAGCTGGCTTCATGTGTAGGAGTTGGGAAACAAATCCAGTTCACCAGATTAGCCTCCGCTGCTCATGTGGAGGAGTGGGGAATCAAACCCAGTTCTCCAGATCAAGCTCCCCCGCTCCAAACCACCGCTGTTAACCACTACACCACACTTGCTCTCTTATGTCCTTATGTTCTCTGCTGCCAACAGGAACAGCTCCCTGCCCTCCTCTAAGTGACAGTCCTTCAAATACTTAAAGAGTCATCACGCCACTCGTTCAACCTTCTCTTCTCCAGACTGAACATTCCCAGCTCCCTCAGCCTTTCCTGGTATGCTTGGTCTCCAGGCCCCTGATCACCCTTGTTGCTCTCCTCTGCACCCGCTCCATTCTGTCCACATATGGTAAATACAGGTGAGACAATCTGATTCCGGGCATCAACTTGCGTATACCTTGTGAGTTAAATGTATAGACTTCCTTATGCGGATCTGCTTTTCCCCCAGGCGTTGATTTGGCCTGAGAAGGGCACTTGGCAGGCCACAGGAAAGATCTGGCAGGCTGCTTGCCTTATACTTTAATGATAGCTCAGATTTAGCAGCGTGGCAGAGGAAAGTGATGCTTCTACAAATGATTATTTGGGGATGGAGAAAGCCTTCACTGCAATATCCTCCTTTCTAAGGAGTTTAAAGTCTCTACCATATTTAGTTAAATAGACTCTGAAATGACAGCTCATCCCTAGAAAAGGCTCTTAAATTAGAAAGAAATCTGGCTCATGCTGGGCTTAAGGAAATCTCTAGCACCCTTCCGCCCCCCCCCCCCCCAGCCCTAAAAGACATGAAGAGTTTATATAAAACCCAGACATTGCTACTTGGGCCAAATATAATCAGTACTGTTGCTGGTAAATAAGAAGAGACATTTTTTTCCCCAGGGAAAAAAAAAGCGAATTTAAACAATATGTAAGACAGATCAATACAATGTGAAGCGAAAAGGACATTTGAAAGAGTGGAAACAACTGTAAAGGCAAACACGTTAAATCCAGAATGATGGCAACAATAAAGGATGGAATGAAACAGCAGATGGGAAACTCTGCCAGAAATGGCAGGCTGGTGGAAGGATATCAGGGATGACCTGGAGGATTTCCAAGGAAGAAATTCTAGGGATGAAGAAGAATTTCACAAGTTTGAAAACTCCATTTTGAACTTAGGTGTTTGTATGGCTTGTGGTTGTTAAGCTTATGGGCCAAAAGGCAGCTGCGGAACAAATAGGGTTGCCAGCCCCAGGTCGGTGAAATTCCTGGAAATTTGGATGTGTGGCCTGGAAAATACAGGATTTGGGGAAGGGAGGGACCTCTGCATAGGTTTACCAGGTCCCTCTTCTTCTTCAGCGTGAGGTTTTTAGAGTGGAGGTGGGGGGGTTGCGTGTGCCCGGAAGTGCTTCATCACTTCCTGTTTACACCCGGAAGTGCTCCATTGCAAAGGGCCAGTTTCCACTCAAACTCCCAGTTTGAGTGGTAAATAGGGCTGTTGAAAAAAAATTCGGTAAAATTCGGATTCGGCAAAATTTGGCCCGTTTTAATTTGGGAAATGCTGAAGTCCGAACTCCCCCGATTCGGATCCGTGGAATTCGGCACCCAGTTCCAAGTTAAGGGAAAAATTCGGCCGAATACAGCCATTAAAAACACATTTGCGCCTTTCTGTGGCTCCGGGGGACATTTTGGGGGGTAGAGGTCCGAAACTTTCAGGGTAGCTTGAGGGGACCGTTCTTGCAAGAACCCCCAGGTTTTGTGAAGATTGGATCAGAGGGTCCCGAGATATGGGGCCCGTAAGGGGTCACCCTCCCCAAAATCGCCCACAGGAATAAAGCCACTTAAAGCACATTGGCGGCATTCTGCGGCTCAGGGGGACATTGTTGGAGATAGAGGTCCCACACTTTCAGGGTAGCTTGAGGGCACCCTTCTTGCAAGAACCCCCAAGTTTTGTGAAGATTGGATCTGAGGGTCCCGTGATATGAGGCCTGGAAGGGGTCGCCACCCCCAAATCGCCCACAGGAATAAACCCATTAAAAACACATTTGTGCCTTTCTGTGGCTCCATGGAGCCATTTTTTGGGGTAGAGGTCCCAAACTTTCAGGGTAGCTTGAGAGGACCCATTACCCCGGCCCGGGGGAATAAAGCCATTAAAAGGGGTGTACTAAAGGAATGACAAGTCAGCCCATTGGAAACAATGGGAGAGGCTGCCCAGCACATTGAAGATAATGGGAGAGGGGAATGTCAGTTGACTTGCATTGACTCCACTTTTACAGGGGACGTACTAAAACGAATGACAGGCTAGCCCATTAGAAACAACAGGAGCAGCTGCACAGCCCACTGGAAACAATAGGAACCAGCCAGAGAGACACTCACTGACCCACAGTTAACTCCACATGAAGTTGGCAACCGGTGAAAACAGGAGAAAGCACAGTCCAACACAGAGGCAATCAAACCCACCCCATTTTGGCTCCCCCCCCCATACACAGTAGAAGCCAGTCTGTGGCTTCTAAGAGCAGATGTAACTATGCCAAAAGTGCATCCAACAATGCTCAAAGTGTAAGTAAACAGCGTAACTAGCATGGGATGCACTAAAAGGAATGACAAGTCAGCCCATTGGAAACAATGGAAGAGGCTGCCCAGCCCATTGAAGATAATGGGAGAGGGGAATGTTGGTTGACTTACATTGACTCCATTGAAAATACATTACAGAGATGTACTAAAACGAATGACAGGCTAGCTCATTAGAAACAACAGGAGCGGCTGCACAGCCCATTGGAAACAATAGCAGCCAGCGAGAAAGAGACTCACTGACCCACAGTTAACTCCAGATGAAGTTGGCAACTGATGAAAACAGGAGAAAGCACAGTGCCACACAGAGGCAATCAAACCCACCGCACTTTGGCGTCCCCCCTCACACGCACACACGGAATCTGCTTTCCCCACACACACACACACACACAGGAAAAAAGTTATAAAAGCCCCCAAATGGGTCAAACTGTGGATGTCTTCTGTTCCAGCAGAAGCAGGGCAGCAGCAGCTGCTCAGGATCTCTCACGACTCTCTGGCCATTTATGCACGGGAGGTTTTGCCTTGGATTTGCCGCTCTGTAGAGATGCACATTCAGGATCGCCTGATCCCATTCATCCCAATGGGCAGTTGGGGGGGGGCATATCTCGGGACCCTCAGATCCAATCTTCACAAAACTTGGGGGTTCTTGCAAGAAAGGTCTCCTCAAGCTACCCTAAACGTTTGGGACATCTACCTCCAAAAATGCCCCCCCTTGAGCCACGGAATGCCACCAATGTGCTTTAAGTGGCTTTATTCATGTGGGCGATTTTTATGGGGGGCGACCCCTTCCGGGCCCCATATCTCGGGACCCTCTGATCCAACCTTCACAAAACCTGGGGGTTCTTGCAAGAAGGGTCCCCTCAAGCTACCCTGAAAGTTTGGGACCCCTGCCTCCAAAAATGCCCACCGGAGCCGCTGAAATCCTCCAATGTGCTTTAAGTGGCTTTATTCCTGTGGGCGATTTTGGGGGGGCGACCCCTTCCAGGCCCCATATCTCGAGACCCTCTGATCCAGTCTTAACAAAACCTGGGGGTTCTTGCAAGAAGAGTCCCCTCAAGCTACCCTGAAAGTTTGGGATGTCTACCTCCCAAAATGCCCCCCGGAACCACGGAAAGCCGCGAATGTGCATACACCCCCCCCATGGGGATCTCTCACACAAACAGATGCTCTCTCTTTCTCTCCCCGGGCCGCACAGCAGCTGGGTTCACGCACTCAACTGCGACTGATTGCCTAGAAGAAGACCCAGCTTGGCCACCGATTGGCCGCGGGAGAATGCTGCTAGTTGCTTACTAACTGACGGTTATGCTGCTGATTCAGAGCCCCCGAATTTGCTGAATTTATTCGGTGATTGCCCCGAATTCGCGGAATTCGGCTCTTCATTTTCCCACCTTTTTTGGATTTGGTTCCATCCGAACTGAAAACCCCCGAATCGTGGAAAATTCGGCTGTTTTTTCAGTTCAGACGAACCGAATCGACAGCCGTAGTGGTAAAGGCATGTTGCCATGTGGCATTTCCGGGTGTAAAACACATCACAAGGGGGCATTTTCCACTCAAACTCCCCGTTTAAGTGTAAAACGGCCCCTTGTGATGCATTTTACACCCAGAAGTGCTGCATCTCAACAGGCCTTTACCACTCAAACTGGGAGTTTGAGTGGAAACCGGCCCTTTGCAATGCAGCACTTCCAGATGTGAACCGGAAGTGATGTGTCACCGTTTGCACGGATTGCCCGCCAACCCTCACCTGGTCAACGGGCAGCCAGGTGGAATGGCGGGAGTTTGCCCGCCACATCCTGGCACTTGGCAACCCTACCTCTGCAGGATATAACTCCGTATAGGCCATTTATGCATGGTCAATTTTGATGCTCGCTCAAAGCTCTTTTTAAAAATGTGACCTTTAAAATGTCTATTCACAGTCCTTTTTATATTTTTTATTTTTTTAATAACATAAAAACATACAAATAAAAAGAAAAAAGTACAAAAGAGCACTTACATTACTGTTGAAACTACTTATTATAATAAAAAGTTACAAAATTCACAGTGCCTGAAAAACCACCACCCACCTTAATGCAGTGTCCCATCACCACGTTGGACCTCTGGAGAAGTGTTATGACAGTTTTTAAAAATAAGTATAATAACATTATCAAAACTATTAACCAATTGTCTATAACTCATTAACTAAATTAGTAAAATTCATTTTTGACAGTTTGTCCCAATATGCGATGGCCTTTGACCATGTTTTCTTAAAATCCTCCATATCCTTCCCATGTAAGGATTCTGTTAATTTGGCCATTCACATATACATCCATAATTTCTCTCTCCAGGCAATAATTGAAGGTTTATTTACTTGCTTCCAGGTTTTAGCTATTGTGATTCTTGCCACTGCAAAACTATATTGACATATGACTCTATCACTTCTATCTAATTTATCTTTAGGTATACCCAGTAAACAAAAGGAAGGGTCCATCTTCACTTTAGAGTTAATCAAATTATTAGTTTCATTTATTACTTTTCTCCAAAAGTCCTGATGCAAAAGGAGAAATTCCACCACCACCCCACTCGCCTACTCCTTCTCTCCTTTGTTTGCACAGCCATTGGCAATGGTCATTTGCATAGCTAAGCCACGTTTGTGATTTTTTTCATGGTTCCTTCAGT
The DNA here is from genome assembly GCF_029931775.1 of Euleptes europaea. NCBI lineage: Eukaryota > Metazoa > Chordata > Lepidosauria > Squamata > Sphaerodactylidae > Euleptes > Euleptes europaea. Next base: position 8,264,531 of record NC_079319.1, on the reverse strand, counting down.
AAATGTTTCGGTGCAGGGGTGGAGCAAACACAAAAGGTCGCATTAAAGGGGCTCTTAAGAAATGTGAAGCAGGTATGCGCCGGCTTCGCAGTCACTTCCTGAATGACGGTTCAGCTTGAAAAACTAAAAAAATAATATGCGGGGCACTTCAGCCTGGAACCAAGCATAAATGGCCATAGAGTTCCTTCTCCAAAACAGCCATTTTCTCCAGGGGAACTGATCTCTATAGTCTACAGCAGGGGTGTCAAACTGATTTGTTACGAGGGCCGGATATAACATAAATGTCACTTCACTGGAAAAACAGTGTGGAACCTCATGACCCAAAGATGGAAACTTGCCTAATTAACTATGAATAATTGCAAGTAATCAAGCTTTGAAGCCCTCTATAGGCACAGAATAGAACAAAGGAATGCAACATCAGTCCCTGTGATTGGTATGTAGTATTAAGAGTGTGGATTGTCCAGGTTTGCTATAGAAGGAGCCTGGCATCCAGTCCATCTTCTCAATGGAGTAGACTTTTAGGCTCCAACACTCCCCCCCCCCAACTGGAGATCTCCTGATATTACAACTGATCTCCAGCTGATAGAGATCAGTTCCCCTGGAGAAAATGGCCGCTTTGGCAATTAGACTCTATGGCATTGAAGTCCCTCCCTTCCCTCCTCAGGCTCTACCCCAAAAACCTCCCGCCGGTGGTGAAGAGGGATCTGGCAACTGTATTCAGAACATATAACAAGTCTATATTTCTCTAGAAATAGAGAAAGAAACATCCCCCATTCTCATTCCAAGGAGGATGTTTCTGAATCAACTGCATGATCCCCACCACATACTCTAGAAGAAGAGTTGGTTTTTATATGCCGACTTTCTCTACCACTTGCAATCACCATCCCTTCCCCTCCCCACAACAGTCACCCTGTGAGGGAGGTGGGGCTGAGAGAGCTCTTAATAGAACTGTAACTTGCCCAAGGTCACCCAGCTGGCTTTGTGTGTAAGAGTGGGGGGAACAAATCCAGTTCACCAGATTAGCCTCCGCCACTCATGTGGAGGAGTGGGGAATCAAACCCGGTTCTCCAGATCAGAGTCCACTGCTCCAAACCACCGCTCTTAACCACTATACCACGCTGGCTCTAAAGGACTCAGAGGTTATTCTGTCACAATCTTCATCCCATCTGAAGATGCATCCATCTTTCAGCATCCCCATCTCCCCATCCATCTCCCATGGATTGACTCAATAAAGGAAGCCACAGCCTTCAATTTGCAAGATCTGAGCAAGGCTGTCAAAGATAGGGCATTTTAGAGAACTTTCATTCATAGGGTCGCCATGAGTTGGAAGCGACTAGACGGCACTTAACACACACATCTCCCCACCGCCTTCTAAAAGAATGGCTGTGCCCTGCTTTGTTTAATAGATCTCGATCAGGAAAGCCTACAATTCATTGTGCATGAACAGCATTATTATATGTGAAACCTCATTACACAAACAATATCCATTTTGGTATTTCAAACTACCTCTTGCTGGCTAGGTGCTCACGAATGCTTTCTAAATGATCCATAAACATTGGCTGGCACACAGCAGGGGTGGATTGTAGGTTGGGCAATTTATTTTCACACCGTGATTACCTTCAAAGGAGAACGTGATCACAGGGGTCATCCGGAGCCTGGCCTTGCCAAGACTCCTCCGCGTGCATCCTGCCCAACTAACAACATAAATCCCATCGAAATCAATGAGGCTTCTCCCAGGAGGGGACATTTCTGGGGTAAGCAAAGGCTTTGAGGAATCTATACTTTGCTTCCCACTGATTTAATACAAAGGAAATGGGCAAGATGCTACAGGAGGGATGGGGCTTCCTAGTTGGGGCCCAGCGAGGAAGACACATGTTTGCAAGCAATGCTTTTCTGTGGGAATCCTGATCCAAGATGATGTGAAATTTCTCAGACTGGGAGTTACTACGACGAAGCCTTCCATCTTGCAGAATCTGCAAATCTAGACTAGTCTCGTCTGAGTCACACGTCAGGGTTTTTCTGAGCAGGACATTAAATCCTGGTGGTACCCCAAATGAAGATACTGGAAAGCAGTATTTGGATCAAACTAAGATGATTCATTCATTCATTCATTCATTCATTTGATTTATAGCCCGCTCTCTTCCCAGCCAAACCGGGCTCAGAGAGTGGCTAACAATCTTATTCAAACTACACCATCTCAAAACATAACACAATTAGAAACCCAATAAAACGTAACTGATGATTAATGTATGAGCTACATCTAGGGTTGCTGTCCCCCATATGGGGGCTGGAGACCTCCTCGAGTTACAACAGATCTCCAGACTAAATGGATCGATAACTTGTTATTTATTTATTTAAAACATTTATTCCACTTCTGAAGAAAATGGCTGCTTTGGAAAGTGGACTGTATGGCATTATGTGGATTGTATGGCGCCCAGTGACCTGTATGGCACCCAGCAGGATGCATGTGTAGGAGTGGGGAAACCAACCAGGTTAACCGTATTAGAGTCCGCTGCTCATGTGGAGGAGCAGAGAACCAAACCTGGTTCTCCAGATTAGAGTCCACCGCTCTTAACCACGACACCACGCTGGCTCTCTTGTTGTCTTTGGGTGACATTTACACTAGTTGCAATAGGGAAAACATGACCACCTGTAGATTTTTGGTTCTAACCCGTCTCAGTTGAAATTTTCGGGAACTGTATCCCCCCCACCTAAGGTAGCCTCCCTTCCAATGGCCTGAGTCACCTTCTGCCCTCTCTAGTCCTCCCCTACTTCTTGTTGCTTCAGAAGACACAGAAACCTAAAGGCAGCACAGGGAATGGAAACGGAAATAGAATCTAGCTGCAGATACTGAGTTCCTATCCAACAAACGGCCAGAATTAGATTAGTCAATTTGGATCTGAACACAGTTGAAATTTCACGTGTTACTTGCCCTTGGCTGGCAATCCCCAGGGGGCATTGGAGGAGTGAAGATTTCTGGCACATCACCTCCTGTTTTGGAAGAGGAAGTGATATTGTGACTCCCTAGGGATTTCAAAAGTCTCTACCATGGAGATTTTTGAAATTCCTAGAGCATCATGATGGCGTTCTCTGCTCAGAATAGGAAGTGATGTCTAGGCATCAAGAGAAGCTGTTTCCCCTGCCCATTTTTCTCTCACCACAACAGTGATCCCAGGTGACGGGCAGGGAGAATTGCCAGGAGGTCCCCCACCCACCAGGGCAACCCTAGTTAGTTTCTGAGATTAAGGAACAGATTTTCACTTTGGGGCTGCACAGCCTTAGTTGGCACATGAGGGTTGCCAGGTCCCTCTGTCGCCAGACCCCTTTTTCTTTTCCAGTCTGGGCAACACGCATCACGCACAGAAGAAGTGGGTGGTCTCAATTAGAGACAAAGCAAATTGGGGGGACAAAAATAACATCTCCAGTACTGTCCCTCAGCTTTCATCTACACACAGACACAATTTTATTCCCCTCCCCACAAATGCAATGTAATCACTTAAAAGACAGAAAGCTAGTATATTCAGTGTACTCGAAAAAATGGGAGAAATAGACTAGTTACCAGGCTCAGTGACACAAACATGTGGAAGTTCTCTTCCATGAAGATACACAGAATTCAAGTTTGAATGCATATCTTTAGCCTTGTTCCTCCTTAAAATACTCATATGCACCCAGACATGAAGCAGCCTTATACTGAATTAGACCCTTGGGTCATGAAGGTCAATATTGTCTACTGAGACTGGCAGCAGCTTTCCAGGGTCTCAGCCATTTGCCTAGGCAGTGGTGGGAACCTAAACTCAACTATTCAGAAGCTAAAATGCCCTGTGGTTCAAGTGGGGTTACCAACCTCCAGGTGGTGGGTGGAGATCTCCTGATGTTACAATTGATCTACAGGTGATAGAAATCAGTTTCTCTGGAGGAATTGGCTGCTTGGGTTATTGGACTCTATGGCATTGAAGTCCCTCCCCATCCCAAACCAAACCCCTCAACCCAGAGCTGGCAATCCTAGGATTGAGTCAGGTATCCATTTCCCCTCTCCCCTGCTAAGCAGTTTGTTGGGATTTCAGGCTTGATGGTGTAATGGAAAATGTAGATGTCATACTGGTGCTGGGTCTGACGCTCTAACCGCAGCACCCCACTGGCATCTCATAACTGGAAAATATCAAAATGATCTCTAGGATGTGATGTCACTCAAGAATTTGCCACTTCAGTAAACAGAGTATATCTTGATTCACAACAAAAAAAGTATCAAACAAAGAAAGGAGAATGAGAAAAAGAAGAGTTGGTTTTTATATGCTGACTTTCTCTACCACTAGGGTTGCCAACCTCCAGGTAATAGCTGGAGATCTCCTGCTATTACAAGTGATCTCCAGCTGATAGAGATCAGTTCACCTGGAGAAAATTGACAGTTTGGCAATTGGACTCTATGGCATTGCAGTCCCTCCCCTCCCCAAACCTCATCCAAAAATCTCTGGCCAGTGACGAAGAGGGACCTGGCAACCCTATCTACCACTTAAGGAAGAATCAAACTGGCTTACAATCACCTTCCCTTCCCCTCCCCACAACAGACACCCTGTGAGGTGGGTGAGACTGAGAGAGTTCGGAGAGAAGTGTGACTAGCCCAAGGTAACCCAGCTGGCTTCAAATGGAGGAGTGGGGAAGCCAACCTGGTTCACCAGATTAGTGTCCGCCGCTCATATGGAGGAGTGGGGAATCAAACCCAGTTCTCCAGATCAGAGTCCACCACTCCAAACCACCACTCTTAACACTACACCACGCTGGCTCTCTTGCTGGACTCTTGCTGGACTCTTTTGCATGCTGGGATCTATAAGGCAAGGCACGAAACTCTGACTGTCCCTTTGACAAAGAGTCAAAGACAGACACATCGAAAGATAACATATATTTGGGACATCTACTCCTCCACATTGCCACAGCTTGACACAAAAGCCCCCATTATAGGAATCCTTAGCGGGGCCATAATGACTCCGTGAATTTCCTGGCTGATCTGTACTTCCATCAGCTGCAAAGAGAGATTTCCACCGGGCCGTCACTAGAGAAAAGGACAATTACCCGGCCCATTTGTCGAGGAGGAAATATTTTACATCCATTTGTTTCGGCGCTCGAAACGTTTTGCGCCATCTTCATAAATCTCGCCGCCCGGCGTGGCGGTGGTCAATAAAACTAAATGTGACCTTGTGTAAAATGTGCCGTGTGTTTAATTGCAACAGGGTTATGTATTAGATTAGGGATAAATGTATTATGCTGTCAGCCAATATGTTAACTCTGGCAGTGTGGCACGACTGGGAACGACGTCCGTTCCTCGCAATCTGCGCCGTTGGCCTGCAGCCTTGGCGATCAAGGCATTCCCTTTCTTTTTAAAAGTTCTTTATTTTTTTGGCTGCTTATGTGCTACTGGGAGGAAAACCGTAACACTGCATATTTCATTTGTCACCAGAGGGTGGGGTGGAGAGATGTACAATCATCAGTCTATCTGATTTGTCTTTGCAGAGCGCATAAATATTCCAGATGCCTCTCTGTATCCTGGTCATTGTTAACTGTTCACATACGTCAATTGCATAGTTGAGTCTCCCACGTTATAGCTACTTGGGTTGCCACCATGAAGCCAAATCATGCAGTTTCTCTGAAATGGGCTTCATTATTTTTATAAAGTAATGTGGCCAACGGAGTGGTGGATAGGGCTGTGGATTCAATAAAAAACTAAACTGGAAAAATACCGGAAAAAATGCAAATTCGGTAAAATTTGGGTTTGGGTTTACTGAGTCCGCAAAATCCAGGAGGTTGGCAAAGCCGAATTTGCCATTCCTGAGAAAGCCGGATAAAAATCTGGATACATTGTATCTCTATGCAGGTGCGGGGCGAACTTTCCCACCATTTAAAGCCTGGCTTCTCCATTGAGATACATTGCAAAGATCACTCTAAAGCAGTGGTTCCCAACCTTTTTTTGACCAGGGACCACTAGGACTTTTTTGTTCAGTGCAGGGACCCCAAGGTTCAAAATAAAAATTCCGAGAATTTGAAAATAAACTTTAATCATAACTGTTAGTTAAACATTAAGCTTAGAATAATATTTAAATACATATTTTTATAACAGAGAACTTTTAATTGAAAATATTAATTTATTATGGGTTTATAACTTTGTTTCGCGGACCTTAATTTAGTTCTCGCGGACCCCTGGGGGTCCACGGACCCCTGGTTGGGAACCAGTGCTCTAAAGCATCTGAACACAGCCACTTTGCCAATGCATTTCAATGGAGGAGGCTGGGGGTGACCCTTTTCAGACCCCATAACTCCAGATCCCCTGACCCAATCTTCACCAAACTTGGGAGTTCTTTTGAGGAGAGTCCGTTTTAGTTGCCCTGAAAATTTGGGACTTCTATCTGCAAAAACATCCCCCCAGATGATGTAGAAAGCAGCAAAAAGCCCCCATAAGGTTTAAATGGCCGAATTTTTCAGGAAACCCCAATTTAAAGCCAAATCCCTACCTTTACCGGTATAGGAAATTTGGCATTCGGGTTTCCCGGGAGGAGGGGGCAGGGGATGGCCAATAAACCCAAACGTGAATTTTACCACATTTTATTTTTTTCAACAGCCCTAGTGGTGGACTCTGATCTGGAGAACTGGGTTTGATTCCCCACTCCTCCACATGAGCTGTGGAGGCTAATCCAGTGAACTGGATTTGTTTCCCTGCTTCTACACATGAAGCCAGCTGGGTGATCTTGGGCTAGTCACATTCTTTCTGCCCCACCAACCTCACAGGGTGTCTGTTGTGGGGAGGGGAAGGGAAAGGTAAATGTAAGCTGGGTTGATTCTTCCTTAAGTGGTAGAGAAAGTCAGCACATAAAAACCAACTCTTCTTCTACTTGTAAAGAGCAAATCTGTATGGGGTAGGGGCGGGGCTTAAAGTTGCCAGGTCCCTCTTCACCACTGGCAGGAGGATTTTGGGGTGGAGCCTGAGGAGGGCAGGCTTTGGGGAGGGGAAGGACTTCAATGCTTTAGAATCCCGTTGCCAAAGCGGCCAGTTTCAACTGGAAAACCTCCTGACACATTGCAAGATGATACCATGTGACCAAATCAGCCAGTAGTATCCCATTGCATGCCTGGGCACTCTGGCCATTTAACTGGCCACTTAGGCACTTATTTAGAAATATTTTTCTCCATCTTTATCCATCTCATTTAGCCTGGCTCAAGAGAACTTGACTGGAAAAGCCTGTTTAATGAAAGATGACTTCCAATCCTCGTTTGGGCTGCTTAGGTCATCTGTGACCTGTCTCGAGAACATCTCTTTTTTATCAGTTGTAATAGCAGGATACTCGCCGCATCTGGATCCAGAGGCAGCCAAGCTTCTCCGAGAGGAGAAATCCGGTGAGCTTAACTCAGGGCAAAGGGAAGGATGCAGAGCTTATCAGCTTGTTATCATGAGGAAATGTATTCAAGCACATTGGAAAGCAACTCTGATCAAACATGGCTTTGCCCTTATTCCTTTTCCAAGGCATTCATCTCAGAGGGAAAATGGGGGAGTGTCTGTGAAAAGATTCAGCCCAGAACAAAGTTGGTTCATGCTGCTGTTCCAGTAAGTGCACTGGAAAAAGATTTGCCACGGTTCAGAAGTAATAGAACAGAATGGCAAAATTCTCTATTTAGCCAAGGAAGGGCTTGGCAGAGGAACAGAAAGGAGATGGAGGCTCTGCAGTAAAGGGGAGGGGCCATGGCTTAGTGGTAGAGCATCTGCTTGGCATGCAGAAGGTCCTAGGTTCAATCCCTGGCATCTCCAGTTAAAGGGACTAGGCAAGTAGGTGACGTGAAAGACCTCTGTCTGAGACCCTGGAGAGCCACTGCTGGTCAGAGTAGACAATACTGACTTTGATGGACCAAGGGTCTGATTCAGTATAAGGCAGCTTCTTATGTTCATATGTTCACAGTCATCTTTAGTTCCACCATTCTGAATAATTTTTTGTCTTCTGCAATCTTGGCCACTAGGACTGTCGATTTTGTTCCATCCGATAAGAAAAACAGCCGAATTTCCCCCGATTTGGCGGTTTCTAGTTCGGATGGAGCCGAATTAAAAAAAGGTGGGAAAACGGCCAGCCGAATTCGGCGAGTTCAGGCCGACGCCGAATAAATTCGGGCAAATTCGGCAGCCCCAATCAGCAGCATAACCGTCAGTTAGTTAGCAGAATTCTCCCGCCGCCAATGGTGGCCAAGCTGGGTCTTCTCCTGGCCAATCAGAGCAGGGATTCTCACTTTCGAAATGGCCAGGAGAAGGGTATAAAAACTCTGTCCAGACCGTATTCATCTCCTTCTATTTTGGTGGTGCTGCTGCTGAGAGATCCTGACTGGGCCGAGCTGCTGCTCCTTACCGGAATAGGATTGGATTTACTTCTCCGTGCTCCTGCTGGAAGACATCCACACAGTTTGATTTTGGGTTTTTTTCTCTATACCTTTTCTTCTGTGTGTGTGTGTGGGGGGGGAAAGCAGATTCTGTGTGTGTGTTGGGGGGGCAGATTCTGTGGGTGGGGGGAGCCAAAGGGGGGGTGCCTGCTCGCCTCTGCGGGAGTGTGCGTTCTGCTTGTGTTTTTTGCCCGTTGCCACACTCGCCAGGAGTTGAGTACGGAGGTGTGGCTTGGGTCCCCCTCCGCTCAGCACCCGCGTGCCTCCTCCTCCTTGCTTTGTTTCTGTTTGGGGTTGAGCTGAGCCATACTGGTTTGAGGGGGGCTTCGCCTTTTCAGCCCGGGGGGGTGCCTTCTCACCTCTGTGGGAGTGTGGGTTCTGCTTGTGTTTTTTGCCCGTTGCCACCCTCGCCCAGAGTTGAGTGCGGAGGTGTGGCTGTATGGAATTATATCTTGCCGACTTCCCTCCCCAGACTCTACCCACCCCAAATCTCCTTGTATTTCCCAGCCCAGAGCTTGCAACCCTTTCCATCAAGGCCAGCATTGTCTACATAGCCTGGTAATGCTTCTCCAGGATCTCAGGTAGAGGTCTTTCACATCACCTCTTTCCTGGTCCTTTTAACTGGAGGTATCAGGAATAGAACCTGGGACCTTCTGCATGCCAAGCTGAGGCTCTTCCACTGAGCCACAGTCCTTCCCCTCCCTCTTACGAGAGCTAACCTTGTAGAGTTCCACTCCATTCTGTGAGGCCCAGCATTTATGTAATTTAAGCAAAGGCATTGTCATTTTGTAAAATATGCCCTTCTCTTCCTCCCAAGCGGCAGGGATGGCACCTAATCTTATGCTGATTTATGGGAGTTTTATGCAGAAACCTACTTTGGAATACTTTGTGAATAATGGTGTGTACAATTACCAGGCTTCTGGTTTTTACAACCTTTAGAAGAGATTGATTTTTGGTCATTCCCATCTCTGTTGGGTTTTAAGGCTGAGACACGAGGTAAACAGACTCTGACCCGCCTGAATATTTATTTATCGGCGTGCCTTTGGACTGAATCATTCTTAACCCCCGAGAAACCTCGAGTGTTTTGTTTAGTAAATCACTTCACGGGGAGGTCACGTCAAAAGGGTGCCCGGGTTAAACGACATTATCAAGTCAATATAGACAAGCCTTCCCGGGAGAAATTCTAATTGGGTATAAGAGAAACAGGCTGTCAAGAGGCATCGGTGTCAAAGGGGGAGGGAATCTTCTAGAGGAAAGCAATTTTCCTGTTTGAAATGTGGGGATTTGCAAAGCACACCATTGTTGTTGAAAGGTGGATTTGTGTAGCTGTTTATATGCAGACATATGGTTGGGGAGTGTAGGCATGCTGGAAAGACTGCCTCCCGATCAGGACAGTGTGCATTCCAACCCAAGGGCCATTTATGCACGGGTACTTTCACTAACATTCACCCCTGGTCTGTCTCGGTTGTTCCTTGGAGTTATGCATGAGTTTTCCGTCCATTAGAGATGACCTCATGCCCAGCCTTCATAATGTCCAGGTCTTCCCATTCCTCTGTTAACCCGACTCTTCCATCTTCCCTGATCAAAGTCTGGGTGAAATCCTCTTGCAGAAGGCAAAGTACGGGACACGCAAGCTTGGTTTCTCTCACAGCCAATTACAAAGCAGCATGTCCAGTGGTGGGGATTCAAATACTTCCTGTTTCCTGCTTCCTCTGAGCTCATTCTGAGCAGAAGAAAAGTATTTTTAAAACCAAGGCTTGGATTTCCCCCCCACACACACACACACACCCTTTTTCCTTTCAGATTGCTCCATTTTTTTGTTGTACTTAAAATGATTTTTTTATGTGGCAATTGGGTTTGGTTCCCCCCCTCACAGTAAGCACTACAAGTAAGCCAATTACAAAGCAGCATTTAAAGGGGCAGGAATTTGATTTGAGCTTGGAGACGGCTGGTGCATTAGAGTTGCCAACCTCCAGGTACTAGCTGGAGATCTCCTGCTTTTACAACTGATCTCCAGCCGATAGAGATCAGTGCACCTGTAGAACTGTGAGAGAGAGCTGTGACTAGCCCAAGGTCACCCAGCTGGCTTCATGTGGAGGAGTGGGGAAACCAACCTGGTTCACCAGATCAGAGTCTGCTGCTCATGTGGAGGAGCGGAGAATCAAACCTGCTTCTTCAGATTAAAGTCCACTGCTCTTAACGACTCCACCACACTGGCTCTCCAAGTTGACAGCCTTCCATGTTGGTAGCCATCACCACATCCAGGAGCAGGGAGTTCCACAATTTAACTACGATGACTGCCATAAGCCATTCCATTGCCTTCTTCCATTCCACCAACCCCAGTGGTGTTGCCAAAAACTCAAAGGCCATTTATGCAGGGCTATTTAGTTTGCAGTCCCTGCTGGACTGCTTTGAGGCTTCCTTTGTATTATTCATGATTTTACCAACCTTCAGATGTAACTTCGCTCTGGCCTCATTCTTCCCTCGCAGTTCTAGGATTCTGTTTTAGAATGAATTTAAATACTGCTTTGAGGCAAAAGCAACACAAATTTCCTCTAGTCCCATGCATAGCTCTTAACTTCGGGTTTCTCTTCCCACACCCATTTGGGCTTCTCCCTCCCACATGTCTGTCCCTCCCATCCAACCCCTTCCCTCAAAGCAAAGCACAAAAGAGGGAGTTAAACCTTCATGAAATGTGCAGGAAGACACTGAAGAAGGCTGCAAAGGTTGGAAGGCAGCTCCTGGCAGGGAGCTGTTGAAGGAAGGTGGGGAGGAACACCCAGCAAGAGCACACAGTCCCTTTAAAAGCTGACCCGCCCCCTCCAAGAAAAGTGCAACAAGGCTGTGTTTTCAGGGGGAGGGACAGAAGCTCCGAGATTCATTGGGGATGCCTAATTAATCACAAGATACTCCTGGAATTGGGGGGTGGGAACCCTCATGCATATGATGCTTGAGAATTCGGAACAGAAAACTGTGCAGCAAAGCAAATGCAAATTCCCCCTGCATAAATGACCCTAGGCTCATCTCAGATGCACATGCATTTAAAGCTGCTTATATGGAATCAGATCGTTCATCTATCAAGGCCAAGGTTGTCTACTGAGACTTGCAGCAGCTCTGCAGGATCTCAGGTAGAGGTCTTTCCCAACCACCTACCACGTGGGCCTTTTAACCAGAGATGCCAGGGATTGAACTTGGGGTCTTGTGCAGGCAAAGCAGATACTCTACCCCAAACCGTGGCTCAAGCCTGGGGTTTGAGCAATGAATCAGCTTGGTGTCCTGAGCTGAATTGTCTGGTGTGCCACTGTTTCACCAGTGTGCCTAAGCAGAGTTGCCTCTGCAACCCCTTATTTTAGCCCCGGTCCCCTTTCCTCCCCTTGCCTTCTTTCCCCTCCATTTCCAGTAGCTAAAGGAATGTTTTCATCCTTCCCCATTAAACAAAACCAAAAGCAAATAACCTAGAAGCACATCTATCCAGTTTTCTAGTAATGAGTGATTTAATTTTGCAGGCTTATTTTGCAGGCTCATTTTGCATATAATAGGAATGTTAATTAAATTGGTTTGGTAACAAAAAAAAAAAGCAAACTGTTTTAAAAAATCGTCAAACTCCCTTGAAGACATTTAGCAATTGCACTCAGAGAGCTATATTTGTTACAAGGAAGAAAGTCTCGGTGATGGAATTCAATTGGCAAAATGTTCCAGGAAAGTCAATGGGCAGAGTTCCCAGTAGACATGTTCAGGACTGAGCAGCAGGAAGATATAAATTAGAAATACTCCTCACAACAAATCAATTGTTCATGCCTTGCTTGTTAGATCCTTTCCAGAAACTGTAGGATGTAACTGGTAGAGCAGTAGATTTCAAATCCCAAGAAACGGTGGCTAGATCAATCTATCTGCCAAGAAACCCTGTGCACTTACTATGGAAGCTTTCCAAATGCTAGGGGATTCTGAAACACATTGTTGGGTATGTGGTAGGAAGAGGAGGAGGAGGAGGAGGAAGAAGAAGAGGAGGAGGAAGAGGAAGGAGTAGGAAGAAGAGGAGGAAGAAGAGGAGGAGGAGAAGTAAGAGGAGGAAGAGGAGGAGGAGTTGGTTTTTATACCCAGATTTTCTCTACCTTTAAGGAGTCTCAAACCGGCTTACAATTGCCTTGCCTTCCTCTCCCCACAACAGACACTTTGTGAGGTAGGTGAGGCTGAGAGATTTCAGAGAGAACTGTGACTAGCCCAAGGTCACCCAGCAGTGGGGAAACCAACCCGGTTCACCAGATCAGAGTCCATTGCTCATGTGGGAATCAACCCCTGTTCTCCAGATTAGAGTCCACCACTCCTAACTATATACCACACTGGTTCTCTGGAAGCTGAGTATGTATTGGCAGAATTAGGGTCATACCAGTGCCTAAGGTTTCAAGACCCCTGGTGGGGGTGGGAGATCCCCTGTTTTGGGGCCCCTCTCCAAGATGCCATTCAGCTGGCTGGTGGCAGAACTTACCAACAGCAAACTGATGCCTAGGACTCTGTTGCCAGTGGCATATCAATGTCACTTCCGGTGCTCACCAGAAGTGACATCATCACATTGCCAGTGATGTGGGTTCACTCTGGTATTTCAGCAAAAACTCTATGATAAAAATGGCTTCTACCATAGAGTTTTTGCCCAAATACCAGAGCTTCCCCCATGTCACCGGTGATGTGATGAGATCACTTTCAATAAATGCCAGAAGTGACATCAACACTTCGCCGGTGACAGAGGGCTCGGCCTCAGTTTGCGGCCAGTAAGTTCCCCACCATCACTCCATCCCCAGCTAGTTGCCAGGGGGTACCTAGGAATGTTACCTGTGCCTCCCTGACCCAAACATCTATGTATTCAGCAGAAAATGTGGATAAAGACCTGTCTATGTTTAATGGTAAATAAACAGGGAAACATTGGGTTGGATCCAACCGGATCTTACATTGTTCAAAAAGGGTGGAAAGGGGTGTGTAGTGTTCAAAAAGGGTGGTGTAGTGGTTAAGAGCAGTGGTTTGGGGCAGTGGACTCTGATCTGGAGAACCGGGTTTGATTCCCCACTCTTTCACATGAGCGGCGGAGGCTAATCTGGTGAACTGGATTTGTTTCCCCACTCTTTTACACGAAGCCAGCTGGGTGACCTTGGATAAGTTACAGCTTTGTTAGAGCTCTCTCAGCCTCACCTACCTCACAGGGTGTCTGTTGTGGGGAAGGGAAGGTGATTGTAAGCCGTTTGAGTCTCCCTTAAGTGGTAGAGAAAGTCAGCATATAAAAACCACTTCTTCTTCTTCCTCCTCTTGGACACCAAAAAAGCTATGATGTGCATCATGGGATCAGCAGGGAAGCCATGCAGATAGGGTTGCCAGCTCCGAGTAGAGAATTACCTGGAGATTTTTTGGGTGGAGTCTGAAGAGGGTGGGGTTTGGATAGGAGAGGGACTTCAATGCTATAGAGTCCAATTGCCAAAGTGGCCATTTTTTCCAGGTGAACTGATCTCTATCGGTTGGAGATCAGTTGTAATAGCAGGAGATCTGAATGAATCCAAATGAATGAAAAGCTGAAGCTTAGGGGGTTTAGACACAGCAAATCATTCCTTGTCAAGACATGGGCCTCGGTGTCCTGAACAGGGCGTGTTTTGTTTCTTTCCCTGTAGCAAGTTGAAGGCATGGAAAAGAAACAGGGCAAAACATGTTTACTTGCTCAATCTGCTGTTTCCCCAGAGCCAAAAAGTACTTCTTTCTTGTTGCTGCTAAACTTATATCTCCACGGACACCTCCAGGGCTTCTCCACCACAGCTACTGACAGGAAGAAAAGACGGAGAACCTTAGAAGGCAATTCAAGAAGATAGTGGAAAACAAAATAAAAATTCCCTGGGGTATCTGAGGAAGAACAATGCAAGTTGTGTTCTACAGAGCACAGAGCTGAGTTTGATCTCTATGCTCCCACAAATTCCCCTCTTTTGCTCCACCAGTTGAGATTCTATTACTGGGAGCTGCTGATTTGCAATCAGTCCCCTTCATTTCATTTTCAACATCTGCTTCAAGCCGTATTTGTTGGAATGCTGTCTTCTCAGAGAACATACATAGGAATACAGACCGCAGATCAAAATTAACAACCCCTCCTCTACTCTGCGAAATTCAACAGCAGGTACATAAAAACATAAGAAAAGCCATGCTGGATCAGACCAAGGTCCATCAAGTTCAGTAGTCTGTTCACACAGTGGCCAACCAGGTGCCTCTAGGAAGCCCAATTTCCTTCTGATTTCTTGGCTGCAGTCTTCCTTTTGGTTGATGATGGAGCGAAGGAATAGAAAGTCTTGAACAATTTCAGTTTCTTACTGGTCCTAAAAGATCTATTTTGTTGAGCTTGTGAGCATTTTGGAGCTAATGGCTGCTTTGGAAGGTAGACTCTATGACATAAAAACATAAGAAAAGCCATGCTGGATCAGACCAAGGTCCATCAAGTCCAGCAGTCTGTTCACACAGTGGTCAACCAGGTGCCTCTAGGAATCCCACAAACAAGACAACTGCAGCAGCATTATCCTGCCTGTGTTCCACAGCACCTCTGATCCTCCATTCCACATGCTCCTCTGATCCTGGAGAGAATAGGCATGCATCATGACTAGTATCCGTTTTGACTAGTAGCCATGGATAGCCCTCTCCTCCATGAACATGTCCACTCCCCTCTTCAAGCCTTCCTAGTTGGCAGCCATCACCACATCCTGGGGCAGGGAGTTCCACAATTTAACTATGCGTTGTGTGAAGAAATACTTCCTTTTATCTGTTTGGAATCTCTCACCCTCCAGCCTCAGCAGATGGCCCCGCTGATATTCTGTAAAATGTATGCAGCATTTTTTCCCCAAATGCTACTAATGCGTCCACAGCAATGCAAAATGATCCCCTCTGAAACCGTCCCCTTTATCCCTGAAATTCAGGTTGATTCTTGCATCACTGTCTTTTGGAGATCAAAGGTCAGCAGTGTTTTGTTGTGATCTGGATTGAATCTGCTCCTTTCCACAGAAATCATTGCTGCCATATCTGTTTCTCCTTCTGGTTGGGCTCTTACATCTTTGACTGGGCAGAGAACAACAAAACAAGGTCATCTCGAAGCGGGACATCTAGATCTCCAGCGCCTTGTGGTTTATCAGAACCTTGTGAGGACGTAATTGTTTTGCCATTATGTAATCACGGCCGTTTGATGCCGCTGTCATCCCACTGCCTTCGGTTGGGTTTCGGCCAGGACAGGTTGCGCACAGACAGCATATGCGATTTCATTAACCAGAGGTCGTCCACTCAATCGGCTGTAGTTACCTGCAAGCCCATTCAAAGTGAAGATGACAAGCCTAAGGACAGGTTGAAAGTAAGCGGCCCACTCTCTTGCTCACAAGGCATGGGTTACCGATTATAATACTAGAACTAATTCAGACCTCTGGGCTTTGGCTGTCGAGAATGGTACATGCTTCCTGTCACATGGATTAATCATGGAGGCCGTCACAAATTAGAACTTCCATTCAGCTGCGTACTGCACATGAAGCTGCCTGATACTGAATCAGACCACTGGTCCATCAAAGTCAGTGTTGTCTACTCAGACTGGTTCCGGGTCTCAGACTGAGGTCTTCACATCATAGCCTACCTGAGCAGGGGATGATGGGGTCTGAACCTGGGATAGGGTTGCCATCTCTGGATTGGGAAATACCTGGAGACTTAACTGTGCAATGTATGCACAGGAGCTGAGGAGAACCCACAAGTCACATCTGACTGTTACACAGGGTGGGGCCTCCAGCCCCAACCTGTATACACCATAATGTGTGAACGGCTTATTCGGGTCTCTGTGTGAAGCTTGGGATTTTGACTCAGAGTAGCCAAATTTAGGTTGCTTTAGGTTCTGAATCTGACAGGACTTCTCTGAATCTCCCAAAGCTGCTTTCCCTGTTTATCTTTGACTCTTTAGAAGAAGAAGAAGAAGAAGAATTGGTTTTTATACCCTGCTTTTCTCTGCCTTTAAGGACTATCAAAGTGGCTTACAATTGCCTTCCCTCCCCCTCTCCACAACAGACACCTTGTGAGGTATGTGGGGCTGAGAGAGTTCACAGAAAACTGTGATTAGTCCAAGGCCACCCAGCAGGCATCATGTGGAGGAGTGGAGAATCAAACCCAGTTCTCCAGATTAGAGTCTGGCGCTCTTAACCACTACACCCTGCTGGCTCTTAGACACCTTTCGAGGTAAGGTGGGGCTGACAGAGTTTGGAGAGAACTGTGACTAGTCCAAGGTCACCCAGCTGGCTTCATGTGGAGGAGTGGAGAATCAAACCCGGTTCTCCAGACGAGAGTCCACCGCTCTTCACCACTACGCCATGATGAGATTCTACTTGTGTCCCAAATCTCAATGAACTTGCCACCTATTTATGGACAGAGGCCCGCGCCTTCCACGGCTAAATAAGAGGCATAAACCCAGCAGTGAAATTTCCTCCCAATAAACTATTGTTTTGTGACTAAGTCGATGAAAAAGGTTATCTTGGCCCTTTTTATCAGTCTATAGATTTGGTAGCCCGAGCTGCATTTTTTAATTAAATCTAAAGTTGCGTGCAGAGAATATGCAATGTTCCGTGGTTCTCTTTCAAAAAAGAAAAACGCATAAAAATGAAAACAAACAAGGGAGGCCCGCAATAATCATGGCAAGATAAGACTTTGCACAGAACGCATCTCTGTGGCAGACAGAATAGAAATATGTCCGCTCCCTCTGCGTTGCCTTGTAAGGAATTTTTTAAAACATGTTCTAACCACTCTTCCTGACAGTCAGAGCGGTTCCTCAGTGGAACAGGCTTCCTCAGGAGGTGGTGGGCTCTCCTTTGGAGGTTTTTCAGCAGAGGCTAGATGGCCATCTGCCAGTAATGCTGATTCTATGAACTTGGGCAGATCATGAGAGGGAAAGCAGGAAGGGTTGAGTCAGTGCTTGGCTCTTGTGGCCCTTTCTTACATGCCCAGGAGGGAAATGCTGTTCGCCACTTTGGGGTCAGGAAGCAATTTTCCTCCAGGCCCCTTTGGCCAGGGATCCTGGAGGGTTTTTTTTGCCATCTTTTGGGCACAGAGCAGGGATCACTGAGGATGTGCGGGGGGTAGTAGGGTTGCCAGGTCCCTCTTTGTTACCGGTAGGAAGTTTTGAGGGCGGAGCCTGAGGAGGGGGTTTTTGGGAGGGAAGGGACTTCAATGCCATACAGTCAATTGCCAAAGCGGCCATTTTCTCCAGGTGAACTCTATTGGCTGCATCATGCAGGGGCTGGACTAGATGACCCTGGAGGTACCTTCCAACTCTATGATTCTATGTTACTAAATAAGCAAATTATTCTTCTCATTGCAGACATTCGGAGCACTGCTAATATGGTGCATACTAGACTATCAGAATGAGCTCTTAGGGAAAACAGTTAATCCTCAAGGTGACACACTTAAGAGTTTAGAAGCTGCCATGAGGGATTAAACCACTGAAAATCCATTGGTGCCTCCAAGTTGCTTGCTGAAGCAGGATCAGATTTTGGGGGAACATTTCACAATAGGGAGGGAATTTAGATTCATTACGTTCAACCCCTATTGAGAACCTCCAGGCAGAGCATAATTGGACTCCGTTTATGGAACTTTTATCTACAGTTGCACTCCCAGGAGTATTAGCGTGTTCTCTCTGTTGCCTCTAAGGCTACTCTTGAGAACTTAATGGCTTGCCAGTTTCCATATTGTCCTCCTTTCAACTGTTTAAATGCCCAGAAGTCTATAAAAATAGCATGAAGGATAAACAAAAACAGGTTTCCGTGGGATCGCATATCACGCAGAATGACCTGCAGGGCCAATAACCAAGACTGTTGAAGAAGCCCTGGAGATGAAGTGAGGAAGAGGTGTGGTCCTCAGGAGACCATCAAGTCATCTTCACTTTTCAGATTCGAAGAAGACAGGAAATGCTGGTCCTGTGATGGGATTTCATAGGTATGCTGGTTCAGTTGGAAAGTTCAAGGTTTCTTTTATAGTTTTTCCCCTTCAGGGACAAAAAAACCTGCAGTTGTACCTTTTCCTGACCCTACAGACAAAATCTGATAGAGAACTTACCATCAGCATCAATGCCCCTTTTGGGATAAAATGTATTAAACCAGCCTACAAATGGCACAGAGTAGGAGAACATGAGGCAGCGGAGGAGGAGGAGAAGAAGAAGAAGAGTTGGTTTTTATACCCCGATTTTCTGTACCTTTAAGGAGTCTCAATGCTGCTTACAGTACAATCACCTTCCCTTCCTCTCCCTACAACAGGCACCTTGTGAGGTAGGTGGGGCTGAGAGAGTTTAGAATTTAGAGAGAACCGTGACTTGCTCAAGATCACCCAGCAGGCTTCATCTGGAGGAGTGGGGAATCAAACCCCGTTCACCAGATTAGAGTCTGCCCCTCATGTGGAAAAGTGAGGAATCCAACCCGGTTCTCCAGATTAGAGTCCACCGCTCCTAACCACTACACCACACTGGCTCTCAGGTTGGCTCCATTGTGGTGATTTATTGCACTTTAGTTTAGGATAGATGTAGTTGTTATATCAGAGTATTATAGTCTATTTCATTGTATAATTGTGCACCATATTAATATACCTTTTGCACTTTGTTACATCCTTCGTGTCTGTGCTAATTTCCAAAACCTCGTGTTACTTGCACAGGGGTGTCCATTTTTCCAGCAACCTCCAGGTACTAGCTGGAGATTTCCTGCTATTTCAACTGTTCTCCAGCCGATAGAGATCATTTCACCTGGCAGCTTTGGCAATTGGACTCTATGGCATTGAAGTCCCTCCCCTCCCCCAAACCCCAACCGCCTCAGGCTCCACCCCTAAAAACCACCCACCAGTGGTGAAAAGGGACCTGGCAACCCTACTGGCCACCCTATGGGGAAGGGGTAGTAGCTTAACTCATCTTCCTTTTTCTTCTTCTTTAAGTTTTACTTCATTCTCTCAAATTATGTACTTAATTGGGGACGTAGTTGCCCTTAGCTAACTTCAAAAGACAACAGAGTGGCGATGTGAGGAAAAACGGCTGTGCTAATTCTGTAAAAAGACTTCACTCTAGACATCAGACTAGAATATGAGAGACCCAGGTTCGAATCCCCACTCTACCATGGAGGTTTGCCAGGTGACCTTGGGCTAGTCACACACTTTCAGCCTAACTTACCTCACAGGGTTGTTGGAAGGTTAAAATGGAGAAGAGGGGAATGAAGGAATCTGCTTTGGGTTCCCATCGGCAAGAAAGCCAAGGTATTAATGAACTAAATATCTGAACCTAATACATAATACATAATTTATGCCTACCAGTCTTTTTCAGTCCCCCCTACATCAATCTTCAGAAAATTAGGCCAATATATTTCAGTTGCTGTTACTTTTTTTTTTAAGACACCTCATGCCTTGTTCTTTTAACAATTCCTGGCAGTTATATTAACATTTTGCTATTGGTAATGGCTAAATAATAATTATTTTTTCTGGAGGCTCAACCGAAAGGTTGACCTTTGCATTGCCTCTAAATGTTTTAAATTGTTTCCATCGTAGTGCCATTAGAGAAGAGCAGGAGACTAGATGAGGTTTTTTTTTTCCTTTTAAAAAATAATAAAGAGAAAATCCAAATTACATTTTCATTGGCATTAAAGGCGAAGTGAAAATTAAATTGGCTTCAGCAATGAGATTAAAAAAAAACATTAATGAGAGAACATGTTGTCTATTGCAGCTATTTGGCTCTGGATTCAGAATTTTTAAAAATCTTCTTTAAAAAATATTATTTGTACTTTGTTTGAAATGTCACAACTCATGTGGTTTCGAGGGATTAGAGATTAACAGAGCTCAAACTGGATTGGAACAGTGTGAATGCTCAGGTTATCTTGTCCCTGCCTAGAAAAGGATGCAATTCAGGGCCCTGATCCTGGTTGACACATGAGAGCCAGTGTGGTATAGTGGTTAAGAGCGGTGGTTTGGAGCAGTGGACTCTGATCTGGAGAACTGGGTTTGATTCCCCCACTCCTCCACATGAGTGGCAGAAGCTAATCTGGTGAACTAGATTTGTTTCCTGTCTTCTACACATGAAGCCTGCTCCACCAACTTCACAGGGTGTCTGTTGTGGGGAGGGGAAGGGAAAGTGATTGTAAGACGGTTTGAGTCTCCCTTAAGTGGGACAGCCATGACAATGATGGCCATGAAATCCTAAGCCCCTCCAATCAGGGCAGCTTCATAGTTAAATTGTGGAACTCCCCACGATGTGGCAATGGCTGCCAACTTGGAAGGCTTTAAGAGGGGAGTGGACATGTTCATGGAGGAGAGGGCTATTCATGGTAGAGTTGCCAGGTCCCTCTTTGCCACCGGCGGGAGGTTTTAGGGGCGGAGCCTGAGGAGGGTGGGGTTTGTGGCCATAGAGTCCAATTGCCAAAGCAGCCATTTTCTCCAGGGGAACTGATCTCTATTGAATTGCAATAGCAGAAGATCTCCACCTAGTACCTGGAGGTTGGCTACTCTAATCCATGGCTACTAGTAAAAATGGATGCTAGTCATGATGCATACCTATTCTCTCTAGTATCAGAGGAGCATGCCTATTATATTAGGTGCTGTGGAACATAGGAAGGATAATGCTGCTGAGTTGTCTTGCTTGTGGGCTTCCTAGAGGTACCTTGTTGACCACTGTGTGAACAAACTGCTGGACTTGGTGGGCTTCGGTCTGATCTAGCAGAGCTTTTCTTGTGTTCTTAAGTTCTTAAGTCATCAAGGACAACAATCCTCAATGTCAAATCCAAGGCTGCCTCAATCAGCTCAGACAGAGACAATGTTGAGCTGCAGGGTGGTTGGTACAGGGTACATCAGGGTGGTTGGTCCATTTTGTCCTGAGTCCCCAGTATCAGGTACATACACTCAAAATTGGGACTCTGAGTAACAAACTAACTAACTAAAATGGTGAGTGTCAGAGAGGCCTGATAGACCACAGCCACCCTTCTCTCTGCCCACCAAGCCTAGACTGATGCTGTATTAGGAACCCAAGACAGGGAGCAGAGACACTGTCCTTCAGTGTTACTCCTCTGAAGATGCTTGCCACAGCTGCTGGCGAAACGTCAGGAAAGAAAATACCAAGACCACGGTTACACAGCCCGGATAACCTACAAGAACCAACAGGGAGCAGAGTTGGGAGAGAGTCACACACACACCTTCTTCCACGCAGGTCTCTATGATGCGTATCAGGTCAGCGTCCTCATTGAGTATTAAATACTGGATGAGGGATGTTTTATATCAAACTGACCTGGCATTCAGCAGCAGCAATTTCAGGCCTGATGGGTGGTCAGCAAAATGAGTATGGTCCCCTTGAGTGGGAGAAGGACCAGAAAGAGGAATGGCCATAACTGTATCGTCCCTCTTTCCCTTCATCATACCTTCTTCTACCCACCAGTAAAGAAGAAGAAGAAGCACAAGCAGCAGCAGCAGCAGCAGCAGAAGAAGAAGAAGAAGAAGAAGAAGAAGAGTTGGTTTTTATACCCCAATTTTCTATACCTTTAAGGAGTCACAATGCAGCTTATAATCACCTTCCTTTCCTCTCCCCACAACAGGCACCTTGTGAGGTAGGTGGGGCTGAGAGAGTTTAGAGAGAACTGTGACTTGCTCAAGATCACCCAGCAGGCTTCATCTGGAGGAGTGGGGAATCCAACCCCGTTCACCAGATTAGAGTCTGCCCCTCATGTGGAGGAGTGGGGAATCCAACCCGGTTCTCCAGATTAGAGTCCATCGCTCCTAACCACTACACCACACTGGCACTCAAGTTGGTTCCAACTTGATGCCACTTTCTAACATCCCCAAACTCCCTGGAGAGGGGGGAGAGGGGGGAGGGAGAATGCTCCAGATTCCTCTGCAATGGACTGGAATTCCATGGCATGTATTCAAGAGTTGTCGAAGGCTTTCACGGTCAGAGTTCATTGGTTCTTGTAGTTTATCCGGGCTGTGTAACCGTGGTCCTGGTACTTTCTTTCCTGATGTTTCGCCAGCAGCTGTGGCAGGCATCTTCAGAGGAGTAACACTGAAGGACTGTGTCTCTCTTGCCATTCTTGCCATTTATTAAAGGAGTCACTGATAGGATGGAGAAACTTTTGAAAAAACATAACCTACAAACTGTGTTTAAACCCACCAAGAAAATACAACAAATGCTACGATCAGCCAAAGACAAAAGAGACCCCCTCACCTCTGCAGGAGTATATCGTATACCTTGCAGCTGTGGACAAGTTTACATCAAGACAACAAAGCGCAGCATACAAAGATAAAAGAACATGAAAGATACTGCAGACTGGGCCAACCTGAGAAAACAGCAGTGGCTGAACATGGACTGACCCAAACAGGACACAGGGTCTTATTCCAAGACACTGAAAGACTGGACAATTCTACCAACTATTTTGTCAGATTGCACAGAGAAGCCATTGACATTCATAAACATCAGCACAACTTTAACAGAAAAGAAGAAAGTTTAAGAATGAATAAGTCTTGGCTTCCTGTCTTGAAAACCACCAGACTAACAAAGACTACAGTCAACAATAGCCATGCAGATTAGCTTTGGATTTCACACATTAAGAGATCGCTTCAGGATACAATGGTTCCATATTAACATACCACACCCTCATTAGCACATTATCTTGATACTTACAGGGCAATGATTAGAACATTACCTTTGATACTTTTTGCAGGACAATGATTCAGCTCAAGCCCAACCCCTTTCTGACTATATATTACTCTACCTACACAAAGAGAGACACTGCCCTTCAGTGTTACTCCTCTGAAGAGTACTCCTCTGAAGAGTTACTCCTGCCACAGCTGCTGGCGAAACGTCAGGAAAGAAAGTACTAGGACCACGGTTACACAGCCCGGATAACCTACAAGAACGAATATTCAAGAGTTCTTTGACACATGAGTCAAGACAGAAAGTGTACCCTAAAGACTGAAGGTTCCAAAGTCACTAGTTTAGCAGATACACCCAAACGTTGTGACCACAGATGCTTAGAGACCTGCGACAGATAAACAGAATCAGTTTAATGTTAATTAATATTGACTTTGCTTGTGCACAGGATGTTCACTGCTGAGCGTCGCATGATCTAAATGTGGGGGAGGCCTGTCCCGAACAGCAAGTGACTCCCTGATTCACTTCCTTGTTGATAAAACAACAATGTCGGATGCACCTTGCAAAGTGACTTATTGATCACTATGTTCTTTACCCTTGGTCTCAAAGATAACTCTTCATGCTGGCACCGGCTGTCTCTTTTACATAGTACCAAGTATTTGGAAAAGGCTTTAATCTTTGGTGAGCACAGTTCAGATTGTCAGCTCTTCAGAGGATTCCTGAACTCTCCTACTTATAGCTTCGCCTGGTGCACCTGCCTGGATAATATTTAGTAGACTGATCTATCTAAAGCAGGGGTGCTGAACTCAATTGTTACAAGGGCCGGAGATGACATAAATGTCCCTTGGTTGGGCTGGGCCATGAATCGTCAGCCCAGATTGAGAGGGGCTCTTTTTTTTGGGGGGGGGGGCTACCTCAGCTGCCTCATGGGTCGGATAAAAGCTCTCAAGGGGGCAGATCCGACCCTCAGGCCTTATGTTTGACACCCCTGATCTAAACATTTAGGTTTCTGTCGTTCATGGGTTCGGGGTGGAAATGTTTGAAAATAGATTTGGGATGCTCAGGAAGGCCTTAAAGGGGGGGGGACGTACCAGAGTTCTCTCATGCTGCCTCTGTCTTGGGTTCTAAAGTTCTGAGAAAACATTTTTATTCTATTTATTTATTTGTTTGTTTGTTTGTTTAAAGACTTATGCCCCACTTTTCCTCTTGGCTCAAGGCAGTAACTTGAATAGTAAATAATGCTGTGTTTTAGCAAGTCAATTTGAAGAGATAGATAGATAGATAGATAGATAGATAGATAGATAGATAGATAGATAGATAGATAGATAGATAGGATGATAGATGGATAGATGGATGGACGGAGAGAGACAGAGACAGAGTGGTATAGAGATAGTGATATATAAAGATGTTTTCCTCAAAACCAAATCTCCCACTACACCTGAAAAACAGTAAGATTTGAGAATCACTGCATAGCAAGAAATTGCATGCATTCTTTTGAGAAGATGGCCTGCTGAATTATTTAACCAGGAAGATAATGATGCATGCCTCAATAAAAATCGTTTGGTGCAATTACAGTTTTAGTTACAGGTCACTTGGCTCATACTCATTGCTTCCTTCTTTAAAATGAAAAGGAAACTGGATGTTAGTTCTATTCTGCATTGCGCTGGCTGTCATGAAGTTCCCGAAAGTTCATTGTGAGGTCTTGGGAGGGGGTGCTGTAGGAGCTGGCTGTTGTCCCCATTGTCATCCTGGCCCAAGTAGAAGTGAACATGGCTGAGCCAGAAGTGACTCAGTACTGTCACTCTTCCACCTAGGGTATGTTCAGACTGTGTAACATGAGCATGATTTAGGGTTGCCAGGCAATGCCAGGCCTCGTCTACTTACAGGAAGTTCTTAGTTATAGGAATGACCAGGCCATCTATGATATCTGGAAATGACAAAGGGTAGCTCTAAGAATCTCTGGAAACTCTATTGTAAAACCAGATATTCTTGCCTTACACTTTCCGGCACTTCCTGGAGCAACAGGACCGGGGGTTGGGGATTCCCAGATTGACAGCCCTAACATGTTTTTACTAAATAAGCTAACTTTCCTGAAAAATGCTTGCTTTGATGACCCCCCTCCAAAAATATCTGGGAAATGGTCCAAAATTTAGAAGACCAGCCAGGTTTGTTTGTTTGTTTGTTTTTCAGCAGTGAGTTGGCACCCATAAAATGGTTGCTTTTCCTAACAATACAAAGCAGAAAGAAGAAGACTAGGGTCATTTATGCATGGGTACTTTCACTCACTTTCCCCCCCCCCACCCCCCGGTCTGTCTCGGTTGTTCCTTGGAGTTATGCATGAGTTTTCCTTCCATTAGAGGTGACCTCGTGCCCAACCCTCGCAATGTCCGGGTCTTCCCATCCCTCTGTTAACCCGACTCTTCCATCTTCCCTGAGCAAAGCCTGGGTGTAATCCCCATGAAGAAGGCAAAGTGTGGGACACAAAAGCTTGGTTTCGCTCACAGCCAATTACAAAGCAGCATGTCCAGAGAACATAAGATCATAAGAGAAGCCCTGCTGGATCAGACCAAGGCCCATCAAGTCCATCAGTCTGTTCACACAGTGGCCAACCAGGTGCCTCTAGGAAGCCTACAAACAAGACGACCGCAACAGTACCATCCTGCCTGTGTTTCACTGCACCTAATATATTCGGCATGCTCCTCTGATCCTGGAGAGAATAGGTACGCATCATGACTAGTATTCATTTTTACTAGTAGCCATGAATACTCCTCTCTTCCATGAACATGTCCTCTCCCTTCTTAAAGCCTTTCAAGTTGGCAGCCATCACCACATCCTGGGGCAGGGAGTTCCACAATTTAACTATGTGTTATGTAAAGAAATATTTCCTTTTATCAGTTTTCAATCTCTCACCCTCCAGCTTCAGCAGATGACCCCGCATTCTAGTATTATGAGAGAAGGAGAAAAGGCGGGGATTGAAATACTTCCTGCTTCCTTGGACCTCTTTCTGAGCAGAAGGAAAACTTTTTTAAAACCTGTCAGGCTACTATCTCGGTTTCGTTATTGCCTCTGTCTCTGTGCTGTATTGTCTGCCCCCCAAGGTCGCATACCTAGGCCTGGGAACTCAGCTCCTGGGAAACTGTATTCATGCGTGTAATCTCCCGCCTTTCCTGCCTTATAATATCTCCCAGCTAGTGAGCCTCTCATAGCTGTCATTTTATTCGTTTGCACTGTATGCCTATTTGATCAGTAAAAGCCATCTGTTTGGACTCTATATGACTTTGTGGTGATTTCTGGTTCTGTGGGCCAAGGGCTGACATTATGACAGCTATCACTCATCTTCACCGTTCTCCTAGCCAGGCTGGAGCCCAGGGGGGTTCGCCTGCCACTTGGATGGGAGCTGTGCAGCTCTCCAGGTGATCTACTACCCTGGAGCCCTTCTCAGAGGACCCTACTCTGTTACAAGACTTAATCGCTGAACTTTTCCGGACGACCCGAGAGGTTTGCCGCTTGAGGGGACTGGTACAGGCGCAGTGGCAATCTCTTACAGGACGTCTCTGGATGTTAACATCGGAGGATACTGATGCTCATTTAGATCTTCAGGACTTGGATCAATTACTGGACGATGCCCGATTGGCGACTGAGGATTTACAAATATTAACTGGACTTTTGGATAATCTTATTTCTCGACAAACTCTTTCTACCATGGCGGGAGCCCCGCCGGAGGGTTTTTCCCTGATCCCGGATGCGGCCAGCTGCCAGGCTGAGGCCAAGCGAGTCGCTATTAGCACCGCTCTTCTCCTTGTGGAATGTACAAAGGACACCCCGGTAGCCACCTTGGCTCAAGTTTTGACCCCGACGTTTGGAGCCGAGGCATCCGCACTGGCGGTTCGAGTACAACCTCTGCTGGGCGGGGAACCTGACCCCATACTCTTGCTCCTCGAGACAGAACTTTTGCCGCGCATTACGGCAGAGACTGCCCTAAGACTTGAGAACGCCAAAGTTCTTGCGGATCAGCAAGCCGCCGAAGCGGCTAGGGTCGCAAGAGAGAGAGAGGCGGCGGAAGCAGCCAGGGCGGCTGCAGCAAGGATTAGGAATCAGGCGAACGTGGACACGCGCCCCAAGGACTATGTACTGGGACTATCAGGTCTAACTTTTTCCCCGGCGTTTGTCCCGTCGCGTGCGACCCAACGCGCACGCCGTTTGGCTGACTGACGTCGAGACTCAGATGAGTCTGAAGACGAGGATTTATATGGGGATAGCTCTCAATGGGCCACGAGCTTCCGAACCAGTAAGCCTCATCTTACTGGTGGCCCAAGTGAGGAGGTTCATCTTTTACGAGCCCAGAATCGGGAGCTCTCCGACCGTGTTGATCAACTCCAGGAAGTAATGGAACTTATGCTTCAAGAGAACAGGCAATTACAACAAACCCTGATAGCTCAGAGACAGCCCGTTCCGATACCGGGTCAGGGGGTACCCGTACAACCACCCGCTAATGTGCCTGCTCCACCCTTACCTCCTGGAGCTCCTGTTGCTCCTCCGCCCGGACCACCCGTGCAACCACCTGCTAATGTGCCTGCTCCACCCTTGCCTCCTGGAGCTCCTGTTGCTCCTCCGCCCGGACCACCCGTGCAACCGGGTCAACCCGCGCCCGGCCCTTGGAAGCAACTCAAATTGAGGACTACGTATGACGGATCTCTTGAGACTTTGCCTTGTTTCTTGCATCAAGTGGACAGTTATATGCGAGAACAAGGTCAACTTTTCCCCACGGAAGATAGCCGGGTGCGGTACGTAGCTTCCCTCCTGACAGGCAAAGCGGCTGACTGGATGGTCCTCCAGTTTGACACCCGCTCTCGTGCGATTCGTTCCCTCAACAACTTCATGACTGCCCTGAGAAGGAGGTTTGAGGACCCCTTCCTGGGGGAAAGAGCCAAAACGGAACTCTTACAATTAAAACAAGGCTCTGCTACAGTTCGGGAATTTGCCGATGAATTTCAGCGACTGGCAAGTAAAATTGTAGGTTGGCCCGAGACCACCCTAATCCATCATTTCAGGGAAGCCTTGCATCCTGACATTCTGAACTGGTCTTACATGCGGGGCGATCCCGATACCCTCGAAGGCTGGATCCTATTAGCCGAGGAAGTGGAAAGCCGCCGCCGCTTTATTTCTCTCGTCCGTCAAAAGCACAAGGAGAAGGGCACCCAAAAGCCTCAACCCAAGGCACCACTGCTCGTCCCACGAAATCCCCCACGTCCGCTCCAGGAACGTGAAGCCCGATTTCAGAGGGGTGCCTGTCTTACATGCGGAGAAATGGGCCACTTTGCAGCCGTTTGCCCACGCCGCCAGGAATTATTTCGTCCCAGCACGACAACCCGCGCCCGAGGTCGTCCACCACGCAGAGGCACCGCGGCCACCCGCAGCGCAGCTCCGGGAAGGCCCACACCCTCTGCACTCCATGCCGGGGACCCAGCCTCCCTGCCTGCTTCCAACGACCCCGCCGGGTCTCGGATTACAAGTGCCCCATTGGGGGACAGCTTTCCCTCTTCGGATGAGGAAAACCCTTGGATTTCTCCAGCCTTAAACCTGGAATCTCCCCTCGACTTGTCAAAAAACGGCTCCGGTCTGTGGTGAATGGAGCATCTCCACAGACCTCTCAGGATCTTCCTATCAAACCGAATGCTCCTACCAAAATCAAAGAAGTGGACTCCACCGTCTACGTGGATGCAGTTTTACAACAACTTAACGGAGGTCCACAAATCCCCGTCAAAGCACTAATTGACTCCGGTTGCTGTCGCACTCTCATAAGCGAAGCCACGTTTGCTGCACTCAGAGCCGACTCAGAGGCTTTACCCGCCCCCGTCCAATTTGCTCAAATGGACGGGAGCCAATTCCAGGGGGGTCCAGTTGATCACCGCACCATAGGGGTGGCAATGGGAATTGGTTCCCACTGGGAACAAATAGACTTCACTATAGCCCCTATCCGATTTGAAGTGGTCTTGGGAATTAACTGGATTAAAGGACATAGTCCCAGTATTGATTGGGAAACAAACACTATCTCTTTCGCTAGTCCCACCTGCGACCAGCATCGGCAAAACTTTGCTCTACCATTTCCGCCCGTTCCAGCATTAACCTCTACTGCCCCAGTACCACCGGCTCTACCCGCTGTATACCGGGACTTTGAAGATGTCTTCGACCTTAGGGAATGTGATGCCTTACCCCCCCACCGGGCCTCAGACTGTGCGATTGAAGTAGTAAAGGACTGCACATTAACCAAAAGTAAGATTTACCCTATGAGCGCTTCCGAGCGCACTGTCCTCCGGGACTTTTTGGACAAAAACCTCGCCAGAGGGTTCATTCGCCCTTCGAATGCCCCAAACTCGGCCCCCGCGTTTTTCGTCCGGAAAAAAGAGGGCGACCTTCGCCTGTGCATTGACTTCAGAAAGCTCAATGCGGTTACCCAGACCAACGCCTATCCTATCCCATTAATATCGGATATTTTGGGACAATTACAGGAAGGCCGTGTGTTCTCTAAATTAGACTTGGTGGAAGCCTACTACCGAGTCCGTATCCGCGAAGGAGATGAACACCTCACTGCCTTCTCTAGCTGTTTCGGAATGTATGAATTCCTTGTAATGCCATTCGGATTAAAAGGGGCCCCGGGGGTCTTCATGCAACTCATCAATGAAATCCTACATGACCTTCTATATCGTGGGGTGGTGGTCTACTTAGATGACATTCTCATTTATTCGAAAACTGTGGACGAGCATGTGACTCTGGTCAGGGAAGTTCTACAACGCCTGCGTAACCATCAACTGTTCGCTAAACTAGCTAAGTGTGAATTTCACCAAAGCAAACTCACGTTTTTGGGATACATCATCTCCCACCAAGGTCTTCGCATGGACCCCGCCAAAGTCCAAGCCGTCCTCGATTGGACTCCCCCCACCAACCGTAAGCAAGTACAGCAATTTCTGGGATTTGCAAACTTCTATCGGGGATTCATCCCTAACTTCGCCCAAGTGGCTCTACCCATTACGGACCTGCTGAAAACTAAGGGAAAAGTAAGCTCGGCTGCCTTGCCCTCCACAAAAATCCTATGGACTGAGCAATGCCAAGCCGCCTTTCTGGCCCTCAAACGCCTCTTCACTTCGGAGCCGGTGCTACGGCACCCAGACCCAAATCAAATGTTCATTGTGCAAGTCGATGCTTCCGATGTAGCCATGGGAGGGGCTCTCCTCCAGCAAGGACCGGACGGTCTTCTTCACCCTTGCGCTTACTTTTCAAAAAAATTTGCGCACGCTCAATTAAACTGGCCCATCTGGGAGAAAGAGGCCTCTGCAGTTCATCATGCACTGACTTTATGGCGGCAATTCTTGGAAGGGTCTAAAGTACCCTTTGAAGTTTGGACCGATCACAAAAATCTAGCTGCCCTCACGGGGTCCCATAAGCTATCGGCGAAACAACAACGGTGGGCGGAGTTCTTTGCTCAGTTCCGTTTCACCCTGAAGCACGTCCCTGGGAAGCAGAACGTTCTCGCGGATGCCCTCTCCCGTTTACCACAATATCCGGTAAAACTCGAAAGACCCACCAACTCTCTGTTCACCCCTATGCAACGTGGGGCCCTACCTATGCTGGCTGTGCAAACCCGATCCCAGCATCAGCACACCTTCCCTAACTCGCAAGCTCCGCCAGCCCAACCGGCTGCCCAGCCGCCACCGCAACAGACCGGAGTTCCCGCCCCTCCTACCCCTCCGACCGCTCAGCCGCCTGCAGTCTGCGCGCCGCCGCACGTAAGCACTAGCCCTATAACTGTTTCTCAGATCTCCATGACCGATGGGGGGGCTCCCTCCAAAATCCCCATCTCCGAATCCTTTTTAACTGTCCTTCGGGACCAGTGCCTTTTAGAACGTTCCGCTCATACCCTACCTCCTGGTGTTTTGGAACAAGGGGGGTCCTGGTACAAAGACTCAAAATTGTATGTACCCAAAGCTCTCCGGAAGGACGTTTTACATTTAGCTCATGGAGCCAAAACAGCTGGGCACTTTGGGTTTCTGAAGACCCTTCACTTATTGCGCAGACAGTTCTGGTGGGGGGGAATGCGTTCCGACATTGACTCCTTCATCCGCAGCTGTCCCGTTTGTGCCGCTGCGAAACGATCGCAGGGCAAACCCCCGGGACTGCTACAACCTCTTGAAACGCCCAGCAGACCTTGGGAAGTGATTGCTATGGACTTCATGACTGATCTCCCTCTCAGTGGGGGTAAAACTGTGTTGTGGGTTGTTACTGATTTGTTTTCTAAGCAAATACATTTGATTCCATGCGCAGGGATCCCCTCTGCTCAGAAACTGGCCCGCCTCTTCGTGACGCATATCTTTCGTTTACATTCGTTTCCGCGTAAAATAATTTGTGACCGCGGAAGTGGTTTCGTTTCTAAGTTTTGGA
Organism: Euleptes europaea; assembly: GCF_029931775.1. Classification (NCBI taxonomy): domain Eukaryota; kingdom Metazoa; phylum Chordata; class Lepidosauria; order Squamata; family Sphaerodactylidae; genus Euleptes; species Euleptes europaea. Next base: position 8,233,054 of record NC_079319.1, on the reverse strand, counting down.
AAGCTTTCCTCAAGTTGGTGGGGGTGGAACAGGGATTGTCTAGTGCATACCATCCTCAAACTGATGGTCAAACTGAACGTGTCAATGCTGTACTTGAATGTTATTTGCGTTGTTATGTTAACTACCACCAGGATAACTGGGTGGAACTGTTACCTTTAGCAGAATATGCCTACAATAATGCCATGCATCAATCCACAGGTTTTAGCCCGTTTTTTTGCTGTGTATGGACAAGATTTCAGTCCCATCGCTCCTACAGATGATGTAGAGGGGGAGGGGAACCCCGACATTGCCTCCTGGGCACACGCCCTCCGTACCACTTGGCCCTGGCTCGTTAGCAACCTCGACCGGGCCAAACGTAAATACAAAGCGCAAGCTGACAAACATCGCTCCCCCGGGGGTGATCTGCAAGTGGGTGCTTTGGTTTACCTTTCCACCAAAAATCTCCGTTCCACCCAACCGTGCCATAAGCTCAGCGCCAAATTCATTGGCCCTTTCCCCATTACTCGGGTCATAAACCCTGTCACAGTGGAACTGGCTCTCCCCAAATCCTTGAGGCGTGTGCATCCTGTTTTCCACATAAGCCTCCTCAAACCCCATGTTGCTTCTCCACGGTGGCATCCGGACCCACCGCCTGCGCAACCCATCATGGTGGGGGGGGAAGAACACTTCGAAGTCTCCAAGATCCTTGACTCCCGTATTCACCATGGCAATCTGCAATATCTAGTTCGTTGGAAACATTTCCCCCCTGCCTATGACGAATGGGTGCGCGCACGGGATGTCTCCGCCCCCGACCTCGTCGACGCCTTTCACATTGCTTACCCGGACAGGCCAGCCCCCTTGCGAACTGGGAGGGGGCCTTGAGGGGAGCAGAATGTCAGGCTACTATCTCGGTTTCGTTATTGCCTCTGTCTCTGTGCTGTATTGTCTGCCCCCCAAGGTCGCATACCTAGGCCTGGGAACTCAGCTCCTGGGAAACTGTATTCATGCGTGTAATCTCCCGCCTTTCCTGCCTTATAATATCTCCCAGCTAGTGAGCCTCTCATAGCTGTCATTTTATTCGTTTGCACTGTATGCCTATTTGATCAGTAAAAGCCATCTGTTTGGACTCTATATGACTTTGTGGTGATTTCTGGTTCTGTGGGCCAAGGGCTGACAAAACCAAGGCTTGGATTTCTCCCCCCCCTTTTCAGTTTGCTCCGTTTTTTGTTTTATCTTCTTATAATGCTTTTTTATGCAGCAATTGGGTTGTGGGGGGGGAAGAAGCTTTTCTTTCACTACAGCCATTTACGAAGCAGCATTTCAAGGAGCAGGGATTCAAATACTGCCTGATTTGAGCTTGGGGACTGCTGGTGCATAGACTCCCAACAGGAAAGTGTGGGTCCAGCGAGCACCGGACCTCAAAACTCCCATGCATAAATGACCTTGTACAGATGGCCAGCGCAAGAAGACAAGAAGGTGGCTTGGTAGGCAAGGCAGAATGAACACATGAAGCTGCCCTACTGAATCAGACCCTTGGTCCATCAAAACCAGTATTATCTATTCGGACGGGCAGCAGCTCTCCAGGATCTTAGGCAGAGGTCTTTCCCATCACCTACTTGCCTGGTTCCTTTAACTGGAGATGCCAGGGGTTGAACCTGGGACCTTCTGCATGCCAAGCAGATGCTTTACCACTGAGCCAATATCTAGCAAACCATCCTCATGCAGTTGGGGGAGGAGAAAGCTTGAGAGAGGCAAGGAGGAAGGAAAGGGGGTCCCGAGTTCCTGCAAATATTTGCTCAGCCTAATTGGCACTCGTTATGACCAACACTCAACAAAAGGAGATTTATTTTCAAGAAGCAACACGCTCCGTCAGGAAAGAAACCCTTCCATTCCAGAATGAACACACAGCAAACGGACACTGTTTATATAAAACTCGATCAGATATTTGATCTCCCCCAATTCCCTCCCACAATTAGTCTGGAAAGATCCCGAAGGCGTCATCTGATTTGCAAAATGTTATTTCAATTAGCCAAATATCATTCTTCACAGAATCCAGGTCAAATGAGGGGCAAAACTCCATTCAAACCAAACAATGTATGCCTGCAATAAATATCTCTTCGTGAATTATTCATACATCGCGGCATAGGTGACTCCTCAAGCATTCTGAATTAACTAGAATTGATTTCTCACGTTTTTCATGCCTAGTCGTACAAGCTTTTTTGTACTTTTACTTCTCCTTAACAAATAAAGTATTGATTTAAGTCCGCAGAACATGTTTTATTTAAACTTTGGCCTTTGTCAGCAACTTGTTCCTCTACCCAGAATCCCCCGCTCTGACTTTCCATTGTCTCTCGTTCGCCAAGGTGAAATCCATTGGAAAGACTTTTCTCTTCCTCTCATCGACGCTATAGAAATATTTCTAGAATTGCTGAGAGCGGTAACCATAAAAAGCACACAGCATGCTCTTAAAAGCCTCTTTTTAAAAAACCTGAAACATTTGGCTTTTTTGTAGCTCAGAAGTTCACGTCGCTCTTACGAAGAAGCAGTTCTCAAAGTCAAAGAATTTTCCATTTTCAAAGGTTGAAAGCAACCTTTGCACCCCCATTTCTGGCTTTTAATTTATTTATTTATCTTACAAACAATTGTTTTTTTACAATGACATGCTAAGGGGGGGGAATTAAAGAAGAACATCTTCACTGAGATAACAAGAAACTATTAAGAGCTTGGCTAACTCAGACGTAGGAGCTATTTAATCCAGCACTCTGTTTTCTAGGCAGAGTTACAAAGTTACAAGAAGACAAGACCGCCCTGATTGGTTGTGCCTAGGGTTGCCAACCTCCAGCTACTGCAACAACAAGTTACAAATAGTGCTGTAAAGTAGCAAGTACAAACAAGAAGAACAGCACAAGCTCCAATTTCAGAATACAAAATATATTCACAAACAATGTTCAATAATCAAAGGACTTGCACTTACATATACACAAAAATACAACTGTACCATGGATATACAAAGGAAACTCAAGACCAAAAGGTAAGTGGAAATATTCCAAATGATCTAATGGTTAGAAAAGTTCCAAGTAATCAATGGCTCAAAGAAACCCCGAAAGGTCCATTCCCAAAGATGGCAAGCATGGGGGGGGGGGAAGCCTTTCCTTGACAGAACTCCAACGGTGGCCGGAGTTGACCATGCACAGTGAAGATAGCTGAAGCAATTCCAATAACCAGTATTGCTGCTCATGCACAGTAGCTGGTAGTTAGATCATGTGCAGTAGGAACAACTGAAGGAACTCCAATGCCCGTAACGGTGATCCTGTGTGATGGAACCAGTATGTACAACGGGAATCCTCAATCATTCATAAGCATTAATAGCCATATAGAAATATCAAAAGACCATGGTACAGAGGGGAGAATCACGGGAATGTGGACTCCAGATTGTATTCACATTTCGCTTGAGGGCTTCATCAGCCTGGGGGGAGGGGTGTGCAAAGGAAAGGCTAAGTGACTATTGGTATACATACATATAAACAAACATTTAAAAACATGGAATAGCAAAGACAATTGCCATGATAAGAATTAACTTACCAATGGTAAACAATGTCATTTGTGAGTGACAAGTTCTCTCAGACCCGCAGGTTCAATATCAGTCATCAAGTGATTAAAAAGTCAATTGTGGAACTCAGTTAAGTATTGGAGAGAGAGTGACTCAACATTTTATTTAAAGAAACAGTGTGAGATTCCCAAGGTTGTTAGTGGACATTTATAAAAAGCATGAAAGGTCAAATTCAGTGTTCAAGCCATGAGGAGTCATGGTTTTATGGATGAACTTACACTCCTGTTGCCTTCCTAAGATGCATACTGCAGACCTGCATTTTTAGCATGTGGTTTATTAAAGGGTTTAACAGCTAATTTCCTATCTGTAGTTACAAATGCTTCTAGGTCAAGGTAAGTGCCTTCAAGTTGGTGGATAAAATCTCTGGAATAAAAAAAAGACGGAGTTTCTTTAACAAAAGGCTGTAAAAAATGGTCTAAATATTTAGCAATGGGTTCAAGTTGTGGAACTCAGTTAAGTATTGGAGAGAGAGTGACTCAACATTTTATTTAAAGAAACAGTGTGAGATTCCCAAGGTTGCTTGTGGACATTTATAAAAAGCATGAAAGTTGTGAATTAATGGCTGCGATTATTGGATGACCAGGAGCTGGGAAAATGTTTTTGTGAATTTTAGGAAGGCAACAGGAGTGTAAGTTCATCCATATGTTCAAAACCATGACTCCTCATGGCTTGAACACTGAATTCGACCTTTCATGCTTTTTATTAATGTCCACAAGCAACCTTGGGAATCTCACACTGTTTCTTTAAATAAAATGTTGAGTTACTCTCTCTCCAATACTTAATTGAGTTCCAAAATTGACTTTTCAATCACTTGATGACTGATATTGAACCTGCGGGTCTAAGAGAACTCGTCACTGACGAATGACATTGTTTACCATTGGTAAGTTAATTCTTATCATGGCAATTGTCTTTGCTACTCCATGTTTTTAAATGTCTTTTTATATGTATGTATACCAACAGTCACTTAGCCTTTCCTTTGCACACCCCTCCCCCCAGGCTGATGAAGCCCTCAAGTGAACATGAATACAATCCGGAGTCCACGTTCCCGTGATTCTCCCCTCTGCACCATGGTCTTTTGATATTTCTATATGGCTATTAATGCTTATGAATGACTGAGGATTCCTGTTGTATATAGGGCTGTCAATTCGGTTCGGTCCGAACAGAAAATCAACCGAATTCTCCTCGATTCGGCGCTTTTCTGTTCAGACGGATCCGAACTCAAAACTGGCGGGCAACCGGGGGGGCCGAATTCAGCGAGTTCGGGAGTTCGCGAATAAATCCGGCAAATTCGGCCGTCAGTAAGCAGGCGCGGGGTGCCCTTTAAACTGATCTGTGCCTCCCGGCCGGGAGGCACATATCAGTTTAAAGGGCAGCCCGCCCCCCTTCAGGGGAGCCGGCTGAAGAGGCGCGGGGTGCCCTTTAAACTGATTTGCGCCTCCCGGCCGGGAGGCACAGATCAGTTTAAAGGGCAGCCCGCCCCCCTTCAGGGGAGCCGGCTGAAGAGGTGCGGGGTGCCCTTTAAACTGATCTGCGCCTCCCGCCCGGGAGGCGCAGATCAGTTTAAAGGGCAGCCCGCGCCTCTCCAGGGGAGCCCGCTGAAAGGTGCGGGCTGCCCTTTAAACTGACCTGCGCCTCCCAGCTGGGAGGCTCAGATCAGTTTAAAGGGCCCCCGTGCGCCTTCAGGGAATCCCTCTGAAGGCGCGCGGGGGCCAAATTTTCCCCCGAACTCCGGATCCCCCTGAATTTCCAGGGATCCAAAGCGGGGGAGTTCGGACTTCGGCACGGCCCAAATAAAAACGGGCCGAATTTTGCCGAATCCGAACTGTACCGAAATTTTTTTTTGACAGCCCTAGTTGTATATACTGGTTGTCCTGAAGGACAGTGTCTCTCCAGTGTTACTCCTCTGAAGATGTCTGCCACAGCTGCTGGCGAAACGTCAGGAAAGAAAATACCAAGACCACGGTCACAAAGCCCGGATAACCTACAAGAACCAATGAACTCTGACCGCGAAAGCCTTCGACAATATTTTGTGTCAGCAAAGTTTGCAGGTGACAGCAAAATTACTTGGAGGATCAAAAATTCCAAACTGACTGCAAGGTGCTTTCCCACTCTGAAGGAAGGTCATCTTGAGTGTTGGGTGTTTCTCGCCCCATTGTTTGGAGAGGCAGGACTAAAGTTCTATTTCCTGTCTTATGGGCGAAGAATGCCTACACTTCCAGTTATTCTCCTGCCTTGCTGGAGAGAGGACTTCCCAGCCATAGCTGGGACTTAGCCTTTAGGGAAAAGATAGGTAGATGAAATTTCTTCTCCCTCTTGTCTTACCATCTTGTTTACCTCTCCTTCCCTCCTTTTGTCTCCTTCTTTTTCATACCTGTTGCATGTTTTTTGTTCTCCCGACCCATCTCACAGCAGCATAGCCGCCCTTGCATTGGGCGAAAGGCAGAAAGGGAGGTAGACATGGCTAAAATGGCCACCACGGCTGCAGTTTCGGAGGAGGTTGAACTCCTTTCCGACACTGACCACAATGCAGCCTTCAGCAGCCAGGTTAAAAAGGACTCTTCTGTGAGCCGCCCCGGCGAACTCTCAGAGAAGTACGGTGCGAAGGCTTCCCTGACCCCCCCCCCCACTGCCAAAAAAGACGGGGCAGCAAAAGCGGGCTCGAACAAAGGAAAAAAGAGTGGGGAAAAAGCGGGCCACAACTGTGCCATCTTGACCTCTAAGGTCCCTGCCGGTTCCTCTGAATGCCAGAAAGAAAAACAACTTGGCAAGTCTTCAAAGGGTAAAGTACCCCCACCCTCGGCGGAGAGTGGGGCCCCCAATACCTTAACTGAGGAAAAGGTGAACTCCATAGTCGAGAAACCTTTGAAAGGCATTTTCAAAAACTTCAGGCTTTGGTTTTATCTGTCCTAAACCCAGGAGGCGGCACTTCCTATATGCATGGGGATGCCCATAGCTTAGACTTATCATCACAGTTTTCTGCCCACTCTGAACCCCTGCAGGAGGAACCAGGTTGCAGCCATTTCACTGCTAATAGGCAGTGGCTAACCAAGGCTGCTATGAAGTCCATTCCCATTAGGCATGTTTTGACCATGGGTGATGACTCCTCTTCCGTCAGCCAGGGATCTGTGACTGAGGAAAAAGAGGAGGGAGAGTTTGTATCCGATGAGGAACTCCCCGTGCTTCAGGAACAACAGCCTAGGCTGTTTAGCGCTGATGATTATCAATCTCTCTTGGCCAAGGCACTTTTTGCCTTGGATTTATTAAATGAGCCAGATATTGCTGAGGAGCCCAAACTGAAAGCAAAGCACAAGGGCTCGAAAGATTATTTTCCCCAGGGTGACTCACATGTAATTAAGGTTCCCTTAACGGAACACTTTGAGAACCTAATAAGATCAGAATGGGATAAGCCACTTCACAATAAGCAGTTCTCAGGGAATGCCAAAAAACTATAGGAAATGGCTCCCTATGCAATGGACATGCTTGAATTGCCCGTAGTTGATGCACCAGTCACAGCCCTGCAGTCTTCTGATTTCTTTGCAGAAGACGGGGTAGGTTTCATTAAGGATATGTTGGACAGAAAAATGGATTTCCTGTCAAGGAAGGTCCATGAGGCTTCGGCCCTGGCCATCCAAGCAAATACTACTACAGCTCTCATAGCCAGCGCCACTAATGCCTGGACCAAGAAGTTTATAAAACTTCTTCCCACAGCTGATAAAAGGGTGGCCGAAGGCCTCTCCAGAGTCTTACAGGCGTCTTCATTTATGGCAGACACATCCCTTGATGCATTGGTTTTTGCCTCCAGAGCAGTAGCATCTAACACAGCGATCCGGAGGGCCCTGTGGCTGCAACCTTGGCAAGTGGACTATAGGTCTAAAGCCATCCTGTTGGCTCAACCCTTTAAGGGAGATAATTTTTTCGGTGACAGATTAGACAAAATGCTAAGTGATACTAAAGACAAAAACAGGTATATGCTTAAGAACCACAGGAAGGACTACAGGCATAATCAATATTCTCAATCCTTTCGCTCCTCCCATATGCTGTCCAGGTTTAAACAGGATCAGAGACACCCCTTCTGGTCATTCCAGAGAGGCTCCTTTTGGAGATTTAACAGATTTAACTGTCACTCCCAGCCCCAGCCCTTCAGAGGGGACAAGTTTGACAAGTTCCCCAAATGGAACAACAGTGACACCAAGAGTATGGTAGTGGGAGGAAGACTACAGCTGTTCCTCCCACAGTGGCGCAGAGCTCAGGTGGATGCCTGGGTGCTGCAGTTGATACAACATGGTTATGCAACAGAATTTCGAGCAAAGCCCCCAGATCAATTTGTGGCATCCCCACAGTATCAGAACATATCCAAACACAAAAGAACTGTGGAAGCCATCTCGCAACTCCTCGAAATCGGAGCCGTAGAGCAAGTACCACCGCAGGAGCGATTCACAGGCATCTATTCTGTATTCTTTACGGTTCCAAAGAAAAACGGGAACTGCAGGGCCATCTTAGACCTCAAATTTGTCAATCGCTTTGTCCAAACCAAGCGCTTCCGTATGGAGACATTGAGAACAATTGTCGAGGCCTTACATCCTCCCACCCACAAGTGAAAGCCTTCGTCAAAGGAGTGGCCCAATCCACACCTCCAGTTGTCCATCGCTTTCCTACATGGAGACTGAATACGGTCCTCTCGGCTCTTACCAGGAAGCCATTCGAACCAATGAGGGAAGTCCCCATCTGCCTTCTTAGGATGAAGACATTATTTTAACGGCCATCACTTCAGCCAGACTTGTGTCAGAATTGGGAGCCCTCTCCATACACAAGGATGTATGTGTTTTCCACAAGGACAGGGTGGTCCTTCGAACTGATCCCTCCTTCACACCCAAGGTAAACTCTCAATTCCACCTGGCCCAGGAGATTAATCTCCCCTCCGTTTGACCTAACCCATCCAACCCCACAGAATGCAGTTGGCACATGTTGGACCTGCGCCAGGCGCTAATTATGTATATTTCAAGAACCGCAGCAATCAGAAAAATGGAGTTTCTATTTATCTCCATAGCCGCCCCCAATAAGGGTATGCGCATATCTCGCCAATCAATAAGCTCGACCATCTGCAACTGCATCAGGGAGGCATACATCGCCAGTAGACTCCAAGTACCATCAGGCATCACGGCTCACTTGCTTCGGAGCACCACTTCCTCAGCCGCCTTTTTTAAGCAAGCTTCAACAGAAGAGATCTGTAAGGCAGCTACATGGTCTAAGGTTTCCACGTTCATTAGACATTACCGCATCAATACCCTGGCATCTGCAGAAGCGGCCTTCGGTCGACGCGTCCTGCGACATGCGGTGGAAGATGACGACAATTAAATCCCACCCGAAATGTTTGCTCTTGGACATCCCAAAGCTCAAGATGACCTTCCTTCAGAGTGGAAAAGGTACATTGTTTACTCACCGAGAAGGTCCTTTCCACTCTGAAGTAAAAGGTCATCTTGCCCACCCAGAGATGGATCTTCATCTTCCAAGGGTGCCTGATCAACAATCCTCAGCCAAGTAGTTCCTAACACAAAATTGTTGTTACCGTTAATTGTTCAACCAGTTGGTTCTGTTACCGTTATATAAATGTTGCATTGTTCCTGCCTCTTGTGAGCTTGTTGAAGAAAAACTGGAAGTGTAGGTGTTCCTCGCCCATGAGACAGGAAGTAGAACTTTAGTCCTGCCTCTCCAAGCAATGGGGCGAGAAACACCCAATGCTCAAGATGACCTTCTACTTCAGAGCGGAAAGGACCTTCTTGGTAACTTTTCCTATAAATCAAACATTTACAAATAGTTGAATCCCTGGAGCTTTTATCTTCTAATTTACCATGATTCAGCAAACGTTGACCAGTCATCAGCATCAGAACACAATGATCATGAAGCAGAAAGGAATATTGGTGGTGGAAAGAGCTGTCAAATCAAAGCAGGCTTAGAGCAATCCATCATGGGGTTTTCAAGGCAAGATACAATCAGAGGTGATTTACCATTGCCTGACTCTTTGTAGTAACCCTGGAATTGCTTGAAGGTCTTCCATTTGAGTACTAACCAGGGCTGACCCTGCTTAGCTTCCAACATTTGATGACATCAGTAGGGTTGCCAGGTCCCTCTTCGGTCTTCACCACAGGCAAGATGTTTTGGGGCGGAGCCTGAGGCGGGTAGGGTTTGGGGAGGGACTTCAATGCCATTGAGTCCAGTTGCCAAAGCAGCCATTTTCTCCAGGTGAACTAATCTCTATCGGCTGGAGATCAGTTGTAATAGTAGGAGATCTCCAGCTAGTACGTGGAAGTTGGCAACCCTAAATTCAACGTATAAGTAGAACTACCATAGCCAGCAAGGTCAGACAGAGGAAGAAGTCTAAAGGATGGCAGAAAGCAGGGACAGGACAGAAATTCAGATACTTGAAGCAGAGAATTCCCGATTCAGGTGGTAGTATACTGAGAGCTGAGGAAGCTGTAGAACAAGAAAGGAGCAGGATAGCTTTGGGGAAAGCTTGGCCCCAGCAGCCTGACTACAGCTAGTCTCAAGTTAGTCCACAAAGGGATCTGCTATGTTGAAGCACAGGGAAGAGGAGATTCTCTGCTCATACGAGAATGCTGGCAGGAAAGGCCTGAGAAGATGGTAAACTGGAGTTAATATAGAATAAGAACAAAGACAATTCTCCTGTATCCAGTTCCACATTTTTCTACTGTAATCATGCTGGTGTTAAACACTAAAGAATACAGGTGTTTGCCAACAAGTTGCCGGCGTGATGTGGTGGTTAAGAGTGGTGGTTTGGAGAGGTGGACTCTAATCTGGAGAACCGGGTTTGATTCTCCACTCCTCCACATGAGCGGCAGATGCTAATCTGGTGAACCAGGATGGTTTTCCCACTCCTACACATGAAGCCAGCTGGGTGACCTTGGGCTAGTCACAGCTCTCTTAGAGCTCTCTCAGTCCCACCTACCTGACAGGGTGTCTGTTGTAGGGAGGGGAAGGGAAGGCGATTGTAAGCCTTTTTGATTCTCCCCTAAGTGGGAGAGAAAGTTGGCATATAAAAACCAACTCTCCTTCTTTTACTTGGGAAGCAAGTGCCTAAGGCCTAACTATGCTAACCAGCCTTGAGTATCCTGACAAAGGTCAAGAAACTGAGAAAGTTGCCAAAAAGCCTAATACCAAAATGGATACTTAACGGTTACGTGTGATAAACTGACAAAACTTTAATATATTAAACATAGTAAAAAAAAAAAAAAAACCACCCATTAAAACCAAATATGTTTTGACCAAGGGGCCTTCCTCAATGGTACAAATTGTTAAAATACTCACCATAAAGTAAAATTGATTAAAATACAAAATACAGTATTTCTGACCAGGCTCTAAAACTAGGGTTGCCAGCTCCGGATTGGGAAATACCTGGAGGTTTTGGGGGTGGAGTCTGAGGAGGGCGGGGATTGGCGAAGGGAGGGACTTCAATGCCATAGTGCCCAATTGCCAAAGCGGCCATTTTCTCCAGGTGAACTGATCTTTCTGCTGGAGATCAGATGTAATAGCAGGAGATCTCCCGTCACCAACTGGAGGTTGGCAATCCTATCTAAAACACATACAAGTAGAGCCAGTTTATTAATTAGATAATCCTACTTCATTAATGGAATAGATTAGGACATTCAAGAAACATTTTTTTCCAGGTTGCTATTATACCTGGTCCAAATAACTCAGTAAACATGGTCAGAGTGGATCGTAGCTCACCACAAAGACAGCAGCAACTATTTGGCCATTGCATTAATTTCTCACCCAAATAAAGTTTAAAATGAGCGAATTCAAGCATAGTTTGTATTGACCCCAAGTAGCTTGCTTTTGATGAGCCTGGTGTAGTGGTTACGAGCGGTGGTTTGAACCCTTTACTTTGGGCCCCAGAATAGAAATAGGTGAGTATTTTGCTGCAGCTCTACTGAAAATCTCAACTTCTCCTTATCCAGAAACTTGTGGGGGGGGGGGCAGGGAGAGAGAGAAGAATGAAACTTGTAAAACACTGGTTAAGAAAGACCAATTGGTAGTAGGGTACAATTAAAAGCAACTATTTTCAAAAGTTGTAAACCTAATTGCATGGGTTGCTATTTGATGGTGTTCCATGCGGAAATCCATTAATGCTGTCCAATTTGCGCTGCCCCGCAATCCATCTGATTTTACGAGGCCTCTCCGTATATTCATGCTGTAGACGTAAAAGTGTCTCTTTTTGCATTTGCGTGTAGTAATTTGGAGCATCGCTGTGGGGCACCTCAGTTAATAATCCACGCGAATGACATTACAATACCAGCATTCTAGATGGACAAAGAGCATACCGTTGTAATGCTTGTCACAGAGAGATATGGTTAGAATATTATTGAGGGTTCCATTTGTTATAGCAGTAAAATGATTTCTGGCGTTGAAAAAATAGCTTAACGGTAAAGTGAAGCTTAATCCTGACTAGGGTTGCCAGCTCCGGGTTGGGAAATACCTGGAGATTTTGGAGGCGGAGCCTGAGGAGGGCAGGGTTTGAAGAAGGGAGGGAGTTCAGTGCCACAGAGTCCAATTGCCAAAGCGGCCATTAATAGCAAGAGATCTCCAGCTACCACCTGGAGGTTGGCAAGCCTAATCGTGACCCGATGTGCATGCTGCTTGTGAGCAGAGGTTCTGACCCAGATGGCAGGAGAAAATTATGGTAAAAGGGGAGGGGGGGCATGCTGCGATCCTGCTAGTGCACAGTGTCACTTCTGGCAAAAACTAGAAGTCATGATGTCAGGGGGTTGCTGTCAGATGTGACAAATTTGAGGACATTGAGAGACTTGGACTGGGTTGTCAACAATATGCAAACACTCAGCTGTGTTGTACTTCCAGCTGATTCCAGGGAGGAAACCTGTAGGAAACCTGAACCTGTGTCTGGAGGCACTTTGAGAGTAGTAGAAAGAGAAAGGTTGGTTTTTATACCCCAATTTTCTCTTACCTTTCAGGAGTCTCAAACCGGCTTACAATCACCTTCCCTTCCTCTCCCCACAACAGACACCTTGTGAGGTAGGTGGGGCTGAGAGAGTTCGAGAGAGAACTGTCACTAGCTCAAGGTCACCCAGCTGGCTTCTTGTGGAGAAGTGGGGGGACCAACCCGGTCCGCCAGATTAGAGTCCGCCGCTCATGTGGAGGAGTAGGGGAATCAAACCCGGTTCTCCAGATTGGAGTCCACAGCTCTTAACCACTACACCGCTCTGGTAGATGTGGGCTAATAAACTGAAGCTTAATCCTGACAAGATAGAAGTGTTACCCGTGAGCCAAACGTCTGACACAGGAAGTAATATGTCCCCTGTTCTGGATGGGGTTTCACTCCCCTTGAAGGAACAGCTCCGTAGTCTGGGGGTTCACTTGGAGCCAGGCCTACTGCTGGATAAGCAGGTGGCAGCTGAAGCCAGAAGTGCCTTTTGCCAGCTTTGACTGGTTATCCAGATGTGTCCTTTCCTTGGCAGAAAAGATCCGGCCACAATGGTACACGCCAAGGTTACCTTTAGATTAGATTGCTGCACTGTGCTCTACTTGGGGCTGCCCTTGCAAAGCTTCACTTGGTGCAGAATACTGCAGCTGATAAAAGGACTGGAATGAGTCATAGGTACCATATTGCTCCAGTCTTGCCCCATCTGCACTGGCATGGTGTAGTGGTTAAGAGCGGTGGTTTGGAGCGGTGGACTCTGATCTGGAGAACCGGGTTTGATTCCCCAGTCCTCCACATGAGCTGCAGACTCTAATCTGGTGAACCTGATCTTGTTCGACTCTAATCTGGAGAACTGTGTTTGTTCCTTCACTCCTTCACATTAAGCCTGCTGGGTGATCTTGGGCTAGTCACAGTTCTCTGAGAATTCTTTTAGCCCCACCTACCTCACAAGGTGTTTGATGTACGGAGAGGAAGGGAAGGTGATTGTAAGCCACTTTGAGACTCCTGAAAGGTAGAGAAAATCAGGGTATAAAAACCAACTGTCCATCATCATCATCATCATCATCAAAACAAGCAACCATAATACATGAGGCTATCCTGTGTTTGTGCCTCCCTTAGCAACATTCAAGAATATATTGATCTTGCTTGTACTACATGGTGTTCATTACCTATTCTACAGGCATCTGCCGTAGCCTCCCGTTTGAGGGACCTGACCTTGTTCAACACAAATGGCAAGAAAATCTTGGCAATGAACACTGTATTTGCACTAGAGCAGATCCAATGTTTGCTTGTACTTTGACTGATTTCTTTTTCTTTCTTTTTTTGCTGTTAAGTCACAGCTGACTTATGGCGACCCTGTAGGCTTTTCAAGGCAAGAGACTAACACAGGTGGTTTGCTATTGCCTGGACTTTTTTTGGTGGTCTCCATTCCAAGGACATCCAAGGACAAACCAGGGACAGGCCGGCCCTGCTTCCAAGATCTTATAAGATCAGGCTAGGCTGGACTATCTAGGTCAGGGATTTTGACTAAATAGTACTACCCAAACAACTGTATATTAGCAGTTTATGATAGTGGTCTGCAAAATGCCACCCACTGTTTCTGTAAATATTTCTTCCTTCCCAAAAAAGGGACATTGCAGGTTTTGGGACATTTCTCTACAAAACTGAGTATGTAATTTTCTTTTCCAAGAGAGGATTTTCAGAACTGTTGGCTCCCATTGTAGTTTTCAGTGTAGCTAACAACACATAGCTTCCTGTTCAAAGTCCTGAATCTATGGGTTGTGGACACAGAGGAAGTGTGCACATGTGTATAAAATCATGTGCTGGTGCCATCTTCTGCAGCTTTTCTCCTTAATGGCAGACCTGTAGCCATTCACACATTTGCTATTTACACAGGGGTCTTTTATGCATGGCTGTTTCCCTCGCTGTCACCCCTCTGTGTTGATAATGCATGCTGTTGCTGGCCATCAGAGGTCACCTTGCTCTCCCCCTGCGTTTCCCCACGTTTTCAAATTTGAGATAAAACAGGTCTCTGAAAATGCAGGGAAACACAGGGGGAGAGCAAGGTGACCTCTGATGGTCGGAAATGGTATGCATAATCAACACAAAGACCCAAAGTCGTCGAAGGATGTCATGATTGAGCCCTAGCCTTGTTTGTAGAGAACCGAGCCAGGTCAGTAAACTCAAAACCACCTTTAAAAAGCTAAAGGCTTTTCTCAAAAAAAAAAAAAAAAAAAAAGGTTCAAGATGATTAAAATACAGGTTACAGAATCTTAAGGCACACGGGCATAGAAAATAACAAAAGCAGTTTCTAACTAAACTACACTTACTGCACTGTTACGTAGCTGCCGATATTGCTACAGATACTTATACTGGTTCAGGCCACTCTACGACTTGCTTGCATTGAGGCATCGTGAGGAAAGTTACATAGGTGTTGCAGGTAAGGTATAGAATCGAATAATAGGAAGAAAAGAGTTATCCACCACGAGGCATAGCTTAGCTTATGGGAAAACGGACTCAGGTCAGATGACTCCTGACTCCCAATCAAAGTTGTTACCAGGAAGAAGCCTCTGGATGGTTCAAACTGGTTTAGGACAGAATAAGGTTCTCAGGAGAAAAGAGTAGTATCATCCCCCCTCCCATTCTTCCCACAGATGAGTAGAATCACCCAATTAGGCTGGTATGCAATAAGGTCCTTGAACATGCTATCCACAAAGTCAAGAAACGAAACAGAGTATAATTTCTAGAGAGCCGTTTTCTTCTTCATTTGACGTGGAAGTCCTCAATTTGGCAGTCTCCTTGGGAGTGCCTGGCAAACAATATTTGGGATGAATAATTACCTGTGATCTGTGAATATCAGATGACTATGGACATTTATTTGGTGTCATTACTGGCAATTTGTTGTACAATCCTATGGAACTTGGCAGTGTATGTGTATAAAAGTAGATGCCACTATATAGTTATATTTACAGCAGTATTTGGCCGTCTGTGTTGATTTCATTGTGGATTTTGTGTATTACATAGGAGTGCTAACTTTTGGATTCTTGAACATGCTATCTGCTGGGTAACAAGCTGTGGGCTTTGCTTGTTAGCACAAACTCTGCTAGGCCTCTGTGAACTACAAAGCAAACTTTTCAGCATACAAAATGGAGAACAGCTGATGTCAAGCTGATGTCAAGAACATAATGGTTCTCCTGTCTTCAATGAGGGGTGACAGCAGGGTTGCCAGCCTCCAGGTACTAGCTGGACTTCTCCTGCTATTACAACTGATCTCCAGCCAATAGAGATCAGTTCCGCTGGAGAAAATGGGCGCTTTGGCCATTAGACTCTATGGCATTGTAGGCCCTCCCCTCCCCAAACCCTGCCCTCCTCAGGCTCCACCCAAAAAACCTCCCTGGTAACCCTAGGTGATAGTGAGTGACATGCATAAAAGACCAGTGTTTATAATCACTGATTGACTGATTTTCACTCTTTATTAAAACAGTGGGCTGTGGAGCATTGGGGGAGAACTAGGACTCCCATCAGGCTGTGGGAGAAGGCCTCTGTGTGAATTGCTGCCAGTTACACTGTCCTGTACAGTTTGTGGAGGGGCTGCGGCTTGGTGGGAGAGCATCTGCTCAGCATGCCAAAGGTCACAGGTTCAATCCCTGGAATCTCTTGTCAAAGATTTCAGGCAGGTAGGTGACACGAAAGACCTCTACCTGAGACTCTGGAGAGCCGCTGACAGTCAGAGTACACAATAGCGACCTTGATGGACCAAGGCTGCTCTGATTCAGTATATGGCAGCTTCCGATGTGTGTGCATATGAATATCTTAGGGAGGAACACAGCTTAAAATATGTATATAAACTTGAACTTCCATGCATCTTCATAGAAGAGAACTTTCACCTGCTTGTGTCACTGGGCCTGGTGGCTAGTCTATTTATCCCACATTTTTGAATACACTGAATATACTAGCTTTCTGTCTTTTAGGAGATTATGTCACATTTGGGGGAAAATTGTGTCTGTGTAGATGAAAGTTATTTTTGTCCCCCCCAATTTGCTTCATCTCTAATTGAGCCCACCCACTTCTTCTGTGCGTGATGCATGTTGCCCAGACTGGAAAAGAAAAAGGGGTCTGGCGACAGAAAGAGCAGTTATGTGAATTGGTGTTGATTCACAAGGCTTTTACCGTACAAGCGGAATGCCTTTCAAAGGGAAAACCTGGCAGTGAACATGCGTCACTTTCGTTCTGCACAAAGGGAAATGGGGTTCAATGGAGACCTTAGGCGCCTGGGTCATTAAAGCAATCTGAAACTCCCCGCCGGGCGATTTCCTTTCTGATTTGAATGCTAAAAGGTTTGTGAAGAGGCCGCTTTCTGGAGGGACTCAAACATTTACAAACAACCTAAGGAGCAAAGTGAACTGCCTTGCACTGAGTCCATCTGCTGGTCCATCGACTTCAGTATTGACTCCTCTGCCTGGTCAGAACTTGACAAGGACTCGAGATGAGGTTTATCCCTACTCTGCTGCCTGCAATCTTTGACACTTGGGACACCGGGAACTGTATCTTTGATCTTGCATGCACCAACTAAGAATGTGCAGCCTAACAGTAAATAATGGAAATCTGTTCCTTAACTTGAGAAAGGTAACTAACTAGGGTTGCCACCTACACTGTTCTGGGGGTGAGAGACACCTCCTGGCAATTCTTTGTGTCTCTGACCTGTCCTCATTGTTTCAGTGAGAGGAAAATGGGCAGGGTCTCATTCAGTATAAGGCAGCCCTCATGTGGGTGTTCATTGCTTTGGCTGAGGAGGGCAGGATATTTGAATCTAATTAACAACAAAAACTATAAAGTAATAGTAATAGTATGAGCCCCATGGCGCAGTGTGGTAAGCTGCAGTACTGCAGTCCAAGCTCTGCTCACGACCTGAGTTCAATCCCGATGGAAGTTGGTATCAGGTAGCTGGCTCAAGGTTGACTCAGCCTTCCATCCTTCCGAAGTCAGTAAAATGAGTACCCATGAGTACCCATCTTCACAAAACTTGGGGGTTCTTGCAAGAAGGGTCCCCTCAAGCTACACTGAAATTTTGGGACCTCTACCTCCAAAAATGCCCCCCCCCCGAGCCGTGGAAAGCCGCAAATGTGTTCTTAATCACTTTATTCCAATGGGCAGATGGGGGGACCCCTTCCAGGCCCCATAAGTCAGGACCCCCTAGCCCAATCATCACAAAACTTGGGGGTTCTTGCAAGAAGGGTCCCCTCAAGCTACAATGAAATTTTGGGACCTCTACCTCCAAAAATGCTTCTCCGAGCTGCGGAAAGCCGTGACTGTGCTGTAAATGGAATAAAGATGCACATTAAGGATGGGGGGACCCCTTCCAGGCCCCATAATTTCGGACCCCCTGACCCAATCTTTACGAAACTTGGGGGTTCTTGCAAGAAGGGTCCCCTCTAGGGCTGTCAATTCGGTTCGGCCCGAACTGAAAATCAGCCGAATTTCCCTTGATTCGGCGGTTTTTAGTTCGGACGGATCCAAACTCAAAACTGGCGGGCAACCGGGGGGGGCCGAATTCAGCGAGTTCGGGAGTTCGGCGAATAAATTCAGCCAATTCGGCCGTCAGTAAGCAGCATAACCGTCAGTAAGCAGCATTCTCCTCCCCCGGCCAATCGGTGGCCAAGCTGGGTCTTCTTCTGGCCAATCAGTCAGGATTGAGTGCTGGAGGAATCAGCTGATGTGCGGCCGGCCGGGGAAAGAGAGAGAGAGAGGGAAATCCTCATGTGTGTGTGAGGGGGTGCTTGTGCACATTCGCTCCTTTCTGTGGCTGCAGGGGGCG
Source organism: Euleptes europaea (assembly GCF_029931775.1). Classification (NCBI taxonomy): domain Eukaryota; kingdom Metazoa; phylum Chordata; class Lepidosauria; order Squamata; family Sphaerodactylidae; genus Euleptes; species Euleptes europaea. The sequence continues at coordinate 8,214,700 of NC_079319.1, read as the reverse complement.
CATTTTTTGGGGTACCGACCCCAAACCTTCAGGGGATATTCAGACAGGTTTTTTTAAGAGACCACCCAAGTTTTGTAAACATTGGGTCAGGGGGTCCCGAGATATGGGCTCCCCCCTTTTTTCTTTCCATGGCTGCAGAGGGCGCATTTTTGGGTGTGCCGACCCCAAACTTTCAGCGGAGCATCAGACTAGGCTTCTTAAGATACCCCCCAAGTTTTGTAAACATTGGGTCAGGGCCCCCCGAGATATGGGCTCCACCCCTTTTTCCTCTCCCCCCTTTTCCATTTTCGTGGCTGCAGGGGGCGCTTTTTTGGGGGTTCAGCCCCCAAACTTTTGTCATAGCTTCAGAGAATCCCTCTTAAGAGACCACCCAAGTTTTGTAAAGATGGGTTCAGTGGGGGCTGAAATATTGGCTCCCCCCCTTTCTCTTTCCATGGCTGCAGGGGGCGCATTTTTGGGTGTGCCGATCCCAGACTTTCGGCGGAGCTTCAGTCAAGGCTTTTTAAGAGACCACCCAAGTTTTGTAAACATTGGGTCAGGGCCCCCCGAGATATGGGCTTTCCCCTTTCCCCTATTGGGATGAATGGATCACCCTCGAGAGATGCATACATATGGATCTTATATTGGATACAAATGGAATCATATTGGATTACCCAGCCTCCCAGCCCCTCCTGCTGGAACAGAAGACAGCCACAGTAAGACCCCTTTGGGGGCTTTAATCTATATTTTTTCTTTTCTGTGTGTGTGTGGGGGGGAAAGCAGAGTCTGTGTGTGTGTGTGGGGAGGGAGCAGTTTCTGTGGGTGGGGGGGGGAAGCCAAAGGGGGCTTTTGCCGGTTCTGCCTGGGGTGTGTGTTCCCCCTCCAGTCTCTCTCTCCCTGGTTTGAGGGGGGGCTTCATTTTTATTCTTCAGGTTTTTCCTCATTCATAAGATCAGTTAGGTTATTGATGCTTGCTCAAAACTGGTTTTCAAATGGTGACTTAAAGAATGCATCTGCCTGGTCCCAAGTCCAATGCAAAAGGAGACATTCCACCCCCTCCTGCTCATTATGCATAGCTAGCTGCCTCTGTCTTTTTCCATGGTATGCAAACTCCCAGGTGTCAGGTGTTGCTATGCACTGTTGCAAAGGTTTTGCATTGCGTGCTTGTGTTGCTTTGCAGTTGTATTGTTTTGCAAAATTCTTCACACCTGCCCCGCCCTTTGCATATTTGCAAAGGGGTTGCTCTGCAGTTGTGTTGCTTTGCAAAGTTCTTAGCACCTGCCCCGCCCTTGCTCTCATCAGCTGTTTGTCGGGCCGGGAGCTTTGTGCGTGGGCGGCAAGCTCTGCGGAGAGATCCACATTAAGGGTGGGGGGGACCCCTTTCAGGGCCCATATCTCAGCCCCCCCTGACCCAATCTTTACAAAACTTGGGGAGTCTTTCAATATACGTCCTTTGAAGCTCTGCTGAAAGTTTGGGACCTCTAAGCCCAAAAATGCCCCCCCCAGAGCCGCGGAAAGGCGCGGTTGTGTTTTTAATGGCTTTATTCGGCCGAATTTTTTTCCCGAACTTTGAATTCCCGCCGAATTGAACGGATCCGAAGTGGGGGAGTTCGGACTTCGGCACGTACCGAACCCACAAGGGCCAAATTCGGCCGAATCCGAACTGTACCGAATTTTTTTTTTTTGACAGCCCTAGTCCCCTCAAGCCACACTGAAAGTTTGGGACCTCTATTTCCAAACATGCCCCCCCAGAGCCGCTGAAAGGCGCGAATGTGCACACGCACCCCCATGGGGATCTCTCTCACACACAAACAGACACTCTCTTTCTCTCCCAGGGCCGCACAGCAGCTGGGCTCACACATTCAACCGCGACTGATTGGCCAGAAGAAGACCCAGCTTGGCCACCGATTGGCCGCGGGAGAATGCTGCTTCGGGGGCGCCAAATTTATTTGGCGTCCGGCCGAACTCACCGAATTTGGCTCGTTTTCCCTCCCTTTTTTTTTTAATTCGGTTCCATCCGAACTAGAAACCGCCGAATCGGGGGAAATTTGGCTGTTTTTCAGTTCGGGACGAACCGAATCGACAGCCCTAGTTTTCACACATAGCAATGGGACTCCTAGTCTGTCTGTCCCAGACATATCATCACTGTGTACTGCAGTACAACCAATTATTTCATAGTGAGAAAATCAGCCAATGATCTATAAATGCTACTTTGGATCTTATGATGTCATTTCCCCTCAGGCTTCTCTCCAGTTGCTACAAAGGCTGTCTTCTGCTACAGAGCTCACTTCCTTTGCTGGTAGCACTTCTGGGTACTCAAGATCAATCCTTTCATTTCAAGGAGCCCTTACACATGAAGAAATGCTAATGGCAGAGTAAAGCCTCCACAGCAACGAGAGAGTGAGGGAAATGATGTCATAGGATCTAAGACAATGGTTGTTTATGCATGGGAGTTTTTCCTGAGGTTTGTTGATCGTTGGACCCACACTCTCCTATTGGGAATGTATGCACCAGTAGTCTTCAAGCTCAAACCAAGTCCCCGCCCCTTTAAATGCTGCTTTGTAATTGGCTTACATTGTAGTGTTCACTCAAGTCCAAAACATTGTAGTGTTTACTCCAGTCCAAAACCCTCCCATGTCATCTAATCATGTACATAGTGCTGTCAAGTAGAAACTGATTTATGGCAACCCTAGCAAGGGGCTCTGAACATATGAAGCTGCTTTATACTGAATCAGACCAATGGTTCTTCAAGATCAGTATTGTCTACTCAGACTGGCAGCAGCTCTCCAGAGTCTCAGGTAGAGGTCTTTCACATCACTGACTGCCTGGTCCTTTAACTGGAGATGCTGGGAACCTGGGACCTTCTGCATGCCAAGCAGATGCTCTACCACTGAGCTGTGGCCCCTTCCCAAGGCATGGCATAGTTAAATTAAGGAATGTCCTTCCCTAGGATGTGGTGATGGTTGCCAACTTGGAAGGCTTTAAGAGGGGACATGTCCATGGTGGAGAGGGATATCCATGGCTACTAGTCAAAATTAATACTAGTCATGCATGCCTATTCTCTCTACTATCAGAGGAGCATGTCTATTATATTAGGTACTGTGGAACACAGGCAGGATGCTGCTGCAGTTGTCTTGTTTGTGGCTTCCTAGAGGCACCTGGTTGGCCACTGTGTGAACAGGCTGCTGGACTTGAAGGGCCTTGATCTGATCTAGCATGGTTTTTCTTATGTTCAAGTAAGAAGCAGAGGTGGTTTGCCTTTCTCTGCAGAGTCTTCCTTGGTGGTCTCCCATCCAAGTACCGACCCTGCTTAGCCTCCCATATCTGATGAGATCGGGCTATACCATGAACACACGAACACATGAAGCTGCCTTATACTGAATCAGACCTTTGGTCCATCAAAGTCAGTATCATCTACTCAGACCAGCAGTGGCTCTCCAGGTTCTCAGGCAGAGTCTTTCATGTCACCTACTTGCCTAGACCCTTTAACTGGAGATGCCGGGGATTGAACCTGGGACCTTTTTCATGCCAAGCAGATGCTCTAGCACTGAGCCACAGTCCCTCTCCTAAAACAGAGGTGCTAGGGATAGAACCTGGGACCTTCTGCATGCGAAGCAGATATTCTGCCACTGAGCCACATGCTGCCTTCCCTCCTGTCATCTAATTACTTGCCCAAACATCCACAACCTATCGGTGGCAGTTACAAGCACAGGAGGAATCCCATGGACTCCAGGCAATGATGGCACAGCATTTCCTCTAGGCAAGGTTGGGAGGGGCTGTGGCTCAGTGGTAGAGCCTCTGCTTGGCATGCAGAAGATCCCAGGTTCAATCCCTGGCATCTCCAGTTAAATGGGCAAGGCAAGTAATGTGAAAGACCTCTACCCAAGACCCTGGAGAGCCGCTGCCGGTCTGAGTAGACAATACTGACTTTGGTGGACCAGGGGTCTGATTCAGTATAAGACAGCTTCATGTGTTTTAGGGGAGGGGCTGTGGCTCAGTGGTAGATCATGCAGAAGATCCCAGGTTCAATCCCTGGCATCTCCAGTTAAATGGGCATGGCAAGTAATGTGAAAGACCTCTACCCAAGACCCTGGAGAGCCGCTGCCAGTCTGAGTAGACAATCTTGACTTTGATGGACCAGGGGTCTGATTCAGTATAAGGCAGCTTCGTGTGTTCATGTGAGATTTGTGGTGGTGATTGTTATTCGGCATCGAGCAGTGACACCACAAGCACACCGGCCCAGCAATTATGCCATGTCGCCGGTGATCACTCACCTGGATGGTAGCCTAAGAGGACACAAGGTCTGACGGAGACAAATCCCCCTGCTTCCCATCCCCATTATGCATTCTGCTCGAAGCAGCACATTTGGTAATGAGGTCTGAGCACCAAACAGATGTATCTGAAAGGAGATTGTTGACATTGTTCCTGGGAAATTATTGGGTGTCTTCGGCTCACCACTAATGCCCTTGACCTCTGGAACATCTTCATTGATAGCTGGATGCTGATATCCGCTCGGCACCATTATGTGAGAAATGAAAGAGGAGTGCTGAGACATGCAGGGGCTGGCGATTTACATACAAATGAGCATCTTTAAAGAAACAGAAACAAATTCACATCTTGGGAGGAGAGGAAACCGATCAAAGCTGGCATTTTTAAAAATGTGTTCTTTTAACATTCTGCTTTCCTTTTATGACTCCGTAGATGTGTGTACAACCTTCCCGAAAGCTTGTACTCCTGACAGAAGATGCTACATACACAATCAAGAATATGATTTCTTCTGTGCTCTCTTGCTTGTTTTCCTGCTTTCTTTCCTGCTTTTTATCTCTCTTTCTCTCACATAAACAGGTACACAGGAATACACACTTAAAATAAACCAGAACCACAAGGGACATTTCTAAGTTTATACGAGGAAAACTGGGTTGGAGCCAAGCAGTTTTTCTGTTGTAAAACAGAGGAGGGTGGCTATGCTGGGGATTATGGGACAGAAGTCAGGTGGGACTAGGGTTGCCAGGTCCCTCTTTGCCACCGGCGGGAGGTTTTGAGCCTGAGGAGGGCAGGGTTTGGGGAGGGACTTCAATGCTACAGAGTCCTATTGCCAAAGCGGCCATTTTCTCCAGGTGAATTGATCTCTATTGGCTGGAGATCTCCAGCTAGTACCTGGAGGTTGGCAACCCTCAGGTGGGACAGAGGACACAAGGTGGATTTGAATTTAGTGAGGTTAGCTGGATCCAACCCCATCTATAGGTTTGCCAACCTCCAGGTAGTAGCTGGAGATCTCCTGCTATTACAACTGATCCCCAGTCGATAGAGATCAGTTCACCTGGAGAAAATGGTTGTTTTGGCAATTGGACTCTATGGCATTGAAGTCCCTCCCCTCCCCAAACCCCGCCCTCCTCAGGCTCTGCCCGCAAAACCTCCCACTGGTGGCAAAATGGGACCTGGCAACCCTCTCCATCTATCATGGAAATTATATAAGCTGCATATTTAGCAGAAGGAAGCCATGGACCCGGAATTACCTTGGTTGATTTTTGTGGCCATAGGGCCAGGAGTGAGGAAAAGGGAAGGGTTTCACCTTCTTCCCCTCATTCCCCTGGTGGGCAGAAGGGGGGCTGTGGTGATTGGCTGGGTGGCTGTCTGAAGCATCCAATCCGGGTGCATGGGTTGGATGAAGGGAGGGAGCCTGTAGGCGAACCTGGAGGCAGAAGTTTTCATTGTGGTTCATCCCCTTATTATTTATTAGACTGCCACCGGGGCATCACATCAGTTGAATTCCAGCTTCTCCCGCCAGACATCCCTTGGTTTCGGCTTTTGCGGTTATGTGTTGTAAAATTTCTCATTTGCATGCACGCTCTGTCACAGCTTATCATAGGCAATTTGGGTATCATAGAATAGAATAATAGAATCACAGAGTTGGAAGAGACCACCATGGTCATCTAGTTCAACCACCTGCACAATGCAGGAAACTCACAACTACCTTCCCCCACACACACCCCAGTGACCCCTATTCCATGCCCAGAAGATGGGAAAAAACCCTCCAGTATCCCTGGCCAATCTGTAGGGTTACAAACCTCCAGGTACTAGCTGGAGATCTCCCGCTATTACAACTGATCTCCAGCCAATAGAGATTAGTTCACCTGGAGAAAATGGCCGCTTTGGCAATTGGACTCTATGGCATTGAAGTCCCTCCCCTCCCCAAACCCCACCCTCCTCAGGCTCTGCCCAAAAAACCTCCCACCGGTGGCGAAGAGAGACCTGGCAACCCTACCAATCTGGCCCATAGCAAAATTGTTTCCTGACCCCAAAGTGGTGATCGGCATTACCCTGGGCATGTAAGAAAGGGCCCTCCCTGGCCCCTTGGATGTGGTGAGGGCTGCCAAGTGCCAACTTGGAAGGCTTTAAGAGGGGAGTGGACATGTTCATGGAGGAGAGGGCTATCCATGGCTACTAGCCAAAATGAATACTAGTCATGATGCATACCTACTCTCTACATCTCAGAGGAGCATGCCTATTGTATTAGGTGCTTTGGAACACAGGCAGGATAATGCTGCTGCAGTTGTCTTGTTTATGAGCTTCCTAGAGGCACCTGGCCACTGTGTGAACAGACTGCTGGACTTGATGCACCTTGGTCTGATCCAGCATGGCCTTTATTATGTTCTTAATACCTGAACTCATAATACCAGAACGTGGGGTCATCTGCTGAAGCTGGAGGATAAAAGGTTCAAAGGTTCACCCAGGATGTGGTGAAGGCTGCCAGTTTGGAAGGCTTTAAGAGGGGAGTGGACATGTTCGTGGAGGAAAGGGGTATTCATGGCTACTAGTTAAAATGGATACTAGTCATGATGCATGCCTATTCTCTCCAGGATCGGAGGAGCATGCCTATTATCTTAGGTGCAGTGGAACACAGGCAGGAGAATGCTGCTGCAGTCACCTTGTTTGTGGGCTTCCTAGAGGCACCTGGTTGGCCGTTGCATGAACAGACTGCTGGACCTGATGGGCCTTGGTCTGATCCAGCATGGCTTTTCTTATATCCACGTTGAGACATCTAATGATGGTTTCCAATGCCATCCATTCATGGGTTTGTGCTTCTGGGTGAGTTGGGGGAGGTGTTCTCTTGGCACCAAGCAGCATTAGCTAAACACTAACTTGCTTATGAAGTATGTTTCAAACACCCCGCACATTTTTTTTTTCTGTGCAGGTTGGGTAAACAAATCCAGAAGTTGTTAGGGTTGCCAGCACCAGTGGTTTGCTGATCCCTTTCTCTGCAGACCTTCCTTCAAAGAATCATAGAATCATAGAAGGGACCACCAGGGACCACCACTAGGGTCATCTAGTCCAATCCTCTGCACAATGCAGGAAATTCAGAACTGCCTCCCCCCCACACCCACCTCCAGTGACCCCCTACTCCATGCCCAGAAAAAGATTACTTAGTGGTCTCCCATCCAAGCACAGATCCTGCTTAGCTTCCGAGATCTGACAAGATGAAGCTACACCATTCTGCCTTCCTTCCACAAGATCTCCATGGCTGGTGGCAATATGATTGATGTTTCCCTAAATTAAAAGTTAACTCTCTGCAAAGTAGCATGGGTAAACAAGACATTTCCCTTCTTCCAACGCCAATCGTCTGAAAGTTCAAGTACTCCTCGTACCTGTGCCAACATGCACAAGTCTGTGCCACTCCAGAAGACCGAAAATAGGAATTTCCTCTTTATTTGCTTGGCGACGTCTCCATTTCCCATTAGATGGGAAACAATCAACCCAGAAGGATCTTTATTTATCCTCTTTATTCCTTTACTCTGTCCAATACAGGAAACGTATTATTAAGCAATCAAGAAAGTGCCGCGGCAATCATAAGGTGATTATATCCCAACACTACAAGTGGCAAAATGCTGCCAAGAAAATCTTTCTCTTGAGACGCTGCTGTTATCATCTGCAGAATATGAATTTTTATTAGGGACTGGAATAATGGAGAGGATGAAGGTGGGGGATGGGCTACTTCCTTGGCCCTCTCCTCCCTTAATCAACAACTTGCATCGTTATGGGGAATGTATTAAGATGGGTAGCCATGTTGAAAGCCTGTGTGTGTGTGTATGACAAAGCTGGAGGTTGGAGTATATGGCCAATGACGTTTGAAGATTCAAAGCTGCTTTACACCAAGTCAAGTCATTGGGTCATCTTGTTCATTATGGTATTCTCTGATTGGCCGCAGCTCTCAAGCAGAATTTTTTTTTTTAACAAACACTTGAGATCCGTAGACTGGAGATAGCAGAAATCTGCTTCCATCAATTCCCACGAGGATAAAAAAAAGGTAGGGGTTTGAAGAAACCTGGGTGGATGACTAAAGAACGTTGTCATGGCCCAGGCTTCAACAGGTGAAGCATCATCAGAGGAAGAGCCTGAGCAGGGAGAAATAACGGGCATTGCACCTCAGGCAGCTGAGAATGCAGGGCAGGGCGAAGGACAACAGGTAGGAGTAAACACCACGCCTGCTGAGGATTTGGAAGTAAACACAGAATCACCTCCTTCGGCACAACCAGATGCAGCTGCAACTCCACAGAAGCAGGACCCACCCAGCTCACCTGAAGACACTCAACAACAGCAAAGGCAAAAAGGAAGAATGCAGTTACAAAGTAAAAGGAGAAGTGTGCGTTTACAGGCACTAAGGAGACGGCTCCAAGACTGTGAGTTGTCTGAGGATGAGACCTAAGGCAAAGGGAAACAGCTTAAAACCAGGCTTGGAACAGACAGACGTTGCGAAAGCAATTGTTGCAAAAGGATCTCTGACTTTTGTTGCTGACGCTCCTAGACTTTGTTAAACGGACTTCTGACCTTTGGACCGGACTTTTGACTTCCCCTCTGCACGCCGACTTTATTTTGGTTTCCAGCTCCTGGCGGGACTCCCCCGGATTCCTGCATTCCAGAGATAACAGCCTGCTCTCAAGACCAGTAGCCGGCAGTAACCCGAGACGACCTGGCCTAGCACAAACGTTCGGTTGAGATAGGATTTAAGAAGGCATGTACAAGAAATGGAAAAAGGGAGAAATCAACAAAGATGAATTCAGACAAATAGCCAGCACACATAGGGAGAAAGTCAGGAAGGCTAAAGCGCAGAATGAGCTCCGGCTAGCCAGGGAAGTTAAAAACAACAAAAATGGATTTTTTGGTTATGTCCATAACAAAAGGAAGATCAAGGTAACAATTGGGTCATTACGTGGAGAGGATAGTGAGTTATTAACAGGGGAGGCAGAAAAGGCAGAATTACTTAACTCATTTTTTGTATCAGTCTTCTCCCGAAAGGGGAATAGTGCTCAACCTGGGAATAATGGAGCAGCTGATGCAATAGGGGAATCACAGCATAGTATAGACACTGAGATAGTATGGGAATACCTGGCTACTCTTAATGAATTCAAGTCTCCGGGGCCGGACGGACTGCATCCAAGGGTGTTAAAAGAACTGGCTGAAGTGATTTCAGAACCACTGGCAATAATTTTTGAGAATTCATGGAGAATAGGAGAAGTTCCAGCAGACTGGAGGAGGGCAAATGGGGTCCCCATCTTTAAAAGGGGGGAAAAAAGAAATCCCAAACAATTATCACCCAGTCAGCCTGACATCAATACCAGGTAAAATACTAGAGCAGATAATTAAACAGACGGTCTGTAAGCACTTAGAAAGAAATGCCGTGATCACTAACAGTCAACATGGGTTTCTCAAAAACTGGTCATGCCAAACTAATCTCATATCTTTTTTTGAAAGAGTGACAAGTATGGTAGATGAAGGGAATGCTGTAGATGTAGTGTACCTTGATTTCAGTAAAGCCTTTGATAAAATCCCCCATGAGCTTCTTGAAACAAAGCTAGTAAAATGTGGGCTGGACACTGCTATTGTTAGGTGGATTGGTAATTGGTTGACCAACTGAACCCAAAGGGTGCCCATTAATGGCACAACTTCATCCTGGAGAGGAGTGACCAATGGGGTGTCACAGGAGTCTGATTTGGGACCGGTACTATTTAACATTTTTATAAATGACTTGGATGATGGAATAGAGAGCATACTAATCCAATTTTCAGATGACACCAAGTTAGGAGGGGTAGTTAATACCCCGGAGGGTAGGGTCAGAGTTCAGAATGACCTTGATAGACTAGAGAGCTGGGCCATAAGCAATAAAATGGATTTCAATAGGGAGAAGTGTAAAGTACTTCACCTAGGCAGAAACAACATAAGGAACAGGTACAGGATGGGAGATAGTTGGCTTGACATGTGAAAGAGATCTGGGAGTACATGTGAAAGAGATCTGGGAGTCTTAGTGGACCACAAACTGAACATGAGTCAACAGTGTGATATGGCGGCTAAGAAGGCCAATGCAATTCTGGGCTGCATCAATAGGAGTATTGTGTCTAGATCAAGGGAAGTAATACTACCCCTGTATTCTGCATTGGTCAGACCTCACTTGGAATACTGTGTCCAGTTTTGGGCTCCACAATTTAAGAAGGATGTTGACAAGTTGGAGCGTGTCCAGAGGAGGGCGACCAGAATGATCAAAGGTCTGGAATCCATGCCTTATGAGGAGGGACTTAGGGAGTTGGGTTTGTTTAGTTTGGAGAAGAGAAGGTTGAGGGGAGACATGATAGCCATGTTTAAATATTTGAAGGGATGTCATGTTGATGAGGGAACTAGCTTGTTCTCTGTTGCTCCAGAGACTAGGACTTGGAGTAATGGATTTCAACTAAGAGAAAAGCGATTCCACGTAAACATTAGACAGAACTTTCTGACAGTGAGGGCTGTTCGACGGTGGAATGTGCTGCCTCCGAGGGTGGTGGAGTCCCTGTCTTTGGAGGTCTTTAAGCAGAGGGTAGATGGCCATCTGTCGGGAGTGCTTTGATTGTGGGATCCTGCATGGCGGGGGGAGGGTTGGGGTCACTGGGGATGTGGGGGGAGGTAGTTGTTAATTTCCTGCATTGTGCAGGGGGTTGGACTAGATGACCCTGGTGGTCCCTTCCAACTCTATGATTCTATGAGCCTCTTTTCCTTAACACCAAAGACACACTTTCAAGAAGAAATTCAAAATGGTCACTACATTCCAACCTAGCTTTCACAGAGATTTGTAAAACTTAAACATATGAAGCTGCCTTATACTGAATCAGACCCTTGGTCCATCCAAGTCAGTGTTGTCTACTGAGACAGGCAGCAGCTCTCCAGAGTCTCAGGCAGGGGTCTTTCACATCACCTTCTTGCCTAGTCCCTTTAACTGGAGATGCTGGGGACTGAACCTGGGACCTTCTGCATGCCCAGCAGAGGCTCTACCACTGAGCCACAGCCCCTCCCCTTGGTCTGGACTGTAACATTTTAGATTAGTGTCACACAAACTGCAAGTGTTTGAATCACTTGATGGACAATTTGGACACAGAGAGGTCTTTCTGCTCCTGTCCCACACCTCTGAATCTTCTCTTTACCCAGCCAAGGGACTAAGCTATATTTCAAAATCAGGCTCCTGGAGAAACACTTTGATTTTCTTCTAATAACCGTCAAGGGAGTGCAATTTTATCCAGGAATTAAACCCGCTACACATCAGCCAAAGCAAGACATAGGTAGATGAGTGTGAAAGTCCCTGAAGGGAAGTATTTCTCATTATGGCTGTTGCAAGCAAGATTACATTCCAGCGAGTCTCTGTGGCCAATGAGGTTGCGCACAGTGAATGGAAGAACATTTGCCGACATACAGCGCAATGACAATAATTTTGCCGCAAGGAAAAGTTTTTTTTCCCTTTTCCAATAAATAAATAAATAAATAAATAAATAAATCTGAGGAATTTTAAAAGAAGCCAAAAAATCTTCTTTGAAATGCAAATTGTTTTAAATGTCTGTGTTAAATTGTACTGGAAATGCTGGATATGAATTGGGGGAAGCTGCCTTCTTCACATCACAGCTATTTTGAAATATGGTTGGCTGGAACTTGCAATGCAGGTTTGGGCAGGAATCAGTGTGGCACAGAATGTCAAATAGCGGCTAGGAAGATTTGAGATCTTATTACCCCAAAATGGGTAAGTGGCAACCCTAAAGAGGAATAAGGGGAGCATCAGTGTTCCCTTAGAAGCATTGTGTAGTGGTTAGGAGCAGTGGACTCTAATCTGGAGAACCAGGTTTGATTCCCCCACTCCTTCACATGAACAGTGGACTCTAATCTGGTGAACTGGGTTGGTTTCCCCACTCCTACACATGATTCTCCTTAAAAAGGGAGAGATGATGTAGATTATGAAGAATTTGGTTTTTATATGCCAAATTTCTCTACCTTTTACTCAAACTGGTTTACAATCACCCATTCTTCTCCCCACCACAGACACTCCTAACCACTATACCATGCTGGCATATAAAAACCAACTCTTCTTCTTCGTCTTCTTCTTTACAGAACTGTGGTTCTCAACTTTTTTATGCCTTACCAACCAAGAAACTGGACCCAATGATGATAGAACATTTATCTATTTACAAGCATTCTGTTAATATAATTATCATTTATGGATCATCCAGGGCAGATGGGGTGTCATAAATGACCTTCCTGGTGTGCCGGGGAACAATGCACAGACTATTGTCGAAGGCTTTCACGGTCAGAGTTCATCGGTTCTTGTAGGTTATCCAGGCTGTGTGACCGTGGTCTTGGTATTTTCTTTCCTGACGTTTCACCAGCAGCTGTGGCAGGTATCGTGTCCTTCAGTGTTACTCCTCTGAAGATGCCTGCCACAGCTGCTGGTGAAACGTCAGGAAAGAAAATACCAAGAACACGGTCACACAGCCCGGATAACCTACAAGAACCAATGCACAGACTGTCCATGGTTACTATCAGCATGTCAAAAGGTTGCAGATGGATAATCCATGGCAAGTAGTGGGGTTGCCAGCTCCAGATTGGGAAATACCTGGATATTTTGAGGGTGGAGCCTGAGAAGGGTGGGGTTTCAGGAGGCGAGGGACTTCAATGGGGTATAATGTCATTAACTTCTCCAATCCAAAGTGGCCATTTCTTCCAGGTGAACTGATCTCTCTTGTCTGGAGATCAGTTGTAATCCCAGGAGGTAGAGATGTTCAGTGGTAGAGCATCTGCTTGGCATGCAGTAGGTCCTAGGTTCAATCCCCGACATCTCCAATTAAAGGCACTAGGCAAGTAGGTGATGTGAAAGACCTCTGCCTGAGACCCTGGAGAGCCACTGCCGGTCTGAGTAGACAATACTGACTTTGATGGACCAAGGGTCTGATTCAGTAGAAGGCAGCTTCATGTGTGTTCACGTGTGAGATCTAAAGCTACCACCTGGATTTTGGCAACCCTAGCAAGTAGGGTCAGCAGGAGATGGCAGTTTTCACTTGCAGGTGGACATAGGGATTGTGGGAGGGTGAATTCTTAGTAATTGATATGAAAACCACCCAGAAGAAGAAGAGTTGGTTTTTATATGCCGGCTTTCTCTATCACTTAAGGAAGAATCAAACCGGCTTACAATCACCTTCTCTTCCCCTCCCCACAACAGACACCCTGTGAGGTAGGTGGGGCTGAGACAGCAAGACCACCCAGCTGGCTTTGTGTGTAGGAGTGGGGAAACCAATCCAGTTCACCAGATTAGCCTCCACCGCTCAGGTCGAGGAGTGAGGAATCAAACCCAGTTCTCCAGATCAGACTCCACCGCTCCAAACCACTGCTCTTAACCACTATACCACACTGGCTCTCCATTGAGAACCACTGCAGTGGAATACAAACCAGGATTTCAATTGCCCCTCTGAGCATCAATTTGACAAGACAATTGAATTCTGCATCTGCACAGAACCCAGGATTAGGCTGTTCCTAATTTTCAGATTTCAATTCCACATCTTTACTCAAAGCAGCCCGTCCTGTCATTCTCTTCCAAGGAATTCTCCAGGGCTCGCTAGAGAATTACATAACTATGCTTATTACAGATCAAAAAAGGAAAACTTTTAAAGTTCTGATCTCTTTTTTTAATTGACGAGGGACTGAAGCCCTTCGCCTGGCAGCCGAGTTTGAAAAGCAGCTTAAATTTTTATTGGTTCCATCTAGCGTTCCTTTTAACTTATTAGCATGATCTTTTGTAAATGCTTCTGACCTGCTTTTTTGCTTCCTAGGAGCAAGATATCACTGCAGATCTCATTATTGGGCATCAAATGAATCCCACTGATGTAAGTCAAGGACTGACTTGTTGAAAGATAGGAGCGTCACACGCTCTCCCGGCAGAACGGCGCACACAGGCTTTTGATAATTGCCGTTCCCCATTCCCTGACTCAGAGTTCTCCTTCTCAGTTCCCACTCCTGTTTATTCTTTATTCCCTTTGGTTGCTCAGAATATGGAGGGAAGAAAGATGAAAGGGCAGGATTGTCACTGAAATTTCACCTCACGCATCCTCCAAAGCTAATGTGAGGGTTTCTCCTCAGGGGAAACAGAAAACGTTTGGAGGTAAGCCAAGCATAGGACCTGAAGAAGCATTTTTTTTGGACTGGGGTTCCTCACATTCAAGGGTTGGCATGAGATTTTGCTCAACGTGAACTTCAAAATAAATTCAGGGGTTCCTCCTCAGGGTGATTAATTCCACGAGAAGCCAAAAGAGCTTAAATAAGACTAGTGGAATTCCTTTTGAGGATTTGAACGCACATGAACACCCGTGAAGCTGCCTTACACCGAATCAGACCATTATTCTACTCAGATCAGTACTGTCTCCTGAGACTGGCAGCAGCTCTCCAGGGTCTCAGTCAGAGGGCTTAACACATAAATTAGTAAGAAATAGTCCAATGCAGAACATCTGTGTTCATACTTGTTACGATATGGGTTGCTTGTTTCGCGGTCTGGTCATGGCAACCCCAAGCGATGCGTGCCCCCACCTCTCCAGAGCATGTGGCAAGCCTAAAGCCGCCTGGAGAGGAGCGCTTTGTAATCCCATGAACTGGCAGTCAAGGAACAGAGGCCAGGTCAACCCTCCAGTGAACCAGCGGGAGTCCACCGTTTGCAGTGCCCCCATTCCAGTGAAAGCCATATTGCAGGGAGCTGACAGCACGCAACCACCGGCAGCGCTTTCCCCCCCACCCTTGAGCTGATCGGACTTAATTAGCTAATCATTGAGAGACGTTAAGACAACAAATAAACACCATTCCTCTGGCTATGCAAAGGAATGCCTTCCTGGAGATCACGATGTGCAACTTCTGTATGAGCAGTAAAACCCATCAACGAGTGACGCCTGAATCCCCCGGGGTTGCGCAAATCAATGGAAACAGTATAGACTACTAAATTATCACACTCCCCCACCCCGGTAGCCGATCGTTAATCCTTTTGTCACCTTTTGTCTTAGCTTGGGAACCACGAGGGTAATCTAATCACCCTCCCCCTTGGAAAAGGGTATAACTGGGGTCCCCGAAATCCATATGTTAATTTAGGTCTTCCCTTGGCTTCCTTGACATCACTCTGTACTTTGGGGCTTTGCGTAGCCCAATCATTCGACCCCCCTTCTCTCTCTCTTCCCCGACTAGCCGGGAGATTCCCCGGGAACCCCTCCATCTTGGCCCCGCTTACCCCAGTGTTTTTAGCCTATGGAACCCAGGACATCTCCGCTTCAGGACAGGTACCGTATAACCCTTCATCTGGACCTGCCACATTGGCGACCATCCCTATACTCCTCTCTTTTTGCTCTTAGGATCTGAATGAACGTTGTGCAATGAAATTTGTGTGCTTGTGAACATAGTTTGGTAATAAGCAAACCTTTAAACTAAATCCATTTGCCTTCGTCTTTTCTATTGTGTCTCGGATTGGACTCCCGTAAACGTTGGTTAATGATCCCTAGGTTATGCCCACTGCCAGTTATTGAAAGCTAATTTCCCCATATTATTCATAACCGAGCAATTAGGCTAACATATTTGAAGGATGGACTGTGGCTCAGTGGTACAGCATCTGCTTGGCATGCAGAAGGTCCCAGGTTCAATCCCCGGCATCTCCAGTTAAAGGGACCAGGCAAGTAGATGATGTGAAAGACTGCCTGAGACCCTGGAGAGCCACTGCCGGTCTGAATAGACAATACTGACTTTGATGGACCAAGGATCTGATTCAGTAGAAGGCAGCTTCATGTGTGATGGAACATAAGAATTCTAAGCATTTTTTTTATTTTGCTGCCCATTGTTTTCCAAGCACTGTTTACAATATTAAATGATTGGACTTTAGTGTGCCTTCTATAACATGTACCTTCATGATCTTTAAGCTCAGCTATCAGCACATCTTTGTGATGTAATCCAGAAGCTCCATGCAAAAAGCAAAGGTGCAATCAAAACCATAGTACACTGTTCCCCGGGAGGATCACCAAAGCCAAAGGGGCAGCTCACAAAAAATTAGGTCACGTGGTAGAACTGCTAAAAGGTGGACATAGGGGAAGAACTTGACCTATATGCTCTGTTTGACCTATATGCTCTGTGATGGAACACAGGCAGGATGGTGCTGCTGCTGTACTCATCTTGTTTGTGGCTTCCTGGAGGCACCTGGTTGGCCACTGTGTGAACAGACTGCTGGACTTGATTGGCCTTGGTCTGATCCAGCAGGGCCTTTCTTATGTTCTTATGTTTCTTGGCCTACCAGGGCAACTGTTTCGTCAATGAATGACACAGGATGCTACTCAAGGTAGAGCCTGAGGAAGGCAGGGTTTGGAGAGGGGCAGGACTTCAAGAGAAAAGTGAGAAAGTGACACTTCCTGGGCTGAAAAGAAATTGGGGGTAGGCATAAGCAGATGTGTAGGGAGTGGATGCTCCTCACATGGTTCCAGTTGTTCATCCCAATGCGACAGGATCATTCCTCAGCTGTGAACAGGGTTGCCAACCTCCAGGTAGTAGCTGGAGATCTCCTGCTATTACAACTGATCTCCAGCCAATTTAGATCAGTTCACCTGGAGGAAATGGCCACTTTGGCAATTGGACTCTAAGGCATTGAAGTCCCTCCCCTCCCCTCCCCAAACCCCGCCCTCCACAGGCTCCGCCCACAAACCTCCCACTGATGGCAAAGAGGAACCTGGCAACCCTAGCTGTGAGTAGCAATTTACTCATTGGAAATATTGGAGGAGAAATATTGACATGAGCTAACTACCCAGCCTTGCAAGAGTGTGTATTGGAGTGGCTAGATGGATGAAAGGAACAATAAAAAAGACCGCCGGAATTTAAGCCTACCTAATTGAAGCCTCTTTAATTCAACAGCAAGACGATTTCAACCGATCGGCACACTCTACCATTGTGCGCCGTTTGATTTCTGGTGCCCAAAATTGATTCGATGAGCTCTTAAGTCTAAATTATGACGACGAGGGAAAATATGAAGAGTTTAATTTGATCAGGTCATAAAAAAAAGACTCTTTTCTAATGGAGCGTAACAGAAAGTGAAAAAAAATAACGGGCGGGTGGGAAGGAGAGTCATTCTGTTGCCACGATTAGGGTTCCGATCAAGACGTCTCAGCAATAGATCATGAAGAAATGGGGGAAGGGTGGGGGAAGGGAGGCAGGCACAATCAAATGAAAAACAGATACTATTGAGCTGATATTACAAGAGAGAGGTTTCATCGAAGGAGAGGTAATAAAGCAGGCAGAGGCGCTTTTCTCGCGGCTTTGACATATTGTGTACTTAAAGGTCAGCTGAAAGTTGTAAGAAAGAAAAAAAATCAATTTGTCACACGCTGCTCTGCATAAAAGTCGCTGCTGTCAACTGCTTTTGGAGGGAAAACGTACGGCAGACAAGGCCAAGACAGCCTGACAATAGCAAACATTCACCTTGGACTCTTCCCGTTTGACGAAATGGCTCCCCTCCTTGTATCACCTTGTGTGTTTTTTTTTTAAAAAAACTTTCCGAAGATTTTATCGGCCAGCGGAATTTGCTTGGGAAAAAGAAAACCTCAGCATCACCCTTTGCCCTACTGCTAGAATTGATTCCGTGGACCGGACGAGCCAGTCCAAGATTCTGTTTCCAAACGCCCAGGGACGATGAAAAGCAGGACATCAAGTCAATGGCCTTACCCCTGTGCTAGGGTTGCCAGACTCCAGGTGGTGGCTTGAGATCCCCTGCTATTACAAGAAGCTCCAAAGCCCCGCTCCAAAGCACTGCTCTTAACCACTACACCACACTGGCTCTCTTTATAACTGATCTCCAGGCGACAGAGATCGGTTCCCCTGGAGGAAATGGCCTCTTTGGCAATTGGACTCTATGGCATTGAAGCATGGAAAAGTGCACTGCAAGACTATTTTATTGGGCAGGGGGGCTTTGAACAGGCGGTAGCAGCCGTAATAACTTATATTAGCCTTCTCTCATCAGAGCTCAGAAGTTAAGCAGCGTTGATACTTGCATGGGAGACCAGTAAAGAAGACTGGGGCTGCTATGTAGAACAAGGCAACAGCAAACCACCTCTGCTCATTTCTTGCCTTGAAAACCCCATGGGGTGGAACTTCATTGGGTTACCATGAGTTGGTTGTGACTTGATGGCACACTTTGACTTGAACAGGGTATATTCAGTTGGGTTTTTGGGTGGGTGGGTGGGGGAGGAGTGCCTGAATTTTATTTCATTCTTTTTAAATTGTAGTATTTTAACTCTTCTTCTTCTTCTTCTTCTTCTTCTTCTTCTTCTTCTTCTTCTTCTTCTTCTTCTTCTTCTTCTTCTTCTTCTTCTTCTTCTTCTTCTTCCAGTTGATATGATTGATTTTTGTCTGAGACCCTGGAGAGCTGCTGCCAGTCTGAGTACAAAATACTGACTTTGATGGACAGAGAGTCTGATTCAGTGTAACACAGCTTCATGTGTGTTTATAACCTGTCCCTGATTTCCATGTTGTAATTGTGTTAGAAAGTGATGCTAGGGGCTGACAAAGAGATTGGCTTCAGGAATTAGCTTTTATACCTATCTTGCATCTGGGTTCAAGTCTTCATATTCTTACCTATTTTTTTCGATTTAAGTAATTAAACTCAAGATGAGATGGATATCAATATGCTGCATTAGAAATACTACATTTAAGGATCTCTTTTAATAGACAGAGCAAATAACTAATGGGATTCTAAAGGCTATTTCCTCTTCAGTATTTACATTAGAAAATACATGTGCTCCTCTTTAATGGTCTAAAATGTAGCCTGAAGATGAATTGTCAAATAGACCATTTGTAAGATGCTCACTTCTCTTGCATAGTTTATTTTCTAAACATCTCAGACATGTCTGTCAATATTTGCTGATTGAACGAAATCTGTTAAAATAACTGAGAGCATGACCACTGACAATACAAAGCCATGTTCACTTTTGGTGGCTTAATTCTCCTGTGCGACAAAATCCACAGGGTTCACAATATTCAGAGTTGTTATCTTCTGCTTTGGAAAAAATGGTAAATAGATATTCTTTGCTCAGCCAATATAAGATTGAGCAAAGGGGGGCATCTTGGTCACCTTCTGGGCATGGAGTAGGGGCCACTGGGGGTGTGAAGGGGGAGGTAGTTGTGAATTTCCTGCATTGGGCAGGGGGTTGGACTCAATGACCTTGGTGGTCCCTTCCAACTCTATGAGTCTAAGACTTTCTTCAGACACATGAAGCTGCCTTATACAGAGTCAGACTTTTGTTCTACCAAGATCAGTATTGTTTACTTTGACCAGCAGCCGATCTCCAGGATCTCAGGCAGAAGTTTTTAACAACACCCATGGCCTAATTTTTGAGATGCAGAGGATTGAACCTGGGACTTTCTGCATGCAAAGCAGATGGTCTACCACTGAGCCACCCCCCCCCCCCGCTCAAGTACAATTATAAACCATTATACCAGGCAGCACATGTCCATATGAAGGCCTGAAATGCAAAAATTCTCATGTTTGTCCAGCTTCTCCATGTTGTCCCTTCTTGCAGATTGGTGAGGTCAACTGCAGCTCTTGGCTGTGCTTCTTCCATGGTGTCATCCACACTATGAAATGGCCCTTAGAATCATAGAAACATAGAACTGGAAGGACCTCCAGGGTCAAGCCAACCCCCTGCACAGTGCAGGAAATTCACCTCCTCCCACACCCCTGTGACCCCAACTCCATGCCCAGATTATTGGGGGGGGGGGACCCTCCAGGATCCCTGGAAATTTCCCCTGGAGGAAAATTTCTACCTGATCCCAAAGTGGCAATCAGCATTTCCCTGGGAATGTAAGAAAGGGCTACAAGAGCCAAGCACTGACACAACCTTTCCTACTTTCCCTCTCATGATCTGCCCTCTTGAGTTTGTCAGGAAGACCCCCACATTGCTGAACTGAAAGTAATGCAAGGCTGAGCATTTGA
The DNA here is from genome assembly GCF_029931775.1 of Euleptes europaea. Classification (NCBI taxonomy): domain Eukaryota; kingdom Metazoa; phylum Chordata; class Lepidosauria; order Squamata; family Sphaerodactylidae; genus Euleptes; species Euleptes europaea. The sequence goes on along the minus strand of NC_079319.1, from coordinate 8,194,443 downwards.
GAAGGGTGTTTGGTCACTATTTTTGATACGGATTTCAGATAGGGTTGCCGGGTGGGTGGTTTCGGTGGGCAATTGAGCAGGGATCGCATGCGCGCATGGCTGCACGTGATGCAATCGCATCACTTCTGGGTTTACCTCCAGAAGCACCATTTTGCCATGACCACTTTAGCAATGAAACCCCAAAATGTCAGCATTTGGGGGGGGGGGGGTTGAGTTCTAAAGTGGCCACAGCTACTTTAGTCTGGAGTAACTGCATAGGAGTCCACTGTTAGAGATAGGGTTGCCAGCTCTGGGTTGGGAAATACCTGGAGATTTTTGGGGCAGAGCCTGAGGAGGGCAGGGTTGGGGAGGGAGGGACTTCAACACCATAGAGTCCAATTGCCAAAGCGGCCATTTTCTCCAGGTGGACTGATCCCTATCAGCTGGAGATAAGTTGTAATAGCGGGAGATCTCCAGCTACTACCTGGAGGTTAGCAACCCTAGTTAGAGGCATGCTCACCTGTTAAGTTCTGTTATAAATACGTCACACGCCTTTTGTATTACCCCCACTTTATTTCTGATTCCATTCAATCCCAAATATGATTTCCTCTCTCTCTCTCTCTCTCTCTCTCTCTCTCTCTCTCTCTCTCTCTCTCTCTCTCTCTCTCTCTCTCTCTCTCTCTCTCTGTCTTTAGGTTTTGAAGACTGAGAAAGTGGACTAACCTTTTCATGCATTCCATCTACATTCCATATAGCTGATTGCCCCACAGGGTGTTTACATTTGGAAAATGAAAAGTAATTGCATCCAGGCATGCAAAAAAAAAAATTGTAATTTTTTTTAACATGGTTAAAGCGATCCTCTTGGGGAGGAAGTTATTGGAATGAACTCAAGAAAAGGATTCTCTGCTAGCAAAATGCACGAGAAACCAAAATAATGCAAAGAGGGATAAGACTGAATTTCAGAAGCTGCCTGAGCTAGTTTGATTATCCATATTTTGACCAAATTTCTCTTTTGAGCAAATATCTCCCCTTTAAAAGAGCAGTATTATAAGTGGGGCTTTCAGGCTGGACCAACAGTGACCAGAAATTTAAAAGAATCCCTGGATAGGAGCAGGATGGATTTTTAATTATTGTGATCAACAGAGACGGGACTACAAAATCGACAGGCTCAATTGCAGACAGGAGGGTGAGAAACAGGAAAACAGATATAAGGGGTCCCCCCTTCCCCTTACTATGAGATCTGGTAAATCTTTAACTGGTTTAGAATTTTTTTTAAAAATGCTAAAATTAAATTACTTAAACTTTGGCTTTAGAAAATAGTAAGAATCCAGTAGCACCTTAAAGACTAACAAAATTCCTGGCAGGGTATGAGCTTTCGTGAGCTCACTTCTTCAGATACAGCTGGGAGATTTTGAGGATGGTGCTGGAGTGGGGTGGAGTTTGGGGAGGATTTGACCTCACTTCTGAGTGGTGCTCTAGAAATTTTCTCTAATCACTATGGTAAAGACCATAGCCATGGGGAAATTCCTCAAGTATTACTACACAGGCCATTTGCAAGCCATTTTTTCTCCTCAGTTTCTCCAGAGGAAGGGACTTCAATGCCATAGTGTCCAATTGCCAAAGCAGCCATTTTCTCCAGGTGAACTGATCGCTATCAGCTGGAGATCAGTTGTAATAGCAGGAGATCTCCAGCTGCTACATGGAGGTTGGCAACCCTAGGTCCATCTGAAAAGGATCCTGCCCCAATAGGGGATTCCGCTTGATATTTGGTGGAGAAAGATTGAGCCACGGCTTCCTGTATCAAAATGGCCATTTCCATGAGACAGCTTTAAATGTTCTCAGTGAAATTTTCTATTACACGAAGTCTGTATTGAAAAGGTTCCGACCTTGGTCACAGCAGGGCCATCTTAGCCTATTGATGGTGAAGGTAATGCGTGGTTCATAAATGAAATAGCTGGAATGAGGGAAACGACTTTATTGGATTTATCAGTAGACTGTTTTACCCAGACGTTTTGCCAAATTGTGTCTCCGCGCAGGAAAAGATGAGATTACTGTTCAAATTAATGAAGTGAAGAAAGAAAGTCGAAAGGCTGAATATTAAATGCACTCGTACGAAGTTCCCGAAGACAGAAGCAGAGCTGGGGATAACTAATGAGCGAGTTTCCCCAAACCCTAATATTGTTAAGTGTGGCAACTGTCATTCCGCTAGCAAACACATCACAATACCATCACAGGAAGCCTGCTGTGTTCTGCGCGGAAGGGAAAAGTATAATGTATTTTTTTCCCTTGAGCTATAATGAGTTTGGTCAGACTGAAAATGAATGGTTAGACAAAGAGAAAAAGGTCAGCTCAGATGAACTTATAAGACTGTGTATTATTTCAAACGAGATGCTGAACGCTGTCAAAAAAAAAAAGTACATGGCTTAACCCCCTTCTTCCCATTCATTTCCCACTGTAAGAGGATAGAGGAAGAAATTATCTTTTGGAAGCTGAGCAGGTAGGGTTGCCAGCCTCCAGGTACTAGTTGGAGATCTCCTGCTATTACAACTGATCTCCAGCTAGGGTTGCCAACTTCCAGGTAGTAGCAGGAGATCTCCTGCTATTACAACTGATCTCCAGCCAATAGAGATCAGTTCGCCTGGAGAAAATGGCCGCTTTGGCAATTGGACTCTATGGCATTGAAGTCCCTCCCCTCAAAAACTCTACCCTCCTTAGGCTCTGCCCCAAAAAACTCCCACTGGTGGCGAAGAGGGACCTGGCAACCCTATCTCCAGCCGATAGAGATCAGTTCACCTGGAGAAAATGGTTGCTTTGGCAATTGGACTCTACGGCATTGAAGTCCCTCCCCTCCCCAAACCCTCCCTCCTCAGGCTCCACCCCAAAAACCTCCCGCCGGTTGCAAAGAGGGAACTGGCAACCCTATGAGCAGGTGTGAGCACATTTACACTCCACAAACTGAGGGAGACTGGATCTGGGTAAAATTGGGTCTTCAGTTTCCTTTCCCAGTCTCTCTCTCCTTAAGAATAGGGAAGTCAAATGGTGGCTGAGTCCCTACGAAGTCTTAGGGCTGTTTAGCTTAGAAAGAAGACAGTTAAGGGGAGATATGATAGAGATCTATAAAATAATTCTCTCCAGGATCAGAGGAGCAGGCCAATTATAGTCGGTGCTTTGGAACACAGGCAGGATGCTGCTGCAGTCGTCTTGTTTATGGGCTTCATAGATAGGCTTGCCAACCTCCAGGTAATAGCTGGAGATCTCCTGCTATTACAACTCATGTCCAGCCGATGGAGATCCGTTCACCTGAAGAAAATGGCTGCTTTGGCAATTGGACTCGATGGCATTGAAGTCCCTCCCCTCCCCAAACCCCACCCTCCTCAGGCTCCACCCCAAAAACCTCCTGCTGGTGTCAAAGAGGGACCTGACAACCCTATTCACTGAGACACCTGGTTGGCCACTGTGTGAACCGGCTGCTGGACTTGATGGGCTTTGGTCTGGTCCAGCATGGCTTTTCTTGTGTTCTTGTGATGCCAGCCTCCAAGTGGGAGCTGAGGATTCCTCGGATTTACATCTTATCTCCAGACTACAGACATTGGTTCCCCAGGAGAAAATGGATGCTTTGGAAAGTGGACTCTATGACATCGTGCTCCACTGCTCCACTGTGGTCCCTGTCCTCCCCAAGCTCCATCCCCAAATCTCCAGGAGTTTTCCAACCTGGAGCTAGCAACCTTACCATCTCTGTCCCCTTGGTTAGCCCAAATCTTTATAGTTACATCTTACTGGCTTAGTCAGCAGTTACAATCCCATTAGTTAACCTGGTAGGTGGGTATTTTAGGAATTGCTGAAAAGGTACTGATGTATATGTACTTTGTCAGTCGTACTGCACCAACCCTAGGACCCTGGGTACATACAGCCTCATTAATGCTCATGCATGAAGTCTAATTAAGTTTAACAAATTAACCTTAATTAACCTTAATGCCATTTGCATATGATCAAGGGATCCAGTGGCTAATTTGATGCTGCTACGATCTTTCTGCTGTTTGGGGTGTGTTTAGTTTATCAAAATCATGACCTGGGATGAGGAATGGAGTACCCAATTCAACATATTTTCCCTCAACTCTCATTCAATGAAGAAGAGGAGGAGGAGGAGGAGGAGGAAGAAGAGTTGGCTTTTATATGCCGACGTTCTCTACCACTTAAGGCAGAATCAAACTGGCTTACAATCACCTTCCCTTCCCCTCCCCACAACAGATACCCTGTGAAGTAGATTGGGCTGAGAAAGCTCTAACAGAGCAGTAACTTGCCCAATGTCACCCAGCTGGCTTCGTGTGTAGGAGTGGGGAAACAAATCCAGTTTAGCCTCTGCCACTCATGTGGAGGAGTGGGAAATCAAACCTGGTTCTCCAGATCAGAACAGACTGCTGGACTTAATGGACCGTGGTCTGATCCAGCGTGGCCTTTCTTATGTTCTAATGTCATAGAGTCATTGCCAAAGCAGCCATTTTACCCAGGTGAACTTATCTCTGTCACCTGGAGATCAGTTGTAATAGCGGGAGATCTCCAGCCACCACCTGGAGGTTGGCAAGCCTAACACTATGCCCTTAATAAATCCCATCTACCAAGGAGTCTAGTGAAATTGTCGTCTGCTTATTGAATCCATTTCTTCATAGAGCATGAAGGTAGCCGAGTTCAGCTTAGATTTCATCCTTTGGTCACACTAGGCTTCTACCTATATACTGTGTGACCTCTGAAGAGTCTATGGAGCAGTAAATATTTCAATCCCATGTTCAGGCCTTTAAATTTGTTCAGAGAAGCCTCTGAATTAAAAAAAAATGCTCGTGCAATCCATTCAGATACCATTATTCATTTGGGAATTTAGATGGAGTAGGTGCCACTGTACGCCGAAGTGATCTGATGGTTTGGAGTGATCTGATGGTTTGCTCTATCCACAATGGAATTTAGGACTGCCTAGCCAATGATGCAGTGTAAACACAACAGTAAACCCATGCAGGAGGCCTAGTAGTCAGTGAACTAGCGAAATATGTAAGTATCCTGATATATTCCTATATGGCCAACACATTTTATGCAGAACTTCATTGCCAAGGGAAACAATACAAGTGAGGACATTCCTCCTGTGGGTTTTGCATGTGACTCAACAAAACACTGAAAGATTGCATAGAGATGAGCAAGATTGTCCTATTAAAAATCAATCCTCGAGAGACTGTGCAGCTGCATGGCGCCTCCCCTATGAAGCTGTAGGCAGTTTATTCTATTCTGTGGAGCCGTGATGTGTCTTTATGGAGTTCTATTGAGCTATGAGTTGTCTGTTCAGGATTCCTATGGATTTGGAACAATGCTGCTCTGTGGAATGTGATAAACATATACTGTACTTTTTCTATGACCAGTAACCCATAAAGAATTTTAATTCCTACTATAGGGAAAGGTGTTCGAATGAAAAAGGGGCTATATCCCAACAATGGGGCTCATATTTGCCCCTGTTTGTAGACTTGGATTTCTAAACCAAAAAAAGGGGGGTCCATTGTCACCAATGCTTTCTGCATTTCCCTCTACTACTCTAAGTGGTTTCCCCACTCCTACACATGAAGCCTGTTGGGTGACGATGGGCCAGTCACAGTTCTCTGTGAACTCTCTCAGTCCCACCTACCTCACAAGGTGCCTGTTGTGGGGAGAGGAAGGGAAGGAGATTGTAAACTGTTTTGATTCTCCTTAAAAGGTAGAGAAAATCAGCATATAAAAACCAACCTCTCCTCCTCCTCCTCCTCTTCTTCTTCTTCTTCTTCTCTAAAAGCAATTTGAAACCCAAAATAAAGTACATATATACAAATACTGACCTCTCAATTACAACATACGACAGGAAGGAGATGTCACAGAGGAAACACCCGATTTTAGAAAAAAATCTTCACTTTCTGGTAGAAGACAGTGATAGAAGGGGCTGTTAAGGTGTATGTCCCAGGTTGAGAGACAGGCACCCTCTTTAAGGTATTTCCTTCTAATATCCCTTGAATACTTTCTGTATTCCTTATTTTTCCTTTGTGTGTGTGTGTGTGTGTGTGTGTGTGTGTGTGTGTGTGTGAGAGAGAGAGAGAGAGAGAGAGAGAGAGAGAGAGAGAGAGAGAGAGAGAGAGAGCATTCAAAAATGGGGGTGGGGGCACAGTTTGGATTTAATCTCTTCTGTCCACACCTCCTCCATTTCTAATTCAGTTATATGCTTATTAGGAGGGTAGGGTAAGTGAATGGCAGCCATGTATCCCTGCTATGTAATTATATTTGAAAATTCAGAGCTGTAGCAGTTACTTTTATTAGCAATAACAATTATTGGGTCTTTTAGCTTGTTGGCTCCAGATAAAGTAATGGCTTGTAATGACCCCATAATGACAGACTTTACATCCATGTCCTGGTGGCAGGAATAATACCCTTTATTTGGAAGGGAGACAATGAACTGTTCCTTGAAAGGAATGCTGAACTTAGGTCTCCCCGATCCTACTCCAACACCCTAACTGCTCTACCATGCTGGATCTCCCACTGTATTGGTTCTCTTCCTTTTTTTGTGTGTAACAAGGACATGAGAAATTAGCTTCAGAACCTCAAGGAGTGGGAACTGGTCTTGTTATCAGCTGGGTTGACAGGCTGTCAAGTGTGAAAGACAGGCAGAATTTCAGTGGAAATTAGTTTGCTTGGGCAGGAGAAGAAGCATCAAGAAGGAATTCCTCTGAGTGTTCAATAAGATCTCTGGAGAAATTGTTCTCCCTGTTTTAGAAACGAAGCGTCTCTCCAAGAGGACCCATTGTAGAAGTCTTCCTTGTTAACTGGGCTCTCCTTCACTTCTTCCCTTCCGTTCTCAGCAATTTTCCACCTAGTGATAGAGACATCACGTCACCTTTCTGTTGAAGCTTTGCCCCAGGGACTCCGTCTTGCTTTGATCTTCTTTACCGACAGTTGCAACCATTCCTTTCTCTGACCTCGTGAGATATGCTCGTGTAGTCCTGCCTCGGTTCCTCTGTCAGCTTCAAGCGAACAGCTCCAAAAACATCAGCATATTAAAATGAACTACCATTTTCTTGGTAGTTCAGTTTTCCTCGGCTGTCCTCCTCCCTTCTGAAGTCTCAGGAGATTGTGGGCATTTTATTGTTCAGTGTTCGTTCTCTGAATACTTCTGTGGTTCCCCCCCTTCCCTTTTGCCAGTCCAAGTTGTCTCTGCTTTTAAAAATGCTGACAGTGTTTTCATTATGTACTGTCATACTAAAGGCACACAATTATTTTTAGTCGGAGTGTGTATGTGTGTGTATAGGGTTGCCTGGAACTATGTTGCCTTCTTTAGAACATAAGAACATAAGAAAAACCATGCTGGATCAGACCAAGGCCCATCAAGTCCAGCACTCTGTTCACACAGTGGCCAAACAGGTGCCTCTAGGAAGCCCCCAAACAAGACAACTGCAGCAATGTTGTCCTGCCTGTGTTCCACAGCACCTAATATATTCGGCATGCTCCTCTAATACTAGAAAGAATAGGTATACACCATGACTAGTATTCATTTTGATTAATAGCCATGGATAGCCCTGTCAAAGAGAGCTCCAGCCAGTCTCCACCAGCTGGGTCTGCTTTGTTTAGGTTTGGGGTAATCTGCAAAACAAAACGTTCAACTCCAGGCTTCCACCTTGAGCTGAAGGGGTCGCTGCCACCAGCTCTGAGTCAAAAGGTTGAGCCTCCAGGCAAAGGGCTCAGAGCAACCCCTGCCAAGCTCCAAATACAGAGTGAGTCTCCCCTGCCAAGCTGAGACTTGGTCAGAGTGGTTCACACTGTCCAAAAGGTTTACACAAAAGATAGCATGAGCAAAGCCAATCTAGGCACTTAGGATTCAGGCTTGGAAAACCACAGAAACCACTAGACACATCAAATATAATAAACTAGAAGTTTATTCAAAGGTTTGTGCTCGTTACAGAAAGACAAACGTTACGTGAGGCAGGTTAGCATATAAAACAAGAAAGCTTCAATAATCGAGCTACACATTTCATCAGAAAGGCAATTGGCTTAGGTTTAGGCAATCAGGCAAATTGACAAAGCTTTTGGATATGCAAAAGAGTTACCACAGTCCAAGAGTTAGCATCTGGGTGTCAGCATGCTGGTCTCCTCAGTCAAGCATAGATTCATTCTATGGGATAAAGCAAAGGTTGATGAAAGACTCCAGGATGCGCCCGCGCATCCCAAAAGCCTCCATGCTTCTAAGTCCAAACAGGGCTCATTTTATCCCCTCCATCTTACCAGCCTATGGCCATCTTAGCCAATAAAATGGCGAGAATATCAATTAACCCTGAATTAATTTGTCAGGTCATCTCTTAGTCACGAGTGTTACCGCTGACTCGCATTCTGCAGTTATGCGAGGCACCTGGGAAGACTCAAACTCAGAGATAACGTTTAATGGCCCATTTGTTGTCAAGGAGATAAATCGTTCGGTGCTGCCCCCAATGGCTGTAAAGTCAGGGCAGCTGTTTATCTCCAACCTTGAGACCTTAAGGAGTACTTCCAAAACCGAAAGCACATTCCACTGTGATTTGTGAGAGGCCGGCTTGTTATTCCAGGCCCCCCAATGTTTAATACGCCAAAGTTTAATATCAGTGAATACTAGGCCTGAAGCCTGAACCAGTGTTTCATAGAAGGAAAGCAGGGTGCTTTTCCTTCACAAGCCCTATCTTCTATGAACATGTCCACTCCCCCCTTAAAGCCTTCCAAGTTGGCAGCCGTCACCACATCCTGGGCAGGGAGTTCCACAATTTACTTATATGCTGTGTGAACAAATACTTCTTTTTATATGTTTTGAATCTCTCAACTTCCAACTTTAGCAAGCATATCCCTGTCGACACTCTCCATACCATGCATAATTTTATAGACCTCTGTCCTATCTTCCCTTAACTGCCTTCTTTCTCTGATCTGGTGAACTGGATTTGTTTCCCCACTCCTTCACGTGAAGCCAGCTGGATGACCTTGGGCTAGTCACAGCTCTCTTATAGCTCTCACAGCCCTACCAGCTTACAACCTTCTTCCCTTCCCCTCCCCACAACAGACACCCTGTGAGGTAGGTGGGGCTGAGAGAGTGTGACTAGCCCAAGTTCACCCAGCTGGCTTTATGTGGAAGAGTGGGGAAACAAATTTAGTTCACCAAATTAGCCTCCGCCGCTCGTGTGGAGGAGTGGGGAATCAAACCCAGTTCTCCAGATCAGAGTCCTCTGCTCCAAACCACTGCTCTTAACCACTACACCATGCTGGCTCTCTCTCTTTGTCATGAATTTTCATCATTCCTTTTTGAGAGGGGTTGCCAACCTCCAGGTACTAGCTGGAGATCTCCTGCTATTACAACTGATCTCCAGCTGACTGAGATCAGTTCACCTGGAGAAAATGGCAGCTTTGGCAATTGGACTCCATGGCAGTGAAGTGCCTTCCCTCCCCAAACCCCACCCTCCTCAGGCTCCGCCCCAAAAACCTCCCACCGGTGGTGAAGAAGGACCTGGCAACCCTCCTTTTGAGTAAATCTCAGCCAGTGCCCATCTTCACATCTTGTGGCAGTGAAAACAAACACAGCATATATGGGGGGAAAGTGTGGCAAAAAACATTCCCACCCATGATAATATAACTCCATGCCCTTCAGTTCAAACGCTCTCGCTTCCCTTTGTGCTGATGAATCCCATGGCATTTCTCTAATGAGACAGCTGAAGGTATGTCACCTTCTTAATAGATCGGCTGTATTGAAAAAAAGCTTGTAATAGATGCCTCTGCTCTGCTCCTCTCTTCCCCATCACCATCTCTTCCTTTAGGAGCAAGGTGCAATTCTACCCAGAGATTTAGCTGTCTGTACGAAGACTGCCTTCTGTCACAATAAAGGTTGGAAGAGGCCAGAGCAGATGCTCTTCCGAAACCAGCTTTGTTTTTACAGTCCTCGATAATTACCTTAGCGTTTCTCAGAGCCCGGAAGTGAATGAAGGCTCTGCTGAGAATTTGTCACCGGTAGGTGACAACTTTAAGGTTGACAATGAGGAAATGGAAATTGTTCGAGACTTTCTATTCCTTGGCTCCGTCATTAACCAAAAGGGAGACTGCAGCCAAGAAATCAGAAGGAGACTGAGACTGGGAAAAGCAGCCATGAAGGAGCTAGAAAAGATTCTTAAGGGTAAGGATGTGTCACTGGCAATCATGATCAAGTTAATTCATGTCATCGTATTCCCTATTACTATGTATGGGTGTGAAAGGGGGACACTGAAGAAAGCTGATATGAGGAAAGTAGATTCCTTTGAAATGTGGTGTTGGAGGAGAGTGTTACGGATACCCTGGACCACCAAAAAGACAAATCAGTGGGTTCTAGATCAAATCAAGCCTGATCTGACCCTAGAAGCTAAAATGTCTAAACTGGGGCTATCGTACTTTGGTCACATTATGAGAAGACAAGATTCACTGGAAAAGACAGTCATGCTAGGAAGAGTTGAAGAAAAAAAGGAAAAGAGGAAGACCCAACAAGAGATGGGTTGACTCTATAAAAAAAGCCACAACCCCCAATTTGCAAGTTCTGAGCAAGGCTGTTAAAGATAGGACTTTTCGGAGGACAATGATTCATAGGGTCGCCATGAGTCGGAAGCGACTTGACGGCACTTAACACAAACACAGGTGACAAAGGCATATAGATTTCATCCAGGAAGAAGTGGCATCATTTTTGATTCCATATTTAGAAGTTCTGTAGAGGACCTGTTGAATAACTCCATGAGAAACACTGTCTACACAAAGTCATCAGGAAATTAACTGGCCTGGCCTTTGCCTCCTCCTTTTTGACAGGTATCCTGGAAGGAGTTACACAAACTGTAGAGCCAGGGTAAAGCAAGAGATGATTACAATGACGAGTACAGAAAAGCGAAGCTTAATGTACAACCTTCTAGTCTCCTCACACCTCTTTTATAACCGAGCTGAAAAAATGTCCTTTTGATAAGACGTCAAGAAGTACTCCTTGAATCTCATCGGATACCTGAAGGCCTCGGACTTTGACATTCATTTCCAGTGGCAGCATAAGGCCATGGCTTGGAACCTCAGATGGTTTTGGCCTCTGTCTCAAACTGTCTGACTTTGATTTCCGTTCGCTTTGACAGGACCATGTTGCATTGGGGATAACCTGAGGACGAGAGACTGAAGTGTCAGGCTTTCTCGAAGAATTGAAACTGAAATTGGAGGTTCTACACGGGTGAAACAAGTGAGGATTTTCAAGGTATGCTGCAAGAGTTTCAGTCAGACTAGTAGAACAAAATAGGGGCAGTTCAAACATCCAATCATCTTCTCGTGACATTTATCTTTCAGCGAGGCAATTTTGTTCTGAATATAAGGAATACTTGCAAGAAACCCACAATCAATTGGTGATCGGCTAATCTTTGTGTCACAGTTAAACCAGATGGGGTAAGATTACATTTTCCCTCACCCCCAGGGTTGCCAACCTCCAGGTACTACAGGAACGATTCAGTACAAAAAAACAACAACTATATTGTGTTTAAACATGCAAATACAAGCAAGTGGGAATACACATAAGTAGCACTTGTAACAAATATATACAAAATATACATTCAACGTTAGATGCAGTCTCAATGCAATATGGTTTTCTTAATAAATTTGTAGGAATTTCTCATTTAAAAAGTCCATAAGGTACAGACGGCAGTTTCAAGGATATTTATTCAACCCCAATTCTATTCAAGTTTCCAGAGTAATAAAGTAATAAAGTATCATGCAACATATGGTCAATTCACTGGTTCCCGTAGGATACTCCCAAGTGTAGCCAACAACTATGGCTGGTTGCCTTTAGCTATCTATTTAAATACATAAAATATGCTGTATCCAAAAGTTGGACATGGGAATGTTTGCTTAAATGAGTGCTCCCATGATCACACAAGAGAGGATCCAAGGTATTTGTGTTATCATTATGTTGGATCTGATGCGATTCCGGCAGAAGGTGTTGGAGTCAAGTCTTTCTCCCCTTCCTCTTCCACCAGCACAAAGCCACACAGCTGGAAGTACAGAGGAGCATCAATTGACAAGTCCTTGATTTCTTACGATCCTCAAGTGGAGATGGCCAGATGCAGTGAAGAAGAGGAGCAGGCCAAAATCACTCCTCTGAGAGCCAGTGTGGTGTAATATCTATAGTGATAGACTAGGACCCTGGACAACATGTGTTCGAATCCCCACTTCTGCCATGGAAGCTCACTTGGTGAACTTGGATCCATCACAAATTATCACCTTGGCCTACCTCACAGGGGTTGTCGCTGTGAGAAAATGGTGGAGGGGAGAACAATGCTCTAAATCCACTTGGAGTTCCAGCCGGGGTAGGGTTGCCAGGTCCCTCTTTGCCACCAGCGGGATATTTTTTGGGTGGTGCTTAAGGAGGGCGGGGTATGGGGAGGGGAGAGACTTCAATTCCATAGAGTCCAATTGCCAAAGTGGCCATTTTCTCCAGGGGAATTGATCTCTATCGACTGGAGATCAGTTATAATAGCAGGAGATCTCCAGCTAGTACCTGACAGTTTGCACCCCTAAGCTGGGGAGAGAAAAGCAGGATATAAATAAATAAATGGAAAAAAAATGCAACACATGCATATCTGCGTTTTCCTCAGTAGATCCTCTGCTGTTGCTGAAACGTTTCTTGCAGCAGCAGAAAGGAGGCATGGAACCCATCATCCTCAACAGCCTCATCCTCATCCTCATCCTCATTAATAATAATAATAATAATAATAATAATAATAATAATAATAATAATAATAATAATGCCAATTAGCTAGCACTTGGCCTATGTCACTGATATTACCAGAGCCACAGAGAAACCATCTTTGCCCTTGGCTGTTTAATTAATGTCATTTTAAATGAAGCAGACAGTGTGAGCTCTGGGGAAATCTTCCCTGGTAAGTTAGCTTACATGGAACAGTTATTGTTTGAGAGCATAAGGGGAGTTTAGGCTAATATTGCCGGAGGAGCTGCCTGCTCACACTGCAAGGCATGAGTGAGCATATTTAACCGATATAATGAGTTCAGCATCCTGGCTCGGTTCTTTTCTCATCTTCTCCCTCTCCTCCTCTTCCTCTTCCTCCCCACCTGCTCTTCTAGTACTAGTGAACAATGTTCTGTACACACATGATCAAAGAGGCTGCCTTATACTGAATCAGACCCTTGGTCCATCCAAGTCAGTATTGTCTACTCAGACCGGCAGCGGCTCTCCAGGGTCTCAGGGAGAGGTCTTTCGCATCACCTACCTGCCTCGTGTCTTTACGCATGAACAGGAGGGGGACAACTGTCTTTTCCACCAAATGGTCAGCTCCAGGACTTCTCTGTATTAGGGAAACGGAGAAAATGCTTTGGGTTTACATGAAATTTGTTTGTTTGTTTGTTTGTTAACGTCAGCCCTGCTCCCCACCGGCTCTGTTACGCCCCGGGAATATTTCCCGGGGTGCTGGAATGCCTCCCGGCTCGCCACTGCAGCCTATGCTGGTGACCGGAGGCTGGTGGGAGGTTGCAGCTGCAGCCGGTCCCAGCGCTGCCGGAGCGCCGGTTGGGAACCGGCGGCTGAGCCTGCACACTGGCACTGGGGCCACTCACGCCGGCATGCGTCTTCCGGGCACCGGCGTTGTGGGCCCCTGCGCCGGCAGAGGCCTTAGTTGGCCTCCAAAGGTCTTTGGGTCGAGCTGCGATGGTAGCTCAGGAATGGGCTGTTAGTTCTTGATTCAGAGCCTGTTTGAAACCAAAGAATTGGGGCTTTTGGCACTGAAACCTACTAAATCATTCAAAAGTAGGGCTGTCAAAAAAAAAATTCGGTACAGTTCGGATTCGGCCGAATTTGGCCCTTGTGGGTTCGGTACGTGCCGAAGTCTGAACTCCCCCACTTCGGATCCGTTCAATTCGGTGGGAATTCAAAGTTCGGGAAAAAATTCGGCCGAATAAAGCCATTAAAAACACAATCGCACCTTTCCGTGGCTCTGGGGGGGGGCATTTTTGGGCTTAGAGGTCCCAAACTTTCGGCAGAGCTTCAAAGGACGTTTATTGAAAGACTCCCCAAGTTTTGTAAAGATTGGGTCAGGGGGGGCTGAGATATGGGGCCTGAAAGGGGTCCCCCCACCCTTAATGTGCATCTCTCAGCAGAGCTTGCCGCCCACGTACAAAGCTCCCAGCCCTGACAACAATTTGCAAAGCAACTCAACTTGTAAAACAACACCTTTGCAACAGGGACTCGAGGGGGAACACACACCCCAGGCAGAACCGATGAAAGCCCCCTTTGGCTTCCCCCCCACCCACAGAAACTGCTCCCTCCCCACACACACACAGACTCTGCTTTCCCCCACACACACACACATACACAGGAGAAAAATTATAGATTAAAGCCCCCAAAGGGGTCTTACTGTGGCTGTCTTCTGTTCCATCAGGAGGGGCTGGGGAGGACTTGTAAATAATCCAAGATGATTCCAATTAGGCATGGAATGTTTTGCTCTGGAGATGCACAGGATCGGCTGATCCATTCATCCCAATAGGGAAAAGGGGAAAGGGGAAAGGGGAAAGGGGAAAGCCCATATCTCGGGACCCCCTGACCCAATGTTCACAAAACTTGGGGGGTATCTTAACAACACTGGTCTGAAACTCCGCTCAAAGTTTGGGATCTGCACCCCCAAAAATGCGCCCCCTGCAGCCATGGAAAGAGAAAAGGGGGGGAGGCGATATTTCTGCCCCCACTGAACCCATCTTTACAAAACTTGGGTAGTATCTTAAGAATAATTCACTGAAGCTATGCTAAAAGTTTGGGGGCTATATCCCCAAAAAAGCGCCCCCTGCAGCCACATAAATGGAAAAAGGGGGAGGGAAAAGGGGGAGAGCCCATATCTCGAGACCCCCTGACCCAATGTTTGCAAAACTTTGGGGGGTATCTTAAGAACACTGGTCTGAAACTCCGCTCAAAGTTTGGGATCTGTACCCCCAAAAATGCGCCCCCTGCAGCCATTGAAAGAAAAAGGGGGGAGCCCATATCTCGGGACCCCCTGACCCAATGTTTACAAAACTTGGGGGGTATCTTAAGAACACTGGTCTGAAACTCCAGTGAAAGTTTTGTGTCTGTACCCCAAAAAATACGCCCCCTGCAGCCACAGAAAGGAGCGAATGTGCACAAGCACCCCCCCACACACACACACGAGGATTTCGCTCTCTCTCTCTCTCTCTCCCTGGCCGGGCTGCACATCAGCTGATTCCTCCAGTATTCAATCCTGACTGATTGGCCAGAAGAAGACCCAGCTTGCCCACCGATTGGCCGGGGGAGGAGAATGCTGCTTACTGACGGTTATACTGCTTACTGATGGCCGAATTTGCCGAATTTATTCGCAAACTCCCGAACTCGCTGAATTCGGCCCCCCCAGTTGCCCGCCAGTTTTGAGTTCGGTTCCTCCCGAACTAAAAACCACCGAATCAGGGGAAATTCGGCTGATTTTCAGTTCGGGCCGAACCGAATTGACAGCCCTATTCAAAAGGTTAGTTACCGTATATACTCGCGTATAAGCCGAGTTTTTCAGCCCAAAAAAAGGGCTGAAAAAGCCGGCCTCGGCTTATACGCGGGTCAATACGGTAGAGGGGGGAGGGGGGAACTTACCGCCGTCACCGCCACCATCGCCGCCAGGCCCGCGCACCTTTCCCCGGCCGGCAGCAGCCTTCCAGGGCCGGAGAGAGGCCCCTCCAGGCCCCTCCAGGCCGCGCCTCCGCCGCTGCCGCACCCGGGCCGCTCCCAGAGGCCGGCAGCAGCCTTCCTGGGCCGGAGAGAGGCCCCTCCAGGACGCGCCTCCGCCGCTGCCACGCCCGGGCCGCTCCCAGCGGCCGGCAGCAGCCTTCCTGGGCCGGAGAGAGGCCCCTCCAGGCCCCTCCAGGCCGCGCCTCCGCCGCTGCCGCGCCCGGGCCGCTCCCAGCGGCCGGCAGCAGCCTTCCTGGGCCGGAGAGAGGCCCCTCCAGGCCCCTCCAGGCCGCGCCTCCGCCGCTGCCGCGCCCCGGCCGCTCCCAGCGGCCGGCAGCAGCCTTCTAGGGCCGGAGAGAGGCCCCTCCAGGCCCCTCCAGGCAGCGCCTCCGCCGCTGCCGCGCCCGGGCAGCTCCCAGCAGCAAGCAGCAGCCTTCCAGGGCCGAAGAGAGGCCCCTCCAGGCCCCTCCAGGCCGCGCTGCCGCCGCTCCCTGCAGCTGGCAGCAGCCTGGGGGGGCCTCCTGCAGGCACAGGAAGGCCGCTCCGCCGCCGCCGCCGATTCGCCGCGTCTCCCGGTGAGTAGGGGGTTCAGGGGATCTTCCCCCTCCCCCCCTTGGATGGCACTGGGGTTGGGGTGGGTTGGGCGGGCCCGGGAGGCCGGCGGGAGGGCGACTTGGGGCAGGGGCGACATCATCCCTGCGCTCTAAAATGGCGGCCGCCATTTTAGAGCGCAGCTTTACCAGAAAAGGGAATTTCTTATTGACCCTCGGCTTATACGCGGGTCAATAAGAAATTCCCTTTTCTGGCCTCAAGTTTGGGGGGGTCGGCTTATACTCGGGTCGGCTTATACCCGAGTATATACGGTATTCAGTGTAAAGAACTAACGAGTTCAGGATGGATGGCTTTTTAAATTTTAATTTTATACCCATTTCCATTTTGTCACTGATGAGACATGAACACATGAATCTGCCTTCTACTGAATCAGACCATTGGTCCATCAAGGTCAGTACAGTCTACTCAGTCTGGTAGCTGCTCTCCAGGGTCTTAGGTTAAAGTCTTTCACATCACGTACAACCTGATCCTTTTAACTGGAGATGCTGGGGGTTAAAATTGGGACCATCTGCATGCCAAGCAGATGTTCCTCTGAGCCATGGCCCCTTCCCTAGAGCCTTATACTGAATGAGACCATCAGTACGTCAAAGTCAATATTGTCTACTCAGACTGGCAGCCGCTCTCCAGGATCTCAATAGAGAGAAGTCTTTATCGACACTTGATCCATAACTGGAGATGCTGGGGACTCAATTTTGGGATGTTCTGTGTGTCAAGCAGATGCTCTAGTGCTGGGCCACATCTAGGGTTGCCAACCTCCAGGTAATAGCTGGACATCTGCTAGTACAACTGATCTCCAGCCTATAGAGATCAAATCACGTGGAGAAAATGGCTGCTTTGGCAATTGGACTCTTTGGCATTGAAGTCTCTCCCCTCCCCAAACCCCGCCCTCCTCAGGTTCCACCTCAAAAACCTCCCACCGGTGGTGAAGAGGGACCTGGCAAACCTAGCTACATCCCTCCCCAAGTTCTAGTTCTCTGCTTTTTTTGCTGTTGGTTTTGTTGATTCATTTGTGTTGTGTAAACCCTTTGCACAGTTTTAATGCGTGGTTTATATATTATTTACACATGGAATGCATATTAATAAAATATATGTATTTCTGATTTTTTGCACGCAAATAACATTGAAGAATGTTAACATTTTACAGTGAAAAAATAAGTGCGAGACAGAGCTAATGAAGCAAAATGTGAATTTTCAGGCCATACAGCACAGATCAGAACTTCAAAATCATTCTTAGAATGAGATGTGCATGGAGGTTTCTTTTCTGAATAATCATATGAAATGGGGCAAGGTGACTGCCTTTGCTCATTCCTCCCTAAATAGCTTCCCCAGTTTGCAGAAGATCTTCAAAACATCTTGTGAGATACAAATGCACAGAGAAAACCCATCAACAAAACGCCTTCACCCATCATTATCTCTGTGCTGGGAATGAGCTTTATAGGATGCTGAATGAGCCTAATCAAACGTGAAAATGGAAGCTGCACTTCCAAAGTAATCACTATGAGTTTAAAGGGGCCGTGGCTCAATGGTAGAGCATCTGCTTGGCATGCAGGAGGTTCCAGGTTCAATCCTCAGTATCTCCAGTTAAAGGGACTAGGCAAGTAGGTGATGTGAAAGACCTCCGCCTGAGACCATGGAGAGACGCTGCCGGTCTGAATAGACAATACTGACTTTGATGGACCAAGGGTCTGAGTCAGTATAAGGCAGCTTCATGTGTTCATGTGTATACAGAATATTATTCACCAGTACCGGAAGAGCAGGTGGGGAGGAACCCCCGAGAAGCTAGTAATTAAATATGTGAAATTTCCTGATTAAAAACAGCTTTAGCTCTAATTTTCTTGTCTGCTAAAGCAAAGAGTGACACTTTGTAGGAAACATCAGTATTGGTGTCCGATAGGAGAAAGAACAGCTTCTCTGAATCTGGAAAAAGATTTAGGCCTTTTAGAAACGCTCCGGGAAATTTAGATCTGGGCTCTGGGTAAAGAGGACAGAATAAGGTGTAATGAATTAGGTCCTCTGGAGCGGCTCCACAAATACATAGGTAAGAGGCCCATGGTGTTTGGGAGTAACGTCCAGCTATCCAAGCTGTTGGCATGGTTGGAAACCGGAGGGAGGTAAAAGCTACCATATTTTTCGCTCCATAGGATGCACCTTTCCATAAGGCACACCTAGTTTTTAGAGGAGGAAAACAAGAAAAAATCTTGTTTTCCTCCTCTAAAAACTTGTCCTATGGAGTGAATGCCCTGGGAGGCGGGCGGGCGCACAGAGCGGGCTGGGAGGTGGGTGCGTGTGCCAAGCCGGCTCTTTGCACCCCCCCCCTTCCCAGCTGGAGGCAGGCAGGTGCACAGAGGCGGCTGGGCTCGCTGGAACAGCGCGAGGCGGCTTTCCCTGGCCGCCTCCCAGGGCGCCCAGCCGGCTCTGTGCGCACATTCGCTCCATAAGACGCACCGACATTTCCCCTCACTTTTGAGGAGGAAAAAAGTGCGTCTTATGGAGCGAAAAATATGGTATTCTGAGGTTATGGAAGGGGATGCTGACCAGGTATGAAGCTCTGACCTGATCCCTTTTAAACTGTTTAAACCATCATTAATATTTGGGGAGGGGTTGTGGCTCAGTGTGGAAAAGCGTCTGCTTGGCACGCAGAAGGTCCTAAATTAACTCCCTGGCATCACCGGTGAAAAAATCCAGGCAACAGGTGATGGGAAAGACTTCAGCCTAAGATCCTGGAGAATCCTGGCTCTGAAGCGGGTCAATGCTTTTTAGTGCCTATGCTCTTAGAATGGACCTCTTCCTGAGAAGAAGTATGTTATGTTATCTTATTCAGTTAGACACCTACTAAGCAGGACTCAGTGCTTCTTACCAAAGTAAGTTTTCTCTTGAAGTGCTCCAACAAACTATAAAAAGGATGTGAATGTATATACAGTTTATTTTGCATATTATATATGCATGTAAATGGTTACAAAATTCTAAAACATGTTATAAAGTTCACACATTATGAGTCTTAAACATGCTCATGTATGCAAGCAATCTTAAACAATCTCTATTCCCCTGTATGAGAGTTCAAACCTTAAACCAGTAATAATATTTCATTCGGGAAATAAAAGTTACAGAAAGTTTGTAAAATATGGTTAGTGCAATGAATAAGATTTAATTTAGTTAAAAGCATCTTAATTCAAAGTACCTAGAACATCATAGAACATGACATACTTCACCTAGTCATGTCATTTGCAAACCTCCCCAGCATAGCAGGGCTTAGAGAGATCTGAAAAGTTCCTAATTCATGTTAAGGATAAATAGACCTTTTTGGGTCCTCTATGTGTTATTTTAGTATTTAAATGCCTTTGGTTAGAAAAATCTCTTGTTCCATGGGTTCATGTCAGAGATGAAGTCATGAGCCCTTAAAGCATATTTTCAGTCCATGCCAGGACTAAGTTCATGAAACCATAGAGAAATGTCTAAGTGTTTTTAGCCTATGAAAGGCCTCTGATCTATGTTAAGATCAGGGAGATCTATATGTATGTGCATGCCGTCTTTAGCTGTGTCAGAACTAGAAAGCTATGCAAAGCTTAAAGCCATGTGAATGTCAGAGTTCTGTGTAAAAATTGAGTGCAGAGGTTTCTCCGTCAGCTAGAGAAACCTCTGACTCACGCTCAGAGAATGTTCAGAATTCTCTCTGTTAGCTAGAGAAACTTCTGACGCATGCTCAGAGAATAAGCTCCTATTGTCTTCAACTCTTTGAAGGGCTGAAGAGACCTGTGTGAAGGAAGCTATAAGGTTTTACAATCTCCATGTCTGTCAGGACTGGGAGGCCTATACAAGGCTAGATAGATCTTAGTGAGAACTCATCAATCCCTGCTAGAATCAATGAGTTCGCAGTGTTTCCATTTCAAATATGGAAAGATCTAAACTCTTAGAATCCATCAACCTTTGTGTGGAGTCTGTCTCCATCTTATTCATAAGATGGAGAAGTCTGCAGGCATTCAGTTCAGATATCCAGTCCTAGCAAGGGCTGGCTATCTTGAAAAGAATCCCCCTTTTAGGGAGTTCTCCAGTCTCACAGGAAGACTTGTAAATGTTAGAGATATCTGTAAGTACTCAGAGCACACGAAGACTGAATACTTAGAGAGACTTTTTTAGGCAAAAAAGTCTTAACCCATATGGAAATTCTGAGAGCCTCAATCCACACAAGAATCAAGGTTCGAAGTCTTTACATCCCAGGTAAGGGATGGAGAGATCCATTCAGGCCAATGGGTATCAACCTGTTAGGAACTCTAACTCTTGGCTAGGAAGTTCCTCCTTATATACCTTTCAAGATCAGTATCCTTTCCTACCCTTGACAGTACTTGGTTGGATCTGATCTTGAGATTGTTCCAGTGCATCAGCACTTTTGGAACTTGGAGCAGCAGCGTTGTTGCTCTCACTTTGTAAGGATTACCTGTTAGGTCATTTGCTGATCTGGCCATGTACTAAACAGTCAGTTTATGGCTTTATGATATTTCTTTAAATATAACTTTTTCCAGCATTCTCTTCATGTTAAGAATACGGTTAATTTGACTCTCTGTCTTACCTCTGAAAGACGGTCTTAACTTTAAAAGGACTTAAAACTTCACATAAAATCACATTGTGACATTTCATTACATCATTGCTCACAGTCAGCAAATGTTATCAGAGTACAGAGCAAAAGTCAGAAACACCTTGATGCTGCTTGCGTTTCAGTGGAGAACATCCTGGAAGCTTCCTCGCTGGCTTCAAGGTCTCTCTGAATATCCTCAGAAACAAGGGCCTTTCTAATAGGGCAATCAGTCAAGGACGGAACTGCTGCTCCTTGACTAAAAACATTTAAGCTGAGTCATTTCCTTTGAGAGTCAGGCTTCTGAAAAACCTGTTTTCTCCTTAAATATGAAGTCTATATGGATTTCAAATGGGAAAATTCTATATTCTTCCTTCATTTGTGCATTTGCCCATGACAGCTCTCTGTCCTCCACTGTAGCTCAGTGGTAAAGCAGAAGATCCCAGGTTCAATCCCCTGCATCTCCAGTTCAAGGGACTAGACAAGTAGGTGATGTGAAAGACCTCAGCCTGAGACCCTGGAGAGCAGCTGCAGTCTGAGAAGGCAATACTGACCTTGGTGAACCAATGGTCTGATTCAGTCTAAGGCAGCTTTATATTAATTCTGAAGAACCAAATCCTTTCCTACATCCATGTCTAACCTCAGATTAATAAGACCCATAAAGAATGACAACTGTGTAGAAAATACATAAAAGATAGTGATGTTTTTTTAAAAAAAGAAAAGCATTGCTTTGGTGTCTTTGGAGAGCAATGGATCAAATAAGTGAAATCATTAAAAAAAGGACTTTTGAAGCTGTTCCTCAACATTTTTACTGGTTTGCTGATGCAGACATGTCTATTTTCAAGCAGCTGCCCAAAATTTAGTTGCAGGAGTTTTCTTTCATTCTCCGCGATTGTTCAGATTAAGGGAAGTCATTCACAAAGCCTCATACATAATTCATCTCACATCTCAATGCCAACGAAAAAAGTTTTAGTTGTAGAATTTTGCCTTGCTTCAATCAGATCACTCTAAGACTGATTTTTTTTTTAATGTTCAGCTATCCTGAGGATTTTAACTATGTTACCGATTTTCTGAAGGTCAACGGCGCAGGATTTTTACATTTTCAATATATTGTTTTGTTTTCCTTAAGTTCAACTTTTAAAAAGAAATATTAATGACCTCCATGCACAGAAACAGAATATAGATTTCTGCGTTGTCAGAGGGAAAGTTCAGATTTCGATCTTGTTACCTTGATGTTAATAAAAGAATCTTAAATCTTAGCAGGGCACATTAAACAGTTCAGAGTTTTTATCCAGAGTGTATACATGTTGCATCTTCCCAAATGTAATACCACCACAACCCAAATTACCTCAAACACAATGGAGTCAGTTCAATCATTCAATCCCCAGTAGGGTTGCCAGCTCCGGGTTGGGAAATAACTGGAGATTTTGGGGGCGGAGTCTGAGGAGGGCGGGCTTTGGGGAGGGACTTCAATGCCATAGAGTCCAATTGCCAAAGCGACCATTTTCCCCAGGGGAACTGATAGGCTGGAAATCAATTGTAATAGCGGGAGATCTCCAGCTAGTACCTGGAGGTTCACTACAGGAAGAAAACAGCACGCAGGCTCCAAATTCCAGAATATAATGTACTTCAAAAGTATACTTCGAAAATATATAACACACGAATGTATATAACAACCTCTACACACAATATCTACTAAAACATATGGACAATTTCCAGAGCGGCCATTTTCTCCAGGGGAACCGATCTCTATCGGCTGGAGATCATTTGTAGTAGCAGGAGATCTCCAGCTAGTACCTGGAGGATGGCAACCCTAAAATCAAGTGATGTATATGCACGTGTGAAATCAAGTGATGTATATGCATGTTCTTTGGATAATAACTTGCTGGTGGTCTAAGAGTGTGCGGCTGTCCTCGACAAAAGCCAGGGCTTTTTCAACCCTGGCTCCAGCCCGGTGGAGTGCTCTCCCTAGGGACATCAGTGCCCTGTGGGACTTAAAGAGTTCTGCAGAGCTTTTAACATGGAATTCTTTCACCAGTAGGGTTGCCGGGTCCCTATTCACCACTGGCGGGAGGTTTTTGAGGTGGAGCCTGAAGAGGGCAGGGTTTGCGGAGGGGGGACTTCAATGCCATAGAGTCCAATTGCCAAATTGGCCATTTTCTCCAGGGGAACTGATCTCTATTGGCTGGAGATCAGTTGTAATAGCAGAAGATCTCCAGCTAGTACCTGGAGGATACTAAATAAAGCTAGAAATTCGTGCATAGTACCTGGAGGTTGGCAACCCTAACGGGGTTGCAATGATATTTTTTTTTAGCAGTCACCATCTTCTTTGTGTTGCCTGCTGTATGAATATGACCCATCTTAGAGTTTTAATGAATATATATTGTGCCTGTAGGTTGGTGTTAATGTTGTTACCCACCCTTAGCCTGGTTTCAGCCGGGGAGGTTGGGATAGAATTTGGAAATTAATAACAATACTACTACTACTACTACTACTATTACTACTACTACTACTACTACTAATAATAATAATAATAATAATAATTCCCCAGGCTACCATACCCCTGGTCCAGTTTTCTCATTACCTGTAGATAAATGATGTCACTATAAGGAGCTTTTATCAGGCTAATTTTACATGGTTGCGTCTGTTGCTTGGAAGTGCAGTGCCCTCATCTGGTAAGAGGTAGTATTTTACTACAACAGAGAAAACCCTCAGATTGGTAAGGTGTAGGTTGGCTCTGGCCACCCGGATGCATTTAAACAACCTAGTCACCTAGGCAAAATCTCCTAAATATTGAAAAGTAATGTGTGAACTGGGGTTGATAATGTATTTTTAAAAAAAGAACAGTAAGGTTGCAGGAGACTGGAAATCCCGGAAATCAATGAGAGTTTCATTGCTATACATGAGATGATATTAAATATAAAATGCTTTTGTGTGGGATGAATTAGGACTGATTCATATGTGCATACACTTCACCCTCAACACGTCCTGTGGGACAAAATGCATATTGCATTGGGGGCATATTTCCACCCACAACAACCCCCCTCCCAAGTATTTTAGGAGGAAAAATGTCCCACATAGGTTTGTGTTTGTTTGTTTGTGGTTGTCCTGAAGGGAATTCCGAGGAAGACTTTGCAGAAGAAGGCACTGGCAAACCACCTCTACTACTCACTTGCCTTAAGAGCATAAGAAAGGTCATGCTGGATCAGACCAAGGCCCATCAAGTCCAGCAGTCTGCTCACACAGTGGCCAACCAAATGCCTCTAGGAAGCCCACAAACAAGATGACTGCAGCAGCACCATCCTGCCTGTGTCCCACAGCACCTGATGGAATAGGCATGCTCCTCTGAACCAGGAGGGAATAGGTATGCATCATGACTAGTATTCATATTTACTAGTAGCCATGAATAGCCCTCTCCTCCATGAACATGTCCACTCCCCTCTTAAAGCTTTCCAAGCTGGCTGCCATCACCACATCCTGGGGCAGGGAGTTCCACCATTTATCTATGCGTTGTGTGAAGAAATACTTTTATCTGTTTTGAATCTCTCACCCTCCAGCTTCAGCAGATGACCCCATGTTCTGGTATTATGAGAGAGAGAGAAAAGCTTCTCCCTGTCCACTCTCTCCATACCGTGCATAATTGTATAGACCTCTAGCATATCTCCCCTTAACCACCTTCTTTCTAAGCTAGACATCCTTAGGAATTTTAACTGCTCCTCATAGGGCAGTTGCTCTAGTCCCATTTTCTGCACTTTCTCAAGCTCTGCAATATCCTTTTTTTAGGTGTGGGGACCAGAACTGTACATAATTCTGATGCCTCTTGCTTGGGTCGCCATAAGTCAGTTGCAACTTGACTTCACCTATGTACATACATATGTCTAAATAGCCACCATATTTTACCTAAAGTGAAATTTCAAGCTTTCACCCCACCCAAAAAAAAAATTTTGCATAAAGCAAAATTTAAAGCAAATGTGGTAGCTAATATGCAGGCAAAATTAGGAATGTGCAAATTTCTGTTTTGCATCTATATATTGAAATTGTAACCCTTTTCACTTCACCCACTTTTATTGCTGGGAATCCTGAATGTTTATTTATTTACTCCTTAATTTGCTACTTGTGCACAATTAGTATACAGACAATGTTGGGAAATGTGTACATTTGAATCATAGAGTTGGACGGGATCACCAGGGTCATCTAGTCCAACCCCGGGGAAGCAGCAAGGGGAAACAGAACTTGAAATGAAAATGAAAACATGGCTGTTCAATTAGCACAAGGGAGAAACATAATCAAAACAGGGGGGCCCATTTCTGTCATGGAGACAAAAAATAATTAAAAATTAAAAAAACAAAAAAGGAGGAAATGCCCCATTGCACAAAGCAAGGCTGCATCACCAAAAAAGGTGGTGCAGCCACACCACAATCCCGAGGGGGCGTTCCCGGGGCAAACGGGGTTAGGAAGCTACCCAAAGGCAGCTCCACACCCCAGGAATGCCCAGGAACACCCCAGGAACTCCCCCACACACATACGGGAGTGGGTTTTCTCTTCCAGGAAATCCCTCTTGCCGTGGCTGCACCGGGGTTGGCAGCTCACGGACTCTGGTGTGTTTGCCCCCATGCTGGCATAGATGCCACTGTGTTAGATGCCACCCTGGTGAGTAGGGCTGCCAACCTCCAGGTGCTTACCTCAAAAAGAAGAACCTAGGTTGTTAGACTGTACCCTCTGACCTTGAGATTTTGAATGTTGACTGGTCTATTATATGGTATTTGTATTGCATGTACGTGGGAGATTTTGTATGTATAACATTGAGTTGGTTTATGTTTCGCATTATTGTTGTAGTAAGAATACATAGCGTAGAAATATCATCCTTAAATGTGCAACTTTGATATGAAAACCTGGTAAAAATTACAATAGGTCATTTTTGTTAAAATGCAAGCCCTGGAGGTTGGCAACCACTGATTTTCAGTCTAGAGAATCCCTTGAGATTGGCAAACACTCTTTTCTCCAGGTCATTCCTGGAGGGTGGCAACAGAGGATTTTTTCCTCCAGGCCAGCCCTGGAGGTTGGGAACTGAGTTTTTTCCTCCTGAGGTTTGTCCAGGAGAGTAATAACAATAGAACTTATAACTTAGATTTTGCAACTTGATTTACATTATAATAGGTTGATTTTGCTAGAACACAAACCTCCAGGTAGTAGCTGAAGATCTCACTCATGAACACCAAGTAAGCTTGCCAGGTCCCTCTTCACCACCAGGAGGAGGTTTTTGGAGCGGAGTTGAGGAGTTGAGGAGGGGGGGTTGGGGAGGGGAGGGACTTCAATGTCATAGGGTCCAATGGCCAAAGCAGCCATTTTCTCCAGGGGAACTGATCTCTATCTGATCTCTATCAGCAGGAGATCTCCAGCTACTACCTGGAGGTTGGCCACCCTAACTCCAAGCCTGTTTTGGAAGGTCCTGCCTAGGTAAAACCCCAGTAAAATGTTAAAGGGATAGAAAAGAATTCCAGGCAGATTAACAAACTTCCCAGTGGTGGGGACATAGAAAGGTTAGCATTAGGGTTGCCAGCTCTGGGTTGGGAAATACCTGGAGATTTGGGGGGTGGAGTCTGAGAAAGGCAGGGTTTGGGGAGGGCCTTCAATGCCATAGAGTCCAATTGCCAAAGCGGCCATTTTCTCAAGGTGAACTGATCTCAGTCGGCTGGAGATACGTTGTAATAGCGGGAGATCTCCAGCTAGTGCCTGGAGGTTGGCAACCCTGGTTAGCATTCACGAGTCTATAGTTGCACTTCGAAGGCGTATTTTGAACCGAGCCCTTCCGCCATGAAACAGACCGTTCAATCTGGAAATTAATTAGGCAGGACTCATTGGACTGAAGCCTACCAGACTGAAACAAACCTGCCTAGACATATTTGTGAGGGAAAACATTTGCTTCATTACAATTTACTCTAAAACCCTTTTGATTCATCATACAGAAAGCAGCAGGGGGACGGGGTGGGGGGAACTGAAAGGGGGTGGTGGTGGTGGTGGGTAGACGGGAGCAGAAAGCCATAATACAATCAACACCCTTTCTCACAAGGACAAGCGATCTCATTTGAAAACCAAACGGGCTCTTCTTACCTGCTGAGCTTAATTTCCAAATTCGCGGCTGCCATTAGGGACAGATATTTGTTCTTGCATTTATTCAGCACATTACACTCCTATCTGCAATTGGGAGGGGGGGGCAGGCATTTTTGGAAGGTCGTGAAGCTTTTCCCAGATGCCCTGGAATTGCTGCCAATGGTAATGCAGCCAGTCCCACAAAGATGTCCAACGGGTCAACCACCTGAGATGTTAATAGTAAAGGCTAACAAATGTGTTGTGGTATAAGCGTTTGTGGAACTGACCCACATTCCGTCAGATGCAATACAAGGAATGCTTTTTCTCTCTTCAGTAGGGTTGCCAACCTCCAGGTAGTAGCTGGAGATCTCCTGCTATTACAACTGATCTCCAGCCGATAGACATCAGTTCACCTGGAGAAACAGGCCACTTTGGCAATTGAACTCTATGGCATTGAAGTCCCTCCCCTCCCCAAACCCCGCCCTCCTCAGGCTCTGCCCCAACAACCTCCCGCCGGTGGCATAGAGGAACCTGGCAACCCTACTCTTCAACCAATTGTGCACAGCTTAAATATCACCTTAAACACACCATTTCATTGAATCATCTGGAGCATTTGGCACATAAAGCTCAGATTGCCATGCCAAACCTGGCAACTGGTGGGAGGGATGGGGACAGGGACATGTGAGGTGCATTTGACATTGTCAGCATCGCTGAATCACTTCTGGATAGAACATGGAAGAGATAAGGAGTAGCTCTAGGAATTGCTGGAAACTCTATAGTAAAACCCAAAAATGACAGTGGCATTGGACAGCCAGAGGCCTGGCTAGCCTATGGAGATATCTCAGGGGAGTAGCTCTGGTGGTGTTGATCTTTTCGGTCCACCAGGACAGGAAGCGTTTCCATCAAGGATGCTGAGTCATCTCTGAGACATGTTGAGCCATCCATCTTTCAGACTTTCTGAAAGCTTTCCATTGGAGGAAGGCTAAAGTAAGTTTTCAGACTTGGTTGAAAAGGGTGTTAGGATACAAGCTACGAGTTACTATATGGGATACCCTAAAGAAGAAGAAGAAGAAGAAGAAGAAGAAGAAGAAGAAGAAGAAGAAGAAGAAGAAGAAGAAGAAGAAGAAGAGTTAATTGGCATATAGAAACCAACCTTTCTTGTTCTTATTTTTCTACCTGATGCCTAGCAAAAGGCTTTCTTTGGTCATGCGAGTATTAGAGAAATGTCAGCCCCTTCCCCTCCCCACCACAGACACTATGTGAGCTGGGTGGGCTGAGAGTGTGTGACTGGCCCAAGGTCACCCAGCTGGCTTCGTGTGTAGGAGTGGGGAAACAAACCCAGTTCATCAGATTAGCCTCCGTCGCTCGTGTGGAGGAGAGGGGAATCAAATCCGGTTCTCCAGATCAGAATCCACTGCTCCAAACCACCGCTCTTAACCACCACACCACACTGAGCATTCTGAAGCAACGAAAACAATGTGTTTTTTAAATAACTCAGTGAGGCTAGTGAATGAGATCACAATGGGTAGACATGTTACTCTGTCTGTAGCAGTAGAAAAGAGCCAGAGCCCAGTAGTACCTTAAAGACTGATACACTTTCTGGCAGGGTATGAGCTTTCATGAGTCACAGCTCACTTCTTCAGATATCTGAAGAAATTCTGTTAGCCTTTAAGGTGCTACTGGACTCTTGCTCATTTCTACCGCTAGTGGATGAGGACATCCAGAGCTTCTGGAGATGGCTATCATCTCTAATTTGAAACTTGACATAAAGCTTTTTCACAGTAATTAGACCTGGGTGTATTACAAGAGATGACTCTTACAAAGAGCTCTTCTGTTCATAATTTTAAAGTGATCATTATCCAGTCTGTGCACGGAGTCTTTTTGGCAAGTACTTTGTAAACATGTATAGGAAGAATGAGGAAGGCAAGGCAATTGAACTGGGGCTTGTCTTTATTCACCAGAAACCAAAGCCAGCATGGCATAGTGGTTAAGAGCGGTGGTTTGGAGTGATGGACTCTGATCTGGAGAACCGAGTTTGATACCCCACTCCTCCACATGATTGGCAGAGGCTAATCTGGTGATCTGGATTTGTTTCCCCACTCCTACACATGAAGCCAGCTGGGTGACCTTGGGCTAGTCACAGCTCTCTTAGAGCTCTCTCAGCCCCACTTACCTCACAGGGTGTCTGTTGTGGGGAGGGGAAGGGAAGGTGATTGTAAGCTGGTTTGATTCTCCTTAAAGGTAGAGAAAATTGGCTTACAAAAACCAACTTTCTCCTCCTCCTCCTCCTCCTGCTTCTATTCCTTCTCCTCTTCCACCTTCTTGTTCTTTTTCTTCTTCTTCTTCTACCTGATGCCTAGGGAAAAGGTTTTCTCTGGTCATGCAAGTATTAGAGAAATGTCAGTCCTGTGGTTAAACGCTCACCAATGGAACACAATGAGACTTACTTCCAACTAAGCAAGCATGAGGTGAGGTGCAGCGATGGCAATTGAGTTGGGGCTTGTCTTTCTGGAGAGCAACCTAACACACCTAATGAAAGGGATCCTCCAAACGAGTGGCTGTTTTCCACTTTCCTGTGATAACAATTTACCATAGAATCACAGAGTTGGAAGGGACCACCAGGGTCATCCAGTCCAACCCTCTGCACAATGCAGGAAATTCCAAACTAACCCCCACACCCCCAGTGACCCCTACTCCATGCCCAGAAGATGGCCAAGATGCCCTCCCTCTCATGATCTACCTAAGGTCATAGAATCAGTATTGCTGACAGATGGCCATCTAGCCTCTGCTTTAAAACCTCCAGGAAGGAGAGCTTACCACCTCCCGAGGAAGCCTGTTCCACTGAGGAACTGCTCTAACTGTTAGAAAGTTCTTCCTAATGTTTAGACGGAAACTCTTTCGATTTAATTTCAACCTGTTGGCTCTGGTCCGACTTTTTGGGGCAACAGAAAACAACTCGGCGCCATCCTCTATATGACAACCCTTGAAGTACTTGAAGATGGTTATCATATCCCCTCTCAGTCTTCTCCTCTTCAGGCTAAACATACCCACTGTGACTTGATGGCCTTTTCCACCTCCACATGGCAACGTGCCCTCAATATAAACCACGTAACCAGTTCTCCTAGGGTGAAGAAGAAGAAGAAAAAGAAGAAGAATTGGTTTTAATATGCCACCTTTCTCTACCACTTAAGAAAGAATCAAACCGGCTTACAATCACCTTCCTTTTCCCTCCCCACACCTCCTGTGAGAGAGGTGGGGCTGAGAGAGCTCTAAGAATTCTGTGCCTAGCCTAAGGTCACTTAGCAGGCTTCATGTCGAGGAGTGGGGAAACCAACCCGGTTCACCAGATCAGAGTCCACTGCTCCAAACCACCGCTCTTAACCACTACACCATGCTGGCTTTACTCTCTTCATTCCTCTCAATTGCCAAGAACATTTAATTGGTTGTGATGAACCAACCTGAGCCAGCAAGTATAACCTATCTATTTAGCAATGGGTAACTCTGCCTATGAATTTACTCACATGTTTCGGGATTACATGGCAGGTCGTAGCGATGTATTGATTTTGTCCCACTAAAATAGATGGCTTTTGTTTAATGCTGAGCGGGGAGGGGGAGCCATTTCCCTGACACCCGACCACTTCTTTAATAGTCTTGGAATAATCTATATTTCATTAAAATGATGACTTACTGCGCCCCGAGTATTCCCCTGTCTTCTTAACTATTGATTTAAGGCAGTTTAACACTTGTACAGCATATAATAAATTGGCTTAGACTGGCAGCCTTTTGTGATGAAATCATTCCTTAGTATATAAAAAAAGCCATAGTGGCATACATTAGAGTGAGGCTGTGGCTTTGTTTCTCAGAGAAACGGGAGCCGATCGCTGACAAATTTCATCCACGCACACCCAACCCATGAAACTTTCAGAGAAGTAGAAGGTTGGGCTATCCATATTCATACTTTGATTTATAAGGGAAGGAAGCCTTTCACTAAATCCTGACTGTAAACCCGATGCCCATAAAGTATTTAGTGAAGTCATCCGTCATGGAGATTTTTTCGAGGAGGCCTTAATGGGGCTGAGAAGTACAAGTGCTTCTGAATCACTTGCATTAGAGGGCAGCTGCTAGGAACTTTGTAAGTGCCAATTATTCAAACTTAGCTAAGCCTTTTACCCTTTTAATCAGGAATCAGTGACTCCTTATACCTCAATTACTCCCCTTAGAGTACAGCAGAAAGAGGTTTGGATGGGCGTGGTAGAGTAGAGGGCTATAGAGAGATGGGAGAAAAAGAGTCATTCCAGATAGATCTTTCTATGTGGGTATGGTTTTCTGGTCCCCTAGCTTCCATGTCTGTCTGTGTTGCAAGAAGAAGAAGAAGAAGAAGAAGAAGAAGAAGAAGAAGAAGAAGAAGAAGAAGAAGAAGAAGAAGAAGAAGAAGAAGAAGAAGAAGAAGAAGAAGAAGAAGAAGAAGAAGAAGAAGAAGAAGAAGAAGGAGGAGGAGGAGGAGGAGGAAGTAGAATTAATTGGACTTTTTATGCTGACTTTCACTACCTCTTAAGGAAGAATCAAACTAGCTTATAATTACCTTCCCTTCCCCTCCCCACAATAGACATCCTGTGAGGTAGGTGGGGCGGAGAGTATAATTAGCCCAAGGTCACCCGGCTGGCTTCATGTGTAGGAGTGGGGAAATAAATTCTGTTCACCAGATTAGCCTCCGCCACTCATGTGGAGGAGTGGGGTATCAAACCCAATTCTCCAGATCAGAGTCCATCACTCCAAACCACCGCTCTTAACCACTACACTATGCTGGCTCTCACACCATGCTGGCTCTCACACCACACCAGGCATCTAATTAAGGTGTTCAATGAAGCTCATGGAGACTAGATTCAGGGTGGATAAAAGGAAACACTTCTTTATGCAATGTGTGATTAAAAGGTGGAATTCACTTTCAGAGAATGTAGTGATGGACATAGACATGGACAGCTTTAAAAGGGGATTAGAGAGATGCATGGAAAAGATGTTTAACAGTGGCTACTAGCCCTGGTGGCTAAAGGGAACGCCCATGTTTGGAGGTAGTAAACCTCTGTGTACCAGTGCCAGGAGACAACATCTGAGAAGGCTTTGGCCTCTATGCCCTGTTGTTGGACCTCCAGAGTAACTGGTTGGCCACTGTGAGAGACAGGAGGGTGGACCAGATGGACTACTGGAGTGAGCTCACAGGGCTCTTCTGATGTTCTTGTCTTTCCTTATTTTGCACCTAAGCGTTGTTCTACCAATCTAATTTTTATCCTGTTTCTGCTAGAAGCTCAAGGAAGTAGATGTGGTTCTCCTTTATCTTCACAACAATCCTGTGAGGTAGATTGGGCTGCAAGGGAACAAATGGCCCTCTTGTTGGACTTCCAGAGTAACTCGTTGGCCACTGTTTGAGACAGGATGGTGGACTAGATGGACCATTGGTCTGATCCAGTGGGGCTCTTCTGTTCTTCTGGGGCTCTCTGGCTGTCCACATTAAACATCCATGGAGAGGAGAAGGATGTATAATTGAGCAACTTCTTTCCTTCTAGACTTGAGCCAACCCCAAACTGGCTGGGCACATCCAAGCATGGGTCATCCTGAATCATCAAGATGGAGTTTGTGGGTAGCATTTCCCTCATCCACTCCCTTAACCATTTCCTTATTGTGTCAGAACTATAGCACCCAAGTTCTTTTGAAGGAACAAAGGCCCCCTTGATGGACTTGGTGCCAAAACCTTCCATCACATCAGCTTTGTTCCCACTGACGACTGTCCCCTTCCTGGTGTATCACAATGCACTATCTGTTCTTGATAACATTTGCTGAGAAAGGATAATGCTGCCCTTCAGGAATTCCGCTGACATTTAAGAAATAATAATAATGATAAAACAGCTTCACACGTCAGCTTCTTTGGATTCCCGATAACTGCCACTCAGATTGGCGTTCAATCCAGCTGAGAGGCATTTGCCTTTCGAAAACTCATCACCCGACATTGTAATGAGGTGTCTAACTCTGCATATTGTCCTGAATCTCCACGCTTTAGTTGTGTCTGCCTTTTAACCTCTCCAAGGTTGGGAGACATTTATTTTTTTAAAAAGAGAACCTCAATAGCCCATATTCAAGGTCCCCTGCTTACATTTTCTCGGCACAATAAAATCCTCCCCCAATATTCATTTTTGTTCATCCCACACTATTAAAAAAAACCTTTCTTGTCTATCCAAGTTTTATACTCCTTCCAAAGACATTAAGGCAAATGACAGAGACAGAGCAGAAATGACGGGGATAAGTTTGCTGAATGTAAAAAATGCAGACAGGGTGTTTTTTTGGGAGGAGGGGAGAAAAATTGAAAGCATATAGCAACCAGGACTTTTCTCAAGATCTCCTGTATGGTGCCCATGAAATCCTCAGCTCTGACTCAGAGTAAACTAAAAGGTATGTAAGTAAATAGCTCAGGGATCCCCAACATGGTGCCTGTGGGTGCCATGGCACCCGCCGATACCTTTTCTGGTGCCCACCAAGTGTTTTTAGGGAGTGGGAGGGGCTTAGGGTTGCCAGGTCCCTCTTCACCACCGGCGGGAGGTTTTTGGGGTGGAGCCTGAGGAGGGTGGGGTTTGGGGAGGGGAGGGACTTCAATGCCATAGAGTCCCATTGCCAAAGCGGCCATTTTCTCCAGGGGAACTGATCTCTATCGGCTGGAGATCAATTGAAATAGCAGGAGATCTCCTTCTGCCACCTGGCAGTTGGCAACCCTAGCGGGGCCAGGTTTGGTTTCTACCCAGCAACACTTCTGATTGACTAATGGAGATTTGATTGGATGTGCAGAGTTGCATTGTGTTACTGATTGACATTGTGTTACACAGATCTGCATTGTGTTACTGATGCAAAGCCGTGGCAATCATTTTTTGGCTGGCTCCGCCTATTGCAGCAGCCATTTTGTGGCACACATTTTGTTGCTGTTCTCATCGCGCCGTGTCAGAATTCCCAATGTGCCTGGAGGCTCAAAATGGTTGGGGACCCCTTAGTTAGTCCATTTATATGCCGCCTTTTGGTTAAAAGTCCTGAAGTTAGTTTACACACACAAAAAAAATACACTCTATAAATAAAGCTGTTAAAATATGGTCAAAATCCAGTGAAAGCAGTAAAATCAATAAAATAACATGGATCTCAATAAAAGCGATGTCGTATGTTATCCTATGGGTGCCACTTCCCCAATACGCTGTTTCTTATTGATCAAACTCAGGGAAAAAAGCATCAAAGGTAATGTGCTAATCATTGATACTTTTTGCAGGACAATGATTCAGCTCAAACCCAACCCCTTTCTAATTATATATATCTCTTCCTACACATCTGACACTGAGAGACACTGTCCTTCAGTGTCTCTCCTCTGAAGATGCCTGCCACAGCTGCTGGCGAAACGTCAGGAAAGAAAATTCCAAGACCACGGTCACCCAGTCCGGATAACCTACGAGAACCAATGAACTCTGACCGTGAAAGCCTTCGACAATATTCAGAAAAGAAAAAAAACTTCCAGGAAAAAAAAATACAGCCTAAGAGCTGGGTCCTGGCCCTGGAACAACTTTATCTAGCCCTCAGGGGTCGTACTGAATTTTAATTCAGATATGGCCATAGAAAAATGCTCACATTTCCACTTGTGAGCAAATGAAGCAACGATTCTCCCTTTGCATTTCATGTACATGCTGAGAGAATCCCAGAGTCAGTTAACAGGGAAACAAGCAAAATAATTCTAAGAGCTTATAGTATCCCAGAGAGTGAGATTCGGGTCAGGAGGATCCCCTGTTGTTTATCCCCATAGCAATCCCTCGCAGGACTTCAGCTTATATTCCTCTAATCACCTGTTTGGGAGTGATTCTTCACGCCATATAAACCGGAAAAACCCAGGGAAAACAGCCAAATCAAAGCTGTTTACTGACGTGATCGACTATGACAGTTCTTTTGGAGCCATTACAAGCTATTGTGCCGAGAAGAGCTCAGGGGATATTTTATGTGAAACTGATCTGATAGACCATAACAGTTCCGGGAAAGCGTCATTCACACCATGTAGCGAAACTCCAAAGGATGGTTTTCTTTTAATTAAAAAGTATTTTTTTTAAAAGGGGGGAAATTGCAGCAATAGGACATACACAAATACATTTGAAAAGGCTAATTGAGAATCCAGTTACCAGTGAAAAGGGACTAGCGCATTGATCCATTTAATTTGACTGACCTACTTAAAAGTATAGAGCCCTGTGGAGCAGAGCGGGAAGCGGCAGTACTGCAGTCCAAAGCTCTGCTCACGACCTGAGTTCGATCCCGACGGAAGTCGGGTTCAGGTAGCCGGCTTAAGGTCGACTCCGCCTTCCATCCTTCCGAGGTGGGTAAAAATGTGTCCCCAGCTTGCTTGGGGGTAAAGCGTAGACCACTGGGGAAGGCAATGGCAAACCACCCCGTAAACACAGTCTGCCTAGGAAAAATCGGGATGTGACATCTCCCCATGGGTCAGGAATGACCCGGTGCTTGCACAGGGGACTACCTTTCCCTTTTGACTTAAAAGTACATTGTATTTATTTATTTAAAAATGTACCCCACCTTTGCCCACATTAGGGCCACCAAAATGGCTACCAGTTTGCAAAATGTTCATAATAAACACACATCTTGAAAACCATTAAAACCAAACAAAAAAAATCATTAAAATAATGACAACCAAAGCTCAAGTCTACAAACAAAAACGTAAGAACAACAATTAGAACATAGGGCAGGAAGGATACCTGAGCGAACACCAGATGAAGCATAAAAAGAAGCAGAAGTGGTTTGTCTTTGCCTTGTTCTCCAAAGTCTACCTTAGTGGTCTCCGGTCCAAGTACCAACTCTGCTTAGCTTTCAAGATCTGAGGAAATTGGGCTATACCGTGCCACCTTCTTTCCCCATTCCTGTTTATGTGAAGCTGAATAACTCTTAAAGGTTATTCAGGTCTATGGCTGAGGCCAGCTGCGGTTACCTAGGTATGACTGCTGGCCTCCCTAACCCTCATTGCAATTATACTTTCCCTATATTGACCTGGGATCTTAGTTCCATCTGCTCGCCTAGTTGTGATACTGTTTTACCCTTTAGAGGCGTCTTAAGGAATTTAGGACATTTGTTTTATATAACTTATTATAGGGCTACTTTAACCACGCATTCCTGACTTCTGAGGATGAAAGTCCTCAGGAGGCCAGGAAGGGTAGGGTTGCCAACCTCCAGGTAGTAGCAGGAGATCACCTGCTAATTCAACTGATCTCCAGCCGATAGAGATCAGATCACCTGGAGAAAAATGGCCACTTTGGCAATTGAACTCTTATGGTATTGAAGTCCCTTTTCTCCCCAAACCCTGCCCTCTTCAGGCTCCGCCATGGCAGCGATGAGGCCTTCCACCGGTGTCCCACCAGCATACATGCCCGCGCTCGCATTCCAGAGGGCATCCCGGCATCCCAGGGGTGTTCCTGGGGCGTTTTGGGGGCGGGGCTGCCTGTAGGCAGCCTCCTGTCCCCTTTCGCCCCGGGTACGCCGGCGGGGAGAAGAGCGAGGCTGCGCCGGCTTTTTCGCAGGCACAGCCTTGCTATTCTCAGTGGGGCCAAAAAGGCCCGTTTTAAAAGAAAAAGGCCTTTAAAAGGCTTTTTTCGAGCTTTCGGTGGCGTCTCCGCCCCGCTGTCCCCGGCCACCGAAAGCTCAGGAATGGGCTGTCAATGCTGTTTAAATGCTTTTTGCTGATTAAACGGGATACTGTATTTCTTGTAAGCTGCTCTGAGCCTGGTCTTGGCTGGGGAGAGCGGGGTATTAAATTGAAATAATAAATATAAATAAAATATAAAACAAAAATCATAGACTGGCTGGGGATTGACTGGGAAAATCTGCAATAAGTGAGAGACATTGAAAGGTACAATTCCAAGTTCTCACAGCTGAGACAGACTGTCCCTGATGTTCTACAATGAGTCGATGCACAAACTATTGTGCAAATCTCTGCTTTATGCTCAACGTGAGCTTCTTTGAGCCTTGGGAAATAGCACATAAATGACTTAAGTAAAGAACACTCCTTCCAGCATCATCAGTGCAATCCTCAGCATAAGAACATTAAAACATAAGAAAGGCCCTGGTGGATCAGACCAAGGTCCATCAAGTCCAGCATGTTCACATAGTGGCCCACCTGGTACCTCCAGGAAGCCAACAAACAAGACGACTGCAGCATTATCCTGCCTGTGTTCCACAGCACCTAATATATTAGGCATGCTCCTCTGATCCTGGAGAGAATAGGTATGCATCATGACTAGTAGCCATTTTTTCTAGTAGCCATGAATCCCACTCTCCTCAATGAACATGTCCACTACCCTCTTAAAGCATTCCAAGTCGGCAGCCATCACCATATCCTGAGGCAAGGAGTTCCACAATTATGCCCTTCTAAATCAACGGAGGTCAGTGATGTTAGAAGAGTGGACTTTTGCTTAGGATTGCATGGTAAGCATTTGAAGTCCATTTCTATGGGGAATGTTTAAGCACTTTTTAACGTTCCCATTCAACAGGGCTGAAAAATGGCTAAAGGCTGATGAATGTGCCCATATCACGTAAGTGAATAGACCTATAGGCTGCTGTTGCCCAAATAAAACCCATGCAAATAGGATGGACACCTCAGAGTAATTGACAAACTATACAAAAAAATCAACACAGAAGTGTAAAACGTGACTATTTGGACAGAAAGGGAAGTTTAGAAAAGCTCCTCTGATCGTTGATTAGAAAAGACGGTACGAAGTCCAAGTGGCTGAACTACCAATCAGATTGAAGAGCCATTCACTACAATAAAGTGCTCTCTTAATCAACGTCAATGGTTTCCATTTATCAGAAGGTCTCACCCTATGAAGGTCTGGGGAGAAGATGGTCCCCCCCCCCGTACCAGCCATGGCCGATCTCTCCCACTGCCTTGCAAGAAAGCAACAGTTGCCTTTGAATGCTTTCCACAATAACCAGATTCCATGGCCGCCCTTTGTGCAAGAGGCCTATTTATAAATGTCTTATAAAATAAATAAAACACTCAAGGAAAATAAATGATCAGTTGACATGATAAGCCCAAGAAGGATGTACTGTAAACTATAATGGGCAAATCAGCAGACAGTATGATAGACGGAGGAGCGCTGGGGCTAAAAAACAACGCATTGACCTACAGGACTCCATAACAATTGATTAACAATTTATTTGCAGTGCTGGTTAAGCCAGTGCTAATGTTATCTGGAGTGATTTATATTGTAGTTTATGAAATTTACTTCCTGCCCTACAGATAACAATGCTAGTGATGGATCCTTAATCCCTCTGTTTCATGCTGTGGTATTGTTTAGACTCAAGCTAGATGCGACAATCGATGCACGGTTGTTGCCTCAGGCAGTGCTCAGGAACGGGGAAAGTATGCTGCGGCATCTTCATGTTGTACCTTTCCCCATCTTCCCAGCCCTACCCATTGAAATGGAATGGAGGCAGGGAAGCAGATAACTTGATGCCATCACATCATGAACCATGGAAAAAGAAGAAGAAAGAGATATGAGGGGTATGGCCTTCGCCAGTAACCACCTTAATGCAAACATGCAGTACCATCCAAAGGCTTAATGATATGAGAATGGTTAATTGGAGAACCACATGTGTGTGTGCAAAGTGCTGTCAAGTCGCAGCCAACTTATGAAGAAGAAGAAGAGTTGGTTGTTATGTGCCAACTTTCTCTACCACTTAAGAGAGAATCAAACAGACTTACAATCACCTTCCCTTCCTTTCCCCACAACAGACACCCTGTGAGGTAGGTGAAGCTGTGAGAGTGTGACTAGTCCAAGGTCACCCAGCTGGCTTTGTGTGTAGGAGCAGGGAAACAAATCCAGTTCACCATATTCGCCTCCCCCGCTAATGTGGAGGAGTGGGGAATCAAACAGGGTTCTCCAGATCAGACTCGACCACTCCAAACCACTGCTCTTAACCACTACACCATGTCCAGGATCCAGTGATCTCACAAAGGGGGCCAGCAGTGCCAGCATAATCCATCCCACTCCAACTCTATATGCATGATTTCTTCCTGGGCTATGTCATCTGAATAGGGCTGTAGTCTTTTTCAGAGAAGAAGAAAACAATTTTCAATAGGGCAACAAGAGATGACTAATTCATGATAATAGTAAGACCGTTTTACTGCTTGTATAATTCCAATAACAATGGAGTCTATAAATAAATCTAAAAGAGCTAAAATAAAATTAAAAAACAGTAAAAATATGAATATAAAATTTGAGATTTAAATTCATTTAACATTTTTTTCCATTTTATTGCGGCGAACTTTATATACAAAAGCACAGAGCAACATTACTTGTGCCCTGTGAATTTTCATCAGAGAGGAGTTTTTCGAGTCGAGTTTTTTTCAGAACAACCTGGGATTTTCTCCAGTAGAGGGTAAATAATCTTTGTTCTCATTCCGTTGTAAAAGGGACAACAAAAAAACACATGTTCTCGAGTCCCTACTTCCCCAAGTATACATGAACGCTTTCTCTGCTAATGGCAAGGCAGAGGTTCTGGCTGGGGAAATGCTCTTCCGTATGTGTTTCGACAGTTTTATTTTAATGTTTCAGCCTGAAAATCCTCATTTTGATTTGGTTTCCTGCGTGTGCAAACAGGACCATTGTTCATTGTTTAGACGCCGATTTTTGTTTGTTCACAACCAATTTGTTGACTGCAAAATGTACACATCCTTGAACAGGATCTTTGTGTCAATTGATCAGCATATCCTATAATTTGTATAAATGGCTTACAGAGTATATGTAAATGCTATAGATCTTGCATTTAAAAGCCACACAGTGCGCAAAGACAGTACAAATGGAACTAGCAAACCTACAGCAAAAAGCAGAGAGCTGAAAGCACTAATAAGATATTAGTAATTGTAAAGAAAAACCAAACAGAGAACATTCAGCCTAGGCATTTTTCTTATGCTGCAAATTGCTCTTTTGTCCCCATTCCAAAGAAAAGATGTCAGGCCCCCTGTGAGTGAGAATACACAGAAGAGAGAGACATGTATTTATTTATTTAGAAGAAGAGTTGGGTTTTTTCGCAACCTTTAAGGAGTCTCAAAGCGGCTTACAATCGTCTTCCCCTCCCCAGAATAGACACCTTGTGAGGTAGGTGGGGCTGAGAGAGCTCGAAGAGAGCTGTGACTGGCCCAAGGTCACCCAGCAGGCTTCATGTGGAGGAGTGGCCAAACCAGCCTGGGAGTCAGCCTGGGAGCCAGCGTGGTGTAGTGGTTAAAAGTGGTGGTTTGGAGCGGTGGACTCTGATCTGGAGAACCGGGTTTGATTCCCCACTCCTCCACATGAGTGGCGGAGGCTAATCTGGTGAACTGGATTTGTTTGAGCCTCCCTTAAGTGTTAGAGAAAGTCGGCATATAAAAAACAACAGTTTTTCTTCTTCACCAGATTAGAGTCTGCCGCTCATGTGAAGGAGTGGGGAATCGTACCCGGTTCTCCAGACTAGAGTCCACCGCTCTTAACCACTACACCATGCCTCCCCTCCCCAAACCCCGCCCTCCTCAGGCTCTGCCCCCAAAGCCTCCGGTCGGTGGTGAAGAGGGATCTGGCAACCCTACCCAAGGTCATTCAGCGATAACTGCTCTTGACAGGAAACTGAATTAACTCCAAGTCATACACACAAACCACATGTCTTTCTCATACAGGATGACTTGTAGTGTAACTGCTTGAGTATTTACAAAGCTGTGAAAATTGTGTTTGGGTTTTGCCTACCATCTGATTTTCCAACCCTCTTGCAAACATATGCCTTGAAAAGGACATATCCTATCACTGAGTGAAGAAGATCAACTATACTTCTTGGCTGGTGTGATACAATTCCCAGTGTCCCCTGTGGGATGCTGTCAAAGGCAGCCTTGACTTGTGAACAATGCTTGTTGCTTAGAGAGAGAGAGAGAGAGAGAGAGAGAGAGAGAGAGAGAGAGAGAGAGAGAGAGAGAGAGAGAGAGGAATGAATGTAATGAAGGTTAAAGCAAAATTATTAATCTTATGTTCAAGCGATCAAATTTTACAAGCCACATCATGACTGCGTCTGAATTGCCTATTACTCTGGGTTTGTAGGAGTTATAATATAAAATGCCAATGGAGTGGAAAGCAAATGCATTTCAGAAATAGATGCCTACGATTTCCTTTCGCTCGCACGATGTACCCGCAATTAGGGGGCTCCTTCATCTGCATGCATCAAGGCTGTCTGCACACGACTTTTGACCTTGGCCTGACCACAACTTTCAACAGGCGTTCTGCTGGGTGGGTCATCTTCCACTAGGGCTTGGAAACTTCATACAGTTTTGGATGTGAGGAGAAGCAGGCCAAACAAGGTGCGGTCGACATGTCCTTCCTTTAACAGATTTTCAGCTCATTTCTGAGCCTTTCGGCGGCCGGGGACAGATTGGCCTAGGCGCTGGCGCGGCACCTCCAAAGAGATTCCCCAGACTCTGAAAAGCTGCAGAAAGCCTTTTTAAGTTTAAAAAAGAAAAAAAGGGGCATTTTCCCCTATGCGAACAGCAAGGCTGTGCCAGGAAAAACCTGGCACTGCAACGATGTTCCTGGAGGGGGCGTTCCCGGCCTGGAGAGGCTATGGAGGCTGACTAACGTCAGCTCTGCCCCTGGGAATGCCCTGGGAATGCCCTCCCACACCCGCACCACGTGGCTCTTCCGGAGAGACTGCACCACTGGGGGAGTGGCGTGCAGCTCCGTGGCACTCAGGCACTGCCAGTGTAAGTGCCTCTTATCATGGAATAAGAGGCACTTATGCTGGCGGTGAGGTCACGCTGCCTCCTAAGCCCAATTGCCCCCCAACCTCAGGAATGAAGAAGAAGAGTTGTTTTTTATTTGCCGACTCTCTCTACCACTTAAGGCAGAATCAAACTGGCTTATAGCCACCTTCCCCTCCCCTCCCACAACAGACACCCTGTGAGATAGGTGGGGCTGAGAGAGTGTGACTAGCCCAAGGTCACCCAGCTGGCTTCATTTGTAGGAGTGTGGAAACCAACCCGATTCCCCAGATTAGCTTCTGCCCCTCATGTGGAGGAGTGGGGAATCAAACCCGGTTCTCCAGATCAGAGTCCACTGCTCCCAGGTTTGACTCCATATAAGGCAGCTTCACACTTTTCAAGTCCTGCTTGAGTTTCATCTACTCCCTTGGGCAGAGTGACTGCTTAAGTTGGTGGTTCTCCAGATGGATTTCCTCTGTATTGCGGCTGGAAAGGGGAGGAGGAAATGTGCACTTCCTTAGAAGCAGATGCCTGTGTCCATAATTACTTGTTATTCAAGACCCCCCCCCCCAGCTGTCTGGGGTAGGGTTGCCAACCTCCAGGTGGTTACAATAATACAATACACCTGTGCCGTATTTAACGTCGTTAAAGAAATTGGCGGCACGAGAGGCTCAGAAATATAACCACACTGGAATTTCAGCAAATAAACATATATTCAAAATGAAGCATTACATCATGCATAAACAAAATATAATTGAAGTCATGCTCGACTCAAACATAAACAAGAAGCCCAAAGAAGCAAAAGCTTTCAAAAGGAGGCGGGACGTTCCCGTCAATAATGTCCATACAATCCCGGAAGTTCCGGAAGTCCGTAGTAAATCAATAAACAAAAGTCCAATGGAGAAAGCAATAAAAAATCAAAAAGAGAAGGAGGGAGGAGAACGTGTGGCTAGTCGTTGGTGCACGTTTCAAAAGGCTTTCTTCAGCTCCAAAAGAAACAAAGCAACCTCAGCTTTTAAATCCATTTGGTAGTAAGCCGGTTGTCAATTAGACCTTCAGGGCTGTGAAATAATTAAGGCATTACATTGTCACAATCATATATACATAAATAATTAAGCCATGTGGACAGACCGGAATTAAAGGAAAACAAGCTTACCAGATGCGTCTTGGTGAAACTCAATAGTGCATTGTCTAAGAAGTCAGCGGTAAAGGTAAGCAGGAAGAGAAGTTTTTATACGGTGACCAATCAGCTCAAAGAAGTCCTTAAAGGGACATGAGGTAGGAAACATATATAGGACACCAGGAACATGGAATAATAGCTAAGTCACACAAAGCATGATAGATCGAACTCATTATTCAAACCCTTAGGGATAAGAGTTTGGAAAGCATAAATTAAGCGGGACTCTTGCTGAAGTAATATTTTTAGCAATTGGACCCTATGGCATTGAAATCCCTCCCCTCTCCAAACCCCGCCCTCCTCAGGCTGCACCCCCAAAATATCCAGGTATTTCCCAACCCAGAGCTGAAAACCCTAGTCTGGGGCCATATGATGCCATAGGATATCGAGGGAAATGGCACTGGGGACCACCAAACTTTCTAAACCCAAACTTTGTAAACCTAGAGTGTGAGATCTGATAAGATCTGGCTAGCCTTGGCTATCCATGTCAGGGTGGCATGAGTCTACCTGAATGTTAAGAACATCAGATATGGCTCTCTGTTCTGTAAATTTGCCAAGTGGTGGCATGTGACTGAACATTTTCAGGGGGTGGCACTATGGTTGCCAGACCCATGTTGGGAAATAACGAGATTTTTGGGGCAGAGCCTGAGGAGGGCGGGGTTTGGGGAGGAGAGGGATTTCAATGCCATAGAGTCCAATTGCCAAAGCGGACATTTTCTCCAGGTGAACTGATCTCTGTTGGCTAGAGATCAGTTGTAACAGCAGGATATCCTCAGCTGGTACCTGGAGGTTGGACAACCCTAGGTGGCACTGAAATTTTTGGAATGCTTTTCCCCAAGAGGCAAGATTATACCACTTTTCCTAATGTTTAGTAAACTGATGGAAACCATTTTCAACATGGATTTGGCGAAAATGAAGAAGATAATCTTTGTTGTACATCTAACGAATGGATCCGCCTTGATGGTATTTTGTAAACACATTTTACGTATGGTTATGTTACTGCCATGTTTTTTGTAAACCATTGCCGGGTTGAAGGGGCTTCATAGAATAGAATCATAGAGTTGGAAGGGACCACCAGGCTCATCCAACCCCCAGCCTGATCACTGTGATAGAATCATAGAGTTGGGTCATCTAGTCCAACCCCCCGCACAATGCAGGAAATTCACAACTACCTTCCCCACACACACCCAGTGGCCCCTACTCCATGCCCAGAAGATGGCCAAGATTCCCTTCCTTGCATGATCTGCCTAAGGTCGTAGAATCAGCATTGCTGACAAATGGCCATCTAGCCTCTGCTTAAAAACCTCCAGGGAAGGAGCGCTTACCACCTCCCGAGGAAGCCTGTTCCACTGAGGAACTGCTCTAACTGTTAGAAAGTTCTTCCTAATGTTTAGACGGAAACTCTTTCAATTTAATTTCAACTTGTTGGCTCTGGTCCGACTTTCTGGCACAACAGAAAACAACTCGGCGCCATCCTCTATATGACAACCCTTGAAGTACTTGAAGATGGTTATCATATCCCCTCTCAGTCTTCTCCTCTTCAGGCTAAACATACCCAGCTCCTTCAACCTTTCCTCATAGGACTTGGTCTCCAGACCCCTCCCCATCTTTGTTCCCCTCCTTTGGACACATTCCAGCTTCCTGCTGTTCTAATAAACA
Organism: Euleptes europaea; assembly: GCF_029931775.1. Lineage (NCBI taxonomy): Eukaryota > Metazoa > Chordata > Lepidosauria > Squamata > Sphaerodactylidae > Euleptes > Euleptes europaea. The sequence continues at coordinate 8,149,847 of NC_079319.1, read as the reverse complement.
AACAAACAAATGAGATATCAACTTTTGAAGTGGCTTTTAGAAATCTCTTTTGCAATACACTCCATGTTCAGTTTCTTTTGGATTCCCCACCTGGCCTCTCATGTCTTCAGATTCCACCACGTTATCCTCCTCATCAAAACCTGGGCCTGACATGCTAGCAAATACATTACAATATTTTAAGGAGATGTCAGAAAGAACGACAGATGTGGACCGACACGTCACTAAAAGGATCGTTTCGCCCCCTCTCGCTCTTGCTTTGGTTTCCCATTTTTCACCCAGACTCGACGAACATCATAAGCCCCTAATATCCTTGTTAAATATTTTATTGCCAGACTTCAGCTCCAAACAGAGCAGAGCTTTAGGGCTGCATGGGCGAACGACGGTTTTCGTGAGGTTTCAATTAATTTCGAAGAAGGATATTTAATGAGACGTTTGCTTGCAAAACACCGCTTTGAAAGCACTCTTGCTGATGGGGCTGGGAGTCTGCATTAAAAAAAAAACACTGTTACTGCATTTTGGAAAATAGCATAAAGGAGAAATCTAGTTTATCAGTTGCCAAATTGCTTCTATGGTTTTCTGTCTGAATAGAATCTGGGAGACCTAGGTTCAAAGCCCTACCCTGTCCTGGAAGCTTGCTGGGTGAGTTGGGACCAGTCACATGTCTTCAGCCTAGCCAACTGCACAGGGTTGGTTTTATTTATCGAAAACGTTTTTATGCTGCCTTTCCAGCCTATCAAAGTCCATGAGGTGGCAAACAGAAAAACATTAAAATCACTTCAGCAATTAAAGACCACATTTAAAAGGGTGTAGTGGTTAAGAGAGCCAGCGTAGTGTAGTGGTTAAGAGCAGTGGGCTCTGATCTGGAGAAGCGGGTTTGATTCCCTACTCCTCTACATGAGCGGCGGAGGCTAATCTGGTGAACTGGATTTGTTTCCCCACTCCTACACATGAAGCCAGCTGGGTGACCTTGGGCTAGTCACACTCTCTCAGCCCCACCTACCTCACAGGGTGTCTGTTATGGGGAAGGGAAGGAAGGTGATTGTAAGCCAGTTTGAGTCTTCTTTAAGTGGTAGAGAAAGTCAGCATATAAAAACCAACTCTTCTTCTCTTCTTCTTCTTCTTCTTCTTCTTCTGAGTGGCAGACTCTAATCTGGGGAACCGGGTTTGATTCCCCTCTTCTTCACATGAGTGGTGGACTGTAATCTGGTGAACTGAGCTGCCTTTCCCACTCTTCCACATGAAGCCTGCTGGGTGACCTTGGGCTAGTCACAGTTCTCTCCAGACTCTCTCAGCTCCACCTACCTTAGAAGGTGTCTGTTGCGGGGAGTGGAAAGGAATGCAATAGTAAACCGATTTGAGACTCTTAACGGTAGAGAGAAGCAGGGTATAAAAACCAACTCTTCTTCTTCTAAAGTAATTCAATAAAAACATAAAAACAACAACATCAGAAACAGGATGGAAGGCCAGTTACCCCATTGAGGGAGACAGACAAAGCTCCTTGGGGAGGTTGCTCCAAAATTATGGGCCATGACCAAGAAAGCCCTTTCTCTAGTCTCAGATGGCAGAGGCACCCGAAGCAGGACCACTGAAAATGACCTCAGGCTATGTGTAGGTTTGTATGGGAGAAGGCAGTCCTTAAGGTTGGTCCCAGGTTGTACAGGGCTTTAAAGGTCTATACCAGCTTCAAGAAGAAGAAGAAGAAGAAGAAGAAGAAGAAGAAGAAGAAGAAGAAGAAGAAGAAGAAGAAGAAGAAGAAGAAGAAGAAGAAGAAGAAGAAGAAGAAGAAGAAGAAGAGTTGGTTTTTACATGCCGACTTTCTCTACCACTTAAGGGAGAAACAAACTGGCTCACAATAACCATCCTTTCCTCTCCCCAAAACAGACACCCTGTGAAGTAGGTGGGGCTGAGAGAGCTCTGAGCTGTGACTAGCCCAAGGTCACCCAGCTGGCTTCGTGTGTAGGAGTGGGGAAACCAATCCAGTTCACCAGATTAGCCTCTGCCACTCATGTGGAGGAGTGGGAAATCAAACCCGCTACTCCAGATCAGAGTCCACCGCTCCAAACCACCCCTCTTAACCACTACACCATGCTGGCTCTCTGAATTGTGAGGATACAATGGAGAAGAGGGACCTGGCAGCCCTATCCAATTGCCAAAGCCTGATGATATTTTGCTCTTTCTCCAAGACAAACCCAGAATGCTTGTTTCAAACCATGAACTGACAACTCCACGGACAAATTGGGTTTTTCTCCCACTTCCAGACCTTGCTTCTGGTCTGCTTCGGCAAGGCCGTTTATGAATCTGTACGTAAAGACCCCGGACTGCTGTGGGAGAGGCCGTTACCGCATGGCCGAGTTTTTATGAGGTGTGTGGACGTTGTCTTCTGCCCTCTGGAATGTCCACTGGCGTCCCCCCTGCCAGATCGGTCTTTACAGAGACGTGATAAACGTGACTGCCGGGATGCCGTTAGCATCACCTGCATCTGCAAAAGACCATTTAGGCCAATTAAGTTAAGTGGGCTCTGAAGACAGCTCGGCTTGATTATACCATCAGGCTGTTTGCGAGGGCATATATATATACACACACACACACACACATATATATATATAAAGAGAAACGGAAATTAACGACGGAAACTTAACATTCTGCACGGAGATGAAACAAGATAAACAGAACGTGGTTGGAGGCACTTGGCATTTGCAGCTCTCCTGGATTGTTGATTTCGAGTTCTTCAGCTCTCAGGCGCTGATGATGAAAGTTATGATAATTTCGGTAACGAAGCCAGGCACACAGGTTAGATTCACGGCAGGGAGCTCTTCTCCCCGCCAAAAGCAAGCACCCCCACCCCATTTACGAAGCCAGGCACACAGGTTAGATTCACGGCAGGGAGCTCTTCTCCCCGCCAAAAGCAAGCACCCCCACCCCATTTTACTCTTGGTCCTCCCCATTTCAAACATATTATTAGGCAATCTCGTATGGTATTATATTAATCAATCCGAGCGACAGGTTAAGTTTGGTGTGTGTAGGGTTGCCAACCTCCGGGTGGCACCTGGAGATCTCCTGCTAGTACCTGGAGGTTACACAAAATATGCTACCACTGTGTTCAATAGTATAGCTAAACCTGAAATCAACACAGAATGGCAAAGATACCTAATATCTCTATATTATATCAAATTAAAGAATCTTAACACAAAGTATAACATAACCAGCATGTGAGTCATCAGCTCCATAATACACAGGAGTTCACAATCCCAATAGTCCATACTGTTTCATTTTCATTCCTGGAAAGAATGCAAGGAAAATGAAAAGAAAATGAAACAGTATGGACTATTGGGATTTGCATTTTGCCACCCCCCACCCCAAATCCTCAGTACAGGTAAAAGTTTGAAACCCTGGAGGCAGCTTAAGATAATTAACCATCCAATAAACAAACCCTTCCACTCCATTTGAAAGTTTTAAAAGATCTTTTACCACCCCCACACACTAATTAGCGTTCTCTAATCCATCGGGGCAGTCTCCTTCACAAGTCCCACAGAAATTAGTCTCTGGTTGGGCCCGGTTCTTGCAAACAGGTCTCTTCAGACTTCCGCTAATTTTCTCCCATCACAACGAATGCAAATGAGAACAGCTTCGGTAAAAGTATTCTAACTTACCTTATTCGCAAACCACCACCATAATTTCCTTATTAAACCCGTCCCCCAAGACACTTGCGCATTGCCTGCCTTTTAATTCCTTTTCTCATTAAAGAAGTTTGCAGTGTCCTTGGCTAGCTGGCTAAACGAATGCCCTCTGCTGTTTGCCTTCCACTCTTTTATCAGCTCTGATTGCTCAAAGATTCTAAAATGGATTTTTGCCTCAACCGGGTGTCTTAAACCCTCATCTGCTTCCCTTAGGGTTGCCAGGTCCCTCTCTGCCATCGGCAGGAGGTTTCTGGGGCAGAGCCTGAGGAGGGCAGGGTTTGGGAGGGACTTCAATGCCATCGAGTCCAGTGGCCAAAGCAGCCATTTTCTCCAGGTGACCTGATCTCTACCAGATGAAGATCAGTTGTAATAGCGGGAGATCTCCAGCTAGTACCTGGAAGTTGGCAACCCTAGCATCCCTATTTACGTTGACCCATAACCCGCAGCGGAATTAAAAGAGCAATTTGAGTGATGGCTTGGAGGGATAAGAAGACACATACTGAAGACTGACTGAAGTCTGGAATTCCTTTCTCCCTAATGACTTAAATGTTTTATCGAGTGTGTCTGCTAGACTTTAAAATCCGCTGTACTACTGGGAGATTCTGGTATCTTGCATAGTGCTATTTAGAAATCACAGGGGACAAAAGGCTGAATTGTAATTGCACGACTATAGAAAGGCCGATGGCATTTCAGGCATAGGAGAGGGTAGAAAGGGGAAACTACATTCTTTATTCCAGATCTTTCCATCCTGATTCAGAGCCCCTTCCAACTCTTGCTTTCTCCTCGCACAACAGTGAGGTAGCCACATAAGCAATAAGTCCTCTCCAGCCAATTAATATATTAACTGTTCTTAAAGTGAATCTTATTTCCCTTTCAAACAGTCAGACACATTATCCAAATAGCAAATGAAAAGTCAGGTTATCAGCTTTCTCAGAGGCTTAGCGAGGGCAACAGGGTAGGCAGAGCAGCAAAATGGCTAGGGTTGCCAGGTCCCTCTTCACTACCAGTGGAAGGTGTTTGGGTCAGAGCCAGAGGAGGGAGGGATTTAGGGAGGGGAGTGACTTTGACACCATAGAGTCCAATTGCCAAAGCAGCCATTTTCTCCAGGAGAACTGATCTCTATCAGCTGGAGATCAGTTGTAATAGCAGGAGAGCTCCTTGGTGGTCTCCCACCCAAGTACTAACCGGGGCTGACCCTGCTTAGCTTCTGAGATCTGATACGTTTGGGCTAGTCTGGGCCATCCAGATCAGGGCAGAGTGGAACAGAGGCGGTTTTCCATTGCCTGCCTCTGAGGAGCAACCTTGGTCTTCCTTGGTGGTCTCCCATCCAAGTAACTGGGGCTGACCCTGGGGCTGACCCTGCTTAGCTTCTGAGATCAGATGATATTGGGCTAGTCTGGGCCACCCAGGTAAGGGCAGAGTGGGACAGAGGCGGTTTTCCATCGCCTGCCTCTGAGGAGCAACCTTGGTCTTCCTTGATGGTCTCCCATCCAAGTACTAACTGGGGCTGACCCTGCTTAGCTTCTGAGATCAGATGATATTGGGCTAGTCTGGGCCACCCAGGTCAGGGCAGAGTGGGACAGAGGCGGTTTTCCATCACCTGCCTCTGAGGAGCAATCCTGGTCTTCCTTGGTGGTCTCCCATCCAAGTACTAACCAGGGTTGGCCCTGCTTAGCTTCTGAGATCTGACGAGATTGGGCTAGCCTGGGTCATCCAGGTCAGGGCTTCAACCACTTTACCTAGAGGGATTTCTCAGAAAAAGAAGTCTGTATTCAGGTCCTGTGTGTGCATATTGGCAAAGAATAGGGCGCCTGCCACAGCCATAGACATTTTTTTTAACCTGCCCCACTTCCTCCCCCCTGCCCACCACCACTTGATCTATTTCCATCACACTTGACTCTCCAAGCATGACAGAAATGACATTGCGTGACGGAGATGGACCAACTGGCTATTACAAGCAGACAGCGGTAATATGCATATCCCTTAATATGAATGTATGGAAAATAGCACTCTACATTTTGATATTTCATTTAAAAGTCAAGTAAACGGCAAGGCTTGTTTAACGTGGCGTGTCAGCCAGGAATTTGTCAAGCGAAACTGCCCTGATTGATGCATCTCCATAGGAGGGAAAGCTTCACCTGTGATATTGCTGAAGCTGTTAAAGGTAAAGCAGCCCAATTGTATGATCGGAGGAGGAGGTGAAGAAGAAGAGATGGCCTGGTTTTCTCAACCTTTTTAAAGAGACTCAAACCAGCTTACAATTGCCTTCCCTTCCTCTCCCCACAACAGACACCTTGTGAGGTAAGTGGGGCTGAGAGAGTTCTGAGAGAACTGTGACTAGCCCAAGGTCACCTAGCAGGCTTCCTGTGGAGGAGTGGGGAAACCAACCTGGTCCATCAGATTCAACATGAGATGAATTGAGTCTATAAAGGAAGCCACGACCCTCAGTTTTGGCCCTCAGTTTGCAAGACCTGAGCAAGGCTATTTTCTATAGATGTGGAACCCATTGCCCTTTAATGATAGACAGGATGGTGGGGGGGCAGGAAATCCATGTGCCCAGAGAAGTGTTTAGCTGAAAGTGGGAATGGCAGGGGAGAGGAAAGAAGGCCCCTGGATTGCACACCGGCCATGAACCGGCCACATTGCATCGTGAGAGACAGGAGGGCTCCTAGCTTGCGCGCCAGCTGTCAGGCTGTTATCTCGGTTTAGATGTTTCCTTTCGTTTCTCTGCTGAACCGTCCAGACTTCAAGGACGGCTACATATACCAAAGCCTGGGAACGCCACTCCTGGGAAATAATGCTCTGTTTATGCTTTGTAATCTCCCGCCGTTTCTCTGCCTTATATTTCCAAATAACGGGCAAGACAAACCATAGCTGTCATAATATTGTCGAAGGCTTTCACGGTCAGAGTTCATTGGTTCTTGTAGGTTATCCGGGCTGTGTAACCGTGGTCTTGGAATTTTCTTTCCTGACGTTTCGCCAGCAACTGTGGCAGGCATCTTCAGAGTAGTAACTGTCCTTCAGTAGTAACTGTCCTTCAGTAACTGTCCTACTCTGAAGATGCCTGCCACAGTTGCTGGCGAAACGTCAGGAAAGAAAATTCCAAGACCACGGTTACACAGCCCGGATAACCTACAAGAACCATAGCTGTCATCTTGCCTTCAATGCACTGTATTGCCTATTTGGCCGGTAAAGCCATCTGCTTGGAATCTGATTGTCTCTGTGGTGATTTCTGGTTCGATGGGTCAAGAGCTTACACCAGCCCCGATCCAGCCAGTGTGCATGGCGGGGGGGGGGGGGAGGAAAGAAGGCCCCTGGATTGTGCGCCAGCCATGATCCGGCCACAGTGCATCGAGAGAGAGGAGGGAGATAAGAGCAGGCTGGCCGCCACTCTTCAGAAGAGTGATGGGAGGGAGTTTTGCCTTGGGTTTTCCGCTCTCAGGATGCACATTTTCCCATCCGAATTCTCAAAAATCCCCCCTCCCCGCTGGGGCAGAGGGGCCAACAGCCCCTTCCCTTGAACATCCCCCCCACGGATCCAGCTGCCCTAGACCGAGCTGCCACCACCACCACCCCCAGCGCGCGAGAAGCACATGGCGTGGCCCCGCCGGTCTCCCCCTGGAGCCGTCCGTCCGACGTCCTCCTGGGCTTAGAGGTGTGGGCCCAGCTCCAAGGCCCATCCCGGGCAAGGGGCGGGGAAGGCGTGCGGGGACGGAGGGAGAGAAGTGCCAGGATTCTAGGCAGGCAGGCAAGCAGCAAAAGGGGCGGTATTCTTGTCCGAGCGCGAAACTCCCCCAGCCAATCACCGTTGTTGGGGGAGGAGAAAGGACACGTCCTGGGGAGCGAAGCAAACATTTTTTCATGGGCATCCGAGCAACAAAACACACGTCCACAGGAAAGATCGTCTCAAAAGTGGTTTGGATTGCCTCTCTTTTAATGCGGCTTATTTTGCTCAGTGGGGGAAAATACAGATCTCCAGTGAATAACCAAAATTTGACTCCGATGCAAATCAGCGTCGAAACAGCAGCAAATATCCGTGAAGAATACCCCCATGAGTCGGAAGAGACTAGACAGCACTTAACACACAACAAGCCTACCTGTGGTTAATATTGTTGTAATACAGTAACATCTACTGTTAGAGTCTCCACCATCCTTACTAGTAACTGCTCCATTGCTAGACTTTTGCCAGTTGATAAAGCATTTCCATGTAATTGTGTTGACTGGAAATGATCTCCTAAGCTAAGCATCTCATTTAGGCTGCCAGTGGAAAGGAACACATCATATCAGTCCGGCTATGTGCTCTGTTTTTTTTTCCCTTCCAAACCCAATACAACACTTCAGCCCTTCTGCAAAATGAATTTCCTTCTCCAGAAGTCATTTGGAAGTTGTGATTCAGATGGAGATATGCCATTAGCAACATTTGGGAAAGGGGCATTTTCTTTAAACCCGACATTAAGATGATGAAATGCAAGTTTTCAAAAGCAGGTGCAGAGGAGAGCGACAAGGATGATCAGGGGCCTGGAGACTAAGCCCTACGAGGAAAGGCTGACAGGGTTGGGAATGTTCAGTCTGGAGAAGAGGAGGTTGAGAGGGGACATGAAAGCTTCCTGCATTCCTCCCCATTCCTGAAACATCTTCTGATTTGTAGAGAGACCATTGCTGTAGTTGTGAAGAAGCTCTGGGGATGGGAGTGAGGAGGGATATGAGGAAGAAATGGCCTCTTTCTTTCAGTGGAGCTGTAGCTGTGGCTCAGTAGAACAGCCTCTACTTTGCATGCAGAAAGTCCTGGGTTCAATCCCTGACATCTCCAGTTAAAAGGACCAGGTGGTAGGTGATGTGAAAGACTTATAGCACCTTCAAGTACTTGAAGGGCTGTCATATAAAGGAGGGTGCCGAGTTGTTTTCTGTTGCCCCAGAAGGTTGGACCAGAACCAATGGGTTGAAATTAAATTAAATGAGTTTCTATCTAGACATTAGGAATAATTTTCTAGCAGTTAGAGTGCTTCCTCAATGGAACAGACTTCCTCAGGAGGTGGTAAGCTCTCCTCCCCTGGAGGTTTTTAAGCAGAGGCTAGATGGCCATCTGCCAGCAATGCTTATTCTATTACCTTAGACAGCTCATGAGAGGGAGGTCATCTTGGCCATCTTCTGGGTGTGGAGTAGGGGTCACTGCAGGTGTGGGGGAGAGGTAGTGGTGAATTTCCTGCATTGTGCAGGGGGTTGGACTAGATGACCCTGGTGGTCCCTTCCAACTTTAGGATTCTAGGATTCTGTTCTATGATTCTATGCTGGAGAGCTCTTGTCAGTCTGAGTAGACAATACTGACCTTGATAGACCAATGGTGTGATTCAGTATAAAGCTGTTTCATATATTTGTGTCTGTGCATATGAGCTGTGTTGACAGAATGGGGAAGAGAACAAATTTCACCTCTTTGTCCTTCTTCATTCCTGCCCTCAAACCATTGGTCTATCAAGGTCACTATTGTCTACTTAGACTGGCAGAAGCTCTCCAGGGTCTCAGGTGGAAGTCTTTCCCATCACCTATTGCCTGGTCCTTTTTAACTGGAGTTACCGGAGATCGAACCTGGGACCCTCTGCATGCAAAGCAGATACTCTAAAGAGGCTTCATGTATGAGTTGGGCATCTTGTTCTTCCTCCCTCCCCCTTCTGTTGGGAGCAGAGACAGGGACCAGGCCCTTTTCCTGGGCTGTTTTTTTTTTTTTAATCCAAAGCCGGGAGGGGCTGTGGCTCAGTGGTAGAACATCTGCTTGATATGTAGCGGGTCCCAGGTTCAATCCTTGGCATCTCCAGTTAAAGGGACTAGGCATGTAGGTGATGTGAAAGACATCTGCCTGAGGCCCTGGAGAACCGCTGCCAGTCTGAGTAGACAATACTGACTTTGATGGACCTAGGGTCTGATTCAGTATAAGGCAGCTTCATGTGTTCCTGATTTCTAGGATTATCATGCAATATCACAGAGTTGTGTTGGGGTCCTTTCTCATATTTTGATTATTTCAATGCAGAAATGTTCTGTTGTGCTATTTTTAACAAACTAATTGCTGCAGCCATTGCATTTCTATCTCATTTCATAATTGACTTAATGTCATGCTCTTTTCCATTCATTAGATTTCTACTGTCTTTGGTAAACATTATTATAGAGAGGAAACCTTGATGCAGTGAGAGATAAAAGAGTGGCATTTTCAGTGAGAAAACAGCAGGGGAGGAAACCCTTCCCCCTGTCCCTGTAGTAGGTCCTTCTTCACCACCAGTGGGAGGTTTTTGGGGTGGAGCCTGAGGAGGTTGGAGCCACACTTTGAATCCTTACCCTGAGTGGGAGGAGGTTTGCTTGGTACCCTTTCAGGGACAATTGAAAGTTACCTACATTATATCTATGGAATATGTATAAGTTTATACAGGAGATTGATTGAAGGACTGAGGAAGAATTGCCTTATAAGCTAAGAATTTGAAACAGCCGTATCCTCCACAAATTGATGATCTCTGGCTTATCACCTGATATTTGTCTTCAATAAGAAGATTTTGTACTCACAATTGAGACAATTATGTCAAACAACTTCTGTATATATGTATATATGGAATTTTGTGGGTTTTGATGTACATTTTGTCTTGTATTGTCTTGAACTATATGTGGTAGCTTATAAAGAATTTTGCACTTTGTTGAAATTGGCTTCGCTCCTGTACTGATTTCCAAATCCCTTGATACTTGTACAGTGGTGTCTACTTTGTTCTCTCAACCTCCAGGTACTAGCTGGAGATCTCCTGCTATTACAACTGGTCTCCAGCCGATAGAGATCTGTTCCCCTGGAGAAAATGGCCGCTTTAGCAATTGAACTCTGTGGCATTGAAGTCCCTCCCCTCTCCAAACCCCACCCTCCTCACAGCTCTGCCCCAAAAACTTCCCACCAGTGGCAAGAGGGACCTGACAACTCTAGGTTGGGGGGAAATAATAAGGGATGCTCAAATACTTGCCAGTTCAGTTCACTTGTTATGCACCAGTGGTGACCAGGCAGACAATGAATGAATCAGCTGTTCAACTGTTCTCAACTGGGTGAGATCAGCTGGGAGTTGACTTCTGATCTCTGGCTGGAGAAATTTTGCTCCGTACCTAGCAAAGGTTCTTTTGCGAAGGGAGGGGGGGAGCAGGATCCAAATCCCAGCTGTTGAGCTGGAAAACAGATTCCCTCCGTCTTGGGTAAGTTGCTGTTTCCCTGGCTTGCTGTGATGCAGCAATTTGGGGGAGGGGGGCTGATCATAACTCCATAAGACTGCCAATCTCGGGGGGGGGGGTGACTTAGAGATCTCTCACTATTACAAGTGATCTCCAGGTGACAGAGATCAATTTATCTGGAAGGATTGGCTGCTTTGGAAGATGGACTTTATGGCATGTCCCTCCCCTCCCCAAACCCTCCCCTCCGCAGGCTCCACACACCCCCCCCCCCAAATATCCAGGGAGTTTTCAACCTGGAGCTGGAAACCATAGAACTCCAGCTGGTTTCCCTTCTGTTGTTTTCACCCCAAGCTGTCGGGTGCAGAGAAAAGGAGAGAAACAAGCTGTTCCTCCTGTCCTTTTTGTGATGGGGAGCTCACAAGTATAGCTTCTATCCTCACCCACCTTGGAGAGGGGAAGAGAAAGAAGACATTTCTATCCATTTTGCAATGCAGAGATCAGTATCCCTTCTGTCCCTGCCCAGTTTGGAGAGAAGAGAAAGTGACTCTTTCTCCTCTCTCTTTTGCAGAGATTTTGTAGCGATTTTACTGTGATGGTGGGGTCAGACTGGACTACTAGTTGATCAGGAAAGTCTAGAGTTACCAACAAGCAAGGGGCTTTCAAGGCCAGTGAGAAGCAGAGTGGGTTGGCCATTGCCTTCCTCTGAAGAGCCTTTTTTGGTGGTCTCCCTTCCAAGCACTGACTCTGCTTAGCTTCTCTGTGTATGCAAAGTGCTGTCAAGTCGCAACTGACTTATGGCAACCCCAGCAAGGGGCTTTCAAGGCCAGTGAGAAGCAGAGGCGGTTGGCCATTGCCTTTCTCTGAAGAGCCTTCCTTGGTGGTCTCCCTTCCAAGTACCAACTCTGCTTAGCTTCTCTGTGTGTGCAAAGTGCTGTCAAGTTGCAGCTGACTTATGGCAACCCCAGCAAAGGGCTTTCAAGCCTAGTAAGAAGCAGAGGTGGTTGGCTATTGCCTTCCTCTGCAGAGCCTTCCTCGGTGGTCTCCCTTCCAAGTACTGGCTCGGCTTAGCTTCTCTCTGTATGTAAAGGGACATCAAGTTGCAGCCGACATATGGTGACCCCAGCAAGGGGCTTTCAAGGCCAGTGAGAAGCAGAGGTGATTGGCCATTGCCTTCCTCTGCAATGCCTTCCTTGGTGGTTTCCCTTCCAAGTACTGACCCTGCTTTCTTCTGAGATCTGACATGATTGGGCTATACCAGGCTGCCTTCTCTCCCAAGAAATTGAATAGACATTGAAATTTGGCACAAGCAAGCAAAGCCGATATGTGCCAGAAGGACTAAAAGTATGGTCGAAAAGGCAAGTTCACAAACTATAATTTCACAGCTGACATTTTGAATGGGAGCAATTTGGAGCTGGGGGTTCTGTCGTCTTTCTTCGTCATTAGAATTGCTAATTACTAGGTTTTGTTCTCGATTTAAATGGATAGGGGAAATAATATAGCAGCTTCCCACAAAATGAAGGTTGGTTAGTGTCTGCTTTTCCTCATATGTAATCAATTAGTAATCATTATGTTGGAGGCTTGGGAACTGGGCAATGAAACACTAGGGGAATGAGGGGAGGAATGAATTTAATTTCTCGGTTTGAATGAGTGACTGCTGGAAATGGGATACGCTTCAGGAAATCTCCTGCTGAAAGGAATGACCATTAGCCCAAAAGATTGCTATCCTCCCTCTGTCAAACAAAGGTACCAAAACAAACAAACAAAGCTCTAAACCAGGCAAGCCTTCAATATTTCCACCCTATTTCTGATGGGTTACTCAACCAGATAATTGCTATTAAAATTAAGTAACACACTTGGTTCACAATTAGTTACACATTGTGACAGCTAATAGAAGTCCAGTAGTCAATGAGGGGTTTTGAAAATTTTAATAGATCCAGAAAACTTAGCACAAAACTGGGTGGAGGAGAAGTTGAGGGGGGATACAATTGCTCTTTTAAAATATTTGATGGGCTGTCATTTAGAGCAGTGTAGGGATTTTTTTTCAGTTGGCAGTGGGGTATAGAAGTCACAGTAATTAGTTTAAATCACAGGTGTAAAGATACCAGCAGGCTATTAGGAAAATCTTTTTTAACAATCAGGAGTCAGGACAGTTCAGCGGCAGAACTGACCAGAGGTCGCTTTAAGTCATCCTGGTGCAGGGGGTTGGGCTGGATGGTCTTTAGGCCCCCTCCAGCTTTTTAATTCTAGACTCTGTGATTCTATTGTATGAGTATGGTATGGTAGTCTCCAATTAAAAAGGTCAAGGAACAGGTGATGTGAAAGACCCCCGCCTGAGACCCTGGAGAGCAGCTGCCAGTCTGAATAGACAATACTGACCTTGATGGTCCGATGGTCTGATTCAATACAAAGCAGCTTCATGTGTCTGTTTTACACCATAGGTAGAAGGAGAAGAGTTGGTTTTTATACCCCAATTTTCTCTACTTTTTAAGGAGTCTCAAACTGGCTTACAATCACTTTCCTATCCCCACAACAAGCACTTTCTGAGGTTGGTGGGGCTGACAGAATTTGGAGAGAACTCTGACTAGCCCAAGGTCACTGAGCAGGCTTCATGTGGAGGAGTGGGGAAACCAACCCGGTTAGAACATAAGAAAAGCCATGCTGAATCAGACCAAGGCTCATCAAGACCAGCAGTCTTTCACAAAGTGGCCAAGCAGGTCCAGATTAGTCTGCTGCTCATGTAGAGGAATGGGGAATCAAACACACTTCTCTAGATTAGAGTCCGCCACTCTTAACCGCTACACCATGCTGTTAGTGGTGTGAGCAAATGGGTTGCCAATCTCCCAGACTGGTCATGGCAACCCCAACAGATGCGTGCCTCCACCTTTCCTGACATAAAGGCAAGCCTGAGCCGCCATGGAAAGGGCTCCTATTCATCCCGCGAAACCGGCAGTCGAGGAACCGTGGCCAGGTCAGCCCCTCCAGCTAACCAGAGGGAATCCATTTTCCTGTGCGCCCGTTCCAGCAGAAGCCATCTCGCAGGGAGCTGTCAAGCACGTAGTCTTCACCAACACCCCCCCGCTCTCCCCGCCACATCTGCACGATTAATAGCCCATCAGAGAACATTGAGATACCAACGAAGAATCGCTCCTCTGGCTATGCAAAGTGATGCGCCCCGGATCCATCCATACGCGTCTTTGTTCCAGCTCATTAATCCCATCTCCGGACGACTCCCGGCCCTCCCAGAATTGCACAAATCAATAGGAATAGTATAGTTGTTTCAACTGCCCTATTGCCTCACCCTGGCAGCTGACCATTAATCTTTTTTGTCACCTTTTGTTTCACACAGGAACTACGAAGGGGTAATCCAATCACCCCGCCCCCAGGAAAAAGGTATAACTAGGGTCCTCTGTAATCCATACGCTACCGTAGGTCTTCCCCTTTCATACTTGCGGTCACTCTGTCGGAGTAGGCAGCCATGCTCAAACACGCAGGGGACACCCCCCCTCGTCCCCTATTTATTCCTTTTAGCCCACGGAACCCAGGACAACACCGTTTCAGGACAGGTGCAATATTACCCCATCTTCAAAGAGCCTACCACATTGGCAACTGTCTCTATACTCCCCTCTTTGTTTCTTAGGCTCTCTGTGTTGTTGTGTACATGATATTGGAGTGTTTGTGCACATACTATTAATAAGTAAATTTTTGAAACTAAATCCATTGACTCCGCTTTATTCTTTGAATCACGGTTTGGGCTCCCGTAGACATAGGTTAGATCCTGAGGTTATGCCCATTGCCGGTTATTGACTCGCTATTCCCCAAATAAATATCATAACCAAGCATTTTGGCTAACAGTGGGTTAGGTAAGCAGGAGGTACATGACCCTGGCTCATTGTCTTAGAAATGAGTCATACAGATGTGCATAAATGGGGCATGATTTTAAATATTAAAAAGAAAAGAACTGCCAAAAAATTCACCTAAAGTGAAATCTAAAACACATTTGGGAGTTCCTCCTCAGGTGGAACATCAGAGAAATTTCAAGACATGTTCTGATAGAGCTGGCAACATTTCTTGGAGTTGTACCTCTATGCTCCTTGTATGTCCAGGTTGGCTTCCGATTTCAACTAGAGGTAATCTGAATATTCCTCCTTGGGATAATCATTTGAGGGATTTCAAGACAAGCCAAGAGAGTTTTGACAAGACTAGAAGTGAGCTACAGAAATCCCCTTTAAAATGTGTTAAAGACCCTACAGTTCAATGCCAATGAAGGCTTTTTTTTTGTGATGGTACTCACTGGTTAACTGAAGGACTGTCTTTTCCCTTATGTTCCTGCTCAGGAATTAAGATCACAGAAAGAAGAAGAAGACTTGGTTTTTATATGTTGACTTTCTCTACCACTTAAGGAAGAATCAAACCGGCTTACAATCACCTTCCCTTCCTCTGCCCACAACAGACACCCTGTGACGTAGGTGAGGCTGAGAGAGTGTGACTAGCCCAAGGTCACCCAGCTGGCTTCATGTGTAGGAGTGGGGAAACCGACCCAGTTCACCAGATTAGCCTCTGCCACTCATGTGGAGGAGTGGGGAATCAAACCTGGTTCTCCAGATCAGAGTCCACTGCTCCAAACCACCACTCTTAACCACAACACTGGCTCTGAGGAGAGGCCCTCCTGACTGTCCCATAAACTAAAGAAGCTCATTTGGTGGGTACACAAGAGAGGGCCTTTTCAGTGGTAGCCCCACAATTGTGGAAGAACGTCCCCAGGGAGGTGTACCTGGCCTCATCACTATCACTGTTTAGGAGGCAGTGGAAGATGGTTTTGTTTATGACTGCATTTGTGGCAAAAACTAAGGCATTTTTATTCCTGTATTTTATGCTCAAGGCAATAGCTATTTGAGCAGTACTATGCAGACAGACAGACAGACTGACTGATGGATGGACGAACAGACAGACAGATTGCATTTGGTTATGTTACTAGCAGTCCTCAGTTGGTTGTGATGTTGAATTTTGTTTTTATGTTTTTAATGTATTTTTAATGTATTTTATTTTACATAGACTCATAGAGTTGGAAGGGGCCATCTAGTCCAACTCCCAGCTTAATGCAGGATCAGCCTAGAGCATCCCTGACAAGTGCTTGTCCAGCCTCTGCTTAAAGACTGCCAGTGAGGGGGAGCTCACACCTCCCTAGGGAGCCGATTCCACTGTCAAACAACTCTTACTGTAAAAAACCTTTTCCTAATATCCAGCTGGTACCTTTCTGCCCTCAATTTAAACCCATTATTGCAAGCCCTATCCTCTGCTGCCAACAGGAACAGCTCCCTGCCCTCCTCTAACTGACAGTCCTTCAAATAACTTCAAGAGAGCAATCATGTCCCCCCTCAATTTCCTCTTCTCCAGACATGTTTTATCTATGTTGTAAGCTGCCTTGAACTCTGTAAGGTGGCTAATGAAGGTTTGAAATAAATAATAAGTAAATACATAAATGAGTACTGTCATCATCATTTTTGTTAATTAAAAAAAAAACACCTTGATGCCAACAACTGAAATGGTGCCCGCAAGTGCAACAGCCTCCCCGGGTATGATATTTCAACTGGTTTTTAAAAAATGTTTTATTATTTCAGGGTACAGAAAAATAGGGAAAGGGGGAAAGGTAAATCGAACAACATTCATTTCTTTTCACGAGGGCATGGATTTTCTTCATCATCATACTTATCTTATTATTTCTCTTTTCTATTGCTATCATTATTTCCTGCATCAATTCTGTAATACTATTTTTATTAATTCTATTAAAAAAAAAACCTTCTTTTGTCTGTTGCCTAAATTAGCTTGTTTCCCTTTTTTTTTACAAGTCATTCAAGATAAAGCAGTTCCTAAGCATCTTCATCTTCTTCTTCTCTCCCCCCACCCCCTGGTCTTTTAATTTCACTCCAGATTTTCCCACCTGGAGGAACGGCAGCACCACATCTCTTATTTGCTTGGAGGATGACGGCCTCTGGCTTTCAAGCATATCGATGGGGCTCGACGGATGGCTGCACGCAGGCCAAATTAGAAGACCGGGGTAGCCAAACTGGCTCTGTGGAGGGGGGAGGCGAACATCTGCCCTGCTCATCTTGGACTCGCCAAGATGAGCTGGATGCTCTTCCCAAAGCTGCCGAGCCACAAATCGCAAGTCGCTTTCGGCGGGTGGAAGTTCAGCTTTACATGCTTGTCGGGCAATCTGCTCTTGGCTCAGATGAAAGAATATTTTGCAAACAGAGAAAACTGGTTCAGCAACCCAGGACATATTGAGAGCACATCCAGATACTGTTGGAGCATTCTCTTGTTACTCTTGGCAACTGCTTGGCTCCCTCTCAAAAACCTGCAGAGGTTGAGGGGTTCCTGAATCATAAGAACATAAGAAAAGCCCTGCTGGATCGGACCAAGGCTCATCAAGTCCAGCAGTCTGTTCACACAGTGGCCAACAAGGTGCCTCTAGGAAGCCCACAAACACGACAACTGCAGCAGCACCATCCTGCCTGTGTTCCACAGCACCTAATATAATGGGCATGCTCCTCTGATCCTAGAGAGAATAGGTATGCATCATGGCTAGTAGCCATTTTATCTAGTAGGCATGGATAGCCCTTTCCTCCATGAACATGTCCATTCCCCTCTTAAAGCCTTCCAAGTTGGCAGCCATCACCACATCCTGGGGCAGGGAGCTCCACAATTTAACTCTGCCTCCTAGAGAAACCCCAATGCAACTGTAGGCAATTCTGTCTGTCATTTTGACTTCTGATATGCAAGGTTATATGTCTGGGCTTTAGCATAAATCAGTGGTTCCCAACCTTTTTTTGACCAGGGACCACTAGGACTTTTTTGTTCGGTGCAGGGACCCCAAGGTTCAAAATAAAAATTCCGAGAATTTGAAAATAAACTCTAATCATAACTGTTAGTTAAACATTAAACTTAGAATAATATTTGAATATATATTTTTATAATAGAGAACTTTTAATTGAAAATATTAATTTATTATGGGTTTATAACTTTGTTTTGCGGACCTTAATTTAGTTCTCGCGGACTCCTGGGGGTCCACGGACCCCTGGTTGGGAACCAGTGGCATAAATAGACTGAATTTTGCAAGCACAGTTGCATTCCTGGCTGCCCCCTGCCCTGAAATCCCCCTCCATAAAGAGTTGTTGAAGTATGTAATGGGAGGAAAGTGTCACAATTCTATTGTGTTGCATATGTTGCTTTGTTTGCTTCTTGCAGGGAACCAAAATGATTGGCTTTGGTTTGCTACTGAAAATGTCTTCTTTCCCAATCTGGAGGGTGATACAAACATGTGAAAGGTAACCTCTCCTTGCTTCATTTATGGAGGGGCCATGACTCAGTGGTAGAGCATCTGCATGGCATACAGAAGGCTGCAGGTTCAATCACCAGCATCTCCAGTTAAAGGATCTGGCAGTTGGTAATGTGAAAGACCTCTGCCTGAGACCCTGGAGAGCCACTGCCGGTCTGAGTAAACATTACTGACTTTGATGGATGCAGGGTCTGATTCAGTATAAGGCAGCTCCATGTGGTTATGTGTAGGGCTGTTGAAAAAAGAATTCGGGAAAGTTTGGCTTCGGCAAAATTCAGCCCATTTAAATTCGGGACGTGCCGAAGTCCGAACTCCCCCGCTTCGGATCCGCGAACTTCGGCGCAAGATCCGGAGTTCAGGAGAAAATTCAGCCCCCCCGCGGGCCTTCACGGGGCTTCCATGAAGGCGCGCGGGGGGGCCTTTAAACAGATCTGCGCCTTCCAGCTGGATCCAGCTGCCCAAATGTAGGCTATGAATAGATTCTGGCGAGCTCAGTGAGCCCATACAGCTGGGGGCTCAGGCGCTGCAAGCCCCTAAGAAAATTTTGAAATGTGACCAATTACAGGGACATTTTGAAGCCATATGAAATGGGCATTAGAGCATATTCTAAGGGCAATATTAAGTACTTCAACCCATTGGCTTATGATTCTATCACTAAAATAGCTTTACTTTAATAACAAACACTTTAAAAAACTCCATCGATTTTGTTGAAAAATTCACTCATTAAAAAAAAAGTTGCTTCAGGGCCCTCTGGGATCAGGGGCCTTGAAGCTTAAGCTTCGTTAGTTTCATGGTAGATCCGCCACTGCCCTTACACTTCAGGATCTTGTCTAGCTCCTTCATGGCATTGTCTAAACTGTGCAAGCCTTCGACGTTGGTAGACCAGGAACCCCTCACCTCTAACTCCCAAGCGGCACTGAACTGCAAGCACATGACATGAAATCACATGACAGAAAAATGGGAGGGCAGAAGGACGATTTTACTGGTCTCCAGGCCGGGGCAGTGAGCAGCAGCCCAGGAGAGCTGAGAACAGGAAACCAAAGCCAAGGATGAAGAGGTGTTCCATGGCAAGTAAAAAACCAACGGTCGCAGTCATGGAGGTATCTTTTCCAATGCCATGGAGGTATCTTTTTTCCAATGCCATGGAGGTATCTTTTTCCAATGTTACCTCACCAGCATGTTGTAAGAGCGATGGATAGGGTTGCCAGGTCCCACTTCGCAACCAGTGGGAAGTTTTTGGGGTGGAGCCTGAGGAAGGTGGGTTTAGGGAGGGAGGGACTTCAATGCCATAGAGGCCAATTGCCAAAGCGGCCATTTTCTCCAGGTGACCTGAACGCTATTGGCTGGAGATCAGTTGAATTAGCAGGAGATCTCCCGCTACTACCTGGAGGTTGGCAACCCTAGTGGTGGATTCTAATCTGGAGAACCGGGTTTGATTCCCCCCTCTTCCACGTGAGCAGCGGACTCTAACCTGGTGAACCAGGTTGCTTTCCCCACTCCTCCGCATGAAGCCAGCTGGGTGTCCTTGGGCTAGTCTTGGTTCTCTTAGAGCTCTCTCAGCCTCACCTACCTCACAAGGTGTCTGTTGTGGGAAGAGGAAGGGAAGGCGATTGTAAGCCGGTTTGATTCTTCCTAAAGTGGTAGAGAAAACCAACTCTTCTTCTTCTTCTTCTGCTGCTGCAGCTGCTGCTGCTGCTGCTGCTGCTGTTCTCACTTGTAGATGAAATTGAGTGGCAGGGCTACAGAACGGAGCACAGCAGGGTGACAGTTTCCGCCAACAGAGAAAGGCAATTTCATTGATGATGGGGCAGCTTCTAGATGGGGGGGGGGGTCACCTTACATTTTCTAGACTACTCAGGTTGCATGCTAGCTGGTTAAAAATATGTTTAAGGAGAGTTGGAGTAAATTATATTATTGCAAACACCTTGATTTATGGGGGTGGGGGGAATATTTATTGACTTCTAACCTTTACTTTAACCTCATGTTGGGCTATTTTTAACCTTCTCGCTTTGCAAGAGATACGGATCACCACGGATTCCGACTTGTTGGCAGATGATCACTTGCAATCTTCATCAGATGAGAAACATCTCTGCAAAGAGCCGGAGTGAAAGTCGCGGCGGTGTGGCCAGCAATTCATGACGCTGCCATGGGCTAAATTACTTCTGACAATGCATCACAAGCGCAATCTGATTGATTCCAAAAAGCGTAGTCTTTCTTTTTTTAAAAAAATATATATATATGCTTTAGCAAAGTGATGACAGTGAGTTGAAGAGGACAGGGAAAGGTCTTAGAATTAACAGGAGAGGGACTCAGACATAAACATTTGAAGACAACATACCAACTGGGACAAACACCCTGAAGGAATCCTTTCTTTCCATAAGAACTTGTTGACCTCCAGGTAAGGATATTTTGGATTTATGCACTGTGGTTGTGCTGGAAGGCCCAAATACGGGGTTGGTAGAGTAGGCTTGCCAGACCTCAGCAGCAACCACTGGGAGACTGGGAGGGAGGGGTAAAGAATTGGCAAAACAGTGTCCCATGACACCACGATGTCACTTTTAGCTGCACAACCAGAAATGATGTCACCACATTTCAGGACTGTCTAGAATTCCCCAGGAACTCTATGGTTTTTATCATAGAGTTTCAGGGAAAATCTAGAGTACCTCACAATGTGGTGATATCATTTGTGGTTTCACAGCCAGAAATAATGCTACAGCATCATGGATGGACGTCATTTTGGACCCCCATTGATAGGCAGGGGATCAAGGCATAGGGTTGCCTGCCAAACAGAGTAACTTGGCCACCTTAGTGCAGAGTACTTCCCAGCTCAGATATCCTAAACTCCCTGGCAAGTTGCCTTTTCTCATCCCGGCAAGGGCACAAAACCTTTGAAAGAATTATGCAGTTACGTTTATAACCTAAAACAGGTTATGCTTCACTGGAAAAGACAATCATGCTGGAAAAGTTGAGGGCAGCAGGAAAAGAGGAAGACCCAACAAGAGATGCATTGACTCTATAAAGGAAGCCACGACCCTCAATTTGCAAGATCTGAGCAAGGCTGTTAAGGATAGGATGTTTTGGAGGACACTGATTCATAGGGTCACCATGAGTCGGAGGCAACTTGACGGCACTTCACACACACACACACACACACACACACACAAGCTTTGCTCCTGAAAAACATGAGGAATTTCTAAGAAAAGCCAGAGGAGATCTCCTGCTATTAAAATTTATCTCCAGCAGATAGAGATCAGTTCACCTGGAGAAAATGGCCGTTTTGGCAATTTATGGCATTGAAGTCCCTCCCCACACCCCGCCCTCCTCAGGCTCCACCCCAGAAACCTCCCGCTGGTGGCGAAGAGGGACCTGGCAACCTTAGCAGAGGTAGGCAGTGGCAAACCACCTCTGAATATCTCTCACCTTGAAAACCCTAGGGGCCACCATAAGTCGGCTACTACTGGAGGGCGCTTTCCACCACCATGATTGTACCCTACCACTCCACTCGGCTAATGGTGACACATTCCTCTAAAGCAAAACACCTTCTTTTGACCCAAGAAGGAGAATTTCTTGGCCATCTTCTGGGCATGGAGTAGGAGTCACTGGGGCTGTGTGGGGGAAGTAGTTGTGAATTTCCAGCATTGTGCAGGTGGTTGGACTAGATGAACCTGGTGGTCCCTTCCAACTCTATGATTCTATGATTCTAACTAACTTTAACAGAACGTAGTAGTAGTGCACAACCAAATATGTCTGCCAGGGTTGCCCCGTTCTGGCCTCTGCTAACAATTTCCCTGAAGCTCATGGCATGACCGTTCCGTCTTGCCCCAGGGTCTCCGACGAGACAGACGCGGCGACGTGTCAAAGCGCTCTTAAATAATAAGTAGTGATTGGTATGAAATTACTTTACCCCACATGCCGCCTGCCAATTATGTGTGATTAATCAAGAGCATATGACTGCTGGAAGACACACGGGGCGCCTGCCAAAAAATCCTTTAATTTAGCTACAATATAAACAAACAAAACAAAAGGAGGGGGGAAGGCCAGGACAGGAAATCAACCCACCGGGCTCTTTTCGCATAACAAAAAGCGGTGCTTGCGGAGATCAAGACCTACAACTATTTTTTAAAGCTATCATGCAGGTTATATTGTTAATCGTGCGCTGCCCTAACAATAATCCTAAAACTGTGTGAGGTTAACTGCCGAGGGCCATTTATTTTACACCAATCACCTTCTTTGTGAGTCTTGGAGGCTTGGCTCACACATAGTTGATGCAAATCATCCAGCTGGCTTGGAGAGTATTTATTAGAGGAGATTATTAGATTCTTTTCTTTCTCCTTTTTTTTTAGGATAGAAAAGAAAGCGAGGTTTGATACTTGGCAGGCGAGAAAGGATATTGATGAGAAGGAAGTGTCTGCCTAATGCCAAGCCATTCGTCAAGGTGCTGAATTTTTAATCGGCGGCAGCTGGGAAAAAGGGGAGCGTGAAAACTGGGGGCGGGGGGTTGGAAATAATTATGGGATGTGTTTATGATCAGAGTCACAAAGGAACCGGAGGCCAGCGAAACCACTGATTTGCTCTGATGCAGTCTATGGGAATGGAGTTTCCAGATGGTTTCCTTCCTTTGGTCTAACCTTGAGTCAAATCAGGGATGTCTCAAATTTTGCCGCAAAACTTGTTCAACAGTTGAATTTATACGATGTCATCGCTCCGCTGTACACTGCATCAGTCAGGCAGCACCTAGAGTATTGGGTGCAGTCCTGGAGGCATCACTTCAAAAAGGATGTGGACTGAATGGAGCGGGTGCAGTGGAGAGCGATGAGGATGATCAGAGGCCTGGAGACCGAGCCCTACGAGGAAAGACTGAGGGAGTTGGGAATGTTTAGTCTGGAGAAGAGGAGGTTGAGGGGGGACATGATGGCTCTCTTGAAGTATTTGAAGGTCTGTCACTTAGAGGAGGGCAGGGAGCTGTTCCTGTTGGCAGCAGAGGATAGGACTTGCAATAATGGGTTTAAATTGCAGGCAGAAAGGTACCAGATGGATATTGGGGGGGGGGATTACAGTAAGAGTTGTTCGACAATGGAATCAGATCCCTGGGGAGGAGGTGAGCTCCCCCTCACTGGCAGTCTTTAAGCAGAGGCTAGATAAACACTTGTCAGGGATGCTCTAGGCTGATTCTGCATTGAGCTGGAGGATGGACTAGATGGCCTGTAAGCCCCATCCAACTCTATGATTCTTTGTTCGTCTGTGATGATCAGATGTCAGCCAATCATCTAGATTCAAACACCTACGGAAAAGTTTCCCCCTGATTACTTATTTCAACACCGTGCCTGTGTGAAAAGGCTGCTAATCCAAACAGCCTCCGCCAATGTCATGGAGGACTGCTCAGACAAACGCAGAAGAGTAGTAATTTTTTTTGAAACACAGCATTTATTTGTGACTCATTTCACTGCCTACTTAAGCCATTTCCTGCTGACTGGCTCAGCGGAGCCACAATAAGAAGAAGAGTTGGTTTTTATACCCCGATTTTCTCTACTTTTTTTAAAAAAGGAGACTCAAACCAGTTTACAATTGCCTCCTCTTCCTCTCCCCACAAAAGACACCTTGTGAGGTAGGTGGGGCTGAGAGAGTTCAAAGAGAACTGTGACTGGCCCAAGGTCACCCAGCAAGCTTCATGTGGAGGAGTGGGGAATCAAACCCAGTTCTCCAGATCAGAGTCTGCCACTCATGTGGAGGAGTGGGGAATCAAACCCAGTTCTCCAGATTAGAGTCCACTATTCTTATCCACTACACCACACAAAAGGGAGAGAATAGGACTCAGTCAGCTGTGTGAAAACGAGCATGCACAAAATGCTGATAGTGCTTGAAAGTAATAAGGTGAAGCATAAGAACATAAGAAAGTCCAAGCTGGATCAGACCAAAGTCCATCAAGTCCAGCAGTTTGTTCACACAGTGGCCAACCAGGTACCTCTAGGAAGCCCACAAACAAGACGACTACAGCAGCATGGTTCTGCCTGTTTTCCAAAGCACCTAATATAATAGGCATGCTCCTCTGATCCTGGAGAGAATAGGTATGCATCATGACTACTATACATTTTTACTAGTAATCATGGATAGCCCTCTCCTCCATGAACATGTCCACTCCTCTCTTAAAGCTTTCCAAGTTGGCAGCCATCACCACATCCTGGTGCAGGGAGATCCACAATCTATGTGTTGTGTGAAGAAATATTTCCTTTTATCTGTTTTATCCTTTTATCTGTTTCAGCAACCTGCTGAAAAGCTGTGAATGCATTGATGAACAGTCCACTGAAAATTCGACTCTCTTTTTGTGTCTGACAAACAGAGATGGACAGGTCATATCTAGACCTCTGCTGAGAAAATAACAAAAAATCGTCATCATAGTCTATTAATTCATCCCAAGTCACAACCCCCCATCTGTCCTTCCTTCCATAAAAAAAGGTTTCTTCCCATGTTTAAATCTGGATCATCCCATAGTGTTAATTTAGAGTTTGAAAATGAGTCAAATTGATATTGTCATGACATGATATGCCACAATTTTCTAAACTGCAGGAGGAAAAGGATCTATTTTAGAATGAATAGACCCCTAACACAGTCCATTGAAACATCTAAGGAATTTTGAAAAATGTGAATAAAACTATTATCACTTCTGTAAGTTATAAAAATGATTAATGTAGGTTATTAGTAGGGTTTCCAGACATACACTGGCAAATGCCAGGAGATTTGGGTGCAGTACCAGGGGAGGATCGAGTTTTAAGAGACGTGTTGTCACATTCTCCATGGAGCTCTAGGAATTTCCCCAATCTCTATGGCAAATGAAGATGGGGACAATTCCGAGAATGGCACAGAGGATGTGACGTTACTTCAAGGCGGAGGTTTGGAGAATGTGACATCACTTCTGGGTGATATTCTAGTAATCTAACCCATGGGTTTCATAGAGCTGCAAAAAAAAAAGTGTCCTATAGTAAAAATGTAAATCAAATGGGAAGGCTCCACTTCGGGGGAAATATCTGGAAAATTTCAAGGAAAGCAAAGAGAGATTAGTGAGGGAAAGGGGAGGTTCCACATTTCTCTTTGGTTCATGAGCAGGAAAATACACACTAATCTACTGCAATTTTTGCATCTCATGCATAAACAAACACCGCTGATAGTAATAAAATAAATCAGCAATGATATTTTTTTCTGTCAGTTGCTGTGTAAGCACTAACAACATAATGATTATATTCTTTTTTTTCCCTTTACTGGAACTAATTATTTTGGACATTATATTTATGACTCCCTCTTTGTTTGACAGTAACGATTTCCAAAACTAGGTTGCCCTTATTTAATATGTGTTTCTTTGCATTCTGATGGAATTAAAATATCAATAATAGGGTTTACATTCACATTTTCCCCAGAAAGAATTTGAAGTGAATGTGGAGGGTCTAAGTCAGAGAGGAAATATGTGTAGCAAGATTAGTGAAGTTTTTTAAAAAATCAGCAAGTAGTTGAACATACATCAACAGATGAAGCTGCCTTATAATGAATCAGACCCTTGGTCTATCAAGGACTCAAACTGGCAGCAGCTCTTCAGGGTCTTGGGCCGAGGTCTTTCACATCACCTTCTACCTGGTTCGTTCAACTGGAGATGCCGGAGTTTGAACCTGGCACCTTCTGCATGCCAAGCAGATGCTCTACCACTGAGTCCCAGCCTCTCCCCTTTGCAGTTGGCAGCCACAGTTGTTGCATGCTCTGAATTTACAAGATGAAAAGTCCAGTTCCTATGCAGCTATGAAAGAATATGTGAAGTATTTGTGATCCAATTTAGAAACTCAGGTATTGGCTCTGTGACCGAATTCCAAGTTGAGCTGAGAAGTTATCGAAGGCTTTCACGGTCAAAGTTCATTGGTTCTTGTAGATTATCCGGGCTGTGTAACCGTGGTCTTGGTATTTTCTTTCCTGAAGTTTCGCCAGCAGCTGTGGCAGCTATCTTCAGAGGAGTAACACTGAAGGACAGTGTCTCTCAGTGTCAAGTGTGTAGGAAGAGTAACATATAGTCAGAAAGGGGTTGGGTTGGGCTGAATCATTGTCCTGCAAAAAGTATCAAAGGTAATGTGCTAGTCATTGTCCTGTAAGTATCAAGATAATGTGCTAATGAGGGTGTGGTATGTTAAAATGGAACCATTGTATCCTGAAGTGATCTGTTAATGTGTGAAATCCAAAGCTAATCTGCATGGCTATATTGGACTGTAGTCTTTGTTAGTCTGGAGGTTTTCAGGACAGGAAGCCAAGCCTCCAGACTAACCTCCAGACTAACAAAGACTACAGTCAACAATAGCCATGCAGATTAGCTTTGGATTTCACACATTAACAGATCACTTCAGGATACAATGGTTCCATATTAACATACCACACCCTCATTAGCACATTATCTTGATACTTACAGGACAATGATTAGCACATTACCTTTGATACTTTTTGCAGGACAATGATTCAGCCCAACCCAACCCCTTTCTGACTATATATTACTCTTCCTATACATTTGAAACTGAGAGACACTGTCCTTCAGTGTTACTCCTCTGAAGATGGCTGCCACAGCTGCTGGCGAAACGTCAGGAAAGAAAATACCAAGACCACGGTTACACAGCCCGGATAACCTACAAGAACCAATGAGCTGAGAAGTATTTGCATATCAGTGGGCTAGACTGAGTGATCTGTTGGTGCAAGGATCACAGATCTTTCCTGCCTAACTTTTCCCCTGGAGCACTTTCCAAGGTTGTAAGATGACTCACCTGGAGTCATAGCTTCACAAATTAGGGAACTGCCCCTTCTATATTCTTTCACCAACAGATGAGGCAAGAAGGGAAATTTTATTTCCTTCCCTTTGCAGCTCCCCGCCCCCAAACCACATGCCTATTAATTAGGGTTGCCAGCTCCGGGTAGGGAAATACCTGTAGATTTTTGAGGCAGAGTCTGAGGAGGGTGGGGTTGAGGGGGGGGAGGACTTCAATGCCTAGAGTCCAATTGCCAAAGCAGCCATTTTCTCCAGGAGAACTGATCTCCAGGCGATAATCAATTGTAATAGGAAGAGATCTCCCACAAGCACCTGGAGGTTGGCAACTCTACTATTAATCCATCTGGGCCCTCTAACCCCAAGAATAAACTTTCCTGGGTTCTGAGGGACTGCTGTTTATGGTTTGCTGGGACCAGCCTGCAAGGTGTAGTGGTTAAAAGCAGTGGTTTGGAGGGGTGGATTCTAATTTGGAGAACCGGGTTTGATTCCCCACTCCTTCACATGAGTGGCAGAGGCCAATCTGGTGAACCAGGTTGGTATCCCCACTCCTACACATGAAGCCAACTGGGTGAGCTTGCGCTAGTCACAGTTCTTTTAGAGCTCTCCCAGGCTCGCCTATTTCACAGGGTGTCTGTTGTGGGGAGGAGAAGGCAAGGTGATTGTAAGCTGGTTTGATTCCTCCTTAAGTGTTAGAGAACGCCAGCATGTAAAAACCAACTCTTCTTCTTCTTCTTCTTCTTCTTCTTCTTCTTCTTCTTCTCTCTCAGCCCCCCACCTCACAAGGTGTCTGTTGTGGAGAGAGGAAGGGAAGGTGGTTGTAAGCCACTTTGAGACACCTTAAAAGGTAGAGAAAAGTGAGGTACAAAAACAAACTCCTTTTCTTCTTCTAATATCATTATTGTTATTATTGTTGTTGTTATATAATGATAAAAACCTTGACACTATTATATACATTTCTATAAAAGAACAATCAACCTGGGAACACCAGCAAGAAAAACCGATGGCTTACGATGACATCAACATAGGAAAACAAAACAAATACATAAAAGGGGCCTATTCATAGGACCCTAGATAGACTAAACCCACAGTCAAGCCAAAAGGGTTTTCCAAGCCAGAAGAGGAAAGAAGTCAATCGGCAAAATACCTGAGTAAATGATGAAGTTTTCTCCTGGCACCCAAAACTTTCTCTCCCGCCCCCATAGCAAACACTGAGCAGAAAGATCAATTTGAGCCAGAGGGGGAACCAGAAAGCTATAAGGATGACATCAGGAGCTCGGGGTGTAAATTGTGTTCCCTGGAGATAATCCCATGCTGAAGACCGGCGTGCCGGATTAATTCTCCAGGAATCAATCCAGACTTGTGCAAAATGCTTTGCGCATAAATCCCGTGGAGCATGTTTCTTCCTCAAACCCCTCTGTGATTAAGCAGCACGAACGATGCGCTCGGCAGAGGCAGTTTGGCCAACGTTTTAAAAAATGGCGATTATTGGATCAGTCCGATTAAATTGCCGCTCGGCGGAGCTTAACATCCTGTCAACAAAAAGGCATATCATTGTCTTTAATAATATCGTTTCGGAGCCAGTTAAAAAAACAAAACACAGAATATCGTCGAGCTAGTCTCCCGGTCTTTTAATGGGAGTATTGGGTGGTAATGACAAACTCTTTGACGGCGGTAATTTCACTTGAGGAAACTGAAACCCGCCAACAAAAACAAAGTGAGGAGCTTTGGGGATCAAATTATGGGATAAGTGGCCTGACATAATCGGAGATCTTCAAGTGACTAACATGTTTAATGCATTTGTGTCACCCCAGTGTTTCATTACAATAGCTCCGATCTGCTGAAAACGTAGGTTTCAGACTGATGTCTCCTGAAATTATTTACTTATCTTCGGCTGACGTAAATATAGTGTCTGCAGCTGAAGGCACCGCTTCTGATTCATACCTCTCCCTTCATTTCCTTTTCACAGATTTCTCCTTCCTCTAAGGATAAACTTAGATCATGAATTGTAGACTTTGATTATAAGAACGTAAGAAAAGCTTAGCAGTCTGTTCACACAGGGGCCAACCAGGGGCCTCTAGGAAGCCCACAAACAAGATGACTGCAGCAGCACCATCCTGCCTGTGTTCCACAGCACCTAAGATAATAGTAAGGTTGCCAGGTCCCTCTTCGCAACCGGCAGGATGTTTTTGGGGAGGAGCCTGAGGAGGGCTGGGTTTGGGGAGGGGGAGGACTTCAATGCCATAGGGTCCAATTGCCAAAGTGGCCATTTTCTCCAGGTGAACTGATCTCTATCGGCTGGAGATCTGTTGTAATAGCAGGAGATCTCCAGCTAATACCTGGAGGTTGGCAACCCTGTATAATAAGCATGATCCTCTGATCTTGGAGAGAATAGATATGCATCATGACTAGTATCCATTTTAACTAGAAGCCATTAATACTCCTCTCCTCCATAAACATGTCCCCTTCCCTCTTAAAGCCTTCCAAATTGGCAGCCGTCAACACATCCTGGGGCAGGGAATTCCACAGTTAACAATATGTTGTGTGAAGAAATACTTCCTTCTATCTGTTTTGAATCTCTCCTATGTTGTGCTATAAAATGCTAATCATATTGATGGTGGTCCAAACCCAACTACAGCATAGGTGTAGAACTCAGCACGGTGTAGTGGTTAAGAGCGGTGGTTTGGAGCAGTGCTGTCTGATCTGGAGAACTGGGCTTGATTCCCCACTCCTTCACATGAGCGGCGGAGGCTAATCTGGCGAACTGGATTTGTTTCCCCACTCCTACACATGAAGCCAGCTAGCTGATCTTGGGCGAGTCACACTCTCTCAGCCCCCACCTTCCTCACAGGGTGTCTGTGGTGGGGAGGGGAAGGGAAGGTGATTGTAAGCCGGTTTGAGTCTCCCTTAAGTGGCAGAGAAAGTCAGCATATGAAAACGAACTCTTCTTCTTCTTCCAAGGGCCAGGTATAACATAAATGTCACTTGGGCGTGCTGGGCCATGCCTCGCCAGCCGCTTTTAATCAAGCCACATTTATAACTGGGTAGGATAAAAAAGAAAAAAAAGAAAAATAGATGTTATATAGATGTTATGAACTGTTATAAGGACACTGAAATTATAATCCTCCCATATACTTATGCTCTAAACCACTGGTTCCCAACCCAGGGGTCCATGGACCCCCAGGGGTCCGCGAGAACTACATTAAGGTCCGTGAAACAAAGTTATAAACCCATAATAAATTAATATTTTCAATTAAAAGTTTTCTATTATAAAAATATATTCAAATATTATTCTAAGTTTAATGTTTAACTAACAGTTATGATTAAAGTTTATTTTCAAATTCTCAGAATTTTTATTTTGAACCTTGGGGTCCCTGCACTGAACAAAAATGTCCTAGTGGTCCCTGGTCAAAAAAAGGTTGAGAACCACTGCTCTAAACTATACCATCTGGCAGAAGGATATTTTAAAATTTTAATTTATTAATTAAACGATGATATACCAAGTTCTACATATCTTGCATAAGATAATATCTTCTACTATATTTTCCATCAACAAAAATCATGCATTTGGGAAGTCTTGATTGGGGGTGTAAAGTGCCGTCAAAGAGCAGCTGATTTATGGCAACCCCGTAGGGTTTTCAAGGCAAGAGAGTAACAAAGGGGGTTTGCCATTGCCTGTCTCTGCATAGTGACCCTGGTATTCCTTGGTGGTCTCCCATCTAAGTAGTAACCAGGGTCAACCTTGCTTAGCTTCTGAGATCAGGCCAGTCTGGGCCATCCAGGTCAGGCTACGTCTTGATTAGATCTTTATTAGAACTGCATGAATCAGGTTTCAGGTGCATGAGTCAGGCTTCTCTCTTTATTTGAAGAAATATTTGAGGTTGGACTTTGTACTATATCTAAAGGGTATAATTTAGGGAGGGTGAGTAACAATTCCCCTTCCCTAAATGCTAAACTCCATGTGTAGAGGTGCTAACCAAAATTTCCGTAATCTACAAAGCCATCAGCAAAAAGTGTGAAGGAACATAAAGAGAAATGGGTGAGAGGGAGAGTAGTACCCAATTCAGGTTCCATGCTGTAAAATGAGAAATACATGATGAATCTTTCAGCGTTCCAAGTACTTAACAGGATCGTACAAGAAATATACTCTTTTTAAATTACTGAATGAGGAAAGAGGAAAGGAACCCACCCTCCAGAGTCTCAAGAGCTGGATTAACATGAACACAATGAATGAACAGGAGGAGGAAGTGTGGGGAAATATCTTCCCTGCTGCATGACATCTAGCTGAGCTTCTGCTTTCTTCCTATGTGCAGGTATATAAGCCTGTGTGTGTATGTGTGTGAGTGTGTGTCCATTATAGCCTATGGGGATTTTTTTCAAAGCTCCTGTGGGGGCATTTTTGGAGGTAGAGTTCCCAAATTTTCTGGGTAGCTTCAAGGGACGCTCCTTGCATGAACCCCAAAGTTTGGTAAAGATTGGGTCAGGGGGTCTGATTTTAGTGAGTCCAGAAGAGGTTGCCCCCTCCATAGAGAAGTATGGTAAAGTTTACAATGCTTCTCTATGGAGGAGGGGGCAACCCCTTCCGGACCCCATAAAATTGGACCCCTGTGCGTGTGTGTGCTGTCAAGTCTCAGCTGACCTATGGTGTCCCTGTAGGGTTTTCAAAGCAAGAAATGTCCGGAGGTGATTTGCCATTGCCTGCCTCCGTGTGGGCTGAGAGAGTTCTGTGAGAACTGTGACTGGCCCAAGGTCACCCAGCAGGCTTCATGTGAAGGAAAAGGGATTTGAACCCAGTTCTCCAGATTAGAGTCTGCTGCTCCTAGCGACTATACCACACTGGCTGTCATCAACTAATAAATGCCAAAGTATAAAACAAAGCTTTCTCCCAGACTCCCTTCATTCCTAGAGGTTTCTCTAAGCCTACATGAATGTAGCAGCTAGAATCTCAATGCAGTTTTAATTTGTCATCCATGGTACATTATTTCCAGCTAGGGGAGTTTAATCATTCTTTTATATAATGAATTTGAAGTATCCTCCTCAAATTCACAACAAAATAGTTTAAGAATCCATAATTCCTCAGCAAAACGTGGGCAGAACTAAGCTCTAAAGTGTCTGCCATCCATATTGGAAGAGTCACCACGTCCAAAAGAAACATCCCGATGAGATGACCTTAGAAAAAAGTGAGAGGAGTGCTAATGGATGTCCCCAACAGCCATTACTTCCCATGATACCAAATGAGAGACTCCTAAGCCTTCAAGGGCAATCATTTGATCTTGCTGCCTGCTGAATGAAGTTGGCAAAAAGAAAACAGCACACAAGTTGCAAATATATAGAATAATCACATATATTGGAAAAAAATGAAACCAACACCTAAGAAAGCATAATAACAGATGAAAAAATAATATATCAGATTTCCAACCTATTGTAAAAATATATATAGAATACGAAATTAATTTATATGCAAAGTCCATGCTAAGAATCCACAAGTAGAAGAAAGAGTCGAGTTCCGCTGCGCTGTGTAATTGACCAGTTCTGGCGCAAAAATGAACTAAGCGAAATATACAACCTTGTCTTCAAATTCAAGGTAAGAGTAGGTTGGAAAAGAATGGGGATGGTACGTGTTGTCTAGATCCTTTTGAAACATGTTTCACTGTAGGCTTCTTCAGCCTGAAATAATTGTGCAATACAGTATAATCACTATAATCTAAGACCAGCCAAAAAATTATTTTAGCAAAAAACATATGTCTAGCATTTATATATATAAAATTTTACATCATTATAAATAAATGTCTACCTATTTTAATCATTTAAAGATGTTTTTACTATTTAAAAAAAGATATATATATATATATATATATATATTATATAAATATTATTATAGTCTTACTGCAATAAATCAAGAATAATATGCCATAATAGGGAATTGAAAGTACAGGACCAACAGGCTCTCCAACAAAATTCTCAAAGTCGAATAATGTAAAAAGAATTTGTGGCATTAAGTCAAGATTCTCAGGTTAAAAAACATCTTTTTAACCTACTCCACGCTACAGTAGCCCTTCTCACCAATGTTCAGCTGATTGGTGAGTGGGACCTGGGGTCAAAGGGGGCGTGCGATCATCCTGGGGACAAAATTCAAAACAGAAAAATAAGACCTCATCTTCTGAAAGGAAGTCCTCACCATAGAGTTCCTGCTGACTTCTAGAGCTACCTGGAAGTGATAAGGGTAGCTCTAGCAATCACCAGGACCAAAGGCAGCCCCCCTCTGACCCCCACCCCACCCTCCCACCGGTTGCCCGGTGCTGGCTGCCAATATTGTCACAATCCTATGATCTCAAAACAATGTGCTCAATAGCATAGTACATTCACAACAGCTTCAGAAGCAACACAATAACAGTCCCTGGAAATTCTGCTGTCACTTACCAATTGTGACAGTGCACATAGAAAACAAACTCACACATTTTCACCTGATTTATTTCTTTTAAAGATTTCTGTCTCACCATTCCCTAAAGGCTCAGAGTAGGTCATAAAGGCATTGTAAAAACATAAAAAGTGTTAATTAAATCATGATCTTAAACTATCACAACAGTTCAGGTAATAAAATTCTGCTTGTAGTCATGCAATAATCTTAATTACTTTACCCATAGTCAACGGGTCAATGTATCAGGCTATTTACATTTTAATGCAGCAACCACCACTCATTTTTAACAGAAATACCTTTGGGGGTGGGGGGAAGAGGTCTTAAAGACTCTGAGATAATGAAGAAGCTTGATGTGTCGACTCTTGATACATCAACAGAAGTGGTGCATTAACAAAATGGTTCAATTCCTTTTCAGAGCTGGTCAGATTGAGGAGGGGACACATGAACACATGAAGCTGTCTTATAATGAATCAGACCTTTGGTCCATCAAAGTGAATATTGTCTATTCAGACCAGCAGCGGCTCTCCAGGGTCTCAGGTAGAGGTCTTTCACATCACCTACTTGCCTAGTCCCTTTAACTGGAGATGCTGTGGATTGAACCTGGGACCTTCTGCATGCCAAGAAGATGCTCTACCACTGAGCCACGGCACCTTCCTGACAGATGACAGGGTATGATAGGCACATATTAGACAGGTTTACACTATGTTGTAGGCCATAACAACATGATAGCATTGTGTGCTCTCACACACACCTAAGCGAGCTGTCAGGAAAAGCCCATGGTTCTTCCTGCACCCGGGGTCCTGAGCAGGAAGGGTTGCCAACCTCCAGGTGGTAGCTGGAAATCTCCTGCTATTACAATTGATCTCCCGGGGACAGAGATCTGTTCACCTGGAGAAAATGGCCACTTTGCAAGGTGGACTCCATGGCATTATACCCCATTGAAGTCCCCCCCTCCCCAAATCCTGCCCTCTTCATGCTCCACCCCCAAAATCTCCAGGTATTCCCCAACCTAGAACTGGCAACCCTATGAGAAGATGTCCCCAACATGGCAGCATTAGGCACCTTGATGCCCATCAACACCTTTCCTGGTGCCTGAGAAGTGTTTTTAGGAAGTGGGTGGGGCCATATGGGGGTTCAGCCCAGCCAGGCTCCTGATCGGTGACTGAAGATATAATTGACTTTGCAGATTAAAATAATACTGCTTGGATGACAGCTGCAGCTACAGTTAGGGTTGGCACCTCTGGGTAGGGTTGCCAACCTCCTGGTCCTAGCTGGAGATCTCCTGCTATTACAGCTGGTCTCCAGCTGACAGAGATCAGTTCACCTAGAGAAAATGGCCGCTTTGGCAATTGGACTCTATGGCATTGAAGTCCCTCCCCTCCCCAAACCCTGCCCTCCTCAGGCTCTGCCCCAAAAACCTCCTGTCAGTGGCGAAGAGGGACCTGGCAACCCTTCCTCTGGGTTGGATAAAAACCTCGAGATATGGGGAGTGGAGCCTGAGGAGGGCAGGGTTTGAGCAGGGGATAAACTTCAGTAGGGTATAATGCCATAGAGTCCACCTTCCAAAGTGGCCATTTTCTCCAGGTGAACAGATCTCTGTCACCAAGATGTGGTAATTGCTGCCAACTTGGAAGGCTTTAAGAAGGGAGTGGACATGTTCATGGAGGATAGGCTATCCATTGCTACTAGTCAAAATGGGTACAAGTAATGATGCACACCTATCCTCCAGTATCAGAGGTGCATGCTTATTGTATTAGGTGCTGTGAAATGTGTGTGTGTGTAAAATGCCGTCAAGTCGCAGTTGACTTATGGCAACCCCTTTTGGGGTTTTCATGGCAAGAGACTAACAGATGTGGTTTGCCAGTGCCTTCCTCTGCACAGCAACCCTGGTATTCCTTGGAGGTCTCCCAACCAAGGCCGACCCTGCTAGCTTCTGAGAGCTGACGAGATCAGGCTAGCCTGAGCCATAATAATGCTGCTGCAGTCGTCTTGTTTGTGGGCTTCCTAGCAGCACCTGGTTGGCCACTGTATGATCTGTGTGAACAGGCACCTAGTTGGCAACTGTGTGAACAGACTGTTGGACTTGAAGGGCCTTGGCCTGATCCAGCTTTTCTTATGATGTTCTTACAGTATGAAGATCTGCGGAGTGCTGCAATTTCCCCCAACAGACTATGCCACATCTTAGGTTTTGGCGGATCCATTATATAATTATCAGGCTCCTATTTTATGCATGCTTCTTGGAAGTTAGCTGAGTTGGAATTTAGCCAAGTAAGAATTCTGGGGGACCATCTCATGAAGTTCAAATCCCATGTTCACTTACTTGCGTAGTGGGAGTAAATCCATTGCAATTGGGACAGGAAAGGTGCCGTCAATTGGATTGCTTCAGAGTCAACTTGCATAGGATTTATTTATTTTTTTGCCACCAGCCCATTTCATGATCAAACAACTCACTCAAATCAAATTAAGTCTTGGAGTATGTGAGTTTCAAAGGATTTCAACAAATTCTGGCCAGCTTTTTGAATCCATGCTGTTGCGTTCCTGTTGCTCCAGTACAAACTCAGCCAAAATGTAATCATTATTAAATCGGAGTCCTCAACAGGTCATGAATGCTTCCAGCTGTGCTCTGATGGTCATTTCATAATTTTGGATGGGTGTTTTATGGTCTGTACCAGGCTGGACAATATGTGACTATTGTGGATTGTCATTAGTGAGTCTCTTGGAGGTGATCCAGAGTCTGGGGGTCATTACAGTTTTATCCCATGAGCTAATTTTTTTTTTCACCATTTGTATCAAGCTTGTTATTTCTCAAATTAAATCAGCCATGAAATATATGCAGTTGAGAGACAGTGGAGTTGCCAGAACAGTGAAGGTGATGGTTGGTTCTCTGGCTTTTGCTATTAACAGACACTGAAATTTACGGGAGTCCAAAACCAACTTTTCACGCCATTTTTGAGCCACCAGCATTGGGATGGATCCAACCATCCCAGAAGAAGAAGAAGAAGAAGAAGAAGAAGAAGAAGAAGAAGAAGAAGAAGAAGAAGAAGAGTTGGTTTTGATATGCTGACTTTCTCTTCCACTTAAGGAAGAATCAAACCGGCTTACAATCACCTTCCCCTTCCCACAACAGACCCCCTGTGAGGTAGGTGGGGCTGAGAGAGTGTGACTAGCCCAAATTCACCCAGATGGCTTCATGTGTAGGAATGGGGAAACAAATCTAGATTAGCCTCCGCCGCTCATGTGGAGGAATGGAACCCAGTTCTCCAGATCAGACTCCAGCACTATAAACCAGTGCTTCTAACCACTACACCACACAGTTTTCTCCACTGAGAATTAAATAGCAAATCATTTCCCTGTGTTTATTTCTAAGGTACCGGCAACATGCTATTTAGACATCAAATGGATTTGCTAAATTATTAACAGGATAAACAGAACTGTCTCAGTTAGAGCCTGTAACTGGGATGGCAACATGATGAGCTTTCTTGCTGTAAAGGAAATACATTTCATACCTCGAAGTTCCACCCCAAAAGCCCTGGGCCCTATGCAAAGCTACATACATGCACTGGTGGTAAACATATGGAGCTCTTCCTCATGCCTGTGTTCCCATTCATTTAATTCCATCTTCATGGAATGTAATGTTATCAGGGAGGGGGATTGCTGGTAAAAGTGGCCTATATGTAAACCAGTTTGATTTCTTTAGGAAAAGGTGGAATGTAACTGTAATAATCATCATCCCAATTCAATCAACAGAGTTGTGGCAGGGAATCAGAGGGTAGGGTTCAATGTAGCACAAGCCCCAGCTAGGATTGCTAGATACTAGGGTTTCCAGGTCCCTCTTTGTCACCAGCAGGAGGTTTTTAGGGCAGAGCCTGAGGAGGGCAGGGTTAGGGGAGGGACTTCAATGCCATAGAGCCCAATTGCCAAAGCGGCCCTTTTCTCCAAGTGAACTGATCTCTATCGACTGGAGATCAGTTGTAATAATAGGAGATCTCCAGCTAACACCTGGAGGTTGGGAACCCTACCAGGAACCACCTGGCAACCCACTGGGGATGGGGGTGGGGGGAACTTAGCACCAAACTGAGGCCTGGGCCTCTGTTGTTGGAGCTGCATCGATGTCACTTCCGGCACGCACCAGAAGTGATGTCATCACATTGCCGGTGACATGGGGACGTCCTGGTATTTCAGCAAAAACTCTATGGTAGAAGCAATGTTTATCATAGAGTTTTGCCAGGCTCCCGTGCATCGTGTTCTTTAAGGGTACCGGGAAACCTCCGGGGGGGGGGGAGATGCGTGACCCCCCCCCTGCACTGCCGCTGCCTGCCTGCCTCATGTCGGGGAGGGGCTGTGGCTCAGTGGAAAAGGATCTGCTTGGCATGCAGAGGGTGCCGGGTTCAGTCCCCGGCATCTCCAGTTGAAGGGGCCGGGCAGGTGGGTGATGTGAGGGCGCCCTGCCTGAGACCCTGGAGAGCCGCTGCTGGTCTGAGTGGACAGTGCTGACTTTGATGGCCCAAGGGTCTGGTTCAGTGTAAGGCAGCTTCATGTGTTCATGTGCCCAAATACCAGTGTCCAAGCATTTGCTGCGATTACATCAGAGCCCACCGCTCCAAACCACTGCTCTTAACCATTACACCACACTGGCTGACAAGCCTGGTGTCTGCCCAAGCAACACTTAGGGCTGCCAAGCTTACTATCAGGGTAGGGCATCCCCTTCCCCACTCCCTACTTCAATTGCCCACCACCACTCCAAGCCGTGGTGGAAGAAAAATGTAAAAAAAACAACCACCTCAAAACCCTTTAACGCCGGTAGTAGCATCACACCACTTCTGGGGGAAAAAATGGAAGTGACATGGGGTAGCTCTAGGAATCTCTGGAAACTCTATGGTAAAGAAAACTCTTGCACTTCTCTCATTCACTTTTGTGGGGACCCTGGGCAGGAGCATTCCCCGTGGATTGTTCCCTAGGGCTCTTTGGTCTGTGCCTAATGGCAGCTTATAGCCAACCATCTTATAGGACTGAATGTTCTTGAAATGGAGCCCAGGAGATCGAGCAAAGGGGGGGGACCCTTCCTTTAGAAAGAGAAGAGAGAAAACAAATAGAAAACAAATTTAAAACCACTGAAAGAATCATTACGGGAATAAGTAAAAACTGAAACTAGTAGAGGAAACTTTTCTTTTTTATTGTCAGCCAGAACAACTATATTTCTTTTCTCACCATATATCACTTGTGTTGTCCACAGTAAGACAACAATGTTGCCTGGTGATTTACTTTAGTTATCTGTTTAATGTTACTTGCATGCACAATGCCGCCCATTAAACTAATTAGTAGTGCCTCTTCAGTATAATTAATAAGCAATAAAAATACTGTTTGTGGGTGCTAAATTTTTAATGGCATGTAATGTCTCCTGTGCATTTTCTGAGAATTTTCACGGCACGTAACCGATCCAGCTGCACGAGAAGATACTTGGGGTGTACTTCTACGATTGGCCGTCTATTCGTTAAATACTATTTTCTCCGCACATTTTAAATTGTCCTTGCGATACAAATATACAGCTGAGATCTTTGAAGGAGCTTGGTTTCACAAAGTTTGCTGGTCTCTCCTTCAGATTTGGAGTTGGATGTAGGGCTGTGCATATTGATATACCCGAACCAAAAATAAACCTGAAATAAGCCGGGTTTCAGGTTGACCGAACACCAAAACCAGGGAATCTGTTTTCCTATGGGGAATGGGGGGGGGGAACCCCTTCGGGAATGCATAAAATTGGACCCCCTGACCCAATCATCACCGAACTTTGGGGTTCATGCAAGGAGAGTCCCTTGAAGCTACCCTGAAAATCTGGGAACTCTACATTCAAAAACACCCCCACAGGAGTTTCGAAAAGATTTTTCCATAGACTATAATGGGCCTGAATTTTTTTTGGTAAACCCAGAAATAAGCTGAATACCCATATTTACTGGTATAGGTATTCGTCTTATTTCGGGTTTACCGAAAAAAATTGGACCCAATAAACCTGGACCTTAAATTTTACCGATTTTTTCTTTTTCTTTCTTTCTTTTTTTGCACGAACCTAGTTGGATATTGAAAGTTTGCCATCCAGGTCTTCCACAATTGAGACAAAGAGCAACCTGATGACACACTGGATCTGTTTGCTCTTTTCCTGACCCAGAAATAAGCGTGTTGGGGAAGAAGAAGAAGAAGAAGAAGAAGAAGAAGAAGAAGAAGAAGAAGAAGAAGAAGAAGAAGAGTTGGTTTTTATATGCCGACTTTCTCTAACACTTAAGGAAGAATAAAACCGGCTTACAATCACCTTCCCTTCCCCTCCCCACAACAGACACCCTGTGAGGTAGGTGGGACTGATAAAGCTCTAAGAGATATGTGAGTAGCCCAAGGTCACCCAGCTGGCTTCATGTGTAGGAGTGGGGAAACCAACCCAGTTCACCAGATTAGCCTCCACCACTCATGTGGAGGAGTGGGGAATCAAACCTGGTTCTCCAGATCAGAGTCCACCGCTCCAAACCACCGCTCTTAAACCCTACACCATGCTGGTTTGGGGGGGGGGGGTTAACACACAGGGAGATGTTGAGAGCTGCTCAGTTTGAGACAGGCAGCTCCTGTGTTACTCATCCTTTGACAAACTATCTTCATGTGGTAAATTAAGTCTGCTTTCTGTCATTTGGGTGAGGTGGTGGGGGAAGGGATTGACAGGTGCAGCGAAGAAAGGACAGGAAAAGACCGGAAATAAATAGACCGAGATTTATGAAAAAGGCCCCTTTCAGCTTAGCCTGCCTTATTGAATTTGATGGATGCAGCGGGCATATCCCCCCCCTCCTTCCTTTTGGTTTTAAGACCTGAAACAGGCAGGATTTGTTGGCATTTCCTTCCTGGATAAATTGCTGCGCTGGAGAGATTTCGCCCCAAGACATGAATTTTGTATTAGTTCTCATTTGGACTTTTCAGGTGGTGTTGTTGTTTTTTTTAAGGCGAATTGCTTCCCAATCTGAGTACAACTATGACAAATTAAAATATAGCAACCACAACCACAGCAGCAGTGACGGCAACAAGGCGAACATTAGATTCAGTGAGCGAGCAGTTCATACTCCTGTTTTCTGCAAGGGAAAAAAAAGGCCCTCAACCATAAGCCTGGTGGAACATCTCCATCTTACAGGTCCTGTGGAACTGGACAAAATCCCACAGAGCCCAGGTCTCCTCAAACAGAGAGTTCCACCAGACAGGGCCCATGGCCAAAAAGGCCCCCACCCTGCTCGAGAACAGCCGGATGGATTTTGGACCAGGAATTACCAGGAGATTGCTTGTTGAAGAACGTAGTGTTCTCTGGGGGACAAAATGGGAGCGGTGGTCCTGAAGATAGGAAGGCTTTAAAGGTAAGCACCCACATCTTCACTTGTCCCAGAAATAGGGTTGCCAACCTCTAGGTGCTAGCTGGAGATCTTCTGCTATTACAGCTGATCTCCAGCTGATAAATATAAGTTCACCTGGAGAAAATGGCCAC
The DNA here is from genome assembly GCF_029931775.1 of Euleptes europaea. Lineage (NCBI taxonomy): Eukaryota > Metazoa > Chordata > Lepidosauria > Squamata > Sphaerodactylidae > Euleptes > Euleptes europaea. The sequence continues at coordinate 8,108,945 of NC_079319.1, read as the reverse complement.
TTTGGCCATTGGACTCTATGGCATTGAAGCCACTCCCCTCCCCAAACCCTGCCCTCCTTAGGCTCCACCCCAAAAACCTCCCACAGGTGGTGAAGACCAGTGGAAACCCTACCCGGAAACCAACCTGGAGCCAATGCAGCTAGTGGAGAAGTGGCTGTACATGTGCCCTCCATTAGCGAAATAGCTGGCTGGATCCAACCCATGAAAACTATATTTAGTTCTCTGGATTAAATTCAAAATCTTCTTCCTGCTCACAGCCAGCTCTGATCTTTCCAACAGTGGTCTTTGTTTGAGCTCACTCCCAGGCCTTATGTAATGATCTTCCCTATTTATATTAAGGTAAAATTCTTAGAGCAAAATATCCCCCCCATCCTGCTACCTAGCAACTCAAATACGCTTCTTGGCCGAGACATCTGCGTCAGGAAGCTTCCTGACCCCCTCGGAGCCTCCGTTGTGAAACAGCCAAACATTCCGCATTCGGTAGAAATGTCACATACATTCCTGGGTGAGTTGAGCAGTTTTTCTCAATCTTACAAGAAACCTGGGGGAAATAAACGAGAGCGTCGAAGTACTACAGACATTTTCCAAATCATTTTTCCCCCGCTCCTATATTTTTTAATTCAAGTACCTGTTGGAAGTCAATTTGCTCTCACCCCAGGCTGTGTCACTCCTGATTATTTCTCGGACGCTAATGATTTGTGAGTGCAGTCGGAGAGACCTGACCTCTCAAACCTCTTCGAGAGGGGAACGGCCAAGTCCTCCAGTCGCTTAATTCCTCCAGCCAAACCACCTCGCTTTTCATTGTTCCTTTCGAGCACCCTTCTGATCATTCAGGGAGATGGTTGCAATTTAAATAATGTTCTCGTTTTCACGCTCTGTGGAAATGCAAGGGTGGGGAACATGCAGAAAAGGATATATTCCATAGGAGGAAAAAAAACTCATAGGGAAGAAAACATGTTTGTTATTAAGCCTGACAGAAGAGGAGAATCTAGCATCTCCGTAGATAAATACCTGTTTGCCAAACTGTGATCATGCTCAAATGCTATTAAGGAATAGATGTACTGCGTCTAGTCTGGAGTAGGGATGCTCGAAATCCTGCAGGGTTTGGCTTATGTTGTGACAGCCCATCACAAATGTCCCCCAGATTGATCAATTATTGGATCGAGTGATCACTGAACCATTTGTCAGACTGTGCTGGGTGGATGCACATCTAGTGGTAAGATATGCACCCACAATTGGCTCTCATACATACATGACGCAGCAAAGGATAATTTTTTTGTGCTGTCAAGTCACAGCTGACTTACAGCGACCCCATAGGGTTTTCAAGGCAGGAGACATTAAGAGGTGGTTTGCCAGTGCCTTCCTCTGCATAACAACCCTGGCATTCCTTGGTGGTCTCCCATCCAAATACTAACCAGGGCCGACCTTGATTAATTTCTGAGATCTGACAAGATCAAGCTGGACTGGAGCTATCCAGGTCAGGGCTAAGGAGCATAAGAATTGTATTTTCCCTGTGGCTGGTTTAACCCTGCAGATTTTCTTCCCATTTGGGGATCTGTTTCTGCAGTGGAACTAGGGTTGCCAACCTCCAGGTGGTGGCTGGAGATCTCCTGCTATTACAACTGATCTCAAGGCATCAGACATCAGTTTCCCTGGAGAAAATGGCCACTTGGGCAATTGGACTCTACGGCATTGAAGTCCCTCCCCTCCCCAGCTCCGCCTTCCTCAGGCTGCACCCCTAAAATCTCCAGGTATTTCCCAACCTAGACCTGGCAACCCTAAGTGGGACTACCACCCCCCCCCCCACCAAGTGACTTTTTCCCCATCTAGGCACTCAGTTTCTTTGGGTGAACTACACTGTCAAAGTGCCTGGTTTATGAATTTCTTCCTAATTTTTAGCTCCATTTCAGCCGCTGATAGTTGGGCTTGCCAGCTTTCAGATGGCACCTGGAGATCTCCCACTATTACAATCAGCGTCCAGCATTCAGCGTTCAGTTCCTCTAGAGAAAATGGTTGCTTCTGAAGGTGGGCTTTATAGCATTATACCCCACTGAGGTCCATCCCCTCCCCAACTCCACCCTCTCCAAGCTCCACCCCCAAATCTCTAGGTGTTTCCCAGCCTGGAGCAACTCTAATGACAGCTCCCCCGCCCCACCGCTTAGCATCACTGTACAGTTTGATTTCTTCCCTTTGGGGGATCTGTTTCTGCGGTGGAAAGCACCACTGACAGGCTATTGAAATATTCCCACTTTGAGCTTAATTTCTTCATTGGAAGCCCATTCCCCATAATGCATTTATTGCAATTTTGACACTGTTTCATTGTTGAAAATCCCTCACCCCACCCAACCCATCCACTGTCTTTGAGCCTCCGTTCCTGCACAGGGAAACATCACCCCCCCACCCGACACTTTGCCTGGTTAATGATTTTTGATTTTTTTTTCAAACAAAGCATAGTTAAATTGTGGAACTCCCTGCCCCATGAGGTGGTGATGGCTGCCAACATGGAAGGCTTGAAGAGGGGAGTGGACATGTTCATGGCAGAGAGGGATATCCATGGCTACTAGTCAAAATGGATACTAGTCATGATGCCTACCTATTCTCTCCAGTATCAGAGGAGCATGCCTATTACATTATGTGCTGTGGGACACAGGCAGGATAATGCTGCTGCAGTCATCTTGTTTGTGGGCTTCCTAGAGGCACCTGGTTGGCCACTGTGTGAACAGACTGCTGGACTTGATTGACCTTGGTCTGATCCAGCAGGGCTTTTCTTATGTTGTTATGTTCTTATCCTGAGGCCTTATTCTGCATCTATAATCCATCTATATATTCACACTTTTTTCTGCAGTATTGATAAGCAATTTAGAAGTAGATGGCATGCAAATAATGTTGACATTTTTGGGGAGATTCTCATGTACGGAAAGCTATTCGATTCCCACAACGGAGAAGTCCAAAGGTGCCCACAGGCTTAAAAAGGTCAGAGACCCTTGGTATAAATTATGTATACTATTATGCTGCCAACTTGGAAGACTTTAAGAGGGAAGTGGACATGTTCATGGAGGGAGAGGGCTATTCATGACTACTTCTCCGGAAGTCAACTGGTGATGCCTATTATATTAAGTAATGTGGAACACAGGCAGGATAATGATGCTGCAGTTGCCTTGTTTATGAACTTCCTAGAGTCACCTGGCCACTGTGTGAACAGACTGCTGGACTTGATGGACCTTGGTCTGATCCACCACAGCTTTTCTTATGTTCTTAAGTGTGGGTGATATGATAATCAGAAACATTTTTAAACATTTTAAAATGACCCCAAAGTCTCTCTTTTCCAGGAAAACAACTGCTGGCTCCCCCTCCCATGACACTTACATGAATACACAGTAGGGTTCACAACCTCCAGGTGGCACTTAGAGATCTCCTGCTATTACAATTGATCTTCAGATGACCAAGATCAATTCCCTTGGAGAAAATGGTTGCTTGGCATACCATAATGTTTTTAGAAACCTTCTATGTATTAGGGTTGCCAGCTCTGGGTTGGGAAAAACCTGGAGATTTTGGGGTGGAGCCTGAAAAGGGCAAGGTTGGGGAGGGCAGGGACCTCAGCAGGGTATAACACCCATAGCGTTCACCCTCTGAACCAGCCATTTTCTCTAGGCAAACTGATCTTGGTCATTTGATGATCAATTGTCATAGCAGGGGATCTCCATGTGCCACTTAGAGGTTGGCAATCCTATGGAGAATGCAGGTGGAAGCAAAGTCCCTCCCCTTTTGATCTGCAAAAGGTCCCAAGTTCAATCCCTGGTATCTCCAGTTAAAGGAACCAGGGGAGTAGGTGATGTGAAACTTAGACCTCCACCTGAAAACGCTGCTGGTCTGAGTAGACAATACGGACTTTGATGGACCAAGGGTCTGATTCAGTATAAGGCAGCTTCATGTATGTTCATGTGTGATCGTCTGCAGCTGTGAGACCCAGAAGGGGCCAAGTGGAAGATGCAACCAGCAGAGGGAGAGAACGGATGAGCTGGGATGATTTCCACACATATTTCCCTCTATTTGTTGGGCATTAAGACATAAAGTAGAAGCAGGTAGAAGCCAGAAGGCAAGGCACTTCGTCACAGAGCTGGTCTCTAAGCAACTCTTGCATTAGGACATCACATGAAAACGCTCGAGCTCTGGTTGATTATTAGTCCTTCTCAACTGGCAAAATTGTTTTTGCTGATGTGGATTCTTCCATTATAAGCTTGAAAGCGCTGGAGGTGAAGGGCCAGCTAAAAGAATACTTCCATAGAACAGAGTTCATTACTGAAGCAAATTGGAGCATAACCAAAATCAAAGAAGTAGGGAAAATTCAATTTTGGGAAATGCATAAACATTATTTTTAATCTAACAAAACTGCTTGGGGGCAAACAGTAGCTGAATTTCCAGAAAAGTCCCGGCGTCTTGCGGAGCAATGCTTAGTCGCTGCTTATCAAATTTTTATCTCATTCTTCGGTGTGTCTTAAATTATTGAGGCTCATGTAATTGAATCTGCCTTAGTGTTTAGTCTGGGAGGGGAGAAAAAAAAACCCAGGAAGGTGTATATGAGCAGGAATTACAAACAAGATTAGCAAATGATTGAATAAAAATCACAAGTTTATATTTTTTAATAAAATATGAAGTCTGCATGCGAGGTGGCGATTACTTTGCGTTCTCAGATGACAGGAGCATCTCTAGGTAATCTGTGCTCAAAATTATTCCTTAGCGGAGTGTATTACCGGTATTACAGAAGCCGTCCAGAAGAGTCCGATGTTCATTGGTTCAGAATGCTCAGCATGGTATAGTGATTAAGAGCGGTAGTTTGGAGTGATGGACTCTGATCTGGAGAACCGGTTTTGATTCCCCACTTTCCCACATGAACGGCAGAGGCTAATCTGGTGAACTGGATTTGTTTCCCCACTCCTCCACATGAAGCCAGCTGGGTGACCTTGGGCCAGTCACGCTCTCTCAGCCCCACCTACCTCACAGGGTGTCTGTTGTGGGGAGGGGAAGGTGATTATAAGCAGTTTGATTCTGCCTTAAGTGGTGGAGAAAGTCAGCATATAAAAACCAACTCTTCTTCTTCTTCTTCTTCTTCTTCTTCTTCTTCTTCTTCTTCTTCTTCTTCTTCTTCTTCTTCTTCTTCTTCTTCTTCTAGATCTTCAGTCTGCACCCGGAGGTTGGTAACTTTAGAGAAACCTTTCCCAATCTTCAAATCAGCCACCCGGCCTAATCACAGATTGTGCCTGTTTTGTTACTGGGACAAATGCCCACTTTGCATACAATGATGTCAGATCCATGCTCTTTGACAGAAGTTGCATTTGTGTGAGCTGGAAATAACATTGTGGGAGGGGAAACATGAGTCAGAACAGTTGAAAAAACGTCTTTCGCTCCTCTCAAATTTAATGAAGGCAGTAAAATGAAAGAAGCTCAAAACATGTTGCCTCGTTTGTCATTAGGGTTGGCATTGATGGGAAAGTCCCGTCTCTAATTGTCAGATTTATGGAACCTGAAATGGCAAGAGCGGAGGGGAAGGGAACAAAAAGAAATCAGAAAGCAAAGACAGAGAGAAACATCAATATTGTTATCACTGATTGTTGTGTAGTGTCTGATTAAGAGGCTCATGGTAATAAATCTTGAACAAATCGGACACTTCTGAAAGGCAATACCAGAGGGGGGAGAGAATGACTTGCAAATAATCTTTCCCTAGATATTGTCAAAAACTTTATAAATGCCTCCCATCAAGAGAGGGTTTTTAAAAATCCACACCGGAGGCTTATAAATGACCCGGTTCTTGTCCGTATTTATAACAATGACAACAGAATTCTGACGACAGTGGAGTCCAGCTTCCTGGCTGTGCTTCATCTCATGATACCAAAGTGCTAAAAAATATGTGGTGTAGTGGTTCAAGTATGAGATTAGGATCTGGGAAACCGAGTGTTATGGATCAGCCTGCTGACACCTCCTCAGACAAGGGAGAGGAAGGGCAAATAAAGATTTTCTAGGAAATAAATATTTTTTTCCGTTTTAAAGATCTAAGGCTGTGGTCAAAGATCTCACCCAGGGTGCCTGACTACTCTTCCACACATAGACCATAAACTCCTGACTGGGCCACACAAACTGTTAGCGGGCCAGTGAGGAGGGTGTGTGTGAAAGTTCACACACACACACACACACACACACACACACACAGAGAGAGAGAGAGAGAGAGAGAGAGAGAACCCTTTTCTGCACCTCCAGCCACAGATAGCAAAAAGAAAGTGCAGAGCTTGAAGGATGATGGTGGTGATGACCGAAGAAAGGAGAGAAGAGGTGAGGGCTAGGGGAAAAGCCAAAGCCCTTTCTCAGGCCTGCAGATTTCCACTGCCATTTGGGCAGATGCAGTGGAAAGAAGGAGCGGGGAATCTTTTACAAGGTGAACTTTAACACGCCTTCTGTCATTTCTCCAGCCATGTTTCCCTCCTTCTTTGGCAATCTCTCTTTTTCATTTCTTTGGCCATTTCCTTTCCAAACTCCTGTGTTGTATGTCTATTGGTGGTGGAAAGTGCCATCAAGCTGCAGCAGACTTATGTCAACCCCTGAGAGTTTTCAAGGCAAGAGGTGAACAGAGGTGATTTGCCATTGCCTGCCTTTGTGTGGCCACCCTGGACTTCCCTGGAGGTCTCCCATCCAAGTCCCAACCAGGGCTGATCCAGGTTAGCTTCCAAGATTTTATGGGATTGGGCTAGCCTGGGCCAAACAGGTCAATGCTGTATGTCTCTAACCTACTTGCATTGGTCAACTGCTTTCTCATGTGTTTGTTTCCTGTTCTATTTTAGACCCCCCCCCCTGCCTGCCCACTGTCTAGAAACTGCAGCTCACCAGTGGAACACATAAACACATGACACTGCCTTATACTGAATCAGATCCTTGGTCCATCAAACTGAGTATTGTCTACTCAGACTAGCAGTGGCTCTCCAGGGTCTCAGGCTGAGGTCTTTCCCATCACTTCTTTGCCTAGTCCCTTTAACTGGAGATGCCAGGTGTTGACCTTCTGCATGCCAAGCAGATGCTCTGCCACTGAGCCACAGCCCCTCCCTGGAAATCAGAGATCCATTAAATTCAGACAGTGACAGCCAGAAACACTTTTTTCTGTCCCACCTCTCTGTGACATCAGGACAACGTAGGTAATCCCTGAACCTATTAGAACCAACCCCATCCTATCATGCATCACAATACAAACTGCACATTATAACTGTCTTGTTTTCTGAGGTGAGTCCAATCCCACAATTGATCCTACCCAATCTCTGCCTTATTTTGTTTTATAATTAATTTTATTCCAGATTATTTTCTTGATACGGTGAAAACCGGAAGAGTTAAATACCAAAAATAGGCTATTAGGAATAAAGCTTTTAAGGGGAATAATTAGGAATTAAAATTGGCAGCAGTATAAATTCAGTAATCATCAGTAGCTTGTAAGAAAATCATCTGACATGAAAGAAAATTGCTGCTAATTTGATTCTTTTTCAGTGTTATTGCCTTCAAAACAAACAGGTTTCTTGGTTTAAAAATGACATAAAAGGAACTCATTTCCATAAGCTTTTAAGAGTGCTTCTGGTTTTGATTGTTTGTTTGTTTTACCAAAAACAAAACACACACACACAAAAAAAATGGGGCAGAGGAGAGTCGCTCAGGAGTGATCCAACTTTAATCCCTTTTATGTAAAACAGATATGGACATGTCTGTTTTGCATACGGATTTTCACAGATTAATTCGCAAATGGGCTAATTTTGGCTGGGATGATGCTAATGCCTTTGATCTTCCACTTCTGATGAAAAAACGACATCATGGCTGTTGCAGAGAAGCGCCCCAAACAGTTCACAGGTTGATAATGTTTACGTGGATCAACAACAAAGTAGGAAATTAATGTGCAAGAAGATGCGCATTTACACCTGTTGCAGAGTACATTGGCAGGCTGCCTATTGCAGCACCCCTAAATAAAATATGCTAGCATATTTTAATCAATTATGATATTCAGCTATTTAAATAAACTCTTTTATTTAGGTCAGCCCTTCAAATAAACTACTTTGACCCATGCTGTGGTCTCGTCTCTTCATTTGGGGAGGGGTGCCTGGGACAAATAATGCGAGTCACTAAGCATGTGTATGTATGCTATGTGCCATCAAGTTGCAACAGATTCATGGCAACCCCACCAAGGGCCTTTCATGGCATGTGAGAAGCAGAGGTGGTTTGCTATTGCTTTCCTTTGCAGAGTCTTCCTTGGTGGTCCCCCATCCAAGTACCGACCTTGCTCAGCTTCCAAGATCTGATGAGATCGAGCTATACCCTGTTATTCCACATCCCCTGGGAAGCATCCTGAAGCATCCTGAAGCTCATATGAGAGGGGATATGATAACCATCTTCAAGTACTTGAAGGGCTGTTATATAGAGGATGATGCTGAGTTGTTTTCTGTTGCCCCCAAAGGTCAGACCAGAAATCAAAAGAGTTTCCATCTAGACATTAGGAAGAATTTTCTAACAGAGCAGTTCCTCAGTGGAACAGGCTTCCTCGGGAGGTGGTAAGTGCTCCTTCCCTGGAGGTTTTTAAGCAGAGGTTAGATGGCCATCTGTCAACAATGCTGATTCTGTGACCTTAGGCAGATCATGAGAGACAGGGCATCTTGGCCATCTTCTAGGCATGGAGTAGGGGTCACTGGGTGTGTGTGGGGGGAGTAGTGGTGAATTTCCTGCACTGTGCAGGGGGTTGGACTAGATGACCCTGGTGGTCCCTTCCAACTCTATGATTCTATGGCTCTACAGCAATAAAACAGAACGAGCATACAGAAGACCATCAAACAAGATACCTTTCCAGGCTCAGCAGAAATGGCCCAATTTGCTGGGGGAAGCGGAAGAAGCCAAATCGCTCAAGGGAAGGAATTCTGTGAAATAAGCAATAATACAGAGATGCTCTTGCCCTGTACTGTTTCTAATCTGATCACCAAATGCGGAGGAAAGATCTTCATGAATGGGGAGATCCATTTATGTTTGTTTGGCTTATTTGGGGTATTTATATATATGGCATTTCCAAACACACGTACTCAATGCAGTTTGTATTGTAGATGATGAGAACCTCATTGCAAACATGTTCGGCGAGCGAACACACAATTTTTGACAGCTGTGATTACTTAGGAGCTGAGACTGGAGATATTCTTGCCCCACTTCCATCCGCAGGCCAAACAGTTTTCCAGCTGCACAGTAGTTATGGGCATGGAGTTTCATTTCCTTTTGACTTGCAGGGTATTTCTTTCTTTTTTTAATTTGCAAGATTTGTTGGCCATCTTCGAGTATTTATTTATTTAAATTTCTACCCCACCCTCCCCAGCCAAAAGCCAGGCTCAAGTAGAAGACAAAGTGTTGGTTTTTATATGCTGACTTTCTCTACCACTTAAGGAAGAATCAAACTGTCTTACAATCATTTTCCCATCCCCTCTCCGTGACAGACACCCTGTGAAGTAGGTGGGGTGGAGTGGGGAAGCTGGCTTCGTGTGTAGGAGTGGGGAAGTACCTCAGACCCTAGACATTTAGGGCATTATAGGTAAGAATGGTAAGCTGCAGTATGACAGTCAAAGCTCTGATCTCTACTGAAGTTGGTTTCAGGTAATCTGCACAAGGTTGACTCAAACTTCCATCCTTCCAAGGTCGGTAAAGTGAGTACCCAGCTTGCTGGGGGAAAAGTGTAGATGACTGGGGAAGTCAATGGCAAACCACCCCATAAACATGGTCTGCCTGGTAAACGGTGTGATGTGACACCACCCCATGGGTCAGTAATAACCTGGTGCTTGCATAGGGGACTACCTGTACCTTTCTTAGGTAAGAATCAGCACTTTTGATTGTGATGGAAACAAATGGGCAGTCAGTGTAGCTCTTTCAACATGGAAGAAGAAGAAGAAGAAGAAGAAGAAGAAGAAGAAGAAGAAGAAGAAGAAGAAGAAGAAGAAGAAGAAGAAGAAGAAGAAGAAGAAGAAGAAGAAGAAGAAGAAGAAGAGTTGGTTTTTATATGCCGGCGGTCTCTACCACTTAAGGAAGAATCAGATTGGCTTACAATCAACTTCACCTCCCCACAACAGACCCCCTGTGAGGTAGGTGGAGCTGAGAGAGTGTGACCAGCTCACCAGATTAGCCTCTGCCACTCATGTGGAGGAGTGGGGAATCAAACCCGGTTCTCCAGATCAGAGTCCACCGCTCCAAACCACCGCTCTTAACCACTACAACCAAGTGGGAGACTTCTGAGAAGGAGGAAATTAGACCTGAGAATAACAGTGTAAGGACAGATGAGAGGTGGGACAAAAGGGAGGAGAGGTCTCTAACCTTACAGTCCTGTCCAGCTGACCACTTGCCTGCCCCCTGCTAGGTCTTCTTCTCAATTCCTTTGCACGCTAAACATTGTGACTTCCAACAAGTATGTCATTCTACTGTAGACTGAGCTTCAGTTTATTAGCTCTCATCTGTTCAGGAATTCCCCAAACCTCCCTAGCTGGGTGGTTAAGAAAAAATAGAGCTGGATGTGGCTACCCAGGAAGCAGGGAGAAGTACATGTGTGTGGCCTTTCACACATACACTCCCAACTCTGGGGCTTTGGGAACCTGAGCATTTGGAAACACAGATTGAAGATTGGTGTGGCATTTTTATTTAGTTGTTTAAGCATTTATACCCCATCTTTCCTTGTGGTTCAAAGCTGCTTACAAAATAATGAGAGCATCGTTTTAAAAGTACTGACTTCAATTAGCGACAGATGGATGGACTGAAAGCAAGAGAGAAAGAAAATGTAAAAGGCACTTGGCAGTTAAAACATTTGGCTAGTCACTGGGGAGGGGGCGTGGCTCAGTAGGAGAGCATCTGCTTGGCATGCAGAAGGTCCCCGGTTCAATCCCCGGCATCTCCAGTTAAGGGGACTAGGCAAGTAGGTGATGTGAAAGGCGTCAGCCTGAGACCCTGGAGAGCAGCTGCTGGTCTGAGTAGACAACACTGACTTTGATGGACCAAGGGTCTGATGAAGAAGGCAGCTTCATGTGTTCATGTGTTCACTGTACTGCACCATACTATTTGAATATATGTACAATACAGTGACTAGCCAAATGTTTTGATATACTTCTCTCTTGCTTTCAATCAATTCATTTGCAGTTAGTTAAATTTAACACTTTTAAAATAAGGCAAAGCTGAAGGCTCTGACCTGGATAGCCCAGGCTAGCCCAATCTCGTCAGATCTCGGAAGCTAAGCAGGATTGGCCCAGTAAATATTTGAATGGGAGAAGGCAAATGCCCATTTTGTCTGGATCAAATAGACTCCCCAGCCCACATTGTTTTAGCATGTCCACAAAATAATACCGCATGAAATAAATATATTACTCCCTGGATAAAACAGATAATGACACTTTCTGAGAAGCGGAGACTGCGTTATCTGCTGTCAAGTGGATCAAGGAATTGCATGAGAGACGTCACAATTTTTCTCTCTATAGTGTCAAGACAAAATTAATTTTCATCTCCCCCTTTATTGAAAGCGTGAAATGGTAGATTAATATCCAATGGATGTTAAATCTAGAGAAAGGAATGGGAGACCACCATGGTATATCAGGGTTGCTATGCAGAGGGAAGCAATGGCAAACCACTTCTGAACGTCTCTTGCCTTGAAAACCCTATGGGGTAGCCATAAGTCAGTTGCGACTTGACGGAGGGGAGAAGCTGAAGAGGTTTGAGCTGCTCTTGATGTAACAGCCTCTAGAATTAAAACACTGCAAAACAAAGGTGAGAAAACACATATGAAGCTGCCATATACTGAATCAGACCCTTGGTCCATCAAAGTCAGCATTGTCTGCTCAGACGGCCAGCGGCTCTCCAGAGTCTCAGGCAGAAGTTTTTCACATCACCTAGTCCCTTTAACTGGAGATGCCAGGGATTGAACCTGGGACCTTCTGCATGCAAAGCAGATGCTCTACCACTGAGCCATGGCCCCTCCCCAAATTGTGAGCAAGTGGAGTATTATTTATAATGTTCAGATTATAAATGTTGGGGAGGGGCTGTGGCATGCTGAAGGTCCCAGGTTCAATCTCCAGCATCTCCAGTTAAAGGGACGAGGCAAGTAGGTGATGTGAAAGACCTCTACCTGAGACCCTGGAGAGCTGCTGCCAGTCTGAGTAGACAATACTGACTCTGATGGACCAAGGGTCTGATTCAGTATAAGGCAGCTTCATGTGTTCAGATCCTGCCTTTCTTCCATCATTAAACTTAGGGTGGAATACATGGAGAAGGGACAAACGATTCCTGCTGCTTCAAAAGGGTTGCCACATCATGTGCCTTTGGGACATCACCTAACCAACGAAAATAACTCTTCATGCTCAGTGCTCAATTCAGGCATGATGAATCTGGCATCTCTGTTGCTAAGAACTAGGGGACTGTGGGGAATAAGAAAAAAAACCTGTACATCACTCACTCAGTCAGTTCTGTATGTTTGGGCTCCCACACAGTCTACTTCCTGCATATCACTTATGCATTTCTGTACATTTCAGATGTCAAGGCGTAATAGTAGAGCAGAAAATGGCAATAAATGGTGTTCGGTTTCTTTACTTGGCCTTCCTACATGAGGCAATCAGCCCAATGATGATTGCCCCTGTTATACAGAGTGACACACGCATTGGTGTCTGTACAGCTAGCTGCTGTTAAAGGCACAACTTCAGTCATTGGTTAAACAAAAGTGTCTTTGTGGAGGGGGTGTGGCTCAGCGGTAGAGCCTCTACTTTGTGTGCAGAAGACCCCAGGTTCAATCTCCGGCACCTCCAGTTGAAAGGATCAGGCGGGAGGTGATGTGAAAGGCCTCTGCCTGAGACCCTGGAGAGCTGCTGCCAGTCTGAGCAGGCAATACTGACCTTGATGGACCAAGGGTCTTATTTAGTAGAAGGCAGCTTCATGATTCCATGTTTCCATTTTGCTGATGGAACTTCATGGCGAAGTGGAGACTTAAAAGGGAAATTTAAAAGTGAACAACAATGGAAACCTAGAATATTGATTCTATGAACATAGGCAGATTATGAGAGGGAGGGCAGGAAGGGATGAGTCAGGGCTCAGCTCTCATGGCCCTTTCCTACATGCCAATCAACACTTTGGGGTCAGAACGGAATTTTCTTCCGGGCTAGATTGGCCAGGGTTCCTGGAGGGGATATTTTTGCCTTCCTCTGGGCATAGAGTAGGAGGCACTGGGTAAGTGACTGTGTGTGGGAAAGTAGTTGTGAATTCCCTGTCTTGTGCAAGAGGTTGGACTAGATGACCCTTGAATTCACTTCCAGCTCTACGTTTCTATGGCTACAGTTTGAGGAAACCCTAAAAGAAGAACTCTGTTACCCTGGCCATGGAGCAAAACATCTTCTGAGAAAAGGAGATACAATTGTATCTCTATGGCGGCATGGGACAAACTTTGCAAAGATACATTGCAAAGATCACACTAAAGATTCTGAACACAGCCACTTTGCCAATGCATTTCAATGGAGGAGGATGGAGACGGCCCTTTCCAGACCCCATAACTGTGGACCCCCTGACCAAATCTTTACCAAACATGGGGGCTCTTGCAAGGAGAGTCCCTTCTAGCTACCCTGAAAATTTGGGACCTCTGCCTGCAAAAATGGCCCTGCAGGAGCCACAGAAAGACCTTCCTGATAAAGCCGAATTTTCGGGAATGGCAACCTCCCGGATTTTGCTGATTCGGTAAACCCGAACCAGAACTTTACCAAAATGGCATTTATTTGGTATTTAACCAATTATTCTATGGGGTCCCCGTTTGGATCCAAGCTCTCACCTTGGATGTTGACCACAGTTTGACCTTTTTGCGACGAATACTGGGTTTGCCCAATATGATTAATCTCTACACTCTTTGCAAAGAGCTTGGCCTTCATCTTCTGTCCACAAGAGCTTGGATTGCCATCGTTAAGCTGTGGCTTCGTATCCACTTCCGATCTGACCCATTCACCTTATTGTACGACATGCTAAGAGATTCCTATGTCTCCCTATGGTACCAGCACATTTGGCTGAAAATTAATTCCTTAGGAATTAGTTTAGACTCTCTAAATAATTGTGGTGAATCCCAAATTCTCTTTACCATCCAGCAAAGAATTAGGGACATTGAGGAACAGATTATAAATGCAGGCTCCAATATGACATGTTCCCCCTGTTTTCACAGATTGTTGACCTATATCCCCGGAGGAGCTCCTTACATTCAAAACATCACCAATCCCCTCCATTGGTGGGCTTTTATGCTCGCCAGACTGAATGTCTTCCCCTCAGCAGTTCTCTCCGGGAGATTCCATAATATCCCGTTTAGAGATAGACTATGCAAATTCTGTCTTCTCGAACCTGATTCCATGACTCATATTTTACTGCTCTGCCACTTTTTTTCTAGTCTAACAAATCGTTTCATAGACCCAATTATTATGAATTTTCCTGGCCCAGTGAAGAGGACTACCCAACTCTTATTAGCTGGTAAGTGCCCCAACTCGACGGAAGCAATCGCCGAATATTTGGCAAAATTTTTAACTATGGATCTTTGTATTGACAAGTAATAACTTTGCCAATTGTATGTGTTACTTTGGTGTTTACAATGAATTTTACTACTGTATTATACTGAACTCGATAAGTAATGTATTACCCTAATCTGCTTCTTTTATGCCATTAAAGGTTTTGATATTGATATTGGTATTTTTTTTTTGGTTTGGTTTTTACCAAATCAACAGCCCTACAAGTCCCTACAGAGAGGCCATTTTTGTTGCTTTTTGGAAGGGCATGCTGCCTACTAGTACACATGTATAGAGAACAAAGGTGCCACACACACACAGAGGAGCAGCAGGATGTTGAGGTGACGTCACTGTGGAGCGGATTTCTCCACGGTTGTGACCCTTGGATTGTTCCTCATCACAGTACACCTCCTGGTGACAAGCTTGTATTTCTGGTCCTGAACTTTTTTGGTTTGCTGCCCTCAATCCTGGGCTTGACACCAGTGGAGATAATCATTCTAGATCCCACCCCCCTTTCTTACCATGTGCGTGCCTTTCTGGAGGACCCAACCAGATATATTTGGGTTAAAGGTGGATCCCAGGTCTGGAGAGCTTGAAGACCACTGTACCAATCACCTTAGGACTTTCACAGTTGCTCAGCCTAACCAATCATCTCATAGGCTCTTGGGAGGGCAGTTTTCTTAAGAGACGGGGGGCTTGTATGGCAGGCAGCACTCTTTGGACCTAGAGTGCAGGATGCCCCGATGCAGGTATGCCCATTAAATCAATATTCCACATCTGAATTCTTCTGCAAAACACTCTGTCTGTCACCTAGTTCCCCATCGTTAAGTGATCTCAACAAGAACTTGTCGCCAGACACATGAGTCACCTCCCCGGCAGAACAATTTTGAAACTAAAGTGTTTTATTAATGTGTGTCAATTACGCTTATCCCCTTCAGTTCAACACATCTCTCTTTTTTTGCCTTTGCGAATAAGTTGCCTCAAACTACTGCACTTTTATCCATCAATTACTGTAGCAACGGCAAGAAAGCCAGAGAGAGCAATAGAGTTTTAAGCCTGTGCACACATGCATTCTTAAAAAGGTCCTTCTCCAGCTAGCTGCTCCATTCAAACAAACAAATAAAAGGGTGATCTGCTAGTTATACTGGGTAAATAATTTAATTTCTTCTTGTGTCAGATGAATCATTTGCATGCCTGGATGAAAAAAAGGAGGGGAATGAAACCCAACCTAAAAACAAAAGCTGGATACCCAAGGTTGGGTGAAAAGAAATTATATATAAATCTATGTCTAAATACTGAAAGTATAATTTATTAGAAGCTCTATATAAAAGTTAAACTTATTTAAAAGCATTAAAATAGCACAATGGTATTTCCTGAAGATGATAACTTTAACCATATACCAAACATGTTTCGGCCTATGGGGCCTTCATCAGTGGTTAATTAAAACCCTACACACATTTACAGAAATACATTAATGAATACAAATACAAATACAAACAGTTCAAACCCAATCAGGCATGTGTATATGTTGTAAATTCTATTCCCAATTACTCAAACATCTGGTATAATAGGTTCTTGCTGTAATACTGGTTAGTATAAGTCTCTCAAATACTATGTGTGCAGGTATCAACCTAGTAAAAAGGTCCTTCTCCAGCTAGCTGCTCCATTCAAACAAACAAATAAAAGGGTGATCTGCTAGTTATACTGGGTGAATAATTTAATTTATTCTTGTGTCAGATGAATCATTCGCATGCCTCCCAGAACAAAGGAAGGGATTTTTTCCTCCTTCTTGATCTGGAGATTTTGAATACTACCCAGGCTCTGAAAAAAATGCATGAATTTGTTGGAAAGGTGTTGGAAAGTGCCATCAATTTACAGTGTGGTGTAGTGGTTTGGAGTGGTTGACTCTGATCTGGAGAACTGGGTTTGATTCCCCACTCCTCCACATGAGTGGCGGTCACTAATCTGGTGAACCCAGTTGGTTTCCCCACTCCTACACAAGAAGCCTGCGGGTGACCTTGGGCTAGTCACAGCTCTTTTAGAGCACCACCTACCTCACAGGGTGTCTGTTGTGGGAGAAGAAGGGAAGGCGATTGTAAGCCAGTTCGATTCTTCCTTAAGTGGTAGAGAAAGTCATCATTTAAAAACCAACTCTTCTTCTTCCTCCTATACAGATGAAATGGCAACCCCATGGGGGTTTTCAAGGCAAGGCAAGAGATGTTCAGAGGTGGTTTGACATTGCCTGCCTCTGCGTAGCAACCCTGGACTTTCTTGGTGGTCTCCCATCCAAGCACTAACCAGGGCCGACCCTGCTTAGCTTCCCAGATCTGATGACAGAGGGCTGGACTGGACCATCCAGTTCAGGGCATGAGAGAAGGATGTACAAAGCCCCAGTTACCTTCCCACTCAAGACCATGGAAGTGTGTGAGGAGGTACAGGAAGATCCCCTCAGGGTTCAGTCTTCAACTGCTTCATCAGTCCCAACAGTTAGGGTAAGAAGAAGAAGAACAGTTGGTTTTTATATGCTGACTTTCTCTACCACTTAAGAAAGAATCAAACTAGCTTACAATCACCTTCCCTTCCCTGCACCACAACAGACACCCTGTGGGGTAGGCGGAGCTGAGAGAGTGTGACTAGCCCGAGGTCACCCAGCTGGCTTCGTGTGTAGGAGTGGGAAAACAAATCCAGTTCACCAGATTAGCCTCCACAGCTCATGTGGAGGAGTGGGGAATCAAACCCGGTTCTCCAGATTAGAGTCCACAGCTCCAAACCACCGCTCTTAACCACTACATCACGCCAGCTACAGCAGAATAAGTCAGATGTGACTTGACGGCAACAAAACAACAACACCCTCAATGGTTTTAGTTCACTTGTTTGTATTGGTGTCAACAATGATTCCTTATTTTTAATATATATTTTACTCCAATAAATGGGCATATTTTATACAAGCCCCATTTTAAAACCATTTTATGCCATTGATACATTATATACATCAATTGATGATTTTATGCAATTTATGCAAACAAATGCAAACATGTTTGGCATTAACTGGGGTTGTGGAGCCAGTAGTGCTTCCCCTTCTTCTTTCCCTCTGCAGGAAAAAGAAAAAGAAGAAGAGTTGCTTTTTATATGCTGACTTTCTTTCCCGCTTAAGGAAGAATCAAATCAGTTTACAATCACCTTCCCTTCCCCTCCCCATAACAGACACCCTGTGAGGAAGGTGGGGCCGAGAGAGTGTGACTAGCCCAAGATCAACCAGCTGGCTTCATGTGGAGGAGCGGGGAAACAAATCCAGCACACCAGATTAGCATCTGCCGCTCACGTGGAGGAGTGGGGAATCAAACCCAGTTCTCCAGATCAGAGTCCACCCCTCCAAACCACCACTACACCACACTGGGGGGAAAAGAGTCAGTGTGACTGAGATGAAACACAAGACAAAACTGGGTGTCGAATAGCCCATTCCTGAAAGGGGGAATTTGGACCCGTCGTGACCCCACGAGGGCAAACATGCCGACGTCTGGGCACCACTGGCCCCCGCTGCCAGTGCAGCCACGCTAGCAGGGCTTTCTCAGAAGGCAAAGCCCAAGTCGGCTTGGGGGGCATTCCCAGGGGTAGGCAGCTGCTACAGCTCTTTCACCCAAGGAACACCCCCTTGAGTGGCACGACCCTGCAATAGCATAGGTGCCACCTTATCACAGAATAAAGTGTCACCTGAGCCAGCCCGGGGGCAAGCACGCCAGAATCCAGGTGCTGCCAGCCCCCGCCTCCAGCACAACCATGCCGGCAGGGCTTTCCTGGGAGGGAAATCCTGTGCTGGCATGGGGGGCCTTCCCGGGGTTGGAGCTGCCTTTGGGCAGCGTCCACAGCCCTTTCCCCCCAGGAACACCCCCTTGAGCAGCAGTGAGGCTGCACCACCTTTTTGGCAACCTCATTGGTTTCAATGGCATTTCCCCCGTTTTTATTATTTTTATTTTTTAATGCTTTTTCAGGCTCCACAGTGACCAGGAAGCATCTGAGGAGGTGGTGTGGCTTTGCAGCTCCTGGTCACTGCACATCTAAGCGCCCCCTTCAGGATTGGCCACATAAATAGGGCTGGGCAAAAAAAATCGGTAAAATTTGGGTTCGGATTTATTGGGTCTGCTTCTTTTTTTTGGAAACCTGGAATAAGCCAAATACCCATAAAGGTAAATTTATATTTCAGCTTTATTTTTGGGTTTACCGAGGAAAAATGGGGATTTTTTTCAAATCTCTTGTAGGGGCATTTTTGGAGGTAGAGTCCCCAAATTTTCAGGGTAGCATCAAGGGACTCTCCTTGCATGAACCCCAAAGTTTGGTGAAGATTGGGTCAGGGGTCCAATTTTATGGGGTCCAGAAGGGGTCGCCCCCCTCCATAGAGAAGCACTGTAAACTTTACCATGCTTCTCTATGAAGAGGGTTGACCCCTTCCGGACCCCATAAAATTGGACCCCTGACCCACTTCTGGATCCCATAAAATCAGACCCCCTGACCCAATCTTCACCAAACATCGGGGTTCATGCAAGGAGAGTCCCTTGAAGCTACCCTGAAAATCTGGGGACTCTACCTCCAAACATGCCTCCCTCAGAGCTCATTAAAAAATCCCCATAGGGAAAAGCCTGGGGAAGCAAAAGCCGAATACATATTCAGCTGATTCGGCGATTGGCTATCCGGCTTCATTGTTATTCCTAGGTTTTTGCATTCAGTAAAACCAAAACCGGATTATTGCCGAAATGGCTAATTTCGGGTTTATCGATACGCACAACCCCACTCATAGAGTCTCAGGGAAACAAGACTTGAGGCTTACCAAATCCACTGGATAACTGTCAAAACTTGGAGCTCAATTCCATGCCATCCCAAGCATAATTATTCACATCCGCTCTCAGGCTATGTTGCCAACAGTTTTCTGTAGTAGAAGCCTTAAAAAAAAAAAAACCCACACACACACACACACCACCATTGATCTTCAAAGTTGCCTGATGTTGGACTGATCCGGTGACTAATTTTGGCTGTATTTGAAACCATGCCTTCTCTTTCAGTCCACTAATAATCTGATATGCAGCGGGGAAGAGAGGCAAAGCAAGCAATCTCTATTTAAGGATTACAAACTCACCTGCCCAGCGGACATAATTTTCTGTCTTCTTTGGATTCCAAAAGCTTCTTTTGAAAGCTTAGACTTTTTGCCCTCCCAGTTATGTATAATGCGTAGGAAATCAGCCGGAAACATATTATTGTTTTAGGCAAACCCAGATGCAATTACCAAAAGGGATAATAAAAAAAAATAGAGAAGAAGAAGAAATAAGAGCTACGTACTCCAGACTGTAATAACTATACTTCTTTCTGGAAATAGAGGTTATAATCTAACCATTAAAATTCCATAACCAACTGCTTTCAGCTATTCACATGCAGGAACTGAAGCGCAGCTCCCAAAATTCTGTTCCTACTCTTACTTTCCCACTTTCCAGTCCCCTGCGGAGAGCCATTTTCTTAGGAAGTGACTTCATCTAAATAATATTTAACTACCCAGCAAAGGATATCAACAAAGACAAATTGCCGCCATATTTTAACATAATCAAGCGTCTGCTGCCGGAATGGGAGGGAGGTGGTCGGTGTGAGATTTGCTTGCACCTGGAAGCACATGACAGACCTGGATTTGGGCACAGTGTTGCATCTTCAATCCAGACGGATCAGGGCAGGGAAGGATTCCAGCTAGAGTTGTGATTCTCACTTCTTCGTCTATGTACTCTTGCACCATAAATGCTGTGTTCCACTATGGACATGCTGGAGTATAGTGAGGGATGTCCCAACTAGGGTTGTCAGGTCACAAGGGGCGAAAACGCATGGTCACTTTATCCTCCTTTAATCCCTGATTCGGCCAGGATCGAACGCATGAGTTTCGCCTAATGTGCGTTCGATCCTGGCTAAAACAGGGATTAAAGGAGGATACAGTGCGTTTCCGCCCTTAAAGTGGCAGTCAATTGTCCACCAATCCAGTGCCTGGCTTGGAAGTGGGGATCACGTGCATGCGCAGCCACGCCAACATGATCAAGTCACTTCTGGTTTACATCTGGAAGCGCTGCATCCCACAAGCCTTTTGCCAATCAAACTCCCTGCTTGAGTGGCAAAAGGCTCATTGCGATGTGGCACTTCCAGATGTAAACCGGATGTAATGCGAACGCATCGGCGTGGCCTCGTACAGGCAAAACCTGCTTCAGCTCTGCCCCCAAAACTCCTGCCAGAGCCAAGCAGGAATCACAATTGATTCTTGTGCTAAAAGAACTACTTTTGCAAGTTTAATAAAAACTTATCTCCTTGATTGCTGATTTTCTGAGTGTGTTTTTTTTAATGGTGGGAGCAATGAAACGAAGGGGAAACATTAAAAAACAGAGCATCGTGTCTAGCACCAGATATATTATTGAATAACTCTCCTCTGAGGAAGAGCTGCTATCTTGAAAGTATTCATTTAAAACTTATTGAGACCCCAAGTTAATAGGGGGAAATCTCTGGTGCATCAGCTGCACTCCATTAATGAAGTATTAACAAGGTGATCTTATTTTAATGTGGAAGATGAAAGCATGGTGCATGCATTTCTCACCAGCGCTTCTCAGTGTCAGAGGAATTACCCAAAAGCGCAAGCACATCAGTGGGAAAGGCAGAGGGGGGAAAAACACCACTAAATTTAACTCGATTTGGTTATCTGACGTGTGTGCAGGGCTGTAAATGCTCTGCTGGAAATGCATTGCTAAATAGCTCCGTGGTGATAATAAGCCGCAAGATAAAACCCAGGCCGCAAGCCTATGGTCTACATAAATCACATCTTAGAAATGTCCTTGGAAGATGGCAGCTTCTTTCCAATCAGTGCCCCCCCCCCCATATTGTTGATATGCCTGCCATTTGCCTAGGGTTGCCGGGTCCCTCTTTTCCGCCTGCGGGAGGTTTTTGGGGTGGAGCCTCCCTCCCTCCAACCAGACGGCAACTCCAGATTGGAGACTCATGCAGAAGCATGAGATGGGGAATTTCTTGGAGACAGAAAAATTCTCAGTCTAGTATGCTTTAAAAGAAAACTTTTGGGAGCGTGAGTGTGGAGAATGTTTGCTATTTTAATTCAGAAAATAAAATGAACATAAGAAAGGCCCTGCTGGATCAGACCAAGGCCCTTCAAGTCCAGCAGTCTGTTCACACAGTGGCCAACCAGGTGCCTCTAGGAAGCCCACAAACAAGAAGACTGCAGCAGCACCATCCATCCTGCCTGTGTTCCACCGCACCCAAAATAATAGCCATGCTCCTCTGATACTAGAGAGAAGTGCTATCACAAGTATGGAAAATCCTGGAACAGCAGATACAATAGGGTTGCCAACCTCCAGGTAGTAGCTGCTATTACAACTGATCTCCAGCTGATAGAGATCAGCTCACCTGGAGAAAATGGCCGCTTTGGCATTTGGATTCTATGGCATTGAAGTCCCTCCCCTCCCAAACCCCGCCGTCCACAGGCTCCACCCCAAAACCTCCCGCCGGTGGCGAAGAGGGACCTGGCAACCCTAAGATACAAGCACCAATCTCCCCATAGCTCTTTAGCCTAGTGGTTCTTAATTGTATTGAGCACAACTACCTTGATATTGAAACTTTAGTTCTGTGGACGGCCACATATCTTATCGCAAGGGTCCTCAAACTTTATGAGCCTGTGGGCATTTTCGGAATTTGGAATCAGAGTGTTGAGCGCAACTACGAGATGGCTGCTGCGGGAGGTGGGGCCAACTACACAATGTCTGCCAATGAACGCGGAGCCACATGCACAGAGGAATGAGGGTTCATTTAAAAAAAAATTCACTGAGAAAGGAGTGAGCGAGAATAAAACCAAACTGTGGTGGCAGCTGCTGCCGAAAACTAGGTTATTTTAATCTGCGCAGCCAATCAGAGATCCAGTGGCCAATCAGAAGGCCTGCTGAGCAAGAGCCCCATCCTGGCACACATTAGCTCCAGAACGTCCCTCTGCAAAGGTTTTACTCACAAGAAGCCAGGAAAGGGCAGGAAGCATAGCCCCTAGTCTATAATAATGAAAAGATTGCATCCGTTCATTTCTGGCAGGCATCATTCATCAGAAAATAAAGTTAGACATCTCAGGATCAGCCATCACCTTCAGGACGATAATGGAAGGTGCAATGCCAAACATGAAGGGAAGGGCTATGGCTCAGTGGGCCTCTGCTTGGCATGCAAAAGGTCCCAGGTTCAGTCCCCGGCATCTCCAGTTAAAGGGACTAGGCAAGAAGGTGATGTGAAAGACCTCTGCCTGAGACCCTGGAGTGCCGTTGCCGGTCAGAGTAGACAGTACTGACTTTGATGGACCAAGGGTCTGATCCAATATAAGGCAGCTTCATGTGTTCATCTTTTAGGGGAGGTGCCATGGCTCAGTGGTAGAGCATCTGCTTGGCATGCAGAAGATCCCAGGTTCAATCCCCGACATCTCCAGTTAAAGGGACTAGGCAAGAAGGTGATGTGAAAGACCTCTGCCTGAGACCCTGGAGAGCCGCTGCCGGTCAGAGTAGACAGTACTGACTTTGATGGACCAAGGGCCTGACTGAGTATAAGGCATCCCCATATGTTCATATGTTCATGAAGGGAACTGGAACATCCTGGTTCACTTTATTCTGAGAAATCTCCCATGTGGTGGTAGAAAGTGCCATTGAGTCACAGCTGACTCAATAAAGGGTTCTCAAGACAAGAGATGTTCAGAGGCAGTTTGCCATTGCCTACCTCTGCATCATGACCCTGAACTTCCTTGGTGGTCTCCCATCCAAATATTAACCAGGTCTGACCCTACTTAGCTTCTGAGAGTTGATAAGATCGGGCTAGCCTGGGGTATCTAGGTCCGGTTAAATCTCCCTACCCCTGTCCTATTTACAAGGGAAGGAAAGGTTCTTTGAACCAGCACGGTGTAGTGGTTAAGAGCAATGGTTTGGAGCCATGGACTCTGATCTGGAGAACCGGGTTTGATTCCCCACTCCTCCATATGAGAGGCGGAAACTAATATGGTGAACCAGGTTGGTTTCCCCACTCCTACACATGAAGACATCTGGGTGGCCTTGGGCTAGTCACAGCTGTCTTAGAGCACTCTCAGTCTCCCCTAACTCACAGGGTGTCTGTTGTGGGGAGGGGAAGAGAAGTTGATTGTAAGTCAGTTTGATCCTTAAGTGGTAGAGAAAGTCAGCATATAAAAAGCAACTTTTCTTCTTTGTTTGTTTGTTTGTGTCAGGCATCAGAAAAAGCAGTGACACATCTCAAAATTGACCACCAGATTCAGGATGATAGTGGGAATTAGGGCTACACACAGAGAGAATCAGAACGTCTTGGCCAACATGAGGTCCAGAAATCTCCCATGCTGTTTGCAATAGAACCTAATGTTGTAGCAGGCTTAACTCATCAGAAAATAATGCTTGGAGACTCAGGACAATGTGTATCAGTCTCCCACCCTCCCTTTTTACCTCACAACAACTCTGTGAGGCAGGTCAGGCTCAGAGAAAGTGCCTGGCCCAAGGTCAGCCAACAGGTTTTATGACTGAGTGGGGATTTGAATTTTTGTCTCCAACAAAAATTTTGTCATCACTTTATCCATGACACAACTGTTGGTGTACTTCCTCGGGCACAACTCCTGAGGAACTGGGGAAACCCATAATTTGGAAAATGCAACATAAACTCCTCATGGGGGTTTTGAATACCCCAAAATGAATATATAACCCCAGGGAAATTTAGTTTGTCTAGCTGTATCATGAGTTCATTTGACCCGCTTTACGTTTAGATGGTGCAATAATAATAATAACTACTTGATCTTCCCTGTCCATGTGGTGCTATACGATTTTTTTCTAAATAAGCAAAAATGTGTGCATGAATATAAAATCAATATTTAAATGTACTATCACCCAAAAAAGACTATACTTTTTTTGGCTGTGTGTTAACTTGCAAACTTTATTGTCTGCAGTGACAATCTGTCTTTTGAAGTGCAGTATTTGAATGAATGCATAATTTAGACTGCATAATTTGGAAATAAAAATAAAAATACTGTCCCTGAATTTGCCACTTACATAAGTGGTATTGCTTTGGGAACATAACTGTACATTTGGAAATTGCACTTTGGGATAAATAATTCACATTGCCGTATATATATATATATAGATCTATATTCTTTTCTTGCTTATTTTCTAACTACTTTGCCAAAGTAATCCTCCATCCATCTGATTGCAAAGAAGATTTGTTTTAAGGTTTAAGTAATTCATTGAACAGCTCCAATCATATCAAAAAAATCTATTTACATTATTCCCCATGAGCGAGTAGATTAGAGATAAGTATTTAACAAAAAAGCAGTTACAGAAGGAGAATTGTAAACTTTTAAACTTAATATTGAATCTGATTGTTTTTTTAGCTGTTCAATCTGGGTTTAATATCCTGCTCTTCCCCTCTACCAGATGTGATTTGTGGTAGGACCAGAGTTCTCAGGCCAACTAGCAGGAGAGCTGGGGGCAGGGACATGTTGGGCAGGCAGTTTTACCATAGAGTTTCTGGTGATTCCTAGAGCTATCCTTTGCCACTTCCAGGTTGTGCCCGGAATTGACATCTCACCATTGGTGGCTTTTTAAAAATCTCCCACCACTGGTCGGAGCTTAACAAAAAGAGGCCTCCAGTTATAGGCCTGGCAAGACTAGGTGAGGCTGTTTTTCAGACCATGGATGAGGTGAGCCAATAGTAAGAAGAAGGACAGCGCCTCAGGCCAGCCAGCCAATGGGAGACAACCTGGGGAGGTTGTTTAAGCCTAGCCCATTCCTCCCTTTCTTGACCTCCTCCTCAGCAGACATGGCAGCAATCCATCCCCTGTTAGTGCAAAATGATTTTGGGCTGGTTTATTAAGGGACCAAGCAGGATTTTCTTTACCTAAGTGACCAATATTGGCCATGGCATGGGAGGGTTGCCTATTCCTCTTGCATGTTGGCCTAGTCTTCTCCATTGACTCTGGAGGCTTAGGCCAATCTAGTTTTCTTATTTGTATTTGGGAATCTCATGAGTAGAGTTGCTAGATCCCTCTTCACCACTGGTGGAGCTTGAGGAGGTGGGGCTTTGGGGAGGGGAGGGACTTCAATGTCATAAGAGTCCAATTGCCAAAGCAGCCATTTTCTCCAGGTGAACTGATTTCTATCGGCTGGAGATCAGTTCTAATAGAAGGAGAATTCTAGATAGTACCTGGAGGTTGGAAACCCTACTCATGAGATCATATAGTCTGCCACGGCAGTGGTACCATCTAGGTTAGGGCTGTCAACCTCCAGGTACTAGCTTGAGATCTCCTGCTATTACAACTGACCTCTTTCACCTGAAGAAAATGGCCATTTTGGCTATTGGACTTTATGGCATTGAAGTCCCTCCCATCCCCAAACTCTGCTATCAGGCTCTGCCCCCAAAACCTCCTGCCAGTGGTGATGAGGGACTTGATAACCCTAATCTAGGTACAGTTTTACCACCAAGAAGCTGTCCCTACATCGCCTCTCAGAGGATCAAATCCCCTGACATGAAAATCTCACATAAGAACATAAGAAAAGCCATGTTGGATCAGACCAAGGTCCATCAAGTCCTGCAGTCTGTTCACACATCTGGCCAACCAGATGCCACTAGGAAGCCCACAAACAAGTCAACTGCAGTAGCATTCTCCTGCCTGTGTTCCCCAGCACCTCATATATTCGACATGCTCCTCTGATCCTGGAGAGAATAGGTATGCATCATGACTAGTATTCACTTTGACTACTAGCCATGAATAGCCCTCTCCTGCATGAACATGTCCACTCTCCTCTTAAAGCCTTCCAAATTGGCAGCCATCACCACATCCTGGGGCAGGGACCTGACTTCCATTATTAAAAGATCTCTATCCTCAAGAGCCTGGATCCTCTGCCAGGTTCAAGGCTGTATACAGAGCGTGAAGTGGTGCTTGAAAAAAAAAAAACAGATTGGATGAAAAAGGAAATCAAACAAACAAACACAAAGCAACCACTGGAAAGTTGCCCGGTCTTTCTCCTGACCGCTTCCAGGCAAAAAACATGTCTGTCTCTATTTGGCTGTGTGTCCCACTTTCCCCTTGCTCCCCTACAGCGTGGAGAAGGAGGAAGTCTCACGAAACACAAAGGCAGTCAAACACATCCTCCTAGCAGCAAATGCATATTAATTTATGAACTCAATCGCGCCGCAGCCTCTGCACACCCACGGCGCATATAGGTGTGACTCATGGCATTTAGACACAGTCGCTTTCAAGGTTAAAATGAAGGGGAAGGAGGAGAAAAATCACGCTACTGGAGAGAGGGACAATAAAAACACGACAAAACTCTCCCCCCCCCACCTCCTCTCGTCTTCCTTTGCAATAAACAAGCCTTCTGAAAGGAATTTTCCATCAGGCTGCAAGAACCTTTTCAAAATCCGTCCATTTCTCAATATAGCCATAGCCTAGACAGAGATGTGAGAAGTATCAAATGCCCACCTGTAAGGAAATGGTGGCAGGGCAAAAGGCAGGGGATGAGAGCAGGGTTTCTAACTGAGAAGTAGTGTGGTCTAGTGGTTAGAGTGGAGAGAAGGCGGCACGGTGTCAGATCTTGGAAAATAAGCTGGGTCAGTACTTGGATGGGGCATTCCTGCCCCCAACTGGACTAGAGAGGCGACAGCCATACACTCTTCCTCCATGCCGGCAGTGGAGAGAACTTTGACTCTTTGCGGCTCTCCAGCTTTCTGGACTGAAGGCAGCCAACCAAACTTACCCCCGCCTCCCAAAAAAAAGCAATTGCAGAGACAAAAGAATAAGAAGGGAAGTAGGAGAGCCATGGAAGGAGGGGAAGAGAGTATTGTGGCGCTGATGGAACTGATTATAAACACCCCTCTTATTGCCTTTGTCGGGTCCTGGGCCCAGTCCGGAACCTTGTGAATAGAGCCGAGGCTGAGGAAGCCAGCTAGCACAGCTGTGCGGCGCCCACACAAAAGACACGGATACAGCCGATGAAAAGAGGGCATTGGAGCTGTCGCACCTGGACCTCCTTTGCAATATTATTCGGAAGGAGGGGGGAGGGATGCTGGGGGCAATGGGGCCCTTCCTCTGACATCCTCGCCCCTTTGCAGAGTGACCCGTCCTCCCCCCGGCCCACACCCAGCCAAATGGGGCCGGCTTAAGCAATTGGGACAGGGTTCTGTGGTTTCGGCTGAGAGTCAGGGGCCGCTGCCCAAGCAGCAGAGCAATTGGATCTGCCAGAGGAAAGAGCCAGGACAGACAGCTGGCGCTGCCATCTCAGCTGCAAAGCAATGGACCAGGAAGGAGCAAGCGAACCCAGTGTATCTGCATTACTTAGAGCCGTAGAATCACAGAGTTGGAAGGGACCACCAGGGTCATCTAGTCCAACTCCCTGCACAATGCAGGAAATTCACAACTACCTCCCCCCACACCCCCAGTGACCCCCCTACTCCATGCCCAGAAGATAACCAAGATGCCCTCCCCATCAAGATCTGCCAGAGTTCTTAGGATCAGCATTGTTGACAGGTGACCAACTAGTCTCTGCTTAAAAACCTCCAGGGAAGGAGGGCTCACCACCTCCTGAGGAAGCCTGTTCCACAGAGGAACCACTCTGTTGGAAAATTCTTCCTAATGTAGATGGAAACTCTTTTGATTACAATCTTATCGTAGACCTGATACCGGATTCTCTCCCGTCTAGAGCACCCTGGAGCTGCTGGTTGGGGAGTGTGCTCTAGATTCAGTGTTGGAGTCTGAAATATCATTTCCAAGCTTATTTGGGGAAATAAGTGTTTCATACATAGTTCAATTGTGGAACTCCCTGCCCCAGGATGTGGGGATGGCTGGCAACTTGGAAGGCTTTAAGAGGGGAGTGGACATGTTCATGGAAAAGAGGGCTATTCATGGCTACTAGTCACAATATGGTTGCCAGCTCTGGGTTGGCAAATGCCTGGAGATTTTGGGGGCAGAGCCTGAGGATCGTGGGGTTTGGAGAGAGGTGGGACTTCAATGTCATAGAGTACAATTCCCAAAGCGACCATTCTATCCAGGTGAACTCTATCAGCTGGAGAGGAGTTCTCCAGCTAGTACCTGGAGGTTGGCAACCCTAAGTCAAAATGAATACTAGTCATGATGCATAATATTCTCTCCAGTCTCAGAGGAGCATGCCTATTCGATTGAGTGCTGTGGAACTCAGACAGGAGAATGCAGCTGTAGCCATCTTGCTTGTGGGCTTCCTAGAGGCACCTGGTTGGCCACTGTGTGAACAGACTGCTGGACTTGATGGGCCTTGGTCTGATCCAGCAGGGCTTTTCTTATGTTCTTATGTTCTGAGGCACTGCTCCCCATCTATCTCTTGCATCCCCCTTGGGGATCACTTTTATTCAATGTCTACAGATTTTCCATTCAATAGACGCACAGCCGTAGGGGTAGCGAAGCCGGCAACCAACCATCTGGATCTAATTTGCCAAATCCCTTCCATTAAGTACATGACTAACAATGGGACAAAAATACCCACCCAGATGTCGCAGCTTTCTAGCCAGCTATTGCAAGCCATTTGTGAGGAAAGGCGAGATCGGTCCCCTTGACTGCTTCCTAGGTGCCTCTGTAATTTAAATGCTGGTCAGTTCCTTTTTAAAATATATACATAGAGAGAGGGAACCTGTGTATTTAACTTTCTCAGCATGCCGGAAAGCTTTTAAAGCGCCATCACGCTGATGTTAAAATAATAAGGTCTGCCAGCTTGGCGATATGATGCCTTTTTTTATTTATTTATTGCGCAGTTTGTGCTGGGAGGACGCATTTTAATTCCAAAGGTTATGGCTTTTAAAGTAGCAGCCCTCCTGTTTCCCTCCCCTGAATGCAAGTTGTGGCAGGAAGAAACAGAGAGGGAGGGAGGATTCTAGCTCATATGCTAATGTTGCAAGCATGCCTCCCAGACTTGGTTTCTTTTTTCAGTTTACCTCCCCCTCCCCCCGCCGCTGCAAAATTTCAGTAGCAGCTGATAAGAACAGAAGAAAGGCCATGCTGGATCAGATCAAGGTCCATCAAGTCCAGCAGTCTGTTTACACAGTGGCCAACCAGGTGCCTCTAGGAAGCCCACAAACAAGACGACTGCAGCAGCATTGTCCTGCCTGTGTTCCACAGCATTTCATATAAAAGGCATGCTCTTCTGATTTAGGAGAGAATAGGTATGCATCATGACTAGCATCCATTTTGACTAGTAGCCATGAATAGGGCTGTCGATTCGGTTTGTCCTTAACCAAAAAAACAGCCGAATTTCCCCTGATTCGGCGGTTTTTAGTTCGGATGGAACCGAACTCAAAAAAGGCGGGAAAATGGGGAGCTGAATTCAGCGAGTTCGGGGTGTTCGGTGAATAATTTCGGCAAATTCAGGGTTCGGCGCAGCAGCATAACCGTCAGTTAGTAAGCATCATTCTCCCCCGGCCAATCGGTGGCCAAGGTGGGTCTTCTTCTGGCCAATCAGTCGCGATTGAGTGCATGAGCCCAGCTGCTGCACAGCCCAGTCGGGGAGAGAAAGAGAGAGTATCTGTTTGTGTGAGAGAGAAATCCCCGTGGGGGGGGTGCTTGTGTACATTAGCTCCTTTTCATGGCTGCAGGGGGCGCATTTTTGGGTACTGTATCATGCTGAGGTCCCTCCCCTCCCCAAATCCTGCCCTCTGCAGGGTCCACCCCCCAAAAAAACCTCCAGGCATTCCCCAGCCTAGAGCTGGCAACCCTACATGTGGGACAGAATCTGTAGTATGGATGACATAGCGTGAAAAACCTAGTGAGTGAAAAACCTGTCCCCCTCCCCGCCGAGGAATTTATGTTTCACAAAACTTTTTTTTCAGAACTATGTAAGAAATAGTTTTGTAACCAAGGTTTTTAAAGCATTGCTTTAGCTGCCCTTCAGCCCCTCAGTATGCTTTATAATAATTATGGAAGCGATCTGTGGTATTAACAATTCCTACTCCCACAGTCTCTTGCTGGCTTCTGATTCTTGCATCTTCTTCAGCATCGGGGGAAAAAAACTGGTTGGTGTTAGGAAATATGCCACTTTGGCAGTTGGACTCTATGGCATTGAAGTCCCTCCCCTTCCCAAACACCACCCTCCTCAGGCTCTGCCCCAAAAACCTCCCGCTGGTGATGAAGAGGGACCTGGCAACCTTAGGTGTGTAGTTCCCAGAACACCTGACTCCAAAGTCAAAACACAAAAAGGGAAGGAATTCTCTTCCCAGCTCTTTCCCTCATGCCTTGGGTAAGGCCTGGAGTTCTGGAATTACAATTGAGCACCGGACTACAGATAACAGCTCCCCTGGAGGAAATGGCTCCCATCCCTTTCCAAACTCTGCCCTCTCTAAGCACCATATCTTTAGGAATTTCCCAAGGAGGAGTTGGCAGCCCTGCTCATGCCAGTTCCTAGGGTTGGTAGCTCCGAGCTGGGAAATACCTGGAGATTTTGGGGGTGGAGGAGGGTGGGGTTGGGGTGGAGGAGGGTGGGACTCAATGCCCTAGAGTCCACTTTCCAAAGTGGCCATTTTCTCCAGGGGAACTGATCTCTGTTGCCTGGAGATCAGTTGTAATAGCAGGAGATCTCCAGCCACCAGATGCACAGGTTGATGACATTTGGTACCTATATGAAGATCCCTTTTGGTTGATGGTTGTAAAGAGAACATATGAGTTCTATCTTTTCACAAGAACCAGCAAGAATGTGGTCTGTTTCTATATGAAGTCCATCATGTTTCTTGAAGAAGAATTATTGAAACAGGTGGAAATACTAGATGCCTGTAAAAGGAAGAGGAAGAAGGACGGACTTAACTTGTTAAGCACAAGAATGTGTATTTAACAGCTTTGGAAGGTTGACTAAGCTTTTAAGACCAACGTAATGTCCTCTTGTTATTCGAGTTATGGCAACATTGATGTATATAAGATGTGAGAGTGTCATATTGTATCATAGTAATTATTAATTGTTAATAGTACTTACCTGAGAATATATTCAATTTGCACTTATTGCACTTTCCTGATTGTTAGCCTAATTTTGCTGTATTTTTTGTTGTACCCCTGGAGGTTGGCAACCCCACCAGTTCCTGACTTCTGGCTGAATGGGGGTGTAATTGAGACTTCTCATGATCTTCATCCGATTGAACTGAATCATTTATGTGGATATATAGTCTATCCTTTCTTTCAGCCACAGGTTGCAAAATGGCACCAAATAAATGATGGCCTTTAGTTCAGTACTGCAGTCAAAAGCTCTGTTCACGACCTGAGTTTGATCCTGACGGAAGTCGGTTTCAGGTAGCTGGCTCAAGGTTGACTCAGCCTTCCATTCTTCCGAGGTTGGTGAAATGAGTACCCAGCTTGCTGGGGGTAAAGGGAAGATGACTGGGGAAGGCACTGGAAAACCACCCCGTAAACACAGTCTGCCTTGGAAATGTCAGGATGTGACGTCACCCCATGGGTCAGGAATGACGTCACCCCATGGGCTTGCACAGGGAACCTTTACCTTTTACCTTAGTTCAATTTCAATTTCAAAACCTTTAATGGCATAAAAAACAAAGAGAAAAGCAGAATAATATAATATAATAAGTACCGATCAAAATCAGTACAAATTTGGTAGTAAAATTTTGCAACAAACGTCATGAACAAAATAGACAATAAAATGGACTATTACTTATTGGTATGAAGACCCTTAGTTAAAATATTTGCCAAATATTCGGCAACTGCTTCAGTCAAACTAGGGCACTTATCAGCTAGTAGACATTGAGTAAGCAGGGTCAGCCCTGGTTAGTATTTGGATAGGGGACCATCAAGGAAGTCCAAGGTTGCTATGCAGAGCCAGGCAATGGCAAACCACCTCTGAATGTCTCTTGCCTTGACCACCCTACGGGGTGGTCATAAGTCGACTGCAACTTGACGGCAAAAGACAAACAAACAGAAACCCAACCCTGCAGCACAAGGCAGCCATGTTGATTGGCTGACTGCATACCAATGTGGTTGAGCTGGCCACATCTTTTAATGGAGGCCCCAGATGAATATGGGAAAGATATTCTGGAGGGAGAGGTTTTCACCCAAAAACAACAGCAGGGCTTGCTGGTAGGGTTGCCAGGTTCCTCTTCACCACCAGCGGGAGGTTTTTGGGGCAGAACCTGAGGAGGGTGGGGCTTGGGGTGGGGAGGGACTTCAATGCCATAGAGTTCAATTGCCAAAGCAGCCATTTTCTCCAGGTAAACTGATTTCTATCGGCTGGAGATCAGTTGTAATAGCAGGAGATCTCCAGCTGGTACCTGGAGGTAGTCAAAATTGCAATTGTAGGCTATTTTAAATGATCAAACTTTGATGATATCTTAAATAGTTGTATTTTTAATCATATAACATGTGGTATGAGAATCTCACAAATATACATTTTTCTGTTCTTTCACAGTTCACAAAAATAAGCTGATATCCTGTACATTATTACATACATAATGTAAGTTTCAGTCAAATTATAAAGCAGCTTGCACTTAAACATAACATAGATTTCAATCCAACTGTAAAGCAGGCTTGCTGCAAAAAAACAAAATAAAGTGCAGTCTCTTCTAGAACAACGTGTTAGAGTCTCTTCTTAAAGGGCTTTTATCCGCTTTGGTAGTGGTACAGGATGCCGGTAAATGCCTGTTTCAAAACTTCTTCAGCCACCCCAAAATTCACGGAAGCCTTCAGCACCTGGGTTATGTATATACCTCAGAGCCTTAGCTGTAAAATTGTTAATGCCAGTATTACAATAAAGAAATCTTATAATTATATACAAATTGAAATTAAAAATTATCATACTCACTTTCTCTTATCAGTACAATGTTTTAGCACAGTAACTTGTTTTTTTTTTAAACTTTTTATTTATTTTTTTATTTATATAATTGGAGGGTACAGGAAGAGAAAAGGGAAAGGGGTAAACGTTATCATTATAAAAACAATACAATAATATAAAATGATTTTTAAATAAAACATAATTGCAAAATCTCTTTAATTTATTGTACTTGCATCAGGCTGATTTATATTTTAAAAATTCATATTCTACTTGGCAGTTAATTATGATAAAAAATATAATTCAGAATTTATTATAACGTTTAAGCATATTATGTTTAAATTAGCTGCGTTTCATATAAGTATAAAAAGACGCCCACTTCTCCTCAAATTGCTCAGTAGATTCACTGGGTTTAGGATTTAACTCGAAAGTCATTTTAGCCATGGTTGCATATTCCAGAAGTTTTTCTTTCCAGTCATCAATTTCAGGTATGTGGGTTTGTTTCCAGGTTCTTGCTAAAATTGTTCTAGCAGCTGTTGTAGCATATTTGAAGACATCATGCGATTTCGTAGGTAAACTTGACGGCACTATACTAAGTAAATAGAATTTTGGATCAAATGTAAATTTCATATCTAACATCATCTGTAGTTCTCGATGAATTCTTTTCCAATATAGTTGTAGTTTTGAACACGTCCACCAAACATGAAAGTAAGAGCCGTCTGACTCTTGACATTTCCAACATGCACCTTTTTTCCCTGGAGTTGTCATCTGGGAAAGCATTGCACAGTAACTTGTGAGGTCCGACCCGACAGAGATCCTATCTTGTTCACAGCCTAACAAACCTTAGAAATCATGACACTTAAATGCAAATCCAGTGAGATCCCAGGTGCAGAGAAGGGCGTTTACAGAAAGGAGGTGAGATCGTTAGCCATGTTTAACCCATTAGGGGCTGTGTGTGTGTGTTAAGTGCCGTCAAGTCACTTCCGACTCATGGCGACCCTATGAATGAAAGTCCTCCAGAACGTCCTATCTTTGACAGCCTTGTTCAGATCTTGCAAATTGAAGGCTGTGGCTTCCTTTATTGAGTCAATCCATCTCTTGTTGGGTCTTCCTCTTTTCCTGATGCCCTCAACTTTTCCTAGCATTAGGGGTTACACAATCAAAAAGGTGTATGAAGCGTGACTCCTGGAGGTAGGCAACCCTACTTGCTGGGAGACATAAAAAAAACACCCTCTCTAACACAGAACAGTGACAGGATCTGCATACGTCCATGCTAATAGTGTCCTGGGGGGGGGGGAACACATCATCATTATGTACTGATAGCACAGCTAGAAATTTAAAAAAATTGGTTTAAGAAATGAGGGCCTCCCCTAATGAGAAACATTCTTGTGGAAGCACAGCCTTGTGTTCCCGAGTCCCATTTGCTGAAGTCCGAACTGGAGAAATTCCCGGATGGTTGCAGCCTTCGTGAAGTAGCAAATCGCAGCCTTTGAGATGGAGAAGCAGCTGCCACTCCAGACAGCCGAGGCTTCACAGAGCAATGGCCATTGTCTACTCTTCCTCTTCAGTTTGAAAACCCTCGTTGGGGGATCTGCCCATTCCCGCCCTCTCTCTTTTCTGTCTCGTTTGAAGCAGCTTCGAAGACCCCATTCCCCAGGTGCTCCTAAGTGAGGGGGAAATAACTTAATAATGAACCCTCGGCTTTGGCGCTGACTAACCCAGCTGTTTTCCAACGTCCAATATTTATTCAGTCAGCTTTCCAAATTAGCCCCCTGCATACTCGTGTTCTCTTTGCGTTCCACTACAAATAATTAATACACGCACTAAACGCTACTTCGGTGGACGATAAAGGCCCAGTACGGCCGCTAATAGTAGCATAAGAGCCCATCGCAATGCATATAAAGCACACTCTGCAATTCATCCTCTTAACAGCGGCTAAACAAAGCTATTTGTTTTGCGATTTTTAAGGAACTGTGATATTTTAGTAGTTTTTTTTTGTTGCATATGAGAAGAAAGGAGCTGTCTTAGAAATGCAAAGCTGTGGCAAAACACACAGACACAAACGCAAGATTTTCCCAGCACATCAATTGGTGAAAAAATAAATATTTGTACTGACTTCATGGGAGCGGGGGAGATATAGTGATTTCTAGGGTTGCCAAACTCCAGGTGGGGCCTGGAGATCCCAGAATTGCAACGGATCTCCAAACTACAGAGATCAGTTGCCTTGGGGAAAATGGCTGCTTTGGAGGGAGGACTTTATGGCATTATGCCCTACTGAGGTCCCTCCCCTCCCCAAACCCTGTCCTGTCCAGGCTCCACAACCAACTCTCCAGGAATTTTCCTACCCAGAGCTGGCATGCATGGAGATTATCTCCATGGAGAAAGGATTTCATTTTTAAAGTAGAACCTTAGAAGGTTAAGCCCATTAGAGGTTCTTTAGAGCCTTGAAGCAGATTCAGAGCATAATACAAAGCTGGTATGCTAGATGGGCATGCCCATAATGTTGTCAAAGATGAGTCTAGTAAAGGGAAGTTAACAGCAGAAGAAGGTGGAAGAGGCAACAGTGTAAGCAGCAGTGGACTAGCCACAGAGTGTAAGCTCATGGTTGTGTAGGGTTTTCAGGTCCCTCTTCCTTGTTAGGATCTGAAACTCACTTAATTAATCTGCTACCATTCAGGGCGATGAATCTTGGTTTTGGCTTATTGATAATAACGGTTAGTCACACACAAAAATACCACAGAGTCGTTTTCTTAATCAAATCAATTCTTTACTAACTAATCTCAAGGGTAGGGTACATGGATTAAACAATAAACATCCTACATCTCTAAGTTTCCTAGACTTGCTAAACTCCTTTAGCAGTTACTACGCTTACTCACGAGTAGCCATTCTCACAAGGAGAATGTGCTCCTCCATGCTTGCAGGTTGGTAACTTACAAGTAACTGGGCTACAGTTTCTCTTTCAAACAAAGGATATACCAAAGCAGTAAAATGCAGATTACTTTGCCTACGTGACCATATGACATGGAAGCAATGGCGATCTGCTCTTCCTGACCATTTGGCTAATTAACCCTTTGACTGTCTGACATGTAACGAATCTCGCTATCTAAGACCCAACAAATCCCCTTTTCGAGGTTCAGTTACATTCAGACATGCAAACATAATTCATCACATTTATTAACACATCATATCATATCAATAAGTCCCTTTTGTTTCTTGTCTTTCACTGAGTTAATCTTGAGTTGAAGATTTCTTCCTTGTCTTGCTTGACTTGCGTTCTTGCACTTTTCTTTGCTTGAGAAATTCCAGTATTTTGTCTCTTTCTGTTTCCATATCAAAACAGTGTCTTTCTTCAAAGAGTTTGGATCCTGCTGATTTCTCCAGTTGTTCAGCAATTTTCTTTGCATTTGACTCAGTATCACAGCAAATTAAAACATTGTCCATTATTATTAAAATGTATTGCAATAGGCCATTTTCCTTTCTGCTGAGTAGACATTTCTCTTTATTTCCCCTTTTGAAGCCTTGCTTCTGTAGTTGTGAAGTAAGCTTTTGGCTATCTGTAACAGTAAACATCATCACTGTCATTTTCTTTGAAGTGGCAATGTTTAAAAGAATGTTTATCGCTGTAAGTTGTTGCAGTGATTTCTTCTCCCCACTGAGAAACTTTTGCTCTTTGTTCTCCCAGCTTGAGAAGTTACTTTTCACTTCAGAATGGTTTAAGGTGGTTGAAACCTTTATATCTCCATCAGCTTCAGGACTGCCCTCTTCTGATGCTGTATCCTGTAGACACTTTGCTGCACCAGGCGGCCTAAGCTCCCATGCTGAGGATGTAACCGGCTCGGTTTCCCTTCTTCCAACCTTTGCATCACTCATTCTCTCAGTTGCATTCATCTCGTTTACAATGGAAATTTCCTTTCCCCTTTTGTCTCCCGAGATGCTAGCATTTCCTTCATCAGTAGATGGCGCTAGAGGTTCTGTTGAATCACTCTGCACATGCTCTGATGCTTCAATACAAATTTCACATTGCTTATAACTCTTCACACAGTCCTTTACTGGCAAGCCAAACTCATGTAGTTGCTGCCTCACAGACTCCATATTTCTGTGTTTCAATTTCAAATGCCAGAAATACACGCAATTCTCATGTTTACATTTCTCAGTATTTAAACCTTTAATCTCCTTATTGCAGTCAACAAAGCATTCCTTCTCATCAACAACAGTATTTTCCTTTGCACAAAGTCCATTGTCTTTCTCACACTGATACAGTTCATCAGAATTAACACTGTCCTCAGTATAATCCACAATCTGGTCTGCAACGTTCTCCAAGTAGTAATGAGAACCTTCTGACAAAACTTCATATTCCCTTGCTTGAGAATCAAACAAATAGCAACCGTTCTCATTTATTGTCACTTGGAACTTAGCATTTGCTAGCCTTTTCACAGACAGTAAACAATGTTCAGATTTTTGCATATAAAGTACATTCTGTAATCTTAAGCCCATTACATTTCCACAGAGAGACTGGATAGAAACAGAAATTTGTCCTTTCTGGGTGCATATTTGTCTCTCCCCATTGGCCATTATGAATGTTTCAGCGCATGGTTCCAAATAATCAAAGGCTTCCATGATCCCACATGTATGGTTACTTGACCCTGAATCTAAAAGCAATTTTTGTACACGCTTTGGGTCATCTTTTATTGGTAAAATGTGAGTTGATTGATCTTTTAGCAAAAGCGTAGCGATCTGATCTGGTCTCTTGGGCTTGCTATAGCCTTGACTTCCTGTTGTGGCTGAATCTGGTCTTTGTCTAAAATTCGCGGGCTTTCCCCCCGGAGAGGGGGGGTTTCCCCCTTTTGATTCCCTCTGCTTGCATTGATACGATTTATGGCCAAATTTTCGACAGGTGAAACATTGGAACTTTTTCTCATGCACATGCAATACCTGTATTCCATTAGACAGTTCATTTTCGCGTGCTCTGTCTGTTTCAAATTCTTTCAAGGCTGTGATCAGCTTATTAAGGGTTAAATCCTCTCTGGCTAGCAGGTTTCGCTTCTCTGCATTAAAGCGTGGGTGGAGACTGGCAATGAATATTGTTAAAAAATCTTCTGAGCTCACTTCCCCTCCTGCAAATTTCACCTCTGATTCCAAATCTTGCATATGCTTTAAATGTTGTAAGAGAGTTACATTTTCAGGCATCTTATATGAGAGTAGATTCGCCTTGAGGCTCATCCTCTGACCTCTGGACAAAACACCATACTTTTCATTGAGTGCTTTCATCATATCTTTCGTTGAATTACTATTTAAAATGATGGATGATTCTGTTGGTGATATTGCTCCCACCAGAAGGCACATCCCCTGGGCATCAGCTTTATCAAAGGCATTAAACTTATCTCTGTCAGTCTCATCTGGGGGATCTTCATTTAGTACGTGTTTAATCCCCAGTGCCTTAAATGCTAATTCGACAGATCTTTTCCATATTGGGAAGGATGACTGACTTATGTGGGGAATTATTACTGATTGGATCCCTTTCCCATTTACACTCACGGCTCCTGCGTTTGTGCTCGATGTTACTGGCGTGGCTGCCCGGTTCGCGTCCTCTCCCATTCTTGCAGCTTGTCGCTCTCCTCCTCCAGTTCACAGGCGTGAGGGTTGAGTTTTCCTGTCGTCCCCACAGACTCGGCTGCTCGGCTTCTTTACAGGAATTCCCTCAGGCGTCTGTAAGGTCCTTTGTATTCCTCAGTTCCCCGATGGGACACGATTCAAAAATCAAAAATTGTTCTGTGTGACTTTATATCAATAGCCAAGAATAAACCATCCACTCTGATACCACTTGTTAGGATCTGAAACTCACTTAATTAATCTGCTACCATTCAGGGCGATGAATCTTGGTTTTGGCTTATTGATAATAACGGTTAGTCACACACAAAAATACCACAGAGTCGTTTTCTTAATCAAATCAATTCTTTACTAACTAATCTCAAGGGTAGGGTACATGGATTAAACAATAAACATCCTACATCTCTAAGTTTCCTAGACTTGCTAAACTCCTTTAGCAGTTACTACGCTTACTCACGAGTAGCCATTCTCACAAGGAGAATGTGCTCCTCCATGCTTGCAGGTTGGTAACTTACAAGTAACTGGGCTACAGTTTCTCTTTCAAACAAAGGATATACCAAAGCAGTAAAATGCAGATTACTTTGCCTACGTGACCATATGACATGGAAGCAATGGCGATCTGCTCTTCCTGACCATTTGGCTAATTAACCCTTTGACTGTCTGACATGTAACGAATCTCGCTATCTAAGACCCAACACTTTATGGCATTATGCCCTACTGAGGTCCCTCCCCTCCCCAAACCCTGTCCTGTCCAGGCTCCACAACCAACTCTCCAGGAATTTTCCTACCCAGAGCTGGCATGCATGGAGATTATCTCCATGGAGAAAGGATTTCATTTTTAAAGTAGAACCTTAGAAGGTTAAGCCCATTAGAGGTTCTTTAGAGCCTTGAAGCAGATTCAGAGCATAATACAAAGCTGGTATGCTAGATGGGCATGCCCATAATGTTGTCAAAGATGAGTCTAGTAAAGGGAAGTTAACAGCAGAAGAAGGTGGAAGAGGCAACAGTGTAAGCAGCAGTGGACTAGCCACAGAGTGTAAGCTCATGGTTGTGTAGGGTTTTCAGGTCCCTCTTCATCACTAGTGGTAGGCTTTTTGAGCAGAGCCTGAGGAGGGTGGGGTTTGGGGAGGGGAGGGACTTCAATGCCCTATCCAATTGTCAAAGTGGCCATTTTCTCCAGGGGAACCTATCTCTATTGGCTGGAGGTCAGCTGTAATAGCAGGAGATCTCCAGCTAGTACCTGGAGGCTGGCAACCCTATAGTTGTTAAAAAACAGTGGGGTTTCTGAATGATCAGATAAAGAAAGAAACCAACTATGCTTATTTTGGACTAGCATAAAGATAAGGGGTTAACCAGCTGCAAGAGCTGACAGACGGAGCCAGAGAGCTGACACTCTGAGCTGAGAGAGACAGCGAAAGAATTCGAAGTTTGGGACCCAGCCTGACGGGAGGGCTGTGATAGGATTCGAAGCTTGGAACCAGCCTGAGAGGAGGCTGAG
This sequence comes from Euleptes europaea, assembly GCF_029931775.1. Lineage (NCBI taxonomy): Eukaryota > Metazoa > Chordata > Lepidosauria > Squamata > Sphaerodactylidae > Euleptes > Euleptes europaea. The sequence continues at coordinate 8,068,476 of NC_079319.1, read as the reverse complement.
AAAGTAGTGGAAGCTTGAGACCAGCCAGAGAGGGCTGTGTGAGATTCAGAGCTTGGTAGCAAGACCGAGCGGAAGCCAGACTATACTCTGTGAACCGGAGGGTTCTGTGAAAGCCAAACCTATTGACACACACAACTTGTGGGAGTAACAGGAGTGAGAACTGGGTTAGAGAGGGCCCCTTCTCAAGTCACAAGGGGGATTAGTCTCTGAGGTAGAGCTATTCCAGTAGCAGGAAGGTGTGGAGGATTACAGCCACTTAGGTGGCGTAGTCAGAGAGAGCTAGGCTGGGGACAGAGATGAGAGTCTGAAGCTGTATGGCGGTTTTGAAAACTAAATCTGAATAGTAGTTCTAAGGGATAGAACTAAAGCTGAAGCTGAATGTGTATAATAGTTCTGAAGAGCTAGAACTAAGCTTGAGAACTGAGAACTGAAGGAACTTGTGTGAAGGAAACATCTAAGCTATATCTCTAAAGCAATCACCTAGCCATTTTCTCTAGGTGAACTGATCTCTGTCGCCTGGTGATCAGCTGTAACAGAGGGAGATTTCCAGCCACCACCTGGAGGTTGGCAACCCTATTTGTGTCATTTTTTTTTTTAAAAAGAGGACTACATTCCTGCTTTGATGAACCTCAAGATAAGTGTGAAGAACTTGATGTTTCAATTGTATTCCTGGGCAAGGAAGAAGAGTCATCTTGCTCCATTAATAGGGTTTCCAACCTCCAGGTACTAGCTGGAGATCTCCTGTTATTACAACTGATCTCCAGCTGATAGAGATCAGTTCTCCTGGAGAAAATGGCCACTTTGGCAATTTGATTCTATGGCATTGCAGTCCCTCCCCTCCTCAAACCCCACCCTCCTCAGGGTCCATCAAAAAAAAAAAAAAAACTCCCACGGGTGGCGACGAGGAACCTGGCAATCCTATCCATTAGCAGCTGTCTAGATGTACCTTAGAATCTCATAAGCTTGTCATTATGGTGAAGGTTGTTTTCTGCAGCTGGCATCTGAAGTTACTGGCTTCATGCTGCCTGTTAACATGATAGATCCATTCTTAGTCATCCTTAGCTATTGATCAGCTTGACTAGTTTGACTGACTTCTGCCATTTACCCCATACGAAGACATCAGAAGAAACGTATGGGTTAGCTTAGGGCTGCCAGCTCCGGGCTGGGAAATACCTGGAGATTTTTGGGGTGGAGCCTGAGGAGGGCAGGGTTTGGAGAGGGGAGGGACTTAAATGCCATAGAGTCGAAGTGCTAAAGTGGAACTGATCTCCAGGGGAACTGATCTCTGCTATTTGGAGATCAGTTGTAATAGCAGGTGATTTCCAGCCTAGGGTTGCCACCATTGATGCTACCCCCTCCCCATTTTCTCCCACTCTTCAAATCATCAAGGGGATTGAGGCCAAAGGAGTGGGTTTGCCTGTTACAGGTAGGCAAATGGCAAGGCTAAATGAAAAAGTGAGATGCAGGGATCAGACAGTCATCCAAACTGAGCTATTTCTAGAATCCTCTCAACCAAGAATTCACTGCTTTTCCTTTCTCATTTTCAAAGGCAGCCCGCATCTGTCCATCTGCAATGCCTTTCCGCACCATTAAGCTATTATAATATACAGCCATAAAGATAATGTGAGTGTAAATTATTGCATTAACATTCCAGTCATCGACACATAAAGCCCCAAGTGAAGACAAAAAAGCTGATACACCACTTATTTGTAAAGATCAAAAACCAGAAGCTAAACATCCTCATTCCAAAATAATTGCCGGGTAGAGGGGGATACCCTAAATCCCATTTAACACTAAGCAAAAATGTGACTTTATATTTGTTTACAGATTAGTTTTTTTTTTTTTTTTTAAGGAGAGGATAAATGGAATGAACAGGCAAAAGGGTCTCTTCTTTTCAGTGGTCATCTCCGGGACCCTTGTGTGTGTGTTAAGTGCAGTAAAGTCGCTTCCGACCCTATGAATCAAAGTCCTCCAAAATGTCCTATCTTTGACAGCCTTGCTCAGATCTTGCAAAATGTGAGCTGTGGCTTTCTTTATTGAGTCAATCCATCTCTTGTTGGGTCTTCTTCTTTTCCAGGACCCTTAAACAAGGGTAAAAGTGTTTCCTGGTTGCGTGGGAGTGAGAGAAAAGAAAGACAACATTGTGCCGACATGATAACTAGGCAATGCTTCTTCGCTTTCAGTATAGTGAGCGAGTGCAAAATTTGTTGCCCCTTGCAGTGCCATGTGGGAAGAATGACTGTCATCCTTTGAACACAAGAAGCTGCCTTATACTGAATCAGACCCTTGGTCTATCAAAGTCAGTATTGTCTACTCAGGCCGGCAGCGGTTATTGTGAGGGTCTGTATGCCTTTGCCTTGGGTAAGGCCTTTGCCTTGTAGGTTCCCCCCCCCCTTTCCCTGGACTCGTAAAAGCAGTCCAGGCCTCTTGTCTTTCCTTGGTTCAGGCGCGGCGTCTGACAGGCCCCAGGTTGGAATGTCTCTTCCCTCTTCCCACGTCCCTCCCTTGCTCTCACTGACTCCCTTCCATCGGCTATGGCCTTGGAGGGTAGATAGTACTAACAAGCTCCCTGAACTCTTTGATGTTTTGTACCATGCACAGTTATCGCTTCCCATAACATACGCTTGACATCTGCTTCCCTGTAGGGGTTATAATGCTGTCTTTGTGAAACCGTAAGCACTTGCAACTTTACCAGTGTAAGGCCTATACTTCTCTGAAGCTTCCAATAAAGTTTCTTGTTTCTGCATCACCGTCTGAGCAAGTGATCTTATGGAGTTTGCACAGGGAGGTTGGGAACCCTCACATTAAGTTGCAAGTCTTTTGCCTTGTTATCCTGCTCCTGTACCGTTCTTGGACAGCTATGGCAGGCAACGGGGATGACGACGACAAGAAGGACGACGCTGTACCCAAAGAGCCCGACCTGGCCCCTTCGGAAGGGAGTCAGTGAGAGCAAGGGAGGGACGTGGGAAGAGGGAAGAGACATTCCAACCTGGGGTCTGTCAGACGCCGCGCCTGAACCAAGGAAAGACAAGAGGCCTGGACTGCTTTTACGAGTCCAGGGAAAGGGGGGGGGGGGGAAACCTACAAGGCAAAGGCCTTACCCAAGGCAAAGGCATACAGACCCTCACAGTTATCCAGGGTCTCAGGCAGAGGTCTTTCACATTACCTACTTGCTTAGTCCCTTTAACTAGAGATGCTGGGGATTGAATCTGGGACTTTCTGCATGCCAAGCAGATGCTCTACCACTGAGCCTCGACCCCTCCCCAGGACCTCTGCCTGAGACCCTGGAGAGTCGCTGCCAGTCTGAGTAGACAATACTGACTTTTATGAACCAAAGGGTCTGATTCAGTATAGGGCAGCTTCATGTGTTCATGTGTATATTCTTACTTCTCTGAATGTGTGAAAAGGCCCTGGGATTCTTCTGTCTGGATCGTCTTCCAGATCGGTTTTAAGGAGAAGCAAAGTGAACTATTTCTACCACATGAGAACATTTCTCACCAACACAGAACATTTAGAGAACATTTTCCACTAGAAGTCACAGAGGAGAGTATTGCGATTGTTTTTTAAACCAATTCATTTCAGCTCTAGTTTTATGCCTCTACTATCCTGAAATCTCTTGAAAATCAACACATTTCAGCCTCAGATTTATTTGAATACATTGAACAGACAAATTAGTATTCAAAGTGAGTTAAAAGCTATTCAAGATCCCCAGTTGAGATTTCATCATTTCTTCCTTTGGTGATAATCTCTTTCAGCAAAAAATAATTGGCTGAACTCTGAAAGGTCACTTTATGAGTCTGCAGAGATGCACCCAATACAGTTACGGGGAGATGCTGAATCAACTGGCATGCTTCATCCTTGCAGAAAAAGGTTGTTATAGGTCATTTATGCATGGGAGTTTTACCCAAGGGTCGATGCTTGCTGGACCCACACTTTCCTTTTGGGAGTCTATGCACCAGCAGTCTCCAAGCTCAAATCAGGAAGTATTTGAATCCCCGCCCCTTGAAATGCTGCTTCATAATTAGCTGTAGTGAGAAAAAAGTTCCCTTCTCCCTCACCCAATTGCTGCATAAAAATGCATTTTAAGAACATAAAACAAAAACGGAGCAATCTGAAAAGAAGTGTGTGTGGGGGGAGAGAAATCCAAGCTTCGGTTTTAAAAAGCCTTTCTTCTGCTCAGAAAGAGCTCCTAGGAAGCAGGAAGTATCTGAATCCTCACCTCTGGACATGCTGCTTTGTAATTGGCTGTGAGCGAAACTAAGCTTGCATGTCCTGCACTTATGCACAGAGATTTCACCCGGGCTGAAGTCAAGGGAGAGGGAAGAATTGGTTTAACAGAGGAATGGGAAGGTCCCGAGGTTTGCGAGGGCTTGGAGCAAGGTTATCTCTAATGGAGGGAAAACTCATGCATAACTCCAAGGAACAACCGAGACAGATGGGGGGGGGGGTGTACGTGAATATCCATGCATAAATGACCCTAGTGAGATAATACTGGACAGGATCAGAACCTTCCTTTCTGGTTATATACCAGGTACAGGGAAAACCTCACTGGGGTTAATCTCATGTGAAGGTTTCCCAAGAGACCAGTGTATTAGGGGTGCAGTCTTAAGAGTCACACCCCTCTAAGCCCATTGACTTCAAATACAACAATACCTACTTTTGGCTTCTGTGTCCCATGCTTAAAGAAAGAGGAGGACAGATTCACAGTACAATCCTAAGGCAAGTAACCCACTCCTGAACCCATTGACTTTGATAGATTTAGGAGGGTGTTACTCACTTGAGGATTGTGCTGTGAATTAGTCCTCCTCTTTCTTTAAGCAAGGGACAGAAGAAGGAGGAGGAGGAGGAGGAGGAGGAGGTCACCCAGCTGGCTTAATTTGTAGGAGTGAGGAAACATATCCAGTTCACCAGATTAGCCTCCGCCGCTCATGTGGAGAAGTGAAGAATCAAACCCGGTTCTCCAGATGAGAGTCCACTGCTCCAAACCACCGCTCTTTTTTTTTAGAAGAAGTTTTTTTTTATTTTCATAAAGTTACATATAAAGTTTCCAACAAACAGTTACAGAATATTTCATATCACCCGTTGTTGTTGAAAATACATCATTATTATATATTGAAAATAAAGAGAAACTTCCCCTTCACCCCCCTTCATCCTTTTTTTAACCTGTGTACTCTTTTGCACTCAAAATTCTAATCCAGATATTGTTTGATATTATATTATATTTAAATGCACTTGTTTTATTGTATCTCTTATCAAGAGTTCTTATATCATCGATTTAACCATAAAACAATTTTAAAAAGAACAAAACATCATATCTTCGATTTCCCATTGTTGTATATAGCAGTAAAAAATAAAAAAGCAAGGTGGCATATTAAGTATACCATGAAAGTGATTCTGCTTGTCAATGGATTAGATCAGTGAATAACCTTGAAGTTTTCCCATATAGGTTTCTGTCTTGCAATATGCCTTCCATGTCTCCCATTCACCCATAAACTGAACATTGTCTTTTTGGTTTACCAGAGTAGTAAGTTTTCCGCCATTTCTAACATTTTTAGTATCCAGTCATTTTTGTCTGGAATTTCCGACGATTTCCATTTAGCTGCATCAATCAACCTAGCAGCTGTAGTCGCATATATCAGAAAGGATCTCTGAGTTAATATAGAGTCAGGTATCATACTTAGTAACATCATCTCAGGTGTTTTGGGTATGTTGCTTTGTACAATCAGTCTTATTTCATTGTAAATCATATCCCAAAGGTTTTTCGCTTTGTCACAAGTCCACCACATATGATGGAAAGAACCTACTTCTTTGTTACACTTCCAACACTTTGGAGACATCGATTTGTACGCCATTGCCAGTAAACCACCCCTCTTAACCACTATGCCATGCTGGCTCTCAATAGATAGATCTAATGCTGAATGTGTGAATTCTCTCTCATAGTAATGAATCATGACAGAGAATTTCTGATTTGTCATATTTGGGACAGAACAGTCCAAATGGACCAGCCATTTCCATGTGGTCTAGTAACATGCTCTGCCGAGAACAGAGTTTCAGAGGGTAGCTGTGTCGGTCTTGTCGGTCTCTTAGGTGCTACTGGACTTGAATCTAGATGCTCTGCCAAGTATTCTCTGAAATATGATCTCCGATATGATTAGATTACTGTACTTTTTTTTACAACTCAGTAAAGATGAATTAGGGATGGATGGAGACTATGTAACTTACCAGGTGTCACTGGTTATTCATGGCAATCTGGAAAACATAGAAGGAAAAGCGTTAAACTTCAGATGACTGAATTTTAAAGGAACCTGCCAGAGTGATGTTAATATGGCCTTATTAATCATTGTTATGCATCATCGGGTGTCGGCATTATGCTCAATACAAGTGCAGGTAATAAGAACATACTTCTTTCTGAAGGTAACCCATCAATCTGTTGGCTTTTCATTTTGAGTCATAAGGCAGCACTTCTATTACTGCTATTTATTCATTTTATATGGTGCTCATGGTATGCAAGAGGATTTGACGATTTCATTAGTTGGTACAAGGAGCAGCTTTCAAAAGGAAGTCCGGGAGTCCGGGATTTGTTTGCAGGGAGGTCCAGACATAACACAAAGCCATGGTTTAGTTCAATGTGATCCGTTTATGAAAGAAGGATTTGGCTTGGTGATGATAATTTGCATCCACAACTTCCTTGACAAGTGCTGATTTAACTGTCTTTGTTCTTTGCTCCAAAGTAGAGTTGCCGGATATACCCTGGCAACCAACAGCGGATGGGGAGCGGGAGATCCTATGCTACTGGTGCTGTGTTGATGTCAATTCCGCCATGCACTGGAATTGACACCATCAAGTTGCCAGTGGCATGGAAGACACTCCGGCATTTGGGCAAAAACTCTATGGTAGAATCCATTTTTACCATATTTTCCCCAAATACCAGAGCATCCCCATGATGCCAGTGATGTGATGGTCTCTTTCAGTGAGTGCCAGAAGTGACATCAACGCATCACCAGTGACAGAGACTTATGCCTCAGTTTTCTACAGGTAAGGCTTCCCCCCACTGGCCAGCTGAATGGGAACCCCCAGCCCCTGGCCAGAGTCTTGCAACCATTCTCCAAAGAGACTTGGCTGGTATTCTGGCCCACATTGTCTCAAGTAGGGTTGCCAGCTCTAAGTTGGGAATTTCCTGGAGATTTTGGGGATGGTGCCAGAAGAGGGTGGGATTTGGAGAGGGGAGGGACTTCAATACCATAGAGTCCAATTGCCAAAGCGGCCAGTTTCTCCGGGGGGAACTGATCTCTCTCCCCTTGAGATCCATTGTAACAGCAGGAGATCTCGAGCTACAACCTGGAGATTGGCAACCCTAGTGTCAAGTGAGCTGCCGGGGGGGGGGGGACGGGACACCAAAACCAGGCATGATAATCCAGGATTCTGTGAATTTAGGCAGATCATGAGAGGGAGGGCAGGAAGCGTTGTGTCAATGTTTGGCTCTTGTGGCCCTTTTTGCATGCTCAGGGTAGTGACGATCATCACTTTGGGGTCAGGAAGCAATTTCCCTCCTGGCCAGATTGGTCAGGGATCCTGTAGGTTTCCCCCCCTTCTTCTGGGCATGGAGTTGGGGTCACTGGGGGTGTGGAGGAAAGGTCATTGTAAATTTCCTGCACTGTGCAGGGGGTTGGACTAGATGACTTTGGTGGTTGCTTCCACCTCTATGATTCTATAGTGGGAATCCTGATATCCCTAGCATCAAGGCATACTGACTGGGAAGAGATGATTTCCTTGTGAGCCATTAGGAGCAAAGCCCAAACCTCGGAATGTTTTTGGCTTTTTTCCTAAACCTCCCAGCACAATTCCAAAGTGCAGCTCAGCTGCTACTTGGTTTAGGAAAACCTGATATCAGCTAAAGTTTCCCTGAATGGAATAACAGACACATTTTACACTAAAGTTATGAAAATAATGTTTAGAAATGAGCCTTCAGCCTGCCTAATTCCAACATAATCAGCATTGCGTCAACTTCCGAGACCTTATCTTAAAGCAATAAAACTTTCATTGTTTAGGAGAAGCTTTTAAATGGTTGACAGATTCATTAAAAGTTGGTTGTGGAAGCGCACGCGGGTCCCCCTCCACTCGGCACGGTGCCCGAGCACAGACTTGTCTATTTATTATTCACCCAACGTTGTAAGAAGCAGCCGAGTACATTTTGCATTTTGAAAAACTCGGGCTCCGATTAATGATCCAGCACTCAGCTCCTAATGCATTCTTTCAAGCCAATTAGCTCCCATATTTATTGCAATTCCATATTCCAATGTGAGAAGTTGATTTTGTGGGAACGAGGAGGTCTCGGGGTTAAGTATGTCAACGGTAAAATATCTACCAGGGGTAAAGAGAAGCTGATTGCTTTGGTAATTAAAAAAAAAAAGACGAGGTCATGGCAAATAGGTTTCATTGCAACCCTGTTCAGCCTCTAAACCCACAAAGTAACGGTTTTTATTGTGTCTGATTTCCCTCATTGGGGTGAAAACATGGAAGGGGGAAAGCGGTGTGCAGATCTTCTCAGCCTGAGCAAAGGCAGGAGAGAGGAAGACATTTGTACAGTGAGAGGCACTGCTGTCCCATCTATGGCATACGCAAAGCGCCACCAAGCTATGCATGGGAATGAAATCATGCCTGTGTGATGCTAAACCATAAAGAGTGTTCTGAAAGGGGCAGAGTCTATTTCAGGAACTGCTGTTTTCCAATTTTCTCTCTGTTTGTCACACTCACAACAGTTTGTCATACTCAAGCTCAGTGACAGATTGATTCCCTCTAGGCTTGCCATTTGCCCACTTATAGAGGGCAGCCTCCCAGCTGTGCTCCCTTGTACCCCACCTGTGCTCAGTGGAGTGAGGGGAGAACATGGGGTGGTAGAAAGACATTGCATAGTGCACGACATCACTTCCAGGTGAAACATCCAGAAGTGATGTCACTGCGTTGAGTGATGCTCTAGGAAGCCCACTCATCTCTGTGGTAAAAAAAACTATAGAGATCAGTGGAATTCCTAGAGCATTGCAGCAATGTCACTTCCTGGTTTTCACCCAGAACTGAAGTCACACATTGCGCAACATCTTTCCCTCCTTATCCTACCCCAAAAAATCTCCTAGGCATGAACCTGGACACTATTTCTTTTTAAGGTAGTGTATCCACCAGTTGGATCCCGCCGAAAAGCTTGCTGGAAGAATTGGCAGAGCAGATCTTTCCCTACCTTCCCTTTCCAGAGGACTGGGAGAGCTTAATAAAAACATACCAGGGTATAGCAGCAATGACAGGGAAATCATGCAAATTGCCTCCTTCTTCCTCTTCCATTCTTGTATTAGGAGAAGAAGAAAAGGAGGTCATTTTGCTTGATGTCCCCAGATAACAGCAGCACCAAATGTGGATGGACAAGAGTTGCCAATCCGGGTAACCAGCAAGAGGGTCGGGGCAGTAATACGGCCAGCATTGTGAGTGTGATGATGTCACTTCCAGGGAAAACTTGGAAGTGCTGGCGGTAGCTCTCGAAATCACCAGAAACTCCATGGTAATACCATAGAGTTTCACATGATTCCTAAAGCTACCCCTGTCGCTTCCAAGTTTTTCCAGATATGACATCACGCTCACAACACTGGTGAGTTCCCCCCCCAGCTGCCACTTGGAGTAGCAGCAGGCATTGGGGGCTCAGGGAAGGGCATCCCCGTACCAGTGTGGTGTAGTGGTTAAGAGCAGTGGTTTGGAGTGGCGGACTCAGATCTGGAGAACTGGGTTTGATTCCCCACTCATCCACATGAGCGGCAGAGGCTAATCTTGTGAACCGGGTTGGTTTCACCACTTGTCCACATGAAGCCAGCTGGTGACCTTGGGCTAGTCACAGTTCTCTCATAACTCTCTCAGCCCCACCTACCTCACAGGGTGTCTGTTGTGGGGAGGGGAAGGGAAGGTGATTGTAAGCTCGTTTGATTCTTAAGTGGTAGAGAAACTCGGCAAATAAAAACCAATTCTTCTTCTTCTTCCCATGGTAATTTTTTGTGAGGTTTGCCTGGTCGTCAAAGGGTTGTTTTGTTTTGGGTTTTTTTTTGGTGCAAACAGGAGACTACATGGAACAGGGGAAGGTGGGAAATGATTCACTCTGCTAACTTCTTCCATGATCTCTTCCAGGCATGTCAAGAAGGCTTGTGGTCTAACCTCCTTGCCATGCCAATTTTGTTTGTACAGGGATTTCTTAAAAAAAACAAAAAACAGGTAGCATTAAATCTTATGGTCCTCCACACACACTCTATAGAGGAACAGGCCAGTAGAAGTTGACTATTTCAGAAAGAACTAGTCCTAAAAGGTGGGATCCAAGAGAATGCTACACAACTGAAAGAATGAAATTATGTGGATGAGGAATCCTTCAGTTCTTAGTGGATGTATTATTGTGAAATTTTCATCATTGTTTTGACTCCAAAGTCCCCTTTTTGCTCTTGTTTCACTTTCGTGCAAACCAAAGCCGTGGTTCCTTCTTTTCACACCCCTTTCTGTTTCCTCATACTGCATTTTCTCATACACTGCACACATTGTGAATGTTATTTGTGTGTCAATAAGTATTATACATGGAAATGGCTATGCATATAAATTGCTTTTAAAAACTGTACAACATGCACACAGTACAAATGACCTTACAAAAGCAACAGCAGAAAGTGGAGAACTGAAATGATGTGCAGTACACACACGCAGGCGAGAACAAAAGGGAATGAAACAGAGAACATTCACGTGTCCTTAAAAGATTCCTGCTGAGCTCTGTAGGATACCAGGCTTAGGCCTGAGAGTGGGGGAAAGCCTGATTCTTAGCTTTGAAGACTGGGAGGGGCTATGGCTTAGCAGCAAAATATCTGCTTGGCATGCTGAAGGTCCCAGGTTCAATCTCCAACATCTCCAGTTAAAAGGACCAAGCGGTAGGTGAGGGGAAAGACTGGGATCCTGGAGAACCACTGCAAGTCTAAGACAATAATGTCCTTGATGGATCAATGGGCTGATTCACTGTAGGGCAGCTTCACGTGTTACGATCTTGGGGGACAGGGAATTTAGCCTATCTCCCGTTTGCATATGTACCTTTACTTTTCACCCCATAAGAATGGCTGACAACCATTTGCTTCTATGAGAAAAAGTAAAGTGCAGATCCTTGAGACAATGTTGCGGTGGGGAAAGACCTGCCCATCGCCTGTTCCAGGGATTCTTAAACTTTTTCCATTCGTGACCCCTTTTCGCCAGAGAAATTTTTATGCGACCCCGGGTATATAGGTATATAAAATAGGTATACAAACGAAACATTTACTGATAATAAATCATAAATAAATGTGTTTTAAAACAATTCTTTGGTATACATATAATTTTACCATTTACTGTTGCCAAATTTTTCACGACCCCCACATTCAGTTACGCGACCCCATAGGGGGTCGCGACCCACAGTTTAAGAAGCTTTGGCCTATTCTCCCAGTCCACTTCCTCCATTCTATGCATCACGTTATAAACTTCAAACAGGAAGGAAAAATCAAATGCATAATTATAGGATGGGGGAGAATTGTTTTAGCAGTCGTGTGTGCGAAAAGGATCTTGGGGTCTTAAAAGACCAAACACTGAACATGAGTCAGCAGTGTGATGGAGTAGCTAAAAAGGTAAATACAATCTTGGGCTGTATCAACAGAAGTATAGTGTCCAGATCATGTGAAGTGATGGTATCACTTTACTCTGCTCTGGTTAGACCTCACCTAGAGTACTCTGTTCAGTTTTGGGCACCACAATTTAAGAAGGATGTAGACAAGCTGGAATGTGTCCAGAGGAGGGCAACAAAGATGAATCATAGAGTTGGAAGGGACCAACAGGGTCATCTAGTCCAACCCCCTGCCCAATGCAGGAAACTAACAACTACAAACTACCAATGGTGAGGGGTCTAGAGACCAAGTCCCATGAGGAAAGGTTGAAGGAGCTGGGTATGTTTAGCCTGGAGAGGAGAAGACTGAGAGGTGATATGATAACCATCTTCAGGTACTTGAAAAGCTGTCATATACATGATGGTGCCGAGTTGTTTTCTGTTGCCCCTGAAGGTCGGACCAGAACCAACAGGTCGAAATTAAATCAAATAGGTTCCGTCTAAACATTAGGAAGAACTTTCTAACAGTTAGAGCAGTTCCTCAGTGGAACAGGCTTCTTCGGGAGGCAGTAAGTGCTCCTTCCCTGGAGGTTTTTAGGCAGAGGTTAGATGGCCATCTGTCAGCAATGCTGATTCTGTGACCTTAGGCAGATCATGAGAGGGAGGGCATCTTGGCCATTTTCTGGGCATAGATGGTGGGGGGAGCTAGTTGTGAATTTCCTGCATTGTTCAGGGGGTTGGACTAGATGACCCTGGTGGTACCTTCCAACTCTATGATTCTATGACCCTTAGTAATCCCTCCATATTGAAAGCCCCAAACTCTTCAACCCTTTAATCATGGAGGCAGAGAGAAGAGTGAGATTGTGTGCCACCTTGTGTCCCCATGGGGGAGAACAGTGGGATATGAATAAAAAAATAAATACATTCTGCAACAATTGCTAAGAAAGCACAGCCACTTTACAGATTTAAAATTGGAATGTTCCTAATTCTGCATAGCCACATCTTCACAGTTGCTGAGGCCCATGACTTTTGAAGTCAAATATACGCTGGAACCTAAATAACTAGCATGAGACTCTACTCATCATTGTAAAGGTTCACGTGAGTACCTCTCAGGAGTAGAATTCAGTGCTGGGATGCCTCTATATATCAAGCAACAAAGCCATCAAGGCAAGAAGAGTGACGTTTACCTGAGCTGGAATTGATCCAGGGCACAAGAGTGAACATCTTCTCTCCTGATTACGCATTTCTGTAATCAGTTACTTTAACAACTCGGCATTTGCATATCCCTTGAATGAAATCTTTCCGAGAAGAGAGAGAGAAGCGGTTTCTCGCCAGGCCCCCCGACGAACCAAGACGATGCTTCCTCCACGCCTGCAAGCTCGATTGCTACATGGACTTGTACAAAAGAGTCTGGGAAATTAATTTCTCCAACGTAGGAACAGTGGTTGCTATTTATCAACTTTCGATTTATATTTTCTTGTCAAGCCAGCTGGAAAATTGAGTAAAACTCGCAGACTCCATTGAGCAACCAGATGCTGTATCTCAGATGACTTGTCACAGGCCCGTAAATCTCATATGCATATGTACAAACCTTTATTTTGTTAGTCAGTCTTGGCAGTACAATCTTGAGTAAATCTGGTGGGGGGGATCTGAGGACAGAGGTGGGGTCTTGCATTACTAGGGTAGCCATGCTCCAGGTGGCACCTGGAGATCTCCTGCTATTACAATCGATCTCCAGACAATTGAGATCAGCTCCCCTGGAGAAAATGGCTCCTTTGGAGAATGGCATTTCTGAGGTCCCTCCTCTTCCCAAACACTGTCCTCCCCAGGTAGGGTTGCCAGGTCCCTCTTCACCACCGGTGGGAGGTTTCAGGGTGGAGCCTGAGGAGGGTGCAGGGGGTTTGGGGAGGGGAGGGACTTCAATGCCATAGAGTCCAATTGCCAAAGCGACCATTTTCTCCTGGGGAACTGATCTCTGTCGGCTGGAGAGCAGTTGTAATGGCAGGAGATCTCCAGCTAGTACCTGGAGGTTGGCAACCCTAGTTTGCAGGTGGAAGTACTTTTGCTATTGCCCCCAAGAGTGCCACCAAAGTGTACCACTCACAGGCCCTTCCTCAATGACTCTGGGCAGTCGGGAACATGGGGATATACAGGTGGCAGAGAAGAGGCATGGGTGGGGGTCCACAGCATAGAGGTCCTGGGCCCTGGCAGCTGCCCCACTTCTGGTTATTCTGATGCTGGCACTGCCCTCAACAACCAACCTCTACAAATCAAAGCTAATACAGTTTAAAATGTGTAAAATGAGGGGCTGTGGCTTGCCGTGCAGAAGGTCCCAGGTTCAATCCCTGGCATCTCTACTTTAAAGGATGAGGTAGTCGGTGATGTGAAAGACCTTCCCCTGAGACCCTAGTAGGGTTGCCAACCTCCAGGTACTAGCTGGAGGTCTCCTGGGATTACAACTGATCTTCAGCTGATAGATAGGGTGGCCAGGTCCCTCTTTGCCACCAGAAGGAGGTTTTTGGGGTGGAGCCTGAGGAGGGTGGGGTTTGGGGAGGGGAGGGACTTCAATGCCATAGAGTCCAATTGCCAAAGCGGCCATTTTGTCCAGGTGAACTGATCTCTATTGGCTGGAGATCAGTTGTAATAGCAGGAGATCTCCAGCTAGTACCTGGAGGTTGAGCAATGACAAAAACAAAGTACGTGCTGTACTATAGAAAATGAGAAGAAAATCACAGCACTCATTACTGAAGATATTGAGAATAAAATCACAGAAGAAAATCACAGCAATTTATCATCTGGATAAAATGGCCGCTTTGGAAGATTGATTCTATGGCATGATACCCCATTGTAGTCCCTCCCCTTCCCAAACCCCGCCTTTCTCAGGCTCTGCCCCCAAAAACCCCAGGTATTTCCTAACCCAGAGCTGGCAACCCTAGACCCTAGAGAGCCGTTGCCCGTCTCAGTAGACAAAACTCACTTTGGTGGACCATGGCGTGATTCAGTATATGTTCATGTGTAATCTCAAACGTTTCTGATTATGAACAAACTGAAAGATATTCATCCATCAGGGAATCCATACCAATTAGAACAGGAGGCTGTTCACTGTGTGACTGGTTTCCCATCGACCACATTGAAGGTGGGCCTCTTTTACAGTTCTGTCAAGTGGAAACCCGAATTCTACCACACTTTCATTCCATATAGAAGCCACTTTGCCTCCTCCCCCGATCAGATCAGTTGTTGATCTATGTTTACCATAAAGATGTACGATTCCTAGAGTGTTGCGATGTCATTTTCAGGGAAAGCCCAGAAGTGACATCATAACATTGTGTGATGTCGCATGTTCATGGAGGAGAGGGGTATTCATGGCTACCAGTAAAAAATGGACACTAATCATGATACATGCCTATTATCTCTAGGATCAGAGGAGCATGCCTATTTTATTAGGTGCTGTGGAACCCAGGCAGGAGGATGCTGCTGCAGTCGTCTTGTTTGTGGGCTTCCTAGAGGCACCCGGTTGGCCACTGTGTGAACAGACTGCTTGACTTGATGGGCCTTGGTCTAATCCAGAGTGGCCTAATGTACTTATGGAGGATGGGGCTATCCATGGCTACTAGTCAAAATGAATACTAGTCGTGATGCATACCTATTCTCTCCAGGATCAGAGGAGCATGCCTATTATATTAGGTTCTGTGGAACACAGGCAGGATGGTGCTGCTGCAGTGGTCTTGTTTGTGGGCTTCCTGGGTGCACCTGGTTGGCCACTGTGTGAACAGATTGCTGGACTTGATGGACCTTTTGGATCCAGCATGGCTGTTCTTATGTTCTTATGTTCCCCACTCCTGCTGCTGCTGGAGGGGGGAGGCCCAGAGGGGCCTGAAGTACAGGGGCGGAAGATTGCCTGCCGCTCCTGGGAAAATAGCAACACGAGGCATACTAGTTCAATGGTGAGCCAATGTGGTATATCCAGAAGGCCCCAGATTAATTTTTTTTCACTATTAAGTCAAAACTTTACAGGGTGAGTTAATACTTTCTGGCATCTTGGGAAATGGAGGAGAATTCTCTCTTTACTTCTTTGAACTTTCCATGAACTTTGATGGCAGGTCATTGCAGCAAAACCCCAAATTAAAGAGAACAAACGCCAATCATGACAGAATTTAGGGGAATTTACTCCTTCCAACAAAATAAATGAAACATTTTCAAATGTCCCCAGTACATTAATAACAGAGGAAGTCAAAATATTATTACGCCTCCTCGGCCCTAGTCATGACTTCCCGATAATGGCAGTTTTGTTTTTTAAACTGTTTATTGTGATAAAATTTATTCAAACAGCACAAAATGATGGACTTTTGTCAGTAAAGTGTAATTACATGACTGCAAATCCCCGATAATGATACAATTCAATCCAGTTCTGTGAATAGCTGTCAACAATAGGCAGAATGTGTACATGATCAAAATTGCATTTTTGTTCATCTGGTTGTCTAAACCAATTACAACTTTTGCATCACTTCTAATAACCACACAATGTTTGTGTGGCAAGATGACAGAGGAGTCACGTAAGTTGAAAGAAGGCATGTGAAGCCCAACTGAATGGAGAAAACAATGGTTAACGCCCCCATCCCTATTGTATGAGTCATATTTCTGTTGTGGCCTTTAGCTGCTCAATTACTTTGCATTTCTACAACAAATGATAGGATTTAAAAAATATTTTGTGTCTAAAGCAAGTCTCACTGCTTTGGCTATGGGCAAGCAGGTGAATGAAAATGCCAGTGTGTTTCCAGCTCTGGGTTGGAGCAATATCTGCAGATTTTAAGGGTGGAGCCTAAGGAGGGTGAGGTTTGAGGAAAGGAGGGACTTCAATGGGTAGGGTTGCTAGGTCCCTCTTTACCACCAGTGTGAGGTTTTTGGGGTGGAGCCTAAGGAGGTCGAGTTTAGAGAGGGGAGGGACTTCAATGCCATAGAGTTAAATTGCCAAAGCAGCTATTTTCTCCAGATGAACTGATCTCTATTGGCTGGAGATCAGTTGTAATAGCAGGAGATCTCCTGCCACCGCCTGGAGGTTGATAATCCTATCAATGGGGTACAATACCATGGAGTCCATCTTCCAAAGCAGCCATTTTCTCCAGGTGAACTGATCTCTGTCGCCTAGAGTTCAGTTGTAATAGTGGGAGATCTCCAACCACCACCTGGAGATTGGCAACCCTACCATAGATACAGGGGGTTGGACTCTATGGCTCATGAGTACCTTCCAGCACTAGAACTCTAATGCTCTAAGCTGTCATGATAACCTCTTCCAAATTCAATCTCGTAAAAAATCTTTGATTTCATTAGAAATGTCTTGAAGAAGCCACAGGTGAGCAGGACTCAATTCATTTTATTTTTTTAAAACTTTAGGAAGATATTGGTGGCAAAAAGCTGAACAGCAAATTAAACTTCCTTTGATTGGATTTGCAGTCAAGTACAGAAGTATGCTTTGGGTGTCTACTGTCAAGGCAGCCCTGCTTCTGAGATGACCCGTGAATGAACTATGGCATCAGAAGACAGACACGTTCATGGGCAGAGCTGAAACCATTACTTTTACGACATTTTCCCATCCAATCAGCCCATGATGTACCTTTCTCTAAATCTATTAACACTAACAATTCAATTATGAGTCTATTGCTTAATCAGGGCTTGTTCAGCGGCGCAGTTATCCTACAATGATGATCTGCTAATGCATCCCAATCTCTGTTATATGATAACGCGGTCAATCAGGGGCTGAATCAAATTGCATTTGAGAGGAGGATCCATTGGAGAAATCAATCCTCTTGGATCATATTGTTGCACACCAGTGACTTTTAGTGCAATTTTAAGCAGAGTTACATCCTTGGAAGTCAACAAACTTACTTTAATGATACTGTTCATGTGGCCAATTCGGCCCTGAACAGTGTCACACTGAGACCAATTTTTTTTCCAAAGGATATCTAAATAAGCTATAAGGAAATTAGCATTTTTTTAATCTTAATTGACTGTGAAAGTAATTTGGCGACTGCCAATGTAGTATTAAAATCCACCCCTACTAAAAGAACCCTCAGGGAAGTCAACAAACATAAAAGGAATTTAACCATGCTTAGGACTGCACTGTTTGTAAATGTTTACTTATTTATTTTATTTTTCATTTTTATAACCCGCCCTCCCCAGCAAGCCGGCTCGGGGCAGGTAACATCAATTTAAAATCCAATAAACACACAATTATATAATACTGATAATAATCATAAAACCAAAATTAAATGTATAACTTCAAACCACTAATCAATATAATGCTCTATGAAAAAAAAGCCGAATTTTCCCCGATTCGGGGGTTTTCAGTTTGGATGGAACCGAATTATAAAAAGGCGGGAAACCAAAGAGCCGAATTCCGCAAGTTTGGGGCAATCACCAAATAAATTCGGCAAATTCGGGGGCTCCGAATCAGCAGCATAACCGTCAGTTAGTAAGCAACTAGCAGCATTCTCCCGCAGCCAATCGGTGGCTTTATTCCCCCGGGCCGGGGTAATGGTACGTCCTAACTGCCGAGGCAGCCAGATCCCCAGCTGGGCAGATGGGTGGGGGGACCCCTTCTGGGCCCCATATCTCGGGACCCTCTGATCCAATCTTCACAAAACTTGGGGGTTCTTGCAAGAAGGGTCCCCTCAAGCTACCCTGAAAGTTTGGGACCTCTACCTCCAATTAAGACAATTGGACAATTAAGAAAGGTGACAGGAAGAAAGTAGATCTCTCTGAAATGTGGCATTGGAGGAGAGTGTTATAGATACCATGGACTAACAAAAGTCTTGCTAGTCTGATAGCCCAATCTCATCCAAGCATGGAAGTTTAGCAGGGTCAGACATGGTTCAAACTTGGATGAGAGACCACCAAAGAAGACTAAGGCTTCCAGGCAGAGGCAGGCAATAGCAAACCTCCTCTGTTCATCTTTTGGCTCTTGGGGTGTCCATAAATCGGTTGCAACTTGACAGCACAAAATTATTATAGTTTGTTTTGTCTGAGCAATCTGCATCCTGGAGAAACAAACAGGAAATTTACTGTGCATGCAAGATTGTGAGGGAACCTATGTCTCTTGACCTTCTGAGCTCAGCAGGTCTACCTAAACTGACAGCAGTTTCTATTTGGAAACATAACTTCTGGGGGGGGGGGAATAAACCAAAACTCAACAGAAAGAAGACAAAGCAGAGCAAAACAACAACCCCAAGTGGGATAATCGGGCAACGTGATGTTTTTAATTAATCTTTGTTTCACCTTGGGATGTGGGAACATGTCTGTTTGTGCCAACAATGTGAACAATTAGCGGCAATGTACAACCCACTTGAATTTGAACCACAGGCAAGGAGGAACCTCCTCACTCACTGTGAGGCTGAAAGTTGAGGGAGGGCACTGCTGTCAACCATTATTGGCTACCACTGATGCCGATGTGAGATTTAGTCTTGCTTCTGATTCAGTCGGCCTCTTGCAGTGGGAGAAACAGTTATAGATGGGGAGAGGAGAGGGGAATCAAACCCGGTTCTCCAGATTAGAGTCCACCGCTCCCAACCACTGTTCTTAACCACTACACCATACTGGCTCTTTGGCTAGGTCAAATTTCCATTATTTGCCCCTCTTTGCAAGAATCAGTGATAGAATGAAGAGTTCACAATCTACAACTTGACATAAGGGAGACAAAGGAAGGCAAGGGGTAGGGGTACATGGAGAGCCAGCGTGGTGTCGTGGTAATTAGGGCTGTTGAAAATTTTTGGGAAAAATTAGGATTCGGCAAAATTCGGCTTGTTTTGATTCAGGAAATGCCGAAGTTCGAACTCCCCCGATTCAGATCCATGGAATTTGGCACTAAGTTCAGAGTTCGGGAAAAGATTTGGCCGAATAAAGCCATTTAAAACACATTCACAGCTTTCCTTGGCTCTGGGGGGGGGGCATGTTTGGAGGTAGAGGTCCCAAACTTTTAGTGTAGC
Source organism: Euleptes europaea (assembly GCF_029931775.1). Lineage (NCBI taxonomy): Eukaryota > Metazoa > Chordata > Lepidosauria > Squamata > Sphaerodactylidae > Euleptes > Euleptes europaea. The sequence goes on along the minus strand of NC_079319.1, from coordinate 8,048,865 downwards.
TTCCGGGCCCCATAACTCTGGATCCCCTGACCCAATCTTAACAAAACTTGGGGGTTCTTGCAAGAAGGGTCCCCTCAAGCTACACTGAAACTGTGGGACCTCTACCTCCAAAATGCCCCCCCAGAGCCACGGAAAGCAGCGAATGCATTTGTAATGGCTTTATTGCAATGGGCAGATGGGGGGACCCCTTCCAGGCCCCATAACTCCGGACCCCCTAACCCAATCTTCACAAAGCTCGGCGGTTCTTGCAAGAAGGGTTCCCTCAAGCTACACTGAAAGTTTGGGACCTCTACCTCCAAACATGCCCCCCAGAACCGCGGAAAGGCGTGAATGTGCACACGCACCCCCCACACAGGGATCTCTCTCACATACAAACAGACACTCTCTCTTTCTCTCCCCGGGCTGTGCAGCAGCTGGGCTCACGCACTCAACCGCAACTGATTAGCCAGAAGAAGACCCGGCTTGGCCACCATTGGCCATGGGAGAATGCTGCTAGTTGCTTACTAACTGGCGGTTATGCTGCTGATTCGGACCCCCCGAATTTGCTGAATTTATTCGGCAATCACCCTGAACTCGCCGAATTCGGCCCGTCATTTTCCCTCCTTTTTTTGAATTTGGTTCTATCCAAACTTAAAACCACCGAATCAGGGGAAATGCGGCTGTTTTTCAGTTCGGGATGAAACAAATTGACAGCCCTAGTGGTAATTGTGTCAGACTAAGATCTGGGAAACCCTTGTTCAAATCCACACTCTGCCATGGAAACTTGTTGGGTGACCTTGGGCTGGTCACACGCTCAGCCTTGACCCTGGCTAGTATTTCGATGGGATACCTCCAAGGAATAACAGTGGCATGATGCAGAAGCAGCCTATGGCAAGCCACCTCTGAATAGCTCTTTCCTTGAAAACCCTATGGGGTCGCCATAAATCAGCTGTGGCTTGATGACAAAAAAGGGAGATAAATGGGATAAAAGTTGCATTCAGTCCAGTTATACATCCTTTGGCGTTGTTGCAGCAAAGTTGTTCAAAAGGCACAGACATAGCATTAGTGTGAATGTCAGGGAGGAAGTGAAGATGATCCTGGGCTCCTGGCAGCAAGATTGCAGACTCTGAGCTCCATCTAGGCTGAGTTTGTCTCTCCGCTCCTTGCAGATACATAGTCTGGACAGGGCCAGTGTTGTGATCCTTGGATGAGCTGAAGGGCAAGAATCAAAGGGCTTTTGGCCCATGGATCCCAGCGGACAGTTGTCAGCTCAGCAGACCAAGACCAGACCTCTCTGTTTTCTTTGTCTAATTTGTTTACATGGTTCTGTTATTTGGAATTTTCTATAAGCTGCACTGGGTCCCTTCTGGGAGAAGAGTGACCTAGAAAAATAAATAAATGGCGAAGAAATACCATGACAGAGCACTTTTGTGCGCATTATAGGAAGTCTCTGGGGTGACCAAATGTAAAAGAGGACAAGGTTTCTTTAGCTTTACTAGTCATAAGGAGAACTGGGACTCACTGATGTAGATCTTCTGACCTTATAAACTCCCTTAAAATACAGGTGCCCATAGAATGTGGCCTCCCACAAATTTCAGGCAAAACGTGTTCTTCACTTCCCACAGATGCAGCATGCTCTTCTATGCCAGTGTGGCATAGTGGTTTAGAGTGGCGGACTCTAATCTGGAGAACCGGGTTTGATTCCCCATTCCTCCACATGAGCGGCGGACTCTAATCTGGTGAACCCGGTTCGATTTCCCACTCCCCACAATTTAAGAAAGATGTTGACAAGCTGGAACATGTCCAGAGGAGGGCAACAAAGATGGTGAGGAGTCTGGAGACCAAGTCCTATGAGGAAAGGTTGAAGGAGCTGGGTATGTTTAGCCTGCAGAGGAGAAGACTGAGAGGCGATATGATAACCATCTTCACATACTTGAAGGGCTTTCATATAGAGGATGATGCCAAGTTGTTTTCTGTTGCCCCAGAAGGTCAGACTGGAACCAACGGGTTGAAATTAAATCAAAAGAGTTTCCATCTAGACATTAGGAAGAATTTTCTAATACTTTGAGTGGTTCCTCAGTGGAACAGGCTTCCTTGGGAGGTGGTAAGTGCTCTTTCCCTGGAGGTTTTTAAGCATAGGCTAGATGGCCATCTGTCAGCAATGCTGAATCTATGACCTTAGGGAGTTCATGAGAGGGAGGGCATCTTGGCCATCTTCTGGGCAAGGAGTAGGGGTCATTGGGGGTGTGTGGGGAAGGTAGTTGTGAATTTCCTGCATTGTGCAGGGGGTTGGACTAGATGACCCTGGTGGTCCCTTCCAACTCTATGATTCTATAATTCCTCCACAGGAAGCCTGCTGGGTGACCTTGGGCTAGGCACAGTTTTCTCCGAACTCTCTCGGCCCCACCTACCTAGCAAGTTGTCTGTTGTGGGGAGGGGAAGGAAAGGCGATTAGAAGCCGCTGTTGGTAGATGCTTTCGAATTTTTCATTCTTACTGGTGTATCCTGAAAATTTCACATTTTTCTTGTGCAGATCTAATCCACAATTCTCTATTGTTGCGTTATCGGTTCTGTTTCCTCTCATTGAATTTCCCTGTAAAATGTAGTCTTTCATTTTCATTTGGTCATCAATAACTCTGTGTTAGGTATTGTTCATAGTAATAATGTACACTGTACATATAAACTGCAAATTTTAAAAATTAGGATGCACGCACAATACTCGCGAATCTATGTATCCCACTATGAAAAGCAAACAACCAGATATGTGTGTGTGTTAAGTGCCGTTAAGTTGCTTCTGACTCATGGCGACCCAATGAATCAATGTCCTCCAAAACATCCTGTCCTTGCTCAGAACTTGCAAACTGAAGGCCGTGACTTACTTTATAGAGTCAATCCATCTCTTGTTGGGTCTTCCTCTTTTCCTGCTGCCTTCAACTTTTCCTAGCATGATTGTCTTTTCCAGTGACTCTTGTCTTCTCAGAATGTGACCAAAGTATGACAGCCTCAGTTTAGTCATTTCAGCTTCTAGGGTCAGTTCAGCCTTGATTTGATCTAGAACCCACTGATTTGTTTTTTTGGCAGCCCAGGGTATCCGTAACACTCTCTTCCAAGACCACATTTCAAAGGAATCTACTTTCTTCCTATCAGCTTTCTTCATTGTCCAGCTTTCACACCCATAAATAGTAACAGGGAATACAATGGCATGAATTAATTTGATCTTGGTTGCCAGTGACACATCCTTACCCTTAAGAGTCTTTTCTAGCTCCTTCATGGCTGCCCTTCCCAATCTCCTTCTGACTTCTTGGCTGCAGTCTCTCTTTTGGTTGATGATGGAGCCAAGGAATAGAAAGTCTTGAACAATTTCAATTTCTTCATTGTCAAGTGTACATATAAACTGCAAATTTTAAAAATTAGGATGCATGCACAATACTCATGAATCTATGCATGCCACTATGAAAAGCAAACAACCATATATAGAAATGGAAGGGCATCTTTGGTCACCGCTGTTGTTTTCATAGAATTGTTTTTATAATGTGTTATGTTTTCTTGTTACCAGTTCCGTCAATGTCCAGCCGCCATCTTGCACTGTCAGGAAGCATGCCTATAGATGTAAATGCAAATAAATAAACTAACTGTCTCCTTCTGGCAAGTCACAGCGGTGCCATTTTTAATGAGGCTCTTGAGACCAAAATAATGGAGAAGTCTCTCATTAGGTCAGACAAATGATATGCCTTCCATAAACTTCCTTAAAAGATGTTATTGAGTAGCTATGATAAATTGGCTGATTGTGGTTTCATTCATTTTCTTTTCCAGTTTTGTTTTGTTCAGGCAGCAGGCCAGAAAGGCAGGGATAGGTCTAATTTCGTAATCAAATTTTAGAAGCTGACAGGCCAAGGTGAAACCTAAGAAAAGGATAACCGTAAAATATCAATTTGGTTCTGATTCATGGGATCACCGAAACCCCCCCACACTTTTCAGTCATGTTCAGAATGCCTTACAAATAGGGTTAACATACTGCTATCACTGTCCAGGTAGTGGTTGGAGAGCTCCCGTTATTACAACTGATTGGGAAGGGCTGTGGATCAGTGGTAGAGCATCTGCTTGGCATGCAGAAAATCCCAGGTTCAATCCCCTGCATCTCCAGTTAAAGGGGCTAGGCAAGTAGGTGATGTGGGAGACCTCTACCTGAGACCCTGGAGAGCCGCTGCCGGTCTGAGTAGACAATACTGACCTACAAACAGTGTTTAAACCCACCAAGAAAATACAACAGATGCTACGATCAGCAAAAGACAAAAGAGACCCCCTCACCTCTGCAGCAGTTTATCGTATACCCTGCAGTTATGGACAAGTTTACATAGGGACCACACAACGCTGCATACAAACAAGAATAAAAGAATATGAAAGATACTGCAGACTTGGCCAACCTGAGAAATCAGCAGTGGCAGAACATGGACTGACCCAAACAGGACACAGGGTCTTATTCCAAGACACTGAAATACTGGACAATTCTACCAACTATTTTGTCAGATTGCAAAGAGAAGCCATTGAAATTCATAAACATCAGCACAACTTTAACAGAAAAGAAGAGAGTTTAAGAATGAATAAGACTTGGCTTCCTGTTCTGAAAAACTCCAGACAAACAAAGACTACAGTCCACAATAGCCATGCAGATTAGTTTTGGATTCCACATGTTAACAGATCACTTCAGGATACAATGGTTCCACATTAACATACCACACCCTCATTAGCACATTACCTTGTTACTTAAAGGACAATGATTAGCACATTACCTTTGATACTTTTGAAGGACAATGACTCAGCTCAAACTCAACCCCCTTCTGACTATATGTATTACTCTTCCAACACACTTTGACACTGAGAGACGCTGGCGAAACGTCAGGAAAGAAAATACCAAGACCACGGTCACACAGCCCAGATAACCTGCAAGAACTGATGAACTCTGACAGTGAAAGCCTTCGACAATACTGACTTTGATGGACCAAGGGTCTGATTCAGTATAAGGCAGCTTCATGTGTTCATGAGATCTCCAGGCAACAGAGATCAGTTCCTCTGGAGAAAATGGCCACTTTGGCAATTGGACTCTAAGGCATTGAAGTCCCTCCCTTCTCCAAACCCTGCACCCCTCAGGCTCCACCCCCCAAAATCTCCAGGTATTTCCCAACCCGGAGCTGGCAACCCTACTTACAAACTTCTCCCAGGCAGGAACTTCAGGTCCACACTTGGGCTTCGTCCAAAATTATCTGGCTCCTTGTGTCCCAGCTCTCATCCTCTTTGCCCACTGTGATGGAGGACTTCCTCACCAGCTGCAGCTTCAAAATAGGATGTTCAATGTTCTCGAGAGGCAACCCACAGTATAACTTCATTACTGTTTGCTCTGGGACTCAGGGAGGCCAACCCCCACCCCAAATATCTGGCAGTCTTTTTATTTTGCTCTGCTCCTACCACGGTTCTTCAGATGTATTACTCACATGTATTATCTTCTGGGCATGGAGCAGAGAGTCACTGGGGTTGTGGGTGGGAGGTAGACGTGAATTTCCTGCATTGTGCAGGGGGTTGGACTAGATGACCCTGGAAGTTCCTTTAATGCAGGGGTGGGGAACCTTTTTTTTGCCAAGGGCCATTTGGGTATCTTTAACATCATTCGGGGGCCATACAATCAATCAATCAATCAATCAATCAATAAAATCATTATTAGATATTTGTGCATCTTATGCAGTCTACTCTAAATCCTACTCAAGTCCAGTCAGTGGGCTTACTCATTGGAAAGTGTCAGTAAGTTTGTCCTGCAGATGTCTAGTATTTTAACCTATTGGTGGCCTACCCATTTTGGACCAGAGAAACTATGAAGTATACTTTATTTATTGAGAAATTTTATATGCTGCCTGGATCTTGACTTGAATGGCCCAGCCCAGCCTGATCTCATCAGATCTCAAAAGCTAAGCAAGGTCGGCCCTGGTTAGTACTTGGATATGAGACCACCAAGGAATACCAGAGTCGTTATGCAGAGAAAGGCAATGGCAACCCACCTCTGTTCATTTCTTGCCCGAGCCAGCAATGCCATGGATTGAACTTAGAAGGGTACAGATTGGGGAGGGGCACAGAGTACACAGAGAGAGATGCTGCACGTTTGGTAGCCCATCCTGCACCTGGGACCTTCTGCATGCCAAACAGATGCTCTACCTCAGAGCCACAACCCCTTCCAAGCAGAGGCTCTACCCCTGATCCACAGCGCCTCCCAAGCAGATGCTCTCCCCCTGATCCACAGCCCCTCCCAAGCAGATGCTCTCCCCCTGATCCACAGCCCCTCCCAAGCAGCTGCTCTCCCTGATCCACAGCCCCTCCCAAGCAGGCTGGATAAAATGACCCCGCGGGCCGTTTATGGCCCGCGGGCCAGAGGTTCCCCACCCCTGCTTTAATGTTTCTCTTATTCTATACTCCAGCAGCAGCAGCAGTGAAAATTCACTTCCGCTAAATTTTGGTGGCATCTGTGTTCTCATTGCTTTGGCTGCCCAGCTAAAGGCAGAAGATCCCCACGTCAAGGATTTTGTTCTTGTTTTCTTTGCCTTGGCATAGAAATGACACAGATCTGTCCCCTTCTGTTGCCATTTTCTGCCAGCAGGTGAAGACTTTTTTTTTCATTTGGCATTCCCTCAGTGATTCTATACCATATGTTTTAATTGCTTTTTAATGCCATTGCACATGTTTTAATGGTGCTTTTAATGGTGTTTTTAATGGTTTCAAATGTGTGTTTATTATGCATGTTTTAATTTATTAGCCACCTTTTTGGCCCTTGTGTGGGCAGAAAGGGAGGATATAAATTTTGTAAATAAATAAAATAAATGAAATTTCTTATCCAGGTATAGGAACCTCAAGTGGCAAAGGTTTGATTTTTATTTACACTTACAGTCACTTCCCTAGCACATTTTTATCCCACCGAACGTCAAAAGATCTCAGGGTGGTATAAATGCTTCTCCCATTTCCCATTTTATCCTTCTGACCCTGTGAGTTAAAATAGGGTGAAAGAGAGTGATATCCCATAGCCCCTCGGAGAGTGATAGCCCATACTCCCTCAGAAAACTTCATGGATTTGAACTTGGAATCACCAACGTCTTAATTGGTCCCCTACCCTGGTTCTCACTAAGGTGTGTCTCGTTACTTTGCCAGATTATTTTATTATTATTATTTTATTTTATTCAATTTATACCTGCCTATTCCCATCCCAAGATGGGCTCAGGGCAGCTTCCAACAACAGATTCCATACAATATCTGGTTTATTGGCAGAAGGATGTATACCTCTAGGTGTAGAGGAGGAAAAACAGAGGCTGCATGGTCATCAGAATATATATTTAAGGACAGATGTTGGTCAACACTGGATTAATTGGATGGACTGTCCACAACGTATTCCCATAAACCACTAAAGCAACTAGTGTTGTGTAACAGTGCACAAACAAGAGATTGATCCTCAGGGAGGGGCTGTGGCTCCATGGTAGAGCATCTGCTTGGCATGCAGAAGGTCCTGGGTTCAATCCCTAGGGTTGCCAATCTCCAGGTACTAGCTGGAGACCTCCTGCTATTACTACTGATCTCCACCAATAGGGATCAATTCACCTGGAGAAAATGGCTTCGACAATTGGATTCTATGGCATTGAAATCCTTCCCCTCCCCAAATCTCGCCCTCCTCAGGCTCCACCCCCAAAACCTCCCACTGGTGGCAAAGAGGGACCTGGCAACCCTATCAATCCCCGGCATCTCCAGTTAAAGAGACTAGGCAAGTAGGTGATCTGAAAGACCTCTGTTTGAGACCCGGAAGAGCCACTGCCAGTCTGAGTAGACAATACTGACCTTGATGGACAAGTGATCTGATTCAGTATCAGGCAGCTTCATGTATGATCTTATATATGTAATATAAATAAGCGAGGGAAATGAAATGGAAATTTTACTGCTGCACCAACCATAATGCCTCTGCACTGGCACAGGAACAATGTTAAAAATATTACTCACCATATTTAATGAACCTCTACAAAATTTTGCGAAAGGACAAGAAGCAAGATTCCCTCGCCCACCCAATGCACACTTTCTAAAGCTGTTCTCAAAAGCAAGGACTTTCAAGACACTCTGGGTTTTGTATGATATCTGAGAAGAATGTAGGGAGATAATGAGGCACTGTGCAATAGTGGTTAGAATGTCGGATGAGGATCTGGGAGGCCCAGGTTCGAATCCTCACTTTGTTATGGAAGCTTGCTGGGTGACGTTGGGCCAGTCGCACACTCTGAGCCTCAACCAACTCACAGGGTTCTCGTGAAGATAAAATGGAGGAGAGGAGAATGTTATAAGATGCTTTGGATCCCACTTGGGGGTGGGGAGTGAGGGGAAGGACTTCAGTGCCATACAGTCCAATTGCCAAAGCGGCCATTTTCTCCAGGGGAACTGATCTCTATCGGCTGGAGATCAGTTGTAACAGCAGGAGATCTCCAGCTAGTACCTGGAGGTTGGCAACCCTAGGAGTGAGGTTTGCATAAAGTAAATTAAAAAAAAAAAGATGTTGCGGAAACTGAGTATTAATACCGGTGTAGGTTTTGCCAATGTCTGATCCCCTTAATGGAGACACACACTGAAATGACAACAACAACAACAACTAGATCTATTAACACAAACTCTTCTTTAAAAACATCTAAAGGAAGGAAGGAAGGTCAGTCATTAGAACAAATAAGGTCCTCATTGATTTTAATTGAGCCCTACTGATTTATACGGCGGCTAATTATTTCGAATGGACTTCTGTTGATTTGTGTCTAATTAGATCCCGGCGCAATCTCTGTGATTTGCTTTGCGTAGATTAAATGGAGCCGGCTAATTGCACTGAGCTGAAACTCGCCAAGGTGAGCGGCAGAATGAATAAACACAAAAAGATGCATACATCCAGTAGGGAGGGGGAGAGGGAGGAGGAACGAGCACCCCGTGGTTTATAGCTGTCCCTCTATGTCACACAAAAGCTTGCTGGAAAGATACTTAATCCAGAAGAAGGATGGTAATTAAAAAACTTTCTTACTAAAGGAATTTTGGTTATGCCTGGCTTGGTGGTTGGATGTAGACAATTTTTTTCCAGTAAAAGTGCTTGTGTGAGAGCCAGTTAAGAGCAGTGGTTTGGAGCGGTGGACTTTGATCTGGAGAACTGGGTTTGATTCCCCACTCCTCCAAATGAGCAGCAGACGCTACTCTGGTGAACTGGATTTGTTTCCGCACTCCTACACGTGAAGCCAGCTGGGTGACCTTGGCCAGTCGTGCTCTCTCAGCCCCACCTACCTCACAGGGTGCCTGTTGCAGGGAGGGGAAGGGAAGGTGATTGTAAACTGGTTTGATTCTGCCTTAAGTGGTTGAGAAAGTCGGCATATAAAAACCAGCAGGGGAAGACTTCCTTGTTTCATCTGGCATTCTTTCCGTGACCACCCCTTCCATATGTATGTACTTCAAAGGAGAATAACCCTGATTGTAAAATCCAGGGAATTTGGGGTGGGGGCGTGAATGGCAGGTATCTTTTAAAGAGGAAAGGGAGAAATTTGTCTTCTTTTGTTCTGGTTTTAATTGTCTTTTAACTATTATTGTGAGCTATCTTGAACCATGAGGAAAGGTCGGGTATAAATATTCAAATAAATGAATTAATGAATAAAGGACCCCCTTCCCCTCCCCCCCCCAAAAAAGAAGCCAAAAGGGGGGGGGAGAAAATATATGAACAAGGGTTGCCAGCTCCCTCTTCGCCACTGGTGGGAGTCTTTTGGGACGGAGCCTGAGGAGGGTGGGGTTTGGGGAGGGGAGGGACTTCAACACCAGTTGCCAAAGTGGCCATTTTCTCCAGGGCAACTGATCTCTATTGGCTGGAGATCAGTTGTAATAGTGGGAGATCTCCAGCTAGTACCTGGAGGTTGGGAACTCTAATATGAACACATATGAATAGGGTTACCAGCTCCAGGTTGGGCAGGCTCCAAATGCTGACAGTCTTATTAGTGTCCACCCATGTGGAAAGAAGGTAAAGGTAGTCCCCTATGCAAGCACCGGGTCATTACCTACCCATGGGGTGACGTCACATCACGACGTGTACAAGGCAGACTAAGTTTACCAGGTGGTTTGCCAGTGCCTTCCACAGTTGTCTACACTTTGCTCCCATCAACCTAGTACTCATTTTACAGACCTCAGAAGGATGGAAGGCTTAGTCAACCTTGAGCCGGCTACCTGAAACCGACTTCCATCGGGATCAAACTCAGGTTGTGAGCAGAGCTTTGACTGCAGTACTGCAGCTTACCACTCTGTGCCATGGGGCATGTTTAATACATTTGCTGATCAATCAACAAAATTTAGTTTATATCCCATATATTGTTGACTGTATCTTCATTGTGAGGTCCAGGGGCAAGTGGAAAGGACCCCTAGCTCTCCTTTGCAAATGCAAACAAATAGCTGTGGGGAGTTCATATTTATTTAAAGTGCTATATCCTCATCGCCAATTGAAGCAGAACTGTACCTTTTGACATGCACAATGCCCCATTCACACCTAGACATCTGTTGCTATGCACGTGCAGTCCAGCAGGGTGTATAGCCAGTGTGGTGTAGTGGTTAAGAGCAGTGGACTCTAATCTGGAGAAGCGGGTTTGATTCCCCACTCCTCCACATGAAGCCTGCTAGGTGATCTTTGGCTAGTCACAGTTCTTTCCAAACTCTCTCAGCTCCACCTACCTTACAAGGTGTTCGTTGTGCGGAGAGGAAGGGAAGGAGATTGTAAGCCAGTTTGATTCTCCTTAAAAGGCAGAGAAAATGGGCATATAAAAACCAACTTTTCTTCTTAAGAACATAAGAAAGGCCGTGCTGGATCAGACCAAGGCCCATCAAGTCCAGCAGTCTGTTCACACAGTGGCCAACCAGGTGCCTCTAGGAAGCCACAAACAAGACGACTGCAGCAGCACCATCCTGCCTGTGTTCCACCGCACCCAAAATAATAGGCATGCTCCTCTGATACTAGAGAGAATAGGTATGCAGCATGACTAGTATCCATTCTAACTAATAGCCATGAATACCCCTCTCCTCCATGAATATGTCCACTCCCCTCTTAAAGCCCTCCAAGCTGGCAGCCATCACCACATCCTGGGGCAGGGAGTTCCACAATTTAACTATGCGTGGTGAGAAAAATATTTCCTTTTATCTGTTTTGAATCTCTCGCCCTCCAGCTTTAGCAGATGACCCCGTGTTCTAGTATTATGGGAGAGGGAGAAAAACTTCTCCCTGTCCACTCTCTCCAAACCAAGCATAATTTTATAGACCTCTATCATGTCTCCCCTTAGCCGCCTTCTTTCCAAGCTAAACAGCCCTGAGCATCTTAACCGCTCCCCATAGGACAGTTGCTCCAGTCCCCTAATCATTCTGGTTGCTCTTTTCTGCACCTTCTCAAGCTCTGTAATATCCTTTTTTAGGTGTGGTGACCAGAACTGTACACAGTATTCCAAGTGTGGCCTCACCGTAGATTTGCACAAGGGCAGTATGATATCAGCAGTTTTATTTTCTATTCCTCGTCTAATTATGGCCAGCATAGAATTTGCCTTTTTTACAGCAGCCACACACTGGGTTGACATCTTCATTGAGCTATCCACTACCACCCCAAGATCCCTTTCTTGGTCTGTCGCTGCCAGCACAGATCCCATCAGTGTATATGTGAAGTTGGGATTTTTTGCCCCAATATGCATCACTTTACACTTACTCACATTGAATCTCATTTGCCATTTTAATGCCCATTCTTCCAGTATGCAGAGATCCTTCTGGAGCTCTTCACAGTCCAATTTTGTTTTAACCACCCTAAATAATTTGGTGTCATCTGCAAACTTGGCTACTTCACTGTTTAACCCCAACTCCAGGTCATTGATGAACAGGTTGAAAACCACCGGTCCCAACACAGATCCCTGAGGCACCCCACTGCTCACAGCCCGCCATTGTGAGAACTGACCGTTGATTCCTACTCTCTGCTTCCTATTTTTCAACCAGCTCTCAATCCTTAAGAGGACTTGTCCTCTTATCCCATGACTATGAAGTTTGCTTAGCAGTCTTTGGTGGGGGACTTTGTCAAAAGCTATTTGGAAATCCAAATACACAATATCCACAGGCTCATTCCTGTCCACATGCTTACTGACGCTTTCAAAAAACTCTAATAGGTTAGTGAGACAGGACCTACCCTTACAGAAGCCATGTTGGGTTTTGCCCAGCAGACCTTGCCCTTCTATATGCTTGACAATTCTACCTTTAATAACGCTTTCCACTAATTTACCCAGAACAGACGTTAAGCTAACTGGCTTGTAATTTCCTGGGTCCCCCCTGGAACCTTTTTTATGAATGGGTGTTACATTGGCCATTCTCCAGTCCTCTGGTACAGAGGCTGATTGAAGGGACATAGTACATATCTTTGTTAGAAGTTCAGCAATTTCCCATTTGAGTTCTTGAAGAACTTTAGAATGAATACCGTCTGGTCCCTGTGACTTGTTAGTTTGCAGTTTGTCTAGACGTTCTAGGACTTCCTGCCTTGTTACCACTATTTGCCTCAGTTCCTCATTTTCCCCTCTCCAAAATCTCTGTTCAGGAGAAGGAATCTGCCCTGTATCTTCAACAGTGAAGACAGATGAGAAGAATTCATTTAGTTTTTCAGCAATCACTTTATCCTCCCTTACAGTTCCTTTACTCCCATTGTCATCCAATGGTCCAACCGCTTCCCTAGCTGGTTTCCTACTCCTAATATTCTTAAAGAATTTCTTATTGTTTGTTTTGATGTGTTTAGCAATAAGCCCCTCAAAATCTTTTTTTGCATCTCTAATAATCTGCTTGCATTTCCTTTGTGCAAGTTTGTGTTTGCTTCTGTTCGCCTCGTTTGGGCAAACCTTCCAGTCTCTGAAGGAAGACTTTTTTTCTCTAATTGCTTCCTTCACCTTACCCGTTAGCCATGGTGGTGACCTCTTGGACTTATTACTACCTTTCCTGACCTGCGGTATACAAGCTAGCCGAGCCTCTAGTAATGTGGACTTGAGTAACCCCCAAGCCTTTTCAAGAGATTTAACCCTCTTAACCGTTCCTTTCAACTTCCTCTTTACCAGTTTTCTCATTTTAGAGAAGTTCCCTCTTTTAAAGTCAAAGGTAATTGTGTGAGATTTCCCAGTCACTTTCCCACTTACATATAAATTAAATTTGATGCCATTGTGATCACTATTGCCAACTGGCTCAACTACATCCACATCCCGCACTAAGTCACTGGCAGCACTACAGAGTATTAAATCCAGGATTGCCTCCCCTCTGGTTGGGTCTATGACCAACTGTTCAAGGGCACAGTCATTTAGGATGTCTAAAAATTTTATCTCTTTGGCTTGACCGGAGCATACATTTTTCCAATCAATATGAGGGAAGTTGAAGTCTCCCATTATTACTACTTCATTACCTTTACATGCTTCCCTAATTTCATTCTCCATCTCAAGATCATCCTGAGCCATTTGGTCAGGGGGCCGATAGAACGTCCCCACTACTAAATCTCCTTTGGGGCCCGGAATCATCACCCATAAGGATTCTGTGGACAAGTCTGCCCTTTTTATGGTCTCTAGCTTATTAGACACTATGCCTTCCTTGATATACATAGCAACACCCCCTCCAATACGCCCTTCCCTGTCATTTCTATACAGTTTGTAACCAGGGACGACTGTATCCCACTGGTTCTCTCCCCTCCACCAGGTTTCTGTAATGCTCACTATATCTATGTTTTCTCTTAAAACCATGCACTCTAATTCCCCCATTTTTGCTTGGAGGCTTCTAGCATTAGCATAGAAACACCTCCACACTGTTTCTCTCTTCCGACTTGCCTGGCATGTGCCTTTGGGCATCATTCTTTTTCCATTCCCTTTCATGTCTAAGTAATTCCTATGTGAGCAATCTGAAGCAATTTTCCCTTTGTCTATATGCCCTGAGTTTGCCAGAACTGGATGCTTCTCAGCTCCTGTCGGCTTTCCCCCCAGGTTTAGTTTAAAAGCTGCTCTGCCACCTTTTTTATATTACACGCCAGCAGTCTGGTTCCATCCTGGTTCAAGTGGAGCCCATCCCTTTTGTATAGGCCCGGGCTTGTCCCAAAATGTTGCCCAGTTCCTTACAAATCTAAAGCCCTCTTCCCTGCACCACCGTCTCATCCACAAATTGAGACTCACCAACTGTGCCTGCCTAGCTGGTCCTGCACATGGAAAAGGTAGCATTTCTGAGAAAGCTACCTCGGAGGTCCCGGCTTTTAGTCTCCTGCCTAGCAACCTAAATTTGGATCCCAAGACCTCCGGACTACATTTCCCCACGTAGTTGGTGCCAATATGCACCACAACCACTGGCTCCTCCCCAGCACTATCTACCAGACTATCTATATGATGGGTAATGTCCGCAACCTTCACACCAGGCAGGCAAGTCACCATGCGGTCCATGCACCCAGCTATCTACATTCCTAAGGATTGAATCCCCCACTACAAAAAGCCCCCCTCCCCTCTGAGGCATATCCTCGGTACGAGAGGATATCTGTTCATCCAAGGAAGAGGTCCCTTCTGAGGAACCACATCCCTCTACCTCAGAGATGGCCTCCTTCCCCAAGGGCTCCATCATCCATGACTGGCAGGTTGCCGTCAGCTTGGGACTGGGAAGTGACTATTTCATCCCCGGAGTCCTTAGTCACCTCTCTCTCTGCCTCCCTCAGCTCCTCCAGTTGAGCTACCTTGGCCTCAAGGAAGTGAACTCACTTCCTGTGAGCCAGGAGCTCCCTGCACTGAGCACACACCCATGACTTCTGTCCAGCAGGCAGATAATCATTCTTCTTCTCACCCTCCCAAACTGGATTAGGAATGATAATTGAGAACCTTCTTTCTCAGTTCCTATCTGTTCTTGTGACTAATTGATTTAATCTGTGTTCATCACGTCAAAGCTTTGGCAATATATTCCAGAGTCTGTACCACACTGATCCAGTGGAGCTTTGCTAAACTATTATTATTTTGTTCTGCATACTGGCTAGGAGCGTAAGATGCTTATGATGTGAGAGCATTCATCGATAATACAAATTCTGCATCTAATTGCATGGCTATCAGGGCAAATGCCTTTCTATTATTTTTAAATATAAGAAAGAATACCTTTGCTTTCTTGTTCCATGATGGTGTCCTTTAAGTGGTTTCTCTGCCTACTTCGTATTTCAGTTATAAAATCAGGCAACCTCTTCTCTTCTTTAATGTCTTTATTTCATGCCTCTGATCATTATTTATTCTATATATTTTTGGATACTCCTTTCCCCTGCATCTTTGATCAAACTCAAGCTTGTTCACGTACTTATAATTTGCGGAGGCTGAAAGAAAGTCAGGTCTGCGTGCCGATCCCTACATGTGGTCACTTCAAGTCAAACAAATAAAAACATCCAAACTCGGCCCATGAATGCACCAGCAACTTACCTCGCTATTTACACGTATCCAGTACGAAAGCATCCAAAATGAGTTTAAATTTCTGTTCCCACCGCGCCGCCTTTGTCCGCTGCTTTTGATAAGGCCAGACCGGCATGCTCCCACGCATGCCCAGTCGGCTTCTCTAAGCAAGGATGGCGATTGGTCTAGCGTGAGTAAGGGAGGTGGGGGGAGTGCGGGGGTTGGCTGGCAGTAGGAAGTGGGCTGGCAGCAGGAAATGGATCGAACACAGTTTGCATGTTCCCACTGTAAGGCACCGGGTGTGGAGAACGTTTTATTTTTTTAATTCGCTATATAAGCGGATGCGCTTAACGTGGCGAAATTGCGCTCTGGAGACGTCCTCGGAATCCTTCGGGTGAGTTGCAGTGGGAACATGGAAGGAAAGCCCGCGGAAGCCGGCACCGCAAATGGTAAGTGCGGACATGGCCCTGAAGTCATTTTCTTCTACATTTTTTAATGGAGATTTTTTTTTCAAGTTTAATTTTCTGGAGCACTGATTCTATGCAGTGATTCTGTGCGCACAGCTGAACACATTAGTCACTGCTCTGCTTTTGAGTACAGTTAGAGACTTGGAGTTTTGAGCTCACGCCCACAACCATGCACCATCTACGCTGATAGGACCCCCAAAAGTCAGGAAGGTTGTAGGAAATAAAATACCATAAACATCTAGCCATGCTCAAGACTATGTTTTCTGATGTCCAAGGGTTTTAACCTTTTTTATTATGTTAGCAAAGGGCTGGATCCATTCTTCTGCAAATTGATTGACTTAATGGGATGGAATTTCTACACCCTTCCCCTTTCTCTGCAGATCTTTCCACACCCACTCCAAAGCAACAAGAGTAAGGATAGCTGAATATTTTAGAAACTAACAGCACATTTCTGAGAATCGGTGTAGGGGAATGGTGGGGAGAAGGCACAGTCGAGCTGCCTCCTAAAACCGTTCCGCCTATGCCAATAAACAAAAAAAAGCCTTTCCGCGGCTTTTTTGGTGTTAAAAGGGGCCTTTTGCCCCTTGGAGAACAGCAAGGCTGCGCCTGCTAAAGAGCAGGTGCAGCAACGCTGTTCTCGGTGCCGGTGTAATGGGGCGAAAGGGGACAGGAAGCCACCTACCAGCGGCTCCTCCCCCCGTCCCGCCCCGGGAATGCCCCCCCATGCCGGCGCCACAAGTCTCCGCTGTGGTCTGCGCCACTGGGAGACTGCACTGGCAGAGGACTGGCACTCAGCACCACGGCACTCAGGCACTGATGGAACTGCCCTCGCCGCCAACGTAAATGCGTCTTGTGCTGTGATTAGATGCACTTACGCTGGCGGCGAGGTCACAGCACCTCCTAAGGGGAATCAGCCAAATTCTCAGGAATGCACGGTAAAAGTGTTACATTCTTGTTATTATTGGGTCATTTACACAGCATCCATCATTTAAACATTTAGCACACACATCTTCCATTTTGGTGTATACTAGTAGTGGTAAAGTGGGCACATTTTATTGGGGAGGAACCATGAAACAGAAAATGGCATGAAAATATAGATTATCAGTTTCATTTTGCACAAAAGAGAAGTGGTAACAAAATAGGGATTTGGGGATTGGAATAAGGCTGCCAAGTCCCAGGTCAGGATGAAGGATCCCCCCCCCCAAGCTCCCATTTCCCACCACAGATCCAAGCACAATGGGAATTTTTTTAAATGGATTCTATGGCATTGAAATCCCTCCCCTCCCCAAATCCCACCTTTCTCAGGCTCCGCCCCAAAAACCTCCTGCCGGAAGCAAAGAGGGACCTGGCACCCCTATCTTATGTTCCTGTGAAATGCTGGGGATTGAAGCTGGGACCCTCTGTATGCCAAGCCGTTGCTCTACCACTGAGCCACGGCCACAGGTGCTTCTGCACCTCAGGGCCACTGGAGGTCCAGGAAGAAGTGGTAAAGAGCATTCCATTATAGATTTCTGTCATGCACTTTAATACATTAATCAGCACTAATACATTTTCCTGCCACGCACTCAGCAGACCCTGGAGCACTGAGCACATTTAATTTCAGTCCGCTCGCAACTCAGCCACAATTATCCTTTATGTAAAAGACAGATTTGCAAGCAAGTCTATATTATCAGGTATTAAACTCTGACAACTAGAGACACATTTAGCAAATCCTACCTGGATCTACTCCAGAGAGATCCTTCTTTTCTCCGTGTACTCAAGGAAGAAATGAATTTCTTGACTGAAAGGGGCCTCCTTAATTTGACGATGCGGTGAGGTTGTAAAGATAAACATTCTCCAGGTCAACAATAATTGTTTTGTTGTTGTTTTAATTTTGAGAAATTAGGGGCGACAACAGTCTAGGCCTTCTCAACCAGCTTCCACAGGTCAGGTGTCAACAGCACATACCGAAGAAATGACATTATTTAGGATCTAGGTCTCATATTATAAGAGCCCCGTGGCGCAGAGTGGTAAGCTGCAGTACTGCAGTCCAAAGCTCTGCTCACAACCTGAGTTTGATCAGTTGGATCAACGGAAGTTGGTTTCAAGTAGCCGACTCAAGGTTGACTCAGCCTTCCATCCTTCTGAGGTTGGTAAAATGAGTACCCAGCTTGCTAGGGGTAAAGGGAAAATGACTGGGTAAGGCACTGGCAAACCACCCCGCAAAACAAATTCTGCCTAGGAAACGTCGGGATGTGACCGTCACCCCATGGGTCAGGAATAACCCGGTGCTTGCACAGGGGACCTTTACCTTACCTTTAGGTCTCATATTAAGTAGTAGTTCCATAATTACTTCAGCTCAGAATTAGTTTTTAGTGTATAGCCAAGCTTTTTTTAATGGCTAGAAGATGCTTCACCATAGGATTACCAACTTTAAGTTGAGGCTTGGAGTTCTCCTAAAATTATGTCTCCAGACTACAGGGTTTAGTTCCTCTGGAGGAAATGGCAACACTGGAGGGTAGTCCCTATTGTATCATATTCCCAGTGAGCTCACTCCCCTCCCCAAACCTCCATGAATGTCTCAAGATGAAGTTGCCGACCTGATTCCACCAGCAGAAAAAGAGAGGAACAGTTTTGGTGAGATCCACTCTTTCTTCCACCACAGACTCCCAAATAGGATTGCCAGCTCCAGGTTGGGCAATTTCTGGAGACCTGGCCTTTCATTGGTAGATGTAACCCTTAATTTCACATATATGGAAAAAATGCATGTGTATGAAACTCCAACAACCATGTTGCAGCATGCACAAGCCACTCATACATGCACTCCCAATTAGCAACCTTTAATTAGATGTTTAAAATAGACATAAAGTCATGCATAAAATAGTGTGGGTCTGTTGGTTAGAAAGGAGTGTCTGCCAGCTGACTTTCAAACTGAATTCTGTTTTGTACAACTGTAATTTATGTAAACATATTGCAATAGCTTATGATGGGGTTGTTAACTAGGGTTGCCAACCTCCAAGGACTAGCTGGAGATTTCCTGATATTACAACTGATCTCCAGCCGATTGAGATCAGTTTGCCCGGAGAAAATGGCCGCTTTGGCAATTGGACTCCATGGCATTGAAGTCCCTCCCCTCCCTAAACCCCGCCCTCCTCAGGCCCCACCCCCAAAAAACCCCGCTGGTGGTGAAGAGGGACCTGGCAACCCTGTTGTTTACTTTGGCTTGGCAAATTGCTTGAACTTTGGAGGTGGTACCTGGGGAGGGCAAACTTTGGGAAGGGAGGGAGCCCTGCCTGGATGTAATTCCATAACTAGGGTTGCCATGTCCCCCCTGTCCGCCTGCGGGAGGTTTTTGGGGTGGAGCCTGAGGAGGGTGGGGCTTGGGGAGGGGAGGGACTTCAATGCCATTGAGTCCAATTGCCAAAGCCAACATTTTCTGCAGGGGAACTAATCTCTATCGGCTGGAGATCAGTTGTAATAGTAGAAGACCTCCAGCTGTTACCTGGAGGTTAGTAGTCAAAATTCGGCTGCAAGTGCTACTCGGGAGTTTAGAATTCAAGGTGCAAGCACCAGCAAAAGTAAACCTTGCTCCAACAGGCTTTTTAATGACGTGTTGACTTGATGTAATTAGACGTCTTACTTTGCCGTCCATGTATACAAGGAAGGCACACTCCTTCATATATTGAATGGTATGTAACTTTGCATTTTGCATTTTGAATGTTTACTTTTTATTGGCATTTCATATCGAATGGTGTGTTATTTAGCCATGCATTTTTCCACAGAACTTAGCACGGAAGGACTAAGAGCTTGAAAAAGTTTCATATGAAATGGAATTTTACCGGATTTCCATTGCACCACGTCTTGTCTCCGTTGCTTGAATTTTGCAATCTACATGCATGGACTTGAAATTATGATATGCATTGAGCACGTTTGCCTATATTTATCTTTGTGTAAAGCTTGTATGCTGTTATATTGAATTCACTTTGAACCTTTTGTACATTTCCTGTTTGCTCAACCAAGGTTGTGCCTGTTAGTAATTACCTTTAATATACACTTTAAGAGCAATTTTGTATTGTAATTACCTGGAGGTTGGCAACCCTATCCATAACACCCCCCATTTATAGTTGCCATTTCCTCTAGGGCAATGGATCTCTGTATGGAGATCCGTTGTAATTCCAGGACAGCATCAGGCCCCATCAGAAAGTTGCCTACTGTATGATTTTCAAAAGAAAGAATTGGGAAAGGAAAAAGAAAAGACATCTGAAAGAATTACAATGTGAACAGAATCCGTGCAAAATCAAAGAAATGGGGTGTTTCTTGGGAAATGAGCAGCTCAGAGCCAGGAAACTGAACTGAAAACAGAGTTCCATTCTGAGATTTGTTATGTCTAATGAAAAGTGCTATAGGAATGATTAGCAATAACAGCGAACAGAGTAATTTGTGTCGTACGTCCACTGGTTCCGCAACAGTCTGCTTCATCAGGTACTTCAACATGCTCTTTCTTGGAGTCAGGTTATATAATGAGGTTGGAGGGGGGGGGAATATAGGCAAAGCAAACTCCGATTCATTTCACACGCTGCCCATCGCTATGGTAACAACGGCTCGAGATCCATTCGTCCCTCGCTGCTGTTTTGGGGTCTCTGCGCAAAACGATACTGAAGGGCCGGCTTTTTGAAAGGAAAGGACGATTCCAGCTTACTAAGGCGTGTAATGATTAAAAATGTAAATGCTGTTCAGGAAAGGGCACGCCTAAAGCCCAGTAATGCTTAAAGATTCTCTCTAGTATTTGCTGAAGCTGGAGGGTGAGAGATTCAAAACAGATAAAAGGAAGTCTTTCTTCACACAACGCATAATTGTGGAACTTCCTGCCCCAGGGTGTGGTGATGGCTGCCAACTTGGGAGGCTTTAAGGGGAGTGGATACATTCATGGAGGAGAGGGCTATTCATGGCCACTAGTCAACATGAATACTAGTCATGAATGCATACCCATTCTCTCCAGGATCATGGCTGTTATATTAGGTTCTGTGGGACACAGGCAGGATGGTGCTGCTGCAGTCATCTTGCTTGTGGGCTTCCTAGAGGCACCTGGTTGGCCACTGTGTGAACAGACTGCTGGACTTGATGGGCCTTGGTCTCATCCAGCAGGACTTTTCTTATGTTCCTATGATCTAAACTACTTTGTCTGAACCATACTTCCAGTGATAGGCAGCAATACAGTACTATCCACAGTCCCTACCAGTACAGGCAGTGATACTGCAGTATTCACTGTCCCTACCAATGCAACTTTCCGAACATGTCATCAAATGCATATGCATCTGTGACAAACAAGGAGTTAATCTTTGAGAGAAGCTCAGAGAAAGGGAGTGGGCTAAGAAACTTACTTTCTCAGTTCTGAGGAAAGGAATTGATTCTGTAATTGGTAACCTGTGTGTTGAGCAGCTGGGAACCTGAGGGTTCAGATTTGCCTAAGCTGGTGTAACACAAATCCTTTGGAGTGAAAGGCAGAGATGGGGAGGAAAAGGGCCCTTTCTCAGGTCACTGGAAGGGAATAAGCTCTGGGAAGGAGATATTCCAAATTAGGGCTGTTGATTCGGTTCGGCCTGAACTGAAAATCAGCCGAATTTCCCCTGATTCGGTGGTTTTTAGTTCGGGAGGAACTGAACTCAAAACTGGCGGGCAACCGGGGGGGGGCGAATTCAGCGAGTTCGGGAGTTCGCGAATAAATCCGGCAAATTCGGGGCCGTCAGTAAGCAGCATAACCGTCAGTAAGCAGCATTCTCCTCCCCCGGCCAATCGGTGGCCAAGCTGGGTCTTCTTCTGGCCAATCAGTCAGGATTGAGTACTGGAGGAATCAGCTGATGTGCGGCCCGGCCAGGGAGAGAGAGCGAGAGAGCAAAATCCTCGTGTGTGTGTGGGGGGGGTGCTTGTGCACATTTGCTCCTTTCTGTGGCTGCAGGGGGTGTATTTTTTGGGGTACAGACACAAAACTTTCAGTGGAGCTTCAGATGAAGCTTCTTAAGATACCCCCCAAGTTTTGTAAACATTGGGTCAGGGGGTCCCGAGATATGGGCTCCCCCCTTTTTCTTTCCATGGCTGCAGGGGGCGCATTTTTGTGGGTATAGACACAAAACTTTCAGTGGAGCTTCAGATGAAGCTTCTTAAGATACCCCCCAAGTTTTGTAAACATTGGGTCAGGGGGTCTTGAGATATGGGCTCTCCCCCTTTTCCCTCCCCCCTTTTTCCATTTATGTGGCTGCAGGGGGCGCTTTTTTGGGGATATAGCCCCCAAACTTTTAGCATAGCTTCAGACAATTATTCTTAAGATACCACCCAAGTTTTGTAAAGATGGGTTCAGTGGGGGCAGAAATATCGCCTCCCCCCCTTTTCTCTTTCCGTGGCTGCAGGGGGCGCATTTTTTGGGGTGCAGATCCCAAACTTTGAGCGGAGTTTCAGACCAGTGTTCTTAAGAGACCACCCAAGTTTTGTGAACATTGGGTCAGGGGGTCCCGAGATATGGGCTTTCCCCTTTCCCCTTTTCCCTATTGGGATGAATGGATCAGCCGATCCTGTGTGCATCTTCTCCAGAGCAAAACGTCCCGTGCCTAATTGGAATCATCTTGGATTACAAGTCCTCCCCAGCCCCTCCTGATGGAACAGAAGACAGCCACAGTAAGACCCCTTTGGGGGCTTTAATCTATAATTTTTCTCCTGTGGGGGGGGGAAGCAGAGTCTGTGTGTGTGTGGGGAGGGAGCAGTTTCTGTGGGTGGGGGGGAAGCCAAAGGGGGCTTTCGTCAGTTCTGCCTGGGGTGTGTGTTCCCCCTCGAGTCTCTCACTCCCTGGTTTGAGGGGGGAGGTTTCAGTTGTGTGTCTTCTGGTTTTCCCTGTTGCAAAGGTGTTGTTTTACAAGGTTGTGTTGCTTTGCAAACTGTTGTCGGGGCTGGGAGCTTTGTGCGTGGGCGGCAAGCTCTGCTGAGAGATGCACATTAAGGGTGGGGGGACCCCTTTCAGGGCCCATATCTCAGCCCCCCCTGACCCAATCTTTACAAAACTTGGGGAGTCTTTCAATAAACGTCCTTTGAAGCTCTGCTGAAAGTTTGGGACCTCTAACCCCAAAAATGCCCCCCCAGAGCCGCGGAAAGGCGCAATTGTGTTTTTAATGGCTTTATTCGGCCGAATTTTTTTTCCAAACTTTGAATTCCCGCCGAATTGAACGGATCCGAAGTGGGGGAGTTCGGACTTCGACATATCCCGAATCTAAACGGGCCGAATTCGGCCGAATCCAAACTATACCAAAAAATTTTAAATTCAACAGCCCTATTCCAAATACAGGATATTGTTTAGGGATTACTGCTACAAAAGTGGAGTATATCTATAGTGAGAACTGGAAGAGAGATTTGAGGAGAAATCGCCATACTTCTGTGTTTCTCCGGGGAAGAGAGATTGTATGGTCTCCAACTTCCCTGACAGCTAGGCAGAAGAGTCTGAATAGAAACATCCATAAGAAGTTCTGGGAACTTCCATTGTTAGAAGACTCATAACTGATCGAGATCAGGCCGACTGGAGAATTATCAACCGTGGAGAAGAAATAGAAATCAACACAAGATGAGAGAGAACCTAGAGGTCTGGACCTTAGCCCAATAAGAGATAACTGGAAGAAAAAAAAGACCAGGCGGAAGCACAGCAGAAAGAAAAGGGCAAGACTCAACCAGGTAAAGACAAAGAAGATCAAGAAGAAAGTACGAAACTGGGAGAAGCAGCATCCTATTAGAGAAAAGGAACTGAAATGAAATTGAGAACTGAACTTAAGAATTGTAACACTGTACCATCTAAGCCATCTAAGATCTATGCCTTCTCTGAAATGAAACTTATAAACATAGTTCTGGTCCTATGCTTTTCCTAACTACAGTTTTCCCTCCAAATCCATCCCTTGTATAGTGTTTAATAAATCTCTGTTTGTTAACTTGAAAAAGCCTCTGATGTCTCATTTCTTCTGAGGTAAAATAAGAACAAAGGGGCTAAGAAGAAGAACAATGAAAACTCCAAATATGCTCCAAATACAAGCTCTCCCTCCCTCAGCGTACCCAAGAAGGATCGTGATAGCATTGAAACCACAAATACATTTGCATCAAAATCATGCTGTGAGCCCGGCTTGCCGGGAATGAGGGCAGGATATACATGTAAATAATAAAATAAATAAATAATCCAGATTTCTAATTTCACATCTTTGGAGTCTGGTTCACATCCATGCCGGGTGACTTCTACAGGCGGGTCAATGCCAGCTTTTCATGGTGAAAGTTTACAGAGTCTCTCTCTTAATCTAAGTCCTTCTCATGGTGAGAAAGAAATATTTGAAACTGATCAATTACTTTTCGTTGTTCTCTTCCTACAATGACTTTTCGTTGTTCTCTTCCTAATTTGCTCTATCAGTCAGAAGCCACGTCATGTTCAAATTTTAATGGTCTTTGTGGCTGCAGCATAAGAAATATGGAAGCAGTTCGCACATATCTGCAGGCTTATTGCGGCTGCTTGCAAATTGCTTCAGGTTTCTTAAGTTAGAATTGCCCTCTCGAAATCCATCTCTGCATCAAGCATGGAGTCCAGAAATGTGAATTATTATCATTTGTTATGAGCCTGCATAAATCCATTAAACTTCCTGTCCTGGAATAAACAGGCAAATTAATACCTTTGCATTAATGTATTAATAGGCAAAAAAGGTGCAGTTTCAGGCTACCGTATATCATAATCCATCATGACCAGGAAGATATACAGTCAGATGTGCTGAACTCCAGAAGTCCATTACCACTAAGTTATGGGGTGTATGAGACTTAGATCCAGAGGTGTTAATAGCTTAAACTATGCCAACCTTCTTCTCTCTACAGCAAGGGTGAACTGGGAGATGGGCCTGGAAAAGCCCCTCCCAACCCGCTGCCCCAAGAGGTATATATATATAGAGAAAGAAAGATCTAGCCTGCCAATGGGCCAGGCCCAAAGCAACCAAAGAACAACCGAAATGAACAGGGGGTTAGAGCAACTGCCCTATGAGGAGCTGTTAATACGTTTAGGGCTGTTTCTCTAAGAAAGAAGGTGGTTAAGGGGAGACATGATAGAGGTCTATAAAATTTGACACCCCTAATATAAATTATATTTTTATCAGCTGCTTTGATTCCACATTAGGCAGAAAATAGGATAGAAATTAGTCAAATAAATAAAGTGACAAACATGCAATATGTGAACCAGCACTAGAATTCAGTACCCAAGAAGATTGTAACAAATGGTATGTAGGACTTGGTGGAGATCTCTCTCTCTCTCTCTCTCTCTCTCTCTCTCTCTCTCTCTCTCTCTCTCTCTCTCTCTCTCTCTCTCTCTCTCTCTCTCTCTCTCTCTCGAGAGAGAGAGAGAGAGAGAGAGAGAGAGAGAGAGAGAGAGAGAGAGAGATGTGCCCTAGGATTACCAACATCCAGGTGGGGCCTGGAGATCTCGCAAAATTACAACTGATCTCAAGATTGCAAATAACAGTTCCTCTGGAGAAAATGGTTGCTTTGGAGAGCAGACTCCATGGCATTATACCCTGCTGCATTCCTTCCTATCTCCAAAACCCTGCCTCTCCCCAGGATCCACCCCCCAAATCTCCAAGACTTACCCAACCAAGAGTGGGCAATTCTAACATGCCATCAAGTTGCAACCAACTTATGGTGACCCAGCAAGGGGCGTTCAAGACGAGTAAGAAGCAGGGGTGTTGGTGGATATCCTCAGGTTCTCAAAATAAATAAACAAAGCAAGCTGTTTCTGAAATCTGCTTGCTCTCACAATCCTTAATTTGAACCAATGCCTGAAATATGCTTTTAATACATTTGCAATTCCCGTCAGAGTCTCACAAATTGTTTCTCTTTCTAGGCGCACCAGTCAGGCAAAGCTTCTTACGGATGTGCCCAAAGCATGCGACTTGAAACCCACTGGGAACGGTGCAAAAAGAGCCCCCAACTTCGTATTTGTTTAACCGTAATTGCATATTTATAAATTAAAACAGACTTTTCTAATTAATTTTCTATCACGCAAACAGGCCTGCCTTTGTAACAACCTGTTCTATTAATAAAAAGTGTTGCCAAAAAATATATAGAGCCGTCTGCAGTCGCGCAGAGCTTGAAAGGAAAGGGGAGGCAGCCGATGTGAGACGCAAGTTCTATACTTTGCTTGTGAGAGGTAATTACAGGCTCCAAAATATGAATGTATAAAAGCTTTTCAATAAACTGACACCGTCTGTGCATTAAATCCCTAGAGTTGTTGTATTTTAAAAATAATTCTGTCAAACACAAAAGAGATGTAAAAATGGAAAAGGAACCCATGGTCTAGGCACAGGCTAAGCAAGACAGGCATTAAAAATGAAGGCACTGAGAAAAGTAGCCAACCAGAAGTCCAAATTGGACATGGACACATGAAGCTGCCTTATACTGAATCAGACCCTTGGTCCATCAAAATCAGTATTGTCTACTCAGACTGGCAGCGGCTCTCCAGGGTCTCAGGCAGGGGTCTTTCACATCACCTACCTGCCTAGTCCCTTTAACTGGAGATGGCGGGGATTGAACCTGGGACCTTCTGCATGCCCAGCAGATGCTCTATCATGAGCCACATTGATGAATGGTTCTCCTGACATTTAGTTAATGCTTACAAGTAGCTGGGGGGGGGGAGTAGGGGTGCCATATCCAGGCTGGGAAACTCCTGGAGATTTGGGGGTGGTGCCAGTCAGGAGGACAGGGACCTCACTGGGGTACAATGCCATAGAGTACAACATCCAAAGCATCCATTTTCTCCAGGGGAATTGATCTCTTTTTTTTCTGGAGATGAGCTGTAATTCTGAGAGATCCCACCTGGAGGTGGCATCCCTATGAGAAGGGGGTTGGGTTGCCAGCTCTGGGTTGGGAAATTCCTGGAGATTTGGCAGTCAGTTGTGAGTCCAGGCAATCTTCAGGTCCTACCTAGAGGTTGGGAACCCTAGAAAGTAGATATTTGGATTGTATCTGCTATACTGGAGGATTGGGACGAAGAGCAATGCTAAACAGGTCTATTCAGAATACTACCGGTACTCAGGTTTACACAATGGGGCTTTAACCCCAAACATGTTCTTAGTATTATCCTAGTAGCCCCCTTTACACACACACCTAATTCCTCTGTTATGATGTAAATCACCACTCCATACCTGAATCACTATATATCATACAAGGGAAAATATACAGGAGATCAGAAACACGGTAAAGTGACCTCAGGAGTCCAGAACAAAGTGGAAATGTTCCAACTCCTCCACCAAGTCCCCCATGGTGTGCAGAGGGTTTTATCACAGGTTATGGGGCCTCTCACTTCTAAGAGTCAGTGTGGTATAGTGGTTAGGAGAGGTGGACTCTAATCCGGAAAACTGGGTTTGATTCCCCGCTCCTCCACATGACTCTAATCTGGTGAACCCGGTTGGTTTCCCCACTCCTACACATGAAGCCTGTTGGGCTAGTCACAGTTCTCTCTGAACTCAGCCCCACCTCCCTCACAAGAGGTCTGTTGTGGAGAGAGGAAGGGAAGGGGATTGTAAGCCAGTTTGATTCTCCTTAAAAGATAGAGAAAGTCAGCATATAAAAAGCAACTCTTCTCCTTCTGACCTTTAACAGAGGTTTAACTACAAGTTAGTCAAAAATACCCAAATTTCTCCTGGTTTCTGAACACAGACAATCTTCCAGAAGAATTTCAAAACTGAGAAATCACTAATATTGGTGCTACCAACATGAAAGGCCTAGTACTGGTCACTTCCCACTTTTCCTCAAAAGGCATGAGCAGCACCCCAAGAAAGTCATCTACAGAAGATTTTAATGGAATGGGAAGCTCAAAGGGAAGGAGACAATACTTCAGATGTCCTGGTTCCAGACTGCAGAAGATTTTTAAAGTCTACACTAGCACCTTGGAATGCACCAAGAAACAAATTGAGACTCACTTCAGGCCTTTCATCACAAGAGTGATGTGATCACTGATGCTCCCTCCTGTCAGCACTCTACCAGATGTTGTTTCTTAGATAACAGCATAAGAAAAGCCATGATGGATCAGACCAAGGCCCATCATGTCCAGCAGTCTGTCCACACGGTGGCCAACCAGGTGTTTCTAGGAAGCCCACAAACAAGACGACTGCAGCAGCATTTTCCTGCCTGTGTCCCACAGCACCTCATATAATAGGCATGCTCCTCTGATCCTAGAGAGAATAGCTATGCATCATGACTAGTATTCATTTTGACTAGTAACCATGGATAGCCCCATCGTCCATGAACATGTCCACTCCCCTCTTAAAGCCTTCCAAGTTGGCAGCCATCACCACATCCTGGGGCAGGGAGTTCCACAATTTAATGATATGTTGTGTGAAGAAATACTTCCTTTTAGCTGTTTTGGTATCTTCATGTGAAGATGGAATGTATTAGAAGTTCATGACAACAAAGAGAGAGAATCAAATAATTTATGCACAGATAACAGTGGGGTTTTTTTATATATTGGGGGGAATTTAAACCCCTGTTGTATTTTAAAAAAAACCTTTCATATTTTTCTTGGGAGGACAGCAAGTTTGCAGGAAAATCGGTACAGCGTCCATGTGGTCTTGATCTGTGCCGTGGATTTAGGTATCTGCAGGTGGGGGTCACAGGTTTCTTGCTCGCAAGAGCAGCAAACGTCCTTTCTAGGACCTTAGCCCATCTGTAACCGCCAGTCCTGCTTGCCAACTTCTTCTTCCGTGCCCTTCCTTTGTTCGTTCACTTCAGCTCATGAAGGATTAGCCCTCTTAGATTTAATATGTTTGCTTACATGAAACTCAGACTGTAATTGAAAGACAGGCTGTTTAATTGTTCATTCATCTGTGCTATTCAGAATGCCGTTGCAGAATAAATAAGATTTTTTTAAAAAAAGAAAGAAAAGAAAAAAGAAGAAAAATGAAACCCAAACCACACTATTCATTTCCCTCTTAACGCAACGTTTGAAATGTGAATCAGTCACAAAGAGCGAAAAGAGGGAAGATTACTTCAAGGGATCAACTTTAATTGGCAATTCACAGTCTCAAAAAAAAGAAACTTTTTTTTTTGCAGTAAATATTGTTAATTGACTTAGAGAGAACAAAGGAATTCATTAAAATATCCTTAGGAACAAAACAAAACCTGACAATGGTTTGTGGAAAAGGTGAAGTCATTCACACATGAATGACTAACAGCAATCTGATGTAGAGTTGTTCTGGTCTAAATCTACTGAAATCAATGAGTTGTTCTGGTCTAAATCTACTGAAATCAATGAGTTTAGAGTTGAATAAAACTGCATCGGGTTGCACTGAGAATGAGCTGATGATCTGCTCGGTGTGTTGGTGCGCTCGCTCAAATATGGAGCTCCTCCTTCTCATATATAATCTGATTGCTTCAATCAAAGGCACATCTCCTTCGCACGCACAGAGCTCTTCCCTCCAGTAGAGTCAACAGCAGGGATGTTAACTGAATTTCATGCTCAGCTTGACAGTCTACATTCCTTTTTACGGTTTCTCATTGCTTTAGGTGAAACTGCCCTCTTCTTTTGTTCTTGGTAGTACCAGCAAAACTTGACAAAAATATTCTGATTAAAATTGATGTCTATTCTCTGTTAGTTGCACATAAACCGAATTAAAAAATGGGATCTAAAGTAAAATGGCATAAAAATAGCATACGGCGGGAAAAGATGGTGTAAGAACATAAGAAAAGCCATGCTGGATCAGACCAAGGCCCATCAAGTCCATCAGTCTGTTCACACAGTGGCCAACCAGGTGCCTCTAGGAAGCCCACAAACAAGATGACTGGAGCAGCATTGTCCTGCCTGTGTTCCAAAGCACCTAATATAACAGGCATGCTCCTCTAATCCTGGAGAGAATAGGTAAGCATCATGACTAGTATCCATTTTTACTAGTAGCCATGAATAGCCCTCTCCTCCATGAACGTGTCCACTCCCCTTTTAAAGCCTTCCAAGTCGGCCGCCATCACCACATCCTGGGGCAGGGAGTTCCACAGTTAAGAGTGAAATGAAAATAGCAAAAGAAGAAGAATTGGTTTTTATACCCCACTTTTCTCTACCTTTAAGGAGTCTCAAACCAGCTTACAACCGCCTTCCCATCCTCTCCCAATGACAGACACCTTGTGAGGTAAGTGGGGCTGAGAGAGTTCAGAGAGAACTGTGACTAGCCCAAGGTCACCCGGCAGGCTTCATGTGAAGGAGTGGGGAAACCAACCCACTTCACCAAATTAGAATCCTCTGCTCTTGACCACTACACCAAGGGTTGGCAGATCTGTCTTTGCCATCGGCGGGAGATTTTTGGGACAGAGCCTAAGAAGGGTGGGGTTTGGGGAGGGGAGGGACTTCAATGCCATAGAGTCCAATTGCCAAAGTAGCCATTTTCTCCAGGTGATCTAATCTCTATCGGCTGGAGATCAGTTGTAATAGCAGGAGATCTCCATCTAGTACCGGGAGGGTGGCAACCCTAACTACGCCATGCTTGCTCTCAAAAAGAAGCAAAGAAAATGGGAGATCTAGCAAAAAAGCAAAAATAGCCCATCATCCCAGACTCCATGCATGGAAATTTATTTATTTACTTCATTTAGACCCTGCCTTTCTTCTCAGTGAACATGAACACCCAAAGCTTCTTGTCTCCTCCATTTTGTCCTTAAATCAACTCTGTGAGGTAGGCTCGGCTGAGAGTATGAGACTGGGCCAAGGTCACAGAGCTAGGTGCCTTTATGGCAAGGCCCTTTTCTTGTGAAGGAGGCTACAGTGAATGACACAATCACACAGACAGGGAAGGAACATAGGATTGTGGAGCCCACTCATTTTGTGTGGAAAGCGTGAGTGGTTTGAACTATGGTTGCCTCCAGTCATGTGGAGAGCAGTTCCCACACAGTTGTTTGCCATATGTGAAGGCCATGCTATGTCTATGGGTTTATGTGCCTCCTACACTGGATTTGTTTAGTTATAATTTTATCTCACTTTTCTGCCAAAAGGTTGTCTCCTAAAGCAGCTCTCAAGCATCGAAAGAAACACAAGTAACAATGTTAAGTTGGCAATGGAGAAAGGATGCTCAGCTTATAGATGAGATGGTATAGCAATTTTGGTTTTGCTTTGATTCTGCATCTTCACCTCATTCTTTGTTGCTGCTGTCAATGTTTTTTTGTTCTCTTTATTCCTTTGATAGCATTTTATGCTGTTTATTTACTTCAAATGTTATTTTCTCACACACTCCATCAGGTCCCTGAGGGGAAGTTACGATACCTTTAAAAAAAAATTGTTTTTTTTTAAGTTTAACCCTAAAAACAAAAAAGACCATAAAGCCCTGTGAAATTACCTTATATATAACAGGGAAATAAAAGTACAAGCTCAAATTAAGAACAGAGATTGGATGAGTTAATAGCTTGAGATAGATAGATAGATAGATAGATAGATAGATAGATAGATAGATAGATAGATAGATAGATAGATAGATAGATAGATAGATGATAGATAATAGATAGATAGATAGGTGTGTGTGTGTGTGTGTGTGTGTGTGTGTGTGTATATATATATATATACATATATATCCATATCCTGTCACTAAATTTTTTTAGCCACAGGCGAAAAGCGTCAGAATCAGGAAATAACAATGAAGAATTTATTCAGCACCTTGATTCTTTTCTTCTGCTTGCTACTTCTGGTGTGGCCTTGACTTCTTCCTAGCCTCAGAGAAGCCATTTTAATAACACCAAATTCAAAATCCAATTCTTTGCTGAAATCCAAAACTATATACACTTGCAGTTCAGCTCCAGCAGATGCAGCTACATTTAATGGTGACTTTACGCACGTCGTTCAGATTTTGGTGGTCAAGAGAATGGCAGAGCAGAAGTGACTGGAGAAAGAGGACACCTAGATATTGATTAGAAAAGCATCGTAAGGGTCAGAACTGAGTAAGGAAAGGAAAGGAAAGGAAAGGAAAGGAAAGGAAAGGAAAGGAAAGGAAAGGAAAGGAAAGGAAAGGAAAGGAAAGGAAAGGAAAGGAAAGGAAAGGAAAGGAAAGGATGGGCGTGCTGCAGACCGAGCCTCGGGGCAGACAGAAATGGGAATTACATTCCAAACAGGTAACACATTAATCAGACCAGACTGAGTGTTACCCAAGGAGATGCTGAGAGAAGCAGCTGCAGATTGGGAAAGAAATCAGCGGTTCTCAGCAGGAGGTCTTCTGGTTTCCACAGCATCTGAAGCTAAAGTGCTTGGAGTTTATATTAATCTTGACAGAAGGTGTAACTGCCAGGTGAAGAGCACTTATGCGGAGAGGCAGATGAAACAGAACGGACGGGGACAGGCCAAGGAAACGCTCGGCAAGGAAGAGAAGCCGTTGCACCGACGGCGAAACACCCAGGGAATCCGGCCAGCGCGAAGCTTCCAAGGAGTTTTGAAGGAAACGAGATAAGTTGAGAGATGATAAATGAACTTGAGAGGCAGCATGGGGTAGTGGTTAGGAGCAGTGGACTCTAATCTGGTGAGCCGGGTTCGTTTCCCCGCCCCTCCACATGAGCGGCAGACTCTAATCGGGTGAACTGGATTTGTTTCCCCACTCCTACACACGAAGCCAGCTGGGTGACCTTGGGCTAGTCACAGTTCTCTCTGAACTCTCTCAGCCCCGCCAACCTCCCAAGGTGTCTGTTTTGGGGAGGGGAAGTGAAGGAGACTGTAAGCTGGTTTGATTCTCCTTAAAAGGTAGAGAAAATCAGCATATAAAAATCAACTCTTCTTCTTTCTCAGGAGGGGTTCCAGATAAAATCAACATTGTGCCATGGTCAGAGTGTCAGACTAGTATCTGGGAGACCCAGGTTTGGTTCCCTGCTCTCCCATCGTCACATGCTGTGTGATCTTGGGTCAGTCACTCTCTTTCAGCCTCACCTACCTCACAGGGGCGTTGTGATGAAGATGACATGCTTATGGAAAGAATGAGGCTGTAAGCCAATTTTAATCCCCACTGGAGAAGAAAGCTATGTATATAAAATTAGCTACGTTCGATTAATGTATCGATTACTCCAATTAAGCAGTATAGCTGTTATTGGTACAAAATTCTTCATCCACATCTAAGATCAACATGAGATAGGGATTTCCCTAGGTATAGATGAGCTTCTTTAAAATAAAATCTTCACAATGCTCTTTAGGAAAAGAAGAAGAGTTGGTTTTTATACCCCACTTTTCTCTACCTTTAAGGATGCTCAAAGTGGTTTACAACTGCCATCCCTTCCCTTCCCTACAACAGACACCCTGTGAGGTAGGTGAGGCTGAGAGAGTTCGGAGAGAACTGTGACTAGCCCAAGGTCACCCAGCAGACTTCATGTGGAAGAGGGGGGGAAACAAAACCAGTTTGCCAGATTAGAGTCTCCTCCTCATGTGGAGGAGTGGGGAATCAAACCTGGTTCTCCAGATTAGAGTCTGCTGCTCTTAACCACTACACCTCGTAGCAAAGCATGGTGGGTTTTTTCCCAGTCACTATTGTAGCAACTCCCATGTTTAAACTGGACTGTCAGGGTGTGATCTGTTTTACACCAATAGGTCTGTAACTTGAAGTGATTTTGAGATCCTGATGCCTTCCTCGCATACCCTTAGAGCAACCTTCATGAAGCTTAGGCTTGGAATCTGTCATGATCTTCGCAGGTGATAAATGGTGCCTCTGGCGAGATTAGCACCTTTAAAGACCAAGAGTCTCCAGGTGACCTTAATGGCAGCTGAAATCTAACACTTTACAAAATGAAACACATTGTTAGGTTCGCTGCCACAATACCTGCCAAAAGTCTGGTCCCTTTAATAGAAGCTTTAAATGAGGAATGGGCAGCAGAAGTTTTTCAAGGCATTGATCTAACTGATATCACCTAGTAAATAACATCCCTTAAGAATCTATTAAAGGGGCAAGACTTTTTTTGCCTCCAGGCAATGCCTTGCTGCCTCACTACTAGGTTTTTCTATGACCTACTTTTTGTAGCAACTAGGTAGCAGGAAAACAGACACCCCCCCACCCCCCGGATGTGTCCTCAAATCTTGCAGCCACAAACCTGAAGATCCTTACCAAACATGAAGAACAGAATGCAGACTTTCTGTGGTTCGCTAATTGCCAGTTTGTTTTGTGGATTGATGAAGGTAAGGAGACAACTCAAGGTAGAATTCTAAACATCAGGATTTATTAGTCTGTCCCTCTTATAGCCCATGTTCTACTTGCTCCTCCATCTTTCTTCCTGCTTTGCACTCCACTTTTTCTCTATAAAGGGGCCTAGTCCACCCAGCAACTGATTATGGTCTCCCTAAAGGGACATACTTTAGAACTTCAGCAGTGAAATTACTTGCAAAATAGCTATTAAAGCACAACATCACAGTAACTTAAAGCTGGCAAGTCCCAGGTAGGGGCAGCTATCCTGCCTGTGTTCCAAAGCACCTAATATAACAGGCATGCTCCTCTGATCCTGGACAGAATAGGTAAGTATCATGACTAGTATCCATGTTGACTAATAGCCATGAATACCCCTCTCCTCCATGATCATGTTCACTCCAAACCCCAGGTAAAACTCCCATGCATAAAAGACCTCAGATATTTTTGGTCAAAGTGACCATGGTGTGGTGGGGGGGCAGGAGTCTGAAGCTGTGGCACTAGATGAGGGAGTAGGGTTGCCAGCTCCAGGTTGGAAAAAGGTGGAGATTTTAGGGGCAGAGCCTGAGGAGGGCAGGGTTTGGAGAGGGGAGTGACTTCAATGCCATAGAGTTCAATTGCCAAAGTGGCCATTTTTGGCAGGTGAACTGATCTCTATCAGCTGGAGATCAGTTGTAATAGCAGGAGATCTCCAGGTAGTACCTGGAGGTTGGCAACTCTGTAAAATGTGAACATAAGAAAGGCTATGCTGGATCAGGAAAAGAGGAAGACCCAAAAAGAGATGGGTGGACTCAATAAAGGAAGCCGCAGCCTTCAATTTGCAAGATCTGAGCAGGGCTGTCAAAGATAGGACATTTTGGAGGACTTTCATTCATAGGGTCGCCATGAGTTGGAAGCGACTTGACGGCACTTAACACACACACATGCTGGATCAGACCAGGGTCTGCCTCTAGGAAGCCCATTCTCCTGCCTGTGTTCCAAAGTACCTAATATAACAGGCAGACTCCTCTGATCCTGGAGAGAATAGGCATGCATCGTGACTAGTATCCATTTTGACTAGTAGCTATGAATAGCCCTCTCCCCCATGAACATGTCCACTCCCATCTTAAAGCCGAGTTGGCAGCCTGCCACAGGACTCTCTTATGCTCCTGCCAGCCAACTCTGTCTGTCCCTTTCGTCCAGTCAGTTGCGCTTGAAAACAGCTGTCTGTATCACCGCTGCTGGCTCTGAGAGGCGAATCGTCCCAATCAAAGTGCTGTGAGTCTTGTCAAGCCTTCTCCCCCTCTGCCTCCCCTTTCTCATCAGTATTCATAAAAATCAAAATGGTGTTACCTGCAAAATTAGAATGACCTACTTGATAAGCCTGTGATAAAAGACATCGCTGACTTCAGCAAAGAGCATTCTCTAGCCTCGGACGAAAATTTGATCAAACACGAGTCGTTTGTTGGGAACATAGTTGGGAGAATGTAGAACTTGGGTGCTTGACTACCTCAAGCAGCATTCGATATTAAGGACAGAGACAAACAACCTCCAGGTACTAGTTGGAGATCTCTTTCTATTACAACTGATCTCCAGCCGATAGAGATCAGCTCCCCTGTAGAAAATGGCTGCTTTGGGGAGGGACTTCAACCCCCTCCAAGCAGGCATTTTCTTAGGGCCATCTAGCCTCTACTTAAAAACCTTCAGGGAAGAACAGCGTACCACCTCCCAAGGAAGTCTGCTCCACTGAGGTCACTATGCTGCTTATGAGTGCATGTATTTTAATACTTTTGGCTTTGGATGTTTTTTATTCTAATTGTGCTAGTTGGGAGCTGTTACTGCACTAGGTATTCTTAGCCATGTATCAAGAGTTTGGTAATGTTATAAAAAACATCGTTTTAAAAGGGTTTTTGGATGCCACGGCTAAAAAATGGTTGGAAGACGTCTTCACAGCTAAAGGGGACAAACAAAGTGCGAACAGTATTTTTTATAACAGTTTCAAACTCTGAATACATCGCTGGGAATACCTGGTGCGGTAACAGCCATAGTCTGCTTTTGAGAATTTTTGGAGAATGTGGTGAATAAGTCCTCTACATAAACAAACAACAGCAAAAACCTCTTAGCTCCCCCAAAATGAAAATAGCCTGTGATCTTCATTCTGGCCCTTAGAGATGCTGAGATTTACTCTATTTTTCCCCAGGAGACCCTGAGAAGTCTAACACCACGATCCTGAGTTACACCCTTCTAAGTCCATTGAAGTCAACCATCTCTCCCCCCCCCATTTATGTTTCTTCACCCCAGAAACTTTAAAAAGTGTTTTAATCAAAACGTCTTTTTGAAAGGGGAAACCTATTAGACGCCTCCTGCAGGTTTTGCATCAACCACCACCACAAGAAATAACAAAAATAATACACTCTCTTTATTAAAGTCCCTTTTTGCACACCTGGAAAGCAATTCTTTCCAAACAAATTAACAGGAACAAAAACAAAATCTTTTTTGTAGTACAACAGCAATTTTTTTTTACTCTTGTTTCTTCTTTTTTCCTTACTTCTTTTGTCCAGTATTTACTTGGGTAGGTAATAAATAATACCTAACATTTGTGGCAGGACTTTCCAGTGTTCCAAAAAAATCCTTACAACAGTTCCACTTTCTTTATCTGGGCAATTCTTGTAGCCATCTTTGTATCCTTCCCAATGTTGTCCTTTCAAACAAAAATTTGAAAGGTTCTTGGAGACACCAACCTTCCAGCAAGTGATTCTATCAACCACAATGAATCCCACAGAGACTTGTGACACCCAGTCATCTGTGTAGTATGGCAACGAATGCTGACACCCCTTGATTGTCCAATGCGTCCTCCAGGATAGCTGGGCATTTCTACCATACGATGTTAAGTTCAGTGTACTTCATAAGAACATAAGAAAGACCATGCTGTGTCATACCCAGGCCCATCAAGTCCAGCAGTCTGTTCACACAGTGGCCAACCAGGTGCCTCTAGAAAGCCCACAAACAAGACAACTGCAGCAGCATTCTGCCTGTTTTCCACAGCACCTAATAGGCATTCTCCTCTGATACTGGAGAGAATTGGTTTGCATCATGACTAGTATCCATTTTGACTAGTAGCCATGAATAGCCCTTTCCTCCATGAACATGTCCATTCCCCTCTTAAAGCCTTCCAAATTGGCAGCTAATACAACCTCCTGTGGCAGAGAGTTCCACAATTTTACTCTGCAGTAAAGAAGAAGATACTTCATTTTATCCATTTTGAATCTCTCACCCTCCAGCTTCAGCAGATGACCCCACGTTCTAGTATGATGAGAGAGGGAGAAGCTATCCACTCTCTCCATACCATTCATAATTTTATAGGCCTTTATCATATCTCCCCTTAACTGTGGTTGTTGCTTATGTACATTTGTATAATTTCAAACTGGGGGGGGGACTTGCAAGGAACAGAAAAGAGGAGGCCTGGCATCCCTAAATCCTCCCTCCTTTGATCTCTCTTCACATTTTTTTTTAAAAATAATGTTATCTTCTATTCTACAGGAGAGGGCCATTTCTGTTGGCTTTCAGACTATTGTTCCATCCTGCACTTCCAACTCCAGCCTGGCTTTGGGTATCTTCTTTCCCCTCTCCAATCACTATCCCACCACCCTTCCTGTCAGGCACTTGAAACTCAGCTAGAAAAAGAATGCTAGGAAAGATGATAGTGGGCTGGACCAAGGGTTGCAAACCTCCGGGTACTAGCTGGAGATCTCCTGCTATTACAACTGATCCCCAGCCGATAGAGATCAGTTCCCATGGAGAAAATGGCAGCTTTGGCAATTGGACTCTATGGCAGTGAAGTCCTTCCCCTCCCCAAACCTCGCCCTCCTCAGGCTCCACCCCAAAGATGGTGAAGAGGGACCTGTCAGCCCTGGCTGGATGGGACAGAGGGCAGCTAGGCATGGCAGGTCACTTCCTGGATTAAGGTGCTGGCTCCACTACTGTCTCAGTCAGCCCAAGTCTCTGATGGTCACAGAAGTAGCTCCATCTGAGGAGGAAGCAGTGGAAGCTTCTGCTCCTCAAAGAAGTGGTGGCATAACATCTACAGCCAAAAGGCTTCACAACCTACACCCTGTCACAGCACGTTCATCAACAACACCACACAGCTGTGCAGTGCAACACCCACAGATGGTGTGAGGCTAGGGTGGCCAGCCTTCAGGTGGTACCTGGAGATCTCCCCCCATTACAACTGACTTCGAGATGACAGAGATCAGTTCACCTGGAGAAAATGGCTGCTTTGGCAACTGGACTCTATGGCATTGAAGTCCCTCCCTGCTCCAAACCCCGCCCTCATCAGGCTCCACCCCCAAAATCTCCAGGTATTTCCCAAGCCGGAGCTGACAGCCCTATGTGGGGCTCCGGGAACTCATTAGGGGTAGGGCAGTTGAATACTCCACTACTCCAGGTCCTATGAACACCCGGTTGTGTTCTCCAGCCCATCCCACCTCAAATCCACCTGTCTGAGGGTGCCGTAAGGGAGCTGCAATACAGCCCAATGGTATGATGAGCCACGCCCTGAGCCCAGCTTTTTCTGGGGAGGGCGGGGTATAAGCTTAATAAAACGAATAGTTCCATCCATCATTTGCACCGATATCTTCAGGGAATCCTTCTGGTACTTGAACGAGAGACACCAAAAGATTTTGATCATTCCCGCTCTGGTGAAAGTCAACATCTTTATCCTGTAGGCACAAATGCATAAAACACAATGGATTTGGCAGAGAATGGATACAGCTGCTCCATCTTCTTGCAGGTGTGGAAATTGCCACAGCTATAAATTATCCCGAAAGCTGGCACGAAGCATTGATGTTCCTAAGCATCACTCCCTCGCCTGTCGCCAAAATCTGGCACTGCCGGCGGCTACGGATTTCAGGCCTTGTCACCACAATGATAATTTATGAAGCATCGCCCTCTCAAACTAAATTTAGGAACAAGCACGGGGCAGTCAATTTAGAAGCCTAATCAATTGTGGAACATTGTCAGAGTCCCCCCCCCCTTCCTTTAACCTTTCCTAGAAAAAAAATGATGAATACTTCTACTAATGGAAAAGGAGTAGGGGAGAATGTATTGCAGCAGAGAAAGGACTGAATGCCGCAAATTTATTGGAACAGGTGGGTACTAGTCCAAGAAAAGGGAGGGTAAGATGGGCTAGTAGTGTGTGTGTGTATGTGTATGTGTGTGTTAAGTGCCGTCAAGTCGCCTCCGACTCATGGTCTAGTAGACAGTCACATATTTTGGGTTTCCTAGAATGGGTACTTATGTTTGTTTAATGTTTGTGGGGGGTCACTGCAATGTTGTTCCTTCCCATGATAGAAGGACATTGTGAAAAGACACATGGGAGAAGACCACACTGTAGATTTCAGAGTTATCCAGTTTCTAAAAGGCAGATGCAGGTGTGGAGAGAAGGTGTTGTTGAAGAGTTGGCGTTGTTGTTGTTTTTAATATGCTGACTTTCTCTACCACTTAAGTTCAATTCAATTCAATAACCTTTAATAGGCGTAGTACAAAAAAACAGCTCATACAAATTCTCACGAACGAGAACAATTCACACAAATCCCTCCTGAACAAACCAGGGCCCCTACATACAACAAAATTAAGTGTAACATTTATAAAATGTACCATATTTAGGGGTTAAAGAAAAGGTTATAATAAAAGATTAAAATAATCTAACCACTTAAGGCAGAATCAAACCGGCTTACAGTCACCTTCCCTTCCCCTCCCCACAATTGACACCCTGTGAGGTAGGAGCGGCTGAGAGGGCTGCGACTAGCCCAAGGTCACCCAGTTGGCTTCATGTTCAGGAGTGGGGAAACAAATCCAGTTCACCAGATTAGCCTCCGCCGCTCATATGGAGGAGTGGGGGAATCAAATGTGGTCCTCCAGATCAGAGTCCACCGCTCTTAACCACTACACCATGCTGGTGTAGTGGGCCCCTGAGGGCCAAAGTAGAGGGGATGTCATTCAGGTCATGGGTTCCATGATTTGACTTATAGAGATATGTTGTTTGGGGGGACGGATAGACAAATGTTCCCAAGCACTCCAGGGAACGATATGGACAATGAGCTCAGTGTGGGGGAAGGAAGAGCTTCAGCTTCCCCCCCCCCTGCACTATTTTTAGGGTTTCCAACCTCCAGGTAGTAGCTGGAGATCTCCTGCTATTACAACTGATCTCCAGCCGATAGAGATCAGTTCAGCTGGAGAAAATGGCCGCTTTAGCAACTGGACTCTATGGCATTGACACCCCCCTCCACAAACCTCACCCTCCTCAGGCTCCACCCCAAAAACTTCCCACCAGTGGCAAAGAGGGACCTGGCAACCCTATGGCCAATGGACCAGAATTCACTCCCCCAAGACCCATATCGAAAAGACCTCCTAGTAGAGAGAAAATGTCGAGATTCTTCAAAACGTTGGTGGGATTTTGTAATTACAGGCCATTGTAAGCACTTCACCACCTTTGGTATGTTCCTTTAAATTAAGGGGCATGTGGGAAGAATAAGAAGGTGAGGAAGAATGAGCACAAAATATAAAAGAGCAACTGGTTAGAGAATTAGGTGGAGGCTCTGGAATAATGAGAACTTTAAAAAACATTCTAAAGGTGCTTTGTGAGTTGATCTATGAATAGAAATTACTTCATTATTATGTTGGCTTTTGATATTTTCAAGTTAGGACTGTGTGAAGCCAGGAGAAATGGTGAGGCTGTCTTTTCTTTCCCCTCCCTCTTTTTCCCTCAAAAAAATATTATTTTTCTTTTTTTACATGAAAGAACAAGAGCACAATTTTTGTCTTGAATTCAAAGTATTGGAAAATAGGTCATGTCGTAAATCCTCCACCCTTCCTGGTACCTGAAGTCAAGTGTCAAGTCTAATTTGGAGTTCCTACTCATGGAGGGAGAAATATTGGAGAAATTTCAAAGGGAACCAAAATAGTCTCAACAGCACTGGCGAAGTTTGTGAAGTGAGTATGTGTGGGATGGTGGTGGTGGGGATTTAGGGATATGGAAGAGCGAATATATACTTATTTAGTTCCCTTTTAAAAAAATTGTTCTCCCCTGCTCCCTTAAGATTGCCAACCTTTGGGGGATACCTGGTGGTCTCTCAGAATCACACCTGATCTCCAGACAACCCAGATTGGTTCCTCTGGACGAAATGGCTGGTTTGGAGGATGGATCCTATGGGATTATACCCCACTGGGTATCCTCTCCCCACAAAACCCTACTGAAGTCCCTCCCCTTCATATCCCCACACTCCCCTGGCCATACCCCCAAATCTCAAGGAATATTCCAACGCAGATTTTGTGGATTGGCTCATATTGATTTTTAAACTGAATTTATTCAGTATTTACATGTACAGATTCTGCCATTTGTGCATAGAATTATATTTCATTGATGCAGAAGACTTAAAAAAAAAAATCATGAACACATGAAGTTGCCTTATACTGAATCAGACCCTTGGTCCATCAATATCAGCATTGTCTACTCAGACTGGCAACGGCTCTCCAGGGTCACATCACCTACTTGCCTAGTTCCTTTTACTGGAGATGCCAGGGATTGAACTAGGACTGCTGGAAAAAAAAATCAGTAAAATTCGGATTCAGCAAAATTTGGCCCATTTTTATTTGGGAAATGCTAAAGTCCGAACTCCCCCAATTCGGATCCGTGGTATTCGGCACGAGATTCAGAGTTTGGGAAACAAATTCAGCCGTTTAAAGCCATTAAAAACACATTTGCACCTTTTTGCGGCTCCGGGGGGGGGCATGTTTGGAGATAGAGGTCCCAAACTTTCAGTGTAGCTTCAGGAGACCCTTCTTGCAATAACCCCCAAGACACTAATCTGGTGAACTGGATTTGTTTCCCCACTCCTACACACAAAGCTAGTTGGGTTACCTTGGGCAAGTCACACTCTCTCCCCACACCTACCTCACAGGGTGTCTCTTCTGGGGAGGGTCAGGGAAGATGATTGTAAGCCAGTTTGATTCTGCCTTAAGTGGTAGACAAAGTCGGCATATAAAAACCAACTCTTCTTCTTCTTCTATGTTAAGAACTTTCTGTAAGTAGTCGAGGCACTATTTTTCTTTTTACATTTTTCTTTTGGAATGGTCCCCCACACACACACACATACAAACCTCCTGCCGGTTTCCAGGCTCTTGGTTTGAAAGCCAGCAATGCAGAGACCTTGATGAAATTATCATCCAGTAGATGTCTGGTTAGGGTTGCCCTCTTCACCACCAGCAGGAGGTTTTTGGGGTGGAGCCTGAAGAGGGTGGGGTTTGGTGAGGGGAGGGAGTTCAATGCCATAGAGTTCAATTGGCCAAAGCAGCCATTTTCTCCAGAGGAACTGATCTTGATCAGCTGGAGATCGGTTGTAATAGCAGGAGATCTCCAGCTAGTACCTGGAGGTTGGCAACCCTATGTCTGGCCAATGCCTGGATGTGAGGCTAGTGGAGAAACCTTCAATTCTACCACTGTGGTTATTCTGGGAACCTGACCTGGATGGCCCAGGCTAGTCTGATCTCGTCAGATCTCAGAAGCTAAGTAAGGTCAGCCTTGGTTAGTATTTGGATGGGAGACCACCAAGGAATTCCAGGAAGGCACTGGCAAACCACCTCTGTTAGTCTCTTGCCATGAAAACCCCATAAGGGGTCACCATAAGTTGGCTGCGACTTGACGGCACTTTACACACACACACACACACACACACACACACACACACTTATTCTGGGAGGTTTACCAGTGTTTATATTTTATAGCTTTTCCTAACATGCATTAGAGTGCAGAAAATTCCTACCTCTAAGATAAAATGTTTGAAGGTTACTTGCCTTCCTCCTAAATAAGGTACTTGTCTTGCAGGAGTTTAATGAATCTGGACAAGCGTGTGCAAGACAGAAACTTTATGCAATTAAGCATGACTTGTAATACTTGAAGAAATTGTTTTATTTATTTCTTTGGCCGAGCCTTGCACCCTGCGCTCAACC
Source organism: Euleptes europaea (assembly GCF_029931775.1). Taxonomy (NCBI): domain Eukaryota; kingdom Metazoa; phylum Chordata; class Lepidosauria; order Squamata; family Sphaerodactylidae; genus Euleptes; species Euleptes europaea. The sequence goes on along the minus strand of NC_079319.1, from coordinate 8,005,821 downwards.
ACATTTTCTAAGCAATTGGAAATCAGAAGTTAAAGCGGCATTCATTTAAAACATCATAATACAAGTACTAAGCTTTCGACCATTAAAAAAAAAAAACTGTACAAGCAAACCAATGATGTAGCAGCAATAAAAAGAAGTTGTCCAAATTTCAAGGCTGACCATGCAATTATAACCTCTGCCTGTGTGAACATGCAAGTCAAATTCATTTAAAAGAGAATTACTCTGAATTATAGCCCTCCACCCCACACAGCAAGACAAGACTGATTTACAAAGCTACGAAATAGGCATAATGATGAATATGAGAGCCAGCATGGTGTAGTGGTTAAGAGCGGTGGTTTGGGGGTAGGGCTGCAAGCTCCAAGTTGGGAAATACCTGGGATTTTTGGGGTGGACCTGAGGAGCGCAGGGTTTGGGGAGGGGAGGGACTTCAATGCCATAGAGTCCAATTGCCAAAGCAGCCATTTTCTCCAGGTGAATGGATCTCTATCGGCTGAAGATCAGTTGTAATAGCAGGAGATCTCCAGCTAGTACCTGGAGGTTGGCAACCTTAACGGAGCTATCCTCTGAGTACCTGGAGTACCTGGAGGTTGGGGGGTGGACTCTAATCTGGTGAACCAGGTTGGTGTCCCCACTCCTCCACATGAAGCCAGCTGGGTGACCTTGGGCTAGTCACACTGTCTTAGCCCCACCTACCTCACAGGGTGCCTGTTGTGGGGAGGGGAAGGGAAGGTGATTGTAAGCCGGTTTGATTCCCCTTTAAGTGCTAGAGAAAGTTGGCATATAAAAAACCAACTCTTCTTCTGAATAGAAACTTGCAACACATATCCTCTCTGATTTTAATTACTTAACGTGACCTGTTGACTTCAGTTCGATCCCAATGGAAGTTGGTTTTAGGTAGCCGGCTCAAGGTTAACTCAGCCTTCCATCCTTCTGAGGTCGGTAAAATGAGTACCCAGCTTGCTGGGGGTAAAAGGAAGATGACTGGGGAAGGCACTGACAAAGCAACCCATAAAGAAAGTCTGCCTAGGAAACGTCAGGATGTGACCGTCACCGCATGGGTCAGGAATGACCCGGTGCTTGTACAGGGGACCTTTACCTTTACCTTTTTAACATGTGTTTGCATGTGAAAACTGTGTTGTGAGTGAATTCCAACTTCTCCTCAAGTTCACCAAGGGACTCTATTCTTCTAATTCACATTTCTTTGAAAAGGCATTGGGTTTCCTCAAAGTGGATAAAACAGTAACCAGGCTGCAATCGACAACTTGAAAGACGTGGTTCTGCAATAGCACTATAATTACAATACCACCAGTTATACCAGGGGTGGGGAACCTTTTTCCTGCCAAGGGCCATTTGCACATTTATGACATCATTCAGGGGCCATACCAGGTGTAGATCTCCTGGTGGGGGGGGAAGAGGCGAGGGTTGCCAGGTCTCCAGCCACCACCTGGAGGTTGGCAACCCCAGGGGAGGCCACACAGAGAAGGCCTGTGGGGTGCCCCCACTGCCCCAGGCGGAAGGGCAGCCAGCAGTGGGCCCGAACAAACGAGGTGCCAGGGAGGCGCAGCCCACAGTTGATCGGTAAGGGAGGAAGGAAAACAGAAAGAGGAAAAGGGAGGGAGGGAGAGAGAAAGGGAGAAAGAAATGGAGAGAGAGGGAGAAAGAAAGAAAAGGATGGAGGGAGACAAAGACAGAGACGGAGAAAGAGGGAGAGAAAGGAGAAAGAGTGACAGAAAAAGAGGAAGAAAAGAGAGAAAAGCCTTCCCCCCCCACACACACACACCCGCGCACGCTGGCCCCATGCGACCTGGCCCTAGCCTCCCCTGCCCACACACACCCGGCGGCGCACAGAGCCCCGCACGACCGGGCCCCAGTCTCCATACCCTCTCCTCCCCAGAGTCCACAAAAGCCCCCCCCCGAAGCCCAATCAGCTCCTGCATGCATGCTCTGCCGCCGTGAGCCGCCAACCTCTTTCCCCCTCCCTCTCGTTGCTCAACAGCCGACAGTCAGCGAGAGGAGGTTCAAAGGGCGCCGCAGCACCGCTGTAAGCTGTGGTGCCAGGAACACCCTCTGGGAGGGCCGGCCTGCGCCCCTCCTCTGCAGCAGGGTCCCAGAGCTCCCGAGGGCCACAAAAAATGTCCTCGGGGGCCGCATATGGCCCCCGGGCCTGAGGTTCCCCACCCCTGAGTTATACTAAGTGTAACTCCCCCCCATTTTACCAATTAACTTTTCACATACATAGTTTTCCAGCTACCGTATGGAAGGTGACAAATGTGCCAGAAATCTTAATCAACTCCATTAACTGACTTTGCCCTTAGGGGACTAAACCATCAAGTTCATGGGAGCTAGACAGTCCGAGACAGAGGGACCCCTTTGTAAATCTACTGAAATCTATGGGCTCAGAAAGGTGTAACTGCACTGTCATGTCTATAAAAAGGCCCAAAGAAAGAGATGGTTTCTCACTGCAGTCAGTGAGAAGTACAAGCAGACATGCCAGGGAACAGCAGTCCATAGTGGTTGAGCAACCACTAAAAAGATCCTGTTCTGGGTGGATTTCAGTCCTGGCATCCATTCGAGAGCCAGTGTGGTGTAGTGGTTAAGAGCGGTGTACTCTAATCTGGAGAACCGGGTTTGATTCCCCACTCCTCCTCATGAGCGGCAGACTCTAATCTGGTGAACCGGGCTGGTTTCCCCACTCCTCCACATGAAGCCAGCTGGGTGACCTTGGGCTAGTCACAGTTCTCTTTGAGCTCTTTTAGCCTCACCTACCTCACAAGGTGTCTGTTGTGGGGAGAGGAAGGGAAGGAGATTGTAAGCTGGTTTGATTCTCCTTAAAAGGCAGATAAAAATTGGCATATAAAAACCAACTTCAAAATGGTATTACGAGCAAGGCCTCTTTGACAGATCTGAAAGAGCAGAAACACACAGGAGTTGACTATTCCTCCACCTGAGACCTTGGAGGGCAGCTGCTAGCCTGAGTAGACAACAGTGACTCTGGTGGTCTGTTTTTGTATGAGGCACACCTCAATGCACAGCTTAAATTAGGGCTGTGTCCACTATCTTCCTCCTCTTTGAAAAACCACTGTAGCACATCTTTGATAGACATCCCAGACTGACCAAAAGACTGACACCTCCCAGTGATGAAGTAAATGACAGGGTTGATGCTGCTGTTCATGCAGGTGAAGAAAAGAGTAACGGGGGAAATCCAGCCACTACGACTGTGAAGTTTCACAAACAAACTAATGGGGATTGTTGTAAAAATGAAGAAAAGCAAGGAAAGCAAGATGGCGATGTGAACTTTCCCATGCTGTCGAAGCCGCGAGTTGCAACAGACCTTGACAAACAGGATCACGGTGGAGATGACCATGACAGAGACAAAAGCGGCAAAGGATATTATGATGGTTGTATTTGTTCCTTTCCAGCAGCTGGAGAACATGAGCAGTCCCAAAATGATGCACGATATACCCCAGAGAACGAGCGAGGCAACGGCAGACAGATTCTTGGGACGGCGGCACCGATGCCAAACTGGGAAAAGGATGACCAGACACCGGTCGACGCTGATGGCGGTGAGGAAATGGATGCTCGAACATTGCACAAAGACGAACAGGTAAATTAAGTATTTGTATGCCTTGGCAAAAGTAGGATGGGGGTCAGAGCCAGGAGAACTCCAAACGCATATACACAAGCTCCACACGGCTGTGAGGACACCAAAGTCAGCGATGGCCAAGTTCCAGACGTAGACAGAAAAGAAATTCCTCTTAATGCGGAAGCCGAGAAGCCAGAATACAGTCCCGTTCCCTATCAGCCCGAGTGTGCAGATTAGGAGAACAACGCCAGCAAATGTTTGGTTTTTTAACAAACAGACCTCTGAGTCCTTTAACTGTGTACATGGGTACGTATGGATAATCTCAGCTGCACATTTCTCATTGCTAAGGTTACTTGATGTTTTGTTCACTTCAGTCATCCCTGAAGGCACCGGCTTTGTAGATGGTGGTCTCTTCCACACACAGTTCTCTTAGCAGAGAGAATAAGTGATTCCACCTACGGACACAAATAAGACGTGAATTGAGAAAGCAAAGTTTTCTTGATAGGCGATGGAAAGATTGTGTAGCTTGAAAATGGAGCAGCGATACCACCCAGGCCAGAGTTTGGGGAGGAAGTCCAGGGTCCCAGCTCACAAGCTCAGGGGGATGGGACACTTTGCCTTTGAAGTATACATTGCCATCAAAAATGGGTCCCCAAAAGACAGAGCCTAAAATGACCCAACTGTTCCAAGTCAGTCCAGAGGTGAATGTGAGTGAAAGTAGCCATTCATAAAGGACCATTCTTGGCTCCCTATTTCCAAACTGTCAAGAGCCTTCACCCAGCCAATATGCCAGACACAAACCACTCTTCACTCCCTTTTCTGTGGACTAGTTTGACAAAGAAGAGGAAAGGGGAACACCTTCTTTTAGCCTGATGAAACCCCAAACACCAACCCTTTAGGAACTATGACACAAAGCTGCTTCATACAGAGTCAGACCCTCACTCTTATCAAGTTCAATATTGTCTACTCTGACTGGCAGTGGCTTTTGGGAGGTCTTCCACATGGTCTACTTCCTGATCTTTTTAACTGGAGATGCTGGGGGTTGAAACTGGAACCTTTGCCTGCAAAAAAAAAAAAAAAAAAAAAAAACTTTATCAGTGAGCCAAACTCCCTCAAGGAAGCAATAACTTCTCTTCCCTTTTTTTCTGGCAAGAATGGAGAAAAGATCAATGGTATCTGAAATACTGCTTATTGATTATATTCTATGTCATAGTGATGATCTACAATAGATATTCTCGGTCTTTCTACCTCTTCTTCCTTTCCACTTTGATTCAAGGGCCAAGAATGTCTGCACGTCTCCTCCAAATCCTTGAAAGCAGGAGAGACAAACAGAGAATATGGAACATTCAACAATATTCAACACCCACGTTGTAAAGAAATATCTGCTGTGGTGGGCATTTTTGTTTCACCTAACATTATTCATTATTACTGGAATTTCTTATTAAGTATCCTCCCAAATAGCTTCCAAAGAATCCTAGGTTTCTATTTTAGAACCCAGTCTGGAAACCAACACTCTGCCATAAGCAAAGGCTGTTTGAAAGGAAGATCGGCTCTTGAAATATTCTCTTGAATTATATATACCACATGTCCTAAAAATATATGCATTGTCTCATTGTTTACTTATTATTCTTGGGAGGCCAATACTGCTATATCCTAATGGCACTATAGGCAAGCGACTTAAAACTTTCCAGTGGATTCACCACTGAGCTAATCTAAACTGAGTATACAGCTCACATTCTTACATGCTCTACCAGTCCAGCTCTCTTATTGAGTATTAAAAATCCCCCAATTGACTGAATGGGATTTGGATTAAGTTCACACTGATTCCTATCCAGTAGCAAGTCTCTAGAACTACATTGTAAATGCGGAAAAATAAACAAACCTTGTATCTTCTTGGATGAGTCTAGGTTCCAAGTTGACTTGAAAGCTCTAAATGCGTGGTCCAGGGAACATCAGAAGTCTCTGCAAAGATTTATTCCAACAATCCTTTCTGAGATGTAGGCAGGACGAGAAAGCTGAGACAGTGCAGCAGCAGTAGAAGGCTTTGGTGACAGATACATTTACTACTTATTTTCCAGGAAATGCCTTTCAGCATTTTTTACAACAGAAAAACAAGGGCAAGAGTTGTGATGATCTTTTCACGCTGATTTGCCAAAGCTCAGAGGAGCACGGGACTTGGTTTAAACATCCTGCTTCTACATTTCTTTATTCATTCGAAGTGAGTGACTCATGTCTAACTGGACGGTTGCTTTCAAAGGTAAGCTTGAGAAAGGATGACTCCTATTACAAATGCACAAATGTTACAGCTCAGTTAACATAAGGACATAAGAAAAGCCATGCTGGATCAGACCAAGGACCATCAAGTCCAGCAGTCTGTTCACACAGTGGCCAACCAGGTGCGTCTAGGAAACCCACACAAAAGACGACTGCAGCAGCATTGTCCTGCCTGTGTTCTAAAGCACCTAATATAATAGGCATGCTCCTCTGATATTACAGAGGATAGGTATGCATAACGGCTAGTATCCATTTTGACTAGTAGCCATGCATACTTTGATTGTGGGATCCTGCAAGGCAGGGGGTTGGACTGGATGGCCCTTGTGGTCTCTTTCAACCTTGTGTGATTTTTTTTTGGGGGGGGAGGTAGTTGTGAATTTCTTGCATTGTGCAGGGGGTTGGACTAGATGACCCTAGTGGTCCCTTCCAACTCTATGATTGTATGATACTCCTCTCCACCATGAACATGTCCACTCCCCTCTTCAAGCCTTCTAAGTTGGCAGCCATCCCCACAGCACAGTTCTTCTGCATAGTCCTTTGGTCCCATATGAATGAGGGGATAGAATTCTAGTATAGTTACTCCACCCCAAAAAAATTATGTCTAAGCCCATTGAAATGAATGGGCTTAGACTGGAGTAACTCTCGTTAGGATTGCACTGAAACGTGTAGTTTGTCAGGAAGGCGCAGGTGAGAAGAGCCATTCTATAGCTGGGGTAATCTTTGGACAGATACTGTTGGAGTAAAGACAGATCCGGGATGATGATAGCCCTTGTATAATTGAAATGCTCCCTCTCTCCTTCCCACCACAGTCTACTGTAGAGCCAGAGTGGTGTAGGGGTTAAGAGTGGCAGACTCTAATCTGGAGAACCAGGTTCAATTCCCCACTCCTACACATGAAGCCTGCTGGGTGACCTTGGGCCAGTCACAGCTCTCTCCAAACTCTCACAGCCTCACCTACCTCACAAGGTGCCTGTTGTGGCGGGGGAAAGGGAAAGCGATTAGAAGCCACTTTTAAATTCCTTATTGTAGAGAAAAGCGGGGTATACAAACCAACTGTTCTTTTTCTGCCACTGAGCCATGGTATCTTTCAAGCCCTATACTTAGGGCTGCCAACCTCCAAGTACTAGCTGGAGATCTCCTGCTATTACAACTGATCTCCAGCCAATAGAGAAAATGGCCACTTTGACAATTGGACTCTATGGCATTGAAGTCCCTCCCCTCCCCAAACCCTGCCCTCCTGAGGCTCCGCCCCAAAAAATGCCTGCTGGTGGAGAAGAGGGACCTGGCAACTCTGCCTGTACTGGATCTCAAGACTTTTTCCTCCTATCATTCTTGACTATGTTGTCAGGGAATATCCATTCCCTCCTGAGGCAACACAGAAAGGCAGTAAAAAGGGGGGGGGTTCAAGTGTTCCTGTCCCAGAACTTTATAAAGGAAGGCCGCATATAGCCATAGGTTACAAAGAAGGCTGAGACCTTTTCCTGCAGTTGAATAGAGAAAACAGTGCTCCTGAATATTTCTAAGGAAATTCCTGCTGTCAGTCCAGGACTTAATCCATGCTAGAAACAGGGCCATGAAGATTCATCCATAGTGCTTTTCTTTTAGCCATCAGGGGTAAGATGAGGAATGTGCAAAACTGAAAGCTCTGTTTATCTGAATTCTAATTTTAAAACTTTCCAGGCAGAGGTTGGAGTCACAGTCCAAACTGAGCCAGGGTACCCCCCACTTTTACCAGTCAAACACTTCAGAGGACCTGTATGAGTAGGGTTGCCAACCTCCAAGTGGTGGCTGGAGATCTCCTGCTATTACAACTGATCTCCAGGCTACAGAGATCAGTTCCCCTGGAGAAAATGGCCACTTTGGCAATTGGACTCTATGGCATTGAAGTCCCTTCTCTTTCCAAGCCCTGCCCTTCTCTGGCTCCACCCTAAAAACCTCCAGGTATTTCCCAACCCAGTGCTGGCAACCAAAGTAAGAGATGCTCATCCCACCCACTTCTCACCCAGCTTCCAACTGCTGCCACCTTTCTTTTTCTATCACTGTATCTTTGTTTGTTTTGTTTTTTTCTTGGGAGAGGAAGTGGTGATGCTAAACCTCAGCTTTCTAAAGAAGATGATTAAATCTTTCTCAGAAACCACTCCTTCCCTGGCACTTCACATTAGTTGATGCATGGACTGTTTGTGGCGTTTACTTTTTTTCCGTACCATTTGTTATACCCTGTAAAGTGTTGGCTGAAAGACAATTCACTCCCTTGCAAGCAGTCACCATTCACAGCAGGCGAGAAAGGCTTCCATATTCCTTGTGTTGTGTCATGTGAGTCTCCTTGTATTCCCTTTCCCGTAATGCTTCAGGGTTACCACAGTCCCCAGAATGCTTGAGTGTGTTCAGCACTCCCTTATCTTGTTGCCATAATCTTCAAGAACATGGTTCATTTAAAGGTATTCAAGAACTTGCAAGGAATTGTATTTTTTTGTTTCTCCTGGAGGGCTAATTTGAGTTGTGTGCTTCAGTGAGTGAAACCAGAAGAGAAAAAGTCAAAAGTCAGCTCAGTAAAAATGCAGAATTTGTCTTTGTCGCTGAGTAAATAATGATGCAGCCAAAATGTTCAGCTTGTTATTGCTAGGGTGGCCAGATCTCCCACTATGGCAGGAGACCTCCTACCACCAGGTGTCCTAGCATTCTTGTCTTGTCTTTTCTTCTTATAATGTGATCAAAGTATGATAGCCTCAGTTTAGTCATTTTAGTTTCTAGGGAGAGGTAGGATTGCCTACCTCCAGGTACTAGCTGGAGATCTCTTGCTATTACAACTGATCTCCAGCCAATAGAGATCAGTTCACCTGGAGGAAATGGCCACTTTGGCAATTGGACTCTATGGCATTGAAGTCCCCTCCCCTCTCTAAACCCTGCCCTCCTCAGGACTCACCCCAAAAACATCCTGCTGGTGGTGAAGAGGGACCTGGCAACCCTAGGGCGAGGTCAGGCTGAATTACAAGTATGTTAATATGCATGCATACAAGCTTGGTATCTACAGAACCCTACATTTGAAATGAAACTGAAGAAGAATTGGTTTTTATACCCCGATTTTCTCTACCTTTAAGGAGTCTCAAACTGGCTTATAATTGCCTTCCCTTTCTCTCTCCACAAGAGACATCTTGTGAGGCAGGTGGGACAGAGAGTTTGGGAAGAACTGTGACTAGCCCAAGGTCACCCAGCAGGCTTCATGTGGAGTGAAGAATCAAACCCAGTTCTCTAGATTAGAGTTCACCGCTCTTAACCACTATACCACGCTGGCTCTCTGATTGCCATAATCAACAAAAAGGACTTTTCAGAATGGTTGTTTCAGGAATGATATAGTCTTACAGCTTGTTCAAGAGAAGGTCACCCCTTCCATTAAAGATCATATCCTATTAAAGGCAGCTTATACCCGATCTATTTATTAGCCTTTAGGGCACCTTATGTTACACTGAATAACAGAGATTTGGTCAGGACTAACAGATTTGGTCAGGACTAACAGATTCACTTCCATTTAGCAGTGCAATCCTATTCATAGTGGATTTAGACTGGAGTAACTTTGCTTCTTATTGTGCTAGTGGGCACATGACTGTCGGTAGGAAGACACAGACTCCAAATTGTTAGTGATATGAATTAAGCAGTTTATTGGAAGGCAACAGTGCATAATACGTTACAAAAGCCAATGCAAAACTCAATCCAATGAATGATACATAAATATATATGAAAAGGCATGGATAGAAAACCATCAGAAAGATGTCTATGGCGCTTGAAAATAATACCTAATAAGATAAATGGGCAGTGCATAAGCATGAGCAAATAAAATGTGAGTCCAGAGTATAGTTTGCAACCAGTTCCCAGCAGAGGGCACACTAGGTAAAAGAGAAATGACTCATAAACCACTAGGCATTATAGATACACGCAACCAAAAGGCTGTAAACATGAAAACATGTCTAATGCATGGGGTTTTTTTGTGTGTGCTATCAAGTCACAGCTGACTTAAGGCAACCCCATACATTTTTCAAGGCAAGACACTTTCAGCGGTAGTTATTCATTGTCTACCTAAGCTTCACGACCCTGGTATTCCTTGGGGGTCGCCCATCCAAATACTAACCAGGGCCAACCCTGTTTAGTTTCTGAGCTCTGATGAGACCCATGGGCTATCCAGGTCAGGGTAATGCATGTTAGATGCTCCAAATCTAAAAGTTAAACCATTGTTTGTCACCCTAGCACACTCTAACCATCCACTTATAGCTCAGTTTCCTAGCAAGCAAGCTGATGCCGTTTCAGAGCAACCTATGCCAGGATCCAGGAAAGCTGAAGAGGTAGGACACTCAAAGGTTTGTGGGTCTCTCATCCCTCAGACTCCGGACAATTAGGAGGAGAGACAGGGTGAGGGCAGGCCTTCAGAGGCCTTAAGACACAGCATCATCAAAAATAGGGCTACCTGGCAACCAGCAAGAGGGTTGAAGATTGGGGACATGGGAGGCATATATTTATTTACTTATTCATATTTATATAATGTCAGCAATGTCATTGAAACAATGGATAGGTACAGGAATCCCTTGACACTCTATGGTAAAACCATACCGCCATAGTGGACTGTCTGGCAAGCATACATGAAACAGAAATGGTTACTATTGGTCCTAAACCTAAAGGTTGCTAAAAAGAGAAAAGGCTCCAAAATGATCAGGTTACTTCTTAATTTGCCTTCCTCCTGGGATTTTCCTAATTTCACGTGGGCAGGGGCAGTGGCATGGTAGTCATGAGATTGGTCTTCCAGTTTTTCAGAGTTTCAGGTTTGTACCTGTGTCCTGGGGACTTTCTGCTTTCTCTGTAATTAGTAGTTCACCCACCAGGTTCCAGTCAAAACACCCATTTCTCGGCTCCTTCACCTGAATCTACAGATTCTCCCAAAGCCATTGGAACAAACATAAAATAAGATTTTACAAGTCCAGCAATCCATGCTTCTCCTCATCCCATAACACCAAGTAGGGCTCCATGTGGGCAAAGTCTTTCTGTCATAAAAATCCATTTGGACAAGCTTTAGAGAAGGTTCCCCCCCCCTCCGAAAAAACATTTCCTCTCCATCTTAAGAGGTGATGTTCCTCATGGCACGCACAACTATCACCTGGTGTTGTATCATTGCAGTCTCAACAAAAGCCATAATGTCTGATGGCAAATTCTGGAGTCAGTCTGAAATCCATTTTGTTTGAAGAAAAAGAAGAGTTGGCTTTTATATGCTGACTTTCTCTACCACTTAAGGAAGAATCAAACCAGTTTACAATACCCTTCCCTCCCCCTCCCCACAACAGATGCCCTATGAGGAAGGTCAGGCTGAGAGAGTTCTATGAGAGCTGAGACTAGCCCAAGGTCACCCAGCTGGCTTGATGTGTAGAAGTGGGGAAAGAAATCCAGTTCACCAGATTAGCCTCCGCCACTCATGTGGAGGAGTGGGGAATCAAACCTTGTTCTGCAGATCAGAGTCCACCACTCCAAACCACTGCTGTTAACCACTACAGCATGCAGGCTCTCCTGAAGCTTTCACTGGCATAATCCAGGACCAAAAATATATTGGATTAAAAATTCTAATCATGATTTACTGGTTTAATATAAGAAAGATCCTCACTCTACCTCTGGCTGGATAAGGCCTTGTGAATGAAAGGGGGTGTGGAATTCATGACTCCTGGCATGGAGGAGGTCTTGGGGTAACATTCTGCCCTCGAGCATGACATTATCCTTCATCAAAAGCAATAAGGGATGTTTTTCATGACCCAGGAATCTGTAGTAACTGTAAAGCAACCTTACCAATATGTTTAAATAAACTTCATATGGAAATATACACAATTGCAACACAATTCTCAAAGCAAGAAGCATTTGGCTATTATGAACATGTTAAACCTTGGTTTCAGCTATGGTCCCTAGTTCCTCTCTCTGCCCTTCCTCTTCCTTGAAAGCCCTTTGGAGTATTCCCTTCATGCTCTGCCATTGTTGACCCCTCTTCTTTCTCCCAACCAAGTAATAGATCACTGGGTTGACACAGCTGTTTAGACAGGCGCATAATGTGCCATAATCTGTTAGAGTGAAATATTCAAAATCAGTAAAGTTATCGTTTGTGACTATGACAATAGCATTCAGGGGGAAAGCAAAGATTAGGAAGAAAAGGAGAGTAAGTAAGATGAGGGTTAAAGGCTTTCCCTTCCGAGGCTGCTGTGATTTCCGGAACACTTTGAACAACAGAATCGCAGTGGAAATAGTGACAAGAGGGAGACAAAGAAAAGTACCCACAATAAATGTACAGAAAACAAATATCTTTTCGAAGTACCTGAAATTGACAATTGCTAGAATTCCTGAGGGCAGGCAGACAAGAACCCACATGAGGGCACACACAATGGCGGACAGGTGTGGCGGCCGATGGCATCGATGCCAGATGGGGAAGAGGACGGACAGACACCTATCAATGCTGATGGCTGTCAGTAGAAGTTGACTCACCTCATACATGAGTGCAAATGGTATAGCTAGTAGATACAAATGAAACCAAGTGGGAAACCAAGTGGGAAAAACTAGGTTGAACAATTTTAAAATACAACTCACACTTGCAAAGAGAAGGACCCCAAAGTCAGCAACCGCTAAGTTCAGGACGTGCGTAGTGAAAGAGCTACTTTTAATGTGGAAACCAAGAAGGCAGATGACAATTCCATTCCCCACAAGTCCAATGATGCAAATACATAACGCGAAGCAGTACAGAATCACATGAGCATTAAAGTACTGCTCCGGTATATCACTGGAGGTATTATAACTTGATGTCCAAGTATTATTGTACATATCACTATATTGTGGTCCACCTTCTACAGAAAACAGGGATGTCTTGCTGAAATTAGTCATTGCATGCACTCTCTCCTTTTCGTTATATGAACAGTCCTGGTAGGAGACAAGAAATAAGAGAGGTATTGTCTTATTCCTAGTAGATGATCAAGTAACAATGTAGCTAAGGTTTTTGCATTATTTTGCTCATCTCATGCATTGGGTCATTTCCAGAAACAATTGGTTTAATTGAAATGACAAATTTAAGAAGAATTTTATGTATTTATTTATAGTATGATATTGTTCAGGGCCGAATTGGCCATGTGAACAATATCATTAAAGTAAATTTGTTTGTTTGTATAAATTTATAGCCCACCCTCATCCCCAGCAAGTCAGGCTCAGGGCAGGTAATGATCATTAAGATACATTACATCATTGTATCATTAAAACATCAACAACTCAATAAAACATCAATAAAACCTCGTTATGCACTCATAAACAGGTGGCCTTAAATTTACCTAGGTGCCATTGTGTAACAAAATATCAGCAGATCAGCCCCACACACAGATGTTAACATCTCTATGGAGGCGTGGGAGAACTTTCCCACCTTTTAAAGTCCTGATTTTCCATTGAGATACATTGCAAATATCACACTAAAGAATCTGCCTACAGCCAGTTTGCCAATGCATTTCAGTGGAGGAGGGTGACCCCTTCCAGACCCCATAACTCTGGACCCCATGACCCAATCTTTACCAAACTTGGATGTTCTAGCAAGGAGAGTCCCTTCTAGCTACCCTGAAAATGTGGGACCTCTACCTGCAAGAATGTTCCCCCAGGAGCCACAAAAAGACATTCATGAAAAAGCCAGATTTTTATCCGGCTTTTTCAGGAATGGCAAATCTAGCTTTGCCAACCTCTCGGATTTTGTGGAATCAGTAAACCCAAACCCAAATTTTACCAAATTTGCATTTTTCCGGTATTTTTTCAGTTTGGTTTTTATTGAATCAACAGCCCCAGTCTCAGCACCTCCAGTTGAGCTACCTTGGTCTCAAGGAAATGAACTCTCTTCCTCACCCTGCTGCTAAACTCATACAGATACTTACCTCGCTCAGTACTCCTCCTGGTCATAAAGATCTACTTTGCTCCGACAACAGGTCCTTAGGATATGGTCCTTAGGACCAATCTCCAGGCTAACAACTACAGGGCAAGAGCCCTTGGGCTCTTGTCCTTTAGCTTGTGCCTCTGGTGAGGAATAACTACATAATTACATAATTTAAGGCTCACCCAGCAGAAGGCGGGGCAATCTGTCAGCCCTAGTCAAAGCAGACTCTCCCCAATCAACCACAATCGACTTCTGCAATCAGCTACAATCATCTTCCTCAATTAGGTACACTCAGCTACAGCCCAGGCAAAAGAGATAATAAACAGAAACAGGTAACGGTAAAGGTAGTCCCTTGTGCAAGCCCCAGGCCATTCCTGACCCATGGGGTGACATTACATCCTGACGTTTACTAGGCAGACTATGTTTATGGGGTGGTAACACTAACTCAAATGGGCACCACTCTACAGTGGGCTACACCCACCCACACACCCTCAAACAATGTCATCCAACACAGTTACCTCAGCTAACGCTCCCAGCAGTTAGGGAAAGGCAGGCAGGCAGGCAGGCAGGCAGGCAGGCAGGCAGGCAGGCAGGCAGGCAGAAAGAAAGAAAGAAAGAAAGAAAGAAAGAAAGAAAGAAAGAAAGACTCACCACTCCAGCAGCTCTTTTCCACTCCTACTCAGAGCCCAGCTGACCGTGGTCAATCATTTGATCAATCAGTATCAGTCCTTTATTGATCTATCCGGACATCCGTTAAAACAAGCAAGGACCTTTGAGAAATCTGCTTACGGTCCTCTGCCACCCACTCTTCAACCACTTTTCTCTGCGCTTTCCTCCCTCTACCACCTCTTTCTTCATTATTTTATAATCCCCCTAACTCCCAAAACAGGCATCCACCTCCCCCTTGTTCTCCCACTTTGTTAAAAATGGCTGTGTGGCATTTTTTTCTCATAGTATATCAAAGAACCCAATTTACTGTAGTGGTTAGAGCGTCTGATTATCATTGAGCAGACCTGGTTGCAAAATTCTGGGTAACTTTTGGCCAGTTGCTTTTTTGCAGCCCAATCTACCTCACAGGACTGTTGTGAAGATAAAGGAGAACTACATATGCTTCCTTGATTTCCTAGTAGAAACAGGATGAAAAATAGACTGGTGGATCAACATTTAGATGCAAAATAAGGAAAGACAAGAACATCAGAAAAGCCCTATAGGATGACACCAGTGGTCCATCTAGTCCAGCATCCTGTCTCACACAGTGGCCAACCAGTCCCTCCTGACATGACTAAATGGATTTGAAGATAGAGATCAGGGACAAAATAAGGAAAACCATGATGCTTGCTATGCAAAAACCAGAGAACAAAACTATTTGTCTCAAGATAGAGACCAGGTGTAGATAGACAAAGTTGTCAGACACTGACATCAGTGTGAGCACCATAACTAACAGGGTGCCAGAGGCATGCCAAAATTAAGGGCAATCCTCCCTCCTTGGATCCATGTGTGAGATGGGGTTGCCAACCTCCAGGTACTAGCTGGAGATCTGCTATTAAAACTGATCTCCAGCCGATAGAGATTAGTTCACCCGGAGAAAATGGCTGCTTTGGCAATTGGACTCTATGGCACTGATGTCCCTCCCTTCTCCAAACCCCACCCTTCTCAGGCTCCACCCCAAAAACCTCCTGCCCGTTGCAGGCCCTGTGTTTTTACCAAATTTATAGTTTACAACTTGTAAAAAATATAATTATTTTGTTATAGTTTATAGTTACTTGATCAACCTTTGAAGCAGCTTAATGTGTAATGCACATGTATGTGTAATCTGACACACACACACACACACACACACACACATACATTTAAAAATTTTACCTCTTCTGGAATGGCTCCGATGTCAGCAGTTCAAGATGACTCCAAACTTTAAATATGTTCTTCATGGAAGCTTTGTAAGTGGCACTTCAGCTCACGGAGATGGAGAATGAACAAGCAATAAGATGTGAGTGCTTCTTATTTTCCCACATATTCTGCAGAAGACGATGATCAGCAAGGGTGCGGCTATTTGTCTACTCTCAGTGCCTGATTTCTCACAATGTGATATCAACATAAGAGGAATCCAATATAAATAATTACCAATAATTGAATCAACTTTGGCTAAAAAGCTAGCTTTCTCTGTTTCTCAGAAAGTGTAAAGTGGCCATAATGATCCATATTCTTCTTTTTAAAATAAAATTTTATTAATTTCATAATAAGGGTACTGAAAAGAAAAGGGAAGAACACTTAGGGAGGAACACACATATTAAAAATATTCAGGAGTGCTCAAGCTCAACTAAACAATCATTCCCCTCAAGGATATGCCATGATTCTGATCGTGATGTATTGGATTGATGCATGGAAGATCCCCACTCTTCCATTGGTTGGAAAAAGGCTGAATGAAAGGGGGTCTGGAATTCATGGCTCCTGGTAGGGAGGAGGACTTGGGGTAACATTCTGCCCTTATACCCTGGAGCATGACATTGTGTGTGTGTAAAGTGCCGTCAAGTCGCAGCCGACTTATGGTGACCCCCTTTTGGGGTTTTCATGGCAAGAGACTAACAGAGGTGGTTTGCCAGCACCTTCCTCTATGTAGCCATCCTGGACTTCCTTGGCAGTCTCCCATCCAAATACTAACCAGGGCTGATGCTGCTTAGCTTCTGAGATCTAACGAGATCAGGCTAGCCTGGGCCATCCAGGTCAGGGCGAGCATGACATTATCCTTCATCAAAAGCAACGAGGGGTCTTTTTATAACCCAGGAATCTGTAGCAAATATACAGAAACTCAAAATGACCTTGCCAGTATTTTTTAAATAAAACATGATATGGAAATCTACACAATTACAACATGATTCTCAAAGCAAGAAGCATTTGGTTATTATTAAAGTGTTAAATTGTCTGAGCTGTGGTGCCTCTTTCTTCTCTCTGCCCTTCCTCTTCCTTGAAAGCCCTTTGGAGTATGCCCTTCATGCTCTGCCTTTGTTGGTCCCTCTTCTTTCTCCCAACCAAGTAATAGATCACTGGGTTGAAACAGCTGTTTAGACAGGCGCATAATGTGCCATAATCTGTTAGAGTGAAATATTCAAAATCAGTAAAGTTATCGTTTGTGACTATGACAATAGCATTCAGGGGGAAAGCAAAGATCAGGAAGAAAAGGAGAGTAAGTAAGACAATTGTTAAAATCCTTCCTCTCCGAGGCTGCTGTGATTGACAGAACACTTTGAACAACAGGATCAGAGTGGAGATAGTGACAAGAGGGAGGCAAAGAACAGCACCCCTAGAAACAGAAAGTAAAAAATTAGCAGTGCAAAGGAACTGAAATACGCAGTTGCTGGACTGAAATGGGAAATCGTTAGACTTCCTGAGGTCAGGCGGAGAGGAACCCATATTAAGGAACACACAATGGTTGACAGGTGTGTTGGCCGATGGCAACGATACCAGATGGGGAAGAGGACAGACAGACACCTGTCAATACTGATGGATGTCAATAGATATTGACTAGCCCAATACATAACCATTAAATTAATATGAGACCAAAATAAAAAGTCTTCGTGGAACTGTTGTAAAATAAAATGCAGGCTTGCAAACGGAAGGACCCCAAAGTCAGCAACAGCCAAGTTCAGGACATACGTTGTGAAAGGGCTTCTTTTAACATGGGAACCAAGAAGGCAGATGACAATTCCATTCCCTACAAGTCCAATGATGCAAATACATAACGCGAAGCAGTACAGAATCACATGAGCATTAAAGTACTGCTCTGGTATATCACTGGAGGTATTATACTGTTGTCTTGCTGAAATTAGTCATTGCATGCACTCTCTCCTTTTCGTTATATGAACAGTCCTGATAGGAGACAAGAGATAAGAGAAGTATTGTTTTATTCCTAGTAGATGATCAAGTAACAATGTAGCTAAAGCTTGACCATTGGTTTAATTGAAATGGCAAATTTAGGAAGAAATGACAAACGTATAATTTTCTAAAAGCTGGTCAAAAATGCATGTCTTATACTCTAACCATGAAGCTATGTCCAGGACAGAAAGAGTTGATACAGATAGGTGAAGACATAGCATTTCACAGAAAAATCTTTATTTACATACATGCTCTCAGATTTTATATCCAATCAATAAATCCAGACAAAGTTCCCTGGGACTGTAACACTTCATCTAAAGAAGCCACTGCCCCACATTTAAGTGACATAGGGGTGAGGTTTTTTTGTTTTCTATTTTGAAGGCACAATATTTTCCAGATTTAACTTTGCACATCCGGTTGATATGGAATTCTCTTGGATTGCAACCCTCACCCAAGCTATCATTCAACAAATCATAGACAGAGGGTGTTTGTGTTTTCCAAGACATAAAAATCCTACTTGTTAGAATTCTTGGACAGCACGTATGAAGTCACCATTTGATCAATCAGGACAAATATTTCCTGATCAATCAGGAAATTGAATAAGACAAGCAGGGAGTTGTGAGAAACTGATGGGGAAACCCATTCATTGTTCTCTGACTTCTGACACTCACCCCATCTACTTTTCTCCACCCTCTCCTTCCACTACCAATTGCTCCTCCCATATTTTCTTCCCCCTCCCTTATTCCCAACACTGGTCACCACCTCCTCCTTGCCCTCCTGCTGCCCCCTCTTTCCTCAGTCTGCCCTCCTTACCACAGGGGCTGCTCACCTGCCCCTCTCCCTGCACTTTGCCTGCTTATCCATGCCCTTTGTGACTGCAGATCACTAGGGTCGGAACCCAGTGGGGGATGGAGATATGGGGGTCCCATCAGCATGATGGCATTAAGATCACTTTCGGGGGAAACTCTGAGGTGATGTTGCTCAACTCTAGGAATCTCCAGAAATGCTATAGTCCCCCCCCCCCAAGAAATGGCATAACACAGTTGTGCTGATGGCATTGCCCCCCCCAGCAGCAGGCAACAGGAGCTGGGGCAAGTGGTCTCCCACCACCAGAGAGTAAATGGCATCACGACAGAACATAAGAGAGCCAGTGTAGTGTAGTAGTTAAAAGCAGAAGCCTCTAATCTGGAGAGCTGGGTTTGATTCCCCACTTCTCCACATGAAGCCTGCTGGGTGACCTTGGGCCAGTCACACTCCTTTCAGAGGTCTCTCAGCCCACCTCAATTTTTTTTCTTGAAAACCTATGGGGTTGCCGTAAGTCAGCTGTGATGTGATGGCACTCTCTACCGCACTGTGTCCTGGCTAGTACTTGGATAGGAGACCACCAAGGAAGTGCAGAGTTGTTAAGCGAAGGCAGGCAATGGCAGACTACCTCTGAACATCACTTGCCTTGAAAACCCTACGGGGTCACCATATGTCAGCTGTCGCTTGACAGCACTTTCCAGCACCACCACAGAACATAGTTTGCTTTGATATTTGAGAACACCATTATAACCAATGGAACACGCATTAACATGATATTAGTATTAATCAGTTTATAGAGGTTCCATCCCTAGAAACGACCTAATATCTTTCCAAAGATCTTGCTATTGGGACCTAACTCTGCATAGTACCTTCATGCTCAAATAAAGTTCCAGGGATCTGCTGCTGGAAACTAGAGGAGATATGAAGGACATCAGTGCTGTGTTTTTTATGTTTTTTTGTTTATAGGAGGAGTGTTGTTGTTTTTATCACATTTGGAAGATACTTTACAAGGAGAGATTCTCTGGATTGCAAATCAATGATTGTGTAGCTGCCTGTCTCTTTAAATTTATTTGTCAGTCTTTTTTAATGTATTTGTTTCATATGGGTCAAGTGTTGCAAGTAGGAAAAGTGGCATAGAAATGTTTTAATGAATAAATCTGAATGATGGGCATGTTAACACACACACATTCAGTACCAACTAATTTAACTTTTACATTAAATAGATAACCACCTCCTCCTCATCATCATTGGTGCATAACAAGAACATTTTTGTTCTAATTCTGTATCTGACCTTTTGTGGGGGTATTTCTGTTATTGCTTATTTTCAGGTAGGACGTTTCAAGTCCATGTAGTTTCAGCATTTAGGACTATTATTTTCAATGGGGAAGGGATATGAAGTCAGTGGTCAAAGGGTTTATAAGGATAATGACTCGGGTAATTTGATTTATGCCACCCGGTGTTCTTGCCAGCTTTGGTACATTGGAAAAACCACTAGATCTATCAAGTATTGAATGAGTGAACACCGCTCTCGTTTCAGAAATAAAATTATTGAAGCCCCCATGGTCCAACACTAATTCGAGAAGGGCTGTAGTGACAGTGACATGACGTTCTTTGCCATCTGGTGCCTTGAGAAACAAAGATTCAAATGTGTAGACATTGAAAGGATACTCCTCCTCCAAGAGGCTAAGTTCATACAGATTTTTAATACCTTACATCCACATGGTTTGAACACCTATTGGGATCTATCATGTTTCATCTGATGATTATTTAGGATTTGTAGTTAGGTCCCTTTAAATGCATTGTCTTCACTATGGAAGATATAGTGGCATCTACAGGTGTTACTATTTTGTTAGAAGCCTATATAGTTCCTCCTTTATCTATAGACATTGAATTTTTTGCATTACAACATGAGAACAGGCTACGTAGCAGTCCATGTGTGAGTATATTATTATATTGCTTGAACTGATTGTATCTTTTGTATTTATGATGTTACCGTATATATTATATCTACATATAATGATTGTTGAACTGTAGCATTTGTATAAACCTTTTATGTGTGTTATATGATATATGCATTTAGACATATCTGTATGAATATTTATAGACATATGGTTGTCTTATGAATCACATGATGTACTATATATTTATTAGTGTTCCTGAGGAAGATTTCCTATAATCGAAACAGGAGAATACCGGATCCCTGTTCATACGCTGACTCACAGGAACCACGGTTATCCTGACCCACAAGAATCATGAGTTATTCAGCACATAGAATGATGGAGATTTAAAGACACCTCTTTGACACCGTGACTTTTGGCTCATCTGGGGAAACCTACAAAAACATTCCCTTTTGTTGGGTTATTCCTTCTTTTCAACTTTTTCTTGGCATCTGTTATATATTTTGTCTCAGGTTTTTCTATGTATGTTTTTGCATCACCTTGCACATTTTGTTAAACTTTGTTGCATGAATTGTTGTGCTTGTGCTTGCTGCTGTTACTTGATTTTGACCACCTGGAGGTTGGCAACCCTATTCACAGCACACTTTCCACTGATTCCTAAAATGGCAGTAACTATAGAGGTCCAGCTGGCCTTGGCAATTGGATAGGGTTGCCAGGTCCCTCTTCGCCACCGGTGGAAGATTTTTGGGGTGGAGCCTGAGGAGGGCGGGGTTTGGGAAGGAGAGGGACTTCAATGCTATAGAGTCCAATTGCCAAAGCGGCCATTTTCCCCAGGTGAACTGATCTCTATGAGCCAGAGATCCCTTGTAATAGCAGGAGATCTCCAGCTGCTACCTGGAGGTTGGCAACCTTACTTTTAAGGCACCCCACGATACACTGAATAACAGGGATTGGACTCTATGGCACTGAAGTCCCTTGCCTCCCCAAACCCACCCTCCTCAAGCTATACCCCCAAAAACTCCAGGGAAGGAGAGCTCACCACCTCCCGAGGAAGCCTGTTCCTCTGAGGAATTGCTCGAACTGTTAAAAAATTCTTATTTCGGACAAAGGGGCACACTATGTGCGTGCTGCCCTTAAGACTTTTCCAGGCAAAAACACTAGGTCAGATGCTTTATGGAACGCAACTTGGTACTCCATCTTCTTGTTTTACACCAATTGAGAGGGTGAGCTCTAAGTTCCTTAGAACCAACCATAGTTATACACATAACTTACTTACAGTTACAGCAGTTTCTCAGTGGAACAGGCTTCCTCGGGAGGTGGTGGGCTCTCCTTCCTTAAAGGTTTTTAAGCAGAGGCTAGATGGCCATCTGTCAGTAATGCTAATTCTGTGAACTTAAGCAGATCATGGGGGGGGGGGGAGGTTTGCATCAGTGTTTGGCTCTCATGGCTCTTTCTTGCATGCCCAGGGTAGTGCTGATCACCACTTTGGGTCAGGAAGCAATTTTCCTCCAGGCCATATTGGTCAGGGATCCTGGAGGGTTTTTTGCAGTCTCCTTGACATGGAGTAGAGGTTAATGGGGGAGGAGAGATAATTGTGAATTTCTGGCATTGTGCAGGGGGTTGAACTAGATGTCTCTGGTGGCCCATTCCAACTCTATGATTCTATGATTGTATGATTCTATGATCTGGTCCAGGTGACTTGTTAGTTCGCAGTTTATCTGTACATTCTGGAACTTCCTGCCTTGTTACCACTATTTGCACTAGCTCCTCATTCTCCCCTCCTCAAAACATCTGTTCAGATGCATAATTGTATAGACCTCTATCATGTCACCCCTTAGCCACCTTCTTTCCAAGCTAAACAGCCCTAGGCGTCTTAACCGCTCCCCATAGTGTATAAGTGAAGTTGGGATTTTTTGCCCCAATATGCATCACTTTACACTTGCTCTGACCTGGATGGCCCAGGCTAGCCTGATCTCGTCAGATCTCAGAAGCTAAGCAGGGTCAGCCCTGGTTAGTATTTGGATGGGAGACCACCAAGGAATACCAGGGTTGCTATGCAGAGGAAGGCACTGGCAAACCACCTCTGTTAGTCTCTTTCCATGAAAACCCCAAAAGGGGTCGCCATAAGTCAGCTGAGACTTGACGGCACTTTACACACACACACACACTTGCTCCCATTGAATCTCATTTGCCATTTTAATGCCCATTCTTCCAGTATGCAGAGATCCTTCTGGAGCTCTTCACAGTCTGATTTTGTTTTAACCACCCTAAATAATTTGGTGTCATCTGCAAACTTGGCTACTTCACTGTTTAACCCCAACTCCAGGTCATTGATGAACAGGTTGAAAAGCACCGGTCCCAACACAGATCCCTGAGGGACCCCACTACTCACATTCTGCCATTGTGAGAACTGACCATTGATTCCTACTCTCTGCTTCCTATTTTTCAGCCAGCTCTCAATCCATAAGAGGACTTGTCCTCTTATCCCATGACTATGAAGTTTGCTTAGCAGTCTTTGGTGGGGGATTTTGTAAAAGCTTTTTGGAAATCCAAATACACAATATCCACAGGCTCATTCCTGTCCACATGCTTATTGATGCTTTCAAAAACTCTAATAGGTTAGTGAGACAGGATCTACCCTTACAGAAGCCGTGTTGGGTTTTGCCCAGCAGACCTTGCCCTTCTATGTGCTTGACAATTCTATCTTTCACAATGCTTTCCATCAATTTACCTGGAACAGACGTTAAGCTAACTTGCCTGTAATTTCCTGGGTCCCCCCTGGAACCTTTTTTATGAATGGGTGTTACATTGGCCATTCTCCAGTCTTCTGGTACAGAGGCTGATCGAAGGGACATATTACATATCTTTGTTAGAAGTTCAGCAATTTCCCATTGGAGTTCTTGAAGAACTCTGCGATGAATACCGTCTGGTCCCTGTGACTTGTTAGTTTGCAGTTTGTCTAGACGTTCTAGGACTTCCTGCCTTGTTACCACTATTTGCCTCAGTTCCTCATTCTCCCCTCTCCAAAATCTCTGTTCAGGAGAAGGAATCTGCCCTGTATCTTCAACAGTGAAGACAGATGAGAAGAATTCATTTAGTTTTTCAGCAATCACTTTATCCTTTACCTTTGCTCCCATTGTCATCCAATGGTCCAACCGCTTCCCTAGCTGGTATCCTACTCCTAATATACTTAAAGAATTTCTTATTGTTTGTTTTGATGTGTTTAGCAATATGCCAGGAAAGGGGAGTTCACCACCTCCCTAGGTAGCTGATTCCACTGTCCAACAACTCTTACTGTAAAAATATTTTTCCTAATATGCAGCAGGTATCTTTCTGCCCGCAATTAAAACCCATTATTGCTGAGTCCCATCCTCTGCTGCCAACAGGAACAGCTCCCTGCCCTCTTCTAAGTGACAGCCCTTCAAATCCTTCAAGAGAGCGATCATGTCCCCCCTCAACCTACTCTTCTTCAGACTGAACATTCCCAACTCCATCAGCCTTTAATTGTAGGGCTTGGTCTCCAGGCCCCTGATCATTCTTGTTGCTCTCCTCTGTACTCGCTCCATTCTGCCCTCATCCTTTTTCAATCTCCAGCACCTCCACTTAAAATGGATCAGATAGTATGAGTTGTAGGAGATCTCAGCAGGAGACCCTGGAGAGCCGCTGCCAGTCTGAGTTGAGAATACTGACGCTGATAAACCCACAGTCTGATGCAGTATAAGGCTGCCCTATGTGTAATTCATATATGGGTATAATCCAATATACAAAATCCAGATTTCTAAAACTTACCTCCTCCAGGATGGGTCCAATGTCAGTTGTTCAAGATGACTCCAAAACTGCAAATGTGTTCTTCAAGGAAGTTTTCTGAGTAGAACTTCAGGGCAGAGAGCGAGAGATGGATAATGTACAAGAAGCCAGATGTGTGAACTTCTGATGTCATTTGTGTTCTGCAGAAGATCATGACTTTCAAGGATGTGGCTATCTTTCTATTCTAAGTTCCTGATTTCTCACTATGTGATGTTGACATCAGAGGAAACCTGGTAGAAATCATTCCAAATTTGTATCTTTTTCTCAGATTCGTTCTAAAAAGTCAGTGTTACACAAGGCGATTTTTATCATTCCTTAACACCACATGGTGGGTGATCAGTACAATTGGGAGAAACCTGCAGGATTTCCAAAGCTTCTCTCATTATTTATTAATTTCCTTTATCCTATACATTTTGTGCATTATTTCAGAATGCACAGAGTGGTTTGCAACATTAATAATAATAATAATAAAAAAGCAGAGACCAAAGCATGAAGTTCTGTTTCTTCTAAAATCAGCTGAGGCCAATAAGCCAGTTATCTTTATTTCTCAGAAAGTGTAAACTGGCCATGGTGATCCATGTTCTGACCACATTCAGATTAGATTACTTGAAGGCACTTTGCATGACGCTGCTGTTGGAAGAGAAGGGGAAGGTTGAAAGCCCTAAGGAATTCTGGGCCAGTGGTTGTGAATTCCTCTAGGGAAGTTCTCTCTATGTCTCCAGAACTCCTCTGGGCTTTCAACCTTCCCCTCCTCTTTCAACAGCAGCTTCACGTAAAGTGCCTTCCACGGGACAGAAGCCCAGTGAGGGGATTTAAGACATGCTCACATGCTGGACCGCACTTGATGGTCTGATGAGACCACTTTGATGGCTTTATGAAAGGCTCTTGAGAGGTATGATGTCCTGCTCCCCCTCACACACAAAGACAGACACACACACTTGGGAAAGTGACACACAGCCCATTATAGTTGTGGGTAGAAACAGGGATCACACAGCTCCAGATTTGTATTTTGATTGGGGATTTCTTCATCAGGAGAATAAAAAAATTGGAGATAAATCAAATGATAGTTACTCTGTCTCTGATAATAAAACAGATCTTGCTTATTCTTTTTCACTCCCACATTACATGAACTCTACACATTTGAAAACTTTGCACAGTTCTGGGTACAGCAGAGAACTATTTAATTTTTTGTTGCTGACCAGGTGCCTTTTCCACTAGCAGAAGAGAACTGAACCTTTGGATAGCCAGGTTACTTCCAGGTGGGAGGTGCTAATGGTGGAAGGTGGAGTCATCCTTCATGCTGATTAGGAATTTGATAAGGGTATTGGTCAGGTTTGTATTGCATGGGACAGATTAACAAATATATGAATCTGCCTTAAAGTGAATCAGACCATTGGTCCTTCAAAGTGAATATTGTCTACTCAGACTGGCAGTGGCTCTCATGCTTCAACATGCTGGTCATGTTTTCCAGGATGTAGATGTTTCCAGTCACTTACTACCTGATCCTTAACTGGAGATGACGGGGGTTGAACTTGGGACCTTCTGTGTGCCAAGCAGATTTTGTACCAGTGAGGCATGCCCTCTTTTCACTTTTGATGCTTTTGTGTAGAATGGAAGGCCAAGCTATTGTACTAAAAATAATGTTTGTTTGTTTGTTTGTTTTTTATTTATATTTTGTTTTTTATTTATATTTCGCTCTCTATCCTGGCCGAAGGTGGGCTCAGAGCACCTAACATCCATCAAAAACACAATAATACAACAAACAGCAAGGATATATCAAAAAATATACAATTCCAATTTAAAACCAACACTTCTGAAGATAAAATCGAGTCGGTGACCATTTATTGACCCACAGGCCTTTGTGTGAGGTGGCCAAAGAGTCATGACACTGATATCATGGGAACTAGGGTGTTTAAGGAGATGCAATTCATCGCATATCATCAATGGTAATTCAGTCACTTTAAGCAGGAAATCTCTGTTTCTATGGGGTCCCATGACCCCAGTGGGTACATGGCTGTCGGTAGGAAGACACAGACTCCAAATTGTTAGTGATATGAATTAAGCAGTTTATTGGACGGCAACAGTGCATAATACATTACAAAAGCCATTGAAAAATTCAATCCAATGAATGATACGTGAATATCTATCAGAAGGCATGGATAGAAAACCATCAAAAAGATGTCTCTGGCTCTAGAAAATAATACCTAATAAGATAAATGGGCAGTGCATAAGCATGAGCAAATAAAATGTGAGTCCAGAGTATAGTTTGCAACCAGTTCCCAGCAGAGGGCACACTAGGTAATAGAGAAATGACTCATAAACCACTAGGCATTGTAGATACACTCAACCAAAAGGCTGTAAACATGAAAACATGTCTAATGCATGGTTTTTTGTGTGTGTGTGCTATCAAGTCACAGCTGACTTAAGGCAACCCCATACATTTTTCAAGGCAAGACACTTTCAGCGGTAGTTAGTCATTGTCTACCTAAGCTTCACGACCCTGGTATTCCTTGGGGGTCGCCCATCCAAATACTAACCAGGGCCAACCCTGCTTAATTTCTGAGATCTGATGAGACCCATGGGCTACCAGGTCAGGGTAATGCATGTTAGATGCTCCAAATCTAAAAGTTAAACCATTGTTCCTCACCCTAGCACACTCTAACCATTCTACTTATAGCTCAGTTTCCTAGCAAGCAAGCTGATGCCGTTTCAGAGCAACCTATGCCAGGATCCAGGAAAGCTGAAGAGGTAGGACACTCAAAGGTTTGCGGGTCTCTCATCCCTCAGACTCCGGACAATTAGGAGGAAAAAGTTCGGCCGAATAAAGCCATTAAAAACACAACAGCGCCTTTCCGCGGCTCCAGGGGGGGCATTATGGGGGGTAGAGGTCCCAAACTTTCAGCGGAGCTTCAAAGGACCCTTCTTGCAAGACCCCCCAAGTTTTGTAAAGATTGGGTCGGGTGGGGGCTGAGATATGGGCCCCGAAAGGGGTCCCCCCCCACCCTTAATGTGCATCTCTGAGCAGAGCTTGCCGCCCACACACAAAGCTCCCAGCCCTGACAAACAGCTGAGAGCAAGGGTGGGGCAGGTGCTAAGAAGTCTGCAAAGCAACACAACTGCAAAGCAACACTGCAAAGCAGCACAACTGCAGAGCAACACCTTTGCAACCATGCAAACACCTGGGAGTTTGCAAACCATGGAAAGGGACAGAGGCAGCTAGCTATGCATAATGAGCAGGAGGGGGTGGAATTTCCCCTTTTGCATGGGACTCGGGACCAGGCAAATGCATTCTTTAAGTCACCATTTGAAAACCAGTTTTGAGCAAGCATCAAAATATACCTAACCGATCTTATGAATGAGGGAAAACCTGAGGACACACAACTGAAGCCCCCCCTCAAACCAGGGAGAGAGAGACTCGAGGGGGCATACACACCCCAGGCAGAAGGGGCGAAAGCCCCCATTGGCTTCCCCCCCACCCACAGAAACTGCTCCCTTTCCACATACACACACACAGACTCTGCTTCCACCACCACCACACCACACACAGAGGAGATAAATTATAGAATAAAGCCCCCAAAGGGGTCTTACTGTGGCTGTCTTCTGTTCCATCAGGAGGGGCTGGGAGGACTGGGTAATCTAATATGAATCTATTTAAGCACGGGAGGTTTGCCTTGGATTTGCTCTCTGGAGATGCATACAGCATCGGGTGATCCATTCATCCCAATAGGGAAAAGGGGAAAGCCCATATCTCGGGACCCCCTGACCTAATGTTTACAAAACTTGGAGGGTCTCTTAAGAAGGCTTGTCTGAAGCTATGCTGAAAGTTTGGGGGCTGCACCCCCAAAAAAGCACCCCCTGCAGCCACGGAAATGGAAAAGGGGGGAGAGAAAAGGGGTGGAGCCCATATCTCGGGACCCCCTGACCCAATGTTTACAAAACTTGGGGGGGTCTCTTAAGAAGGCTCGTCTGAAGCTCCACTGAAAGTTTGGGGTCTCTACCCCCAAAAATGCACCCCCTGCAGCCATGGAAAGGAGCGAATGTGCACAAGCACCCCCCCACAAGGATTTCTCTCACTCTCTCTCTCTCCCCGGCCGGGCTGCGCAGCAGCTGATTCCTCCAGTACTCAATCCTGACTGATTGGCGAGAAGAAGACCCAGCTTGGCCACCGATTGGCCGGGGGAGGAGAATGCTGCTTACTGACGGTTTTGCTGCTTACTGACACCCCGAATTTGCCAAATTTATTCGTGAACTCCCGAACTCGCTGAATTCGGCTCCCCCGTTTTCCCGCCATTTTTGAACTAAAAACCGCCGAATTAGGGGAAATTCGTCTGTTTTTCAGTTCGAGCCAAACTGAATCAACAGCCCTAACTGTGTGAACAGACTGCTGGACTTGATGGGCCTTGATCTGATCCAGCAGGGCCTTTCTTATGTTATGTTCTTATGTTCTTAGTTTGCCTTCCCCCTAGACCTTTCCTAATTTCACGTGGGCAGGGGCAGTAGCATGGTAGTCATGAGATTGGTCTTCCAGTTTTTCAGAGTTTCAGGTTTGCACCTTTGTCCTGGGGACTTTCTGCTTTCTCTGCAATTAGTAGACATAAAAATCCATTTGGACAAGCTTTAGAGGTTTCCCCCCCCCTTCCGAAAAAACATTTCCTCTCCATCTTAAGAGGTGATTTCCAATGTTTACAGCTGCTTGTGGTTAGATGTTCCTCATGGCACACACAACTATCACCTGGTGTTGTATCATTGCAGTCTCAAAAAGCCACAATGTCTGATGGCAAATTCCAGAGTCAGTCTGAAATCCATTTTGTTTGAAGAAAAAGAAGAGTTGGCTTTTATATGCTGACTTTCTCTACCTCTTAAGGAAGAATCAAACCAGTTTACAATACCCTTTCCCCCCCTCCCCACATCAGATGTCCTATGAGGAAGGTTGGGCTGAGAGAGTTCTATGAGAGCTGAGACTAGCCCAAGGTCACCCAGCTGGCTTGATGTGTAGAAGTGGGAAAAGAAATCCAGTTCACCAGATTAGCCTCCGCCACTCATGTGGAGGAGTGGGGAATCAAACCTGGTTCTGCAGATCGGAGTCCACCCCTCCAAATCACCGCTGTTAACCACTATAGCATGCAGGCTCTCATGAAGCTTTCACTGGCATAATCCAGGACCAAAAATATATTGGATTAAAATTTTTAATCATGATTTACTGGCTTAATATAAGAAAGATCCTCACTCTACCTCTGGCTGGATAAAGCCTTGTGAATGAAAGGGTGTGTGGAATTCATGACTCCTGGCATGGAGGAGGTCTTGGGATAACATTCTGCCCTCGAACATGACATTATTCTTCATCAAAAGCGATGAGGGATGTTTTTCATGACCCAGGAATCTGTAGTAACTGTAAAGGAACCTTACCAATATGTTTAAATAAACTTCATGTGGGAATATACACAAGTACAACATATTTCTCAAAGCAAGAAGCATTTGGCTATTATGAACATGTTAAACGTTGGTTTCAGCTATGGTCCCTTGTTCCTCTCTCTGCCTTTCCTCTTCCTTGAAAGCCCTTTGGAGTATGCCCTTCATGCTCTGCCATTGTTGACCCCTCTTCTTTCTCCCAACCAAGTAATAGATCACTGGGTTGACACAGCTGTTTAGACAGATGCATAATCCGCCATAAACTCTTAGAGTGAAATGTTCAAAATCAGTAAAGTTATCGTTTATGATCATAGCATTCAGGGGGATAGCAAAGATTAGGAAGAAAAGGAGAGTAAGTAAGACGAGGGTTAAAGGCTTTCCCTTCTGAGGCTGCTGTGATTTCCAGAACACTTTGAACAACAGAATCGCAGTGGAAATAGTGACAAGAGGGAGGCAAAGAAAAGTACCCACAATAAATGGACAGAAAAGAAATATCTTTTTGAAGTACCTGAAATTGACAATTGCTAGAATTCCTAGGGGCAGGCAGACAAGAACCCACATGAGGGCACACACAATGGTGGACAGGTGTGGCGGCCGATGGCATCGATGCCAGATGGGGAAGAGGACGGACAGACACCTGTCAATGCCGATGGCTGTCAGTAGAAGTTGACTCGCCTCATACATGAGTGCAAATGGTATAACTATTAGAAACAAACTAAACCAAGTGGGAAACCAAGTGGGAAAGTCTAGGTTGAATAGTTCTAAAATACAACCCAGACATGGCAAGAGAAGGACCCCAAAGTCAGCAACCGCTAAGTTCAGGACGTACGTAGTGAAAGGGCTCCTTTTAATGTGGAAACCAAGAAGGCAGATGACAATTCCATTCCCCACAAGTCCAATGATGCAAATACATAACTCGAAGCAGTACAGAATCACATGAGCATTAAAGTACTGCTCTGGTATATCACTGGAGGTATTATAACTTGATGTCCAAGTATTATTGTACATATCACTATATTGTGGTCCAGCTTCTACAGAAAACAGGGATGTCTTGCTGAAATTTGTCATTGCATGCACTCTCTCCTTTGGTTATATGAACAGTCCTAGTAGGAGACAAGAGATAAGAGAGGTGTTGTCTTATTCCTGGTAGATGATCAAGTAACAATGTAGCTAAGGTTTTTGCCTTATTTGCTCATCTCATGCTTTGGGTCATTTCCAGTAACAATTGGTTTAATTGAAATGACAAATTTAAGAAGAATTTTATTCATTTATTTATAGTACGCCATTGTTCAGGGCCAAATTGGCCATGTGCACAATATCATTAAAGTACATTTGTTTGTTTGTTTATTTATTCAAATTAACAGCCCACCCTCATCCCCAGCAAGTCAGGCTCAGGGCAGGTAATGATCATTAAAATACATTACATCATTGTATCATTAAAACATCAACAACTCAACAAAACATCAATAAAACCTAGTAATGCACTCATAAACAGGTGGCCTTAAATTTACCTAGGTGCCGCCATGTAACAAAATATCAGCAGATCAACCCCCCCCCCCACACACACACACAGAGATGTTAACAGTGGGGGGGAGGGATGGGGAGGCCAGTAATGATGGGTCCTCTCGCTGCTGTCCTCAATTATAGGCCTGGCGGAATAGCTCCTTTTTACAGGCCCTATGGTACTCCTTAAGATCCCGCAGGGCCCTGATGTCCCTAGGAAGACTATTCCAGCAGGCCCCGGCCCTTGCTGAGGACAGTCGCACATTCTTCGGGCCAGAGACCACCAGCAGATTACTATTAGTAGAGTGTAAGGCTCTTTGGGGGCATACCAGGAGAGGCGGTCCCGCAGGTACAATGGTCCCAGACTGTGTAAGGCTTTAAGGGTCAAAACCAGCGCCTTGAACCTGATCCAATGCTCCAGCTGGAGCCAGTGCAGTTCTTTTAGCACTGGTGTTGTATGGTCAGGAGCCTTGCCACAGCATTTTGCACCAGCTGGAGCCTTCGAGTCAGTCTCAGGGGCAGCCCTATGTAGAGCGAGTTACAGTAATCCAGTCTAGAGGTGACCGTCACATGGATCACTGTGACTAGGTCAGGGTGGGAGAGCTAAGGTGCCAGCTGCCAGGTCCGGCGGAGATGGAAAAAGGCTGCCTTGACCACTGCGGTGACCTGAGCCTCCATTGATAAGGAGGCATCAAGGATCACATCCAGATGTTAATTGCACGCTGTCAAGAGCTAGGAGCCGACACCCAACCCCAGAACCACCACGGCCGAGCCAAAGGACCATCTTTGATGGATTAAGTTTCAGTTGGCTTTTCTTCAACCATCCAGTCTCAGCATCCAAGCACCTGGCCAGTGTGTCCAGGACAGAGTCTGGATGGCCATCCATCAACAGAAAAAGCTGGGTGTCATCAGCATACGGATTACACCCAAGCCCGAAGCTCCTGACAAGCTGGGCAAGAGGGCACATAAACAACACAGGGGAGAGGATTGCGCCCTGTGGCACCCCACACACCAAAGGGTGTGTGCGACACTGGCTCCCCTAATGACACTCTTTGTCCCCGACCTTGGAGAAAAGAGCGAAACTATTGAAGGGCTACGTCCCGGATCTCAGTGTCGGTGAGGCGGTGATCTAAAAGATCGTGATTGACCATATCAAAGGCTGCTGACAGATCTAAAAGTATCAGCAGCCCTGACACAACTCAATCCAGCTGTCAACGGAGATCATCCATGAGGGCGACTAGAGCCATCTCCGTCCCATGGCCAGGGCGGACGTTTGACTGGAATGGGTCCAATGCTGATGTATCATCCAGGAATCTTACCTCAGGAGAGGACCTCCTTCACCAAGGGCTCCATCGTCAGTGACTGGCAGGGAGCTGTCACCCTGGGACTGGGATGCAAACATTGCATCCCTATCGTCCTTACCCACCTCTTTCTCTGCCTATCTCAGCACCTCCAGTTGAGCTACCTTGGTCTCAAGTAAATGAACTCCCTTTCTCACCCTGCTGCTAAACTTGCTCAGATGTGTAACTTGCCCAGTACTTCTGCAGGTCATAAAGATCTACTTTGCTCTGATAACAGGATTTCCCCCCTACCTATAGGGTCCCTAGGACCAATCCCCAGGCTAACAGCCACAGGGCAAGAGCCCTTGAGCTCTCACCCTTCGGCTCGTGCCTTTGGCGAGGAAGAGCCTAACACAATTAAAGGCTCACCCAGCAGAAGACGGGGCCAGCAGTCAGCCCCAGGCAAAGCAGACTTTCCCCAATCAACAATCAATTTCCACAATCAGCTAAAATCACCTCCCTCAATTAGGTACACTCAGCTACAGCCCAGGCAAAAGAGATAAACAGAAACACTAACTCAAACAGGCACCACTCTAAGGTAAAGGTCCCCTGTGCAAGCACCGGGTCATTCCTGATCCATGGGGTGACATCACATCCTGACGTTTCCAAGGTAGACTTTGTTTGTGGGGTGGTTTGCCAGTGACTTCCCCAGTCATCTTTCCTTTACCCCCAGCAAGCTGGGTACTCATTTGACTGACCTCGGAAGGATGGAAGGCTGAGTCAACCTTGAGCCGGCTACCTGAAACCGACTTCCGTCGGGATCGAACTCAGGTCGTGAGCAGAGCTTTTGACTGCAGTACTGCAGCTTAACACTCTACGCTACTCTACAGCAGGCTCTACACACCCACACACCCTCAAACAATGTTACCCCACACAATTAACTCAGCTAATGCTCCCCAGCAGATAGGGAAAGAAAGAAAGAAAGAAAGAAAGAAAGAAAGAAAGAAAGAAAGAAAGAAAGAAAGAAAGAAAGAAAGAAAGAAAGAAAGAAAGAAAGAAAGAAAGAAAGAAAGAAAGAAAGAAAGAAAGAAAGACTCACCACTCCAGCAGCTTTCATTTCCACTCCTACTCAGAGCCTGGCTGACTGTGGTCAATCATTTGATCAATCAGTATCAGTCATAGAATCATAAAATCAGAGAGTTGGAAGAGATCACCAGGGTCATCTAGCACAACCCCCTGCACAATGCAGGAAATTCACAACTACCTCCCCCACACACCCCCAGTGACCCCTACTCCATGCCTAGAAAATGGCCGAGATGCCTTCCCTCCCATGAACTGCCCAAGATCATAGAATCAGCATTGCTGACAGATGGCCATCTAGCCGGTGCTTAAAATCCTCCAGGGCAGGAACACTTACCACCTCCCAAGGAGGTCTATGCCACTGAGGAACTGCTCTTACTGTTAGAAAATTCTTCCTAATGTCTAGACAGAAACTCTTTTGATTTAATTTCAAAAGTCACTTGTAACCAAACAGTTGCCATCTCCCAGACTACATGGTAACCAAACAGACAAGTTTCCCAGCCATCCCAGACAAGGAAGAACCATGGGCAGAGAAGCCTCTCAGGAAAAACCAGAGGGAATCCATTTTTCTCTGTGCCCAGGCTGAGTCTCCAGCTGCAGCCATGTTGCAAGGAGCGACCAGACACGCAGGCAGCCCACGCCACCTTCCATCTGCATGATTGATGGCCCATCGGAAGCCTCCGAGATAACAGCGGCAGAAGATCATACCTCCGGCGTCAAATGAATGTGTCACCCGGGTGTAGCCCTTTAATTCTTTGTCTTGGACAGGATAATCCCATCTACCAATGTCTCTTGACCCTCCCAGAATGTGTTTAG
Organism: Euleptes europaea; assembly: GCF_029931775.1. Classification (NCBI taxonomy): domain Eukaryota; kingdom Metazoa; phylum Chordata; class Lepidosauria; order Squamata; family Sphaerodactylidae; genus Euleptes; species Euleptes europaea. The sequence goes on along the minus strand of NC_079319.1, from coordinate 7,971,582 downwards.
TCAATGGTCTAGGTTTTGCCCCACCTCTTAGCCTACTTTCAAGGTCTTTGTTCACTCCGGGAACCACGAGGGGGGTAATCTAATCAACCCCCACCTCAGAAAAAGTATAACTGAGGATGCCAGCCCACTCTCGCTCTCTTCTTCTCTCTCCTTTTCATACCTACTGTTACTCTATCGGTTTGGGTAGCGATGCCCAACCACACACCCCTCCCACCTTGCTGGTCAAGTCATGGGAGTCCCCTACCCCCTTTCCATTCCTCTCTGCCTCATGGAGCTCAGGACGCCGTCTTCAGGATCTAGTGATTATCGCCCCATCTTCAAAAAGACCTTGCCAAATTGGCAATCATTCTGCTTTTACTACCTTTATTTCCTAGGCTCTGTTTGTATGTTGTGAAAGTCTGTTTTGCTTGCGTGAGTATATATAATTGAGGAAAACCCCTTTTTAAACAAAACCCATCGCCTCCGCCTTATTTTGGGGATCACGGAATGGACTCTGGTATACATAGGTTAGATCCCATTTAGTTACGCCTTTGCCAGTTATTTAATTTGCTATTCCCCATATAATCATTCATAACTGAGCTATTGGCTAACACCTTTCCTAATCTAGCAGGACATCTGTTAAAACAAGCAGGGATCCTTGAGAAATCTGCTTACTGTCGTCTGCCACACACCCCTCAACCACCTTTCTCTGCCCTTTCCTCCCAGTTGCAAAGAGGGATAATTTTATATGAAGCCTGCAAAACAGGAGCCCCGTGGCACAGAGTGGTGAACTTCAGTACTGCAGTCCAAAGCTTTGCTCATGACCTGAGTTCGATCCCAATGAAAGTTGGTTTCAGGTAGCCAGCTCAAGGTTGACTCAGCCTTCCATCCTTCCGAGGTCGGTAAAACGAGTACCCAGCTTGCTGGGGGTAAAGGGAAGATGACTGGGGAAGGCACTGGCAAACCACCCTGTAAACAAAGTCTGCCTAGAAAATGTTTGGATGTGACATCACCCCATGGGTCAAGAATGACCCGGTGCTTGCACAGGGGACCTTTACCTTCTTAATACAGGCCCTGTGTTTTTACCAATATTATAATGTACAACTTGTAAGAAATATAATTATTTTGTTATACTCTATAGTTACTAGCTCAACCTTTGAAGCAGTTTCATCTGTAATTCACATGCATGTGTAATCCAATCTATCTATCTATCTATCTATCTATCTATCTATCTATCTATCTATCTATCTATCTATCTATCTATCTATAATTTTACCTCTTCTGGAATGGCGCCGATGTCAGCAGTTCAAGATGTTCAAGACTACAAACTTTAAATATGTTCCTTCATTGAAGCTTTGTAAGTGGCACTTCAGCACACGGTGGTGGGTCTGACAACCATAAATGAAACAGAAATGGTTACTATTGGTCATAAACCTAAAGGCTGCTCAAAAAGGAAAGGTGGCTCCAAAATGAACAGGTTCCTCCTGAGTTTGCCTTCCTCCTAGACTTTCCCTAATTTCACGTGGGCAGGGTGTGAGTACTCCAAGGTCACCCGGCTGGCTTCATCTGTAGAAGTGGGGAAAGAAATCCAGTTCACCAGATTAGCCTCCGCCACTCATGTGGAGGAGTGGGGAATCAAACCTGGTTCTGCAGATCGGAGTCCACCACTCCAAACCACGGCTGTTAATCACTACAGCATGCAGGCTCTCACTAAGCTTTCACTGGCATAATCCAGGACCAAAAATATATTGGATTAAAAATTCTAATCATGATTTACTAGCTTAATATAAGAAAGATCCTCACTCTACCTCTGGCTGGATAAGGCCTTGTGAATGAAAGGGGGTGTGGAATTCATCACTCCAGGCATGGAGGAGGTCTTGGGGTAATATTCTTCCCTCGAGCATGACATTATCCTTCATCAAAAGCAATGAGGGATGTTTTTCATGACCCAGGAATCTGTAGTAACTGTAAAGGAACCTTATCAATATGTTTAAATAAACTTCATATGGAAATATACCCAATTACAACACAATTTTCAAAGCAAGAAGCATTTGGCTATTATGAACATGTTAAACCTTGATTTCAGCTATGGTCCCTTGTTCCTCTCTCTGCCCTTCCTCTTCCCTTTGGAGTATGCCCTTCATGCTCTGCCATTATTGACCCCTCTTCTTTCTCCCAACCAAGTAATAGATCACTAAGTTGACACAGCTGTTTAGACAGGTGCATAATGCACCATAATCTGTTAGAGTGAAATGTTCAAAATCAGTAAAGTTATCGTTTGTGACCATGACAATAGCATTCAGGGGGAAAACAAAGATTAGGAAGAAAAGGAGAGTAAGTAAAACGAGGGTTAAAGGCTTTGCCTTCCGAGGCTGCTGTGATTTCCAGAACACTTTGAACTAGGACTGTTGATTTGGTTCCATCCGACATGAAAAGCAGCCGAATTTTCCCTTATTCGGCGGTTTCTAGTTTAGATAGAACCGAAGTCAAAAAAGGCGGGGAAACAACAAGCCGAACTTGGCAAGTTTGGGCGGACGCCGGATAAATTCGTACAAATTTGGCGCCCCGAATCAGCATTCTCCCGTGGCCAATAGGTGGCCAAGCTGGGTCTTCTTCTGGCCAATCAGTCGCGGATGAGCACGTGAGCCCGGCTGCTGTGCTGCCCGGGGAGAGAAAGAGAGTGTGTCTGTGTGTGTGAGAGAGAGATCTCCGTGTGGGTGTGGGTGTATGTGCGTGGTCCTGGGTTGCTGTGTGGCCCGGTGGGGGGGGGGGAGAGGCCATTTATGCATGGGAGGTTTTGTCTTGGATTTGCCACTCTCTAGATGCACATTTTCCCCATCCAAATTCTCAAAACTCAACAATAAGCTCCCATGCAGTTTTGAGAATCAGTATGGATTATTCCTCCTGACCCCTGCTTCTGCTGGAAGAGATCCACAGTTTGATCCATTTTGGGGCTTTTCTCTTTAACTTTTTTCCTGTGTGTGGGGGGGAGCAGATTTTGTGTGTGTGTGTGTGAGGGGGAAGCCAAAGGGGGTGGGTTTACCTGTTCTACTGGGGGGTGGGCTTGATTGCCTCTGTGTGGGACTGTGCTTTCTGCTGTTTTCACTGGTGGCAAACTTCGTGTGGAGTTAACTGTGGGTCAGTGAGTCTCTCTCTGGCTTGCTCCTATTGTTTCCAATGGGCTGTGCAGACGCTCCTGTTGTTTCTAATGGGCTAGTCTGTCATTTGTTTTAGTACATCCCATTTAGTCTCTCTCTGGCTGGCCCATTCTTCTCCTTCGTTTGGAATTTGTGCCCTCTGGTTGGGGGGAAAAGCTGTTCTGCTGGGGGGAACTTAATTTCCTCTTTGTGAGTGTGATTTGGGGGGTTACCTGTCTTGGGGGGTTACCTTTCTTTGAGACTGTGATTGTTGCTGTGGAAGATTTAAATCCAGCAGCGTGAAATCTATCAATCCTGAAGATACGCAATTTGCGCAGGTCGCACTTATGCTAGTAGCCTTATAAGATTCACTTTGGCTGTGTTGAAATGAAAAGATACATTACCCATGCTAGTTACGCTGTTTACTTACGCTTTGAGTGGGATGCACTTTCGGCGTAGTTATATTGGCTCTTAGAAGCCACAGACTGGCTTCTACTGTGTGTGTGGGGGGGGGGTGGAGCCAGTGACCTGTCCTGGTGGGGGGATGGCTTGATCTCCTATTTGGGAGTGTGATTGTTGCTGTTTTCACAGGTTGCCACCTTCGCCTGGAGGTCAGTGTTGGTCGGTGAGTCTCTCTCTGGCTGCCCCAGAAACAATGGGAGGTTTTGCCTTGGATTTGCCACTCTTTAGATGCACATTTTCCCCATCCAAATTTCCAAACCTCAACAATAAGCCCCCCTGCAGAGTTTTGAGAATTCAGATGGGGGAAATGTGCATCTAGAGAGCAGCAAATCCAAAGCAAAACCTCCCATGCATAAATAGCCAATGAGAAACAATGGGAGGTTTTGCCTTGGATTTGCAGCTCTCTAGATGCACATTAAGGATTGCCTGCTCCCATTCATTCCAATGGGTGGATGGGGGAACCCTTCCAGACCACATAACTCAGGACCCCATGACCCAATCTTAACCAATCTTGGGGGTTCTTGCAAGTAGGGTCCCTCCAAGCTACCCTGAAAGTTTGGGACCCCTACCTCCAAAAATGCCCCCCTGGAGCTGCGGAAAGCCTCAAATGTGCTTTAAATGGCTTTATTTGGCCAAATTTATTCGGAAACTCCGAGTTTTATGCCGAATTCCATGGATCCGAATAGGGGGAGTTCGAACTTCAGCATTTAATGAATAAAAATGAGCCAAATTTTGCTGAATCCGAATTTTACCAAAAAAAATTTTCAACAGCCCTGCTTTGAACAACAGAATCGCAGTGGAGATAGTGACAAGAGGGAGGCAAAGAAAAGTACCCACAATAAATGTACAGAAAACAAATATCTTTTCGAAGTACCTGAAATTGACAATTGCTAGAATTTCTGAGGGCAGGCAGACAAGAACCCACACTCCCACCAGTTGCAAAGAGGGATAATTTTATATGTAGCCTGTAATACAGGCCCTGTGTTTTTACCAATATTATAGCGTACAACTTGTAAGAAATATAATTATTTTGTTATAGTTTATAGTTACTAGCTCAACCTTTGAAGCAGTTTCATCTGTAATTCACATGTATTTGTAAAAAAATTACCTCTTCTGGAATGGCGCCAATGTCAGCAGTTCAAGATGACTCCAAACTTTAAATATGTTCCTTCACGGAAGCTTTGTAAGTGGGACTTCTGCACACAGAGATGGAGAATGAACAAGCAGTAAGATGTGAGTGCTTCTTATTTCCCACACGTCCTGCAGATGATGATGACCAGCAAGGGTTTGTCTATTTGTCTGCTCTCAGTTCCTGATTTCTGACAAAGTGATATTAACATAAGGGGAATCCGGTATAAATAATTACCAATAATTGCATCAACTTGGGCTAAAAAGTTAGCTTTCTCTGTTTCTCAGAAAGCCATAGTGATCCATATTCTGATCACATCCACATTAGATTACAGTAATATGCTTTTCATGATGCTGTTTTCGAAAGAAGGGATGGTCGAAAGCTCAAAGGAGCTTTGGAAACATTGAGAGACCTTCCCTAGAAGACTTCATGACCCCAGTGAGAGAACTTAGAATTTGCTTGTATGCTGGAGCTAAGGTTGTCTGAAATATGGTATCCAGTCCTGTGCAATCTGGTTCTCATAGCATCTCAGCAACTGGTTATCATAACTCAGTTGGCAAAGTTAGCACACCAAATTCTGGGCTCTGTCAGCTGAATCTACAGATTCTCACAAAGCCATTGGAACAATCACACCAAATAAGATTAAAAAATAAACAAAACAAGATGCCAATGAGGCAGATTCATTCCAGACCCGATTTCCCATTGCAACTGTCCCCAGCGGTAGGGCTGTTGATTCGGTTCGGCCCGAACTAAAAAACAGCCGAATTTCCGTTGATTCGGTGGTTTTTAGTTCGGGACAAACCAAACTCAAAAATGGTGGGCAACCGGGGAGTCGAATTCAGCGAGTTCGGGAGTTCACGAATAAATCCGGCCAATTCGGGGCTGTCAGTAAGCAGCATAACGTCAGTAAGCAGCATTCTCCTCAATCGGTGGCCAAGCTGGGACTTCTTCTGGCCAGTCAGTCAGGATTGAGTACTGGAGGAATCAGCTGATGTGCGGCCCGGCCGGGGAGAGAGAGAGAGAGAGGGAAATCTTCGTGTGTGTGGGGGGGGGGTGCTTGTGCACATTCGCTCTTTTCTGTAGCTGCAGGGGGCGTATTTTTTGGGATACAGACACAAAACTTTCAGCAGAGATTCAGACAAGCCTTCTTAAGAGACCACCCAAGTTTTGTAAACATTGGGTCAGGGGGTCCCGAGATATGGGCTCCCCCCTTTTTTCTTTCCATGGCTGCAGGGGGCACATTTTTGGGGGTAGAGACCCCAAACTTTCAGCATAGCTTAAGGTGAGCCTTCTTAAGATACCCCCCAAGTTTTGTAAACATTGGGTCAGGGGGTCTCGAGATATGGGCTCCACCCCTTTTCCCTCCCCCCTCTTTTCCATTTCCGTGGCTGCAGGGGGCGCTTTTTTGGGGATACAGTCCCCAAACTTTCAGCATAACTTCAGACAATCCTTCTTAAGATACCACCCAAGTTTTGTAAATATGGGTTCAGTGGGGGCAGAAATATCAGGGGGCCCTTTTCTCTTTCCGTGGCTGCAGGGGGCGCATTTTTGGGGGTGCAGATCCCAAACTTTGAGCGGCGCTTCAGACAAGCCTTCTTAAGAGACCACCCAAGTTTTGTAAACATTGAGTCAGGGGTCCCGAGATATGGGCTTTCCCCTTTCCCCTTTCCCCTATTGGGATGAATGGATCAGTATGCATCTCCAGAGCAAAACGTCCCATGCCTAAATGGAATCGTCTTGGATTACCGAGTCCTCCCCAGCCCCTCCTGATGGAACAGAAGACAGCCACAGTAAGACCCCTTTGGGGGCTTTAATCTATAATTTTTCTCCTGTGTGTGTGTGGGGGGGGGAAGCAGAGTCTGTGTGTGGGGGGGGGAGGGAGCCGTTTCTGTGGGGGGGGAAGCCAAAGAGGGCTTTTGCCGGTTCTGCCTGGGGTGTGTGTTCCCCCTCGAGTCTCTCTCTCCCTGGTTTGAGGGGGGATTTCAGTTGTGTGTCTTCAGGTTTTCCCTCATTCATAAGAGCGGTTAGGTCTATTTGGATGCTTGCTCAAAACTTGTTTTCAAATGGTGACTTAAAGAATGCATTTGGAGTCCCATGCAAAAGGGGAAATTCCACCCCTGCTCCTTATGCATAGCTAGCTGCCTCTGTCTCTTTCCATGGTTTGCAAACTCCCAGGTGTCAGGTGTTGCTTGGCACAGTTGCAAAGGTGTTGCTTACATGGTTGTGTTGCTTTTGCAGTCGTGTTGCTTGCAGTTGGGTTGCAATGCTTTGCAAACTTCTCAGCTGTTTGTCGGGGCTGGGAGCTTTGTGCGTGGGTGGCAAGCTCTGCTCAGAGATGCACATTAAGGGTGGGGGGACCCCTTTCGGGGCCCATATCTCAGCCCCCCCTGACCCAATCTTTACAAAACTTGGGGGGTCTGGCAAGAAGCGTCCTTTGAAGCGCCGCTCAACGTTTGGGACCTCTACCCCCAAAAATGCCCCCCCAGAGCCGCAGAAAGGCGCGGTTGTGTTTTTAATGGCTTTATTCGGCCGAATTTTTTCCCCGAACTTTGAATTCCTGCCGAATTGCATCGACCCGAAGCGGGGGAGTTCGGACTTTGGCATATCTCGAATCTAAACGGGCCAAATTCAGCCGAATCCAAACTATATCGATTTTTTAAAATTCAACAGCCCTACCCAGCGGAGCGTTGTGGCTGTCGGGTTAGATGGTCCCCCAGTCTAGGGAATAAACCTTTAAAACTTCTGGCTGTAGAAGATATAAATCAGTATTGCATGGCTTTTGACTGTTTAGAGCCCTCATCAGACCCCTTATATATGTATAAGAACTTTATCCAAAAGGTAAAAAATGAACTTTTTGATCATAACAGTGGGAATATAATAAAACCCCTGTATTGTCAAAATCTTGGTTTGACAAAGACTGCCTTGTGGCAATAAATAAAAAATAAATAAATAAATAAATAAAAATAAAAAAACCCTGTCCCATGCTTATCATTCTTATATCAAAGCTAGTGAAGAAGTGAGAGGTGAATTTCTTTACTCTTTTGCAAATTTGAAAAAAGAATACAAAGATCTGATAAAAAAACAAAAAGACAGAGTATTCCAAAGAACAGTGGAAATGGTTAGCACAAGCAATCAAAAATAAAGATTCCTCCTCCTTTTGGAGAATCATTTCAGGCCAATTGGATAAAAATGCCTCAAAATTAGATTCGGTAATTCCCCTGGAGGCTTAGGTCCTATTTTTTCAAAGAATGTATGAGGACAAACTGCACAGAGGAGCAGATATATTGATTAATACTGAGCTCAGCAATCTACCAAGCTGGCACCTGTTTCTTCCCTAGAAGTAAAAGCTCACATTGATAGTTTGAAATGCGGAAAGGCCCCTGGTATAGATGGAATCCTTCCTGAATGTATTAAGGAGAAAACAGAGTGGTGGGTCCCCTTTTTGGCCTCCCTATTTACATATATAGATAGGAATAGACAAATTACAGAGGATTGGGGAACAGTGATAGTGGTTCCCTTTTTTAAAAAAGGTAATATAAAACAGCCATCAAACTATAGACCTATCAGCCTAATAAACATTATCGCCAAACTGTATGCGAGGCACCTGTCAGACAAACACAAAACCTGGCTGGATCTAGAGAACATCTTAGCAGTAGAACAGGATGGGTTTAGACAAGGCAGGTCAACCTTGGACCATTGTTTGACCCTCCGGCACCTGATAGGAAAATATAGTTCCAAGGAAACATCCTCCCTGTACGCTGCATTTATTGATCTGAAAGCCACATTCGACTCTATTTCACGCCCAAAATTGTGGGCCAAATTGGAAAATTCAACCATTGATGTGTGTGTGTGTGTTAAGTGCTGTCAAGTCACTTCCGGCTCATGGCGACCCTATGAATGAAAGTCCTCCAAAATGTCGTATCTTTGACAGCCTTGCTCAGATCTTGCAAATTGAGGGCTGTGGCTTCCTTTATTGAGTCAGCCCCTCTCTTGTTGGGTCTTCCTCTTTTCCTGCTGCCCTCAACTTTTCCTAGCATGACTGCCTTTTCCAGTGACTCTTGTCATCTCATGATGTGACCAAAATACGATAGCCTCAGTTTAGTCATTTTAGCTTCTAGGGTCAGTCCAGATTTGATCTATAACCCACTGATTTGTTTTTTTTGGCAGTCCATGGTATCCGTAACACTCTCCTCCAACACCACATTTCAAAGGAATCTATTTTCTTCCTATCAGCTTTCTTCACTGTCCAGCTTCCACACCCATACATAGTAATAGAAAATATGATGGCATTAATTAATCTAGTCTTGGTGGCCAGTGACACATCCTTACACTTCAAAATCTTTTCTAACTCCTTCATGGCTGCCCTTCCTAGTCTCAATCTCCTTCTGATTTCTTGGCTGCAGTCTCCCTTTTGGTTGATGGTGGAGCCAAGGAATAGATAGTCTTCAACAATTCCCCATTGATAGGAGGCTTTATCTGCTTATCCGTGCCCTTCATGAAGATTCATCTCTTAGGGTTAGGTACAACAGGAAGGGGCAATTAACAGAAAACATCAGTACATCTATAGGGGTTAGACAGGATTGTTTACTAGCCCCATCATTGTTCATTTTCTAAATAAACGATTTGGTTAATGAACTAAAGGAGTTGAATTTCCATCCTCCTAAAATAGCACATCGACATGTCCCAGTACTATTATATGCAGATGATTTTGTTATTCTTTCAAGGACACCAGTGGGACTCAGAAGAGCACTTGCTAGATTTGAAGCATACCGTAAAAATCAAGAGCTTACTATTAACTATCAGAAAACGAAAATAATGTCGTTTGGCAGGGGAAGGTCCTCCAGGAAATGGGCAATTAATGGACACTGTATAGAGCAGGTTAGAAACTTTAAGTATCTTGGCAATGTTACAATCAAATGGCTCGAGCTTTGCACATAGCAACTATGTAGCTGAAGTTGGAAATAGATCAGTGTCAGGTATATTGAAGTTCTATTGTACTAAGGGGGATTTAATGTTCCTGCTGCTCTTAAATTGTATCAGGCAAAAACAGTAGCACAGCTGCTATATGGTTCCTTTCTAGAGCCAGCATCTTCTTGCTTCACTCAGTTAGGGCGCACACAATCCAAATTCTTAAGGCCTCTATTGCAGGTGCCCAAATGTGTGTCCAATGCCATGGAGACTGGACAAATAAGAATAGAGGCCAGGGTTGCACTAATCTCAATATACTTATGGCTTAAAATGAATCTCCTGCTCTGTGGATTGTTCCCATTTTAGAGGACCAGTTTACGTCTAGTTGGCTCATTGCAGTTAGAAGCAAATTAAAAGTTCTGGGTTTCTCACCTCAAAATCTATTGGCACTGGGTTATGTAGCTGCTAGGCAAGCAGTAAAATAAAGAATAACAGATACAGAAAGACAAATGGATCTGGAGCGTGTACCTTTATTTAGAGCCCCGGTTAACACCAAATATCGAACCTGTCCTGCAGAATATCTTTCGAGATTAAAAGCAAATAACATTAGGTGAGCTTTCACTCTAGCGCGCTGTTCGGCTCTGCCCTCGGCCCTCTTGGAGGGGAGATTTCTAAAGATCCCCTATTCACAAAAGCTTTGTCCATGTGCCTCTGGGGAGCTGGAGACAGTGGAGCACGTCTTATTTAGGTGTAGTTTCTATAATGAGGCGCACAGAAAGATATTGGGCCCTCTTCTGGAGAAAAGCACAGGTTTTGCTGAGATAGATGAACATCCTGACATAACAAAACAGGTGGCCAGGTTCTGTAGACTGGTGTGCAATGTAAGGAAGGCCAAACCGATTCATACTGTTATTCCAGCTGTCAATGGGGACTCATGATTTTACTAAATAGGGTAATAATGATATTACTTGTATTTGTCTATTCATGTATATGATTGATATGATTGAATTTTGACTATTAGTACACGTTCCCGGATTTATACTTCTTGGTTGATGGTAGCGTGACTGTTTTAGACCTTGGAATTTTATGTGAGACTGGTCAATTGATCATTATTATTATTATTATTATTATTATTATTATTATTATTATTATTATTATTATTATTATTATTATTATTATTATTACAAACAAAACAAACTACCAATCCACACTTCTCCTCATCCTAGAATAGCATGTAGGGTCAAACAGAGTTAAGATCATCTGGTGGGAAAGGTCCTTCTGTCATAAAAATCCAGTGGGAGAAGCTTTAGACAAATGCCCGCCCAAAAAAACATTTTTCTCTGAGTATTATGAGGTGATTTCCAGTGTTTACAGCTGCTCGTGGTTAGAAGTTCCTCATGGCATGCACAACAATTACTTGGAGCTGCATCATTGCAATCTCAGCAAAAGCCACAATTTGTGATGGCAAAGTCCAGAGTCAGAATCTGAAATCCATTTTCTTTTGAAGTGGGAGAGTTTGCACTTTGGTTAGTTATGGCATTGCACTGGAGATTAGGACTAGGGCTGTCGATTCGGTTCGTCCTGAAAAACAGCCGAATTTCCCCCGATTTGGCGGTTTTCAGTTCGGATGGAACCAAATTTTAAAAAAGGTGGGAAAACGACGAGCCGAATTCAGCGAGTTCGGGGTGCGCCAAATAAATTCAGCAAATTCGGGGGCTCAGAATCAGCAGCATAACCGTCAGTAAGCAGCATTCTTCCGCGGCCAATGGTGGCCAAGCTGGCTCTTCTCCTGGCCAATCAGAGCAGGGATTCTCACTTTTGAAATGGCCAGGAGAAGAGTCTAAAAACTCCCTCCCCTCCCATCCCGACTGTATTCATTGCCTTCCAATTTGGTGGCGGTGCTGCTGAGAGATCCGATTCCTGACTGGGCCGAGCTGCTGGTGCTTACCGGAATAGGACTGGATTTACTTCTCCTCCGTGCTCCTGCTGGAAGACATCCACACAGTTTGATTTTGGGTTTTTTCTCTATACCTTTTATCCTGTGTGTGTGTGTGGGGGAAGCAGAGTCTGTGTGTGCATGTGGGTGGGGGAGCAGTTTCTGTGGGTGGGGGGAAGCCAAAGGGGGCTTTTGCCCGTTCTGCCAAGGGGGGTGTGCCCGCTCGCCTCTGCAGGAGTGTGTGTTCTGCTTTTAAAGTTTTAAAGTTCAAAGTTGAGTCTGTGCGGCGGCTAATGAGTCTCTCTCCCCTTGGCACATGTGCCTCTTCCTCCTTGGTTTTTTTCCCGTTTGGGGTTGAGCTGAACTGTACTGGTTTGAGGGGGGGCTTCGCCCTTTCTGCAGAGGGTGTGTGCCCTCTTGCCTCTGCGGGAGTGTGTGCTGTGCTCTGCTTTTGTTTTTTGCCCCTAGCCTGGGGTTGAATGCGACAATGCAGCTTATCTGAGTCTCTCCCCGGTGCTGCTCGGCACCTGCGCCTCCTCCTCCTTGGTTTTTTCCCCATTTTGGGCCAAGCCATACTGGTTTGAGGGGGGTTCGCCCGTTCTGCCTGTGTGTGTGTGCCCGCTCGCGTCTCTCTCTCCCTGGTTTGAGGGGGGGGCTTCAGTTGTGGGTCCTCAGGTTTTCCCTCATTCATAAGATTGGTTAGGTCTATTTTGATGCTCGCTCAAAACTGGTTTTCAAATTGTGACTTAAACAATGCATTTTCTCGGTCCCGAGACTCCCGACTCCCGAGTCCGATGCAAAAGGGGAAATTCCACCCCCACCTGTTCCTTATGTATAGCTAGCGTGCCTCTGTCCCTTTCCATGGTTTGCAAATTCCCAAGGTCGCGTCACGTGTTGCTTTGCATGGTTTTGCAAACTCCGAGTCCAAATGGTTTATTTATTTCTATTCATTCCAATGGATGGAGGGGGGACCCCTTCCGGGCCCCATAACTTGGGACCCCCTGCCCCAATCGTCACCAAACTTGGGGGTTCTTGCGAGAAGGTCCCCTCAAGCTCCGCTGAAAGTTTGGGGCCTCTACCTCCAAAAAGGCTCCCCTGGAGCCATGGAAGCTGCGAATGGGTTCGTAGTGGCCTTAAACGGCCGAATTTTTCCCCAAACTCCGAATCTCGCGCTGAATTGCATGGATCCGAATTGGGGGAGTTTGAACTTTGGCATTTCCCAAATCAAAACAGGCTGAATTTTGCTGAATCTGAATTTTACCGAATTTTTTTTCAACATCCCTAATTAGGACACACACGCACAATGAGCTTTTGCAACACAAATCAACAGATTTATTTACCTAAGGTAAATAGAGAGGTCTGATTGATGTTTCAAAGAATACAGGCAGAATCAGCATAATATATAGTCCTTTTAAGAATACATATCCTTTTACTATAGGCTGAGAAGAATAACATGATGATATGAGATCATTATTTCTAGAAGAAGAACATGCTGATATGATATGATTTTTGAGACATTAAATTGAGATTAAGCTGACATTAGGTTAACATAACATCTTCCCAAAAGTAAGGGAATTTCCAGTATTTACTCTTGGCAATACCAAAGTTCTGTTTATTTTGCCTCAGTTCCCTTTGATGATTACCCCTTATATTAACATGCTGCTGTTCTGCTTTCTCTAAATTTGCATTTTGAAGCAGTTTCTTAATTCTATAATCTTAATCCATTATTTTATTTAGTCCCTTAAATTAATCCCTCTTCACTTTCCGGCCATGCCTTAGCAGGATCTCCTGCTTCTGCCACTTTGTCCTCCCATACCTTTTTAGCTGCTTTAAGAACTTGCCTGTTAGATTCAGAGTTGAGCAAGGCTGCAAGAAGGGCATGGAGATCCGAGACGGTGGGTTTGTGGGTGGCCATGATCTGCTGCACAAGATCCACGTAGGATTGTGGGGATTCTCTAAATGGTGGGAGAATTGACTTCCAGTGAAAAAGATCGCTGGTAGCGAACCGAGTATGGATGAAGACAAGCTCGTCTTTGAACGGGATTTGGTGAAGCGGAGCATGAAGACTGTAGGACGCACCTGAGTGGGTAGCCATGGGCGAGCCAGATGGCTTGCCAAGTGCTAAGACTTCCCTGGCGAGCTGAGGGGTAGAGGTCTGGACGGGGGCACCTACAGGTGAGCCCACCTCAAGCAGACAATTCTCTGGGCTTGCACAAGGTGTCTGCTGAGGGAAAGGGGTGGGATCCACATGCTGGTGTGGAGAACGGGGCGCTCTGGCGTGGCCAGGCTGCTGTGTGCACTCTGGCTACGGAGGGGGGGTGTTGTCGCTTGGCACCTCGATTTGCTCTTCATGCGCAGACGCAGGGAATGGAGGTGGGGCACTTGGTGGAGTATGGGCAGGTGGGTAGTCCTCTTCTTCCGTGTCTTCTGGAGACACGACCCTCAGAGGCTTACAAATTGCAACAATACCTTTTGGCGCCCCCTCCGGGGGCACTGCCAGGCCAGAACGAGCCGCCAACTGGGTTCTCTCTGAGAGCCCAAAACAGGGAGAGATACCCTTTTTCGTGGTGCTTCCCTTGCTTGGACATATAGCGGTCTAAGAGGGCAAGGAGAGTGGGATCAAGAGATCCAGTAGGTGGCCAAGATTTTCCCTCGGGGAGTTTATATTGAGGCCATGCTACCTGACAGTAAAAAAACCAAAAGCTTCATGGAAAGCCCATCATTACCTCTGAGATTATTCCAGTTTTTGCAAACACACTCTAAGGGACCGGAAAGCTTGCTCTGGTTCCGCCCCATGCTTTAACTAAGGGATTTTCGCGCCTGTCAGCGTGCACGACTTAACTCCCTCTAATCTCTGAAAGGGTAGAGCGCCTTCCCTATCTCTGTTAAAGCTACCTGCCTAACATTTCTGTTGTGTGCCTAACAGTGGCCAGGGGCTGAGGCGGCGGCACAATCAGACAGACACAAGACACAAGGGAAAGGGATGATGAGAAGTGGGGGCTTCACATCAGAGTCAGAGGAATCTTAGACAGCAATCACTTTCTCTGCCCAAGCACGCTGCCTCCACATAGAACTAGCACACTGTGTCTAGATTTCACCAAGATACACCCAGCGTGATGCAAAAGATGATGTTCTCTGGTCGCGAGCGTGGGACAACCTCCCTGGTCGGGCATTCGATAGGGCTTGCAATGGAATCTGCCACCTCCTTTGGGAGCACTACCTCAGTCTCTCCCTGCTGAAAGAGCTGGGTGCGTGCTGAAATGGGGGTCTCTCGGGGGAGGCGGTTTCACCCGCGCTGGCCTCAGGAAAGCCATGGGTTTTAAAGCAAACCTCACTCCCAACTTTTTGGCTTCTCAAAAAGTTCTGGCGGGACAAGGCCAGGAGGCCTTCCCTGATGACGTTGGGCGCCAATGAAATGCCTGTAATATTGTATCAATACCCAATGACAATAAAACAGCAGGAGGTTGAAGGTTCAAAGCAGTTTGTTTATTGGCCCAATACACAAACGGGTGAAAATTGCCCAAAGCGCCGGACAATTCACACATATCAAAGGATTGCAAGCACGAATATAGTCTTTGGTAATGGGGGGGTACAAAGACGCAATACATAACGTAGAGACCCAAATACCCAATACTAGGGACCCCCGGATTAGCATACCCTATTAGAGAATCGGAGGCGTTGCATAGAAAGTGATGATCTAATGCTCACTAATGAGCAAAGAAGACCTACTATTGTCAGGTGTTTTTCTGTTTGATCCTAAGTTACTGCCATCCTTATCTTGGACCTTGGTTCCTGTCAAGGCTAATTAAGGAGGTTCCTAGCTGGTCCTTTATCTCTGGAAAACCAGCTTATGAAAGCATACTAAGACCATCTATGGATTCTTTAATTAGCTTCTAACTAAGGAGCAAAACTGGGCCTCTTATACTCAAGGCATGTAACATACACAAGTGCTTGGTGTGACTATAGTAATGGATGCCAACTCTTATATACTGAGTGTGGCCTGTTTATAAGTGTAGATTTACTTTATTGAGTACAAAGAATATAATTCACATCAAAGAATATATTTTCCATAACATATAATGATTTCAGGCATTACAGGGGACCCAAATTTATCTCAAAAATTCATTCAATGTTGTTATTAAAGTATCTGAGGAAAAGACCTTTTGGGACATGTTGTTTACACGTTACCCATACTTCATCACAGACTCACCCATACTCATGAATTGGGGCTGTTTCCTCATTCCAAGAGAGAGGGTGGGGGGAGAAGATGCCAGGCAACTTTCTGGGACCTGAGGTGTTTCAACAAACTCTTAAACATAATAAAGGCTTGAGCCTAGGGCCTAGTTGCCTCGGATCTTCATTCTGTTACAGTTGAAAAGGGGTACTAGTGAAGACTGGTGGAGAGGAAGAAAACTCATTGCTGCCCTCCTCCCCTTACTTAAGATCTCTTCTACCCCAGCTCAGCTAGGCTCACATTGTCACAGGCTCTAAATTACCTCCTGCCTGCTGCTGATGGCTTCCCCAGCCCACAGTTTCTGCAAATCGCTAGGGTTGTTAAGAGAAATTATCTTATTCCCTCTTATACCCAGTCTCTCCCAGACATCCAACAACCTGTTTCTTTTCTTCTTTTTTGTGACATTTGGAGTGTGTATCTCTGATCAATTATGTTTTGATCAAAGAGAAGTTTGAAGAGAAGAAGGACAGGAATGGAGGTTCTGGAAACTTCCAGAATTTCACTTTGTAGATGCTCAGAGGCAGTCTGTGTCTTCCAAAGCCTTCCTATCCTATTGCTAGATGTAGTACTGTACATATCGATACACCAGAACTGAAAATAAGCCCAAAATTAGCTGTTTCGGCAATATTCAGGTTTTATTTTGGCCAAATACCAAAACCTGGGAATCTACCCAAAGCTGAATTGGTGATTCCCAAAAAGTTGAATACATATTCGGCTTTTTTGGGTTTTGGGTATTGCCTTTGCTCAGATACACAGCTGTATGCTTTCTCCTAATTTCCAATATTTGACTGGTTTTGTTACGGCCCCATAGTTGGAGCCCTTTTGAGGTAGGGGCCATGTAATCAGAGCCAACTTTGTCTGACCAAACTATCCATAATATGGATAATCTGGAGGCAGAAGCATCATTTAAAAGATGGGGCTCACCCAGTCCTGTCCGGAGGGATATACCCTCCAATTAAAAAGTGCCAGCTTCAACAGCTGCTGACCAGGCTTCTGAAGAAAACTCCTCACCAGTGCTAATGAGCAATCTCCTTCACAAGAGCTGCCTTGGTCATGACTTTGTTTGGCTCCGATATCATCACACACACCCCATGAAAACCCGCTCTCAAACTGAAGGTCGCCCTGAGTAGTGGCTTCATTTCCCCACACCATGACCATCTCTTGAAATTAGATTTTTTATTACTATAATAAAGGACTGTTCACAGGATGTCATTTGTCACCAAAATAAATGTTTTCCGTGCCTTATTTTTCTTTAATTGAAGCTGCTTTCCTCCGTTTGGAAGCTAATTTGCATGGACATTATGCTATTCGCCCAGATATGGAGACCCCCCCCCCCAGACTTTAAGGCACCAGTCTGCCAATCGGCTTTTTCTGCCAGTCCTCAGCAATGCTGACCTTCTGAAGCTGAAAACCTATGGACAGCTCAGCTCACAAATGCTTGGAGGATGGGGTCGACCACTTTGTGGGCCCATAAAGTTCGACCTTTTCTCCCAAACTTCACAAAACTTCAGTTTCTATCTAAGGAGAGTTCCTTGCAGCTATGCTGCAAATATGATGACTCTACCTCCAAAAAATGCCCCTCCAGGAGCTTCAAAAAAAATCCCTATAGACTAAAATGGGCCTGAATTTTTTCAGTAAACTCAGAAATAAAACCAAATACCCCTTTACCAGTATGAGCATTTGACTTTTCCTGTGTTTACCAAAAAAACTCGGGCCCAATAAATCTAAACCCGAAATTTACTGTTTTGGGGGGGGGGGGTGGCACGGCTTTAGCTAGATGCTAATAAGCACCACACAGTACATACCCCAGTGAAATAGCAAAAATAACACTCCAAATGTGCAAATTGTAGTTGATATGTATTTAGACAAAGGAACATTTGCATGTTGTAAAATATGCTGTATATACATTCATTACAAATCCATAGTACAACCAAGTACACAACAGAAAAGAAAAGACATGAATCTGGAATTGTACCCTGTTAGAGATTCCTTCATTAGAAGAATACAAGACTGGAGACAGATGAAATTTGAATTGATAAGTCTCCAATCTCTGATCATAAACAAAACTGCCACAGAATATTTTGGCTCACTCTCACAGGACATGAAACCTACACATCGGAAAAGTCGGCATAGTTCTTGGAACAGCTGACAACTCCTTCACAAGTTCACAAGTTCAAATTTATTGCAGCTGGCTAAGTGTCCTTAGAGGGCAGCAGGAAAAGAGGAAGACCCAACAAGAGATGGACTGACTCAATAAAGGAAGCCACAGCCCTCAATTTGCAAGATCTGAGCAAGGCTGACAAAGTAGGGCTGTCGATTCGGTTCGGCCCGAACAGAAAAAAAGCCGAATTTCCCCTGATTCGGCGGTTTTTAGTTCAGGACGAACCAAACTCAAAAATGGCGGGAAACCAGGGGAGCCGAATTCAGCGAGTTCAGGAGTTCACGAATAAATCTGGCTAATTCGGGGCTGTCAGTAAGCAGCATAACTGTCAGTAAGCAGCATTCTCCTCCCCCGGCCAATCGGTGGCCAAGCTGGGTCTTCTCCTGGCCAATCAGTCAGGATTGAGTACTGGAGGAATCAGCTGATGCGTGGCCGGGCCGGGGAGAGAGAGTGAGAGAAATCCTCGTGTGTGTGTGGGGGGGTGCTTGTGCACATTCGCTCCTTTCTGTGGCTGCAGGGGGTGCATTTTTGGGGGTACAGACCCCAAACTTTCAGTGGAGCTTCAGACAAGCCTTCTTAAGAGACCCCCCAAGTTTTGTAAACATTGGGTCAGGGGGTCCCGAGATATGGGGTCCCCCCTTTTCTCTTTCCGTGGCTGCAGGGGGCGCATTTTTGGGGGTATAGACCCCAAACTTTCAGTGGAGCTTTAGACAAGCCTTCTTAAGAGACCCCCCAAGGTTTGTAGACTTTGGGTCAGGAGGTCCCGAGATATGGGCTCCACCCCTTTTCCCTCCCCCCCTTTTCCATTTCCGTGGCTGCAGGGGGCGCTTTTTTGGGGGTGCAGCCCCCAGACCTTCAGGATATCTTCAGACGAGCCTTCTTAAGAGACCCCCCAAGTTTTGTAAACATTGGGTCAGGGCCCCCCGAGATATGGGCTTTCCCCTTTTCCCTATTGGGATGAATGGATTACCCAATCCTGTATGCATCTCCAGAGCAAAACGTCCCGTGCTTAAATGGAATCGTCTTGGATTACCCAGTCCTCCTCCCAGCCCCTCCTGATGGAACAGAAGACAGCCACAGTAAGACCCCTTTGGGGGCTTTAATCTATACTTTTTTCTCCTGTGTGTGTGTGGGGGGGGAAAGCAGAGTCTGTGTGCGTGTGTGGGGAGGGATCAGTTTCTGTGGGGGGGAAGCCAAAGGGGGCTTTCGCCCATTCTGCCTGGGGTGTGTGTGCCCCCTCAAGTCTCTCTCTCCCTGGTTTGAGGGGGGCTTTCCTCAGATTTTCCCTCATTCATACGACTGTTAGGTCTATTTTGATTCTTGCTCAAAACTGGTTTTCAAATGGTGACTTAAAGAATGCATTTGCCTGGTCCCGAGTCCCATGCAAAAGGGGAAATTCCACCCCCTCCTGCTCCTTATGCATAGCTAGCTGCCTCTGTCCCTTTCCATGCTTTGCACGGTTGCAAAGGTGTTGCTTTGCAAGGTTGTGTTGCTTTGCAGTGTTGCTTTGCGGTTGTGTTGCTTTGCAAACTTCTCAGCTGTTTGTCGGGGCTGGGAACTTTGTGCGTGGGCGGCAACCTCTGCTCAGAGATGCACATTAAGGGTGGGGGGGAACCCTTTCAGGGCCCATATCTCAGCCCCCCTGACCCAATCTTTACAAAACTTGGGGGGTCTGGCAAGAAGGGTCCTTTGAAGCTCCGCTGAAAGTTTGGGACCTCTAACCCCAAAAATGCCCCCCCAGAGCCACGGAAAGGCGCGGTTGTGTTTTTAATGGCTTTATTCAGCCGAATTTTTTCCCCGAACTTTGAATTCCTGCCGAATTGCACGGACCCGAAGTGTGGGAGTTCAGACTTCAGCATATCCCGAATCTAAACGGGCCGAATTCAGCTGAATCCAAACTATACCAATTTTTTTTTAATTCAACAGCCCTATGTCAAAGATAAGACATTTTGGAGGACTTTCATTCATAACGTCACCATGAGTCGGAAGCGACTTGATGGCACTTAACACACACACACACAAGAGTCCTTCAAGCCAGCTGAGGAGAACTGAAACTTTGAATACTTATAATACTTTGGAAGGGGTGCCAAAAAGGTAGCAGATGGAGTTATCCTGCTGATTAATAAGTTGATTAGTTTATTAGATGGCACACACAATAGGTATCTATGAAGCCACCTTATACTGAATCAGACCATTGGTCATTCAAAGTTAGTACTGTTGGCTCTGATTGGCAGTGGTTCTCATACTTCCACCTGGTAGTAACGGTCTCCAAGATCAAGATCTTTCCCATCACTTACTACCTGATTCCTCACTGGAGATGCCAGCTTTTCATGATCCACATAGTCAAAACCTTTCCTCACCAGTATTTGTAAACAAAACATTATGTGGAAATCAGCACAACTGCAACTGGAATGTCAAAGCAGGATGTATTTGACTATTATAAAGTGTCATAGTGGCGTCTGAGCTGTGGTGCCCTGTTCCTCTCTCTGCCCTTCCTCTTCCTTGAAAGCCCTTTGGAGTATGACCTTCATGCTCTGCCTTTGTTGACCCCTCTTCTTTCTCCCAACCAAGTAATAGATCACTGGGTTGACACAGCTGTTTAGACAGACACACAATAAGCCAAATGCTATTACATAGTGATTTATATTATAAGTAAAAGAATAGACTGTGTAAATAGCATTCAGTGGAAAAGCAAAGATCAGGAAGCAAAGTAGAGTAAGTAAGATGATGGTTAAAATCTTTCCTCTATGAGGATGCTGTGACTTACAGTACACTTTGAACAACAGAATCATAGTGGACACCGTGACAAGAGGGAGGCAAAGAACTGCACCCACAATAAACTGATAGGAAAAAACGCCAAACAAAATGTACCATGAACCATAGAGAATTGCTTGACTTCCTGAGGACAGGCAGGAAAGAGCCCATATTAGGGCACACACGATGGCAGACAGGCGTGGTGGCCGGTGGCATCGATACCAGATGGGGAAGAGGACGGACAGACACCTATCAATGCTGATGGATGTTAATAGAAGTTGACTAGCCCCATATGTTGATGAAATGAATACGGGAACTATTATATTCAGAGCCACCACTCTTGTCCTCGTCACTTTTAAAATAGAAAGCAGAGTTCCAAACAGAAGGACCCCGAAGTCAGCAACAGCCAAGTTCAGGACGTACGTAGTGAAAGGGCTCCTTTTAATGTGGAAACCAAGAAAGCAGAAGACAATTCCATTCCCCACAAGTCCAATGATGCTAATACATGGGAAGAAGATGTACATAATATCACGAGCCTTAATGCTGTGCTCTTCTCTAGCACTGAAGATATTAACTGATGACGAAGTTTTACTGTATATATCACCATACTGGGGTCCATATTCCACAGGAGACAGGGATGTCTTGCTGAAATCAGTCATGGCATGCAGAATCTCCTTTTCGTTATATAAACAGTCCTGCTAAGAGAAAAGAGAGAAGAGAGGTATTGTCTTATTCCAAGTATTTGATCAAGTAACAATGCAGCTAAAGTTTTTGCCTTATCTTCCTTGCCTCATGCACTGAATCATTTCCAAAAGCCACTGATTTTGTTGAATGAAAATGAAATGGTATCCCTTCAAGCAGCTGGTAAAAAAATCCATCTCTTATTCTCTAATCACCAAACTCTTTCCAGGACAGAAAGTGTTTATAGAGATACATGTAGACATTAATTCTCACAGTACTTCTGTTTACCTACATGTCCTCAGATTTTCAGTCCCATTCAATCAGGATCAAATTCTCTGGTACTATACCATTCATCCAAAGGAGCCACCATCCTACATTACAGTAAAACAGGAAAAAGAGTTTTGGTTCTAAAGGCACACTCAGAACATCCAGTTGAGATGGAATTCTCTGGGATTGTAGCCCTCATGTAAGAGATCATCACTGACAAACTATAGACAGAAAGTGGAAATGTTTTTGTCTTCCAATCCACAAATATATTCCTTTCAGAACACTTTGTTTTAAAGTATCTACAAAGTCACTGTGAGCCAGTGTGATGTAGTGGTTAACAGGGGCAGCTCTAATCTGGAGAAATGTGTTCGATTCCCCACTCCTCTACATGAAGGCTGTTGGGTGATCCTGGACCAGTCACAGTTCTCTCAGAACTTTCTCAGCCCACATGGATGCAGGCAATGGCAAACCACCTCTGAACATCTCTCGCCTTGAAAGCCCAAAAGGGTTGCCATGAGTCAGCTGTGACTTGATGGCACGCACACACACACAGAGTCACCATTTGACCAACAAAGATCAGCCCTTTTCTAATCAGTCAGGAAATCTATGAAAAAAAGCAGGCCCCCTTGAGAAATTTATCTGGAAATCTGCTCTCTGTCCTCTACCACCCACCCCTCAACCACTATTCTCTGCCCACTCCTCCCACTACCATCCCTTCTCCTTTCTTTTCTTGTCCCCCTCTTACTCGCAAAACTGGCCTCCACCTACTCACTTCCCTCTCTTTCCTCAGTTTGCCTTTCCTGTTATAAAGTTGGCAACCTCCAGTTGGGGCTGGAGGTCTCTTAGAATTACCACTGATCCCCTGAGATCAGTTCCTCTGGAGAAAATGACTGCGTTGGAGGGTGGCAATACAATGGTCCCTCCTGGTCCCTAAACCACACCTTCCCAAGGATCTAGGATTTTCCCAGCTCAGGGCTGGCAACCCCACCCCACAACCTCTTCTAATTTCTCATTGCACTTTTCACCCACCCGTCCATCCTTCTCTGGCTACTTTGCCCCTCATCACTGTTCTCACTGAACACCCTCCCATCACCCTCCGTCCCACTTCTTCACCCATCCACCCTCCTCTCCCATATTGCTTGTTGGGCTGGCCAATCCCCAGCCAGCCCACTTGGCTGCCACCACCACCTGTAGGGTTGCCAGCCTCCAGGTGCTAGCTGGAGATCTCCTGATAGTCCAACTGATCTCCAAATAATAGAGATCAGTTCCCCTGGAGAAAATGGCAACTTGCAATTGGACTCTATGGCATTGAAGTCCCTTCCCTCCCCAAACTCCACCTTCCTCAGGCTCTGTACCAAAAACCTCCCATTGGTGGTGAAGAGGGACCTGGCAACTCTAACCACCTGCCTTCTGTGACCCCTCCCCTCCCCTGCCAACTCATGAGTTGAATAGATTTCCAGATTGATCCATTTTTTGCTTTTCACTGAAAGTTAATGCTGATCCTGCCTCACACTGTGGCCAACCAGTTCCTCTGGTGGTCCAACAACAAGGCATAGAGGTTGAAATCTTGCCCTGATGTTTCCTCCTGACATGACCAAGGTAGAGACCAGGGACAAAATAAGGAAAGGTATAGATAGACAAAGATGTCAGACAATGGCATCAGTGTGGGCACCATAACTAACAAGGTGCCAAAGGCACACTAATATTCAGGGCAATCCCACCTTGAATTCACGTGTGAAATGACTAAAACTGTCCTTAGCTTAACTTAACCTCCATGTAATCACTTGCCAAAGAGAGCTAACTCCGCCCAACTTCCTCCCATGCAGAAAATAATAAGGATCAAAGTGCTGAAGCCTAGTTTCCATGGGGTCCCCTCTATAGTTGTCAGATTGCCCACTATGGTGGCAATCTCCTGCCCAAGAGCTCTGGTCCCTGCTGCCACTCAATCATTGCTGGTGGTGACAGAATATGGAAAACAAGAAACCAGATGACAAGTCCAGTACTACAAAGAAGAACATGAAAACATCTTGCCAACAGCTGGTGAGAATCTCTGGGGTTACAAACTCAGCTGATATTATTTGAGATCTCTGTGCTCATGTTTTGTTCAGCAAAATAAGGGAGAAGGATTGTGGCTCAGTGACAGAGCATCTTCTTGGCACGTGGAAGGTTCTATGTTCAATTCCCAACATCACCTGTTAAAAAGGATCAGATAGGTGGAGTGCAACATTTCACTCTTAGACCCTGGAGAGCTGCTGCTAGTCTGAGTAGGCAGTACTGACCTTGATGGACCACATGTCTGATTTGGTATAAGACAGCTTCATGTGTAATTCACATGTACGTGTAATCCATTATCATTATCATTATTATTTTAAATCCAGCTATCTAAAACTTACCTCTTCTGGAATGACTCCAATGTTAGCTGTTCAAGATGACTCCAAACTTTACATGTGCTCTTCAAGGAAGCTTTGCCAGTAGAATTTCAGGGCACAAAGATGGAGATGGAGAATGAACAAGCAGTAGGATTTGTTTGCTTCTTATTTCCTCACATGTTCTGTAGAGGCTGATGACCAGCAAGGGTGTGGCTATCTCTCTGCTCTCAGTTCCCAATTTCTCACTATGTGACAATAACATCGGAGGAATCCAACAGCAATAATGACCAAATAATTTCATCAGGGTGAAAAGCCAGCTTTCTCTGTTTCTCAGAAAGCATAATGTGGTCTTGGTGATCCATGTTCTTATCACATTCAGATTAGATCACAATAATAGGCTTCACATGAAGCTGCCTTTGAAAGAGGAAGGGAAGGCTGAAAGCTGAAAGGACCTCTGGAGACATGGAGAGACCTTCCCTAGAGGTCTTCGCATCCACCGGCCCCCTCAACCAACAGAGGCACGAAGGGGACAGAGGCATGAACGTCCTCTCCAGTGAAGGAATTTAGAACATGCTTGTATACTGGAGCCCATAAAATGGTATGATGACACCATGCTTTTGGCTCTAGAGTGATCTTTCTGACAGGACCCCCAGAGGAATGATGTCCCATTCCCCTCAACCCTTCTCCAAATACTGTCACACAGCTGATAACAGTGTACTGGAGGGGGTGGATATAGGGATCATCTCTCTCCTGGTTGCTTATTTGTTTCTGGGCACAGTTCAAAGTGCTGTCTTCAAAAAGGGGCATATACGTTTTCTAAATAATGAACTACAGTGTGTCTTCATTTACACATGGTATTTCATTATTCATACAGAGAGGGTTTCAGGTCCCCCGTAGCCATCGGCTGGGGATGGGGTAGAGTTGCCAGCTCCAGGTTGGCAAACTCCTGAAGATTTGAGGATATCACCTGGGGAGGACAGCAACCTCAGTGGGATACAGTGCCACAGAGTAGGGCTGTTGAAAAAAAATTCAGTAAAGTTCGGCTTCGGCAAAATTCGGCCCTTTTAAATTTGGGACGTGCCGAAGTCCGAACTCCCCCACTTCGGATCTGCGAAATTTGGCTCGAGATCCAGAGTTCAGGGAAAAATTCGGCAGGGTCTTTGAAGGGCAGGCGGAGCCCACCACTTCAAAGAGTCGGGAAGGGGGCGGGGGTCTTTAAAGATCCCCCCCGCGGGCCTTCACGGAAGCCCCGTGAAGGCGTGCGGGGGGGAACAGAAGGCGCAGATCTGTTTCCCCCCCCCCGCGTGCCTTCAGGGAAGCCCCCTGAAGGCGCGTGGCGGAAACAGATCTGCGCATTCCAGCTGGGAGGCGCAGATCTGTCTAAAGAGCCCCCCGCGAGCCTTCATGGAAGCCCTGTGAAGGCGCGCGGGGGGGGGGACCGCGAATCTGCCAAATTTATTCGCCGAACACCCCGAAGTCAGCGAATTCGGCTCCCCCATTTCCCGCCTTTTTTTTTTAGTTTGGTTCGTCCCGAACTAAAAACCGCCGAATCGGGGGAAATTTGGCTGTTTTTCAGTTCGGGACGAACCGAATCAACAGCCCTACCACAGAGTCCACCCTCCAAAGCATTCATTTTCTCCAGGGAAACTGACGTCTGTAGTTGGAGATGAGCTGTAATTTCAGGGAATATCCAAGTCCCACCTGAAGGCTGGCATCACTACATACAAGTAGTGTCTTCCTTGCCTTCCCAAGTTAGTTCCAAGGGCATCTTTACCCACACAGAGGGAGGAGTTTGGGGAGGAATTTCACCTATGATCTATGATATACCATAAAGTTTGCCCTCCAAAGCTGCCATTTTCTCCAGGTATACTGATCTTCACAGTCAGAAGATCAGCTTTAATGTCAGGTCAGCATCCCTAGCACTGTTTACTCCATTCTGGCAAGCGGGAAGTCTTCTTGGATTCTCCTTCCTTTATTGCAGTACCCCCATGCCACATGCAACTTTGTTCATGAGAGAGCTGTAGACCTCAGCAGTGGTTTTCTGGAACAAACAATGAGTTACAGGTAGATGATTAAGGTGTGGAAGACTCCCTCGCACATATTTCCTTCACTCATGCATTGAAGGCCCAATTCAGTGACTGTGAGACAGATTTGTACATTCAGTTTCAAGACGACTATGATTAGGCTCTGGTCCATCAGTGGAACTACCATCACTTGATATCCAAGTAGTATATATATCACCATACTGTGGTCCATATTCTTGCTGAAATTAGTCATTGAATGCAATTTCTCCTTTTCATTATATAAACAGCCCTAGTAGGAGACAAGAGGTAAGAGAGGTATTGTCTGATTCCAAGTAGATGATCAAGTAACGATGTAGCGGTGGTTTTGAGTGATGGACTTTAATCTGGAGAACCGGGTTTGATTCCCCACTTCTCCACATGAGTGGCAGACTCTAATCTGGTGAACCAGGTTGGTTTCCCCACTCCTACACCTGAAGCCTGCTGAGTGACCTTTGGCTAGCCACAGCTCTCTTAGAGCTCTCTCAGCCCCACCTACCTCACAGGGTGTCTGTTGAGGGGAGGGGAAGGGAAGGTGATTGTAAGCCAGTTTGATTCTCCCTTAAGTGCTTGAGAAAGTTGGCATATAAAAACTAACTCCTCCTTCTACTCCTACTCTTCTTCTTCCTCCTCCTCCCAACACTGGTTCCCACCTCCTTCTTGCCTTCCCACTGCCCCCTCTTTTCTCAGTCCGCCCTCCCCATCAACTCCTCCCCCTCCTTACCAGAATGACTGCTCACCTATTCCTCTCCCTCCACTTTGACTCCATTTTGCTTGCTTGACCATGATCTTTGTCACTTCAGACCACTAGGATTGGCAACCAGTGGGAGTCAGAGGGGACGGGGATATGGGGGCCCCATCAGCATGATGCCATTAAGGTCACTTTCAGAGAAAACCCGGAGGTGATGTCACTCCACTCTAGGAATCACCAGAAACTATGGTTTTCCCCAGAGGTGACACAACATAGTTGTGCTGATGGAGATTTTTTCCCCTCCCAGCAGCAGTAACAGCAGCAGGGAGCCGGTGATCTCCCACCCCCAGTGGGTAAATGACATCCCTACAGATCATAGTTTGCTTTGATCTATTTGATAACAGAATGTTTATTTTTTCTGACACACTTATACCCAACGAAGCAAACATTTACATGCTGCTTCTATTGATCAGGTTATAAAGGTTCCATCCCTGCAAACAGCCTATGCCATTTCCAAAGATCTTGCAGCTGGGATCTAATTTTGAGCAGTACCTTCACACTCCAATAAAGTTCCAGGGATCCTGCTGCTGGGAAATAGAGGCAATGTGGGGGACTGCTATGCTTTGTGCTTTCTAGAGGAGGAGTACGGTATTTTTTTTTCCACATAAGCATTTGGAAGATACTTTACAAGGAGAGATTCCCTGGGTTGCGAAGTGAGCAATTGGGCAGCTGTCTTTTTTCCTTATTGGCATGGTGTAGTGGTTAAGAGCAGTGGTTTGGAGCGTTGGAGTCTGATATGGAGAACCAAGTTTGATTCCCCTCTCCTCCACATGAGCGGTGGAGGCTAATCTGGTGAACTGGATTTGTTTCCCCACTCCTACACATGAAAGCCAGCTGGGTGACCTTGGACTAGTTACGTTCTTTCAGCCTCATCTACCTCACAGGGTGTCTGTTGTGGGGAGGGGAAGGGAAAGTCAGCATATAAAAAACCAACTCTTCTTCTTCTTCTTCTTCTTCTTTTTAATTTGTTTCATATGG
Source organism: Euleptes europaea (assembly GCF_029931775.1). NCBI lineage: Eukaryota > Metazoa > Chordata > Lepidosauria > Squamata > Sphaerodactylidae > Euleptes > Euleptes europaea. Next base: position 7,943,776 of record NC_079319.1, on the reverse strand, counting down.
GTCCGGTTTTTGCAAGTTGGAAAAGTGGCATTGAAATATTTTAATGAATGACTCAAAATGATAGGCATGTTAACACACACAAATTAAGTAACAACAGGAGTAACACTTTTACATTAAATTGAAAACCACCTTACTACTACTACTACCACTTACACAATAATAATAATAATAATAATAGTAATAACAGTAATAGTAATAATAACAACAATAATAATGGGTGGGTCTCAATAACATTTTCGTTATAATTCTGTATGTGGGCCTTGGGAGGAATATTTCTGTTATTGCTTAGTTTTTTAGTTACCGTTTCTGGAATCAAATCCAGGTAGTTTCAGCATCTGGGACTATTATTTTCAGTTAGAAGGGATATGAGGGTCTCTGGTGCAAGGGTTTATATAGATAATGCTACCATATTTGCACACAACACAGTCCTCTCTGTAACCTAAAGATAGGGTTGCCAACCTCCAGGTACTAGCTGGAGATCTCCTGCTATTACAACTGATCTCTGGATGATAGAGATCAGTCCACCTGGAGAAAATGGATGCTTTGGCAATTGGACTCTATGGCATTGGAGTCTCACCCCTCCCCAAAACATCCCGCCAATGGCAAAGAGGGACCTGGCAACCCTACCCGTTAACTTTAATGGGAGACATAACTGCTAATTGACTTGCATAGTTTCCAGCGAAATATTTTACAGCACACCAAAGTTGCAATGCTAGTGCATAATGGATTACAAGAAACCCGCCTTGGGCTTGGAATGACAACCTCCAGAGTGGAATGACAGTCCCTGGGCCCAGATAAAAGACTCTAGGATTGAAATGACTGTTCCCAGCATGGGATGACAGCCCTTGGGGCTGGATTCAGTCCTCTGGAGACTGTCATTTCAGTCCCAGGGTAGTTCTTATGGTCTCCGGGACCATCATTCTAGTCTGGTGGCTCAATTGTCTAAATAAATCTGCACAGTTAGAACTACATTAATAAAGCCTGAAGCATTTTGCGGTCCTGTAGGAGCCCCAATTGTGGGGCTCTAACAAAACCAGTAAAAAAAAAAAAGAAAGAAAGAAAAAGGGGAGAAACCACAGAGCCATGCCTCCAACTAGAGGCAAAAAGCCAAAGCCAAATATTTTTTCAGATTTTTCAGGAACTGGCTATTTGGATTTGGCTTTATCCCTAGGTTTTGGGTTTTGTAAACCTAAAACCCGAAATTTACCAAAATGGCTAAATTTGGATTTACTTTTGGTTCAGGTTTATTGATATGCACAACCCTAATCTTGGGAGACATAGGCTCAGAATCGTGTTTCTACAATAGAAGCTTGGGCCCGTCACAAATTATCAGCCTGGCCTACCTTGCAGGGCTGTTGTTGTGAGAGAAGGGAGGAGGGCAGAACCATGTTCTAAGCTACTTTGAATCCCAGCTGGGGAGAAAAGTGGGGTATAAATGAATAAATGTCAACACTTTAAATCACTGTAACCATTTAAGGAAACAGTGTTAAGTGCCATTAAGTCGCTTCTGACTCAAGCGACCCTATGAATTAATAACCTCCTAAATTTCCTAGGATTAACTGCATTGGTTGAAGAGACAGGGAGATAAAATACATCCTTGTCTGACCCCTTTCCCAATTGAAAACCATTCTGTTTCTCCATATTCTGTTTTAACACTAGCATCTTCTTCGGATTACAAGTTTTGCACAAAAATACTCAGATGCTGTGACACACCCATTTCTTTTAAAACCAACATTGTTAACTTTTCATGGCAAACACAGTCAAAAGCTTTGCTGTAAACTATGAAACACAAGCTCATTTTCTTCTGAAATTCTCTTACGCTCCAATAACCAATAGAAATTTGCAATACAATTTCTAGTGCCTCTTCCTTTTATGAATCCAGCTTAAACATCAGGCATTTCTCATTCCATCATTAACAGTCTTGGTTGTAAGATTTTGAGTATCACTTTGCTCATGTGAGAAATTAATGCTATGGTCTGATCGTTGCTGCAGTCTTTGACGTCTCTCTTTTTTTTTGGAACAGCAATGTAAATTGACCGTTTCCAGTCTGTGGGCCATTGCTTTGTTTTACATGTTTGTTGGCATAATATTTTGATGGACTCCATTTCTGTGGCTTAGAATAGATCTACTGATGTCCCATCTATTCCTGGTGGCTTGTTTCTCCCAATTCCCCAGAGCTTCAATGTGAAAATCCTCACTTTGGTCTCACTGCTACCATGTGCCTATTGAACCCAATGTGGTATAGTAGTTAGTGTTGGTCTAGATCAGGGAGACCCAGGTTTGATTTGCCGCTCTGTCATAAGAAGCTTGCTGGAGTACTTTGGGCCAGTGAGGATAACATGGAGGAGCTGATAACTATGTAAGCCTCTTTGGGCACTGTGATGGTCTGCTCCAAAAGCCCCACCTCTCTTCCATGGCTCTGAACCAATCTGAACCAATGCCTCATGTAAATACAAGTGATTGTCAGCCAATCAGAGCCCATAGAGCTCTACTGGATGGGAGGGGGTGTGCCAGCCTCAATTTAAAAAGGGGGAGGAAGCAACTTCCCTCAGGAAGGGAATCCATGGCTGTAAATCAGAGCATCAGTTTTAGCCAAGGATTTTTTTTTCTGGCTTTTAGGTAGGATTTGGTTAGGCTTCATAAAGAAAGTTTGTTTTTAGGTAATAAATAAGCACTAGTAAAAGGCAGAAGCACCAAATCAGGCTGGCTAGTTTCTGAGAGCCAGGTGAAAGGGAAAACCTACACCTTGGAGGGAATTTGTGCTTTGATCACAGGTTCCAATAAACCCCCTCACCTGAGGAAAATGTTCTGGGGAGAGGAAACAACAATCTCACTTCAGGGTGTCTTTATTGTAATCTGGCCCAGTTTGTAACCATTGGGCCACAGCTGAGAATTGTTTTGCCATGTCAGCTGAAGCATTCCACACATAACACTTAAGGCGCTTTCACACATGCTGAGACTAATGCACTTTCAATCCACTGGAACAATTGTTTGCCCGGGAGGCGCAGATGAGTTTAAATGACAGCCGCCCCCCTTCAGTGGAGCCCGGCCGGGAGGCGCAGATGAGTTTAAAGGGCAGCCGCGCCTTTCCAGCGGGCTCCGCTGAAGGGGGGCGGCTGTCATTTAAACTCATCTGCGCCTCCCGGGCGGGAGGCGCAGATGGGTTTAAAGGGCAGCCGCGCCTCTCCAGCGGGCTCCGCTGGAGAGGCGCGGCTGTCATTTAAACTCATCTGCGCCTCCCGGGCGGGAGGTGCAGATGAGTTTAAAGGGCAGCCCGCCCCCCTTCAGCGGATCCCGCTGAAGGGGGGCGGGCTGCCCTTTAAACTGATCTGCGCCTCCCAGCTGGGAGGCTCAGATCAGTTTAAAGGGCCCCCGCGCGCCTTCAGGGAATCCCTGAAGGCGCGCTTCGGCCGAATTTTCCCCCAAACTCCTGATCCCCCCTAATTACCGGGGATCCGAAGCGGGGGAGTTCGGACTTCGGCATGTACCGAACCCACAAGGGTCAAATTCGGCCGAATCCGAACTGTACCGATTTTTTTTTTTTTTGACAGCCCTACTCTTTGCATCGGCAGGAGGTTTTGGGGGCAGAGCCTGAAGAGGGCGGGGTTTGAGGAGGGGAGGGACTTCAATGCCATAGAGTCCAATTGCCAAAGTGGCCATTTTCTTCTAGTGAACTGATCTCTATCGGCTGGAGATCAGTTGTAATAGCTGGAGATCTCCAACTAGTACCTGGAGGTTGGCAGCCCTACTTATTTGGCGTATGTGAGAGCGACCTTACACTGTTCAGTACTTTTTTTCCTGTTAAATCAAACATGTTGTTTTGCCTTCACCCATGTCTTATCTGCCTAGTTGAACGTTTAGTAAAAGTGGGACTCAAATTTACCTCATAAATTCCTTCAATATTGTTATTAAAGCGTCTGAAGAATAGACCTTTGGGGGCCTGCAGTTTATACTCTACCCATACTTCATCACAAACTCACCCGTACTCATGAATGTGGGCTGTTTCCTCATTCAAAGGCAGTGTGGGGGAAAGAAGCTGTTTCAAAAAGATTCCAGGCATCTTTCTTGGACCTGAGGTGTTTCAATACAACATAATTCTAAACATAATAAATCCTTGGCCCTAGGGTCTCATTGCCTCAGAGGTTTATTCTGTTACACTGTGGCTCAGTGGTAGAGCATCTGTTTGGCATACAGAAGGTCCCAGGTTCAATCCCCGGCATCTCCAATTAAAGGGACTAGGCAAGTAGGGGAAGTGAAAGACCTCAGCCTGAGACCATGGAGAGCCGCTGCCGGTTTGAGTAGACAAGACTGACTTTGATTGACCAAGGGTCTGATTCAGTATAAGGCAGCTTCATGTGTTCATGGGACAATGTTGCACTTAGAATCATAGAATCATAGAGCTGGAAGGGACCACCAGGGTCATCTAGTCCAGCCCTCTGCACAATTCAGGAAATTAACAACTACCTCCCTCCCCCACATCCCCAGTGACCCCAACCCTCCCCCCACCATACAGGATCCCACAATCAAAGCACTCCCGACAGATGGCCATCCAGCCTCTGCTTAAAGACTTCCAAAGATGGGGACTCCACCACCCTCCGAGGCAGCGCATTCCACCATCGAACAGCCCTCACCGTCAGGAAGTTCTTCCTAATGTTTAGGTGGAACCGCTTTTCTATTAGTTTAAATCCATTACTCCGTGTCCTAGTCTCTGGCGCAACAGAGAACAAGCTAGTTCCCTCATCAGCATGACATCCCTTCAGATATTTAAACATGGCTATCATGTCTCCACTCAACCGTCTTTTCTCCAAACGAAACAAACCAAACTCCCTAAGTCTCTCCTCATAGGGCATGGATTCCAGACCTCTGACCATTCTGGTCGCCCTCCTCTGGACACTTGAAAAGGGGTGCTAGTAAAGACTGGTGGAGAGGAAGAAAAATCATTTCTGCCCTGCTCCCCTCAGTCTAGATCTCTTCCAACACAACTCAGATAGGCTCACATTGTCAATGGCTCTAAATTACCTCCTCTTCTGCTCTTCCCGCTACTGACTACTTCCTCAGCCCGCAGTTTCTGCACATCACTAGGGTTGTTACGAGAAATTCTCTTACTTCCTCCTTACCCAGTCTCTCTCTGATATCCAACAACCTGTTTCTTTTCTTCTTTTTTGAGGAATTTGGAATGTGTATCTCTGATCAATTCTATTTTGATCAACAAGAAGTTTGAAGAGGAAGAGGGGCAGGAATGGAAGTTCTGCAGAATTCCAGAATTTTACTCTGTAGATGCTCAGTGGCAGGTTGTGTCTTCCCAAACCTTCCTATCCTGCTGCTAGATGCTAAAGGGCAACACTGTACATACCATAGTGAAATAGCAAAAACAACACTTCAAATGTGCAAATGGTAGGTGATATGTATTTAGACAAAATAATATTTGCATATTGTAAAATATACTATATATACATTCATTACAAATCCATAGTACAATAAAGTCTTGCAGATGGTCTTTATTGTACTATCCAGCTCGTGTTGGGTCTTCCTCTTTTCCTGCTGCCTTCAGCTTTTCCTAGCATTATTGTCTTATCCAGTGTCGTTGTCTTTTCAGAATATGACCAATGTAAGATACAGTTTAGTCATTTTCGCTTCTAGGGAAAGTTCAGGCTTGATTTGATCTAGAACCCACTGATTTCTCTTCTTGGCAGTCCACAGTATCTGTAAAACTCTCCTTCAACACCACATTTCAAAGGAATCTATTTTCTTCCTGTCAGCTTTCTTCATTGTCCAATTTTCACACTTATACACAGCAATAGGGAATACTATGGCATGAATTAACTTGATCTTGGCTACCAGCAACACATCCTTATACTTAAGAATTTTTTTCTAGCTCCTTCATGGTTGCCCTTCCCAGTCTCAATCTCCTTCAGATTCCTTGGTTGCAGTCTCCCTTGTGCTTGATGATGGAGGCAAGGCACAGAAAATTTCAACTTCTTCATCACCAATCTTAAAGTTGAGTAATTCCCCTGTAGTGATTATTATTTTTCTTCTTCTTCTTGATTTTCAGGTTTAATCCTGTTTTGGCACTTTCTGTTTTAACCTTTATCAGTAGTCGTGTCAAGTCTTTGCTGTTTTCTGCCAGTAATGTGGCGTCATCTGCTTATCTCAAATTATTAATGTTCTTTCCATCAGTTTTCACTCCTCCTTCATCTAAATCTAATGTAGCTTTCCTTATGATATGTTCTGCATACAGATTGAAGAGCTAGGGAGATAAAATGCATCCTTGTCTGACACCTTTGCCAATTGGAAACCATTCTGTTTTTCTATATTCTTTCCTAATGGTAGCCTCTTGACCAGAATATAGGTTGCACATCAAACAATTAGATGCTGTGGTACACCCATTTCTTTTAAAACCAGCCATAGCTTTTTCATGATCCACACAGTCAAAACCTTTCCTTACCACTATTTCAAAACAAAATATAATGTGGAAATCGACACAATAAAAACTGGAATGGCAAAGCAGAACACACTTGGCTATTATGAAGTGTCATAGTGAAGTCTGAGCTGTGTTCCTTCGTTCTTCTCTCTGCCCTTCCTCTTCCTTGAAAGCCCTTTGGAGTATGCCCTTCATGGTCTGCCTTTCTTGCCCCCTCTTCTTTCTCCCAACCATGTAATAGATCACTGGGTTGACACAGCTGTTTAGACAGACACATAATAAGCCAAATACCATTGCATAGAGATTAACATTATGAGTAAAATAATAGACTGTGTAAATAGCATTCAGCGGAAAAGCAAAGATTAGGAAGAAAAGGAGAGTAAGTAGGACGATGGTTAAAATCTTTCCTCTCCGAGGCTGCCGTGATTTACCAAACACTTTGAACAACAGAATCGCAGTGGAGACAGTGACAAGAGGGAGGCAAAGAATACCACATGCTATTAACTGACAGAAAAAAGCATCAAAGAAAAAGTACTGTGCACCATAGAGAACTGCTTGACTTCCTGAGGACAGGCAGGCAAAAAACCATATTAGGGCACACACAATGGTGGGCAGGTGTGGCGGCCGGTGGCATCGATACCAGATGGGGAAGAGGACGGACAGACACCTGTCAATGCTGATGGAAGTCAATAGAAGTTGACTAGCACCATATGTGGATGAAATGCATGTAGCGATTGTTATATACAGAGCAAAAACTCTTGTCTGATGAGTCAAATCGAAAATCGAATGTAGACTTCCAAACAGAAGGACCCCAAAGTCAGCAACAGCCAAGTTCAAGACGTACGTAATGAAAGGGCTCCTTTTAATGAGGAAACCAAGAAGGCAGATGACAATTCCATTTCCCACAAGTCCAATGATGCTAATACATGGGAAGAAGGTGCAGATGACTGCATTCAAGTAGAGCACAGCATCACTGGGGGTATTATTAACTGATGTCAAAGTGTTATTGTAAAGATCACCATACTCCACAGGAGACAGGGATGTCTTGCTGGAATCAGTCATTGCATGTGCCCTCTTCTTTTTTATTTTATAAACAGTCCTGGTAAGAGAAAAGAGAAGAGAGGTATTGCCTTATTCCAAGTAGATGATCAAGCAACAATGCAGTGTATGTTTTAGCCTTATTTTACCTACTTCATGCACAGAATCAATTCCAAAAGCCACTGATTTTGTTGAATGACAATGAAATGGTAATTCTTGTTCATGTTTCTAACAGCTGGTCAAAAATTGATCTCTTATACTCTAAGCATCCAACTCTTTCCAGGACAGAAAAAGTTTACACAGATGCACATAGACATGGATCAAAGTGCTGAAGCTGAGTTTCGATGGGGTCCCCTCTAGGGTTGCCAGATTGCTCACAATGGTGGGCAACCCTAGAGGGGACCCCATCGAAACTCAGCTACATATAAACTGTGTATAAGAATTTTATATTGGATAATTTTATTTGTAGCTTGTAATACAGGCCCTGTGTTTTTACCAATTTTATAGTGTACACCTTGTAAGAAATGTAATTATTTTGTAATAGTTTATAGTTACTAGCTTAGGGTTGCCAACCTCTAGGTACTAGCTGGAGATCTCCTGCTATTACAACTGACCTCCAGCCGATAGAGAAGATGGCTGCTTTGGCAATGGGACTCTATGGCACTGAAGTCCCTCCCCAAACCCCACTCTCCTCAGGCTCCACCCCAAAAACCTCCCTCCAGTGGTTTACCTCTTCTGGAATGGCTCCGATGTCAGCAGTTCAAGATAACTCCAGACTTTAAATATGTTCTCCAAGAAAGCTTTGTAAGTTTAACTTCAGCACACGGAGATGTAGATGGAGAATGAACAAGCAATATGATGTGAGTGCTTCTTATTTCCCCACATGTCCTGCAGATGATGATGACCAGCAACGATGTGTCTATTCGTCTGCTCTCAGTTCCTGATTTCTGACAAAGTGATATTAACATAAGGGAAATCCGGTATAAATAACCAATAATCGCATCAACTTAGGCTAAAAAGCCAGCTATCTCTGTTTCTCAGAAAGTGTAAAGTGGCTGGGATGATGCATATTCTGATCACATCCATAGTAGATTACATTGTACTCCACTGAGGTCTCTGTCCTCCCCAGGCTCCACCGCTAAATCTCCAGGGATTTCCCAACAGTCTTCCAAGTAACATCGGGGCCCTGTGGGATCTGAAGGAGTTCCGCAGGGCCTACAAAACAGAACTGTTCTGCCAGTCCTACATCTAAGGGCAGCCGTGAGTCTTTCTCTGTTTTCATAATTTTCTGGCTTTCCCATCCACCCCAACCAGATTTGGGGGTCCACTGTTCTCCAGGTCAGTTTAGTGTCTAGTGGCTGCAAACGAAAGGGAATGCCATCTTGTTCTACTGTTTTAATGTATAATGAAGAATGATTTTAAAGTATATTTTAATATATGTTTTAACCTATGTTTTATCTTGTGACCCCCTCTGAGCCCGGCTTGCTGGGAATGAGGGCAGGATAGAAATGCAATTAATAACAACAACCCGGACCTGACAACCCTACACCCTTCACACCTTGCTGCTAGCCTGGGGGCACCTGGCAACCCTACAGAAAGAAGAGCTTGGGAAGTGGAATGAGCTGAGCAGGGGTGTAATGCCACTCCATCCACCCTCTGAAGCTGCTATATAGTGCTTCTATATAATCCATGGTGTTTCTATATGATCTTTCTGCCTAGGTAATGTTGATAATGGCCATGTATTTTCCAACCTTTGCTGTGTCCTGTTCATTAAGCTATGTTTCTCTACCTCTTCTTAACAGTAAGATGATGTCCTGTCTGAAATAGTGCTGCCCCACTCCTCCGCATGAGCAGCAGACTCAAATCTGGAGAACCGGGTTGGTTTCCTCACTCCTACACATGAAGCCTGCTGGGTGACCTTGGGCTAGCCACAGCTCCCTTAGAGCTCTCTCAGCCCCACCTACCTCACAGGGTGTCCATTGAGGGGAGGGGAAGGTAAGGTGATTGTAAGCAGGTTTGATTCTGCCTTAAGTGGTAGAGAAAGTCAGCATATAAAAATTAACTCTTCTTCTTTCTCAGTGGGACTCAAGACAGATTACATTCATGATAAAAACTTTTCAGTCAGCTGGTAAGCAAATTACAACAATATGACAACATTCATCAAGGTCTCTTGGTTCAGGGTGGCTTCAGTGACTTCAATGGATTTAGTAGCGTGTAGCTCTGTTTGCACTGTATATTACCTATAATCTGAGCTAGCAAGCCATTTCATCACTGCATTTTGATCGCTCATTTTGGGGTGATCCTGTTAGGCTGTCCTACTGATAGGAGCTTAACAATTAAGTTTGCTGTTGGAAAATTGTGTTAGTATTTGGGTGCCATAGAAACTATTTCAGTCAGAATGGGGAGGGAAACCACTATTGCCTCATATATAATAGGAATCTTACCCATCCTCCTCATTTTTGCACAGCCTCCTACACATTGATGCAAAATCCATGCTGGGCAGTGGTTTAATTAAAGAAAGAAAATATGCCTAAAATATGTGCTTTATGAATTTAATAGTTCAAGACCTTGGGCGGTCTAAGAAACTATCATTCACTTCACAGCACGGCTTCAAATGTTTGTGATATACAACATTCCTTACAATTGTTCTTTAATTTCTTTTTACAACAGATAGGCTTGGCTTCCAGAAGCCCATATAATGAGCTTCAAGCATAGCAGGGATGATCTTTTCCTAATTCTAGTTGGTAACACTGTGTGGGAGGGTATAATTTCCTGTACTGCTTATGGAACGTTTATTCATGCATTGCATAAAACAGGATTATGGTAACATCCGAGAGGACAGGGAACATTCTCAAAGGACATGCCTTATAAGTAGGGTTGCCAGCTCCAGGCTGGGAAATACCTGGAGATTCTGGGGGTGGAGCATAAGGAAGGCAACGTTTAGGGAGGGGAGGGACTTCGATAATTTATAATGCTGTAGAGTCCACCTTCCAAAGCAGCCCTTTTCTCCTGGGAAATTGATTTCTGTTGCCTGGAGATCAGTTGTAATCACAGGATGATGATGATGATGATGAAGAAGAAGAAGAAGAAGAAGAGAGTTGTTTTTTATATGTCGAGTTTCTCTACCACTTAAGGAAGAATCAAAGTGGCTTACAATCACCTCCCTTTCCCCTCCCCACAACAGACACCCGGTGGGGTTGGTGGGGCTGGGAGAGCTCTAAGAGAACTGTGACTAGCCCAAGGTCACCCAGCTGGCTTCATATGTAGGAGAGATGAACCCAATCCAGTTCACCAGATTAGCGACCGCCGCTCATGTGGAGGAGTGGGGGATCAAACCCCAAGTGGGGGATCAAACCCAGTTCTCCAGATTAGAGTCCACCTGGAGGATGGCAACCCTGCTTAAAGGTCCAAGCTAAATGGATAGAGGCTACACGGCTAGGCATAGAGGATAGGTTTTTTACTGCAAGGAGAAGAATGAGGGTCTCCAAAATGAGGGTCCAATGCAATATTGCACAGAATGCCCAGACTCTCTGACATTATCGAGGATGGAATGTAGTAAGCAAACATCCATGTTATCAACTCCTCTGTTAGAGACATCTCAGGGTCTTCTCCAGGTGGTAGTGGTGGAAAGTGCCATCAAGTGGTAGCTGACTTACGGCGACCCCATAGGGTTTTCAAAGCAAGAGACATTCAGAGAAGGTTTGCCATTGCCTGCCTCTGAGTAGTAACCCTGAATTTCCTTGGTGGTCTCCCATCCAAATACTAACCAGGGATGACCCTGCTTAGATTGGGCTAGTCTGGGTCATCCAGGTTAGGGCAACCTGCAAATGGGCAAAATCAACAATTGCCGGTAGATGGGCCTTCTCCATTGTGGCCCCCACCTTATGGAATGGTCTACCTGAGAAGGGAAGACTCCTCCTCTCCCAGCTTTCTGCAAACTATGCAAAACTGAATTATTCAAGAGGGCTTTTCTATAGAGGCAACAGGATTGCACTGTACAAAATGGTTTACAAAGTTGGATAAATTTTTAGGGACTGTGGTCTATACTGTGTATAGCTGGCTGTAAGTAGGATCCTACTATGTAATTTTTGCATCATTTGAAGTGTCCTGTTAATACTTATGCTTTGCTTCCGTTCTTTATTTCAAATTTCTGGTTGGTTCCAGACTTCTACAATCCCAATCCTGTTTCACTGTTTATTGAATGTTCCATCCTGTTGATTGCATTGACTCATTGCCCTGAGAGCCAGTGTGGTGTGGTGGTTAAGACCAGTGGTTTGGAGCGGTGGAATCTGATCTGGAGAAACGGTTTGGTTCCCCACTCCTCCATATGAGCGATGGAGGCTAATCTGGTGAACCGGATTTGTTTTCCCACTCCTACAAACAAAGCCAGCTGGGTGACCTTGGGCAAATAATGCTCTCTCAGCCTCACCTACCTCACAGGGTGTCCGTTGTGGGGAGGGGAATGGAAAGTGATTGTAAGCCGGTTTGATTCTGCCTTAAATGGTAGAGAAAGTCAGCATATAAAAACCAACTCTTCTTCTTCTTCATTCTGGGTCATCTCCCTTGAGTCCCAGCAAGAAAAGCTGAGTTTGAGCAATGTAAATAAATAAATAAATAAATAAATGCAACTGTTTCTAAGCAGCGTTGAGGAACTCATCATGACTAGATTCATGCTAGAGGAATTCTCCCTTTACTCTTCATCCTCTTCCTCTTTTTTGAAACTCTATTATGTAATTCTGGTATTTCAAGCAAGAAGCCACATGACCACGAAGCTTTGAGAGGTACTTTTTTTTTTTTTTACCGCAGCCATTGCAAGCGGTCTCTGTTATTTCAATTTGCTTTTCCAAGTCCAAAGCTCTGCTACCATAAGACAGAGTACTGTAGCAAACTCCTTTGTTCTTTCCTTTTTTCCTTTTATCCCTTAGAAGCTCCTTGATCCATTGATCTTGAGCAGCATATATCTAGGGTTTGAGGGATATAAGGACTGAAACAAATCTTGCCACTGACAATGTAGCCTTGGGATCCCTATCACTTAGCAGAAAAGGCATTACGTCAGACACAGAGGCATTAGATTTGTATGTTAAAAGGGGGGAGATATAATGTGATCGAAGTTCCTCATAAAAGCGGCATTCCAAAAGGGCGTGAGCTAGTGAATCGATAGAGCCAGAAGAGCAAGGACAGGTCCTGTCTGAATATGGTATATTCAAAATTCTGCCTTGCATAACCATAGAGGGGTTAGCATTCAATCTAGCTAAACAAAAAGCTCTAGAAAGACGAGTTGTCAAATAATATGTATAAGCAGGCAAACCACGTGGTGGTGGTATTCCAAAGAACTGGGATGAACAAACGCGGCGAGCACGAAAAGTAGTGCTGTTATAATCAAGTTCTTTAATGCGCTTTTTAATTTTGGTGAAAGCTTCAGTTTTCCCAAGATCTAATAACTCCTTTGTTCTATAACCCACTGATTTGTTTTTTGGGCAGTCCACGGTATCTGTAACACTCTCCTCCAACACCACATTTCAAAGGAATCTGCTTTCTTCCTATCAGCTTTCTCCAATGTCCAGCTTTTACACCCATACATAATAATAGGGAATACAATGGCATGAATTAATCTAATCTTGGTGGCCAGTGACACATTCTTACACTTCAGAATCTTTTCTAGCTCCTTCATGGCTGCCCTTCCCAGTCTCAATCTCCAACTGATTTCTTGGCTGCAGTCTCCCTTTTGGTTGATGATGGAGCCAAGGATTAGAAAGTCTTCAACAGCATATGAGCACTGACAGAGAGTATTATATGGAAACTTTAAGTCTGAAGGAAGGACTGTTTCAGTCTGTTCAGTCATACTGAAATCACTGGTTTTTCAATGTTGGCTTTCTCCGCTCATAAAACTGTTATCTGAAGAAAAAAATCACGAATCTTTACAAAGAGGAACCAACCAGGTGTAATTAAAGAAAGTTTTCAGGAGAGGGAAGGAAATGAATCATGTATTTTGGTAACTGCAAGAAATATTCTCAGTGGCCAATGTTTCACATCATGCCAGGATATTACGTAGAGCTGTTGTGTACTTGATGGCAGTGGGTGGTGTTCAATATATTTAAATATTGATGTGAATTTGGTTTTTTTTTTAAGCTATCATTGTTAGACATCAATTTTTTCATAGAACAAAGGTGTGGTAAAAAGTTCTCAAATAAGTAATTAGGAGGTACATAAATATTAAGTGCAGCTATTGGTATTGGTGACCTATATGTACTTTTTTTAGTTAATAGACCTTACCAAAATAGAAACAATCCATTTAAATTACATGTGTGATACCACACACTTAGGGCAAAAACGCACGGTCACTTTATCCTCCTTTAATCCCTGTTTTAGCCAGCATCGAACGCATGCGTTTCTCCTAATGTGCGTTTGATCCTGGCTAAAACGGGGATTAAAGGAGGATAAAGCGACCATGCATTTTCGCCCAGAAGAGTTTCAGAACCTATAGGAGTTACACTACCTTTGAAATTAACAGCACATTCCTGACCTTTAGGGCAAAAGCCCTTAGGAGGTCAGGAAGGTGCTGCACTGGCATTGGGGCCCTCCAAACCGGTGTCCGGGCTACTTACGCTGCCGTAAAAAGCCCCAGCACCGGTGGGGAGGGCCAGATGCTGGTCGCTGGGCAGTGCCACAGCAGCACCGCCCCAAGATGCTGGCGGGGCATTCCGACGGCATCCCACCAGCATAAAGGCCCACACCAGCATCCTAGGGGGCGTCCCGGTGTCCCAGGAGGCGTTCCCAGGGTGATCCAGGGGGAGGAGCTGATGTTAGTCAGCCTCCTGTCCCCAGATACACCGGCGGCGAGAGGAGCAAGGCTGCACCAGTTTTTTGCTGGTGCAGCCTCACTTTTCTCAATGGGATGAAAAGGCCCCATTTGACAAAAAAAGTGCCTCTAAACGGCTTTTCCTTTTCTTTCAGTGGCTGTGGAATGGCTTAGGAGGTGGCGTGGCTGCACCTCCTCCCTTTCATCCCCAGCAACCACCAGCTCAGGAATGGGCTGTAAATTAATCACAATAAATTGGTCTCAATCGATAATGAAGTAGAGCTTCTAGAATTATAGCTACATTGTTATGTTCCAGGAAACACGTGAGATCAAGAACACTACTTCCCCTCTCAGATGATGCAGTAATGGCAATACTGACCAGCTATGTGAACAAAGGTCCAGCCAAAGAGTTCCATGATAAATTGAAAGCATATTATTTATAGTGTTCTTAAAAAGGAAAAGGGGCTAGGAGAGGAAACAGAAAGGAGTACAATGAAATTTAGAAAATTTTGTAAACACTTACTGGTATACTGCATTGAATATATTTCAAATAAGATGGGAAAGAATCCATTTTTAATATGGGGAAAGTTAGTAAAATTTTAAAATTATTAGTAATTCGTAGTAGAAACATAATATAATATTTAATATTATGTCTTTTCAGTCATACTATGTTAGAAATTATGTTAATACACAGATGAATATAAATATTGTTGTTAATCAAAAAATCTTAAGGTCATAGATAAAAAATACTAAGTTAACCATTAATTAGCACTCTATATTGTTACATATTGCTTATATCTATGCTTACTATTGTGATAGTTTTCCTTTTCATGAGCATAAATATGTTTACTGTTTTATTTGTAAAGTAGAGTATGACTTGTTTCCTTCTATATCAAGTGTAGTAATCTCAACTATCATTATGGTGTGTATATGTTCTCTTTTTATTATTATAAAATTTAAAAAAAAACATATAAAAGAGAATGCCGCTTCCCCTCTTAAAGACCAGATCACAGCAACCACAAGAAATCACAATGAGTCTCTGGGACTCGAACTCAGCTCTCGCAGGTTCACGTCTGCTAGACTTTATCATGAGACCATGGGAGCTTAAAAAAGAACTCTCAGAACACCACAGCTGAGATGCTATTTCAAACTCACCTCTTTTCAAATGGCTCCAAGCTCAACGGTCCAAAATTACTCCGAAGGTATACATTTGTAGTGCATAAGAAGGCTTCCCAGAGTATAACTTCAAGGCTTATTTATAAAACAGGTTGAAACATAACTGAGGCAGTTTGCCAGCTGCAAGTTGTGTTTGCTTTGACGTTTTCAGGAAGCTCCTACATGCAGCTCCAGACCACAAGGGTGTTGCTGTCGTCCTACTCTAACTTCCCGAAGCACGAACAAGAAATGAAATTTCGAAACTAGCCTCCTTTTCCCATCTGTTGTTGACCTGAATAGAAATGCTCTAGAAATTATTCTCGAAAAGTTGTGTGCATTTGTGTGTGCATGTTTGCGTGAAACTGCTACAAGAAATATCGTCACAACATCTCATAGGCCGTTCCACAGAAAGAAACTTTGGTTTTGCTCTTAGATTCTTCTGGAATCATCAGTGTTGCTTCTTGAGAGTTCTTAGGAGGTCCCCCCCCCCCCAAATTTTTTAACATATAAAGCTTATTTTCATCGTATATAGAATGTCCGAACATTTAATATATACTGTCAATCAGCCTCCCCCTTCCCATAGAGGCTTTTATGCCCTTCTACAGAATTTTTGTTATACTCGCGTAGGATAGAAGTTAATCATTACATCGGTAAGACTAATTTTTTATTAATATTTTTTGATGACAATTTTCCGTGAAATCACACAGCTTTTACATAATCAAAATATTGTTCACAGAGGCATTGCCCTGAACATAACTGAAGAAGCTGTTCTTAAGCGAAACGTTCACCAATCCGGAGGTGTCGTCTTGTTCTTGATGCTGTGAATGAATTTATGGGCTACCATCTTGAGAGGATCATCTCGGGTGTTGCCAAAGAATTAATTTGTTGTTGCTTTGAAGAAAATGGAAACCTGACTGGTTAACAAAATACACTGTCTTCCCTTTGTTTGAATAGAAATTATATATATATATATTTTTTTAGGGTGATCCAACCTAAGTGTTTTCTGCTGAGATTACGGTTACATTATTTATTTGAGGTGAAGCAACCTGCATTATTATTAGAGACTACAGTTGTATTATTCTCTGAGGTGAAGCAACCTGTATCATTTTTGAATGTGTTAATAACTTGTATATGCTTATGAGTTTTGAGTCTTACTTGGTGTATGTTTATAATATACCTACCTTGGACAAACAGATTTGGTTGTTATTACATTGTTTACATTCTTTCACAGTTCTTGGTATTTTAAATTTAGAGCCCTCGTGCTGCTGTTTATTTCCATCACCTGGAGGTTGGCAACCCTAATCACACCCTACCTCTCAGGGCTGTTGTGTGGATCAAATGGAGGAAAGGAGAGTGACATAAGGTATCTTCAGGTATTTCCCCACCCTGAGCTGGCAACCCTAGTCCAAAGACATGTTTGTAAACATTTCCAATGCCGTTTCAATTTATACCCATTGTGTCTTTAAAAAAATACTGTCACCCTGGGACTGTTTCGAGTGGTGAAAATGGTGCAAGATGGAAGACTGAGCCTCCTTCTCCAATCCTGATCTGAATTGGGTACTACATGTGCAGTAATTAAAGACAACCCACAACTCATTGTGTTTTCTCTGGGGTTCACCAGATCAGAGTCTGCCGCTCATGTGGAGGAGTGGGAAATCAAACCTGGTTCTCCAGATTAGAGTCCACCACTCCTAACCATTACACCACGTTGGCTCTAAGAGACCAGAAAGTACTTTCACATTGGTCCCCTTTCCAACTGAAAGGCGGGCATTGCTGTTTATATAATTCCCCTCCTGTCCTGACCATTTGCCGCTGATTAATATTCAGCATGCTATAACACTTTTCTCTGTGAATATTTTCCAAGCACCTCCACCAACATTTCCTGTTGCCTGACACTGCTGAGAGGGAGGTGGGGTTAGAAATGGACAAGATTCCCAGTTCTCCTCTGAGAGTATTGTAAACTTGTAAATGTATTGACGTTATTTATAGTGAATCAATACAATCAAAAAGACGGGACATTCAATAAACTATGAAATAGGATTTTGGTTGTAGAACCAACCAGAAGTCTAGAAAACAGAGCTGAAGGAAAGCAGAAGTGTTAACATGACACATTAATTGATGCAAAAATTACACAGTGGGACCCAGCCCATGGCAACCTGGGTGGTGACAGGAACTCATTCAGAGCAGTGGCAAAGGTTCCCTTAACATTTTACATAACCCCAAAGAGATCCCGATTGCAATCCTAAGGACTTTTTTTCTTGGGAGTGAGCTCCACTGAATAGCACAGTGCTTACTTCTCAGTAGACCTGCTTCGTATTGCTCCTACACTCTCTTAAACCTAAGCTTATGGGGTGGGGGAACCCCGATGTCTCCTTTTCATTAGGGAGAATCATATTCCCACAGCTCTAGTTCATTTAGAATCCAAAGCCCCTTCAGATCCTGGCGATCTTACCCAGCAATGACCTTAAGAGAAGGGGGGGAAATCCCGTCTCCTCTGACCTCATCGCTCTTAAAATTATTTCACCACTTTCTATAGAGAAAAAAAGTGCCTTGTGCCTTTCTGCAAGCTCCCCAAGGTCCATGGGTGTGTATTTGTATGACTGAGATAATTCCGGAATTGCACCCCCCAAAAAAATCACTGAAATTGTCTATGCAAATTAAGCAATTATCGACTGTGATATGGTTTTAATCTCACATTAGAGACTCACAAGTGTGTGATTCTGTAATGCACTAGAATTGGCTTTTTTTTTTCTTTTTTTTTTTTTACCCTGAAGGCACTAGTTTGGGAAAGGAAAATTAGGCTTGGGCCCAAAAAAGCCTCTATGGCTATCTTTCATCCCTATTCTACTTTATCCCGAGAGTATACAAAGCATTTCCCTGCTATGCAATAAAGCCTGATTGCTGGAATTCCATAGATAAGTGCCACACCTTTGTTATATATAATGAAAGCCCTCCCCAACCCAGTAATATGATTGGAGGATGGTGTACACAGAAATGTCAATCAGTGTTATAACTGTATGGCACAGACGTGATCTAAGCATTGTGGTTGGCTGGTGTGTAGGTGAGACATACTTTCATTTCTCAGACTATCCTTTCTTGCATGATTCTTTCTTTTTTAGTTTTAAGTAGACAGTTGTAACATCTCCTAATCTGCAGAAATCTTCGATAATTGAAGGGG
Organism: Euleptes europaea; assembly: GCF_029931775.1. Lineage (NCBI taxonomy): Eukaryota > Metazoa > Chordata > Lepidosauria > Squamata > Sphaerodactylidae > Euleptes > Euleptes europaea. Next base: position 7,925,185 of record NC_079319.1, on the reverse strand, counting down.
GTAGGATGTTTCTTAAGTGTAGTGTAAGATTTCTTAAGAGCTCTTTTTTGCAATCTGCAGTCCCCATCAAACCAGTGCTTCCTGTGGAATCTATTCATCTTCAAAACAGTTTTGGTCAAAATTGGAGTAAACAATTTAATTATTGCCTCCATCTTAGAATCATAGAATCACCAAGGTCATCTAGTCCAACCTCCTGCACAATGCAAGAAATTCACAAATACCTCTCCCCCCGCCCCCGTGGTTCCTACTCCATGCCCAGAAGATGGCCAAGATGCCATGATGATCTGCCTAAGGTCATAGAATCAGCATTGCTGACAGTTGGCCATCTAGCCTCTGCTTTAAAACCTTCAGGGAAGGATTGCTCACCACCTCCCGAGGAAGCCAGTTCCACTGAGACTGTTAGAAAGTTCTTCCTAATGTCTAAACTGAAACTCTTTTGATTTAATTTCAACCCGTTGGTTCTGGTACAACCTTCTGGGGCAACAGAAAACAACTCGGCACCCTCCTCTATATGACAGCCCTTTAAGTACTTGAAGAGGCTGACAGTGCTGGAGACTTTGGGTGTTATTGACACAATCTAATTTGCTTCTTGCTGCCTCATTATTGCCCTAGCTTTTGCTACATACATTTGCTTACTCACTCTCTCCACTGTGACCTTTCGAATACATCTCAAAGGCCAGGAAGTGGAAATTTAAAGCCAGTACAAGGAAGGTGAGCTGCACCTGGTGACACCGTGGAACTACCAAGGGGAGGGGGTTAGGTATGACATAAACCAGTTTGGTGTAGTCGTTAAGAGCGGTGGTTTGGAGCAGTGGACTCTGATCTGGAGAACTGGGTTTGATTCCCCACTCCTCCACATGAGCTGTGGACTCGAATCTGGTGAACTGGATTTGTTCCCCCACTCCTACACAGTAAGCCAGCTGGGTGACCTTGGGCCAGTCACAGTTCTCTTTGAGCTCTCTCAGCCTCACCTACCTCACAGGGTGTCCGTTGTTGGGAGGGGAAGGGAAGGTGATTGTAAGCTGGTTTGAATCTCCATTAAGAGGTTAAGAAAGTCATCATATAAAAACCAACTTTCCTCCTCCTCCTCCTCCTCCTTCTTCTCTCAAGTTTCAAGCTAATAAATGTGAAAGCCTGTGCCTTGGAATCACCAGAAACCATTTCCGAGTATAAATTGCAGATTTCCCATGGGTCCGAAACCTAGGGAGTCAATTTCCACAATACTTTTCTGATTTCTGAAGCCGTCCGGGAAAGTAATGGAACCCCACCCAACGTAATGGATGCAAGCTTGTGGATTAGTAGGAAGCTTCATCATGATGTATATGCCCCACCCCTATGGAACCAAAGCAAAGCATGTCTCAGATGGTATCTATCCATGGCTGGATGATCAATGCTGTAAGGACACATACTTTTCATGAGATGACTACTGGGATCTTGACATCCTGAAGGGAAACGGCACCATTTTGTTGACCCCCAATTGTTGTTTTCGGTTGGTTGATTTAGACTTGGAAGAAGATAGGATATTCTTTGCATGACCTCTTCTCTTTGTCTGTGTCCTCCTTGATTGTGCCTCTACCTTCCTCCTCCTCCATAATCCTGTTAAACTCTGTGCATCAAAACAAGTTATGCATAGTTCCATGAGTCTTTACATTAAGAATATTTTTAAATGTCCTCACTAAGACTGCATTGGAGAGCCAGAGTGGTGTAGGGGTTAAGGCATCAGACTAGGATCTGGAAAATCCAGGTTTGAATCCCCACTCTAACAACAAAGGGAGATTTTTTAATCCCTAAACAATAGAATTAAGTACCCAAAAGGTTGAGAAGAAATAAACAAATATCCAAGGCCAAAGAATATACACTCTAAAAATTATGTAAGTACAGAATATGTATATATTTATTTCAGGGTAAAATTTAATGGCCGAAATGTGTATGGTCGGAGTCTAATTGTGTGATTTTATGTCTTATTGGGTTATATGAGCATGTCAATTTGATAGGCTTTTGCAGGACTCTATATGTGTTATATGTGGTATTAGATTTTATCCTAAAATAAATATATATCGTATATACTCGCGTATAAGCCGAGTTTTTCAGCCCAAAAAAAGGGCTGAAAAAGCCGGCCTCGGCTTATACGCAGGTCAATACGGTAGGGGAGGGGGGAGGGAGGGAGAGAGGAGGGAGGAGGGAGGAGGGAGGGGGGAACTTACCGCCGCCATCGCCGCCTCCGCCGCCATTGCTGCCGTGCCCGTGTGGCTTCCCCCGGCCAGGAGCGCCCTGGGAGCGCCTCCAGAGGCCTCTGGAGGCCACGTCGCCGCCCCCGCCGGGCTCAGCGAGGCTCCTGCCGGCCGGCACCAGCCTGGGAGCGCCTCCAGAAACCTCTGGAGGCCCCGTCGCCGCCCCCGCCGGGCGCAGCGAGGCTCCTGCCGGCCGGCGCCGCCCTGGGAGCGCCTCCAGAAGCCTCTGGAGGCCCCGTCGCCGCCCCCGCCGGGCGCAGCAAGGCTCCTGCCAGCCGGCGCCGACCTGGGAGCGCCTCCAGAGGCCTCTGGAGGCCCCGTCGCCACCCCCGCCGGGCGCAGCGTGGACCCTGCCGGCCTGCGCCGGCCTGCGCACCTGGATTGAGGTAAGCCTGCGGGGGGGGAGGGGTTATAAGCCGACCCTCGGCTTATACGCGGGTGCCTAATTTTTCCCCATTTGGGGGGAGAAATTAGGCACCTCGGCTTATATGCGGGTCGGCTTATACACGGGTATATACAGTACGTATTTTGTACTTACACAATTTTTAGAGTGTATAACCTTTGGTCTTAAATGTTTATTTATCTTTTTCTTGACCTTTTGGGTACTTAATTTGAATCCCCACTCTGCTATGGAAACTTGCTGGGTGACCTTGGGCCAATCACACGCTCTCAGCCCCGACCCTGGCTAGTATTTGGATGGGAGACCTCCAAGGATTACCAGGGGTGTGACGGGGAGGCAGGCAGTGGCAAACCACCTCCGAATATCTCTTGCTTGAAAACCCTGTGAGGTCGCCATAAGTCAGCTGTGACTTGAAGGCAAACAAACAAACAAAAGACTGCGTTTGGAAGGGAGGAGGGCCATGATGAGAGGGAGAGCATTCCTTAGCTGTTTCCACTTGCTGAAAATTGGCCCCTGAAAACAGCTTTTACTGTTACTCAGAAAAATATAGACATAGACCAGTAAGGCTGTCCAGTGAGGAGAGTCAGAAACGATACCTCTCTTCTTCACTTGAGCAGCTGTATTTTGTATAAAGTACAGTATAACATAAATTATAATTCATAAATTCTGTCTGTCTGTCTGTCTATCTATCGAGCCAGTGTGGCGTAGTGGTTAAGACTGGTGGTTTGGAGCGGTGGAGGTGGGGAGAGGAGTTGCCACCATGAGAGTGTGCCAGGCAGGTGGAGGTGGTGTTGGCACTGCAGCAGGGTGGACTGGGTGGCAAGCAAGGTGGACCAGAGAAGCCATGGGGGAGGTGAGAGATGACATAGCTGGTATGCATTTTCATGAAGCTCAATAGTTTGTGTATCCCACAGACTTTAACAGCATCCGTGGCTCTCAATCATCCTGTAAGTGAACTTCAGACAATGATTGGACATTTTGTCCAAATTGCTTTCATAGAATCATAGAGTTGGAAGGGGCCATATAGGCCATCTAGTCCAACTTCCTGCTCAATGCAGGATCAGCCTAGAGCAACCCTGACAAGTGCTTGTCCAGCCTCTGCTTAAAGACTGCCAGTGAGGGGGAGCTCACCACCTCCCTAGGTAGCTGATTCCACTGTCAAACAACTCTTACTGTAAAAAAAATAATGTTTCCTACTATCCAGCCGGTACCTTTCTGCCCGCATCCATACAACCAGCATCCAAACGATCACAACTGAAAATAATCTTCACTATATTTTATGCAACTATCAACTAATACTTCCCATCTTACACTTTTTGCTGATTAATAGCAGTGATTGATAAAATATCAGGTGTGACGTTAATATTGCAGCCATATCTGTAACATTGTGTATGCAAGTGTGAATATACATACTCATTACAACAATGCTCAGAACTCAGTATTTCTTTTAAATCACTTTGATCACTAAGTGCAGCACTTTAAAACCTGGCTCAATGAGAAAAAGGATTTCTCCAAAGGATATTTCGTGAGCTGTGCTTTTGTAAACACATGATGCACTTCTCCTTCATCCCATCCTTGCTTTCTAACCTCATTTCTTGTTTGTCTCTGTAGGAGGACTTATTTCTGCTTCAGGCGAAATCCTGACTGTTGATCTTGGAGTCGTGCCAGAAGACATGAATTTTGATTTCCTTATAATGAGAGCTGTCAGGCACGGCCGGTGCAATCCTAAGCATGTCTACTGAGAAGTAAACCCCATTAAGTTCAATGGCACTTAGGCCCTAGTAACTGTCCTTAGGGTCACAGCCAGACAGTTCTCCCTGGCTTTACCCAGTGGTAGAGTCTTGGACATGGAACTGTGTCAGTCAGATCTACATTCAAGTTCTCCAGGGTATAAGCTTTCGATAGTCAAAGCTCTCTTAATCAGATATAAGGAAGAATGTAGGATTGCTTAATTTTAGTTCATTCATAAATTCAGAACAATGGGCCCATAGGACTGAATAGGGATGAAGGATTCTTATGTCACTGCAGATGCTAATTTGCTGCCCACTAGCATTTCCCCCTGCTCTAATTTAGCTGATTATATTCTGCATTGTACCTTTGCATCCTGTCTCCTTTCATTGTAACACCTCTCTCACCTTCACTTAGAGGAGGGCAGGGAGCTGTTCCTTTTGGCAGCAGAGGATAGGACTCACAATAATGGGTATAAATTGAGGGCGGAATGGTACTGACTGGCTATTAGGAGAAAAAAATTACAGTAAGAGTTGTTCGACAGTGGAATCAGCTCCCTAGGGAGATGGTGAGCTCCCCCTCACTGGCAGTCTTCAAGCAGAGGCTGGACAAACACTTGTCAGGGATGCTCTAGGGTGATCCTGCATTGAGCAGGGGGTTGGACTAGATGGCCTGTATGGCCCCTTCCAACTCTATGATTCTGTCTATGATATAAAGGTTCAGGGATCTCCATTCCTACTTGTATCTGATGAAGGGAGCTTTGACTTTTCAAAGCGTATAGTCCAATCCTCTGCTCAGTGCAGGATCAGCCTACAGCATCCCTGTCAAGTGCTTGTCCAGCCTCTGCTTAAAGACTACCAGTGGGGGGGGAGCTTCACCACCTCCCTAGAAAGCCGATTTTACTGTTGAACAACTCTTACTGTAAAAAAGATATTCCCTAATATCCAGCTGGTACCTTTCTGCCTATAATTTAAACCCATTATTGCGAGTTCATTTGTAAAGTGCACACATGTACTGCTTTTTTTCTTACAAACATATATGCAGGGTATGCATGTGATCAGGAAATGGGAGATCAGCACAAATGTTCTAGCTACATTGCAAAGTCCTCTGGGATGCTCTCCCACTCATCAATGGGAAAGATCCTTTGAGGAGGAATCACAGAATATGACGGTCTTGCACACTGTTTCTTGTGCTGCCACCAGACACAGCAAGAGGCCCCTAGTTCTTCTGTCAGACTTGGGCAGATGCCTCATCATGGTGACCCCTGATGATTGATCTGCTTTAAAAGGCCACAAGACCCTTTGTTGCTTTTTGCAAAAGTACCAGTCACATGAAACTGCCTTATGCTGAAACAGACCATTGGCCTATAAAGGTCAGAATTGTCTGTTCTGACCGGCAGTGGCTCTCCAGGGTCTCAGGTGGAAATCTTCCACATCACCAACTATCTGATCCTTTTAACTGGAGATGTCAAGGATGGAACCTGTATGCAAAGCAGATACTCTTCCACTGGTAGGGTTGCCAACCTCCAGGTTAGGGCTGTTTAAAAAAAATCGGACAAATTCAGATCTGGCAAAATCTGGCCCGTTTTGATCCGGGAAATGCCGCAGTCCGAACTCCCCCGCTTCGGTTCCGTGGAATCCGGCACGAGATTTGAGTTCGGGGAAATATTCAGCCGAATAAAGCTATAAAAAACACATTCGCCATTTCCATGACTCGGGGGGGGGCATTTTTTGGGTTTGAGGTCTCAAACTTTCAGCATAGCTTGAGGGGGTCCTTATTGCAAGAACCCCCAAGTTTGGTGACGATTGGGGCAGGGGGGGTCGAGTTATGGGGCCCGGAAGGGGTCCCCCCACCAATCTGCCCATTGGAATGAATAGAAATAGACCATTTGGAGTGGACTCGGAGTTTGCAAAACCATGCAAAGGAACACATGGCATGCTTGCCGCTTGCCAAGCAGTGGGAGAATGAAGTAAGTCTCACCCCCCACCTCTCCAACCAATATGGCGCCGCGCCGCACCCCAAACGGGGGAAAAAATCCAGCACACAAGGCGTGCTTGCCGCTTGCCAAGCGGACGGAGAGACTCACGCAAGTCTCACCCCCCACCTCTCCAACCAATACGGCGCCGCGCCGCACTCCAAATGGGAAAAAAATCCAAAGCGCATGAGGCGTGTTTGCAAAGCGGACAGAGAGACTCACGCAAGTCTTACCCCCCCACCTCTCCAACCAATATGGCGCCGTGCCGCACCCCAAATGGGGAAGAAAAATCCAAAGTGCATGAGGCATGCTTGCTGCTTGCCAAGCGGACGGAGAGACTCATGCAAGTCTCACCCCCCACCTCTTCAACCAATACGGCGCCGTGCCACACCCCAAAGGGGGAAAAATCCAAAGCACACGAGGCATGTTTGCAAAGCAGACAGAGAGACTCACGCAAGGTGCACCGCAGCTCTCGCCTTCTAATGGGGAAGAAAACCCACTCTCAACTCCAGGCGAGGGTGGCCAGGGCAAAAAACCGCCGTGCCGTCGCACTCAACCCCAGGCCAGGGGCACAAAATAGAGGCAAGTGGGCACACCACCCCCTCAGCAGAACGGTCGAAAGCCCCCCTTTGGCTTCTCCCCCCACCCACAGAAACCGCTCCCACCACCCACATACACACACAGCCTCTGCTTCCCCCACACTCACACACACACACAAGAAAAGGTATAGAGGAAAACCCCAAAAATCAAACTGTATGATGTCTTCTTCAAGCAAGAGCATGAGAAGAAGTAAATCCAATCCTATTCCGGTAAGCAGCAGCCGCTCGGCCCAATCAGGAATCGGAGTCTCAGCAGCAGCAGCACCAAAATGGAAGGCAATGAATACAGTCGGGACGGGAGGGGAGGACGGGAGTTTTTAGACTCTTCTCCTGGCCATTTCAAAAGTGAGAATCCTTGCTCTGATTGGCCAGGAGAAGACCCAGCTTGGCCACCATTGGCCGCAGGAGAATGCTGCTTACTAAGTGATGGTTATACTGCTGCTTCGGAGCCCCCGGATTCGCTGAATTTATCCAGTGATCGCCAGACCTCGCTGAATTTGGCACGTCGTTTTCCCGCCTTTTTTGAGTTCGGTTCCATCCGAACTGAAAATCGCCAGATCGGGGGAAATTCAGCTGTTTTTCAGTTCGAATGGAACCGAATCGACAGCCCTACTCCTGAGATGTTCCCACTGTCCTTGTTTGTCAAGTGCATGAACAGGCCTCTTCTCAAGCACCTGAATCTTATATACTATATACAAACTTGTCCTGAATATGTGGTCATTAAGGCTGTCGATTTGGTTCATCCCGAACCGAAAAACAGCCGAATTCCCCCTGATTCAGCAGTTTTTAGTTCGGATGGAACCGAACTCAAAAAAGGCGGGAAAACGAGGAGCCAAATTCAGTGAATTTGTGGTGTTCGGTTAATAAATTCAGCAAATTAGGGGTTCGGCACAGCAGCGTAACCGTCAGTTAGTAAGCAGCATTCTCCTGCAGCCAATCAGTGGCCAAGCTGGGTCTTCTTCTGGCCAATCAGTTTGAGCGATTGAGTGCATGAGCTCAGCTGCTGCACGGCCCGGGAAAAGAAAGAGAGAGTATCTGTTTGTGTGAAAGAGAGAAATCCCTGTGGGGGGATGCTTGTGCACATTCGCTCCTTTCCGTGGCTGCAGGGGGTGAATTTTTGGGGATAGAGACCCCAAACGTTCAGTGGAGCTTCAAAGGACCCTTCTTGCGAGACCCCCCAAGTTTTGTAAACATTGGGTCAGGGGGTCCCGAGATATGGGGTCCCCCCTTTTACCTATTGGGATGAATGGGATCAGCCAATCCTGTGTGCATCTCGAGAGCGGCAAATCCAAGGCAAAACCTCCTGTGCTTAAATGGAATCGTATTGGATTATCCAGTCCTCCCAGTCCCTCCTGATGGAACAGAAGACATCCACAGTAAGACCCCTTTTGGGGCTTTAATCTATAATTTTTCTCCTGTGTGTGTGTGTGTGGGGGGGAAGCAGAGTCTGTGTGTGTGTGGGGAGGGAGCAGTTTCTGTGGGTGGGGGGGAAGCCAAAGGGGTCTTTCGCCTGTTCTGTCTGGGGGGGTGCCCCCTCGAGTCTCTCTCTCCCTGGTTTGAGGGGGGGCTTCAGTTGTGTGTCCTCAGGTTTTCCCTCATTCATAAGTTCGGTTAGGTCTATTTTGATGCTTGCTCAAAATTGTTTTCAAATGGTGACTTAAAGAATGCATTTGCCTGGTCCCGAGTCCGATGCAAAAGGGGAAATTCCACGCCCTCCTGCTCCTGATGCTTAGCTAGCATGCCTCTGTCCCTTTCCATGGTTTGCAAACTCCCAGGCATCAGGTGTTGCTTTGCAAGGTTGTGTTGTTTTGCATCATGGTTTGCAAACTTCTTCTGTCCCTTTCCATGGTTTGCAAACTCCCAGGCGTCAGGTGTTGCTTTGCATGGTTGCAAACGTGATGGTTTGCATGGTTGTGTTACTTTTCATGGTTTGCAAACTTCTTCGCACCTGCCCTGCCCTTGCTCCCCGCAGCTCAGCTGTTTGTCGGGGCTGAGAGCTTTGAGTGGGTGGCAAGCTCTGCTAATTGCAAATGCACATTAAGGAGGGGGGACCCCCTTCGGGGCCCATATCTTAGCCCCCGCTGATCCAATCTTTACAAAACTTGGGGGTTATTGCAAGAAGGGTCCTTTGAAGCTACTCTGAAAGTTTGGGACCTCTACCCCCAAAAATGTCCCCCCGGAGCCGCAGAAAGGTGCGGTTGTGATTTTAATGGCTTTATTCGGCCGAATTTTTCCCCGAACTCCGGACCTCATGCTGAATTGCACGGACCAAAGTGGGGGAGTTTGGACTTCGGCATTTCCCAAATAAAAATGGGCTGAATTTTGCCGAATCTGAATTTTACTGAATTTTTTTCCAACAGCTCTAGTGGTCATTCCATGTGTGTGCTTTGCTTAGTATTTGCATGAGAACCAATTAATGGAAAATTTGCTACTAGGTAGGATAGAGTTGCCAATCTCCAGGTACTAGCTGGAGATCTCCACCGCTCTTTAGGGCTGTCAATTCGGTTCGGTCCGAACTGAAAATCAACTGAATTTCCCCTGATTCGTTGCTTTTCTGTTCGGACGGATCCGAACTCAAAACTGGCGGGCAACCGGGGGGGCCGAATTCAGCGAGTTCGGGAGTTCGCGAATAAATTCAGCCAATTCGGCCGTCAGTAAGCAGCATAACCGTCAGTAAGCAGCATTCTCCTCCCCCGGCCAATCGGTGGGCAAGCTGGGTCTTCTTCTGGCCAATCAGTCAGGATTGAGTACTGGAGGAATCAGCTGATGTGCGGCCCGGCCAGGGAGAGAGAAAGAGAGAGCGAAATCCTCGTGTGTGTGTGTGGGGTGCTTGTGCACATTCGCTCCTTTCTGTGGCTGCAGGGGGTGCATTTTTGGGGTGCACACACAAAACTTTCACTGGAACTTCAGATGAAGCTTCTTAAGGTACCCCCCAAGTTTTGTAAACATTGGGTCAGGGGGTCCCGAGATATGGGCTCCCCCCTTTTTCTTTCCATGGCTGCAGGGGGCGCATTTTTGGGGGTACAAATCCCAAACTTTGAGCGGAGTTTCAGACCAGTGTTCTTAAGATACCCCCCAAGTTTTGTAAACATTGGGTCAGGGGGTCTCGAGATATGGGCTCGCCCCCTTTTCCCTCCCCCCTTTTCCATTTATGTGGCTGCAGGGGGCGCTTTTTTGGGGATATAGCCCCCAAACTTTTAGCATAGCTTCAGTGAATTATTCTTAAGATACTACCCAAGTTTTGTAAAGATGGGTTCAGTGGGGGCAGAAATATCGCCTCCCCCCCTTTTCTCTTTCCATGGCTGCAGGGGGCGCATTTTGGGGGGTGCAGACACAAAACTTTCACTGGAACTTTAGATTAAGCTTCTTAAGGAACCCCCCAAGTTTTGTGAACATTGGGTCAGGGGGTCCCGAGATATGGGCTTTCCCCTTTCCCCTTTCCCCTATTGGGATGAATGGGGCAGCCGATCCGATCCTGTGTGCATCTCTCCAGAGCAAAACGTTCCGTGCCTAATTGGAATCATCGTGGATTACAGCCCGTCCTGCTGGAACAGAAGACAGCCACAGTAAGACCCCTTTGGGGGCTTTAATCTATAATTTTTCTCCTGTGTATGTGTGTGTGTGTGGGGGGGAAAGCAGAGTCTGTGTGTGTGTGGGGAGGGAGCAGTTTCTGTGGGTGGGGGGGAAGCCAAAGGGGGCTTTCGTCGGTTCTGCCTGGGGTGTGTGTTCCCCCTCAAGTCTCTCGCTCCCTGGTTTGAGGGGGGAGGTTTCAGTTGTGTGTTGCAAAGGTGTTGTTTAACAAGGTTGTGTTTGCAGTTGTTTTGCTAATTTCTCCGCTGTTGTCGGGCTGGGAGCTTTGTGCGTGGGCGGCAAGCTCTGCTGAGAGATGCACAACATTAAGGGTGGGGGGGACCCCTTTCAGGGCCCATATCTCAGCCCCCCCTGACCCAATCTTTACAAAACTTGGGGAGTCTTTCAATAAACGTCCTTTGAAGCTCTGCCAAAAGTTTGGGACCTCTAAGCCCAAAAATGCCCCCCCCAGAGCCGCGGAAAGGCGCGGTTGTGTTTTTAATGGCTTTATTCGGCCGAATTTGTTTCCGAACTTTGAATTCCCGCCGAATTGAACGGATCCGAAGTGGGAGAGTTCGGACTTCAGCATGTACCGAACCCACAAGGGCCAAATTCGGCCGAATCCGAACTGTACCGAATTTTTTTTTTGACAGCCCTACCGCTCTTAACCACTACACCATGCTGTTTCTCTCTTAAGTGCAAATATGCGTGAAAACCTTTTAAAACTCCAGCAAAGATGGTACTTAACTCCTACGAGCACATTTATAGTTTAAATGATGTACATTGTTGGGGTTGTCAAACTCCTAATGCTGATCATGCATATTTTTGGAAGCATTCACTAATTATACCTTATTGGAAGGGGAAAATGCATAAAGGATATTGCAGTATATGAAATGGACTCTGTGGACTCTAGGGTATTTTTGTGGGGCTTAATTATGGGCTATGTTAGGATAGATGAGACAGAGTTTGTTACATCTTTGCTGACCATGGCTAGAATGTATATTGGAAACTGCTGGAAATCAAACAATTCACCATCCTTTATGGACTGATCGCAAGAGAAATGGGAATGTAGCAGTTTTGACAAAGAAGACTTATGATAAAAGGGATCTTTATCAAATAGATGTGTTAGAAATTGGATTCAGTTGATAAAACCATGGAATACTAATTTTATGACCCTGTAAGACCAAGTATTTTTTTCCCTGATGTGAAATAACTTTTAAAAATTAAAAATGATAAAACTTTTAGGAGGTCTTGAATCAAAAGAGTTTCAGTGGGAAAGGTGAATTATAAACAAAGAAGACATCGCTAGAAAAACACATACCTGGGACAGTATTTTAGTAGGTTCATGTTTTTATATGTGTTACATAGAGCAGTGGATCTCAGCCCATGGCAGAATGGCTGGTTTGAAACAAGGATGCTATCAGATTTCCCAGGCTTGCGGGTTTGATTCAAATGCCCATTTGCTACTGTCATGCATCTCTGTGATTTTCTGTGTCCTCCCACTGAATGTTCACTATTAAAAGTTTTTTTTTTTTTTTTTTTGTCATCCAGTCACAGTTGACTTATGGCTTCCCCATTGGGTTTCCAAGGCAAAAGACGTTCAGAGGTTTGCTGTTGCCTGCCTCCGTATCTTGGCCCTGGTATTCCTTGGAGGTCTCCCATCCAAATACTAGCCAGGATCGAGGCTGAAAGTGTGTGACTGGCCCAAGGTCAGCCAGCAAGTTTCCATGGCAGAGTGGGGTTTCGAACCTGCATTTACCAGATCCTAGTCTGACACCTTAACCACTTACACCATGTTGGCTCTCTAATAGATGGATAGATGTACTCCCCCACCCAGGACCACTAAAAGTGGCTTGGTGGGGTGTGATGTTCAGTGAGAAGAAAAGGTTAATAAGCAACTCCAAATTCCCCTGAGGTCTCCCCTATCAAATTCCAGACTCAGGACAACCTTTGGTTGGGAGAATGAGAGGAGGAGGAAGAGAGAGACCAAGAAGAGAGTTCATGCCAAGAATGCCTTGGCACTTAACATACACACGATGGGTGAATAATAGAGGAACACAAAAATATTCCTGCATGGCTTTGAAGCAACCACCTAATCCCATGGTGCCTCAGGGGATGGTTGGATGGGTCAGCAGCATGTAGAAAATTCCTGTGTGCAAGTGGCAAAACCTGACTAAAAAGCCTCGACTATCTATCCCCCATTGGCTGTATGACTCTGCCAATCATATCCTGTGTCTCATTCTGTGTCTTGGCCTGACAATGGGTTGGGCCAACAACCTCCCTGGTCAAGAGCCATTAATTCATTTTTAATTGGAATTGCCACTTTTACACACCATTACACGGTTTCTACCATTAGGCGATATTCCCACTAGCATGGTTTAATCAGGTCAAACCGGGGGCGGGGGAAATCACAGAGGTATACTGCCACAGACGTCAAGGAACAGAAGGGGAATTATAGTAAGGTGCAGATGCTGAAGGTGCATCAAGACACCTAAATAGTAAGTTCAATGTAAACATATTTTTTCCCTTTAAGTATGTGCCTTTCCACAGACTTGAGGGGGGGAATGCTGTGAACAAACACCGTTAATTCATGACCAAAATGGAACTTCTCCCTCTGTTTATTTACATCAGGGAAGTATACTTCCTTTTTTTTCATATGAGTCAATCAGCACTATTACACCACGATACCAGAAATATCACCTAATTGTAGCAATGCAATCAATTTTTTGTTCTTGACAGCTCTGTTAGTTTAGATCTTTTTTTAACTGAAGAGGCCAGATACTGGACTTTGACTTAGGGCAGAATGTGGCAGAGTGAGTCAGTGAGTCCTCTGTTCAAGATACGTACAACTGATAAAAACATATTCCTCTTATACTTGCACTGCTCTGTTGTTTTGTGCTGGCCAATGGCCGTAACAATAAATGTAATGTATTCCTCTTGTATTTTTAGACAGTTTCTATATGGACTTCAGCAACCAATCAGCCACTATTTCTTACTAGGCAAGGTCTTCAGTAACAGACACTGACTCACTGATATTTACTGTCATGTAAATGTTTCAAAGACAAAGTTTCATTGTTTGTTTTTTTTGTACATGTAAAGATGTTAGAACTAGGACAATCACATTTTTCATTTCATCTAGCAAGCTGTCTAGTATGCATTCCATCCCTATTTAATTGTGTTTTGATTTGGAGAATTTGTAAAATTAATGTTCCAAAATTTCAGAAGGCAGAATTTACAACAGCCTTTCATTCCTTCCATCTACAGGTTGAGTATCCCTCATCTGAAAATCCGACATCCAAAATGATCCCAAATCCAAAACTTCTGGTGAGATAGTGACATCTTTGCTTTCTGATTGGTTCAATGTACACAAACTTTGTTTCATGCACAACATTATTAAAAAAAACACTGTAAAAATACTGTATAAAATTACCTTCAGGCTATGTGTATAAGGTTTATATAAAACATAAATGAATTTTGTGTTTAAACTTGGGTCCCAGCCCCAACATATCTCATTAAAAAAAGGTAAAAGTCCCCTGTGCAAGCACCCATGGAGTGACATCACATTCCGACTTTTACTAGGCAGACTTTGTTTACCAGGTGGTCTGCCAGTGCCTTCCCCAGTCATCTTCCCTTTACCCCCAGCAAGCTGGGTACTCATTTTACCAACCTCAGAAGGATGGAAGGCTGAGTCAACCTTGAGCCGGCTACCTGAAACCGACTTCCGTCAGGATCGAACTCAGGTCGTGAGCAGAGCTTTTGACTGCAGTACTGAAGCTTACCACTCTGTGCCATGGGGCTCTTGTTAAAAATATCTCATTATGTATATGCAAATATTCCAAAATCCAAAATAATCTGAAATCCAAAACACTTCTGGTCCCAAGCATTTTGGATAAGGGATACTCAACCTGTAGATGCATATTTTTTCCCATACTTTTTTACTGGGTAAAAAAAAAAGAATCTCCTTGTTGTGCTCAAACATGCAACTGCATCACGATTATGTTCACGCAGTGTTTTACCGTTGATGGGCCATTTGGGGGGGGGGGATAGACAGAAAACGCTGTAGCGGATGGTTTGTCACCAAGCCGTAAATTCCCTGCAATGTATCAAAAGGAAGTAAATAAAGCATCCAGTTCCTCTCTCAACACTTCGCGTTCAAAGCCCCTGCTTGAAATAACACTCTTGGTATTTAAAGTGGAACGTTTTTTCATTAGTAACATTCAGGCAGGTCAAGTGAGCTCTGCAGTTTCCAGATAAATTGCCTTTGTGAGAATTTATCCTGCCCTCTAAGTAAATTCTAACAAATTACAGGCAAATGAAAAACAACATTCTCCCCTTAGAAAAGATTTTCACCCATGAAGAGTCTCCCCCCACCCCAATTTTATCTTCTTAGGGTCTTCCTTTCCCCATTAGCAACCATTTCTGGCCCTTTCCTGTTTAACTTTTGATCTTTCTACTGGAAAAGAACTATATCTTCATTGGAGATAGATCACAATGAGTCACATTCTAGCTGATTCTGAAGAAGTGCTACTGGACTCTTGCTCTTTTCTACTGCTATTGGCAGACTAACATGGCTATCCATTGTGATCTAGAATTCCAAAGATGCACACAGGCTTAAAATGTTTGGGGACCTCTAATTTAGAGGTATAAAGGGGGCAATTGGTGCCCACAGACTTTAGCTTTAAATCTTTGTGCTCTGTCATGATATAAGCCTTCTTGGAATTCTTTTGCTCTTCATTGTACTCTTATTTTTTTTTCCACAAGGCATCCTTCCTAATTTATCATGCATTTACATTTCAATTAAGGATCCTGGCTGTTTGTAAAAGCCACCCCAGTGAGAAGCACAAATAAATTATTGACTTTACCATCATCTGCACAGCCCATTACCACCTCATTTACCCTAATGACACTAAAGGAGACTGTCACCCTCAATGCAGTTCATCCTCCTAATAGAAATTCCCCCAGGAGCTCTGTTTATGTGAGTTACATGCATTTGCATATGTTAATTAGGTAATCATAGCCTGGGTCTTTGCACTAGTGTCTTTTAACTATGATAGATAAATAGATGACTACATGATGGCAGAAAGACTCCCAGGACAATTCCTTCTCCAGTGAGGTTACTGTTAGGATGGTGATTTTAAAGAGGGTAGATATTGGTTAGCTGGATGGCCCAGGCTGCCCCAGTCTCATTACATTGGAGAAGCTAAGCAGTGCTGGCCCTTGTTAGTACTTGAATGGGAGACTAGCAAGGACATCGATGGGCCCCAGAGGCAGAAAAAGAAGAATTGGTTTTTAGTTGGAGGGTATATCCCTCTGGATGGGACTTGGAGAGCCCCATCTTTTTAAAAACCCATATGCTTATTCCAAATCAAACCCACCGAAAGGTTGGTCAGACCAAGTGGACTCCAATTACACAACCCCGACTTCAAAAGGGCCCCAACTATGGGGCCCTAACAAAACCAGTCAAAAAAAGAAAGAAAATGGGAGAAAGCACAGAGCCGTGCCTCTGAGCAAAGGCATATAGCCAAACCTGCCAAAGTCGAATATTTATTTGGCTTTTTCGGGAATCACCTATTTGGGTTCAGGCAGACCCCCGGGTTTTGGTGTTCGGTAAACCCGATCCCCAAAAATAACCGAAATGGCTCATTTCAGGTTTATTTTCAGTTTGGGGTTTATTGATATGCACAACCCTACCCACTTTTTCTGTGCTGCAAGGAGTCTCAAAGCGGCTTGCAATCACCTCCCCACAACAGGCACCTTGTGACGTAGGTAGGGCTGAGAGAGTTCTGAGAGAACTGTGACTGGCCCAAGGTCACCCAGCAGGCTTCATGTGGAGGAGTGGGGAATCAAACCCGGTTCTCCAGATTACAGTTTGCCACTCTTAACCACTACACCATGCTGGCTGGCAATGGCAAACCACCTCTGAATGTCTCTTGCCTTGAAAACCCAGTGGGGGGTCAGTATTAATTATTAAAGACAGTGGACTATACTACTATGTATAGCTTGCTGTAAGTAGGATCCTACTATGTAATTATTGCAGAATTTCCTATGTCATGTCAATAGTTAGGTTTTACCTCAGTACTGTTTTTAGATTTCTGGCTGGTTCCACAACCCTAATCCTACTGCATTGTTTATTGACTGCCCCATCCTGTCAATTGTATTGACTCACTCTGTGTAATCCGCCTTGAGTCCAAGTGAGAAAGGCAGGCTATAAATTACATACATAAATAAATATAAAGAAATAAAACAGTTGAAAATACTGCTCATATTAAATGAGGTGCTTTACTTGAGGCAAAATGAGCAATGTAAGCTTTGGTTTTCAGATGGGATGCAAAATAAATGGACACATCTCTACATAACTAGCCCTCCCTAGCATCCAGTGTGACTTAGATTCAAACCAACATTGGCTGTAGGAAATATGGACGCTATATCTTTCTGTCCTGTTAGATTTCAGGTTTTATAAAACCTGCTTAGAAAACTGCAGATGTTTTCTACAAAAGGGTAAGAATATTAAAAGGTTGCTCTAGGTTGCCTGTCTCTACTCTTGTTAGTGAGGTATATTGAGTAGCAAGACATCTACCATCAAAATAAGAGCATCTGGTGGTGGGACGTGCTGTCAAGTCACAGCTGTAGGGGTTGGTAAGCAAGGAATGAACAGAGGTAGTTTGCCATTGCCTGCCTCTGCAAAGCAACCCTGGGCTTCTCTGGTGGTCTCCCATCCAAGTACTAAACAGGGATGACCTGGTCAGGAA
The DNA here is from genome assembly GCF_029931775.1 of Euleptes europaea. Classification (NCBI taxonomy): domain Eukaryota; kingdom Metazoa; phylum Chordata; class Lepidosauria; order Squamata; family Sphaerodactylidae; genus Euleptes; species Euleptes europaea. The sequence goes on along the minus strand of NC_079319.1, from coordinate 7,907,933 downwards.
GCAATTTTCCTCCAGGGATCCTGGAAGGGTTTTTTTTTTTTTTTTTGGCCATCTTCTGGGCATGGAGTAGGGGTCACTTGGGGAGGGGGAGGTAGTTATGAATTTCCTGCATTGTGCAGGGGGTTGGACTAGATGAACCTGGTGGTCCCTTCCAACTCTATGATTCTATGACACTGCTTAAGCTTCCAAGATGTGACAAGATAGAGCTAGCCTGAACCATCCAGGTCAGGGCAATAGCATCTACAGGAGTCAAAATAATCCAGTGATTACCTGGGAACAAACAGACAAGAAGGAGGAAAAGAAGACAGAACCTTGTTTATATGACTATTCATTACTGAATTCTAAATATGAAAAGACTGCTAACAAAAGCAAACTATTGTTAGATGTCAATGCATTCTAGAGGTTGAATCAAATCAGGGTTTATATTGCAAAGGGATTAATCTAGTCCAACCACGTGTCCCACCCCCCTCTCCTTCTTTTCTTTCCTATTTAGCATCACATCTGCCAACTACAATGGGTTATAATTTCATTGTGGCTTTTTATGTCGAGAAGTTATTAATACCAGATGTTCATTTCTTAGACTACCTTGAAAGCCAAATAATAATATTAATGAAACTCGAAATGTTACCAATTATGTGTCCAGACTCTATGGATTAAATCACGTATTAAAATTCTGCTGTGCCTCCTACATTTTACACAATAGCTCCCTCCCGTGCATATCACAACATCATTTAAACAATGGTAAGTGTTATCTTTTTACATTTTTCTTAAAGGAGACAGGAAATTTATATACAAATCCTGCACTGTTCCCTTGTTTGGGTTGGGGCTAGGGCTGTTGATTCGGTAAAAACTAAATCAAAAAATTCATATTTGGTAAAATTTGGGTTTGGGTTTACCGAGTCCGCAAAATCCGGGAGGTTAGCAAAAACGGATTTTCCATTCCTGAAAAGCCAGATAAAAATCTGGCTTTTTTGGGAAAGTCTTTCTGCAGCTCCTGGAGGGGGGGACATTTTTGCAGGTAGAGGTCCCAGATTTTCAGGGTAGCTAGAAGGGACTCTCCCTGCAAGAATCTGGATACATTGTATCTCCATGGAGACGCCGGGCAAACTTTCCCACCATTTAAAGCCTGGCTTGTCCATTGAGATACATTGCAAAGATCACACTAAAGCATCTGAACACAGTCACGTTGCCAAAGCATTTCAATGGAGAAGGATGGGGGCGACCCTTTCCAGACCCCATACCTCGGGACCCTCTGATTTTTGGAGGAAACCTGAATTTAAAGCCGAAGTCCTACCTTTACCGGTATAGGAAATTCAGCATTCGGGTTTTCCAGGGGTGGGGGTGGCCAATAAACCCAAACCGGAATTTTACAGAATTTTTTTTTCAACAGCCCTGGTTGGGGCCCAATGTCTTATGAACAGAATGCCTGAAGTTGGATCTATATTGAAATGTATTGGCTTCTTTATACAAAATTTGAGGAGGGGTGCTATATTTGTCCGAGCCCTGACTTGGATGACCCAGGCTAGCCTGATTTTGTCAGATCTCAGAAGCTAAACAGGTAGGATTGCCAATCTCCAGGTACTAAAACAACACAGCACCGATGCCTAAATACAACAGGTAGGTATTATTGAGCAATAGTGTTCAAAAACGTACCTATAATGTATGCAACAATATTACAATAAATTATTTTACTCTTAACAGTTGTCTGCAATGCATAAATCGTGTCAGATACCACAGTACATTACGAAGACCATTCCCTGTGTTCTGAATAAAATGGTAAGGCCCATACTCCTATTGGCGAGCCGGAAGGCATTCCAGCACCTCGGGAGGCATTCCCGGGGCTTTCTGGCACCCCGGGAGGTGTTCCCGGGGCGTCACAGGAGGTGTTCCCTATGAGGGTTGCACGGGTTTTTGGCACCAGGTAGAGGTTTTGGCGGGGCCGAAACCTCTTTAGGAGGCAACGCCATTGGGTTGCCTCCTAAATCCGGCACAGGCATTCCTTTCAGGAATATGCTGTTGGTGGTGGAAAGTGCTGGCAACTCTGTAGGGTTTTCAAAGCAAGAGACAAACAGAGATGGTCTGCCATTGCCTTCCTTTGCATAGTGACCCTGAATTTCCTTGCTGGGCTCCCATCCACGTACTAATCAGGGCTGATCACCTTACTGACACAATAATAATACGCATTCATTAAAACAATAAAATAAATCATAAATAATCCACTAAAACAACAGACAGTGCAGTTACTGTAGTTACTGCTGAGAAGTACTGCAGCCAGACATTCCCCCCACAGATCATAAATGTAGGTTGAACAAAGATTGGGGGAAGTAGGGAGACTATCCGTTGGGAGGGAAGTGGAAAACTTACTTTGCTGGGGGATAATTTCATAGGGAGGCTTCAGAAAAGGGGCAGAAAGGAGGCCAACTAGTAAAGAGAAACAAAAACTCATTGTGAGTGTTTGCCATTGGTACAGAGACAGCTTTATATAAGGCTCTGCACCAGTCATTTTTCTCTGCTCTTTCCAATCTTTATCTCTTGTGATATTTATCAGCAGACACCCAAAACATTTTGATTCGGGCTGTGTCTCCTGAGGCTTATCTCTCTCCTGATAAGATTCAGTGTCTGCACCGGTAAATTCGTTTGCTCTGCGGAGTGCCACGGAAACCTGGTGGCAGCAAAGCAAACGCCATCAATTAAATTCCTTTCTTTTTTTCCCTGTAAACTTCATAAACATGTAAATTCAACCATCTCCATAAACACTTTGATATTATGAATCACAACAGGGCCTCGCAGCTGGCTGTCGGTAGAAACAGTGTCTGGAACTTGGCACATCATTTAGCTGCCGGGCCAGGTGATGGGGGGAAAGGGAAAGTGTTTCATGCGCTCACCGTGGTAACAATGGAGGTAATTAGAGGTCTTTGGAGCGGATATTGTCTGCGTATGCTGAAAAGGATTTAGTGTAGCTTCAGTCTTGTCTGCTAAGATGTGCCATCTGGTGAGCAAATAGAAGCTATGGACCAGGAAGGGCTGGAAGGAAATGTCAATGCTCCACCAGCAAGGGTTCAATATACTGTCCAATTTTGTAAAAATGTATATTCATTTTTGATCAGTCCTCAGACTAGCTTGTCATAGAAACGAAACAACAGTTATCAAGATAAAAACCACAGAAGACATGAATGTTTGAGGAGAAGGGATAAGAAGTGTATGATACAAAAAAGAATTTTAAAAATTTAATGTACTTAATGAATAAATAAAACAAAAGAGTTCCTCTCACAGATGATGGAAAATTCATTTCTGTTTCAGGTGAGCAGCCATGTTAATCTATAGCAGTGATGGAAAGTGCTGTCAAATTGCCGATGACTTATGGAGACCCCATAGGGTTTTCAAGGCAAGTGATGAACAGGTGATTCGCCATTGCCTGCCTCTGCATAGCGACCCTGAACTTCCTTGGTGGTCTCCCATCCAAGTACTAACCAAGACTAACCCTGCTTAGCTTCCAAGATCTGGTGAGATGAGGCCAGCCTGGGCCTTCCAGGTCAGGGCAAAATTACATGTCTAGTCCTTTTGGTGGTGGAAAATGCTGCCAAGTCATAGCTGACTTATGGTAACTCCATAGGGTTTTCAAGACAAGAGATGCTCAGAGGTGCCACTGCCTGCCTCTATATAGTGACTTGGTGGTCTCCCATCCAAGTAATAACCAGGGTCAACCCTGCTTAGTTTTCAAGACCTGACAAGATAAAGCTAGCCTGGGTTATCCAAGTCAGGGCTAGTCTATAGTAGTAGTACAAAATTTTAGTACAGGAGCGCCCTAAAGACTAGGGTTGTGCAAAAAATAAAGTCAATAAATTTCAGGTTTGGGTTTATTGGGCCCATTGTTTTCCCAGTTAACCTGGAATCAGTCAAATACTCATACCAGTAAAAGGGTAATTTGGCTTTATTTCTGGTTTACTGAAAAAAATTGGGTCCATTATAGTCTATGGGGATTTTTTTCAAAGCTCAAGTGGGGGCATTTTTGGAGGTTGCATTCCCAAATTTTCAGAATAGCTTCAAGGGACTCTCCTTGCATGAACCCCAAAGTCTGGTGAAGCTTGGGTTAGGGAATTTGATTTTATGGGGTCCTGAAAGGGTTGCCCCCTCCTCCATAGAGAAGTAGTTTATAATGCTTCTCTACGAAAGATGGGGTGACCCCTTCGGGACCACATAAAATTAGACCCCCTGAACCAATCTTCACCATACTTCGGGTTTCATTCAAGAAGAGCCCCTTGAAGTGACCAGGAACATTTGGGACCTCTATCTCTAAAAATGTTCCCACTGGAGCTTCGAAAAAAATCCCCATGGGGAAAAGCCTGGGGAAACCCGAAGCCGAAAAAAGCTGAATAGTTATTCAGCTTTTTCAGGAATCACCTATTCGGCTTTGGGCAGATTCGCAGGTTTCGGTATTTGGTCTATCAGAAACCCGAATATTGCCAAAAACGGCTAATTGTGTGTGGGGTTTTTTTTCCGGTTCAGGTATATTAATATGCACAACCCTACTAAATACCAAAAACATTTTCCAGGGTAGATGCTTTCATGAGTGAAAGCTCTTTTTGTCAGATACAAATAGGAATGAAGATAGGATCTTGATGGATCTTTATTCCTATTTGTATCTAGCAAAGTGAGCACACAGTCAAAAAAGCTTGTGTGTGCGCTCGTAAAGTCATCAAGTTACAGCCGATTTATGGCAACTCCAAAAGGTTTTCAAGGCAGGAGACAAGAGTTGGTTTGCCATTCCCAACTAATTACATGACCCGCCTTTGTTCCTTATGTGAAATTCTTAGGGGTTTTTTTTACCAATACTTCAGTGTTAATAACATTCTATTTGAGGCCTTGGAATAAGGTTATCTGGATGCATGTTAGTGGGAAACAATATTTAAGAAATCTCTTAATCTTTGGAGGCAGTAGACAGGCATGGAGATGATGGGGGGATGTATGAGTGTGTGTTTTATGTAACTGCTCTATATCCATAAAAGTGTCAGACAGAACAAATATGTTTAGAGCTGACCTACTTTCCCAGCAATGCCAGCCAGAGGAGAGGGGGGGGGGGCGGAAATCAGATCAAGTTTTTTTTTTTTTTTTTTTATAATGATAGTTTGAACTGGGCAGAAAAACAGAGGAGAACTGGGCAGAAAAACAGTACCTGTGCTGTAATGAGCAAAGTTGATGATATGACACATTTAGAAAGCATTATATGTTATGATAAATTAGGCATGACTGGATACTCAGTGATGCAATAGGACACTTATGAGGCCAAATGTCGACCACAATGGGCCTTAACTTAGCTGTTAATATTAACCTGAGATGTTCCCAGTAGCAAACGTTTTCTTCCACCCATTCTGCGCCTTTACTTTTTCGCCCTTCTGGATGCACACCTTAACATGGTGAGGGGGTTTGTGTGTGTCAGGGAAGCTGAGAGCAATACCGTAAGGGGTCTAGACTCTATCAAGAGACTAAACTCCTAGCAGAGTCACTCAAGACGGAATGGTCACAGCTGAGACATCAGACGAAGATGCATCCACCCCCTTAAGGGATCAATGGCAACATCCGCAGAAGAGAACAGGCAGTTGCAATGGGGACGGGGCAGAGGAATCCCTAAAGGTTAGCTACTGGGCAGCAGCAGTAGTGGAAGGTGACACTGGCGGAGGACTTTCGTAGACAACGGCAGTGCCACTACGGCTAACTCTGGTTAGTACTGCGCAGAAGAAAGCACTGGTAAACCACTTCTGACCAACCTTTACCTTGAAAACCCTATGATGAGACAATCCAAAATGAAAAAAAGATATAGTGCTGGAAGATGGGACCCCCAGGTCGGATGGCACTCAATCTGCTACTGGAGTAGAGCAGAGGACAAGTACGAGTAGCGCTGTTCTTAATGATGCGATTGGACTAAAGCCGAAAGGACGTTCAGTGGTTGACATGAATAGATGCAAAAGGAAAGTCCGAAGCTGTTCGACGCATAAGCCACAGCCTTCAATTTGCAAGATCTGAGCAAGGCTGTCAAAGATAGGACATTTTGGAGGACTTTCATTCATAGGGTCGCCATGAGTAGGAAGCGACTTGACGGCACTTAACACACACACACACACACACACACACACACACTTTTTCGCCACAGGAGGCAACTTCTTATGAACGCTCAGAGCTTTGAGGTTAGCAATTTGGAGGTAGACTGTGGCCATGACCGTACCACCTGAACATTGCTCAAAAGAAACTATTACTCCTATGTGTTTGTTGATATGGAAAGTCCAGGGGTGGTGCTAGAGCCAGCATGGTATAGCTGTTAAGAGGGGTGGTTTGAAGCAGTGGACTCTGATCTGGAGAGCCAGGTTTGATTCCCCACTCCTCCACATGAGCGGCGGGTGCTAATCTGGTGAACTGGATTTGTTTCTCCACTCCTACACATGAAGCCGGCTGGGTGACCTTGTATTACCTATACTATACTAGTATAGTATAGTATACTATACTATACTGGGTGACTTTGGTCTAGTCACAGCTTTCTCCAAACTCTCTCACAGGGTGTCTGTTGTGGGGATGGGAAGGGAAGGTGATTGTAAGCCGGTTTGATTCCCCCTTAAATGCTAGAGATAATCGGCATATAAAAAGATTAAGAAGAGTTGGTTTTTATACCCCAATTTTCTCCTTTAAGGAGTCTCATAGCGGCTTACAATCACCTTCCTCTCCTCACGACAGACACTTTGAGCGGTAATTGGGGCTGGGGGAGTTCTGAAAGGACTGTGACTGGCCCAAGGTCACCCAGCAGGCTTCATGTGGAAGGGTGGGGAATCAAACCCAGTTCTCCAGGAGTCCACCACTCCTCACCACTACACCACACTGGCTCTAAACTAAATGAATGCCTGAATATGTCTCAGGTCTCCGCTGCAGAGGCTATGTTTAAGTGTCCTGCCCTGCAAAGCACCCCATGTTTATATACAGGTTTATCTTTCAAACCTCATGGGTTTGAGGTTTTCGTGGGTTCCTCATAATACAACAGAGAGTTTTCCCACAGAAACTTAGGCAGTGAGCAATTTTTCATCCCCTTTTGTGGAATCTTTCATTGGGGTCTGGTTTCCCGGAGCAACTTTTGAGTTATGCCGTCCATTTCAGTTATGCCGAGCCTTGGCATTTAATTACTAAGGCAAAGATGCTATTAATCTTGCCCCGCATCCTATATCCCATCGCCGTGTGTTCTTTTCTCTAGCAAACTTTTATTGGGCTGCTGTTTTTGTCTCCAGCAAGCCTCACGGTGGCAATGAACCAATGCCATTTCCAGTTTAAGTATCAGCACCATCTGGTCTGTGTACAATGCATCATTCTTCCTTTTAAGCAGCAGGTTTGGAACAGCTGCACAACTGACTTTGGATTCGGGGTGGGGAGAAAGACACATCTTTCTGCCCCTTTTTTTAGACGGGCTGCATTTTTTTTCCAACATGGGTGCCATCGCAATCAACAGCAACAAAGATTTTAAAGGAGATGGATTTTTTTTCACCTTCTGGTCTGTGGATCGAATATTATCTTGAATCTTACCTGGCTTTGAGCTTCTTCTTCTTTTTTAACCTTCAGACAACACTTTCCAGATCAGCTTATCAGCTGATGAATGACTTGGAAGGCTTTAAAAGGTGGATGGACATGTTCATGGAGGAGAGGGCTATTCATGGCTACTAGTCAAAATGGATATCTGTCATGATGAGTACCTATTCTCCACAGTCTCAGAGGAGCATGCCTATTATATTAGGTGCTGTGGAACGCAGGCGGGATAATGCTGCTGCAGTCATCTTGCTTGTGGGCATCCTAGAGGCACCTGGTTGGCCACTGTGTGAACAGACTGCTGGACTTGATGGACCTTGGTTTCATCCAGCATGGCCTTTCTTATGTTCTTATTATTGTCACAGAATCCTTGCATGACAGAGAATTGGGTAGTATGGTTTAAGGCACAATTCCTGTGGCACATTGGCCAGTCATGATCACAGTCTCCTTGTTCCAATGGAAAGTCTGCACTGGAACAAACCCAGCATCCTTTGAGAGTAGGGTTTCCAACCTCCAGGTGAAGCCTGGAGACCTCCCAGAATTACAGCTGATTTCCAGACTATAGAAATCCATTATCCTGGAGAAAATGGCTACTTTGAAGGATTGAATCTATGGTATTACACCCCTCCCTAAACTCTCCCCTCCCCAGATTCCATCCCAAAATCTCCAGAAACTTTCTAACCCAGATTTGGTAACCTTACTTGGGAATTGTGTATTGCAATGAAGCATCTCCCCTACAAGGAAAGGGTAAAGAGTTGGGATTTTTTAGTTTCATAGAAAGTCATACTAGGAGGAGAGAGATGATCGAGGTAGATAAAATTATGCATTGGATGGATGAAGAATAAGAGTTGGTTTTTATATGCTGACTTCCTCTACCACTTAAGGAAGAATAAAACCGGCTTACAATCACCTTCCCTTCCCCTCCCCACAACAGACACCCTTTGAGGTAGATGGAGCGTAGAGGGTGTGACTAGCCCAAGGTCACCCAGCTGGCTTCTTGTGTAGGATTGGGGAAACAAATCCAGTTTACCAGATTAGCCTCCGCTGCTCATGTGGAGTAGTGGGGAATCAAACCCGGTTCTCCAGATCAGACTCCACTGCTCCAAACCACCGCTCTTAACCACTACACCACGCTGGCTCTCCCTCTGCCAGAGGAATTTTTTTCTCCCTCTCCCACAATGCTAGAACTTGGCATCCAATGAAATTGATTCAGGACAGATCAAAATAAATGCTTCTCTATTCAAAGAATAATTCAATTCACTTGTGGAATTTGCAGCTACAAGATATCATGATGGCCACAGAAGGCTTGGGACAGGGATCAGACAAACTCACAGCAGAGAAGTCTGTGAGGACCTGATAAGGCCCCAAAGGTTTGCTTGCCTCACCAGGGTGTCAGTCAGATGCCCTGGAAATAAAGACCTCACCCATCAGTAGGGGGAAAAAATACTTTTTTTTTTTAAACAACACCAAATCAAATGTTTATCCCATTCTGTCCCTCAGGAAAGGACTGTTGCCAAGATGAGGTTCCAAGAGTGATTCTCCCCAGTAAAATAAAAAGGCCAGTTCTCCCTACTCATCCACCCTAACCAGTTCTTCATAGGCTGGAGAATATCTTGATTGACCTGGCGGCTTCCTGTTGATCTTAGTAGAGGTTTGTCTCAGGCTATTTCACTGTCTTCCCTTTGGTCCTGCTAGTAGGGTTGCCAGCCTCCAGGTACTAGCTGGAAATCTCCTGCTATTACAACTGATCTCCAGTCGATAGAGATCAGTTCCCCTGGAGAAAACGGCTGCTTAGGCAATTGGACTCTATGGCATTGAAGTCCCTCCCCTCCCCAAACCCCACCCTCCTCAGGCTCCACCCCAAAAATCTCCAGGTGTCTCCCAACCCAGAGCTGGCAACCCTACCCAAGGTCGATATATCTAATAATCAAGGGTAGCCTAATTTACAGTTACTTAAATCTGTGGATTAGAGCCACACTGACATAAAACTTGATGGACACCCCAGGTTTGCAGAAAAATCTAAAACCCTAAAAATATTACATTGGGGGATTTAAATCCCCCCCCCCCAATAAAGAGCATTGTCTGCACATGCACAGACAATGGACTTACCTGTGTCCTGGAAAACTTCTTTTTTGAGGCATAAGTTTGAAATATTTTTGCAGGGCTAAAAACTACTCATTGAGATAGAGGGCTTTCCATACCTGATTTTTAGAAAGCCTGTTTCAAGAAAATGGCCACATGGACACATGAAGGTGCCTTATACATAGCTGGGTACCCAAGGTTGGGTGAAAAGAAAATATATAGGTCTATGTGTAAATATAGAAAGTATAATTTATTAGAAGCGCTATGTAAAATTTAAAATTCTTTAAAAGCATTAAAATAGCACAATGGCATATCCTGAAGTTGATGACTGTAACCACATACCAAACGCATTTCGGCCTATGGGGCCTTCATCAGTGGTTAATTAAAACCCTTTCTTAAGCCTGCACACATACACAGAAATACAATAATGAATACAAATACAAACAGTTCAAACCCAACCAGGCATGTGTATATGTTGTAATTTCTATTCCCAATTACTCTAACATCTGGTATAATAGGTTCTTGTTGTAATACTGGTTAGTATAAGTCTCTCATATACTCTGTGTGCAGGTATCAACCTAGTAAAGCAGTATCTTATACCTTATACATATATTGTGTGCCTTATACAAAATCAGTAAATTGGTCCATCACAATCAGTGTTTTCTACTCAGACTGGCAGCAGCTCTCCAGGATCTCAGGTTGAGTTCTTTCACCTCACCATTTCTCTGATCCTCTTAGGTGGACATGCTGGGGATTGAACCCAGGACCGTCTGCATGCTCTACCATTGAGCAGATGCTCTACCACTGAGCCATGGCCCCTCCCCTATAATATGGCTTAACCCTTGACATTTCAGAGCACTGAGGAGCGCCCCACCCTAAACTCCTTCCAATCTAATTCAAAACTGCAATTTCACACTGGATCACTCTTTCTTTCTAGGTTTCAAGAGAGCTTGGTGATTACAGTTGTAAATCTCTGCAATGCAAAGCTGGAAACTCAAATATATACATATATTCCAGAAGGAGAAACTCAATCACTAATTACTTTAGGTCTTTGGGAAGCAGGCAGGATTACAATCCGCAGTAGCAAAATATTTCGCCAGTGAGATTCAGGCAATGATCAGGAGTGGCGAAGAGGAGCCACCCTGTGTGTAAATAATCCCCACCTTCAATGCCCAGCATTTGGAAATGGAAACGAAAGGCACCGAGGGCTTCATGCTCAGTATCACTGTGTCAATTTGCATAGCACCTCATGTCTCCTTTCGAGAGTCACAGCTGGGACTCCTCCGTAGAATGGCAGAGCAGAAACTCCGAGGGGTATCAGAGGATGCCGCGTCAGCTTCTCTCTGGCGTTCAGCGAGGAACGCAATTGCGGGAGATGTCATTAAAGGGGGGCTGGAAAGATATGCAGTGGCTGCTTAATGTCCCCATTTTATAGGAGCAGTGCAATATCGATGAAGAGCAGAACGGGCTCTTGCAACATTACCACCCCCTCCCCTCAAAACTGATGTGTGTGCAGTTACCAAGGACGGTGATGCTTTGTTGTGGGCATCTCTTCTTTTTGTCTTTCTCTCACATGGTGTCAGCTCATGCCTTTTGTTGCATTTCTCTGGCGACCTTAACTTGTTTGTTCCTGCGGCTCCTTGGAAGTGCTGTCTTAGAACCATAAGAGGGGGAAGGGGCCATGCAGGCCATCTAGTCCCCCTGCTCAGTGCAGGATCAGCCTAAAGCATCCCTAGCAACAACAAGAAAAGGTGGCTCAATGTACTAGGTATAGTAGGCCAGCCATGATTGATGGTGCAAGGTCCTATGATCCAATTGATGCCCATCTTCTTGATCCTCCAAACAGATGATCTCATTGATCTCCACCGTCCATTCACTAGTTAAAAACTCTTTTATATCCAGGGACTTCACATGCTAATATGATATCCCCATTACCAAAAAAAGGTAACAAAGTGAAGTAGCATAAATCGGTAATTTGCACACATGCTTAGGAAGAAGAAGAAGAAGAAGAGGAGGAGGAAGACGAGGAGGAGGAGGAAGAGGAGTTGGTTTTTATACCCCACTTTTTTCTACCTTTAAGGAGTCTCAAAGTGGCTTACAATCACCTTCCCTTCCTCTCCCCACAGCAGACACCTTGTGAGGTAGGTGGGGCTGAGAGAGTTCGGCAAGAAGTATGCCCGGCCAAAGGCCACCCAGCAGGCTTCATGTGGAAAATAAAACTCGGCTATCCAGATTAGAGTCCACTGCTCTTAACTGCTACACCATGCTGGCTCTCGTTAAAGAGGAAAGGTGTAACAAGAGTAGTGACATTGGAAGGTGTTCAGATATCAGCTTGGATCCACCAGATGATTTCTGCATGTACGAATGGAAGTATGCCTTTGCACGAGTAGAAGTGTGTAAGAAAACCTCCCGCTTGCCCCTTCTGTTATAGTGTATCCCAAGCTCTTCTCCTGCCCGTGCAAGACATTGTGCAAACAATTTCTGGGCACTGTCAAATATAGGAAGGAAAGTGCAGAAGAACTTGTGTTTCAGAAGAACTTGTGTGAGTGGAACTGAACTGAGTCTGTTCACATTGCTACTCATGCGTCATCTTGTCTCGACATATTCTTTAATGGTGGATCACTGCTTCCTCACCCACAAGGGTGACCCACAAGTAGCAACTGATAGAATCATAGAGTTGGAAGGGGCCATACAGGCCATCTAGTCCAACCTCCCGCTCCATGCAGGATCAGACAGAGCATCCCTGACAAGTGCTTGTCCAGCTACTTCTTGAGCTCCTGCCAGTGAGGGGGAGCTCACCATCTCCCTAGGTAGCTGATTCCACTGTCAAAAAACTTATTGTAAAAAAGAAAAATCCTAATGTCCAGCCGGTACCTCTCCACCTGCAATTTAAACCCATTATTGCAAGTCCTATCCTCTGCTGCCAACAGGAACAGCTCCCTGCCCTCCTCTAAGTGACAGCCCTTCAAATACTTCAAGAGAGAGTAACCATGTCTCCCCCTAATCTCCTCTTCTCCAGACTAAACATTCCCAACTCCCTCAGCCTTTCCAGGCCCCTGATCATCCTCGTTGCTCTCCTCTGCACTCGCTCCATTCTGTCCACATCCTTTGTGAAGCGAGGGCTCCAGAACTGTACACAATACTTTAGGTGCGGCCTGACCGATGCAGTGTACAGTGCAACTATGACATCTTGCAATTTGGATGTTCTGTCTCGGTTGAAGCACCCGAAGATCGCATTAGCTTTTTTTGTCGCTGCATCACACTAGCTGCTCACCATGGCTGCTCATGATGTGTAGCTTCAATCATTATAATAAACTACTTGGATCCTTTTTATCCCCCCAGCACATCCACTGAAAATATATTACCCCCCCTTTTTTTACAAAAAGCAATCATGTGCTGCCCTCACAGAAACTTTTAATGATGTGGCAAGGAGACGGGCGAATTCCGCAGATAATGCAGTGATTAGCAGAGAAATATTTCCATGGGCATTAAAAAGTCGGCCAGTTGTAGGAAATTGGATGTGCCTCGGTCGCTCTGTCATCCAAGCATCCTCAGTGGAGCTTTTAATCCTAAATAACAATCCTGATATTTTGTCTCGCAATATCAACTTTTCATCTCACATCATTAATAGCTAATTCCCTGCATTCCACTCCAGCTCAGATGTGCAGTAAACAATGTTCTGTTGACTGCCAAAAGGAGACTGGAGCAATGCTCTTTTCGCATGTGGCGGAGTGAACGAGAGAAAGATTATCTTGAAAAAACACAATGGGGTAGTTTTGGAACTCATCCCAGCACAACTGGATTAAAAGATAAGAGGTAATGTGCAGATCCATAATTTAGGACATCCTCAACATGCACCCATTGTTCCTTTATTTTATAATTTAAATTATTATTTGTATTAGGTTTTTTTTTTTTAAATAAAAAAAAAACCAAATGGTAGCAAGCAATGGCAAAGCCCTTGTTTTGAGAATACCTTATAGGAATTTATGCTCTATGTAGGGCTGCCCTTAAGACTGATTTGGAAACTCCAGCTGGTACAGAATGTGGTGGCGAGGCTCCTTATATGGACCTTGCCATGAGCTAGGGTTGCCAACCTCCAGGTAGTAGCTGGAGATCTCCTTCTATTACAACTGATCTCCAGCCAATAGAGATCAGTTCACCTGGAGAAAATGGCCGCCTTGGCAATTGTACTCTATGGCACTGAAGTCCCTCCCCTCGCCAGACCCCACCCTCCTCAGGCTCAACTCCAAAAATCTCCTGCTGGTGGCGAAGAGGGACCTGGCAACCCTACCGTGAGCACATATACAGTGTTTTGACACTGGCTTCTGCTGGAGTACTGGATCAGGTTCAAGGTGTGGGTTTTGGCCTTTAAAACCTTACACGGTCTGGGACCTTCGTATCTGCGGTACTGCCTCTCCTGGTGTGCCTCTCAGAGAGCTTTGTGTTCAGCAAACGCCCATCTCCTGGTGGTCTCTGGCCCAAAGATGTCCAGCTCTCCTCGACCAGGGCCAGGGCTTTTTGGGTCCTTCTTTGCCACCGTCAGGAGATTTTGGGGGCGCAGCCTGAAGAGGGTGGGGTTTGGGGAGGGGAGGGACTTCAATGCCATAGAGTCCAATTGCCAAAGGGGCCATTTTTCTCCAGGTGAACTGATCTCTATCGACTGAAGATCAGTTGTAATTAGGGTTGCCAACCTCCAGGTACTTGTCAATTGAATGTAAGCAACACAGTGGCCAATCAACAATTAGAAGCACAATGGTGTAAAGCCCGAAATGTAATTATAAACGCATACAAAGATAGAAATAGCAAGTCACAAACATGAAAGGAAACAGGGTTAGTTATATATACAAGCCACAATACCATGACAAAAAAAATCCATGCAGGAAACCTGCAAGTGAATAGCAATCTTATGGCAAATACAAAGTATAAGTACAAATGTCCAATAAGGCACAGTGATATAATGCCAAGAGCAACCCTTGTAGTACAGCTGAACAATTGTGTTCCTTGTGAAGATTTTTCACTAATAAAGCCAATGTCCAGTAGAAGTTGCAACAGCGAAAGTTCAGGTATAATGTGAAAAGGAATGGTCGGCTTCTATGCCTTTTCGAGCCATCAGGTTTCCTTCATCAGTCGTGAGAATTTGATGAAATTGACACAGGCTCCTATGCAGTTTCTTATGCAATGAAAATTGCCATGTAATGGCACTCAATGCCAAGCCGTTAAAGTGGAGGTACTGTATGGTAACCTTCCTTACCAAATTCTTACTAGAATGTCTTGCTTAGGGATGCTAACCGCCAGGTACTACCTGGAGATCTCTTGCTATTACAACTGATCAGTTGACCTGGAGAAATTTTTATCCAGGTGAACTGATCTCTATCGGCCGGAGATCAGTTGTAATAGCAGGAGATCTCCAGCTAGTACCTGGAGGTTGGCATCCCTACTCATAGAGTTGTGAGGATAAACTGGAGGAGAGAAGAAAGATGTAAAGCTGCTTTGGGTCCCACTGGGGAGATGGTTGGGGCGTAAATGAAGTTAATAAAGAAAATAAATAATTTGTAGAATCTCGGGTCCTTTAGGGGTTGCCTGTGTTTAAGAAGTCCCAAGAATGCATACAGCTCGATGGTGTTTGTGGCTTCCTTGAGGCACCTGGTTGGCCACTGTGTGAACAGACTGCTGGACTTAATGGACCTTGGTCTGATCCAGCAGGGCCTTTCTTATGTTCTTATGTTCTTAAATGCCATATGTCAAGAATCTCCTGGCTTTGCACAAAATCCCTTAGATTGTTTTCCTTGGAAAAGAAATTCTGACTTTATTTTGGCTTTATTTTGACCTTAAAATCTTTTTAAAACTGAGGCTAGGATTTCTCCCCCCTTCCTTTCAGATTGCTTTGTTTTGTTGTTGTTATTCTTAAAATGTTTTTTTTTTAATGTGGCAATTGGGTTGGGGGGGATTTTCTCTCACAGTAAGCACTATAAGTAAGCCAGTTACAAAGCAGCACTTAAAGGGGCGGGACTTGATTTGAGCTTGTGGATTGCTGGGACATAGATTCCCATCAGGAAAGGGTGGGTCCAGCGAGTAATGAACCTCAGGTAAAACTCCCATGCATAAATGACCACCGATGACTATCATGCTTGGTGCCCTGTGTTCGATAAATCACAAAAACAGCTGTACCATTCTCAGAGCAGCATATCAGGGGTGGGGACAGAATTACAGCACAATTATCTCCGCCGACGCCTACAAAGCTGCTGTTTCGACTATTTCACCCCTCACTTCCTACAGAGCTCCTCTCCGGCATCTTCTTTCCCCATTTCATTTCCCCAGCGTGGCTGCTTTCTTGGACTCCCCTCCTGCCCTTTCCTCTCCTTTGTGGCAGCTTATCTCAATAAGGGCTGTCTCCCAGCCTCTGCAGAGAAGAAAGAGGAGCTCAATTGAGCTGACAGCTCCGGTTTCCATCAGATAAACTCCAGTTCAAACAAATGGAACTCCTTTGCTTTTCAAAGGCCTCGACTTCCCTGATGTTTTTGCATGCAATGCAGACCTTTTCCATTAGCCTGGGACCGCTGTCACTGCCTTTGTGCAGCTAAACTGAGAACCCTCTACTCTCTGCTGCCAATTTTCCTGGAGGGTCCACATCTTGGCAGTGGCCGAGAGGTGCCCAGCGTGTATCAAAGGCAAGTACAACCTCAATAGACTTTGCCTCTCTGCCACTTCCTGTTGTTCTCTCTTCCTTTCTCTCCCCCAGAGTCCTTCAGGAAAGGTATTGTCTTCCATTTGTGATAAAAGGAACTGTCAAGAAGGATGATAAAAACCAAAAATCAACTGTCAGAACTAGTTTACTTCTGTTTCAGGTAAACACATTCTGTGCCTACAGTCCATTTTGGAACTTTTCTTTGTGCTAGGGTTGCCTGGTCTCTCTTTGCCACCGGCGGGAGGTTTTTGGGGCGGAGCCAGAGGAGGGCGGGGTTTGGGGAAGGGAGGGACTTCAATACCATAGAATCCAATTGCCGAAGTGGCCGTTTTTTCCAGGGGGACTGATCTCTATTGGCTGGAGATCAGTTGTAATAGCCGGTTGTAATAGAGATCTCCAGCTACTACCTGGAGGTTGGCAACCCTACTTTGTGCCAACGAGGACTTCCACTGAAAATATGGAGACACACGCTTCCTGTGGAGAATATGGAGACACATGCTTCCTTTGCAT
Source organism: Euleptes europaea (assembly GCF_029931775.1). Taxonomy (NCBI): domain Eukaryota; kingdom Metazoa; phylum Chordata; class Lepidosauria; order Squamata; family Sphaerodactylidae; genus Euleptes; species Euleptes europaea. Next base: position 7,891,099 of record NC_079319.1, on the reverse strand, counting down.
GGAACCATTTTGTAGCACTTAAAGCTTAAAGAATAGGGCTGCCAACCTCAAGATGGTGGCTGGAGATCTCCTGCTATTACAACGGCTCTAGACATCAGTTCCCCCAGAGAAAATGGCCGCTTTGGCAATTAGACTCTATGACATTGAAGTCCCACTTCTCCCCAAACCCCGGCCTCCTCAGGCACCACCTCAAAAATCTCCAGGTTTTTCCCAAGCCGGAGATGACAACCCTATTAAAGAAGCAGATGGTGATTAGATTGGAAGAACTCCGGGCACTGTTTACATTTTGTATTTGCTTATGTAAATGAACGCACATTCCTTTAAAAAAGAAATTAATTTTCCGGTGCCCCTCTCAACTCATAAATATTTAGTAGCTGAAGTGTTTCACCCCCAGCATTTCCATGTTGAGGACATTTTCACCTATTTGTTTGTGTTCTGGTCCCGCAAAAGAAAGGGGAGGCTCTCTCAGGACTTGGCCCAGGACAGAGTTAGGGTGAGACTGAACCTATGTCTCGGAGGAGGATTTACTCATAATCCATGGTGAGCCTGCAAGCATTTCAAGATCACCGGAGGCCAGCCCCAGGCCCAGGACGCAACTAAAAATGCCACCTAAGGAGTATGTTGCCAATATTTGGCCACTACAAATGTGGCGCATGCACAGTTTGCAAATATAGCCTACCTGTCAAGGAAATTAGTTCTACGGCTTTCAAATTCAAATTTCAATTAAAACACTTTAGTAATTGCCTATCTCATAATGTTATTTACGCAATTCTGTGCCCGTGTTCTATTTTATACATTGGCTCCACCTCCAGACAATTAAAATTGTGCATAGGTGAATACAGAACTCACATACGCACGCGCATAATGGAAGCTCCGTTAACGGCACATTTCCTGGGAAAAGGGCACAACGAGAATGATCTATTATTTTTTATTCTGTGGAAATACGAACACAAGCCTTATTGCAAGGAAGACATCAATCAAATATTACACAGACAAGAAATAAAAATGATCTTCCTTTTTAAAACTATGGCTCCAGCAGGTTTAAACAATGAATTTGACTTGGGATGTTTCCTTTAAACTGAATGTTCCCATCTCTTCTTTATTACATGAGCTAGTTTCCTCCTTAATGCATTACAGCTGCTACCAGCTAACTTCAGCTTGAATATTACTGAGGGTAGTTCTGATTTCTTACAACCTCTTTGGAGAGCAAGAGAACCCAGTGGGTCCACTTCATTGTGATAGGGGTAAGCTCTTCTGTTTATTCTCATTTTTATTTTGTTGATCTTTTTTTTTTTGATCTTTTTATCTTTGTGCCCTTATGCTCCTTTGACATTATTGTTCTATACTAAGCAATCTCAATGTATTTTTACAGAGGCATTTTGCCCTATGAATTACATGTTACTCTTGGAAGGAACCCTTGTGGTCTTTTGCATATGGCAGTGGTAAGACCATTCTTAAACTGGCCTTTTGTTTACATGCTTCTAATTTCTTTGTATTGAATATTCTCCTGTGTATCCCCACAGAGGCTATCTGCCCACTTGTATAAGAAGAATAACTGAAGAAGCTTTGTTCTTGCAAAACGACTACCAAACTAGAGGTGTTGTCTGTTGCTGTTGAAGAATTTTCTGCTTATTATACATATTTTTGTTTTGATAAATGTTAGGTGATATTACCTTATCTAATTTGTGTTGGACTTGATATTCAGGATTGAATAGGATTTATTTTTGCACCTTGGACTGTTCTCTTTGAGTGTAACTTCCATTGGAAGTATTTCTGTTTATATCTTGCCATTTGTGTTTTTGGAGAAATTGTGTTGTAACACTGCAGAATTCAACATCAGTAAATTGACTATTCATGTGAGCCCTTGTGCTGTTGTTATTATTGTTAAATATCCAGATGGTGGCTGGAGATCTCCTGCAATTACAGTGTCACGGCTCATGTTGTTAAGGGGTCTACACTCTTAGAATGTATCACTTACTGAGAAGTGAAGCTATCTTATTCAACGAGACCTCACAGACAGGAGTCAATGATAATTCCTGCTACTGTAGGCCTTCTATTGAAGTGTGCCAGAAAATTTATAAACAAGGAACTTCCTTTAAATAACATTTATTTCACATAATATATATATATGCATGTGAATATTTACACACTCTCAAAACATGTCATAAAGTACAAACATGATTCTTTTACATGTTCATTTATGCAAGCAGTCTCAAACAATCTTTATAAGCAATTTCTCTATGTAAGGTTTTCTAACCTTAAACCTGTAATGCATTTAATTCAGGAATAAATCAGTTTACAGTTTACAGAAAGCTTGTCAAAATATGATTAGTATAAGGAGAGAAATTCATAGTTAAAAACCTCTTAATGCAAAATACAACCTTATATTATTTCTAAACTTCTCCTAGCTTATATTCAGGACATTGCAAACCTTTTCTGTAAGAACATAGTCTTTTCTCATGTTTCTATGTCTTTACCATATCTTTGATTCTCTGGTTTTTAGTTTATTTGAGAGCTATAGTCCAAAATACTTAATGAGCTTTTGGTTCATTGGAGTACTGTTCTGTATCAGAGACAGCTGATTCTTGTAAAGCTGAAGTCAGTAATTTACGAGACTATGTGTAGCTTTAAATTCAATATGTAGAGAGAACCTGTATGAACCTTAGTTCCAGATAAGAGCTCTATAGCTCTTTTTATATAATATAATCTGTGTATGCATACTGTGTATGCCACTCATTGTCACTGAGTATAGAAGCTTCCTCTGTGTTGTTGAGGAAACCTCTGACTCTTTACCCTGAGAGATATCTCTGGTTGTTTAGAGGAATCTCTAAGAGTATCTAAGAATCCTGTTTCTGATGCTGAGAACTGAAGAGACCAGTTCTGTAACGTGGGTTTCACAACTTCCATGTTTCTCAAGGAAAGCCAAGTCAGACCATTTAGATCATTCAGTGAGAACTCATCAATCCTTGCTAGAATTAATGAGATGTCAGTGTTTCCAAATATGGAACTGATCCAATACTCTTAGACCCCACAGTAAGGTTAGTAGGAATACTAAGAGTCTCCATCATATGGAATAGTCCACAAGCATTCATTCCAGACATCCGGCCTTAGCAGGTCATCTGGACATGAATCCCTCTCAAAGACAGTCTTTCCCATTCTCACAAAGAACTTGTGAAATGGTAGAGTTCCATATCACACAAGATATGAAATAATAGAAAGCAATTGCCAAGAACTCACTCAGTTCTTACATCTCATGCAAGAGATGAGGAAAGCTAATGACCAGACAACAGTGTTGTCCTTCACTAACAATCCTAGGTTTTACATCTTTCAAGATGGAGAGAGCAAGGCTAGACAGAATGAGGCTATCCTCCAGTCACTCTCTCTTAGTCTCACGCAAGAGACAGAGAAAGCTGGTAACCAGACAATCAGCATTGTCCTTTACCAACTTCTTTCCAAGTTTTATATCTCTGGAGATGTGGAGAGTGAGGTCAGACAGCCTCAGCCATCTTCTGTCAACTCTCTGCCTCCTAGCAGTTTGGTCCTGGCTTTTATTCTCTCAGACCAGTGGTCAGCTGAGCTGAGAGGCTAGCATATTCTGCCCTGGGTTGCCCATATCCCTGCACTTGGCATGGTCACACATGGTGGTGTGCTATTGTCACCTGGTCTGTGAAGAAAGCACCACCATGTTCCCGGCATTAAGTCACAAGTGCAAGGTCACCATCTGTTATACTGTTTGAAGACTAGGTCTGAGTCATTTGACGGTAGCGTTATTCCCTTCTCACATTATCTGAGGAGGCTGCAAACTTACAGGCAGAAATGACCTTCCTGTTAATGTCAATAAGGGGTAAAAGTACCTCGGATAAGCGATGCCGATATTTTTCCAGACTCAACCATCAAGCGGGCAACAGTGCATATCATAACCTTGTAGTTTTGTAGTTTTATTTATCTTAAAATAGTCTTAGCCAGCATGACCTTTACTCCACTTTCTTTCCACATCAATTCTGTTCAGAGAAATAAACCTCTTACTTCTATGTTTTACCCATAAGATTCATAGGAATGCCACAGGTACAGGCTCCTTATCACTCAGGCCTGTGACAACACCTGATCTCCAGGCAACAGATATCAGTTCCCCTGGAAAGAATGACTGCTTTGGAAGGTAGCCTGTACAGCACTTTGTCCCTATTGAAGTCCCTCCCCTCCCCAAACCCTGACCTCCTCAGGCTGCACCCCCAAAATCTCCAAGTGTTTTTCAACCCGGAGCTGACAACCCTACTAAGGAGTAGGGTTGCCAGGTCCTTCTTTGCCACCAGCAGGAGGTTTTGGGGGCAGAGCTTGAGGAGGGCGGGGTTTGGGGAGGAGAGGGACTTCACTGCCAGAGAGTCCAATTGCCAAAGCAGCCACTTTCTCCAGGGGAACTGATCTCCATCGGCTAGAGATCAGTTGTAATAGCAGGAGATCTCCAGCTGTCACCTGGAGGTTGGCAATCCTACTCATAATTTGAGGTTCTACCTATAGTTTACTTAAGGATGCCAGCCTCCAGATGGTTGATGGAGATATCCTGGAATTACAACTGATCTCCAGTCAACTAAGATCAGTTCAGCTGGAGAAAATGGCCGCTTTGGAGGATAGACTCTATGGCATTATACCCCATTGACGTCCTTCTCTCCAAATCACACCTTCCTCATGCTCAATCCCCAAAATCCTTAGGTGTTTTCTGACCTGAAGCTGGCAACCTAGGGTTGCCAACTGCCAGGTAGTTAAGCAAAACAAACAACCTGAGCTGTAATAGGTAACCTTAGGAAACTGGCAGCACGAAGGCTCCACAAAGAACACAGTGCAAAAATTACACAAGCACTGAATTATTTACAATGTTTATCAACAATGTTTACTGAGCATTGAATTCATGCCCTATTGAAACCAAAATAACAACCAAAGTATTACATTCATAACAATGGAGTATCGAGTGGTAACAAAACTAGCAATAAAGTACCAGTGCAACTCAAGTCCATGGGCAAAAGCCTGAAAAAGTTGCAGGATGTGAGACTAGTCACTTCATGTTTCACGACGTGAGACCAGTCACTTCACGTTTCACGTTGGCTTCGTCAGCTCTTTTCAGAATGTTTTTTGAGCATTCCATGGCATATTGCACTGTATGCTGCTGGTAAATCGCCTTGCAGCTAAATGTGCATTTTTTGTTCCCAAAGGGATATGTGCGAGCACATAGCCTCTCTCTCCAGCGGTAGTCTGAGGAGGTCAGGGTTTGGGGAGGGGAGGGTCTTCAATAGGGGCACAGTGTCGTACAGTCTACCGCTGGAGTAATAGCTCATGCCACGGGAGAAACTGGGTGCGCACTTCACAGTCTAGGACTAACAGACGCACATGTTGGGCTTTAGGAGGCATCCTACAGCATGCAGTAAATGTGAAATTGACATGCATTAGGAGCCAATAAACTTTGAATGAGCTGACAAAGCGTAACGAAAAGTGCTACAGCTGGCTAGACGTTCTCCTCTTCGAGTAGTATTGTTTTGCCTTGGGGCTCTCCCCTGGACCTTTCTGCACCCTAGGAGGAATTGGACCCTTGGGAACCATTAGGAACCTTCGTGGTCAAGGATGGTGCAGATGCGGTTGCTTGTCTATGACTTGGACCTTCTCGCATCGTTGCTGAATTGCAATTCTTTTCCCTTGTATGTTTTGTGTTGTTAGGTTGTTTTGGTAGTTAGGGAATTTTGTTATTGTGTTTAATTGTGCTCAGGCAACAGCATGAAGTAATGCTGGAATTGCCTAGTAATAAAAGACTCAACGTATCTAATTTCCTATTATGGACTGTTGATTTATGAGCCTTCGTGCTGCCTCTTCTATAAAGTATTCTTAATACTGGCACAGGTTAATTTCTAAGGTTGCTTAACTGCCAGGTAGTAGCAGATCTTCTGCTAATTCAACTGATCTCCAGTCAATAGAGATCAGATCACCTGGAGAAAAATGGCCGCTTTGGCAATTGAACTCTATGGCATTGAAGTCCCTCCCCTCCCCAAACCCTGCCCTCTTCAGGCTACGCCCCCAAAATCTCCCGCCGGTTGAGAAGAGGGACCTGGCAACCCTATGGCAACTGTATATTTGCTCTGATTACTAGTATAATCTAGTGGGGCTCTTCTTATATTCCTAACCCATGCTCAGCATCCTCCTTTCTTAGGGTTGCCAGGTCCCTCTTTGCCACTGGCAGGAGGTTTTGGGGGCGGAGCCTGAGGACGGCAGAGTTTGGGGAGGGACTTCAATACCATAGAGTCCAATTGCCAAAGTGGCCATTTTCTCCAGGGGAACTGATCTCTATCGGCTGGGGGTCAGTTATAAAAGCATAATAAAGTGAGGGATGGGGTGTGTGGGGGATTGAAGCATTCCATCTCATTTCTAGCTCATATGTACTGCCTGAAAATATTTTTGTTGTGAATTTGGAGGGGAATGGACCGCCTCATATATTCTCAGAAAGATAAGAGAGGACTCTCTGGGAACTGACAAATGGGCTTATACCTAGCCAGCTGTATGCAGTTTTTATCACCTTGAGAATACCTTGTCTGGCACCTGAAACATCTGTGTTTTCCTCATGATCCCACACTTTCTTCCACCTCTCCGCCAGAGCCACCTCATATACCCTGAGCGTTGTTCTGCTTCAGTCCGGCTAGCCCACTCGCCGGGCTTCATTTGCTGTGGCACAGCAACAAATTACCGCATTTGTTGTGGACTACCTCCAGTTTCCATGCATTTGTTAGAGTTCACTGAGCTGCAGAATGCGGTAACGGATCAATGTTCATTCACAATAATCCGTCGGTGGTTGATAAAGGGATGTGGCCGAGTTACAGATCACTGGCCCGTTCCTTTCATTTGAATTTGCTTGTTCTGTTTTGAAGGAGGACATGGTTTGTTTTCATGGCAGGGGTTTGGTACTCCCTCCCCCAAACCTTGAAAATAACAGAACTGAAACAGTTCCACAGAGAGGAAATGGGATTTCCCAAGCCCACAAAACCTTGTGTGATGTAGTGGTTAAAGTGTCAGATGAGGGCAGGGGAGGCTTGTGTTCCAATACCTGCTCGACAATTAGGGCTGCCAGTAGGGTTGCCAACCTCCAGGTAGTAGCAGGATATCTCCTGCTATTTAGAGTGATCTCCAGCTGACAGAGATCAGTTCCCCTGGAGAAAATGGCAGCTTTGGCAATATGGCCTTGAAGTCCTTCCCCTCCCCAAACCCCACCCTCCCCAGGCTCTGCCCCCAAAATCTCCAGGTATTTCCCAATCCAGAGCTGGCAACTCTAGCCTTGTGGGAAGTTGGTTCATCTCCTGCTTTCTCTTCATTCAGGGTACTGGATTGTAGCCTGCAGAAGTACCCTGAACAGAGTATGCCATCACAATTTCTGTTGCAGAGCTATTCATTACATCTGTCTATCTTTATCTCAGTTAATCTCCGATAATCCCCCAGTGGCCCTTTTTGTTTTAAACATCTGGACAGCCTTATGGTTAGCGAGAACCGAAGGTGCTGAGCAAAGAATACAGCTTAGTTATCTTTCCTTTTCAAATAAATGAGGTTTTTTCTGGATCATTAACTTGGGGAGGGGGGGAAGAGAAATTGCCCCTGCTTCTAAAAACGGAGGGACTTCTTTCAAAGGTCCTAAACTCAAGATAATGCATCTCTTGCTCAAATAGTTGCAAGGCGCTTAATGGGGCCATTAGCCGCGGGAACAATAAGGTACGTGCACCTGAAGGACCTCGTGGCACAAGATGCAATGAACACTCTGTTTCCCCCTCCCCTGATCACCTTTGTTTTGTCGGAAAACACAATAGTGCATCAGGTGGGCGCTTTTCAGGCTGTAATAAAGTTGTCAGCATCATCACAGAAATGGCTGAAGGTGTTATTTAGGGTACTGCGCTTGCATGCTAATCAGCAAGACACTCCAATTGTTGTCGACGCCGACAATCGAAAACAGAGGAGGGGAACAAAACCACTGTTTGGTCCAACCTGCTTGTGTTTCTCGGAGAGCCCCCTGGTTCTCAGCCATAGCAGAAGGCCCAGCATCTCCAAGTGACAGACAAGAGGCAGGCAAAAATAGGTACACCTGTGTGCAAATCATAGTTTGCTTCAGTTGGAAACCATTACAGTAAAGCTTTCAGGATCTTTAGACGTTCATCAGCCTATAAATATAGACAACAGCATATGATTTCTGAACGGGGGAAAGTGCCTGTCAGAGTCTATAAAAAGAACTTCAGTGCACCAAGGTATAAGCAAAAGTATCTTTAATAGCGGATACTTGCATCCCACAATTTGACTGGGTGGGTGGTTCGAATCAGATTGTCCCAGGCTGTCTATTTAAACTCAGTTTTCCTATACCTGTCCACTCCCTTTCTACCAATGGCACACAGCGCCCCCTGGACCCAAGCGATGTGTAAGTCCCTCCCCCTACTGTTGCCAATCTCCAGGTGGGGCCTGGAGATCTCTCAGAATTACAGCTGGTCTCCAGACTAGAGAGAACAGTTCCTCTAGAGAACTGGGTGGCACCTGTGTCAAGAAGAAGAAGAAGAAGAAGAAGAAGAAGAAGAAGAAGAAGAAGAAGAAGAAAGAAAAAGAATTTTGAGTTATTTTTGAATCAATTCCATTTGATCCCCCAGTTCTCAGTGTAAAAAGAGTGCCTGTATGCAAATGAGCATTTAGGCGTAACTTGACCATAACCTTTGGTGTATCTTCAAAGCAGCTGTTAAGTAGTAAACTACGGATAGAGTAACAGCCTTATCATTACCAGACAGCAGATATATTAAAAGGTAGTCATGAGAACATACAGGAAAGTGTGAAATCAACGGAGTAATCAAAGAAGACCTTTTTGTCTTTGCCTTTCCACCCCGGCAGACTCCCTGTTCGATTGGGGTTTTCAACAATTTGCCAGTCAGTTCATTCAGGGGTAAGGCATTATGTATGGCCAAGAAGAAAAGTCTGCGAAAAGTTGGAATGGTTACGAATTCAAATTAATCTGGAAGCACTGGAAAAGATGGGGTGCTTTGTCCTCAGAAGGAGGGTGCGCATTTCCTTCTGGCATCTTTTGATCCAAGAGAAATCTGAAGACTGGATGAGCAGGAAAGGAGGTTCTTCACTATTTCTGAATTTCAGTCTATAGCTGCTCAAGAGGCAAGCAACGTCTTCCCAAACATTCCTATCCTCCAGGTGAGGCCTGGAGATCTTCTGCTTTTATACCTGTCAACTAAAGAGATCCGTTCCCCTGGATAAAATGGCTGCTTTGGAGGGTGGACTGTATGGCATTGTACCATACTGAGATACCTCCCCTCCCCAAAACCACACCCTCCTCAGGCTCCACCCCCAAAACCAAGAGCTGGAAACCCTAAAACCACCGCAGGGGCTGAAGTTACAAAAAAACCATTGATTTATCTTGAGCAAGAAATGAGCAAGAAACCCCCCTTTTAAAAGAGATAAAAGAGAATACATGGAATCAGTGGCAATATCTCAAAAAGTCAATGTTAGGGAAAGACATTCAACTTCCCGTAACAACATTATTTGCAAGATGTTTCCTGGGATCTTTTTAAACTTACAGATGCCTACATGGAACCTCTACATGCAGAGGCAGACAACCTCTGGATCCTATTGCCAGGAGGCAACATCAGGGGAACGCCTCGGACTCTATGCCCTGTTGTTGGACCTCCAGAGGAACTGGTAGGTCACTGTGTGAGACAGGATGCTGGACTAGATGGACCACTGGTCTCATCCAGCAGGGCTCTTCTTATGTTCTTCTGTCATGGATAGAACATGAAACATTGTGTCTCCAAGGTGTACCCCTTGTCACTGAGCTACGGTCCCTCTCTGTGGAGGAACTATAATAAATCTCTTTTAGAAGGTCAGAAAATGTCATTCCTTTAGGCTGTAACTCTGCTATGATCCATCTACAATGTCCTAAGCAACTTTTATTTCTGAAATGTTTGGGTTATCCCAAGAGGAAGGCATCGGGAAGTAAAGCAGGCTGCCTGAAATTAACCCAGAGAGTGATCTCTTTTTCAGGCCTTCTTCACGCCAAGATGAATGGGAAATCTGTCAGGCAGCTTTCTCCTGTAGTCAGACATGGGCTTCTTTCATTGGATCGGATGACTGAGCATGAACACAAATGCTGAACCCTGTCAGCTTGGGGAACATGCTCTGATAGTTAAGCAGGGACTCAAAGCATAAGCCCTGTCAGACTCTGTTTCACTTCTATGTTTTCTGTTGTGCATGAAAACAAAATGCAAACAGAACTTTTTTAAAAAGACTGTTTCATTTTATTTTAATGAGTAGTTGACTTTTGAGAGAGCCTGGTGGTCATTAAAAAGATGTCACTTTCTATCATAGCATTCCAAGGGGTGACATGGAAAGGTTAAATGGAGAGGAAACACCTTTCTCTTTCAAAGACACATTATAGCACTGACTGAAGAAGCATCATGTTATAATGTCCCTTGGGTATAACCTGGGGGAAGCAACATATTGATACAGAAGAGCCGAGGTCCCTAACATGGTGCTTTTTGGTGCTTTTAGTGCACGGCTTTTGATTGTCCACTATGTGACTAAAGAAAAGTTGTGGCAGCCATTTTTTGTGAGTCCACCATTTTATTTTTGCTATCAAGTCCCAGCTGATTTATAACGTAGGGTTTTCAAGGCAAATGACATTCAGAGGTGGTTCTCCTTCTTCTCCTTCTCCTTCAAATCATAGAGTAGGAAGGGGCCATACAGGCCATCTAGTCCAACCTCCTGCTCAATGCAGAATGAGCCTATAGCATCCCTGACAAGTGCTTGTCCAGCCTCTGCTTAAAAACTGCCGGTGAGGGGGAGCTCACCACCTCCCTGGGTAGCTGATTCCACTGTCAAAAAACTCTTACTGTAAAAATTTCCTAATATCCAGTCGATACCTTTCTACCCACAATTTAAACCCATTATTGTGAGTCCTATCCTCTGCTGCCAACAGGAACAACTCCCTGCCTTCCTCTAAGTGACAGCCCTTCAAATACTTGAAGAGAGCAATTGTGTCCCCCCTCAACCTCCTCTTCTCCAGGCTGAACATTCCCAAGTCCCTCAGGCTTTCCTCGTAGGGCTTGGTCTCCAGGCCCATGATCATTCTCATCGCTCTCCTCTGCACCCGCTCCATTCTGTCCACATCCTCCTCCTTCTCCTAAAAATAAACAAAAATGGAAGGACAAAAGATAAGAACTGTTGGCAATGCAAGTGTGGACACACGAGGAATGCCCTGCTTCATCAGACCAGTGGTCCATTTCTTGGCTTGCAAGGTTATTACCTGGATGGGAGACCACCAGGGAAATCCAGGGTCACTACCCAGAGCCAGGCATTACCAAACTGCCTGTCTCTTGCCTTGGGGTCACTCTAAGTCTTTCCAGAGAGATGTTAAAGATGCATATTTCCTGGGTTTTAACCACTTAACGTGAAACCCGTAGTTCACTTACTGCTGAACTCAATGGGAATTAATTCTGATAAATAAGAAAAGGGAAAAGGCTATACGTCTTATTTCACGATCTGGTAAAAAAAAGTTCTTTTCCTGTGTTATTTCAAAAACTAACCTTGTTTTTCTCCCCTGTTTGCCTTTTGCAGAGAAAAGTAAGAAGGTTTAATGAGCAAGCAGCAACTGTGCGCGTGCCCTCAGGAGAGCTTCCATCTTGGAATGAAAAACTCCCGGCACCGTTCCTAAAAATGCTGAATCATCCAGAAGTGGCTGGATGCCCACAGATTTCTGCTACCCCTCAGGAATGGAAGATATTTTTTTTCTTCGTTTCTTTGGCTGCAACTCGCTACTGGCCAGCATTGGCTGAGAAAATAATCAAAAACGCTTCGTAGTCTTAAAAAGATGGTTTATGTCCCGCTGTCTCTCAAATCAACACACGTCTAGAAATGTCAGCACCATAAGTCGCAGGGCCCTTAAAACACTGTACAATATGTATTAAAAAAAACAGTCTGGTCCCAGTGATCAAAAAGTCCAGTGATTTTGAGGGGGAAATTTGGTGTGTGTCAAAAACAGAAATACTTTCAGTCATTATTCACTGATGTTTTTGGAAAAGAGGTCTCAGTATAATGGGGGGAGGAACGGCCGTTGTGTGTTGGAAGACACTGCTGGATTTATCTTCTCCCCAAAGCCTGCACGCGCTTCGTTCAACATCTGTATGAATTACCTTCGCCAAGTCTTGAGATTAACAACATGTTGATTCTGAGCCAAGATACTGAGGACAAACCAGTAGGCCTTCGCTCCCTGCTTGTGAGTTTACAAAATGTATCTAAAGGCAGCTTTAGAAAGAAAACAGAAGAAGAAGAGTTGGTTTTTATATGCCGACTTTCTCTACCACTTAAGGCAGAATCAAACCGGCTCACAATCACTTTGGCAATTGGACTCTGTGGCATTGAAGTCCCTCCCCTCCCCAAACCCTGCCCTCCTCAAGCTTCACCCAAAAAACCTCTCACCGGTATAGAAGAGGGACCTGGCAACCCTACAAACTGGCACATGATCAAGCATCCCTGCTTTTTACTAGGCCCCTTGTATCTTCAAACCGATTTATGGTTTCTGGAGCATGGAACAAACCAAAGAAAGCCACCGCCTCCATATAAGGCAAGCCTGAGATCCCTTTTTAATTTGACACTCAACACTTTTATGTCTTCTTGTATGCGTTATGCTAATTCGGCTTGTCCTGTTGTTCTTCCTTATGAGTTTAGCCGACTTAGCTGTGATTATAGCAGAACATTCTGATACAGGATTTCAATTTGCACTGGAAAGCATTTACCGAGCCCTATGCGGAAGAATTAATATCTGTTGAACAATTTCCCTAAGTATTGCATTGATTTCCCCCCCCAAGTAAAGATGCCAAGAAGGCAAGGAAGAATATATTAGCATCTCTGGGGTGGTAAAAGAAAAGGAGGAAATAATATATAAGTGAACGAGAACAAAAATATTTGCCGTGCTAGCAAAATCACAATGTATAGCCAGAAACAGCTCATTTTCATCTTAATTGTATTACATCTCAACCCATTGTGGCAAGAAGATTTTAGTAGCTCATGAAATAACTTTTGCTGAACCGGGCATTCTTGTGTTCCTCTAGACCTCATGCCTCCTTGGCAGGAGAATACCGTCCAGCCTGTTCATACTTTAAGCAGAAATATTTCAATGATAGCAAGGCCACACTTGTGCAGGTCTCTAATATAGCTGAATATATGAAGCTGCCTTATACTGAATCAGACCCTAGGTCCATCAAAGTCAGTATTGTCTACTCAGGCCAGTAGCAGCTCTCCAGGGTCTCAGGGTCTTTCACATCACCTACTTGCCTAGTCCCTTTAACTGGAGATGCTGGGGGTTGAACCTGGGACCTTCTGCATGCCAAGCAGATGCTCTACCACTGAGCCACAGCCCCTCTCCCCAGTTAGGGTTGCCAGGTCCCTCTTCGCCACCAGCGGGAGGTTTTTGGGGCAGAGCCTGAGGAGGGCAGGGTTTGGAGAGGGGAGTGACTTCAATGCCATAGAGTCCAATTGCCAAAGCGGCCACTTTTTCCAGGTGATCTCTATTGACTGGAGATCAGCTGTAATAGCAGGAGATCTCCAGCTAGTACCTGGAGGTTGGAAACCCTAAATATTGTACAATTATTTTCTCATAGGTCTTTTATGCAAGGCTATCTCCCTCGCAGTCACCTTCCCAACTGCTTCGGGACTTTGCTTTGATTATGTATGCCTTTTCCGAGTGTCAGAGGTTGCCTCACTCTCCCTGTGTGTTTCTGCACATTTTGCCCTTGTTTTCTGGATGCTGTTTTAGCCAGCATTCAGAAAACATGGGCAAAATGTGTGGAAATGCATGGGGGAGCAAGGACAGCCGGCCTGGCACCATCCCAGATACTCTGACCACATGCTTGGGAGCCATGGCAAAATGATTGAACTTGAATCCATTGAAGATGGAGGTCCTCTGGCCAGGTCAGTGTGGCCTGGATCAGGATAGCCTACATGCTCTTGAGTTTTTGTTCTAGTACTCAGAAGTACAGTGCTTCTTAGGTCTGCCAAGCCTAGGTCTGCCAGGTCCCTCTTCACTACCGGCGGGAGGTTTTTGGGGTGGAGCCTGAGGAGGTCGGGGTTTGGGAAAGGGAGGGACTTCAATGCCATAGAGTCCAATTGGCAAAGCGGCCATTTTATCCAGGTGAACTGAACTCTATCAGCTGGAGGTCAGTTGTAATAGCAGGAGATCTCCAGCTAGTACCTAGAGGTTGGCAACTCTAGCTAAGCCCCAGTCTGGATGGGGTGATCTCCCGCCCCGAGTTCCCATTGCCCCTGGGAGTGACAGAAGGGGATAAATTAAAATTGAAAAACTCATGGGCATCATGAGCATGATGACATCACTTCCAGCTACTATTCAGAAGTGATAGCAGTTGCTCTAGGAATGGCAAGAAACTCTATGCTAACACCCGTGCTTTTGAACAAAGGAGCCCATTAAATAAACAAATTAAAATGTTTATGATCCAATGACTCTTTATTGGTGATTTCTAAATTGTAAACTCAAAAGTCCCCTCCCCCCACTGGGGTTGCCAACCTTCAGGTACTACAATTCAAAAATCGTCCCTCGTGCTATAATAACAGAGTTGAAGGAAAATAACAAGCACTGATGGCTAAATTGCCCTTTACTTTGAGGAGAATTTCCTTAGAATATTTTAAGCCCGAAATAGGATTCCGGTATTTTCCTATTTCGCTGATGCTTTGTCCATCGGGCTTAAGGTGGCTTGAGCTAGTATATTTGACTCAAATGCCAGTGAATAATATCACATCTGTCAAAGTAAAGGGCAATTTAGCCCCAACTTTTTGTTACAATTTACTTTAAAATCAAGTTTTGGCTCAAAATTCTTCGGCTACATACAGCCAATATCGATCTGCAACTACCTTTGCCTGCGGTACCTGTTTCATCTGCGGCTTGGCATGCCGCTAGTGCCGCCCCAGTGAACGGATCTCCAGCCTTCACCTGGAACTTGGCAACCGGGAGACCTCACCTGGCGAAATTTATTTTCACCACGGGACTTTGTTTGCTTCTGTTTCACTGTATAAGGTTTGATTTTTATGACTGAATTATAAAAAGTCTTATTGATGTTTCCAGTAGCCATCAGTGCTTGTTATTTTCCTTCAACCTTCAGGTACTAGCTGGAGATCCCCTGCTAATACAACTGATCTCCAGCCAATAGATATCAGTTCACCTGGAGAAAATGGCCGCTTTGGCTATTGGACTCTATGGCATTGAAGTCCCTCCCGTCCCCAAACCCTCCCCTCCTCAGGCTCCACCCCAAAATCTCCCACTGGTGCTGAAGAGGGACCTGGCAATCCTACCCCTACCCCCCCCCCACACACACACACAAAAAACCCTTACCCATTTTGGGTGAAGACAAAATTTGTATCATTTATGAAAATGATTTCAGAAGCAACCTTGCCCAATGCAGACCCACGATATAAGTAATGCCGAATCATTATCTTGCTTGGTTTGGTATAATTGATCTGTCCTGTTGGTGTTCAGATGCCAAGAGATATACAATGTCTTGCTAAGAATTCTGTAATAAGGAGCTAACATTCTTTCAGCTCACTTTCAGTCGCAGTCCCCATCTCCTTTCCAGTCCAAGGGAAGCGACAACGTGCCTGGCCGCTAATTCACTCTGTCAGTGGAAATCTCTCCCGAAGCCAACGTTCGACTTATCACAAACGCTTAACTATTCCGATCATGGCCACTGCAAAGAGCAAGATACACTAATTGATTAATAATATGCTGATGTAACTGTCTGACTTGCTAGAGATAATGTCAAATTACAGCAAATAGAAAGGAGATAATGAACGTAAGGTTGCATTCTGATGAATTGCGGCGTATTCTATACCCAGCCTAGGAGAAGAGGAGCAGAGATTGCAAACTGTACTTTATTTCACTGACTGATATACAGGGAAAGTTACGTCCTCGTGCAGAGGACTGAAAACTAGCAGTCACCATCTCATAAGGTTATATCCATTATGGGCGAAAACACATGGTTGCTTCAGCCTCCTTTATTCCCTGTTTCAGCCAGGATTCAGCCAGGATCGAACTCATGTTCGGCGAAACACACGCGTTTGATCCTGGCTGAAACAGGGAATACAGGAGGCTAAAGCAACCATGCGTTTTTGCCCTATGACTTTTTTAAAAAAAATCAAACACTTTGAACATATTAATATTTGGAGCAGTGTTTCCGCAAGACAAATTGAATACTCGTATCTATCTATCTATCTATCTATCTATCTATCTATCTATCTATCTATCTATCTATCTATCTATCTATCTATCTATCTATCTATCTATCTATCTCTTCAACTCCTAACTTGCCCTTCCCAGCTAGGGTTGCCAACCTCCCGGTACTAGCTGGAGATCTCCTGCTATTACAGCTGATCTTTGGCCGATAGAGATTAGTCCCCCCCCCAAAAAAAATGACCACTTTGGCAATTGGACTCTATGGCATTGAAGTCCTCCCCTCCCCAAACCCTGCCCTCCTCAGGCTCCACCCCAAAACCTCCTGCCAGTGGCGAAAAGGGTCCTGGCACCCCTAATCTATTTATCATCTATCATCCATCTATCTATCACCATTTATCTATCACCTGGCAACCACTATCTATCTATCTATCTATCTATCTATCTATCTATCTATCTATCTATCTATCTATTTATCATCTATCATCTATCAATCTAAT
This sequence comes from Euleptes europaea, assembly GCF_029931775.1. Lineage (NCBI taxonomy): Eukaryota > Metazoa > Chordata > Lepidosauria > Squamata > Sphaerodactylidae > Euleptes > Euleptes europaea. Next base: position 7,874,365 of record NC_079319.1, on the reverse strand, counting down.
TTTCCTTCCTTGCTTGCAATTTCAAGTCCACCTTACCATATACTAAAAAGGTAATGCTTTCCACCCCATGTTTATGGATCAAGCCATATGCCTCTTTCTTTCTCCCAAGTTCCCTAATTGGTGTTGAGCTGCAATTTTATTCCTTCACCCTTTCCCGCAATTGCTAGGTGTTGTGAAAGGAACGCCGGCTTCCCCATTTTATTGATATGCGCTCAAAGTTTCATTATCGCCTCGTCATCTTCTTTGGCTCACCATCTGGTGCACCGGCAGCTGGAAATGGACCCTCGTTTGCTTCAAGGGTCTAATTGGCGCCGTGTAGCAGGCTCCTCCTTTCATTAGGCTCAGAAACTCTTGCTGTGGGGTATCTTTTCTGCTAAGTGCCAATTAAAGAGCAATGCACACTTTACTTTGTACTCTGTGGAATTACGTATTTTCCCATCTGCCGAGGAGGGGTAAGTGGTATTTTTTTTTGGTCTGACAAAGCACACAGCTCTGAGGGGTTTATTTCTTTTGTTTTGGGGTAATTCGGGTATAGGAATCACAAGGATGCTTCTCCCGACAGATTATTGCCATTTTTCTTCTCCCCCCCACCCCGCCTTCTTCTTCTTCTGAGAATTATTTATCTTCATGGAAGCCATTTTAGATTTTGTACAGGTAGGTTAGGGTTGCCAGCTCCAGGTTGTGAAATACCTGCAGACATTTGGGGCAGAGCCTGAGGAGGGGAGGGTTTAGGAGGGGAGGGACTTCGATGATATAGAGTCCAAATGCCAAAGCAGCCATTTTCTCCAGGGGAACTGATCTCTATCAGCTGGAGATCAGTTGTAATAGTAGGCGATCTCCAGCTATTACAACTGATCTTCAACTGACAGAGATCAGTTCACCTAGAGAAAATGGCCGCTTTGGCAATTGGACGCTATGGCATTGAAGTCCCTCCCCTCCCCAAACCCCACCTTCCTCAGGCTCCACCCCAAAAACCTCCCACCAGTGATGAAGAGGGGCCTGGCAACCCTAGGTGGACCATTAGGGTAGGGGGAATTCAGCAAATGTCTACCAGGGCTGCTTGTGTACTTTTCAAGCACTACCCACCCCAGTCTCTGCCCCAAATCTCCAGGAATTCCCCAACCACATGGGTACCATCATATACAAAGCCAAAGCAGTGACTCACAGCCAAATATCTAGTTGCCATTTGAAATGTGGGATCCATTTTGCCTGTGTTCCTGCCAACTTCTTGGAGTTTTCTGACTGATACCTTTTCCTTGTGCAGTCATCTCGCCGCACAGGAAACCATACAATTTTTCTCCTGTCTCTAGGCCATACATGAGGCTTTCTTTCTGTTCTCTTTTCCCTAGGGGATCTCCAGCCGATAGAGATCAGTTCACCTGGAAAAAATGGCTGCTTTGGCAATTGGACTCTATGGCATTGAAGTCCCTCCCCTCCCCAAACCCCGCCCTCCTCAGGCTCCACCCCAAAACCTCCCACTATTGGCGAAGAGGGACCTAGCAACCCAACGTGTCCCTCTTTCCTTAAACTGTATGTCCCAGTGAGTTTCCATTCAGGGTTGCCGACATGAAGGTGGGGCTTGAAGTTTTCCCAGAATTACAATTGATCTTCAGACTACAGAGATCTGTTCCCTAGGAGGAAATGGCAACTTTGGAGGGTGGAGTCTATGGCATCACATCCCTGCTGAGCTCCCTCCTTTCCCCAAATTCCACCCTCTCCAGGCTGTGCCCCTAATCTCTATGGGGTCGTCCTAAATCAGCTGTGACTTGATGGCACTCTGCACATATACAAAATATTTAGGGCGCATCATTTTTGCTGCTGTAAACAAATGCATAATAGTTTTTTAAAACAAATCCTCAATCATCTATCTAGCCATCTAGCTAGCCATTTTCCATATAATCAGTGATGTAGACGGTTGGTTCAATCAATCTCTAATCAACTGGAACAGTGAAATGCAACTTGGTCAAAAGTTTCCTTCTGGGGTTACGGTACTGAACCAGCAGACTGACATATACCCTTTAGACTTTGGACCACTGCATTCGACCCACAGATAAGTTTCAGCTTCAATCCACATTTATTGGAAAGAAATGCAAACCCATACAACATGATGATTTTAGGCCCCAGAAGAGGGAGAGAAACTTTTGGGATGATTCTCCTTGCTGGGTACTCAAGGTTAGGTGAAAAGAAAATATATATAAGTCAATGTATAAATACTGAAAGTATATTTTATTAGAAGCACTATGTAAAATTTAAAATTATTTAAAAGCATTAAAATAGCACAATGGTTGATAGCTGTAACTAGGGCTGTTGAAAAAAAATCTGTATAATTTGGATTCGGCAAAATTCAGCCCGTTTTGATTCAGGCCGTGCCAAAGTCCGAACTCCCCCGCTTCGAGTCGCCGAAATTCGGGCGAGATCCGGAGTTCGGGGGAAAATCCCCCCCCTGTGCGCCTTCAGGAGACACAAATCTGTTTAAAGACCCCCCGCGCGCCTTCAGGGGGCTTCCCTGAAGTCCCGGGAAGAGGGGCAGGGGTCTTTAGACCCCTCTGCCCTGCCTGCGCAGACAGCGCAGAGGGGCTTGACAACCCACCGCCCCACTTCAGGATACAATGGTTCCATATTAACATACCACACCCTCATTAGCACATTATCTTGATACTTACAGGACAATGATTAGCACATTACCTTTGATACTTTTTGCAGGACAATGATTCAGCTCAAACCCACCCCTTTCTGACTATGTATTACTCTTCCTACACACTTGACATTGAGAGACACTGTCCTTCAGTGTTACTCCTCTGAAGATGCCTGCCACAGCTGCTGGCGAAACGTCAGGAAAGAAAATACCAAGACCACGGTCACACAACCCAGATAACCTACAAGAACCGATGAACTTTGACCGTAAAAGCCTTCGACAATATTCTGCTTTACTTGATACCTGCACATATAGCATATGAGAGACTTATACTAACCAGTATTACTGTTATTTAAGATGTAATAAAGTTAAAAATGTTTTTAAACATGCAAGTGCATTGTAATGCAAATCTGAGCTCATGTGCCCATAAACATTGCTTTACTTATATTGGGAAGCAAGAGCTGATGTGTACCCCAGTTCCCTGTCATAGCTAGTCATCAGACAAAGCTTATGGACTACCATAGGCATGGGTTTTGTGCAATTGCTTGAGGCAGAGAAAACAAAGAACCGCAGGTGGGCAGAAGTTGTTCAGGAAAATAATGTTATCTAAAGGATAGGATTGCCAGGTCCCTCTTCACCACCAGCAGGAGGTTCTTGGGGTGGAGCCTGAGGAGGGCGGGGTTTGTGGAGGGGAGGGGCTTCAGTGCCATAGAGTCCAATTGCTAAAGCGGCCATTTTCTCCAGGGGAACTGACTTCTATCAGCTGGAGATCAGTTGTAATAGCAGGAGATCTCCAGCTAAAACCTGGTGGTTGGCAGCCCTACTAAAGGACCACCTTTTTCCATAAGTTCATGCCTACCTGTTGAAGCTGCAAGTGTAGCACCTTGAGTCCCTGACATGCTATCAGCTAAAAAAAGGTGTTTTAGAGGTGGTTCTGGGAGAGGGTGGAGTCTGGAAATAATGTTATGTTGCTACTCGGTGATGCTCTAGGCTGCCATTCCTAGTCTCTATGGTCTTTACCATAGAAGTCAGAGTGTTAGACTAGGATTTGGGAATGTTTGTGTGTTAAGTGCTGTCAAGTCACTTCCGACTCATGATGACCCTATTAATTAATGAGCTCCAAAATGTCCTATCATTAATAGCCTTGCTCAGGTCTTGCAAATGGAGGGTCGTGGCTTTCTTGTGAAGTTAATACATCTCACATTGGGTCTTATTTTTTTCCTGCTGCCTTCAGCTTCTCCTAGCATTATTGTATTTTCCAGTGACACTTGTCTTCTCATGATGTGACCAAAGTATTTCGAATCCTTGCTCTGTCACGGAAGTCTGCTGGGTGATCTTGGGCCAGTCACATACAGTCTAACTTACTTCACAGGGTTGTCGTGAGAATAAAATGGAGGAGAGGAGATTAATGAATGAAGATAAAATGGAGAAGGAGACAATGTTGTATGCTAATGTGTGTCCCCATTGGGGAGAAACACAGGGCATAAATAAGATAAAATTAAAATAAATTAATTAAATAGCCAGTTTGTATTCACTCCAGTTTCTCAGGAGTCAGTCTACACTCTCAGGCTCTATAAGACCTGGAGTTGCTCATATGATCTGGGGAGAGGCTGTGGCTCAGTGGCAGAGAATCTGCTTGGCATGCAGAAAGTCCCAAGTTCAATCCCAGGCATCTACTTTTAAAGGGACTAGGCAGTTGATGATGTGAAAGATCTTCCTGAGATTCTGGAGAGCTGCTGCTGGTCTGAGTACACCTTCAGCAGATGACCCCGTGTTCTGGTTCCTTACATAAATGTTGAGTAATTGTGTGAAACAGTAACAGTTGAAGCTCCATGAAAGAGTGAAGGGTAGATTAGAAGGCCCTGCCGAAATGACATTAAAGCACTACGAAAAGAAGGGAGATCAGACTTATTCTCCCATTTGAAGATGGACCAAGTGTCTGAGTCAGCATAAGACAGCTTCATGTGTTCATGTGACAAACTGCTGAGTCACTACAATGCAGTACCTTCTCCTGCTGGATGCTTGAGGGGCACCCAAGTTCAAGTGTTCCCTCCTTCTTCTGGCCAGCCTCCATGGCAAAAGAGAGAAGACTGGCTGGTGGACTCCCCTGTGCTTTGCATTCCCAGGATGAACCTTAACATACAAACATAAGAAAAGCCATGCTGGATCAGACCAAGGCCCATTGAGTCCAGCAGTCTGTTCACACAGTGGCCAACCAGGTACACCCAGGAAGCCCACAAACAAGACAACTGCAGCAGTACCATCCTGCCTGTGTTCCACAGAACCTAATATAATAGGCATGCTCCTCTGATCCTGGAGAGCATAGGTATGCATCATGACTAGTATTCATTTTGACTAGTTGCCATGGATAGCCCCATCCCCCATAAGAACACTAGGCCACTCTGGATCAGACCAAGGCCCATCAAGTCAAGCAGTCTGTTCACACAGTGGCCAACCAGGTGCCTCTAGGAAGCCCACAAACAAGATGACTGCAGCAGCATTGTCCTGCCTATGTTCCACAGCATCTAATATAATAGGTATGCTCCTCTGATCCTGGAGAGAATAGGAATGCATCATGACTAGTATTCATTTTGACTAGTAGCCATGATAGCCCCATCTTCCATTAAAATGTTCACTCTCCTCTTAAAGCCTTCCAAATTGGCTGCCATCACCACCTCCTGGGGCAGAGAGTTCCACAATTTGACTATGTGTCATGTGAAGAAAGACTTCCTTTGATCTGTTTTGAATCTCTCACCTGCCAGCTTCAGCAGATGATCCCGCATTCTGGTACCTTACATAAGTGTTGCATGACTGTAAAACAGTAACAGTCAAAGCTACGCATTAAAATAAGAACATAAGAAAAGCCATGCTGGATCAGACCAAGGCCCATCAAGTCCAGCAGTCTGTTCACACAGAGCCAGCCAGGTGTCACTAGGAAGCCCACAAACAAGACAACTGCAGCTGCATTGTCCTGCCTGTGTTCCACCGCACCTAATATAATGGACATGCTCCTCTGATCCTGAAGAGAATGGGTATGCATCAAGACTAGTATTTGTTTTGACTAGTAGCCATGGATAGCCCTCTTCTCCATGAACATGTCCACTCCCCTCTTCAAGCCTTCCAAGTTGGCAGCCATCACCTCATCCTGGGGCAGGGAGTTCCACAATTTAACTATGTATCATGTGAAGAAAGACTTCCTTTGATCTGTTTTGAATCTCTCACCCTCCAGCTTCAGCAGATGATCCCGCATTTTGGTTCCTTACATAAATGTTGAGTAACAGTAACAGTCGAAGCTCCATGAGAGAGTGAAGGGTAGATTATTGCCGAAATGCCAATAAAGCACGACAAAAAGAAGGGAGATCACACTTATTCTCCCATTTGAAGATAGGCAGAAACGCAGCATCTGGCAAGAAGAGAAGGGACTTCAGTCCACTTCTGACGGCAATGTGATTAGCTGTGGTTTTCTTTTTGTTGTAAAGAAACAGATTCACAGGAGGATCTTCCCCTGGGCTGCAAAGCATTCAGGGCAATAATGATTTAACAAGACCGCTTATGCCGGGTTGATCCTTCTGCTGGAGGCACAAATGAGCTGCCGGCCTTCAGGCGCTATTGGAGAATCAATCCATGCCGCTGAGGACTCTCAAGACTAGCTTTGCTGTTTCCTGTGATCAACGTCCAGATTAGCAGCAGACGAGGGCTCCTTCCCTCTGCTCTTTTGCCGAAGTATTCTTCATTTCTTTTCTTTTTTTTTAAGCTGTCAAAAAACGTGAGCAAACTGAACGTGTTGGCTGTGGCTTTTGACTATGCACTCATCACTATTTCCAACACCCCTCCCCCCTTCCCAATAGAAAAGTCTTACACAGTATCTCTCATCTTGGGTCACGGAAAAATCGAGCCACTCCACTTTACAACCTATCTGAGATGACATTTGGCTGTCTCCCCGTATTTCAATCCGGGAGAAAGTTTGGGAAGTTTGTGAACGAACAGTGCCACCTACTGGCCATTGTATGTTTCCCAAAGATGGGGGGGGTTTTTTACGCACAATAAAAGATGGCCCAGGCTAGCTCGATCTCGTCAGAGCTCAGAAGCTAAGCAGAGTTGGCCCTGGTCATTATTTGGATGGGAGACCACTGAGAAAGGGCTGTTGATTCAGTTCGGTCTGAACTGAAAAACAGCCAAATTTCCCGCAATTTGGCAATTTTTCGGTTCGGACAAAACAAACTCAAAAAGGGGGGGAAACCGGGGAGCCGAATTCGCCGAGTTCGGGGTGTTCCTGAATAAATTCGGCGAATTCGGCCCCTTTAAACAGATCTGCGCCTTCCAGCTGTAAGGCGCAGATCTGTTCCCCCCCCCCCCCCCCGGCGCCTCCAGGGAGCTTCCCTGGAGGCGCGCGGCGGGCCCTTTAAATAGATCTGCGCCTCCCATCCGGAGATCTATTTAAAGCCCCCCCCCCAGCCCTGCCGGGAAACCCTCTGCGCTGCCTGGGTCCCGGCAGGGCTGGGGGGGGCTTTAAATAGATCTGTGCCTCCCGACTGGGAGGCACAAATCTGTTTGAAGACCCGCCACGTGCCTCCAGGGAGCTTCCCTGGAGGCGCACAGTGGGCCCTTTAAATAGATCTGTGCCTCCTATTTAAAGCCCCCCCCAGCCCTGCCGGGACTCCCGGCAGGGCTGGCGGGGGGCTGGCAAGCCCCTCTGCGCTGCCTGCGCAGACAGCGCAGAGGGGCTTGTTTAAAGCCCCCCCCCCCGCGCGCCTTCAGGGAATCTCCCTGAAGGTGCGCGGGAGGCCGAATTTTCTCCCAAACTCCGGATCCCCCCGAATTTCCGGGGATCCAAAGCGGGGGAGTTCGGACTTCGGCACGGCCCGAATAAAAACGGACCGAATTTTGCCGAAGCCAAACTATACCGATTTTTTTTTTCAACAGCAAGCAATATCCGAGGCACTAGGCAGAAGCAGGCAATGGCAAACTACCTTTGAATATCTCTTGCCTTGAGAATCAGGCTCCACCCTCAAAATTTCCAGGTATTTCCCAACCCGGAGCTGGCAACCCTATGGGAGTCCCAACAGTTTTTTTTTTATCAAGGGTGTGTGTGGAGGCGTATGCACACATGTGCATGTATGTGAGGGTAAGCATCTCTTTTTATGCGGGTGATCCCCCCCCCCCCACACACACACATAAATACACTCTGGTGGTTTTGGAAACCTTCTCCTCAAATCTGCTGTTTGCATTTGTGGGTATTTTTGTTTTCCTGATTAAACAAAACAAAACAAAACAAAAATCCTTTGCCCATTGTAAATCTGGTACGGTATGACTGCTTCACACAGTATGGTTTCAATATGGTTACATCCATGAGGTGGAAAAATGAATAAAGAGGTTGAAACATTCCAATCCCTTAGAGCTCCATTTTCAAGGATCTCTTGTTACAGAGCATCGACTTAAGTTGGTAGCCACAGTTGACAATACTGGGTTAGATGAGGTAATAGTCTGATATAGTGTGAACCAGATTCTTACATTCATATTTTATCATCTCAGGGTTGTTGTCTGAAAATAAGCCATCCTCTTTCCTCCATGCAACAAGGCATTTTGATTCTTTCCCAGCAATCGCAGGTCATCCCTAAATTCTTGTCTTTCTTTAATGAAGTATGAACTCTATCAACTATAGGGTTGCCAACTCCAGGTTGGGAAATACCTGAAGGTTTATGGGGTGGAGCCTGAGGAGGGCGGGGTTTGGGGAGGGAAGGGACTTCAATGCCATAGAGTCCAATTGCCAAAGCGGCCGTTTTCTCCAGGGGAACTGATCTCTATCGGCTGGAAATCAGTTATAATAGCAGGCAGTCTCCAGCTACTAACTAGTAGTTGGCAACCCTAATTCACTAGCAAGAGCCAACCTATGCATGTTTATTAGTGTTGCCAACCTCCAGGTACTAGCTGGAGATCTCCTGCTATTACAACTGATATCCAGCCACAGTCTAGGCCCAAGAGTTACCTGTTCTGTTTCCCAGCTGCTGGAACAGCCTGCCTGATGAGGCCTAGGAAGACTCCCATGCTCCTTTAATTATTTGGAAGGTGTAGAAGGGAATTGTTCAGGATAATGATTTAATAAAGGAAATGTGGTCATAACTAGTGCCTGTGAAATTTAGGTATTTTTTCACTGCTTTGTATAGTGTGTAACATTGCATTGTATCCCTAATTTTTGTAATCAAGTTTTCTTTAATTGATTGTTGTATATATAAGTTGAAGAGGAGGAAGAAGAAGAGTTGGGTTTTATATACTGACTTCCTCTACTTTTTAGGAGACTCAAACTAGCTTGCAATCTCCTTCCCTTCCTCTCTCCCCAACAGACACCTTGTGAGGTAGGTGGGGCTGAAAGAATTCAGAGAGAACTGTGACTAACCCAAGGTCACCCAGCTTGCTTCATGCGGAGGAGTGAGGAATCACTCCTGGTTCTCCAGAGTAGAGTCTAGCACTCTTAACCATTATACCTTGCTGCCTCTTTGAGTATCCCTTATCTGAAATCCTTGGGACCAGAGGTTTTCTTTATTTCGGATCTTTCCATATTTTGGCATATTTGCATAAATATAATGAGATCTCTTGGGGATGGGACCCAAGTCTAAGCACAGAATTCATTTATGTTTTATACACACCTTATACACAGAGCCTGCAGGTAATTTTATACAATATTTTTTAATAATTTTGTGCTGGGGGGCATCATGGGAACCTGCCGTTGGTGCAACTGGACTGCACACGTGCCATTTTATTACCCTTTGTAGGCACTCGAAAAGTTTTGGACTTTGGATATCAGAATTCCGGATAAGGGATACTCAACCTGTATTAGACCCCCCGCCCCTTTTTTTGCCATCAAGTCACATCAGACTTATGGCGACTCCTGGTGAGGTTTTTAAGGCAAGATACATTCAGAGGCGAACATAAGAAAAGCCATGCTGCATCAGACCAAGGCCCATCGAGTCCAGCAGTCTGTTCACACAGTGGCCAACTAGGTGCCTCTAAGAAGCCCACAAATAAGAAAACTGCAGCACCATCCTGCCTGTGTTCCACAGCACCTAATATAATAGGCATGCTCCTCTGATACTAGAGAGAATAGGTATGCATTGTGACTTGTATTCATTTTGACTAGTAGCCATGGATAGCCCTTTCCTCCATGAACATGTCCACTCCCCTCTTCAAGCCTTCCAAGTTGACAGCTATCACCACATCCTGGGGCAGAGAGTTCCACAAGTTAACACAATTGGAAGGTGGTTTCCCAATGCCTGCCTCCATCCTGGGGTTCCTTGGAGGTCTCCCATCCAAATACTTACCACAGTCGACCCTGCTTAGCTCCTGAGCTCTGACGAGAACAGGTTAGCCTGGGCCATCCAGGTCAGGGCTTTTTATTGTATATAGCATTCTGTTTAGTGCACTACTTTAATTTTGTAATTTTGTTTATTGGATGGTTGATTGGATGGTGCACTGTAACCTGCCTTGAGTCTTGGTGAGAAAGGCAGGTTATAAATGAATTAACAAATGAATAAACAAATGTTAAGCTGGAACGTGTCCAGAGGAGGGCAAGAAATATGGTGAAGGGTCTGGAGACCAAGTCCTATGAGGAAAGGTTGAAGGAGCTGGGTATGTTTAGCCTGAAGAGGAGAAGACTGAGAGGAGATATGATAACCATCTTCAAGTACTTGAAGGGCTGTCACGTAGAGGATGGTGCTGAGTTGTTTTCTGTGGCTCCAGAAGGTCGGACCAGAACCAACAGGTTGAAATTAAATCAAAAGAGTTTCCATCTAGACAATAGGAAGAATTTTCTAACAGTCAGAGCGGTTCCTCAGCAGAGCAGGCTTCCTCGGGAGGTGGTGAGCTCTCCTTCCCTGGAGGTTTTTAAGAAGAGGCTAGATGGCCATCCGTCAGCAATGCTGATTCTATGACCTTAGGCAAATGATGAGAGGGAGGGCACCTTGGCCATCTTCTGGGCATAGAGTAGGGGTCATTATGTGTGTAGGTGTGTGTGTGTGTGGGGGGGGAAGATAGTTTGGAATTTCCTCCATTGTGCAGGGGGTTGGACTAGATGACCCTAGTGGTCCCTTCCAACTCTATGATTCTATGATTCTAAGTGAAAGGAAGTTACTTCAGTATAGCCAGCTGTACAAATTGCATGCATCACCTGCAACAGCATATATTAGAGAATGTGATAAACAGCCTATACATATCCACTTCCCATTTTGTATCCTAAATTTCCACCATTTTTGTTGGCGTTCTGGACCCGCCGTTACCAGCCTCTTTTCACGTTTTTCCAGAGCTGACCTTCCTGAATCAGATAACAAGCATGAAGTCATCACTTCTGCAGATTCGAAGCACATTCTGCCTGGCATGTGAACATCAAAAGAGATTGGGCAGTTGATAATTGGGTCTAATTGGAGATGGTAACAGTCTTTACCTGGAGGCAAATGAGGCTCAGTCAGGTGTGGAGCATTTGGAAAATGCCACGGCAATTGCTTCCGGGCTGACCCAGTGAAAATCACCCACTTAGCAGTGAAACAGAGAAACTATTTCTCCTCCTTAGTCAATGAAGTCAAGCTGCCTTGTAAATAATGTATGTGAAGGCAGTGGAAAGTTTGTGATTAGCTTCTCCAGTCTCCAAGCCCCTTGGGACCGCATGGTGGGAAATCTATAGAATCTCTGCCAGTTTTAAAGAACAAGCCTCGACAACGCGTGATCTGACAAGAGAGATGTAGTTCACCGGCTGCTCGACAGCTGTTGATGGCAGCTTACTGAGGTCTCAGCCCTGACCTGGATGGCTCAGGCTAGCCTGATCTCATCAGATCTCAGATGCTAAGCAGGGTCAGCCTTGGTTAGTCCTTGGATGGAAGAACACCAAAAAAGTTCAGAATTGCTACCCAGGTGCAGGCAATGTCAAACCACCTCTGTTAATCTCTTGCCTTGAAAACCCTTTGGGGTCTGTTATGACTTGATGACACTTTCTTCCACTATGGGGAGAGGTCGTGGCTCAGTGGTAGAGCCTCTGCTTGGCATGCAAAAGGTTCCAGGTTCAATCCCCAGCATCTCCAGTTAAAGGGACTAGGCAAATAGGTGATGGGAATGACCTCCACCCAAGACCCTGGAGAGCCGCTGCCGGTCTGAGTAGACTGTACTGATTTTGATGGACCAAGGGTCTGATTCAGTATAAGTAGGGTTGCCAGCCTCCAGGTGATGGCAGGCGATCTCCAGCTGACAGAGGTCAATTCACCTGGAGAAAATGGCAGCTTTGGCAATTGGACTCTATGGCATTGAAGTCCCTCCCCTCCCCACACCACACCCTCCTCAGGCTCCATCCCAAAAACCTCCCACCGGTGGTGAAGAGGGACCTGGAAAACCTAAGTATAAGGCAGCTTCATGTGTGCTCAACCACTATGGATGTGCTCAACCACTATGGTCATCTTTGGAGGCCTGCTTTGGGTACCTTCTACCTTCTGATTTTAGATGGATGGCAACCTGGAAGAGGGCCTTCTCAGTCATGGCACCAAAGCTCTGGAACTCTCTCCCCAGGGAGAGTAATCTGTTCCTATCTGTTGCCCTCTTCCGCCAGCAGGTGAAGGCTATTTTGTTTGGTCTGGCATTCTTTTATTTACTTACTTACTTTATTTCTTTATATCCCACCTTACTCCCCAATGGGGACCCAAAGCAGCTTTACATCATTATCTTCTCCTCCATTTTATCTTCACAACAACCCTATGAAGTTGGTAGGCTGTGAGTGTGGGACATGTTCAAGGTCACCCCTCAAGCTTCCATGGCAGTATGGAGATCTGAACCATGATACCATGCTGACTTAATCCCTAACCAATGTTTGTTATGTTTTCTATCTATTTTAACTTGGTTTTAATTGTTTTAATGATGTGTGTTTTGGAGGGGGGAGGATGATTTGAACAGTTTTGAAATGTGATTTTTTTTGCATACGTGTTTTAAATGGTCGGCTGCTTTACTGGCCTTTGCAAGGGCAAGAAAGCAGGATGCAAATGTGGTCAACAAGCAAATAAACAAACAACTGTTTTGCCAAGATGGAGTCTTGCAATGTTTGCTGAAGTGCGAAAGGAAGAAGTCTGCACTTCTTTGCTTTTGTTTTGTACAAGGACTGCAACATTCCTGGGCTGGTTTCCAGAATGGCTGCTATGGGGGATTCGTGCTCCATATGGGATCTCTTAACTGGCAGCTGAAACAGCCGTACCCTCTCTGGAGGAAGACGCCGAATATGAAACCAAACAGCGGGCCTCAGCAATTTAGACCACCGCTAACTGCTTTCCGTGGGATGGGAACCTCTTTCCTTTAATAACTCCGGGAGCCCAAGTGCAGACCGAAATGTATCCCCTTGATTTCTTAACACGTCTCCATTAATAATGCAGGCTGTTTGTTTCGCCGCGACAGAATTTTTAAACCGAACATCTTTGGAAACTCTTTCGGATGGATGTTGCTTGTCTAATTAGCAATATGTTTGTCACATTTCTGCCTCATCCCGAGGAGAATAGCTCCCCAAATGCCGGCGCGTTCATTGCATCTCATTAAGAATGTATGGCCCATTACGGTTTTGATACCTGTAATAGTATTGACTCTTTGGTGGGAGGATTTAAAAAAAACAACACACACAAAAAGCAACCCTACACAAAACAGAGCCATTTCAAAGGCTGCCTTTAAGAAGTTGGATGGCACTAAAAACTCAGATTTGGACGGGGAATAAACACGGCCCTTGGTGTATTCCGCACATCCTTAAGTCAGCTCGTTTGTTCTACAAACGCCTCCCTTTGAGAAGAAAATTCACCAAACTTGTAATGTCACCCGGCCCGGGAAGGCGGAATCTTTGCTACTGGAGTCGGATGCTACGGAACAATGAAATCATTGGATTCCAATTTGTCGAAGCGGATCCTGCGACACAAACCGTCCGGTAGAGATATTGGCATGATTGGCAATAGGTCAGCAGTGGAGAAGAAGTCATTGCGATATTTGCTTTGAGAGTGGCATGTTTGCTGCAGCTTGGACAAATCACTGGAGGGGGGGGAATCACTCATCTTGAAAACTTTTGTGAGGGTTGCCTGCTACGGATTGGGAAATACCTGCAGATTTTGGGGGTGGAGTCTGAGGAGGGCGGGGTTTGGAGAGGGAAGGGACTTCATTGTCATAGAGTCCATTTGGCAAAGCGGCCATTTTCTCCAGGGGAACTGATTTCTACTGCTTGGAGATTGGTTGTACTAATGGGAGATCTCCAGCCACCACCTGGAGGTTGGCAACCCTAACATTCATGGTGTTCCAGTGCTGAATGGGACACTTTTGTTCTCCTGGCTGCTGCCTCTTCCCAGAGCCATTTTTCTACTTATTATACCACAAGGTTTCGTAGACTAGACTACTGTAATGCATTAAACATTGGTCTCCCTCTTTGTTTGACCCTCCCCTGCTCTAACTGCTACACCACACTGGCTTTCACAGTGTGGCTGCTTCTGAACAGAAACAAGCAGCCAGTCCTAGCTGAGTGGTATCAAATTGTGCGGTAACAACCAGAGGTGGCTGCCAGGCCTGGGGTTGCCAACCTCCAGGTGAGACCTGGAGATTTCCAAAAATTACAACTGAACTCCAGATGACATAGATCAATTACCCTAGAGAAAATGACTGCTTTAGAGGGTGGACTCCATGACACTTCAGAGTACTGAATTCCTTCCCCTCCCTAAGTCCTGCCCTCCTCAGACTCCACCACAAAATCTCCAGGAATTTCCCAAGCAGGAGTTGGCAACCCTAGTGAAACCTGACCCCTATGAGTTCTTCCAACATAGGCCTGGAAAGGACCCTGCCCTCCCTCCTGCCTTTTTCCTCACAGAAGCCCAGTCTGGAATACTGCAGCTGCTTGTCACACAAGGGAGTCCATTGTTTAAAGCTGCAGGCACTCCTTTTATCATTTTTGGGGGGTTTCAACAGCCCAATGCATTTTTTTTATTTCAGATTTTTCTGCAAACCTGAGGCATTGTTCTTGCCCATTCACAGCTGCCGTTGCTGGATTTAAGTATCCTCAGGTTTGGCCAATTTTGCTGTTACTATATAGATGATGATGATTAAAAACACAACACAATATGAATAGAACAACAATGATAAAAACACACAAGAAGTTACAATTTAAAAACTCCAAATATGACTGCCAATAAATAAAGACTAAATCAGTCAAATGCAGTCCTAAATAAAACTGTCTTCCACTGCCTCCTGAAGATTGACAGTGAGGCAGCCTGGGGAGGTTGCTCCATAATAGTGGGGCTGCCACCGAAAAGGCCCTATCTCATATGCCCACCAGATGAGCTTCTTTAATTGGTGGGACTGTCAGGAAGGCCTCTTCCTGTGATCTTAATTCCCCAGCAGAAACGTATGGGAGATTCTGAGATTAGGGATAAATAATATTCCCCATTTCATTTCATATTAGTTTCGTTGTCAACAATTAAGAACATAAGAAAGGCCCTGCTGGATCAGACCAAGGCCCATCAAGTCCAGCAGTCTGTTCACACAGTGGCCAACCAAGTGCCTCCAGGAAGCCCCCAAACAAGACGAGTGCAGCAGCACCATCCTGCCTGTGTTCCACCGCACCCAAAATAATAGGCATGCTCCTCTGATACTAGAGAGAATAGAGAATTCCACTTCTCTGTTTATTTGGAGATTCTTTTGTATGGTGTTCAAATGTTTTTAATGACTAACCTATACAATATCTGTACATTTCCCTACAAATCCATTATATGTGTCTAATGCTTATTTACAGATAGTCACAAATAACACCGGGGGAAAAATACATACCTTTTACAGGAAAAGTGTAGTGTAACATAACAGCAAATGGTACAAAAATCATGGGTTTGATTTACTCAATGGAGAAGCAAAATCAAACTAGGGCTTTTTGAATATTTGAAACTATTCATATCTGAGAAGGTATTTATTCTAGCTTTATTTTTCATGAGTATTATGGTTTTGTTGGCATGGCAAACGAGAGAAATGTGTATGCCTCTGCACACCTGTATAAATAAGGATGCCACCTGGCTGATATTTTACCAGCCTGCTGATTTTGCAATGCTTGAGCTACTTATTGGTCTTAGCTATGAAAAAAAATAAACAAAACACCTTTCCTCAGAGGTTAGATTGCCATCTGTCAGCAATGCTGATTTTATAGCCTTAAGCAGATGATGAGAGGGAGGGCATATTGGTCATCTTATGGGCATGTAGTGGGGGTCACTGGGGGTGGGAGGGGGGTAGTTGTGAATTTCCTGCATTGTGCAGGGGGTTGGACTAGATGACCCTGGTGGTCCCTTCCAACTATATGATTCAATGAAGAAGAAGCAGCAGCAGAGCCCCTGGGCCAGTGTAAGTCGCCCTGCGCCAGTGTCTGTGCCAGTTTGCATGGCACAAGTGGGACGGACTCCGGCGTAGGGGTCACGCCGGTTCTTGTGCAGCTCTGCCTCCACCCTTTCAGGATTGGATGGTCAAACTCAGAACTGAATGTTCTTCGCATGTTTCCGTTCTCCAAACAGCTCAGACCAATTCAATGCACACAAAGTTATCCTCCCTAGCAGCTGTCTGAAGTTGCTTAAAACTGCGTTGGTGAGTCAGTGGCAGTCAATCCCAGATCTCTTTGAAGATATATATGAAAAATAGTAAAAGATAAGAGTGGCATGAGAAGACAGAAAGGGCTGATTCATCTTACGACAGGTAGGAGACAGATTGAGAAAGGGAGTAAAGGAAGGGGAAAGATTAGTTATATTTAAGAGCACAGTTGCAGAGAGTTTTTTACTCTTCAAACAAATAAACACACTGTTGACTCTTGAAAGGGCCAGGACCAAGGCACAGAATCGCATTCTCAAATCAGTGCTGTAGTTTTCCAAGATGGCATGACCACCCTGACCGCGTCTGATCACGTCTGATCTTGGAAGTTAAGCAGGGGTGGATCTGGTTAGTTCTCAGATGGGAGACCATCTGGGAATGTGTGCGTGTGTGTGAAGTGTCGTCAAGTCGCAGCCGACTCATGGTGACCCCTTATGTGGTTTAAAAGGCAAGAGACTAACAGAGGTGATTTGCCATTGTTTTCCTCTGCATAGCAACCCTGGTATTCCTTGGTGGTCTCCCATCCAAATACTAACCGGGTCTGACCATGCTTAGCTTATGAGATCTGACAAGTTCAGGCAATACCATGCTGCCTTCCCTCCTCATCATATGGAAATACCAGGTGCCATAGTTTTCCAAGGACACATGAACACATGAAGCTGCCATATACTGAATCAGACCCTTGGTCCATCAAAGCCAGTATTGTCTACTCAGACCGGCAGCGGTTTGAGGGGGGGGGAACTTTGCCCTTTCTGCAGAGGGTGTGTGCCCGCTCGCCTCCGCGGGAGTGTGTGCTGTGCTCTGCTTTTGTTTTTTGCCCCTAGCCTGGGGTTGAGTGCGACAGTGCTGCTTGCGTGAGTCTCTCCCCGGCGCCGCTCGGCACCCGCACCACCTCCTTGTTTTTTTCCCCGTTTGGGGTTAAGCTGAGCCGTACTGTTTTGAGGGGGGGAGGCTTCGCCTGTTCTGCAGAGGGTGTGTGCCCGCTCGCCTCTGCGGGAGTGTGTGCTGTGCTGTGCTTTTGTTTTTTGCCCCTAGCCTGGGGTTGAGTGCGACGATGCGGCTTGCGTGAGTCTCTCCCCGGCGCCGCTTGGCACCCGCACCTCCTCCTCCTTGGTTTTTTCCCCGTTTGGGGCCAAGCCATACTGGTTTGAGAGGGGGGGTTTCGCCCACTCTGCCTGTGTGTGTGCCCGCTCACGTCTCTCTCTCCCTGGTTTGATGGGGGGGGGGCTTCAGTTGTGTGTCCTCAGCTTTTCCCTCATTCATAGGATCAGTTAGGCGGCATCTGGCCTAGGGCCCTTGCATTTCAACCCTCGCTGTAGGGCCGGTCAGCTTCTCGAAAACTAGGCTCAGCTAGGTCTTTAAAAGGGCGAGGGATCTTGACTTTTAAGTAGATCACAACTAGGTAAAACGTTTGTTGGGTAGCCCCTAGCCTGTCTTGTGGATGACTGCTGCCGGTAGAAGTAGTCAAAGGTGAGGGAAGTGTGTCCATCTTTGCAGAGAGAACACTCCTCCTGGTTGCTGAGGGAACCATTGTTGGAGTGCAGAATTAGATAGGGTTCAACTTATCCCAGGCTCCCGGCCATTACTTCCCCCTTTTAAAAAGTTTTGGAAATCCATCTCCAGGGTTAAACCCAGACAGGTCTCTAGACTAGGTTCCCCCAGGTACCGAACCAAACAAATCAGCAGGTATTTAAGTTAGGTTAGGTTAGGGGCGGGCCTATTGTTAACAGTTAGTTATCTTGGGGGCGGGTACGTAAAAAGTTCTCAGCTCAGGGACTGATCCTACTCCAGGACAGCTAGCGAATCAGTTAAACTTCCCCACAGTACAGGTAGCCAGAGTTTGGCCCAGGGGAACAATGAGTGGCAGGGGTGCAGGTAAGAGGGGTCCGAGGGGGGAACAAAGCAAAAGACTAGAGGGGGGAGGGGAGGGGGAGGGCTTCGGCTTGCCCCCGACCTGGGCGGGAAGTAGCTCCAGAGCTCCTCCAAGATCCAGCGGCGGATGCTCTTTCCCGAGGGGGCCTCTGGAGCTGCAACCAGTGACAACAGGTGCTGCTGGCACTGGGCGGGGGACTGCTGCTGCTGTTCAGGCTGTCCCTCCTCCTGCTCCTCCTGGTGCTGCTGTTGTGGAGACTTTCCTGCAGCAGCGGGAGGAGGAGGAGGGGGAGCAGTCTGGGGAGGAAGTGGGGCTGAGTTTCTTTGACGCGGGTCTGTCGGAGCTCACCCCCCACTTCGAAGAGGGTGGTGCAGGAGCTTGCACGGTTGCTGGACAGCCCGTCAACTTTGCCTGCTTCTTCACTCCCCAGCAGCAGTTCTTCCATGGGGGCATGGAAGGAGAGGGTGGGGGAGGTGCAAGAGGAAGAGATGGAGGAGGTGCAGGTGTGCCTGCCATCTCAACCCCTTCCCCCGTCGCCACCTCCCCCAGGGTTCTCTAGACACAACGTGTCTGACCCAAGCACCTCTAGGCAGGTTGCTCCTGTGGCACCCGGGGCGGCCCAGCCGCTTGGGAGCCAGTTCACATCCTCGATCTGAAAGCACTTCCAGGTGTCACAGGATGATCCACGACTTGCTCAGTGCCAGCTCTGTAGGGTCAGTTGAGGGAAAGACCTCCATCATCTCTCGATCTCTGCACTCCAGAACCATCTTCAGAAGCACCACAACATGGTGCTTCTTTGGGGGGAGAGACAGGCTGGTTCTTCGTTGGCCAAGGGGCCAGGAGCCAGCACACCGCCATCGCCTGGTGCTCCCCATGCAGCGGCTTTGGTAGAAAAGGGACACCAAACTACTTTTACCGAGATGTTTGGTGAGGGTGGCGTCAGTAGGGCGCCAAGAGGTGGGGTTAGGGCAGTGACGAGAATGGTGACTCGTCTCATCGGTGAGGTGATTGCTGTGGATGGTGAACCCTATCATCTAGTGGAGAGGGTTGCCTTCCAGAGGCTGATCCACTACCTGGCGCCCTGGTACAAGTTCCCAGCTCGCTCCACGATGGCACAATCTGTTGTACCCTCATTGTACAGGGCTGCCAGGGCGAATGTGAAGGCACAGCTGTCCCACACTGCTGGGAGGACTGTGCACTTCACATCCAACCTGTGGACAAGCCAGCATGCGCAGCAGGGGTTCCTCTCCCTCACCGTGCACTGGTGGCAAACCGATGACCTTGTAGGTGGGGGTGAGGGAGCAGCGCTTGGCAGGGAGAGTGCAGCTGGCCTGGCTTTCACCAGGCTATGCTCCACACGCAGGAGTTCACGGAGGTGCACACGGCAACCAACATCGCCACTGCCCTGAGGGCACAGTTTGAGTCCTGGGTAGGCAGGGATGTCACCAAGAGCTTCATGGTGACGGACGGCGGCGCAAACATCAGGGCGGCAGCAGCAGCATTGGGCCTGGAGGAATGGATTTACTGTGTGGCCCCCCTTCTCCACCTTGTGGTCAAGGATACCCTGGGCCTGGGCTCCCAAGTAGAGTCCAGGCTGGATGCCGAGACCCATGAAATGCAGGCAGCTTGCGAGTCACTTCTCTCGCAGTCAGAAGGACAACTACGCACTGCATGAGAGGCTGGCCCGAGAAGGCATGCCCGAGCACCGTGTGAAGGGCGACGTCGACACGTGCTGGAACTCCACCCATGCCATGCTCAGGCATTTGGTGGAGCAGAAGAGGGCCCTCAGGGCATTGTTCCGGGAGACCAATGCCTTGGGGCCTGAAAGGCATCTCAACCATGACGAGTGGCTGGCTATCTCTCAGACTGTGCTGGTGCTTGAGCCCTTCAAGCAGTGCACAGACATGTTCTCCTCTGCCACAGCAACGCTGGCTCTGTTCACCCCCATGGCCCACAGACTTCATGCGTGGTTGGGCACCTTTCTGGAGCCGGCTGAAGAACGTGCAGAGTTGGTTCCAGCCATGAACGCCCTGGTGCAGAGGCTGCAAGATGGTGTGAGAACCCGCCTGCTGCCTGTCGCCCAGGAGCCAGTCTTCATGTTAGCGAGCATGTGCAACCCACGCATCAAGGGCAGCATCGCAGAGCAGGACAACTAGCTGCTGCGCTGGAGAGACGAGCTCTCCCGGAGTGTGTGGCAAGTGAAGGCTGAAAGGGGGAGCTCGCCTGGGGAGGGGAGGCAGGAGGCCCAAGCAGCAGCACCTCTGTTGCTTGTCCCCCACCTCCACCACCCTGGGCCACCCCCCCCCCAGCCAACCACCTTGATGACAATGGAGATGGACGTGATCGGGTGGGCAGTTGGCCCCTCTCAGGGGTCGGCAAGGCCATGAGACAGACACGGAAGAAGCAATGGTGAGGGAGTACCTTGCGGAGCACTACGAGTCGCAGACCACGTGTCCTCTGAGCTACTGGGCCATGAAGGAGTTGGTCTGGCCAGACCTCTCTGTAGTGGCCCAGAGACTCCTCTCCTGCCCTCCGACGAGTGTTCAGCACGAGCACCTTTTTTCGCATTTGGGCAATGTGCTCAGCCCACATCGCACTAGCCTGGCACCCTGGCACGCAGAGCAGTTGGTCTTCCTCAAGATCAACTTGCCTCTGTTTGGCTTCCCAGACCTGGACTTTGAGGATGCATGAGGTGAGCACATGCTTGTGCCTGCATCTCCTTGGGGCCTGTCTTGGGAGGTTTGGGTGAAGCGCTCTTCCCCGAATAAAAATTCAGCAGCCTCACAAAGAAGCATCAGGTCACATCCCCAACTGATTTGGCCCTTTGGAACTGTCTCCCCTTCCCAAACCCATAACACCAAGTGGCGGGGAAACCACCGAGTGGCTCACGTCCAGGTGACTTCCCAGCTCCGCCATCACTCACCCAGCCCCTTGGACTCATCATCATCATCACCATAACCCAGTGCCCACACCAAATTTCACACTGATGCAGCCGCACCCCCACACCCCAGAAACCTGCAGATTGGCCAACAACATCGTGCAGGTAATTAAGAGTGTTTAATGTGTTTAATCGAAACCCCTTTAACTATCCTCTTTGCAGGGGTGGGAGGTGGGAAATGGAATAGGAGAGCCAGTGATGATGAAAGGCAGCCACAGAGTCACATTGTCCACCTGGTGGGCCGTGTGATGGTGTGCGAGAGACTGCAGAGAGCGGAGGATCTGGGTGTGACCAAACTCCTCCTCTCACTGTCTGAGGCCTTCCTTCCATGGGGAAAATGTGGGTTTGTGTGCCTTTCTGCCATGCGTGGCTACTATTGGGCTTCTCTGTCTGTTTGTGGGGGGGGGGCAGGTAGCCAGCTTCCTGCGAACCACTTTGCTGGCAGTGGGGGAGACCTTGTGAGTGACTGAGTTGACTGATTTAGGAACTGTGGTGAACCTTGCTTGCTTCCTTGCATTGAGGTTGTCCCCTTTGGTAATTCTTCTGCTTCTAGGTAGCTGCTTTTTTGTGATGCTGTCTGTTGTTTAACTTTGTGTAAGGCAGGCTGCAGTAGTGGTGAGAAAGTGGTGGTACACGAAAGTGGGATAGGAAACTTGAACTCTGGTGATCTTTGCTTTTTTCCTATTGAGGCCAGTGTATGAGAGACGTATATTAAATCATGTAAAGGTAAAGGTAAAGGTCCCCTGTGCAAGCACCGAGTCATTCCTGACCCATGGGGTGACGTCACATCACGGCGTTTTCTAGGCAGACTTTGTTTGTGGGGTGGTTTGCCAGTGCCTTCCCCAGTCATCTTCCCTTTACCCCCAGCAAGCTGGGTCCTCATTTGACCGACCTCGGAAGGATGGAAGGCTGAGTCAACCTTGAGCCGGCTACCTGAAACCAACTTCTGTCGGGATCGAACTCAGGTCGTGAGCAGAGCTTTTGACTGCAGTACTGCAGCTTAACACTCTGTGCCACAACAATGTAAACCTTTTTAGAACTTTTTTAACAATACAAACTTTTTATAAACTGTTGAACAATATGAACTTTTAAAAAACTGTTTAACAAGACAGGCCATTTTTAATAAAAACATAAGAACAATCAACTCCCACTGCTTTCTGCCTCTGTAGGGAGAAAAAGATAAAGTTGGGCTCAGATTAGTTGCAATAAAACAAGATCTCCAGTACCTCTCAGGGTGTTTGTTGTGTGGAGGGGAAGGGAAGGTGATTGTAAGCCACTTTGAGACTTCTTATATGTAGAGAAAAGCAGGGTATAAAACCAGCTCTTCTTCTTCTTCTTTGTATTTTATATAATCTTAATTTTTCTCAAGATAGTAATGGCCTTTGGCGATGTGCAATATATTTTACTTGTATCTACATTTAAGTGCCAACAGTTTCAACTACAGTAGCCAATTTTCATCTAAGATCTATTTTCATGTAGTGTCACATATCAACATTTTGAGGGGAGGCGGCCCACTAAAAATAAGAGAAGAAGAAGAGTTGGTTTTTATATGCTGACTTTTCTTTTACATGCCAATTGTAAGACTCAAACCGGCTTACAATCACCTTCCCTTCCCACAACAGACACCCTGTGAGGTAGGTGGGGCTGAGAGAGCTCTTAATAAAATTGTGACTGGCCCAAGAGCGGGGAAACCAACCCAATTCATCAGATTAGCACCTGCCGCTCATGTGGAGGAGTGGGGAATTGAACCTGGTTCTCCAGATCAGAGTCCACTGCTCCAAACCACCATTCTTATCCACTACTCCACGCTGGCTCTGCATGTCTCTCCTTCACTGTCCTTCAGTGTTACTCCTCTGAAGATGCCTGCCACAGCTGCTGGCGAAACGTCAGGAAAGAAAATACCAAGACCACGGTTACACAGCCCGGATAACCTACGAGAACCAGTTACATTGAGCTTTGGAGAGGTTTAGCCAAAATCTGTTTCCCTGTCTCCAAAAACCCATGGCCCCCTCCTCTGACTGTTCAGACCTTTCTCTCCAAAATATACAGCTGGCTCCCACATTCTTCTCTTGCATTCCTGACGTTCATGACTACCAAGCAATCCCAGCCTTGGTTTTGAGCAGAAAAAACTACCTGCCCTAACAAGAGGCTTGAATTATGAACAACAACAGATAATAACAGGCGCTCAAATGCCATTCATTCATCTTCTCCTGTCTTACAAGCAAGAGACTCTCAAAGCCAAAGGTCAGCAAACATCCATCACCACAGAATGCAAGCATTTCTCCCAAGGTGCAGGGTCATGGAAGCACACATAGGGCAGAGATCTATACAATTATGCGCAGCATAGAAAGAGAAAGAAAGAAAGAAAGAAAGAAAGAAAGAAAGAAAGAAAGAAAGAAAGAAAGAAAGAAAGAAAGAAAGAAAGAAAGAAAGAAAGAAAGAAAGAACTGGCAACCCTTCTATGATTGTTACCTACGTGCTAAGTAAATAATTTAAAAACCAAGAAATTAATGATTTATTACAAGAAAATGTTAAATGAGATTTAAGATGTTTAATTTTTTTTTTAAGTTCAGTCTATGCTGAGGCTTGGAGGATGAAATAAGTTTTAGTGAGTTTTAAGATGTTTAAACGTTCAGGATGAATGACAGAAATTATGGCAATAGCCTTTTTTAAGTTCAGATCATGCCGAGCCTCGGAGGATGAAATATGTTTTATCTTTTTCCCTTTCCCTTTTTTCTTTCTTTCTTGTATCCCTTTATATTAAAAAATATTTAAAAAAAGAAAAGAAAGAAAGAACTATCCCTGTGTGCTGCACTAGAATTCGGATCATTTCAGAGGATAGCCATGTTGGTTTACAGCAGAAAAGCTAGATTCGAGTCCAGTAGCACTTTAGAGACCAACAAGATTTTGGGGTATAAGCTTTTGACAGTCAGATCTGTTGAAAGTTCAATCCGAATATCTTGTAGGTCTCTGAAATGTTACTCGGTTTGAATCTAACTGGAATTGGGAGTTAGTCAATCAAATTTGATTGGCAGCGGAGCCAGGATTAACACAAGAAAGGGATTCTTGGCAGAATAAACGCATGGGCATTTATTTTATTAAACCATTTCATGGCCGAGAGGTCTCCCAGATGCTGTTCGCCATGACAGTCGAGCAAAATGGAATTTTTGTGTACAACGATGCCATGCCTTTGAAAACCAGATGCTCCGGGCAATGGAGAGGGAAGGGCAGCAGCTTTCATGCCTTGCTGAAGGGCTTCCTGGAGGCATCTGAACAGCTGGTGCTGGCAACAATTCTGGAAAAGCCTTCACTCTGATCCAGTAGGGGACGTTCACCTGCTCCTAGGACTCCCACTCGGAGAAGAGGTATCTTTATTGCAGAATTTGTAATACTGGTGCAAACTTGCAGAAGCTTAACCGCCCTTCCCACCAGCCCGTGCTTCCCACAGGCACGTCTAGCATTTGTTCCAAGAAACGTACCTTCATCTTCACCGCTGAATTTTATTCCTTTCCTTTCCTTTTATTATTAAGCATTCCATTTCAAAACACTTCTCTCTTTCTTCCTCTGTCTTTCCCTCCCTCGAAAACTAGAGTGCCGAGCAGCAACTGGCATCTAATTGATGTTTTAATCCTTCATTTTGTTTTGTCTGAGTGACAGAGAAAAAAGATGCCAATTAAAGAGCAATTTCCCTGCTGTTGTCATTAAAAGATGGGTAAATGAAAGGGAAAAATAGATTGATATGACATTTGGCAGAATTATAATATCTAGCTGGGGTTTTTGCAATGAAGAATCGTTTCTGTCATAGTGGGATTTGCTGGGAGGCTGATACATTTCTGATTAGAATATTTGGAATAATAATAATAATATTTGGACTTGTGAGGTCAGCTTTAGACTGTGATGTATGGTTTGTAGGGTTGCCAACCTCCAGGTGGGGGCTGGAGATTCCCCGCTATTACAACTGACCTCCAGGTGACAGAGGTCCGTTTCCAGGTTGGGGCTCTATGTCACTGAAGTCCCTCCCCTCTCCAAACCCTGCCCTCCTCAGGCTCCACCCCAAAAATGACCATGTATTTCCCAAAATGTCCATGTATTTCCCAACTTCCTTCCCAATAGTGAAGATAGCTGATAGGAAGAAAATAGATTCCTTGAAATGTGGTGTTGGAGGAGAGTGTTACGGATTGCGTGGACTGCCAAAAAAACAATTCAGTGGGTTATAGATCAAATTGAGCCTGAACTGACCCTAGAAGCTAAAATGACTAAACTGAGGGTATCGTATTTTGGTCACGTCATGAGACAACAAGAGTCACTGGAAAAGACAGTCATGCTAGGACAAGTTGAGGGCAGCAGGAAAAGAGGAAGACCCAACAAGAGATGGATTGAATCAATAAAGGAAGCCACAGCCTTCCATTTGCAAGATCTGAGCAAGGCTGTCAAAGATAGGACATTTTGGAGGACTTTTGGAGGACATTTTGGAGGACTTTCATTCACAGGGTCGCCATAAGTCGGAAGTGACTTGACAGCACTTAACACACACACATTTCCCAACCTGGAGCTGGCAACCCTAACGGTTTGTACACCGCCCCAGAAGCATGACCTCATGATCGAAGAAAGCTGTATATATCACAAGACCCTGAATCTTCGCCACATCAATCACGTTTTTATCTTGCTCTTCCTCAGAGCTCAGGGTGACATGCATAGTTCTCCCCTCTGTGATTTTATCTTCACAACAACTCTATGTAGTAGGCAGGGCTGAATTAAAGCCACTGGCCCAGGAATGGGCTTGCTAGCTAGAGTTGTCAGCTCCCTCTTTGCCACCAGCAGGAGGTTTTAGGGTGGAGCCTGAGGAGGGAGGGGTTTGGTGAGGGGAGGGACTTCAATGCCATAGAGACCAATTGCCAAAGCAGCCATTTTCTGCAGGGCAACTGATCCCTGCTGTCTGGAGATCAGCTGTAATTCTGGGAGGTCTCCAGGCTCCCACCTGAACGTTGTCAACCTTACCTAAGAAAACTTCAGCTTTGGGGAAACCCATGTTCGGAAACTTGGCCTACCCTTTGCATTTTTAGAGGATCTAGTAGAGGAAGTAGTATGGAAGGAGCAAGGTCAGTGTGATGTGCTCAGCATCTAAGACAACATAACAGCATTTCTTGTACTGTCATGGGATTCAGAAGCACACTTTCACTTTGGCTACGGATGGTTGGCTCCAATCAGCTTTTCTGCTGGTGCTTCAAAGAATAACTGCTCCATACTAGGGGTCAATCTACTCTACCCTCCTTACAACTGGCAGCATTTAAATTTGACACAATGGTCCAGGTTCACCTACAATAGCAAAGTAGAG
Source organism: Euleptes europaea (assembly GCF_029931775.1). Taxonomy (NCBI): domain Eukaryota; kingdom Metazoa; phylum Chordata; class Lepidosauria; order Squamata; family Sphaerodactylidae; genus Euleptes; species Euleptes europaea. The sequence goes on along the minus strand of NC_079319.1, from coordinate 7,847,979 downwards.
GCAGCTTTGTAGAAAAAATCAATGCAGAGTATGTTTCTGTGCTTGTAAGTTTTAGTGGTATTCATGCAAGTCAAGTTTCTATTTTTTCCTTGATACAAACTGCCTTCTGTATCCTAAAATATGCATACTTAAAACAAGCTGTCAAACCGCATGTCCATGCCCCCAAACCCAAAGACCAGTTAATATTGTCTCCCAAAATCCTGTTCTCCCCTTTGCCCTTTCAGCCAGGGATGGGACAGTGTTTCCTGGGCAATGAAGATGAATGTTGCAGTGCCTTTCAGCTATATCATGGGAATCCAGGTGCATCTGCATTTCCTGCCTTGGAAAGACCTTGCAGCCCATCTCTTTTTCAAGAGATCCTTCCACTCCTCTCATGATGCAGCAGTAGGGTTGCAAGGAGGTTTTAGGGTGGAGCCTGAGGAGGGTGAGGTTTGGGGAGGGAGATCTCCAGCTAGTACCTGGAGGCTGGCCATCCTAGCCATACAGTCCACCCTCCAAAGCATCCCATGACCCATATACTTTTTCAAGAAATCCTTCCACTCCTCTCATGATACAGCAATATCACCTGGAACCTAGTCTAGGAAACACTGTGACAGAGAATTGGAAGTCTTGTCTCTCAGGAAACACATCACTCCGAGCCAAATCAGCTGAGCTACTTCAATCTGGAGTAGATTTAACTTTATCACTAAATCATAAGAGGTGGGATTACAGATTGTTCTCTCTCTCTCTCTCTTTGGATTTTTCAGCTCTCAGACTTCAAAGCAGGAAAAGTCTTTGACAGAAACTGCGGCTGTAAAACTGAGGATTAATTTCTTTGCTTCCCTCCATGGCTGGAGATGTTTTTTACCTTCTCCAAGATATTATCCTAAATTCTGCAGGCCAAGAATGCCTCTCGTCCCTTCACCTGATAAAAAAAACTGATATGCGCTCTCTCCCCTGTCCCAATATTTATAGAAAAGCTTGGGTTGCCCATCTCCAGAATGCTCTTCTTAAACAGTAAAAACTTCTGTAGCTGTAACCATCTGCGGCTGACATCCCATGCATCTGAAAAAATGTGCTCCTGTCTATTAATCAATCAATCAACTACTAGAATCAACTGATCAAAAGAGTGGGTTTAAAATGAAACAATCTAAGTAACCACAGTTGGTTTGCAGAGACCAAATACATACAATCAATATAAAACTAGAATTCTATTCAAAACAAACAATGACACCTGATGATAACAGAAGAAGAAGAGGAAGAAGAGGAAGAAGAAGAAGAGGAGGAGGAGGAGGAGGAGGAGTTGGTTTCTATATATGCTGATTCTGTGACCTTAGGCAGATGATGAGAGGGAGGGCATCTTGGCCATCTTCTGGTCACTGGGGGTGTGAGGGGGAGGTAGTTGTTAATGTCCTGCTTTGTGCAGGGGGTAGGACTAGATGACCCTGGTGGTCCCTTCCAACTCTATGATTCTATGATTCTATAACAGTAGAACGCGGGGTCATCTGCTGAAGCTGGAGGGTGAGAGATTCAAAACAGGCAAATGGAATTCTTTCTTCACACGGCACATAGTTAAATTGTGGAACTCCCTGCCCCAGGATGTGGCGATGGCTGCCAACTTGGAAGGCTTTAAGAGGAGAGTGGACATCTTCATGGAGGAGAGGGGTATTCATGGCTACTAGTCAAAATGGATGCTAGTCATGATGCATGCCTATTCTCTCCAGGATCAGAGGAGCATGCTATTATCTTAGGTGCTGTGGATCACAGGCAGGAGAATGCTGCTGCAGTTGTCTTGTTTGTGGGCTTCCCCACAACCTGGTTGGCCACTGTGTGAACAGACTGCTGGACTTGATGGGCTTTGGTCTGACCCAGCAGGGCTTTTCTTATGTTCTTATGTACTATATGTCATTTCTGGTAAGTTTTTAAAACAAAACAAAACCCAGAAATGACGTGATGTTGCAGCCTGCATCTCACTTTCTCCCACATCCCCCCCTAACCCTCCCACTAGTTGCATGGCAACCCTAATTAACACAGGGTGATTTTTGTCAGCATCTCTAATGCCGGGGCAGTCTGTGCTGATCCTGGGTGTTCTCGAAGAGTCTCCTCCCAAAGCTTGTTGCGAAGGCAACACAAAAATGAATAAGAATTGTGCTGAAAGGATATATATGAATGATTAATAACATTCTTGATACATTGAATTGAAAATGTGTTAAGGGGGGACATTTAAATATATTATGGACAGATAATAATAGAAGATCTCAATTTTTCAATATTTGGGAAGTATTTTTAGAAATGTATAATAGCCATCGCCACTGCAAGCTTTTTTTAATCCATTCTATTTCATTACAATTCATCTTATAATATTGTCTAACATCATTATCGGGTTTATTAAGTATTCTGTTGGGTATCTTATGATTTACGCTAAGATTATAATGGCAATCAGTATTCAATGTTCATTATTATTTTGCCATTTACTGTTCATAACTGCTGTCATCATTTATTGTTTATTATATCCTTGTTTGTTACGTTGTATGTATTGTACACTGTTTCTTTTCTTTGTCTTCTGATATAATTGTAATTACTGTTTTGATATGGTTCCAAATTTTTCTTTCTTTTTCTGTTTTGTTTTCTTTTAGTGGGAGGACTGCTGAACTTTATGGACCTTGGTCTGATCCAGCATGGCCTTTCTTATGTTCTTATGCTCTTAAATCACAATGCACACTGGTTGGCTTCGAACGACCTCCCCAAATATTTCCCGGAGCACATTTGAAAATTCTGTGCCTTGACCTTCCACTTGGAAATGAATCTCATGGAGAGTGAGAAGTAAACAAGCAGGAAGCTTACGTGTTTCTCAAATATATCATCACTGTAGCCTTTTATGTCAAGAGCTGTCGGCCATTGTGCCAACACCCCCATGCCCACCCGGATCACATTAGCTGAAGCATTTTCCTAGGCTGTTGTGGCACTTCCATTTCACAAAGCGCATGAAAACAGAGCATCCTGCCAAAGGTCTAAAAGCAAAGAGAGCCACTGGCGGAAGGCGGCCAGCCCCAAATGTTCACATCATTCATGTTCTCTTAAGCAAATCATTTGTCTCCATCAGTTGCGTTTCTCTGAAGTGTTTGCTCATGTTGGACATTCCTTCAGAACTGTTGCTGTCAATTGTGCATATCCATCTGATTGTGAGGAACTTGTCCAAAAGTTGGTAGCTGCGTTTTCAAGTTTAGCCAAATTTTAAATTTGTATGAAATTTTGTTTCGCCTCAATCTTAAGCAGAAAGTCAAGATGGGGGGGGGGATATCCTAAGAAGAAAGAAGATGAAATAAAGCTATCCTAAAATGATGGAAGTCTGGATTACTGGCCCTGGCTCGCACATGAAGTTGCCTCGTACTGAATCGGACCATTGATCCATCAAGGTCTACTCAGACTGGCAGCATTATTCCAGGGTCTCTGGTAGAGGTCTTTCACATCACTTACAGTTGATTTGTTTTAGCTGGAGATGCTGGGGATTGAACCTGGGACCTTCTGTATACCAAGCAGATGCTCTTCTGAACCACAGCCTCTTCCTATTCTCAAGAACGTTATCATAGAAGTGTCAATACCATGGAGGTGATACAGCCTCAGGACCTGCCTCAAATCATGCCATCTTCTGGTGAGATGCATCCAAGAAGACCAGTGGTTCCTGTTCTAGTGTTCTTCTATTAATCCACCGCTTCCCAAGGGATACTGTCCCAGTGTCAAACACACCTCACCTTCAAGAAATTCTTCCTGAAATTGAAAGAAAACCGTTTTTGCTGTAGTTTATATCCATTCATATGAGTCCTGTCATTAAAAACGAATGAAAACATGTCTGCCCCAACCTCCTCATGGCCTCTCTTTAGGTATTGGAAGGTGGCTATTATATCATCTCGCATTTCAATTAAATAATTAAACAAACAAACAAATAAATAAGGGGATTGTTGTTTTATTTTGGTTTTGATCTGTAATGTTTTCATTATTACTGGAAGGTTCCTTTAGCTGGAAGGACAGATGGGGTAAAAAATACTTTAAAAAATATAGACAACAAGTCAACTGTGATGAACTACAAACCTGGAGTATTTTCTCTTTCAAAACAAAAACTGGAGGTATTTACCTGGCATTTAGTGCCACTGGGGCAGAATCACATGGGTTTTTTTCTTCTTCTTTTTCTTCTTTTTAGAATCACATGTTTTTGAAGGAAGCTTTTTCCGCCCCCCACCCCCCATGCCTTTGGAAGACCAGTGATGGGTCCTCGGTGCATAGACCCTTTGTTGTTTCTCTAATGGGCAGCTTTTTAACCAACACATGGCTCTTATGTACTAGAATGCGCCATCGTGAATAAGAACTATGCAACTTTGCTACAGGGTGACTTTGATCCCCGGAGCACTCAACAAAAGGCAGTCAATGGCTCACCGATCTGGCCAAGAATCCGTGCAAATGCTATTTTATTGGAAAGGGGAGAATGGCCAGGTGCACAAAAGGCATGCATTATGCAAAATGCTCTCCCCAGCAGAGCGAAAATGTGATTGTTTATAGCCAGTGGCTGTTCATTTTGGCGGGTGGCTTTCTTTTGTTTTGCTGGATGGCTTCCTTTGAAGAGACTGTGATTGCATTTCTGTCTCATTTCCTTCCTGGCCTGACTTGCACTTTGCTCACATCCCCAAAGCTTAAAGGGAAAGTTTTGGAGATCTTTTATTTTGATTTTGATTCATGCCTTGTATCTTCGAAGAGGGAAGGAAGGCATCATGCTATAGCCCAATCTTGTCAGACCTGGGAAGCTAAGCAGGGTCGTTACTTGGAAGAGAGACCACCAAAGTAGATTCTTTGGTAGACCTGGCCTCCGGCTGAGTCCCATTGGGAGGCCATGTCTACCCACTGGCTTTCTTGGCTGTAGACCTGGACTCCGAGGAGGGGAAAAAGTCCCCCTTCAGAGGCCAGGTCTACCAATTGGCTTCTATGGGCCTCCGGAGGCAAGGTCTACTGCCAAGAAAGCCAATGGGTAGACCTGGCCTCCCAATTGGACTCAGCCGGAGGCCAGGTCTACCAATAGGCTTTTATGGCTGTAGACTAGGCCTCCAGACGAGGACTCCGGACGGGGAGGGGGAAATGGCAGGGACTTACAATTTAATTTTTATCAATAAAAAAGATCACTATTAAGTATGATATCAAGTTTTATTCAGTGTACCTACAGTTTAATTAAGACTTAAAACTTTAATTAAAGTGTATTAAGTTAATAAACAGTGTACCTAGCTATATAGTTTAAGTTTAAGAAATTTGGCTCTCAAAAGAAATCTCAATCGTTGTACTGTTGATATTTGGCTCTTTTGACTAATGAGTTTGCCGACCCCTGGGCTAGACCTTCAGCTGACAGACTCCCCAAGGCTCTTACCCAGTCAGATGCTTTGCCCCATCGCCACCACACTAGACTCCACCCTTAGGCCTCACCACCTGACCTCTGAAGCCCCACCCCTTTCCCTGTCAGGTTCTCTCCTCTGAATCTCAGGATCTGAGCCCCAACGGACCAGACTACCCTAAACATTAAAGTGTGGACTTCCTTACAACTTGATTCCCCCCTTTTTCCTTACAAAGGAAACAAGGGCCAACCCTTTTTTTAACCCCCACCTTTTTAAATAGTTTTTATTATTTTTTAGGAAATACAGAAGGAAAAAAGGGAAAGGGGAAAGTTTGGCATCCGTTTGTAATAAATAATGTTATCTCAGTCAATAGTAAACGTATTTAATACAGAGATTTGCTGCTACTAATTCAATATATTAATTTCTAATCTTATTTTTGCTCGATGAAAAGATAATCAAATATATATTTTAAAAGATGGTGTCATTAAAGATAAACTATGGTGTATTTCTCTAAAGGTAATCATCATTAAGGTAAACCAAATATGTTTATATGTATAAGAAACATCTACTCATATAGAAGGGAAAAAAAGATTAACTAAAATCAAGTATTTAAAGACATATACATATACCAAGGTAACCATTTTTCATTAAACTGTTCAGCACTTTGCATGTCATCTAAATTCATCAGATAAGTCATTTTAGCCGTATTTGCTTATTCCAACATCTTTTCTTTCCATTCATCTACTTCTGGTAAGGTTGTTTGTTACCATCTCCTTGCAAGAACAACTCTCGCTGCCGTTTTTAACCCCCACCTTGACGAACATTTGGTAGGTTGACCAGAGGGGGTTGATGAAGTTGCTCCACAGGCCAAATAGATGCCTCCTTTGGGACACTGATTGGCCATTTCCGAACCGCCTCTTTCTTTTCCCATCCCCTCCCCTGCCGTGTGAGATTGGGACATTTGCTTCCATCATCACAAGCTTCCAGCATTGCTCTCTGCGTGTGGCACGCCATGGTACCGGTTCTCTGGGCTAATCTTGGGGTGTCCGATGCAGGGAGAAATCACTGCTGTAGCAAAATGCTCTGCAATGTTTTGCTTGTATTTTCGAGCCGCCGGGTGCGGGCAGAACTCGTGGTGCTCTCCTCTGTCGCACACTCTCTCTCTCCCTCTAATGAAGCACAGATTGAAAATTGCTTAAAAGCCTGTGCAGGGTGACGAGGGAGAGATTTTCCCCAGCGGCGCTTGGAGGAAAATTACTGCAATTGTACTTTTTACTTATTATCAGCTTGCTCTCCCGGACCTTGGGAACAGCTATTTACCCTCTGGCTCCAGGGTTCTTCGCAGCCAATATACCATATTCCAAACCATTTATTAACAACCAGGAGCATGCTCTGTCCTCTTTGGTGAGGTCCACAATCTAATCTAATGATGCATTTGGGAAACCTTTTAAGATTCATTCCCAGAGTTCACTCCATGCAGGACGCAAAAGCCGCGTCCTTTTCTCCGATCACAGTTACATCGAATCCGTGCCTTGTAACATGTGTGACACCAGCGTAAGATGCATAGGTAGGGTTGCCAGGTCCCTCTTTGCCACCGGCGGGAGATTTTTGGGGCAGAGCCTGAAGAGGGCGGGGTTTGGGAGGGGAGGGACTTCAATGCCATAGAGTTCAATCGCCAAAGTGGCCATTTTTCTCCAGGTGATCTGATCTCTATCGGCTGGAGATCAGTTGAATTAGCGGGAGATCTCCTGCTACTACCTGGCAGTTGGCAACCCTATGCATAGGGACGAATCACCACTATCACAACACATCACTCTGGTTCGTCAGGGAAGTGGGCTTCTCAATTCACTCCAGGCACAAATCCATTTAAATTGCTTGTTTTGAATGGAGGTGTATGAACTGCCCTCCAGAAATTGACTGGTTGTATCAAAACCAGGGAGCATATAAAGCCAGTGTTTTACCACCTGCACTGGCTCCAACTGGAGTATCGGATCAGGTTCAAGGTGCTGGTTTTGACCTTTAAAGCCTTACACAGTCTGGGACCCTCATATCTTCAGGACTGCCTCTCCTGGTATACCCCTGAAGGATATTAAGATAATCCAATGAGAATTTACTGGCGGTCCCTGGCCCTAAGAGCATGCGGTTGTCCTCGGCAAGAGCCAGGGCTTTTTCAGCCCTGGCTCCAGCCTGGTGGAATGCTCTACCTGGTAACATCAGGGCCCTGCAGGATCTGAAAGTTTTCCACAGGGCCTGCAAGACAGAGCTTTTCTACCAGGCCTACAACTGAGGACAGCTGCTTATATCAGTTTGTATCATACCATCTTTACTGGCCTCCCCCCCTTCCCTCTCTTGAATGGGAATTATATGCGTTGAAGGGTTGCCATCTGTATGGTGCCTACAGCTTACAGTATTTAGAATGTGTACGCCATTGTGTTAGAGATTTATTGTTTTTATTAAGAGTTTTAGAGATTTATTGGTTTTATTAAGGATTATATTCATTTTGTGCTTTTGATGATGTTACCTCCCCTGAGCCAGCTTGCTGGGGAGGGCGGGTTATAAGTAAATAAATAAATAAATAAACGTTTGGACTTCTGCAGACTGGTAGCTTTTGGCTGGCCCAAGCTAGTCTGATCTCGTTCAATCTCAGAAGCTAAACAGGGTCGGCCCTGGTTAGTTCTCGGATGGGAGACCACCAAGGACGTCCAGGGGTGCCACCAAGAGGCAGGCAATGGCAAATTACCTCGGTTCATCTCTCGCCTTGAAAACCCAATGGGGTCACCGTAAGTCTTAGAATCATAGAGTTGGAAAGGGCCATACAGGACATCTAGTCCAACCTCTGCTCAATGCAGGATCAGCCTAGACTGCATTCCTGATAGCTGCAACATCATAAGTAGCATGTTATGCTGAAAGCGCTCAGAATCTGACATGAATGTGGAGGTGTAAATTAAAAGGAAGGGATCATCTGCGAATTATGTGCTGCATTGCTATCTGCCATTGGCTAATCTTTTCTGATGTCATAGCTTCTGAGATGAAGAAGAAGAAGAGTTGGTTTTTATATGCAGACTTTCTCTACTACTTAAGGGAGACTCAAACCAGCTTGCAATCACCTTCCCTTCCCTTCCCTTTCACACAACAGTCACCCTGTGAGGAAGGTGGGGCTGAGAGAGCTCAAAGAGAGCTGTGACTGGCCCAAGGTCACCCAGATGGCTTCATGTGGAGGAGTGGGGAAACACATCCACTTCACCAGATTAGCCTTCACCGCTCATGTGGAGGAGTGGGGAATCAAACCCAGTCCTCCACATCAGAGTCCACCGCCCTTAACCACTACACCACACTGGCTATATCTATCTGGAATTGGCCCAAATAGTTGGTCATCTGCATGAATGCAAAACCCTTTTATTGAACATGTGGCCAACGTTTGCCAAAATTAAGTTAGAAACCTTTTGTTTTGATGTCAAGGATTGTTGGATGACATTGGTTGCTGATCATTTGAAGAGTTTTCAGAGCCTTCCAGCAGGAAAGGGGCAGATTTCTTCAGCTGTCAAGAAGTTAGGGTAGACTCACTTCCTAACTCTGAATAACATCTAACATCTGGCCTTCAGTTTAGGATGATTTAACAGGATTTTTGGTATTTAAATATGATTTGGCATTTCCTGCTTGCTTGTCAGCTTTTAATATAGTGGGGGATCATATAATCAAAGAAAGAGCCGAGTTTAAGGACAGCAATGTAGAAGGATTACCGTGCTGTTGTTTTAATACAGTGCTAATCTTTGGCTCTGTCTTAATCTGCTCAGAGATAAATCAGTACCACCGAACATTAGAAAGACCAGTGGCAATGCACAAACTGTGTTTCGGTTCTGTAGGGTTGCAGAAAATTTATGGCAACCCCATAGGGTTTTCAGGGCATGAGATGTTCAGGGGTGGTTTGCAATTGCCCACCTCTGCATAGCACACCTGGACTGCCTTGGTGGTAGGGTTGCCAACCTCCAGGTACAACTGGAGATCCCCTGCTATGATCTCCAGCCGATAAGAGATCAGTTCACCTGGAGTAAATGGCCGCTTTGGCAATTGGACTCTATGGCATTGAAGTCCCTCCCCTCCCCAAACCCTGCCCTTCTCAGGCTCCACCCCAAAACCTCCCACCATTGGCGAAGAGGGACCTGGCAACCCTACTTTCCTTTTGACTGGGGAAAACAAGCAGTGGTGAAAACAGACAGTGGTGAAAGCTAGCAGAGGCCAGGAGGTCTCATCCCGTGGCAGGTGACCTGCTAAGACTAGGCTTTCAAAGGAGATGGAAAGGATCTCAGAGAGATCTACCAAAGTTATAAGCCCCAATATAGCTGTGAATCGCATTTGCTGTAGAGGAACCAGCTGGAAAAGTTACAGTCTTAATGTTGTGCTTGTGGCCTACTTGAAGGCATCTGGTTGGGGAAGAGGTGCTGTCCTGGATGGACTTTTGATCTAATCCAGCAAGCACCTCCTATGAACTTCCAGTTTAAATCAAGTGATTCATTCTGACCCACCATGGTAGGTTATGTTACTCACAGCTCCATGCTACTGAGTAGGTCTGAGCATCTCAGGTTCTTTGGAGGATTCTAGTGAAGTCAAGGCCAACCGTGACCACAGGTGATTAAATTTGCCTGTCAAGCTGGTTTATTATGCAACGAAGACAACCCCCATTTCATGCACAGCATCTTTATGTGACGTTGGCTACCTCCATGTGGTTGCTGGAGATCTCCTGCTATTACAACTCATCTACAGGCAACAGAGATCAGTTCACCTGGAGAAAATGGCTCCTTTGGAAGGTGAACTCTATGGCATAATACCCCATTGAAGTCCATCTCCTCCCCAAACCCCACCCTCCTAAGGCTCCACCCCCCGGATTTCCATTTATTTCCCAATCTGGAGCTGGCAACTTTAGTGATGGACCTTTGGGGGAAAACATCTCCTGGCCTCTGTTTCATATGGTTGTCAACCTCCAGGTGGTGGCTGGATACCTCTCGCTATTATGACTGATCTCCAGATGATAGACATCAGTACATTTGGAGAAAATGGCCACTGGAAGGTAGACTCTATGGCATTATACCTCACTGAAGTCCCTCCCTTCTCCCAACCCCACCATCCCCAGGCTCCACCCCCAAAATCTCCAGGTATTTCCCAAACCAGAGCTGGCAACCCTACTGTTTCAAGAATGCTACATTTCAGACTTTTCCAACATGCCCCCAAATATTGGTTTGCTTGTTTGTTCATTTGCATTGTACCCTGCCTTTCAATTTGGGGGGTGCTTCCATTTCGTCTGACATAGGGAAACTTGGTGGCCAATTGTCATTAAGCATTTCTGGTTGTTCCATCCAGGTTGATTCCCTGATTACTGATAATGTTTTTTCCCCTCTCACTTTTCTTCAGTCTTTTTTCTCTCTTCCCTACCCTTTCAGATTTTTTTTTTCATCTAGCCTGGTGAGGAATCCTTAGAAACATGAAAACTTCTTATATATGTTCTGGCAATTTGGTGGGATTAATAAAAAATGCAATCGGACCTGGATGGTCCAAGTTGCCTTGTCCCACTATATCTCAGAAGCTGAGCAGGGTCAGCCAAGGTCAGTACGTGGATGGGAGACCACCATGGAAGTCCAGGGTAGCTACGCAGAGGCAGACAATGGAGAACTGCCTCTGAACATCTCTTGCCTTGAAAACCCTACAGCAGGGGTGTTGAACTCAACTGTTTTGAGAGAAGATGAAGAAGAGTTGGTTTTTATATGCTGACTTTCTCTACCACTTAAGAATCAAACCAGCTTATAATCACTTCCCTTCACCTCCCCACCACAGACACCCTGTGAGGTATGTGGGGCTGTGACAGTGTGACTAGCCCAAGATCATTCAGCTGGCTTCATGTGTAGGAGCGGGGAAACAAATCCAGTTCACCAGATTACGGTCCTCTGCTCATGTGGAGGAGTGGGGAATCCAACCCGGTTCTCCGCTCTGCTGGATATTACATAAATGTCACTTGGTTGGGCCAGGCCATGCCTTACCACCCACATTGAGAGTGGGTGTGTGTAGCTGCCTTGGCTGGCTTGTGGGCTGAATAAGAGCTCTCAAGGGGGGCCCCGATCCACCCCTGTGCTATGGGGTCACCATACTGTACTTCAATGACATTTCCCACACAATAAAAAAGCCATGACTTTGCTTTTTCTGTTTGTGTGTGTGTGTGTGTGTGTGTTTAGGGGATAATGGATTTAACCAGCTGTTTACAATCCTAGTCTATACAGAGTCAGCCAAGTAACCCAATAATTAATTCCATAAGCTTGTGTAGAGGAATGGTGACATCTTGTGGCAGCTGAGATCAGCTTCACCCATTCATTCAATTTCCTTTTTGGAAAATATACGACTGGAATGTTAAGTACATTTTCATCCCAGCTACATAAACCCTACCATAATAGATTATTATGTGTTCCTTTTTTCCCTAATATTGAGAAATAGTAACATTATGAAGAATTCTCCAGGACAGGAAGGTTACAATTTTTTTTGCACACTAGCTCAGAAGTAGCTCTTCTGAACTCCGGGAACAGACTTCTGAGTAACCATGCATAGATTAGGGGTGCAGAAAAAAAGACACGTTGGGTTGGATCCAGTACAGAATTTCTGCTTGTGATAGAACTCTTGCAGAAAGACCAATTTATTGGTATTGGATGGGGTGACATCATAGGGATGTATCCAATCATCCGAATGAATCTACAGAGTGAGCCCTCCTAAAGCAGAGAACTGAAGCCGTTGACCAAACAGAAGCCAATATACAAAAGAAACCAAAACAAAAGAGCTTCCCTTTAGACATTAGGAAGTATTTTCTAACAGTTAGAGAGGTTCCTCAGTGGAACAGGCTTCCACGGGAGGTGGTGAGCTCTCCTTCCCTGGAGGTTTTCAAGAACAGGCTAGATGGCCATCTGTCAGCAATGCTGATTCTATGACCTTAGGCAGATCATGAGAGGAAGGGCATCTTGGCCATCTTCTGGGCATGGAGTAGGGGATCACTGGGGGTATGGGAGGGGGAGGTAGTTGTGAACTTTCTGCATTTTGCAGGGGGTTGGACTAGATGACCCTGGTGGTCCCTTCCAACTCTATTATTCTATGAAGGAACATTCTCTGCCAGTTATGAAAGCGTTCACAAGTACAGAGAGAACATTCCAAGGGCTGTATGTCACTCCAATGAACAGGCAAGACAAAAGGAAGCAAAGAGTTTTATTGTCATTTCTTTTGCACCTTACACAAGCCACACCAGTTATCACCATAAAGCATACATAGAAAAATAGTCATATTGGCACTGATGACAGTTCATTATTCATAGTATCATTATTAGCCTCTTCATCATTTGCCTCTTATTATACAGATGTCAACATCGCCATAATAAATAACAAAGCATTAAAATTTCACAGTGGGATTTGAAGCTTTACATTCGCAAAATTGGTTAGAGAAGGGATAGGTGACACCCTACCCCTATAAAGTGACCGAAAAGCACTAAGTAGTACCTTTTTTAAAACAAAAAGAACAGAAAAGCCCTTACCTGACGCCTCCTCCAATTATCCCTCTGTGATCTCCAGACCATCCCTTAGAGAGGAGCGCGTCAGTCCGAAAGGCCATTTATCAAACAAAACAATACGAAATTTGACTTCACAAAAGAAATAGGGATGCGTTGTTATTCCCACGAGAAAGGGAATGATCTCTAGAGGCACTGCTTGCTCCTTCCCGTTGGGCTACAAGTCAAAGGCCACAGGTGCCCTAACACACTCCATAGTCAAAGGACAGAGTTGCCGTCAATGAGAAGTTGCACGTGACCGGTAAGGTATGGGTCGTAACCACACACAGAAGTCCCATATTGAGAATGATGACACACACATTCCCAGCCGCACCATAAGATGGCTCAAAAGGCACGTATCCTTCACAACGCACAATGCCTACGGAGTTCTCAGCATCCGGACTGCATCACTGATGTTCCCCCTGTACCTTATGCCTCTTAGTTTACATTAGGGTTACCGACCTCCAGGTAATAGCTGGAGATCTTCTGCTATTACAACCGATCTCCAGCCGATAGAGATCAGTTCACCTGGAGGAAATGGCCGCTTTGGCAATTGGACTCTATGGCATTGAAGTCCCTCTCCTCCCCAAACCCCACCCTCCTCAGGATCCACCCCAAAAACCTCCCACCGGTGGAGAAGAGGGACCTGGCAACCATAGCTGACATGTTCTGCAGTTGACTCATGAGCAGCAACGTCGACTTAGATCCACATTAGATGGATCTCTGGATCCATCCCACCTGTCAAATTTCTGTGATAGCTGAGCCATACATGCAACAGAACTAAAATGTGTTCTGGGTTAGGGAAATTTGGACTAGTGCTTAAAAAGAGAGAGAAACCCCTCCCCCCAAGTGATGATTCCAAGTCTTAGATTCGTCTTGATAATATAACATTTCCCCCTGTAGGGCAGGTGGGTTTAGGAGACTGCCGGAGACTTTATACATTATGATCCGTGTGGGGAAACCGCAGTGGCAGTCCTGGCTGCACCACCTAGGCAATGTGTGAAGCCTAGGCCTGCATCAGAGAAGGTCATGCGCCAGCTTCTCTCCATGCCAGAGAACTGGAGTAATGTTCACATGGGCAGGAGCCACAAAGCGTCCTCGTCTCTCATGTCCCAGGGCTTCTGATATGTATGAGGAGGAGGAGGAGGAGGAGGAGGAGGAGGAGGAGGAGGAGGAGGAGGAGAAGAGTTGGTTTTTCTATGCCAACATTCTCTACCATTTAAGGAAGAATCAAACTGGCTTACAATCACCTTCCCCTCCCCTCGCCACAATGGACACCCTGTGAGGTAGGTGGGGCTGAGAGAGCTCTAAGAGAATTGTGACTAGCCTAAGGTTGCCAACCTCCAGGTACTCAAAATACAAAAGCAGCAAACAATTCTTATTAGTGCTTACACATAAATGACAACAACAGAACAGAGTGAAAATAACACATAGGAACTCCTGAAGATATATATATACAACATATATAACATAAGTTTAAGTGCAGTCTCTATGCACCAACTGTCATGCTCTTCAAAGTATGTATTTGTCTTTCTTCAATGAGTCCAATAACAGGTACAGTCCCAAAAGAGCCACTTATTGGGAAAAGATGGGGGATGGCCGTTTCAAGTCTTTTCTTCAGCCCCAATCAGAAACACGTTTTCAAAAGTGAACCCAACAGTCAAATTTTTCACTCAGTTCTCAGTTCCCCGAAGGATACTCAAAAGTGCAGCTGAGTACCTGTTATTGGACTCATTGAAGAAAGACAAATACATATTTTGAAGAGCATGACAGTTGGTGCATAGAGACTGCACTTAAACTTATGTTGTATATATTGTATATATCTTCAGGAGTTCCTATGTGTTATTTTCACTCTGTTCTGTTGTTGTCATTTATGTGTAAGCATAAATGAATTGCTTGCTACTTTTGTATTTGGAGACTCCTTTGCAGTTTTTCTAACCATTTGGTATTGGCACGGAGGTGCCTATTTTGGATTGTAACCTCCGGGTACTAGCTGGCGATCTCCTGCTATTACAACTGATCTCCAGCCGATAGAGATCAGTTCCCCTGGAGTAAATGGCCGCTTTGGCAATTGAACTCTATGGCATTGAAGTCCCTCCCCTCCCCAAACCCCGTCCTCCTCAGGCTCCACCCACAAAACCTCCCGCCGGTAGCGAAGAGGGACCTGGCAACCCTAGACTAGCCCAAGGTCACCCAGCTGGCTTCATGTGTAGGAGTGGGGAAACAAATCCAGTCCACCAGATTAGCCTCCGCCACTCATTGGAGGAGTGGGGAATCAAACCCAGTTCTTCAGATCAGAGTCCATCGCTCCAAACCACTGCTCTTAACCACTACACCTCACTGGCCAATATGGGCCTAGGCTTCTCACATTGCCTAGGTGGTGCAGCAAGGACATGGATCATAATGTATGAAGTCTCCGGCAGTCTCCCAAACCCACCTGCCCTACAGGGGTAAATGTTATATTTTGTGGTGCCGAACAACCGTTTCCCGTGCCTAAGCAGTAACAGAAGGACTCTGCTTGTTCTAACAGAAAGATAACAATTCAATTCAGTGATGTTTAGTAGACAGTCCAATATTATTTTATTAACTCAGGAGGAGAAAGCTGGCTTATTAAAATTAATATAATGCATAAAAATGTACCTGCCACCTGTTGATTTTATGAAGGGGGGGATAAATATCAAATCCATGTCTTTTGGAGAAGGAACGTATTATTGTCCTGTTTAACGTGTGTACAAATTGTTACATATATCTCGTGTAATCGGCCTGGTTTGGAAATTTAAAGCAGCCGAATGAATTATTAATTTGGAATTTTGATGACAAGCAATATAGACCTAAGAAAAAACAAATCCCAAAAAATCAGACTGACAAAGATGCTTGACGCCCATCTATGAAGATATATATATATATATTTGTGTACGAGATGAACAGCTGTTAATGAGGTCATTTAATATATTTCTATATATCAATCTATGTATACATATATATATATGTATTTATATATCCTCAATAGAAAGAGATATTTTAAAAGCCTTTTCAAAGGAGGCCAAATTAAATCCTATCTTGGTGATTTTCCAACTTGTAGATGTTGTTCTGTACAATTGCCATGGAAGGTTTTTTTTTTTTTTTTTTTTTGTACAGTTGTAATATATATATATTATGTAAGACAGGATTATACAATACTTAAGGTCTTTACAAAGACAAATCCCAATTAAAAAACAGAGCAAGATCTGACAGCTTCAACTCGTCAGCCAATCAGATTATTATTGCCTATAATTTTGACACGCTTGTGGCAGCATTTGTGAAGATGAAGTCTACAATGGTTCGTATAAAAAGAACAACACTGCTATGCTGGATCCATGGTAATCGTCACAAGTTCTAGACTCGGCTGATGGCACCCCATCCTACTCTCAGGGGCTCATCTGTGATCCAGAGATTTCCCTCAGTGGGAGAAGTGGATTCCACCCAAGTTACCAAGAACCGCGTCTGACATAGCTAATGACGACACATCACGAGGTCAAATCAGAATGCCTGTCGGCATCAACAGGTGGATCGGACTCACGGTTCTTGATCCAAAGTCCCATTTGCCTCACCAGGCATCCCTCCATTGGCTGTCCTAGACTGGAGGACAGGACTTTTCTGAACATGGCACAAACACAAAATATAGCTCCTGCCAGTCACAGTATCAGTGGGGGGGAAAGTTTTAACATTGGAATTTTATAACGACATTAACAAGAAACAGAAGCGAGTTACAGAGGCTGTGGCCCAAAGCATTGGGGGGCTCTGGTGTGCATGCAAGCACTGGGCGCACCAGGGTTTCTTCATTCTCTTCAATGCTGGGGGATTCACCATGCGTGACCTCCAGTTACATGCACAGAATGAGGACAGGTGCTTGGTATGGCGATGGAAAGTGCCGTCAAGTCACAGTTGACTTATGGTGACCCCGTAGGGTTTTCAAGGCAAGGGACTATCGGAGGTGGTTTGCCATTGCCTGATGTCATGTGGGCTGAGAGACTTTTGAGAGCACCGTGATGGGCCCGAGGTCACCCAGCAGGCTTCCTGTGGAGGTGTTGGGAAATCGAACCCGGGTCTCCAGATTAGAATCTGTCCCCTCTTAACCATTACGCCACACTGGCTGTCATGCTGCCTCGGTATGCTAAAGTAAAATAACATGTCCCAATGGGTTTAAGTCATCCAAAATCTTTGCTGTTTCTTATTCTTGTTTCCCTTTTAGATGTAACAGAAGAAGAAGAGTTGGTTTTCTATGCTGACTTTCTCTACCACATATGGAAGAATCAAACCGGCTTACAATCACCTTCCCTTCCCCTCCCCACGACAGACACCCTGTGAGGTAGGTGGGGAGAGAGTGCGACTAGCCCAAGGTCACCCAGTTGGCTTCATGTGTAGGAGTGGGGAAACCAATCCAGTTCACCAGATTAGCCTCCCCTGCTCATGGGTAGAACTACACAGATAAGGACCCCCAAATACTATAAGTGATTGTGATAAAGTCAACACTCTGGGTGACCTATGGACCGATAAGGATGCCAACTCCAGGTCGGGCTCCTGGAGTTGGGGGGGGGGGTAATACTGGGAAGGGTGTAATTTGAGGAGCTGCAGGAGCTCAGTGGGGTCATAATCTTGTAGAGGCCACCCTTCAAAACTGCCATTTCCTCCAGGGAAAATTGACCTCTCGAGTCCGGAGATCAGTTGAAACCTTGGGAGAACTCCAGACCACGCTTGGAGGTTGGTAATCCAGGGTTGTTGGGAGGATACATGTTGGGAGGGAGAATCATGTACACTGCTCTGAGCTCTTTGGAAGAAGGGTGGGATAAAAAAAAAAGACATTCTAGACAGGTGATTCTTTTCTCAGAGATTTCCCGCAATTTGCCGAGTTGCAATCTGGATACACTTGAAAAGAATTAATGAGATAGGGTCACCACATCTAAAGATCTCAAAGAGTGTCACATGATGAAGAAGAGTTGGTTTTTATACCCCAATTTTCTCTACCTTTTATGGAGTCTCAAACTGGCTTACAACGACCTTCCTTTCCTCTCCCCACAACAGACCACTTGTGAGGGAGGTGGGGCTGAGAGAGCTCTGAGAGAACTGTGACCGGCCCAAGGTCACCCAGCTGGCTTCCTGTGGAGGAGTGAGGAATTGATCCTGGTTCCCCAGATTAGAGTCCACAGCATGGGATTGGAGCCTGCACACATGCAAGGCTTGAAAGAAGTGCCTTATTTATACTTCTTTGCAATGGGTACCTCTAGGCCAAACCAAATGACCCACAGACGGTTCTCTTTGCAGTCCTCTTAATGCAGACAACTGAAGGCTTAGGGGCCAAAGTCAGCTTCTGGTGCATTCCAATGTGGCCTCAAATCACGGTCCTCAAATCCAAGGACATCTCCCATAATACCTTAGCTACTACCTCTTATGTTAGCTGTGTTACAGGTGAAGGGCTTTAAATCCTTGCTTTAAAAAAAATCTGAATACAATTACAGATCAGGTCAACAGATGGCTTTGTCTGTGTGAATTCTATTTTGGCTGTAAATGTGGTTCTTTATATACACAGACTATTGGATTTCCACTTATAGGATATCCCCACCCCTTAAAAAGTGCTGAAATTCAGAAGTTTCCATTCATAACCATTTCTTTCACGTATTCTGATGCCTCCAAATTTAACCCGAGTCGGACTAGCAGAAATGGCAAAACTGACTGGGTTAATAAATCAAAAAGATAATGATGAATTTGTTAAGGAGTGGGAGGTGTGGATTGTTTATTGCAAAAATGAACTTAATGT
Organism: Euleptes europaea; assembly: GCF_029931775.1. NCBI lineage: Eukaryota > Metazoa > Chordata > Lepidosauria > Squamata > Sphaerodactylidae > Euleptes > Euleptes europaea. The sequence continues at coordinate 7,829,267 of NC_079319.1, read as the reverse complement.
GAAAAATGTTAAAGGTTATAACTTAGACTAGGTTAATTTTCTTGTTTCTATTTTTCTTTCTTTTTTAATAACTAGAAGGTTTTACAAAAAAAAATTTTTTTATAAAGATTTAGAAAATAATTGCTAAGAGGATTACGAAGATAAGTTAGAGATAGAAGAAGGAAGAGGGGAAGTCAAAGTAGGGGAAGATAATTGTTATATATATGTTAGTCTTAATTGAGAATTAGAAAAGACTGAAAGGTAATGTTAATTGATTGTATTGAATGTATGAAAAAACAATAAAAAAATTTATTAAAAAACAAAACAAATTTAACCCGAGTCGGCTTCTTGCTGCTTGCAATGACCACGCAGAACCAAAATAGAAACATTCCCCTCCACGGTACAAATTAAGTGATGGAAAGAGAGGCTGGGGGGGAGGTGAAGGATACTGGTCCAATCATGTGCATTTGGACGACAGAATCAGCCTTTGAGGACATAGCGTTAGATGAGTGAACACAAATGGACACAGAAATTGAACATCTGCATGATTACGTCTTTCAAAAAAAGCACCAATGTTTGGCCCTTTGAATACTGTATTAGCCATAGCACTTTATTCTTCCCAAAATCACGAGACGGCGCACGTCCCACCTTGTTATTGACTTATTCCGTTATTCCCAGTCCTATAGCCATCTCGTCGCTCAAGAATCTGATCCCCCTCCCTTATCTGTGTTCAGCTTGTGTTGTTCCCTCGAGACTCATAGTCCTACTTGAAATAGCTGAGTCCAGCCACCAGGAAAAATTTCTCCAAGAACAGTTCCGAGTCCAGCACCGCAATGTGGGCGGCCCGCCCGATCAAAGTGTTGGCCGTGTTCGGCAAAGCGTGAAAGACGTCGTGACGGATTAAAGTGCATTCCCTCGCCCCGACGACGGGCTGGAGGAGATTGTTGATCATCTCGGCGTAAACGGGACCTGGGAAGGTTGACAAATCTGGCTGTTTCATGCACGTCTGCTTATTTATTTAAAACATTTATCAGCCACCTTTCTTCCTTATGGAGATCAAGGCGGCTTGCAACATAGATACAATACATACATTAAAATCACAATGCAGAACTGCTACTCAACTTAACTGAATGTGGTCCTAAATGAAACACTCTTCAACTGCCTCCTAAGGATTGACAGTGAGGGGGCGGGTACATCTCTTGGAGGAGGTTGTTCCATTACCTTGGGGCTGCCACTGAAAAGGCCCTGTCTCGTGTACCCACCAAATGAGCTTCTTGATTGATAGCACAGTCAGAAGGGTCTCTCCCTGCAGTCTTAATTCCCAGGAGGGAACATATGGGAGAAGACAGTCCTTCAGAAGATGAATTCACAGAAGCAAATAATCAGGCTTTGCAAGCAGATGCTGCTTTTCGAGCATTCAAATCACTTCACATACAATCCAGCGCTAAAGAAGGAAGTCTGATGGTGGTCCTGATCTGACTGAGGCAGCTGTTTGACCACTATTTATTAATAATCAAAATTTGGGAGACCGTATCACGGACATCCCGGCTTCTCATATGGTTGGGACCTGAGTGTGGAATGAAGCTTACCTGTATGCTTGTCTTTCAGTGCAGAGCGACACATTTCTATTCTCGCAGAATGAAATGGTACGTAGCGGTCTTGCGGCGAGGCTACCAGGACTACGTTTTTGAAATACTGAAGACCTGTGGCAAGGAAATTCATTATATGCATTGCTTTAGACTTCTGTAGGGGAGCTTGTGGAAACTCTAAACAGGAAGATGAGGACGAGGTTCCGCAAATGGTGTTCTCAACTCAAGAAAGCAGGAAACTCGGGGACGGTTTTAGCAGACAAAGAGCAGGAGAGGGGTGTTAAACAGCTGCTCCCACACCACTCTTTGCTTCCACCCAAACGTGCAACAATAACAACAACCCTTTTTAAAAAACAAACATAGAAACAATATAACCAAAAAATATATATAAAGTTGAATCAAAGTATTGACAGAGGGCTTAGTATTTAACTTTCAGAACTCTCTTAGCCTCATGTACCTCACAAGATGTCTGTTGTGGGGAGAGGAAGGGATGGAGATTGTAAGCCATTTGATTCTCCTTAAAAAGGTAGAGAAAATCGGCATATAAAAACCAACTCTTCCTCTTTTTAATGTATTGGTTTAATATTTTTATTACATTGTTTCACATTGTACATTGTTCTTACCTGCCTTGGTTGGTGGGATGCCTTGGTTGGTGGCAGGCAAATAAACACTTTGAGTAAATTTTTAAAAATGAAATAAACAGGATGACATCTGGACAAGGGGTTTTCATGGAATAATATGGAGAGGTCGGCTGAGGACTCTGCTTTGAGTTGCCATTTTTGTTTGCTGTCTGGTGTTTCTTACAGCTTCTAGTTCTGCTTTGGGGGTTGGGTGGAAGGAAGGGCTATACAGAAGTAAGAGCCATGTGGGAAGTTGTGCAGCTCGTGTGGTCGTCTTCCTGACATTTCTACCTTGCTTATTTGGGCAGAAGTTAACGCACCGTAGGGCTCACCTGTTTTTTGGCTCAGCTGATAGAGGAAACACTTCCGCAGGTCTGCGTTGTCCCTAAAGGTCAGCTGTAACAGCGACCCAGACTTCTTCAGCTTCTGCATGAGCCACAAGCCTGGAACAACAATTGAAATAATGTATGCCCCCCCCCCAAAATTAATTTGATGAATGCGAGCTTTAAAAAATTCTTATTTTCTTTCCAAAGTCGTTTCTGAGAACAATCCTAAACAAGTCTCTTCAGGACTCTATTCACATCTGTTTAATAAGGCTAACTCCCAGGAAAGTGTTCTCTGGATTACACTGTTAGTAGTTCAAGGCCTATAATTAGGGTTGCCAATCTCCAGGTACTAGCTGGAGATCTCCTGCTATTACAACTGATCTCTGGCCAATACTGATCTGTATCAGTTCACATGGAGAAAGTGGCCGCTTTGGCAATTGGACTCTATGGCATTGAAGTCCCCTCCCCAAACCCTGCCCTCTTCAGGCTCCTCCCCCAAAACCTCCCACCAGTGGTGAAGAGGGACCTGGCAGCCCTACTTATAATCTATACGGCTCTAACCTAGATGGCCCAGGCTAGCTCAGTTTCATTCAATCTTGGAAGCTAAACAGGGTCAGCCCTGGTCAGTACTTGGATGGGAGATCACCAAGGAAGTCCTGGATTGCTTCCTTTCTCCACCCCTCCGTTGGCAACACCCACTGTGTTGCCTGTCTCCTGTCATTCCTCCCCTCCCCTCTTTTTCTGCCAATCATTTTCTTTACTTTTTTTTCCTTATCTGCATGTGGACTGCCGAAGGAACATTGCAACGTTGAACTAACCCCATTGATTTGCGCAGGGTCCCGATTTAACTTTTTTCTAACATTTCACTTCCCTTAAGTGGGCTTTGTAACTAGGCTGACTACCCACGAGGGGAAAGAGAGGTCCCTCCTTGTATAAACTGAAAGCAATCATGTGCATGATTTCCCGCTCTGCTCCCCTACCTAGGGGAGGGGTGGGAGGGAAAGTGCCTACATGGACACTGTGGTTAGGCTCTTTCTCCATGCGGTGCAAATGAAGCGATTCTCCAAATGGTGCACGAACACAAGAAGCACACAAAAGTAGCAAGGGGGGGACAAAGAAGTCACCTGGTGAAACAGCAGCCAATCACAGTGCACCATTGCACCAATGCTAGAGCGCATGCGCAAAACCAAAATAAATGGGGAGGGGAAGGGAGGAGCATCTTGGGCATTCGCAATGTCACGAATGACGCCTGCAGAACATTGTCCTTTTCCTAGAAGGTGCAGACGGGGGAAAAATGTTCTTGGGAAGAAGTGGGGATTCGAACCTTCATCTCCCGGGTCCTAGTGTAGGGATTTTGAGTATTGGTCCAAATCCCCAATCCACTATGAAGTTCACTGGGCCCAGTGACATACTCTTGTAGCCTAACTCACCTTACAGGGTTCTGAAAATGTGGAAGAAGAGACCCATAGAAGTTCTCCTGAGCTCCTTTGAGGAAGGGCAGGATAAAAATATAATAGAAAGATAAATTGATCCAACTGCTGAAGTCCACCATGTGAGATCCCAGATGCATTTCACACAAGTTGACTTACCAATAGCACACGGACCTAGAATGTGTGTGTGTGTGTACACACAGGCATGCTGGCCAGACCATGGTGGTAGAAAGTGCTATCAAGTCACAGCTAACTTATAGAGTCCCCTCATGGGATGGACAGTGGTGGTTTGCCATTGCCTGCCTCTAAGTAGTGACCAGGGCTGACCCTGCTTAGCTTCTGAGATCTGATGAGTTTGGGTCAGCTGGGCCATCTAGGTCAGGCCGTACACTTTACCAAAATACCTACCAGTTACTTTAATTATCTACAAAACAAATCTCGCTAATGATGCCTCAAGCCAAAATCAAAGAAACATCTGTTAGAACATTGCATCACTACCTGTAGCATCTTCTGAGTCCTTCTTGAAGCAGCTAATAACTATTTTCCCAGTGATCCTTACCTGTACTAACTAGAGTACTGTTGTTGTAAAGGGTTCCTAAGTGAGGCCCAGACAGCGACAGGAAAGTGTGCAGCTTATTGAGGTAATAGCGGAATCTGGGGCGAGTCAGTACCGAACGAATGATGACGTTGCCAAGAGAGTGTCCGATAAAGCTGTTGAGACATGCAATGAATTACAGTGATTTTGTGTGTGTGTGTTTTGCCCCATCTTTATTTATTTCAAGCCTTTCTTCCCACCGGACTTCTACTTTGAGTCTTTTAATCCCAGTCTCCTCTCAGATTTTTAGCCCCCTACCGCTAGTCATGCTCTTTACCTTTCAGTCATGCTCTTTACCTTATTCGGGAGATCGACAGGTTGTACAACTGAATGTGCTGAATAATCTCATCCAGCAACCGGTCGGTCATTGTATCAAAGTCAGCAAAGGTATCCGTCTGTGAAAGAGATAATGATGTCAATTGGTTGGTCTCTCTCAATTTTCGGTATTGTTGTGGACAAGAATCACAGAGTCTGTCATAGTCGTAGCCTGACCTAGGTGGCCCAGGCTAGCCTGATCTCGTCAGATCTCAGAAGCGAAGCAGGGTTGGCCCAGGTTAGTACTTGGATGGGAGACCACCAAGGAAATCACTATGCAAAGGCAGGCAATGGCAATCCACTTCTGTTAGTCTCTTGCCTTGAAAACCCCATGAGGGATTGCCATAAGTCGGTTGTGACTTGATGGCATTCGACCCACACACACACACACACACACACACACACACACACACACACATCATAGTCATAATAGGAGTGGGGTCACAAAATAAAATTTTGGATATTTTAAAAGACAAGCGCATGATAAACATTTCTCTTTCAGATCAACATTAACTACATTGGTCTACAGCTTGGTTTTTTGGCCGTCAAGTCGCAGCCAACAGATGGCGCCCCCATAGGGCAGAGGTGTCGAACTCAATTGTTACAAGGGCCAAATATGACACAAATGCCACTTTGTCGGGCTGGGCCATGCCTCGCCAGCCCAGAGAGTAGCAGAGTGGCTGCCTTGATTGGCTTGCAGGCTGGATAAGAGCTTTCAAGGGGTTGATCCAGCCCATGGGCCTTATGTTTGACACCCCTGCCATAGGGTTTTCAAGGCAAGAGACATTCAGAGGTGGTTTGCCATTGCCTGCCTCTGTGTCATGACCCTGGACTTCCTTGGTGGTCTCCCATCCCAGTACTAACCAGGCCTAACCCTGCTTAGCTTAGAGCATGGTTTCAATTAAGACCACCCAGTTCTGCAAAGAAGAAAAGTTGAATCCCCCAACCTTTATACATTGGACAGAATGAAGCAAATGTTCCTAAATTTGCCTAACCTCCTTCAGAGCTCTGAAAAATCCCAGTCCCTGAGAACTTGACATTCATATTTGTCTATCTGCCTACAACGTTACAGAATTGTAAATAAGTTCTAGGTGTATTTTTTTCTAATGTGCATGCAAATGTTACAACAGACATTCCTAAAAAAAAAAAAAATTCTCCCTAGTTAACACTGAAGAGCTTAGAAACACTGGTTCTTGTAGGTTATCCGGGCTGTGTGACCGTGGTCCACGGTCACACAGCCCGGATAACCTACAAGAACCAATGAACTCTGACCGTGAAAGCCTTCAACACGCTTAGAAACACCTTTCTGTAGCCTCTGTGGACACCAGGGGGGTAAAACTGAGGAAAACCAAAATGGTATCAGATTGCTCACTGGAAGTGAAGTCCCACATGCCAGGATTCGGTCTGATAAGCAGTTCAAGGGAGTGAGCTTAGATCTGATTTAGCAGGTATGTGCAGTTACCCCTAATCAAAACTTCATTGCAAGAAATAGAATTTAACGTCAGTCATAGCTCCTGAAAGATCCCATTACCATGTTCTCTCCTTTGGACCTTAGAGGCTCTACACACTTTTTCTCATAGAATCATAGAGTTGGAAGGGGCCATACAGGCCATCTAGTCCAACCCCCTGATTAATGCCTAGAGCATCCCTGACAAGTGCTTGTCCAGCCTCTGCCTAAAGACTGCCAGTGAAGGGGAGCTCACCGCCTCCCTAGGAGGCTGATTCCACTGTCGAACAACTCTTACTATAAATTTCCCCCCCTAATATCCAACCAGTACCTTTCTTCCCGCAATTTAAACCCATTCTTGCGAGTCCTATCCTCTGCTGCCAACAGGAACAGCTCCCTGCCCTCCTCTAAGTGACAGCCCTTCAAATACTTCAAGAGAGCCATCATGTCCCCCCTCAACCTCCTCTTCTCCAGACTAAACATTCCCAACTCCCTCAGCCTTTCCTTCTAGGGGTTGGTCTCCAGGCCCCTGATCCTCCTACTCACAGTTGGCCTATTGTTAATCTGTCCATTCCATGAACTCTGATTTGTACTTCCAAACTCTGAAGGTGTGAGACTGGTTGTGGAACGAGAAGCTTGGGAGACAGACATTTGTTTGTTTTTAGAGAATCGTGCTATCTGTTTCCATGCAATTAGCATACATTACTGTTGAATGTGGACCGTAAGAAAGCTACCACAAAATTGCATCATTATAACAAAATTACCATATCGCACCGGACCACTAATTACTACTTAACAAGCGCCAGCGATGCACTTGTGCGAATCGTTGGTTGGCATGATGCTGTGGTTTGCGATAAACGGGAAGGACAGGATGAAAGAAACAAATTTACGGGAATCCGGGAGCCAAATGCTTCACATTTGGAACCGTGCTTTGGTAATCCAATAAACTGTGAATCAAATTGAACGCGAATGAGATGCCAGGGAAATAATCATCCAATGCTGGGACAGAAATTTGAGGAAAACATATCTAGTAATTAATGTTTTTTTGGTGACAAAATCCATCTTGTTAATTGCAGCTCTTTCAAAAGGAAAATACTGAGCATATCCAATTTGCAATATTGCCTTCCACTAAATGAAATATAGGCTCCTGCCTGTTTGTTTTGTCTGTGCAGATAATTAATGGGTGCCTCCAAAGCTCGGTATCTTAAATCTCACATGTTATTTAGCAATGTAAAATTCCACTTAATCAAAAAGTACATAGTGGGGTCATTTTTTTATGGTGTATTAATTATAATTTTTATCTGGCTTTTCGGGCCAGATTGACTCTCAAAATGGCCCACAGCAATCAAAATCTCATAAAATGGAGACAAGAGCAGAAAGGTGTTTGAGTTCTGACTGGGCCAGGGTTGCCAACTTTGACTTTGAAAATTCCTGGAGATTTGGGGGCAATCCCTGCGGAGGGTAGAGTTTGGGTGGGGGAGGGAGCAGTAAGGATGGGGTGCCATAGTGTCTACCCTATGAAGCTGCCATTTCATAGAATCATAGAGTTGGAAGGGACCACCAGGGTCATCTAGTCCAACCCCCTGCACAATGCAGGAAATTCACAACTACCTCCCTGCCCCACATCCCCAGTGACCCCTACTCCATGTCCATAAGATGGCAAAAAATATATATCCTCCAGGATCCCTGGCCAATCTGGCCTGGAAGAAAATTTCCTCCAGGGAAACGGTAGTCTAGAGATCAAGTAGTCTAATTCCATGATATCTCCAGGCCCCACCTGGAGTTGGCAACCTTATATTTATATCTCTACTCATTGGGTGACACTGCGACCATCACTTATCACTCACTATAACCCATCTCCTGGGGGAGTTGTGAGGATAATACAGAGGAAGAGGGACTCATGTCCATCAATTATCCTGAGATCTCCATGGTAGAGCATCTGCTTGGCATGCAGAAGGTCCTAGGTTCAATCCCTGGCATCTCCAGTTAAAAGGATCAGGGAATGGGTGATGTGAAAGACCTCAGCCTGAGACTCTGGAAGGCCACTGCTGGTCTGAGTAGACAATACTGACTTTGATGGACCAAGTGTCTGATTCAGTATAAGGCAGCTTCATGTGTTCATCTGTTCAAAGAGAAAGACTGACACAAGGTATTCCTTGGGAAAGGGATTTCCAAATGAGCTAGATCCAGGCACAGTGGAAGCAGTAGTAGGTCTACAGGTGGTGCCATCTCGTCACACTACAGTGGATAACCATCCTTTCCACCCCATTCCCCAGGGTACTGGTAAATGAGTATTCCCCAGGTATTTTGAAACACAGGACAGCAAGCTGCTTGTGCCTAACAGGGTCGCCTAAGTGGCAGGCCAGATTTTCCACATTGTGTTGAATAACACCTGTCGATTGATAGTTTGTAATTTTACCAATATAATATTAGTTAAGTTTGTGATTCAGTGTGGACTGCGCAGAATGAACGGGGGATGCGTAAGACTAAAATACCTGGTTTCGTTCGGACATCAAGAAGTCCAGCTTTCCGCCAGGAAGACCCAGTTCGATGAATGTTTTTACCAGCCGGAGATCTGCACTGTTACCTTCAAAAACAACACATTGCTTTCTAAGTCCCTGATTCCATAAGGAAGCACGTCATCCACCCACCTGCCCATCTTCAGACACCTGCCATACTTGCTTCTTTTACTGAGAAGATCATTTCTGTTGTTTTCGTAAGATCATTTCCAATATGCTTGAATAGGCTGCTTGGGTTGTGTCTATCTAAGGACTGCCTATTCCATATGAACCTACCCAACTGCTAAGGTCACCATCTCTGGCCCTTATTTGGGTGTCCCTGTCTTCTGAAGTTAGACAGGTGGCAAACTGAGAAAGGGCCTCCTCAGTCTATCCGCTGGGGCTTTATCCCAGCAAAGTGTTCTTCAGACGACACTAGAAAACAGCAAGAGTCCAGTAGCACCTTCAAGACTAACAAAATTTCTTGCAGGTGATGAGCTTACCAGAGCCACAGCTCACTTCTTCAGATAAGCTCATACCCTGCAAGAAATTTCATTAGTCTTTAAGGTGCTACTGGATTCTTGCTCTTTTCTACTGTTAGTGACAGACTAACACAACTACCCATCGTGAACTATCAGATGACAGTGTTAGTTTCATGGATTCCCCCCCCCCCAAGCCAATACAGCAGCTTTATTTATTTATTGAAAATATTTTTATTCCACCTTTCCATCCAATTCAGGGTCCAGCCCTGATCTGGATGGTCCAGGCTAGCCCAACCTCATCAGATCTCAGAAGCTAAGCAGGGTTGGCCCTGGTTAGTACTTGAATGGGAGACCACCAAGGATGTTCAGGGCTGCTACACAGAGGCAGGCAATGTCTGACTCTTGGCTTGAAAACCCTATGGGGTCGCCATAAGTTGGCAGCAACTTGACGGCTCTTTCCACCATGTCCAAAGCTTGCCACAGAATGCTGGTTCCCTGTTTCTCTTCTGAAATCTGACCCCCTAATCTCCCTGAAAATGTATGGTGTCACTACTTTTTCACAAGCTACATACACACATTGTAAACCATTTACTTTGGGGGGACACTTATTGATAGGCTTACCAACTCTGGGTTGAGAAATTCCTGGGAATTTGGGGGGTGCAACCTGGGGACAGCAGGGTTGGGGAAGGACCACAGTGGGGTCCATTGCCATAGAGTTCACCCTCCAAAGTGGCCCTTTTCTCCAGTGGAACTGATCTCTTTGGTCTGAAGATCATTTGGAGATCTCCAGGTCCCACTTGGTGGTTGGAAACTCTACTGATCAGCTTCAGTGAATATGTGTCCGATAGGCTCTCCGCCGGCCCCGGATAGAAACAAGATGGTTTCCCCCACGGACAAAATGGAGTCCTTTTGCACTCCGTCCCTCCCCATTTGCACCTGGTCTCCTACCCAAGAACTGCAGCTCAATGGAGACCCGCCCCGGTAATGGCTGATCTGATACCGGGTCCCGCAGACCAATATTGGGAGCCCGGGAAGATCAGCCACTTAACACACGCATTTAACTCTGAATACTTTTGCTCAAGTCTTTACCGGTAGTTAGCTTCGGTATTGTGTCTTTGTTTACAATAATCCAATCAACCCCATTGTATCCACCCTATATATGTTTCAATATTCCCCCATACCTGTATGCTAGCCTTAAGTCTTTGAACTGCTGAAATCGCTGTTCTTCTGAAATAAACTTTTAACTCACTGTATTGTCTGGAGGAAAGTTATTGCCAGGAACGCATCGACTTGCTGAGGCCTGACAATATGCAAGTAATCTTTGCAAGCAAAACATCCTGGATATTCACAGCATCCTTACTAATATCTCAGGACTTTGATGCCTGTATGTTCTACAGAACTGGACGACCTTCCACAAGTGCATAACTTCTGCCTAACCTTTGCAAACATTCCCAACTGAGAAAACCCAGTTGTCTCATGTCTCCCTTCGGCCTTACCATCCAGCCCATGGACGCAGATGACAAGGTGAATCCCTTCTTCCAAATTCTCTTCCTCTTCCTCTGGTGGAAAATACGGGACATCAGAAGCTAGGACAGGTAAGTCACTGTACAGAAATCCTTCAGTCTTCATTTCTTTTTTAAATTTTTCTTTTGCCTGATGAAAACTGGAGAACACACTAGTTAATTAAGAGTTGAACTGGAAACTGAACAGCAAGTTTTACCTTCTGTAGGCCTCCTCTCCTTGTATACCTAGGGTTGCAACCAACTATTTGCCTGATGGGGCAAATATTGGTAGAGATATATGCCCACAAGTTTAATACAAGAAGGAAACAGAAGCACCCCAGAGCTATTTGAGGTTGGGAAAATGGCATGCAGGAGAAGACTTATAACCTCTCCCCACATGTATCATGGTGCCTATCTGAGTTCCTCCCAGGTACTAGCTGGAGATTTTTTGGCTATTACAACAGATCTCCAGCCAACAGAGATCAGTTCACCTAGAGAAAATGGCCACTTTGGCAATTGGACTCTATGGCATTGAAGTCCCTCCCTTCCCCAAACCCTTCCATCCTCTGGCTCTGCCCCAAAAACCTCCCACCAGTGGCAAAGAGGGAGCTGGTAACCCTACCCCCCTCCCAGAGCCTCTCAGAAGCTGAGAGAGGCCCAGGTAACTTCCATTTTTTTAGGCCCCGGCAGAAGGGTTGCCAGGTGCCCGGTGGTGGCGGGTAAAACCCCGCCAATCTACCGGCCTGCCCGCCGACCCGCTGAGGGCTAACCATACAGAGAGTCCGCGTCGCTTCCGGGTTAACCCGGAAGCGACGTAGGCACGTCGCACGGGGTACGCACGGGCACCATGCCAGGCGCGCCCGTGCATGCTGCGCACCGCGGCTCTGCAAAGCTCCCACCGGTGAAGGTAAGGGGCCTGGCAAGCCTACCAGGTGGTGACAGTGGAGGGTAGGGAGCTACATAGGGGCTTGGTGCAGCTTCTGTCCTGGTCCCCTCTGCTACTGCCACATACCACGCTCACCGCCTATGATGGAGGAGGATATTAATTCATAGTGTGCAGTACAGGTGGTATGGTAATGCGACACAACTTAATAGTTATGTGATGAACAACGTCTTAATCCTGTCAGTTTATCTCTGCAACTGTATGTAAAACCTAATTTGGAAATAACATCAGAAGGCTAAATTTGAGGCCCTCTGTAAATGTGAGGCCCAGAAAAATGTCCATGCTGCCCCCCTCCCTGTGATAGGCCCTCTGGCCCCCACATGGAAGAAGAAGAGTTGGGTTTTTTTTAACCCCGCTTTTCTCTACCTTTAGGGAGTCTCAGAGTGGCTTACAAGCACTTTCCCTTGCCTTCTCCAGAACAGACACCATGTGAGGTAGGTGGGGCTGAGAAAGTTCAGAGTGAACTGTGACTGGCCCAAGGCCACCCAACAGGCTTCATGTGTAGGAGCGGGGAAACAAACCTGGTTCACCAGATCAGAGTCCCCCTCTCATGTGGAGGAGTGGGGAATCAAACCCGGTTCTCCAGATCAGAGTCCCTTACTCACGAGGAGGAGTGGGGAAACAAACCCCATTCACCATATTAGAATCCACCACTCATGTGGAGGAGGGTTCTCCAGATTAAGAGTCCATCACTCTTAACCACTACACCCCGCTGGCCTGAACATTAAGGTTTTTTTTTAAAAAAAAAAATGCTGACAGCTCCTGTGACAGCCAGATAGATTTCCCCTGAATATGGAAGATCCATTTAAGCAGTCTGATTTAATAAGTTTGTAATAACCTCTTTTCCTTTCTGTAAATGTATTGAAAATGTATTAGGACAGCAAGGGATTAGCTTGTTGCTGGGCAGGATAACTCTATGTGTGTGTGCTAAGTTAGTAGGGTAAATGTCAGGGGAAAGTTACTGTGAAAAATAACAAAAACTGGAACTGGAAATAACTGCCTGAGCTCTAGAGGCTCCCGTGTAAACAGTTAGATAGGCGTGAAATGTTTACATGTCCTGTCAAAGCATGAAAATGGCATAAAAGTTCTCGCCCCAGTAAAATCGGGGCCCAGTTATTTTGCTTGCTAGAGCGACTGGGTGACCAGCTGGAATAAACACTGTTTTTCTTGATAACGATCTCTGGGTCTCTTCCCCCCCCCCCCATGAACCCCGGTTTCCGCTACACTCCAGTATGGAACTCCCACTATTCATTTGGTTGGTTTCTAGGAAGGTACAACTAACCTACAAGACAAAACAAAAACCTCAGTCTTACCTTAGCATTCTTTCATTGGTTTCTTCATCTCTGGACTCACAAGAGATTACTCCAAAGGAGCCCATTGGTTGGTGGGTGATGGGAGAAGTAGCCTGCTTGGAGGAAAAGCCAGCCATGGGCGGGGAATCTTTAAGAACGGAAGAAAAGGGAAGACACGTCGCCGTGCAAGAAACAGACAAGTTGACCACCTCAACGGCCTTTTTGCTCTCCAGAACCAACGCTTCTGGTACCACCGAGTGACACCCTGTGCCACTGGACACCGTTCTGAGCTCTCCTTTTTCTGGTTCAGAACAGTTCAATTCACTTCCAGGCCTGTTGTCCAGTTCGATTTCCTGAAAGGTAGGTGTTTCCAAATTGCACGTTGCTATGTTGCCATCGGTAACAGGACTGCCATAGGAATCCTTTTGGGAGACATTTTTGGACACCCCCCCTGACGAGGAAGGGGTTGCATAGCAAAACTCTGGCGCATGATCCTCATCATGTGAGAAGGACTCTCCGTTGGCCGAATACAGGCTGTGGCTCACGTGTAAACTTCTCTCCTCCCCGTACTCATCGAGATGAACTGTGCCACCCATATTTTGTTTTAAAACATCAAGTTCCCTTGCACCTTCCAGTCTACGGTCCGTCTCTGAAAAGCCTTCGCCATCTTCGGGTAAGTGAGAACTGCTGCCATCTTCTTGCAAGTGAGCGTTTGTGGGCCTGTATGACCCATCACCTTCTCTGCCACCTTGACGGTCAGAAATGCTTCCCATGGATTCAGTGGCATATCTTATTTCCATGTACGGTCCCTCTGCAAGGTCGGAGGTGGTTTTCGCATGTTTGGATATGTCTTTATCCTCGACTGATTCCTCAGGGCTACTGATCTGAGGAGCTGAAATGGACTTGGTCAGCTTGTTGGGTTCTGCCTCCCTCTCTTCCTCCTCATACGGCAAAGAGCTGATTGAGGTGAGTGAGGCTTGTATGCCGCTGGGCAAACTCGTATTGCTTTCTGTGTGCCCGCCCTCCAGAGAGTTCCGGTGGATCGCGTGTCTTCTGACGAGCTGGTGGAGGATCTCCCGATCGCTGGGCAGCTCCAAGGCCTTGCTCCGTGCATCAGACCAAGCTACTGAGCTGGGCTCGCTTTCGATTCCCGAGTCCGAGATTAACGATGAAGATCTCTTGATGGCCCCCGACGTCAAGCGAAATTCTTCGCACTCCTGTCCTCTTTGCTCCTTCTGAAAAGAGTTTGCCTCTTCGACATCTTCCATTTGGTCCAATGTGTCAAAGTGGACATTTATATCAAACGTGTTCAAGGCGGGCAATACGGCCTCACCACCTGGGTCATCCACTGCTTTCTCGAGACCTGTCTGCTCATTAAGTGGGAGGTTATCTGTAGGGAGAGCAGACCCACAATGCTTAGCAGATGGGCTCACTTCAGTCCCCTCCAAAAGTGTGTGAGGTGCACAAGAGCCGCCATTATAGAGGGCCGTCATGACTAGCACTGGTTCTTCTTCAGGGGCGCTGTCACCAGACAGGTTTACATTCAAATGGGGCTCCCCTGTTGCATGTTTATTGTTTTCTGAAAATTCCTTGGGGGTCCTGAGGCCTTCTGCGATATTTTTCAAGTGATCTGATGGCAAACCAGATATAACATTGCTAGGCGGGGCTGAAGGATGTTCAGGGGCGTTAACATCTCCATTCATTGCATATACCTGAGTTGTGCTGTGGCCCTTGAAACTCTTGGCCACGGTGGAATCTTCCTCTGGATAGCTGCACATATACATTGATTTCCTATTTATCCTGTCTGTATGGATGATGAATGGGGTATCTTTTGCGAAAACCTCTTTTGCTAGTTCGGTGTTATCATCTGAAGAAGGGATCTTGTTTTTAACTGCTAAGTCCACTTGTAAATTGTCTGCACTGTAAATCACATAGTTTGACAAAACATCTAAGCCCTGAACTGAAAAAGACAGTGAAGGGGGGGTGGGAACAGAAGCATTTTAGTTCTTTTGCATGAAAAATGTACACTTTGTACGCTTCATTGTTCCTGCAAAAAACAATTATTTCATAAACATTTGCATGCAGTGATCTACAAACTTCCACTCCCATCCCAAGAATGTTGCCTATCTTATACAAAAACAAACTTTTAATTTTATACAATATTCCATAGATATATGACTTAAGAAGGAATTTCCAGTGAGCTCTGAATTTTTGGCGAGGGGATATCGTTCAGTTGCTAGGGATAATAAAGGGAGAACAGAAAAGAGATAAAGTCATATGTCATCGTGGTACTGAGACTGACCTGGAGAAATGCAGACACAGAGCTTGTACCCAAAGGTAATCTAGTCCAACCCCCTGCACAATGCAGGAAATGTATAACTACCTCCCCCTCCCCACTCTCCTAGTGACCCCTGCTCTATGCCCAGAGGAAGGTAATGCCCAGGGTAATGCTACCTCCAGGATCCCTATCTAATCTGGCCTGGAGGAAAATTCCTTCCCAACCCCAAAGTGGCGATTGGCATTACCCTGGGCATGTGAGAAAGAGCCACGAGAGCCAAAGACTGACTCATCACTTCCTGCATCCTCTCTCTCATGATCTGCCTAAATTCACAGAATCAGTCTTGCAGTCAGATGGCCATCTAACCTCTACTGAAAAACCTCCAGGGAAGGAGAGCCGACCACTTCCCAAGGAAGCCTGTTCCACTGAGGAACTGCTCTAACTGTCAGGTAATTCTAACTAACGGTTAGCCGAAAACTCTTTTAATTTAATTTCAACCTGCTGGTTCTGGTCTGACCTTCTGGGGCAACAGAAAACAACTCCACTTCATCCTCTATATGACAGCCCTTCAAATATTTGAAGATGGTCATATCACCTCTCAGTCGTCTCCTCTCCTGGCTAAACATACCCAGCTCCTTCATGATGTCATCTACTACAATGTTAAGGGAATGTTTGGCTGTACGGCATTGTAAACACATGATTGTATTTATTTGTTGCGACTAGGGATGTGCACCATTTTTTGGTATTTTTCGAGTCTGGGTTTATTAAACCCAGAAAGTTTTGAAAAATCCAAAAAAAAACCGAGATTTGTTGAAAAAATTCGGGTTAATAAAATTGAACCTGAAAAAAACCATGGAGACATGAAACTGAAGGCTGGGCTCATTGCGAGCAAGCTCAGCCTTCAGTTTAGCATCCCCACCACAATAGGAAGGCAGTGGTGCTTCTTTTCATGCTGCCTGAGGGCTCCGACCACATGGAGTGCGCAGGCAGTGGGGTTAAGAACACCCCTGCCTTCCAATCAACGCTACTTTCCACGCCAGGCCTCCACATAGAGGCCCAACCCAGCAAGCAGTGTGGTTAGGAAGGATGGAGCTTTCCTATCCTGCTTCCTAAGGGTTCTGTGGATTCGAAGCTCACAGGCAGCGGGGATAGGAATGCCCCTGTCTCAGAGCCATGTCACCTCCTCTAGAGTCCAAAGAAGGTGGAAAGAATGGATTTGTCTCAGAGCTAGCATGGTGTAGTGGTTAAGAGCTAGGGTTGCCAACTGCCAGGTAGTAGCAGGAGATCTCCTGCTAATTCAACTGATCTCAAGCAGATAGAGATCATATCACCTGGAGAAAAATAGCCACTTTGGCAATTTATAGCATTGAAGTCCCTCCCCGCCCCAAACCCTGCCCTCTTCAGGCTCCGCCCCCCAAATCTCCCACCGGTTGCAAAGAGGGACCTGGCAACCCTATTAAGAGTGGTGGTTTGGAGCAGTGGAGTCTAGGGCTGTTGATTCGGTTCGTCCCGAACCGAAAAACAGCCGAATTTCCGCAGAAGGGAAAAGAAGGCGCGCAGGGGGGCCAAATTTCCCCCCGAACTCCGGATCTCGCCCGAATTTCAGGGAACCGAAGCGGGGGAGTTCGGACTTCGGCACGGCCCAAATCAAAACGGGCCGAATTTTGCCGAATCCGATTTTTTTTTCCAACAGCCCTAGTGG
This sequence comes from Euleptes europaea, assembly GCF_029931775.1. Taxonomy (NCBI): domain Eukaryota; kingdom Metazoa; phylum Chordata; class Lepidosauria; order Squamata; family Sphaerodactylidae; genus Euleptes; species Euleptes europaea. The sequence continues at coordinate 7,812,269 of NC_079319.1, read as the reverse complement.
AGTCTGATCTGGAGAACTGGGTTTGATTCCCCTCTCCTCCACATGAGCAGCGGAGGCTAATCTGGTGAACTGGATTTGTTTCCCCGCTCCTTCACATGAAGCCAGCTGGGTGACCCTGGGCTAGTCACGGCTCTCTCAGCCCCACCTGCTTCACAGGGTGTCTGTTGTGGGGAGGGGAAGGGAAGGTGATTGTAAGCCTGAGCTTTTTGCCTCATCGAGAAAAGTGAGGCTGCCCCTGCTAAAAAGCAGGCACAGCCTTGCACTTCTCGCCACCGGCGTAGCCAGGGCGAACGGGGACAGGAGGCTACCTAACAGCAGCTCCTCCACCTGGAACGCCCCAGGAACACCCCCCAGAATGCCATTGCAGGCCTTTACGCCGGTGGGAAACCAGCGGGAGGCCCCTCTGGCATTCTGGGGCGGCGCTGCTGCGGTGGTGCCCAGTGACCGGTGGCCGGGCCTCCACACCGGTGATGGGGCCACTAAAGCTGTTGTAAGTAGCCTGGGTGCCGGCACAGGGGGCCTGAACGCCAGAGCAGGGGCTTCCTGGCCTCCTAAGGGCTTTCACCCTATAAAGGTCAGGAATGCACTGTTAATGCATTAGCCCAAGAGACATAGCCAAAAACAAACAAACAAATAAACAACAACAAAAAAAGTGGTACGTCTGATGCACCTTTGTAAGGAAAATCTATATATCTATCTTCAAAAATGATTGGCAGCGTGCTCCAATCTCCGTCAATGTCGAGGCACTCTACAGGTAGGGGTGGCATGCTGGTGAGGTACTCAGAGTTGCGGACTTCTGAAGAAACTTGACTGTGACGCTGGATACTGTTGTGAAAGGAACACGGGAAAGCAAAAGTTACTTTCTGCTGCCATCTGCATTTCCAATACAGTTGATTCATTAGAAGTTATTTGTTCACTTTTCTTCACTTTGAACACCGATTCAATATCTTTAAATCAAATGCAGAACATCTAGTAATATACAGGGAATATCATATACCAGAAGCTCATCACGTTAGCCTGTATTTTGCCAGTCTAAGAAGAGTCAGAAGCCTTCCTGCAGCCTAAAAAGCCTTTCCCCCCACTTTTTGCTGTCAAGTTGCAGCTGACTGATGGCCATAGGTAGGGTTGCCCACCTCCAGGCACTAGCTGGAGATCTCCTGCTATTACAACGGATCTCCAGGTGATAGAGATTAGTTCACCTGGAGAAAATGGCCGCTTGGGCAATTGGACTCTATGGCATTGAAGTCCCTCCCCTCCCCAAACCCCGCCCTCCTCAGGCTCTGCCTCAAAAATCTTCAGGTATTTACCAACTCAGAGCTGGCAACCCTACCCATAGGGTTTTCAAGGCAAGAGACGTTCAGAGCTGGTTGGCATTGCCTGCCTCCACGTCATGACCCTGGACTTCTTTGGTGGTCTCCCATCCAAGTACTAACCAGGCCCAACCCTGCTTAGCATCCTCCACCAGCCTTGAATGGCAAGTTTGCAGTGACCCAAAAATCATGAGGATCCATGCTTTTGCATCTATGTCTCCCCCTCCCACCACCAGCCATAACTCCCCTGATGGAATGGCATTTAGTCTAGCTAACATAATCGTCTGTATCATGGGATTGTTAGAAAATCAAAATACATTGGGAGAGATTGCGATAAGTTTAGACCTAGGTATAGAGGCGAGCCTTCTCTACGTGCTCTTATTGTAGTACTTCTGAAATTTAGTTTTTGCAAGCAGCTCATGATTGAAAAAAGAACACCCTCATTAGAAATTATTAACGTCCTTTGACAGTCCACACATGCCTGTTTAACAAGATAAGGTGCCCCCATGCCAATAACCCACCTAATGTACTTTTTTAAAAAGAAAGAAAGAAAGAAAGAAAGAAAGAAAGAAAGAAAGAAAGAAAGAAAGAAAGAAAGAAAGAAAGAAAGAAAGAAAGGAAGGAAGGAAGGAAGGAAGGAAGGAAGGAAGGAAGGAAGGAAGGAAGGAAGGAAGGAAGGAAGGAAGGAAGGAAGGAAGGAAGAAAGAAAGAAAGAAAGAAAGAAAGAAAGAAAGAAAGGGTGTTCAAAATTCTTTACATTCAGAACAACACAGATGAAATGCAACCCAAGATACTTACAGGCTTTCCTGAAAAGTCAGCCCAGCCAACTTTTGCTGCTCCGTATAAAAGAAAGCCTCCGAGAATCTTCTTACCTGAGAAGAAACATGTCAGTTACTCTCCATCCTCAACACACTGTGTTTAAATGTTGGCTGTAACTTATTTAGTGTGGCTCAGCGAGTGCTGTAATAAAGTGCAAAATTGAACTTGTCCTGTTTGTATTCCCTGTTTTCTCTCTCAGTTAAATCACCCACACCTTAAACGGATGATACATGTGCATATGAACAGGTCCGTTTTACCTGCTGTGGTACCTTCAGAATTCTTTGCAATGAGTTCTGCTTGCATGAGTGATCCTAACCAATCAGGGGGCACTTATCCCAAGGGTGGAGAGTGCTTCCTTAACTGGCAAATACTTGCCTTCCTTTGTACCGCAACCTTTACCTTTACCTTTAAGCTAAAATAACGGCTGGATCAAGGTAAGGTAAAGGTAGTCCCCTGTGCAAGCACCGGGTCATTCCTAACCCCTGGGGTGACGTCACAACCCAATGTTTGCTAGGCAGACTTTATTTATGGGGTTGTTTGCCACTGCCTTCCCCAGTCATCTACCCTTTACCTCCAGCAAGCTGGGTACTCATTTTACCGACCTCAGGAGGATGGAAGGCTGAGTCAACCTTGAGCTGGCTACCTGAGACCGACTCCCGTTGTGATCGAACTCAGGTCGTGAGCAGAGCTTTTGACTGCAGTACTGCAGCTTACCACTCTGCGCCACGGGGCTCTTAACAGCTGGATCCAACCCCTAGGAATATTTATTGTGTCAATTTCTTCAACCAAGTATCACTGGGCACTGCTTTGTAGTGTTACCCTTAGGGTGTGATGCTCCTGAACAAGATAGGCCGTGATGTCTGGATGCAGGGTGACCACCTCCAAAAACTGGGTCCAGAGAGCCAAAAGGTGGGAGCAAAGGCAGGTGAGATCCTTGCTGATCTGCTCTGCTATCTTCTCCGGATTGTTCAGGGTCTAGAAGGGTGCGACGTAAGCATAATCAGGTCAAATCAGTAATGGTGATCTGAAGTAGCCTAATTCTTTTGGAAAAGCAAAGAATATACAGACAAGCTTGCAGGAAACTCAAAAGATTAGGTGAAACTGAGATGCATTTAGGCAGGACACCAAACATCCGCTGGACACAATGACGGCAAAGCTGACTTTCCCATTGAATCCGGCAGGCCCCAAAGCTTTTAGATTTGATGCCCTCATTCCCAATCCTGGGGCATGCAGATAATTCAGATAATAGGAAGACTGTGATGTAAGATCACCATTGTAGCGGGGTTGCATCCTACCACACCCCGCAGCAAATCTGCAGAACTTTCTACGTGCAAGGGACTTTCATCTGAATGAAGACTTTCCTTAGGCAAAGCAAAGTCTCCTTGCCCTGGATAAAGGCTCCTGGAAGGAGGGAGGCACCAGAAGAAGTTCTGTACCCAAAATATTTTGTTTTTAGGATGCTACCTGCAATGATGAAAATAAAGGTAATGCCGACCACCACGTTGGGGTCAGGGAGGAATATTTCTCCAAGCCATTTTGGCCAGTGATCCTGGAGGTTTTCTGCCTTCCTCTAGGCATAGAGCAGGGGTCACTGGGATGGTTGTGCAGGGGGTTGGACTAAATGACTCTTGAGGCCCCTTCCAGCTCTGTGTTTCTATGTCCTGTGTTTCTATGTCCTGGATGGGTCTGCATGAGGTCCATTCATTTTTCAGAATTTCTGGCTGCTAACTATAAATCATCCACTAGAGGGTGCTGCTTCCTCTATAATGCAAAATTCCTATTTTTCTGCACCACCCGTCCTTTCCTATCTGTTTCTTCTAGTCTTTCCCAATAGGGTAGTCAGTTTTTTAATGCACACTCAGAAAACAATGAAAAGTAAAACGACAGATTTCAAAGACAGCCACTGGCAGAAGGATCTGGTCTTTGTTCTTTATAGTGTAGTTATTTATAACTTATGCTTGAGTTTCAGGCATAAGGAGCATGGCATGCTAGCTTCATTTCCACGTGAAGAGGGCGAGAGCATAGACTGCATTTGTGCAAAGTTGCCAGGATTCCATTAACAAATCATGTCAGGTTAGGTCTATCAAAAGCTCTTCTTTCCTTATATTTACATAAATCCATATTAAATGGAACCTCCATGTTCAGAGGCAGTATACCTCTGAGTCACAGATGCAGGACTGGAAAGCAAAATACATGCTGGCTTCCAATTTCTACTCCCTCTGATAATCCTGTGCCATCTCAATCAGTGGCAATTTTGAAGAGGCTGAAGGAGTTAGATTGGGCCAGCACGGTTGCGAGGGCCAGACGTACTTGTTCCGGTTTGGTGTTGGGGCTCCCTCCACCAGAGAAGCTTCCAGATTTCCTTACTACGGTTCCAATTTCTTCACATCGTCGGGCTTTTCTTTTAGCTCGTTTAAATGCCTTTCCATCTATGGTCATGTTGGGCAGATTTAGTGGGATACCTTACCCAGATCGTCTCTGCTTATGCAATACGGGCGAAACTGAAACTTTGGACCGCTTGATTCTCCGTTGTCCTCGCTGGTCTCAGGACAGAGAGGTTTTTATTGCTCCAATTCTTACTAGCTTGAACCTCCCTTTACATGCCTGGGTGTTGCCATTTTTGCTTGGCGATTTAAACAATGGTTTGGTAACATCGAATGTGGCTCATTTTTTGGCCAGAGTGGTTGCACTTAAGAAGAAAGAACTCTCAATGCCTACCTCTGGCAACTTTTAGTCAGTTCGCTCCGCCCCTAGTTTATTTTAGCTAGGAATTTTATCTATCGGGTTGACGCCTGGTTTTTAGCACTGTTAATTTAATATTGTCTTATGTTTACTATGTTTACTTTGTTTTATGTTTCCTATCCTTCCTTTGTGTTCCCCTCCCTCCCTCTTTCCTTGGTCCAAGACTGTGGTCATAGACTTAATGAATTATTATTATTATTATTATTATTATTATTATTATTTTAATATGCATTTCACCATGGGCACTCCTCTGTAGAGGACAAGCAAAACATTTCCGCCAGGCCCGTCTGGAAACAGCACGTGTGGCTGCACAACATCGGACGAGTACCTGAAGCTCTGCAGAGAGTTGGGACAGCGTCTCCTCCACAGCAAGATCCTCTAGGAGAAAGAAAAGGAGACTGGTTATTTGAGATGCACAGCTGCTGTAGGAACTGAAGAAAACTGTTCTTGAAGAAGGAGGAGGAGGAGAAGAAGAAGAAGAACAACAACAACTGCGGGGAAAGAATGAGATGGGAGTGAAATGATTTCTAAAGGTTGATAAAATCATGAATAATGCAGAGAAAGCCTCGAAGCAGTCCAGCAGGGATCGCGAGCTAAATACCCCTGCATAAATGGCCTAAGGGTAGTATAGGAAAAGCAGCTCAGGCCAACCATTGCTGTCAAACCAGAGCTGTGCAATGGCATCCGGGGTAAGCAAGAACTGGCCCCTTACCTAATGTCAGCAGCGGTAAACTAGGGGTCTCCTTCTGGATGATGCTGTAGTACGCGCGAAGTCCTTGGTATGCGTTCAGCAGGAGGAGGCAAAGGTCTTTATGCCACTTGTGCGCATGCTGCATGCAGTTTTCAGATGGCACATAAAAGCTGCCCTGCGGGAGACAGAAAATAAAAGAAGGGGGAGGGCAGATGGTCAGGAGGTGCGTTTGCAAAAGGGCTGGGCGTTGTTAAATAGATGAGGTGGAATTGCAGCCAAGATGTGGGCTCCAGGCCACAAAAGCTTATGTTAAAAACTTGTGAGACGTTACCAGGGCCATCTTAACAGCATTATAGGCCCTCGGGCAAAGCAGTGCACTGGGGCTAGGGTTGCCAGGTCCCTCTTCACCACCGGAGGGCGGTTTTTGGGGCGGAGCCTGAGGAGGGCGGGGCTTGGGGAGGGGAGGGACTTCAATGCCATAGGGGCCAATTGCCAAAGCCGCCGTTTTCTCCTGGTGAACTGATCTCTATCAGCTGGAGATCAGATGTAATAGCAGGGGGTCTCCAGCTAGTACCTGGAGGTTAAGTCAATAACAAAAGAAAACCTATGCTGCAACAGCAAAGCTAAAGCAAACACAGCAGCACTGAGGCTCAAAAATATAGCAGGAAAAATATATATATCAAAAACACCAAATGCAGAATCTAAACTATCCGCACTTATATAATACACAATCCCAATCCAATACAAAATACAGAAGAGACAAATTGTAAACTATGGACCCAAAGCCCACTGATGAAAAGCAATAAACAAATGCTAAGAGTCCATAATGACACTGCAGAAACACACAAGTAGACACTTCTCTCAGGATCCAACAGAACAGGATCAGAGAAGACAAGACAAGGACACGTATTCTAGATAATTTAAAGTATTTTGTGGTTCCTTCTTCAGCATGTCCAGTGTTGAATCAATCCTCATGGCATGGCTTCTCACAACTCCACTACACAATGGATGAGCACATGGACTTTCCAATCTCCAATATGAACTTGATGAACAAATGCAAAAGCAGACCCCCGCAGGTTCATTTTCACCTCTCTTAATGCATAATCCAGACAAAGACCTGAAGTTGTCGGAGGGGTGACAGTGAGTGAAACAGCCCACATAAAAGACCAATAAGCGGGTTCAGGAATACACCCTTATGTGGCCAAGTAAGATGCAAAACTGCATCTGGTGGATTTTGTCTCCCACAGCCAATGCAGCTCTTTTGAGCAAAGGAACTCACTGCTCCTGGGTGCCGCTAGCGTAGATAGCTTCCGTGGATTCATAGCAGCATAGAATTGGAAGGGTCCATAGAGGCCATCTAGTCCAACCCCCTGCTCTATGCAGGATCAGCCTAGCGCATCCCTGACAAGTGCTTGTCCAGCCTCTGCTTAAAGTCTGCCAGTGAGGTGGAGCTTACCACCTCCCTGGGTAGCAGAATCCACTGGTGAACAACTCTAAAAAAAAAATTCCCTAATATCCAGCCGGTACCTTGCCGCCCACAATTTAAGCCCATTATTGTGAGTCCTATCCTCTGCTGCCACCAGGAACAGCTCCCTGCCCTCCTCTAAGTGACAGCCCTTCAAATGCTTTAAGAGAGCAATCCTGTTCCTCCTCAACCTCTTCTTCTCCAGAATGAACATTCCCACCTCCCTCAGCCTTTCCTCGTAGGGCTTGGTCTCCAGGCCCCTGATCATCCTCGTCGCTCTCCTCTGCACCCGCTCGATTCTGTCCACATCCTTTTTGATTCAAGGCAGGTAGATCTGTCAGTGTTATTAGCAATTATAGCTAAATGCACCCTTTGCGTTCAGAGGCAATAACCTTCATAACAACAAGGGAATTCTTTGGCCTCCATGATCTGCTAGTGAGTCTCTGACAGGGTTACCAACTCTGCCTTTGTAAATGCCTGGAGATTTGGAGAGTGGAGCTTGGGGAGGGGTTTGGTGGGTCACAATGACACAGAGTCCACCTTCCAATGCTGCCATTTTCTCCAGGGGAACTGATCTCTGTCGCCTGGAGATCAGTTGTCATTCTGGGAGATCTCCAGGCCCCACCTGGAGGTTGGCAACCCTAGTCTTTAAGGGCATCTTGGTATGAGAAGAGAAGACTCTCTTTCTCCATCATAAACATATCACACATCTTAATTATGACTTCCTTCAACCTGTCCTTTCTTTGAAACTGGAAAAAACCCTAATACATTCCAATGGAAGTATTTATGACCAGTATGCCTGCATGCATCCAGTGAGCCCCGTGGAGCAGAGTGGTAAGCTGCAGTACTGCAGTCAAAAGCTCTGCTCACGACCTGAGTTCGATCCTGACGGAAGTCAGTTTCAGGTAGCCGGCTCAAGGTTGACTCAGCCTTCCATCCTCCCGAGGTCGGTAAAATGAGTACTCAGCTGGCTGGCGATAAAGGGAAGATGACTGGGGAAGGCACTGGCAAACCTCCCCGTAAAACAAAGACTGCCTAGTAAACGTCAGGATGTGACGTCACCCCATGGGTAGGTAATGACCCGGTGCTTGCACAGGGGACCTTTACCTTACCTTTACGCCTGCATGCATAAAAAGTCCTCAAAACCATGGCAAACCTGCAATTCTTTCTCTCTCAATTTCTAACCATTTCAAGGCTGCAAGGAAAAGGCACGCACCTCCAGATTGTTTATCACAGCGACAATGATGAAGACATGTTATATTTTGTTTGAAAAGCTGTACATTTATAGCATACTTTTTTCCCCCAAATGGAAGGCATAATGCAGTAGAGTCACACAGCAAATCTTTTTGCTGCCTGTCTTGGTGGCAGTGGAACCATAAACAATATGGAAAAGGAGTACAGGAAGGAAGTGCCAATTTGTCTGTTCACAGCATCCAAAAATCACGACTGTACAAGAAGTCTATCAGTAAAGCTGATTTTGCCTGCCTCTCAGGAAGTCTCCTTCGCTCTCTGGGCAAGAAGTCTTTCCCAATTTGAATTTGATGCAAAGCAGGCTGTAGGGAAGCAGATTTGTAATCAGATCATGGCTACTTTTAATCTTAAGGCATCAGGTTATTTCAATTGCATTCACCTGGAAACAGAAAGACAAACACTCTTTTTTCCACTTCTCCACTTCTCATACCAAAAAGGACAAGGCAATAGGTGACGGAAAAGACCTCTTCCAGAGATCCTGGAGAGGTACTGCCATTCTCAGTAGACAATACTGTCCTTGACGGAGCAATGGTCTGATTCAGTATAAGGCAGCTTCATGTGTTCATGTGTCCACACACACAGAGACACACGCTCACACAAAGCTGTGTTCTTTTTGTGAAAGAACCCTAACAAGAAAGATTGAACATTTTTTGCAGCTTTCCCCTTGACTGGATCTGCAGCCTCCTACATTGCATCTAGGGCTGTCGATTCGGTTCATCCCGAACTGAAAAACAGCCGAATTTTCCCCGATTTGGCGGTTTCTAGTTCGGATGTAACCGAATTCAAAAAAAGGCAGGAAAACAATGACCCAAATTCAGCAAGTTCGAGGCAATCGCCAAATAAATTCGGCAAATTTGGGGGCTCCCAAATATATATGCCAATGTCAACAAAGTGTCAAACACTGGCTAGAGGAGGAAATGCCAACCTGTCCCCTGATAGTGATAAATGACGTCAACCTTTCCAGGTTTGTTTATTTTTTAGTCAGCGTGATGTATGTTTGCTAAGGCTTTCCCCTGCCTTTCTTTTACATTTGTTTCCCGCAATTTGTAAGGAAGATGGTCACGTGGCTTCTTTCTTGGCTGTAAGAGATCACAAGGGACCAAGTGGGAAGGGATTATGTTCTCTCCTGCTGTTGTCCAAGAGCCAAATCATGAAGAAGAAGAAAGAAGAAGGAAGAAGAAGAAGAAGAAGAGTTGGTTTTTATCTTTCTCTACCACTTAAGGAAGAATCAAACTGGCTTACAATCATTTTCCCTTCCCCTCTCCACAACAGACACCCTGGAAGGGAGGTGGGGCTTAGAGAGTGTGACTAGCCCAAGGTCACCCAGCTGGCTTCCTCTGTAGGAGCGGGGAAACAAATCCAGTTCACCAGATTAGTGTCCACCGCTCATGTGGAGGAGTGGGGAATCAAACCCGCTTCTCCAGATCAGAGTCCACTGCTCCAAACCACCGCTCTTAACCACCACACCATGCTGGCTTTCAAGAACAAAAGCCACGTAACACCTTTTATTTACCTCTCTTTTTCTCTCATATATTTTGAAAGTTTTGCTTGGAAAGTCACTTTAAAGTTCTCATTTGCCGCAATTCACGGCTGTGTATCAAATAACTTTTGGATAGCTGGCGTCGTGGTGAGGATTAGCATAAATATCCCACTCTCTCCTTGATTATACTTCTCTGTCCCTGCTGGCATCTCTTGTATTATTCATGGTGCATCTACCAGCCTTGAAGTCATTTTCAGGGAAGACAATCAAATTTTATGAACCACAGAACAGTTCACCATTATTTGGTAAGTCGTTGAACTGTTTTTTCTTTCTCCCAGATAATTTGTCCAGTGACTTCTGGTACTCGGGGAAAAAAGCCACACTTTATGCCCAATGTGATACCTGTGGGTGCCATGGCACCCGCCAACACCTTTTCTGGTGCCCACCAAGTTGTTTGAGAAAGTGGGTGGGGCCAGGTAGGGCTTTTGCCCAGTAAACCTTCTGGTTGGCTGTGTAGATTTTTGAAAACCTTGCTTTGGCAGGACCTGCTACAAGGATCTTCACTATATGACCAAAGTTAATCTATAGCCATCGTTTTGTGGCTGTACCCAACATGTTGTGTCAGTATTCCAAAGGTGCCCACAGGCTCAAAAAGGTGGGGGACCCCTTCTGTATCGTACTGTATGCCACCTTGCAAGAATGGTGAGGTACAGAGCTGAATTTGGAAACTGTGCATCTATTCACGGCCCTCCCTCCATTCAGCAAATCCAAAACAAACAAACAAAACTATGAAAGGACTCTCTCTATTTGTGGCATATTACTCGTAATATAATTAATACCAAACTTTTATTCGGGAAGTGATGTCATTATGCTGTGACGCCTCCCACCATGTCCCCGCCCCTAATCCTCCCAACGGGGTTGCCAAGTCCCTCCTGGCAACCGGTGGGAGCTTTAGGGAGGCTGGTTCGGGGGTGGCGATCTGAGGCCCCTCTACGATATCACTTGCCCACCAAATCTATGGTTTCCACAGAGTTTTTGCGGCGAGTGCTAGAGAGTCCCTCCTGTGCAATGCAGGCGATTCTGCATCAAGCTTAGGGTTGTCAGGTCCCTCTTTGACATTGGAGAAAGGTTTTTTTGGAGCGGAGCCTGAGGAGGGCAGGGTTTGGGGAGGGGAGGGACTTCAGTGCCATAGAGTCCAATTGCCAAAGCAGCCATTTTCTCCAGGTGAACTTATCTTTATTGGCTGGAGATCAGTTATAATAGCAGGAGAACTTCAGCTAGTACCTGGAGGTTGGTGACCCTAGTTAAGCTTGAACTGACATCATCACTCAGGGGATGCAGATCATTCTCCCCTTTCGCCGGCCTGCTTCCACCTGTCGAACAGCTGAGTGTCGACGGGCAGCAGCACAAATCGGTGGACAATTGCCTGCCATTAGTGGGCAGCTGGGAACCCTACCACCCAACCATGCCAGGCTTGGCCTGGCAACCCTACCTGCCAGTTGTTGACAAATCAGAGATAGCCACAGTTTCATGTTGTTGTTTTTTGTTAAAAAATCCTCTGTGTTGAGCAGTCCACCCCGCTGTTGAGACTACCAAAGGCCCCATGTGTGATGTATTTAATTGGTGCAAGGACTATGCTGAACTATCAAACTATTGAACTGCTGAAATGTTGAACTCAGTTGTGTTGAAATGTGTTGAGCTTGAGGCTCTGCTCCAGGCTCCATCGTCTGTTTTTTTTTTCCTACTGAACGGTGGACTTTGGCCGTCCAACCATGGACTGGGGGTGGGGGTGGCTCCAGGTGGTTGGGAACTGTATATAAGTTGGGGTGTTTTGCAGTGAGCTTTTTCTCTCTTCCCTGTTAGTTGAATAAAGCGGTTGCTGTTGGAACTCTGTCTCCAGCCTCATGTGTAACCTACACATGCATAATACCATGAATAAATGGCTCTCAGTGATTTAAATCTGGCTGGCTACAGGGCTTGAAATTAAAACCCTGCGGAGATCAATGCCTCAGCTTACTGTATCTAGTTTGAAGTGTGTCAGAGGCCAAAGCTCAGCCTGGATAAATGCTAAACCACCCACGTGATTCCCTTTGTTACTTGAAAGTGAGGAGGATGGACCTCCTAAATTCACCTCCTTTTTAACGACGGCATGAATGAATAGCATCCTGTGGGGCTGCAAGGGAAACCAGGAAAGAGCATAGTCTTAAAATACAATTAAATAATAATAAAAACCGGTCTCTGGCATGTCACTTGGCAAGAGTCAGGGAAATTGGACCTGCACCAACTGATGCCCCAGATATTTCATTATTTTTCCAGAGGAGCAGGCAGGAGCTCCGAACTGGGAAGTGTTGAAGTCTGTTGGAATCAGCAGCACACCGGGCCTCCCGTGGGCCATATCAAAGTGGAAATTGCAGCAAGATTGAAACCCGTCTCTTTTGCAAATGAAGGCAGCAGCAGGGACTTTTTTCTTGTAATAATCTAGCAAGCCCATCAGATCACCGGAGACATTTATACTGGCATCAGAGATGTTTTTGAATTGCTCGTCTCCATGGTTTTAACCCCCAAATCCCAACTAACCCCCCAATTTCATTGCTCTCTTGCGAGGATCAGTCTTGTGATTCTGCAATTCCTTTATCCTTGCACCTTTTAAAAAAAAATGTAAATGCTTGTAACAACATTATATGTGCCTCAATAAATCAGCCTTGTACCCAGGGTTGCCAGTCTTCAGCGGGTAGCTGGAGATCTCCTGGAATTGCAAGTGTTCTCCAGATAAGAAGAGATCAGATCCCCTGGAGAAAAAATCAAGAAGAAGAAGAAGAAGAAGAAGAAGAGGAGGAGGAGGAGGAGGAGGAGGAGGAGGAGGAGGAGTTGGTTTTTGGGCCATGCTTTTCTCTTCCATTAAGAAGTCTCAAAGCTCCTTCCTTTCCTCTCCCAACAACAGACACCTTGTGAAGTAGGTGGGGCTGAGAGAGTTCAGAGAGAACTGTGACTAGCCCAAGGACACCGAGCAGGCTTCGTGTGGAGTGGGGAAACCAACTCAGTTCACCAGATTAGAGTCTGCTGCTCATGTGGAGGAGTGGGGAATCAAACCCAGTTCACCAGATTAGAGTCCGCCATTCCTAACCACACACCATGCTGGCTGTCAACGCATGCACAGCTCAATGGGTAAACCCCGCATTTATCCAGATATTAGTCCCTAGTTTCATTTGCTTATTGTGTACATCTTTCTGTACAGCACTCATAAATGCAGCCCAGGCTATTTATGTGTGTGAGATACCTATTATTTATTTCATTATTTATATATTTCATTAAACGTATATCCTGCCCTCCCTAGCAAAGAAGTTGGGCTCAGGGTACAAGTAGGTTTACCAACTCTGGTTTGAGAAATTTGTGGAGATTTGGGGGGGGATGTCTGAGATGGGAGGGTTTGGGGATGGGAAGGACCTCAAGGGTATTTATTGCCATAGAATTCAGCCTCCAAGCCAGCTCTGGTTTGTGAAATTTCTGGAGATTTGGGGGGTGGAGCCTAGGGAGGGCAGGGTTTGGGGAGGGAAGAGACCTCAGTGGGATATAATGCCATACAGTCCACCTTCCAAAGCCAGCGTGGTGTAGTGATTAAGAGCGGTAGACTCTAATCTGGAGAACCAGGTTTGATTTCCCCACTCCTTCTCATGAGCGGCAGACTCCAATCTGGTGAACTGGGTTGGTTTCCCCTCTCCTACACATGAAGCCTGCTGGGTGGCCTTGGGCTAGTCACAGTTCTCTCCAAACTCTCTCGTGGGCCTTTTCAAGAGCCAGATTTAATGCCTTTCCTTTGGCTATGCTCAGCGGGAGATTTCAGCATATACCTGTAGAGGCCAGATTATGCCCCTGTAATTTTAATTCAGTTGAGACAATTATATATATTTTATCGGGAGATTAGAAATAAGCTGATTCTACCTGTGTTGACTAGGAATTTTAGTCATTCAGATGATTTTATTGTTAAATTTTTATTAGAAGATGCTTTTATCTCTTATTCAGTGGCAAAGTTCTGTTATGTAGCCACTAAAATACGGAGGTCCTTAGTTGGGGTTTTTAAATTGTAATTTTTACTGATACTTGCTGGTCAAATGACTATAAATAAACTAAACTGAAACTCCGAACTCTCTCAGCCCCATCTACTTCACAAGGTGTCTGTTGTGGGGAGAGGAAAGGAAAGAGATTGTAGGACAGTTTGATTATCCTTAAAAGGTAGAGAAAGTCTGCATATAAAAAACAACTCTTCTTCTTGAACGTAACATGAGAATTACTCAATGAGCGTATAAAAATCATCCAGTGTAACTGTACACAGATTGTACTGGCCTTCATTGGGGTGTGTGAAGAGAGCTAGCGTTTTTCTTGCAATAACTGGGAAAGCAGCAGGAAAGAAGGAATGGAGGACATAAGAATGAGAGGCAGGGATGCTATATTTGATGCCAGGGGACTCATGCCTGGGGACCCATTGAAATAAGTAATCCCCACGGCGAGTCTCACTACATTTATAGCTTCTTCATCTCTGTCTCTAGGGGAGGGGCTGTGGCTCTGTGGTAGAGCCTCTGTTTGGCATGCAGAAGGTCCCAGATTCAATCCCCAGCATCTGCAGTTAAAGGGACTGGGCCAGTAGGTGATGTGAAAGACCTCTGCCTGAGCATCCGGAGAGCTGCTGCTAGTCTGAGCAGGCAGTACTGACTTTGATTGACAAAGGGACCATTCAGTATAAGGCAGCTTCATGTACGTGTTCATGTGCCTTCCCTGCATTGTTACCTGCAAAAACAGAGGCTTCCTTTTAGCTCCTCTCTTTTTCTCAGTGGCAGCTACATGAAACCAAACATCAGCCATTAAAAAAACCGGAAGGAAAACAGCCATGAACATTAACTAAGCAAGCTATCTGCTGTTGATAAACAAGCTCATTAGCTCAATTATCTCAGTAATTGACACTGTCTCGGCAAACCAGAAAGCAAAACAGATCGGCTGCATGTTCAGAAAAAAATGAAAATAAAAAACCTTGTAGAAACTGGGAGAGGGGGGATCAAAATTGACCTGGGATGGCTGACATGCTGATAATTGGGGAGTTTTGTTTCTGCACGGCTGTCGCTCTTCGGATGACACCATGACGGAAACACAGCTGTTATAACTGATAATAGAGTATCGCTTCATGAAACACTATGTTTTTCTTGCAGAGCTATTTCACTGGCAAAGTAAGTACAGCATCTCTGTTGCGTACCATTGTTACCTCCTGTTTTGGACCACTGATAATAAGCTGTCTTGACATACCTCCCCGTTGCACAAAACTTAAACCCTGACCTTATGTAACGTGAGGACTATTTTTGCCCAACCATCACTCTTGAAGAAGGAAGATAGCATGCTTTGGGTGGGGAGGTCAGGGCAAACACCTCGTGCATCCGGCCAAATAGGCCAGGTGGACATTCATAGACTTAAGTTAGGCTGCTCTGGGACCATCGCATCCACGGGACCGCTTCTCCTGGTATGCCCCTCGTAGAGCATTACACTCCGCTAATACCTATCTACTGGTTGTCCCCAGCCCGAGAAGTGTCCGGCTGTCCTCAACTAGGGTCTGGGCTTTTTTGGCCCCAGCCCCGGCCTAGTGGAACTTTCTTTCTGAGGAGATCAAGGCCCTGCAAGACCTAAAGTAGTTCTGCAGGGCCTGTAAGACCAAGATGTTCCACCAGGCCTATGGTTGAGGGCAGCAGTGGTTTCCATCAGAACTGGCCTCCCCGTCTTTCCCCATTTCCATCTTACGTCTCATTACATCATTCAAACAGGGGACCCTGACTGCCCTCCCCAGGCTGCCTGTGGTCCTGATTGCCAATACAGAGCACCATCTGATTTTAAGCTAGAATTGTTGGTTTGGAACACATGAAGCTTGCCTTATACTGATTCAGACCCTTAGTCCATCAAAGTCAGTACTATCTACTGTGGCCCAGTGGCTCAGTGGTAGAGCATCTGCTTGGCATGCAGAAGGTCCCAGGTTCAACCCCCGGCATCTCCAGTTAAAGGGACTAGGCATGTAGGTGATGGGAAAGACCTCTGCCTGAGACCCTGGAGAGCCGCAGCTGGTCTGAGCGGACAATACTGACTTTGATGGACCAAGGGTCTGATTCAGTAGAAGGCAGCTTCATATGTTCATTTGTACTCAGACTGGCAGCGGTTCAGGCAAAAGTCTTTCACATCACCTACTTGCCTAGTCCCTTTAACTGGAGATGCCGGGGATTGATCCTGGGATCTTCTGCATGCCAAGCAGATGCTCTACTACTGAACCACAGCCCATTGAGTTGCATTTTGAATTGGGTTGCATTTTGAATATTTTAATTGCATTGTATTTTATTATATTTTAACTGTTGTTAGCCACCCTGAGCCTGACTTCGGGTGGAAGGAGGGCGGGATATAAGTCCAAATAAATAAATAAATAAAATTGATGGTGAACATGTTCAGCAGGTGAACATACAATTTTCTGTGACTCCTGTTCACTCATCAGCCAAGTCGTGGAGCTTCTCCCTTCGTCTTAACACTGTCCAACCCGAGCTGCACGCTCAGTGGCTTTGTTGCTGCAAAGTAGCTATGGAGGTTCTTCTCTTTCTTCTGGTCACTTTGGGGCCAAGCATGAACTTTCAGATCCTTCTCAGATAGGCCACAAGAAGTGCCCCTTTCACCAGCTTCACTTTAGTTGGGAAGGAGTTCGGTGGTTAAATAGCCCCATGGTAGATAATTACTAGGGGTGTGCACCATTTCTCCCCAGTATTTTTCGGATTCAGGTTTATTGGACCCAAAAATTTTCAGGAAAGTCGGAAAAAGCCCAAAACCCATACTGGTAAATGGAGTTTTGAGCTTTTTTTTTTCTTTCAGATATCCAAAAATGTTCAGGTCCATTAAAGTCTATAGGGAATTTGGGGGGGGGGGTTCGAGGAGGGGGCTTTTTCAAGGTAGAGGACCCAAATTTGCAGCATAGCTGCAACTGACTTTCCTTAGAAGAACCCCCAAATTTGGTGAAGTTTGGATCAGGGGGTCCAATTGTGATTTGCACCCAGTTTTCCTCCATTTGGAATATGTAAGATCAGTAAGCAAAAATTCCCTTGGGAAACTTGGTATTTCTGCTGAGTGCTCACTCAACACCATCAGTGCCACAAATCAAAGAAATTCAGAAACATGCAGTCCAGCTTTGGTAGGGCTGCCAATTCTGGGTTGAGAAATTCCTGGGGAATATGGGGATGGGGCTTAGGGAGGGAGGGGTTTGGTGAGGGGATGCACCACAGAGGAGTATAATGCCATAGACTCCACCCTCCAAAGCAGCCATTTTGTTCAGGGGAACTGATCTGTGTAGTCTGCTGATGAGGTGTAATTTCGGAAAACCTCCATGTCTCACCTGGAGGTTGGCTACACTAACCTCTGGGCTGTGGGGAGCAGGGCTGGTAGAGGAAAGTTCACCCCTCTCTTTAGCAATCTGTAGATCCTCTCTGGGGAAGTCCAATTCTATGCCTGAGAACTATGGATCGAAGATGTTGTGTGCAAGTGTGTGCCCCATACCTCTGAAGCAGCAGGCTTGCAGTAACCAGCGCCAAATACCAGATTTTCAAGTGACATCCCGGTCAGATCTGGGCCTGTTTCCAAGCTGCTTTTCCCAAGCCATGATCCTTTCCCTGGACGAGTGAAGCTAGACAGCAAATGGATAACAAAAGATACAAGGTTAGAAGTCTCAGCAATACAGTGCATTCCAAAGCCCTCACCCCACATGACTTCCCTTCTGACCTAAGTATAGTAAGTTATTTTTATTGCCCATTACATTTTGCTCTTTTAAAGTAGGAAGTCTTAAAGATGAATGATCTACCAAAGTTCCATCGAGTTAAGTGGTTTTAAAACAGTCTTCTGGGTTTCCTGGAAGGCTGGTTAGGTCTTTTTCTATATGAAGGGCTGTTAACGGCAGAGACCCTTCCCTGAAAGATACTTTGCTGACAAATTTCAAGGATTCAAGAGGATATTTGAAGGGCATTCAGAACAATAAATAAAAAAAGCAAACTAAGCACATCCTGAGGTTATAATGAATCCAAAACAGAAGGCTAATCACCATCAATAATGTTAGAAACCATTTGGATCTGGCTATTACTCTGACTCCTGGTTGTCTTGCAAAGAGTTCATGAAGGTCAGACAGAAGGGGAGAGAGAAGAGAGAGTGACTGAGTACACATGTAACTGATAGGGACAGCTCCCAGTTGGCAGAGATGCCTACATATCTTGGCCTCTGCTCCAATAAGTTGCATGAAATAGAGGTGGGCAGGTAGGCAGTAGAGGGAATATTGTGACAACTAGGGTTGTGCATATTGATAAAGCTGAACCGAAAATAAACCCAAAATTAGCCATTTTGGCAATATTCAGATTTCAGTTTTACCAGATACCAAAACCTGGGAATAAAGCCAAAGCCAAATAGTTGATCGCCGAATCAGCTGAATAGGTATTCGGCTTTTTTGGCTTTCCCCAGGCTTTTCACTATGGGCATTTTTTAAATTAGCTCTGGGGGAGGCATTTTTGGAGGTAGAGTTCCACAATTTTCAGGATAGCTTTAAGGGACTCCCCTTGCATGAACCCCAAGTTTGGTGATGATTGGGTTGGGGGTCTGATTTCATGGGGTCTGGAAGTGGTCGCCCCCCCTCCTCCATGCATGGTAAAGTTTACAATGTTTTTCTATGGGGAATGGAAGGTACTAATTTGGGACCCCATCAAATCAGACCCTCTGCCCCAAACTTTACCAAACTTAGGGTTTCATGCAAGGATAGTCCCTTGCAGCTATGATGCGAATTTGGTGACTCTACGTCCAAAAATGACCCCCACCCCCGAAAGGGAAATTATAAAATTACTTACCTTTTTACAGTTGGTAATGGCAGCCTGCTTGAAAACACAGTCTCCCATGAATCATTGCAATGGTGCCCGCACCCCCAGTGACCCCTACCTCCCCCACACTTCCAGTAACCCCTACCTCCCCCTACTACCTCCCCCACTACCTCCCCCCACACCCACAGTGACACCTACACCATGCCCAAAAGATGGCCAAGATGCCCTCCCTCTCATCAAGAAGAAAAAATGCTTTTTATATGCCAATTTTCTCTACCTTTTAAGGAAAATCAAACCGGCTTACAATCACCTTCCCTTCTCCTCCACCCCAACGGACACCCTGTGAGGTACATAGGGCTGAGAGAGCTCTAAGAGAGCTGTGACTAGCCCAAGGTCACCCAACTGGCTTCATGTGTAGGAGTGGGGAAACCAACCCGGTTCTCCAGATCAGAGCCCACCACTCCAAACCACCACTCTTAACCACTACCCAACGCAGACTCTCCTAATTCACCTGATTAGGGGTTGGTGTAAGGCCACCAGAGAGGCATGCACCGTCACAGAGATTGCAGACAGGTGGAAGTAGTCAAACATGACAGGGACATGGTGGTGCAGGCCTCGCCTGGGGTGGAAGTGAAGCCCCAAAGTGCGGCTGCTTATCACCGGGACCGCCGCGATGTCTTTCAGCCTGCAAAGAGAGCAGAGAAAGGCCTTCCATCAGCTCCGACTACAGCAGCATCACAGCCCTAAAGAGGAGGCTGGCGTGAGTAGAATTTTGATCCCTTGGCAGGGATTCTCTCGGCAACGAAGAATAGTCTATGAGGCAGGCACTTTGCTCTGAATTGTACTGGTAGGATCAGTGTCAATATTATGACATCACCATAAGAAACAAAGTGACTTGCAGTTAGGGTGGCCAACCTCCAGGTACTAGCTGGAGATCTCCTGCTATTACAACAGATCTCTAGCCAATAGAGATCAGTTCCCCTGGAGAAAATGGCCACTTTGGCAATTGGACTATATGGCATTGAAGTCTCTCCCCTCCCCAAACCTCGCCCTTCACAGGCTCTGCCCAAAACACCTCCTGCCATTGGCGAAGGTGACCTGGCAACACTACTTGTGTTCCCTGATTCACAGATTAGCCCCTCTCACAAAAATCTAGCAATTTGCCCTAAACTCACTCATGTCATTTCATAAGGGGCAGGTGCTACAGCCCAAATACGGTTGCCAGGTCCTCCCTCCGGGCCACTGGCAGGGGACGGGGGGTTGGGTTGCCAGCTCCAGGTTGGGGAGCTCCTGGAGATTTGGGGGGTAGAGCCTGGGGAGGACAGGAGCCTCAGTGGGGTACAGTGCCGTAGAGTCTGCCCTCCAAAGCATCCATTTTCTCCAGGGGACTGATCTCTGTAGTGTGGAGATGAGCTGTAATTCTGGGGGATCTCCAGGTCCCACCTGGAGGCTGGCATCTCTAAGCTCAGATGATGTGGACTGCTGTTGTGAGGAGTTCTTGGGCAACAAAAACAGAAACTACTATGTTTTCCACATCTTCTCCACAAACTGAATGCACGCTTTAAAAAAAAACTATGTTCTTTGATGAATGGCTGTTTCACTCCCCATCACCCCTCCGATGACTTCGGGTCTTTGTGTTGATTATGCATGCTGTTTCCGGCCATCAGAGGCCGCCTTGCTCTCCCCCTGTGTTTCCCCACATTTTGCCTGTGTTTTCAGAGACCTGTTTTATCTCAAATTTGAAAAAGTGGGCAAAACGCAGGGAAACGCAGGGGGAGAGCAAGGCGGCCTCTGATGGTTGGAAACGGCATGCATAATCAACACAAAGACCCGAAGTCATCCGAGGGGTGATGGCAAGTGAAACAGCCATGCGTAAAAGACCTAGAAATTGACCCTGTGCCGATAGATTTACCCATTCCCCTTGTGGCTGGCTTTAGACATTTGAGTACCCAGTATGATAATACCACCACCTCTCTACTCCATATAAACCTGTACCTTTCAAGCATCTGCTCATAAAAACTGTTATCGAGCATTAGATAGATACAATTTGAATGACAGCTTTAAGAGAATTATATGTTATAGTATATAATCACTAGATTCTTTGATGTGAATATAATTTCGTTGATGTGAATATAATTTCGTTGATGTGAATATAATTTTCCACTTTGATGTTAATGTTAGCCTGAATTGCGTTAGTTTTACCATAAAAATACAAGAACATAAGAAGGTTTTAGTTGTACACATGGTTGTAGATCCTTACAAGGCATCTATCCCCCAGAATTATAGCTGACGGTGTTGGAAACCTTCAAGATATGAAGCCTCTTCTCAAAACTGGGAGTCACAGCATCGACTACCAGTCATCTCTATCACAAGCATTTGAAAAGAATTTCCCTTGGGGGAAGCATGAAATTAATTTCTGGCTCACAAAGTTCAATATCCCACAATCTATTTTGAAAAGAGGATCTAGCAGCAATAAGAAGGGGTCGCTAACATAGGATGAAGCCAGATAGAACTTTGGGAAATCTAAACGAGGGCAATTTAGGCCAACAGAGAAGGAAATGGTCATCTAAATTATGCTTCTGCCAAGTCTTAAAGAAGAAGAAGAAGATGATGATGATGATGAAGAAGAAGAGTTGGTTTTTATATGCCAACTTTCTCTACCACTTAAGGCAGAATCAAACTGGCTTATAATCACCTTCCCCTCCCCACAACAGACTGCCTGTGAGGTAGGTGGGGCTGAGAGAGTGTGACTAGCCCAAAGTCACCCAGCTGGCTTCGTGTGTCGGAGTGGAGAAACAAATCCAGTTCACCAGAGTTGCCTCCTCCGCTCATGTGGACAAGTGGGGAATCCAACCCGGTTCTCCAGATCAGAGTCCACCGCTCCAAACCACCGCTCTTAAACATGACACCACGCTGGCTCTCTGATGCACTCACTGTTAAAATGGTGCACTCACTGTTGTTCACTGTCTGTGAAGAGCAGGTCCAGCTTGAGTTGAAAATCGACTTCACTTAATGCCTCTTCCACCTATACAGCCAGAAAAAAACACACACTCTCCATTATAAACCAGCTGACAGGGAAGAGGGAGAGAGGTAGGGGGCTGAGGAAAGCATGATGGAACACAACCGGAAGTGTGGCAAAACCACCTCTGCTCTTCTATTTCCTTGAAAACCCCCTGAGGGGTTGCCATGAATTGGCTGTGACTTGATAGCACTTAATTATTATTTAGAAGTAGAGTTGGTTTTTATACGCCAGTTTTCTCTACCTTTAAGGAGTCTCAAACCGGCTTACAATCACCTTCCCTTCCTCTCCACAGCAGACACCTTGTGGGGTAGGTGGGGCTGAGAGAGTTTGGAGAGAGCTGTGACTGGCCCAGGATCACCCAGCAGGCGTCATGTGTAGGAGTGGGGAATCAAACCTGGTTCTCCAGATTAAAATCCACCACTCTTAACTATCTCACCATGCTGGCTTTACTGATTTGTCAACGTTTAAGTTAAAATGGCACTAAGGAAATGTGGCGACTGCCATCAAATTCACTGGCTGCAATTTGAAGAAGGAGGAGGAGATGGTGGTGGTGGTTTTTATATGACAACTTTCTCTACCATTTAAAGGAGAATCAAACCGGCGTACAATCACCTTCCCTTCCCCTCCCCACAACAGACACCCTGTGAGGTAGGTGGGGCTGAGAGAGTTCAGTGAGAACTGTGACTAGCCCAAGGTTACCCAGCTTGCTTCATGTGGAGAAGTGGGGAAACCAACCCAGTTCACCAGATTAGCATCCACTGCTCCTGTGGAGGAGTGGGGAATCAAACCCGGTTCTCCAGTTAAAGGGACTAGGCAAGTATGTGATGTGAAAGACCTCTACCCGAGACCCTGGAGAGCAGCTGCCGATCTGAGTAGACAATACTGACTTTGATGGACCAACGATCTGATTCAGTATAAGGCAGCATTACGTGTTCATATGTTCATACCTCCAAATACTTCAAGAGAGCAACCATGTCCCCCTTCAACCTCCTTTTTTCCAGACTAATCATTCCCAGGTCCCACAGCCTTTTCTCACAGGGCTTGGTCTCACAGCCCCCTGATCATCCTTGTGGACTCCAGGCCCCTCATCATCCTCATCTCTGCATTGCTAGTAATGACATGGAGATGCTGCCACACTGCCAATAAGTCCCCCCTGCTGCCTGCTGGTTGCCAGGGATACTTAGCAACCCTAGTGGTACTTCAGGTACTCTGGGCTATTTCAGACTTTGAAAGTTTTTTTAAAAAACAACTTTGTATTGAACCTGGAAACAAATAAGATGCCAGTCTAGATGATATAAAGGTAAAGGTCCCCTGTGCAAGCACCGGGTTATTCCTGACCCATGGGGTGATGTCACATCCCGACGTTTACTAGGCAGACTATGTTTATGGGTTGTTTGCCAGCGCCTTCCCCAATCGTCTACACTTTACCCCCAGCAAGCTGGGTACTCATTTCACCGACCTCGGAAGGATGGAAGGCTGAGTCAACCTTGAGCCGGCTACCTGAAACCGACTTCCATCGGGATCGAACTCAGGTCGTGACTAGATGATATAGCACTGGCTTAATATGATAGCTCTGTAGGGTTGGTGGTTTTGGCGGGGATTGCACGGCCGCTTTAGCACTCAAACAGGAGTGGGGAAACACATCCAGTTCACCAGATTAGCCTCCGTCGCTCATGTGGAGGAGTGGGGAATCAAACCTGGTTCTCCGGATGAAAGTCCACCGCTCCAAACCACCGCTCTTAACCCCTATGCCATGCTGGCATGCTGGATCAGCCATTCTTCGCTTAGTTTAATCCCCATTCTGGTCCCTCGTGTCTTCATTCCAGGGGCAAAAGGAAACACCTCACCCTTTCACCATCCAAGAGAAGGTGGACTTTGAAATTCATGCATTCGTTGATGACAATCTCTTCATTCCTATACAGGATCTGGAACACTCTGCTGTAGACGCTGCTCTCATGGACACAGGGTGAACAAAGGATTGATTCACCTGCAAAACACAATTGTGGACAGAGCTTGAGAAGGTGCAGAAAAGAGCGACCAAAACGATCAGGGAACTAGAGCAACTGCCCTATGAGGAATGGTTAAAAAGCTTAGGCCTGTTTAGCTTGGAAAGAAGGCGGCTGAGGGGAGACATGATAGAGGTCTATAAAATTATGTATGGTTTGGAGAGAGTGGACAGGGAGAAGCTTTTCTCCCTCTCTCATAATACTAGGATGCAGGGTCATGTGCTGAAGCTGGAGGATGAGAGATTCAAAACAGATAAAAGGAAGTCTTTCTTCACACAACGCATCGTTAAATGGTGGAACTCCCTGCCCCAGGAGGTGTGATGGCTGCCAACTTGGAAGGCTTTAAGAGGGGAGTGGACATATTCATGGAGGAGAGGGATATTCATGGCTATTAGTTAGAATGGATACTAGTCATGCTGCATACCTATTCTCTCTAGTATCAGAGGGGCATGCCTATTATTTTGGATGCGGTGGAACACAGGCAGGATGGTGCTGCTGCAGTCATTTTGTTTGGGGGCTTCCTGGAGGCACCTGGTTGGCCACTGAGTGAACAGACTGCTGAACTTGATGGGCCTTGGTCTGATCCAGAAGGCTTTTCTTATGTTCTTACGTTCTTATGTTCTTATGTGGACAGTGGCATGCCTGTTAACTATGTTCTGACCACCTTCGCCTTACATTCCAACCTCCAGGATTACATTGGGCTTATCGTCCATCCATTTACACCCAAGTATTCAGATCCTCAGTAATGGGAATAAGAAAGGCATTCCAGAGAAATTCACTGACCGAAAATGTAACGATGGCCATAGGCACAGATGTATTTATTTTTAATTATAGTTTTTATTTTGGTACATAATAATAGATATAGAAAAAATACAGAATATATATATATATAATTCAGAAAATGCAAAAAAAAGACTACAAAAATTGGAAAGACAAATAGATATACTAAACCAAGCTGAGGTTGCTACCGTACATCCAACTAATCTAGCATACTATGATCACTACTAGTCATACAATTACACTCACATGCTTGACTAAATATCGAACTACCATCATCTGTGGTGTATCTGTGGGATCTAGGTGTGATTTGTGTATTAGAGAGGAAGGAAGTGGGGTGGAAAGTGATATTTACAGAGAGATACAGATCAGGGCTGTGCATATCGGCCGAAAATAAACAAGAAATAAGCCATTTCGGCTTTCCCTGGGTTTAAATTTTGGTGGAATGAAGAAAAGGAAAATCTTGGCAAAGCTGGATAGCCACTCCCCAAATAACTCAAATAGGTATTTGGGTTTTTCGGGTTCAGCTATTCCCCTTTAGATCTGTTCTGCAGGCCTTCTAGGGCTGGAGAAAGCCCACAGCACAGATCTAGAGATGAGATCTAGCGTGGTGAGAGATTCAAAACAGATAAAAGGAACTATCGCTTCACACAATGCTTAGTTATATTGTGGAACTCCCTGCCCCAGGATGTGGTGATGGCTGCCAACTTGGAAGGCTTGAAGAGGGGAGTGGAAAACATGTTCATGGGGGAGAGGGCTATTCATGACTACTAGTAAAAATGGCTACTAGTCATGATGCATACCTATTCTTTCCAGGATCAGAGAAGCATGCCAAATATATTAGGTGCTGTGGAACACAGGCAGGATGGTGCTGCTGCAGTCGTCTTGTTTGTGGCTTCCTAGAGGCACCTGGTTGGCCACTATGTGAACAGACTGCTGGATTTGATGAGCCTTGGTCTGATCCAGCATGGCCTTTCTTATGTTCTTATGTACTAAAGCAATTCCACGCTGCCTTGATTCCTGGGCTCCCCGCAAATCGGGGCAGAGTGGAATTGCTTTAGATCCATGTTGCTAGTGGCTTTCCTGGAATCCCATGAAGTTTCCTTGGAGTCCCAGGAAGCCGGTCGGGAGGGCTAGGCAGCAGAAGACCACCCCGTGTGGCTTCCCGGGACTCCCAGGAAGGTAGGCTGGGGGAAGGGGCTTCAGTTAGATCCCTGTTGCACAGGCTGGCAGCATGGAACTTAATGAAGCCCCCCTCCCACCTCCATTACCAGGAGTCCCATAGGAAGGCGGGGGAGCTTTCCTTTTGCTGTTGCCAGTGGAGGAATGCCCCCCCCCCACTTTTTATTAGAGAAACTTGCCGCCTCGGGCCTCCACGGAAGTTCAAGGTGGCAAGCTTGTTGAATAGGAAGGCAGGGGAGTGTTCCTATCTGTGCTGATTTGGGGGGGCATTTGGGGGGGTTAGAACATAAGAAAGGCCATGCTGGATCAGACCAAGGCCCATCAAGTCCAACGGTGTTAGTGCTAGCTAAGGCCATTTATGCAGGGCTGTTTTCCTCACAGTCACCCCAACTGCTCCAGCACTTCGGTTTGATTATGCATACCTTTCCTGATTGTCTGAGGTCTCCTCGCTCTCCCCGCACGTTTCCGGGCATTTTGCCTGTGTTTTCCAGATGCTGTTTTAGCAAGAATCTGGAAAATGCGGGCCAAACGTGCAGAAATGCATGGGGAGAGCAAGGCGACCTCTGACAGTTGGGAAACGCATACATAATCAAAACGAAGCACACTGGAGCAGTTGGCGGGGTGACCACCAGGGAAACAGCCCTGTATAAATGGTAGGGTTGCCAACCTCCAGGTACTAGCTGGAGAACTCCTGCTATTACAACTGATCTCCAGCTGAGAGAGATCAGTTCACCTGGAGAAAATGGCCACTTTGGTGATTGGACTCTATGGCATTGAAGTTCCACCCCTCCCCAAACCCCACCCTCCTTAGGCTCCACCTAAGGAGCAAACCTCTCCTGCCGATGGCAAAGAGGGACTTGGCAACCCTAATAAATGGCCTAAGTTAGGGGTGAATTGGAGAAGAACTGTCTTTTCCCAAGAACACAATATAGAATTTTAGCCTCCGGAAAATGTCCAGCTATCTGAAGAGGGGCCATAGCTCAGGGGTAGAGACTGTGTTTGGCATGCAGAAGGTCCCAAGTTCAATTCCTTGTAGGTGATGTGAGAGATCATCCTGAGACCCTAGAGAGCTGCTGCCAGTCTGAGTAGACAATATTGACTTTGATGGACCAAGGCTCTGATTCAGTACAAGGCAGATTCCGGTATTCACATTTCTCCTGCTTTGGGTAGAAAAACACAGCTCCTGGGTGTATACACCCATACTGTGGTGTCATTGCTGACAAATGGAATCTTAATGCTTCTGTCCATAAAATACTGCTTATACATACAGAGGTTGTTGGAAGAGAGTGTTAGAGGTACCGAGGACTGCCCCCCCCCCCAAAAAAAGTGAGTTCTAGATCAAATCAACCCTGAACTGTCCCTAGAAGCTAAAACAACCACACTATCATACTTTGGTCACATTATGAGAAGACAAGAGTAACTGAAAAAGACAACCATGCTAGGAAAAGTTGAGGACAGCAGGAAAAGAGGAAGACCCAACATGGATTGACTCAATCAAGGAAGCCACACTCCTCAGTTTGCAAGACCTGAGGAAGGCTGTTAAAGATAGGAAGTTTTGGAGGACTTTGATTCATAGTGTCGCCATGAGTCGGTAGTGACTTGACGGCATTTAACACACACACACTCACACATGCACGCACACGCGCACACACAGAAGTAGGTCACCAAGGGGGAGAGCTTACATGGCACTTTCTCCCTAATATTCTAGTTTTGCATATATTTTATCTGAGGGAGCTTGAGACATTTGATTTCCACCAAATGTTGTCTGAAACAGTACAGCTCAGGAACAGATGCATCAGTCCGGGCTTCTGAAGAAGATGATGATGAAGAAGATGAAGATGATGATAAAGAAGAACGGGTTTTTATATGCCAACTTTCTCTACCACTTAAGGGAGACTCAAACCGATTTACAAACACCTTCCCTTCCCCCCCCCACAACAGACACCCTGTGAGGTAGGTGGGGCTGAGAGAGCTCTAACAGAGTTGTAACTTGCCCAAGGTCACCCAGCTGGCTTCATGTGTAGGAGTGGGGAAATGAATCTAGTTTACCAGATTAGCCTCTGCTGCTCATGTGGAGGAGTGGGGAATCAAACCTGGTTCTCCAGGTCAGACTCCACCACTCCAAACCACTGCTCTTAACCACTACACCACGCTGGCTCTGTTCATCAGTTCGGTGGAAGACGGGTCTTCAATACAAACAATCCCTTTCAGGAATATTCCATAGCATACAGTGAAATGCTTCCTGGTGCAGCCCTAATTCTTCAGACAAGCATTATAGCAAAAGTGTGGAGAGGAGAGAGAAAATGAAAAACTCATTTACTTTGCTTTACTGCGACAGGAGGATAAAATGTGCGGGCCTCATAAGCTCCTAAAAGGCAGGCAACGTTGTCCTATTTATTTCCATTTAAATCGCATCGTTCAAGAGTCATTGGGCAAATTGCATTACAGATCAAATGTATTCTTCTTTCTGATCTAGCGGTACCACAAAGGAAAAGCAATTTGATGGCATTATTTGATTTTTAAAAAAATAACAAATAAAAATTATAAAGAGAGTTGTAATGGATGTACTGTCTCTCTGCAGTGATGTAGATGCTAATGTGATTGTCTCTTTCAAATACACTCTTGCCCGGACTTCCACCGGCGTGTAATGGGTGCCATAAGAGGCATTATTTACACTGGACTAGAGTAAAAGGGGACAGTGTGGTGTAGTGGTTAAGAGTGGTGGACTCTCATCTGGAGAACAGGGTTTGATTCCCCACTCCCCCACATGAAGCCTGCTGGGTGGTCTTGGGCCAGTCACAGTTTTTTCCAGACTCTCTCAGCCCCACCTACCTCACAAGGGGCCCATTGTGGAGAGGGGAAGGCGATTCTAAGCCACTTTAAAACTCCTCAAAGGTAGAGAAAAGTGTATCAACTTAAGCAGTCATGCTGAGCCCAGGGTACTTTGACACAAATGCAAACACTTCTATGGCCACTGTTTCCATGGGACCAGGATTAATCTACTATCTGTCTTTGGTTAATCTCTGAGAAAGTCAAGAAGAACTGTTTCTTGACCTTATTTATGTGTTTATTTAATCTCAGAGTTGGAAGGGACAACCAACGTCATATATTTCAACTTCCTGCCAACGCAGAAACTACAATCATGGAATCATAGAGTTGGAA
Source organism: Euleptes europaea (assembly GCF_029931775.1). NCBI lineage: Eukaryota > Metazoa > Chordata > Lepidosauria > Squamata > Sphaerodactylidae > Euleptes > Euleptes europaea. The sequence goes on along the minus strand of NC_079319.1, from coordinate 7,783,504 downwards.
GGGGCCATACAGGCCATCTAGTCCAGCTACCTGCTTAATGCAGGATCAGCCTAGAGCATCCCTGACAAGTGCTTGTCCAGCCTCCGCTTGAAGACTGCCAGTGAGGGGGAGCTCACCGCCTCCCCAGGGAGCTGATTCCACTGTTGAACAACTCTTACTGTAAAAAAAAATAAAAAAAATCCTAATATCCAGCCGGTTCCTTTCCTCCCACAATTTAAACCCATTATTGCAAGTCCTATCCTCTGCTGCCAACAGGAACAACTCCCTGCCCTCCTCTAACTACTGCTATTATAATATCTCCAACCAGTCGGTATTGATGCTTAACAACCTCCAGCAACAAAGAATCCACCACCACCTGACGAAGGAGACTATTCCAGCGTCGAACACACCTCCTGCATGCAGATGAACAAGGCACTCATATTGTTATTGTTAAGAATGGGCCAAATACCCGGAGACAGGGCAGAGCTTTGGCGATGTGCAACAGGAGGCCTCAGATTTTTCATGGTCACCAAAAGCCACAAGATTCTGCTACCCAATGCAAGAAAAATCATTGGACTCTGCTGAACAGAATATCGACTTTTAAGTGGGATCTGGAGCTCTTCCAGAATGATTACTGATCTCCAGAGAATCAAATTTATTTAATACAGTCCGAGACCAATAAAATAGAATCGATACAAATAATTCAAATTTCCAGAATATCTAAATATTGTCGAAGGCTTTCACGGTCAGAGTTCATTGGTTCTCGTAGGTTATCAGGGCTGTGTAACCATGGTCTTCCAGAATATCAATTAACTCATGGGTAAAAAAATAAACAAAATAAAATTGTAGACTTACAGAATTATGCAATATCTTATAAAACTTATAGCTAAAAAGCCTATATATGGCTCACCCAAGTTTCCTAATCTTGTAGGCTAAAAGTTATTGTTAAAAAACCTATATATGGCTTACCCAAGATTTCCTAATCTTATAGGCTATCCAACCAAATTTGGCGACCTTAAAAGCGATGTCTCGATTCCTGTCTGCTAACATTAGTGAGAGGAGAGTCCTTCTATTTTTTCCGGGATGGCGAGAAATTATGGGAGTAATCAGTTTCCCTAATATGACTATAGATCTTACAATAAAAAAGATATGCTCTAGGGTCTCGATATTTTCATCTCCACATAAGCATGCCCATTCTGTAGATGGTAAACCTCTATATCTACCCTCAAGAATCGCTGAGGGCAGCATATCATACCTTAAAAAGGTAAAGGTCCCCTGGGCAAGCACCGGGTCATTCCTGACCCATGGGGTGACATCATATCCCGACGTTTACTAGGCAGACTTTGTTTATGGGGTGGTTTGCCAGTGCCTTCCCCAGTCATCTTCCCTTTACCCCCAGCAAGCTGAGTACTAATTTTGCCGACCTTGGAAGGATGGAAAGCTGAGTCAACCTTGAGCCGACTACCTGAAACCAACATCCATTGGGATCGAATTTAGGTCGTGAGCAGAGCTTGGACTGCAGTACTGCAGCTTACCACTCTGTGCCACGGGCTCCTTATCATACCTTAATAAAGTGAAAATCCTTCTATGATCAGGGTTGTCTAAATGCTTTACATAAGGCATCAAAGCTACTTTATTTAACATGCCTGGATCATAAAGGAAGCTCTTAATTCTGTTCAAATCATGCTGCCTTTCAGTATCCAGAACCCTCTGTTTAACCATAGCCTTTGCCTGAGAACAGAGTCCAGTCCCCTAGAGGGGAAGGATGGACTCCATGACATCATATCCTGCTGATCTCTCTTTCCAAACTTCACCCTCCCCAGGCACTGCCCTGATTCTCCAGGAATTTTCCAAGTCAGAGTCATGCATTCACTCACTCACTCACTCACCCACCCACCCTTTCTTCTTTCTTTCTTTCTTTCTTTCTTTCTTTCTTTCTTTCTTTCTTTCTTTCTTTCTTTCTTTCTTTCTTTCTTTCTTTCCTTCTTTCCTTCTTTCCTTCCTTCTTTCTTTCTTTCTTTCTTTCTTTCTTTCTCATTCATTCATTCATTCATTCATTCAATTTCTATGCTGTCCTTTCAATGCTCAGGAGTTGGCAACCCTATCCCTAGGGTTGCCAGCTCTGGGTTGGGTAATACCTGAGATTTTGAGGGTGGAGCCTGAGGAGGGCGGGGTTTGGGAAGTGGAGGGACTTCAATAAGATATAGTGCCATACAGTCCACCTTCCAGTGCAGCCATTTTCTCCAGGTGAACTGATCTCTGTTGCCTGGAGAACAATTGTAATCCCAGGAGATCTCCAGCTACCCCGTGGAGGCTGGCAACCCTACCTATCCCAGATCCATCAAAAAACAAAGGCTCCTACTAACTGATCTATGAAAAAATTACTAGGTTCTTCCTGGGGTCCGTCAGTGGACTTGGTCTGTACCCCATCACCGGACCAGTCATCGAGATTTTTTAGCTAAATGATTGCAAACGTGGACAGCAGCACACCCTAATGTCTCTCATATTTCCACATGTCTGAAAGACAGAAAGAATCTGATCTCTGCCTCCCTGCTTGCTTTTCCTATACCCATGAATGATGTTATAATTTCTTTCTCTCCACACAATGAGATTAATCACAGGGAAAGTTTTACACATAGAGGAATGACAAACTGCATCGTAAAAATAGCAAAATATAACGAAGGAAAGAGGGGGGAAACACACCTCTGTCTCTCTACCTATTTTTATACTGCTGTGTCTTTTACGGCAGAGATAATTCATTTGAAAATAATGGAGATGCCCTGCATCTTTTCTCCCCCCATGACGAAAAGCAGCATGAAAACAACCCTGGTAAGTCAGCAGACGTCACTTGACTCTGAGGGGCTCTCTCGTCATTAAAAGGTTCCTGCTTGCGAATTCAGGAACAAAATGTCTCTCAGATTAGCGAACGTGGCCAGAATTGTAACAACGCCTTGGGAGCCCAGTGGCAACCTTAGGGAGGTTTATCTTCCCCTCACTCCTTGTAATGTAATTTCACAGAATATTACCGAAGGGGATATTATTGGTAACTATGTTTCATCTATGGCAAGATAGATGCAGGTAGCTAGTAGAGTGTCATTGATTGGATTGTTCAAGTGGGAAGACACGAGTTCAGGATTCCCATTTTGCCGTGAAGATAGTTTCGGGTGGGAGGCCTTGTCCATCTGCAGTTGAAGAGCAAGACTTGAGCCTAGTAGCAGCTTAATAACCCACAAGATTTCCAGTAATGCAGTCACGAGGATGTTTCTAAAAAGAATCTGAAAGATTCCCCCCGACGAAGCTGCCCGCAAAACGAGTAAGGGTTGCAGTTTTTTTTAAAAATGAATTTGTTTCCATCTGCACCATTTGTTTCCTTGGTTTCGTTTTGCCTTGGCGCGGCTCTCTTCTTTTCTTCATTAATTCCGAACCATGCCATGGAGGATAGGATCATTAGATTCGCATAACGGAGCTAGAAACAGATGGGGGAGTTTGTCTACAAACCAGAAAAAGGTTTCAGACCGGCAGAAACGTATGAAATCTAAAAAAATAAATAATAAATAAAATAAACCCGGGGAATAAAACTCCTAGAGACAATGACTGTAGGTTTAAGTAAAAAAAGAAAAGAAAAGCCCACTGAGCTTTCAGTGGCCATTTTGGAGATTGTTAGGCAACTGCAACAATATTGACAAGCCTTTCATGCATTGGTTTCTACAAAGCAAATCCATGGTGGGGGAGCAAGGATAGGCTTGGAGGCCAAAACCGCCCAGGAAAAAGTCCACTCACCCTCCCATCATGACCCCTGATGGAGTACAACTTGCCAAAGCCTGGCCAAGTGCAACTTGGCTCAGCCAGGGAATGGTGGCTACCATGCAGCTTTCCCGGGCCAGCACCAGCAGCCATGGCACAAGGTGGCCAGACTTTTCCCAGAGAGAGGCTGCTCGGGAGAGGGAAGGAGGGAAAGCCGAAGAGGGGAGGGCCAGATGAAGGTAGGTTCTGAGAGAACTGTGACTAGCCCAAGGTCACCCAGCTGGCTTCATGTGGAGGAGTGGTGAAACCAACCCGGTTAACCAGATTAGAGTCCGCCGCTCTTAACCACTCCACCATGCTGGCTGGAGGTGAAGATGGCCTCCATGATGAACCTTCTAAAGGGGACGTTGCTAAGGATGGAATGGTATCTGAGAAAAAAGAGTCCTGATCTTCACCTCTCTCTACTTAGCACTCCTGCTTGCCCAAAAGGCTCATTTTGGCAAGAAGAGCAATAATTTATACATTGGAATGGTTCCCGTCTTCTTTTTAAAATTATCTTTTTAATTATATAATATTAATAAAGCCGAAGAATAAAAGAGAAATAGAACTGAGATTTCTACAAATGAAATAGAAGGAATCATGCCAAGGACTCCGTTGGAGATAACAGAGTAAACATATAACATGAATCATATCATTACTTGAAAAGCATTTTAAAAAATACAATAGTAAATACAAGAATAAACAATATGTGATAAGATAAGCAATTATATTATATCAAAAGCCAGACTGTTTCTATTCATCCCTGTATACAGATGACTTCCCAGTTGGTTTGAATAAATAATTATGATCTAGTAATAAATTATATTCCTACTATGAATACAAAAGTCTATTATTACTTTGCAGTAATTCCGCTTAAATTAACTACAGCATATTCGCGATACCTGAATAAAAACTAATAATGTTATCAATCATTCACGACTTTCTTATCAGAGCATTATGTTTCTCTCTGCTCCCACTCCTCCCCCTATGCCACTTTCTAAGAGCAGTAAGTATAATATGCTTTCCATTTATCATGATTTTTTTTTTGGCTTGGCCTCCTGTTCACATAATTTGTAAATTTTGCATTACAGCATATTCTGCTAATTGACTCTTCCAGTCCTCTACATCTGGACACTCTTCCAACTTCCATTTTGTTGCCATTATAACTCTAGTTGCTATTACCATATATTTAAACAGTTGGTTCTAAAGTCTCCACGGAGGGAATTTTGAATCTGTTGGCTGATTGGCCCAGAAAAGGATCTCCTGGATTAGAGTAAAATCCCACCATCAGGGAACCCTGCAGTGTGGTTCTCCATTCATGGTTCATGGCTCAATCAAGACATGTGCACGACATGTTCAAGCTCAATGAACCTCCAGCAAATCCTTGGTAGGGTTGCCAGCCTTCAGGCACTAGCTTGATATTTCCTGCTATTACAGCTGATCTGCAGCTGATAGAGATCAGTTCACCTGCAGAAAATGGCTGCTTTGGCAATTGGACTCTATGGCATTAAAGTCCCTCCCCTCTCCAAACCCCGCCCTCCCTTCAGGCTCCACCCTAAAATCCTCTCGCCAGTGACAAAGAGGGACCTGGCAACCCTAGTCCTTTAAGACTAGATTAGAGTCCACCACTCCAAACCACCACTCCAAACTGCCGCTCTTAACCACTACACCATGCCGGCACTGGCTTGTATCCTATATCCTACCATTCCATCCAGCCAAATCTGAAGCCTTCCTCCTACATAGGGATACTTCATCCAGCTGAAGTGCCTCTTACATCAAAGGCTGAGACACATAAGTTGGATGAAGGTTCTGTCTTGGGCTGGAGAAAGCCTTCATACTTGGCCAAGGGGAGTGACAGGACAGAGGCCAGTGGCCTTAGGGCAGATGTCTAAGGCAACCTAGCCCTTTTTTTTCCATTTAGGATTTGAGACCCAACTTTCCCCCCTCGCCCAAAAGTATAACTTCTCAGCAAAGTCACACCACTCAGTGATCAATCCTTCATCTCAACCTTGCCTTTTGACATGTCCAATTAGCCTCCTGGCAAGAATGATAGCTATCTGTTTCTCTAACGCTACTCCATTATGTGAAAATGGAAAGTAAGATACCCCTATTAATTTCCTCACGTGGAAACCAGTTGTATAAATGTAGTCACTTATCTCTGTTATGATTCATAAAAGAGAGTTCATTTTTCAAGGTTATTGAAATTGGATGTGGTCAAACATAAATGAGAAATTCACAGTGGGTAGCCGTGTTAGTCTGTTTGCAGTAGTCAAAAAGGGCAAGAGTCCAGTAGCACCTTAAAGACTAACAAAAATATTTTCTGGTATGAGCTTTCGTGAGCCACAGCTCACTTCTTCAGATACAGCTAGAATGTGAATCCATCGGTCTGTACCTGTGCAAGTTTCTTCACAAGGTTGATGGATTTCCATTCTGTACGGCTAAATGTGGTGCCTTCCATGAAGATAATTCACAGTGGGTAGCCGTGTTAGTCTGTTTGCAGTAGTCAAAAAGGGCAAGAGTCCAGTAGCACCTTAAAGACTAACAAAAATATTTTCTGGTAGGGTATGAGCTTTCGTGAGCCACAGCTCACTTCTTCAGATAAATGAGAAAGCAAGCATTGTGAGGTTCCCCTCCTCCACCAGCTCTTCCTGCCACTGCTCAGCAGGGTGGCAGAAAAAATGGGGGAAATGGATGGTATCGGTGTGGAAGTGACATCATCATGTCCGGTGATGCTCTAGCACTCATCCCAAGCTCTATAGTTAAACCATAGACATTGGGATGAATGCTACAGCATCTCTGATGACACAGTGACATCACTTCCAGATCATACCAGAAGTGGCATCACTGCATCACCAGCGACATTATTAGGTGAGTCTCCAGCCGGTTGCCAGCCTTGACTCCATCCAAAGGCAGCACAGCAAGAGAACACTGCCAGTTATGCTGTGCATATCAATAAACCCTAAGCCAGAAAAAAAGCCATCTTGGTAAATGTCAGGTTTGGGTTTACTAAATTCCAAATCTTGGGGGGGAAGCCAAAGCCTAATTGGCCATTCCTGAAAAAAAAACCCAGTAATTTTCCGGCTTTTTTGGGTTCTCCCCAGGCTTTGCGAAGCTCCTGGGGGGGCATTTTTGAGGTAGAGCCCCCAAGCTTGCAGGGTAACTTGCAGAGATTCTCCTTGCAAGAACCCCCAGGTTTGGTGAAGAGTGGGTCAGGGGGTCTGAAGTTATGGGGTCTGGAAGAGGTCGTCCCCTCCAGCCTCCATACACAAGCAGGAAGGTAAGAGTCAGATTCTCTGGTCGTTCACTAATCGGCTAATGCTTGTCTATGGGGGAGGGAGGGGTGACCTCTCCAGAGCCCATAACACCGGACCCCCTGACCCAAACTTCACCAAACTTTGGGGTTTGTGCAAGGAAAGTCCCTGAAAGCTAGCCTGAAATTTTGGGACCTCTACCCCCCAAATTGCTCCCACAGGAGCTTCGCAAAAAAATCCCCTTTGTTTGCTATTGTGGGAACTTTCAGCCTACTTCCACAGGATTGCATCTATGTAGCAAAAGTCACCCAGCTGGCCTTATGTGTAGGAGTGGGGAAACCAATCCAGTTCACCAGAATAGCCTCCGCTGCTCATGTGGAGGAGTGGGGAATCAATCCCGGTTCTCCCGTTCCCCCGCTCCAAACCACTGCTCTTAACCACTACACAATGCTCCCTTCATCAGATACCTGACCAAGGAAGCTTTGATGCAGAAAAGTGCATACCCCAAAAAACTGGTTCGTTTCTAAGGTGGTATAAAGGTAAAGGTCCCCTGTGCAAGCACCGGGTCATTCCTGACCCATGGGGTGACATCACATCCCGACTTTTACTAGGCAGACTTTGTTTACGGGGTGGTTTGCCAGTGCCTTCCCCAGTCATATTCCCTTTACCCCCAGCAAGCTGGGTCCTCATTTTACCGACCTCGGAAGGATGGAAGGCTGAGTCAACCTTGAGCCGGCTACCTGAAACCAACTTCCGTTGGGATCGAACTCAGGTCGTGAGCAGAGCTTGGACTGCAGTACTGCAGCTTATGTGGCATAGGACTCAAATATTGCTGACCTCTGAACCTTGCCTAGCGAAGGATTGCCCCACGGTTCAAATTAGCTGTCCTATCCTGGCAGTTCTTTACTAGCACACCGCCCAGGATTTTGGGAATACAATGTTTAAAAATCTACCCTCCACCTTTCCACTAGCTGTTTCAATCATTCTTGTGCGGCCCAACGCAGAGAGTTGTCGTCAGAGACTCTGAGCCAGTTACCTAGGAGGAGACAGGACAAGTACCTCAGCCATAGCTTGCTTCCTCTATACTGCTTAAAATTTATGTTTGATCACTTAATGAGATTGCCTACAGCTCTGGAGTTTGGTGTCATCAATATGCGGATGACAACCCAGCAATATATTTCATCCAGAAGCAACTGTCTCCATCCTGGGTTGCTGCCTGAATGCCATGGATAAGTAGCATAGGGGGAGAGGAGCTGAAGCTGGAAATGATAAAGCGATGCTGCTAAGAAAATCTGATAGTGAGGAAACAGTTGTCTGGTTGACTTTGGTGGGAGAAATCTCCTCCCTAGAGTAAACTGAGCAATGAGAATACACGTTCAGATGTGGACCGCACCCTTTGCTTTCAAGGTGATGCTCATTCTGATTCTTAAACTTCCAGCCAGAGTCGGCTCTACAGTGTGGACAACTGGGTATGGACAACAGTGTTGGCAGCTGAGAGGCAGTGTGGTGTAGTGGTTAAGAGGGGTGGACTCTGATCTGGAGAACCAGGTTTGATCCCCCACTCCTCTGAATGAGTGGCGGACTCCAACCTGGTGAACTGGGTTGGTTTCCCCAATCCTCCACATGAAGCCAGCTGGATGACCTTGGGCTAGTCACAGCTCTCTCAGCCCCCCCTACCTCACAAGGTGTCCATTGTGTGTGGGGGAAGGGAAGGCAATTATAAGCTGTTTTGAGTCTCCTTAAAAGGTAGAGAAATTGGGATATAAAAACCAACTCTTCTTCTTTTTCTTTGGATGCTTCAGCTGGCAGATTATGGTGGCAGAGGCAACATCCTCCCTACCAACCTGTCAGCAGCTTCCTGACATGCCCACCCATCTCCACTGCCACCACTGCTATTACCCCCACCCCCACGTATGAGCTATGACACATACACATGAACATATGAAGCTGCCTTATACTGAATCAGACCTTTGGTCCATCAAGATCAATATTATCTACTCAGACCAGGGTCTCAGGCAGAGGTCTTTCACATAACCTACTTGCCTAGTCCCTTTAACTGGAGATGCCAGGGATTGAGCCTGGGGCCTTCTGCATGCCAAGCAGATGCTCTACCACAGCCCCTCCCCAAATGAACTTCCCAAATGAACTACCAGGGGCACTACCTGGATAAATGTGGTGTTTCAATATGTTGGCCAACTGTGTGTTGGGAAAAACCTTGTGATTGAGGGGGATGGAGCCTAAAAAGAGCAGGGTTTGGAGAGGGGAGGTACAACCATGTAAATTGGGTAGAGTTCAGGCAGGAGATGGGTTTGGGGTGATGGCCCAACCCAACAGATATACAATGCCTTGTTCAGAAATTGAAGTTGTCAGATTAATAAAGCATTCTGAACACAGTTGTTTGCATAAAAAAAAACCTTGTACCTGTAAATTCTTTTGTATTATTCAGGTAATTTTATTAAGCCCTCCAAAACAAAATCAGGTAACTGTCACTACTTTTTAACTGTTTATCCTTTCTCTTGCACTTCAAAAGACCAAAAATTTGCTTCCATTTGATGGAGGCAAAAGCTGTTTTCTCAAGCACTATTGAAGCTAATGACAGCAATTTGATATAATTGTCGATCTCGAATTCTTCCCTTCTCTACCGAGCAAGGAGTTGCATAAACTTGTGGGGACAACATTAAAGGCCTCATCAAACACATCTTTTGTAGCATGCAAAAAAAAAAAAAACACTATAAAAAACCTCAGCGCTCCTTCACTAAATTATATTTAAATCAGCAGACAGGAAGATTTTGTTTAGATGTAAACCTGTGTTAAAATGAGACGGGCTTTAACATTCACAGAATCCAGGCAGAGTTAATGGTACATTGAACAACATCCTTGATCACACTGATCTGGAAGTACATTCCCTGGAAATCAATGGAATAGGCCTCCAAGTTCCACCCAGGGCAGGGCTGAAGAAATTCCAAATCTGCTCTAGAGCCCCATTCCATTGGTAGCCCTTTAGGCCACATGTATTGGGAAATTCCAGGGGTTTAGGGGTGGAGACTGTGGAAAGTGGAGTTTGGGGAGGGGAGGGACCTCAGCAGGGTATAATGCCTTAAAGTTCACTCTCTAAAGCTGCCGTTTTCTCCAGGGCAACTGATCTCTGTCATCTAGAGATCAGTTTTAGTTCCAAATGATCTCCAGGCCCCACCTGAAGGTTGAATAATAAAAAAAACCCTATGCTGTAATGAGAATTGCTCACAAGAAATTAGAGCACGTACCTCAAATCTGTAACTGTATTTCACAAAGTCAACATACAATAATATACAAAAAACCACCTCACTCTATCTAAGTACACGATACAAGATGATACAAAGACAACACAGTGTATGATTTCAATCGCACCCCTTATAAAGTCCAAAAGAAATTGTAAGCCAATTTTAGCCGTATTAAAGGAGCACAGTCCTCAGTAACAAGGTGAGAAAACTCCTTGGTTGTCACCATGCCACATGAAAGATTCCGGCTGGTAATGAAACGATAGCACAAGATAATGGAGGCAAAGGAACGTGTATCCTAGGTACTTAATCACGTTTCACCATAAGACTTCTTCAGCCTAAAACCTTCTGTGTGCCCACCGAGGGTTCTCTCAATTGATTTGAAGCTTCACCTGAAGGTTGGCAGCCCTATTGTTAGTCATGTTAAATTAGGATAGAACCTCCATGATCAGAGGCACCAAGCTTCTCAGAAACACCCTATGTTTACCTGAATATTAATGGAGAAGGACATAATAGGGTGAGAGAAGAAGAAGAAGAAGAAGAAGAAGAAGAAGAAGAAGAAGAAGAAGAGCTGATTTTTACATGCTGACTTTCTCTGCCACTTAAGGAAAAATCAAACCGGCTTACAATCACCTTCCGCTCCCCACAACAGACACACTATGAGGTAGGTGGGGCTGAGAGAGTGTGACTAGCCCAAGGTCACCCAGCTGGCTTGATGAGTAGGAGGGGGAAAACAAATCCAGTTCACCAGATTAGCCTCCACCACTCATGTGGAGGAGTGGGGAATCAAACCTGTTTCTCCAGACCAGAGTCCACTGCTCCAAACCACCGCTCTTAACCACAACACCATGCTGGCTCTCTAGAGTTACATTATTTCTTACAATGACTACAGCACTGTGCACATGAAGACACTGCTCCCAGCCCAATAGATACCCATCTTACAAACATACATAATTCCAACCACTCACAAATGACTTATGGCGACTGCAGCAAGTGAGAAGCAGGGTGGTTTGCCATTGCCTTCTTCTGCAAAGCCTCCCTTGGTGGTCTTCCATCCAAGTAATGACCCTTCTTCGCTTCAGTGTTCTGATGCGATTGGGCTATACTATGCCAACTTCCCTGCCCAGATACCCATCCTAAGTCTTCTGAATATAACATTAAAATGAAGTCCACATGAGAAGGGTCTGATGCATCTGAGCCTAATCCAAATGCCCTCAACATTCAATCAGGGTAGAACAGTTAACAATTACACCAATCAAACCTATGCCTGTTGAATTATTTGTGCCTCACATTAGGTTTGTCAACCCCCCAGGGATCCCCCACTTTGGGCCCCTTCCCCCCGGCACTGTCCAGCTGGCCAGCGAGGGTCTTACCAGGTGCAAAATGAGGACTAGGCTTTGATATCGTTGGCACGTTGATGTCACTTCTGGAAGTGATGTTACCACGTCACAGACGATGTGGGAGACGCTCCGGTATTTGGGCAAAACTCTATGGTAAAAACAGCTTCTACCACAGAGTTTTTGCCCAAATACCAGTGTTTCCCACATCGTCAGCAGCATGATGACATCACTTCCAGGAGTGACGTCAATGTGCTGATGGTGGTAGGGTTGCCTGTGCCAGGTTGGGAAATAAATGAGGAGGGCAGGGTTTGGAGAGGGGAAGGACTTCAATGCCATAGAGTCCAATTGCCAAAGTGGCCATTTTCTCTAGGGGAACTGATTTCTATCACCTGAAGGGCAGTTGTAATAGGGGGAGATGGCCAGTCACCACCTGAAGGTTGGAAACCCTAGACGGCATAGAGGCCTAGGCCTTGGTTTGTGCCTGGTAAGACCCCCGCACCCTCCCCCACCAGTTGCCAGGGGGTACCTGGCAACCCTATCTCACATAGATGTGAAATGGGCCTACCAGCAGGGCAGACACCCCAAGAGTCAGAGCTGCCAAGTTCAATCCCATCTCCACCACATGTGATGTGCCTGATACTACTTCTAAATCGAGGTTTGACTCCAGATTTCTATGCCATAATGCAAAATTTCTAGCTCAATCTCTCTCCTTTTTATGTGAGTAGATGTTTTCTTCATGTATACATATACCTGGTTTACCTTAACGATGATTACCTTTACAGAAATTAACCATGGTTTATCTTTAATGCTATTTCATTTCCTACTCTCTTTTTCTCTCATGTTAGTGGCTGTCAAGAATATATCTGACTACTTTTTTATCGAGTAAAAATAGAATAGAAACCAGTATTTTGAATCACTGGTAGCAAGCATAATCTCTGTATTACGTGTGTATACTATTGATTGAGATAATATTGTCTATTGCAAACGGATGCAAAACTTTCCCCCTTCTCCTTTTTTCCCTTCTGTATTCCTTAAAACACAATAAAAACTTAAAAAAAAAAAATCAGGCCCATCCTTGTGAAACTTTGAATCTGCCCATCAGACGAGGTTAAAGTCCCCTCATTTCAAGCCATCTCCCTCTTTTTCCCCTCACCTTTTTGTTCCGCAACAGTTGTTGACAATCGGTGTGGGATCCTGGACGGTACTTTCAGACTTGCATGCAGCAGGTAATACCTGGAGAAAAACAGTTAGCAAAAAGAACACTATTATTTTAAAAAAACCATTTAGGAAATAAACAGTTTTAAAAAATGCTGCCTGGAATCGCTGCCAAATTTTACCAAAAAGTGAAATGTAAAAATGAATTTGAAAGTTCAGGCAAAGGTCTAGCACATGCCTGAGCAGTGGGTGTGAGCACTCAGACATAGGGCTGCCAGGTGGCTTGGAACGGCAATCCATCAGCCAGCTCGCAGCAAGGGTCATGCGTGTGCACACAGCCACAAGCAATGTGATCCCATCACTTCCGGTGTACTTCCAAAAACGCTGCTGATAGTGTTGCCAGGTGGGTGGTATTGGCAGGCAATTGCCCGCCAATCCACCCAGCCACTTCAGGGCTGCGGCTGTATGTGTGCGCATGCGATAGCGGCACTTCTAGTTTTACTACCGGAAGCACCACATCGCCGTGGCTGCTTTTGCACTCAAACCCCTAAATGTTGGGGTTTGAGTGTTAAGCCAGCCGTGGCGATGCAGTGCTTCCAGAAGTAAAACCAGAAGTGCCTTTATTGCGTGTATGCACCCTCCTCAGACTCCGCCTAGGTCCCTCTAGGTCCCTCCACCTAGGTCCCTAGGTTGCCAGGTCCCTCTTCACCAACAGTGGAAGATTTTAGAGACACAGGCTGAGGTGGGCGCGGTTTGGGGAGGGGAGGGACTTCAATGCCATAGAGTCCAATTGCTAAAGTGGCCATTTTCTCCAGGGGAACTGATCTCTATCGACTGGAGATCAGCTGTAATAGCAGGAGATCTCCAGCTCGTACCTGGAGGTTGCCAACCCTAAAACCTCCACCCCAAAAACCTCCCACTGGTGGTGAAGAGGGACCTGGCAACCCTAGGAGGGAGGCCTCCTGCGATGGCAGTCCTATATTTTCCTCAGCATGAATTCCTGCTGAGACTAATGGGAACTACGATTGCCAGAACCCTGCTGGGGGGATCCCCCTCTTTGTGCCCCCTCCCCTGGTGCCATAAGAGCTGTTGCTTTCCAGCTCTCTTGTTTTTTTGCTGAGAGGCCAAGAAAACTACAGTTTCCATCACCCCCAGCAATACTATAAATAATGAGCACACACAGCAGCAATTACCTGCCAGCTCTTTATGAATGCTACTAACTATACAGATGAAAATACCTATGATATATACGGTACTATCTGTTTGGAACAGACTTTGGAGGTGCCTGAATGGGAGGACCATCTCTGAAAATTATGGGAAGGAACAAAGAGTTAAGACTATTACCATTTCTTAGGGTGACTTCAACTCGCCCCTAACACCACTTCTGGTTGCATGGCCAATTATGGTGAGATCAGCAGGAATTAAACCATGTTCGTGAGCAAGAATCTTTAGCTTGGAACAGAAATCCTTGTACTCTACCCAGACTGCTGGAGCCACACATAATCTCATGCAGAAATTTAAAGGTAAGAAGGGAGACAGAAATTATCTACTTCAGCGATTTCCCATCTCTTTTATAGTTGTGCTTTGGGTTGCTAATTTCCAGGTAGGCAAAAGCTCCACCTGGCTCTGCCTAGGTGGCATCTGGAGAGCTTCGGCTATTACAATTGATCTCCAGGTAACCAAGATTGGTTCTCCTGGAGAAAACGGCTGCTTTGGAGGATGGACTCTATGGCATTATACCCTACTGAGGTAACCTTGGGCTAGCCACAGCTCTCTTAGATGTCTCAGCCCCACCTACCTCACAGGGTGTCTGTTGTGGGGAGGGGAAGAAAAGGTGAATGTAAACTGGTTTGATTCTTCCTTAAGTGGTGGGGAAATTCAGCATATAAAAACCACTCTTCATCTTCTTCTTTGGGTCCCTCACTAGAGATAAAACGGTATAATTCTCTAAATAAATTAACCACAAAGATACCGGCTGACAGAAAAAGTCATTCCCATCGCCTTCACATTCTGGCGCTTAAAGAGACCAGCACTTAAGATCAGAGCAAAGCAAAAAGAGCCCATCGTCTTGACACAAAAGAGTTTATCATCTGGCGGGATGCCACACGAAACACAGTTGTGATCACAGGGTGTCATCACCCCAACAGATTGCTACTCTGATAGTGAACCTTGCCACTTGCCAGTGACAGATTACTCCCCTGCGTACTTGCTATTCCCCAACGGTACAGGAGAAGCTGTCACGAAAAAGAAGCAGAAGGAAAAAGCACATACCTAGGGCTAACACTTAAGGCATAAGGAAATATCTATATACATCAAAGCCATCCCTCGGGGTCTCATGCTGGCGTCACACTTGAGATTTCTGGCAGTCCTCTCATCTGACTTTCTCAGACAGCCAATGTGGTACATTGGTTTGCAAGTTAGATCTGGGAGACCCAAGTTTTGAATTCCCAGCCCCATGGCACAAAGTGGCAAGCTGCAGTACTGCAGTCCAAGCTCTGCTCACGACCTGAGTTCGATCCCGACGGAAGTCGGTTTCAGGTAGCCGGTTCCAGGTTGACTCAGCTTTCCATCCTTCTGAGGTTGGTAAAATGAGTACCCAGCTTGCTGGGCATAAAGGGACGACGACTGGGGAAGGCACTGGCAAACCACCCCGTAAGCAAAAGTCTGCCTAGTAAACGTCGGTATGTGACGTCATGGGTGACCCGGTGCTTGCACAGGGGTCCTTTACCTTTACTGTGCCATGGTAGCTTGCAGGGTGATTTTAGAACAGTCATGAACTCTTGGCCTAGCCTACTTCACAGGGCTGGTGTGAGGATAAAATGGAGGAGAGAAGGATGACGTGAGCTGCTTTGGCTCCCCACTTGGGAAAAAGGTAGGGTATAAATAGGGTATAAATAGGGGTGTGCACAATTTTTTTTTTTTTTTTTTTTTGGTATTTTTCGGGTTCAGGTTGACCAAACCCGAAAATTTTCAAAATTTCGCTGGAGAAGCACCAACGGGTGGTGGTGGTAGATTTCTGTCAGAAGGCAAGAAAGTTAGGGGGAGGGAAGAGGGGAGGGGGAGAACTGTCAGTGCGTCAAAGCGGCCCGAACAATGATGAAAAATATAATTTAAAATAATAATTTGGCATTATTCAGGACCCGCTTTTTGGCTCCCTTTATCTCCTGGTATTACAACTGATCTCCAGCCGATAGAGATCAGTTCCTCTGGAGAAAATGGCCGCTTTGGCAACTGGATTCTATGGCACTGACGTCCCTCCCCTCCCCAAACCCCGCCCTCCTCAGGCTCCACCCCAAAAACCTCCCACCGGTGACGAAGAGGGACCTGGCAACCCTACCCATTATGAACTTATCTCCCTGAGGTTTAGACACCTTGAGCCCAACCTTGGTTGGGAAAAGGCGAGGCAGTAGTCTAATAAATAATTATAATAAGTAATGGGCCTTGCACTTACTTTCCTAGCTCTAGTCTGCTTAGGGTTGCCAGCTCTGCATTGGGAAATACCTGGAGATTTTGGGGGTAGAGCCTGGGGAGAGTAGGTTGTGGGGATGGGAGGGACCTAGGGTTGCCAACCTCCAGGTGGTAGCTGGAGATCGCCTGCTATTACAACTGATCTCCAGCCGTTAGAGATCTGTTCCCCTGGAGAAAATGGCCGCTTTGGCAACTGGATTCTATGACATTGAAGTCCCTCCCCTCCCCAAACCCCGCCCTCCTCAGGCTCTGCCCCAAAAGCCTCCTGCCGGTGGCAAAGAGGGACCTGGCAACCCTAACTAGGCATTTCCCAACCCAGAGCTGGCAACCCTAGTGGTGAATGTGATCAAAATTTCTACCCTGCAACAAGAAGTTGCTTAGGAAACAGAAATGGCCTGATGTTCCGATCGCCGACTTCTTTCCTACAGTGCCAGTCCGATGCACCGCGGGAATGGTTTTGGAAATGCAGCCACAACAACCTGCCTAACCTTTAAGCCCCTGCCTGATCCGACTAAGCTTTGAAACAGGAGGCTAAGCTTTCGCAATTGAATGTGGGCAAAGCCGCAGAATGGATCTCCCTTCCTTTTATTATTCTCGCTTGGAAATCAAATGGCGCACTGCCATCAGGAGCATTCATTCCCAGGCGTCAGAAAATAAGAGCCTTCACCCCCGCCGTTCTCTGACAAGGGCATGAACAGACTTTCTTGGAAGTGCCTTTTATGCTCACCTCAGGAGCCTGTGCCCTTCTCCGCACACCACGGTAGCCAGGTAGCTATTCTTTTCTCTCCTGCCTGTGTCCTTACAACAACATGCCCTTTGCTTCCCTTCTGGATGCTTAGCCAAGCGGGGGACCAAGAGAGGAGGGGGGATGATAACAAAGAGAAGAAGGGGAGGCGGAACGGAAACATAAAAGGAAAGGGGGCAAGACGCCTTTGATTCCAGGATTGGAGGGGATGCAGCTCAGAGGAGAAAAGGCAGAGGCCAAGGGGACTAGCAATGCCCTTGCTGAGACTGAGGTGGCGTGTAGGTAGGGCTGCCAACCTCCAGGCGGGCACCAACAACAAAGGGGGGAAAGACTTAACCCTAAAAATAAAACCACAATTAGGTACCCAAAGGTCAAGAAAAAAAGTCAACATCCAAGGCCAAATGTTATACAGTATAAAGTGAATGTCAATTAAAAATATGCATATATTTATTATGGCTAAAATCAATAATATATATAAGGCCCTGCAATAGTCTACCAAACCAACATGCTCATGTAAACCGACAACACAAATAGACATAAAATCACAAAACTAGACTTTGACCAAACGCGTTTCTGCCAAATGGCCTTCTTTAGTGGCCAAAACAATCACAACTCCAGACTAAAATGTACATAACTTTCTAAAAATCTTTATGACTATAGGTGCGTTGTGTTTGCAGGATAACAATTAATATATATAACTGCAAGACTTCCTCATCTGCTTTAGGCTTCCATACAAATGGGAAACTAATCCTCAAGTCATGTATGATTCTCTCTTAAAGGAGATGTTATATTTCAGCCATAAATAACATTGTCAATATCTCATAGTCATAAAGTAATCTCAAAGTCTGGAGTAGTTATAAAGTATTAAGGCGGGGCCTGGAGATCTCTTGGAATTTCAACAGATCTCTAAATGCCGTTGATCGGTTCCCCACTCCACATGAGCAGCGGAGGCTAATCTGGTGAACTGGATTTGTTTCCCCACTCCTGCACATGAAGCCAGCTGGGTGACCTTGGGCTAGTCACAGCTCTCTCTGCCCCACTTACCCCACAGGGTGTCTGTTGTGGGGAGGGGAAGGGAAGGTGATTGTAAGCTGGTTTGATTCTTCCTTAAGTGGTAGAGAAAGTCGGCGTATAAAAGCCAACTCTTCTTCTTCTCCCTTCCCCAAACCCCGCCCTCCTCAGGCTCTACCCCAAAAACCTCCTGCTGGTGGCAAAGAGGGACCTGGCAACCCTAGCTGTCAATCTGCAGGCCATGGTGGTGATTGGCCTGCAAGTCTCTGATAGTTACATTCAACTTCACAAATGTCAGGGAACCAAAAACTGCATTCACTTCCTTCCTTTATTAAAGTCCCAGTTCCATTTGGAAATGTGGTGAGGAGATGGCTGGAACTCTTCCAACCTCACCTGTTGTTCTTTACAAATGTTTGGCAACCGTGCAAGCCAGGGTTATTTTCCCCCCTTCCCTCTGAGCAGAGTCAACATCTCAAAAAGTACATTTAGTGCTGATGAGAAATGCCAGCACAGGAGACTGAAGTCTTCTGTTTGCCATATGATCGATGCCTCCCGGAGAGCTGCATCGCAGTTGTGCCTTTGCCAACATGACTCAATTGTGCTTTGCAGAAAGTTCTCTTGTGAGGAATGGATATTCATCCTCCAGAGGAGATGTAGGATCTTGGCTCCCAACCCTGGCACACCAAACAGTACCGCAAATTTCAGCGATTGCTACTGATACTGAGAGACCCAATGAAGAGTCACAACTTTAAGGATGACAATGAGGAAACTGAAATTGTTCAGGACTTTCTTTTTCTTGGCTTAATCATCAACCGAAAAGGAGACTGCAACTAAGAAATCAGAAGGAGATTGAGACTGGGAAAGGGAGCCTGAAGGAGCTAGAAAAGATTCTTACGTGTAAGGATGTGTCACTGGCAACCAAGATCAAATTAATTCATGCTATAGTATTCTCCAGTACTACGTATGGATGTGAAAGCTGGACAATGAAGAAAGCTGATAGGAAGAAAGTAGATTCCTTTGAAATGCAGCCGAGGAGAGTTTTACAGATACCTTGGACTGCCAAAAAGACAGATGAGTGGGTTCTAGATCAAATCAAGCCTGAACTCTCCCTAAAAGCTAAAATGACTAAAGTGAAGCTATTGCACTTAGATCACATTATGAGAAGTCAAGAGTCACTGGTAAATACCATAATGCTAGGAAATGTTGAAGGCAGCAGGAAAAGAAGAAACTTGAAACAGATTGATTCTATAAAGGAAGCCACCGCCCTCAGTTTGAAAGTCCTGAGCAAGGCTGTTAACGATAGGATGTCCGGGTGGACATTCATTCATAAGGTTGCCATGAGGGAGGGAGGACTCCTGGGAGGGAGGACCCCTGGGAGGGAGGACCCCTGGGGCTCGGTTTGACAGCTGCGGGGAGTGTCTTGAGGGGGGGTCGGGAGGTCACCGTGTGGGTACAGGGAGCATGCACATGTGAGTCTCTGGAGCGGGGGACCAGGTCTTGCTTTGTGGGGGGTGCTGTGGGGTCAGGGAAGGGTTTCTTTGGGGCAGGGTGGTGCGTGGGGGGGGAGAACGTGTCTTGGCGATGCTATAGTGGTGGGTGCACTGATCCCTCTGGGGCAAGGGAAGCCCAGGTGAGAACTGCGTGATGGAAAAGGGACCCTGTGGAGGGGACGCCTCCCGCCCACCACTCTTGGGGTTCCCCTTCCAGCACCCATGAAGTGGTGTTTTCAGGGTCCCAGTTCATACAGGTGAGAGAGGGTGACCTGATCCATAGTGCAGTGGTTTGAAGTTATCTGGGGGTAGGTGATCAGCATACAGCCTAACTACTTAGGAGAGGGGCCGTGGCTCAGTGGCAGAGCCTCTGCTTGGCATGCAGAAGGTCCCAGGTTCAATCCCCAATGGCATCTCCAGTTAAAGGGAGCAGGCAAGTAGGTGATGTGAAAGACCCTGGAGAGCCGCTGCCGGTCTGAGTAGACAATACTGACTTTGATGGACTGAGGAGGGTCTGATTCAGTATAAGGCAGCTTCATGTGTTCATGTGTTCATGAGTTGGATGCGACTTGATGGCACTTGATGCAACTTGATGGATGCGACTTGATGGCACTTAGCATACAACATTGGTAGCTCTAGGAATCCCCAGTAAATCTTCTGAAAAACCATAGTGTTTCCAGTGATTCCTAGAGCTACCCTATGCCATATCCTGTTTTTTGCAGGAAATAACAGACCACCACATACAACACAAGTTTTTTAGAAAAATTCTCTCCTACCGCCACTCAGAGATGTGGCAGGCAACACAAGGGGGGGGGGGTGAGGAAATGGGACCCCAATACAAAAACCATGAAAATACAACTGAAAGTTTGGTGCATATCCTGAAAGGAAAATCCCTGCTACATGCTGTATTTAATCTGTAACAGTATTCCGTTTTCAGATAATAGGGACATAATCAGCTTCGCTCCTTTGCAATGGAGATGTGATTTATGCATCTTTTTTTGTACATGTAGGAGCCTCCCTTCCACTCTTGGGTGGCTAGCTCCATCACAAAGTGCTGGTGTCAGATACTTAATCTGCCCCCCCCCCCCGGTCTTCTATTTTTGTGTCCCCATGCAGATAGGCAGACAGACTGTTTTGCCCAGCTCCTAGTAAATATCATCTATAGCTAGGGTTGCCAGGTCCCTCTTCGCCACTGGCCAGAGGTTTTTTTGTCCAGAGCCTGAGGAGGGCGGGGTTTGGATAGGGGAGGGACTTCAATGCCATAGAGTCTAATTGCCAAAGTGGCCATTTTCTCCCGGTGAACTGATCTCTATCGGCTGGAGATCAGCTGTAATAGCAGGAGAACAGCCACTACCTGGAGGTTCTAACAAAAGATACAGCACTTATGACCAAATGTAAGTACAAACATAAATTAAATAATATCTGAAATCTATGAGTACACTATATTTAAATCAACTACCTGGAGGTTGGCAAATGTATCTATAGCTTGCCGTACACTGTTTTAGAAAAATAACCTCAGGACAGGAGATAGTTAAAAGAATATATATTTCTTTTTTTGGCATCAAGTTACAGCTGACTTATGGAGACCCTATAGGGTTTTCAAGGCAAGAGATATTCAAAGGGGGGTTGCCATTGCCTGTCTCTGCACAGTGGCCCTGGTATGCCTTGGTGGTCTCTCATCCAAATATTAACCAGGGCTAACCCAGCTTGGCTTCTGAGATGTGACAAGATTGGGCTAACCTGGGGTGTCCAGGTCTGGACTGAGAATGTGGGTGTAAAATGCCGTCAAGTCACAGCAGACGTATGGTGACTCCATAGGGTTTTCAAGGCAAGAGATGAGCAGAGGAGGTTTGCCATTGCCTGCCTCTGCCCAAGAACCCTGGCATTCCTTGGTGGTCTCCCATCCAAGTACTAACCAGGACCAACCCTGCTTAGCTTTTGAGACATGATGAGCTCAAGCTAGCCTGGGCAATCATAGGGTTGCCAGGTCCCTCTTTGCCACTGGCAGGAGGTTTTTTGGGGCAGAGCCTGGGGAGGGTGGGGTTTGGGGAGGGGAGGGACTTCAATGCCATAGAGTCCAATTGCCAAAGCGGCCATTTTCTCCAGGTGAACTGATCTCTGTCGGCTGGAGATCAGTTGTAATAGCAGGAGATCTCCAGCTACCACCTGGAGGTTGGCAACCCCAGTTATCCAGGTCAAGGCAGAATTGAGAATGCCATACCATATATACATTCTGACTAGCAGAGCTTCAGAGATCTTATTCTCGGAAGCAAATGTTTCCTTCCTCAAAAGTAATTGCTGTAGTTCTTGTTGACAAGCTGGAATAGTCTCCCTCAGGGATTACACTTTCAGTCCCATTAGAAGTCCACGTCCTACCAGTTGGAGCACATCATAAAATACTCCAAGCACAGCCAAAACGATTATGCTGTGTTACAAGAAACCATTCATTTTGCAAACTTTTTTGCTACGGGGAGCGTGGGGGATGCAATTATATTGCCAAAAAGTAAAAAGGCATATGTCTTGCCCACAGATTAATGACTATTCTCAACATCCAAAACTTGGATGAAGACTGATGAAAGCATTGACTTGCTTTTAATGTCTTGCCTTTGCAGCCGGCAGTCTCAGTAATTAAAGCACCATGGTCTCCATACTAAAAAAAAAGCTTTACGTTTGAAATCTAGTGACAAAGTAGAATAAACCTCCAAAAAGACTTCAGTTGCATGGAACCCTTTGGGGAAATTTCTCATATCAACTTTTTGATTCCATTGAAATTTTGCTGATGTGACACCCAAGCAGGAACCTCTAGATTCAAGGTGAAATTAGAGTTGATTTTGAATTTCTTATTTAACTGCTGTTTCAAAATCGTCTCTCTGACAAAGATTTTTCTGTCTACTGGTACATTTTTATTCCTTTGTTCCTGCAGGGAATTCAGGACAGTGGATTTGGGTTTTTCCCTTGTTGCAATTTGCCTTCACAACAACTCTGTGAGATAGGCTAGGCTTAATGGAGGTGTTGACCTCCAGGTAGGACCTGGGGATCTCTTGGGAAAGCCAGCATGGTGTAGTGGTTAAGAGCGACGGACTCTAATCTGGAGGACCGGGTTTGATTCCCCACTCCTCCACAAGAGCAGCGGACTCTAATCTGGTTGGTTTCCCTACTCTTATACATGAAGCCAGCTGGGGGACCTTGGGCCAATCACAGTTCTCTCTGAACACTCTCAGTCCCACTTACCTCACAATGTGTCTGTTGTGGGGAGGGGAAGGGAAGGAGATTGTAAACCGGCTTGATTCTCTTTAAAAGGTAAAGAAAATTGGCCAGCTCTTCTTGTTCTTCTTCCGTGACAGATCTCTAGACTACAAAGGTCAGTTGCTCTGGAGAAAATGGCTGCTTTGGAGGGTGAACTCTATGGCGTTATACCCTGCTGAAGTCCATCCCCAGGCTCTACTCCAAATCTCCAGGAATTTCCCAACTAAGAGTTGGCAACCTTAATAGGCGAATATAGGACAGCTTGTCAAAAGTCACCCAGCAAATGAAATGGCTCCAGAAGGATTTGAACTTGGGTCATGCTAGATCCAGTCAGACAATCTAATGACTGCACTACACCAACTTCTTTTCGGTTCTTTGCAGGTTTTGTGGATTCATTTGCATTGTGTACAGTACTTGGAGTGGCCCATGGATCAGTGTTAGAGCATCTGCTTTGCATACAGAAGGTTCCAGGTTCAATCCCCAGTCTCTCCAGTTATGGTTCAAGTGATGATAAAGACCTCTACCCTGGAGAGCGGCTGCCAGTCTGAGTAGACAATACTGAGTTTGATGTACTGATGGGCTCATTCAGTATAAGGCTCTAGGGAAGGGGCCGTGGCTCAGAAGAACTTCTGCTGGGTATGCAGAAGATCCCAGTTTCAATCCCCAGCATCTCCAGTTCAAAAGATCAGGTAGCGGGTGGTGAAAAAGACCTCTACCTGACACCCTGGAGAGCCACTGCCAGTCAGAATACTGCCTTTGAGAGACCAATGGCTTCACTCAGGAGAAGATAGCTTCAGGTGTTTGCATGCATGCCTGTTGCATGGTTTTACATGCAATTGATATGGTATTTATACATATAATATGAATTGGAGATATCCGGTGGCCTTGAAATTGTTATTCCAGTAAGACCGGAAACAATTTTATTAAAAAAATTTCCAGATAAACCAAAGGATATTCAGGTTATGTTTCTCCATATACTAATGGTTGCTAGAACAAATCTTGCAAGATATTGGAAAAGCAATAAATTCCCTGATTTAAATAATTGGCTTGATAAGGTTAAAGAAAACTATGCTTTAATTAAGTTGATGTATTATAATAATGACAAAAATACAGAAGAACTGGACGCCTGCTAGAATTTAACAATTTCAAGGATGGAAAAAATACTCCAATGTGTAAATCGCAGAGAGGTAGTGATGTAATAATCATGTGGATTTTAGATAAATACAGTATTGCTTGGTTCACTGTTATGAGTATTTTAGTTATATTAGCAGCATGGTTTTAGTTTTCAAGAATTTGTATTATGAATATTTTAATAATGTTATATTTCCATTTTCTTTTATTGTTATATTCTCATTTTCTCTTAATAAATTCTCTTTAAAAGGAAAAAAAAATATGAATAGGAGACTTAATTCACCACGGATAATGTTCAAAAATACATATGGTTTATGAAGAAAATTCAGGGTGAACAAACAAACGCCTTAGTGAAAATATAGAGGTATGAGTTGGATTTGCAGAAGGAAAAAGGAAAATGGAAATGGAAATTTCAGGGTTGAAGCATCAGGAATGGGGAAAAATATGTATAGGAAGCACGAGGAGACCTTTGTATGTGGAGAAATGCACAAGGGGCAATGGAGCAGGATAAACAGGGGACTGGATCTTGACCACGGTGTAAAAATTAATGTGGCTGCAACCTTACTAAGGAGTAAGGATGCAATCATAAAGAGGTCTACTGAGAAGTAAATCCTATGCCATGAAGCGGGGCTCGCTCTCAGGAAAACAACTTTAGGGTTGCAGCCTAAGATCCATTGAGCTCAATAGGACTTACTTCTGAGTAAGCATGCTCAGGATTACACTACATGCAATTTGATGCACACTCCTTGTTAAGTGTTATTTAGTACACAAGGGACAAACAAACTCTAGGTACTTCCTGCCAAAGAACTGGCAGGTTAATTTAAAGGAAAACATGCAATTAAAATCTGACCCATTCGATTGACATTCACAGAACAGGGGCCCTGTTAGGGCCTAGTCTCTAATCTGTAAAGCCCTTGCTAGGGTTGTCAACCTCTCGGTGGAGCCTGTAGATCTCTCAGAATTACAACGGATCTCCAGACTACAGGGAACCGTTCCACTGGAGGAATGACTGTTTTGGCAGGTGGACTTTATGACATTATACCCCACTGAGGTCTCTCCCCTCCATAAACCTAGGGTTGCCAACCTTTAGGCACTAGCTGGAAATCGCCTGCTATTACAACTGTTCTCCAGCCAATAGGGTCAAGTTTATTAATAATATTAATTATTAATCACATGCAAACACATCAAAATTTCCAGACACAATAGTTTTGCACCGCAGAATCTCAGACTGCCCTATAAAGGTGTAAGGTCAATAAAAGCAACCCCTGGTTTATCATATTAAAATTGATAAAATTGTAAAATATTCTAACAAACATTCTCTAAGCTCTGTGTATTTTAATAGCAACAGCACAATACTTGGCAGTTTGGAGTATAAGATGAGGGTCTTCTTCTAATAGGAGCTTCTTTGCCAAAAGCTCAACTGACTCGTCAGGGAATTTACCAAGTAGGGGGGAAATAAGCTTTGATCTAACTTCGTGGTACAATGGGCAACATATCAGTGCATGTTCCATGGTTTCAATGTCCCCTGTTCCACACAGACATAACCTCCCTGATCTAGGGATCTTCTTATATTTCCCCTCTAAAACAGCTGATGGTAGGGCCTGGCATCTGGCAAGGGTAAAGGCCTTCCTATAATTAATAGACTCAAGATGATAAAAAATAAGCTGCAGGTGAGACCAAGTATCTAGATTCATCAGGTACTAGGAAAAATTGTGATTTTCCAAGGTCTGTCTGGCATTCAATGTCTTCCACCCTTTGCTTCAAGAAACTTGATGTTTGGTCTATGCCCATGGCTGACAGGGTAGGTGGAGAAAGGCCCAAGCCTCCAGCTAATAGAGATCAGTTCACCTGGAGAACTTTGGTTTTGGGGTGGCAAAGAGGGAGCTGGCAACCTTAGGCTAGAGAGAAATAAATATGTGACTTTGTTTTTAAGCAAAGAAAGGGAGGGCTGTTTGCATAGTTCCAAAGGTCAAGCATATGTAAGACATTTTTTTTTTGCAAGGGAAAGCATATCTGAGGGCTTCCTGTCCTCCCCTGAATTCACTCCATCACCTGTTATTTAATGACTGGTGACAGCTGTGCCTCCAGCAAAATTAGTTTAGGCCTTCTGACATTCTTTAATAAACTGGGAAATAAAGTTATCTGCGTCTGGCAGGGATCAATTAATTGATTTGCTTGCTTGGGTCAGAAGTCTACATTCTGTTCCTTTTTTTCCCTGAAGTCATTTTGATATTCATTGACATGGAACTCTATGTTGGTATGCGTGTGTCGTAAAATATATAAAAGGTTAACAAAGGCTACCGAGGCCAGAGCAAAAAATAATGCATGGGCAATTGAAAAAGAGAAACAATTTCCAGTAATTTGGATAAAAGAAGGATGCTGAACTATGTCTTCAAATGTATTAGGAATTATACATTGCTTTAAAAAAAATCTAAATTGTATACAGAGTACCGCAATGCAGTCTTATTAAGATTGTAGATTGGTTCGGTAGTATCAGGACTAGACAGGTCAAATATTCACTCATGTATCAGTGGCTCCTAGCTTTGATGGATAAAGGGAACTTCCACATTCAGAGGCAGTATACCACTAGGAGGCAGCCTCTGGGAAAGGCCTCAGCCTTTTTGCTTTATTTATTAGCACCGAAGGACAACTGATTGGCAACTATGTGAGTAGGGCTGCCAACCTCCAGGTGGTGGAAATTAAAAAGACACCACTGTGCGTATACCTGAAGGGTTTGGAAATCAGCACAGGAGCGAATGAATACAACAAAGTGCAAATATTTATATAAATTGCTACAACATATAACATAGAGTCACAACTATATACTTATTGAACAAACAATCTAAATTATCTATCCTACTGTGTACAATGTATATTACAACAATCAAGTTGGAACAAACCAGACTTGAAAATTCAAAGTTATAGGTATAGTCCTCCTTAGGTTATATTCACAAGGAAGTCTTTGGCTCCTGTTCAAGCTTTAAATAATGTTACTGACTTTGTCATGAGATGATGACAAACACTGAAGAAGGGATACAGCTGTTTTGAATTCTTTGGCTTTACATTTCTTCATCAGTCCCTCAAAAATCAGTCATCATGTAATATCTCCAGCTTACATATTGCATGTTTGCTAAAAATTCAAGCAGGATAAATTTTAACCAGTTCCCACGTAGGGTACTGCTACACAGTTGTGTTACCCTACATGGGAACTGGTTAAAATTTACCCTTCTTCAATTTTTGGCATCATCTCATGGCCACGTCAGTAACACCATTTAAAGCTTGATCAAGAGCCAAAGACTTCCTTGTGAATATAACCTAAGGACTATACCTATAACTTTGAATTTTCAAGTCTGGTTTGTTCCAACTTGATTGTTGTAATATACATTGTGCATAGTAAGATAGATAATTTAGGTTGTTTGTTCAATAAGTATACAGTTGAGACTCTATGTTATATGTTGTAGCAATTTATATAAATATTTGCACTTTGTTATATTCATTCGCTCCTGTGCTGATTTCCAAACCTCCAGGTGGTAGCTGGAGATCTCCCGCTATTACAACTGATCTCCAGGCGACAGAGATCAACTGGAGAAAAGGGCCACTTTGGCAACTGGACTCTATGGCATTGAAGCCCCTCCCCAAATCCTGCCCTCCTCAGGCTCAGCCCCAAAATCTCCAGGTATTTCCCAATCCAGAGCTGGCAACCCTAGTGAGACAGGATGGTGGACTAGAAGAAGAAGAGTAGGTGTTGGCGGGCACCATGACACCCACAGGCACCACGTTGGGGACCCCTGACCCACTTATTCTTTCACCCCACACTGGGATTTACAAGAATCTTCACCTGAAACATGAAAGGACTCCAGGATACATATGTCTTACCTATTCACAAGTTTTACCTGAAACATCAAGAATACATAGGCCATTAACACATGTCAGTGGTTTGTCCCTCTCATGTCTCACACTTTTCTATCCCAAGATTTAAAAAAATGAATGCATGAGGCACTTTTGATGTGACTCTCAGCGAGTAGTGTGAGAGCGTTGATTTCATTCGACTGTCTTGGATTTTTAAACTTATGAGAAAGATTGGCAGAACTGGGGAACTTTACTTTGACTATGGATTATGAGGGCTGTAGAGTGTTTAGTGATGGAGGTGGTTTCCATTTGCAATCACCTTGGTATTCATGTGTTATATTTCTGTTTGTAGGTTTTTCTTTTGTCAAAGACACTGAACTATCTCGCAACATTTTATGATGGTTTTGACAGTATCAGATGGTGGACATTGGTCCTTTCGTTGCGTTTTGCCCTTTTTGAGAGTTGGTTTTGCAGCCTAGATGGGAGTTTATGGGGTTCTTATTATTCACTTAGTTTTCTATGTATTTTATGATGTTTTGATGTGACCATTTTAAGTTAAATAAACAAATTTAAATTAAAAAAATGAATGCATGAGAAGGACAAATGAGGAGGCAGGGAGAAGAAGGTGCCACCAACCCCACAGTGCGCACACACACACAGCGCACAACCCAAAACCCAGCAGGCAAGGTCTTATTTCTGGAGATGAAAGAGGAGGGAGCGGAAGAGGGACGGAGCTACAGACATCAGGCTCACTCATGTCTCCCTCTTGGTGCAGAGGGAAATTGGAGGAGTGGGAGGGGAAAGTAGAATGGGCCAGAAGGAAGGGGAGTCGACCCACTTGCTGAAATGCATCAGGAAGCTATTGCAATTGCAGTGATTATTTTCTCAAATTTGAGACAACTCAGGAACTGGAAAACCAGGAGAAGAATCGCACCAGACGTGGGTTGGTCCCGCAGACCGGAGACCCCCATGCATTTACAAAACGGAGATTTGCTACATTCACGGGAGAATTGCAACACAAAACAACGATGTGTTTTTGCCTGTAGACTCACCCTCTCTGGAAGAGATCCACATTGTGGAATTTGTGTAGCTCCACAGAAAATTCGACAGTGCCCTGGACCTCCGACATGATGTTTTCAGGTCATCACCTAATGAACCAAAGACGGATAGTTTATGCCATTGGAAAAGATATGATATCGTGACTGAATGTTTCTGGAATGCTTAATGATGGGGTCTCTATGTATCTTAATGAATATATCTCTATGGAGGAGCGGGGTGAACTTTCCCATTGTTTAAAGCCTGGCTTCTCTATTGAGATACATTGCAAAGATCACACTAAAGCATCTGAACACAGCCACTTTGCCAATGCATTTCTATGGAGGAGGATGGGGCAACCCCTTCCAGACCCCATAACTCCTGACCCCCTGACCCAAACTTTACCAAACTTGGGGATTCTTGCAAGAAGAGTCCCTTCTAGTTACCCTGAAAATCTGGGACCTCTATCTGTGTGCAAGAGCATCCGTGTTGCTTCCGGGTTGGCGGACATTCCCTGGCAGCTGGCAAGCCTAGAGCAGCATCACAACATTTCCAGTAAAAATAAGAAATGACATAGAAAAGAAGAAGAGTCCCATAGCACCTTAAAGACTAACAAAATTTCTGGCAGGGAATGAGCTTTCGTGAGCCGTAGCTCACTTCTTCAGATACAGCTAGAATGTGAGTCCATCTGTCCTTAAGTAGAGAAGAGTGAATTAGACACACAATAGCAATGCAAATGTCATAGGAAATGACATCAATATCTCTAGGAATCTCTGTAAACTCTAGTACCAGGAATCACCAGAAACTCTATAGTTTTACCACAGAGTTTCCAGTGATTCCTAAAGCTACAATATGTCACTTCCTGTTTTCAACAGAAGTGGCGTGATGCCACAGCTGGGGTGGAGGATTATGTGCTGGTATGGTATGCAGTCAAAAGCTCTGCTCACAACCTGAGTTCGATCCCGACGAAAGTCGGTTTCAGGTAGCCGGCTCAAGGTTGACTCAGCCTTCCATCTTTCCGAGGTCGGTAAAATGAGTACCCAGCTTGCTGGGGGTAAAGGGAAATATGACTGCGGAAGGCACTGGCTGTGAGCTCTAGTCCCGTGATAATCCCATAAACAGACTCAGCAGGCAGGGAATCCTACGAAAGCTGATTTATTAGGAAAGATCAACTGGTAACAGAAGCCAAGAATCAAGAGGATACTAGTGAGGATCGATTATACAGAGCATGGCATAAATAGATAATCAAAAAACAGATAGCCCAGGGTACCATGGTAACCCCCCTCCCAAGAGCGGCTTCCAGAGGTTCCCACGAAGGGGGTCAAAACACTTAGGAAACGGAATAACACATTGGCCTTGGCTGGCATCTGGCTCACCCACCACATACCATTCTCAGGCTATGCCTGACACTGGCAAACCACCCCATAAACAAAGTCTGCCTAGTAAACGTCAGGATGTGACGTCACCCCATGGGTCAGGAATGACCCGGTGCTTGCACAGGGGACTACCTTTACCTTTATGGTGCCAGCATGCTCATGTCTTCTAAAAAACACAAGCAGCATGGGGATGCTGTAGCATTTTATAACAACCCAGTGGTAAAACCTCAGAATTTTTATCAGTCCTAGAGCACCTAAAGATGGTGGCATGCTAGGCCCTGCTCCCCAATTCCTCCCAGGGGTTTCCGGTTGCTGCCAGGCAACCCTGCCCCTGCAACAGAAGGCAACCCCTGTGTTTCCCAAGACCGAAAACCATAACTGTAATGCTTTGTGGGCTGGCTTCCATTCAAGCCAATGGGAGCTACCTAACTTGCAATCAAATCTGCATGTTTTGTGTGCCAGTACGATTATTTTTATCCAAGCATTCACAGCGATTAGCAAGCACTCCTATTGCTCTATTGTTGAGCTGAATTTTAGGGGTTTTTTGCTTTCCGTAGGAGAATGGTAGAGTCTGCGTGATATCATCAATTACTTTCTTTTTGGGGTGGGGTTTGAACTCCTAAATATGATTAACATTTTCCTGCAGTTACAAGCCCCCGAATACTGTAAGGTTTGTCACGGCATCGAGACCTTAAAATGTGCTGATTAAAAAGCAATCCCATTCTTTACTTGCCTGATAATAAAAAGGTCTGGGCACTATGATTTTTAGGGAGAAGAGTGCAAAATCCCTGGGTCAGTACCAAAGGCAGCAAGTGAGGTATAGTACAAGGACATACGAACATACCATTGTCAAATTTTTTAAAATGTTGTTATTGTTGTTTCTTTCATACAATTTTTAAACACTTATTATGCCACCCATGTGTTATACATTATTTATTATGTAAAAGAACCAGTGCCCGCTGAGCAGCCAATAGAGATCAGTTTGCCTGGAGAAAATGGCCGCTTTGGCAATCGGACTCTATGGCATTGAAGTCCCTCCCCTCCCCAAACCCTGCCCTCCTCAAGCTTTGCCCCAAAGACCTGCTAGTGGTGAAGAGGGGCCTGGCAACCCTACAGTAAAATGGTATATCACTGTGCTAATGATGTGATAACTAATGTGCCAATGATGTGATAACTGCTAATGATGTGATAACTGCTACAACACACACACACGAGCTTGCACACAGGTGTGCAGATGGATGCGCACAAACACACGCATGGATGCACACCTTTCCCGTTAGTTAAATGTTGCCGTTTTGGATGTTTCAGCAAGACAGTGGAAAAACACTTCAGGGCCTGTGTTATATCATCCTCTGTACCATCTGGCTGGTGATATGAAGCAGGGGACGCAGTCAGGTAGAAGGGCACGGGGGACTTGGTTATGCAGAAAATGAAATTAGTTGCACTGGATTGAGTCCAAATCACAAGAAGTGGATTATGCTGTGGCTAAAAAGATCCTGGATTTCGACCACTTTTCATTTTGCACTGCTAAAAAGGGGTAAGAAAGGATAAACGTCTGTTCTGCAGAAATACGGGTAAGTTGTTGGATCATGTTTTGGGCATACAAGGCCCACTCTTTCCTGGCCAGATGACACACAACTCTGACATTTGATGTCAAGATTATAAATGCCTTTGGTTCTTGTAGGTTATCCAGGCTGTGTAACAGTGGTCTTGGTATTTTTAAATACCAAGACCACGGTTACACAGCCCGGATAACCTACAAGAACCAATGAACTCTGACCGTGAAAGCCTTCGACAATATTATAAATGCCTTTTTCTACAAGCAAACTGCCAAAATACCCAATACTAAACAGAGGCTATTTGCACAGAACGGTCTGCTCCCCCTCCCCCCAATATTTGTGTGAGGTGGTTTAGTCTCATGGGGTGGGCTGTTTCTCTCGCTGTCACCCCTCCAATGACTTTGGTCTTTGGATTATGGGTTCCGTTTCCAACCGTCCAAGGTCGCCTCACTCTCCTCCTGCATTTCCATGCATTTTGCTCGCATTTTCAGGGGCCTGTTTTATCTCGAATTTGAAGACGGGGGCAAAACGCAGGGAAATGCAGGGAGAGAGTGAGACGGCCTCTGATGGTTGGAAACCCTTCCCTCCCCAGGCTTAGGGTTGCCAACCTCCAGGTACTTGGCACGGGAAAGTGGTACACAAATGCACATAAACAGGTTGCAAAAAACAAGTCTGTAATGAGCGATGAAGACGGAAAGAACAAAACAAGTGTGCAACATGAAAAATTAGCAACTAAGTGACTGGTTATATACAAATATACAGGTAAGCATGAAACAGTCTATTGGTGTGTATCTGGAGGCAAAAAGTCCTCTTCTGAGTTTCAAAAATAATCAGTTCAGCAGGATATCCAATAGTAGGTATAAATCCAAAAGCTAGGGGACGGCCGTTTCACATTCGTTTCTTCAGCCCCACATTGCATCATTCATTTTGCAGTAAGTCAATTACATATACAAGTCCATTTCAATTCAACATTCTGCAGCAGCACTGTCAACAGGTTCCCAATGGGATACTAGTGTGGACTTGTATATGTAATTGACTTACAAAATGAATGATGCAATGTGGGGCTGAAGAAACGAATGTGAAACGGCCGTCCCCTAGCTTTTTGGATTTATACCTACTATTGGATATCCTGCTGAACTGATTATTTTTGAAACTCAGAAGAGGACTTTTTGCCTCCAGTTACACACCAATAGACTGTTTCATGCTTACCTGTATATTTGTATATAACCAGTCACTTAGTTGCTAATTTTTCATGTTGCACACTTGTTTTGTTCTTTCCGTCTTCATCGCTCATTACAGACTTGTTTTTTGCAACCTGTTTATGTGCATTTGTGTACCACTTTCCCGTGCTAATTTCCAAACCTATTTGGTATAGGCACGGAGGTGCCTTTGTTTTTGTTTTGCTCAACCTCCAGGTACTAGCTGGAGATCTCCTGCTATTACAACTGATCTCCAGCTGATAGAGATCAGTTCGCCTGGAGCAAATGGCCGCTTTGGCAATTGGACTCTATGGTATTGAAGCCCCTCTCCAAACCCTGCCCTCCTCAGGCTCTGCCCCAAAAACCTCCCTCTGGTGGCAAAGAGGGACCTGGCTACTATACTCAGGCTCCACTTCTAAATCACCAAGAATTTCCAAGACAGAAGCTGGCAACCCTAGAGCATGGGTTTTGCCGTCTAGACACATGCATCAGCAAAAATGTTTCCTTGAATGACGATAGTGGTCGGAGATGGGGGAAACATCCTTTAGCAAAGCACAAAAGGCTCCCCAATCGAATTTACATTTACTACCCAAGCACTGCGGTACATTCTGGCCTCTGGCCTGGAAACATAAATGGAACGTTTCCCTTGTAAGCACTCAATTTGCTTTGTGCTGCGAAATTGGTCAACTGAAACAAACAGGATAACCTGCAACACTGCCAGGGATACATGTAAAAGAAGCACCAAACAAGCAGATCTCAACGGAGGCTGTAACCGAATCATACAGAGCAGGAAAGCTCTTTGAGCGCAAACGGCAGTTTTGGCTCGCGTAGCTGCAGCAGAATTTCATTGACAGGCAAGCAGGGTGCAGAGGAAGTGTGCCATTTGGGGTTAGATCCAGAATTTGGCATTCTGAAAGCCTCATGTTGGGTTTTCAAAATGCTCCCATTCCCAAAGAGAACATGGGATACTGTGTAGCCACACCTGTCCTGTACCAGCATTACACTGGTGTCCTGGGTCGTGTTGCCAACCTCCAGGTAGTGCCTGGAGATCTTCAGGAATTTCCATTGATCTTCAGACTAAACAGATCAGTCCCCGTGGAGAAAATGGCTGCTTTGGAGGGTAGACTCTCTGGCATTATACTCAGGTGGCGCCTGGAGATCTCCTGGAATTACTACTAATCTCCAGACACAGAGATCAGTTGGCCTGGAGAATATGGCTGCTTTGGAGGATGGACTCTATGGCATGACCTCCTGCTGAGGCCTCTCCCCTAACCAAATCGTGTCCAGTCCTAGGCTTCACCCCCAAACATCTAGGAATATCCCAAGTTGGAGTTGGCAGCTAGGTTTGTCAGGTCCCCCCTCTCCTCCAGCGGGAGGTTTTTGGGGTGAAGGTGAGGCAAAGATCGCAAGCGTGCGGCTGCACCGATGCAATCGCATCACTTCCGGTTTACACCCGAAAGTGCCACGTTGCGATGCAGCGCTGCCAGGTGCAAACCAGAAGTGACGTGGTGCAGCGGGCAGGCCCGCATGCATGCATTACCCGCCAAACCTCAGCTGGCCGGCGGGCAGCCAGGTGGATTGGCAAGGCTTTGCCCGCCACCACCTGGCACTTGGCAACCCTACGGCAATAAGTCTGGTTTGGGGAATTCCTGGAGAAGCTGGTCACTCTTTTCCAAGAGCCATTGCAAACAAGCAGAAACTGATACGGTGCATCTCTGTCAACCATTTTTCGACAAATTTACATGAATCATGATGGAATTCTACTTTGGGAATAATGTTTTGGTCTTTGAATCAGTGGCTCAGGTTGTCTATTGCCAGAAAGCTGAAGTTAAAGAACATATCAAACTGATAAAAGATTTATTGTGAATCTAGCTAACCCAGTAATCTGTTAATCTAGGATTAAGAGTTTAAGTAGCTAAGCATGCTTTACTTAGCTTAGAAGACTGCAGTATATAGTATTTCTTCTACTTTCAATAATCATATTAATCTGTCACTGAAGGTGTTGAATGCATCCTTATTAGCTTTATCGGTTCGGGGTCATGATGAATGTGGTGTGCTTGAGCACTGTTACTTTCTCATTTGCATTCCCCCTCCCCTTTTCCTTCCTGTATCCCATAATGAAAAAATAAAATTAAAAAAAGAAAAAAAGAAACTGATATGGTGCAGTCCTCTCCTAGGACTGTACCACTTCACATTTCAAGGGCAACGTGAAAGTGCACCAGGAGATAAAACAGATTACAGGAGAAAGCTGCTTACCTAGTCACGGGTAGGACACAAGCTCGTTGGCTTAATTGCAAAATAGTTTATACACATTACTATGTTGCAAGTCAACAATTATCTGCAACAGCAAAAAAAAATGTGATTTTTCCTTAGGTGTAGGGTTGCCAAACTCCAGGTGCAATCAAATGAAAAAAGCAATCTGTGCTGAAAGCAGTATAAATCACTAATGGGAAAAAAAAAAAACCCAGCACGATGGCTCAATATAAATGGAATGTAATAAACCGACAGTTACAGTATAAATATAGATGAACACCAACAACCATACGCAACATGAGAAAACAACTACGTACATCAAGTGAAAAGCAGTGCCATGAGTCAGCTCACAAAAGTCCAAGAAATTTTGCAATGTTCGAAAACTTCAGCTTGTCTGTAAATCAAACAGGCTGTAAAAAGCTTGTGCTTTTTGGCTTCCGACCCTTTGTTCGTCCCTTGCTAACAGAGGAGGCAGAGGAGGGAGAGGCAGGAGTGAAGAATAAACTACCTAAATTCAAATAGCTACTCCAATGCTGATAATAAAGTGAACTCGACTTTATGGGGGATAGTTAAAAGTAATTAAAGTAATCTAAAATCTATTTCATCTCGAGGACGAGCTTCCCATACCGTGCGGTTACGACCCACCGGAACCGGAAGTTTCCCCCCATCCCCCACTCTCACTTCGGATTGTCAAGTGCACAATGGCGGGAATCCTTCTATCAAAGAAACGATAAAAAGTGTTTCACTTTTGGTAATTATATATTGTTTGTCAGTGCATAGAGTAGATGGTTTGTGTAATGTCTTACCGTATATACCCGTGTATAAGCCGACCCGCGTATAAGCCGAGGTGCCTAATTTCTCCCAAAAAATGGGGAAAAATTAGGCACCCGCGTATAAGCCGAGGGTCGGCTTATAACCCCTCCTCCCCCCCGCAGGCTTACCTGGGCTCCCGGCAGCAAGCGGCGCGGGCCTGGCGGCGGCGGCGACACAACCGGGCGAGGGCCGGGGCAGCCTCCCTGCAGCCGCCCCAGGCCGCCCTCGGCCGCCAGCAGCGGCGGCAAGGCCTGGCGAGGGCCGGGGCAGCCGCCCCAGGCCGCCCTCGGCCGCCAGCAGCGGCGCCGAGGGCGGGCGAGGGCCGGGGCAGCTGCCCCAGGCCGCCCTCGGCCGCCAGCAGCGGCGCCGAGGGCGGGCGAGGGCCGGGGCAGCCTCCCTGCAGCTGCAGGAGGCCGCCCCAGGCCGCTCTTGGCAGCAGGAAGTGGCGTGGGACCGGCGGCGGCGGCGGCAGTAAGTTCCCTCCTCCCTCCTCCCTCCTCCCCCCTCCCCTCCCCTACCGTATTGACCCGCGTATAAGCCGAGTTCGGCTTTTTCAGCCCTTTTTTGGGGCTGAAAAACTCGGCTTATACGCGAGTATATACGGTATGTGTGTAGTAGGCTGATGAAGCTAATGTTTGCAAAACGTGTATCCAGATCCGAAAGGCATGTCCTCTTCGATTGGTGATCTTCAATTTCTTCGACAGAAGGCTTCCTGCCGTTATGCAATTGACAAGCCGAAGTTTTCGGACATTGCAAAATTTCTGGGACTTTTGTGGACTGTAATTCATTGCACTGATTTTCACTTGATGTATGTAGTTGTTTTGTCATGTTGTATATGGTTGTTGGTGTTCATCTATGTTTTTAACTGTTGGTTTATTACATTCTATTTATGTTGAGACTCCAGCCTGGAGGTCTCCAGGAATAACAACTAATCTCCAGACAATGGAAATCAGTTCCCCTGGAGAAAATGGCTGCTTTGAGGGTGGACTCTACGACATTCTACCTCACTGAGGTCCCTCCCCTCCCCAAGCCCTGCCCTCCCCAAGCTCCACCCCCAAATCTATAGGAATTTCTCAACTAGGACTTAGCAACCCTACTTGGGTGTGTGCGTGTGTCACAGATCCTTGTCGAATTTCTATTCAGGTGTCACTAACAAGAGAATTCTTTCTTCTCATGGTCTGATAAACTGGATATCCAGACGTCATGTAGGTGGTAAAGGTAAAGGTCCCCTGTGCAAGCACCGGGTCATTCCTGACCCATGGGGTGATGTCACATCCCGACGTTTACTAGGCAGAATTTTGTTTACGGGGTGGTTTGCCAGTGCCTTCCCCAGTCGTCTTCCCTTTACCCCCAGCAAACTGGGTACTCATTTGACCGACCCCAGAAGGATGGAAGGCTGAGTCAACCTTGAGCCAGCTACAGGAAACCGACTTCCATCGGGATCGAACTCAGGTCGTGAGCAGAGCTTGGACTGCAGTACTGCAGCTTACCACTCTGCGCCACGGGGCTCCTGTAGGCGAGAGGCCCCAAAATCCCAAAGTACATCATGTTTATTTCTTTTTTAATCGAGTCAGGCCACAAGATATCCATAACCTCCCTGCACAATATCTACACCAACCTGTATGCACATCTATTAATAACGTCTCGGTACATCCAAATGCAAAGACGCCATCTAGATAGCACCTGGTTTCAAGCCAGTCCACCATCTGTGCTGCCAATTCTCCTCCAAACAACCACATGGCCGGTGTTTGCAGAGCAAATGGTGAAAACAAAAGAGAACCAAGGAAGAGGGGAAAAGGTGAGGGAACTAGAGGAGGTGAACGCTGTAAGCCCAGTTTTGTGCATTCAAAGTAACAGCGTGTGGCTGTTTGAAATCCATGCTGGACAGCGGCTTCTCTCGAGTTTGCCAGCTCGGGAGGACTGCTGTGAACAACTCTGAACTGGCACAGAATTATTCGAAGCAATGGATTGTATCAACCAGGAGGTACAGTTAAATTTATCATAAGAGAGTTTCAGCGTAATCCTAACACGGTTGCTAGACTTCCAGTTAAGAATACAAACAAGAAGAGTTGGTTTTTATATGCTGACTTTCTCGATCTTTTAAGGAGAATCAAACCGGCTTACAATCTCCTTCCCTTCCTCTCCCTGCAACGGACACCTTCTGAGGTTGGTGGGGCGGAGAGAGTCCGGAGAGAACTGTGACTGGCCCAAGGTCACCCAGCTGGCTTCATGGGGAGGAGTGGGGAAACCATCCCGGATCACCAGATTAGAGTCCGCCGCTCATGTGGAGGAGCGAGGAATCAAAACTAGTTCCCCATATTAGAGTCCACCATACTTAACCACTACACCACGCTGACTATGTAGAATACATAGAAACATAAATCTGGAAGAGATCTCAAGGGTCATCTAGTCCAACCCCAGCACAACGCAAGAAATTCACAACTACCTCACCCTCCACTCCCCCAGTGACCCCTGCTCTATGCAGCGAGGAAGGCAAAAACCCTTCAGGATCCCTGGTCAATGTGGCCTGGAGGAAAATTCCTTCCTGACCCCCAATTGGTGATTGGCATGACCCTGGACATGTAAGGGCCATGAGAGCTGAGCGCTGACTACACCAGCGGGATGCAGTGGTTAAGAGCAGCGGTTTGGAGCAGTGGACTCTGGTCTGGAGAACCAGGTTTGATTCCCCACTCCTCCACATGAACGGCAGGCACTAATCTGGTGAAATGGATTGGTTTCCCTACTCCTACACATGAAGCCAGCTAGTCACACACTCTCAGCCCCACCTACCTCACAGGGAGTTTGTTGTGAGGAGGGGGAGAGAAGGTGATTGTAAGCCGGTTTCATTCTTCCTTAAGTGGTAGAGAAAGTCGGCATCTAAAAACAAACTGTTCTTCTTCTTCATTCCTTCCTGCCTAAGTTCCCAGAATCAGCCATGGCCTGGAAATCTCCCAGAATTACAACTGATCTTCATACCACAGAGATCAGCTCCCCCCGGAGAAAATTGCTGCATTAAAGGGTGAGCTGTATGCCATAATACCACACTGAGGTCTCTCTTTCCCCAAGCCAGCCCTCCCTCAGTTTCCAACCCCACCCCAAATCACCAGATATTTTCCAACCCAGATATGACAACCCTAAATCCTAAACAGTGACACCCTTCAAAATCAGCCAAAGGCAGCGGGTGTGACTTTCCCTCGGGTGGCGTTATAAACCGATAAGGGAGCCAGCATGGTGTAGTGGTTTTAGAGCGGTGGTTTGGAGCAGTGGACTCTGAACTGGAGAACCGAGTTTGATTCCCCACTCCTCCACATGAGCAGCGGAGGCTAATCTGGTGAACTGGATGTGTTTCCCCACTCCTCCACACAAAGCCAGCTGGGTGAACTTGGGCTAGTCACAGTTCTCTCAGAGCTCTCTCCGTCCGACCTAACTCACAGGGTGTCTGTTGAGGGGAGGGGAAGGGAAGATGATTGTAAGCCGGTCTGATTCTTCCTTAAGCCGGTTTGATTCTTGCTTAAGTGGTAGAGAAAGTCAGCATATAAAAAGCAACTCTTCTTCTTCTGTAAGAAGGATCTCGCTGGATCAGGCAAAAATCCATCTTTAATCAAAGCCAGAAAGGGACTATAATGGAGTTCCAAAAATCACAAGGAGTGGACATTCTTTGCTCTAGAAGTGATTGTTCAAATGGCTCACCAGTCAGGGAATGGTGTAAAACAAAACATATTGGATGCCTCACAGGTGTCAATTTACTCCCTTTGGCAATTTGCTACAGGAATAGCTTAGAATCATTGCGGCCTCATGCTCTATAATGTTAGTGGTGCTTTCAAACCATATGCCTTTTATAGGGGCCTCGATTGCACAGAAGGGCACACCCATGTGCAATCATTCTCCCCCTTCCATGTAATCAGTGTCTGTGCTCTGAAGGTACGGTTGCCAACCTCCAGGCCTGGAGATCTCCCAGAACTTCCACTGATCTCCATATCACAGAGATCAGTTCCCCTAGAGAAAATGATTGCTTTGGAGGCCTATTGTTATTCAGCACATTCCTCCAAGTCAAGCACGTTTTTTTTTAAAGCAAATCCCTTGGGTTGTGGTGAGAGATGGTGGAGTTGAAGGCATATTTCAATATGCCAAGCTTGTGTCAAAACTGAAAAGCCGCCTCTTCTCCATCAAAATGGTTTATCTCCTTTGGCTCTAAAGAGCCTTCCAAGTTACAGTCGTGATTTCTTGCCTCACCGATCTGCTCCTTATCCTTTATCCTTTCTAGCCTGCTCTTCCGAAGGCTGTTGCTATGCCTACCAAAGGGTAAATTTCCCAGTTCCCAGGAAGGGCCTGAAATTGTCTTGGAATTACAACTGATCCCCCAGGTAGGGTTGCCAGGTCCCTCTTTGCCACCGGTGGGAGGTTTTGGAGGTGGACCCCGAGGAGGGCGGGGTTTGGGGAGGGATTTCAGTGCCATAGAGTCCAATTGCCAGGTGAACTGATCTCTATTGGCTGGAGATCAGTTGTAATAGCAGGAGATCTCCAGCTCCTCCTGGAGGTTGGCAATCCCTCACCTTGTGGCATCACATCTCTGCTGAGCTCCATTCCTGGATTCTACCTTCTCTAGGCTCCACCTCTCCCCAAATCTCCAGGTATGTCCCAACCCATACTCGTCAGCAATTGATCAGCAGTTCCAGCAAGTTATCGAGAGTTAATTGAAGAGCTGTGATTTCCTGTGAGGTACCTGCATGTGTGAACCAACCTTAAGAGGCAACTCTTGATTGCCCTTGTACAAATCTATGGTGAGACCACACTTGTAATACTTTGTGGACAGTTCTGGTCACCACACCTAAAAAAGGATATTGCAGAGCTTGAGAAGGTGCAGAGAAAAGCAACCAAAACGATCAGAGGGCTAGAGTAACTGCCCTGTGAGGAGGGGTTTAAAAAGCTTTAGGGCTGTTTAGCTTCGAAAGAAGGCGGTTAAGACATGATAGAGGTCTGTAACATTATGCATGGTATGGAGAGAGTGGACAGGGAGAAGCATTTCTCCCTCTCTCATAATACTAGAACGTGGGGTCATCTGCTGAAGCTGGAGGGTGAGAGATTCAAAACAGATAAAAGGAAGCATTTCTTCACACAATGCATAGTTAAACTGTGGAACTCCCTGCCCTAGGATGTGGTGATGGCTGCCAACTTGGAAGGCTTGAAAAGCGGGGTGGACACGTTCATGGAGAAGAGGACTATTCATGGGTATTAGTAAAAAAAATGGATACTAGTTATGATGCATACCTATTCTCTCCAGGATCAGAGGAGCATGCCTGTTATATTAGGTGCTGAGAAACACAGGCAGGATGGTGCTGCTGCAGTTGTCTTGTTTGTGGGCTTCCTAGAGGCACCTGGTTGGCTACTGTGTGAACAGACTGCTGGACTTGATGGACCTTGGTCTGATCCAGAATGGCCTTTCTTATGTTCTTATGACTACAGATCTTAGTGAGGGGAAGGGGAGGAGATCTGTTCCACGATCTGTTGGACCACAAGCCATTCACACCCTTCAAACTATACCCCAGCACCTTGGATTCTGCAGGAATGTTTTCGTGCCGATCTGACAGCGGTGGAATAATGGACATGCAGTGACTAATGCAATAAGGAGTGGGGGTTGGGAGAACTGCTTTCTATGCCAGTGAAAGCTTCCAAGCAAACTTCAAGGACAACCTCCCGCCCAATGCATTTAAGGCTCCAGAAATTATAGCTGCCATTTCTGAACACTTCGTCCCTGGCTCCCTCGTCCGGGGCTGTGCAAATATCACTAGAAAGGAAGGGCAGATAAGAAAGCCATCCCACTTATGCCAAACACAAGTGCACCCGTCATCTCTGGTACCTCGGCTGACCCCCCTATTCTGTGATAATTAACAGAATTAATGTCCGCTGCACGAATAGAAAACAGATGAGCCACGAAAAGCTGGAACGGAGCCCAGCAGAAGAGTTAGGCAGAGAGAGGATAGTCCGATCCGCGCAGTCAACAATTCTGCTCTGCTGCTTATAAAATAAGAAGAGATGGTTTTTATATGCCGACTTTCTCTACCACTTAAGGGAGAATCAAACTGGCTATCGCCTGCCCTTCCCCTCCCCCCAACAGACACCCTGTGAGGTAGGTGGGGCTGAGAGAGCTCAAAGAGAACTGTGACTAGCCCAAGGTCACCCGGCAGGCTTCATGTGTAGGAGTGGGGAAACCAGATTAGCGTCCGCCACTCGGGTGGAGGAGTGGGGGATCGAACCCGGTTCTTCAGATTAGAGCCCACCGCTCCACACCACCGCTCTTAACCACTCCACCACGCTGCCTCTCAGCATGGAGGGTGGGATTGTGGAGACAAATTGGGCAGTAGCCGGAGCATTTGGAAACCGTTTTAAAATGCTCTCCGGGTTTTAAGTACAAGATGATAGCCACTATCCAAGCTTTCTATCGGGGCAACACTGATAATGCATTGACCCCTGAATATTGTCTTTTCAGTACAAAATTCGGAGGGAATCTTCTCTTCACCAGTCAAATCAACTGGGGAAAAAAGCCTCCCCATCAAGAGTTCACCTAGAATTGTGCCTGAACTCAGTTCCACTGGAGAAAATGGCAGTTTGAGAGCAAACTCTATTGTATACCATAGATTCTAGGTGAAATCTTTCCCTAGATCATCTTTTCCATAGGTACTACCCCAAATCTCCAGGAATTTCCCAGGATTGAAACTGGCAACCCTAAACCTATCCGTCTATCATATATATTTATTCCATCCTTCTCCCCAGGAGCTCAGAGTGATAGAAATGGTCGTGCCTTCTACCATTTTATCCTCGCAACAGCCCTGTGATGTAAGTTAGGGTGACTGAGAATGACTATCAGCAGGCCACCCAATGAACTTCATTACTGAGTGAGGATTTGAAGCCAGGTCCCCTAGATCCTACTCTACCTTGAAACTGATCTGCCAACCTCCTGGTACTAGCTGGAGATCATCTACCATCTTGACGTTGTCAGCCCTGGTGGAACCTGAGGAGGGCGGGGTTTGTAGAGGGGAGGGACTCCAATGCCATAGAGTCCAATTGCAAATGTGGCCATTTTATCCAGGCAAACTGATGTCTGTCACCTGGAGATCAGTTGTAATACTGGGAAAACTCCAGCCACCATCAGGAGGTTGGCAACCCTAACTCTATGGCATTACACCCTGTTGGGAGTCCTTCCCCTCCCCCAAACCATGCATTTCCCTGACTCCATCACCCAAATCTCCAGGTATTTCCCAACCCGGAGGTGGCAGCTCTATGGAGAGTAGAGGGCCCTTGGGCTCTCCATAGCCTGGAACCAGCACTGAGTGAAGTTTCTTTGTAGTTCAGAACAGAGGATGTAGTCTGGATAAGGCCCCTGACTGCTATCTGCCCTCCCCATTGTGTATTTGAAGGGCTGTCACTTAGAGGAGGGCAGGGAGCTGTTTTTGTTGGCAGCAGAGGACAGGACTCACAATAATGGGTTTAAATTGAGGTTGGAAAGGTACTGGTTGTATATTAGGGTGAAAATTTACAGTAAGAGTTGTTTGACAGTGGAATCAGTTCCCCAGGGAGGTGGTGAGCTCCCCCTCCCTAGCAGTCTTTAAGCAGAGGCTGGACAAGCACTTGTCAGGGATACTCTAGGCTGATCCTGCCTTGAGCAGCGGGTTGGACTAGATGGCCTCTATGGACCCTTCCAGCTCTATGATTCTATAATTCCAGGAGGGCTGGATTACTGAGCCACACCAAAGAGTAGGCCTGGTTATTGTCTAATGTGTTTTCTTTTTCATTGGCCTCTTAATCAGCGACATTATTGTCTGCTCAACTGCTTCGCAGCCACCTTTCCACACCCCTGCCTACTCCTTTGTAGGAAGGCGCTACCTTGAATAATCTTCTAGCTCCAGTTAACTCATCGCTTCATCTCATTTTCCAGCTAATTGGCTGCATTGTGAAATGGGCTGTTCCCTAAACAAACTGTGCCGCGGCTCTCGTAATGAGTTTTTGACTCACAACAGTCATGATTCGCTGGGTGACAGCAGGTTCATCAGCCAGATACAAAAGCGTCCCCTTTGTGTAGTAGGGTTGCCAACCTCCAGGCGGTAGTACAAAATTGTTCACAATATGCACAATTACTTTGTCTGTCACTCTCTCTCCAATATTCTTGTTTTACAGGTGCAGTTAAGAGACTTTTCCAACTAGATGTATTGTGGTGTGACCCCATAATCAGGGAGGAAGAGGAAGACGGCCGTTTCCAGTTCTTCATCAGTCCCTCTTCATATCCATTTTGTATCTCGTATGACAAATTCCAATCCCTTCTTAGGACAACAGAAACCAGTTCCCCTGGAGAAAATGGCTGGTTTGGCAATTGGACTCTATGGCATTGAAGTCCTTCCCCTCTCCATCCCCGCCCTCCTCAGGCTCCACCCCCAATATCTCCAGGTATTTCCCAGCCCAGAGCTGGCAACCCTACTCCCCAAACCTGACCTTCCTCAGGCTCTACCTCCCAAATCTCTAGGTATCTGCCAACCCAGAGTTGGCAGTTGTACACGGTTGTGCAGCATCAGCTGTTGGAATTGGCAAGTCTGGGTGTGTGTTTGTTTTTGTGGGTCTATAGCACACAGAAAACTTTTTTTTACATAAACAAAACATAATTTCAAAAGCCACAAAATGCATAGAGCAGTGATTTTTAAAAAGCTGCTGTAAAGGGCAGTAAAGCATTAACATTCAGCAGTGAAAACTGTAGAAAACAGCAGTTAAAGGCAGCGATTCAACATCTACAATGTAAAACAGGAGATAAAAGCACAGTTTTCAAAGGCCCCCTGGAATAGGCACATGTTCAATTTTCTCCAGCAGGCCAATAAAAAAAAAATGAGGCAAATCATTAGGATTGCCAACTTCCAGGTGGCACCTGGAGATCTCCCACTATTGCTACTGATCTCCAGGCAATCAAGAT
The DNA here is from genome assembly GCF_029931775.1 of Euleptes europaea. Lineage (NCBI taxonomy): Eukaryota > Metazoa > Chordata > Lepidosauria > Squamata > Sphaerodactylidae > Euleptes > Euleptes europaea. The sequence continues at coordinate 7,738,611 of NC_079319.1, read as the reverse complement.
ATTTTCCCCTGGAGAAAATGGTTGCTTTGGTTTGTTGAGGTCTCTCTTTTCCTCAAACCCCACCCTCCTCAGGCTCCACTCCCCCAAAATCTCCAGGTATTTCCCAACCCAGAGCTGGCAACCCTACCAATTATACCTCTACCAGAGGGTCATTCCTAGGGATGCCAGGTGCCTCTTCACCACCAGCGGGAGGTTTTTGGGGTGGGACCTGAGGATGGCAGGGTTTGGGGAGGGGAGGGACTTCAATGCCATAGAGTCCAATTGCCAAAGCGGCCATTTTCTCTAGGTGAACTGATCTCTATTGGTTGGAGATCAATTGTAATAGCAGGAGACCTCCAGCTAGTACCTGGAGGTTGGCAACCCTAGTCATTCCACAACCTGCTTTCCCCACAAGCACGAAGCTGCCTTTTACTATCACAGACCGTTGGTCCATCAAGGTCAGTATTGTCTATTCAGACTGGCAGCAGCTCTCCAAGGTCTCAGGTAAAGGTCTTTCACATCCCTTACCACCTGATCTTTTTAGGTGGAGATGCTGGAGACTGAACCTGAGACCTTCTCGCATGAAAAGCAGGGGCTCTTCCACTGAGCCATATGCGTTCCCCAACTAGGGTTGCCAATCTCCAGGTACCAGTTGGAGATCTCCTGCTATTACAACTGATCTCTAGCCAATAGAGATCAGTTCCCCTGGAGAAAATGGCCACTTTGGCCATTGGACTCTTTGGCACTGAAGTCCCTCCCCTCCCCAAACTCCACCCTCCTCAGGCTTTTCTCCCAAAACCTCCTGCCAGTGGCAAAGAGGGACCTGGCAACCCTATCCCCAACCCGTGGGTGTCTGCAAAGGTTTAACTTTTCGGGTTTCTGCTGGCCTTGCTTCTGAAAGTGACTTCAGAAAGCAGGTAGACACAGGCCTTCAGGTGTTTATAAGATCTAATATGATAATAACACTATTTTGAAAGGACTCCTGGGAAATGGGCGGTGGGGGTCTTGTGCTTGTCAAAGAATGATCTACAAAAAGAAGGTACCAGGTGGTAATAAATGTTTCTTATTGAATTAATCCTTTTGATCATTCACTTTCCCAGTGGGATGTTAAACCTTTTGATGGTGGAAATTTCTATTCAGAGGTGTGAGTGGTTTTAAATGTTGGTCAATCTGTGGACATGTTGTTAACAAAAAGAAATTAAAAATATCCTGAGACCCCACATCATGATTACCAGCATACCTACAGAAGTATGACAATTGCATTGGGAGTTACTCTTTGATTCTCTCCCCCACCCCCACCAGTTTTCTTGGTAAATACAAGATTCGGTTAACTACTTGTTTCCCGTAACACTTTTCAGCTCCCAAAGTTGCACCCAATAAAAAGAACTAAAATGGGGGGGGGGGGGGGTCCATAAGCAAATTACAAAATTTAAACATAAGGACTAATCAGAAACTTTGAAATTGCAGGATGGAGATAAACACACTTGAAACTGCCTCATACTGAATCAGACCCTTGGTCCTTCAAGATCAATATTGTCTACTCAGACTGGCAGTGGCTCTCCAGGGTCTCAGCCAGAAGTCTTTCACATTACCAACCTCCCGGTCCCTTTAACCACTCTGAGCCCAGCCTTGGCTGGGATAGAGCGAAGTATGAATTTAAAAATAAAAAAATAAAAATACATAAATAAACTGGAGATGCTGGGGATTGAACCAGGGACCTTCTGCCTGTGAAGCAGATGCTCTACCGCTGAGCCACAGCCCCTCCCCTGATGTTTATAAGGGGCCAACACCAACTCAACACTGTTGAAATAAACTATGATGTAATGCCATCTCAGAACTGAACCCTTGTTTTTTGCTGTCCCGGTCACATCAAAAAGCTGCCTCTTCCTCCCTACTCTCAGTTGGGACTTATTGAATCAGAATAGATGACCTGCAATAGCAGGGACTTGTGACATAAATCCTCCTTTTGCTGAGATCCTTTCCACAGTGGGTTTTTAAATAAAGACTGATGGCCAATTAGCGACCATTAAGAAAACCACTGATGTCCACCTGTCAACTGCTAGACATACCAATAAAGTAGGAACAGAAGGAGATGCCTGCTCTTGACACATCAGAATAAATTAGTCTATGATATACTCCTTTTCCTGTCAGGAAGTTTTAGGAATAGCCTTTTAAGAGGTCGGTGTCCTTGGAAGGAGTGCACCCTGGTGACGGATGATATTTTTGAAATCTTGTTTTATTTATAAATGGACAGGTTGAGTGCCGGTAAGGAGAGGTACATTTGGGCAGTCAGGATGAATCTCCTTTTTAAAAGCAGCGTCACTTTTCTCTTAAAACCAACTGTATGCACTTGAAGCCCTCCAATCAGTTTCAGCGCTCCCTAGTTAACCCATGAGGCAGATTCGTAGAAATATAGAAGAAGAAGAAGACGAAGACGAAGAAGAAAAAGAGGAAGAAGAAGAGTTGGTTTTTATATGCCGACTTTCTCCACCACGTAAGGAAGAATCAAACCGGCTTACAATCACCTTCCCTTCCCCTCCCCACAACAGACACCCTGTGAGGTAGGTGGGGCCTCTAAGAGAGAACATAAGAAAAGCCCTGCTGGATCAGACCAAGGCCTATCAAGTCCAGCAGTCTGCTCACACGGTGGCCAACCAGGCCAACCAGAGCTGTGACTAGCCCAAGGTCACCCAGCAGGCTTCATATGAAGGAGTGGGGAAACCAACCCAGTTCATCAGATTAGCGTCCGCCACTCATGCGGAGGAGTGGGGAATCAAACCCGTTCTCCAGATTAGAGTCCCCCGCTCCAAATCACCACTCTTAACCACTACACCGGTTCTCTTTCCCTCATTTGTCCGGGAATATAATTCAAGTACATCAGAGTGTCCATGAGGAACGGCAGATGAAGATGTCCACTTGATAAGATCTCGTCTGCGTGTGAAGCCTCCAGAGCCTCTTGTGATTAATCAACACGATGCCAAAAGACACAAGAAGAACATCACGACAGGCTCGCTTCTGCGGCCCTAACGGGGAAGCCAGGCAATGGCACCGGGCCAGTGCTGTAATTGAATCGAGGAAGAGAGTACAAATGGACCACGGAAGGGGAATCAATTTTAATGTAATCCCATTTGCTAATCAAAAAGGGGCTGAGGGATTATGTTGGCAAGCGGACGTCGGCACATACTTGTCAGCCTAATTGATAAAGAGGGCTTCGTTTTAATTAAGATACAAAGCGTACAATCGCGGGTCTAATTTTAGCTCCAAAAAAGGATCACTCTGTTGACGGGGAAAGCGTTCAAAGTGTTAATGTCTCCCACGTATGACGTTCCTGGTGATACTGTTAAAAGATACAGGATTTGGTTTGTCTTTGCATATCAGTGACCCTCAAGTTGTATTATTTATAAGAACATAAGAAAAGCCCTGCTGGATCAGACCAAGGCCCACCAAGTCCAGCAGTCTGTTCACACAGTGGCCAACCAGGTGCCTCTAGGAAACTCCCAAACAAGACAACTGCAGCAGCACCATCCTGCCTGTGTTCCACAGCACCTAAGATAATAGGCATGCTCCTCTGATCCTGGAGAGAATAGGTATGTGTCATGACGAGTATGCATTTTAACTAGTAGCCATGGATACCCCTCTCCGCCATGAACATGTCCACCCCCCTCTTCAAGCCTCCCAAGTTGGCAGCCATCACCACATCTTGGGGCAGGGAGTTCCACAATTTAACTATGCATTGTGTGAAAAAAATACTTCCTTTTATCTGTTTTGAATCTTTCACCCTCTAGCTTCAGCAGATGACCCCGCGTTCTAGTACCCCAAAATCTCCAGCAATTTCCCAACTCAGAGCTGACAAACCTAATCCAGTCCAGTATCCTTTCCCACACAGCAGCCAAATCATCTGCCTCAGGATTTTAACTGCTATACAAAAAACAAGAAAAAAACCCACAAAAAAACAGCATGATGGCTCATAAAAATGACAATATATTGAATTCGCAATTTATAACTTATACCTGTAGCAACAAAAATTGATACACAATACCACAACAACATGAATGTCTTCACAATCACTGTAATACCAATGAGTCCACAGATTGGCTCTAATACAAGATGATCGATTCCACCAAACGTAGAGAAAAACACTAGCTCCAACCAACTTCAGATATAACAATTAAATGGCTAGAGTTGGCTACTTGATGCCAACTCGACGTGGGGGAAGAACACTGGGTCCAACCGTCTTCAGATATAACAGAATGCTAGCTCCGTAGATATTCCAAGCAAGGTACAAATGCCAAGTACGTGAATTCCAGATATAATCACGTTTTGTTTACTTCGTCACCTTGCAGAATGCATATTGTAGAGCTTAAAGACTGACCTCGGTGGGTTCTAAGTCATGCCGAGGTCAGTCTTTAAGCTCTACAATATGCATTCTGAACTGAACTCCCGCTTTGGCAATTGGACTCTATGGCATTGGAGTCTCCTCCCTCCCCAAACCTGCCCTCCTCAGGCTCCACCCCAAAAACTTCCCGCCAATGGTGAGGAGGGACCTGGATGGCAACCCTAATCCTGCCTGTGTTCCACAGCATCTAATATCATTGTCTCTTGCCCAATGTAATAGACATGCTCCTCCAAAACACAGGTGGTTTCCCCTTGCCTGACCCTACATAGCGACTGTGGACTTCCTTGGTGGTCCCCCATCCAAATACTAATCAGGGCCTACTTAGCTTCTGAGATCTGATGAGATTGGGCTAGCCTGGGCCATTAACTTCAGGGAAGACTACAAATCATAACCAGGAAAAACAAACATAGAGAGCCAGCGTGGTATAGTGGTTAAGAGTGGCAGACTCTAATCTGGTGAACCGGGTTGGTTTCCCCACTTCTCCACACAATGCCTGATGGTTGACCTTGGGCCAGTCACAGTCCTCTCAGAACTCTCTCAGCCCACGCAGAGGCAGGCAATGGCAAACCACCTCTGAACATCTCTTGCCTTGAAAACCCTACAGGTTTGCCATAAGTCAGCTGTGACTGGACGGCACACAGACACACACACACAAAGAAACATTTGAATCAATCAAAACAACCAACTAAGTTTCAATGATAAATAAATGAGCCAAAAAATGGGATCTAAAAATATCCAGTCAAGCTGAGGTCTCCTTCTCAAATGCCCACAAAATTAAAATGTTTTTGTCAACGTCCTAAAAGGACAAGCGATGGGGTCAAACACATCTCCGGAGGGAGGGTTTAGATTTCTCATTCAGATCGATAAAACAGCTTAATGTTGGCTGGAACACATACCAATTTGTCCAGCTTTCTACTGGCTTCTGTGTGCATTTTATGGATGTTTGTAATTGTTGGCTTCTTGGGGAGTTCCCTTGAGCTGGATAAAAAAGCAGTGCTTCTATGGCTTCATAATGGCAGTGCTTTGCTTCAGCACAGGTCTCTTCCTCCAAGTGAAGTGTCTCTTGAATTGGCAGAAGTCTCCTTGTGGTGGTGGTGAAAAGTGCTGTCAAGTCACAGCCAATTTATGGCAACCCCACAGGGGTTTCAAGGAAAAAGACAGAGGTGATTTGCCATTGCCTGCCTCTGCGTGGTGACCCTGGACTTCCTTGGTGGTCTCCCATCCAAGTACCAAGCAGGGCTGACTCTGCTTAGCTTCTGAGATCTATCGAGATCAGGCTGGCCTGTGCCATCCAGGTCAGGGCAAGTCTCCTTATACTGGACGAGAGTACCACTGTTGGCCGAATGGAGGTATGAGATCAAACCCAACAATGTTCTTGTGAACCTTGTAGGGTTCCCTGGATTACAATAAGTGGACATTGCCATGTTTTATCAGCCTTTGCTTGCATGAGTAGACTGAACTCATGAAGCTGCCTTATACCAAATCAGACCACTGGTCCATCAACATCAGTATTGTCTATTCAGACTGGCAGCAGCTGTGCAGGATGTCAGGTCAAGGATTTTCACAGCACCCTCTACTTGATCCTTACTCGAGATGCCAGGGATTGAACCTGGGACTTTTTGCAGGCCCAACAGACACTCTACCACTGAGCCACAGGAAAAGAGCAACAAAGTAGTATCCTGAATGGGCAGATCATCCCTAAAGCAAAGTCAACGAAAGGGGAAAAACACAGCCTGCGATCTCAACACCCAAGCCGCCCGCATGCGCTTTTCTCTCGTTCTCGCTCCATCTAAATGACACCATCCAGAACGTTAACCTAGTAAATGCTTTTATCTGCCTTTATCTGCACATGCATAAATCTGATGCAGGGGAGGGAGAGGGAAAGAGAGAGAAATATTTCAGGCTGCATGCTTAATACCAACAGATGGCTATGGGATGTGCTCGCGTCACTTGGAAAATCCACTTTAAAAAAAAAGAAAGGAAGGGAAGGTGGCAACCCAGCAGATGGTATTTGTCTCAGAGATTCTCGAAGTAACTGTTATCTTATAACTGCTCCTAGAAGGGAGGAGGTGCATTTTTTTTATTAATGGGGTTTTTATCCCACCATCCCACCAAGGAATTCAGGGCACTTCCCCTCCACCCTGGCCTGAATATCATAGAATCATAGTGTTGGAAGGGACCACCAGGGTCATCTAGTCCAACCCCCTGCACAATGCAGGAAATTCACAACTACCTCCCCCACACACTCCCAGTGACCCCTACTCCATGCCCAGAAGATGGCCAAGATGCCCTCCCTCTCATGATCTGCCTAAGGTCACAGAATCAGCATTGCTGACAGATGGCCACCTAACCTCTTCTTAAAAACCTCCAGGGAAGGAGAGCTTACCACCTCCCAAGGAAGCCTGTTCCACTGAGAAACCGCACTAACTGTTAGAACTGACATTTGCACAACAATCCTGTGATCTAGATTGAAAGGGGGAGTAGGGGGTCACTGGGGGTGTGCGGGAACGGTAGTTGTGAATTTCCTGCACTGTGCAGGGGGTTGAACTAGATGACCCTGGGGGTCACTTCCCATTCTATGATTCTATAGGGAGTGACTGACCAGTGGTCACCCAGACAACATCCCTCTGGGTCTCTCTGGACTAATACTTAATAACTCTTTTGCCACACTGGAGCATGAGGTAATGCAGTGCTGCCACCAACAAGGGCAGTCCCTTCCGGAGTTCTGCTGTTCTTTCTCATCATGAGAAAACGCACCAGCTCCACGCCATGATGTCATTGTAGTGTAAATACTTCCCCCTTAACTATGATGTAATCTTAATGAAGATCCCAGGAAATTTCTGCACCACAGGAAACCTCACCAGCACTGGTGTTATGGCTCAAAGACCCGGGCCAATGTGTCATCTGCCGAGGACTGCCATGATAATCCTGATAATGCCAAAGGAGAGAGTCACCGTTGGCATTTTAATGCTGGATAAAAGCTGCTTGGAAATTTCAGACATGAGCACGGTATTCTTCACTTAGAGGGCTGGTTTCTATGCAGAGAATGCCTGCTAGGAAAGGCCAGATCTAATCAGCAAAATATATCTTCCTCTTGTGGAATGAGTCTTGTACCTGCGAGCACTACCGGTGAAAAATTATACATAAAGGAGCATTTAAGAGCTGCTTTACCAGCTGCACTCGGAGGGGGATTTGCCGTGCAATTCGATGCAAAGTTATCCCAGCCTAAGCTCACTGAAATAAGTGGACTTAGGTTGGAGAAACTGCATAAGGTTGAGCAGCTTAACATAAGATAACATAAGATAAGAAAGGCCATGCTGGATCAGACCAAGGTGCATCAAGTCCTGCTGTTCACACAGTGGCCAACCAGAGGCCTCTAGGAAGCCCACAGACAAGACGACTGCAGCCACATTATCCTGCCTGTGTTAAGAACATAAGAAAAACCACGCTGGATCAGACCAAGGCCCATGAAGTCCAGCTGCCACTACTAGGAAGCCCACAAACAAGACAACTGCAGCAGCACCGTCCTGCCTGTGTTCCAAAGCACATAATATAATGGGCATGCTCCTCTGATCCTGGAGAGGATAGGTATGCATCATGACTAGTATTCATTTTGACTAGTAGCCATGCATACCCCTCTCCTCCGTGAACATGGCTACTCCCCTCTTAAAGCCTTCCAAATTCCAAGCCTCCTCTGATCTGGTCTTCTGGAAATTCCTGAGGCGAAACCTGTTAAAGGAGATCTATGACTGTAGCAAAGGTCAATATCCAAATTGTGTCTTTCCTTTCCTCTATCGGTAGGGTTGCCAACCTCCAGGTACTAGCTGGAGATCTCCTGCTATTGCAACTGATCTCCAGCAGATAGAGATCAGTTAACCTAGAGAAAATGGCCGAGTTGGCAATTGGACTCTATGGCATTGAAATCCCTCCCCTCCCCAAACCCCGCCCTCCTCAGGCTTCGCCCCAAAACCTCCTACTAATGGCGAAGAGGTACCTGGCAACCTTACCTACCAGGGCTAGGAAGGGATGTTGTCCATTTGGGACATGATACAGAGGGAAGAGTTAACCCTTCTCCCCCAGCATCTCAGTCCTTGGTTCCCCAAGTAGCTGTTTCTTATGGCTTGACAGGGTATCCAAACAACAAGAGCTGGCAGTTATGGGTGATTTCAACTTCCCTGATGTGTGCTGGGAGACAAACTCAGCAAAGCGACCACAGTCACACAAGTTCCTCAACTGCCTGGCCGACAGCTTCCTTCATCAAGGGTTCCCCATGATGTTCTGATGGGTAAACTAGAGGACTGTGGACTGGACTCTAGGATAGTTAGGTGGATAGGCAACTGGTTGGAGAACCACACTGAGTAGTTGTCAATTTCATCTGAATGGAGAGAGGTGTCCAGTGGGGTGCCACAGGGTTTGGCCCTGGGCCCGGTATTTTTCAATATTTTTATAAATGATCTGGAGGGCCTACTCATTAAATTTGCAGATGACACCAAATTGGGAGAAGCAGTGAACACACCAGAAGACAGAGACAGAGTTCAACGAGATCTGAACACACTGGAAAAGTGGGCAGATGTGAACAAGATGCAATTCAACAAGGATAAGTGCCGAGTTCTATATCTGGGTAACAAAAATGAAGGACGCGCATACTGCCTGGGGGATACACTTCTGGGTATCAGTGTGTGTGAACAAGGTCTTGGGATACGGATGGACCATAAACTAAATATGAGCAGCCAGTGTGATGCAGCGCCCAAAAAAGCTAATGTGATCTTGGGGTGCATCAACAGAGGCATAACATCCAAATCGCAAGATATCATTGTTCCGCTGTACACAGCATTGGTCAGGCCATACCTGGAGTATTGTGTGCAGTTCTGGAGGCCTCCTATTAAGGGTCATTCCTGGTCAGTCCCCAGACTGATATTCTTAGGTCAACAACTTACTTCTACTCAGAAGTCTCTCTGTGTGTGTGTGTGCGCGCTTTCTTAGGTAGTTACGTAGTTAGGAGTCCATCTCTGTCTCTGATCGTTACTAACTAGTGTGTAGTTCCTTAATAAACATTTACCTACACTTTAATCAGGTTGTTCACCTTTTCTGTGTTAATTACTCTGCCAACAGAAATAAATGACATTTGGTCTTGCTCTTTCTTGAACCAAGGCTTTAGAAAAAGAAGAAGAGTTAGTTTTATACCCCGCTTTTCTCTACCTTTAAGGAGTCTCAAAGCAGCTTACAATCACCTTCCCTTCCCCACAACAGACATCTTGTGAGTAGGGTTGCCAACCTCCAGGTAGTAGCAGGAGATCTTCTGCTATTACAACTGATCACCAGCCGACAGTGATCAGTTCACCTGGAGAAAATGGCCACTTTGGCAATTGGACTCTATGGCGTTGAAGTCCCTCCCCTTCCCAAACCCTGCCCTCCTCAGGCTCTGCCCCAAAAACCTCCTTCCGGTGGCGAAGAGGGACCTGGCAACCCTACTTGTGAGGGAAAGAGTTATGACAACTGTGACTACCCCAAGGTCACCTAGCAAGCTTCATATGGAGGAGTGGGGAATCAAACCCAGTTCTCCAGATTAGTGTCCACCATTCTTAAACACTACACCACACAGACTTAGGGGAAAGACCAGGACAGGCCACCACAGTGAACAGAAAGTGAATGACTTCCTTGGAAATTCCACCTGGAAAATTAAAAGGAAGACATCATGCCCTCTAGGTTACAGTGTCTGAAACTAATAATTAATTATTAAATGGCAATTTTGTATTTATGAAAAAGTCTCATTCCCAAAGGATTGCCAAACGGGTTGCATATGCAGCAAGCTCTCCTTAATCGCTTTAATAACAGGATCCCTTCAGGCTCATTTAATTGATTCTCCCCCCCCCTTTCTAAATCCTCTCTAGTGGTTACTCTGTTTAACAGCCTAGATTCGACAGGGATTGAAGCCTACCATGTCCAACCCACCAAAAAGAAGACGCTGGGTCATCCGTGGGAGTCTCTGGACCACTGTTTTCAACAAGCAGATTGCTGCAGATTCATAGAAATATGGAAGAACACCCCACACTGCAGAAGAGTCAGAGGATGGGGAGGGAAACAACAGAAGAGGAACTTTCACAGCATTCATTTGTAGAAGAAGTCAGCTGGATGTCAAATTTCAGCACTCTATTAGCAGAGAGAGCAAATCTGGGGATGTTGATGGCTTTCCCTGGGTTCGTCGTGGCCCTGTGTGCTGACCTATAAACGCCAATTTGATTTTACTATTAACAATTGTATTGTATATGACCTAGTTTGAATCTAGATATTGTTGGGTTATGTATAGTGTTTTAATGGTTGCTAGCCGCTCTGAGCCCGGCTTCGGCTGGGATAGAGAACGGGATGCAAGTATAATAATAAATAAATAAATAAATACTGATCCTGCTTAGCTTCCATGATCTGTTTGTTGAAATTGTATAATATCATAATAGTTGATACAAAAAGATACAGAAAAAAGCAACAACAAAAAATCCCACATAGACACAAAAGGAATATAAAATACAGAAAATGGAAAAACAGCCGGATAAGAAAATAACACTGAGATTACTACTAACCATAAAGTTGATCTCACATGCTTAAACCAAAAGATTCAACAACTACCATTTTCCACATCATTAATAAACCCCAATTACTACCCTTAGTTTCTTAATAAACGATAGCCATAATACAAATGTGTTATTAGTTTATGTCTATTATATAATCCTGAACTGCCTCTTATTTGAATTATCTTATTTGTAATATCTGAGCATTATACAAAACTGATAATCTTACTTAATCTAAAATTTTATCTCTCAGGTCACATCTTCCCCCTCAGTCCATGTTTTGAGAGGAATATATGTAGTTGCCAAGTGCCTGGTGGAGGTGGGCAAACCCCCCGGCAATTCACCCCTCTGCCCGGTGTTTTTCACATCACCTACTTGACTAGTCCCTTTAACTGGAGATGCCGGGGATTGAACCACTGAGCCACAGCCCCTCCCCTGCCTCTTTGTCTCCTACTCAGCATGGTGTAGTGATTAAGAGCGGTGGACTCTAATCTGGAGAACCAGGTTTGATTCCCCACTCCTCCACATGAGCAGCGGACTCTAATCTGGTGAACCATGTTGGTTTCCCCACTTCTACACACGAAGCCAGCTGGGTGACCCTTGGAGTAGTCACAGTTCTCTCAGAACTCTCTCAGGACCACCTACCTCACAAGGTGTCTGTTGTGGGGAAAGGAAGGGAAGACAATTGTAAGCCAGTTTGAGACTCCTTAAAGGTAGAGAAAATGGGGGTATAAAAATGAACTCTTCTTCTTCTTCTACCCCATGCTGGCGGCCAATATTCATCCTTCTAGTACAAATCTATCCTGCCATGCCCAAATATTTGCTTTAAGTGATGTCATCTTCTGTTAAAGCTCTAGTACAGTGGTTCTCAACCTGGGAGTCGGGACCTCCAAGGGGGTCGCGAAGTGTTTTCTGGGGGGTCGTCGACACTGTCCTGGGGCAGCCCCCATCCTGGGCTGTCCAGGACTAACCCAGACGCCCTGTAACCCTGATCCGTCCGCGAGGGCAGGGAAGACCCCAAGCAGAGAGGTGAGGAACTGGCCGACTGACAGCCAGAAGGAGCTGGGCTGCAGAGACGCGGCGGCATGCCGCCGCACACCAGCTGTAGCCCCGCTGCCCAGCTGAGAGGCGGGCGGGCCACCCTGGGCTCGGTCGCACCTGCGCCGGGCGGATGATGCGGCAGGATGTGTGGGAGGCCGAGGAAGCTCCCCTGGCTCAGCCAGTTCAGGTCACGGAGGAGAAGAGGGTGGTCCCCCTTGAGGCCGCTACAGCCACGTTGTTTTTACTTTTAGCCACGCTCGGGTGGGGCGGGAGCTTCAGCCTGGAATCCAAGTGTGCATGTCTGTAGTGTGGCTTCACTTTTCTGCCCTGAGTCATCCGCTCTGCCCTGAGTCATCAGTTCCGCTCTGGCAAGGCCAAGGGGGAGAGTCGAGGTGCATGCGCAGTTCGGGATTTCCCCCTCGAGCGCGCAGGTTCGGTGAGGCGCAGAAGGAGCAGTGACTGGCGGAGGGGAGAAAAAGGCACAAAAAGTCCGAGCGGGATAAGCGGCCCTCGGCTCTTTCCTGGCCCTTCGCTCTCGTGAGGTGATTAAACGGAGCTCCGCTTTGAGGGATAACTGCAGTTCTGTGCACAAGCAGTGTCCCAGTCACAAGAGAGGGGATTTCCTCGCGAGTGCCCCGGCCTGCTTGGAAGAGTTTTTGGGGAGAGAGGGGAGGACAAGGAATGCAGTGCATGCTCAGAGGCACTCTTTCCTCTGTGCCAGGAAAGGTTGCCGCGCCACACAGTCCCAGCTGCTGCACAACAGGTGGTAGTACCGTTTGCTTCTTTGTTTTAAACTTTAAAATTTAAAGTAATTATATATATATATATGGATACCCTGGACTGCCAAAAAAACAAATGTGTTTTCTTTATCCTATTGAAAATGTCATTTATGCAAATTTATGCAAATGTGACAAGGGTCACAGGTTACTTGGCAATTGTAAAAGGGGGTCGTGACTCGAAAAAGGTTGAGAACCACTGCTCTAGTAAGAGTAAGAACAAACAATCAGGCACCACGTTTTAGGAAACAATTCTAAGCAGCAGTTCGGATCACAACTGTCCCATTTTATACAATACAGCTTTCTCTCAGGAAAGTGCTCTCAGGATTACGCTGTTAGTCACTTAAAATTGATTCAATGTTTGCCAGTTGTACAACAGTCCTTCTCCAAGATCAGACATGATTTGCCTACCAATCTTCAGTAGGGTTGCCAGCTCTGGGTTGGGAAATACCTGGAGATTTTGGGGGGTGGATCTTGAGGAGGGCCCACCTAGAGGTTGGTAACTAGGGTTGCCAGGTCCCTCTTTACCACTGGTTGGAGGTTTTTGGGGCAGAGCCTGAGGAGGGTGGGGTTTGGGGAGGGGAGGGACTTCAATGCCATAGAGTCCAATTGGCAAAGAGGCCATTTTCTCCAAGTGAACTGATCTCTATCGGCTGGAGATCAGTTGTAATAGCAGGAGATCTCCAGCTAGTGCCTGGAGGCTGGAAACCCTATTGGTAACCCTATGTTCTGCATGCAAAACAGATGTTCCACCACTGAGCCACATTTCTTCTCCCTGTATTCATAATCCCAAAGCAAATTCCATTGTATCCATTGTAGAAAAATGTCCCAGAAATGTTTTCAGTGGCTGAATTGCATTTGTTGCACAGGGCTTAGGAGCTGGATGTACATTTTTTTCCAGGCCTGCCTACTCGCATACAAACCTACTTGATTGTAAAGGTCATCTTCAGAGGCCTTGCTTCAGGGTACCGCCGCCTTCTAAGATTAGGCTACATAAGGCAGGGCCTTCACAGCTGTGGCACCAAAGTAGGGTTGCCAGGTCCTTCTTCTCCACCGGCGAGAGGTTTTTGGGGTGGATCCTGAGGAGGACAAAATTTGGGGAGGGGAAGGACTAGAATGGCATAGAATCCAATGGCCAAAGCGGCCATTTTCTCCAGGTGAACTGCTCTCTATTGGCTGGAGATCAGTTGTAATAGCAGGAGATCACCAGCTAGTACCTGGAGCTTGGCAACCCTACTCTTCAGGGTCTTCTGTGTTTCAAAGACACACACACCCCTTTATCCTAGAATGTTATAACCTCATGGTTCTTAAGGACCCCCAGTTCATACATTCGTATGTTCAGAGGTGCTGAAATGGCCCAGTAGAGAAATGGACCAAAGAAATGGACCACTCTTATGCTGGTCTTCAGCATAAGAGTGAACTTCATACGAGCACCTTCTGGAAGAAGGGAGAATTGTACAGACTGGATCTCCCTAAAATCAGGCTCTCATGTTGAAGGCCCAGTTCACACCAGAGATTATCTACATGATGGAAGGGAGGGGGCTTCCATTATTATTGGAATATTTTGGAATTTTTGCATATACATCACAAGATATCTTGGGGATGGTACCCAAATTCATTTATGTGTCATATACACTTTATACACATAGCCTGAATGTAATTTCAAACAATATTTTTAAATACATTGAACCATCAGAAAGCAAAGGGGTAGCTATCTCACCAGAATATGGATATGGGATGTCCGGATAAGGGATACTCTACCTGCAGTGAGAACATTTCAGAGTCCCTTATTATGATACTACGTTGGCCACACTAGTTGAATACTTATTCCATCTTCCAGGGATTTCTGACAACTGAACTAGGGACTGATAACAAGTTCTCAGCATCCACAACAAACGATAATCCCCAGGATTCTTTGCGGGCAGCCACAGCAAAAAAGCAGTGGCATAAAATTAATATAGGCTTGTTATGGAGCATATATGCTATAAATTTATACCTTCATCCCCACATTTCACACAGGGTTGCCAACTTCCAGGTACCATCTTGAGATCTCTTGCTATTACCACTGATCTCCAGCCAACAGAGATCAGTTGCCCTGGAGAAAATGGCAGGTTTGGCAATTGGACTCTATGGTATTGAAGTCCCTCCTCAAATTCCACCATCCTCAGGCTCCACCCCCAAAACCTCCTGCCAGTAGCGAAGGGGGGCCTGGCAACCCTAGTGCAACAAGAAGTGGTCATGCTGCTACAGTGACATCATTTCCTGTTTGAAGTCCATCCGTATTTGGGGGGCTCTTGCATTGGAAAGCCCTTGTGCGCAAATCCAAATGTCAACTTTCTTCTACTTTCGGAAACTTAGAAACTGGGCTTCTGAGCTGATTAGAACTGAGTTCCTCCCTCATGCCAACAGAACTCCTTTCAGCTAAAATGTGCTGCCCAAATGTACGAGACATTCTAAATGTATATTCTCAGCTATAAATGCCAGCTTCTGTCTTGCACGCTATTTGCGGCAGGTGTTAAATAATGCAGTTCTTATTTTAAGGGGCAAAGCTGTGGGTTTGCTCGCTTGTGTTGTGTGTAATATTTCGCACAGATTGTTCATTAGGAGGAGAAGGAGGAGGAGGAGGAGGAGGAGAAGGAGGAGGAGGAGGAGAAGGAGAAGGAGAAGAAGAGGAGGAGGAGGAGGAGTTGGTTTTGATATGCCGACTTTCTCTACCACTTAAGGGAGACTCAAACCTGCTTACAATCACCTTCCCTTCCCCATAACAGACACCCTGTGAGGAAGGTGAGGCTGAGAGAGCTGTGACTAGCCCAAGGGCACCCAGCTGGCTTCATGTGCAGGAGTGGGGAAACAAATCCAGTTCACCAGATTAGCCTCCGCCACTCATGTGGAAGAGTGGGGAATCCAATCCAGCTCTCCAGATCAGAGTCTACTGCTCCAAACCACCGCTCTTAACCACTACACCACACTGGCTCAGAAAGCTGGCACATTCTGTATGTCTTGAACCCCCTCCATGGAACCAAATTCATACAGGTAGTTCACCTGGGCTGGCATATTCCTGAGAAGAAGTACACAATGGCTTGGTGGGTTCTCATTCCGTCACACCTGCGACTGGTTCAGACACACACACAATTTCCTTCCATTTCATGGAATCATAGAGTAGGAAGAGGCCTTGTAGGCCCTCAACCCCTTTCTTGATCACAAGAACTTCACAGCTAGAACATTCCCCACACCTGCCCGAAAGTCTCCAGTGAGGGAGCGGGCCATTTAATTAATTGGTCCCACCAGCTAACTAATTGGTCCCAGTGTTCACCTGCTCTTCTGGTTAGGACGTTTCTTAGAAGGTTCAACCAAAAATCTTCTCTACTGTAACTTAAATGCCCTGGATCTATTCTTGGACTCTGGGGCTACAGGGAATAAGTCCATATCCTCTTTGAGAGAAACTGGAAAAGCAATAAATTCCCTGACTTAAATAATTGGCTCGACAAGGTTAAAGAAACCTATGCTTTAATTAAGCTGACATACTATAATAACGATAAAAATACCGAAGAACTTGATATTCCCTGGAATTCAGCAATTTTAAGGATGGAGAAAGCATTCTAATATATAAATTGTAGAGAGGCAGTGATATAATAATAATGCGGCTTTTAGTTAAATAGACAAATAGAGTATTATTTGATTAAGTGCTATGGGTATTTTAGTTATATTAGCACTGTTTTAGTTTAGTTTTGTTTTTAAACATAATTTGTATCACAAGTATTCGATTTTTTAAAGTAACATTATATCTAGTTTTTCCCTTTTTCTTTTAATGTAAGATTAAATGTTTCTAATAAATGTAAAAAAATTTTTTTAAAAAAAGTCCATATCCTCCTATGTTTGACAGCACTTGAAATATTGTAATCACAGAATCATAGAGTTTGCAGGGACCACCAGGGTCATCTAGTCCAACCCCCTGCACAATGCAGGAAATGCACAACTACCTCCCCCCACACACTCCCAGTGACCCGCCTACTCCATGCCCAGAAGATGGCCAAGATGCCCTCCCTCTCATCATCTGCTTAAGGTCATAGAATCAGTATTGCTGACAGATGGCCATCTAGCCTCTCCTTAAAAACCTCCAGGGAAGGAGAGCTCACCACCTCCCGAGGAAGCCTGTTCCACTGAGGAACCGCTTTCTGTTAGAAAATTCTTCCTAATCACATACCTGCTCTGACCCAGATGGCCCAGGCTTGCCCAACCTCCTCAAATTTTAGAAGCTATGAAGAAACAAGCAATGGCAAACCACCTCGGAACGTCTCTTGCCTTGAAAATCCTATGGGGGGGGTCATCATAAGTTGGCTGTGACTTGAGGCCACTTCCCACCACCGCAGGAACTCATGCCGTATCATGTACCCCCTCTCTCAATCTTCTCCTTTTGTCATGAGTCAGCCTGCAGAGACCTCCTCTGACGAAGGGGAATTAGAAGCCAGAACAGAGGGACATCCTCAGGCAGAAGTCCCACAGGAACAACCACAGGGACTACAGCCTGCCAGAATAGAAGATCAGCCAAAGTCAGGAGATGACTCACCATGCCTGCAGCCTGCCAGCTCAAAGACTCCAGCTGGACCGGACACCTTGCAACATGCAGTGTCTCCAGAGGCCTCGCCAAGGCCACTGGAGCAGAGAAGAAAACAGGCCCGTCTGGCAATGCAGCAGAGACGGAAGAGTGCTAGACTGAAGGCTTTACACAGGACCCTCCCCAGTAGCAGTGATGAGGAAGAGCAGGGCTGAAGCACCACCTGTGAACTCAGCCTCATCAGCATCAGCTGGCTCTGCTACAGCAGCAGGGGAAGGGATTTAAGCCATCAGTTAGGCTTGGCTGTTGTGCAAGCAACTTGTCACCAACCTCTTTGTGTATCGGCCTTTTCCCTGCTATCCTTTGGATTCCTGGTATGCTGACTTCTTGGACTGGCTTTGACTAACGCCTTGGACTTCCCTTGCTGGTATTGAGATCTTGGACTTTGCCTGAACTGTGAATGACCTTGGACTGTTCCCCAGACTACGCTTCCAGCCCTCACTCCTTGCCTGCACCACGACACCTTTTCAGGTTAACCATACCCAGTTCCTCAGGGGATTTGTCTTCCTGAACCCTGCCCATCTCTCTTGCCCGTCTCTGAATTTGCATAGCCAGCTAATGGATGGCACCCAGTGGGAGATTGGGGGGTGAGGACATGGGGGGCACTGCCACATCAGTGGCATGATGCAACTTCTGGGGCACGCCAGGAAGTGACATCACACTGCTTGAGGATGGCACTGCTCTGTGATTCCCGCTATAGCGGGAGACCTGGCAACACTTCTGACCCCATTACAAGCTTGCTACATTTTTCTTAAACTATGGCACCCAAGCGGCCATTTTCTCTAGGGAGACTGATCCCTATTGGCTGGAGACCAGTTGTGATAGCAGGAGATCTCCAGCCACCACCTGGAGGTTGGTAATCCTAGCTCCCCTGCAGGAAATGACTGGTTTGAAGGGTAGGCTGTATGGCATTATACCTCACTGAGGTCCTTCCCCTCCCCAAGCCCCACCCTCCTCAGGCTCCGCCCCAAAAACTTCCCACCAGTGGCGAAAAGGGACTTGGCAACCCTACCTTAACCCCAACGGGGCAAATAAAAGGTCCGTCACTTAAGCCTGATACTACGGCATGAGTTCCTGCTTATCTCCTGGCTTCCAAACCGGCTTTGGCTTTCACTTTCAGCAGACTGTCAGCCTTGGACAGAAAAACGAACAAGCTGAAAGCCAAGCAAGCAAACAGACGAAACCTTTAACAAATCCCCGTGACGGAGTCTGTTAAACTGAAGCAATTGTGTGTCCAAATAACGGCCTCGAGACTCATCTGTCGCACTGAGATAATGGGCTTTTCAGCGAGGAGATCATGAAGGGGACACGTTGTACCCAGTCTGCCCGTCCACATTGCTTTCCCCATCCGGTTTGACGCTGCACGACTATCTTGCTGCTGCGGCAAAGGGTTATTGTCAGTGGCTGAAGGGGGCAGGTTCTGCTCTTAGCACCTGTGACGGACTAAGGGTTAGAGTTGCCAGGTCCCTCTTCGCCACCGGTGGGAGGTTTTGGGGGCAGAGCCTGGGGAGGGCAAGGTTTGGGGAGGGGAGGGACTTCAATGCCATAAAGTCCAATTGGCAACACGGCCATTTTCTCCAGGTGAACTGATTATCGGCTGGAGATCAGCTGTAATAGCAGGAGATCTCCAGCTAGTACCTGGAGGTTGGTAACCCTGTCAGTGACTGTAAGTGGAAGAGACTCTGAGCTGCTGGAAAAGGAGAGGGTCTTTGACTCTGGGTCCTGGCGTGATGGGTTGTGCCTCGTGTGACTGGGGCGAAAACCTGAAGAGAGAGTTTGAGGAGAAAGGGCCCTACTCTAGTCACCGAGGGCAGGAGTAGTCTCTGGTGTGAAAATGACTTCAAGTGCTGGGAAGTCATTCTACAGAGAGATAAAGGAAAGGAGAAGGGAGAATCTCCACATTTCCCAGTTTTAGGCACCAGAGTATACACATGAACCTCTGTGTGCAGGTTATGGGACTAAGCTACCTTAAAGTTGGTTCTCGTAGGTTATCCGGGCTGTGTAACCGTGGTCTTGGTATTTTCTTTCCTGACATTTCGCCAGCAGCTGTGGCAGGCATCTTCAGAGGGGTAACACTGAAGGACAGTGTCTCTCATTGTATGTATAGAGAGACACTGTCCTTCAGTGTTACTCCTCTGAAGATGCCGGCCACAGCTGCTGGCGAAACGTCAGGAAAGAAAATACCAAGACCACGGTCACACAGCCCGGACAACCTACGAGAACCAATGAACTCTGACCGTGAAAGCCTTCGACAATACTACCTTAAAGTGTTGGAAACCTAACAGCCCATTCCTGAGAATTGGGCCAAAACTCTATAGGAGGCGGCGTGACCTCGCCGCCAGCGTAAGTATGTGTAATTGCACGATTACATGTATTTACGCTGGCGGCGAGGCCAGTCCCAGCGGCGGCCAAGCGCGGCCTCTCCGTGGCGTCGGCAACAGCATGGAGAGGCCACGCCGGTGCAGGGAGGCGTTCTGGGGCGGGGGGAGGAGCCGCCGGTTACGCGGCTCCCTGTCCCCTTTCGGCCACTTCCACCAGTGCCGGGTATGGCAGTGCTACACCTGCTTTTTAGCAGGCGCAGCCTCGCTATTCCCTATGGGGCGAAAGGCCCCGGTTAAGCAAAAAAAAAAAGCCACGAAACGGCTTTTTTTGGTTTTGTTTAACGGTGTACGGGGAGCGGTTTAGGAAGAGGCACCGCTGCACCTCTTCCCCACCGTCCCCCTACGCCTTACCTCAGGAACCAGCTGTCAGATAAAATATCATCTGTGTTATATGTGTTGAGCAACTCATTGTATGTATAGAAACTTTGTGCCTTTCCTTAATGCTCGTTTTCCCTCCCATACCTTTCCCTGTGAAACATAATAAATTTCTGTTGCTTTAATGTTGAACTGAGTGAAGCCTCTAGTTTCTCAATTGTCTGGGGGAAGTGACGTAGGTGACGTGGGAGAGATTCCACGCCCAGTCATAGCACCTCCGGTGAAAAGCGGCCCAGCATCTCCAGGTAAAAGGACCAGGTGATGGGAAAGGCTTCAGCCTGAGGCCCTGCAGAGCAGTTCCCCTTCTGGCTGGACAATATTGACCTTGTTGGATCAATGGTCTGACTCAGTATCAGGCAGCTTCATGAGCCATCCGCCACAGCAATGAGAAGGGAACAGACAATCACCCCTCTGTGGAAGCAGCCTCTTCCACTTCTGGCAGCAGGGGTGGGTGGGTGTCTGTCATAGATGTGAATGTTTCCCCCAAGGTATATTTTAGAAACCTCTACTATGACGTTAGCATGTTAGAATCAGAGAGTTGGACGTGGCCATACAGGCCATCTAGTCCAACCCCCTGCTTAACACAGGATCAGCCTAGAGCATCCCTGACAAGTGCTTGTCCAGCCGCTGCTTAAAGACTGCCAGGGAGGGGGAGCTCACCACCTCCCTAGGGAGCTGATACCACTGTCAAACAACTCTTACTGTAAAAAAAACAAAATCCTACTATCCAACTGGTACCTTTCCGCCCACAATTATTGCGAGTCCTATCCTCAGTTGCCAACAGGAACAGCTCCTTGCCCTCTTCTAAGTGACAGCCCTTCAAATACTTCAAGAGAGCAATCATGGCCATCTTCTGGGCATGGAGCAGGGGTCAATGGGGGTGTGGGGGGATGTAGTTGTGAATTTTTTGAATTGTGCAGGGGGTTGGACTAGATGACCCTGATGGTCCCTTCCAACTCTATAATTCTATGTTAGGGGAAGTGCCTTAGCTTACCCTGTTTCTAACAGCCTAGTCTTCTATGTACAGTGCAATTTTTATTTATTAGCACTGCCTCAATTAAAATAGGTGCATCCCATCTTTCCCCTAAACGAAGGAGGATGCAGAAGACGCACGCGTATACATTTGTTAAATGTGGAGGAGCATGGGCTTCCCCTCTAGACTCCAATGATCGAGTAACAGACTCATTGTGTGCGGCTGCTGGGCATGTCCTTCCACAGGGATGCAAGGAAGGAAGGAAGGAGGGAGGGAGCAGTCAGGCGAGAAGGGGTTGAGACAAAAGGGGCGTAATTGATGAACGGATCCATTTGAATGCATTCCCAAACGCATGTATGCCCTAAACCCATTTACTGCAATGGACTTAGAAGGGTGTTGCTCTTTTTAGGATTGCACCAGAAACACCCAGCAGGCTGGTTATTTTTTGAGTACGGTTTGTCTTTAAATAGATTGGTATTATTAACATGGGGGAAAACAACGTTCCCTGTAAATTGCTGTAATCCAGCAAGTTTTGTTGACTCCCCTACCCTGGTTTTGCCAATCAAACACACACACACAATAACGTGGTGTAGCGGTTAAGAACAGTGGTTTGGAGTGGTGGACTCTGATCTGGAGAACCGGGTTTGATTCCCCACTCCTCCACATGAGCGACAGACGCTAAACTGGTGAACTGGATTTGTATCCCCACTCCTCCACATGAAGCCAGCTGGGTGACCTTGGGCTAGTCACAGCTCTCTTAGAGCTCTCTCAGCCCCACCTGCCTCTCAGAGTGTCTGTTGTGGGGAGGGGAAGGGAAGATGATTGTAAGACAGTTTGATTGTCCTAAGTGGTAGAGAAAGTCGGCATATAAAAACCAGCTCTTCTTCTTCTGCTGGGTGACCTTGGGCCAGTCACAGTGCTCTCAGATCTCAGCCTCACCTACCTCACAAGGTGTCTGTTGTGGGGAGAGGAAGGGAAGGAGATTGTAAGCCGGTTTGCTTCTCTTTAAAAGGTAGATAAAATTGGCATATAAAAACCAATTTTTCTTCTTCCTCCTCTTCTTTTCTTCTTCTTCTTGTTTGGTTCACCCATGCAGAAAACCAATGAGATCAGGTTGCACAGCCCCACCGTGACAGAGTGGATCACACTACATCTGACTCGGGAGCTTGAATGCCCTTTTGTGCAAAGCAAACTAGTTTTCCTTCCTTAACTTTCTTCAGTATCAGATCAGCCAAAACTATTCCAACTGTGCAGAAAAATGAGGAAAACCCAACATGCAGCAGGTGATCCAGAAGTGTGGATCTTCCTTCATGTAAGACTAAGCCTACAATTCATGATTCTAAGCCTGGCTTTCACTGTCCAATTTATATTAGGCTACATATAGGCAGTGATGTGGAATGATATAGTATACTCTGTTCTTGTAAGATCTTGGAAGCTAAGCAGGGTCAATACTTGGATGGGGGACCACCAAGGAAGGCTCTGCAGAGGAAGGCAATGGCAAACCACCTCTGCTTCTCTCTTGCCTTGAAAGCCCCTTGCTGGGGACACAATAAGTTGGAAGCTAAGTAAGGTCAGTACTTGGAAGGAAGACCACCAAGGACGACTCTGAACACATGAAGCTGCCTTATACTGAATCAGACCCTTGGTCCATCAAAGTTAGTATTGTCTACTCAGACCAGCAGTGGCTCACCAGGGTCTCAGGCAGAGGTCTTTCACATTTGCCTAGTCCCTTTAACTGGAGATGCCGAGGATTGAACATGGAACCTTCTGCACTCCAAGCAGATGCTCTACCATTGAGCCACAGCCCCTCACCCATAAATAAATAAATTGGAGATGCTGGGAATTGAACCTGGGACCTTCTGCCTGTGAAGCAGATGCTCTACCATTGAGCCATAGCCCCTCCCCTCTACAGCCCCTCCCCTGGCAATGGCAAACCACCTCTACTTAATCACTTGCCTCCAGAACCCTATGGGGTCACTATAAAATGGCTGTACCTATGACTTAACAGTATTTTGCACACAGAGACAGATACACACACACATAGGAGGCCTTGACCCGGATGTCCCAGTCTGATCTTGTCAGCAGGGTCAGCTCTGGTGAGTACTTGAGATGGGAGATCACCAAGAAAGTCTGGGGTTGCTATGAAAAGGAAGGCAATGGCAAACCACCTCTGTTACTCTCTTGCTTTGAAAACACTTATGGGGTCACCATAAGCTGGCTACGAGTTTATGGCATTTTCCACCCACCACAAATAGGAGGCAGGTTTTATCAAATCTTCTTAACTTGGCATGGCATCACTACAACATGGCTCCTTGTGAAAAGCCTATCTGATCAGATGGGCAGAATAACAAAGCAAGATTTTTTTTTTTTAAAGAAAGAATCCAACCCAAGAGGAAGTTCCCCTACTGCCCTATGAGGAGTGGTTAAAACGCTTAGGGATGTTTAGCTTAGAAAGAAGGTGGTTAAGGGGAGACATGATAGAGGTCTTTAAAATTATGCATGGTATGGAGAGAGTGGACAGGGAAAAGCTTTTCTCCCTCTCTCATAATACTAGAACGCGGGGTCATCTGCTGAAGCTGGCGATTGAGAGATTCAAAACAGATAAAAGGAAGTATTTATCACACAACATATAGTTAAATTTTGGAACTCCCTGCCCCAGGATGTGGTGATGGCTGTCAACTTGGAAGGCTTGAAGAGGGGAGTGGACATGTTCGTGGAGGATAGGACTATCCATGGCTACTAGTCAAAATTAATATTAGCCAAGGTGCATACCTATTCTCTCCAGGATCAGAGGAGCATCCCCATTATATTAGGTGCTGTGGAACACAGGCAGGTCTGTGCTGCTGCAGTTGTCTTGTTTGTGGGCTTCCTAGAGGCACCTGGTTGGCCACTGTGTGAACAGACTGCTGGACTTGATGGGCCTTGGTCTGATCCAGCATGGCTTTTCTTATGTTCTTATGAGCTGTGCTACAGGGCTTGAGCACGCATGCTGACTGTCTTTCATTTCGACGGTACTTGCGCAAAAGAATTCAATAGATTATGTCGTAAAGATATAGGAGGCAGACCTAGCAAAAAGTTAATTTCTTGTCTCCCTGTCTAGTTCCATTGATTTCAGTAGGAATGATGCGTGCTGGATTTTGCTCGGCTTGAGGCACATAGCCAAGATCAGAAACCATCTTTTCTATACTCTGGACTTAATGAGCAGGAAGAGGAAACAAAGAATGACCAGGAAGCTGGGTAGTCTTTACAAAGAAATGTCTAAACAGCACTTGATTTCCCCCCCCCCCCATCCCTCTCCAAACAATAATATATGGCTTTCCAGGCGAAGGTAGAGGTCAAGACATCAGAGGTTTAGAGAGGTTAAGGGATATAGAAAGGATGAATAGAGGATATTCTCTCCCTTAAAATAAGGGATCGACTAGAATTGATACGCCAGACTTTTAAGGTTTGTACACCACAAAATGGATAATTAACAAATTTTACACAGTACAGCAAGTCCTCACAATAAAAAGCTTTTTTTAAAGGAATCAGATAAATGTGTATAACCTAGAAAGGGATGAGAAAACATTTCCCGTTTTGCTTCATGTGGTATAAGGTTTAGATATTCGTCAACAGTTTTGGAGCTCTGCTTTTCAGTTCTGCAGATTCAATTATATTGAGCACACACATCTTATTTTTAAAATATATATATACTGAAAGTGTACATCACGGGCATGTTGTTTACCTGTACAATGTTAAGGCTGGTTGATGCGCAACTGATGTTAGAAATGCAAGGCATGCCTTTTCAAGGCAAAAAAAAAAGGAGTGCAGAGAAGCAGAGAAATGATTTGAAAATAAAGAATCACAGGCTTGACTGGCACAAAGGAGAAATGGGACTAAAATAGGGACTGGGCTGGGGGAGGAAACAGCAGGGATGAGGAATTTGAAACAATCAGTGATGACCAGACATGACCGCAAGGGCACCTTCACATTAAGAGTCAGGTGTACCTTTGACGGGAGGGACAGTTCATGATTCTAAGCCTGGCTTTCACTGTCCAATTTATATTAGGCTACATATAGGCAGGGATGTGGAATGGTATAGTATACTCTGCTCTTGATCTTGGAAACTAAGCAGGGTCGATACTTGGATGGGAGACCACCAAGGAAGGCTCTGCAGAGGAAGGCAATGGCAAACCACCTTTTCTTTTCACTTGCCTTGAAAGCCCCTTGCTGGGGTTGCCATAAATCAGGTGCGACTTGACAACACTTTACACACACATATACTTTTGACTGCTCTGATCTCCATGACCCAGGCAAGCACAATTTCATCTGATCTTGGAAACTAAGCAGGGTTGGTCCTGGTTAGTATTTGGATGGGAGACCACCAAGGAAGTCCAGGGTTGTTACACAGATGCAGGCAATGGAAAACCAGCACTGTTTGCCTCTTGCCTTGAAAACCCTACGGGGTTGCCATAAGTTGGCTATGACTTGATGGCACTTTCCACCACCTTTGACTATCATAAACTGGTGACTAACTTTAGTTGTTGCTTCTGAATATGAATTTTTCCCCAATGACCTTTGGCTGGGCACTGAAAGGAAGAACACTGATTGGACCTCCCCACCCCCCATCCAACTTGGCAATCATTTACAACCTGAACCAGATAACTGCCCCTTATGGGGTTGCAGTAGCACCTTGACAACATTTTTTAAAAAGATGAGAATGAAGGAAGACCTCCTGAAATCCCACTGAAGGAAGCCCCATTGGCAGGAACAGAATGACACCAACAGCAAACTAA
Organism: Euleptes europaea; assembly: GCF_029931775.1. NCBI lineage: Eukaryota > Metazoa > Chordata > Lepidosauria > Squamata > Sphaerodactylidae > Euleptes > Euleptes europaea. The sequence goes on along the minus strand of NC_079319.1, from coordinate 7,712,737 downwards.
AATGACAGGAAGAAGAAGAAGAAGAAGAAGAAGAAGAAGAAGAAGAAGAAGAAGAAGAAGAAGAAGAAGAAGAAGAAGAAGAAGAAGAAGAGGCGGCGGAGGAGGAGGAGGAGGCGGCGGCGGAAGAGTTGGTTTTTATATTCTTTCTCTACCACTTAAGGAAGAATCAAACCAGCTTACAATCACCTTCCCTTCCCCTCCCCATAACAGACACCCTGTGAGGTAGGTGGGGCTGAGAGAGTGTGACTAGCCTAAGGTCACCCAGCTGGCTTCATGTGTAGGAGTGGGGAAACCAACCCGGTTCACCAGATTAGCATCCGCCACTCATGTGGAGGAGTGGGGAATCGAACCCGGTTCTCCAGATCAGAGTCCACCTCGCCAAACCACTGCTCTTAACCACTACACCACGCTGGCTCTCCTACACCACACTGAATGTATTCTATTGTACCCTTTAAAAAACGCACTGTAATTTTACTAAAAGCTCACCCAGAGTAATGACACAACACCTCAACACTGCTTGAGGAAAGCGGCTCTGCAAGAAGAATAGACCCCTGGGATCCAACCCTATACTCCACTTTCTATAAAGGTGGTGGGACTAAGAACCAGTAACACAGAAGATCAGTGTGGGATAGTCCTGGGAAAGGACTGGAGACGGAAGAGTTCAAATCCCCGCTCTGTCATTAAGCTTCTTAAGTTGCGCCAATCATTCTCTCCCAGCCCAGCCAACCTCACAGGGTTGTTGTGAGGCATAGATACGGACAACCACATTCATTCTTCTGAATTTATTGCAGGAAGGAGAGCATGGATATCTAATAATAATAATAATAAGAGTTGGTTTTTATATGCTGACTTTCTCTACCACTTAAGGAAGAATCAAACCGGCTTACAATCACCAGCTGGCTTTGTGTGTAGGAGAGGGGAAACAAATCCAGTTCACCAGATTAGCCTCCGCCGCTCATGTGGAGGAGTGGGGAATCAAACCTGGTTCTTCAGATCAGAGTCCACCGCTCCAAACCACCGGTCTTAACCACTACACAATATATGTAAGCATTGGTGTTAGGATGTGTGGAGGGTTCACTCTCTCTCCATTCCTTAGCACCTCTCCTTTGTTTGTGCGTGTTGTGCAAAATGTTTTATGCTGAGATTCATACCCCTTGCCCTTCTCTAAGTATTCTTATCGCACCATCTCTGCATCGCTACAGATATTGTTCCTTTAGGAGGCCCCTTGAAATTTACCGCCTATCGTTCTTAAGATGAAATCCCAGAGATGTGTCAATAGTTCCTGAGAAATGTCACCAAATCTTATCAAAATTCTGTATTCCCCTGGAAATTCCCACCTACGTTTGGCCAAAACAGAATCTTCTGAATTTGCCTCAAACTTTTGCATTAGATGGAAGCAATCCTAAATTTGTGGGGTAAAAACAAAAAGCCTGCATTATCCTGAATATGAGAGGTCAGGGTTTGCATTTCTGTTTGGCTTTAAACTCCCTGGAACTGGCCTTGAGGAAGGTACAGGCCCTTCCGGCGTGCCTCCTCAGCCGTCAACAGAAAAGTATCATAACTTGACTCAGTTTTCTTGCTTCTTTAGGGAAGGGGCCGTGGCTCAGTGGCAGAGCATCTGCTTGGCACGCAGAAGGTCCCAAGGTTCAATCCCCGGCATCTCCAGTTAAAGGGACTAGGCAAGCAGGTGATGTGAAAGACCTCTGCCTGTGACTTTGGAGAGCCGCTGCTGGTCTGAGTAGACAGTACTGACTTTGATGGACCAAGGGTCTGATTCAGTATAAGGCAGCTTCATGGGTTCATGGGTTCAAGATGGACAAGTTATAAAGCACCAGTGACGTCCTCTGCAGATGAAAAGTGGTGAGGAAATTGACCATCCCAATGGAATTCTGTTGCCATACGTATAACCAAACAGGATCAAATCAGCAACTAAATTGGAGTTACCCCCCTTCCCCCAAAGCTGGCTTAGCTGATCGGTGACTCATCCTAACAAAGACATCAAATATTTTGAAGGCTGGAAAACAATGCAGTCAGCTGGTACACGCATTGATAAGGTAGAACCTTGCTCCAACTGCTTCAGGACATCCAAAATGTTGGGACAGTGGGAACTCCAGTGAAAAGGGGGTCCTTTCTGTATGTATAGGGTGACACCCTTGCCCTGGAGTTACAAACGGGACATAGAGGATACAGAATTAACAGTCTGGAAGAACCCAAACTGTATCTAGCACCTTGTCTAAAACCAGCTGCGGTCCCTTACCCGAGACCCTGTCCAAATGCACCATTAAGTTTTTATAGCAACCTGTGCCACCTTACAAGGTACATAATGCAGGCTGTCATGACAAGCTCAATATCCTTAAATGTATGATAGCATATTCTTATTTTTCCACTCCAGACAGCACTCTTGGGGGAAGAGATTTCTACATCACCCATTTAATCTCTCACACACACTGCACTGTCTTACAAATCTCCATAGAATTTTTTTCCAGAGAGATTTCATTTATGGATTGGGTATAGATCTAGTTTATTTTATTCATTCATTCATTCTTTTTTTTTTTTTAAAGGAGGTTACCCATTGCAATGTTGACCTCTGCTCAAAGCCGCCGTCCGCTTTTCATTCTGGAGCATACAGAAAGAGCCGCCTTTCGCAACTAATTGTATCCCTGGGTCGAACGCACGCAAACACACATGCACACCGAACCCTGTTTTTAAGCCAACGACATCTGTCCGTTTCGGAACGCATTCGTTTTTCCCAGATGCCAGCGGTGACAGTTAAGCCAAGGGAAGGGGGAAAGGGACCCCTATTAAAACAGGAAGGGCTGAGGGGGGAGGAATCGTCCCCCCCCCCTGAAATGACTAGTCAATAAATCAGCAAGGCACAGACACACCACGGAGCCAATCCAGGGCAGAGAGTTAGCAAACACCAGGCGGGCTCTTACCTGCGGTTTCTTGGGCTCCTCCGCAGTCCACCGCCTTCCACTCTCTTTGGTTTTCTATCTGCCCATCCTTTGGAAGGGGACGGCGTAGCGGTGACTGCGGCTCCTCATGCTCCTTGCTGGTCTTTGGAAGCAGCTGGCGCGGTCTCTCTGTGCCGGTGCCACCCGGCTCTAGCTCCTGCCAAGTCTTCTTCTTCTGCTGCTGCTGCTGTTCCTGGTACTGACGATGCCGGGGAGGAGGAGGAGGAGGAGTGGCGACTGGCGAGGGGGAGGAGGAGGATGCCGCGGCTGGTGCTGATGCTGTTGCCATGGCTACGGAACCCGGCGCAACAGCTGCTGGAACTCCAGGTCCTTTCGCAGGCAGGACCGAGGCTGGCAGCGGTGCAGGCTGCAAGGATCCGTCGGTGCTTTTCGACCTTTTGCCAAACGCTTGTTTACAAGGGATCATTATTCCCTGGCAGCTGACGTGCTTCTGTTTCTCGGGAAGGTGCGAGAAACGAAAAGGGACGGCAGAAAGAGCAGCAGAGGTTGCAACAGGAGGTGCCTCGGGGGAAAGGGCCTTGGAGGGATGGGACCCCACACGGCTCGCTCTGTCCCCTAAGGAAACGTCCAAAGGAGAGCAGAGATCCTTCTCTGCAGTCAAGAATTGTACAGTCTCTAGTGCAGTGGTTCCCAACCTTTTTTTGACCAGGGACCACTAGGGCTTTTTTGTTCCGTGTAGGGACCCCAAGGTTCAAAATAAAAATTCCTAGAATTTGAAAATAAACTTTAATCATAACTGTTAGTTAAACATTAAACTTAGAATAACATTTGAATATATTTTTTTATAATAGAGAGCTTTTAATTGAAAATATTAATTTATTATGGGTTTATAACTTTGTTTCGCGGACCTTAATTTAGTTCTCGTGGACCCCTGGGGGTCCGCAGGCCCCCGGTTGGGAACCAGTGCTCTAGTGGGGCTAGAGAGAAAGACATGGGTTATTATTTGTTTGTTTGTTTGTTTTTCAGATTTGATGGAGTTAATTCTAGCTGAATCATTGCAAAGCAATATCAGATCATTGAACCTATAGTAGAAGGTCAGACCAGAACAAAAGGGTTGAAATTAAATAAAAATGTTTGTAGTCTTTCCCCCCCCCCCACTGAACGTTCCTGATCTTGCTCAAAAAAAAAGGAATCCCTAAAGTTGCCTTACAATCTGTGATGATGAGACATGACCTTAAATAGGGTTTCCATTACCTTAAATAGGGTTTCTTTGCCACCGGCGGGAGGTTTTGGGGCGGAGCTTGAGGAGGGCAGGATTTGGGGAGGGGAGGGACTTCAATGCCATAGAGTCCAACTGCCAAAGCGGCCATTTTCTCCAGGTGAATTGATCTCTATCGGCTGGAGATCAGTTGTAATTGCAGGAGATCTCCAGCTAATACCTGGAGGTTGGCCACGCTAACCATAAGGGCACCTTCCTATTAAGAGTAAGGTATACCTTTGACTGGAAGGAAGGCAGGATAGATAAGCCTGATCTGATCAGATCTCAGAAGCGTTTGATCACCAAGATCAAAACCCATTAGTTCCTCTTTCATTTTTGAGTGGTCCTTATAAGATTCAAACATTGCTTCATAGGCTACAGAGCAGGGAAGTAAGAGTCATTCCCAGTTTTCTCTTGAGAAATGAGGAGGGGAGGCATTGTTTCTGTCTTCCAGGTAGGGTTTCCAACCTCCAGGTAGTAGCTGGAGATCTCCTGCTATTACAACTGATCTCCAGCCAATAGAGATCAGTTCACCCAGAGAAAATGGCCGCTTTGGCAATTGGACTCTATAGCATTCAAGTCCCTCCCCTCCCCGAACCCCGCCCTCCTCAGGCTCTGCCCCAGAAACCTCCTGCTGGCGGCAAAGAAGGACCTGGCAACCCTGCTTCCGGGCCTAGGGTTCACTGCTGACTTCCCCCTCAAACTTCTCCTTCTGTTAGCATTGGCTGCCCTAGAAACCCAGGCAGAGCACAAAGGCATGAAGATGAGTTTATGTTATGCATTTTCAAGATGATAACATCTGCATTTTGTTGAAATGTATCATCCTCACAACCTGACCAAACAGGATCCCATTCCCTGGATTTAAGGCAATACGCACATAGATTTTATTTTAATTTCATTTGCTTCATTTATAGCCTGCCTTGCTTGCTGAGACTCTAGATAGGGAGGGATGCCAGCCTCCAGGCAGTAGCTGGAGATCTCATGCTATTACAATTAATCTCCAGCTGATAGCTCCCCTGGAGAAAATGGCCACTTTGGTAATTGGATTCTATGGCATTAAAGTCCCTCCCTTCCCCAGACCCCACCCTCCTTAGGCTCCGTCCCCAAAAACCTCCCGCTGTTGGCAAAGAGGGACCTGACAACCCTATGTATATGTGAACCAGCAGCTATGTGCAATCTTAAGTGAACCTGAACCATCTATGAAGTACTTCAAAGGAAAGCAACATTACTTACATGAAGGCTAGGTTTGCCAGGTCCCTCTTCGCCACCGGCGGGAAGTTTTTGGGACAGAGCCTGAAGAGGACGGGGTTTGGGGAGGGGAGGGACTTCAATGCCATAAAGTCCAATTGCCAAAGCGGCCATTTTCTCCAGGGGAACTGATCTCTATCGGCTGGAGATCAGTTGTAATAGCAGGAGATCTCCAGCTAGTACCTGGAGCTTGGCAACCCTAATGAAGGCCCCATGTTTTTCAGTTAAAGATATTCAAATAGGCTAAGAAAGCCCTCTGCCTATGACCAAGAAAACCAATTCCAGTAAGCCCATAAGATTTCTACAAACTCAATGAGATGTTTAATGGCTTCTCCTTTTATCTTCCAATGATAGAGATTTCACAATTTCTCCAGAGAATACATTCTGGAAATTAATTAAAGAGATAACCAGAGGTCACGATAGGTAAAATACGAAGCTGAAGATCTTCCAAAGAACCCATAATTATGGATATGATTATTCACAAAATGAAAAAGCTTTCCTCTTTTATTGCCCTGCCAACCATTTATCGTCACAAGAAAGTGCTTTGGCTGGGGTTCCAAACGCTGCAATATGACGAAGGAGGGAAAAGAAGTTAGATGCAGTCAGTTGTTGCTGAGCTGGAGAAAATGGCATAATAGAAGTATTTCTTTCTAGAGGACTCAGCTATTTGACAACTGTTTTGTTTCACAGCTTTTAGGCATCTTGCATTAGACTGGCAAGATGCTCATTCAAAATATCACTTTTCATTTTCAATACATAGAGTATTGTGTTCAGTTTGGGGCACCGCAATTTAAGAAGGATGTAGACAAGCGGGAACGTGTCCAGAGGAGGGCAACAAAGATGGTGAGGGGTCTGGAGACCAAGTCCTATCAGGAAAGGTTGAAGGAGCTGGGTATGTTTAGCCTGAAGAGGAGAAGACTGAGAGGGGATATGGTAACCCTCTTCAAGTACTTGAAGGGTCATAGAGAGGATGGTGCTGAGTTGTTTTCTGTTGCCCCAGAAGGTTGGACCAGAACCAAAGAGTTGAAATTACATCAAAAGAGTTTCCATCTAGACATTAGGAAGAATTTTCTAACAGTAAGAGCGGTTCCTCAGTGGAACAGGCTTCCTTGGGAGGTGGTAAGCTCTCCTTCTCTGGGGGGTTTTAAGCAGAGGCTAGATTAGGGTTGCCAACCCCCAGGTACTAGCTGGAGATCTCCCACTGTTAAAACTGATCTCCAACCGATAGAGATCAGTTCCCCTGGAGAAAATGGCTGCTTTGGCACTTGGACTCTGTGGCATTGAAGTCCCTCCCCTCACCAAAGCCCGCCCTCCTCAGGCTTCACCTCAAAAACCTCCCACCAGCGCCGACGAGGGACCTGGCAACCCTCGGCTAGATGTCCATCTGTCAGCAATGCTGATTCTATGACCTTAGGCCGATCATGAGAGGAGGGGAATCTTGGCCATCTTCTGGGCATGGAGTAGGGGTCACTGGGAGTGTGTGTGGGGAGGTAGTTGTGAATTTCCTGCATTGAGCGGGAGGGTTGGACTAGATGACCCTGGTATCCCTTTCAACTCTATGATTTGGTTCTATTCCACATGGGAAAATTAAATAAATAAAATGGTGTGATTGGCTGACAAACCATTTTGGGGGGTTACATTGTCATAGAAATTCTAAAACCTGGTCAGTTTTTGAGTTGTGTGTCAACCCTAAATGCAACTTATGTACATTTCCCCACACACACACATTCTTGTCTTGGGCCAACAGCACTCTTTAGCCATTTGAGTGATGGCACTGTGGGGAAACGTCCTCCAATATCTTTCTAAATTATTATTTATTTGGCAAGCCATAGAAAATATACATATAAATTGACAAAGCAGACAGATGGGGACGTTTGTTTCAGGGTTTTGTTTTCCCTGGTGGTTTTTAACTGCTTTTTAGAGTCGATGATGCACAAGTACCAGTTGGCACTGTATAATTATATTGTTCTTCCCACCAGTGGAAGTTTGTAGACAAAGCTTTCAAAAGCAATTTGCATCATTAATTTCCCAGCACCCTGATCCTACAAACATCATACAAGAGCAAAGACAATGGAAACCGCTGGGGCGCTGTTCCCTGTTAACCTGCTTCAGAGTTCTACATACCTTCTGATATCCTGCCTCTGCACCCACTCATAAGGAGACTGAGACTGGGAATAAGGAGGAGGAGGAAGAAGAAGAAGAGTTGGTTTTTATAGTCCGACTTTCTCTACCACTTAAGGGAGACTCAAACCAGCTTACAATCACCTTCCCTTCCTCTCCCCACAACAGACACCCTGTGAGGTAGGTGGGGCTGAGATAGCTCTACAAGAACTGTGACTTGCCCAAGGTCATCCAGCTGGCTTCATGTAGAGGAGTGGGGAAACCAACCCGGTTCACCAGATTAGCATCCGCCGCTCATGTGGAGGAGTGGGGAATCAAACCTGGTTCTCCAGATCAGAGTCCACCGGCAACAGTAGGGTTGCCAGGTGGTTTTGAATGGTGGCCCACCAATACATCGGCTGGATCACAGCAAGGATAGTGTGCACTCGGCCGTGAGCAAAGCGTACATCTAGGTTCCCGGAGGCCACAAGCAGAGCATGAACACTGTGGCACTCTCCTGTTCTTTCTCTAATGCAATTGGTATTCAAAGGTATATTGCCTTTGAACATGGTGGTTCAATTTAGCGAGAAAGACTCATCCTCCATTGCACTTCCTTATTTTTGTGAGCCGATATGGTCTCAAAAACGTGCGCTGCCTGTCACGGCTATGAAGGGTAGCATCTGGGCTTTCAGTTTTGGAGTTGTGTCTCCTCCAGAGTGTGAAAATGGAAGGATGTGTCCTTGGTGTTTGTAAACATATGGGAATGTGAACAGCTGAACAGGCGTAATGCAGGTCAATGCATGAATTCCCATGTGGGAAATACAAAAGTCGCTATAATTGTCGCTTTTGAAAGCAGCAAGCTTGGGGAGGGGGGGAATACCACGACAGAGGGAATCTATGTGAATTAAGAAGGCGTACATCATGTAATGCTAGCTGACAATGTAGTCGAACTGCGTCTCTGGGGACTGCGGTTCCCTCAAGCTGCCGAACTGTCTCTGAGCAATTATATAATAATTGTTCCTCTGGAGACACGGCAGAGGAATTTCGCTTCCTTTCATTCCCCATGGGTTGGGGACAGCTGATCATGGGGACGTCTCACCATGGCAGGCAGTTCAACCAGAAATTGTCTACGGGGCATTTGTCATCAGGTCACTTAAGGGATCCTGTACCCAAGAATGCTTTGTTATGTAAGTGTAAGGATGGAGAGAAAAAATAGAGTACAATAGAAGTCTTAGTAGAAAAGGGCAAGAGTCTAGTAGCACCTTAAAGTAGCACCTTAAAGACTAACAAAAATATTTGTTAGTCTTTAAGGTGCCACTGGACTCTTGCCCTTTTCTACTACTGCAGACAGACTAATGCTGCTATCCATTTTGAATTATCTCAATAGAAGTCTTGTAGTTTTCAATACATTTATGGTTAAAAGTTTCCAGTCTGGATCTGGCAACCCTATCCCCCCCCCAAACCCCCAATGCAGACCCTTTATCAAAATCTCTGGCTATGTACATTTGTCTGATGGCACACAACAGCCATGAGCTTAGAAACATAGCAATACAGAAACACAGAAACATAGAGCTGGAAGGCACCTCCAGGGTCATCTTGTCCAACCCCCTGCACAATGCCGGAAATTCACAACTACCTTCTCCCGCACCTCCAATGACCCCTACTCCATACCCAGAAGATGGTAAAAAAAAAAAAAAAAAAAACACCTCCAGGATCCCTAGCCAATCTGGCCTGGAGGGAAATTGCTTCCTGACCCCAAAGTGGCGATTAGCATTAACCTGGGCATGTAAGAAAAAGCCACTAGAGCTTGAAAGTGGAGTGTCAAGTTCTCACTTGCCTTGATTCTCCAGTAGGGTTGCCAGATCCCTCTTCACCACCGGTGGAAGATTTTTGGGGCAGAGCATGAGGAGGGTGAGGTTTGGGGAGGGGAGGGACGTCAATGCCATAGAGTCCATTTGCCAAAGCGGCCCTTTTCTCCAGGTGAACTGATCTCTATCAGCTGGAGAACAATTGTAATAGCCGGAGATCTCCAGCTAGTACCTGGAGGTTGGCAACCCTACTCTCCAGAGACAGGCTGCATTAAAGTATTAGATTGCACAGAATCAAGAGACCCGGTTTGACTACTGGTGTCCTTGGAGATGGGGAGGGGGAAAAAACCCCAACAGCTTTGTGTAACCAGCTATAAGGGGAGGTTCTCACAGTGCTGTCTTGCTAACTGCACAGGTGAATGCTTGTTCATCCCGAGCCTAGACTGTCTGTTGGGAGTGATGAGTTTTAAAATTTTATTTAGACATTTTCAATATACAAAGCTGACTCATATCAGCAGACTCATCTAAACCAGTTTTGTTGACTCTGATTTTCGGCAACGTTCCATGGTCCCCATCCAGAACAATTTATCAGAGCCTCTGCCTTGTAACTGGAGAGGCTGCGGACTGAATCTGGAACCTTCATCCTAAAAACCACACACCTTACCCCCGAGCTGTAGGGTTAATATGTAGGGTTGCCAACCTCCAGGTACTAGCTGGAGATCTGCTATTGCAACTGATCTCCACCCAATAGAGATCAGGTCGGCTGGAGAAAAATGGCCACTTTGGCAATTGGACTCTATGGCATTGAAGTCCCTCCCCTAACCCCGCCCTCCTCAGGCTCCGCCCCAAAAATCTCCAGGTGTTTCCCAACCCAAAGCTGGCAACCCTGTTTATATGAGCCAGACAAAGCTCTTCCCATCGTTATAAAAAACTTAAATACAAAACGTAGGCACTGGGTTGAATCCAACCAAGTTTTTCACTCCATCTCTGCCAAGTCCCCTCTGCACAGCATGCCCAGTTGCCAGTCTCCCAGGACTGCAACCAGTTTCCAGACTACGGAGATCAGTTGCCCTGGAGAAAATGGCAGCTTTGGCTGTTAAATTCTATATCCCACTGAGGTCCTTCCCCAAACTCCCTTGTCTCGGGCTCCTCCCCCAAATCTCCAGGAATATACCAACCTGGAGTTGGCAACATAGTGTAAGTCCCATGATTCCTTGCATAACCTTTAGGGTTGCCAGCTCTGGATTTTTTGGGTGGGGGGGGGAGCCTGGGGAGGAGGGAGGGGAGGGAACTCAGCAAGGTATAAAGCCATAGATAGAGTCCGCCTTCCAAAGCAGCCGTTTTCTCCACAGCAACTGATCTCTGTAGTCTGGGCATCAGTTGTAATACTGGGAAATCTCCAGGCCTCAAATGGAGGCTGGCAACCCTAATAACTTTGCAGTGGTCAAAAGGAACCCCCTGTTTCTTTTCTGCGATCAGAAGAGCTGGTTGGATACATCCTGCTGCCTTTCTAGTACAAAGTGTGTGTTTCACTTTGAAAAGCTTGCAAGCAGTGATCCCAGGGTCTTTAGGGTGAGGGGCACTAAATAATCGCACCAAGAGTCTAAAACAAAAGCAGAATCAGGAGGGTTGCCAGGTCCTTCTTCGCCACTGGCGGGATGTTTTGGGAGCAGAGCCTGAGGAGGACGGGTTTTGGGGAGGGGAGGGACATCAGTGCCATAGAGTCCAGGCAACAGAGATCAGTTTCACTGGAGAAAATGGCTGCTTTGTCAATTGGACTCTATGGCCTCCCCAAACCCCACCCTCCTCAGGCTCCACCCCCAAAATCTCCAGGTATTTCCCAACCTAGAGCTGGCAACCCTAATTGCAGGGGACAAAGGTAGACTTGCAAGGGCCAAAGGTGGGCCAGTAGGGACGCCAGGTCTCTTTTTGCCACCGGCGGGAGGTTTTGGAGTTGGTGCTGAGAAGGGCGGAGCTTGGGGAGGGGAGGGACTTCAATGCCATAGAGTCCAATGGCCAAAGCAGCCATTTTCTCCAGGTGAACTGATCCCTATCGGCTGGGGATCAATTGTAATAGCAGGAGATCTCCAGCTAATACCTGGAGGTTGGCAACCCTATGGGCCAGTCAGGGAGGAGGCGTCCTTGGTCATCGTGTTGGGGGGGGATTAAGCATTAGTTAGCTAGTCCTCTGGTGAGCAGCCAGGAGAACTGATTTCTGCATTGCCTTGGCAGACAAGGGAGATCGATTTCGGTGGCGTTGCTCCCTTGGCGGGCAGAACGGGATGGTGTTTACACGGGAAGAAATATTTTTAATCTAAACGAGATATTTGCCCTGTCAGCCCTGGTTTTAAAAAATGTCTTTGGAGGGAGAGTCATTTCGTAGATTGCTACTCTGGGATGGAACGCGTGAGGAGAATGGAATTGCCGCTTGGCTAGATGAGGCTACTGCTTGATAGAGACATGACGCTGCAAGGCAAGCGATCTTCCTCATGTGACAGTCCTTGACGTCAGGGTCTCATGCAAGGCACGCCACTTTCAGTCATCACCCTTGTTTGATAACGGGAGCCTACCCTATAGGGCTGTTGTAACGATTTGAGTGAAATAGTGTACTTGAAGCAATTTGAGCACTGAGTGATCTATCTCAGGTAGGGTTGCCAGGTCCCTCTTCACAACCAGCAGGAGATTTTTGGGGCTGAGCCTGAGGAGGGTTTGGGGAGGAGAGGGACTTCAATGCCATAGAGTCCAATTGCCAAAGCGGCCATTTTCCTCCAGGAGATCTGATCTCTATCGGCTGGAGATTAATTGAATTAGCAGGAGATCTCCTGCTACTACCTGGCAGTTGGCAACCCTAATCTCAGGGCGCATTCACACATGCCGAATAATGCACTTTCAATCCATTTCCAATGCACTTTGTAGCTAGATTTTACTGTGTGAAACAGCAAAATCCACTTGCAAGCAATCATTAAAGTGCATTGAAAGTGGATTGAAAGTGCATTATTCAGTACGTGTGAACGTGCCCTCAGTGTCAGGTATCGTTTACTTACAGAAACAGCTTTTTCACTCCATTCTTAGGTTCTTGTGAAGGGGAGCTACTCAGAACATCCAGTTCCCAGCAGTGGTCAGCCAGATAATGCCGGGAATTCCAGAAGACAGGAAGGCCTCCACTGATTATTGTCCCTCAGCAACTGGCATTCAGGGCAAACTATGATGGCATCCTCGTAGCCACCACGAAGACGCTGCCCCCATTTTATAGATGCTTTCATATGCCAAGGGCCCGATCCTGAATGGGCCCACAAGTCAGTGCTCTCCCCACCCCACCCCACAATTTTCCAAGTGGCGAAACAGCTGCCTTTGATACCTTTTAAAATGTCTTTAACATGGCAGCGGTGTCCTCATGGCAGCCATGATGAGAACACTGTCACGTTTTGTTTGGCCCTCACAGCTACACTGCCTCTGAACATGGAGGTATCATTTAGTTGTCAGGATGAATAGTCCCAGTAGCTGCCCTTCATGAATGTGGCTAATTTCCTTAAAGGCTGTCTGTAATTATACATGTAATTATAAAGGCTGTAAATAATTATGTATAGTATAGGGCTGTTGGGGGGGGAAATCGGCAAAATTCGGCCCTTTTTAATTCGGGACGTGCCGAAGTCTGAACTCCCCTGCTTCGGATCCGTAAAATTCGGCGCGAGATCCAGAGTTCGGGGGGAAATTCGGGAAGCCCCGTGAAGGCAAGCGGTGTGTGTGGGGGGGGGGGAACAGATCTGCGCCTCCCAGCTGGAAGGCGCAGATCTGTTTAAAGCGCCTTGCTGGAAGGCAAGAGTACCTGGAGCCTAAGTGGGGAGTTTAAAGACCCCCCGCCCGGTTTCCCGGGAGTCCCGGGAAAGTGGGCGGTGGGTCTTTAAAGGCAGGAAAAGGCAGGTTCGGGAATGCCGAACCTGCTGAATTTATTCAGCAATCGCCCCGAATTTGCTGAATTCAGGGCGTCGTTTTCCCGCCGAACTGAAAACCCCCAAATTGCGGAAAATTCGGCTGTTTTTTAGTTCAGACGAACCGAATTGACAGCCCTAGTATAGTAAGAAGAAATTATTGACATTAAATAGAAGAAATAGAAAAAGAAGGGTTGGTTAAGGAATAGGGTTGCCAACCTCCAGGTACTAACTGGAGATCTCCTGCTATTACAATTGATCTCCAGGTGATAGAGATCAGTTCACCTGGATAAAATGGCTGCATTGGCCATTGGATTCTATGACATTGAAGTCCCTCCCCTCCCCAACCCCCGCCCTCCTCAGCCTCCACCCCAAAAACCTCCCACCGGTTGCAAAGAGGGATTTTGCAACCCTAGATACAACCATCCTTCCTCCCAATACACCCAGCTGGTAGCATCAAACCGGCTTACAATCACCTTCCCTTCCCCTCCCCACAACAGACACCCTGTGAGGTAGGTGGGGCTGAGAGAGCTCTAAGAGAGCTGTGACTAGCCCAAGGTCAACCAGCCGGCTTCATGTGTAGGAGTGGGGAAACCAACCCGGATCACCAGATTAGCATCTGCCACTCATGTGGAGGAGTGGGGAATCAAACCAGGTTCTCCAGATTAGAGTCCACCGCACCAAACCACTGTTCTTAACCACTACACCACTGTGTGTCATTCAAATTAACCCATGCTTCCTTAAACTGATTTATTCAAAACCAGCTCTAGTGATTCACACTTACAATACTTTTCTTGTGGGGGGCGGGGGAGAGCTCAGCTTTGAGTTTTGTATCATCCCCAAGTAAAGGAATAGCAGGTCTGGAAAGCATTCTTACTTCACATGGTCAAAAAAGTAATGTTGAAAGGGCATTATGGGTCACTCCTGAAAAATCCTGAGCAATAGATCCAAGATATGTAGGGGCATGCTTTGGAAGGTTTTTTTAGGTCAAAATGGATGTCCTGACTTGCTTGGGAGCCAGAATCCCCTGTGCAGTGGGGCATTGATGTAAAACGCTCACAGGGACAAACCAGATGTGACAGACCCCAGAACATTTAAAAAAATAATGTCTGCCCCAATTCCCATATGTAATGGTTTACATCAAAAATGGGGCACTCTCTCCATCCCTCAGTGCACTTTCGTGCTCGCCATCAGTGGTGCTCCATTAGTGAAAAAGTGTTAACGTGGACAGAAAAATGCTGATCAGGAGAAGCAAGAGATAATTTCTCAGAGAGGTGGGCGAGGTGAGAGAATGGTGTGTCGCTGGGTCAACCGCTGGTCCCTCAGGGCAACCACTGGTGCTCAGATGCCTCGGAGGGCCAGAACAGAGTGGCTCTTGTGGGGCAGGGGTGATGTTCCACCACAATGATAACTTCTAAATGCCCAAAGGTTGTACGGGAAAGTAAGCTTTTAATTGCTTTAGGAAGAAGTCAAGAAAAAAAAATGGAAGAGCTTTTTATCAGATGGCAGAGGCCAAAGCCCGAGGGGGAAAGACAATTAGCAGAACATCTCTGCTTGAATTTTCGACACCAGGATGAATATTTCTTAAATCTTCGAAAGGTGAGAATTGGAACGTCAGAATAGAAATGATGCCACGGGGGAATTTTAGAAAGCAGCAGAGGCCTCTATAAATACAAATAAGTTTCAGATGAGAGAGGGCTCAAAAGTGTGGTTGTCAATCTCCAGGTGGGGCCTGGAGACCCCTACAGAATTGCAACTGAGCTCTAGACTACAGAAATCAGTTTCCCTGGAGAAAATGACTGCTTTAGAGAGAAGACTGTATTCACTCCCTGTATGCACCAACCGGGTTGGTTTCCCCACTCATGAGCACATGAAGCTGCCTTATACTGAATCAGACTCTTGGTACATCAAAGCCAGTATTGTCTACTCAGACTAGCAGCGGCTCTCCAAGGTCTCAGGCAGGGCTTTTTACATCACCTACTTGCCTAATCCCTTTATAGGGTTGCCAACCTCCAGGTACTACTTGGCGATCTCCTGCTATTACAACTGATCTCCAGCTGATAGAGATCAGGTCACCTGGAGAAAATGGCCACTTTGGCAAGTGGACTGTATGGCATTGGAGTCTTTCCCCTCCCCAAACCCCCTCCTCCTCAGGATCCACCCATAAAACTCCCGCTGGTGGTGAAGAGGGACCTGGCAACCCTATCCCTTTAACTGGAGATGCCGGGGATTGAACCTGGAACCTTCTGCATGCCAAGCAGATGCTCTACCATTGAGCCACATCTACACATAAAGCCAGCTGGGTGACTTTGGGCTACTCACAATTCTTTCTGAACTCTCTCAGCCTCACCGACCTCACAAGGTGCCTGTTGTGGGGAGAGGAGAGGAAGGAGATTGTAAGCCGGTTTGAGACTCCCTTAAGAAGGTAGAGAAATTGACATATAAAAACCAACACTTCTTCATCATCATCTGCAGGAATTTCCCAACACAGAGCTGGCAGTCCTACAGCCCAGCCTCTTTGTTTGGTAATCTAGGATGCCCTGGAATTAACCAGTCCAGTGAGAACTGCAGCAGCAGCAGGGAGTCTGCAAAAGCATCTATTTCCTTTTTAAAGACTCCCAAGACGTGATCATCTTAATAACTGTGAGTCGAACAGCAAGCTGTACAGCGGGGTTTTCTGACCTCGTCAAATTCTATGGCTCAAGAGGGACAGCCGACTCTACAGGCCCAGTGCCAAAAATAAAGGCAAGAACAAGCATGAGTAGAGAGAAAGGTCTCCACAGAGTAACAAAGGTCTGTAGTGTTTCCACTTTGCACAGTCCCTAATTCAGCTGGCAGCTAACAAGCATCCACCATAAGAACATCAGAAGAGCCCTGCTGGATCAGAGCAGTGGTCCATGTAGTCCAACATCCTGTCTCACACAGTGGCCAACCAGCTCCTCTGGAGGTCCAACACCAGGGCATAGAGGTCGGGGCCGCCAAGTTTGAGTGGTAAAAGGCCCTTTGTGAGGTGGTACTTCCGGGTTTAAACTGGAACTGATGTGATTGTGTCAGTGTGGCCGTGCATGCACGTGATCCCTTCCTCCAAACTGGGCAATGGATTGGCGGGCAATTGCCCGCCAATCTAGGCTACCTGGCAACCCTGTTCCTAGGCAAGGTCCTAAAGGCAGGATATTAATTTTGTAAATTAAATAATTAAATGCACACTTTGTGATTTCTGCATTCACTTAACAAGTTGCGTTAATACTTATGCTCTGGTTGCATCTGGATTTCTACAAGTCAAATCCTATTGCTTTGTCTATTGGATGTTTCACCCTGTTGAGTGTACTGTCTTATTCTGTGCAATCTGCCTTCAGTCCCAGTGAGACAGGCAGACCATAAATAACATCAATATAAGTAAATAAATATACATTTTACCCCCTCTAGGCCCATGTTTTCCCAGACTTCTTTCCCCTAGATTTAACAGCCACTGGCTATCCATCAACCATTTCACACTTTAAAAGGGGGAAATGAAATTTAATTTTTTTCCTTGACACTATAAAGAGAAAAGCTGCCACATCTCTCATGCAATTGTCACATCTCTCATGCAGTCTTCCCAAACTGATAGAGTTGCCAGGTCACCCCTCTCCACCGGCAGAAGGTTTTTGGGGTGGAGCCTGAGGAAGGTGCGGTTTGGGGAGGGGAGCGACATCAATACCATAGAGTCCAATTGCCAAGGTGGTCGTTTTCTCCAGGGGAACTGATCTCAATCGGCTGGAAATCAGCTGTAATAGCAGGAGATCTCCAGCTACTACCTGGAGGTTGAAGTGAAAAAGACCTCGTGCTAAAGCAAACTACTTGGAGGTTGGCAACCCTATAAACTGAAGCCAGGGTTGATGGCTTTGGTCTTTGCAACATTTATTTGATTAAGCTGCCACTATGCTGCACAAGAGATTTTAGAGGCTTTACAAGCAAGGTGTCCCCCCCCCTTTTAATTCCAAGGTTGAAGACAGGAGGCACGGAATCCGTGTTACCAGAACGATCTCTGCAAGGAGGCTGCTGTGATTAAGAACCTAGAGCGCAGCGTAGGCGTGTTACTTTCTCGCCTCCTCAATCTCCTCTCCGGGTGCAGCTTTCACCGAGCCTACTTCAGGCCAAGAGCTTCCGCGGTGCCGCTGGCCTGTTCTAATTTATGTCTGTGGCACCACTGATGGTGACATTCTTCAGGTTCACAGCAAGCAAACCAGACACATTTGTTTTCAGTACAGCTGAAAACTATTCAGCTCTGGGTAAGAAGAACGATGAAGATCCTCGCCCAAAGGTTTTGAGGACAGACAGAAAAAAATAGCTACGGGGGCTAGAGATAGCGCCACAGGTTGGCCATGTCTGCCTTGTGTGTGTGTGTAATGTGCAGTCAAGTCGCAGCCAATTTATGGTGACCCCTTATGGGGTTTTCAAGGCAAGGGACTAACCGAAGTGGTTTGCCAGCGCCTTCCTCTGCATAGCAACCCTGGTATTCCTTGGTGGACTCCCATCCAAATACTAACCAGGGCTGACCCTGCAAAGCTTCTGAGATCTGACAAGATTGGGTTATACCATGCTGCCTTCCCTCATGTCTGCCCAGGACAACCAATTAAAGATGACCCTAGATGTCACATGAACACATCAAGCTGCCTTATACTGAATCAGACCCTTGGTCCATCAAACTCAGTATTGTCTACTCAGACTGGCAGTGGCTCTCCAGGGTCTCAGGCAGAGGTCTTTCACATCACCTGCTTGCCTAGTCCCTTTAACAGGAGAGGCCGGGAATTGAAGGTGGGATCTTATGCATGCCAAGCACATGCTCTACCACTGAGCCACAGCCCCTCCCCATGTCTGTGATGGCCGTTATGTTTATGTGATCGGGACATCTTAACTGGGTATATTTGTTATTTCTTTTCCTTTCCATAGATTTAACAGCCACTGGCTGTCCATCAACCACTTCACACTTTAAAAGGGGAGATTAAATTTAATTTTTCCTTGACACTATAAAGAGAAAAGTTGCCACATCTCTCACGTATATTGTTATTTCGATTTGGGTCTCCTAGGCCCATCGCTCTAACTACTACCCTGCACTCGCCCCTGATGTGATGCCAGAATAGACAGAAGTGAACAGACCATGCAACCCAGAGCACAGGAACTGATCTCTGAGAACAGTATTTCATGTCTCCCACCTCACTGCCCAATAAATCCCCAAGCCTTGTGGCATGAAGGTTTAGGGAACAGTGTATGACATCACAGCTAACCCATCCACACACCTATTGAACGTTATAGGAATATATATTAAAATACATCTTTGAAGGCCAAACCCCCTCTTCCAATTGGACCCATTCAGTTTTCTTATACTGAGCCCAGCCATTGGTCATGATCATGTTCTTTGACTGACAGCAGCTCTCTGGGTCTTCCATAGCACCTCCTACCTGATTGAACTTAGGGTCCTCATGCAGAGCTCCACCAGTGAGCCATGGCCCTTATATAGGGTTGCCAGGTTCCTCTTCGCCACAGGCAGGAAGTTTTTGGGGTGGAGCCTGAGGAGGGCGGGGTTGGGGGAGGGACTTAAATGCCATAGAGTCCAATGGCCAAAGCAGCCATTTTCTCCAGGTGAACTGCTCTCTATCGGCTGGAGGTCAGTTGTAATAGCAGGAGATCTCCAGCTAGTACCTGGAGGCTGGCAACCCTATCCTTATACCATTTCTAAGAGGAGCAGCAGAAGGCCAAAGACACTCTGTGCTCATGTACAGATTGTCATCCAAATCTGCCTTGTCATCCCCTAAACATGAAGAACTAGAACACGTTTAGATGTTCCACAATATGGTTTAATGTGCCTCTGTTCTGCGTATGAGCTGCCCATGGTTTTGATTTAAACAAGGTAAATTAGGAAAATTCTTGTCAGGGGGAAAAACATCATAGAAATCCAAGGAAATCTGCAACCGTTCTGATATTATGAGGAAACCAGACTACCTTCAGAGGTAATACATCTCAGGAGTTTTGTGAGAAACCAAAAGAGTTTGGTAAAGGTAATGCAGTTTCTCAGGGGAGGTGGCTTTCTTATCTTTATCACTCATTCTCTAACATGTGTCCTGGGCTAGGAAGAGCTTGTTGAAGTCTGTTCTATATACAGGTCTCAGTTTGGCCTCATTAATCTCCCAGTAAGGGAAAGATGGAAAGGGAGACAGGTACTTAAGCAGGAAGTAATTGTATTCACCTAACCAAGATAGAGAATAGAAAATACAGTAGCACAGTACAGGGGGAGTGAGCTATTCAACAGCAACAATACAGCAGCAATTTATGTGTGGCAATTCAATAAAAACCATTCACTTTACACAATCATAAGGTTCAGTTGTATTACTTTAAGCTAAACACCCAATTAAAGTTATTTTTAGTCTGAATTGTCTTCATTTGATATGACTCGTCCAGAGGAAATCAACTGAAGGAGAGGGGATTTTGGAATGAAAAGGGAAGATACCGCTAGCCAGGTGAGGATGATATTGAGAATGACTAGTTGGCAGTAAGCTGATTTTTTGGCATCACAGCTGATTTATGGTAACCCTGTAGGGTTTTCAAGGCAAGAGACTTTCAGAGGTGGTTTGCCATTGCCTTTTTCCATGTGGGTAGAGAGTTCTGGGAGAACTGTGACTGGCCCAAGGTCACCCAGCAGGCTTCATGTGGAGGAGTGGGGAATCATACCATGTTCTCCAGATTAGAGTCCACCACTCTTAATCGCCACACTATGCTGGCTCTCAGGCAATAAAGTAGGCCAGTCACTAATGGAGAAGGGAGAAGCTAAGAGGCAGGGGAGGAGGAGGAGAAGAAGAAATGGTTCTTATATGCTGACGTTCTCTACCACTTAAGGAAGAATCAAACCGGCTTACAATCACCTTCCCCTCCCCACAACAGACACTCTGTGAAGTGGGGGGGGGGGGGCTGAGAGCTCTTAAGAGAGCTGTAACTAGCCCAAGGTCACCCAGCTGGCTTCAAAAGTATGTAGGAGTGGGGAATCAAACCCAGTTCTCCAGATCAGAGTCTGCTGCTCCAAACCACTGCTCCTAACCACTACACCACACCATCATACATTCCAGGAAAGGAAATCAGAATGGGAGAAGGAGAAAATAATTGCCTGTCTTGATGAGGAGTGTCATTGTGTCCAGTGGTTGTGGAAGAACGGAGGAATCCTGTGATTTCAGTATTGGAAGATGGTCCAGGAGCAGAACCAGCTACGAAAATGAAGGGCTGGGGAGGCCTTTCTCATGCACCTGAATTTTCTTGGGTGCCAACACAGTGAATCTGTTTTGGTCCAATTTGCAGAGAGACATTGAGCCAAAACTTCAGAACCTAGCTGCCTGATGGTCGACTTCAGATTGTGTTCTGACTGGTGTCTTTTTAGGATCCAAGACTCCCTCGGTGGAAGTCTAGGATTGAGGCAGTGATATGATGGAGTAACTAGCCTATGGTAGAAGGGTCACCTAGATAAGCTTACCTACGATGGATTTCATGGAGGGTGATTGTGTTGACAGTGAGCTAGTTATGAAGAGAAGCAGCAGACTCCCCAATTAAAGGTAAAGTTAAATGTTTATTAGGGAACTACATATCAGCTAGGAAAGCTGAGAGACAGGGAGCCTCAAGCTGATTATCTGGCTAAGGAGGGAGAAAGAAGAATTCGCTACAGGAGACGGGGGTGGAAGTCCACCCATGGAGAGCCCTGCTGTCCTGCGAGAGGAAGAATCATTTTCTGGGGTCTGCTTTAAGTCTTAAAGATCTGTTGGAAAAGCTTTAGCTGGCAATTCTGCACCGTACTTAAACAGGCTGCAAATGCCCCAAGGGGAAAACGTACTTTGCAATAAGTGTCGAGATGGAAAATGTAATTAAGAGGAATCCCAAATTAGTTCATTATGAGGACCTCACTGTGAGTGAGCCAAAAAACAGTGGCTATACTACAGAGACATGGCGATTGCTTTGCAGGAAGAGGGAAGGCAGACAGAAAACACACTGTACCCAATTCAGACTTGATATTAAAGATGTCGACTTCCTAGCTCCCTTCTTTTGTCCTTGTCTCTCACATATGCCAAGAAGGAACTGCTGACAGTTGCAGCTTTGCGGCCCATTTTCCTTTCTGCAGGACGCTTGGCCTTAAACAACCAGCTGTCCCGTGCCAACCCCTGGCTTTCCAGCCAATATCTCAAAGGCTGCCTGGAACCAAATCTGCATGCACTGTTCACAGAGGAACTTGTGTTTTCTTCCTCCATTTTCAGGTTGGACCATTGCGGCTACACCTTCTGGGCATGGAGTAAGGGTCACTGGGGGTGTGGGGGAGGGGAGGCAGTTGGATTTCCTGCATTGTGCAGGCGGGAAACAAATCCAGTTTACCAGATTAGCCTCCGCTGCTCATGTGGTGGAGTGGGGAATCAAACCTAGCTATCCAGATTAAAGTCCACCGCTCCTAACCACCGATCTTAACCACTACAGCACACTGGCCGATAGCCCATTAAGGTCCTTCCTGACCTTAACCCTTCCTCCCCTCCACTCCCAAATTTTCAGGAATTTCCCAACCCAGAGTTGGCAACCTTAATGGATTGTAGCTTTGGTAGAGAAAAGAAGGGAGGTCCATTGCTTTAAGGTTTTATTTTGAGATCTAATCTAAGCCTTGAAAGCTGACATTTAAAAGAATGAAAATGACCTGCTTGCACAGAGCACAACGTTCTGTAGGATGGCCAGCCTAGGGGTTTTTTTGTGCTGAAGGTGACTTGGGTGTACACTGTATCACTGTCAGGAGCCAGGTTGGTGCAGAGCCACCACAAATGGAGGTGGGTGGTGCCGAGTAGGGTTTCCAGTTCCAAGTTGGAAAATACCTAGATATTTTGGGAGTGGAGCCTGAAAAGGGTGGGGTTTGGAGAGGAGAGGGACTTCAATGCCATAGAGTCCAACTGCCAAAGCATCCATTTTCTCCAGGGGAACTGATCTCTGTCACCTGGAGATCAGATGTAATAGCAGGAGATCTCCAGCCACCACCTGGAGACTGGCAATTGGACTCTATGGCATTGAAGGCCCTTCTCTCTCCAAACCCCACCCTCCTTAGACTTATGATGGCCAACCTCTAGGTACTAGCTGGAGATCTCCTGTTATTACAACTGATTTTCAGCTGATAGAGATCAGTTCACCAGCAGAAAATGGCTGCTTTGGCAATTGGACTCTATGGCATTGAAGTCCCTCCCCTCCCCAAACTCCACCCTCCTAAGGCTCCACCCAAAAAACCTCCTGCCAGTGGTGAAGAAGGACCTGGCAACCCTTCTTAGACTCCACCCCCAAAATCTCCAGGTATTTCCCAACTCAGAAGTGGCAACCCTAGCCTTTAGTGTTGTTTTTATTCTCTGGCAGAGTTGCCCGTTCTGGTTTGGGAAATTCCTGGAGATTTTGGGGATGGAGTATGAGGAGAGCAGGGTTTGAGTTAGAGGAGGGACTTCAGGGAGGTATAATGCCGTAGAGTCCACCTTCCAAAGCAGTCATTTTCTCCAGGTGAACTGATCTCTTACAGCCTAGAAAACTGTAAAGATATTGTTACCATCCTTCCTTTTATTTCAGGCTCATCTGACCAAAGGTCTTGAACACAACATACATAGGATAAAATAATCTTGCCATGATATTGTTACCAAATAAAATACCCTAACTGATCTCTGTCACCTGGAGATCAGTTGTAACAGAGGGAGATCTCTAGCCACCACCTGGAGATGGTGACCATATATCTTACGGTGCTTTTTTCCACTGGTTGTAGGATGTCATTTTGTTTTACTGATTGTTTTGATTTAAAAAAAAATTAACATAGCTGGATTGTAATTTTTTCTCCTGTAAGATGCCTTGTGAGGTTTTTTTAAAGTAGAAAAGTGGGATTTCAAATGAATATTTATTAACTGAAATAAACTCAATGACCTTTTGTGTCACTCATTATATTTGGGGGAGCATCCATTGTTCTTTTGTTTCCCCCCAGAGAGGAAGCAATTTTCTTGGATCTCACTCCGATCTTGGTATGGATTTAAACAAAAATTACCTGGGATGTTGGTAATTACATTACCTGGGCATCTGTGTTACATTTTGACTTTTCGTTTCAAAATAGTGTCTGAAGGTTTCGAAAGGGTCTAAAGCTCATTCTGTAGCTGGGACCTTTTTTGTGGTAAAAACAGGTCTTTGATCAGGCAAGGAAACTGAAAGAGGAGAACCTGTGGGGAGTTTCGGCTGGCAACAGGCCTGCTCAAAAGAGCTTTCAGTGCCTTGGAGAGCAATTGGTGGAAGAAGCACCCAGCAGGAGGGGAAATAAATTGCATTAGTGCCAGCTACCTTTCCTTCAGCACTCTATAAAGACCTCTGGAGAAACAGAGGGCAATCAAAACAAGTTTACTTGTTGGGTTGACTTCAGAAAAGTGGCACTTAAAAATGGAAATTGATGCAGGGTTGGCAGATTGAAACTTAATGTTTGCTGGGAAAAAGCAACCCCCTTATACCAAACAAACAAACAAACAAATATCTGATCCCAGGAATCACAGTTTATATGGGATTTATTGCCATTAGGGTTGTCAACCTCCAGGTAGTAGCTGGACATCTCCTGCTATTACAACTGGACTCCATCCGATAGAGATCAGTTCAATGCCATAGAGTCCAATGGCCAAACTGGCCATTTTCTCCAGGTGAGCTGATCTCTATCGTCTGGAGATAAGTTGTAATAGCAGGAGATCTCCACCTAGTACCTGGAGGTTGGCAACCCTATCCGCCACTGATATGGAGAAGTGGGGAATCAAAACCTATGGGGTTACCATACATCAGCTGTGATTTGACAGCAAAAAGAGAGAGAGAGAGAGAGAGAGAGAGAGAAAGAGGAAGAGGAAGAGGAAGAGGAGTCTTTGAGGGTATTTCCAAAGGAGAAGTTGCTCAGGTAGATAGGAAGGCAGGGGAAATAACATAGAATCATAATATCACAGCGTTGGAAAGGGCCATACAAGCCATCTAGTCCAATCCCCTGCTCAAGGCAGGATCAGCCTAGAGCATCCCTGACAAATGTTTGTCCAGCCTCTGCTTAAAGGCGAGGGGGAGCTCACCACTTCCCAAGGTAGCTGATTCCACTGTCGAATAATTCTTACTGTAATTCCCCCCCCCCCCCTGCCCTAGTATCCAGCTGGTACCTTTCCTCTTGCAATTGAAACCCATTATTGCGAGTCCTATTTTCTGCTGCCAATAGGAACAGCTCCCTGCCCTCCTCTAAGTGACAGCCCTTCAAATACTTCAAGAGAGCAATCATGTCCCCCTTCAACGTCCTCCTCTCCAGACTAAACATTCCCAACTCCCTCAGCCTTTCCTCATACTGCTTGGTCTCCAGGCCCCTGATCATCCTTGTTGCTCTCCGTTGCACCCGCTTGATTCTGTCCACATCTGACCAACACTCTGATTCATTCAGTATAAGGCAGCGTTGTGTGTGTGTTCAGGTGTGTATTCAACAGAATCTCTTCTTTCCCATACACAGTCTTCTCTACATTGAAAGCTACAGGCCAGACACATTCGGGGGTGCTTGTAAAATTGTCCTTCTCCGAATTGCTACCCACATTTTGCAGTTCTGAACAGAAGGATCTGTTCAGATTATCGTAGTGGAACCAGTGCATTTGGAAATTTCCCTGGGGTGGGTGGAATGTTATGTCTGAATGTTGTATAAAATGCTGCGCAGGCAGAGTTTGGCTGCAGTTTTCCAATTGTGCATTTCATTTGCATCTTCCCTCTCCCGGCATTCTTGATGTTCATTGGTAAAACTCTCTAAAAAAAAAAAAACACTCTAAATGCGATAGTGTACACGGTTATATCAAAAGACTGTACAGATTATGATTTAGGGATCAATTCTAAACAGGCTTACTTGTAAGCACCATGTTATTCAGTGAAGAAGCATCCTTGAGATTGCATCCTGAAAGACTGTGTATATACCTACACCTCTCCTGGTCACTTTTGCTTAGAGTGGGTTGTAAATCTGAATCCATTAATCAATCAATTTGCCCATAATTAAAGGGCATTAACCTGAAGCCCTATATTAATACAGAAAGGAGACTCACACCTTGTCATGGGTCAGCCTGCTGGGGCTCCCTCAAATGATGAAGCCCTTGAAACTGAAGACTATGAGAGGAGCAGCAGCAGGCTGGGCAGCCGCTGGCAGAGCATCCTCAGGCAGAAGGGTCCTTCCCATGTCTGCAGCCACCCAGTACAGAAGACTCACCTGTATCAGAGGTCCAGCCACAGGCAGTGCCACCAGAGAGCCCCCAAAGCCACTGGAGCAAAGGCGCAGGAGACTCAGGGGACAGCTACATGAGCGAAGAAGGAGTGCTAGACTGCAGGCCCAGTGAAGAGCCTGCTGACAGTGATAAGATTAATGAGCTTGATCATGCAGGGAGTGCTGAGATGGGATAACAAGCAACAGCTGGTTTCCCCCAGGACTACTTAAGTCATCAAGTAGGCTTGGCTGTTGTGCAAGCAACTTGTTGCCAACCTCTTTGTGTATTGGCTTGTCTCCCCGCTGTACTTTGGATTCCTGGTATTCTGACTTCTTGGACTGCCCTTGCCTGTATGGATATCTTGGACTCTGCCTGAACTGTGGCCTTGGACTGCTTCCCAGACTACACTTCCCACTTCCAGCCCTCGCCCCTTGCCTGCAACACGACACACCTGAATGCATAAGATGAAGTGGAGTTAGACCTGAAACAACCCTCTCATGTTGCATGTGACTCCCCCTTTACATGTAGGATCCAAGACTGTTATTAGAGATAAGAAAATTTGGGTTAAAAAAATTAAAATATTTGATTAAAGGAATACACCAGAGGGAATTAACCTCCACAGCAAACGAACCATGCTGGGTTTAAACAAGCCTTATTAATAATTTGAACTTCTATTCAAGCTGAGAAGTTCTTAATTAAATAAACCATGAAGCGTCCTATTTAAATGAATAAATGTTAACGAGCGAAAGCAGGCTTAGTGAGATTCAGTAGTGAAAGACTAGGATCCAGGAGGTCCGGGTTCGGATTCCAACTTCACCATGAGATTTCTTGCCCCTCTCTCTCTCTCTCTCTCTTCTCACACACACACACACACACACACACACACACATACACACCAGCATGGTGTGTAGTGGTTAAGAGTGGTGGACTCTAATGGCGGCTTCCTCACCAAAGAATAGTGGGGAAACTCAGTTTCCCATGAATACTTGCAATGGCCCTGCACAAAGCTATTGCTACCCATAGCAT
Source organism: Euleptes europaea (assembly GCF_029931775.1). Taxonomy (NCBI): domain Eukaryota; kingdom Metazoa; phylum Chordata; class Lepidosauria; order Squamata; family Sphaerodactylidae; genus Euleptes; species Euleptes europaea. The sequence goes on along the minus strand of NC_079319.1, from coordinate 7,686,202 downwards.
AGCTGCAAGGGACTCTTCTTGCATGAACCCCGAAGTTTCTGTGGAGGAGGAGGCAACCCCTTTGGGACCTCATAAAATTGGACCCCCTGACCCAATCTTCACCATACTTCGGGCTTCATTCAAGGAAAGTCCCTTAAAGCTACCCTAAAAATTTGTGAACACAAATGCCTCTCCCAGAGCTCATTAAAAAAATCCCCATAGGGAAATGCCCGGGGAAGCCAAAGAAAACCGAATACCTATTCCGCTGATTCGGCGATCAGCTTATCCATCTTCGGCTTTATTCCCAGTTTTAATATTCAGGTTAAATTAAACCTGAAAAAAGCCGAAAAGGCCTTTTTCGGGTTTATTTTTGGTTTGGGTTTATCAATATGCACAGCCCTACTGCTGGGTGACCTTGGGCCTAGGGTTGCCAGCTCCGGGTTGAGAAATACCTGGATATTTTGGGGGAGGAGCCTGAGGAGGGTGGGGTTTGGGGAGGAGAGGGTCTTCAATGGGGTATAATGCCAAAGTGGCTATTTTCTCCAGGTGAGGTGATCTCTGTCACCTGGAGAACAGTTATAATCCCAGGAGATTATAACTGGAGGTTGGCAACCCTACTACTCTCCTGTTGTGAGAATCCTGCAATTAAAATGTGAAGAATTCCCCTCTTTGAGCCAGCGTGGTGTAGTGGTTAAGAGCGGTGGTTTGGAGCGGTGGAGTATGATCTGGAGAACCGGGTTTGATTCCTCACTCCTTCACGTGAGCGGTGGACGTTAATCTGGTGAACTGGATTTGTTTCCCCACTTCTACACATAAGGCCAGCTGGGTGACCTTGGGCTAGTCATAGCTCTCTCAGCCCCACCTACCTCACAGGGTGTCTGTTGTGGGGAGAGGAAGGGAAGGTGATTGTAAGCCGGTTTGAGTCGGCATATAAAAACCAACTCTCCTCCTCCTCCTCCTCCTCCTCCTCGGTCACAACAGTATATAGACCTATAGTGTCAAGATCAGGTAAGGAAGACTCAATTCCAAAAGAGAAAGGTCATGGATTGCTGTTTGGATAGTCATGGCTCAATATTAGGGTTGCCAGCTCTGAGTTGGAAAACACCTAGAGTTTTGGGAGGATGGCTCCTGAGGAGATCGGGGTTTGGGAGAGGAGGGGCTTCTGGGGTATAATGTCATAGAGTCCACCTTCCAAAGCGGCCATTTTCTCCAGGTGAACTGATCTTTGTTGCCTGAAGATCAGTTGTAATCCTGGGAGGCCTCCAGATACCACTTGCAGTTGGGCAACCCTACTCAGTATAGTCAGGTATACCCTTCACTTCTCCAGACTTTTCCATAGACCTCTGCTTCAGGCTTCTTTGGAAGGGCTGACCTAATTTTTACGTAGATTTCCCCTCCCTCTAATGTCCTAGATTTTCTTCTTTATTATTGCTCTCCTGCCTGCTGTTCTTCATCAGCCTCAAAGAATCATCTTGCTCCTTCTGCAGGTTTTCTCACAAAGAGTTTAGCAAACTCCTCCTCTTCCTGCTCTCTCTGTCACCCTTCCCTTTGCAGATGGGACATAAATTACCTTCATTTGGATCCTCCTTTCAAACGTCTCTCTGCGGTACGCCTTTGATTGCTCTCTTCTTCATTCTTGCTATTTCAGAACTTCAGTGCCGCCGTTATTTTTTTCTCCTCATCGGGTGAGTTGCAAAATGAGATGCTCAAAATTGGCAGTGGGATTTTGCAGAAGCACCTTCCGTACGAAAGGCAGGAGGGTTAGGGCAGGGATTAGTTAGCTTATCCTGTTCCCCAAAGTGGCAACAGGTTGAATATCAATAAAATTATAATATATTTTAAAGTCATGTTCAAGGAGGAGCCCCGTGGCGCAGAGTGGTAAGCTACAGTATTGCAGTCAAAAGCTCTGCTCATGACTGAGTTTGATCCCGACGGAAGTCAGGTTCAAGTAGCCGGCTCAAGGTTGGCTCTGCCTTCCATCCTTCTGAGGTCGGTAAAATGAGTACCCAGCTTGTTGGGGGTAAAGTGTAGATGACTGGGGAAGGCAATGGCAAACCATCCCATAAACATAGTCTTCCTAGTAAACGTTGAGATGTGATGTCACTCCATGGGTCAGTAATGACCCGGTGCTTGCACAGGGGACTACCTTTACCTTTTACATGTTTGAGGATCTTGGGGGCTGAATTTATAGGCATTTGCTGAATCAGGGTAGAGTAGTATTCCTTAGGATGTAATTTCCTTAAACTATGGAATCATTGTTGTTGTTACTTTTACTGGCAATAAGCAAGAAAAGGAATAATGCATACTGAACAAAAGAAATTAGCCTATTGTGCACCAAAGGGAGCCAGTGTGGTGTATTGGTTAGAGTGTCAGACTAGGATCTGAGAAACCCAGGTTTGAATCCAAACTCTGCCAGGGAAACTTGCTGGGAGACCTTTAGACAAGCTTTCTTTCTTTTTCTTTTTTTTATAAATTTTTATTGAATTTTATAACAAAAACAAAATAAAAAGAAAATAAACAAAAAACAATACAAAAAAATTATACAGAATCAGAAGGATATCTATATACCTTAATTAATACAATTTAATTATAAATTTCAAATATTCAAAAAAGATACTTTCTTATTGGTGAGACATAAAGCCTTAGACTCAGCCAAGACACAAGGGCGACACAATAAATTATCGCAGAAGAACAAAAATGCTCATTTTTGTCCAAATCAAGTAGACTCCCTAGCCCACATTGCTTTAGCACAGTGGTTCCCAATCTTTTTTTGACCAGGGACCACTAGGACTTCTTTGTTCGGTGCAGGGACCCCAAGGTTCAAAATAAAAATTCTGAGAATTTGAAAATAAACTTTAATCATAACTGTTAGTTAAACATTAAACTTAGAATAATATTTGAATATATATTTTTATAATAGAGAACTTTTAATTGAAAATATTAATTTATTATGGGTTTATAACTTTCGCAGACCTTAATTTAGCTCTTGCGGACCCCTGGGGGTCCACGGACCCCCGGTTGGGAACCAGTGCTTTAGCATGTCCACAAAAATAATACTGCACCTAATAAATGTATAGCTCCCAGGATAAAACAGCTTAAAGACACTTTCTTAGAAGCGTTATCTGCTGTCAAGTAGATCAGTCAATCGCGTGAGAGATGTGGCAACTTTTCTCTTCATAGTGTCAAGAAAAAAATAAATTAGCCAATGGCTGTTAAATCTAGGGGGAAGAAAGGAAGAAAGAAACTTGCTGGGTGAACTTGGGCCAGTCACACACTCTCAGCCTAAATAGCCTCACAGAGTTGTGAGCATAAAATGCAGGAGTAGAGAACGAGGTAAGCCACTTCGGGTCCCTACTGGGGAGAAAAGGGGAGGGGTATAAATGAAGTAAATGAACAAATAAAACAAATAAACCCGTTTACAGCGGTGGGGTTGCCACCAATTCTGCCTTCAATCAATCAATTGTTTGATTGAAATTCTGGCTTGGCAAATTCCCGGGGACTTGGGGAAGCGTTTAGGGAGGGGGGAGGGTGTGGAGAAGAGGAAGCTCAGCAGGAAGAAGAAGAGTTAGTTTTTATACCCCGCTTTTCACTACTTTAAGGAGACTCAAAGTGGCTTGCAATTGCCTTCCCCTCTCAACAACAGGCATCTTGTGAGGAAGGTGGGGCTGGGAGAGTTCTGAGAAAACTGTGACTGGCCCAACTAGGGTTGTCAGCCTCCAGGTAACAGCTGGAGATCTCCTGCTATTACAACTGATCTCCAGACAACAGAGATCCATTCACCTGGAGAAAATGGCCACTGTGGAGAAGGAGGAGGAGGAAGAAGAAGAGTTCTTCAGATACCTATAGGGTTGCCAACCACCAGGTACTATAAAAAAAAAAGACCTGAGCTGCTAAAGTCGTTATTGATAAGAAATACGCAGCCACGATGGCATCAATTAACCCTTATACTATAATATAATAAATCAAAACACAGCTTCAACCTCACAGACTATATTCACAAAAGAGTCATCATGCATATGTAAGACAAATTACAAATGCATCTTATTCATTTTTAAGGATGCAAAGTGGCCCCAGCCTTTTTCATTCAAGTTAATCATACATAAATGGTAGCAATCCAACAACTGGGTGGTAATGCAATACTAGTAGCAGTCCAAAGCATATGGGTGGAGATGGGTGGTACAGGTTTCCGGTAGCTTGTCCCTGTTTTCGTTATAATCTTCTTAAGCCACCCTTTCTTTGATGCAAACCGAAGTACTCCATAGACGGTTCAGGTTCACTAAAAATTGCTCATAGCTGCTGGTTCACATGTACATAGGGTTGCCAGGCTCCTTTTCGCCATCGGTGGGAGGTTTTTGGGGCAGAGCCTGAGGATGGCGGGGTTTGGAGAAGGGAGGGACTTCAATGCCATAGAGTCCAATTGCCAAAGCAGCCTTTTTCTCCCGGTGAACTGATGGCCAATCTAGTCTCTGCTTAAAAACCTCCAAGGAAGGAATTGTGGTGGCATGCCCAATTCTAGACACAACAAATACACACACACACACAACACAACACACTATCCTTTTAGTGAAGCAAAATAATCTCTGATCTCAGAAGGCCCCCCACTGCACACTTCAGGAGGCGGGTGCCTCAGTGGATTCCCTTCAAAATTGCACGAACAGTAATTGGATCCCTAATCCAAATTCACCAGTTGGCCAAAGTTTGGTGGGAGGGCATGCAGCTGGTTGTGGCCCAGCCAAAGCGTGCTCAGATTTTTTAACCTGCAGATCCCCCAGGGTAAATGTCTGAGGGCGTTGAAAAGAAGGAGCAGCGTCTCCAGTTTCTGGAGGTGATGTACGTCCTCTGGGATGGTGCTGATGTAGTTATCGGTGGCATCCAAGAAGATCAGGTTCTTCACCTGACACAGGGACGCCGGCAACTCTGCCAGGCAGTTGTTGGCCAAATGAAGGCTGTGGAGCCTCTGAAGGCCAGCGATTTCTCGTGGCAGACAAGTTAAGCGGTTGTTGCTGAGGGTAAGCCTTTCCAGCTTGGCTAAGGAGCCGATCTCGACTGGAAGTTCCTTGAGGTTGTTGGAGTCCAGGTAGAGGAGGGTGAGGTTCCTCAAGCGACCGATTTCCTGGGGGATGAGATCCATCCGATACCTCAGACCACTTTCTCGCTCCGGGCTCATCTCTAAAATCCGTAGTCCTTCCAGTTCAAAGAGTCGGGGAGGCACGAACACCAACTCCTTGCCTTCTAATTTGACTTTTCTCCTACCTTTGTATGGAGGGTCATGTTCTATTAGAGATTTCCACTCAGTGCCAAGACATGGGAAAGGGGAGCGGCGGGCTTGTTTCATCCTTCTGCAGAAAGTGCATTTTCCAGGATCCGCTGCGCTTGCTGCTTTTACCACTCCGGCTGTAAGAGCCATTCCAATCCTTCTCCTTCGCATCGACTATGCAAATACAGAGCGGCAGGTTGCTCAGTTACACCCTGCAGGTAAACACGGAAAGCTCTAGAGAGCTGACCTTCTTCGTCTGTCGCTTTGGACGGGAAGTAAACAGCCAATCCCACATTGCTGTCCTGATGGAAGGGAGGTGACCATTAGGAGATCCTTGAAATGGAAATAAAACTTACTTAACCATTCTTACGCTTTGAAGGCTTTTTTTCTTGGCCAGACATAATGCCTTGCCAGTGCGGTGTAGTGGTTAAGAGCGGTGGTTTGGAGCCAGCATAGTGTAGTGGTTAAGAGCGGTGGTTTGGAGCAGTGGAGTCTGATCTGGAGAGCCGGGTTGGATTCTTCACTCCTACGCATGAGCGGTGGAGGCGAATCTGGTGAACTGGATTTGTTTCCCCACTCCTACACACGAAGCCAGCTGGGTGACCTTGGGCTAGTCACTCTCTCTCAGCCCCCCCTACCTCACAGGGTGTCTGTTGTGGGAAGGGGAAGGGAAGGTGATTGTAAGCCGGTTTGAGTCTCCCTTAAGTGGTTTAGAAAGTCGGCATATAAAAACCAGCTGTTCTTCTTCCTCCTCCTCTGTTTCTTCTTCTATGAATTAACTGGCAGGTTTTTGAAAACGCCAATCGAACAGACATTCTGCCCGTGTGGAAAGGCCAAGACAGAAACACTTACCCATTTTTTTTATTCACTTGTAATTTATATTCTTCTATAAGATCTTCTTTGATTACTCCATTGGTTTCGCACTTTCCTCTATGTTCTCATGACTACCATTTAATCTATCTGCTGTCTGGTAATGATAAGGCTGTTACTTAACAGCCACTTTGAAGATACGCCAAAAGTTATAATGAGTTACGCCTAAATGATCATTTGCATACAGGTGCTCTTTTTGCACGGGGACTGGAATTGGAAAATAGAGCTGTACTTCTGCGATCAGGATTGTTCTGACCATCTGTCATCCTTACGGTTCAGCTTACAGAACTTTTCCCTCCCAAGCCAAAGGTGAGAGTTGATTCTTCAGTCTCACAGGTAGGGTTTCCAGGCAGTGCTTGGGTCCCAGCAGGAGATTGGGGCCAGGGGTATGGGGGGGGGGGGCGGGACTGGGTCTGCGCACAATGTGATGTCACTTCTGGGGTAAAACTGTTATAACAGGAGACCTGGCAACCCTACTCACAGGCCAGGTTTCAAATCCATCCGTACCAGTAAGAAAGGGGACCCATGAAAACATGGCAGAGCAAAAATCCCATTCCACCCCAGATGAGCCACTATTCCACCAATCCACTGGCTCTGTTTTCCTTTCACCACTTCCCTCCAATCCATAGGGTTGCCAACTTCCAGGTAATAGATGGAGATCTCCTGCTATTACAATTGATCTCCAGCCGATAGAGATCAGCTCACCTGGAGAAAATGGCTGCTTTGGCAATTGGACTTTATGGCATTGAAGTCCCTCCCCTCCCCAAACCCTGCCCTCCTCAGGCTCCGCCCCAAAAACCTCCCACCGGTGGAGAAGAGGGACCTGGCAACCCTACCAATCCATAGGGTTGCCAGCTCCGGGTTGGGAAATACCTGGAGAGTTTGGGGGAGGAGCCTGAGGAGGGCAGGGTTTGGGGAGGGAAAGGACTTCAATGCCATAGAGTCCAATTACCATTTTCTCCAGGGGAACTTATCTTTATTGGCTGGAGATCAGTTGTAATAGAAGGAGATCTCCAGCTTGTACCTGGAGGTCAGCAACCCTACCAATCCACTTGCTAGGTCTCCCCACCCCTCACCTGGTCATTCTGGCTTTTCCCTTCCCCTGCCTGCTCCCCCACCTGGTCTTCACACCTACCTGCTCACACTTGTGATGACCAAGCAGAAGGGGGCCAGTTTGTGAGTTTGATTCTATCATTGCTCAAGCGGAAGGATCTTCCTTGTCTTGCCTCAACAGTTCTCCTCCCCGGGTGTGCTTCCCAAACTATCCACGATAGGCCAAATTAGACATCCTGATAGCCTCCTTCTCATGGCTGCCACAAGGACAGCACCCATTTTGAAGTCATTTAAAAATGCTCGGAGGGCCTGATCTTGAGTGGGCCTGAAATACAGAGGGTTGAAGTGCATTTGTTCCCATTCACAAGTCAAGTGCCAAAATGGCCACCTTCCACACCCTAACACTTTTGACACATGGAAAGGTACTCATGGGGAAGGAGAACAAGAGCACTACCCTGGATCAGGTCCTTGCAGTATTTTAAAAGACATAAAAATGGTGGTGGCAGCCTATTTATGGCATCCATGAGGACGCCATCCTGTCTAGTTTGGGCCTGAGGATCAAGGGATTTCAGACAACAGGTCATTGAAACGAACAGGGGGAACTGGGCAAAACTGATCTTTATCACCCTTGCAAAAACAAATGAGGACAATCTGGTCCATTTCCCTACTCCTCGCTGCAGAAGTATTTTATCGACCAGGATCTCCCGACCTTCAGGAGAAGTTTTTTTTTGGAGAAAGTGTTGGAGGGGCTTCTGAGGGAAGAGGAGGCCAAGAGAATCCTGGGACAGTGTCTGGCGGGAGGGAAGCAGGAAGGCCAGAACTGGCCCATCTTGGATTACAATCTAAAGCAGCAATGCATGTTTAGGGGCAGAAGGCAAGCCACAGGAACCACCATATGCTGCATCCTGAATTAGGAAATGATGAACTTTGGCAATACCAGTAACTGTAGAAATTCTCCATGTTAATTCGGAATGCAGGTGGCATTGAAAATAGGGCAAAGCCAATGCACGTGGCAGTAACTGTATAACATAGAGGTAGGGTTGCCAGGTCCCTCTTCAACACCGACAGGAGATTTTTTGGGCAGGGCCTGAGGAGGGCGGGGTTTGGGGAGGGGAGGGACTTCAATGCATTAGAGTCCAATGGCCAGAGCAGCCATTTCCTCCAGGTGAACTGATCTCTGTCGTCTGAAGGTCAGTTGTAATAGCGGGAGATCTCCAGCTAGTACCTGGAGGTTGGCAACCCTAAATAGAGATAGGGAAAGTGTCTGTTCATCCCTAATTTTTGGTATTGCCACACAATAGGATTGCCAACCTCCAGGTGGTGGCAGAAGATCTCCTGCTATTACATTTTCTCCAGGTGATCTGACCTCTATTGGCTGATCTCCAGCCAATAGAGGTCAGATCACCTGGAGAAAATGGCCGCTTTGTCAATTGGACTCTATATCATTGAAGTCCCTCCCTCCCCAAACCCCACCCTCCTCAAGCTCCGCCCCAAAAACCTCCCGCTGGTGGCAAAGAGGGACCTGGAAACCCTACCACACAAGCATACTTGTATCCTGAAATTGTCCTCAGGGCAAAAAGCCTCAAAGAGCCCTAAAACCCCTCGAATAAGCATGGTGTAGAAACACACTGGGCCACGGTGTCAGGAAATTGTTTTAATAAACCACAGCTCCAACCTTAGTCAAATAGCACCAGGAGGCAGAGCTGAAAATGGAAACAGACTTAGGCCAGAGCGAAAAGGGGTGAAACCATAAATCAAACTCTCTGAACTGTTTTTGGCACGCAGATTTATTTGCCATCGATATGCTTCTGGGATTTCTCTTTCAGAGACAAAATCGGCATCACGAATGCAATAAAACAAGGTTCTCTTTTTTGTTTGTTTGGAATACAGCCTACTAGCTACAATCACAATAATTTAGACACGCTCTCTACGCTTTTTTTAAAAAAACGGAAACACCGATGCCGTGAAACCCACATAAAATATAGCACCTTTTAAAATAGATATAAATAACATTTCTCGGCAGCACTTATTCTGAAAACTGCATAGCTTAAAAGCTTCTTTTTGGAAATGGGGGACCTAAATACAACTGATTAATAAATTGGGTGAACCCATTTTAATTGGCTGCTTTCAAATCCACACATACGTTACAGTCAGGCCATTTCACACAGGGGAGAAAAAAGACTGGTCCGACTATGGACTACTTTTGACATGGGACAAGTGTGAAAACATGTCTGCAAAGGAGGGTTGCCAGGCCCTTCTTCACCACCAATGGGAGATTTTGGGAGCAGAGCCTGAGGAGGGCGGGTTTTTTTGGGGGGAGATCTGTTGTAATAGCAGGAGATCGCCAGTAGTACCTGGAAGTTGGCAACCCTACAGCAAAGTGCAGAAAATGGCCTTTATGAGAAGCGTTGCCACGTCCCCCCTGGCCACCAGCAGGGGATGGAGGGAGAGGGTTGCTAGATCTAGATTGGGAAACTCCTGGAGATTTGGGGGTGGAATCTGGGGAGGACAGGGATCTCAGTGGGGTACAATGCAGGAGAGCCCGCCCTCCAAAGCATCCGTTTTCTCCAGGGAAACTGATCTCTCTAGTCAGGAGATGAGCTGTAATTCTGGGGGGTCCTCAGGTCCCACCTGGAGGCTGGCATCCCTATTTAAGAGAATGAAGCAGAGGCACATAGAACGGCTGCTGCAGGAGAAGCATGCCACAAAATGGTGGCTGCAGCTTACCTTCAGTCATATCGTGAAAATGCTTATGTTGTGGTAGCAGCTGCTGCCAAAGCAACTTTTTGGGGGGGGGGGCTTGATCTAAATATCCAAAATGGGTAGGGTTGCCAGGTCCCTCATTGCCACTGGCAGGAGGTTTTGGGGGCAGAGCCTGGGGGTGGGGTTTGGGGAGGGACTTCAATGCCATAGAGTCCAACTGCCAAAGTGGCCATTTTCTCCAGGTGATGTCTATCGGCTGGAGATCTATTGTAATAGCACATCTCCAGCTAGCACCTGGAGGTTGGCAACCCTAAAAATGGGGTCAGCAAAGGGGAGAACCAGCAAGCACTGTGTGTATAAATGTGTAAGATACCTCTGCCCCCTACCTTTTCTTTTGAACCCCTCTCTAGGGTTGAATAAATATACCCCTTTTTGCTTCTATTTCCAAAACTGATTGTCAATTGTTTCAGTCCACCCATTTTCACTGTGGGTATCGATGATTCATGCGTTTATGCGCAAAATGTATGCCAATTATACATATCATGTAGCAAGCTGAGTAGCATGGGGGGAGCATACATTTTACAGGAAACGTTCCGCACAAGGAAGAAGAAACACTTCAAATGGAAAAATGAGAGCCAAGATTCAGGGGTTCAATATGCACAAAGAAGAAGCAAAATAAAAACGGAGATCGGTGAACTGGATGGACAACCTGGCAAATGCCGCATCCTAGCCTTCTTCCATCTGGGAAAAGAAGCACTACGACTGAAAGAAGAAGAGCCGGGGCTCAGTGGTAGAGCATCTGCTTTACCTACAAAAGATCTCAAGTTCAATCTCCATCATCTCCTGCTGAAAGGATAAGATCGCAGGTGACATGAATGACCTCCTCCTGACACCCTGGAGAGCCACTGCCTATCAGAGCAGACAATGCTGACCTTGATAGACCAATTGCCAGATGCATTAAAAGGCAGCTGCATGTGAAAGCTCCTTTTAGAAGGGGATGTGGCTTAGTGACAGAGCACCTGCTTGGCATGCAGGTCCCAGGATCAATCCCCAGCATCTCCAGCTAGAAGGATCAAATAGCGGGGGGATGTAAAAAAAACCTTGACCTGAAATAGGGTTGCCAGGTCCCTCTTCATCACTGGCGGGAGATTTTGGGGGCAGCCTAAGGATTGTTTCAGGGGTTTGGAGGGGTTTGGAGAGGGGAGGGACTTCAATACCATAGAGTCCAATTGCCAAAGCGGCCATTTTCCCCAGGTGGATTGACCTCTATCGACTGGAGATCAGTTGTAAAAGCAGGAGGTCTCCAGCTACCACCTGGTGGCTGGCAACCCTAACCTGAGACCCTCTGGAGATCTACATCCAGTATACAAGATGTCAGTGTAAAGCAGTTTTGTGTATGCTTGAGTGGAACAGAGGAAGGGTTCAAGCACCCCTCCACTCTCTTCCAAATTATTGTCTCTTTTTAAATGTTTCAATGTTCCAAAAAGAAAAGAAAAAAGAAAATCAGCAGCCAACATTTCTTGTTTTCCACTCTAACTTAGATTTTGTCTATATGAGCGCTATGCTTCATTGTGTACTTTTATATTAAAAAAATCTTTTTTTAAAAAAATTTAAACGTGCCCTGATAGTACAGAAAAGAACCACAAAAAGGGTCACTTATTGCCTCATAAAAGAATAACAATTAATTGATTCCTATTTGTAATAAAACCTGACCGACCGGCAGCATTGGATGATTTTGAGAATCCAAAAAGGCCTCGTGCAAAGAAACAGGAGCGAAACAGGCTTGAACCCCTGATTTCCTTGTTGAATTCAAGTTTCACAATTAGGTCCATCAGAAGTCCCTGGAAGAGGGGAGGTTGCCTTTTAGGGGCCTTTGACGTTGCTGGGCCTGGCGGCCAGGCTTGCATAGTAAGCGCACTGAGATGGGTCACATTGTCCGTTGGTTCCTGGAGGCCCCTGGGGTCCCATCAGGCCAGGGAGACCCACTTCACCCTGCGGGCCCGGGGTTCCTGGCAGCCCATCTTTGGCATACCCTGGTTCACCTGGGACACCTAAGGAATAAAGCATTGTGGGTAAATTGTTACTGTCGTCAGCTGATTCATTTTCGTTTATATAGCATCATCAGCGAGCTTGGTGTTTTGCAGAAAACAAGTCCCTTCCCTCAAGCATCTTGCAATCTAAAATTTGACAAATAGGAACGTGAGAACATAAGATCTTGCTGGATGAGACCAAGGGCCCATCAAACGCAGCATTTGGTCAGCACAGTGGCTGACCTGCTGCCTCTAGGAATCCCACCAGCATAAGGTGGCCAGGTGCCCCCTCACCACCAGAGGGAGCTTCATTGTGGTGAGGATGGGGAGGGGTGATCGGCCCAATAATGTCGCTTCCGGGGTAAATGGGGACGCTCTAGCACACTCCTCGAGATTTTTTGGAGGAATGTGCTAGAGCATCCCCGTTAACCCCAGAAGTGATGTTATTGTGCTGATCACCCCTCCTCCATGGTTTCCATAGTTTTTGGAAGAATGTGCTAGAGAGTCCTCATCACTTCCAGGGTAAACATGGAAGTAACGTAAATTGCCCCCCCCCCTTTCGGGTGGCATGTTCCCGCCTGCTGGCCATCTGAGAAACAGCGGGCAACCTCCTTAATTGGTAGGCAATTGCCCACTATTACCTGGTTTCTGGCAACCCTACAAGAGCAGGATGACTGCAACAGCCCACCCATGCTCCCCAGCTACTGATATAAAGAGGCATACTGCCTCTGGTTCTGGAGGGAAGAGACATCCATCATGGCTAGTAGCCACTGGTACTCCCGGCTTCCATGAATTTGTCCACTCCCCTTTTAAAGCCTTCCAAACGGACGACCATCCCCTCATCCTCTAGTCTCTCTAATCCAGAGATCAGCTGGAAATCTGGGAGATCTCCATGTCCCACCTGGAGGCTGGCAACCCTATATTGCCACACGGGTCAACACCACTAGAGCTTTCTCTGTTGTGACTTCCTCTCTGTGGAAGTGTTTGCTGGAAGGAGGACACAGAGCCCTTTCCCAGAAGTCATTCTGCAGAGCATAATATTCTACAGGCTTTGAACAATGCCTGGTACTGCGGCTTTCCAGGTCTGTTATAATTAGTGATATTGCCTCGAGATTTTATGGACTGGGCGTTTGTTTAATGTCTGATATAAAATTTAAAGTAGGCAATAAAGCTCTTGTACCAGGGAACCAGATAATAATTCTGTTGATAACAATTATCCTAATAGGTTTGTCAGCTCCGGGTTGGGAAATACCTGCAGATTTTGGGGGGCAGAAGCCTAAGGAGGGCGGAGTTTGGAGAGGGGAGGGGCTTAATTGTGTCAAACCATTAAGCCTTAAATTAGTGATTGTAGCGTAAGGCATTGAGCTAATTTGGCATTAGTAAGGCTGACGAAGCCACAGCAAAACGCCTGGGAATCTAGGCTGCACGTACCTGGCTATCTTTGTTTGTTTCCCCGGTTATCAGTTGTTTTACACTGCGTCATTGCCATAGGAGACTTCCACTCTGCTCCCCCTCTACCGGCAGGAGCTTGGCAACTGCAGTGGGCAGGCACACCTTTTCCCGACCTACTACGTGATTGAGCAGCACCTTCTTGTCTCCCGCCGGGAGCTTGACTTCTCATCTCCCTTCTTGGCTCCTGACGGTTCCCAGCTGCGGGACTTACAGAGCATGTCAGCAGCCGCTTTTGGAGCCTACCCCATTCTGGCTCACTAAGACTCTTCACTCGCAGCTGGACTGCATGCCGCATTGAATGAGTATCGTTCTCATTTTTGTATCGGGGATTACTTTGCCTATATGTTTTAGTTCATACAGAGTTTTTGCACAATTGTTCTGCTTTGTGTTCGTTAATTGATTTTGTTTGTATTTTTTCGTTGTTTCATTAGATCATTAGAGTGTTAGCTAGCTTTATCTTTAGGTGTTTAGACTGATATTCCTGAGCCTACGTGCTGTTCTTCTGCATTACCACCTGGAGGATGGCAACCCTGGTTAGTATACTAACCAGTATTTGTTGATTTCCACCAGTAGCTTGGTGAGTGTTAATTTCTCATGAAAGGGGAAGCAAGAGTTGACAGTCCAGGGAACTGATTGTGACAGCCTACAAATGCTCATCTGCTTAAACAAAATTTCCTGTATGGTCCCAGATATCCCAAATCTTCATCAGTTCTTCTGTATTCAAGTCCAGTAGCACCTTAGAGACCAACAAGATTTTCAGGGTTTGAGCTGTTAAGAGTCAGAGCTCCCTTTGACTCTTGAAAGCTCAAAGCCCCAAGGTGCTACTGGACTTGAATCTAGCTCTTCTACTGCAGACCAACATGGCTATCCTCTGAATCAATTCTCCTATTCGTAGAATCATACAGTTGGAAGGGACCACCAGGGTCATCTAGTCCAACCCCCTGCACAATGCAGGAAATTCACAACTACCTCCCCACCACATCCCCAGTGACCCCCTCCTCCATGCACAGAAGATGGCCAAGTTGCCCTCCCTCTCATGATCTGCCTAAGGTCATAGAATCAGCATTGCTGACAGATGGCCATCTAGCCTCTGCTTAAAAACCTCCAGGGAAGGAGAGCCCACCACCTCCCAAGGAAGCCTGATCCACTGAGGAACTGCTCTAACTGTTACAAAATTCTTCCTAATGTCTAGACGGAGTTCCCCTTTCAAGTTCAAGTTCCCCTTTGCTAAAGACAAACCAACACCAACCTGGAATTCCTGGGGGACCTGTTTCACCTCGCTGACCAACACCAGTTTCTCCTTTTTCTCCTTTGTCTCCTCTTTCACCTGGTAGAAGTGGGGAGAAACAGGATTAGGTACTCTCCTGAGGTTAACCTGAGGGGAGTACTCAGATTGACTTTTATTTATTTACTTTGCAAAATTTCTATCTCGCTTTTCTGCTCTTACAAGGGCCACCGAGGTAAATAACAAATTAATACTTGCATAATAAAACCACATTTTAAAACCACTGAAACCAACCCTCTCCCAAAAAAACCCAACAACAATCCACACCATTAAAACAATTCAAATCAGAGCTAAAATACATACAAAGACATAAAACTACTAAAAAAGAAGGAGGGATCACTGAGGAAATGCTAGTTAGTTAAGTTCTAAATGCACATCCTGAATAAAAACAGTGTTGCACTTACCTGTAACTGTTGTTCGTTGAGTTGTCTTCTGTGCAGGCACACATGGGAACTGTGCATGCGCAGGCCAGCCATGGCACATGTGCAATTCCCATGTGGGACTGCACAGAAGCCACGAAGACGAACAACTTGTTCTATTCCTATTGACCCAGATTTAGCATGTCGGTAGGTCATCATTCCACATTGCACAAGTTCTTCATAGCTCAGAATGTTGAAAAACCCAGAGACAGAACGTTCCAGATCTCTGATCAGTTGCTGCTTGCCCTGCTTCAAAGCTGACTCACCTTTCTGTCCTGGGGGTCCTGATGGCCCTTCCAAGCCAGGCTGTCCTGGCCTGCCAGGTTCTCCTGGAGGACCCAGTCGGCCTGGGGGACCTTCTTTACCAGGTGACCCTGGAGGTCCTGGTCTACCTTGAGGTGCTTTGATGTTGGCTGGCTGCATCTGACTTATGAGGTAGGGCAGTCTAGCTGCAAAAAGAACAAAAACAAAATAGAGAAGGCTACCAAAAGAGGGAAACCTTAAGTTGCAAGCAGAAACACTAGTGCAGGCTGCTATAGTGACCATCTCTCTTTTGGCACGCCTCTTTTCCTCCCTCCATCCTTCCAATCCCTTTATCATGACTAGGCTTCAGCTTTTCTTGGTGTGGAATTTGGGTTCCATGGTCTTAAAAAAAATTTTTCCCCAAAATGGAGTAGAAGGAGAAGAATAAAAAGAATAAAACTTGAGTCTCAAAGTGGCTCACAATCATCTTCCCTTCCTCTCCCCACACCTTGTGAGGTAGGTGGGGCTGAGATATTTCTGAAAGAACTGTGACTAGCCCAAGGTCACCCATCTGGCTTCATGTGTAGGAGTGGGGAAACCAACCTGGTTCACCAGGTTAGAGTCTGCCGCTCATGAGGAGTGAGGAATCAATCCTGGTTCTCCAGACTAGAGTCCACCGCTCTTAACCACTATACCACACTGGCTCTCCACACAACCTTGCTTATATCTGATACAAATAGGAGAAGGACAGTGGGTTGGATCCAGCCAGCTTTTTCACTCAGTCTTTCCCAATTCAACCCCTTTCCTCAATCTCCATCCTATATGACCCTTGTTCATGAAGGTCCCATGAAGCCCATGATAGCCTTTTCTTGGTAGTCAAAGATTGGCATTCCTTTCTCAACGGCTGAATAGTTGGTTGGCTCGAACCCCCTGTTGCATGAGATCTGGTTCTGCCCATGAGCCTAAAGGATTTTTCAAATAAGTATTCTAGGAACAGCATAAACCTTAGTCAGCTACAAGGATTAGATACATGACATTTTAAAAAAAGAAAGTGGAAATTCTCTAGGAAGCTGAATTCACCACTTATTGCCACATCCTGTGTTTGTAGGGCTGTCAACCTTCAGACTACATAAATTGCTTATTGGGTAATGTTAGTCTCTTTACGGGCTCACAGATCTTACCATCCAGTTGCTTTCCTAACTCTTCTTGAATGAGTCTTCGCAGCGTTTCAAGTGATGGAGGATCCCCCTGGGGGGAAAGGAAAACTATTTTGACATTCCATTTACAGTTGAGGGTAATATTAGTACAACAAAAGAGATAGATGGAGTAGACTTAGCAATATTTAAGGTTAGGTGGGCCCTGACCTGGATGGCCCAGGCTAGCCTGCTCCTCATATGTCAGAAGCTAAGCAGGGTCAACTCTGGTTACGACTTGGATGGGAGACCATCAAGGAAGGCCAGAGTCATTATGCAGGGGAAGGCGATGGCAAACCACCTCTGTTTGTCTTTTGCCATGAAAACATGCTGCGACTTGACTGCATTTTACACTCACACAAAGTCAGGCATGAATGGAAGAAGTGAAGAATCATAAATCATTTATTCAGGGGAAGTTTGTGTTTGGTTTGCTGCACAGTTTTCTGATCCGAATTCTCAAACATATGCATGAGGGCTCCTCCCTACAAGAAGTTCCAGCCGGAGTACCGTGTGATTAATTATGCATCCCCAGTGAATCACAGAGTTTCTGAGTCCCTCCCCCTTAAAACGCAGCCTTGTTGCAGTTTACTTGGAGGGGGCAGGCCAGCTCTTAAAGGGACTGCTCCCTGTCTTTGTGTGGGCTTTTGCAGAGCTGGGTATTCCTCCCCTCCTTTTTTCAACAGCTCCCTGCCACGAGCTGCCTTCTAGCCTCTCTTAAGTTGGTGTCTTCCTGCATATTTCATGAAGGTTTCACTCCCTCTTTTGTGCTTCGCTTTGAGGGAAGGGGTTGGATGGGAGGGACAGACATGTGGGAGGGAGAAGCCAGACTGGGAGTGAGGAGAGAAACCCGAAGTTAGGAGTATGCATGAAAGTGGAAGGGATTTGCCTCGCTCTAAGCCTCGAAGCAGAATTTAAATTCATTATAAACAGAATCCCAGAACTGCCGGGAATGAACGAGGTGGGAGCGAAGTGACTTTTAAGGGTTGGTAAAATCATGAATAATGCAAAGGAAGCCTCAAAGCAGTCCAGCAGTGATCAGGAGCTAAATTACCCCTGCATAAATGGCTAAAGAGTTAATTGAATCACACTAGGAAACAAATGAAAATGGACTCTGCATCAGACAAAAACAAAGAACATGAGCAAAGATAGTTCTAGGTAGGCAGCTGTATTGGTCTGCTGTCAAAGAGCAAGGTTCAAGTCCAGTAGCCCTTTAAAGACCCGCAAGATTTCCATTAACCTTTCAAGAGTCAAAGCTCCCCTCGTCAAATACCAAAGCATGTCGCAGATACTTTCCAATCATCCCAAGAGTGCCCATCAGATCCACATGTATCAGTGGCACACCAGTTCTGAACAAAAATCATTGCCACATGCTTACATAATACAAAGGGACCTATACAACCTAGAAAAGAAAGTGGAGAACTGATTGACAAAAAGAGATAACTATTAAAAAAATCAAAATGGACTATTTTCAACACACACACACACACACACTGCAACAAGTTTCGCTTTGCTTTATGATTAAAACTGGCATTCTTTTAATTCTATGTTAATTGGGGGAAGGGTAAGCAGGTGCGCTAGACACTGTCTTCATTGAGAAGATGTTATTCTGAGAGCCAGAATGGTGCAGTGGTTAAGAGCGGTGGTTTGGAGCGGTGGACTCTGATCTGGAGAATTGGGTTTGATTCCCCACTCCTCCACATGAGCGGCAGACGCTAATCTAGTGAACTGAATTTGTTTTCACCACTCCTCCACACAAAGCCAGCTGGGTGACCTCCAGCTGGGTGACCTTGAGCTAGTCACCCTTTCTCAGCCCCACCTACCTCACAGGGTGTCTGTTGTGGAGAGGGGAAAGGAAGGTGATTGGCAGTGCATTCCTCAGCTTTTGGTGGATGGGGACAGCATGGCTGAAGCACCGCCGTGGCACCTCCAAAGGCGTTTCACGGTTGCCAAAAGATTTTTAAAAGCCTTTTGCCGGCTTTTTTTGTTGTTGTAAAAATGGGGCTTGTCACCCCATAGAGAATAGCGAGGCTGGGCCTGCAAAATAGCAGGCGCAGCACCGCCATTCTCAGAGCCAGCATCCAGGGCCAAAAGAGGATGCCAGAACACCCCCCCAGAACGCTGGTGTGGGAGTTTACACTGGTGGGACGCCGGTGAAAGGCCATGCCGGCATCTCGGGGTGCCGTTGCTGTGGCAGTGCCAGGGGACCAGTGTCCAGGCCTCCCCACTGGCAGTGGGGCACTTATGGCAGCATAAGTAGCCCAGATGCCAGAACAGGGGGGGGCAACCCTGGCACAGCCCCTTCCTGACCTCTTGAGGACTTTCGTCCTCAGAAGTCAGGAATGCGCTGTGAAAGCCGGTTTGATTGTTCCTTAAGTGGTAGAGAAAGTCGACAACTGTTCTTCTTCTTCATTGTTGCACACAGCCTAAATCTCCCCCCTGCTTTAATTTCAGCTGGCTAAACAGCCTGCTACCTGCTTCGAACCCTTCCTGCACATTCAAACACACACAGAGCTTTATTCTTCTGCTCTTGAGATTCGAGTTTAAAATAGGTTTTGCTGTTCTGGGACGGGAGTGGGCATGTGTGGAAATTATCCCCATATATTATCTTCCACCACATTTTCAATTTGCACACACACACACAAAAAGACTTGGGAACTGTTCAGGATAATAGATATCATTATTTTCCAATTAGCCGAAAGAACAGCAACTGCAGGTCTCCCGAAACGTTCTGCAGCTAAACAAATTATATTCGTTAGCGTAATCGTCTATTTTGCTCATATAAAAATAACTCTGGAAATGGCTCTAGAGCTCTTCTTGTTCTGTATCTTGAGGATGGCAATCACGGAACACTAGTCCGACAAAGGCATCAGAAGCACAGTTCATACCACGAATGGGAGGATGGGTTGATGTTAGTAGAGTCCCCAACTCTGTGAACTCCTGGAGATCTGGGGGATTGGAGCCTGAAGAGGCCAAGGTTTGGGGAGTGGGGAGGGGAAGGACTTCAGCAGGGATGTGATGCTACAGAGTCCACCCTACAGAGGAGCCATTTTATCCAGGGGAACTGATCTCTGTTGTCAGGAGGTCAGGTGTAATTCCAGGAGCTCTCCAGGCAACATTTGGCAAGCAGGATTTTTTTAAAGGTACCACTTAGAATCATAGAATCATAGAGTTGAAAGGGACCACCAGGGTCATCTAGTCCAACCTCCTGTACAATGCAGGAAATTCACAACTACCTCCCCCACACCCCCAGGGACCCCTACTCCATGCCCAGAAGATGGCCATGATGCCCTCCCTCTCATAAACTGACTGTCATAAAATCAACATTGCTGACAGATGGCCATTTGGCCTCTGCTTAAAAACCCCAGGGAAGGAGAGCTCACCACCTCCCGAGGAAGCCTGTTCCACCGAGGAACTGCTCTGTTAGAAAATTCTTCCTAATGTCTAGATGGAAAATCTTTTCATTTAATTTCAACCCGTTGGTTCTGGTCCAACCTTCTGGGGCAACAGAAAACAACTCGGCACCCTCCTCTATATGACAGCCCTTCAAGTACTTGAAGATGGTTATCATATCCCCTCTCAGTCTTCTCCTCTCCAGGCTAAACATACCCAGCTCCTTCAACCTTTCCTCATAGGACTTGGTCTCCAGACCCCTCACCATCTTTGTTGCCCTCCTCTGGACACCTTCCAGCTTGTCTACATCCTTCTTAACTGGCGATGCCCAAAACTGAACACAATACTCTAGGTCATGGACCAGCGTATAGACTCCTCCAGTGGATGAAGGAGCTGGGCACTTAGCACGGCCACCTCCAGGAGCCCCTTATGATGTGCAGGAGGAGCCCCAAGTGTTGGAGTCAGCCTGCTCACCCTGGGAAACTGCCCTGCCTTCGAACTCAGACATGGACCCTGAACCACCTCAGCCCCATCACAGGGCTCCTTTAAGTACCAGTAGCACCTTTAAGTACCAGTAGCCTCCTCTTGGAGGGGAGGGGGCCTATATCTCCACCTCATTGCAGTAGTATTTAAGGTTTCAGTTTATCCACACCTTTGCCGAAACAACATCCATGAGATACGGTCGACTCTGCTGCCTTGACTCCTGGATCATAACCTCAAGCAGGAGACCAATCCAACCACTTAGCACTGTTGGACTCACTGGCACAGATCAATCTCGACTACCTCTGACCATGGTGGTGGAAAGTTCAGTCAAGTCACAGCTGACGTATGATGACCCCACAGGGTTTTCAAGGCAAGAGATGAACCGAGGTAGTTTGCCATTGCCAGCCTCTGCGTAGCAACCCTAGACTTCCTTGGTGGTCTTCTATCCAAGTACTAACCAGAACTGATCCTGCTTAGCTTCCAAGATCTGACAAGATCAGCCTAGCCTGGGCCATTCAGGTCAGGGCACCCCTGACCATACGGGACCACAAACAAGGATAAGCTGTGATGCTGTAAATTGCTTTGAAAACATATACGTTTGGCTAGCTTATACAAGAGATTCAACCTTCAACCAAGTGTGTTTTTTAAAACTTTATTCTCCCCTATTTCAGTTGAGCTGTACTTACCCTAGGTCCAGGAAATCCTGGTTGTCCTGGAGCACCTGGGGGTCCAGTCTGTCCGGTATCCCCTGATGGTCCTGGTGGACCCATTAACCCTAAGTGCCCTTTACGACCAGGAATGCCAGGATCACCGGCTGAGCCCTTCTCTCCCGGTGGACCCTTTTCACCTTTGTTGCCAGGATCCCCCTGTTGGGCAAAGTCAGGCCATAGATTAAAATGGAGCTTAGTAAACAGAGTGTCATACAAAGCGTGTCAGATTGAGCAATGAGGTCACCATCCTTTTCTGGCAAAATTCCTAACTGAACTTTCTTAGATGGGGGACAGACAGATTTCAAACACAGAGATGCAACAAGAACACAGCTGAAGCTGCCCCATGCTGCATCAGACCCTTAGGTCCACCAAACTCACCATCAGGACTGGATCTACATTTTTTGAAGGGTGTCAAAAGTACAAATTGACGCCCCTGTATATTATATACATATTATTCCTTTATATAATCTGCTGCTGTTGCCCCCCACCCACGGTGTGCTGTCTGGGGCAGGCGCTCCCCTTGTTCCCTCCCTAGATTCGGCCCTGCTCACCATTGTTTCCTCTTAACATAGTTTCAGAGGGTAGCCATATTGGTCTGCAGCAGAAGAGATTGATTCGAGTCTAGCAACACCTCGGAGACCACCAAGATTTTAGGGGTATAAGCTTTTGAGAGTATCTGACAAAGGGAGCTTTGACTCTTGAAAGCTTATACCCTAAAAATCTGACTGAAAATGGCTCTTCGGGGTCTCAAGTAGAGAAAGGACTTTCCCCATCCCAACATATGCTACCTGAGATTCTCTCCACGGAGATGACAGGGATAGAACTTCTCCTTCCTACTTAATGTTTTGACTGTTTCAGTGTTTTGTCTTCGTTTTCGCTCTGGTTTTAAATGTTGTAATGTTGTCCGCACTAGCCAGTGTGCTAGTGACACTTCTCAACTCTTTAACTCCAATGTTATACATTGACTTTAAGGACGGTTCCTGACTTACCCGGTCACCTTTGCCTCCAAGCTCCCCTGGTTTGCCTGGAGTGCCCTGGAAGGAAATGACAAATCAAAGGCAGGAAGAGACAATTATATAACTAACTAAGAGAGGATGGGATTGCTTCTTTACTCTTGTTAAAAATAAAGTGGAACATTACAGAAAGCTGCATTATGTATCAAGCCAAGGACTAATGCAGACAAACCACTGGAGCATCACAGATCTCTCTCAACATTCAGTATTACTATCATCCAGTTTGCAACATGTCCTTTTTGATGCAGGGAACTAATGACAAACTGCACTGTTATGCATGCAACTTGAGGAGGAGGTGTTGGTTTTACACCCCACTTTTCTCTACCATTAAGGAATCTCAAAGTGGCTTACAATCACCTTCCCTTCCTCTCCCCACAACAGACACCCTGTGAGGTAGGTGGGGCTGAGAGAGTTTGAAGAGAACTGTGACTAGCCCAAGGTTTCATGTGAAGAAGTGAGGAAACAAACCCGGTTCTCAAGATTAGAGTCCTCCACTCCTAACCACTACACCAAGCTGGCTGCAAATGTAGATTTCAGGCAGGCCAATTCATATGCTGCATGCATAACATGTCTTTCTGTTAATATACTTGGAACAGCCAACAAAAATCCACGTTGCATCAATATAAAACCAATAAAAACTAGAAATCCTGATTTTTGCAACAGTGTCCAATTTGTTTTTGTTTCACACATGAGAAATCTTATTTATTTACTTCATCTATATCCCACCCCTCTCCCCAATGGGGACTCAAAGCAGCCTGCTTTATTTTCCCATCCTCCATTATATCCTTACAATTACCCTGTGAAATAGGTTAATATATGACTGGCCCAAGATCACCCAGCGAGCTTCCTGGGTCCTCAGATTCTAGTCTGACACTCTAACCACTACACCATGCTGGCTGTCAGCCATGATACCATAAAAAGTATCTTTTGCCAATCCAGAGCTCTGTGATCTCAGCAGTACTTTATGATCATTCACAATATACTGAATTTGATGATGATCAGAAATTTTAGAACTGTTTTTTGAAGCCCCACCTGGAGGTTAGCAACCCTAGGAACATCCATTGACCATTAGAAACAGTGGTACATTCAACTTGTCATTTCCTTTTTCTTAAATAACTTTGGAGGGGCTGGCACAGATTACTCTGGCCTTCTTGACACCCTTAATGGAACTGTGTGAATGACACACATGGGCAGCTTTAATCAAGATGCTAAAATACTTACTTCTTTCCCCTGAAGTCCCTTTTCACCAGGTTCTCCCTAGGACAAAAAAAAGCAACAGGGTAAAACTATTTCTGATCGCTACCCGCGCTTGTGAAATTCCTTTGGGACACTGGTTTCTTGCCCTCTCCTTGACATCATCCCAACAGACACCCTAGAAGACAAATGCAGCCTCGTTCCTAGTTCTGTCTATCATCAACTGGCTACTTACGGGAGGTCCCCGCGGCCCCATGAATCCAGGGAGTCCTGGGCTGCCCGTTTCGCCCTTGCTTCCTTTCGGGCCCTTGGAATAGAAAAGGAAGGAGATGCTAGGGTACATTCATGTAAAAGAAGCATTCAAGAAAACTCAGTGTACTAATGGCACAAACTATCAGGGATCACCACTTGCGATGTTGCATATGTTTTCTGCAAGTCCTGAGAGGCCATCTGAAGATGCAGAAATAAGAAAGAGCTCTTTGTTGGTCTTCTTAATGTTCCCCTTTCTTGGATTCTTGTCAAGGAAGCTTGATTCCAATAGACAGGTGTTGGATTCCATCTCCTTGGTGTGACCTCTTTCATTTCCCAGCAGTCCCCATGTCAGGTGGACTAACGCCTGCCCCCTCCCATTTCTTGTAACAGACACCTGCCAGGTCCACTTTCCATCTGCATGATGCTGTCATCCAGTGGTACATTTCTCCTGTAGAAAGCGATCAGCCAGTGCAGAATTAAATATATCCCATGGTTGAGACACACCACTGTTTCCTCTCCACTTGGTAATAAATCATGGTCTGTCCTGGTCAATAGCTTCTGCTGCTCATCTTGTGCACATGTGACAGACAGAGAGGATGAGGAAAGTACTTACTGGGTTACCTGGAGGGCCACTTTCCCCTGAAGGACCGGGTGATCCATTCTTGCCCTGGAAGAAGAAGAGATGGTTTTTATAGGCTGACTTTCTCTACCACTTAAGGAAGACTCAAACCAGCTTGCAATCACCTTCCCTTCCCCTCCCCACAACAGACACACTGTGAGGTACATGGGGCTAAGAAAACTGTGACTGGCCCAAGGTCACCCAGCTGCCTTCATGTGGAAGAGTGGGAAATCAAATCCGGCTCTCCAGATCAGACTCCACCGCTTGAAACCCCCACTCTTAACCACTACACCACGCTGGCATGGGATGGTGGAAGAAAATCAGAACTCAATCTACAATACCATGACTACATCAGGCTGGCTGGCTGTTACTTTAGCAAAAGTGCCAATGGGAGGGGCCTAGATCGTTATTAAAAACTTGATGGAGAACTGATAAATGCTGCTGATTCCTAGGTTTCATCCCCAGCATTTCCTGCTAAAAGGATCAGGTGGTAGGTGGTATGTAGGGTTGCCAACATCCAGGTGGTGGCTGGAGATCTCCTAAGTTTACAACTGATCTGCAGGCAACAGAGATCAGTTCCCCTGGAGAAAATGGCCGCTTTTGCAATTGGACTCTATGGCATTGAAGTCCCTCCCCTCCCCAAACTCCTTCCTCCTCAGGCTCCACCCCCAAAATCTCCAGGTATTTCCCAACTTGGAGCTGGCAACCCTAGTGGTATGAAAGACATCTACCCTTAGGGTTGCCAGGTCCCCTCTGGCCACTGGGTGGGGATGGAGGGGGGTAGGGTTGCCAAATCCAGGTTGGGAAACTCCTGAATTGCTCAACACGAGGGAGCTGTTTCGGGCCTTTTATGGACAATTTGTGAGAAGAGATGACTCACCGACAGCCCTCTGAGCCCCCGTGGGCCAGGAGGCCCAACAGGGCCAGGATCTCCCTGGAATACAAAGGGAAAAACACTTAATGAACATTACAGGGAAAGAAATTCAACTGCCTGTGGTTCATAAGGTGATCTTATGACTAAGAATACAAGAAAATTAGTAGGAAAATTCTGTACATTAGTCTTTTTTTAAAAATGTTTGAGTTTGTGCAAAAGTTCATGGAGCCCTAAAGCATATCAAAAAGTATTTTGTTTGGGGTCTGTCCACCCCCAGAGAGTAACACTTACATCTTTTCCTGGTTGTCCTTCACGGCCTGGAGGGCCTGCTGGGCCTGCCTCTCCCTGTAATAGCAGGAAAAGAAGAGGAACATGGAGCTCAAAGCAAACACAATGCTTACTAAGTAAACATGTATGATGTGATTTGGACTTCTAATGATAGACTCAGTATGGGGATCTATGCACATTACTTACCCTTGAGCCAGGGGCCCCTGCATCTCCTCTGGGTCCTTTAAAACCCTGAAATGTGAGACAGGAAATTGGTCAGGACCCTTCCTCTAGCTTTGCAGAACGTACAAAAGATCATTTTGATCTTCCTCCTTAGGCCCACTAAATCTGAGGAACGATTCTCTAGCTCAGAGATTCCTGTCCACATGCACACACAACTCTACTGTACCACCTGTGACCCTTTGGGTTCTGAACCTTTCTGGCATTCATAAAAACATAAGGAAAGGCCATGCTGGATCAGACCAAGGTCCATCAAGTCCAGCAGTCTGTTCACACAGTGGCCAACCAGGTGCCTCTAGGAAGCCCACAAACAAGATCACTGCAGCATCATTGTCCTGCCTGTGTTCCACAGCACCTAATAGAATAGGCATGTTCCTCAGATCCTGGAGAGAATAGGTGTGCATCATGACTAGTATTCATTTTGACTAGGAGCCATGAATACCCCTCTCCTCCATGAACATGTCCACTCCCCTCTTAAAGCCTTCCAAGTTGGCAGCCATCACCACATCCTGGGGCAGGGAGTGCCACAATTTAACTACATACCACAGGAATTCTTAAGTTTCTCAACTAGAG
Organism: Euleptes europaea; assembly: GCF_029931775.1. NCBI lineage: Eukaryota > Metazoa > Chordata > Lepidosauria > Squamata > Sphaerodactylidae > Euleptes > Euleptes europaea. The sequence goes on along the minus strand of NC_079319.1, from coordinate 7,660,103 downwards.
CGTTTTGTGATAATCACAAAAGTACATCATCCAGTCTTCAGCAAAGCTTCCAATGGAAAAAGGCAGCTGCCTCTGACAAGACTTACCGGCAGCCCCCTAGATCCCTCCGGTCCTTGTAGTCCAGGCTCTCCTGGCTTACCCTGAAAGGAACCAAGGACATTTATAGATCAACAGTAAGAAGTTCTTTCTAACATGTATCTTCACTCATCTCTCTTTGCCTCATTTCCCTCAGCTGTACCACGCAAGCACAACAGAAAGCCAGAGAAATGTGGATTCGAAGGGAACAACCAAGAAGTCATTGTTTGCTGGTAGCCGTGGCACGATTATGGTAAGAGATTGACAGAAATATCAAGTGTAGCTCCACTTTTCAAATTCTCTACATGGGATGAGTGGAGAGGTAGCATATAACCCAATACAGAGCTGCCCGTAACACATTTTACAAAAAGTCATCGGTGAGTGATGTGAAATTCTGTGACATCACAGCATCTCTGCCAATGGCAATAGCTCACAGGCAACAACAAAAGAAACACCCGGTTTTGAGGCTATGATAAATGAAAGCACTAAATATGAGGAAGAAAGTAGGTTTTCCTTACTGGTTCCCCAGGAGACCCTGGCTTGCCTTCTTTGCCATCTTTTCCAGGAATGCCCTATAAGGGAAAGAAAAGAGCCAAGGAGCCCATGAATTTCCAGGATTAAATTTCCCCCCCATTTGTGGTTACGGATAAGAGTCACAAACACCATGACAGGAACAGTCGTCAAAAGCATGCAAAAAAAGAGTGTACTGACATCTTGTGGAAGGTATTTCACAGTTAGGGCAATTGTAGAGAATGAGGAAGGCTTCACAATATCCCAGCGCTGTGTGAAATAGCAAGCCTGTCAGCTACTGGAATGAGCAAAGCCCCCAGGCCTCATGTTGGCCAAACTGTTTTGTGTTCCCTAGTATGTGCAAGGAGAGATGAACACATCGTGCAGAAGACTTACTCCAGGGTTTTCTTTTAGTCTGCAGGCACCTTTGAAATTCTGACACAGGCTGGGGGGCAGCCACAAAATGACAGCTGCAGGAGGCAGAGCCAACCACAAAATGGCTGCCATAGGAGGTGGAGCCACACACACAGAAGAAGCCCAAATGCTGGGGAGAAGAGGGGTAATTTAAAAATACACTGGGAAAGAGAGGTGAAAGAGAATAAATGAACACCGTGATGGCAGCTGTCACTGAAACAATGCTATTTTAATTTGCTCAGCCAATTTGTTCTCCACTGGCCAATTGAAATCCCTACTGGGCAAAAGCCCCGCTGGTTCCATCCACTTTCTAAAAACACCTGGTGGGTGCCAAGAAAGGTGTTGGCAGGAGCCGTGGCGCCCACGGGCACGTCATTGGCAAGCCCTGCCTTTTACCTTTACAACTATCTTCAAATACTTGAAGGGCTATCATAGAGAGGGTGATGCAGAGTTGTTTTCTGTTGCCCCGGAAGGTCGGACCAGAACCAACAGATTGAAATTAAATCAAAAGAGTTTCCGTCTAAACATTAGGAAGAACTTTCTGACAGTTAGAGCGGTTCCTCAGTGGAACAGGCTTCCTCAGGAGGTGGTGAGCTCTCCTTCCCTGGAGATTTTTAAGCAGAGTCTAGATGGCCATCTGTCTTCAATGCTGATTCTGTGAACTTGGGCAGATCATGAGAGGGAGGGCAGGAAGGGTTGCATCAGTGTTTGGCTCTCATGGCCCTTTCTTACATGCCCAGGATAATGCTGATCACCACTTTGGGGTCAGGATGCAATTTTCCTCCTGGCCAGATTGGCCAGGGATCTTGGAGGGGTTTTGTTGCCATCTTCTGGGCATGGAGTTGGGGTTGCTAGGGGTGTGTGGGGGAGGTAGTTGTGAATTTCCTGCATTGTGCAGGGGGTTGAACTAGATGACCCTGGTGGTCCCTTCCAACTCTATGATTCTACTGTTTTTTCTTCTTCATATTATCTTCCTGGACAAGTCAGAGTTGGGTTTCTTTTAAATAGACTGGATCACACAGTTCAGATTGGAAGATCTTTCCTTTGATTTTCATGCCTGCCTATTCAAGTCAGGAGAATTGCCCACAGATTCAAAAAATTGGTGCAGAGCAATTGCTTTTTTACTGACAGAATGGAGTAGGAATGGGATTTCAAGTCATCCAAATGCTTCCCTTGACTGAAATATGCCTGTATCTCTGTACCCAGCTAAAACCTTTCCATAAGGTTTAGAAATACTGTAGCACATTTACATATCCAGCATGGATTTTAAAATTTCGTAATAATGGGTTAGACGCAACCAGCTTTTCTGCCACTGTGAAAAAGAAAAATGTGGTTTCCCTTTGACTACCCAAAAAAGCTCTGCTGGGGTTCATGTAACCTGTGTGTACCAAAGTCATATGTGATGCAGGCTACAGAATGGAAGGAGATTGTCTGAGATTGCATGAAAAAGCTGGTTAGATCCAATGACTGGCATCATTTTTGAAACAAACAAATGATATTTAATACTCACCAGGAGTCCAGGCAATCCCGGAGGGCCCTGAGGTCCAGAGGGGCCTTCTTTACCCTGCCAAAGAGCTATAGTTATGGCTATGTTCTCACAAGCTGTCCAGACAGAGATATCCTCTCAAGACATATGGGTGAGGTACGAAAATATCGCAGAAGATACAAAACTTGTCTGGGATAAAAGGATCCTGAGAACTGAGTAGGCTACAACGTTTGATCAGCACAATGGTCTGAAAACCCCCTTTTCAAACTGATTCATTTGTCCAAGAATCCCTATCCATTGAATTATTGGGTGTTACCAAGAAAAGTATTCTCTGGATTTCCTTCAAAGAGCTCATGATACATAGTACTACTATGGAGGCAGGCAGATTGATGGTATGGTGAAATTGAGAATGTGTGTGCAATTTTGGTCACTTTATATCAAAAGAAGAAAAAAAGTTGGTTTTTATACCCCGCTTTTCTCTTCCTTAAAGGAGTCTCAAAGCGGCTTACAATTACCTTCCCTTCCCCTCCCCTCCCCATAACAGGCACCTTGGAGGTAGGTGGGGCTGAGAGAGTTTAGAGAGAACTGTGACTAGCCCAAGGTCACCCAACAGGCTTCATGTTGAGGAGTGGGGAATCAAACCCAGTTCTCCAGATCAGAGTCCACCCCTCTTAACCACTACTCCATGCTGGGTGTAGGGAAGGGACGGGAGCATGGTATAGCCTGAACTTGTCAGATCTTGGAAGCTCAACTGGGTTGGTACTTGGGTGGGAAACCACCAAAGAAGTGAGATCACTAAGGAAGTCTCTGAAGAGGAACCAAATGAAGATGATGGGGGGTTAGATTCAGTTGATTCAGGAGAGACAGTAGATTTAGGACTTCTTCACTCTAAGAGTGATTGGCTCGTGGAATTCCTTGCATAGTGTGTGCTGATAACCACTAGCTTAGTTGGCTTTAAAAGGGGATTAGATAAATTCATACAGGATAGGTCCATCAATGGCTATTCTCCACAATGGTTAAACAGACCCTCCACGTTCAGAAGCAGAAACAACAGAGCAAGGCTTTGGCCTCTCTGCCCTGCTTACAAGGATATCTAGTGTGCCATTGCAAGAAACAAGGTCCTAGAGGGACCGTCAGTTCAAATCTTTCCTCCGACGTATAAAATGTAGCAGACAATTCCTGGCCAGCATTCAGTCTCACCTTGATAACCAGAGATCTAACTCGGTATGAGGCAGCTTCAGAGGCTGATATTTCCTTCACCTAGGATTCTTCTCTCCTGCCATTCCCCCAAATATTTAATTAGCTATTAATAAGGTGATTCCCAGTTGGAATCATTCAGATCATGGAGAGTTCTTTCCATATTTTGGAATTACAGAAATTGCTTGCATTAACTACAAACAGAGCTCTGTCCTGGATTGGCCCAGGGTAGCCCGCTCTTGTCAGATGTCAGAAGCTAAGCATGGTTGCCCTGGTGAGTACTTGGATGGGAGACCACCAAAGAGGTCCGGGGTCGCTACGCAGAGGCAGGCAATGGGAAACCACCTCTGAAATCTCTTGACTTGAAAACCCTATAGGGTCACCATAAGTCAGCTGCAACTTTATAGCACTTTCCACTACCAACTGCAAATTGAACAGTGACTTACCACATCTCCAGGATTCCCTGGTGGTCCCACAGGTCCAGGGGGTCCCTCGGAGCCCTAAATCACAAGGGGGAAAAAGAATGAGCAGCGTTCTACATTCATGGTGAAATCTTATACATTATGAAGTGCAGGTTTGAGGTTTACCTTCAGCTTCAGATTCATTTAACACACGCATACACAAAAACCACAACTCTAGCTCCAGTCTTTAAAGGTAATGACCGCCACTTTGAACTGCACTGGGAAGCAAACCGGCAACCAGTGCAGAGTTTCTCAAAATTGGTGCAACAGGCACCAAGCCGCCAGCCCCAGATATCATGCAGGCCTCAGCGTTTTGCACTAGTTGAAGGTTCCCTCCCTTCACAAGAAGAAAAGACGGGAGACTTGGAAGCCTCTATTAGCTGTATCGATTGATGATGTCTTTGTGAGAGACTGTCAATAAATCCAGCGCCCAGTTTAACAGTGTTCATGTGGGGTTTTAATTGTCCTTCTCTTTTTGTTCTTCATCTGGTAATAGAGCACATTGCATCAGCTTTGATTTGGTCCCCTTTCCTTGCCAAAAATAAAACAAAATTTAAATTTGAAATGCTGACACTGAACATGTTATGTGAATAAAATAAATACTGTAATCACACATATTCTACATAATTTCTGCAAACTGAAGACCTGTACAGTGAATGCTGAGATGTAGTGAAGGGATGGAAAGAAAAAGGTCCTCTGAAGATCACCATTAGGGTTGCCAAGCTCCAGGTACTAGCTGGAGATCTCCTTCTATTACAACTGATCTCCAGCCGATAGAGCTCAGTTCTCCTGGAGAAAATGGCTGCTTTGGCAATTGGACTGTATGGCATTGAAATCCCTCCCCTCCCCAAACTCCGCCCCAAAAACCTCCCGCCGGTGGTGAAGAAGGACCTGGCAACCCTAATTACAACTGATCTCCAGGTGAAAGAGATCAGTTCCCCCTGTGGAAAATGGTCACTTTGGAAGATGGACTCTATAGCATTATACCCAATTGATGTCCCTCTCCTCCTTTAACCCCACCCTCCTCAGGCTCCACCCCAAAATCTCCAGGTATTTCCCAACAACAGTTCACTTTTTAATAAAGGTGAGAAAGATATAGGGGAGGAAGATATACAAAAGCATCTTACAGGTGGGCCTGGGTTTCCAGGTTGACCCAAGAAGCCAGGTATCCCAGGATGGCCCTGCGGAAGATAATAACAGCTTTTACTTTTATATTTCACTTCTGTTCACAAATACCCACAGATCTTCTAAAAAGCTTTTTCAAGCTAGGCTGCAAACAGGGGAGTTGACTCCTGAATATAAATGATCCTGACACTGCAATCTGCTGCAGGGGTTTCCCGAGCATGACACATCTATTGAACTAAGTCCCTCCTATGCACATAAGGTTCTGGAACTAAAGAATGCGCATGAAACGTTTCAGGGTTGGCTGAGCGAAAGAGGCTTACCAAACCTTATGCACAAATGCATCTGACACTGCATTCCCCTCCCCAGGCTAGGTGTTCCATCAATTTGTTTTAAGGAAAGAATGGCTTTAACATAATTCAGCAAGCAATTTGCTCAGATCGATGCAAAGAGCAGCAACAATCATCTCGGAGTGAGTGAACATTTCCCTTGCAACTATATGCTATGCACCAATGCGCCTAATGGCACATTGGCACATCATTAAAAAAAAAACAGAGCCACAGAGATTTTGAGCAGAGAAGTAACAGCCTAACAGGCTGGTAGAAAGAATGTCTGCACTTCTTCCACAATTTTTCTCCTCCAGATCTCACCTGTGAACCCCATAGGGTTCAAAAACACACATTTTGAACTTACAGAGGGACTAACTTATTGTGGGGAAACCGTGGAGGGGGAAAGTGTTAAGACCCCTCCCCCATCTGCTGATACTCTGGTCAAAATTCTCTTGAAGCAATTTATGTTTTGTTTTGTTTTTTGTTTGGGGGGGGGATAATACCTGAGATTCTGGTTTAGAAACTGGAGTCATACAATATATTTACCATACTGGTAAATACAAATTTTCTGGTATGGGTATTCGGCTTATTCCGGGTTTTCTGAAAAAATCGGGCCCAATAAACCTGAACCTGAAATGTACTTTTTAAAAAATTTTGCACAACCCTAGTTAGTATCTTGCCTGAGGTCACTCAAAAATCCATAAGCCAGACTGCATTGTATGCAATGTATTAAAAGGTAAAGGTTCCCCTGTGCAAGCACCAGGTCATTCCTGACCCATGGGGTGACGTCACATCCTGATATTTACTAGGCAGACTTTGCTTACAGGGTGGTTTGCCATTGCCTTCCCCAGTCATCTATGCTTTACCCCCAGCAAGCTGGGTACTCATTTTACCAATCTCGAAAGGATGGAAAGCTGAGTCAACCTTGAGCCGGCAACCTGAACCTGACGTCCGTTGGGATCGAATTCAGGTCTTGAGCAGAGCTTGGACTGCAGTACTGCAGCTTAACACTCTATGCCACAGGGCTCCTATGCAATGTATTACACTGAGGTATTTTGGGTAAGATCAAGGAAAGAATATTATTGCTTAGGGTACGGTTTCAAGGAAGTCTTCTATTACCTGCTCACCCTTCAGACCAGCCTCACCCATTGTCCCACGGTCTCCTTTTGCACCCTAATGACAAAGAAAGCGATCAATTTATTTAAAAATACATATACCTTGCTTTAAAACCAAATGTTCCTACAATGGCTGCCACATATTGATGTATTTATTTAGGCATTTGTATTCCATGTTCTCAGTCTCTTGATTCCCAAGGAGGCTACCAGTATCACAAACTGATAATTATACATAATATTATAACAATAAATATCAAAAGCACATAAAATCAACAATTAAAACAAATCAAGAAACAGTGCTCTGTGAAGACTACAGCAATCTAAACCCGGCTGCTAAAAACCACCTTGGATTAAAGAAAAGGATGCACTGATATGGTCGTTTCATTTCCTCTTGATTTCCTATCTTGCCACTGGTTTAGGTCCATCCCATGTTTACTTCTATCACTGATGATATTTTCCGTTTTTTTATTCAATTTTATGCTGTATGGACAAGTTATTCTATACTAGGGTTACCAACCTCCAGGTACTAGCTGGTGATTTCCTGCTATTACAACTGATCTCCAGCCAATCAGTTCACCTGGAGAGATCAGTTCACCTGGAGAAAATGGCCGCTTTGGCAATTGGACTCTATGGCATTGAAGTCCTTCCCAAAGTACTCAGATGTCTGGATCAGCGGGAGCACTTTGAAGGGGTTAGGCTTTGTGGGATTTCAATATGCAGGGCTGTTTTCACTTTTGCCTTCACCTTGACACAATCAGAAGCTCTTCTCCCACAGCCAAGATTTTTGATTCTGAGTTTTGCTTCTTTCAAATAATAATAATAAAAAAAAAGATTTTGAAGGTGCAGACTGAATGCATAGCTGACCTTGGGACCTTCCACACCTGGTGGGCCAGGATGACCTCTTGGTCCAGGCTCCCCCTGAAAGACAGAGTAAAAATGATAAGGTTACTTCTTGTTCCTTTATAAATGAGTCCTGGACTAGGTTTTGTGCCTAAATCCAGAATGCTGCACATGAAATCTCTCATTTTAGCACCTAACGGGGCATTACGTATAGGGTTGCCAGCCTCCAGGTACTAGCAGAAGATCTCTTGCTATTACAACTGATCTCCACCATGTAGAGATCAGTTCCCCTGGAGAAAATGGCTGCTTTGGCAATTGGACTCCATGGCATTGAAGTCCCTCCCCTCCCCAAGCCCCGTCCCTCTCAGGCCCCAAGAACCTCCCGTCAGTGGCGAAGAGGGACCTGGCAACCCTAATTATGTAAGCATCCTTGGAGAGTGGGGTGAAAAGATTCATATGTAAAACTGATCTATATGTATAATTTTAATTAAAATTCAGAATGTCCCTTCATCGTGAATGCATAGCTCCAGGCACACTGGCCCAGAGATCCTGAGTTGTTGTTGTTGTTGTTTTTTGCCTTCCTCTGGGAATAGAGCAAGGGTCACTGGGGGAGTGGGGGGAATAGCTAGTTGCAAATTTCTTGCATTGTGCAAGGGGGTGGATGAGATGACCCCGGGAACCTTCCAGCTCTATGTAAACTGTAATTGCATCTGGTGGAAGCTGCCCTGAGCTTGACATCAGCCACGGAGGGCAGGATATAAATTCATATAACAAAAACAACAATGACGATGATGATGATGATGATGATGATGATAATAATAATAATGTGTTTCTATGTCTGATTCAGTATAAGGCAACTTCATGTGTATGGGAGGTCATTTCTACTGAGTCCAAGAAGGATGACCTTTTATTCCAAACCTATACACCAACCTTTCCAAGAGTCAATGTTTACACATGAACACATGAAGCTGCCTTATACTGAATCAGACTCTTGGTCCATCAAAGTCTGTTTTGTCTACTCAGACTGGCAGCGGCTCTCCAGGGTCTCAGGCAGAGGTCTTTCACATCACCTGGAGATGCCGGGGATTGAACCTGGGACCTTCTGAATGCTAAGCAGATACTCTGCCACTGAGCCACGGCCCCTTGGCTTACTACGGTGTGATGAAGTGGTTAACAGCGGTGGTTTGGAGCTGTGGAGTCTGATCTGGAGAACTGGGTTTGATTCCCCAGTCCTCCAAATGAGCGGCGGAGGCTAATCTGGTGAACTGGATTTGTTTCCCCACTCTGACACATGAAGCCAGCTGGGTGAACTGGTAGATGTTTCTTTGGAGAGGGAGGATTCTCCCTCTACATCAGTGCAAATAAACAGACCAGTGCCTGGAATTCAGTCACTGATCTCCCAACCTGGATAAAAAACTTAGGAAGGTAAGTGGTGCGATTTTTTTTCCTTACTGCCTTTCCAACTGGGCCTTCTCTGCCGAGCGGACCTTGGGCGCCTTTATCCCCCTTGAATCCTGGCATTCCCGGGAGCCCAGGTGGTCCAGGGGGACAGTCGCTGCATACGTCCTAAAAAGCAACAAAGAGAAGAAATTCACGGATGTTGTCGGTAGCTTTGGCTGAGTCGAGACGGGATTGCCGGCAAATACAATATACTATGGAAGCTCAACAGAGTGAAAACCCCTCTGCCTTATGGGATGGGCACTTTTAAACAACAAACTTAGATTGCTTTCTTTTTTTAAGCAAAGTTTTAATTTGAAAAGTTTTATTTCAATGCACAAACAGAATGTATAAACATAAAACATAAACAATCATATTCATGCAGTTTACTCTGCTCTGGTTAGACCTCAACCAGAATACTGTGTTCAGTTTTGGGCACCACAATTTAAGAAAGATATAGACAAGCTGGAACGGGTCCAGAGAAAGGCAACAAAGATGGTGAGGGGTCTGGAGACCAAGTCCTAAGAGGAAAGGTTGAAGGAGCTGGGTATGTTTAGCCTGAAGAGGAGAAGACTGAGAGGGGATATGATAACCATCTTCAAGTACTTGAAGGGCTGTCATATAGAGGAGGGTGCCGAGTTGTTTTCTGTTGCTCAAGAAGGTCAGACCAGAACCAACGGGTTGAAATTAAATCAAAAGAGTTTCCATCTAGACATTAGGAAGAATTTTCTAACAGAGCGGTTCCTCAGTGGAACAGGCTTCCTCGGGAGGTGGTGAGCTCTCCTTCCTTGATTTTGTGACCTTAGGCAGATGATGAGAGAGAGGGCATCTTGGCCATCTTCTGGTCACTAGGGGTGTGGAGGGGGGAGGTAGTTGTGAATTTCCTGCATTGTGCAGGGGGTTGGACTTGATGGCCCTGGTGGTCCCTTCCAGCTCTATGATTCTATGATTCTATGTGGAAACATGTTGTACTGTTAAACAGTACAACATAAGAAGGAGCTGAAAAGGCAGTTGTGTGCAAACTCTAATAGTACTCCTGGCCTAATTACAACAACAAATTCAGACGCTAGGAGCAACATACAATTTGCTAACCAGGCTGGTTTGGTATGGGTCAAAATACCAGATGATAAATTGCACATAATAGCTCCTAGTATGGAAGGGGTGGCCCCACATGGTTAGGGTTGCCAACCACCAAGTGGTAGCTGGAGATCTCCTGGGATTACAACTGATCTCCAGGCGATAGAGGTCAGTGCACCTGGAGAAAATTGCCGCTTTGGAAGGTGGGCTCTATGGCATTATATTCCATGGAAGTCCCTCCCCTCTCCAAACCCCACTCTCCTCAGGCTCCATCCCCAAAATCTCCAGGTATTTCCCAGCCCAGAGCCAGGGTGATGTAATGGTTAAGAGCGGTGGTTTGGAGCAGTGGACTCTGATCTGGAGAACCGGGTTTGATTCCCTGCTCCTCCACATGAGCGGCGGAGGCTAATCTGGTGAACTGGATTCGTTTCCCCACTCCTACACATGAAACCAGCTGGGTGACTCTCTCAGCCTCACCTACCTCACAGGGTGTCTGATGTGGTGATTGTAAGCAGGTTTGATTCTTCTTTAAGTGGTAGAGAAAATTGGCATATGAAAACCAACTCTTCTTGTTCTACTACTACTGCAACATGTGGTCCAAGCCAGCTGATGGATTTACTGTATACTTGTATATTTGAGATACTTGAACTGCTATGAGAATTCTTGTTACAGATCCTAAAAGCTACAGCATTCCATGTTGACTCATCCACAGCCACTCAGTTAATCTCATGGCAAGTAGGGACCCCCAACTACCAAATGCTGGAGTGTGTGTGTGGAAATATTGAGGAAGGGCTGTTGTTTCCATAACTCCATGGATGGCCTCAGTTGGAAACAGGAAGTTGGACTACATAGATGCACAGTCTAATCCAGCAGGGCTCTTCTTAACAGCCAAAGGAATGCAAACAGATAGGATTCTTGGGGAAACCTTCACCAGCTAGTAGGGTAGGGTTGCCAGGTCCCCCCTCTCCTACAGCAGGAGGTTTTTGGGGTGGAGCTGGGGTGGAGGATCACATGCGCGCAGCTGCGTGTGACACGATTATGTCACTTCCGGTTTACACCCAGCAGTGCCGCAATGCAACAGGCTGCTTTACCACTCAAACTCAGGGTGTGGTGCCATCAAGTCACAGCTGATTTATGGCAACCCTATTGGGTTTTCAAGGCAAGAGACATTCAGAGATGGTTTGCCATTGCTTGCCTCCATGTGGGCTGAGAGAGTTCTGAGAGAACTGTGACTGGCCCAAGGTCACCCAGCAGGCTTCATGTGGAAGAGTGGGGAATCAAACCCAGTTCTCCAGAGTAGAGTCCACCATTCCTGACCACTACACCACACTGGCTCTCATTGCAAATGGTACAAATACCAATCTGTCTTAGTGGGATTGTCACTGAATACTGTATTTTAGGCACCTCAGAGGATTCTTACCTTAACTAAGAGACGTATATCACCAGGAGAGAGCAGAGGAGAGGCACCCTAAAGAAAAAACAAACAGTTTTACACTGTTTTGAAGTTCAGTTTCTAGTAACGTACAATCAATGTCAAAACATCCCCTATCCTATTAAACAGATTAGCCATGCACCAGCCAGAGGTGAATGGAATAAATGGAGGTGAATGGGAATAAATATATCTTTTGAGGTTTGCTGAATCTTCTGTTAGAGTGCAGTTCTGGAGGCCTCACTTCAAACAGGATGTGGACAGAATGGAGCGGGTGCAGAGGAGAGCGATGAGGAGGATCAGGGGCCTGGAGACCAAGCCCTACGAGGAAAGGCGGAGGGACATGGGAATGTTCAGTCTAGAGAAGAGGAGGTTGAGGGTGGACATGATTGTTCTTTTTAAGTATCTGAAGGGCTGTCACTTAAAGGTGAGCAGGGAGCTGTTCCTGTTGGCAGCAGGACTCGCAACAATGGGTTTAAATTTCGGGCGGAAAGGTACCGACTAGGTATTAAGGGGGGGGGGGAATGATAGTAAAAGTAGTTCAGTAGTGGAATTGGCTGCCTAGGGAGGTGGTGAGCTCCCCCTCACTGGCAGTCTTTAAGCAGAGGCTGGACAAACACTTGTCAGGGATGCTCTAGGCTGATCTAAGCAGGGGTTTGACTAGATGGCCTTTATGGCCCCTCCCAATTCTATGATTCTAAATTACACATCTAAATTACAATTAGGGGCTGTCCAGAGATTGGTGTCCAAGAGTCATTAGGCAGCACAGATTAATTTACTGATCATTTAGCACACTGGCCTGTGGGAAAGAAAGACATCTTGCCCCCAAGCATAGGTTTCTCTTGAACACTGAAAGGTGCTGTGAGGACATGGAGGCACAGAGAATTAGAGAAATGACATACCGGTTTTCCTGGAAGTCCCCTTTCCCCTGGATTTCCTGGCAAACCCTACAATCACAAAACAATAAAGGTCATTATATTCCGATCATGCCATTTTGCACAGAGGTACGAGCATTAGAGAGGCTTGAAGATTTCTCCTCCCCAGTAGGGGATTCTCTCTGGAGTATGTTTGTTCTGATCTAAGTTATAGAGTTAACATTCTCCCCACCTTGGAATGTCAGGTATTTCCCTCCTAATCTTCCTGCCATATTTTGACAGCTGTTACCTTCAAACTGCCCAGTCAAATTCAAACTTCAAGACTTGGACCATTCCTGACCCTGAGAAAGTGAGGTCTCATGTCTAGTTATGGGAGCTTTCTCCATAAGAAGACCATCCCAAGTTGGTGGAAAGTGTGTCAGGTCTTCCTACCTTCTGGATACTTCTGCAACCACTTTGCAGGCCCCTCTTCTCTCCTCGACACTCTGCTTCCTTGGACTTTTGCTACACTTTTAAGATATAGAGATAACAGAATGGGATGCCCATTTTTTCCAACCCCCATTTTCCACTGGTGTGTTCCAGATCTGGGGTGGGGGAGCAAGCAACACACACTGTTATAGCTATTATCACTAAGGAAGTACGCAGTGCAACTCATATCTAATATATAAAACATATACATATGAACACAAAGTTCATACAAATATGAAGTGGATTCTTGGAAGGATGCCAGATAGGTCACCCCATATCTCTGCAGAACAAGTGTATGATGGAACTAGTGACCCTCATGAGAAGAAGAGTTGGTTTTTATACCCCAATTTTCTCTACCTTTAAGCAGTCTCAAATTGGCTTACAATCGTCTTCTCTTCCTCTCCCCACAACAGACACCTTGTGAGGTAGGTGGGGCTGAGAGAGTTTGGAGAGAACTGTGACTGGCCCTAGGTCACCCAGCAAGCTTCATGTGGAGGAGTGGGGAATCGAACCTGGTTCACCTGATTAGAGTCCGCCACTCCTAACCGTTACACCATGCTGGTAAAAATTTAAAGGGCACATGAGCCACCAAACAGCTGAGAGCGCTCTAAATAATGGACATTAGATCTGCTTGCAGGAGTCAATGGGCAGCAGAACTGGTCTCCAGAATTTGGGGCCAGGTAAGGAAGAACATATATTAGGATAAATCCAAGTACAATTAAATAAAATTGGATAAAACCATCCCAAATCAGCCATGAAGGAAAGCAACACACCATTCACGATATCTGACTGCTAACTGTAAGAACCTTGCAACTGATTCAGTTATTTTTGGGTTTAATGTGGTCATAAGATAGGATGTCCTGATCTCACCAGAAAACCATTCCCTGTTTACAAACGGTGGGTCAATCAATTGGGATTGGCTACAAGCATAAAAGGAACAATTAAAAAGGACACGCACAAGTGATTCAATTTTACCATTCCCACAAGGGCAAACTCTATCGGCAAATGGGAATTTATGAAATCTTCCATATAACAAGGCAGAGGGTATCATATTTAGCCTGGCAAGCATATATGCTCTGTGTTGTGGGGTACTCAGATGTGGCCAAGGTGTTCCACCATTCCTGAAGATGCCCCCCTGGCTTCCTCTTAGATTCTAATTGGCCCAATTCAAAGTCCTGGTTTCCAACCTTTACAGCAATCCATGGTCTCGGTCTGAGCTACCTTAAGGGTGTGGCCTTGCTTGGATTTTCTTGCTTAATGCAAAAAAAAAAAAGGTATTTAAAAACCTCACAGTCTTGCTTTGCAGACTCGCCTTCTCTACTGTCTACCCCCTGCTGTTCTGTGTTTTTCTGCAGCTGGTTCGCTAACCTGGCTGGTATACAGGGCCAGGTAGGGGCAGAGAAAAAGAGGCGGCATTGATTTTCCCCCTCCCTTTGTATGTTTCTGTGCCCTTTCCTTTACCTTTTCAACAGAAAGGGGGAAAAAGCACAGATAATGATTCTCACTGGGGAATAATGACAAGCGCCAGCAAGTCGTGACTTTGCTGAGAGAGGATGCTGAGGGAACTGGGCTGTGGAGGAGAAACTTTCCCTTGACATTATTTCTTGAGGGGGTACAAAAAGGAGCAGCGCCCACGTCACTGAAATGAATGGGCTCGCGGAATCAGGGGAAAGGTAGAAATAATAGATGGGGTGAGAAAGAGGGAGGGGTTTGCTTTATTTCCTGCCAGACTGAGCGTCAGACACAAACAGGCAAATGACATGCCGTTTAAAAAGAAAAGGAAAAAAAAATCAGCTCGAGGAGGGCTTTAAGTAGAAAAACAGCAGGGGGGGGGAGGAGATACTTAAACCCTTTCATGCCTGCAAGATCTCCACTCTGAGTCACTCCTTCCCCCCAACTGATTTTCCTTCCTTACGTTTTCAAATGCTACAAACACATGTATATTGAACCTTAAAGGCAGGGCCGTAGTTGGGGGAGGGGGGCAAGGAGGGCAGCTACCACCCCTGTGGCATGCAGAGAGGGCAGCAGAACTGCTGCTCCTACCTGGCCTGCTCCTTCTGTAGGACAGGCGGTTCTGTTGCCCTCTCTGCATGCCACAGGGGTGGAGGCTGCCCTCTTTGCCCCCCTAGCTACGGCCCTGCTCACGGTGTAAGCAGCTTGGGTGGGGAAATATCTAGGGTAGGTCTGAAAAGGGTTATGCACCCCTCCCTTCTGTTGCTTGTCCACAGAAAGTTTCCCCCTCTTCATTTCCAAAAGCCGCTTCCTGAATTGCACTGGGTCTCTTTGTGCATGCAATGAAAATAGTCTCTTGATTAGGGTTGCCAGCCTCCAGGTACTAGCTGGAGATCTCCTGCCCACCAACCTCCAGGTACTAGCTGGAGATCAGTTCACCTGGAGAACATGGCCGCTTTGGCAATTGGACTCTATGGCACTGAAGTCCCTCCCCTCCTCAGGCTCTGCCCCCAAAACCTCCTGCTGCTGGCAAAGAGGGACCTGGCAACCCTACTCTTGGTGGCAAAAAGTGCCATCGAGTCGTAGCCGACCTATGGCAACCTCGTAGGGTTTCCAAGGCAAGAGATGAACAGAGGTTGTTTGCCATTGCCTGACTCTGCATTCCAACCCTGCCCACCCTTGGTGGTCTCCCCTCCAAGTACTAACCAAGGCTGACTCTCCTTAGCTTCCATGATCTAATGAGATCAGGCTAGCCTGGACCATTAATGCCAGGGCAAAATAGTACTTCATATTACAATTATATATTTTTAAAAACAAAGACAATAAAGATGCCCTTTTAAGATGATGAAGCACTGGCTTCTGCGGGAACTCCACATGTGCTCCCGTGTGTACATGAATCTTGAAATGGCAGCCACATTTGAAATCCATGTCCTGCCTAATGCAATTATTTGACAATTCCCGGTGGTGGTGGTGGGGAATCCCCTTCTCTGACATGTGTGAAAGCTGATTGTATTGATGGCGCTGGATGGGCAGCTGCTGCCCACAGAATCATTGCTGACCCACAGTGCATTTCAAGAGCTTGTCAACCACCCACTCTCTTTACTTACATCCTGACCAGATTGTCCAGGGGGGCCTTGTATGCCTGGCGAACCTCGGAGACCCTGATCAGAAGAGGATAAACAAATAATTCTGATTATTATGTTCATTTCTCCTGAAGAAGAAGAAGAGTTGATTTTTATACCCTGATTTTCTCTACCTTTTAAAGAGAATCAAACCAGCTTACAATCTCCTTCCTCTCCCCACAACAGACACCCTGTGAGGTAGGTGGGGCTGAGAGAGTTCGGAGAGAACTGTGACTGGCCCAAGGTCACCCAGCTGGCCTCATATGTAGGAGTGGGGAAACCAACCTGCTTCACCAGATTAGAGTCCATCACTCATGTGGAGGAGCGGGGAATCAAACCTGGTGTTCCAGACTAGAGTCCACCGCTCCTAACCAGAACACCACACTGGCTCTCTGGGGGAATTCATAGATTTAAATTTAGAGAATAGCTATCATGTGATCATCCTGCTCAGATACCAACATGGTTCTACTGCTCAGGATTGGTGAGGGGGCCATTGGAAATACCTATATCAAAAACATAGCCAACCTGCTGCCTCCTAAATATAGGTGATGAAACTGGGCCATCCCTGTCAGACAAGGCAGTGTTCTCTACGTACCTGGAGGACTCTCCAAGTATGCCCAAAAATATGACTCAGTCAATTAACCCTGGGGATTAAAAAAATGAATTCTACTGTTGGCAGTTGCCGTAACATCTAGTCTAGAATGGGCAAGAATGGGCCACAACATGGACTATCTCCACCCCCAACTGAAACAGGCTGAATGAAATATGTAACTATATTCTCTATTATCCTTGCTATCATTTCAGGCAGAAAGAACCTAAGCAAGCATACAAGCATCTTTCCTTCCCCCGTCCCCCTACCCCCACCAAAAGCAGTTTATAGGTAGAAAGACATACTGTACCAATGGCCCTTTCTCTCCAGGAGGTCCCATCGGGCCCTGAAAAGAAACAACATTTTTGAAGATTTGGGAGTGAAGTTTCCCTGTGTTGGTGGTTCACAGTGGGTAGCCGTGTTAGTCTGTTTGCAGTAGTCAAAAAGGGCAAGAGTCCAGTAGCACCTTAAAGACTAACAAAAATATTTTCTGGTAGGGTATGAGCTTTCGTGAGCCACAGCTCACTTCTTCAGTGTTGGCGGTATTCCACTTGGTACTGTGAATACAGCTGGGTTTTGCCATGGGATGTGATAGAACCGGTTGTGCTCACAGTAGGGTTGTGCATTTCAGTATTCCCAAGACAAAAATATACCCATCATTTGCTGTTTCGAGAATATTCAGAAAGAACCAAAACACTCGCAAAATTCAAGGAGTAACGGACATTTACCATGCAGAAGTTCACAAGTTATTTAGATTTCATGGGGGAGGGGACAGGGATGGGGAGAGCAAGAGTGAAAGTTGGCCCCAGAAAACAGCTGTTAGCTGACAGTTGGCAAATGCAAGCTTAATCAAAGCAAACCCCAAAGTAGTCGGCAGGGTGACCGCGAGGAAGCAGCCATGCACAAATGGACATTGTCTGCCTTTGAACATCTACAGCATCTACAGAGTGAAATTCTGAAACTCTGCAGAACCTCATTTCCTGCTAAATATTGTCAAAGGCTTTCACGGTCAGAGTTCACTGGTTCTTGTGGGTTATCCGGGCTGTGTGACCGTGGTCTTGGTATTTTCTTTCCTGACATTTCGCCAGCAGCTGTGGCAGGCATCTTCAGAGGAGTAACACTGAAGGACAGTGTCTCTCAGTGTCAAATGTGTAGGAAGAGTAATATATCATCAGAAAGGGGTTGGGTTGAGCTGAATCATTGTCCTGCAAAAAGTATCAAAGGTAATGTGCTAATCATTGTCCTGTAAGTATCAAGATAATGTGCTAAGGAGGGTGTGGTATGTTAATATGGAACCATTGTATCCTGAAGGGATCTGTTAATGTGTGAAATCCAAAGCTAATCTGCATGGCTATTGTGGACTGTAGTCTTTGTTAGTCTGGAGGTTTTCAGGACAGGAAGCCAAGCCTTTCCTGCCCCTCCTCTCTTGGAATTTCTCTTTGATCAAAACGGAATTGATTCAAAACAGACTCCGAATTCCTAAAAAGAGGGAAAGACACGGATTGATGGATTTCCAGGAAAAACTGGGTAAAGAGAAATTAGGAGGATCTCTCTTAAGAACACTTCTGGAAAGAAAAAAACTGTCCTTCATAGCATACTTGGAATGAGCCGACACCTGTGGCCCATATACGCCATCCATTTTTTCCTTCACAGACAGAGCTGAAAATAATTGGAAAGATGGCCACATTCTTTTTTTCTGGTCTCACTTTTGGTCAACATCAAACAGAGTTTCCAGGAGGCATAAAGGTGGAGGAATACACGACACCATGAGCAGTGACCCATTCTTTCAAACCACCTTCAGCTTTCTGGAAAATAAATCACCTGTCTTCAGAGAAACAGTGGATCCACTGAAGTGTGAATGTATGTCCAAATAACTATGAAAGTGCTTCATTGATGCAGGGCAACTGTACAGCATGTCTGTCCTGAAAAATTCCATATGGGGACAATACAATCCCATTCCAGCCACCCCTGGGTCAAACCAGAGAAGATCTCATGAGACCCACAATTGTATCTCCAGTGCAGTTCATAAATAAAAGGAACATATTGGGAGTCCCAGTTTTGATTAGAGACTTGACCAGGGCAGAGGTGTCCGTTTAAGTTTCTCTTTCCACCATTTCGCAGTCCT
Organism: Euleptes europaea; assembly: GCF_029931775.1. Taxonomy (NCBI): domain Eukaryota; kingdom Metazoa; phylum Chordata; class Lepidosauria; order Squamata; family Sphaerodactylidae; genus Euleptes; species Euleptes europaea. The sequence continues at coordinate 7,641,480 of NC_079319.1, read as the reverse complement.
GAAAATGCCCAGATCTTCTGTTCACCTCCCTGAGGGATACGTTTAGGTCGCCGTAATGTTGTCTGTATATTTTTTGTAAGGGAGCAAATAGCAACTCAGGGAGGTGGGTGGGGGCACAGACAACATCTGAGGTAAGAATATGGGGCCAATAAAGAGTTTCCGTATTTCCCTCGTGCCCCGTCCACAACTTGAATCACAATTCCCTGCCGCCCTTGCTTACGAAGAGAAAACATGGCAGAAATCCAACCACATCTCTTCTGACACCACAGAAATCTAACCACAGAACCTCTGACAGAAATGACAGAAAACCACGGATCTTCTGGCAGGAATCTAACCACAGATCTTGTGACACCTCCTTTCAGTTGACCCTCAGTTTGAACATCTTGTTTCCTGGCTGGGAATCTTAACCAGCCACTCTAAACAGTCCAGTCCTAACAGAGGGGTGGTTATGAGGCGCAAGGGGATGGCGCAACCGCACCACCTCCAGGGTGGCTTGTGGCCAAGCGCAGTAAGCCAAAAAAGCAATTTTGAAGAAAACCCCAAGGAACTGTCCACAGAGTTTCACAAGGCTATGCCTGCATTTATGCAGTTGCAACCCGACACCTGCCAAAAGGAGCTTTCCCGGGCCCCTTTGATGCCGGCGTGCCAGCAAAGCTATGCCAGAGACCCAGGATGGCACTTCCGTGCGGCTCCCCAAAACTGGCATAAGTGCATCGGCACAAGTGGCACTAATACCAACGCAGAGGTCATGCAAGCTTTTATCCCCTCTCGCACCCTCCGATAGGATTGGGTTGTAAATCACTGGGCTGTAAGTTAGGATTGGGCAGTAAATTAAATATGAGCAGCCAGCGTGATGCAGCAACAAAAAAGCTAATGGGGTGCATCAACAGGGGCATAACATCCAAATCGCAAGATGTCATAGTTCCGCTGTACACTGCATTGGTCAGGCCACACCTGGAGTACTGTGTGCAGTTCTGGAGGCCTCACTTCAAAAAGGATGTGGACAGAATCGAACAGGTGCAGAGGAGAGCGACGAGGAGGATCAGGGGTCTGGAGACCAAGCCCTGCGAGGAAAGGCTGAGGGAGGTGGGAATGTTTAGTCTGGAGAAGAGGAGGTTGAAGGGGGACATGATTGCCCTCTTTAAATATGTGAAGGACTGTCACTTAGAGGAGGGCAGGGAGCTGTTCCTGTTGGCAGCAGAGGACAGGACTCGCAAAAATGGGTTTAAATTACAGGCTGAAAGGTACCAGCTGGATATTAGGAAAAAGTTTTTTACATAAAGAGTTGTTCAACAGTAGAATCAGCTCCCTAGGGAGGTGGTGAGCTCCCCCTCACTGGCAGTCTTTAAGCAGAGGCTGGACAAGCACTTGTCAGGGATGGCTCATCCTGCATTGAGCAGGGGGTTGGACCAGATGGCCTGTATGACCCCTTCCAACTGTATGATTCTATTATTCTAAGTCAAAAGTAACCACTTCTGCCCCTAAGGATGCGAAATTAGAAGTTTATTTAATAAACCATAGAACTTTTTAATGGATTCCTACTTTATATTTTTGTGCATAGTTAAATGTGCAGCAGCTTTATTGCTATTTTAATTTTAGCCCAATATTTAAATTATGTATTTAATATTTACCTCTCCCTACAGGGTTGCATGTTTTTCCCTCATGAATTTCAACCATGGCTATATTATTTTCTCTAAAAACCTACATGCTATGTAGACTTTCGTGAATAAATGAATGCACAATTGGTATTTTTGAAGCTCCACTGCCTAAATCCTTTTTATCTCTGTGAACTAACATGGTACTATTTTATCTTTTAATTTATGGGCACTCATACATCAAAGTCACCTTTATTATTGTCTAAAATTAACAGAACTGAGTGCGATTTATCTAGCAAGGCATTTGTGGTGAATACAATAAAAGTCGTTTACTAGGCAGACTATGTTTTGTGGGGTGGTTTACCATTGCCTTCCACATTCATCTATGCTTTACCCCCAGCAAACAGGGTACTCATTTTACTGACTTCAAAAGGATGGGAAGGCTGAGTCAACCTTGGGCCAGCTACGTGAAACTGACTTCCATCGGGATCGAACTCAGGTCGTGAGCAGAGCTTGGACTGAGGTAATGCATCTTACCACGGGGCTCCTCCTTTAAGGCTTTAAAAGGGGAGTGGACAAATTTATGGAGGACAGGGCTATTCGTGCCTACTATTCATTATGGCTACCAGCCATGATAGGTATCTACTCCCTCCAGTACCAGAGGCGATATGCCTCTTTCTATCAGTCAGTGGGGGGAGGCACTAGCAGGAGGATGCTGTCACAGTCATTCTGCTTGTGGGCATCCTAGAGGCAGCCACTGCGTGGAAATAATGTTGGATTTGGTGGGCATTTGGTCTGATCCAGCATGGCTCTTCTTATGTTCTCTATTCACAACTTCAAACCTTTCCAATTATGGAAGGAACCAGTTAAGGATGCTCCGTTTGCATGAGAGATGGAGGGGTAGAGAGTTTGGTACTTACAGGTTGTCCAGCAAGTCCAATTCCTGGAGGGCCTCTGTCTCCTGGCTGGCCAGGAACACCGGGAGCACCCCGGTCTCCCTAAGAAAGCGAAAGAAAAAGAGAGAAAAAGAGAGGTCAGCAAAAGTTATTAGATTGAAAGAACAATTGTGAAGGCTAAATGTTATTGTAATGGCCTGTCAAAATCCACTCTGAGTGGGCTTAGAACTTCAGTTCCCCTTGATGTTTTTCCTTCCCCCCACCCCTGGTCAAATTACAGACGAATTATGGAGACCCCATAGGCCACCCATTTCTTTGGGGGCAAATGCATAAACTGAATCGAGTGCAGGAGCAATCGGTTCTTTGTGCTTCTAGCACAAGCTAGCTGTGCCGAGTGCTGATTGGCTGGATCTTGCAGTGATCAGGAAAGTGCTGGCCTGGGGGTTGGCAACCCTAAAAATGGGGTGCAGGAGGGTGCAGTTATCTTTGTTTTGGAAGAAATGCTCTTCGTGAATGTGATACAGGGAAGTACTCACTTTTTGTCCAGGAGGTCCAGATAATCCAGGTGGTCCTCTCTCACCCTAGAAACAGACAGGGTCATAAGACAAACATTAGCTTTGTCTTCCCATTGGAAAACCTGATACAGCCCATTCAAACAACTCTGAACATAAGAACATAGGAAGCCACAAACAAGACAACTGCAGCAGCACCATCCCGCCTGTGTTCCATCGCACCCAAAATAATAGGCATGCTCCTCTGATACTAGAGAGAATAGGTATGCAGCATGACCAGTATCCATTCTAACTAATAACCATGAATACCCCTCTCCTCCATGAATATGTCCACTCCCCTCTTAAAGTCCTCCAAGCTGGCAGCTCTGGAAAGGAAAAATTGATACCACCTGTCTTCCCTCTGAAAACTCTTTTGAGTCAAACAAGAAGGCGGACACAGCTATGCTCCCGGATGAGATATGCTGACCCTCTGCCCCCCAATATCCATTATCCTTTGTCCATTATATTTGTATCCCATTATATTTGTATCCCATCCTTCCTCCAAGGAGATCAGGATGGTGTACGTGAGTCCCCTTGCCTCCATTTTAGATTCAAACCAATCAAGGAAAGTTAGGTTAGGCTGACCCAGAGGTCACCAGATAGGGTTGCCAGGTCCCTCTTCACCACTGACGGGAGGTTTTTGGGTGGAGCCTGAGGAGAGCGGGGTTTGGGGAGAGGAGGGACTTCAATGCCATAGAGCCCAGTTGCCAAAGCGGCCATTTTCTCCAGGTGAACTGATATCTATCGGCTGGAGATCAGTTGTAATAGCAGGAGATCTCCAGCTAGTACCTGGAGGTTGGTGGGCTGGGAGTATACTGTGATGGATAGGCTTCAACTAGAATTTTTCCATTGTGAATCTTGATAGATTTTCTCTGCTGTGTGACCCAGACTGAAAACAGGGTTGCCAACCTCCAGGTAGTAACTATTTCTACTGATCTCCAGCTGATAGAGATCAGTTCACCTAGAGAAAATGGCCACTTTGGCAATATGGCATTGAAGTCCCTCCCCTCCCCAAACCCCACCCTCCTCAGGCTCCGCCCAAAAAACCTCCCGCCGGTGGCAAAGAGGGACCTGGCAACCCTAACTGAAAATCATCCTTCAGCAAAATCCTTGAAGCAGAGACGGGTTACCTGTGTATGAGTCAGGGTCTGGGAATATGTCCCCATGAAGCTGCCTTATACAGAATCTGACCCTTGGTCCATTCAGATCAATATTGTCTACTCAGACTGGCAGCCCCTCTCCAGGATCTCAGACAGAGACTTTTCACATCAGTTCCAACCCGGTCCATTTTAACTGGAGATGATGGGGATTGAACCTGCGACCTTCTGCATGCCAAGCAGAGGCTTTTCCACTGAACCACAGCCCCTTCCTCTGCCCAGGACCTCCGCTTTTTTACTCAGGACTGCATCTCTGACTGGAGCCACCTAAGCCAAAACAACGTTGCTGTGCTATTGAACATTTTAACTTTGTCTCTACAAAGGGAAACACAAAGACTGAAACGGACCCTAGCCTTTTCCATCCTGAAACCATGCCTGCAAGGACCCCCTTTTGACTGCATTGAGCCAATAGTATATAGAAAAGCTACACACAGCCCCGACCTTTTTATTGTTTTTTCTGTCAGGGAATATGCTCAGTGGAGCATCTCTCCTTTGGGTGGAATAAAAGGCTTCAGCAGATACAGGGAGCGGCTAGCGTGGTGTAGTGGTTAAGAGCGGTGGTTTGGAACGGGGGACTCCGATCTGGAGAACCAGGTTTGATTCCCCACTCCTCCACATGAGCAGTGGATGCTAATCTGGTGAACTGGGTTGGTTTCCCCACTCCTCCGCCTGAAGCCAGCTGGTTGACCTTGGGCTAGTCACAGCTCTCTTAGAGCGCTCTCAGCCCCACCTACCTCATAGGGTGTCTGTTGTGGGAAGGGGAAGGGAAGGTGATTGTAAGCCGGTTTGATTCTTCCTTAAGTGGTAGAGAAAGTTGGCATATAAAAACCAATTCTTCTTCTTCTAACCAGGCACCGGTTAACTCAGGTGTCCTTACTGTACTTCTAACTGGTCTCTTTCTAAAAGCGTTGCCAGCTCTAGCTTGAGGAAATTCCTAGAGATTTGGGGGTGGATCCTGGACAGAATTTGAGGAGGGAACTCAGCAAGGATATGACCCCATACAGTTTACCCTCCAAAGCAGCCAATTCCTCCAGGGGACTGATCTCTGTGGCCTGGAGATGAGTTGTAATTCTGCGAGATCTCCAGCCACCACCTGGAGGTTGGCAACCCTACCTCCCAATAAGGCCTCATCTGCAACAGTACCTCATCTAAAGGATCTTCTTTACCAAATTTCAGTTAGACAAGAGGGACAACCAAATCATCCTTCCAGAAAAGTATGGAGAAACCCGTTTAGAAAGGACACATTTGTGCAAAAGGATTTCAATCGTCAATTACAGTTATCCTTCAGAACCTCATTATTGCAAATTTGCAAAGACTGATGGAGAAGAAGAGTCCCTGGAATGCCTCAGCTAGCCACAGAAAGTTAATTTTCCTTGGGGGAAGCAATTCTGAATACAGATGTAATTCAAAGGCAGCCGAATCGGCAGGTGGTATTACAGGCTGTCGAAAATTAAACAGTGAATGCTCTTGATTAGGCTAAATATGCTGGGATTTTTGTTCATTCGCAATCTGAAATCAGGAGGGCCCTGCTCCGTAACTCTTTCTTTCCCTATTATTCAGAGGTTCTTTTAAATAAAATAGACCCAATGGATAGCTGCTTGTCAGATCCATGATGCTTTACAGGAAATGAATTGTTCTAAGGAAGGAAGGAAGTTGATTGGGAGTAGATGCAGGACAGACAAAAGAATCTACTTCTCCACATAAGTACATATTAAAATTTGTGGGATTCACTGCCAACAGATGAGGAAAGGGCTGCTAACTTAAATGGTTTTAAAAGGCAAATTCAAAGAGGAGTCCACCATCAAAGGCTATCAGACACAGGAGCTAAACAGAACCTCCATGATCAGAAGCAGAGTACTCTGAATAAAAATTGGTGTGGGACAATACCTTGGGGAGGCTTTGGCCTCTGTGTCCTGCTTGATGTAGTCGTTAAGAGCGGTGGTTTGGAGTGGTGGAATCTGATCTGAAGAACCGGGTTTGATTCCCCTCTCCTCCACATGAGTGGCGGAGGCTAGTCTGGTGAACTGGATTTGTTTCCCCACTCATACACATGAAGCCAGCTGGGTGACCTTGGGCTAGTCAGCTCTCTTAGAGCTCTCTCAGCCCCACCTACCTCACAGGATGTCTGTTGTGGGGAAGGGAAGGGAAGGTGATTATAAGCTGGTTTGAGTCTCCCTTAAGTGGTAGAGGAAGTCGGCATATAAAAACCAACTCTTCTTCTGCTGCTTATAGAGGTAGGGTTGCCAGGGCCCTCTTCACCACCCATTGGAGGTTTTTGGGGCGGAGCTTGTGGAGGGCAGGGTTTAGGAAGGGGAGGGTCTTCAATGCCATAGAGTCCAATTGCCAAAGCGGCCACTTTCTCCAGGTGAACTGATCATTGGTTGGAGATCAGTTGTAACAGAGAGATCTCCAGCCACCATCTGGAGGTTGGCAACCCTATGTAGAGGCCAGGGTAGGGTACAGGGTGATGGCTCAGAATACACCTTTTTCTGAATGTATCTTTTATCTGAACTGGGATTTTGCAGCTTTTGAAATTCTCCCATGCAAATTTCACCTTGGCATTCTGAACGACTTGATCTCCTTTCAGGAGCAGTGGCAATGAGCTAGATTCAAATCTAGTAGCACCTTGGAGACCAACGGGATTTCTGGGGTATAAGCCTTCGAGAGTCAAAGCTCCCTTCGTCAGATACAAGTTAGAATGGAGATCCCTGAGTCCTTATATCCAAACCTGAAGGTGTTGGGGTGGGGGTTGCAAAGAAGGGACTCAGGATGCAAAGGTACAATGCACTTTGTAATCAGGTTGGTCAGAGGAGAGAGAAAACGCTGTCTAACAATGAGGAGCTTTGACTCTCGAAAGCTTAGACCCCCAAAATCTCATTTATTTCTAAGGTGTGAATAGACTCAAATCTAGCTCTTCTACTGCAGACCAACATGGCTACCGTCCTGAAGAAGAAGAAGAGTTGGTTTTTATACCCCAATTTTCTCTACCTTTTAAAGGAGACTCAAACTGGCTTACAATCGCCTTCCCTTCCTCTGCCCACAACAGACACCTTGTGAAGTAGGTGGGGCTGAGAGGGTTCAGAGAGAACTGTGACTGACTCAAGGTCACCCAGCTGGCTTCATGTGTAGGAGTGGGGAAACCAACCCGGTTCTCCAGATTAGAGTCTGTCACACATGTGCAGGGGGGGAATCAAACCTGGTTCTCCAGATTAGAGTCCACCCCTCTTAACCACTACACCATGCTGTCTGATGCAATGAGCACGTGAAGCACAGATCTAGAGATTTTAATTTCAGACTTTGCATTGGTGAGAATCTGGAAGGGGCCACAGTCTTAGGTTCACATCTTTTTTTTCCGTTGGCTATTGATCAGCATGACACATATGCACATCTTTACTTCATATATTTTTTTCTTTACTGGTTAGACATGTTAGTTGAACCGCAGCACAAGCAACAAACAAACAAGCTCCCCCCACCAAATCTTAATGCACAATCATACTGACATTATTTTTGTGCCATGTTTATAAGATATTATTATGTGGTATTTTTATACCTGGTCACACGTGTTTTTGCAAGGGAAAAAATGTGCCAACTGATAACTGCAGCAATTGGTCCATGTGCTATTTCCAAAATAATTAATGGAAAGACGCCAAGTTAAACCAGAAGGCATCTGGAGTGGAATGAAGGCTACAGTGAATCCATGGAACAAGAAGACTCACTCTTTCTCCATCTCGAATCTTGCCAGGTAACCCAGGTTCTCCAACAGGTCCTGGATCGCCTGCCCGCCCAGGCGCTCCTGGTTTTCCATCCTTCCCAGGATCGCCCTGCAGAAGACATAACAATGACTGCATCATAGAATCATAGAGTTGGAAGGGACCACCAGGGTCATCTAGTCCAACCCCCTGCACAGTGCAGATAATTCACAACTATCTCCCCCCCACACACACACACACAATGATCCCTACTCTATGCCCAGAAGATGATAACAAAAACCCTCCAGGATCCCTGGCCTGGAGGGAAAATGCTTCCTAGCTCCAAAGTGGTAATCAGCACCATCCTGGACATGTAAGAAAGGGCCACGAGAGCCGAACACTGACACGACCCTTCCTGCCCTCCCTCTCATGATTAATTGGGAGAATGTAGAAGCCTATGAAGTTGGAGCCATTTCTGCATTTCAGAGTAAAGCAATGTTCAACCATTCATGTTTTGTGGGGGCTTTAGCGGGGGTACCATTCTGGGCATTACACTAGCTTTAGGACTCTTCTGCACTGGATATGACTTCAAGGATTATTCAGCATGTTTGGTCCCCAAATTTCTTTTACGGATTGTGGATTTCAGTCTTTGCTGACCCATCCTCTGTCAATGTCAGGGGACAGAGCAATGGATCTAGACTGATGTTTTCACTGATGGTAGGGAGAGGGTAATTGTCACCAATTCCCTCTTCCTGATGCTCATGTCCCCCCAGAAGCAGTGATTTGGGTCGGTCAGTGGGCTGCATTGGGAGAGGGATGCATGAGCACACAGCTTCACTGGCAGAAGTACATTGTGCAAGTGGAAAATTCAGCCTGGATCCAACCCATAGTATTGGCCACAAGCATTGATGGCTTTGAAGGATTCATGGAGGGGAGGTCTATCAGCGGCTATTAGCCATGGTGACTAAAGGGAACCTCCACGTTTAGAAGCCGTAAACCTCTGACTACCGGTTGCCAGGAGGCAACATCAGGGGCAAACTTCAGCCTCTCTGCCCTGTTGCTGGACCTCCAGAGGAACTGGTTGGCCTCTGTGTGAGATAGGATGCTAGACTAGGTACAGCACTGATCCGATCTTTCACTTCACCTACTACGTGATCCTTTAGACGGGAATTGAACCTGGGACTTTCTGCATGCCAAGCAGAGGCTCCACCATTCAGCCATGGCTCCTCCCCAAACACACTTGAAGCTGCCTTACACTGGTCCATCAAGGTCAGTATTGCCTACTCAGACTGGCAGCTGCTCTCCAGGGTGTCAGGGAAGAGTTTTTTCACATCACTTATGACCTGTTCCTTTTTAGCTGGAGATGCCGGGGACTGAACCTGGAACCTTGTGTGTGCAAAGCAGAGCCTCTTCCACCCAGCCACGGTCCCTCACACATAGAAAGGACATTAGGTGAGAACATTTTTCTCAGGCACAATGATCTTCCCTGAAGAGCTACTTTTCAACATTGGGAAGAACTCCATCATCTGAGCCCCAACCTGCAGTCTGAAATGGTATAGTCCTCCCCCCATCTTTACCTCCTCATCCTGCAGTCTTATTTGTGATGACTACACATTGCTGGTAGGTTATAGATAATTACTAAAGTTCTTTTGTACCTTATCTCCTTTTTGTCCGTCCCCTCCTGGTTGGCCAGGATCTCCAGGATTACCCTGTAAAGAAAAAGAAAAAAACCTAGAACCAAAATGCACCATTTAAATCTTTTCTGTGGAAAGGGGCTTAGTGGGAAGTCAAATGGAATTAATCTAAGAGTATGGGGAGCTGAAGAGGTGGTTTGTCAACTATTGGTATGTTTTCTTTTTATCCGAGATGAAGTTCTTAGGTGCTTTCACGCATCCTAAATAATGCACTTTCAATCCACTTTCAATGCACTTTAACAATCGTTTGCAAGTGAATTTTGCTGTTTCACACAGTAAAATCCAGCTGCAAAGTGCATTGAACGTGCATTGAAAGTTTGGCAGGTGTGAAAGTGCCCCTTGAGATCCAGTAGTGGTTGTGATGTTGGCCAAAGTCATAAAGCTCACAGGGCCAGTCATTCTCTCTTAACCTTACCTATTTCACAAGGCTGTTTTTTTTTTGGGGGGGGGATAAAATAGAGGAGGGGAGAACTGTACATACTGGTCCAAGCTCCTTGGAGAAAGCATGGGATAATGGTGTGACAAAGGAATTAACTAACTGCGTCGGCAGACTAAAAAGACAGTCGGTTGGATCCAACACAAAATTTCCATTTGTGCAAGTGGAAGCGTAAGAAAAAGTCCACAGCAGCTGCTTGAGCTAAGTCACACAGCATATCCCCACTTGCATTTCTGCTTGTGCAAGATCTTGCGCACCAATTTGTGGGCACTCTGATCCAGTGGGAAGAATGCGCTAAGCATTGCACAAGATCTTGAACAAGCAGGATTGCAGTAAGCGGAACCGCTCTATGTTTATGCTTGCCTATCGTTGGATCCAGACCAGTGTATCACCACCACATTTATTTATTCATTTTTGCCTAAGAAAACTTACAAGGTGAAACTGAAGATTTCTGCCAGGCCAAAATTGTCAGGGATTTTTATGGGGAGCGATGACATAAAATAAAATTCTGTATGCAGGACATTTTGCATGTAGGGTCTACACTCCGCAACTGTGACATGTTTTCGGTCGAGCCTTGTCTAACCAGAACTTCTTTTGATGGGATGGTGCTGGAGCATCATGTCTCAAGGGGAGACTGCACAGACTATATGCGCTACATCTGTTTACAAGATTCCCTTCACATGCAAGAATCGCAAGCCACGAGTTGTGACATATTCAGCTGGCTATATGGCATCATCCTGTTCAGAGCTGTCCTTGTCTCAGATGACTAACAATCAACAAAGTGGTCTATACGTACTACATTTCCTGGCAAGCCGCGTGGACCCGGGGGGCCAGCAGGCCCAGAAGCACCCTGTTAAGAGAAAACAAAAGTGTGCTTGCAACATAAAATGTTCAAGGAGAACCAACAGGGCGATCCATTCTCGAGAACAAGATAAAGAGAATGACCATCATCCCCTGAACGTCAACTGTTGATGACAGATAGCATCGTCTTAACTCAATAAGAGTATGTTTGGAAGCAACAATCCAAATGATAGGAAGGAAGGAAGGAAGGAAGAGGGGAATCTTACTGGTATGTCTGCTTGGGGAGGTATACTCCTATAAATGAGCTTGCCTATTACTGAAGGACAAATCTCAGAGAGGAATGCTGGGAAATATGTGTTAGGATCATGAAGAGCCACAGTTGATTACCGTAGATAGTTTGGGGCTAGATGAACCACTGGCCTGACTTGTTATATGGAATTTCTGGGTGAAATTTCCATGTATAAGCCAAAGCATGGAACAGGGGAGCTGGGGGTGGGGGGGTGATGTTTTTCTCATAGTAATCACTACAGCCAATTAGAAAGCAGCATTTCAAGGGGCGGGGACTCAAATGTTCCTGATTTGAGCTTGGTGACTGCTGGCACATAGCAATTTTTGGATTCGCAACAGAAAAGTGCGGGTCGAGCGAGCATCTAACCTCAGGTAAAACTCCCATGCATAAACTACCTATATCTTACAAACATACTTACAATACATGGGCTATGAAAGCAAGTCACAGCCTTTGGTCACATGTGAATAAATGCACTGTTTATCTCATCACAACAAATCAAAAATGCATGTTTCAGCATCTTTGGAGCTAACTCTTTGCTTATCCCATCTCTCTAAATGTAGTTGGATAATTTTCAAGATGGCCTTGGCAGGCAGAAGGATAAGAGACTCCCCAGGTTGCCACGGTCAGCTCCTCTGATGTCATGGAAAGGCCAGGCAGACTAGAATTTAAGCAGCTGAACCAAAAGGGAGCAGGTGACATGTGAGATCACTTATTTGTCAAGCCATGGCCTTTGGCTTCCTGAGAAAACAGCTCTCTAGAGTAAAGGATTTACTCACAGTCTCTCCAGGGACTCCTGGTCTTCCAACTGCTCCTTCCTGTCCCTTCGTACCCTGACAGAAAAAAAGACTTCAGACTGATGTGAAACTGGACTACATCACTAGGCAGTTGCAGTTTCAGGAAGATAAAAAAACCCTCGACTCTCAATGCAGGTGCCAAGACATCTTCCCAGGCACTTAGCTCCGCAAAGGAGCTTTAATGGTGGGGGGTGGGAATACTGCTCCGAGTTCCACTCACGGATAGATAATAAAACCTGATCGCCAAGCTAGAAGGCACAAGAAGGATAATTAATGACCAATCATTGGTGTCTGAGGTTCTCATTCAGAGCTGAATGAAGCATCTTTACCGGTTCGCTGGGGGATTTTTTCAGAATGTCACGAGCCACTCCAAGAAGAATTGTAGCTGCGTGACTCTGGACATTTGGGAAGAAATCAAAGTCCTTAATGTTTGACGCAGTGGCTTGAGATCCCTGTGTTGCCATACGCTTGCTGATCATCTATTCAAATTTCCACCTCTTGGAATTAAGGGTTATTCTTTGGGATGGGTTAAATGCTCTTTCTTAAAAAAAGATAATGTAACACACATTATGTATGTTTTGATTTGTTCGCCACCTTGTGGGCCCTATGAGAGCAGAAGGGCAGGGTTAAAAAAATGTGAAAATAAATAAATAAGTATGCAGCCATTCACTGCTCAGACACTAGAATACTTTCAGAGTTGTCGCACACCCTGTTTTGTATATCACAGAAAATATGTCAGGGCTAGTTTCACACCAAGGATTTCCCACGGTTAAGACACCTGCCTGGTGCAGTTTTTTTCATGTTTCCACATGGTGTTAACAGCCCATTCACAATATTTCTCTATGGAAGGGGGGTGACCCCTTCCAGACCCCATAAAATCGGACCCCCTTACCCAATCTTAACCAAACTTCGGGGGTCATGCAATGAGAGTCCCTTCAAGCTATGCTTTGAATTTGGGGGCTCTACCTCAAAAAATGCCCCCCAGGAGCTTCAAAATAAATCTCCATAAATGGGCCCGGATTCTTCTGGTAAACCCGGAAATAAGCTGAATTCCCATATTTACCGGTATGGGTATTCTGCTTATTTTGGGTTTACCGGAAAAAAAATCAGGCCCAATAAACCCAAACCCGGAATTGACCGGGGCAGGGGGGGTTTGCACAGCCCTAGTGGGGAATCAAACCCCGTTCTCCAGATCAGAGTCCACCACTCCAAACTACTGCTCTTAACCACTACACCACACTGTAGGAATAAAGCAGGTATCCTGTGTCACCTTAGGGAAAGAGTAGGTTAGGGACTTGTGAGGGGATTGAGGGAAATATCCCAAGAGGCAAGCTGACCCTATTTCAATAAGCTGAGATTCATGGGTTTAAGGGGGAGTGCCAAATAAAATAATTCTTTCTCTCTCTCTGACAGAAAACATCCTGTAAGTTCAGTAAAGCCCTGACCTGGATGGCCCAGGCTAGCCTGATCTCGTCAGATCTCAGAAGCTAAGCAGGGTCAGCCCTGGTTAGTATTTGGATGGGAGACCACCAAGGAATACCAGGGTTGCTGTGCAGAGGAAGGCACTGACAAACCAAGTCTGGTAGTCTCTGGCCATGAAAACCCCCAAAGGGGTCGCCATAAGTCGGCTGCGACTTGACGGCACTTCACACACACACACACACACACACAAGTTCAGTAAAGCTTTGTGTGTGAGAGAGAAATGGTACCATTTTTAAAGTGGAGCTCTGCTGCCCCTTGCTGTAAATAAACCAGTAGCTTGTTATGTTCCTTGTATTACCCACCAAACCACAAAGCTTTGTGTCCTTCTGAAGAAGAGTCAATAAACTCATTTATTTTGTCCTGTGAACCTTAAACCGGCCTCTCACTAATAACAACAGGAGACTCCAGACTGCTAAATGCAGAATTGCTACCTTCCCAGGATTATGTGTTTACAATCCAAAAGAAATTCACATCTCGAGGACAGAAATATCTGTTCAGCAGGCCTAGCTATGTTAAATTAAATTTCAGTTGCATTTCCTCTCTCGGACTTCACTAGCATGTCAAGCAGACGCGTAATGGGATGTTACTGCACTCTTGCGTTTTTCTGAACGTAAGTGGCAGCCAATGAAGAAGAGATGTGAAATGTTACTGCGGTTGAATCCCAGTAGACGTGGGGAGGAGATGAACTTCCCTTGCTCAAAGTAATACAGTTAAGCCTGGAGTCTGCAAAATATTTATCATTAGTTAATTACAGCACAGTTGTTATAAATATTAAGATCGGTAGCCATGTTGGTCTGCAGTAGTTCAACTGCATTCGTCCAGTAGCCCCTTAAAGACCAAGATTTTCGGGGTATGAGCTTGGTTTCTGAGGTCCTATTGGACTTGGATCTAGTTGATAATTATTAATAATCAGTATAATCAAGAAGAAGGAGAAGAGGAGGAGGAATTAAAGTTGGTTTTTGTATGCCGACTTTCTCTACCACTTAAGGAAGAATCAAACCGGCCTACAATCACCTACTGGACTCAGATCTAGTTGATAATTATTAATAATCAGTATAAGAGGAAGAAGAGTTGGCTTTTATATGCTGATTTTCTCTACCTTTTAAGGAGAATCAAACCGGCTTACAGTCTCCTTCCTTTCTTCTTGTGAGGTAGGTGGGGCCGAGAGAGCTCAAAGAGAACTGTGACTAGCCCAAGGTCACCCAGCTGGCTTAATGTGTAGGAGTGGAGAAACAAACCTGGTTCTCCAGATTAGAGTCCATCACTCCTAACCATGGCACTATGCTGGCTTTCTTAATAATGAACATCATTGCTATTGATAATTATAGTAGTATTAATTTTAAATAAGAGAAAGGAAGAGGAGGAGGAGAAAGAAATATGCAAAAAAGCATTAGCTCTGGTTTTAGTTATTTTAATGATCTGTGTTTTTTTGTGGGGGGGTTAATGGTTTTAAAATATAATTTTTATTATATATGTTTTAATTTGTTAGCCACCTTGGGGGCTTTTGTAATGGTGGAAAGGCAGGATATAAATTTTGTAAAATAAACAAAACAACATAAATTAACACACAATACATCATTTCCTTCTACATTAACCAACCAAGAACACCTGCCATTCCCTGATTCCACATTCACAATGTTCAGAACCCCCCCCCCCACTCCACACCACACCACATCACATCAGTCATTCCACACACCAGCATGCTTTGAAAGTATGGCGGGAGAAAGAAAATGCTGGCCAGCAACTCATCAATCAGGGTCAGCCTTGTTTGCTTACCTGCGGCCCTGCAGGTCCAGGTAGCCCTGGCTCACCTGAGATGCCACGTGGTCCCTATTGAAAGGAGAGGATAGAGGAAAAGCCATAAATACTGCCGGCAATATGATGATTCATTTGCCCTCAACCCAAGGAAGGGATGTGCTACCCGCCCCCTTTAAACTCAATTAGGGTCCACCTCTCTTAACCACTACACCATGCTGGCTCTACAACACAGACAAATTACTATTCCTGCTGTCACATAGGACAGTGTGATCCTACTACAGTGATTACAGGCCAAGCATCCAGGGACATTTGTAAAGCCCAAATTGGTTATAGGTCTCCTGCATTCCATTTAAGAAGCAAATGAGAAAGGCCCTTCTCAAATACCAGCCCTCTTCCCTCACTACCCAGGCCTTCTAGCGAGAAAGTGAAAGAAGAATACTAAATGCTTACGGGTTCACCTCTTTCTCCATGGTCCCCCTTTTCGCCTTGTGGACCTTGTTCTCCCTGGGGATAAAAAGAGAAGACAAACATTTGCGAAGGTGAGAAGTAGGTTGTTGCACACTCCCTTGACTCATACCTCTGGAGTCCTGATAGTGGTGAGTGGAAGCCCTTTTGGGAGAAACAATCAGAGTTGACAGCTCCGGGTTGGGAAATGCCTGGAGATTTTGGGGATGGGGCCTGAGGAGGGCAGGGTTAGGAGAGGGGAGGGACTTCAATGTAGAGTTTCCAACCTCCAGGTACTAGCTGGAGATCTCCTGCTATTACAAATGATCTCCAGGCGATAGATATCAATTCACTTGGAGAAAATGGCCGCTTTGGCAATTGGACTCTATGGCATTGAAGTCCCTCCCCTTCCTAAACCCCACCCTCCTCAGGCTCCATCCCAAAAACCTCCCTTCTAGTAACTGTGCCCTCCCTTCTAGTTCTGAACTAATAACTAAAGTGGATTAAAATCTCTATCAACAAGCAAGGGAAGAAGAAGAAGAGTTGGTTTTTATATGCCAATTTTCTCTACCTTTTAAGGAGTATCTAACCGGCTTACAATCTCCTTCCCTTCCTCTCCCCACAACAGGCACCTTGTGAGGCAGGCGAGGCTCAGAGAGTTTGGAGAGAACTGTGACTAGCCCTAGGTCACCCAGCAGGCTTCATGTGGAGGAGTGGCGAAACCAACCTGGTACACCAGTTTAGAGTCTGCCACTCATGTTTAGGAGTGAGGAAACCAACCCGGTTCACAACGTTGGAGTCTGCCACTCATGGGTAGGAGTGGGGAATCAAAACCGGTTCTCTAGATTAGAGTCCTTCGCTCATGTGGAAGAGCGGGGAATCAAACCTGGTTCTTTAAATTAGAGTCCACCACTCTTAACCACTACACCACGTTGGCTCTGCCTTCTGCCTTTTCTAGACATTAGGAAGAATTTTCTAACAGTTAGAGCGGTTCCTCGGTGGAACAGGCTTCCTCGGGAGGTGGTAAGTGCTCTTTCCCTGGATGTTGTTAGGCAGAGGCTAGATGGCCATCTGTCAGCAATGCCGATTCTATGACCCTAGGCAGATGATGAGAGGGAGGTCATCTTCTGGGCATGGAGTAGGGGGTCACTGGGTGTGTGTGGGGGAGGTAGTTGTGAATTTCCTGCACTGTGCAAGGGGTTGGACTAGATGACCCTGGTGGTCTCTTCCAACTCTATGACGCTATGATTGCTCCATGCTATCAACAGCTTCCAAGGCAAGCACCGGTGGTTGCAAATCACTATTTCTTTTCAATAGAGAGATGATGATTGCAGCCCAGAGTCATGTGAACACAATATATACAAGCGAGCCTCCTGAGATGGCCAATTTCATCAACTGAAAGAGTCTGCAAGCAGTTGCAACCTGGAACGATTCTTGAACAGGAATGCGTTTCATACGAAACACTCTTATAAAATGCAAACTCTAGATTCCTATTCTGTGGCCTGTAAACCAACAGACAGCAGGGCTTGAAAAAGAGCTTCTGCCAGTCAGAGTAGACAGCTCTGGGTTGGAGAGATCAATGTTCTGATTCGGGATAAGACAGCTTCATCCATTCAAAACGAAGTCAGCAGTAATCTTGTGTAGAGAATCACCAATGCCATCTAGTGGTCTGGAGAAAGACGGCAGGGCTATACAACCTGCTCCTAATATTAATTTATCTCCTTCCATTCATCAGTGCCGATTGCTCATGGGAGGGGGGGATATTCATAAACCTCTTCCAAACCTTGCTGCCCTCCCTCAAACAACAAAACCAGCCAAAGCGTATGACCTAATTAAATCGAGTGGTGTCTTAATTAAATTAATGAGAAGGATAACCTTTAATAACTGTAAATGCCAGTCGGCGTTGCCAAGGAACAGAAAGTGCCAATTAACCTAAAGGAAGCTTCTTATACATTCTGCCCCTTCAGCTGTTTGCATACAC
Source organism: Euleptes europaea (assembly GCF_029931775.1). Taxonomy (NCBI): domain Eukaryota; kingdom Metazoa; phylum Chordata; class Lepidosauria; order Squamata; family Sphaerodactylidae; genus Euleptes; species Euleptes europaea. Next base: position 7,623,913 of record NC_079319.1, on the reverse strand, counting down.
AGTATCAGTTATGTTTCCAGCTGGATAAAAAAAAAAGCATTATAAACACTAATTCCATTAATTGCAAATACGAATGCATATTCTTCCACCAATGTGACTCCAATGTGAACAACCTGGAGGGGAAAAAGTGCCCTGTCCCTTTAATAGAGGCTAAAAGTCAGGAAATGGGCAGTTGAAGCTTTTTATGGTATGGAAGGAAATAACACCACTTTGAAAATTACATCTCATTGAGCCTCTGTTAAACTGGCAGGGCAGTTTGGAGCCAGCCACAAAATGATTGCCACAGCTGAACTTCAGTAGCCCAATGTAGATTAGGGTTGCCAGCTCCAGGTTGGGAAATATCTGGAGATTTTGGGGGTGGAGCCTGAGGAGGGTGGGGTTTGGGGAGGGGAGGGACTTCAATGCCTTAGAGTCCGATTGCCAAAGCGGCCGTTTTCTCCAGGGGAACTGATCTCTGTCAGCTGGAGATCAGTTGTAATAGCAGGAGATCTCCAGCCACCACCTGGAGGTTGGCAACCCTAATGTAGATCCTTGTGCTGTACTGGCAGCTGCTGCCAAAGAAACATTTCAAAAAATCAGCACAGATAATCAAATCACCAATAGTCAACCAGAAGGCTTGCTTGGCAAAAGCCCAAACTGGCCCCACCCACTTCTTAAAAACACATGGCAGACACCAGAAAATGTGTAGGCAGGTGCCCACAGACACCACATTGGGGACCCCTGGATTAGACTGTGGGGTGGATCCAACCATCTTCTACAACTTTCTCCAGTGCAACAGCCATTTAAGTTAAAGTAAGATTCCTGAGACTGAAGGAAGACTTGAGCCAAAATTATAGGTGGGGTACAAATATTTTAATGAATAAATAATTGAATCAACTATCCTAAGGGTGTGGTAGGATTAGGGTAGGAGCCATCCCAGTGTGTATATATTTTAACGTCCCATGATAACAATGAAATATTCACTTCTGTTAAATTTTCACAAAAGTAAAATTATACTTATAAGTAAATCAAACTTACAGGACCGCTGGGTTGAGGTGTAAACAAGGATGTCTGGAAAGGGAAAAAAGGAAAAAAGAGACATCAGAATTTACAAATGATTTTATGATGGCAATAAATGGGTCTAAATCAATGAACTGTCCTTTTTATCTGATTCTGTTATTCAACAGCATAGCACAGAACAAGGAAGAGAGGTAAAAACTAACAAAGATCCCATGAACACCTGGGAAATAAGGATTCCTCATTATAGTTCAATTTTCAGAGTAGAATAGTTGTTATCTCTCTCTCTCTCTCTCTCTCTCTCTCTCTCTCTCTCTCTCTCTCTCTCTCTCTCTCTCTCTCGTTCACAGAAAATACTTTCTCCCTCTGTATGTGCACACATCCCAACTCACCCCTAGGCACACCTACAAAGGCACATACAAATCATGTGCAAACCAGCCACTCCAAAAGATGCTTTGCTATGAATGGTTGCAATCGGACTGGGGAGATTGGAATGACTGCCAGCCACATTTGCAATCTCATGACTTCGGTCCATGAGACCAAATAACAGAAAGCAATATTGGCTTCTGATGTGTGCAAAAAAAGAGAAATGTCTGAACTTGGATAGCTCAGGCTTGCCTGATCTCATCAGATCTTGGAAGCTAAGCAGGGTCGGCCCTGCTTATTACTTGGATGGGAGACCATCAAGGAAGGCGAGGGTTGCTACTCAGAGGCAGGCAATGGCAAACCACCACTGGAAATCTCTTGCCTTGAAAACTCTCCAGGGTCATAAGAACATAAGAAAAACTCTGCTGGATCAGTCCAAGGCCCATCAAGTCCAGCAGTCTGTTCACACACTGGCCAACCAGGGGCCTCTAGGAAGCCAACCAATCAGACAACTGCAGAAGCATTATCCTGCCTGTGTTCCACAGCATCTAAGATAATAGGCACGCTCTTCTGATCCTGGAGAGAATAGGTGTGCATCATGACTGGTATCCATTTTGACTAGTAGCCATGGATAGCCTCTCCTCCATGAACATGTCCACTCCCTTCTTAAAGCAGTCCAAAAAGACCTACGCATTTTAACAGCTCCTCATAGTGTAGTTGCTCCAGTCCCTACATTGTTTTGGTTGCTCTTTTCTGCGCCTTCTCAAGCTCTGCAATATCCTTGTTTAGGTGTGATGACCAGAACTGTAGACAGTATTCCAAGTGTGGTCTCACCATAGATTTGTACAAGGGGAGTATGATAGCAGCAGTTTTATTATCTGGTCCTTGTCTAGTTATGGCCAGCATGGAATTTGCCTTTTTTTCACAGCAGCAGCACACTGGGTTGACATCTTCATCAAGCTAGCCATACAATGCATATCTTCAGTTGAGTGCACATGGGGGAGGAACGTGCCACCACGATCCTGCTTATCTAGCCTACTGAAGTCACCTGAAAAGGGCTCTTAGCTAGTATACTAGTATCAGAACCCCACTATGTTCATCTACCTTGTGAAGAAGATTTTTTTTTTAATATGCCGACATTCTCTACCACTTAAGGAAGAATCAAACCGGCTTACAATCACCTTCCCTTCCCCACAACAGACACCCTGTGAGGTTGGTGGGGCTGAGAAAGCTGTGACTAGCCCAAGGGCACCCAGCTGGCTTCATGTGTAGGAGTGGGGAAACAAATCCAGTTCACCAGATTAGCCTCCGCCGCTCATGTGGAGGAGTGGGGAATCAAACCCGGTTCTCCAAATCAGAGTTCACCGCTCCAAACCACTGCTCTTAACCACTACACCACAGTATGCATTTTTCTAGTCCACTTATTTGTCATTATGACACTCTCAACACAGTGCTACTTACCGTACCAGGTGGGCCTGGGGGACCAGCAGGGCCAATGTCACCCTAAAAAAGGCAGACGCGAGTTAATACTGGGTAGAAAGATGGCATAACTTCACTCCCTGTGGGACACAGCCGACCTCAACTAGCTCATCAGAGAAGATCCTCATCGAGGAAGAGAGAACACTGCAGTTGTGACAGACCATTGCCGAATTTCTCCATTGGGGTACTATGCCTGGAGCATGGCTACCTGAGGAAAGGTGGATGAGAACTGGATGGCATGCACCATGAGGCATCTCTGCAGGCCCCTTTCTTCCAGCTTAGACTGAAATCCAAAGTGCTCTACAGTGGTGGGAAATGGCCTACACTGGGGGCATTGATAGCTAAATCCGCAGAGTGGGGCCACACAGGAAGAAAACAGATAATCCTGCAAACTTGGGGAAAACCCCAAGCTTGCAGAAAAATCTGGAAACATATTTAAAAAATGAGGGGTTTATATCCCCCCTGAAAGCAAAAGCATTTTCTGCACATGGGCAGACAACACACCTACCTCTTCTTTTGGCAGTTGGGCGGGGGGGAGGCTGGGAGACATGGCAGTCCCAGCAGCATCTCCCTTTGTGCCTGGGGGAGGCCAGGAGCTATGGGGATCCCAGCAGCGTCACCCCTTTGTGTGTGTGTGTGGGGGGGGAGGCTGGGAGTCTCGACCCTCCTGGCAGCATTGCGGGGACAAAGTAAGTGTTGGGGAGAGGGAGAGAAAAGAGAGAGAGTAATAGGGTGGGAGAGAGAAGTTGCAGTAGGCATGGGGGAGAGGGACAAAGAGACCCAGAGAGAGGAGGAGTGACCATAGGCATGGGGGAAAGAGAGAGAAAGTGACAGTAGGTGTGGTGGGAGAGATAAAAAGAGAAAAACAGATCCATAAAGTAAGAGAAGTGGGGGGAAGGAGAAAAATGTGTGCGTGTGTTAAGTGCCATCAAGTCGCTTCCGACTCATGGCGACCCTATGAATCAATGGGCGAAAACACATGGTCACTTAGCCCAGTTCCAGCCCAGTTCCTTCTTCGTTCCACCCAGGATCAAATGAACCCACATTACCTGGAATGAGCAGGGACTAAACTGTGTGCAAATGGATCCATGTAAACAGAAAATGCGGGTTCCTGCTGAGTAAGCCCTTCCCCCCCCCCCAGCTCCTGGTGATTGGTCCTTTCGAATTGACTAATGGAGGCTTCCCCGCCCCCGCTTGTAATTTTAAAAGCATTTTAAGAACTAAAAAACAAAAAACGGAGCTACCTGAAAGAAGGGGGGAGGAATCCAAGCCTCATTTTAAAAAAGACTTTCTTTTTCTCAGAAAAAGCTCCAAAGTAGCAGCAGGTAGGAAACAGGTGAATCCCTGCCGCTTCAAACACTGCTTCGCGATTGGCTGCGAGAGATGCCAATCATCTGTGTTTCCCCCTGTTTCTGTTTCTCCCAGAAGAGGAATGGGAAAAGGCGGGTTCATTTCCCTTCGATACAAGGCTGAAAGAAGAGTAAATAAGGTATCTTCCGTTTGCGAAGATTTGATCCTGGGTGAAACTGGGAGGGAACTGGGCTGGAACGGGGCTGGAACTGGGCTAAGTGACCATGCGTTTTAGCCCAATGTCCTCCAACACATCCTATCTTTAACAGCCTTGCTCAGGTCTTGCAAAATGAGGGCCATGGCTTCCTTTCTACAGTCATCCATCTCTTGTTGGGTCTTCCTCTTTTCCCGCTGCCTTCGACGTTTCCTAGCATGATGTCTTTTCCAGTGACTCTTGTCTTCTCATAACGTGACCAAAGTATGAAAGCCTCAGTTTAGTCATTTTGGCTTCTAGGGTCAGTTCAGGCTTGATTTGATCTAGAACCCACCGATTTGGTTTTTTGGTAGTCCACAGTATCCGGAACACTCTCCTCCAATACCACATTTCAAAGGAAGCAGATAAATAGAGAACGAGAAAGGGGTGATGGGAGAGGGGAATAAGCAAAGGTGTAGGAATAGGATGGCTGTTCCCACAAGTTTTTTGCGGGTCCTCACCAGTTGTTTGCGAGTCCCTGGTCCAAAGAGTGGTACTGCTTCTTCTTCTTAATTACTGTTTTTGTTTGTTTGTTTGTTTGTTTGTGACAAAAGCCATGAACCAAAGAATGGTATAGGCCAAACAACCTGGGTCTTTTCATACTGTTCATACTTCCGGTCCAACCATTTATATTTTGCTTTTAGAACTAATTGTTAAATAAGTTCAAAATTGCCATTACATTTCAATGGTCTTTAAATAACCCAGAGGTTATTAAAGAGCACATGTTACAATGGTGGTGATTTTACTCTTAGCCCTGTGGGCCTACAAAAGGCAGGATGTTCAACAGATAAAGCCATGAAAAGAGCATAGGTTTGACCACTCCTACTATTTTCTTTGCGTCTGGGAGGCCCTGGGATTCTTTCATGGGTTATCACCCTCACCTTGTCTCCTCTCTCGCCTTTGAAGCCAGGGAGTGCAGCTCTTCCTTTTTCACCCTGTTAAGGCACAGCAGAAACACATGTGATGGTCATGTCATTCTGGCTATTTCACTCTCTATGTCCAATAGCACCACAATTGCTGCTGTCTTCAGCAGGCAACTCTGGCTCAGAAGCAGAGCTCTTGCTTTGCAGGCAGAAGGTTGCAGGTTCAATTCCCGACATCCCCATTTCAAGTATCAGGCGTTAGGAAAGAAACTCTGGAATAGCCTTGCTAGAGCTGACACCACTGAGCTACATGGACCAATGGTAGGGTTGCCAGTCCCGGTCTGGTAACCAGACGGAGACCAGTGGGGCAGAGACATGAGGTTGCGGTCATCAGCAATGGTTTGACATCACTTCCAGGAAAAAACGCCAGTTCATCACACCTCTCTAGGCATTGACGGAAACTCTATGGTAAAACCAAAGAGCTTTCAGCAATTCCTAGAGAGGACTGAGGGGACTTCTGGTTTTTCCTGGAAGCGACGTCACACTGTCACTGATAGCAATTGTGTTCTTTTTCTCACCAGCATGCTGACAGGCATGGGTTACTGGGGGTGGGGTATCTCCCACCCCCAGCGGACATATGGCAACCCTAATCAATGGTCTGACACAGCATTTAGCAGTTCTGTATGTTCAGTGGCAGTAAGGCCTGAGGCTCAAGAGCAACCAGGAAGAACCAATAGCAACCTTTATTGTTGCCAAGACACATTTTTTGGGGGGGGGGCAAAAGCCAAAGCTCCCCAGATCATCAAAGATCATCCTTCCCTTCCTCCAAGGTCGAGGCCAAACAAGGAAATGCCCCCAAATTACTCACCTGATCTCCCTTTTCTCCTCTCACTCCTGGTAAACCAGATGGACCCGGAAGGCCTGCTTCACCCTAAACACAGATGAGAACCAGGAGAAAACATTAGACTTGTTTGTTTTATTTTTTTAAAAAAATCATACAGACTGTTTAATCGACTCACCCTCTCTCCAGCTCTACCAGGTAGACCCGGATCTCCTGTTTCACCCTGGGAATACAAAAAACAAGGAGTAATATACATGGGGAGAAGGTAGGGGAAGATCAGGTGCCACCCTTGGTATTAGGGTTCCCAGGTACCTTGGATTGGCGAGCAATCCATCGGCCAGCTGAGGAGCAGGGATCGTGGCCGTGTGCAATGAGATTATGTCACTTCCAGTTTATACCCGGAAGCTGGGTTGTCATTAGTCATATGAAATTCAGCTTTTTACCTTGGGACCTATTTTACCAGGGAACCCGTCCTCTCCCTTCTCTCCTCTTTCTCCCTGCAGGGAACATAAGCAATGGTTAGCAGAAGCACAAATCATACAATAAAAGTCTTGTATTACTTTGAGACCACAATGTTATTAACCAAAGACAAAACAGGATAAAACAAAACATCGGGGGAAACACATCTGCTGATATAATTCCACCCTTATGTTATTTCTTATGGGCAGTTTACACATTGTTTTATATTGTATTCCATTTTGGAGACATTTTTTAGATTGTAAAGCAGGCTTCAGAGACCACTGGAAGTCATATCGAAATTTTCCTCTAGTTTTAATCCTGGAGTCTAAAGGGCTTGTATATTCTTGGATTTTCTCCTTCCGGTAACATGATGGCTAGAAAGTTGAACTTTAGCTACTAAATACCAGAATCTAATACAATATAACAATACCGTATGCACCACATAATTCTTAAGGGTATATGCAGTGTTCTGATTGGGCGATAACAGCCAGAACGCTTCTACAATCTTCGTTCATGGGAGCTTTTATGGTTGTTAATTTCAATTAATTACATTATTTTGCAATATGATACAATATGATAATTAAATTATGTTGCAAAATGATACAATGCTTACTTTTGATCCAGGAAGTCCAGGCAAACCATCCAGGCCAGATTTGCCAGGTAGACCCTAAATAAAAGAAAAACAACCTATTACAGGACTTAGATATTCATTGGTCTACTTTATACAGGATGGTGTAAATCGTCCCTATCAAAAGAAATCTGTCGTGCAGTCAAAGAGGCCTTGAGTTCTCACAGAGTGCTTGAAACCTGCAGAGGATGTTCTGGGCCATTTATGCAGGGCTGTTTCCCTCGAGGTCACCTTGCTGACTGCTCCGGTGCTTCAGTTTGATTATTCATGCCTTTCCCAAACAGCAGAGGTTGCTTCTCTCTCCCTGCACATTTTGCCTGTGTTTTCCAGATGCTGATTTAGCGAAAATCCAAAAGAGATGTGAGCAAAACGCACGGAAACACTTGGGGAGAGCAAGGCAACCTCTGACTGTGGGGAGGACAAGGGAAGGCACTTGTGAGGTAGGTGGGGCCAAGAGAGTTCGGAGAGAACTGTGACTGGCCCAAGGTCACCCAACAGGCTTCATGTGTAGAGTGGGGAATCAAACCCGGTTCTCCAGATTAGAGTCCGCTGCTGATGTGGAAGAGTGGGGAATCAAACCCAGTTCTCTAGAACAGAGCCCACCATTCTTAACCACTACACCACGCTGTCTCCCAAAGAACCATTTACTTCTCCGAGCATCCGCTTTCAGGCTTTGGATCCAATGGCACTGTCTCATAAATGACCACTAGATGTCAGTGGTGCTACAGTGCTGAAAAAGGCAGGAAACGGAATCCAAACTGATTAAAACAATTGGGCAGGGGGAATTCAGATAATATTTTAAGTCCTACAAAATTCTGCCTCCCGAAATGTTCAGCCGTAAAATTTCACCTCCACACCAGTGACAGAAAAGAAGAGCTGATAGGAAGAAGAGGAAGAGGAAGAAGAAGATGATGATGATGATGATTTTTATATGCCAACTTTCTCTTCCTTTTAAGGAGAATCAAAGCGGCTTACAATCACCTTCCCTTCCTCTCCCCAAAACAAGCACCTTGTGAAGTAGGTGGGGCTGACAGAGTTTGGAGAGAACTGTGACTAGCTTGAGATAGCGGATAATAGCTCTGTAATTGTTGAGTTTTTTCTTTATCCACACTGATGCCTTAGTTGCATGGTGGGTAGATCCCCCTATCTATATTGTCATTATTAAACAAGTCATTCACACAGAATACCCTTTTTCCTAATTTCAACTGAGAGGGCCTTCTTTGTTTAGATGATAACCCCACTCGAAAGTCAAACATGCTTAGATAGTGTAAGCATCTTGCAGAAGGAATGCATTCCTTGATGCACTTACTGGTGGCCCAGGCTGGCCATTTCTGCCATTTTCGCCAGGTAGCCCCTAGGGGAAAAAAGAGCAAACAGAGAAAGCAGAGCTTTTCTTTTGCAGCACAAGGGTTTTTCAACTGCTATCCATACCCCCCCCCCCAAAAAAAGAGTGAACACAACACATATATTTTGAACAGAGAAGGTGCAATTTGAAATAACTGAAGTATTGAACTCAGTAGGTGGTCTTGGGGCTCAAACATATCTGGTAAAGATTGCCCATCTCAGTCCACATCTCTCATTATAAAACACAACTTGCAGGTTTTTCCAGCCTCAGCTCGCCTCAGGACCATGCAGGAAAGGATGAGGGCATGTAACCTTTCAACTCCCATTCCTTTTTGTTATTTGAAACCAGCTCCCTTGCTCTGCTAACTAGCATTTTAAGGCAGAAAAATACATGTCCTCTAAAAGCAACGACCCTCCCCCCTTTAAAATGCGGATATCAAGCCCTGGTTTCAACTAACTAACCAAGATGTGGTTGGGGGGCTAGAACCTCTCTTGCAGCCTCAGCTTGCCTTGGGCCATACAGGAAAGGGTGAGGGCATTTAACCAGCTTCCATTGCTTTTTGTTATTTGGAACCAGCTTCCTTGCTCTAACTAGCATTTTAAAGGAGAAAAATACATGGTGGTTGGAGTACTGGAACCTCTCTTGCAGCCTCAGCTTGCCTCGGGGCCATACAGGAACGGGCAAGGGCCTTTAACCCTTCAACTCCCATTCCTGTTTGTTATTTGGAACCAGCTCCTTTGCTCTGCTAGCTAGCATTTTAAAGGAGAAAAATATATGGTGGTTGGAGGGCTAGACCCTCTCTTGCTTCCCTGCATGGCTCCAGTGCAAACTGAGGCTAAACACACATCACATGAACACATCAAGCTGCCTCACGAGTCAGTAGGACTTCCCTTCGCATTGTTCCCCATGATCAGATCTTCCCCTAGTGTCCTTAATGTGTGTGTTTAGTGCCATCAAGTAGCTTCTGACTCATGAATCAACGTCCTCCAAAATGTCCTATCTTTGACAGCCTTGCTCAGATCTTGCAAATCGAGGGCCGTGACTTCCTTTATTGAGTCAATCCATCTCTCGTTGGGTCTTCCTCTTTTCCTGCTCCCCTCAACTTTTCCTATCATGATTGTCTTCCTATCATGAGTGTCCTTAATACCACTCCAGTTCTTCTGCCTTGGACCACCTTTTCACCTTCAGTGATGAGAGAAAGCTCTCACAGCTTCCAGATTTGTGAGTACCAAGAAGATGCAAAAGAACCAAAAGTTCTTACCGGAGGCCCGGTGGGTCCAGGAGGGCCAGCAACTCCAGGAGGTCCACTCTGACCCTGGGAACAGATGAACAAAGCGTAAGTTACCTTCAAGACCCAAATAGTGCTGCTAATAAAACATTCTCCCCATCAAAGTTAGGGGTATCTTTTGATGTTTACCAGCCCTCCCCATACTTATCTCACCTGTGTGATCCTTCTCAACGTAGAGCCATTTCTCTGGCCAGATTTAATGTTTTGCCATCTGCGCTACTAGAAGGCAGATTTCAGAAAATCCCTCTGTCTAACAGGCTTTGCCCTTGTGGCAACAATTGTATTGAAACAGTTGCTCATGTCTTATTTTATTGTAGTTTCTACACAGAATTTCACAACGAACTTTTAAGCCCCCTGTTGGTTAATAGACAGAAAGTCTCAGATTCTTTTAACGTTTCCTATTTATTGAACAATCGTTCACCCCAACTATTGGAGATGGTGGCACAGTTTTTGAAGTTTGTTTTAAAAGCCTGCCAAACAGTTAATTAGATGGCAGTATCAACAAACAGCGTTATTCCAGGTATCTGTCTTCTAACTATTCTATAAAGGGCACCTTTTAATATTTCCATTCCTTTTGTATCCTTCTGCATTGTGTTTTTATGCCAATAATAAAGGAATGATGATGAGTAAGTTGCCTAGAATATGTTGACCTATCAAATTAAATGTTGACCTATGAAATTAAATTGTGGAACTCCCTGCCCCAGGATGTGGTGATGGCTGCCAACTTGGAAGGCTTTAAGAGGGGAGTGGACATATTCATGGAGGAAAGGGGTATTCATGGCTATTAGTTAAAATGGATACTAGTCATGATGCATACCTATTCTCTCCAGTACCAGAGGAGCATGCCTATTATCTTAGGTGCTGTGGAACACAGGCCAGATGGTGCTGCTTCCTAGAGGCTTCCTAGAGTCACCTGGTTGGCCACTGTGTGAACAGACTGCTGGCCTTGATGGGCCTTGGTCTGATCCAGCAGGGCCTTTCTTATGTTCTTATCACCCCCTCTTCTTCTCTTTCAATAGCTACAATCTGGGAAAGTAAAGCAGCAAGTCCAGCTTTTCCCAATCACTACAGCTCCACAGTGGGAAAAAGTTTAACTGTTGGGTTTCTTCACTGAATTGTTGTTGTCCTTCATGGAGAACGAGGGGGCAGTCAGAATGCAGGGGATCAGATCCCAGGAATCACTAGCAGGTCTGCATTTATGAAATAAGTCCTATTGTTCCGCATCTTCCACAGGCTCCTGTGTGGTGGTAGAAAGCTCCATCAAGACACAGCTGGCTTATTGGGACCCCGTAGGGTTTTCAAGGCAAGAGACATCTGGAGGTGGTTTGCCATTGCCTGCCTCCAAGTGGGCTCAGACCAAGTTCGGAATTTCGGGAAAAATTGAATGCTTTTTATACATAGATGGCGGGAGGTTTAGATGAGAATTAAAGAAAAAGGGAGGGATTTAAGAAATAAATGTTTTAAAACCAGGGCTGCCAACTTCCAGGTACTAGCTGGCAATCTCCTGTTATTACAATTCATCTCCATCCGACAGAGATCAGTTCCCCTGGAGAAAATGGCCGCTTTGGCAATTGGACTCTATGGCATTGAAGTCCCTCCCCTCCCCAAACCCCACCCTTCTCAGGCTCCACCTCAAAAACCTCCCACAGGTGGCAAAGAGGGACCTGGCAACCCTATTTAAAAAGAAACTTTTTTGATAAGCAAATGCAGATGAAAATAAGACTAAGTCATTATGAATGCGCTGAAATGAAACCTACTATAGAAATGAATCATTTGAAATTTATGTAATAAGTTCGATGTACAGATGTCAACTTTACTAATTGTTTCTATATGTAATAATAGAAATAAAGTCTCTATTAAAAAAAAAAAGCCTGTGACCTGAATATTGTCATACAGAACAATTTCAAGAGAGGGCGCTTAGGGCTGTTTAGCTTGGAAAGAAGGCGGCTGAGGGGAGACATGATAGAGGTCTATAAAATTATGCATGGTTTGGAGAGAGTGGACAGGGAGACGTTTTTCTCCCTCTCCCATAATACTAGAACGTGGGGTCATCTGCTGAAGCTGGAGGGTGAGAGATCCAAACCAGATAAAAGGAAGTATTTTTTCACACAATTCATAGTTAAATTGTGGAACTCCCTGCCCCAAAATGTGGTGATGGCTGCCAACTTGGAAGGCTTTAAGAGGGGAGTGGACATATTCATGGAGGAAAGGGGTATTCATGACTACTAGTTAAAATGGCTACTAGTCATGATGCATGCCTATCCTGTCCAGGATCAGAGGAGCATGCCTATTATCTTAGGTGCTGTGGAGCACAGGCAGAATGGAGATGCTGCAGTTGTCTTGTTTGTGGGCTTCCTAGAGGCACCTGGTTGGCCACTGTGTGAACAGACTGCTGGACTTGATGGGCCTTGGTTTGATCCAGCAGGACTTTTCTTATGTTCTTATGTTTCTTAAGCAGGCTGTCTGGAGCAGCTGTATGGATTTCTACCAGGAGATGAGGTTCAGTAAATATGGGCCTTGCTACTGCATTTCCAACAAATCGTAGCTTCCAAATCATCTTCAAGGGCAGCCCTGCATACTGGGCATTACAGTAGTCTATCCTGGAGCTTATGGTGGCATGGATGAATGTGGCAAGGCCAGTAAAATCTAAACAAGTAACTTGCTTTATAAAGAAGAAAAATTGCTGCAAAGGATATCAGAGATAAAATATTCTGGGGCCGCAGAATTAGATATGTTTAGAAGAAGCAATACTTTAAATGAAATAAAATGGATACAGGAGGGGGGGGAGTTTGAAAAAATGTCCAACCAATTTATACAAAGTACAACTAATCAGAATTCTAAGCAGTACATACATATATGCTGGGAAAAATTTAAAAATAAGACAGAATGTTGCCAGTAGAGGGTACTAGGTGATCAGAAATTGGAGGCAATGAAGATTCCCAGTAACAAAATATAGCTGCTTCTAATGATTTGAAAAATGCACTATTCCTGCAACGAAAGCACTATTGAGATAAATGACTGCATTATGAGTTGTCACCAAATTTTGACTAATATCAGAGAAGCCAAGTAGAAGGTGCTCTCTCAGCCAAAATATCCAAGGCCTTCCAAGGAAGCCAAAAGATTTTTGATAGGGTTAGTGAAAATTATATGGAGACCTTGGTATACAACTACCAAGGGCATCTTGGCCATCTTCTGGACATGGGGGGTGGGGGGGAGGTAGTTATCAATTTCCTGCATTGTGCAGGTGGTTGAACAAGATGACCCTGGTTTTCCCTTCCAACTCTATGATCTATGATTCTGCTTGGGAGACAGAGAAAACCAGCAATGAGGGCTGTTTGTCAGAGCCGCCCAGAGGGGGACTGGAGGCACAAAATTGGGGGGGGGAGTGAGTCGGAGGGCCCTGAAGCTTGCATCATGCGGCATTTGCGGAATGCATTAAAAAAATTGAATGCAATTCTCACGGCAGCCACTAGGGTCGCAGGGACAGCAGAGCACAGTAAAGAGCCTCTCTCTGACTCTGCTGTCTTAGCCTTTCTGTAAAGTTTACTAGGAGGCATAGAGGGACCCTTGCTTCTCAGATCCTGTTAAACCCATATGCCAAGCCAGCGTTGGAGCAAGGCAAGACCAGCCAGGACAAGGCACAGTGATTGCCAGGATGCAGCCTCCTAAAAACGTTGTCTATGGTTTCCCTCTTTCTTTAGCTCCACCCAGCTCCTGAATAGCCAGATCTTGCAAAGGGGCAGCCCTTTTAGTGTGTGATAGCAAAAACACTCTTTTGTTGTTTTTTCCTACTTTTTTTTAAGACCATTTATGCATGGCTGTTTCCTCGCCGTCACCCCAAGTACTTTGGGGCTTTGCTTTGATTATGCATGCATTTTCTGACCTTCAGAGGTCGTCTCGCTCTCCCCACACATTTCCGAGCATTTTCCCCGCGTTGTCTAGATGCTAGCTAAACACAAACCTAACCATAGGCCAGGCAGAACATCTCAGTCTTGCAGGCCCTGTCCTACCAAGCCAAACGAAAAAAGTCTTTATCCACTGACAATACGACAACGATAGAGGGAGACAGATGAATCTCCCTAGGGAGGGAGTTTCAAAGTTTTGGCGCGATGACTGAGAAGGCCCTTTCTCAGGTAGTCACCTGTCTAGCCTCAGATGGTGGGGTAGGGTTGCCAAGTGCCAGGTGGTAGTGGGCAAACCCCCACCAATCCACAAGGCTGCCTGCCGACCAGCTTAGGGTCGTCGAGCAACACGTGCCCACTGCCCCATGTCACTTCCAGTTTATACCCGGAAGTAGGGTTGCCAGGTGCCCGGCTGTATATGCTGCCCGGCTGTATATGCATGCGTGCATATACACTGGAAGTGCCATCTTGCGAGGGGCCTTATTTCATTCAAACTCTTTGAGTGGTAAAGGGCTGCTTTACCACTCAAACTAAGAGGTATAAGGGCTCTTGCGAGGCGGCACTTCCGGTTGTAAACCAGAAGTGACACGCACACGCAATCCCTACCTCAACTCCGAGTTTGAGTGGTAAAAGTCCACTTGTGATACGGCAATTCTGTGTGTAAACACATTGCTGGGGGCTTTTTACCACTCAAACTCCCAGTTTGAGTGGTAAAAGGCCCCTTGTGATGCGGCACTTCCAGGTATAAACTGGAGGTGATGCGATCACATTGGTGCGGCCGTGCACATGTGATCTTTCCCTCACCCAGCCCCCAAAACCTCCCACTGGAAGAGAGGGGGGACCTGGCAACCCTATGGTTGGGGCACCCAAAGCAGGGCCTCAGAAGATGGGAATGGATAGGCAGGTTCATACATATTGCCTTTCCAAAAAAGAGATACAAGGTGGGGGGGGGGGTGAGAAGACACTTTTGAGCAGCTGTTTTAAGCATGAGAGAAGCCACGACTCACTACCTCTCCCCTCTATAAAATATGGAAAAAAGGCACTAATGGCATATACAAATATCAAATAGTACAATTAGTACAAAATAGAATGTTGCTAAATACTTTATATGAACAATGCAAGAACATAAGACTTATATTAATTACAAGCAAAGCACAATCAATCCAATTAGGACAATAATAGTGTCGCAAGATACAAGCAAAATAGAGGACACTAAGAGTGGGAAAATAGTCTTATCCTAATGGTAGATAAGTGTTCATAGTTCAAAAGCCAAGAGAAAGAACAATGGGATTCCGGTATTATTCCCCATTTCGCATCATGCTTCTTCAATTTCAAGTCAGCTTCTTCAATTTCAGGTCAGTTCTGAAGAATACCTGAATAGTCTAGCAGCTCTTGTAGCAAATCTTTTGTGGTGAGATTAACATTCCTTAGAACATAAGTTCCAGGAAAAGGAGTATATCCTGTGTAACAAGATAGCTGGAGATTTCCTGCTATTACAACTGAACTTCAGCAGATAGAGATCAGTTCACCTGGAGAAAATGGCTGCTTTGGCAATCGGACTCTATGGCATTGAAGTCCCTCCCCTCCCCAAACACCACCCTCCTCAGGCTCCACCCCAAAAACCTCCCGCCAGTGGCAAAGAGGGACCTGGCAACCCTAATTCCAGCCGGTACCTGGACCACCTTATGACGGTGCGGCCCGCCATTGGTAAAAGGTTTCCACCCCCCACTGTAATCTCTTCTCAGCTTCCTGTGATAAGTAACTCAAAGTCCGCCAGGACATATATTAATACCTTTTATCCCACTGGGGACACTGCAGGAAGGTAACTGAATTAGGTTTTTGAAGGGCTGGAACACTCATGCTAATGGGAAACCATAGAAAGCACTGGCTTTGAACACAATATAATAGCAGGGAAATTACAACAAAATGCTAAATCATTGGCCATTCCAGAGAGACGGCTTGGTGCAGCTGACCGGCCTGCCTTTTTAATCAACATAAGTGCTAGCTTTATAATACCTGAATGAGCCAAGTCCCAGGTCATTTATTAATAACTGAGGCAGGTTCACGAGCAAAAGGCCAAGATTATTTTAGAAAATAAATCGCTTTCTCTATGAAACAAAACAACCTGAACCGCTCCAAATTGGCCAGAGGCTATTAAGGATGCAGAGCCGGCTTTGGGCAGAGCAGATTCCTCTGGAGAGGATGGGGAGTTTTTCGGTAGGAGAGCAGAGAACTGTTTGCATTTGTAACTGAATTGAAAGCTACAAGTTTGTGATTTCTTGCCTCGTGATGAAAAGGTTTAGTTTTCCTTCTCTATTATTTTTCAGTGCTGGATCCTGAGCCTAAGCAGCATATTTAAGAAAACACAAAACAAGAGCCACAAAAAAACATTTCCACCACCCTATTACCAAACGGGTCGCCTAACTCCGGACTGGTCATGGCAACCCCAAGCAGCATACGTGTGTGCTCTGTTCTAGCCGCACGCCTGCCCTAAATGCTACAGGGAAGGCACCAGCGCGAGAATGAAACTGATGCGACCGCTCCTGTGTGCCGTGAGCGGCCGGCAGCTGAGCAACAGAGGCCAGGCCACCCCTCTCCAGTGAACCAGAGGGACTTCATGTTTCCTGAGCAGCTCCGTTCCAGCAGAAGCCATGTCAGAGAAAGCGCAGAGTCATGTAGGCTGCATCCTCGCACCCCCCCCCTTGCAACATCGGACTGATCAAGCAAAGCCATTCAGAGACATTGAGATAACGAATGATTCATTCCTCTAGCTATACAAGCAGCGATCCCCGGACATTAGCAAAGATCGTGCCTATTGTTTACGATCGTTAAGCACATCAGCAAAATCCTCCCGGTTCCTCTCGGATTGTACAAGCCACTGGAATTAGAATAGATTTCCAAATTCCAACCTCCTCACCCTGGTAGCCGAACATTAAATCCTTTGTCACCTTTTGTCACTTGGGAACCTAGGAGGGGTAATCCAATCACCCCGCCCCCAGACAAACAGTATATCTGGGGTGCCCACAGCCCATAATGTTACCTTAGGTCTTTCTCTGGCATATTTGCCGTTACTCTGTTGGTTTAGGTTTTGCACAGCCTGACCACGCTCCCTCCCGCCTCGCTGGCTGAGTCTATGGGAACCTTACTCTATTTTCTGCTATCTTAGTCTAGTGGAACTTGGGACAACTCCTCTACAGGAACAGTAAAGTATTTCTCCACCAACGATCTCATGCCACATTGGCAACTGTCGCTACTCTACTACCTTTTGAATTCTTAGATTCTCTGTATGTTTGTATTGCACCATTGAATTCTTGAATACATAAACTCTTTTAATTCGGAATCCCTTGTCTGTCATTATTCTATGGTCACAGTTTACGGGCTCTGGTATAGTTGGTTGCACCCCGCTTTATAAATATTATAGTTTCCGATTGCTCAAGCTAATTTCCCCATTTAAAGGAGCAATTCAGGTAACAACCCATGCATCAGTAGGGTTGCCAAGCTCCAGGTACTATGGCAAACAAACAGCAGAATAGGCTAATAAACACACCAGTAGTAACGATGAGGATAATAGTATAATGCAAGTTGTCGAATAGAAAGTGGTAGCATTTCCACCTCCAGGTACTAGCTGGAGATCTCCTGCTATTACAACTGATCTCCAGCTGACAGAGATCAGTTCCCCTGGAGAAAATGGCCGCTTGGGCAATTGGACTCTATGGCACTGAAGTCCCTCCCCTCTCCAAACCCCGCTCTCCTCAGGCTCCGCCCCAAAAACCTCCCGCAGGTGGTGAAGAGGGACCTGGCAACCCTATGCATCAGGATGAGGTGTGTAAAACACCTCCTCTTTTTCATTATTTTCTCAAAGAAGAGGCCCTCTATTTTCACTAAGGTTGCCAACTTCCAGGAGGTGCTAGAAAAAAGAACCAGTACCACTCAATGTTATACAAATTCTATTAAATACTAAGTGCAAACATGAAACAACTTATCAAAAAACAACAGTTACAACTATAAACACATTATATACAAAGTGAATCAATAAGCAGTAAACTGCAACCAATATAATACAAGCATAATAGCTGTCTCCAAAGAACCAAACGGCAGTCCAATGTACAAAAGGAAGAACACGATCTTCTCATCCAAAAGTAGACAATTGCTCCATAGTAGGTAGCAAGAAAGTCCAAAGTGAACAGCAAAAAGGAAACGTTATTCCGGATATTCTGTAGCCCTTTCACCAAAGCATAGCTTCATCAGCCTCAGTTCCAAAGGAACTCACATATTTGGGAGGTTTACAGTCTTGTCAGTTGTCTTTGTCCCAACCAAGTAGGAAAATGATTCTGCCCTGGAAGCCCCCTCTGGGGTCGCCACGAGTCAGCCGTGACATAACGGCACTTCACGTGCACATCCCACCCTCATGAGCACAGGCCTCCCTGTAGGTCAGAGCGCCGCACTTAAGTTGTCAGAAGGAGGCTGCGTTTCAACTGGACGGGATTCCTTTCCGTCTCTGTGTTAACTAAACCATACGGGCTCTCTTTTTAAACAGAATTTAAAAATATAAAAACACACATCCAGCCCAACAGCACCAATAAAACAAAGCACAATATATTCTGCTAAATATTAACTTATAATTAATGTTATAATGCATGCATTTTACAGAGTAAATTCATTGTAAGAAAACAAAGTTAAAATGAAGGCTCACAAGTTTCATTTACATGGGGGGGAATGAAATTAAAAATATATATCTGGGGATCAAAACAGCAGAAGAAATAAATTCAAAATCATCCCCATTTGCTACCAAACTATATTATCTAAGGAAACTTCCCTTGAAGCCCTTACCCAAGCTTTTACTTTATTTTCTTAAAACCCTGCTGCAAGGACTTAGAAATGTTTTTGTAGAAACTGGTAATCTTCCACATGCAAAAAAGAAGAAGAAGAAGCTGCTGCTGAGTAAATATGGGGGTGGATGGATAGTCTGTGTTTTCTGCCTTAACAGGAGCAAGAAGGGCTAAGGGCCAATCAATTAGCAATCCCCTGACTGTATTTGGGTTGGATTAACATCACATTTGCAAGCTAGGCAGCAGCACTAATGCCAAGGCCAAAAAAAAGGAGAAAAAAAACACTGTGCTGAACGCTTCCATCAGCATCTTTTTTTCATTAAGTTAGTAGAAAAATCAACTAACTCCTGAGAAGTTGGACTGACCACAGAAGCCATTCTTTGGACTCTGTATTAAAAAGTAGGCCTTTGGGAATTGATTTCTATTGAGAGCCAGCATGGTGTACTGGTTAAGAGCAGTGCACTCTAATTTAGAGAACTGGGATTGATTCTCCATTCCTCTACGTGGCGGTGGACTCTAATATGGAGAACTGGGTTTGATTTCCCTCTCCTCCACATGAAACCTGCTGGGTGACCTTGGGCCATTTCTCTCTGAACTCTCTCTCTCAGCCCCACCTAACTCACAAGGTGCCTGTTGTGGGGAGAGGAAGGGATTGTGATTGTGAGCCACTTTGAGGCTCCTTAAGGTAGAGAAAAATGGGGTATAAAAACCAACTCTTCTTCTCCTTCTGCTAAAACAAACAATGAGAAAACCTCCCTGAATAATGTTTTAGTGTTCTATGAAACAATTTAGACTGCACATTTCAGGAGGCAACGCTCGGCCCTTTTCTTCTTATGATGCTTTCTAGAGCACCATGCAAACCAAGCCCACTTCATGTTGCTAGTCAATTGCAGTTCCAAACAGTTATTTGAACCTCAATAGTCCCTGGTGGATTTGACATGAAAGGGGAGGAGATGTGTCTCAGTGGTAGAGCACCTGCTTGGCATGCAGAAGGTCCCAGGTTCAATCCCCAGCATCCCCAGGGACTAGGCAAGTAGGTGATGTAAAAGACCTCTACCTGAGACTCTGAAGAGCCACTGCCGGTCTGAGTAGACAACACTGATTTCGATGGACCAAGGGTCTGATTCATGTGTTCATGTGCTTTCAAACAGGTCGGATCATGAGACTATCTATTAATACTCTTTGCTCTAACAGGCAGTGGCTCTAGCCTGAGCTTATCAGAACTTGGAAGCTAAGCAGGGTCTGCCATGATTAACCCTTGGGTGGAAGACCACTAAGGAAAACTGGGGTTGCTACATGAATGAAGGCAATGGCAAACCACCTCTGCTCGTCTCTTTCCTGGAATACCCTGTGGATGAGGTCATCATGAGTTAGCTGCAAATCGGTGGCACATTCTTCTCCAAGGTCTCGGGCAGAGAAAGGACTCTGTAAGCACCTCCTACCTGATATCCCTTTAATTGGGACCTTCTTAAAGCCAAGAATGTGCTCTGCCACTGAACCACAGCCCACAGGGGAGCCACGTGACAAAAGAAGGTGGTTTTTAATTAACAAGATCTGGGCATGGAGCACAGTTTGTGGAACTTTCCCACATTCTTTTCCCACTATAGTTTGTCACCAAGAAAAGGCTGAGTGACTGGGCCTCTTTAAATAGGCAAAGGGGGTGGGATGACGCAGGGAGTGCCTGTGTCATCTCCCCCCGACACCTGCCTGAATTGACCTGCCCCTGGGGCAGCAATAGGCTGCAAGGCACAAGAGAGTGGCAGAACGCCCAGCCACGTGGCGAGGGCGAGAGCTGCCATGTTTGCCCCAAAGAGCTCCATTTGGGAGCAGAGCTGCTGCCCAGCTGGCCGCAAAGGGCGGCCCTGGTAAGTTGGGGCCGCGTGCTTTCCCGCTGTAGTTTGTTGAGCAACTTGGAATTTGTTGCTGGGGTTGAGGAGATCCTCAAGAATAGCACATGGGAGTGGGGGGGTACACAGTGGGAGGGCAGAGCTGTTGGAAACACATGTACACACCCGCTAATGGATGAGCATTCTGCCCTCAGAAAAAGAACATGGGATACAAATAATTACATTTTGGATTCAGTGTTTACTGCACAAACAGAGGAGTCATATAACCAAGACAAGTTAACACTTTGGAATGAAAATGAAGGAGAGGACAGAACAAAACCCCGGGACACTGGACATCCAACCGGGAAGAAATTACTTCCTGCCATTTAGGGTTGCCAACCTCCAGGTACTAGCTGGAGATCTCCTGCTATTACAACTGATCTCCAGCCGATAGTTCCCGTGGAGAAAATGGCCACTGGCAATTGGACTCTATGGCATTGAAGTCCCTCCCCTCCCCAAACCCCACTCTTCTCAGGTTCTGCCCAAAAAACCTTCTGCTAGTGGCATAGAGGGACCTAGCAACCCTACTGCCATTAAACATGATGTGCAGATAACATCAAAGTATGGGGAAAAAATACAGGGCACTTACCATAAGTCCAGGGAGTCCATCAGTTCCTGGGAAACCGGGTTCTCCCTTCTTACCCTAAACATCAAACAAAGTATCAGACACTACCAGCACCAAGAGAAGACACAGGTTCAAGGGATATTGACGCATCTAAATGGCCTACACTAACAGACTGGACGACTTTTAGACAAATGCCGCAACGGAATGGCCTCTGCTACAAAAGCTGCAGATACCTGACATCAGATCCCTGGCATTAATTGCATCCACATTAAAAAAAAAAAGTCTACTTGATTAGGGGCTCAGGTTTTGTAGAAACAGCGCTAGGAGTGTGACTCGGAAACCAACAGCTATCCAGCAGAGTTCCTGCAGCATTGGTATTAAATGTTCTCTCTGCTAACGGCAATAATATATCTAGCTGCCTCATTTTTTAACGAACTGGCAGTTCTGAGATACTTTTAAGGAGAGGCATGTGTAAAAATCACTGTAGTAGTCAAGCCCAGAGGTCACCAGGGCACACATTTTTGCAAGGTGGCTTCGGAAGGATGGAAGGCTGAGTCAACCTTGAGCCAGCTACCTGAAACCAGCTTCTGTCGGGATCAAACTCAGGTCGTGAGCAGAGCTTGGACTGCTAACCATGGATTAATTTGAACTGCTTTTTACAAGGTTGCCTTTATTTCCAAGCAAAGATTTTAAATTTATAACTGTTTAGCCCCTGTTTAACATTGTTTTAATGGGAAGCTAAAGCTTATGGGTGATTGGCTAGCTGGGATATTTCTCTTCCACCAATAAATTTGCATTGCAGAATGATCACAGCAAAACACACACACACAAAAACCCTCGATACTTTGTGCTTTAAAAAAATTACAATTAAAATTAATGTCATCTGTTATCGCCACTAATTAAGCATATGGGAGAGGGACTACATAATATCATTTCTACAAAATTAATATAATTATATAAATTATATAATTATATAAAGTTATATAATGTTTTCTACACCTTCTGCTTCCTGGAGCAGTGGGGTAACAAGGCCAGAAATTTCAGGAGCAAACCATTTTTAAAATACTAGAACAACCATGAAGAAATTTTTACCAACTATTAGTCTTTTTGGGCAAGCAAACTTTGCCATTAGCACACAAAAAAATAATGGTGGACCACACCAAATTTGACAGAGAATGTGTGTGTATTTGTGTGTGTGTGTGAGAGAGAAAGGGACAGAAAAGAAATGTATAAAACCCCCAAGAAATGTATAAAAAAAACCCAGTCAACAGAGTAAGCATTCTATCTTTCTAGCACATTTTTATCCCATCCTTCTTCCTATAGTCTCAGGGTAGTATAAATGATTCCAATTCCACTATTTTCTTCTCACTGCAAACCTCATAGTAGCCCTAATAACATAAGAACATAAGAACACAAGAAAGGCCATGCTGGATTGGACCAAGGTCCATCAAGTCTAGCAGTCTGTTTACACAGTGGCCAAACACGTGCCTCTAGGAAGCCTACAAACAAGGCGACTGCAGCAGCAGCATCCTGCCTGCGTTCCACAGCACCTAATAGAATAGGCATGGTCTTCTGATACTAGGGACAAGGAAGAAAGGAAAGTGGGAAGGGAGGAAGATAACAACAGCCCTGCTGGATCAGACCAAGGCCCATCAAGTCCAGCAGTCTGTTCACACATTGGTCGATCAGGTGTCTCTAGGGAGCCCACAAACAAGATGACTGCAGCAGCATTATCCTGCCTGTAAGAACATAAGAAAAGCCCTGCTGGATCAGACCAAGGTCCATCAAGTCCAGCAGTCTGTCCACACAGTGGCCAACCAGGTGCCTCTAGAAACAAGACGACTGCACCAGCATTATCCCTCCTGTGTTCCACAGCACCTAATATATAGGCATGCTCCTCTTATACTGGAGTGGATATATGTGCATCATGACCAGTATTCATTTTGACTAGTAGCCATGAATACCCCTCTCCTCCATGAACATGTCCACACTCCTCTTCAAGCCTTCCAATAGCCTAGATTAGCCCTCTCTCATCAGAGCTTGGAAGCTAAGCAGGGTTGGTACTTGGATGGGAGACCACCAAGGAAGAATGGGGAAGGTAAGCCGAAGAAGGCAGTGGCAAACCACCTCTACTCATCTCTTGCCTGGAAAGCCCCTTGAGGTGGAATTTCATGGCCATGAGTTTCCATGAGTTGGTTGCAACTTAACAGCACACTTTTCCCTTACAACCTTCTGAAGTAACTTAGGCAGAGAAAGAGAGGGGGGGGGCAAGAACATCCAGCTCATTTCACAGCAGAGTGGGGATTTGAAAAAATCCATGTAAATATCATTAAAAATTGTTTTTCTCTTTTCAGAAGCTGAACAGGTTCAATTCTTGAGGGTCACACTAATGCAATATGGGAAAGGGGTCTCTGTTGTGACATTGTTCTTACAATTATATGCATGACTATACAAAGAGAAGGTACACTAGTCTCTGGTCCCACACTAATAATATGTTTCCCTAATTTATAATTTATAATTGCCTGCAGTAGAGGAAAAATGTACTTTCCTTCTTTGGGATTTGAACAGTGAACAGTTGGTGTGCTTTTGCTTAGAAAAACAATGTGCCTCTAGCAGAGCAATGAATTATCCTGGTGGAGGAGGCTACACAACATTCCTATAGGGATAATTTCCTATAGGGAGTCCAAAACTGTAAAGGGAAGGAAACTAAAAACACAAACAAGCTAACAACTAAACAACAACAACAACAAAACCAATAAGACACCAGATCCACCAGTTTATGGACGCGCTCTCTTCCAAGGTGAATAAAGTCATCCGCCAGGGGGAAAAAAAGGATAGACAGAAAGCTCCACAAAATGACATTCTGCCTAATAATGCGGTAGACACAGCCAGCAATTACACTGTGCCACTGACAGCAAGTGTGGGTAACCTTTTGACTAAATAAGAGGCATACCGAGTCCCTCATTCAGCTACCTGAATGACAGCACAGTTAGGAATGTGTGTTGTGCTGGGAATAAATGCAATTCACCATTGCCATCTGTTACAGTCTATTCTCGATTTCACCTATATCACTGATCCAACATTTACTGTCTATAGGGAGTTCCATAGGACTGAAATTCACGTTTTAGTATCATAGAGTTGGAAGGGACCACCAGGGTCATCTAGTCCAACCCCCTGCACAATGCAGGAAAGTCACAGCTAAATCCCCCACACCCCCAGTGACCCATACTCCATGCTCAGAAGATGGCCAAGATGCCCCCCTCTTATCATTTGCTTAAGGTCATAGAATCAGCATTGCTGACAGATGGCCATCTAGCCTCATCTTAAAAACCTCCAAGGAAGGAGAGCTTACCACCTCCCGAGGAAGCCTGTTCCACTGAGGAACTGCTCTGTTAGAAAATTCTTCCTAATGTCTAGACAGAAACTCTTTTCATTTAATTTCAACTCGTTGGTTCTGGTCCGACCTTCTGGGGCAACAGAAAACAACTCAGCACCATCCTCCAGATGACAGTCCACTGATTATTATTTATTATTATTATTTTTATGTTAGCTGACATGATCCAAGGAAACATGGTATACAAATGTGAAATAAGGGTGTGCCCCCCCCCCAAGTCACAAAGCACCAGGGAAAGAAGGGAAGTGGGGACAAGGAATACAATGACATTGGGACCTTTTATGCTTGGCTGTTTCTCTCGAGGTCACCTCTCTGATGATTTCGGGTCTTTGTTTGGATTATACGTGCCGTTTCTGACTGCCAGAGGTCACCTCGCCCTCCCTGAGTTTCCCTGTTTTCAGTAGGGTTGCCAGGTCCCTCTTCACCACCGGCGGGAGGTTTTTGGGGCAGAGCCTGAGGAGGGCAGGGTTTAACCACTACACCACGCTAGCTCCAAAGACCCAAAGTCGTCGAAGGGGTGACCGCGAGGGAAAGAGCCGAGCATAAAAGGCTACAATCACCGGAAGGGGGCTTCAGAGCTTTTCTCCTTCGGTGACTAATCCAGATCTAGATTCAAGGTAAGTAGCTAATAGGACAAGACAGCTAATGAAGGCTTTCAGAGGGAGCGTCCAGGCCCTGCTGTGCCTCTTTCGCCAAGATTTAGGCTTCCACCTCAACAGAATCTAATTGTCCGCCTTCCTGATTCGTTTATGGGAGAGTAACTTCCTAGCAAACTTTCCGGAGCCACCATCTGCGCTGTGCGCTAGCGTTGTGCTGAAGGTGTTTTGCATAGGCCATCTTCCAAATGCACAGCATGAGCCTGAGAAATAATTATGTCCCTTTTGAAAAAAAGAGAGAAAGTCAGCAACATGCCATTCTAATGCCAGCAAATTTTGCCTGCTGCCCTTCAGTCCACGCAAAGTGAAGCAGCAATTTCAGGGAGGGGGTGAAGTCAAATGACAGGATGAGGCATTTGCAATCCCCCAGAGATGGTATCATCTCATTTCCAAATGTGGATTTATTATCTTGGGGGTTCATTACATTATTTTCTTGGATGCCTGGTGCAATTTCCATTACTAGCGTGGGACGGACTTGTGCCAGAATAAATGAGAACAGAATTCATTTTTTGATACCAAAAATGCAAAGGGCAGGGATTAAAATAATAATGGTCCAATTTGGTATGCATCATTGGTATGGGATACAAGGGAGTTAAGAGCTGGATTCCCAGGAGAAACTGAAACACTAGTTTTAAACTCGAGAACAGTTCTAATGTAGCGTCAGGAAGAAATCATCTAAATTCTTCCTCCACTGGAGTTTGCATTTTGCTGTGCATTTTCCACACTGATGAAACACAGAATACAAAATTGGACTCCAGGGACATGACTAATTCCAGTTTGATTCTGACCATATGGACCAGTCAGGAAGCAGACTTCTTTCCAGAGAACCTGTCAGGGGAGGATTGAGCTCCCCTCCTACCCCTGGGCTTATACTGAAACCGCTTGTTCTGAGTAGGCGGATAATATGGTTTAGATTGGCCCTGTTGCCCATAATTGTATGGCTGGTACCTGGACTGTCTGCCCAAACAGGAAGACTGTCCCCATCTGGGGTAGTATCGGGGCTTGAAACCTGATTGGAAACCTCCTGTGTGACCCCCAGGTACTTGGCGTTGACCCTATTTTTTCTCATTTTGTCCAAGGTCTCATCCGTCTGGTCATTGCTTGTCAAAAGCATGTCTTCCACCTTTGCCTTGGCATCTGGTGCCAGGCTGGAAGAACGCAACCATGAATGGTGCCGAAGCACTATCGCTGAGGCCATATCTATCTGCTGGCCGCATCCGCCACATGCCTTGCGGCATTAAGCTGGTGCCTACCCAGCCTATAACCTTCAGTCTGCAGGGCCTTCCCCACAGACTTCTTATCATCAGGTAAGAGGTCGACCAATTGTTGGAACCCTTCCCACAGAAACATTTGGTATCTGCCCATCATAGCAGAGAAACTGGCCACCCTTAAGGCCACTGCCCCAGAGGAATACACTTTCCTTCCAAGGGTGTTGAGCTTCCTCCCCTCCTTAACAGATGGTGAGGACTGGGATTCAGATTTGTTCTTAGAAGCACAAGCTTCTGTAACTAAGGAAGTCACCACGGGGTGGTGATAAAGGAATTCTGCCCCCGTTTCCCTCACCTGATATAAATTTTCAATTTTCTTAATAGAGGAAGCAACTGAAGAAGGTCTCTCCCAGATTGCTTGGGTGATGTCTAAAAGCTCCTTAACCATAGGAAGGTGAATTGGGGAGGATTCGGCTGCATAATGCACATCCATAATTGGGTCAGAAGGCCTAGGCTCAGCCGCCCCTACCTCCACACCCAACGACTTTGCCATACGGACCATTTGGTCATTATACAACTTAAAGTCCTCAGTGGGAAACACTGGGGAGGGGTCACCCACAGCTTCATCAGGGGAAGGCATCAAAGCAGATTTCAGAGTCCTTGTCAGAGTCCACAGCCTTGTCCCCTTCATCTTCCCAATCGGAAGCATACCCGCGACCAATGTCCGGAGCTGATCTCTGAGCAGCCGAGGTGGATGGTCTGGGTGACATCTTACGCCGGTGGTTGCGGGACACTCCGAAGGCGAACTCATCCCGTAATCATAACTTGGTTGCGGAGGGCAACATGACTAATACTGCTGGTGGTGGGCCCATGGACCATATGGAGCGGGACCGGGCGCATCCCAGCGGCAAGCCCCATATCTCGCACCGGAATGTCCAATGCTTTGTTTTATGATGAAGAAAAACAAGCCGTTTCTCATTGTGACGAGTGAGTGGCGCCCAGATCCGACGAACGACGCTGAGGGGACTTTAGAGGCGAACGACCCCCCAAATCCGATGCACGACATCGTGGAGACACACCGGGCGTTGACTCTTGGTGGTGGCAGGGAGACTTCGAACGTTGCCATCGTTCACCTTTCGGGGGCGACCTGGACGGGGCTTGACTCCAATGCAGGGGATAGGTCGATACAGCCTTCACAACTTCACTCCCCCGGGCCGAGGAAGCCTGTTCCACTCAGGAACCGCTCAAACTGTTAGAAAATTCTTCCTAATGTCTAGACAGAAACTCTTTTGATTTAAATTTTGATTCAAATCCAGTTTCTTGGGCGGGGGGTGGGACTTGAAGAGGCGCAAAAGAGTTCTCCTTGAACGTTACAGAAGCCCTATCGGAACTGGTAACTCTCAGGTTTGAACACCCCTCTTCCCCACTACATGTCCTTTCACACACTTTCTTTTGGATGTGTGGTAAGTGCCGTAAAGTCGCTTCTGACTCATGGCGACCCTATGAATCAATTTCCTTGCACAAGTCTTGCAAACTGAGGGCCATGGCTTCCTTTATAGAGTCAATCCATCTCATATTGGGTCTTTCTCTTTTCCTGCCGCCTTCAATGTTTCCCAACAACTTTTCCTACCAATGTTTCTTTTGGATGCCACAATCCAAAACACCAAGAACAAGTCTGGGCATGAACATTTTGGGAGAATGAAGTATGGGGCGGGGGGAGGGGGAGGTTGAGAAGTAACGAAAGTGTAAAAACTGCCAAATAAACCATTCAACTATCCTGTGAACCAGTTGAGACATGCTAAACAAAAGAAGTTGCACACCCTTAGGCCGTGTAATCCAGCAGGTCCTGGCTTGCCTTCTGGCCCTGGGGGTCCCTGTAAAGAGAACATTGTCAGAAAATCAAGCCAGCAAAATAAATACACTAAAATGCATTGTGTTATGACATTAAGTAAGTATGCCGCTTTTGATCAGAGTTTGAATGTGGGGGGAAACCAACGGGGTTCAGCTAAATAAATAAATCTATTTTTATTATATATTGTGCACAATTGTGTTTAAAAACACGGGGCCTAAAAGACAGGCTTCCTAAAAAGCACAAACGTAGTTACAAATATTGTGTGTGTGTGTGTGTGTTAAGTGCCATCGAGTCACTTCCGACTCATGGCGACCTTATGAATCAAAGTCCTCCAAAATGTCCTATCTTTGACAGCCTTGATCAGATCTTGCAAATTGAGGACCGTGGCTTCCTTTATTGAGTCAATCCATCTCTTGTTGGGTGTTCCTCTTTTCCTGCTGCTCTCAACTTTTCCTAGCATGATTGTTTTCCAGTGACTCTTGTCTTCTCATAATGTGACCAAAATATGATAGCCTCAGTTTAGTCATTTTAGCTTCTAGGGTCAGTTCAGGCTTGAGTTGATCTATAACCCACTGATATGTTTTTTTTTTTGGCAGTCCATGGTATCCATAACACTTTCCTCCACCACCACATTTCAAATGAATCTACTTTCTTCCTATCAGCTTTCTTCAATGTCCAGTTTTCACACCCATATTACCAAATATTACTATAATACAAATATTACCAACACATAACATACACATTCTGAATCTTCTCTTCACGTTTGTTGATGTTATACACATCGAAATACTGCACACCATATACAAGGTGTGAGCCATGAGCCATGTTTTAAGACTCATGAACTAACTATTTTAACATAAAGCCACACAGAATAAAAGGCGTTTACATATTTTTACCTTGTACAACGTTTGTGTACATGTCAGGATGTGTATTGTAAAACTGTGTATGTATGAGAACTGAGAAAGGCCTGTAAAAGGCCAAAAAGCATCTGGTCAGATTTTGGTCATTTTATGTACTAACATCAACTGAAATGTGTTGGTAATATTTGTAACTATGTTTGTGCATTTTAGGAAGTCTTTATTTTAGGGCCTGTGTCTTTTAAATATAACTGTGTACAATATATAATAAAAATAGAGTTATCGGGTGTTATATTAGATAGTGATTAGATCAACCGCTTTGGTTTCCCCTCACTTTTAGGTTGAGTTTCTTTGTTCCCCTTTTTGCTTCAGTTGTTTTTTAGAGTGCAAATGTGCCGTTTTCAGGATATAACATTTATTTCATGATCCGTACATGGATTGCTTATCCTGGATAATAGATTTCTTTCAGCTTCTTCGTTCTCTGGGTCAGAAGGGAGACAACCATGCATTTGAGTTCATATTGAACCTGGATGAGCTGATATGGTTGTTCTTGTTTCTTTTTTGTTTTTGTTTTCTGTTGTCATAGAATTGGAAAGTTGGAAGAGGCCTTATAGACCATCTAATCCCAGTCATTGCTCAGTGGAGGAAATCCAAAGATAGAGTACTGCCAACTGGTGGACATCCACATCTCCAGTGATGGAGAACTGAAGACTTCAAAATTTAAGACCAGAAGCCCCTTAAAAGCCAACAAAGTTTTCTAGGGTCCAAGGTTTCATGATTCAAAGAAGAAGAGTTGGTTTTTATATGCCGACTTTCTCTACCACTTAAGGTAGAATCAGACCAGCTTACAATCACTTTTCCCTCCCCACCACAGACACCCTGTGAGGTAAGTGGGGCTAAGAGAGCTGTGACTAGCCGAAGGTCACCCAGCTGGCTTCATGTGTAGGAGTGGGGAAACCAACCTAGTTCACCAGATTAGTGTCCGCTGCTCACGTGGAGGAGTGGGGAATCAAACCCGGTTCTCCAGATTACAGTCCACCGCTCCAAACCACCGCTCTTAACCACTACACCATGCTGGCTCTCATCAATTCAGGATTATAAACTAGATCTAAGCAAATGGAAGCTTTGGTGTACTCCCTCAGCAGCTGGTCGTCTTAAGATGACATACAAAGAAAGATGCACATTTAGTTTAGGAAGTAAATTACTTACTGGGCTACCTGGGGATCCAGGAGGGCCAAGTGGTCCTCGTGGGCCGGGAGCTCCCTGAAACCAAACACACAGTTTTAAAATACTTTTGGTTGCATTCTTCAGACCTTTTGTCTCTTCTTCCAACACAGCCAATCATTCCAGTAAGGCCCAATCCCACTTCTGCCACCATCCAGAGACAGACAGTTCCTCTGGAGGTCCAACCTCCAGGTACTAGCTGGAGATCTCCCATCATTGCAAATGATATCCATCCAATAGAGATCCGTTCACCTGGAGAAAATGGCCACATTGGCCACTAGACTCTATGGCATTGAAGTCCCTCCCCTTCCCAAACCCCGCCCTCCTCAGGTTCCCTCCACCAGGCTCCGCTGGTGGCAACCCGGTTCACCAGATTAGAGTCCGCTGCTCATGTGGCTGAGTGGGGAATCAAACCAGATTAAATATCACCACTCCAAATCACCATGCTGGTAATAGAGATAATTTTTAAAAATACACTGGGGACAGGGAGTGAGAGAGAATGAAGCCAACATGATATTAGCAGCTGCTGCTGAAACACTGTTATTTTAATCTATACCGTTATTTTAATCTGTACAGGCAATCAGTTCTTCAGTGGCCAGTCAGAAGCCCTGAAGGGCAAGAGCCCCACCTGGCCCCACCCACTTTCTAAAAACACTTGGTGGGAGCCAAGAAAGATGTTAGGAGGCACCATGGCACCCGTGGGCACGCTTTGGGTTACCCTGCATTAGACCAACAACCTGCCCTCCACATGGACCCCATTGCTACGAAGGCTCATTTTTCAGTGCTGTTGCCCATCATCCACCTTGATCCAGTATACATTTAATCACAAACGAGTCCTGCTTACTTCCAAGTAAACTTGCGAAGCATTGCTTCTAAGGCAAGAGCGGTTAGCGTGTCTCCATTCTGTTAAAAGACTTGCAAGCAATGTAGGGTTTTAAAAAAACCAAACCTCTAAATTGGGGAGCAAATGAAGCCATACTGCATATAAATGAAACCACAGAGGAACAGCTCTGAAGCATATCTCTTCTCCCCACCCCACCCCACCCTGCTACTCCTGGCATAATGAAAACAGACAAAGCAATTTCATTTTGGGATTCTCATGAACTTGCCAGAGGCAAATGACTCTAACCGTTGAATAAAAGCTGTTGGAGGGTAAATAAACCACTTGCCAGCATCTCTTTGGCCTTGAAAGAAAGTTTATTCCGAGTGGGAAAGCTTCCAAAACACTCTGCCTCTGCAGGATTTGTTGACTTTACCGTTAACTTTGATAAGTAAATCAGACTGCGCGTTCTTGAAAATTGGGTTTATGTATTATTTTTTATTATTATTGGGAAAGGCACTTACCTGTTCTCCTTTCAAGCCTTCAATCTGTACCTGAAACAAAAAAGGATATGTATGTAACGGAAGGGGAAAAAATAATCCTGTGTTTTCCCTTATCAGAAAAGCCAGTGCTTCTCAAAATGGTCTAAATATCTGACCACTAGGGAAGCCACAGAATGCACATGGCAGCCATAGATGGTCACTTTACTATAAACTGACCATATGTAAAGGCCTTAAGACCCTAGCAGCCACTAGCTTTCCAAACATAATTTATTTGGGTCACCTCTTTCTAGGTCCCCATTTTTACAAGAACAGATTTTTTTTTTTCAAATTTCAGGAACTTAGTATGAGATCCTGAGCACCCTATCAGACACAAAAAGCCCCATTTTCCACTCTAGGCAGAATATGTAAAGTTAAAGGTAGTCCCCAGTGCAAGCACCGGGTCATTACTGACTCTTGGGGTGATGTCACATCCCGATGTTTACTAGGCAGACTATGTTTACGGGGTGGTTTGCCATTGCCTTCGCCAGACGTCTACACTTTACCCCCAGCAAGCTGGGTACTGGCAGAATATGTAAGTAGGTACATATGTGCAGTCAAGTCACAACTGACTTCTGGCGACTCCAGCAAAGGGCTCCCAAGGCATTTATGAAGCAGAGGTGGTTGGCCATTACCTTCCTCTGCAGAGTCTTCCTTGGTGGTCTCCCATCCAAGTCCTGACCCTGCTTAGCTTCTGAGAGCTGTAGTGTACTGCCTTCGGGCTATATCATGCTGCCTTCCCTCCCAAACAATGTAAGTCCCAGGTTAATTGTTCTTACCGCTGAGCCAGGTTTTCCTGGAGGTCCCATTTCACCCTAAGCATGAAAGCAAGAGAGAGAGAAAAGCAACTTAATGACTATGTGGTTCATGTGGTTTAGTCTGAGAAGATCTTTGAAGAATGGTTCACACAGTCCGTTGTTGTTGTTGTTGTTTTCTCACATAGGTGAACCTTACCTTTTGTCCTGGGGATCCAATGGGACCAGATTGTCCCAGACTCCCTTTGATGCCCTGAAATCAGATTAATTAGTTGTCAATAATGAATTATACATAAATGTGTGTGTGTGTGTGTGTTATTGACTTTTTAGGCTGCTCTTCCAGACTAGGTCTGGTTTTTTAATGTGAGGAGGAGGAGGAGGAGGAGGAGGAGGAGGAGGAGGAGGAGGAGAAGAAGAAGAAGAAGATGATGAGAATGAGAATGATGAGTTGGTTTTTATACCTTGATTTTCTCTACCTTTTAAGGAGAATCAAACCGGCTTACAATCACCTTTTCTTCCTCTCACCACAACAGACACCCTGTGAGGTAAGTGAGGCTGATAGAGTTCAGACAGAACTGTGACTGGCCCAAGGTCACCATGTGGAGGAGTCGGGAAACTCCAGAGTCCACTATTCTTAGCCATTACATAACGCTGGTTCTATAATTTATCAGTATAAAGTTATTAATTTCAGTGTTCTTTTAAAATGTTTTAAAAATTGTTTATGTATTGAATCCATGATGTTAGCCGCTGTGAGCTCAGCTTCGCCAGGGGAGGGCGAGGTATAAATAAAATGTCTATTCTATTTTATTCTGACACTCAAGAGGTCTAGCATGATGGGAAACTGAGAAACTGGAAGGAAGAGGAGAAAGAGGAAATACAGATATATAAACCAAACTAAGCAGGAGACCAAGGTGAAAGTTGGAAGGCTACATCAAGAGTGGAAGGTTGTTGATGACCACACTATCTACTGAAACACAAACATATTACAGACTTAGGAAGAGGTGACATTACACTTCAGACGATGCTTTTTCAGTTCTAAGCTTTTCTCCCTCAGTTCACAGGCAATTGTAGAGAACAGTTTCTAATCACTGTCCACATACCGGTAATCCATCTGTACCAGGCTTTCCAGGAAAACCATCGAGTCCTGGTTCTCCCTAAGTAAAGAAGCAGAAAGAGAAATTAATTCACCATTGAAGGTTTGGGGCATTTTCACACATGCCAAATAATGCACTTTCAATCTACTTTCAGTACACTTTAACGATCGTTTGCAAGTGGATTTTGCCAGATCACACAGTAAAATCAGGCTTCAAAGTGCATTGAAAGTGGAATGAAAGTGCATTTTCGGCATATTTGAAAGTGCCCTTTGTCAAACAATTCATTTTGGAAGAATTAAGCATGACACCTAAAGCTGTGCAACATCTATGTTCAGACAAACAGGAAAATCCCTCAGTCTAAATGATAAGGACGTCATCTTCTACCCATCTATATGGAAGAAGGGGAACATGGGAAGGCTAACACTGGCTGTAGTCGGTCCACACAAGTCCATATTTCATGTCATGCATTAGGGACTGTACCTGTATTGCTTAGGGAATAGATCACGATGGGTAGCTGTGTTACAGTGCATTCCTGCACCGGGCTTTGGAAGCAATGTGGCTGTGCTGCCTCCAAAGGAGGTTTCAGCTCCGCTGAAACCTCCTCCCAGCGTCAAAAATCCATGCAATCCCCATAGGGTTGCACGGGAAATACGCCACCTAAAAGGTGGCATATCTCGCCAAAAATAAAAAGGGACATTCCCGGCCTGAAAGGGATTTGGAGGCCGCCCAAACATGGCTCCTCCTCCAGGCCAGTGCTGGAATGCCCTGGGAATGCCTCCCGGGATGCCGGTGTGACCTTTGACGGCATTCAGACGCTGCCGGAAGGCCCCGTCGGCATCCCAAAGAGGCGCAGCCATGGCAGCACCCCACGACCGGTGTCCAGGCCTTTCCATCGGCATTCGGGCCACTAATTCCGGCATAAGTTGCCTGGATGCTGGCACGGGGGGGCCAGACACTGGAGCAGCACCTTCCTGGCCTCCTAAGGGCTTTCACCCTTAAATCTCAGGAATGCGCTGTTAGTATGTCTGTAGCAGTAGAAAAGAGCAAGAGTCCAGTAGCACCTGAAAGACTAACAAAATTTCTGACTCATAAAATTTTCATGACTCACGAAAGTTCATACCCTGGCACTAAAGGCATTAAATTAGAGGTGTGACAACTCCTCACATGGAATTGCTGTTCATTACACTTCTGTCTTCAAATCATAGCGTGTCAAATATCAACAAGCTTGCTATTACCAGGCCATTATTTAGAGCAGGTCTCTGAGAGGTGGCATAAAAACTCCCCAAATAAATAAATAAAAATTTCTGGAATTACCTCCAAACTGTCCCTACTGCACAATCTGGGTACAATTTGTAGTCTCCATATTGCAGAAGAGTATTCTGAAATTGTGGGGGGGCTTTCCAGAATCAGAACTGTTTTAGTAGGGTTCGTGCAGGAAAAGCTGTGCATTTCCATAATATTATGGAATAATTACAATTTTAACTATAATGGCCCATGCCCATAAACTATACAGGCTAAAGACTATATAACTCATAATTCAGTGTGACTGTGATTATACTTTGCAACATAGCAAAATTATGAATGCACAATGCATGATATCTCACATGCAACTGTATGAAATCCAAGCAGATAGAATGGATTCCATACAGCAGTCCAGCATTCTTGTCAAGGAAAGGATGTCTCATCAAAGATACTGGATGTCCTGCATTTCCCAGTTCAACGTTACATGCACTGAAAAATTCAACCGTTCTGTTCACGTGGCTGACACATTATGTATATGACATATTTTATCAATACCTTGTCCCCTCGGGGTCCCTTTTCTCCTCT
Source organism: Euleptes europaea (assembly GCF_029931775.1). NCBI lineage: Eukaryota > Metazoa > Chordata > Lepidosauria > Squamata > Sphaerodactylidae > Euleptes > Euleptes europaea. The sequence goes on along the minus strand of NC_079319.1, from coordinate 7,588,697 downwards.
TTCTCCCTGCAAACCCTAAAAAAGAAAAAAAGGGAGGGAAAGGAAATTACACGTTTTCGTATTCTGTCTGCTACCACCTAAACACAAATCCTGGATTAATCAGTGATGCCAACATATTGAACACAACCTTGAATGCAAGTGCTGTAAAGGGGAAAAAAATTCTGGACTTAGGGCTCTGCTAAGAAGGAGAATGCACAAGAAATATTATTCTGAAGGAACCTGTGTATATGCAAACCAAGGGCACCCACAGATCATGTGGGCACCTCTGGAATTTTGAGAGAGGGTAGTGAGCACCACTCCATAATGGCTGCCCCAGAAGGTGGAGCCAAACCCAAAATGGCTGCCTCAGGAGGCAGAGCCAAAACAGAATACCTGCCTCCTCATACTTTGTGGGAAGAAGGAAATCCTGAAAAGGGAATGAAACCACACCTTGACTAAGGAAAGCCCAGTCCTTACAGTTCTTCTGATCCTACACTGGGAAAACCTTATATTTCAAAGAGGACAGCCAGTTACAAGCTCTGCCCTACAGTTGCCCCACCCACTTTCTGAAAAGCTTGACAGGCGTCAAGGGAAGTAACTGGTGGGCACCATGGTACCCATGGGTGCCATGTTGGGGAACCCTGATGTAGTGCATTGGACTGAACTGCTGCAATACACAGATACCCTGCAGATCTGAAAAACTTGAGGAGTGTGTATCAGAGCCTTGTAATGTGTGCATGTTTGTGCAATATGGACACCGTCTTTGTATTCTGGCCAGCCCAGTTTCCAGAACCCTATAACCGTTTACTCTCTGAATTAGTTTTACAAATCACATGGTATGTACTCAGGATGTGAGTGTAGTCCTGGAAAACTGGGCAGCTGAAGGCAAACACAAAAAAGGGGATGCCATGACTTACGGGTGCTCCAACATAACCTTGCCGTCCAGGGGGTCCTGGCTGACCATCAGCTCCCTAGCCAGAAATGCAAAAAAGAACAACCAAGATGAGGATCCTCATGGGAACTTACACTAGATTTGTTTTTTACAACAGAGAATTAAAAAGTGCATCTTCTATCACTGAAATAATCAATACTGTTTTTGAAGGCTAATTCCACAGACCAGTGAGCCTTTTTATGTAGGAGCAAAAGCACAATTATTTTTTGCTTGAAAAGGAAACCACCCAGATCTTAAAAGTATAGAGTTGCCAGGCCTAGCCAGTTGCCAGCTATCAGTTGTCTAGCCTGGCAACTAGCAAGAGACCAAGAGGGGCAGGGACAAGGGGGTGACCATCAGTGATGGTGTGATGTCACTTCCAGGAAAACCAGGAAGTGACATCGGTCCTCTCTGGGAATTGCTAGAAACTCTATGGGCATATAAAAGCAACTTATAAAACCTTACAAAAGCAGCTGAGTATGCTGAGGGAAGCATTGTTGTGGCTGTGCCTCACTTATCCAGCATGAAGGGCTAGTCTCATTTTACACATACACAATATAAAGTTGCAAACACAAGGAGGGTGTTGATGGACAGGGGATGGTTATAAAGGGAAACTAGCAGACCCAGTATTCTGAGTCATTCCTAGGTATCAGTGCAATAAGTGTGGGGATGCCATCCTCCAGGTAGACCTGTGGATCCCCCAGAATTACAGCTAATTTCCAGACTACAGAGATCAGTTTCCCTGCAGCAAATGGCTACTTTGAAGGGTGGACTTTATGGCATTGTACCCCATTAAGGTCCCTGTCCTCCCCAGGCTCCATCCCCAAACCTCCAGGAGTTTCCCAAACTGCATCTGTCAACCCTACCCCCCCATCCCCCACTGGTGGCCAGAGGGGACCTGGTAACCCTAATTAAGTGACAGAGGAAAACAAACCCATCCATACTAAATGATCCAAACAATGTAGACATCCCAGCAACATAGTCCAACAACAGGGTACAGAGGCTGAGGCCTTCCTCAGAAGCTTTCCATCAAAATCTAAGGACAGTCAGCAAAACATTGCTGGGAAGGGTGGCATCCATCTGGACTGTGATAATCTTCAAAGGAATGGTCATCTGCTCACCTTTGGGCCAGATGGTCCAGGGAGTCCAGCTGCTCCAGGAAGTCCAGGCTCTCCCTCAAAAAAGACAGAAACATTGCTATCAATTATTCACCCTTCAGCATCATTTCAAGCTCAAATAATAGCCTAATCCCTTCTGGAGGGGGGTTAGGACTCATCCTCCCCAGACTCCACCCCCCAAAATCTCCATGAATTTCCCAACATGGAGTTGGCAAGCCTATGCAGACAAGCACTGCGTGAAGAAAAACAGGACCAACATTCATACCAATCCATATTTTCGATCAAGTGCATTTTTTATCCCACTCTTCTCCCAAAGAAACCAGTTCCCCTTCCTTGTTTTAAACTTCACAACAAACTTGGGAGGCAGGTTGGTTTGATAGGGTGTGATTAGCTGAAAGGTACCCAGCAACCGTCATGGCACAGTGGGGATTTTAACCTGAGTCTTCCAGATCCTAATTCCATACTCTAATCACTAGACCACACTGCCTCTGGAGAGGCAGACTTCCAGCTAATGACTCTTCATTGATTGGACACAGGAAGCTTGTCTTATACTGGATCAGACCACTGGTCCATCAGCGCCAGCACTGTCTACTATGACCGGCAGCAGCTTTCCAGGGTCTCAAGCAGAGGTCTTTTACATCACCTCCTACCTTTTAACTGGAGATGATGGGGATTGAACCTGGGACCTTCTGCATGCCGAACAGATGATCTATCACTGAGCCATGGCCTTTCATTCTCACTGTCCCACATCTTTAGCCTTTTTCAGTTATTATGATTTTGGTGCTCCTGTCTTACATTCTGAAAGAGCGCACTACACGCAGTCCTGCTGAGAACATAAACATGTAGGAAGAGCCCTGCTGGACCAGACCAGTGGTCCATCTAGTCCCCCATCCTGTCTCACACAGTGGCCAACCAGTTCCTCTGGAGGTCCAGCAACAGGACGTAGAGGCCAACGCCTTCCCCTGATGTCGCCTCCTGGCACTGGGATTCAGAGGCTTATTGCCTCTGAATGTGGAGGTTCCCTTTTGACCTATCCTCCATGTATCTGACCAGTCTCCTTTTAAAATTGTCTGTACCTGTGACCATCACTACATCTTTCAGCAGGGAAATCTGCATTTTAACTACCCGTTGTGTAAAGAAGTATTTCCTTTGTCTGTCCTGAATCTACTGCCCATCAGCTTCATTGGATGGCCTCAAGTACTACTATTTTGGGAGAGAGAGAAAACATTCTATCCACTCTCTCCACCCTGTTAGGGTTGACAACCTCCAGGTGGTGGCCGGAGATCTCCCCCTATTACATCTCTAGATGACAGAGATCAGTTCCTCTGGAGAAAACCACTACTTTGGAAGGTAGACTCTATGGCATTGAAGTCCCTCCCCTCCCCCAAACCCCTCCCTCCTCAGGCTCCACCCCCAAAATCTCCAGGTGTTTCCCAACCTGGAGCTGGCAACCCTTCACCCCATGCATGATTTTGTAAACCTCTAACATGTCCCCTCTTGTGCCTGGTTGCCATTTGGTATGACCAGGGCAATGTCCATAACTTCCAGCTTCAGTACGCATGAATGTGTACCCTCCCAAAAAACTGGGTCTCCAGTCATTGGTACCAAAATTGGAATGTATGTGCAACGCCCAACTGACACAGAATTGTGACTGCACATATTGAGAGGATTGTGCATTGCACACTGTCCCAGTATGCAAGGGGCCATGTGTGACACCTGAAAAGGCCTCTCACATTCTCTCCAGTAAATTTTCACCATCACTAAAAGTGAATTCACTTCCAGGGCTGACACTAACACCTGGTTCCAGCTTTCACCTGTGCCCATTTCATTCAAAGCTGGCAAACGTTTGCTGGGAGTGAATGAATGCCTGAGTTCTGGTGATTTCCGATTTCCCTCCACCACCACCACCACCACTAGCACTGTGCGTTCTCCAACCACAGACCTTCCTAACGGGGCTCTAATGAATGGCAAGGCACATTTCCCTTCCTGCATCCAATTTGTATGGGCTGCCAGCTGATTTGGCCCAAAGGCAGGACTGCCGCAAGGTCCTTTGTCGGGGTTGCTGTTCAAATGGCCACCTCAATCCCCCAGATGTGTTTTGCTCGACGCGCGTTGATGTGCGGCATCTGGCTGAGGCGACGAGGGAAAGAGGATTACAAGGCAGAGAGATAAAAGCTTACCATCTCTCCTGTGGCACCCTCTCTCCCTGGGATGCCAGGTGCACCGAGGGATCCCTGAAAGAATAAGAATGATCGTAACAACATTAACGGGCAGCCATCATCAACATGAAATTAGCACCGGCTGAAAGCACAGCGGTAGGAATAACACACGAGGCAAGACTAATCACTTCCACACGAGCGCCGTTCATTTGCCGTCTCAAAGGAGGAGGGCTCGGGGTCCCAGACCCAATTTCTGGAACTAAGAATTTCATTACTAGCTAAATGGCTGTCAGCGTGACAAGTGGGGACTGCCATCTTGGCCTAGCTCGGCAAGGGTCTCCTGGGACTTCTCTGTCCATATCTGGGTAAAGTCCAAACTGTTCGCCATTGTTTTGGCCTGTTCCTCCTCCAGATTGCAGATGGCAGATTTGAGCACACTCCCTCACAATACTGGGCTGATACTGTTCCAGCTGCTGGCCAGTCCTTGGTTACGTATAGCGTTGTGAATTTTTTTTTGTTAAATTTAGGGTTTATTGTGCCTGATTTTTTTTCAGTAAACCCAAAAAATAAGCTGAATACCCATACCAGTAAATATGGTATTTGGTTTTATTTCTGGGTTTCCCAAGAAAAAATGGGTCCATTATAGACTATGGAAATTTTTTCGCAGCTCCTGTGGGGGCATTTTTGGAAGTAGAGTTCCCAAATGTTCACTGTAGCTTCAAGGGACACTCTGTGCATGAACCCAGAAGTTTGGTGAAGATTGGGTCAGGGGGTCCAATTTTATGGGGTTGTGCAGTCCCATTTCAAGCATTCATGGGAAACTGGGTTTTCCTATGATCTTTTGGAGACGAAGTGGCCATTTCAGACTATGAAAAGTAAGTACTTTTAAAATTCTCCCGGGGTCAGGGGTCGACCCCCTCTTCCACAGAGAAGCATTGTAAAGAGGGTTAGGGAGAAGGGGGCCTCAGCAAGGTATAGTGCCATAGAATCCATCCTCCAAAGCAGCCATTTCCTCCTAGGGAACTGATCTCTATTGCCTAGGGTTGTCAACCTCCAAGTACTAGCTGGAGATCTTCCGTTATTACAATTGATCTCCAGCCAATAGAGATCAGTTTGCCTGGAGAAATGGCCGCTTTGACAATTGGACCATGGCATTGAAGTCCCTCCCCTCCCCAAACCCTGCCCTTCTCAGGCTCCGCTCCCAAAATCTCCAGGTATTTCCCAACCTGGAGCTGGCAACCCTAGCAAGGCCTGCCTGTTTGCCATGGCTTTTGAGAGGGATTGAATGGCAGGCATCTTTTAATTGGGGAAGGGGAGAGATTTGATTAGTCTCAGTATTCTTTGGCTTCTGTTCTGAGGCTACAAGCGATCTTTTTTTTTCTCCCAGCCTTTTTTTACTGTTCGGATTCATGTTTTACCTTTTCTCCTCTCTCACCCATCAGCCCTGGTAAGCCTTGGGGCCCTCGTTCACCCTAAAACAAAAGATCAAGGAAAAACATGAAATGCAACTCAGTTCTAAAATGGCAGCTGGTATACAGCAATAAGCAAGACATTCAATTCTTAAAAAAACAAAACTCAAGAGCTCGAAAACTGCACTAGTTTTTTTGAAATCAAAGCAATACATCTCAGGATGCCCAATCTGTTAAGAACATAAGAAAGGCCATGCTGGATCAGACCAAGGTCCATCAAGTCCAGCAGTCTGTTCACACAGTGGCCAACCAGGGGCCTCTAGGAAGCCCATAAACAAGACGACTGCAGGAGCATTCTCCTGCCTGTGTTCCCCAGCATTTGATATAATAGGCATGCTTATTTGTTCCTGGACAGAATAGGAATGCATCACGATTAGTATTCATTTTGACTAGTAGCCATGGATAGCCCTATCCTCCATGAATATGAACACTCCCCTCTTAAAGCCTTCCAAGTTGGCAGCCATCACCACATCCTGGGACAGGGAGTTCCACAACATGAAAGGAGCCTTGCTGGAGCAGACCAGTGGCCCATCTAGTCCAGCATCCTCACACAGTGGTCAACCAGTTCCTCTGGAGGTCCAACAACAGGGCATAGAGGTTGAGGCCTTCCCCTGATGTGGTCTCCTGGGACTGCTTTTCAGAGGTTTACTCCCTCTAAATATGGAGGTCCCTTTTGGCCACCATGGCTAATAGCCACTTAGAGGAGGGCAGGGAGCTGTTGGCAGAAGAAGATAGGACTCGCAATAAAGGGTACAAATTATGAGTGGAAAAGTACTGCCTCGATATTAAGAAAAAAGTTTTACAGTAAGAGTAGTTCTAGGGTTGCACGTGCCCGGTGGTGGTGGGTAAAATCCTGCCAATCTACCGGGCTGCCCTCCAACCAGCTGAGGACCAGCGGGCAATGTGTGCACGTGCAACGCACCTACATCACTTCTCTATGGAAACCATAGAGTTTCGTCAGAGATTGCTAGAGCATCCACATCACTTCTGGGTAAACCGGAAGTGACGTAGGTACATCACCAGGCGCGCATAGTCATACACACACAGAAAATATGATCATTTTAGGTGTTTCATTGCTTCAAATGAAATTTCAGTGAAGGAATATTTCATTCAAGTAAATAACTGGACTTCAGGATTGTCCGTCTGGTTTTCTCCCAGCCAGAGTCGTGTAGTGGATAAGAGCAGTGGACTCTAATCTGGAGAACCGGGTTGGTTTCCCCACTCCTCCACATGAAGCCTGCTGGGCTAGTCACAGCTCTCTCTGAATTCTCTCTCAGCTCCACCTACCTCACAAGGTGCCTGTTTCTGGAGTGGGGGGGGGGAGGTAAGCCACTTTGAGATTCCTTAAAGGTCGAGAAAGAGCAGGGTATAAAAACCAACTCTGCTTCTTATTTTGTATTGTTGGCTTGTTTGCATCTACCGTATATACTCGGGTATAAGCCGACCCGAGTATAAGCCGACCCCCCAAATTAGAGGCCAGAAAAGGGAATTTCTTATTGACCCGCGTATAAGCCGAGGGGCAATAAGAAATTTCCTTTACCCGCAATGCTGCGCTCTAAAATGGCGGCCGCCATTTTAGAGCGCAGGGCCCCTGCCCCAGGTCGCCCTCCCGCCGCCTCCCAGGCCCTCCCGACCCACCCCGACCCCAGTGCCATCCAAGGGGGGGAGGGGGAAAAGCCTCTGAACCCACTACTTACCTGGAGAGGCGGCGAAGCGGCGGTGGCGCGTCCTTCCTGGGCCGGCAGGAGGCCCCTCCAGGCTGCTGCCGGCCGGAGGAAGGCGCCCAGGCGCGTGGGCGGTAGCGGCACGACGGGCAGGGGCCTCCCATGGCCCCTCCCGGTGGGGAAAACGGCGGAGGGGGCCGGGGTGGGCCGGGGCAGCCTTCCTGCGGCTGCAGAGAGGCTGCCCAGGGCCCCTCCCGGCGGGGGGAAATGGCGGCGGGGGCCAGGGGGCAGGGCAGTCTCTCTGCGGCTGCAGAGAGGCTGCCCAAGATCCCTCCCGGCGGGGGGAAATGGTGGCGGGGGCCGGGGGGGCCAGGGCAGTCTCTCTGCGGCTGCAGAGAGGCTGCCCAAGACCCCTCCCGGCGGGAGAAAATGGCGGTGGCTCGGCAGCGGCGGTAAGTTCCCCCCTCCCTCCTCCCCCCTTCTACCGTATTGACCCGTGTATAAGCCGAGGCCGGCTTTTTCAGCCCTTTTTTTGGGCTGAAAAACTCGGCTTATACACGAGTATATACGGTACTACTTTGTTCCACCTCAATGAGACACAATATCCATCTTCAAGCCCAAGGGAATTTCATAGGAGAATAAGCCCCAGCTCCTTCACATCCTAAACCAGGGATCAATAATGTTTTGGGAAGGTTATAAAGCCTAGGAATGAATCCTCATTCTCTTTACCAAACCCATCATTTGGCCACCAAAGTGACTTATCCTCTAACAGAGGAAGGAAACAAAAAGGATCTCTTGTAAATTAAAGGGGGGGGGGACAATCAGTTTTGTGAGTGACAGAGTCTCCTGGAGAAGGAAACCTCTCAGGAGTTTCAGCTCACTTAGCTTAGTTATTGAGGCCATCAAAGGCTACAGGAAGGTAATTGTTCTTGCCTCTGCTTGCCAGTTTCAGTCCCTGCGGCTTTCACTGCTAAGCTGTTGAGAGCAATATTGGTAGAGACGTCCAGAGAGGGTGATAGAATCAGTCACACCTGAGAACATTCTCCTTTCAGTCTGTTCCCCTCTTCCTTGTCCCCACCCAAAAGGAGTATTCATATTATGCATCTACGGTAACCGTTTGCTCTCTCATTAACAGTAGCATAATTTCTTTTCCTTCAGTACTGCTTGCCCTGCCCTTTCAGTGGGTCTCCAGTAGGGTTGTCAACTCCAGCACTGGAAGTTCCTGGAGATGTGGGGGTGGAACCCATGGAGGGCGTAGTTTGGGGAGGGGAGGGACCTCAGCAGAGCTGTGATGCCCCAGAGTCCATCTTTCCAAACAGCTGTTTTCTTTAAGGGAAATGACCTCTGTTGTCTGGAGAGTGGTTGTAATTCGGGGAAATCTCCAGGCTCTTCTTGGAAGTTGGCAATGCTAATATCAAGGTTCCCAGTCTTTTATATCATCTACACATGAACAGGTGAAGCTGTCTTATACTGAATCAGACCCTGGGTTCATCGAAGTCAGTACTGTCTACTCAGACTGGCAGGGGCTCTTCAGGGTCTCAGGCAGAGGCCTTTCACATCACCTACTTGCCTAGTGCCTTTAACTGGAGATGTTGGGGATTGAACCCGGGACCTTCTACTTGCCAAGCAGATGCTCTACCACAGCCCCACCCCTCTACATTTTTTTTGCCGTCCAGTTGCAGACAATTTATAGTGACCTGGTAGGGTTTTAAAGGCAAGAGTCATTCAGAGGTGGTTTGCCATTGCCTGCCTCTGTGTCGTGACCCTGGACATCCTGGGTGGTCTCCCATCCAAGCACAAACCAGGCTGACCCTGCCTAGCTTCCAAGATCTGAGGAGATTGCGCTAGCCTGGGCCATCCTGGTCAGGGCAGAGATGAAGAGAGATAATTTGCCATTGCCTGCTTCTGTGTAGCAACCTTGGACTTCAGTGGTGGTCTCCTCTCCAAGTATGAACCAGGGACAACTCTGCTTAGCTTCTAAGATCTGATGAGATCAGGCTGGCCTAGGCCATCCAGGTCAGGGCACATCATCCATTAACTGATCCTTTTAACTGGGGGTCTTTGGGTACCAGAACCTGGGACCTTTTTCATGCCTTCTGCAGCAACAGAAAAGATGCAAGGGCCCAACCCAATAGGTGGGGAGGGGCTGTGGCTCAGTGGTAGAGCAACTGTTTGATATGCAGTAGGTCCCAGGCTCAATCCCCGGCATCTCCAGTAAAAGGGACCAGGCAAGTAGGTGATGTAAAAGAGCTCTGCCTGAGACCCTGGAGAGCTGCTGCCGGTCTGAGTAGACAATACTGACTTCGATGGACCGAGGTCTGATTCAGTAGAAGGCAGCTTCAAGTGTTTGTGTGCAGGGGAAATGGCCAGCATTTAGCTTGATGTGTCACAAGCAGCAGATCAAGCTATTCATTGTGTCCCGCTCAATCAGAATCATGTCCCAAACAAATGATTTTCTGATCCGTTTGCCCTTTGAATGTGAAAACTAGGGCTGTTGATTCGGTTCGTCCCAAACCGAAAAACAGCCGAATTTCCTCCAATTCGCCGTTTTTTAGTTCGGGACGAACCAAACTCAAAAAAAGAAGGGAAACAGGGGAGCCGAATTCATCGACTTCGGGGTGTTCGGCGAATTAATTCAGCAGATTCGGGATTCGCCCTCCCACGCGCCTTCATGGGGCTTCCATGAAGGCGAGCGGGGGGCTCTTTAAACAGATCTGCGCCTCCCAGCTGGAAGGCGCAGATCTGCTTCCCCCCCCCACGCGCCTTCACGGGGCTTCCATGAAGGCGCGGGGGGGGCTTTTTAAACAGATCTGCGCCTTCCAGCTGGGAGGTGCAGATATGTTTAAAGAGCCTCCAGTGCACCTTCATGGAAGCCCCGTGAAGGCGAGCAGGGCTGAATTTTCCCCCGAACTCCGGATCTCGCACCGAATTTCGCGGATCCGAAGCGGGGGAGTTCGGACTTCGGCACGTCCCGAATTAAAAGGGCCAAATTTTGCTGAAGCCGAACTTTACCGAATTTTTTTTTTCAACAGCCCTAGTGAAAACATTCACAGCGTTATACCCTTTCCCCTTGACACTCAACTACAGCCTGCTCACACCACTTCCCTCCAACTTTCAAATTAACCAGCCGGTCCCTCTCATTTTGGCCTACAAAATGACATTCTCATTTGCAAATGGGTCATGAACTGAAAAGCTGGGTTGTGGATCCTGCAATAAAGCTTCCTGATGAACACTTGGTGCTCCTGCATACAAGTGCCACAAATCCCTGCCCTCTTGAAAGCACAGGTGCAGAAATCTATTGGTTTAATTGGCCTAAGCACCCGTTAATATATTGGCAAAGGTGGGGTTGTGTTTCCATAAACAGAAAGGCCATTTAGCATGACTAATTGTTTGCCGAAACGTTTGCCCAAAAAGGAAACAAACTAAACAATACACAGGGACAGGACTTCAATCTAGGGTTGCCAATGTCCAGGTGGGGCCTGGAGAGCCAGCGTGGTGTGGTGGTTAAGAGCGGTGGTTTGGAGCCAGCATGGTGTAGTGGTTAAGAAGAGTGGTTTGGCGCGGTGGACTCAGATCAGGAGAACCGGGATTGATTCCCCACTCCTCCACATGAGCTGCAGAGGCTAACCTGGAGAACTGGATTTGTTTCCCCACTCCTACACACAGAGCCAGCTGGATGACCTTGGGCTAGTCACAGCTCTGTCAGAGCTCTCTCAGCCCCACCCACCTCACAGGGTGTCTGTTGTGTGGGGGGGGAAAGGTGATTGTAAGATGGTTTGATTCTTCCTTAAGTGGTAGAGAAAGTCGGCATATAAAAACCAACTATTTTATTGATTGATTGATTGATTGATTGATTTATCTCCAGATAACAGAGATCCGTTCCCCTGGAGAAAACAGCTCCTTTGGAGGGTGGACTGTAAGGCATTTTTCCCTGCAGGAGATCTCCTGCTATTACAACTGATCTCCAACCGATAGAGATCAGTTCACCTGGAGAAAATGGCCGCTTTGGCAACTGGACTCTATGACATTGAAGTCCCTCCCCTCCCCAAACCCCGCCCTCTTCAGGCTCCGCCCAAAAAACCTCCCACCGGTGGCAAAGAGGGACCTGGCAACCCTAGTTGTTATGCGGAGGCAGACAATGGCAAACTGCCTCTGTTCATCTCTTGCCTTGAAAACCCTGCGGCAGGGGTGTCAAAGAAGAAGAGTTGGTTTTTATATGCCGAATTTCTCTACCACTTAAGGGAGACTCAAACCAGCTTACAATCTCCTCCCCTTCACCTCCCCAGAACAGACACCCTGTGAGGTAGGTGGGGCTGAGAGAGCTCTACGAGAACTGTGAATAGCCCAAGGTCACCAAACTGGCTTCATATGTAGGAGTAGGGAAACCAGATTAGAGTCTGCCGCTCATGTGGAAGAATGGGGAATCAAACCTGGTACTCCAGATTAGAGCCCACCGCTCCAACTCACCGCTCTTAGCTACTACACCACACAGGCCGAATCCGTCCCCTTGAGAGCTCTGATCTGGCCCATGAGTAGGCTTGCCAACTTCCAGGTAGTAGCTGGAGATCTCCTGCTATTACCACTGATCAGCCGATAGTGATCAGTTCCCCTAGACAAAATGGCCTCTTTGGCAATTGGACTCTATGGCATTGAAGTCCCTCCCCTATCCAAACCCTGCCCTTCTCAGGCTTTGCCCCAAAAACCTCCCGCTGGTAGCGAAGAGGGACCTGGCAACCCTACCCGTGAGCCCACTGAGGCAGCCACCCCTCCCTCTCAATCTGGGCTGGCGAGGCATGGGCCAGCTCGACCAAGCGACATTTATGTCATATCCGGCCCTCGTAACAATTGAGTTCGATACCCCTGCCCTAGGGGGTCGCCATAAGCCAACTGCGACTTGAAGGCACCTTCCACCACCAGTTCATACTTGTTGGAATGACTTCCACCGTGCTGAGGCAGCCAGTAGATGTCAGTACATCCCCACCATGGGCCGCTGACATAACAGGCAGACAGAGAAGGAGACAGCTGCCCTGTTCTCCGAAGTGCCCGGAAAGCAAAATAAAACTACGAGCAAGCAGGCACGGCGATCCCTGCAGCGTGGAGAGATCAGCTACTGGGGTGCGCAATTATGCGATCTCGAAACAATTATGTGCTCCTTATTCTGGGTCACAGAAGCCAGTGAATAAAACTAAAAGCCTGTGATTACGGGGCGGGGGGAGTGGCAGTTGGATAAACACTCCAAACTTTCATTCTCTTCCCTAACCAGAACACTGTGTTAGGGAAGTTCCCCAAGTAACAGAAAAGTTATTGGGAAACGGCAGCCGCAGAACAAGGATTGTTTCCCATGCTGAGGTATAAGGAACCAGGCATGAATGAGAAGGGATGCCCCCTCTCCCGGCTTGGAGTTGGGCTCCCATAAATTAACTGTTTGCTTTCCCTTCCTCTCCCCACAACGGTCGGGCTCACATTCGGCCCCTCTCAACAAAGAGAGCCGTAAATTGGATGGCCTTGGCCGCAAGTTATATTCTTCAGCAGCCATGGGCATAAGAACAGCTAATTTGGGGGCCCTTATGGGGAGGTATCAAATGTCCCTATGGGATAGAGCATCTGAAGTGCTGGATTCCTTACCGGGGGATAAGAAAACACTCCTTAAGAGTATCCAGCTGAAGGGTCAAAGGTTGGGAAAGCACCATATAGCAGCCTCCAGACATATGGCAGACTGTTCAGGTAGAGCCATCGCATTGCGTATAGTGCTCCGACGCCATTCATAACTGCGGGCATCATCCCTAACGCCAGATGTTAAGGCTAGAGTTGAGGATATGCCCTTTGATGCTAAGGCTCTGTTCTTTGACCAGACAGATGAGATCCTACACGACCTCAGAAAACAAAAGGCTACCGCAAAGTTAAAGGGAGTCTGTGACTAGCCCAAGTCCTCCAACAGGCTTCATGTGAAGGAGCGGAGAATCGAACCCAGTTCTCCAGATTAGAGTCCGCCGCTCTTAACCACTACGCCATGCTGGCTCTGGGAACTGGGAACAAACTGGGAACTGGGAACCAACTTCAGACTTGTCCTCTGACCTTATATTTTGTCTTGATCTGCTGCTGTCTTATGTTGTGCTAAGTTTCATGTTAACAGTACAGTAATGTGAAAACAGTATAAATTACAAGGAGTTCAATATAGATAGGGTTGCCAACCTCCAGGTGGTGGCTGGAGATCTCCTGCTATTACAGTGGATCTCCAGCTGATAGAGATCAGTTCACCTGGAGAAAATGGCCACTTTGGCAATTGGACTCTATGGCATTGAAGTCTCTCCCCTCCCCAAACCCCAAAAACCTCCCGCCAGTGGCAAAGAAGGACCTGGCAACCCTAAATATAGATAATACTAAAAATGTGTTTTTAAATGTATTTTTGTTTAGTATAACAAATATATAGAAATAGAGAATAAATATATCACATTTTAGAATGTTAGAGGTTAAATTGGGATAAACAACATATTCCCACCCCGTGTATATACTTTTTCTTCTATATAATTGAACAGTAGATGTAATATTTTGATGCATTATTGTAATCCCCTATTTCCCCCCTATCCCTTTTCTTTTATGTTCACTCCTTTATTCTTTTGAAAATTACAAAAATAAAAACTACAGTAATGTGTGTGTGTGTGAGAGAGAGAGAGAGAACAAAAAAGCTCGGCATTAGTAGAGTAACTCAGCCAGAGAAATGGTGAGAAGGAGAGAGAGAAAAAACATTACTGTTACAGCTGAATGCTCTACAGATCCAAAGCCTCTTTGCATTTTGAAGAGATGCTCAGTTCTTCCGCCAAGGAAAACAGCAGCAAGACTTGGCACAGGGACATCTGCCCAGATGTCAAACCTGTCAGGCCTATGCCAACAAACTGTGGCCGGCAGGTATGCTGCCTCTTAAGTTGCTCAGGAGGAGCCAGAAGCCCTCTTCGCAGCTGAATGAAGGCCTCGGGAGCCTTCTAACAGCAAAATCCCAAAAAGACGCAGCGGCCAATCAGATGCCTTGATGCCTTCATCCTATTTGCTACTCCATGAAGGATATTCGGCACAAAGGCAACATCTGCTACCTCTGCGAAACCTCATACGTTTTATCTCGGCCAATTACTCTTGTGAATAACCCAATATTTAAAAGGCTGTATTGGCAAGCGATTCAGAGAACGAATGGGAATTCGCCCCTGCACAGCGGTTTGAAACTGGCCGACTGATCTCTACAAAAGGATTACCATTAATGATTAACTCTTCCAGTGCTGCAAGCTAAGGTGGTTTCCAGGTGGCTGCATGAAGCAGTAATAAAATGGTGCAATGGAACAGCCGCAGTGGTTCAAAACGGTATTTTGTCCCCGTATACCTATCTGTAGGGTTGTCAACCTCCAGGTACTGCTGGAAAAATAGGCACCACTGTGCAAGTAACACGAGGTTTTGGAAATTAACACAGACACGAAAGATGTAACAAAGTGCAAAAGGTATATTAATATGCTACACAATTATACAATGAAATAGATTCTAACACTCTAATATAACAACTACATCTATCCTAAAGTGCAATAATTCATCACAATGGACATGAAAGTCCCAATAGTACAAAGTTCTAGTCTCCATACAGGTAAGGTGGTAGAGTATTCACAATAATGAGATATAGTGCTGATATACCAATGTATTCTTATTCTCTAGGATCCTTCACCAAGGTATCTGAACAAGAGAAACCATGGTATTTCTCCTGTTCAGATACCTTGGTGAAGGATCCTAGAGAATAAAAAGAATACATTGATATATTAGCACTATATCTCATTATTGTGAATACTCTACCACCTTACCTCTATGGACACTTGAACTTGAGACTTTCATGTCCATTATGATGAATTATTGCACTTTAGTTTAGGATAGATGTAGTTGTTATATTAGAGTGTTAGAATCTATTTCATTGTATAATTGTGTGGCATATTAATATACCTTTTGCACTTTGTTACATCCTTCGTGTCTGTGCTAATTTCCAAAACCTCCAGGTACTAGCTGGGGATCTCCTGTTATTACAACTGATCTCCAGCTGATAGAGATCAGTTCACCTGGAGAAAATGGCCACTTTGCCAATTGGACTTTATGGCATTGAATTCCCTCCCCTCCCCAAACCCTGCCTTCCTCAGGCTCCACCCAAAAAACCTCCCGCCAGTGGCAAACCCTACTGGCCTCCCCTCCTCCCACCTCCCTTTCCTGCCCCGCCTCTGTTGTGCTTCCCGCTATTGTTCTGTTTTGGTTGTTTATTACTTGTTGAGTAGGGTATTGTGGCTGCTAAGATTGAAGGCGCCTAGATTTTATTACCATTGAAATGTTATTGTAAATTATGGCTGTTTTAATTGTTTTAAATTACCATAAGCCACTGTGAGCCTGATCTGGTCAGGAAGAGTGGCCTAGAAATATAATAATATAATAATAATAATAATAATAATAATAATAATAATAATAATAATAATAATAATAATAATAATAATATGCAATCAGACAGCGCAAGGCATCAGATGAATCATTCACTAGGACTAAGGATGATAGAACTAGAGAACAACGCAAATGAAGAACAAGAAGAAAAGTTGGTTTTTATATGCCAAGTTTCTCTACCTTTTAAGGAGTCTCAAAGCAGCTTACAAATGCCTTTCCTTCTTCTCCCCACAATAGGCACCTTGTGAGGTAGGTGGGGCAGAGAGAGTTTGGAGAGAACTGTGACTAGCCCAAGGTCACCCAGCAGGCTTCATGTGGAGAACTGGGGAATTGAACCCAGTTCTGCAGATTAGAGTCCACCGCTCTTAACCACTATTCTGCTCTGTCCCACGGACGGGCCTCTCCTTCAACTATTTCTCTACAATAACTCTTTGGTTATCCATGATAATTACAAGCACTGAAATAACATCAAATCCACATTTCCATCCTTTACTATATGTCCAGGTTCAAGTCGGTCCTACCTTTTCTCCTTTCTCTGCTCTGCCAAACGCCCCACTCTAAAAGGAGAGAAGAGATCCAGCATTAACAATCATTGGTCTTCTTGTTGCATTCCATCCGTTTATTTTATGGCACGCCGACCACAATGCGAGACTGCAGAGGCCAATTGCATTTAATTTTGCCCAGTTTTGCCCTGGTCACACAAGGGTTCCGAAGTGAGCAAGGTAGGGTTGCCAACTGCAGGTTGGGAAATTCCTGTAGATTCAGGGGTGGAGCCAAGAAGGGCTGGGTTTGGGAAGGGAAGGGAAGGTTCTCAGCAGGTTATAATGCCATACAGAAGCCAATTTACCCTAGACGAACTGACATCTGTTGTCTGGAGACCAGTTGTTATTTCAGAAGATCTCCAGGCTCCATCTGGAGGTTGGCAACCCTAGCTCATCAAGGCCCCAAATCAGCCGGGAACACACACAAATACAGACTCTCTAGTTGTTTGGATGTTCTACGTTTTTATCTGGATTTGCAAATAAGTTTGTAATCTAGCCGCTTCCCCAAGAAGCATATTTTAATTTAAAAAGAATTAGGAAGAGTTTTCTAACAGTTAGAGCGGTTCCTCAGTTAAACAGGCTTCCTTGGGAGGTGGTGAGCTCTCCTTCCAAGGAGGTTTTTAAGCAGAAGCTAGATAGCCATCTGTTGGCAATGCTGATGCTATGACCTTAGACAGATCATGAGAGGGAGGGCATCCTGGCCATCTTCTGGCCTTGGAGTAGGGGTCACTGGGGGTGTTGGGGGGAGATAGTTGTGAATTTCCTGCATTGTGCAGGGGGTTGGACTAGATGACCTTGGTGGTCTCTTCCAACTCATGATTCTATGATTCTGTGATTCTAAGTTGTCTATTGTTAAGCACGGGACTTATCAGTTTACTGTGCAGGTCTAACAACACAATGACCGTAACCAGTAAACAAGAATTATCAGTGTTTTGAGGCTGAACCTTCACTGAAAAGATCTTCATAAACAATGACAAGAACAATTAAGAGTGTAAGTAGAGGAGGCCCTCAGGGGTATGTGACTGGATCTTCCCAGCATTTAAAAAAAACAACTGCAGTAGCAGCACATGGGGCTGATCACAATTGTCCCCTGCATGTTACCCTGAGAGGGCAGAAAGATGGTTTACTTTCTTTTTTTGTGCTCCTATTTTGTGCTCCTATTCTGTGCTTTTCCTGTGCTCCTATTCTGGATTTCTACTTTATGATATTGGCTTCGCAAATGCCCAGATATTTAGAGAAACTTTCAGCCACTGGTCCAGAAATTAATTTAAGGAAAGCCAAATATAAAAGCAATTTGTTTATGCATTGTGGCTAGGGTTGCCAGTAGGGTTGCCAAACTCCAGGTACTAGCTGGAGATCTCCTGCTATTACAACTGATCTCCAGCTGATAGAAATCAATTCACCTGGAGAAAATGGCCGCTTTGGCCATTGGACCCTATAGCATTGAAGTCCCTCCCCTCCCTAATCCCCGTCCTCCTCAGGTTCCACTCCAAAAACCTCCCACCAGTGGCAAAGAGGGACCTGGCAACCCTAGTTGCCAGTTCCAGGTTGGGAAATACCTGAAGATTTTGGGGCATGAGGAGGATGGGGTTTGGGGAGGGAAGGAACTTCAATGTCACAGAGTCCAATTGCCAAAGCGGCCACTTTCTCCAGGCAAACTGATCTCTCTAGCCTGGAGATCAGTTGTAATAGCTAGAGATCTCCTGTCATCATGTAGAGGTTGGCAACTCTAATTGTGGCTATAGACGTGAACATTAAGTTACATTCACACAAGAATGAGAAATAAACCCAGCATTTAAGCACTGATTATTTTTTAAATTTCTTACCGGTTCTCCTCTTTCTCCTTTTGGGCCAGGAAGTCCAGTTGGTCCAATTTCTCCCTTGACAAAAGGAAATGAGAGTTAGCCTTGGAATTCGAGGCACAACGCCTTTTCAATACGACCCACTATTCATTAAAACATACCAGACTGGTGAACAACATTGTGTTCTTCATCAGCCATAGACACAAACAAAGAAATAAAATGAGCTTTTGTTTAGAAGATGAAGGTGGCGTGTACAGAACCAAGAGAGATCACAGTACAGTGAGATAGTTCAGTTACAAAAAATATATATATACAAAGGGGCTGAGACGAACAGAGGTGGTTTGCACCTCTGTGTTAGCAACCCTGGGCTTCGGTGGTAGTCTCCCATCCGAGTCCTAACCAATGCCGATCTTGCTTAGCTTTCAAGGTCTGATGAGATCAGGTTAGCCTGGGCCAACCAGGCAAGATGGACAGAGGTGGTTTAGCATTGCCTGCCTCCGCGAAACAAGCCTGGACTTTGCGGCTGTGAAATAGGGTTGCCAAGTGCCCGGTGGTGGCGGGTAAAATCCTGCCAATCCACCGGGCTGGCCGCCGACCAGCTGAGGGCCGGCGGGCAGTACATGCATGCGCGTCAATTTCAGGTTTATCCGGAAGCGACGCAGATACTCTGGCTACCTCAGCTAAAACTCTATGGAAACCACAGAGATTAGGCTGAGATCTCTAGAACGTCTGCGTTGCTTTTGGGTAAACCCGGAAGTGACGTAGGCGTGTTGTGCGGGGTGCGTGTGCGTGCCACGCCACGCACTGTGGCCACAGCCCAGCAAAGCTCCCGTCGGTGGAGCTACGGGGCCTGGAAAGCCTACCATGAGAGAAACCAAGCTTCCGTGTCCCACTCTTTGCCTTATGCATGTGAATTTTACCCCGGCTGAAATGGAAGGAGAGGGAAGAATCGGGTTAACAGAGGAACGGAAGTCCTGGGATTTGTGAGGGCTGGCAGCGAGATCATCTCTAATGGAGGGAAAACTCATGCATAACTCAAAGGAACAACAGAGACAGACCGGGAGCAAACGTGAGTGAAGGTACCCATGCATAAATGACCATAGAATCATAGAGTTGGAAGGGGCCATACAGGCCATCTAGTCTAACCCCCCGCTCAATGCAGGATCAGCCTAGAGCATCCCTGACAAGTGCTTGTCCAGCCTCTGCTTAAAGACTGCCTGTGAGGAGGAGCTCACCACCTCCCCAGGTAGCCAATTCCACTGCTGACAAATGAAAATATGCAGTGAATAACGCAGAAGAGAAACTGCGGTGCATTTCTCTCATTCCTGTTCCAGGTGGGCCTTGCAAAGTGGATTGCAGGAACTCTGAACCCTCAATAGGCCTCCCTCTGGCCTAGGCCTAACTCACTTAACTTCTCCCCCCCTTCGGGTTTTGCAAAGAGAAGAAAACGGAGCATGATGATATCCTCTGGACAGCAATGCTGAAGAAACCACTTAGCCTGAGCAAAGCGATGTGTAGGTAGATAATCCACTCTGTGTGCTAAGCAGAAGTCGGCATTGTCTCGGGCGCCATTGAGTGAAGATAACGGAGATGCTCTAAATGCAATGAACTCCCGGAGGAGCACTTCCAATTTGGCCGTCTCTCAGCGGAATTTCATTTCGGTGATATTAAAGTGGCTGCACATTAGCATTTCCAAAGCCTGCTATAGATCCCTACACTTGGGGAGGGGTTGACATTAAAAATATACCCTTTCTATTGTTGCCTGCCTATAGTCTCCCTCCATGCAGTAATTCCTCATGTCATTCTCCAGAAGGTCCCTCATCACTTAAACTGCCACCGATCAAAACGGGGAGCTGCTATTTATAGACACAGAGGAACACGAGGCCCTGTTCTCTCGCTGCTTTAAATGGAAATGGGAACAGCTCAAAGGTGCTGCTATCTGGTGTTTTGAATCAGCGGGGAACATGGCTCCCAAAATACATCTCTTTGGCCAAGGATAAAAAAGGTGCACAAAGTTCGGATCATGCAGTTGGAGAAATGTTTGAAAGCTGCTTCATGGGTTGTAAAAACTGATGTTGCGTTTACTCATCAGTAGGGCTGTTGATTCGGTTCGGCCCGAACTGAAAATCAGCCGAATTTCCCCTGATTCGGTGGTTTTTAGTTCGGGAGGAACCGAACTCAAAACTGGCGGGCAACCGGGGGGACCGAATTCAGCGAGTTCGGGAGTTCGCGAATAAATTCGGCAAATTCGGGGCCGTCAGTAAGCAGCATAATCGTCAGTAAGCAGCATTCTCCTCCCCCGGCCAATCGGTGGCCAAGCTGGGTCTTCTTCTGGCCAATCAGTCAGGATTGAGTACTGGAGGAATCAGCTGATGTGCGGCCCGGCCAGGGAGAGAGAAAGAGAGAGAGCGAAATCCTCGTGTGTGTGTGGGGGGGTGCTTGTGCACATTCGCTCCTTTCTGTGGCTGCAGGGGGCGTATTTTTTGGGGTACAGACACAAAACTTTCACTGGAGCTTCAGATGAAGCTTCTTAAGATACCCCCCAAGTTTTGTAAACATTGGGTCAGGGGGTCCCGAGATATGGGCTCCCCCCCTTTTTCTTTCCATGGCTGCAGGGGGTGCATTTTTGGGGGTACAGATCCCAAACTTTGAGAGGAGTTTCAGACTAGTGTTCTTAAGATACCCCCCATGTTTTGTAAACATTGGGTCAGGGGGTCTCAAGATATGGGCTCTCCCCCTTTTCCCTCCCCCCCTTTTTCCATTTATGTGGCTGCAGGGGGCGCATTTTTGGGGATATAGCCCCCAAACCTTTAGCATAGCTTCAGTCAATTATTCTTAAGATACTACCCAAGTTTTGTAAAGATGGGTTCAGTGGGGGCAGAAATATCGCCTCCCCCCTTTTCTCTTTCCATGGCTGCAGGGGGCGCATTTTTGGGGGTGCAGATCCCAAACTTTGAGCGGAGTTTCAGACCAGTGTTCTTAAGATACCCCCCAAGTTTTGTGAACATTGGGTCAGGGGGTCCCGAGATATGGGCTTTCCCCTTTCCCCTTTCCCCTTTTCCCTATTGGGATGAATGGATCAGCCGATCCTGTGCATCTTCTCCAGAGCAAAACGTCCCGTGCCTAATTGGAATCATCTTGGATTACAAGTCCTCTTCAGCCCCTCTTGATGGAACAGAAGACAGCCACAGTAAGACCCCTTTGGGGGCTTTAATCTATAATTTTTCTCCTGTGTATGTGTGTGTGTGGGGGGGGGGGAGCAGAGTCTGTGTGTGTGTGGGGAGGGAGCAGTTTCTGTGGGTGGGGGGGAAGCCAAAGG
Organism: Euleptes europaea; assembly: GCF_029931775.1. Taxonomy (NCBI): domain Eukaryota; kingdom Metazoa; phylum Chordata; class Lepidosauria; order Squamata; family Sphaerodactylidae; genus Euleptes; species Euleptes europaea. The sequence continues at coordinate 7,567,263 of NC_079319.1, read as the reverse complement.
GGGCTTTCGTCGGTTCTGCCTGGGGTGTGTGTTCCCCCTCGAGTCTCTCGCTCCTGGTTTGAGGGGGGAGGTTTCAGTTGTGTGTTGCAAAGGTGTTGTTTAACAAGGTTGTGTTGTTTTGCAGTTGTTTTGCAGTTGCTTTGGAAATTTCTCAGCTGTTGTCGGGGCTGGGAGCTTTGTGCGTGGGCGGCAAGCTCTGCTGAGAGATGCACATTAAGGGTGGGGGGGACCCCTTTCAGGGCCCATATCTCAGCCCCCCCTGACCCAATCTTTACAAAACTTGGGGAGTCTTTCAATAAACGTCCTTTGAAGCTCTGCCGAAGGTTTGGGATCTCTAACCCCAAAAATGCCCCCCCCAGAGCCACGGAAAGGCACGGTTGTGTTTTTAATGGCTTTATTTGGCCGAATTTTTTTCCGAACTTTGAATTCCCGCCGAATTGAACGGATCCGAAGTGGGGGAGTTCGGACTTCGGCATATCCCGAATCTAAACGGGCTGAATTCGGCCGAATCCGAACTATACCGAATTTTTTTTAATTCAACAGCCCTACTCATCGGGGGTGGGGGAGCAGATACCCATAAAATGCTTGCATACCTATTTTCGGGGTTGCAAAGAACCCCCACGAGGCCCCAAAGAAAGAGATTCACCTAAACCCAAACCAAACACCATGCAGATATAAATCATATGGCTTGATCCAAAACCCCTGCAGCAGCAATACGCAGAGGCGGATCTACTGTGAAACTAATGAAGCTTAAGCTTCAGGGGGCCCAATCCTGGATGGGCCCCCGAAGCAACTTTTTTTTAATGAGTGAATTTCTCTACAAAATTGATGGAGTTTTTTAGTGATAGAATCATAAGCCAATGTGTTGAAGTACTTAATATTGACTTTAGAATATGGTCTAATACCCATTTCACAAGGCCTCAAAATGTCCCTGTAATTGGTCAAATTTTCTTGGGGGCTTGCAGTGCTCGAACCCCCAGCTGTAGGGGCTCACTGAGCTCATCAGAATCTATTCATAGCATACATTTTGGCAGCTGGATCCTCAAATCCTTCGTTGGTGCATGGCTTAATAATTCTATAGCTCAGCCCTTAGGCTAGAGCCAATCAGAACCATAAAAAGACATCTGAATTCTCAATTCAGGCTGCATTCGTCTCGTGTGTGCATTTTAACACCAAAAGATCAGATTTTCACCTCTTTATCCTAACGTGCTCCCTCTGATGACCCCCTCCCTATTATTATTATTTATTAGTTAAATTTGTAGCCCACCCTCATTCCCAGTCAAAGCCAGGCTCAGGGTGGGTGTCATGACTCTAGGCCTCAAGTTACCAGGCCTACATCTCCCAGGTACCCTCTGGGCCTTGCGATTGGTGGAAGAGGATTTGGAGGGAAGGTTAGGGCCAATCAGGGGTAAGGGAGTGGTGCCTGGGGAGAAGGAATAAAATGCCTTGCCTGAAAAGGGAGGGGGTTCACTCCTAGGGAGCAGGACTGGGGAGAAGCTGCTGTAGACGGAGGGACCCCTCATCCAGGAAGGGGTGAGTTAGCCTGAGGCCTAGTGCCAGGAGACAGTTAGGGACAGTAAAGATAGATGTGTTGGGGGTTTTATTTGTTTGATTGGCTGCCTTTACTGGTTTTGTCATCCTATTGTGGCTTGAGCTATCATTATTATTAGACCTTTTTAATAAACTGTTTGTTACTCTGCCCTGGGTCCTCATGCCTCATTTGGTCACCTAGAAAGTATACCCTGTTGGGAGAAGAAGCAGCCAGGGACAGGGAGGGTACTCTCTGGGCCTTCTTGAGTTAGGCTCACGCCAGAGTGGTGGCAGCTACTGAAGATCCCATTCCTCTCTCTTACCTGACACCAGGTAACAACAATCATAATAAAATCATATATTTCTAAAATTCATAAGTAATCAATAAAATTCATAAAACCATTCAATACAGTTAACAAGATGGTACTCGTATAATTACAGGGACATTGGAGGCTCGGCCAAGCAGTCAAATCCTCATATCAGAAGCCCTGAGGGAGATGTGAGGGAGGCCAGTAACGATGACAACCTGTGGTCACCCTCAATTGTAGGCCTGGTGGAAGAGCTCTGTTTTACAGGCCCTACAGAACCTCTGAAGGTCCCATAGGGCCCTGATGTTACTTGGAAGAACATTCCATCAGGCTGGGGCCAGGGCCGAAAAAGCCCTGGTTTTTGTTGAGGACAACCGCACACTTTTAGAGAATGAACCAATACTTTTTTCCACGCATTGATGTTGGGTGGTGTGACTTTCATTCCTCCAAATTTTCTTTTTCTTCTTTTTTTGTAAGTTTTTGATTATATCCTTGCTAGTGTTTAGTGTTAAAGATGTATAGGTCAAGGTGTGCTTTGTCCGTAGTTAGCATGGATGATATTTTAATGTGTATATTTCTACAGGTTTCGTTAACTAGCAACTAGTCCTTCAGTTCCCATATTTACCAAGATATTTCTGTTTTCTAGCATATATTTTTTTATATTTTGCTTATTCAATTGAGTTTTTGGAAGAGGCAGACCTGGATTATTTCTCATTTACTGAATTTCTAGTGGTAGAATTCTTTTTAGACAGTTCAAAATAAGTATTCATGTGGGTCATGTTGAGGGTAATGCCTTTACAATGGTTGACCCGAGTCTTTCTTCCTCATGGCATCTTTGGTCCTCCCCAGTGCCATCTACTGAGTTTTTATGTAACTATTGTTTTGCTTCTACAACATTTTTTATTCACACCAATGACTGACATGTGAGATAACTGAGTACAGCAATTGTAATCAAAATCTGAGCTGCAGTAGTTAGTTTATTAAAAAGTTGTGGTGATCTGCCATAGATCAACCCCACTGAAGAAGATAACAGCGGTTACCCAGACCTTGTTGCTGGTGGGAAGGGGCTGACTGTATGGCCCATTTTCAAGGACTCCACCCCACTACCCTGTTCTCCACCATTTGGGCCTCAAGGTCCTTGCAAGGGCAGCAAGGCCCTTTGGACCTTGTTGGATGTTGCCCTTATGTTGCTGGTTGCGAAGGGGCCCCCATAACAGTTCAAGCTTCAGGGCCCCAAAAATGTAGGTCCACCACTCGCGATACCCAGCACGGTGCCTGTGGGCATGATTGTGGCCACAGATGTGCTCTCAGGTGCCCATGTGCTTCTTTGCCAAAGAATCTCCTCCCCAAAGCAAAGAGCCAATTCTAGCTTTCTTCCACCTTATTGGAGCAGAAGGCGCTTCAAATGAGCCTAGGAGGCAACATCTTTGGGTCTGGCAGAAAATATCTTCATCTGAGGCGCATGCTTGACTTGGGACTTCCCAATCATGTACTATTACCCCCCCCCCATGGCAGCCATTTTGTGACTGGTGCTGCCTCCCATGGAAGACACATTGTGGTGATTCCCTCTAAAGGTAAAGGTAGTCCCCTGTGCAAGTACAAGGTCATTCCTGACCCATGGGGTGATGTCACAACCCGACGTTTACTAGGCAGACTATGTTTACGGGGTGGTATGCCTTTGCCTTCCTCGGTCATCTACACTTAACCCTCAGCAAGCTGGGAACTCGTTTTTACTGACCTCGGAAGGATGGAAGGCTGAGTAGACCTTGAGCCAGCTAGATGAAACTGACCTTAGGCAGACCCTGGTGGTCCCTTCCAACTCTATTATTCTATGTGCCAGAGAGCCTTGGCACATCTCATCTCTTGGGTGTGTGTTTTCAAAGATGCCTCTATGTGTGTGAAATCCTCTAGGGCCTCAATATTAAAACACATTCCTGCAGATATGTTTAATGAAGACTCCAGAACACACGATGCAGTGCATGTGGGGTGAATCAAAACAGGCGCACATACTGTAAGTGATACAGACACAAGCAAGCCTGCCAAATACCGCCATCATTTCAGCCAACATGAGATTTCCCCCCCCCACACACACACACACACACACACTCAAAAAGACGTAACGTTTGTTTGAATGGAATTTAACACCAACATGTATTACCCTTATACATTTTTGGAATGGCCAAGAAAGCTCTTTCATCCACTGGCGAGTACTCACCTTCTGGCCTCTTGGGCCTTCAAACCCAGGGAAGCCTCTTTCACCCTGAAAAGAGAGATTGAGATCACTAATCAGGATCATTCCCATTGTGGCAGGACATTAGAAATCCTATCTGGTATCTCTTTAGAGATGGTCCACAAACTCCATTTGCTCTCACTGGGCACTGAGTAGTCGATTTCCACAGTGTGGGCCATTGACTTTCGAATACATCCAATTTCATTTCCTGAGTTGGGTCCCATCCCCTCTGCCTGAGTCCTCATCCCAAAATGAAACCTAAGTAAATTTAATTGCTTGTTGTGTTGATCCTGGGAAGCTCATTCCTAAGCTTTGAGGAAGCTGGGGATGGCGTAGCTGCGGCATCGACGTGACCCCTCTGAAAGGTTCCCCAGCTGCCGAAAGGCTTAAAAAAAAGCCTTTTTAAATTTGTATATGCAAAATTGGGGCATTTTTCCCCAAAGAGAACAGTGAGGCTGTGCCAAGAAAAACCTGGCGCAGCAACGCTGTTTCAAAGAGAGGTGATCCCGGGCTAGAAGGGGTTAGAAGGCAGCCTACCATGAGCCCCCCTCCCCCCCCCATCTCCCCGGGAATGCCTCCCAGGATACCGGGGCAAACAGTTGCGTTAGCAGGATGCCGGCAGGAAGCCTAGCCGGTATTTATGGGCCACGCTACAGCATCAGTCCTGAGGGGGCCACCACAAGTGGCACAACGACAGTGCCCATGCCACTTTGCATGGTGCAAGTGGCACAGACGCCAGTGTAGGGGGCTGGTTGCCTCTTAAGCCCATTTGGCCCCCAGGTTCAGGAATGAGCTCTAATTCTCCCATCTAAAATAAAACCTTACAGAAGAAGAAGAAGAGTTGGTTTTTACATGCCAACTTTCTCTACCACTTAAGGGAGACTCAAACCAGTTTACAATCACCTTCCCCTCCCCACAACAGACACCCTGTGAGGTAGGTGGGGCTGAGAGAGCTCTAAAAGAGCTGTGACTAGCCCAAGGTCACCCAGCTGGCTTTGTGTGTAGGAGTGGGGAAACAAAATCCAGTTCACCAGATTACCCTCCGCCGCTCATGTGGAGGAGTGGGGAATCAAACCCAGTTCTCCAGATCAGACTCCACCGCTCCAAACCACCGCTCTTAACCATTACCACATGCTGGCTCTCTCCTTTAGTTCTCTCCTTCATATTAAAGCAGAGTGAAGAAGGAGAGTGACTTAAGGAGAGTGACTTAAATACAAACTTTTTCTCCAGGCGGACATGAGCAGTTGACAGTCTTAATGTGACCGATCTGTTCGCTTCCGACGGTGGATGTTATTTCAGTGGGAGGAGCATCCGTAACGACAGTCACTTGACACTGAAACCAGAAAAGCATATGCTATGAATATTTTCATTGCTGGACTCCCTTCCCTTCCCCTCCCATTCCTTCATCTGGGTTGCTTGATTGGAGACCCTGACTGTTCCCCAGGGTTGCCAGGTCCCTCTTCACCACCGGTGAGAGATTTTTGGGGTGGAGCCTGAGCAGGGTGGGGTTTGGGGAGGAGAGATACTTCAATGCCATAGAGTCCAATTGTCAAAGTGGCCATTTTCTCCAGGTGAACTGGTCTCTAGCAGCTGGAGGTCAGTTGTAATAGCGGGAGATCTCCAGCTAGTAACTGGAGGTTGGCAACCCTAGTTCCCCCCGGGCTGGCTTTGGGCCTGTGTGCCGATGAATCAGGTGCTAATTGGATTTTCACATCAGAGAAATGATGGTTGTAGATTGTAAATTATTTTATATCACTCTGTATTATAATTTGTATTATTGTAACTCTGTATTATTATTTTATATTACTCTGTATTTTATATTACTCTGTATAATATAATATTTTATATTACTCTGTATTGTATGGTTTAATGGCTGTGAGCCGCTCTGAGCCCAGCCTTGACTGGGATAGAGAGAGGGATATAAATTTTAAAAAATAAATAAATTATCCCCAGAGCCGAACTGAAAGCTTCCCACATGTTGTCAACACTGCTGAACAAAACGTTCTCTTTTCAGCAATTTCCCAGCGTCCTTTGCCAAAATGGCCACTTGTTTTCCCCTCATGTTCCATTGCACTTGCTTCCCCCAGTAATTGTCAGGCGGTATGGAATGGTTCAAAACCAATCAGGGGTCAGAGAGCCAGAGGGTCAGAGATGGGCACAGTCAATAGGGTATGCCATTAGAAAATAAGGAACTTGTTGGATCAGACCAGTGGTCCATCTAGTCCAGCATCCTGTTTCACAGAGTGGCAGGCAGAAGCACGGCCATAGTTAGACCAGAAGTCTAACTTCAAAAAGGATGTGGACAGAATGGAGAGGGGGCAGAGGAGGGCGACAAGGAGGATGATCAGGGGCCAGGAGACCAAGCCCTATGAGGAAAGGCTGAGGGACTTGGGAATGTTTAGTCTGGAGAACTATGTTCTTATGAGAAGAGGAGGTTGAGGGGGGACATGATTGTTCTCTTGAAGTATTTGAAGGACTGTCACTTAGAGGAGGGCAGGGAGCCGTTCCTGTTGGCAGCAGAGGACTCGCAGTAATGGGTTAAAATTACGAGCGGAAAGGTACCAGCTGTACATTAGGATTTTTTAAATATATTTTTTTTACAGTAAGAGTAGTTCAGAAGTGGAATTGGCTACGTAGGGAGGTGGTGAGCTCCCCCTCGCTGGCAGTCTTCAAGCAGCATCTGGATGAACTCTTGTCAGAGATGCTCTAGGCTGATCCTGCATTGAGTGGGGGTTGGACTAGGTGGCCTGTATAGTCCCTTCCAAGTCTAGAGTTTTGAGACACATGTCCAGCACTTTCGGTACTGGGGAAGATGGAGAAAAATCCACTTCACTAACACATTATGTGGCCTCTTCCGGTGGATCCCATTCTCTGTTTCTCGGGGGGTGGGGAGGGTGTCTAGCTCACCAAAATTACTAGGTTTTACCCAAAAATTAAACAGTAGAGTATTTGGCATTGCTGTAACTGTAATTACTTCCAAAATGTTAGCAACTGTTTGTTTTAAGATGAAAAAGGGATACCATTTTAACTTTTATTCATGGGAGAAGAACAAAACGTATAACGAGAGATATTTTTTCAGTGTGCCACATTTCTGAAGAAGAAGAAGAGTTGGTTATTATATGCCGACTTTCTCTGCCACTTAAGGGAGAATCAAACCGGCTTACAATCACCTTCCCTTCCCTTCCCTTCCCCACAACAGACACCCTGTGAGGTAGGTGAGGCTGAGAGAGAATGACTTGCCCAAGGTCACCCAGCTGGCTTCGTGTGTAGGAGCGGGGAAACAAATCCAGTTCACCAGATTAGCCTCCGCTGCTCATGTGGAGGAGTGGGAATCAAACCCGGTTCTCCAGATCAGACTCTACCGCTCCAAACCACAGATCTTAACCACTACACCACGCTGGCTCTGCACTTGAAATAACTAGTGCCGAGCCAGACAGTTACATCTCTCTCAATGTTGGGTAACTGATATGAGCGCCGTGTGACTGTTTCATGGACACAACTGTGCATGTATGCATGAAGGTTGCCTAGATGTGAGCGTATGTTTCAACTTACCGGACCAGAAGGGATGTCGCAGCAAGTTTCCAGCTCAGCATGTCGTGAATCGCAGTAAATAACCATCCGCTGAAGGTCAAACTATTGGAAAAGGAAACCAAGAAGGTGTATTCTCAGGGGAAAGAATGAAAAATTACCTTGCTCACTTCTGTTTTATCCTTTGTGGCAAACAATTATGTGGGTTATGCACACCGCTTTTCCTATATGTTATCTTTTCTGTCCTGAACAATACTGGTTTATGTTTTCTTTTTCTCTTGTGTGAATCAAAGCAATGATCCTTTGTGTGTGTTTTTTTGTTTTTTTTATTTCACACCTACTTCATTTTTCTTCCCAAAGCACCTTCCTTCATTCTCCGCTCTTCCATTCTGTCCTCACAACAACCCTGCAAAGTTGATTAGTGTATGAATGGCCAAAGATCACCCAGCAAGTTTCCAGGAGAGGCTGAGCATTTGAACCCTGAGGCTCACAGATCCAAGCCCTACACTCTAACCATTATGCAACACTGCCTCTTTTATTCCTTTGTTTTCGTACCATTTTGTTTCCTCCCACCATTTTGTACTGCAAAATATATACATTTTCAATGTTACTTGTGCATCATTAAATCAGTATGGTACATTATACATTTAAATGGCATGCATTGTATGTATCAGTACCTTATAAACTGAGCATATGCAATGCAAATACACTTATAAACTAACAAGGAAAAGGTACAGAACTGAAGCTGTTGAAAAATATCCAAAAATAAAAGTAATAGAAACATTTGTTCATGCAAAGCCATGTTCCCCAAAAGTCAAAATCTCCCCCTGACACCAACAGAACTCTTTTTAAATCCATGGCATGTTTTCTTTAAATCCTTCTCCATACTGGAAAACCCATCCATTTGTTTATTTTTAAATTATTTTGGCCCTGGGATTTGACTTTGCTTAGAACATTTCATGTTCTCAAATTCGGTGAAAGAGAAAAGAATAGCAACGGTCATACTTCTAATGAGGGATAGGATTACTTAATACATTGCAAAGTATCAGGCACTAACAGGCAGAACTCCCTTCAGGATCCATAAAAGACATCATCACTGACTTTTTTCAAAATGCGTACAGTTGTTTAAACACAGTCGATGATTCTATCAATTTTGAAAAAGGCAGTTCATCTATCACAACACCTTTAACAGATTGGCAGCCCTAAAGGTCTCTTAAGTCAATAACGAAACTGATTTTAGAACCACAGAACTGATACCCTGGAAATTTTATTCTGTGCAACCAGTTCTGCTTCCACTACAGGCAAATCCACATCCCTGGCACTTACGTCAATTGGCACACTGTCGTAGAGGCGTTTGCCGATCACGGTCTTCCCTTGAATGTTGATGTTCTCCCGCTCTTCGATGGGCAGCGTCTGCACCAGTCTGCAATCGATGTAGAGGGACACACTCTGGGACTGAATGCTCAGGGCAATCTTGTGCCAGTTGCGGTCGAAGAGGTCGCTGACTCGCCCGTTTCGGAAGACGACCCTCACCGCATCCTTGGTCAGTCCGATAGCGTTGTACTCCAAGGCCTTGTTTTCGCCGTCCAGTCGGATGGACACCTTTAAAAACAGAATGACTACCCACAGTGAGACTGTACATACCAAAAATAAAAAAAATAAGCTATTCCCCAAGATGACATATAGGTAGGGTTGCTAACCTCCAGGTAGTAGCTGGAGATCTCCTGTTATTACAACTGATCTCCAGCAGACAGAGATCAGTTCCCCTGGAGAAAATGGCTGCTTTGGCAATTGGACTCTATGGCATTGTAGTCCTTCCCCTCCCTCCTCAGACTCCGCCCCTAAAACCTCCCACCAGTTCCCAAGAGGGACCTGGCAACCCTACATATAGGGGTGCCCTGACATCTGGCAATGGGTTTCTTGATACCCATTTTCTTCTTGGGGGTAAAATCCAAAGGGTCTTGGATAGAACAGAAAAAAAGGAGAGACTCTATGACCTTAAGCAGATCATGAGAGGGAGGGCATCTTGGCCAACTTCTGGGCTTGGAGTAGGGGTCACTGGGGGGTTGTAGGGGGTAAGGTAGTTGTGAATTTCCTGCATTGTGCAAGGGTTTGTACTAGATGAACCTGATGGTCCCTTCCAACTCCTTTCACACATCCTGAATAATCTACTTTCAGTGCACTGTAACGATCATTTTTACGCGAATTTTGCTATTTTACACAGTAAAATCCATCTGCAAAGTGCATTGAAGTGGATTGAAAGTGCATTATTCAGCATGTATGAACGCACCCTGTGATTCTTGGGTTGTTTCCTAACAGCTGACTAACTAGAAAAATATTATCTTATTCTGGGCAGGTGCACACACATACAAATAAACAAAACCCAGAAACCATTCATTTTCAAGTATAAACAGAAGAGCACTTGAGCAAAGGTTTGCTCTCCTTGCAATGCTTCCCAGAATAATAGGCATGGCAGGGCTTGATTCTCAGAGGGAAATTTGGCAGCATCTCTTGATGACATCTTGTCCTCTGTCCATCTCACCTAGGCTTGCTAGGTCTCCTACTATAGTAGGTCTCCTACTATACCTAGAGGTTAGCAACCTTAGGGCAAAGGTAGGTTCTTTGCCCTAAGGTTGCAAACCTCCAGGTATTAGCTGGAGATCTCCTGCCATTACAACTGATCTCCAGACGATAGAGATCAGTTCCCCTGGAGAAAAAAGCCGCTTTAGCAATTGGACTCTGTGGCATTGAAGCCCCTCCCCTCCCCAAACCCCGCCTTCCTCAAAATCTGCCCCCAAAATCTCCAGGTATTTCCCAACCCGGAGCTGGCAACCCTACCACAAGCACCCAGAAGTCAGATGGGGAAAAATAGAAGCAAATTGGGTGTGGTCTTTTATGTGTTCTTATAATCGTTGTTTTACTCATATGGTTTTTATTGTTTGATAATCATTTTATTTATACCGTAAGCCATCTTGATAGGGTTGCCAGGTCCCTCTTCATCACTGGTGGGAGGTTTTGGGGGCGGAGCCTGAGGAGGGTGGGGTTTGGGGAGGGGAAGGACTTCAAAACCACAGAGTGAACTGATCTCTGTCGGCTGAAGATCAGTTGTAATAGCAGGAGATCTCCGGCTACCACCTACAGGGTGACAACCCTAAGGACAACCCAGGTGGGAGCCTCATAGGCAGCCATGAGTGGAATGAGAAAAAACAGGGGGGGGATTGCTGGTGTCACACCAGCAAGTAGCATCACTTCCAGCATTAAACCAGAAGTGACCTAATCACCCTGAGACTGGCGCTCCAGGATTCACCTTCCAATTGCTGCTGGTGGTTTGCCAACAGCGGTTGGCACCCTAAGACTGCACAAGTAATTCACAGCCAGACACAGTCCTACCTGAGGAATGCCATATTTGTCAATGATTTGCCAGATATACCAATCTTCTCGCCGGGAGGACTTGCGGAATTTGAAGGTGGTGACAAAGGCATATTCGTCTGGAAGGCCTTGGGGGAAGACATCTCTGGACAAGGGGGAAAAATGAGAAGCACTGAGGCTGCGCCCTGGATTTTCAGGAACTTCTGCTGTCATAACCCAGCCGTTGTTAACCACTCTCCCCACCATACACATAGGTTTGCCAATTTCCAGGTGGGGCCTGGAGATCTCCCAGAATTACAACTGATCTCCAGATTACAAAGCTGAGTCTCCCCTGGTACCCGGCGGAGGTGGGAGGAAACGTGGTGATACTTGCAGGATACTTGTGGGCAGCCAGGTAAATTGGAGGGGGTTTGCTCGCCACCACCTGGCACTTGGCAACCCTGGCTGGAGATCAGTTGTAACAGCAGGAGATCTCCAGCCACCACCTGGAGGTTGGCAACCCTACTCAGGTTCTAGCCCGATGCTTGAACCACTGCACTATGTTGCCTCTCAAGAAAAAGCTTACTGGGCCATAATTCTCTCTGTCTCTGTTGACAACTGTGTTTCCTTTCTGATGTCTTAAGGAACATTTGTCCTAAGGAACTCAGTCCAGGTAGCATATTAATTTGTTCTGCTGAAAAGGAACCAAAGCACCAAGATTACAGACACTTCTGTAGGATTAATGGACGGAACAGAGCAAGACTGTTTTTAAAATATATATGCATAGGATTGTTCTGCCAGTCAGTTGAATAAAACGCTCAGGCAAGAGACAGGTTAAATGGACCAGAATAGGCTTACTCTGTTTTCTGCACGATGGGGAAACTGCCAAGCCGAACGTAAGAGCTCTGGATCCCATTGTCCTTCATGCCAAAGATCTCCCTCACGCTGAATGATTCCATCAGGTCAAACCCTGTCAGGAAGGAAAATACAAAGATGGGGCATGAGAGTGCAATAGGGTTGTCATGACGTGTCTGGCAACCAGCAGAAGAGTTTGGGACAGGGACAAGGGGGGCTGTGATATCCTCTGGGCCTCTATGTTAAAACCACAGACTTTATGGTGATTCCTAGAGCTACCCTATATCACTTCCAGATTTTCCCTGGAAGTGAGGTAGCGGCACAGAGGACACCAACAGAGGTTTAAAAAAAAATGTTCTGCAAGAGTAGCTACCAGCAGGAGGCCAAAATATTGAGAGATCCCAAGCCAAGTGTCCTACTGTGATGGAGGCACTCTTTCACAATGGATGTTCCCGACAGACATAGGTCGTTTATGCATTTGAGTTTTACCTGAGGTTCGTTGCTTGCTGGACCTACGCTTTTCTGTCAGAAATCTATACACCAACAGTCTCCAAGCTCAAATCAAGTCCCCACCCCTTTAAATTCTGCTTTGTAATTGGCTTACTTTGTAGGGCTTACTGTGAGAGAAAATCCCCCCCAAACCCAATTGCCACACAAAAAAAGCATTTTAAGAACAAAAAACCAAAACAAAACAAACGGAGCAATCTGAAAGGAAGGGGGGGAGTAATCCAAGCCTCATTTTTAAAAACCCTTTCTTCTGCTCAGAAAGAGCTCCATGGAAGCAGAAAGCATTTGAATCCCTGCCCCTTTACACGCTGCTTTGTAATTGGCTGTGAGAGAAACCAAGCTTGTGTGTCCCACGCTTTGCCTTATGCACAGGGATTTCATCCGGGCTGAGCTCAGAGGAGAGGGAAGAATCGGGTTAGAGGAATGGGAAATTCTGGGATTTGTGAGGGCTGGCAGCGCCAGCGAGGTCATCTCTAATGGAGAGAAAACTCATGCATAACTCCAAGGAGCAATCAAGACAGACGGGGGGCAAACGTGAGTGAAAGTATCCACGCATAAACAACCATGAAAGTTATGCCTCTTGGACTCTTTGGAGGTAACCCCTCCTGTACAGTGGAAGAAAACCAGGTTTGGCTGGTTTTTGTGGGGGAAGGAGGGAGTCGGCACCTAGAAACACAGTGGTGGCTGCTATGTTGCCCACAGGTACCACAATGGAAGAAGAGTTGGTTTTTATGCCCCACTTTTTATCTACCTTTAAGGAGTCTCAAAGTGGTTTGCAATTGCTTTCCTCTCCCCTTGCAACAGCAAATATACACACTGAACCAAATGAGAGCCAAGAAACCAGGAATGATCAGATCCCATTTCAATGCAACAGAGAACTGAGATTTGGGATCTGAGGTTTGCAGGCATTTGTAATATCATGTGAAAGCACTAAGCAACCTCCCTTCCCCCTCCCCTAATACAAATCCCCCCTCTCAACAGCTCAAAATTAATAAAGTTGTAGCCACCGGAAAGTGCAGCATGAACGCTTTGCCAAAACTTTAATTGCATGTAGAGTTCAGGTTGCGGTAGCTGCCTTGCAGGTATTTCCTCTGAATCATGCTGCTTTTATTACTGCCCTGTGCCCTGTGGCTTCACCCCGAGAAAGACTGTGGAAATGACTTTCACGGCAGAATTTTCTGACATATTGCCATTGGCCCTGACTTCTCTTCTGAAGCGTCCAGTGCATTACTTACAACTACTCAGAAAATTCTCCGCTTTATTGTAAAAGAATATTATAGTCTGGTCAGAGAAACTCTACAATGCCATATTTTGCCTGGTGAGATGGACCTGCCACCTCACCCATGTGGGATGGCATAGGGTAGGGATCCCCAACCTTTTTAAGCCTGTGGGCACATTTGGAAATTTTCTCCCCCTCTCATAATACTAGAACTTTTCTCCCTTTCTCATAATGCTAGAAGCTTTTCTTCCTCTCTCTTGAAACTAGAACGTGGGGTCATCTGCTGAAGCTGGAGGGTGAGAGATTCAAAACTGGTAAAAGGAAGTATTTCTTCACACAACACATAGTTAAATTGTGGAACTCCCTGCCCCAGGATGTGGTGATGGCTCCCAACTTGGAAGGCTTTAAGAGGGGAGTAGACATGTTCATGGAGGAGAGGGCTATGTATTTTTTTGATAATGTTTTCCCTTACCCTTTTTTCTTTTCCTGTATTCCCACTTAATATTAGAAATCAATAAAAATATTTATATAAAAAAAAGAGGGGAGTAGACATGTTCATGGAGGAGAGGGCTTTGCATGGCTACTAGTCAAAATGGATACTAGTCATGATTCATACCTATTCTCTCTAGGATCAGAGGAGCCTGCCTATTATATTAGGTGCTTTGAAACACAGGGAGGACAATGCTGCTGCAGTTGTCTTGTTTGTGGGCTTCCTAGAAGCCCCTGGTTGGCCACTGTGTGAACAGACTGCTGGACTTTATGGGCCTTGGTCTGATCCAGCATGGCTTTTCTTATGTTCTTATGAAATAGCATGGGGGTGGGGGCACAACAACAAACTGGCTGCCACAGGAGGTGGAGCCAGCCACAAAACGATTGCCACAGCTTAACTTCAGTAATACACAGTGGGTAGCCGTGTTAGTCTGTTTGCAGTAGTCAAAAAGGGCAAGAGTCCAGTAGCACCTTAAAGACTAACAAAAATATTTTCTGGTAGGGTATGAGCTTTCGTGATACCCTACCAGAAAATATTTTTGTTAGTCTTTAAGGTGCTAATGGACTCTTGCCCTTTTTTACTTCAGTAATACAGTATAATATAGACCCTTGCGCTGTAGTGGCAGCTGCTTCCAAAGCAACATTTAAAAAGCAAAATCTGCACAGCCAGTCAAATCTTCGTCTATCAGAAGGCTAGCTGGGCAAAAGCCCTATTTGGCCCCACCCGCTTCCTAAGAACATGGCGGGCGCCAGAAAAAGTGTCAGTGTGAGCCATGACACCCATAGGCACCATGTTGGGACTGTTTTAGAGAAAGAGCTGGAAAGGTTTCTGAGACACAATTGGTCAAGAAACAGGAAAAGTCGGGTACCTCTGGTGTATTTTCCCATTCCCTGGTCAGAACAAAACGGGGCATTGTCCCAAAAACTCCTATGATGTCACAGATCTAAGATGATCTCCCATTTCTAGGGTTGCCAACCTCCAGGTAGTAGCTGGAGATCTCCTATTACAGCTGATCTCCAGCCAATAGAATTCAGTTCACCTTGAGAAAATGGCCACTTTGGCAATTGGACTCTACAGCATTGAAGGGCCTTCCCTCCCTAACCCCCGCCCTCCTTAGGCTCCACCCCATAAACCTCCTGCCGGTGGCAAAGAGGGAACTGGCAACCCTACCCATTTCCTAATGAGACCAAATGATAAGCCTTCTGTCAGGCTATGGGGCTCAGTAATGCCAAGCCATGCCAACCCTATCTGTAGGATTTCAGAAGAATCTATTTTTTTAATCCTATTGATGTCTTAGGGCTGTTGTACCAATGGCATTTTATGCCACACGTGCTTTCTTTAAAAAAAAATGCTGCATTTTAGTTTTATTTTTGAAACTGTCCCAGGCCATCTCATCGAAGAGATGGCAGAGAAAAGTTGTGAACCAATGATTAGGATATTAGTTCTATCAGACACGTATGCCTGATAGGATTGGAAAGGCTGAGGGACTTGGGAATGTTCTGTGTGGAGAACAGAAGGTTGAAGGGGCACATGACTGCTCTCTTTAAGTATTTGAAAGGCTGTCACTTAGAAGAGGGCAGAGAGCTGTTTCTGTTGGCAGCAGAGGGTAGGACTCACAATAATGGGTTTAAATTACAAGCAGAAAAGTACTGGCTGGATAGTTCAGCAGTGTAATCGACTGCTAGGGAGGTGGTGAGCTCCCCCTCCCAGGCAGTCTTCAAGCAGCGGCTGGACGAACACTTGTCAGGGATGCTCTAGGCTGATCCTGCATTGAGCAGGAGGGTGGACTAGATGGCCTGTAAGACCCCTTCCAACTCTATGAATTGATCGTATGAACACATGAAGCTGCCTTATACTGAATTGGTCCATCTAAGTCAGTCAGCGGCTCTCCCAGATCTCTGGCTGAGGTCTGTCACATCACCTAACGCCAGATCCTTAACTGGAGATGCTGGGGATTGAACCTGGGACCTTCTGCATACCAAGCAGATGCTCTACTACTGAGCCATAGCTCCTTCCCTCTCACTACAACTGCAAAAAACACCCTTCTGCAGTTAGGGGCTACTTTGGATCACCTACATCCCAACTTTCTATCCCACCAATAGACAAATTAAATAATGAATCAAATAGCACAGAACTGGACTAGACAGAAGGAGGTTCTAAATATTGATTAGCAAATGGGTAAACACCAAGCTTAATCTTCCCCTGGAGGGGCCGTGGCTCAGTGGTAAACCATATGCTTGGCATGCAAAAGGTCCCAGCTTCAATCCCTGGCATCTCCAGTTAAAAGATCAGCAGTACACGACGTAAAAGACCTCTGCTTGAGACCCTAGAGAGCCGCTGCCAGTCTGAGTAGACAATATTAACCTTGTTGTCTTCCGCCAGTGGGTGAACACATTTTTTTGTTTGGCATTCCATCAACTGATAGCAGCCCTCCTCTCTGGTTATGTTGTTATGCATCTTCGTGTGTTTACATCTTTTACTGGATTGTTTATTTTATGTGTGTGTGTGTGTTGCCAACCTCCAGGTAGTAGCTGGAGATATCCTGCTATTATAACTGATCTCCAGTCGATAGAGAGCAGTTCACTTAGGGAAAATGGCAGCTTTGGCAATTGGACTCTGTGGCATTGAAGTCCCTCCCCAAACCCCACCCTCCTTAGTCTCTGCCCAAAAAACCTTTCAATGAATAAATAGCACCAGCCAAAATTTTGCCAGCCTTCATATGAATCTGTTGTCCTTGTGGATGTATACTACGTGCATCTGAGGAAGTGATCTCTAACTCACAAAAGTTAAGCAATAGAAGAAATTCCGTTAAAGTGTCCCTAGCCTCCTGGTTTCATTTTCCTCCCCTTCGAAGATCTGTGGGCTGCTGGCTCCTGTGCCTGTGTAAAATACATACAGCTGTCGGAGAATGTTCTAATTAGGGAGTGAGTCATCGGCATCTTTGGAATCCAATATCCTCCTCTGCCAACCGCAGGCCAATGGCGGTGAGAGGCACTGACGGGCAGTCATGGCCATCTCTGGCTCTAATTGTAGGCCATTAGGTTTGAGTGACTGGCCCAGCAACCTAGTCTCAGGGCTCCAACTGCCCCGCAAGTAGCTATAAATAAGCAGAGAGGCCTAGACCCTGACGGTCTCCTTTCTTATTTGCCTGCCTGCTGGGGAAGAGAACTCTTCATCTTCAGTGCAGCCTTTTCTAGTGTATACTACATAGGGTTGCCAACCTCCAGGAGATCAAATCAAATCAAATCAGACCTTTATTGGCATAAAAGGTATATAAATAAATACATATTGAGGTTAAAGGGAGATTATAAAATTTTGAACAGGTCTCTTCCTAAGATCATATACGAGGTTTAAAAATTTAAAATGAGTCCCAAGAAGCTAGCAACCCCTGCAGTAACCTGAGGATAGCTGTCACTTAAAAGAAATCTAACTAGCTCCTTATCAGTGCTGCCAGGGCAATCTTTCAAAAGGGGTTCAATGATCTGTTCCCGTAAGGGTGAGCCATGCTCACAGTTTAGCAATACATCCTCCAGGAGATCTCCCGCTATTACAGCTGATCTTCAGACGATAGAGATCAGTTCACCTGGAGAAAATGGCTGCTTTGGCCATTGGACTCTATGGTTTTGATGTCCCTCCCCTCCCCAACCCCACCCTCCTCAGGCTCCGCCCCCCAAATCTCCCACCTGTGGCAAAGAGGGACCTGGCAACCCTCGTACTATATCAGGTTTTGGGTTGCCACTTCCATGTTGGGAAATATCTGGAGATTTTTTGGGGGGGAGCCTGAGGAGGGCGGGGTTTGGGGAGGAGAGGCACTTCAGTGGGGTATAATGCCATAGAGTCCACCTTCCAAAGTGGCCATTTTCTCCAGGTGAACTGATCTCTGTTGCCTGGAAATCTCTGTTGCCTGGAAATCAGTTGTAATCCCAGAAGATCGCCAGCCACCACCTGGAGGTTGGCAAGCCTAATCAGACGCCATCTGATAGCATGCTTGAATGTTGCCTTGTATTTTTAAAAAAAAAACTGCTCTGTGCAGCCAAAATCAGAGAGGAGTTCTTTTGTAACCCGCATGCTAGTTTGCCTAAAGGCGAAAAATAGTAAAGGTTAGGGCTGTGTGTGTGTGTTCCCAGTATTTTTCCGTTTCTAAACCCGAATGTTTTCGAAAAATCTAAAACACCAAATACAATTGATTTGGCTTTTCTGATTTTTTTAAAAAGGGTTTATTAAACCTGAACCTGAAAAATACCCAGGGCAGAGGTGAATGTTGGGCTCCGCAGAGTCCAGCGTTCAGTTCTGCGCTACTTGGAGGTTTAGATCCCTGCTGCTTGCTTGCTCCAGCTGCCAAGCGGAGGTTGGAGCCGGCAGGCGATATGGATCTAATTGCTGCGGGGCTTCAGAGGGGCTTCAGAGGGGGCAATCCGAATGTGGTTCACCAGATTAGAATCCACTACTCAAGAGGAGGAGTGGGGACTCAATCCCGGTTCTCCAGAATAGAGTCCACTGCTCTCAACCACTACACCATGCTGTTTTGCCTCCCAAGTTCATTTAACACAGACTTCACAGTAAATGGTGGGGGGGGGTTTCTACAGCTTCTGAATAAAAACTCACTCAAAAGTCGGGATGCCAGGTCCCTCTTTCCCACCGGCGGGTGGTTTTGGGGGCGGAGCCTGAGGAGTGCAGGGTCTGGGGGAGGGGCTTCAATGCCATAGAGTCCAATTGCCAAAGCAGCCATTTTTTCCAGATGAACTGATCTCTATCAGCTGGAGATCAGTTGTAATAGCAGAAGATCTCCAGCTACTACCTGGAGTTTGGGAACCCTATCTCAATGGGATGCATGCACTCACATTACTGCCTCAAAGTAATACTTTAAAAAGGCAATTAAGTTGGGAAAATATGATTCAGAACAAGAAAAGTAGAAAGATGCTGACTGATGTGCTTGCTAACATTTGGTTTTAGGTCAGCCTCAATAGCTGCCATGTAGCGGGCAGATAAAAGTTTGCACTGGACTATTTTTTGTCTTAGCAAATCGTTGTTCGGTGCCTTTGGAGAAGGCTCTGGCCTTTCCTCTTGCCATTTTCACTTTACACAATCCAAAGGAAAAAGAATCAAGTTCAAGCAGAGGAAAATAGAAACACACAGCTATTCTCAGAAGTTTCCGCAACTATTCTTTTCATTGTGGGTGCATCAAGGCCCAAACCTGCCAATAAAGGATCCCGTAACAGTTAGGTTGAGTCAGTGTTAATAGCAAACCAGTGTGTGGCTGCCCTCCTGGCAAATGGAGCGTTTTCAAACCAATATACAGATGCGGGGCTACAGATTAACCCAATGCAGGAATGTAAACAGTGACTAATGCTGGAATTCAGGCAACGAGTCAATGCTGGGTTGGGTGGAAATGAGATGGAAAATAGATTTTAGCCTGTTTGCTGTTCCCCTCATTGTAATCAGTGCTGTATAATACCAACTGAAGCCAGTCCAATTTAGGACTTCCACCACAATATGCCTGAGGCTGCATAAAGGGATGATGGGAAGCTGGCACAAGTTTTAGACTGGGCACCTCCGCAAGAGCACTGTTACAGCCAAGAGGTTTTCAAAAGCAACTCTGGAAATTATGTATTTTCTTTTTCCCAGGAAGTGTGACACTCCCAAAAAGTCTCACTAGTCTTCTTGACTCATTTTGTTTTAACATGCCAATTTTCTCTACCACTTAAGGCAGAATCAAACCGGGTTACAATCACCTTCCCTTCCCCTCCCCACAACAGACACCCTGTGAGATAGGTGGGGCTGAGAGAGTGTGACTAGCCCAAGGTCACCCAGCTGGCTTCGTGTGTAGGTAGGGTTGCCAGGTCCCTCTTTGCCACCGGCAGGAGTTTTTTTGGGTGGAGCCTGAGAAGGGCGGGGCTTGGGTGAAGAGGGACTTCAATGCCATAGAGCCCAATGGCCAAAGCGGCCATTTTCTCCAGGGGAACTGATCTCTATCGGCTGAAGATCCGTTGGAATAGCGGGAAATCTCCATCTAGTAGCTGGAGGTTGGCAACCCTATGTGTAGGAGCGGGGAAACAAATCCGGTTCACCAGATTAGCATCTGCCATTCATGTGGAGGAGTGGGGAATCAAACCCGGTTCTCCAGATCAGAGTCCACCGCTCCAAACCACCGCTCTTAACCACTACGTCATGCTGGCTCTCCCACTGTAGGTGACTTTTCAGCTGCTGTAGTAGCTGGCTTTCACTGAACTTCTACAGCTGTTGCATCCAAGATGGAAATCCAAAATCTGCCCAGAAAATTAATTTAGGCTGCTTACAAATAATAGCCTTGAAATCTAGACCAATAGTATAATTGCACTGCTTAGGGTTGCCAGGTACCCCCTGGCAGCTGTTGGGGGAGGGATTTGGGACTTACCGGCAGGAAAACTAGGCCTAGGCCCGCATTGTTGTCGAAGCGGCAATGTCACTTCTGGTGATTGCCAGAACACTGCTGGCAACATGGGCAGCATTCTGGTATTTGGGCAAAAACTCTGTGGTAGAACTAATCTTTTAACTATAGAGTTTTTGCTCAAGTACTAGAGCATTCCTGCACCACTGTGATCACCTTACTTCTGGTTAGGGTTGCCAATCTCCAGGTGGTAGCTGGAGATCTCCTTGGAGCTAAGTGTTTATGTATAAAGAACGTAATGGTAGCAAACTCCCTCTCCCAACAAGGGGTTGGATTTGGCTTATGGGTCCTCAGAGCCATTGCACAATGTCCGGTTTCCGCTGCCTAACTGTTGTATCTTGCATTTTATATGGATGGAGTTGAAATGAACTGAGCAATTGTGCCTATACTTACTTACTTGTAACGCTCTTGTGTCATCATATTGGGTCTAATTTAGACCACTTGTAAAAATATTTTTTCTATCTGCTCAACTGAGGTTGTGTTAGTAAGAATTTATTCTCAATATATTTTTCTAATAGCAATTTTGCATTGCAGTTACCTTATTGGGTGTATTTTTGCTAGTGCCTTTATTTTGAATTACCAAAACTCCTGAGTAGCACCTGTAGCCGTTTTTGACTACTAATCTCCAGGTGGTAGCTGGAGATCTCCTTGGAGCTAAGTGTTTATGTATAAAGAACATAATGGTAGCAAACTCCCTCTCCCAACCAGGGGTTGGATTCGGCTTATGGGTCCTCAGAGCTTTCGTTCCTTGCATCATTAATATTGCAATAAACAGATCCTCCAAGACTTCATGACACTTCTGGTCAGTTTCCAAATAAAAGCCCAAACTCATGAGACAAAATAAAATGATAAATGATCAAGGGAAGCCCTCATTTCACAGGGCTGCAACAAGAGGAAAAGCTATTAAGCTGCTGTTGTTTAAAAACTTTTACAGCTGTCAATTCACTGATTGGCTGTGGATAGCTTTATTTTATTTTATTTTATTTTAAAACCTGGCATCCAAGGAAAGAAACAAAGCCTTGCTAAATGACTGCCTTCTGCCATGTATCTGACCAGGTGCATCACATCATTCTTCATCCGTTAAGTGGAAACATTGCATATTGAT
Source organism: Euleptes europaea (assembly GCF_029931775.1). Taxonomy (NCBI): domain Eukaryota; kingdom Metazoa; phylum Chordata; class Lepidosauria; order Squamata; family Sphaerodactylidae; genus Euleptes; species Euleptes europaea. The sequence continues at coordinate 7,545,716 of NC_079319.1, read as the reverse complement.
CAACTGCCTAGGACAAGTGAAAGATAGAGATGAGCAAAAGCAAAAAAGAAAAAGTTAGCATCCAAGTGGAATAGCAAGGTTTTCAGCCAATTAGAAAATAACTTTGGCAGGAGCTACTGACACGGAAACAGAACGATTTATATTCCCTCTCAGCATCCAGGAGAAGAGACACTGTACTACCTTCAAGAGCAACTCAGTACAAGATGAAGCAGATTGTGGTCCATACTAAATGTCCATGATCATTGTCCAGGAATACATCTCCCTTTAGAGTTAGAATAATTTTGAGGGACACCCCATCTCCCCTAGATTGGAAACGGAGCAAACAGATGATCCCTGTTTCAGTCCCTGGAAAATGCAGTTAAGGATCTTGGAGAAGATCAAAGCCAAAACAGGACATGGTAAAATCATACACACACATGAAGCTGCCTTATACTGAATCAGACCCTTGGTCCATCAAAGTCAGTATTGTCTACTCAGACTGGCAGCAGCTCTCCAGGGTCTCAGGCAGACATCTTTCACATCACTTTCTACCTGATCCTTTTAACTGGAGATGCCAGAGATTGAACCTGGGACCTTCTGCATGCCAAGCAGATGCTCTACCACTGAGCCATGGCCCCTCCCTTCCATTATCTCTCGTGTAATTTTGTTGTAAACAGCAGTTTTGGAAGGCCCTGATCCAGACTCAAACCACAGCAAAGGGAGAAGCAACGTTTAACATGCTGCTGTTCCATCCTTGAGCAGTACCCCAGAGGAAGCCTGCAACGGTTCCCGTCGTGGTAAACATCAGCTGGGGCATATGAATTTAGGAAAAACACCATAGGAGCCTTCTCGACAGCTGTTCTTTACAAAAATAAATAAATAAAGTAGTGATCTCCAGTTATTGGAGATCCAACCATAGATGTTGCAGCATCTGATCTGGTCTGCCTGTGGAATGTCCATCAAAGAGGACTGGGCTGACCTAGATGGATTCACAGTCTGACTCAGCAAAAGGCAATTGCATAGATTCAGTTTTGGAAAGCCTAGATCAAGGAGTGGCCATGGTTCTGGCCAGCTTTCACATCAAACAAAATTCAAACAATCTTGGAAATTCCTCCCCAGTCAAATCTCTTAGGTCACACTGCAAGAAAACAGATCCCTTGGACACCGGATCATGCTCTCCTTCTTGTCAGACAAATGAATAAAATGGTCCCTCTTTCCATTAACACTTTTTGCCTGGATAGAAGCCCCACTTTTATTGAAAGGGACCCCCCAAAACTTGCCAGCAAGTGGTTGTACGTGGTATTTTATTACCTGGAATAGTTTCTCCTTTGGTCTCTTTGAATCTATCTCCTTCCACACGGAGACTGGGACATAGCACATCTGAAATGAGAAAAGAATGAAAAAGATTATGCTTGATTTATTTATCCATTAATAAGACCTCCTTTCATGTTAAACTTCCATTCGCTAAACAGCCTCTGGGCAAAGTAAAGGCATAGTTAAGCACTTAACTTCGTACTCTCTAACAGCTAACATTGATTTTGTTAGAAGAGACGGGGCTCTATCCAGCATTCCATGGGCACAAGTATTACGGATCTTTCCTATGTAACTGATTTGGGAGGCTGAAATCATGCTAGAAAAAATTGAAGGCTGCAGGAAAAGAGGAAGAACCAACAAGAGATGGTTTGACTCTATAAAGGAAGCCACGGCCCTCAATTTGCAAGTCCTGAGCAAGGCTGTTAAAGACGTTTGGGGGGGACATTGATTCATAGGGTCACCATGAGTCGGAAGCGACTTGACGGCACTTAACACACACACACACACACACACACACACACAGCAATCAGAGCCAAATAGAAAATCCAGACTCAGGGACAGTATACCTCTAAGAACCATACACTAGAGACAAACAAATAGGACAATCATCATATTTATCCAAACTGTACAAGTCTTCTGGAGCACCTGCCTAGCCCCTGTTTGGAAGAGAACATTGGACTAGACCGACCTTTGCTGTGATCCAGCAATACTACGTATTTGTTTATGTACTTCATTTATACCCTGTCCTTCTACCCAATAGGGACCCAGAGCAGCATGCCTCATTCTCCCCTCTTCCATTCTATCCTCACAACGATGCTGTGAGTTTTTACACTATTATTATTATTATTATTATTATTATTATTATCTCCAGATCTTTCAATAGGATATCATTCTGTGCCATGGTTTCTCCCAATCATTCTCTTCCCGGACATACGCCCCCAGGAAGGTATCTTTTATGTTGTTTTCCTAGATCAATAGTTAATTTCACACTTCTACACAGCAATGAAAAACCAGTCAAGGGAGTGAGTTAATAAAGAACATGAAAAATCTCCAGCTGTATTTTGGAAATCCTACCAAGTTTTCTTTCCCACTACTTTAATGAGTAGTCTGAAGAGGCACAGGGCACAGCTTGTATCAACAACTGTCCACACATGTGAGAGTTGCACTGTACAAAATGGTTCACAAACGAAGAAGAAGAAGAAGAACTCTTCTGAGTTGCTTTTTATATGTTGACTTTCTCTACCACTTAAGGAAGAATCAAACTGACTTACAATCGCCTTCCCTTCCCCACAACAGACATCCTGTGAGGTAGGTAGGGCTGAGAGAAATGTTACTAGCCCCAGGTCACCCAGCTGGCTTCATATGAAGGAGTGGGAAAACCAACCCGGTTCACCAGATTAGCCTCTGCTGCTCATTTGGAGGAGTGGGGAATCAAACCCAGTTCTCCAGATCAGAGTCCACTGCTTCAAACCACCGCTCTTAACCACTACACCATGCTGGCTCTCTTACTTGGATAAATGACTGGGAGAGTAGTCTACACTGCTGCATTTAGCTTACTGTAAGTAGGATCCTATTATCTAATTTCTGTACTACTTAATGAGTCATGTTCCTACTTATGCTATGCTTCAGATCTTTCTGGTGGTTCCAGTCTTCTAAAATCCCAATTCATTGGTTATTGGATGTTCCATTTTGTCAACTGTACTGACTCACTACGGTATGTGTACTGCCTCGAGTCCCTGAGAGCAAGGCAGAATATAAATAATGTATTTTTTTAATCAACAAGTCACAAACATAGTATCTATAAACAGAATTGGGAGAGCTTCAGGTGTTGGCCCCTCTATAAGCTCCCAGCCTTCAAGACACGGGGAACTTCATCTGAAATGGAGATACTCTGCCCCCATTCCTAGAAAACTGAGAAGGTTCCATTTTCAAGTGGTCTGGAAAAGCATGGGAGGGCTTAGCCTTCTGTACTTACAAAAGTCTTGTGAACTCTCTACAGTATCCTTGTGGGACTCCAGGTGTCCCTGGTCCCCAGTTTGAGATACTCTGAGAAGTCATGCCAATGATCTGCATCATGTGTCCTTAATATCCTCATTTTTGCACCATCCCTCAACACTCTATGGCAATCTTGGCAATTCAGTCAGCAACGAGTTCCATCAGGAACAGATTATATTTTCATAGAATCATAGAACAAAATCATAGAATCATAGAGTTGGAAGGGACCACCAGGGTCATCTAGTCCAACCCCCTGCACAATGCAGGAAATTCACAACTATCCCCCCCACACCCCCAGTGACCCCTACTCCAAGGCCAGAAGATGGCCAGGATGCCCTCCCTCTCATGATCTGCCTAAGGTCATAACATCAGCATTGTCAACAGATGGCTATCTAGCTTCTGCTTAAAAATCTCCTTGGAAGGAAAGCTCAGTACCTCCCAAGGAAGCCTGTTCAACTGAGGAACCGCTCTAACTGTTAGAAAAATTCTTCCTAATTCTTTAAAAAAATTAAAATATGCTTCTTGGGGAAAGCCTTCGCTCAAAACAGGAGGCATGCAAAGAGTAGAGCAACCCCACCGCCAAGGCATATTTCAACAGAAGTGGTGTTCCCCAATATGCTACCAGTGTTCTGCAAACCAGGAGAGCCATTTTTAAATGGACTAGTCAGACACTCAGAAACGACAACTGATAATTCACGTCTATTATTAAAATAGCTTGAGGCATCTCATTAGCATACAGGAGACCTGTCACCAAGTGACACAAGTAATTATGGGTGGGTGAATTTAGCCTGAGGCTCCATAACAATGTTCTTGCAATGGTTCCTGCAGTTGAACCAAATGGTGCATTTCAGTGTGGGAAAAAAGTCCAAAAAGCAGAGTTATTTATCACAAATGTTTTGTTGATCCAATATGGAAACCCATTGCTTTTTATGGGGACTATGGGCTCAGATATAATATGCTAGCCCAATCTTTTCAGATCGTGAAGCTAAGTAGGGTAGGCCCTGGTTAGGACTTGAATGGGAGACCACCAAGGAAGTCCAGGATTGCTACACAGAGGCAGGTGATGGCAAACCATCTCTTGCCTTGAAAAGCCTTCAGGTTCACCAAAAGGCACCTTCAGTTTGACATCATTTGCACCACCACCAAAGACTCAAATGATGCTAATCAATTATTAAATGAGAGCCAGCATGGTGTAGTGGTTAAGAGGGGTGGCTTGGAGCGGTGGACTCTGATCTGGAGAACTGGGTTCGATTCCCTACTCCTCCACATGAGCGGCGGAGGCTAATCTGGTGAACTGGATCTGTTTCCCCACTCCAACACATGAAGCCAGCTGGGTGACCTAGAGCTAGTCACAGCTCTCTCAGCTCCACCTACTTCACAGGGTGTCTGTGTTGGGGAGTGGAAGGGAAGGTGATTGTAAGCCGGTTTGATTCTTCCTTAAGTGGCAGAGAAAGTCGGCATATAAAAACCAACTCTTCTTCTTCTTAATTTTGGAATTATTAAATGTGCAGGGTTTAAGAGCAGTACCGGTAACAGAAATATTCAAATAGGAGCTGTAGCTCAGAGGCAGAGGATCTGCTTTGCATGCAGAAGGTTCCAGGTTCAATCCCCAGAATCTCTATTTGAATGGGCCAGATAGATGATGCTAAAGACCTGAACATGTGGACTTGATAGACCAGTGGATTGATTCAGAATGATTCAGAATAAAGCAGCTTCACGTGTTCACTTGGTTCTGTTCCAAAAAGCTTACCTTTCCTCTCCTCCATGAATTTCTCTAATTCCCTTTCACAGCCAACTAAACTAATGGTTATTACCACATCCCATGGCAGTGAATTCTGTAGTCCAATAATTCTTTGAGTTAATAAGTGTTTAACTACCTATTGACTTCACTGGGTACCCACAAGTTCTAGTATTATTTATTAAAATATTTTACCCTGCCTTTTCTCTTGGCTCAACATGGCTTACAGTAGTAATTTAAAACATTTACAAGTTAAAACCAAAATAAAATAACCCCAAGACACTTCCTTCCAATAAAAGATGACTGCTCTTCATAACCAATCAAAAGCCTTGGCAAACAGGACTTGCAGTGCCTGCTAAAGATATCCAACAAGATTTACCAGACACAAATACATATTGAGATAGATACTAAAGAACAATGCGTTTTGTGGCAATCAAACTGAAGAAGGAGGCTACTAAACATGTCAGTGTCTTGGTTAGGGTGTAATACAGTCAGAGGAGGAGGAGGAAGAAGAAGAAGAAGAAGAAGAAAAGAAGAAGAAAAGAAGAAGAAAAGAAGAAGAGGAGGAGGAGGAGTTGGTTTTTATATGCCGACTTTTTCTACCTTTTAAGGAGACTCAGACTGGCTGACAATCTCCTTCCCTTCCTTTCCCCACAACAGACACATTGTGAGGTAGGTGAGGCTGAAAGAGAGAGAACTGTGACTAGCCCAAGGTTACCCACCTGGCTTCTTGTGTAAGAGTGGGGAAACCAGTCCAGTTCACCAGATTAGAGTCTACTACTCATGTGGAGGAGTGGGTAATCAAACCCGGTTCTCCAGATTAGAGTCCACTGCTTCTAACGACTACACCACATTGGCAGATAGGGTTGCCAATTCTGGTTTGGAAAATTCATGATTTGGCGGTGAAGCACGGTTAGGGCAGTGTTTAGGACTGGGAGGGACCACAACAGGGCATAATGCCATAGAATATGGTATATCAACGCTGCCATTTTCTCAAGGGGAACTGGTTTCTAAAAGTCTGGAGATCAGTTGTAATTCCAGATCTCCAGGCTCCAACTGGAGGTTGGTAACCCCAAAGACAGCAAGAGCACCATTCTGACCTAAATTCAGAAATCTTTTCTTCCTGGTATCATCTAGCAAAAAATAAAAGATGGGGCAGATATCTCCCATCACTACAGAGCACTTGGTCTTTTGTTTAACCCTAAAAGGTTTTTGGAGGTCTAGATGTGATCATCTTCATAGTTTCCTTGAAAGTTATGGGGCTGTTTATGAACCCTTCAACTGACCTTTTGAGGAAAGGCAATTCTTAGGCAAGGGATCCATCACCCAAACAGGCCACATACTTGTATAATGACTGTGCAGGAAGAAGCCAGAGCAACAGGCAACGACTCCATCTCAAGCAATGGGAAAACATCATAAAATATCCAATGAGAACACCAGCTTTATCAAAGACTGTTTTTTTCCTATCTGACAGCCATAGAATTCCTCTCCGATCTGATTTTTCCTTTCCAGGGTTTGCCTCTTTGCCACTAAATAAGAGTTTCCTTTCCTAGGCTGCTCAGAAAAGTTAATGTTGCCGTGCTCCTTTGGGGACATGACTTGTGTCCCTCTAAAGTCTCCCATCCAGAAGACCAAATTAATGACTACAGGACAATTATTATACTTTAAGATTGACAATGAGGAAATTTAAATTGTTCAAGACTTTCTATTCCTTGTCACCATCATCAACCAAAAGGGAGACTGCAGCCAAGAAATCAGAAGGAGATTGAGACTGGGAATGGCAGCCATGAAGGAGCTAGAAAAGATTCTTAAGTGTAAGGATGTGTCACTGGCCACCAAGATCAAGTAAATTCATGCTATAGTATTCCCTATTACTATGTATGGGTGTGAAAGCTGGACAATGAAGAAAGCTGATAGGAAGAAAATAGATTCCTTTGAAATGTTGTGTTGGAGTAGTGTTATGGATACCCTGGACGGCCCCCCCCCCAAAAAAAATCAGGGGGTTATAGATCAAATCAAGCCTGAACTGACCCTAGAAGGCAAAAATGACTAAACTGAGGATTATCCTAGCTTTAGCACATTTTAATGGGTGTACAAATGTGTCATCTGGCTAACTCCAATACAGGGATCCACCTAAAAACTATACCCTAGAGACACTGACAACATCAGGACAAGAATTTGTCTCTGCAAAAATTCCACTTAAATGTGACAGATTTGTTTCTTGTCTGGTACATGCTCCGGTGGCCAAAAAACCCAAACCTACTCCCTCATGAAAAACGCTGAGCTGAGGAACACCAATGCTTTCTCCAATCAGCCTTTGATGGAGCCAGCTCCAGAATTGATTTGAGGAAATGAAGGGTGAAGAAAAACAGAAGGCCTAACATTGAGAAAGGCAAAGGTGGGGTCATCCCCATGGAAACACATGTGCTTCTAATACAGGATGCGCTGAAGCGTGCAAGATTGAGTCCAAGGCCCTGTGGCCTTTAATTAACTGGGGGGATAACCAGTAGACTGGTTGGTTAAGGGTGTTCATATAGAGCGAACACAAATGCAGCTACAGAAAATTCTCTTGCCAAAATTTCCGTTTTCTCCTAAAGATAGAGGATGCCACACCTCTACAACATGAAGGCAGCATCCTCAACAATAGCTAAAAGGATGCTCTTGAATAATACAGTTATGGGAATTAGGTAGGTTTGCCAACTCCAGGTGGCAAACCCTAGGTGTGTTGCCATGCCCTACCTCTACATAGCAACCTTGAAGTTCTTTGGTGGTCTCCCAAACAAGTATTAACCAAGACAGACCCAGTTTAGCTTCCAAGATCTGATGAGATCGGGCTAGCCACATTGAGTTCCAATAATCCATTGTGTCACCAAGCCTCTATCCCTCTTTCCTGCCAGCCACACCGGGCGCTCAAATTCTACAAACAGCAATCCAGAAATTCCACCTCTAAGCTGCAGCGGTGTTTTGTGGCCTCTGTGCCTTGGCAAAAAAACTCTTACTCTTTTTGCCTGCTTTGATGCCAAACAAAAACAATGAGAGGGAGGGAAACCCATAGTTAAGGGGGCAGAACAGAAAAGGCTCTGTCTCCAATGTTCACCTGCCCTATATCCTCAGGTAAGGGCCCATGAAGCAGATTTTAACTTATGAATAAACTCTAGTGGGAGTAGGCTGTCCTTCAAATATACCCTTCCCAGACCCTTTAGGGCATTCTGCGTAACAACCAGCAATTTTAATTTGTCTGAAAGCAAAGTTTGAGTGGTAAACAGCCTCTTGTGATGTGTTTTACACCCAGAAGTGCCGCATCGCAATGGGCCCTTTACCACTCAAACTCCTAGTTTGAGTGGTAAAGGAAGGCCCCGTTGCGATGCAGGACTTCCAGGTGTAAACTGGAAGTGCTGCAATCACGCTGATGCGGCCGATTGTGTGTGCGTGCAATCTTGCAACCACCAGGAAAACCTCCCACTGGAGCAGAGGAGGGACCTGGTAAGCCTACTGGCAATCATAGCCATTTATGCATGGCTGTTTCGTCGCAGTCACCCCACCAACTGCTTCAGGGCTTTGCTTTGATCATGCATGCATTTTCTGACCATCAGTCGTCACCTCACTCTCCCCTCATGTTTCGCCCTCGTTTTCTGGATTTGTGTTTAGCCAGCATCCAGAACACGCGGGGGAAATGTGCGGAAACGTGCAGGGAGAGCGAAGCAGCCTCTGAGGGCCCGAAAATGCAAGCATAATCAAAGCAAAGCCCCGAAGCAGTCGGCGGGGTGACCGCGAGGAAACAACCATGCATAAATGGCCATATTTTCCCCTAAACAATCGTATTAGTAACTAAGCAAAGTAAGTGAGCTGAAGTTTTTTTTTATTATTATTAAAACGAAACGAAACAAGGCAGACTGTATGAAACCACTCATGCCGGCCTACTATGTTTTACCGCTGCTTTGTCTGCTGTAAATTATAGGGTACAGGCAAACAATTACAGTGACTGAGTATCTTGCTGTAAAATCTCCGCCTGAGAGTTTCACGGCCCAGTCGCTTGTGCTCTGTGCAGAGCCAGTGCCAGTCCGGCAGCACATCAATCCCAGCCAGCTGGAGCTCGGCTTTAAAGTGCTATTTTCAGAGGCGAAATTAGAGGCCAGGCAGGCCGGCAGCTGCTCTTCTCATTTGGCTGCCGCCTGCCTCGGAGGCTAAAGCAAGCATTAACAAAAGAGCCAAAACCTTGCCTTTGCCGCGTTTAAAACGGCGGGGCAGATCGGTAGCGTCGCTGGCTGGGGAAAGTCTGAAGCCTTTCGGGGGAAAACAAAGCAACAATTACTTCCGCATCCTCCAAAAGAGATTGGGCGGCCAAAATCCCCATAGATAGTGAGATCTGCCAAGCCGTTTCCCCACTTTTCATACTACTTTGTCAGAAAGGAAAGCAGACCTTTCCAATCCCCAGCCAGCTAGTAAAGAGAGAAAACTGGGATCTGTTTGCCAGACTAAGGTATTCCTACAATTACTTCTCCAACATTAAACTACTTATATTCCATGTGAAGGCCTTTGGTCAACCTTGCTTTTCTTCTTTTCATCACTTACTGAGGCCATACACAACGTATGGGGAAACACTGTACATTTCCACATAGAAATAAATGGCTAAACCATTTTACATCATTTCCCCTGCCTTTTCTCTAAGGAGCTCAGGGTGGTATACTTAGCTTCCCCCACCCCTCATCTTATGCCCACAACAACTGTGTGAGGTAGATCAGATGGTGCGAGAGTTGCCAACCTCCAGGTGCTCCTTCAGCTGTCTATAAGTACAACAGAAGTCCATACTGGATTATAAATATTGACTTACCTATTTTTTCAGGATATTTACTTACTTTGTGCCTTTGGACATTTGAACTTGATATTATATTGGACTTCCATTATTTATTTTGTATGTGTATCCTCGTCATCCTTGTATATATATTTTGCACCTTTTGCACTGTTTCACACTTTGATAAAGCTAAACCTTTGTATTACAATTTGTGAGTGCTGTCTGGGTCTTTCCCAGCCTCCAGGTGTTGGCTGGCGATCTCCCGCTATTACAGCTGATCTCCAGGCGACAGAGATCAGTTTCCATGCCCCCCTTCACCACCGGCAGGAGGTTTTTGGGGCAAAGCCTGAGGAGGGTGGGGTTTGGGGAGGGGAGAGGCTTCAGTGCCATAGAGTCCAATGGCCAAAGCGGCCATTTTCTCCAGGTGAACTGCTCTCTATCGTCTGGAGAGCAGTTGTAATAGCAGATCTCCAGCTACTACCTGGAGGTTGGCAAGCCTATCTATCTGGGTAAATAATAGTGGTGGGTGGGTGGGTGGGGGCTCACCAAGTGATCCTGTTGTGAAAACAGGACTGTCGAAAGCACGGAAAGTGCCCCTATTTTCATCAGTTAAAAATAGCACAAATCTCCATTCCTGTCACAGCACCAAATCCCAGCGTGAGCAATGGTAGCCTAACAGCCAAGAACCTGATTCTCCTCAGGACTCTATTAAACCGGGGTTTCAAATGCGGCTGGGTTTTTCTTTCCTTTCCACAGTCAGCGAGCCTTCATCTGTCAAGGAATCCTTCTGGGCCTGGCGTGTAATGAATGTTGAACATGTGTAGCTGACAAGTTTTACAAGAATCAAGCAAAGGAGGTTAGAGGAGAGATCGAAGGAGTCTGAGGCTTGGGATGTGTTACTGAAAGACAGTTTTCTCTCTTTTAAACACAGAATCCTACTTGTTCTGAATACTCAACTGCTGGGTTGGAATTCCAGGTATAGGAAGTCATTTGCACAAACGTAAGAAGAGCCCTGCTGGATCAGACCAGTGGTCCATCTTGTCCAGCATTATGTAGAGAGCCAGCGTGGTGCGGTGGTTAAGAGCAGCGGACTCCAATCTGGCGAACCGGGTTGGTTTCCCCACTCCTCTACATGAGCAGTGGAGTCTGATCTGGAGAACCGGGTTTGATTCCTCATTCCTCTACATGAAGCCAGCTGGGTGGCCTTGGGCTAGTCACAGTTCTCTCTGAACTCTCTCATCCCCACCTACCTCACAGGGTGTCTGTTGTGGGGAGGCAAAGGGGAGGTGATTGTATGCTGGTCTGATTCTTCCTTAAGTGGTAGGGAAAGTTGGCATATAAAAACCAACTCTTACTCTTCCTCCTCCATATGAGTGGTGGACTCTGATCTGGAGAACCGGGTTTGGTTCCCCACTCCTCCACATGAGCAGTGGACGCTAATCTGGTGAATCACGTTGGTTTCCCCGCTCCTCCACATGAGCAGTGGAGTCTGATCTGGAGAACCGGGTTTGATTCCCCACTCCTACACACAAAACCAGCTGGGTGACCTTGGGCAGGTCATAGCTCTGTCAGAGCTCTCTCAGCCCCACCTACCTCACAGGGTGTCTGTTGTGGGGAGGGGAAGGGAAGGTGATTGTAAGCTGGTTTGAGTGTCCCCTAAGTGGCAGAGAAAGTTGGCATATGCAAACCTCCCTCCTCCTCCTTCTCCTATAGACTGATGGAAATCTGTGATCTTTTCCACATCTGTTTTGCCCATAGCCTGAAGCCTTCAGTTTAAAATCATCCTTTTGCCCTGTGGAGAGCGCAATTTCATCTCCAAAACGGGGAATGACAAATGACAGTTGAATTCTCCTCTAAGAGCAAAATCACTGCATGGGCCCTAACCCGACAGCAAAGTACACTTTGTAGGAAAAATACATTAAAAAACAACAACAACACAGTCCTGGAATGTCACAAAGATACTAGCCACATTGTTCAATCCATCACAAAGGCACATTAACAAATGTGCTGCACAGCTGTTCCTGTCCAGCATGGACCCCGACACGGATGTTCTTAGCTTCGAATCTCCAGGTCGCCTCGGCCCCACAGCATGACCCCATCTGGCCGGGCAACAAAACTTATAGATGGACTAGCTCTGACAAGACTCCCGAAAGGAAACGAAGACAAATAGCCCTTCTGAAACGCAGCACGCTCCTACAGCTGTCAACTCCTGGGGGTCACGTCCAGACCGAAGACTGCACGCCAGTCTCCCAGCAAGAATCTTGACAGGTCAAACAGCATGAGGCTAGGTTGACGATGATCGGGCCGCAGAGGAAAAGAAGCGTGAGTTCTAAAGCCAGCATGGTTTTTTTGCGCATTAGCATCTCTGTGGCCCTTCTGAGAAGGAGGCCTTCCCACAAGTCACATGCTCTCAGCCAAGAGAGGCCCCATTTAGCTGAGCAACATCTGAGGCTGCTAAGTGAGTTCTCTAGAATGCCGCTACCTTTTTAAAGGCAAGTCAGCAGGGCAGATACTGAGAACACTTGTAGCAACAAAATACTCCAGGTTGATTGCAGGAATCAGGTTGACCAGCAGAGGTTAATGTGCTGAACACAACCGGTACATGAGATAATACTGCGAGAGAAGTGCCTTCAAGTATCAAGGTTCCAGCTTTACTAAAAACATTAATTGACTTTCCTAACAGTGAATGAGAGACCTCACTTGTGCTCCCTAAAAGGTACCCAAACCAGGGAATCCATGCCATTGAACGGCACAGCCAGCGTTTCTGCTGGTGAAAAAAGAAAGAAGGGTCCTTTCTGACCACCCAAAAAGGCTATGCTGAAGATCATGGGACCTGCATATACAATACCCATGCAGGATGGGGATGTAATAAGGATGGGAATCGGATGAGATGTAATGGAAAAACCTGGCTGGCTGCAGCCTATTCATAGAATTACAGAGTTAGAAGGGACCACCAGGGTCATCTAGTCCAATCTCCTGCACAATGCAGGAAATTCACAACTACCTCCCACCACACCCCCAGTGGCCCCTACTCCATGCCCAGAAGAGGCCAAAATGCCCTCCCTCTCATGAACTGTTAAGGTTATAGAATCAACATTGCTGACAGATGGCCATCTAGCCTCTGCTTAAAAACCTCCAGGGAAGGAGAGCTTACTGCCTCCTGAGGAAGCCTGTTCCACTGAGGAACTGCTCTGTTAGAAAATTCTTCCTGATGTCAAGACGGAAACTCTGTTGATTTAATTTCAACCCATTGGTTCTGGTCCGACCTTCTGAGGCAACAGAAAACAACTCTGCACCATCCTCTATATGACAGCCCTTCAAGTACTTGAAAGTGGTTAATTCCTGAAGAATCAACATGTGGATTCAGACAATTTTTACTAATGATCATTTTGACTTTGATGGCATCTTGGCCATCTTCTGGGCATGGAGTAGTGGTCACTGGGTGTGTGTGGGGGTGAGGTAGTTGTGCATTTCCTGCATTGTGCAGGGAGTTGGACTAGATGACCCTGGTGGTCCTTTCCAACTCTATGATTCTATGATTAAACCATAAGCCACTTCTAATATCTTGGCAGGAAAGTGGCACATACCTGCATTAAACAAACAAACAAACAATACAGTATATTGTCGAAGGCTTTCACGGTCAGAGTTCATTGGTTCTCGTAGGTTATCCGGGCTGTGTAACCGTGGTCTTGGTATTTTCTTTCCTGACGTTTCACCAGCAGCTGTGGCCGGCATCTTCAGAGGAGTAACACTGAAGGGCAGTGTCTCTCAGTGTCAAGTGTGTAGGAAGAATAATATATAGTCAGAAAGGGGTTGGGTTTGAGCTGAATCATTGTCCTGCAAAAAGTAACAAAGGTAATGTGCTAACCATTGTCCTGTAAGTATCAAGATAATGTGCTAATGAGGGTGTGGTATGTTGATATGGAACCATTGTATCCTGAAGTGATCTGTTAATGTGTGAAATCCAAAGCTAATCTGCATGGCTATTGTTGACTGTGGTCTTTGTTAGTCTGGAGGTTTTCAAGACAGGAAGCCAAGCCTTATTCATTCTTAAACTCTTTTCTTTTCTGTTAAAGTTGTGCTGATGTTTATGAATTTCAATGGCTTCTCTGTGCAATCTGACAAAATAGTTGGTAGAATTGTCCAGTCTTTCAGTGTCTTGGAATAAGACCCTGTGTCCTGTTTGTGTCGGTCCATGTTCAGCCACTGCTGATTTCTCAGGTTGGCCCAGTCTGCAGTATCTTTCATGTTCTTTTATCCTTGTTTGTATGCTGCGTTTTGTTGTCCCGATGTAAACAATACAGTGCTGCTGTCTTCAACGCCAACATAATCCAAGTGTAAATCAGATGGTGACACTTGTTCCCACCTTGCATTGCCAAGACAGAAGGGGTGGGGGAGAGTTCCATTTCCCTAGGGACCCAGCTGTTGATCTCAGGACTTGGGCTGGGAATGTAAATGCTAGGATAATGATCGGGTAGAGTGGGACAGTAGGAGAGCTGGGCCTTTGATCATTCTGACACCTCGTTAAAAAGTAACCCTGGACGCATTAATAACAGCACTCTGCCCGGGCCTCAAGTCACGGTGCTTTGTCAAAGTTAAGAGCTGTTTAGCAACAGGACCTTTGAGGAGCTGTGCTTCAGCCCCAGAGGAGGAAGCAAACAAAGCAGGGGGGGGGATCAGCAACTGTCTGATAAAAGGCATCACCTTTTCTTTTTCCACGTTTTCAGGTTTCAAGAGAAGGATGCCAAGACTCAACCTAATAGCCTCGCCTGCCCATGTGGGAGGCAGAGGGCCTTGGGTTGTAAATCACAGCCAGGCAACAAGCTGAACTCTGTCCCTTTTGCCAGGTGCTGAGATTTGTCAAAACAGACACTGTCTCTTCCTTCCTCCATGCCTGCTTAGAGATCATTGAAGGTCAATTGGTCCGCTCTTTGGTAAGGAGAGAAAAAGATGTACTGTAGCTAGGACATCTTGTTTTCCAACAAGCTATTTTTCTCTCTTCTCAATTGCCATCAGAATAGGGTTGTCAGCTCCAGGTTGGGAAATACCTGGAGGTTTTGGAGGTGGGGCCTGAAGAAGGTGGGATTTGGCGAGGGGAGGGACTTCGATGGGGTATAATGCCATAGAATCCACCATCCAAAGTACCATTTTCTCCAGGTGAACTGATCTCTATTGCATGGAGATCAGTTGCAATAGTGGGAGATCTCCACCTGGAGGTCGGCAACCCTACATCAGAAAGATTTAAGTAAATAATATGGAGGGGACTGGCAATACAAACAGCATATGTGGTTACCAACTTCAGGCTGGGGGATTCCTGGAGAGCTGGGGGTGGAGCCTGGGGAGGGTGGAGTTTGGGGAGAGGAGGGAGCTCAGTAATAATGTAAAGCAGTAACGTTCACCCTGCAATGCTGCCATGACTTATAGCTGACTTATGGCAATCCCAGCAAGGGTTTTCAAGGCAAGTGAGAAGCAGAGGAGGTTTGCCATTGCCTTCCTCTGCAGAGTCTGACTTGGAGAGCTCCCTTCCAAGTACTGACCCTGCTTAGCTTCCAAGATGATATGAGATTGGACTACACCATGCCACCTTTCCTACTAGATAGATAATTGCCACCAAAAACAAAGCTTGACACTTTGAGCATAATATGCCAGTTCAACTGATACTGAAGATCAGCTTTATAATTTTTTTTAGCTCTAGGTGCACTTTCAATAGTAGTAGTGGTGGTGGTGGTGATGATGATGATGATATTAATAATAATGCACTAAAGCCTGGTACTGGCTACATAAGACAACAAGGAATTTAGTGAAAAAGTACACTGAAGTTTTAAACAATTCCCAGTAGGTGGCACTGCAGCTCTCCAAAGCACAGCTTTTTCAAATTTAAGATTTGTATTGAAACCCTTGGGATTCTCCCCCTCCCCCATCTTAAAAGAGAAATTGATCTAAAACACCTCACTTGACACCATAAAAACAGGTGTGTGTGTGTGTGTGTGTATGTGTGTTTTGAGGAACATGGAAAACTAGACGGTTCCCAAATGTCAGAAGAACTCACAGCTTTGTTAGATATGGGATCCCCTCCACACACACCCGATTTTTTTAAAGGACAAGTTTTACACGTAGCCAGTTCTTTTAAGCTGAAAACTTGCTATATTGGTAGGGTTGCCAGCTCCAGGTTGGGAAATACCTGGAGATTTTTGAGGTGGAGCCTGAGGAGGGCAAGGTTTGGTGAGGGACTTCAATGCCACAGAGTCCAATGGCCAAAGAGGCCTTTTTCTCCAGGTGAACTGATCTCTATCGGCTGGAGATCAGTTGTAATAGCAGGAGATCTCCAGCTAGTAGCTGAAGGTTGGCCACCCTATATATTGGAATGGCGTGACAGAGTTACTCCAGCCTAAGTCTATTGAAACAAGCTGGCTTACACTGGAGTAGCTGTGCAAAGGACAGCATTGTTATTTATTCATTTACATTTCTGCATTTTTATTTTTACCAACCCAATGCTAAACTAAACTTGATTACACAGAGCTTTGGGTATGCAACCCTATAAGTAGGGTTGCCAGCTCCGGGTTGGGAAACACCTGGAAATTTTGGGGGCAAAGCCTGAGGAGGGTGGGGTTTGGAGAGGGGAGGGACTTCAATGCCATAGAGCCCAATTTTCTCCAAGGGAACTCATCTCTATCAGCTGGTGATCAGTTGTAATAGCAGGAGATCTCCAGCCACTACCTGGAGGTTGGCAACCCTACCTATAAGGAAGTCCAAGGACAATGACCAAAATATAGCAGTAACCCACTTTTTCTATCACACATGCAAGAAGCCCATCATTACTGTGGGTGGGTTGCACATGGAGGGAGGGATCCCTTTGGTTTTCTCTCACCACAACAGGGACCTACAAGAGTAAAAAGTTCTGCTGGAGAAATTAAAGGGATGCCTGCTGGTCACCCACTTCCTGGGAATTGTCGCTAAATGACGATCCAGTGTGTCAGGATGTTGGATATTTCTAGGTCTTTAAACCTTACGCTGTTCTAATATACAGTGGCAGGCAATGATAAATAGGGTTTCCGGGGCCCTCTTCGCCACCGGCAGCAGGTTTTTGGGGTGGAGCCTGAGGAGGGTGGGGTTTGGGAGAGGGAGGGACTTCAGTGTCATAGAATCCAATTGCCAAAGTGGCCATTTTCTCCAGGTGAACTGATCTATCAGTTGGAGATCAGTTGTAATAGCAGGAGATCTCCAGATAGTACCTGAAGGTTGGCAACCCTAGTGACAAAGGGTTGTTGGTATGATAGCCAGCCTCCATAATGCATTGTGCTCCACAAAGGCTTTGTGAACTTGAGGGGTTTTCACACAGAGGAGATTCAACGAGGCTTGCTAATCTCCAGGTGGAGCCTGGAATTACAACTGTTTTCCAAACAGAGATCAGTTCCCCTGGAGGAAATAGCTGCTGCAGAGGGTGGACTCTATGGCATTATAGCCCACTGAGGTCCCTCGCCTCTCCAGGCTCCACCCATTTTCCAACCTATAGTTGACAACCCTAAGCCAACAGCAATCTTTGCATTCATCCAAGGGCATACTAGACAGTTGAACCATTATGCTGACCACTTGCTACTATGAGCTAGTGTGGTGTAATGGTTAGAGTGCTGGGAGACCCGGGTTCAAATCCCCATTTTGCCATGGAAGCTTGCTGGGTGAAGCTTGGGCTAGTCACACACTCTCAGCCTAACCTACCTCACAGGGTTGTTTTTGTGAGGATAAAATGGAGGAGGGAATGATGTAAGTTGCTTTGGGTCCTCATTGGGGGAAATTAATGAAGTAAATAAATTAAAATGCTAAATACACCATGCCAGCTTCATAGATAGGGTTGCCAGCTCTGGGTTAGGAAATTCCTAGAGATTTGGGGGACGGAGCCTGAAGAGGGCAGGGTTTGGAGAGGGGAGGGACTTCAACGCCATAGAGTCCAATTGCCAAAGCGGCCCTTTTCTCCAGGTGAGCTGATCTCTATCGGCTGGAGATCCGTTGTAATAGCAGATTTCCAGCCACCACCTGGAGGTTGGCAACACTATTCATAGACCAGGGCAGCAATACTCTTCCCCTCAGCCTTGCGGGCAAACAAAGCCTTCCGATTGTTTTTTCAGTCTTTACCAGACTGTGCTGTGCCTTCTAATCAGTGGTATGAGTTGGCTATTTTCCTACCCGCCCCCTCTTTTACATCCTCATCTCATATGAGACACCGATCAGCTAAACCCGCTAAAGTCATCAGAGAGACAGAGTTACACGTCTAGACTCAACCATCCTCTCTCCCACTACTAGAGTCTTGATGGTGGAAAGGAAGGAGCTGTAACAACCACGTTTTCGTTTGAAGTTACTTCCTCTAGAGGCTTACTCGGGACAGAAAGCAGAAGCCAAAAGCTCTGGCAGGGAGCTGCCGTCCAAGAGGAATTTTCGGTTCACCAGAGACTTCACCAGAGACTCATAAGCAGCAGAACAGCATAGAACCTGTGATCCCACAAAGCCAAATATAATTCGCCAGGCCATACATTGTGAACCAGCTTGACACCCCTCCTCCCCCCAAAAAAACTTGGTATGTCAGTCTTGGACTGAAACAAGACAGTTTCCCCATGCCTGTACATTTGTCCTTTATAACAAACACATTCCAGAAAGCCAACTGAAGAGAGCCAGCATGATGTAGTGGTTAAGACCAGCAGACTCTAATCTGGAGAACTGGGTTTGATTCCCCACTCCTCCACATGAAGCCTGCAGGGTGACCTTGGGGTAGTCACTAGGGTTGTGCATATTGATAAACCCAAACAGAAAATAAACCCAGAATTAGCCATTTCGGCAATATTCGGGTTTTGGTTTTACAGAATGCCAAAATCTGGGAATAAAGCCAAAGTCAGATAGCCAATCGCCGATTCAGCCTGATAGGTATTCAGTTTTTTCAGCTTTCCCCAGGCTTTTTCCTATGGGAATTATTTTAATGAGCTCTGGGGGAGAGATTTTTGGAAGTAGAGTTCCCAACTTTGCAGGGTAGCTTCAAGGGACTCTCCTTGCATGAACTGCAAAGTTTGGAGAAGATTGGGTCAGGGGGTCTGATTTTATAGGGTCCAGAAGGGGTCACCCCCTCCATAGAGAAGCATTGTAAACTTTACCATGCTTCTCTAAGGAGGAGGGGGACAACCCTTCCAGACCCCATAAAATCAGACACACACCCGTCCCAAACTTTACCAAACTTTGGGGGTCATACAAGGAGAGTCCCTTGAAGCTACGCTATGAATTTGGTGACTCTACCTTGAAAAATGCCCCCAGGAGAATTTTACAATGACTTGCTTTTCACAGTCTGTAATGGCCGCTTCCTCTCCAAAGAGTCGTGGGAAAACTCAGTTTCCCATGAATGCTTGCAATGAGCCTGCACTCAAACCATAAAGATCAGCTCTCCTGGAGAAACTGGCTACTTTGGAGGGTGGACTCTATGGCATTACACGCTGCTCAAGGAGTTCCCAAGACACCAGTGGAATTAACCCACAGCCCTTCAATATATTTTAATTCACTTACTTACTTACTTCATTTATACCCCACCTTTTACCCTGAAGGAGAGTCATCATTCTCCCCTTCTCCACTTAGATAGTTCTTTACTTCTCCGCTCTATCCTCACAACACCCCTGTGAGGTAGGTTAGGCTGGGAGTCTGTGACTGGCCCAGGGTTACCCACTGAGTTTCCATGGCAGAGAGTGGATTCAGACTTGGTTCTCAGAGCCTAGTCTGACACCCTAGCCACTGCAACACACTACAACACACTTTGATCAGGGACATAACATGACATCTTATAATGAAAAGAAAGGACCCTTTCCCATGATGCTCTCTGCAATCACAGTGTCACCACCTCTCGCATCAAGCTTGACAACTGTAGCCAGGATTGCCTTGTCTGGGATATTGTAATCAGGAGAGAGTGAGTCCTCAGACACTCTGAGTCCCGCCCATCATCAATAGCAGGGTTGGTGACCAACGTGGCCTCAAGTCCTAGGTTATGTTTGCATTTTGTGGAAGGATAAGTCTAGTTTTGAAAGTCACATTTTGGAAAAAAGAAAAATACATCCACCTCTAACTAGATCTATAAAAGCAAGCAAGCTGGCCTTGCGGTAACAAGCAAACCAAATTCATGAGCGTTTGGTGTATTCTGGGCTCAACCCTTGGCTCGGAGCCCCAAATAAAAACACGGGGGGGGGGAGGGAAATGCCACGTCAAGCCACATCTAGAAGAATCATATTTCAGAGTTGGATTTTTTGTAAAGGTTTGGTGCTTGTAGAGGGGGCTCTGTCTGGAGGAGGGGCTTAATCTGGTTTTGGGGGAGATTCTGTTTCTTTTGTTTGTGCTGGTTTGTTGGGTGCTCTTGTGGAGGTTGTTTTGATAGAGTGAAGGTTTGAAGCATGGTAATTCCCTCTATAAGTAACAAAGGGGACCAGGATCATTGGGGTCACCTTGTTCAGGGGTCTGTAATATTGGACCCCATTGTCTAATTCTCCTAAATCTTTGAGGGTCTTTAGGAGAGAGGGAGGACTTGGTACTCTCTAGTTGCTATTCTATTTGCTTAAAAAATGGCTTCTCCAGAGCCCCTGGAAAGACCCCTGTACCAACCTAATTGTGTGTATGGGGGCTTGGATTGCCAGAAAGTTTTGTGATTTGTTTGTTTGTTTGATTGTTTCAAAAATACATCAAATGACCCTAAAAGGCAAAGAAGAAGAAGAAGAAGAGTTGGTTTTTACACCCCGATTTTCTCTACCTTTTAAGGAAACTCAAACCCGCTTACAATCACCTTCCCTTCCCCTCCCCACAACAGAAACCTTGTGAGGTAGGTGAGGCTGAGATAGTTCAAAGAGAACTGTGGCTAGCCCAAGGTCACCCAGCTGGCTTCATGTGGAGGAGTGGGGAAACCAACCCAGTTCACCAGATTAGAGTCTGGCGTTCATGTGGAGGAGTGGGGAAACCAACCCAGTTCTCCAATTATAGTCCACCGCTCTTAACCCCTACACCACGCTGGCTTCTTTCCCCCCAGGAAATTAAGTATATGTGCATCCATAGATTCTGCCATTCAGTCAGCATCCCACACTATTTCCCTAGTTGCAACTGTACCATAGACTGCGTTTAGGGGTGGAACACCCCCCCCTGCCGCCGCCGGAAAAAAACCCTGGTATAATAGTACCAGAACTAAAAATAAAAGTTCAAGAGAGAAAAAAATATATTCAAGAAATGGTTTGCAGAGGGGAGAGTTAATTGAGAGCCAGCATGGTGTAGTGGTTAAGAGTGGTGGTTTGGAGTGGTGGACTCTGATCTGGAGAACTGGGCTTGATTCCCCACTCCGCCACATGAGCGGCAGACGCTAATCAGGTGAACCAGGTTGATTTCCACATTCCTACACATGAAGTCAGCTGGGTGACCTTGGGCTAGTCGCATTCTCTCAGCCCCACCTACCTCACAGGGTGTCTATTGTGGGGAGAGGAAGGGAAGGTGATTGTAAGACGGTTTGATTCTTCCTTAAGTGGTAGAAAAAGTCGGCATATAAAAGCCAACTCTTCTTCTTCTTCTTGACCATCCTCAGCATTGGGGCCTCAATCTTTATCATAGATCCCTTCTGTGGCTACATTTCAAGCACTGATTCAACATCAATGAGATCTGATCAAGGATCCCTAATCATAAGATGCAGTCTGGCCCTTCATTTTCATCCTTTATCATATTTTCCATGTGAGCAGAATACACAGTAAGTCAAACACACAGGTGATGTTCGACAAAGTTTCAGCTGTTCCACAGTGAATCGGATCTGACAAAGCAAAAATCGCACAGATGTCAAAGGTGGATGTGAGAAGCTGGCTGGCTGATTTGCAGAATCCAGTCTCTCTCTGGCTGAATAAGGACCAGCAGAGCACATGCTCTATCCTGCCACATGGCCTTGTAATATGTTAACACATCTGGCAGAACGAAACCTTCAAACCGCAATTCATTCTCCAGATTCCTGTCACTCCCTGAAGAATGAACTAAAACGAGAAGGCATTTGCAAACTTCAAAGTTCCTCGAGTGGCTGAAATGGAATCTAGTGAAGGAAAAGCAATTTGGGGACTCGTGAGGCAGACAAAGGCTATTTGGGCAGTTCCGGCTTAGCGTGGGATTTTACAATCTCATCACAGATACATGAAGAATGGCACTGAGGGGGTGGAGAAGTATTCAGAGTTGAAAAGCTGGCAATTTCTGAAACGGTAACCGGTCAGAAACTGGAGGTGAAATGAAGGAGAGAGAGAGAAATAAAAGTCAACGTAAAGCCAGGTGAAATAAAAAAGTCCTTTATGAAAGGGTCTCTAGGAGAGATGAAAAGGTACAGGTGTGATGGATGGGCAAAGGTCCTGCCCCTTTCTGAAAAGGACCAATCCCCTTCAATCCTGGAGATTTTGGGGGTGGAGCCTGAGGACTGAGGGGCTTGGTGAGGGGTTTCAGAGGGGTATAATGCCATACAGCCCACTTTCCAAAGCAGCCTTTTTCTCCAGGTGAACTGATCTCTGTTGCCTGGAGATCAGATGTAATAGCAGGAGATCTCCAGTCATAACCTGGAGGTTGACAACCCTAGCCCAGTGGGAGGGGAGGAATGAGAGAGGAAAAAGAGATTCAGTTTTAATTATGTAGGGCTTGTGTCTCCAGGGCCATTTATGCATGGGAGGTTTTGACTTGGATGTGCCCCTCTCTAGATACACATTTTCCCCATCCAAATACTCAAAACTCAAAAATAAGCCACCATGCCAAGTTTTGAGAATTCGGATGGGGAAAATGTGCATCTAGAGAGCAGCAAATCCAAGGCAAAACCTCCCATGCATAAATGACCCAGGTGTCCGACTGCAAGTACAAACTCACCCAAAACACTGTGGTTGTCCCCACCACCCAGTGTCTCCCAATGGTTGGCATTGCTTGACTGGCAACCCTGTATCTAGAGCAGGGTTCTTCTCAAAATTAACCCCTTCCCAAGAAAAAAAGTAAACTTCCAGGCACAGACCAGGAATGACCCAGGAAGACTCATGTCCAAATGATTTGTGCTACCAAGGATTATTCACCAACATATAAAGCTCAATCTAGCTCTATGTTGTGTAACAATTGAATTTTGCAGTGTGGAGATTTTACCCACACTGAACCAAGAAATTAAGATGTGGGTGTAATTGCATAAGGTCTTGAGGTAGATCGAAACCCTAACCCTGCAATTTCAGCTAACAAAAATAACCCACTGGCTTCAAACTGTGTTTGTTTGCTGCACCACGAAGAAAGCAATATTCTTAGCTGACCAGGGCAATGTGATCTGCCTTAATTGCTATGTCTGTGTGTAAAGTACATGTAGAATAAAGTGTAGGCTGAGATTCCTGCATTTCTCTGGAAATCTCAGGAGACTGTCTTTGATTTGTGCAGCATTATGTATTTATTTTTTACAATTAGGATAGAATGTTTGTGTAAGAATATTTTTTATATAAAAGGATAAATGGGGGCTTTGGGGCAGACTTCTTTGCTATTTCTATTGCTTTTTGCTACCTGTTCACCCCTAATTAACAACATAAGAAGAGCCCTGCTAGTCCCGAGACTGAACTTTTTGTTTCAATTTCTGCCGATCAGTATACCAGACAGAACAATAGAAAATTGGCAAAAACAAATAAATCGATTCGTGTGGGCCGCGAAAAAGCCAAGAATTAGATTCAAAGTGTTACAAGATGAAAAGAAAAGAGGAGGTTTGGCACTACCTAATCTTAAACTATATTACTACGCAGCCTGCCTAACCTGGATTGCAGAATGGATAAAACATCCTAATCATAGACATCTGATTTTAGAACGAGCGGATCTTGGGCAAGGATTTCATAAAATTTTGTGGGACCCTACAGCAATCACTCACAAGGACAAAATACCAGAAGACTGTGACATCAAAACGGCGATACTAAAAGTATGGAAGAAGCATAAGAAAAGAATAAGTCCAACTCCACCATCCATAATGTCTCCAATCGAAGCATACCATGACAACGTTAAACTTAAACCGGCTGTTCAATTTACTTACAACGATATGATAGAGCCAACAGGTGAAATCAAGAGCTTAACTGAACTTCAAAAAAAATTTCGAAAATTAAACTGGCTAACTTATCTCCAATTGAGGTCTAATCTGAAGAAAGATTGCTCACATCCTCGGCCATTTCAAAAATTGACAGAGTTTGAACTGCTAATAACCAAGAATGATTCCCATTTACTAGGAAAAATTTATAAACTTCTTTTAAAGTATGATACAGAAGAAGAACAAGTAAAAACGAATATGATTAAATGGATGCAAAATTATGGCGAAATGATCAACATGGAAACTTGGGAAAGACTCTGTACCTCTGAATTAAAGTATACTGTGTGTCAAGAAGTTAAAGAAAACTGGTACAAAACATTTTATAGATGGTATTTGACCCCAAATATGCTCTCTCATATGACATCTTCCGGGGAAAAAGGCGTTTGTTGGAAATGTCAAAATACAGACGGGTCCTACTTTCATGTTTGGTGGACATGCCCTAAAATTCAACAGTACTGGAAACAGATTCACAGAGAACTCCAGACGATATTGAAAATGAAGATACCACTAGATCCCAAATATTATTTACTTAGTATCGTCCCACCAAACCTGCCTTTGAAATTTCATGATATTTTTAAATATGCCACAACAGCAGCAAGAACGGTTCTGGCAAGGACCTGGAAACAAACGTCTATTCCCGAAATTGAAGAATGGAAAGAAAAGCTTTTAGACTACGCCAGTATGGCAAAAATGACCTTTATTTTAAATCTAAAGATCAATGAATCCATGGAACAATTTAATGAAAAATGGGAGTTATTATATACTTATATGTCTTCCAAATAAGTAAATGACTAGTTAATATCTCTTTCAAAACGATATATTGACAAATGAAATATATTTATCTTTAAAATGCCATTTTATTAGATAAATAGTATAATGTTTGTTTGATATTTGTTGTACCTTATGAGCTTATTTTTTAACGAAACTCTAATAATGTTTTTATATACTCATGATTTATTTTTTCCCCTTCCTTTTTTTCCCCTTTTGTACCCCTAAAATATAAAATAAAATAAAAAGTTAAAAAAAGAAAAAAAAAAGAAGAGCCCTGCTAGATCAGACCAGTGGTCCATCTAGTCCCGCATCCTGTCTCATACTGTGGCCAATAACAGGGCATAGAGAGGGCCAATAACAAGGCATAGAGGCCAAGGCCTTCCCCCGATGCTGCCTCCTTAGGGTTGCCAGGTCCCTCTTCACCACCGGCGGGAGGTTTTGGGGGCAAAGCCTGAAGAGGGCGGGCTTTGGGGAGGGGAGTGACTTCAATGCCATAAAGTCCAATGGCCAAAGTGGCCATTTTCTCCAGGTAAACTGATCTCTATCGGCTTGAGATCAGTTGTAACAGCAGGAGATCTCCAGCTAGTATCTTGACTACGACTATTATAACAGTTGAATTTACTATATTGAATAGTACCTGGAGGTTGGCAACCCTATGCCTGCTGAAACTGGTATTCAGAGGTTTGCTGCCTCTGTATGTGGAGGTTCCTGTTATTCACCCTGAGTAGTAGGTATTTTTTATTTTATAATATAATAATCATAATTAATACAAAAAACCTACCCACACACAAAACATAGATACAAAAGAATATAAAATACAAAAAATAAATAAATAGAAAAACAGTCAGATAAGATAATAAACACTGAGATTGCCACTACCCATGAAGTTGATCTCACATGCTTGAGTCAAGATATTTGACAGCTACCGTCTTCGGCATCATTAATAAACTCAAATTACTACCCCTTAATTTCTTAATAAACTATAACCATAATACAAATGTGTTATTAGTGTATGTCTATTATATAATCCTGGACTACCTCTTAGTTAATATCTTATCTGTAATATCTGAACATTATACAAATTTTTGCTTAATCTAAACTTTTATCTCAGATCACATGTCTCTCAGGTCACATCTTCCCCCTCAACCCATGGTTTGAGAGAAATATTGGCATCAGGTAGCCAATAAAGATTTGGCTTGGTGAAGACATCATGAAGCCAGTTCAGAGCAAGGGACATCTGTTGTCCCCCTTTGCCTTTGACATTTTGATTTGTAAATTTGGTAGGCTAATTTCCATTGCTGGTTGCTCTGCTGCTTGTTTTAGGATGATGTCAGTCAATGGTTTTAGACTGTCCTAGTGCTTTTCGTGGATTTTGATGATCATTTTGGAATGCCATTTTCCATCATTTTACTTGATGGCTGTAAACCACATCCAGAGCAATATTATTTACCCACAGGCATTATTGTTTATCCACAAGAATGCATCCAAAGTAGTTCACAGCAATGCACAATTCAGTTAGAAACCATCCCGTCATCAAATAAACCAAAATAACACAGAGTAAAGAAGCCATAAAAACCAGTTGAAGCAATTAATTATGCTACCACTAAGATTATGTCTTTCATGGGATATCGGGAGGCCTGTGAACCTACTGTGCTGTCCTTGATAGTTAAAATGTGGATTGGTTAAATACTCAAGTTTACTCCACATGCTACGTAAAAGATGCATGTTTGATGGCATGTATACATGCAAGAGGGAGCTGCAGCCAATTCCACCTTGCATCCTGCAGCATGCATTCATATTTATTTAATTAGATATTTATACCCTGCTTTTCTCCCCAATGGGGACCTGAAACAGCTTACAACATTATTTCTACTCTCTTCCCTATTATCTTCACAACAACCTTGTGAGGTAGGCTAGGACTGGCTCACTGTGTGAGCTTCCATGGTTCAGTGGGGATTAAAAACTGCATCTCTGAGATACTAATCTCACACACTAACCATTATACACTAGTTCACTACACAACACTTGCATGTGATGTAATGTGTCTAGCCAAACACATTCTCAGCATGCCGATATTAGTTTCACAGGACAAAAAGGCTTTACATGTTTATAAAGAAAGATCTGTAACATATCATCCTCCAAAGAATAAAGTTGCTTCCAGACAGTGGATTTGCTCCCCCCTCCCTGCACACAACGTCATAGTGCAATCATTCACCATGCTGGTTTTCCCCAAGTCCTCTGCGCAATTCGACAACAGGGAATCAACCCATTAATAGGGTTGCCACCCTCCAAGTGTGGCCTGGTGATCTCCCAGCATTAGAACTGATATCCAGAGCACGGAAATCAGTTCCCTTGGAGAAAAGGGCTGCTTTGGAGGGTGAACTCTATGACATTATACCCCACTGAGGTCTCACCCCTCCCCAAATCTTACCTCCCATTGTTCCACCCCCAAATCTCCAAAATTTCCCAATCCGAAATTGGCAAACCTATTATGGACTAACTCACTTAATCCAGCCTACACATTTCCCAAAACAGAAAAGAGGTGAATTGCATGAAAACATCTACAAGACACAAATGGCTCGAACAAGTGAATTATTCAAGCTACATGCTAGAAAAGAAAGATGTAGAACTTTGGATAAGACTCTCGTAGTACCTAAGAATAATTGGTTTTTATATGCCGACTTTCTCTACCACTTAAGGAAGAATCAAACCGGCTTACAATCACCTTCCCTTCCCTTCTCCACAACAGACACCCTCTGAGGTAGGTGGGGCTAAGAGAGCTGTTACTAGCCCATGGTCACCCAGCTGGCTTCATGTGCAGGAGTGGGGAAACCAACCCAGTTCACCAGATTTGTGTTCCCCACTAATGTGGAGAAATGGGGAATCAAACATGGTTCTCCAGATTAGACTCCACCGCTCCTAACCACCGCTCTTAACTACTACACCACACTGGCTCTATGCACCACGCTATGCACCAATAATATCACTAACATTTTCTTGCTTAGTTTGCAAGCTAATCTAAAGTTCAAACCTTGTTTGCTTAGAGTTACTTTCATCTTGGACTGTTACTTGAAACAGTGACAGAAAAATTAGATTGATTACTTTTTAATAGAGGTTAAGAGTTGAGATTGGCCTTCTTATCTCGCTGTATCAGATGTAATTCATATGCACTTGCTGATTGGCTGATTTGCACTTATGTTGATTATCTCACATTTAGTTATGCACCAAAAAGTTATCTAGATAATAATCTCATGAGTATGATAGAACAGATTTAGAGAAAGAAAAGATTGACATTTTCCCTATAAATATGCACTATTGTGACAAGCAAATCAGATTTCTCTGGATGGAAGTCTCAGAAGATTAGGTGAGATTTCTGGGCTTTTGACAATCCCTAAAAACAATGAGACAAAAAGCTGAAACCTGATTTGCTTTTTAAAGTATGACTTGCTATAATATAATTAAGCAATGCTAGGAACTGACCCTAGAAGCTAAAATGACTAAACTGAGGCTATCGTATTTTGGTCATATTATGAGAAGACAAGAGTCACTGGAAAAGACAGTCATGCTAGGAAAAGTTGAGGGCAGCAGGAAAAGAGGAAGACCCAACAAGAGATGGATCGACTCTATAAAGGGAACCACGGCCCTCAATTTGCAAGACCTGAGTGAGGCTGTCAAAGATAGGACATTTTGGAAGACATTGATTCATAGGGTCACCATGCGTCGGAAGCGACTTCACGGCACTTCACACACACACACACACACACACACACACACACACACACTTTGATAATTTTAGCATGTATCTTCACAGTCAGTAGAGTAAACTTTTTATACTGCTCTCTGTGTGATTTTGTATTTTTTTTGTTTGTACTGTATTATGATTTTATTTTTGTTTATTTTTTGTTTAATTATAAAAAAGCAATAAAAATTATATTAAAAAAGTAGGGTAAACTTTTTCATGCCTGTATTTTTTTCTGTCACTCAATAAAGAGAATAATTTTTATCTCAATAAAAAAGTTTCCATAGGTTCTCTGGTTTGCTGATTACATTTCAAAGAACCAAACTCACTACCTTACTCTTGTGTATTATCAGAATTAAAGGTTGATAATCACGCTTTAATAGATAAATCGTGAAGAACTCTGCTGCTAATCAGTTTTCAGAGGCAAAGACTTTGGAAAATGTTTTGTTTAGAAGAAGAGTTGCTTTTTATATGCTGACTTTCTCTACCACTTAAGGAAGAATCAAACCAGCTTACAATCACCTTCCCTGCCCCTCCTCACAACAGACACCTTGTGAGGTAGGTGGGGCTGAGAGAGTGTGACTAGCCCAAGGTCACCCAGCTGGCTACATGTGTAGGAGTGGGGAAACCAACCCGGTTCACCAGATTAGCCCCCGCCACTCATGTGAAGAGGTGGGGAATCAAACCCTGTTCTCCAGATTAGAGTCCACCACTCCAAACCATCGCTCTTAACCACTACACTACTCTGCAATTAGAATCCTCTTATTGGATGTGGGATGGAATCGTTCATTACAAGACAATCATATCAAAACTCTGAATATGAAGGAGAAAATGCCTTTGTAAAAGAAAGTTATGATCCCCTTAAATCTCTCTTCAAATGAAGTCCCGTCCTTGAAATGGACCTTTCTGCTCTCTGGAAAACATAATCCTGATGCTTGACTTGATCCTTTGGCAGAAAAGTAACTGGAATACACTATTAATAAGTTTCTTCAATCAGCAGTGAGGCCCACGTCCCTACTTTTAAATGATTGGTTTGCGGATCTGTTCGTCTTTAAATGTTTCTCATCCAGAGTGTTTTGGAAGAAGGTTGTGATAAGAAAGTGGTAAATAAACAAGCTGCTGTCACAAGTCCTAAGAGATAGTTGAAAAGCTGGCAAGTGGCAACCCCAGTTTGAAAAGCCTGGTGTAACATGTCGAGAATGTTTACAGTTCAGCCATGCATCTTCCTGCTGCCATCATGAAAAGTTATCCCCCCAATCTGGATGGTTAACTATAGCTTGGAATGTCAATGGGGCCTAGGAGTAAATATATCTCACACTGACTCCAAGTGTGATACACTATTTATCTCGATGATGCTATGATTCTATGAACCTGGAAAACAAATTCATAGAATCATAGAGTTGGAAGGGACCACCAGGGTCATCTAGTCCAGCCCCCTGCACAATGCAGGAAATTCAAAACTACCTGCTCCCAACACCCCCAGTGACCCCTACTCCATGCCCAGAAGATGGCCAAGATGCCCTCCCTCTCATGAACTACCTAAGGTCATAGAATCAGCATTGCTGACAGATGGCCATCTAGCCTCTGCTCAAAAACCTCCAGGGAAGGAGAGCTTACTACTTCCCAAGAAAGCCTGTTCCACTGAGGAACTGCTCTGTTAGAAAGTTCTTCCTAATGTTTAGATGGAAACTCTTTTGATTTAATTTCAACTCGTTGGTTCTGGGCCGACCTTCTGGGGCAACAGAAAACAACTCGGCACCATCCCCTATATCAGGAATGGGGAACATCAGGCCCGGGGGGAGTGTAAGGCCCGCAAAATCTTTTGGTTTGGCCCTTCGTGGGTCCTGGCAGATCTCTAGCTCAGAAGGATCTAAGATTGGTGATTAGCCCCCTCCTGCGGACAGGAATAGCCTCTATTCAAGGCGGATGTGAGTTAGTTTTGCCGAGAAAAGGAACCTTTTTTCCCCCTTGCAAAAGAGTCGTTAGCTATGGAGCTTCAAGGATCACCCAAGAAACTGTGTTAACCCTTTTCCACCCAGGCCATGGAGAAACATATTCCCTCTGTACTACAAGAGAGCAGGGCGTGGAAGAGGCGACAATGGAGGGATTAAAGGGGGCAGGGCCAGAATGCGCGGGGAGGGGGAGTTCTTAGCCAGTGCTTGCAGGTGGAGGTGGCAGGAGCCAGCTGTAGAATCCAGCCCCAACCATGTGGAACAACTCCGGTGTGCGGCTAGACGGCTACACCCGGCTGGTGCACAGACCATCCTGTGCCACCAGGTGAGCCTGTGTACCACCAGTTGGATGCTTGCCTGCTTGCCCGGGCATGGGGGGGGTGTCATCTGGGGCAGCTGCCTGCTTGGGGCTTGGTCGGCTAATTTTTATAATTGATAATTTTGCATGGCCTGCAAATGATGTTATAAATATCCAAATGGCCCTTGGCGGGAAAAAGGTTCCCCACCCCTGCTCTATATGACAGCCCTTGAAGTACTTGAAAATGGTTATATCACCATTATATCCAGACCCCTCACCATCTTTGCTGCCCTCCTCTGGACACGTTCCAGCTTGTCTACATCTTTCTTAAATTGTGGTGCCCCAAACTGAAAGCAATACTCTTGATGAGGTCTAACCAGAGCAGAGTAAAGCAGAGTAAAGTTGAGCCTTTCCTTATTTCCACATCTAAAAAAGCCATCTATTTACAATCCCACCCACTAATCTGCGGCCCAAGAAAAGGTGTGACTCACTCTCACAAAGTCGTCTCCTCAGCTGCACTCGTATCTTATCGATGGCATCATAATCGGAAACGTGGAACATGTACGCAGACTTCGGTTCAGAAGCAATTTCCTCTAACTCTTCTTTAAGAGCTTCACCAACTCCCAGAGCAAAGATCTTGATGCCTGCTTTATGCGCCGCCGTGGCTGGCTCCAAGACGTGATCCTGGCTCCGCCCGTCAGTCAGAAGGATGGCCACTTTTTTAACGTTGGGATCACTTGGCCTCCCACCAGCCTCTTCGGAAAAGCTGTGCGTGGTGATGTACCGCAGGGCATCCCCTGTGTACGTATTGCCCCCGTGGTATCTGATCTTCCTGGCCGCTTCTTTGACTTGCTCGGCAGTAACGTACGTGCCGAGTTCAAACTCCGTCATCGGCTGAGTGCTGTAACGGACGACCCCGACGCGGGTTTTGTCCGGTCCAATCTCAAAGCTGCCCACCAGATCAACCACCCACTGGCGGACCTTCTGGAAATCATCAATGCCAACACTGGAAGAAGCATCCAGGAGGAAGATGAGGTCATAGTGGACGCTCTTGCAACCTGTAAGGGAAACACAAGGGACTGCTGAGAGGAAGCAGAGGAGGAAGGCCACCAACATCACTAGCTCCACATACATTTCTGCTGTTGTTAGTCTCCTTCACACAAAGTGGGCATGCCACCTTGGAGAGCCATTGCTCTCTAATTCTTCCCTCAGTTCCAAAGTAGATCTGAACACAACTGTTGCCTTGTTATGCATACTTTGTCTCTCTCTCTCTCTGCAGTATCTCAGTCCAGCCCTTTCGCCTACTCCTCCTGAATGTCTATGAGACTGCTATTTTCCTTTGAAATTCCAACAAACTGCTCTCTGTTTCCCCTACATCCATTCCCGTTTAATACAACATGCTGGGGGTGGGGTGGGGGCAGATTTATTGAGACCAGCCTTCAGTGTTCCTTTGGTGATAGAAAACAAGTCACAGCCAACTTAAGGTGAATCTGCAGGGTTTTCAAGGCAAGAGACAAACCGAGGTGGTTTGCCATTGCTTGCCTCTGTAGAGCAACCCCAGACTTCCTTAGTTGTCCACCATCCAAGTACTAACCAGGGTTGACCATATTTAGCTTCCAAGGTCTGATAAAATCAGGCTAGCCTGGGCCATGTACAGCTTATAATATCAAACTGTTTGGCATTCCATGATTTCTAGCAAAGGTTATATCACTGTAGTTTTATTGCTCCTAGAAATTTTCTAGATAGTTTCCATTGCTGAGTTTCTGTGAGAAATGAAGTCAACAAATCTGGAGATGGGTAACTACACTACACTTGATCTTAGCCAAAAGGCTGAGAACCTATAACAGTATATATAGCGGACGTGTTTGAAATTGTACGTACTATTCTTGACTTTCTGATTTAATAATGTATTGTAATCTGGGTTTTAAAAAACAACAACAACATATTATGTAACTAATATGGACATCTAAACAATTAATAAGGATTATTCCACTGGGGGTTCTCATATTTCCGATTTGAATAACTATGATTATAACCCATTGGCCTTCTAACGATGCTTTGAGGTGTTCTAATCAAAGCTTGCCAAGGTTTTCTTAATGAAATGATCAGGAATGGTCTCTCTGAAAGATTGCTCACCACTACTGATGTTCCTCTGCAATGCTCAGATCAGTGTGTTCTAGGAAGCACTCTCAATGCTCAGAGGCTCAGGAAGCTGGCCAGGGCAATGAATGAAAAATGCATGAATTGATACACTGCTTTAATTTATTGGGTGGGGGAGAGATCTATATTTCAGATAATTTCACCATCAGTGTGGTGGGCAGAAAATCCACCCCTCAAAAAAGACAAATTTCAAGGCAAAAATTAAACCCATGTAAGTTCAACACATGACATGTCCTGCATTTAATCACAGGAGACTCCTGCTATATCCAAAGGGGTTCACATCCAGAAAATATAGGATTCCAACCTGAGATCAGAAATACTGTGGGTTCTAATCATTGTCATGGCTACCACACTTTGGTAAGTGGACCTCAGTCAACCTACCACTTCTGCAGTATACCCTAGCTGATCTACTTTTCAGGGTGGTTGTAAATATGATCAGCAGTAAAATACATCAAGGATTAAATTCTAACAGTCCATATGAAAGCTGACATTCATTTTCCATTTCAACCTTAGTTATGCTCTTGCATCCCTTTACTCTACAACCAGCATTTCCATTATGAATAAAGCCTCCAGTTACTCTTTGCAAATTAATATGCACTTACCTGCTCTCGTAATCTGAGATCCCTCTCCTCCCCAAAGGAGAAGAAGAAGTATCAACACACAAGGTATCCGGCATCTGTCTGCAAAGGGCATGTCTCCCTTCTCCAACACGGAATTCACTTTTACTGTCAGTTGTTCTAGAAATCCACCATGTCTAGAAAGAAAACAAGGGGAAGGAAGTTATTAGCTTAGGGAATGGTCTTTCTTGAGGGGGAGGGCAGGGAAAGAAAGGAAGGAGCTCTGAAAAATCTAAGAAACATTTACAATACAACACGCTATTGTTTGGATGCATCTTCCTCTTCCCCCCTTGTTCCTCTTGAGAAGCAGACTGTACGCAGACAAAGAAATGAAGGTCACCAGTGTTAGAAAGGGTAGCTTTAAAAGGTCTTTGTTGTAGGCACCACGTTATTTAGGTTGAAACAAGTTCAACTTAGACAGTACCGTCAGGGCAACAGTCCGGAAACCATCCCCCAGGAAACTATCATGCTTCCATGTTAGGTTTCCAAATCACTGGGTGGGAGACAACTGTTCTGGGGTAGGTAGACAGAACAATGAGTGTAATATCCCCAGCAATTGACCCCAGTGGTTGTCATAAATGCTTGACCCCAGTGGCTCCGTCTCTGTGTAAACCTCAGTGCTCAGGAATCCCTCTTTTGTGAGATGTTGATGGACAGGCTGGGTGGTGCGGAATGGAATTGGCAGACAAAGGCCAGATG
Organism: Euleptes europaea; assembly: GCF_029931775.1. Classification (NCBI taxonomy): domain Eukaryota; kingdom Metazoa; phylum Chordata; class Lepidosauria; order Squamata; family Sphaerodactylidae; genus Euleptes; species Euleptes europaea. The sequence goes on along the minus strand of NC_079319.1, from coordinate 7,511,555 downwards.
ATAAAGTAGCAGCAAAACTTCTAACACCAACTGCCTCAGAATGTTGACTATGAACCATTCCACCGCAAGAGTTTGGGCTTCCTCTCAAGGAAGGGAAAAGGCTTTTGGGATGGAGAAGGGCTTCAAACAGGTAGGGTGGCCATCTTCCTAGTGGGGCCAGGAGATCTCCTGGAATTACTACTGGTCTCAAGACTATTGAGATCAGATTTCCTGGAGGAAATGGATGCTTTGGAGGGAGGACTTTATGGCATTATAACCTGCCAAGACCCCGCCGTCCCCCAGGATCCACCCCCAAATCTCCAGGAATTTCCCCGCCCAGAACTGGCAACCCTACATCCAGGCCAAGGGAGTTAAGGGAGGGCTACATGTAATCCATGAAAAGTAGTCATGCATAAGGCTGCTGAGGATTTTGAAGTCTGCTTCAAAGACTGGCAGAGAAAGCTGGAGATGGTTGTAGAACCAAAGGCTGGGCATTCAGCTAACAAAAAAAGTTTAGTCAATTGGTCAACTATTTATTTTATTTTATTATTTACATTATTTATAGTTTGCCTTTCTCACTGGGACTCAAGGTGGATTAAGTAGAGTGAGGCAACACCATCAACAAGGTGGGACATTCAATGAAATAGGGTTTGGATTGTAGATCCAACCAGAAGTCTAAAAACAAAACAAAAAAAACACCAAAAACCCAGAACTGAAGCAAAGCAGAAATGTTAACTAGGAACGTGCATATCGATATGCTGAAATTTAAAAAACCCGAAAGATACCTTTTCGGTATTTTTTTGTTTTTACCAGTATAAAAAAAGGATGAAAAGGGAGCCGAAGAAAAAGTGGATCCCTCAAAGCCCCATGAATGACCTTGGGAATCCTTCAGTCTAACCTACCTCATAAAGGATTAAGAAGAGTAAAATGGAGGAGGGGAGAACTCCTCTGAGGTCTCCAAAGGAAGATTGGGATAAAAATGAAACAGAAATAATTTTGTCAAAATCCATTCACAATTTATTTAAATATAATGGTGAGCGCTAAAAATGATGGGAATCATGCTTTGCAACCTTCCACAATCAGATCGCAACTGACAATGCTAAATAGTAGACAGGAGAGGACAGTCAGAGTTCCTGCCGAGGGCTTATAACCCCTTTAGACATACAAAGTCAAGGGAGATTGGCTGTGTGGTCAGCTAATGTTAACGACAAGTTAAGGAAACATCTGCTTAACATGCTCACTATAAAAATCAAAGCCAGAGAAATCTTCGGTATGAAAGCCTCAGCTGTCTTACCTGCATATAAGCCCCACTGAAAACTGTGACTTATTTCTGTATTGCAGATGAGCTGCAAAGCATCTCCATTTCAAGGCCAAAGTCTTTAACATTTGGAAACTTTCCCAAACTTGGTATCGGCTTCAAAAAGCATCTGTATCAGATTTCTGGGCAGACAGTAAGTCTGACTGGTACCATTCAGCAATTTTCCCAGTAGATGTCCCTATTTCTTTTCATGTGAGTTTTAATTCTCTGTTCTTCACTATTAGGCCATTTATGCGTGGTCAATTTTGATGCTTGCTCAAAGCTTTTTTTAAAATGCGACTTTAAAAATGCCTATTCACAGTCCTGACACAAAAGGAGAAATTCCACCCCCACTCGCCTGCTTCTTTGTTCCTGTTTGCATAGCCATTAGTATGTGCATAGCTAACCCGCCACTGTTATTTTGCATGGTTCCTTCAGGGGGATTCTTCGCGGCAAACGCCAAAGGTCACATTAAATGGACTCTTCGCAGTCACTTCTGAAATGACGGTTCAGCTTGAAAAATTCAAAAAAATATGCGGGGCAATTCAGCCTGGAACGAGCTGCTAATTACCATGCAAAAATGGCCTTAGTCTTGTAGATTTGTTTGTATTGTATGGATGGTGAGTTTATTTATACTTAGACAGTGCTTATGTATTCACCCAGTGTGAGAGCCAGCATGGTGTAGTGGTTAAGAACGGTGGTTTGGAGCAGAGACGTCTGATCTGGAGAACCAGGTTTGATTCCCCACTCCTCCACATGAGTGGCAGAGGCTAATCTGGTGAACTGGATTTGTTTCCCCACTCCTCCACATGAAGCCAGCTGGGTGACATTGAGCTAGTCACACTCTTTCAGCCCCACCTACCTCACAGGGTGTCTGTTGTGGAGAGGGGAAGGGAAGGTGATTGTAAGATGATTTGATTCTCCCTTAAGTGGTACAGGAAGTCGGCATATAAAAACCAACTCTTCTTCTTCAGCGTATATGATGTATATAAAATATATATAATTCTTTGGAAGTTTTTAAGCAGAAGCTAGATAGCCATCTGACAGCAATGCTGATTTTGTGAACTTAGGCAGATCATGAGAGGGAGGGCAGGAAGGTTTGCATCAGTGTTTGGCTCTCGTGGCCCTTTCTTGCATGCCCAGAATAGTGCCCATTGCCACTCTGGGGTCAGGAAGGAATTTTCCTCCAGGCCAGATTGGCCAGGGATCCTGGAGAATTTTTTTTTGTTTTGCCATCTTCTGGGCATGGAGTAGGGGTCACTGGGTGTGTGTGTGTGTGGGGGGGATACTTGTAAATTTCCTGCATTGAACAGTGGGTTGGACTAGATTATCCTAGTGGTTCCTTCCAACTCTATGTTCCTATTCTGATCTAGAGACACACAAACAGGAAAAAACTGGAACAAAGAAATAGAAAATGCCTCAGAATTAGTAGGCACATGTTTGATTTGCATAAGAGTAAAAAGAAGTTGAAACAAGGCTTGAAAGCATAAACAGCAGAGAGGGGAAATTCAAAATAATTTCCAACGTGGGCATGTATGTTCACCCTAATATTGTTGCTCCAAAGAAAATTAACAAGAGTGTCAGTAGTGATTTCTACTTTTGAGAGCAGTTTTGTCAGCTCAGCAAAACCTCCTCTAGGCTGTGCAATTTACTGTTCTGATAGGATTGCTTCTAATTCATATTTCGGATGGCCCTTCCAATTGTCCTCCCAGTGCACTTCAATTTTAACTTCTCAAGCGACGGCTTCCTCAACTCTCAGCCGCATACCACAACCTTGCTCCTTTTGAGGTAATTCCAGGCTCATTTCCTCTCTCTCACTAAGGCCTCTTTATGCTGTGCTGAGAGCCTTGGAACATGGTTGCCAACCTCCAGGCAGGACCTGGAGTTCTCTGGAAATTACGTACATCTGACCTCCAGACTGCAGAGATCAGTTCCACTAGAAAAAATGGCTGCTTTTGAGGTTGGACTCTAAGGTACTATATCCTGCTGATCGCCCTCCTCTCACCCCATCCTCCCCAGGCTCTACCCTCCAAATCTCCAGGAATGTCCCACTCCAAAAATGGCAGCGCTACCATACCATTGAATGTAGCTGTATAAAGATAAGGACTAAGGACTGTATTGTAACCAAGAAACCAAACTCTTTCAACATAACCATTGATTTTGGTGGTCCCTAGCAGAATTATCTTCTACATTAAAAAAAATCAGGACATACGCTTGGCAGCATATATCACCTTATAGGTAAAACTAGGGCTGCAGCTTGTCTTTCCATTTAGCCACTGGGGTGGGGAATTACCAACCCCCAACCCCAATTTTCCACCACTAAAGATCTAAGGAGCAGGATTAAAATAGTCTCCATATATATAATCCAAAGAGTTTAGAGCAGCAAACATGGTTCCTTCTCCCCATTTTGTCCTCACAAGACCCTGTGAGAAATGTTTGGCTGAGAAAGTGTGGCTGGCCCAAAGTAATCTAGTAAACCTCATGGATAATTTGGATCTGATCCTGGATTTTTGTGGTCTTAGAACAATAGTTTAACAATTAGACTACACTTAGGGTTGACAGATCCCTCTTTGCCACTGGTGGGAGGTTTTGGGGGCACAGCCTTAGGAGGGTGGGGTTTGAAGAGGGGAGGGACTTCAATGTCATAGAGTCAAATTGCCAAAACGCCCATTTTCTCCAGGGGAATTGATCTCTATCGGCTGGAGATCAGTTGTAATAGCAGGAGATCTCCAGCTAGTACCTGGAGGTTGGCAACCCTATAGTACCAGATGGTTGGCAACCCTAACAGAACCTGCAATATCTCTGAGGTATGCCTGTAATGGGGTTCCTTGAACCAAATTATCTATCTGGGCCTACTCTTGAGTGGTGCCAAGTGAAGCACTAGCATCTACTGCAGCTGATGCCACTCCTGGAGGTGTAACTAAGGGCGAAAACGCACGGTCGCTTTATCCTCCTTTAATCCCTGTTTTAGCCAGGATCGAACGCACATTAGGCGAAACGCATGCGTTCGATCCAGGCTCAATCCTGGCTGAAACAGAGATTAAAGGAGGACAAAGCGACCATGCGTTTTAACCCCATGACAGCCCGAGATAAAGGATGTCAATGGCCTGTCTACAGATAGGAAAAAAATAACTATGATCCACAGCAGATACTCTAGGCTGCATACCCTAGCCCTGAGCTCTCTTCCCGTCATCTGCTACCGCCATGTAGATATTATTACTGCTTAACAAGCAGTCACCTGGGTTACTGTAATAATATCTACACCCTTGTTTTCTGTGCTAACATGGCCCCAGAGAGCTTTGCTGGCATCTAATGATAACAGAGAACCCTTCCCCAGACAGCTTTATCTTCTCGGCACTGGTTAAATATAAGCTAATCCATCCCTCGAAAGTTTAACTGCTCCCCGCGTCATGTACAAGGAAAGCAAAACCCAAACAGATGGTGGAACTTAGGTATGAGATAAATAGTATCAGGGTTTTGTTTCTTAATTAATAATCCCTCGGTCTCTAAACTATGCTTAGATCACAATGCCGCTAGGGCATCGATCTCTCGCGAAGATAACGGCTGCTTCGGGGGAAGCTATACATGGTCCCTTGACAGAGTAGCAACTTGGAAATTCCAGAGCGAAGACCAGCTGAGACTCTAGAAATGTATTTTTGCCCACTGCAGACAGGCTTGTAGAGTCGGAAAGCTACAAAAGTTAGCAGAACGCCCTGGAGTGCGATCAGCTAGCTCTTTTATCCGCAAGTATTAAATAATCATTTTTGCACAGAGAGTTTTAGAAGGAGAATGTTGGTATAGAAGGCTATCAGTCTCATCCCCACTTCTCAGAACTGGTAGGTAATTACCACAGCATCAGCCTATCCATTTCATAATTCTAAAATTGGAGCCAATACAATGCCTGCCCTAAACTGAAACAAAGAGCCAAAGATTCTCTGTTTCTGCCCACTTTTTCAAGACGGTGCCCAAAAAACAAAAGCTTTGTGATTGGCCACCCAGGACAACAATTTCCTCTTCCTTCTTGTAAAGACTGGAACAACTCCCATCTTATTTGATTGATTTGCTCCCTTCTCTGTTCACTTATGATGAGATTAGTGGTTAGTCTGAATTCTTCATCTTGACACTTCAGAGTGAAAAATGCCCATTTTATTTCATTTCTTCCTTGTGCAAATCAAACCCATGGTTGTTTATTATCTTATTTCCACAAGAAAAGACAGCGGACTTGACAACCCTCTATGCTTTCCACCTATCCTTCATAATGATATATGTGTCTATTTTTGAAATTTGTCTATATTTATATGTTTATGCATATCCCTCTGACAAAGCATAGGCAAAATGTGTAGGGGCCATCAAGCTTAATAAATATAACTTTAGAACTGCACCAACTTTTTTCCTGTTATTCATTTTGTTATTAGTGATTCTCTTTCCTTTGGACCCTTTATTATCACACCATGTTGTTCTCTCACACTGAATGCATACTGTAAATTTTACACATTTTCAACATTAGTTGTGTATTACTAGGTCAGCTTGTGCTTTCATATCGATAAATGGTGTATATTGTACACAAACATTATACAAATTACATGTGAAAACCAGGCAACTAAAATAAAAATAAGTGTATAAAACCATCAATGGAAAACAACCTCCAGGTGGGGCCTGGAATTCTCCCAGAACAATTCCGCTCCAGCCTACAGAGATCAGTTCCCCTGGAGGAAATGAAAGCTTTGTAAGACAGACTTTATGATATACCATAGAGAATAAGAGAAATTAAGTCCTAGAGTGACATCAAATCTCTGCTGAACTTTCTCCCTTACCCAAACTCTGCCCTCCCCAGCTACTGCCCCCAAACCTCCAGGAATTTACCAAGCTGGAGCTGGCAACCCCATTGCAAAAAAAAGAAAGTGAATGCAAAAAAGAAGCACAATAAGTAGGGTTGCCAGGTCCCTCTTCACCATCTGTGGGAGGTTTCTGGGGTGGAGCCTGAGGAGTGTAGGGTTTGGGGAGGGGAGGGACTTCAATGCCATAGAGTCCAATGGCCAAAGCGGCCAATTTCTCCAGGTAAACTGATCCCTATTGGCTGGAGATCAGTTGTAATAGCAGGAGATCTCCAGTTAGTACCTGGAGGTTGGCAACCCTAATAATAAGTAACATTCCTTCATCTCTAGCCAAAAACAACACACAAGGTGATGAAATGGGAGGAAATGAAAAATGGTGCCTGGCCCATTCTAAGCAGAGACGTTAGCTATATTCTCTTAGCGGAAAGAATGAACTGTTTTCCTTAGTGCCACAAGTTAAATGGAAAGTGAGAGAGGATGAACAATTATTATACAATCAAGAAATTGAATAAATTCAGCCACCAAGATGTCAAAAAATCCTTCCTTATTATGGTCCTCTTGAGAGTTACCATACATTCCATAGATGGTGAAGAAATGGAGCTACTTTGTGAGGCAGGTCAATCATGTGAACAAGTTGCTATGTGGATACAGGCAATAGTAACCATTTCAGAAGTTCCCTGCGTTAGGGAAGGACTCTACCATGATAAAGCTGCGTTGAAGTGTATGCAATGATCACATGCATGGGTTTCAAGCCATTTTGTAATTTGCGAACAGACTCTTACGCATCTGTGGCTAATTCATCTCATCATCTACTAGGGTTCCTCTCCCACAGGAACAGAAACAGAAGAAACCTTGTAAGAAGCAAATACTGCTAGATTTTCAGACTGCACCAAAGAAGATCTTTCAGTGGTGCTGTCTAAGTTAGTTACAATTGTAATGTGAAATTCAAAATGAATCTCTCTCTCTAAGATTAAGTTAATTCATGCCATCGTATTCCCTCTTACTATGTATGGGTGTGAAAGCTGGACATTGAAGAAAGCTGATAGGAAGAAAGTAGATTCCTTTGAAATGTGGTGTTGGAAGAGAGTGTTAAAGATACAGTACCATGGATTGCCAAACAAAACAAATCAGTGGGCTATAGATCAAATCAAGCCTGAACTGACCCTAGAGGCTAAAATGACTAAATTGAGGCTATCGTATTTTGATCACATTATAAGACAAGAGTCACTGGAAAAGACGGTCATGCTAGGAAAAGTTGAGGGCAGCAAGAAAAGAGGAAGACCCAACAAGAGATGGATTGACTCTGTAAAGGAAGCCACAGCCCTCAATTTGCAAGATCTGAGCCAGGCTGTCAAAGATAGGGCATTTAGGAGGACTTTGATTCATAGCGTCACCATGAGTCAGAAGCGACTTGACAGCACTTAACACACACATGCGCTCGCGCACACACACACACACACACACAGGAAAAATTGGAGGAGTTTGAAGAGATTCCCAAAGATTTCAATTTACTAGAACGGTTTTGTCCTCTCCCACCGAAGCGGCTTCAAACATTTGTTTCTATCAGGTAAGGTAAATTGGTTTCCATTGAGCAGCTGCTAAAAGACACAGAAGTTTACACTCACCCATGGAGAGCTTTGTGCTTTTTATATCCATGAGGAAAGTATTCTGGCTCCATGGATGAAATCTAACCTTGTCTTTTTTAGCACGGTGCAGGATTGTGTCAATAAAAGAGCCCATGTGTCATGCCTTTTTATAGGCAAGGGGAGTAATGGAGGAATTGGCAACAGGGCTAAATCTGGTTTGGAAAAATGTCACCCATTTCCTGTACAAAGTGCTAAGCATGAAGCAGTGTTGCCTTTTTTGATGTGCATCATGGGGCATGCTGATACATGCATATAAGACCTTCTATACCAGAGGTGGGGAACCTCTGGCCCATGGGCCGTTTAAGGCCCACAGCGTCATCTGGTGCGGCCCGGAGAGTGTGTGTGCTGGGCCGCTAGCTCAGCCCGGAGTGTGTGGAGTGGGGGGGAGAGCCAGCACATGCATGCATGTGTGTGAGGGGGAAGCCGGCAAGGAGAGTGTCTGTGTGAAGGGGGGGGAAGCCGGGAAGGTGCCACCTGGAGAGTGTCTCTGTGTGTGTGGAGGGGGGGGAGCCAGCAAGGCTTCCCCCAATCGCTGGTGAGAGTGTGTGTGTCTGTGGAGCGTGAGTGTGTGTGTGTGTATGTGTGGAGTGGGGGGGAAGGCCAGCAAGGCCTCTGCATAGCCTCTCCTGGGGTTGCCAACCTCCCGGTGGTGGCTGGAGACCTGGCAACCCTAGTCTCTCCCCACCCCTCCGGGAGATCTACATCGGGTATGGCCCATAAATGATGTTATAAATGTGCAAATGGCCCTTGGCAGGAAAAAGGTTCCCCACCCCTGTTCTATACACATCATTATATTTTATTTGTTTTGTACCAATGATGCTCAAGACCTGTGTTTGATCCCAATGGAAGTTGGTTTCAGGTAGCTGGCTCAAGGTTGACTCAGCCTTCCATCCTTCTGAGGTTGGCAAAATGAGTACCCGGCTTGCTGGGGGTAAAGGGAAGACGACTGGGGAAGGCAACAGCAAACCACCCCAGAAACATAGTCTGCCTAGTAAACGTTGGGATGTGATGCCACCCCATGGGTCAGGAATGACCCGGTGCTTGCACAGGAGACTACCTTTACTGATGATTAACAATAACGAGAACCATGTGGTGTGGTGGTAAGGGTGTCAGGCTAGGATCTGGGAAATCTAGGTTTGAATCCCCATTCTGCCATGGAAGCTTTCTGGGTGATTGGTTCTTGTAGGTTATCCAGGCTGTGTAACCGTGGTCTTGGTATTTTCTTTACTGACGTTTCGCCAGCAGCTGTGGCAGGCATCTTCAGAGGAGTAACACTGAAGGACAGTGTCCTGCTATTACATATGATCTTCAGCCGATAGAGTTCAGTTCCCCTAGAGAAAATGGCCGCTTTGGCGATTGGACATGGCATTGAAGTCCCTCCCCTCCCCAAATCCTGCCCTCCTCAGGTTCCGTTCCAAAAACCTCCCACCGGTTGCGAAGAGGGACCTGGCAACGCTAGTGTTTTGGCCTGAATAGGTCTTCCTCAGTGGTCATAAATACAAAAACTGATTGTTAAAAACACATCCAGAAATTAATCTTATGTGTATTTTTATTTTATGTCTAGTGTTGCCTGATGTAAACCCTTAACCCAAATCCTGGGTCTTGCCACATGGACAGCTGCTCATGCTGGTGTAGAATGATCAATGTTTCGTGATGCGTGCGCATCAACCCGTGATAAATTGCCATAGAGTCCGCCCTCCAAAGCAGCCATTTTCTCCAGGGGAACTGATCTCTGTAGACTGGAGATCAGTTGGAATTCTGGGAGATCTCCAGGCTCCAGCTGGCGGCTGGCAACCCATATGGCTGCCTCTCTGATGAAACAGGGGGCTGCTGTTATATGGAACACACAAATGGTTTCTAAGAGTACTGCTTCAGGCAAAACATCTGCAAGAATTTTGAAGGTAGCCAAAAATACAACCCAATAAGATCAGTGAGTGACATTCCTCATGACAGTGGCAAACCACAGTTATGTGAAATTACAAGGCTATGTGCATCTATACATTGCTGGTGACACAGCGGCTGTTTCCATCCGAAGTTCTGCAAAAGGCCATCGCCAGTGAAGGAAGTGAAAAACCTCTGGCAGCGGGAAAAATAAAGTAGTACAGTAAGTAGCACAGTAGTCTGGAAATCCCTTCTCATTTGTTATCGCCGATTAAAAGGAGACGGCTGGGTTTCTCTCATAGTCTGGAATATAAAGGGAAGGTAGCAGGATAAGAGAGATCAAGGAACAGGAAAGGGAAACCTCCCCAGTAAAGAATACAGAGAATGGACTCTTAGGAATTTCCTCTTATGGCCCACACTGATTTCTCATTACTATTGCTCCTGGAGAAAGAAAAAAGTCATTGAAGAATCTTTTGTGCTGGCAGCAAGGGGGAAAAGGCTGACCTCTCTAGCACTCGAGACACAATGGTGTCATCGTAACTGATTCTCTCAACAACTTCTTGGCTATGTCCCTCTGCCACCCCCGTGTCTCTGGCAGGTATTGATGCAAAGACCAGTCAATAGACCTGACATTCACTAGAAAGAATTCAGACCATCTTGCTAGAAAGTTTTGTCCAATTTCTCTTTGCCCCTCCCACCTCCTGTGGTCTATTCTTTTACTTCTATTCACAAAGCTGAGAAGTAACAGCATCATTCTTGCAGACAATTAAACATCTCAGCAACACAGGAAGTGGTTCAATGAGCCACATTACTCAGGGATGAAAGAGGCAATGGGATGAGGACCACAGAAGGAGTGTGCACTGAACTTCAGTTCTTCCAGTAGACTCCACTTTAAATATCTACGAGGCACAGTAAACAACGGAAAGCATCCTAGAAGGTTTAACTGGTTTAGTTTGTGAAGGTAAACCATAGATATTGTGAAACTATTTTACATAGAGAATTTACCTCAGATTTTCCCACTGCAGACATAGGGACAAGCATCTGTAACTGTTGTGTTTATCAATTCATACTTGGTTCATCTTCACAGCAAACCTATGGAGACCTCATTTGCTGACAAGGAGATTACAACTAGATGATCTACCAAAACTGAATGATATATTATGTGAGTTGATGAAAGGACTAAGTCTGGATACATTTCAAATGATAGTGGTCACCCCACATCTTGGGTTTTTATTGTGGGTTAGATACTTCAGTGTTAAGGCTGATGATGATAAAATCGTTCGTGATTTTCTATTCCTTGGCTCCATCATCATCCAAAAGGGAGATTGCAACCAAAAAATCAGGAGATTGAGGCTGGGAAGAGCAGCCATGAAGAAGCAGAAGCAGAAGAAGAGTTGGTTTTTATATGCTGACTTTCTCTACCATTTAAGGGAGACTCAAACCGGCTTACAATCGCCTTCCCTTGCCCTCTCCACAACCGACACCCTCTGAGGTAGGTGAAGCTGAGAGAATGTGACTTGCCCAAGGTCACCCAGCTGGCTTCATGTGTAGGAGTGGGGAAACAAATCCAGCTCACCGGATTAGCCTCCGCCGCTCATGTGGAGGAGTGGGGAATCAAACCCGGTTCTCCAGATCAGATTCCACTGCTCCAAACCACCACTCTTAACCACCACACCACGCTGGCTCTCTGAAGGAGCCAGAAAACATCTTTAGGATTTGGGAACCACTGTTCTAGACCTTCCACCTCACTATTCATATGCCAAATCTGCGGTCATCTAATCTACAAGAATAGTATAATAATATTGACAGACTAAATTAGCCAGTGTTAGGACTATCATAGCTATAGTGATAGAATTTATAATGTCACTACATTAGAAATTCTAACACTATAAGTGTTAGGAAGCTGCTAGCCTTTAGGCTCATCCCTAAGAACGCATGATCTTAGTTTGTTGTAAAACAATTATTACAGACTGCTGTACAAGATGTGTTAATTGCTCTTTGTGTTTAATTGCTCTTTATGTTTAAATTGTTCTAAGTCATTTCTCATTCAGGTAGTCGTAGACCCAGAAGTATTAAAGCAGCCACCTCAACAATGTTGTTTGGGATGCTGCAAAACTTTGGCTTTCTGTAAGACGTTTGCACCAGGGAGGAAATTTGTGGTACAGGTGGATTCAGATAAACAGGAGTCATATCTCAGTCACTTTAAAAAAGCATATTATGCAACAACTGTAACCATGCTGAGAGGCAGTAGTTTTAGTTCTGTGTTTCCCTTCCTCTTCCTGCTCAAACGCTACACAATTTCATAGTTGCTAGATAAAGGTAAAGGTGCAAGCACCGGATCATTGCTGACTAGGGCTGTTGAAAAAAAAAATCAGTAAAATTCAGATTCGGCAAAATTCAGCCCGTTTTGATTCTGGAAATACCAAAGTCTGAACTCCCCCCGATTCGGAGCCGTGGAATTTGGCACACAATTCGAAGTTTGGGGGAAAATCCGGCCATTTAAAGCCATTAAAAACACATTTGCAACTTTCCGCGGCTCCGGGGGGGGGGCATTTTTGGAAGTAGAGGTCCCAAAATTTCAGTGTAGCTTGAGGGGACCCTTATTGCAAGAACCCCCAAGTTTTGTAAAGATTGGGTCAGGGGGTCCTGAAATATGGGGCCTGGAAGGGATTCCCCCCAAAATCGCCAATTGGAATAAAGGTATTAAAAACACATCCGCGCCTTTCCGCAACTCTGGGGGGACATATTTGGAGGTAGAGATCCCAAAATATCAGCGTAGCTTCAGGGGACCCTTCTTGCAAGAACCCCCAAGTTTTGTAAAGATTAGGTCAGGGGGTCCTGAGATATGGGGCCTGGAAGGCCCCCCCCAAATAGCCAATTGGAATAAAGTCATTAAAAACACATTTGCTCCTTTCCGCGGCTCTGGGGGGGCATGTTTGGAGGTAGAGGTCCCAAAATTTCAGTGTAGCTTCAGGGGACCCTTCTTGCAAGAACCCCCAAGGTTTGTAAAGATTGGGTGAGGGGGTCCCGAGATATGGGGCCCGGAGGGGATCCCCCCCAAAAATCACCAATTGGAATAAAGGCATTAAAAACACATTTGCTCCTTTCCGCGGCTCTGGGGGGGCATGTTTGGAGGTAGAGGTCCCAAAATTTCAGTGTAGCTTCAGGGGACCCTTCTTGTAAGAACCCCCATGTTTTGTGAAGATTGGGTCAGGGGCCCCTGAGTTATGGGGCCTGGAAGGGGTCCCTCCATCTGCCCATTGGAATAAAGCCATTAAAAGGGATGTACTAAAACGAATGACAAGTCAGCCCATTGGAAGCAATGGGAGAGGCTGCCCAGCCCATTGAAGATAATGGGAGAGGGGAACGTCAGTTGACTTGCATTGACTCCACTGAAATACATTACAGGGGGTGTACTAAAACGAATGACAGGCTAGCCCATTCGAAACAACAGAAGCGGCTGCACAGCCCATTGGAAACAATAGGAACCATCCAGAGAGAGACTCACTGACCCACGGTTAACTCCACACGAAGTTGGCAACTGGTGAAAACAGTAGAAAGCACAGTCCCACACAGAGGCAATCAAGCCCTCCCCCCAGCAGAACAGGTAAACCCCCCCCCTTTGGCTTCCCTCCTCTCTCTCTCACACACACACACACACACAGAATCTCCCCACACACATACACACACAGAGGAAAAAAATTATAGAGAATTATAGAGAAAAGCCCCCAAATGGGTCTTACTGTGGATGTCTTCTTCTCTTCTATCAGGAGCAGGGACTGGGAGTCAGGACTCAGGAGTAATCCAATACGATTCTAGCACACACATATACTCTCTGGCATGGGAGGTTTTGCCTTGGATTTGCGGCTCTCTAGATGCACATTAAGGATTGCCTGCTCCCATTCATTCCAATGGGTGGATGGGGGGGACCCTATAACTCGGGATTGATTGCCTTTTAGTCAGACCCCCGGGCCGGGGTAATGGTACGGTCCAACTGCCGAAGCAACCAGACCTTTAAGCCGGGGTAATGGTACGGCCCAACTACCGAGGCAATCAGACCCCCAGTCTGAGGTAATGGTACGGCCCAATGCGAATGTGTTTTTAAAGGCTGTAATGGGCAGATGGGTGGGGGGACCCATTCCGGGCCCCATAACTCGGGACCCCCTGCCCCAATCGTAACCAAACTTGGGGGATCTTGCAAGAAGGGTCACCTCACATTACGCTGAAAGTTTGGGGCCTCTCCAAAAATGCCCCCCGGAGCCGTGGAAAGGTGCAAATGTGTTTTAATGCCTTTATTCCAATTGGCGATTTTGGGGGGGACCCTTCCGGGCCCCATATCTCGGGACCCCCTGACCCAAACGTTACACAACTTGGGGGTTATTGCAATAAGTGTCCCCTCAAGCTACGCTGAAATTTTGGGACCTCTATCTCCAAAAATGCCCCCCCAGGGCTGCAGAAAGTCGCGAATGTGTTTTTAATGGCTTTAAATGGCCAAATGCTGCTAGTTTCTTACTAACTGACGGTTATGCTGATGATTCAGAGCCCCCGAATTTGCTGAATTTATTCGGCGATCATCCCGAACTCGGCTTGTTGTTTTCCCGCCTTTGTTTAATTTGGTTGCATCCGAACTAGAAACCGCCAAATCGGGAAAAATTCGGCGGTTTTTCGGTTTGGGATGAACCGAATCGACAGCCCTATTACTGACCCTTGGGATGACGTCACATCACAATGTTTACTAGGCAGACTGTTTACGGGGTGGTTGGCCATTGCCTTCCCCAGTCGTCTACCCCCAGCAAGCTGGGTATTCATTTTGCCACCCGCAGAAGGATGGAAGGCTGAGTCAACCTTGAGCCAGCTATCTGAAACCGATTTCCGTCAGGATCAAACTCAGGTCATCAGCAGAGCTTGGACCGCAGTACTGCAGCTTACCACTCTACGCCATGGGGGTTCTGAGTTGCTACACAGCTTACCCATAATTGTTATAATACAGTTGTCCCCCACAGTGACTCTTCCAGTCATGAACACATGAAGCTGCCTTATACTGAATCCATCAAAGTCAGTATTTTCAACTGAGACCGGCAGCAGCTCTCCAGGGTTTCAGGCAGAGGTCTTTCACATCAACTATTTGCCTATTCCTTTTAACTGGAGATGCCAGGGACCAGGGAACTTCTGCATGCCAAACAGATGCTCTACCACTGAGCTATGGCCCCTCCCCTATACTACTTGCCCAGGTAGTCCCATAGTCCTTGAATCCAGTAGGCTTACAGACTTTGGGGCAATGATGAACAACTCTGGGCGTCATCATTCAGACCTTCTTGGAATAGCAAGTCTCAGCTAGACTTTGTGGGGAGATCAAAACCCCTAGAAGGTCTCTCAAGTCCTAAAGTGTGTAAATATGGCCAGCTCCCTGTAACTGGATTACTCTTAACCCAGATCTATTTTCTCTGCTGTTATCTTACTGTGGGTTGTCTCTGCTGTAGCAGATCTTGCCCAACATTCCACAGCCTGACTTGGAGAGAAAATAACTTGAGTTGTGAAGTGGTAAACTACAGGCCAGATTATGCATCATCCTGGTGATCTGCAATCAGATTTCCAGACAAGTGTCTCTCAACTCTAAAAAGCAGCCATAGAGGTATGGGGATTTGGGTCACTGTCCTAGGAAGAGAAGCTTAAAGTTTCCCTGTATTCCATTTCCCCAGTGAAAACTATCATCTACAGTGGAAAAAGGATCCACCACCCCACCGCCATCCGTCTAAGGAAGCTTTGGCTCTGGAAAGCTTATATCCCAAAAATCTTGTTGGTCTCTGAGGTGCTACTGAACTCAAATCAAATTGTTTATACAGATAGTCGTAAATAATACTGGAGGTTATTATACTTTATGGAAACAATTTGGTGTGAGGAAACAGAGGGTACCAAAAATAAAGAATCATGGGGTCAGTTAACACAAAGGAGGGGAAGAAAGTTACTTGGATTTTCTGGATGTAGCAAGAGAGATCAGAAATGCAAGATCATCCCTACTTTGTATACCAGTGATACTTTTGCTAACAGAAGTAGTTTGGAGCTCATTATCCTCCTCATTTACAGGGAAAGTTAAGAAAAGTTGCTCATTGATGAGCAAATGTAGAGCCCTTTCCCCCCAAGAGAGGTTTACAACACTCCCTTGATCTCCACAGCAACTAATCCTCAGTATTTTCTCCTTGGTCAACATTCTTTTTAACAGTCTTTAAGAAAACACAACCATTCTCCATTAATTAGAGATCTTTGTAAAAACACTTTAGGGCATGTTTGACGCTCCCATTCAGCTGATGGTGCCACATTTCTCTCTGGTTCATGCTCTGAGGGTTGCTGGGGCAACACACACAATTCCTTCCTGGATTCTTGCCTTCTCAAAAAAGAAAAGAAAATAGGATACTACATCTGAAAAGGGGGACACTTTGAAAAATCCATGGCCAGTGAATTGGTATCCTTTTGGCATGTTTGGCAGAATCCTGTGAACTGTGAATGCAAGGAGTCCACAGGACGAGTCCCGTGAACATATCCTTGCCCTTATCTTCACCCTCAACAATCCCCTAAAATGTTGATCCTCAGCATCCTGGGAAGAGTGAGATGCAGCATAGCAGGATAGGTTTGCCAACCTCCAGGTGGTGCCTGAAGATCTCCCAGAATTACAACTGGTCTCCAGACAATGGAGGTCAGTTTCCCTGGAGAAAATGGCTGCTTTGAAAGGTGGACTCAGTGGCATTATGCCCCACTGAACTGAACTACCTGTCCTCCCTAAACCCCACCCTCACCATGTTTTACCCACAGATCACTAGGAATTTCAAGGACTGCCAACCTCCAGGTACTAGCTGGAGATCTCCTGCTATTACATCTCCAGCCGATAGAGGTCAGTTCACTTGGAGAAAATGGCCTCTTTGGCAATTGGACTCTATGGCATTGAAGCCCCCCCCTCCCCAAACCCTGCCCAACCCAGGCTTCGCCCCAAAAACCTCCCGCCAGTGGCAAAGAGGGATCTGGCAATCCTTTAGCTGAGTTTGACACCCCTGCTTTAGTGGCTCTTTGAGGGGGGGAAATTAAGTATGCAATTTTAAATAGAGTATATTATTCTAAACCCATTGACTTCAGTCATCTTAGAAAGGTGTGACAGTACTTAGGATAGCACTGCAAGTCTTAGTATCTGTACGTGAAGCATATCATCACAAGATTGCATGCAAAGAAGACGGTCACCACATGTTTCCTATAGTAATAATAAAGTAGGCAATCCTGCCATTTTTAGACCTGTGGCTGAATATAGCACGATTCACTGTGAAATTACAAAGCAGTAATTTGGGTGCGGGAAATGTTCAATAGTAGTGGTGCCTACATGTGTAATTAAAGGTAATGCCATTAAATGTAACCCACTATGACCACTTCAAAGCATGGTTTAAAAATGACTTACATTTTACATGGTTTAAAAATGACTTACCCATACATTCTCTCTCAAGCATGTCATGATATTTCTAGTCAGGCCTCACCTGACTCCACCCCAAAGCCACCATTTGTAATCCATACCCTATAGCTGGCCTGCACAATGTGTGACCCACTCAGCCAAAACACAATCTGACTGCCACCAGGTACTGCAGCCTGTCAAATGCTTCCTTCCCCTCACCATTTTTTGCAGTCCTAGAATGTTTGAGCCCTGACCAGGATAGCCCCTGGCTAGCCTGATCTCAATAGATCTCATAAGCTAAGGCAGGTTGGTCCTGGCTAGGATTGCCTGGTCCCTCTTTGCCACCGGTGGGAGGTTTTTTGGCTGGAGCCTGAAGAGGGCAGGGTTTGGGGAGGGGAGGGACTTCAATGCTTTAGAGTCCAATTGCCAAACCGGCCATTTTCTCCAGGTGAACTGATCTCTATTGGCTGGAGATAGGGTTGCCAACTGCCAGGTAGTAGCAGGAGATCTCCTGCTAATTCAACTGATCTCCAGCCGATAGAGATCAGATCACCTGGAGAAAAATGGCCGCTTTGGCAATTGAACTCTATAGCATTAAAGCCCTCCCCTCCCCTAACCCCGCCCTCTTCAGGCTCCACCCCCAAAATCTCCTGCCAGTTGCAAAGAGGGACTTGGCAACCCTAGCTGGAGATCAGTTGTAATAGCAGGAGATCTCCAGCTAGTACCTGGAAGTTGGCAACCCTAGCCCTGGCTAGTATTTGCATTGGCAACTTCCAAGGAACACCAGAGTTGTGACGCGGAGGCAGGCAATGGCAAACCACCTCTAAATGTCTCTTGCCTTGAAAACCCTACGGGGTCACCATAAGTCAGGTGTGACTTGACAGCACAAAAAGAAAAGGAGGAGGAGGAGGAGGAAGAGGATCTAAGCAGTGGAGGGTGAAAAATAAAACTAAGCAAAACATGATGCTGCCTGCAGTATCATGTCACTTCTGGTAAAAAAAAAAAAAAACCAGAGGTGACAAAGGGTAGCTCTAGGAATTGCCAGAAACGCTATGGTAAAAATCATAGTTTCCAGTCATTCCTAAAACTTACCTTTGCCACTTCTAGTTTTTTACCTGATTTTCTATTATGATTTTATTTATGGTATTGTTACTGTTGTATTATTATTGCTACTGCATCTGAAGGCACCAGTTTTATTTTGTTTTATTTGATTATTGCCGATAACTTTATTGAAATGCTAAGATTGTTTTAATTGTTCAAATGTTGTAAGCCACTCTGAGCCTGACCTAGTCAGGTAGAGCAGCCTAGAAATCCAATAAAACAAACAAATAAATACAGAAGTGTGTGAAATGGCATCAGGCAGGTGTTCTGGGAAGGAGTTCCAGAATGAGGAAAAGCAAGGAAGAACAGAATCATTTGAGAGAGCAAGAGATCTTTGGATGGTTAAAGGTGGTAGAATGGGAGAAACTAGGGACATGGACAGGCATATCACAGTACAGAATGCCTAACTCTACCAAGAGCTTTCTTCGGATTGTTGAGGCTACCATGAGATATTTCGTTTCGCACATAAAGAATGCATTTCACATAAGTCTATTTTAGTATGGTGCACTTTCCCCCCAACCATCTGTCATTAAGCGGTCTGGTATCTATTATTATGTGGTCTGTAATGCCGTCGCCAAGTTTGCCTGAAGCTGGGAGGGGAAAGCAGGAAGTCTGAAACTCTGTTATTACCCTGTACACTTGCTGTACAACTTCAGGTGCTGGCCACATGCAGAAATAGACTCCTGAGCTAAAAGGATATGAATGACCATCTCTAGGCATAACCAGATGTTCAAAAACACACATGCCAGCATTGCTATAGAACATCTTGTGCAAGATCAGTTCATCCCACTCTCTGGAAATAAATCCAAGGGCTGGTAAAGTACTGAGTGCCAGAGCTGGAAAGTCAGCAGATTACTTACAACGGGGGGTGATCGGCAGGCAAGCAAGATATCAGGAAGTTCAGAGAAGGGCTGTTGAAAAAAAAATCGGTAAAATTCGGATTCGGCAAAATTTGGCCCGTTTTTATTCGGGAAATGCCGAAGTCTGAACTCCCCCGCTTCGGGGCCATGCAATTCGGTATGAGATCCAGAGTTCAGGGAAAAATTCCGCCGAATAAAGCCATTAAAAACACAATCGCGCCTTTCCGCGGCTTGGGGGACATTTTTGGGGGTAGAGGTCTGAAACTTTCAGCGTAGTTTGAGGGGACCCTTATTGCAAGAACTCCCAAGTTTTGTAAAGATTGGGTCAGGGGGGGCTGAGAAATGGGCCTCGAAAGGGGTCCCCCCTCCTTAATGTGCATCTCTGACAATGGGGGTTTGCAATTAGCAGAGCTTGCCGCCCACTCCTGAAGCTCCCAGCCCCGACAAACAGCTGAGCTGCGGGGAGCAAGGGCGGGGCAGGTGCGAAGAAGTTTGCAAACCATGCAAAGCAACAGGTTTGCAACCATGCAAACCATGCAAAGCAACACGTTTGCAACCATGCAAAGCAACAGGTGACTCCTGGGAGTTTGCAAACCATGGAAAGGGACAGAGGCATGCTAAAGGAGCAGGAGGGGGTGGAATTTACCCTTTTGCATCGGACTTGGGACCAGGAAAATGCATTCTTTAAGTCACAATTTGAAAACCAGTTTTGAGCAAGCATCAAAATAGACCTAACTGATCTTATGAATGAGGGAAAACCTGAGGACACACAACTGAAGCCCCCCCCCCTCAAACCAGGGAGAGAGAGACTCGAGGTGGCACACACACCCCAGGCAGAATGGGTGAAAGCCCCCTTTGGCTTCCCCCCCACCCACAGAAACTGCTCCCTCCCCCCCACACACAGACTCTGCTTCCTCCCCCCACACACACACAGAAGAAAAATTATAGAGAAAAGCCCCAAAACGGGTCTTACTGTGGATGTCTTCTGTTCCATCTTCTTTGCACCTGCCCCGCCCTTGCTCCCCACAGCTCAGCTGTTTGTCGGGGCTGGGAGCTTTGGGCATGGGCGGCAAGCTCTGCTAATTGCAAAACCCCATTGTCAGAGATGCACATTAAGGAGGGGGACCCCTTTCGGGGGCCATATCTCAGCCCCCCCCTGACCCAATCTTCACAAAACATGGGGGTTCTTTCAAGAAGGGTCCTCTGAAGCTATGCTGAAAGTTTGGGGGCTCTAACCCCAAAAATGCACCCCCTGCAGCCACGGAATGGTGTGAATGTGTGCTGTAAATAGAATAAAATGCATATTAAGGGGGGACCCCTTCCGGGGCCCATATTTCTCCCCCTCAATCCAATCTTTACAAAACTTGGGGGTTCTTGCAAGAAGGGTCCTCTGAAGCTATGCTGAAAGTTTGGGGGCTCTACCCCCAAAAATGTGCCCCCTGCAGCCACGGAAAGGAGCGAATGTGCACAAGCACCCCCCACGGGGATTTCTCTCTCACACAAACGGATACTCTCTATTTCTCTCCCCGGGCCGGGCAGCAGCTGGGCTCATGCACTCAATCGCGACTGATTGGCCAGAAGAAGACCCAGCTTGGCCACCGATTGGCCGTGGGAGAATGCTGCTTACTAACTGACGGTTATGCTGCTGCGCCGAACCCCGAATTTGCCAAATTTATTCACCGAACACCCTGAACTCGCTAAATTCGGCTCCCCGTTTTCCCGTTTGAGTTCGGTTCCATCCGAACTAAAAACCGTCGAATCAGGGGAAATTTGGCTGTTTTTCGGTTCGGACGAACCGAATCGACAGCCCTAGTTCAGAGCAAATGTCAATGCACTGGCTATGTTTGTTTGTTAGACTTATAGCCTGCCCTGCCCTGCCACACCAACCCCTTTCATCCAAGGCATACACAGAGATTCATCACCTGATGGCCATTTATGCAGGGCTGTTTCCAAGTGATCACCCCCACCGACTGCTCCGGTGCTTCATTTTAATTAAGCATGCCTTTCCCAACAGTCAGTGGTCACCTTGCTCTCCCCACACGTTTTGCCCGTATTTTCCAGATTCTCGCTAAAACAGCATCTGGAAAACACTGGCAAAATTTGCTGAAATGTGCGGAGAGAGTGAGGTGACCTCTGATGGTCAGGAAAGGCATGCATAATCAAAACGAAGCACTGGAGTGGATGTCTATGCACTTCATGAGCAGCAGTCAGGTGTGTGACACACTTTTCCTGAAAAGTGTTATGTCAACACTGGGCGGTACACATGTGCAGTGTGGCTTGCTTGTACATCCTGTGGTTGTACAATTGTGGAACTCCCTGCCCCAGGATGCGGTGACGGCTGCCAACTTGGAAAACTTTAAGAGGGGAGTGGACACGTTCGTGGAGGAGAGGGCTATTCATGGGTATTCCATTGCTAGTGAAAGCAAACTACATTGTGCTTGAGGGATCAATTGTCTGACATCACCTGACTTCACAAGACAGCACGATATGTTCAGAATATTTGCCAATAGTAAATAGGCGACACATATTTAGAAGAAGAAAAAGAGTTGTTTTTTATATGCCAACTTTCTCTACCACTTAAGGAAGAATCAAACCGTCACCTTCCCTTCCTCTCCCCACAACAGACACCCTGTGAGGTAGGTGGGGATGAGAGAGCTCTAAGTAGGGTTGCCAAGTGCCAGGTGGTGGCAGACAAACTCCTGCCAATCCACCTGGCCGCCTGCTGACCAGCTGAGGGTCGGCGGGCAATCCATGCAGGCAGGGACAGGTGACTTCTGGTTCACATCCGGAAGTGCTGCATTGCAAAGGGCCAGTTTCCATTCAAACTCGCAGTTTGAGTGGTAAAGGCCTGTTGCGATGCGGCACTTCCAGGTGTAAAACACATCACAAGGGGCCATTTGAGTGGAAAACGGCCCCTTGTGGTGCGTTTTACACCCGAAAGTGCCGCATCGCAATAGGCCTTTACCACTCAAACTGGGAGTTTGAGTAGAAACCGGCCCTTTGCAATGCAGCACTTCCAGGAGCACACGACACACACACCCCACTTCCACTCCAAAAACCTCCCGCCGAAGAAGAAGAGGGACCTGGTAAGCCTAGCTCTAAGAGAGCTGTGACTAGCCCAAGGTCACCCAAATGGCTTCATGTGGAGGAGTGGGGAAACCAACCCGGTTCACCAGATTAGTGTCTGTCGCTCATGTGGAAGAGTGGGGAATCAAACCTGGTTCTCCAGATCAGAGTCATCCACTCCAAACCACCGCTCTTAACCACTACAACACACTGGTGGTTTTCACCAGGATTTCAGTGAAATCCACATCTGTCCATCATTCATTATCTACCTTGTAAATGTTTTATCCCATCCTTTGTCAAGAAAGTTGGGTGGCAGACATTGCTTGCTGTTCCCCATTGTATCATGACATCAATGTTGTGAGTAGATTAGAACAACAGTATCTGGTTTGCCCATGGTCACCAATCAAGCGCTGTGGAAGGGTGAGGGATTTGAATATGGGTGTCCCAGATACCGGGGCCAACACTCTTAACTCCTACACTATCCTGGCTCAGCTATTGGGTGCAATCCTCAGAACACCTTCCTGGGAGCCAGACCCACTTAGTAAAATGGGACTTACTTCTGAGTAGATCTGCTTAGAATGTCTCCTTTTGTTTCCTATTATCAAATACACAAAGAGAGAAGAAAGTCTGCATTTCAATGATGCTGGATGAATTCCTGCTGCATGAAAGCTCCATAAGGAAAAGAGGCTGATTAAAAAATACATATGGAGAGCATACCCCACAAAAGGAAAACTGTCTATGTGGATCTAATATAAGTGAGGAGAAATAAAGGATAGGCTTGTTTTGAATTAAAGGAGGAAAGAAGCAGCATGGTATTGCAGATCCAAGGGAAACAATATTAGTGTCAATAATTGGACATAAAAAGTACTTAGCCATGTAATTGGGAAGAATCTGCACACCCAGGCACAAAAACAGCTCTTGAAATTACACTACAGGGGACACTGTAATTAAACAGCAAAGGAGGAGAAATCACTAAGCCAAGCATTAGGCAAGTTATGAAACACGAGAGCCAACGGTAACAAGTGTCCTCATTCCATCTGGAAGAAGGGCCTTCTGGATGGAAACACGCTTCGTAGCAGCACTTCGTTAAGTGGGGAGATTTATTTTCTTCATCTCTTCCAAGAGGAAGCTGAGAATGTAGCTTGCCTGTATCCTTTGGAAAGCAATCCAAATTCTTCTGGGGGCTGCCCCTGCCCCAGTATTCCATTTGGAACACCCCACAGTGAGCTTTAATGAAAAAGAAAGGATAAAAAAAGCTATACATACACCCCCATCCAAAAAAGAGAAGGGATGGTACAACAGGGGTGGGAGTACCCACCCCTCCACAGCAGGGAGTGAAACTACACTTACTTATTCTACTGGGGGGGATTTGCAATTCCTGTTCATAGGGTTGCCAGGTCCCTCTTCACCACCGGTGGGAGGTTTTGGGGGCAGAGTCTGAGGAGCGCAGGGTTTAGGGAAGAGAGGGACTTCAATGCAATAGAGTCCAATTGCCAAAGCAGCCATTTTCTCCAGGTGAACTGCTCTCTATTGGCTGGAGATCAGTTGTAATAGCAGGAGATCTCCAGCTAGTACCTAGAGATTGGCAACCTTATTCATTCGTTAGCTAATGGAATTCCCATTGGTGGTGGAAAGTACCATCAAGTTGCAGCCAATGTTTAGTGACCCCATAAAGTAGTGGTGTAGTGGTTAGGAGCTTTGGACTCTAATCTGGAGAACCGGGTTTGAGTCCCCACTCCTCTAATCCAGTGAACTAGGTGGGTTTCCCCACTCCTACACCTGAAGCCAGCTGGGTGACCATGGGCTAGCCACAGTTCTCTCTGAACTCTCTCAGCCTCACCTACCTCACAAGGTGTCTGTTGTGGGGAGAGGGAGGGAAGGAGATTGTAAACTGGTTTGATTCTCCTTAAAAGAAAAAGGTAGAGAAAGCTGGCATATAAAAACCAACCCTTCTTCATCTTCAAGGAAAGAAATGAACACAGAACTAGGGCTGTTGAATTAAAAAAAATTCGGTATAGTTCAGATTCGGCCGAATTCAGCCCGTTTGGATTCGGGATATGCCGAAGTCCGAACTCCCCCACTTCGGATCCGTTCAATTCGGCGGGAATTCAAATTTCGGAAAAAAATTCGGCCGAATAAAGCCATTAAAAACACAATCGCTAGGAAAAATCTATAAGCTTCTTCTGAAATACGAAACAGAAGAGGAACAAGTGAAAATCAATATGATAAAATGGATGCAAAATTTTGGAGAAATGATTAATATGGATTTATGGGAAAAACTTTGTACTTCCGAAATGAAATACACCGTCTCTCAAGAAGTGAGAGAAAATTGGTACAAAACATTTTATAGATGGTATTTGACTCCTAATATGCTTTCTCAGATGACTACCCCTGGAAAAAAGGTGCCTGTTGGAAATGCCAAGATACTGATGGTTCTTATTTTCATGTCTGGTGGACATGCTCAAAGATACAAACATATTGGAAAAGAATTCATCAAGAAATTCAGTTAATGTTAAATATTAAGCTAACTTTTGACCCCAAATTCTATCTACTCAGTATAGTGCCACTGAATTTACCTGCGAAATTTCAGGACGTTCTTAAATATGCTACTACTGCAGCTAGAACGGTTCTTGCAAGAACCTGGAAACAAACCCACATACCCGAAATAGAAGACTGGAAAGAAAAACTATTGGAATATGCTAGCATGGCTAAGATGACTTTCGAGATTAATTCAAAATCTACTGAATCTACAGAGCAATTTCATGATAAGTGGATGTCATTCTACACCTATATGAATTCTAGTTAATTGACTGTAACATGACGGTTATGTAATATTCAATTTGTTATACACAATAGTAATGTAATCTTAGACTTTTATACAATATAATACTAATATAAGTAATAACAGAATGACACTATGTAACAGTTTTTTTAGTATAGAGAATGTCTCTTAATATACAATCGAGCTTATTTTTTATTATTGTATTGTTTTTATACTTATAATATTCAATCCCTTCCTTTTTTTCCTGTACCCCTTCAATTATATAAATAAAATTATTTAAAAAAAACAATCGCGCCTTTCCGCGGCTCTGGGGGGGGCATTTTTGGGGTTAGAGGTCCCAAACTTTCGGCAGAGCTTCAAAGGACGTTTATTGAAAGACTCCCCAAGTTTTGTAAAGATTGGGTCAGGGGGGGCTGAGATATGGGCCCTGAAAGGGGTCCCCCCACCCTTAATGTGCATCTCTCAGCAGAACTTGCCACCCACGCACAAAGCTCCCAGCCCCGACAACAGCTGAGAAATTTGCAAAGCAACTGCAAAACAACTGCAAAACAACACAACCTTGTTAAACAACACCTTTGCAACACACAACTGAAACCTCCCCCCTCAAACCAGGGAGCGAGAGACTCGAGGGGGAACACACACCCCAGGCAGAACCGACGAAAGCCCCCTTTGGCTTCCCCCCCACCCACAGAAACTGCTCCCTCCCCACACACACACAGACTCTGCTTTCCCCCCCACACACACACATACACAGGAGAAAAATTATAGATTAAAGCCCCCAAAGGGGTCTTACTGTGGCTGTCTTCTGTTCCATCAAGAGGGGCTGAAGAGGACTTGTAATCCAAGATGATTCCAATTAGGCACGGGAGGTTTTGCTCTGGAGAAGATGCACAGGATCGGCTGCCCCATTCATCCCAATAGGGGAAAGGGGAAAGGGGAAAGCCCGTATCTTGGGACCCCCTGACCCAATGTTCACAAAACTTGGGGGGTATCTTAACAACACTGGTCTGAAACTCCGCTCAAAGTTTGGGATCTGCACCCCCAAAAATGCGCCCCCTGCAGCCATGGAAAGAGAAAAGGGGGGAGGCGATATTTCTGCCCTCACTGAACCCATCTTTACAAAACTTGGGTAGTATCTTAAGAATAATTTTCTGAAGCTATGCTAAACGTTTGGGGGCTATATCCCCAAAAAAGCGCCCCCTGCAGCCACATAAATGGAAAAAGGGGGGAGGGAAAAGGGGGAGAGCCCATATCTCGAGACCCCCTGACCCAATGTTTACAAAACTTGGGGGGTATCTTAAGAACACTGGTCTGAAACTCCGCTCAAAGTTTGGGGTCTGTACCCCCAAAAATGCGCCCCCTGCAGCCATGGAAAGAAAAAGGGGGGAGCCCATATCTCGGGACCCCCTGACCCAATGTTTACAAAACTTGGGGGGTATCTTAAGAAGCTTCATCTGAAGCTCCAGTGAAAGTTTTGTGTCTGTACCCCAAAAAATATGCCCCCTGCAGCCACAGAAAAGAGCGAATGTGCACAAGCACCCCCACACACACACATGAGGATTTCACTCTCTCTCTCTCTCTCTCTCCCTGGCCAGGCCGCACATCAGCTGATTCCTCCAGTACTCAATCCTGACTGATTGGCCAGAAGAAGACCCAGCTTGGCCACCGATTGGCCGGGGGAGGAGAATGCTGCTTACTGACGGTTATGCTGCTTACTGACGGCCCCGAATTTGCCGAATTTATTCGCGAACTCTTGAACTCGCTGAATTCGGCCCCCCCGGTTGCCCGCCAGTTTTGAGTTCGGTTCCTCCTGAACTAAAAACCACCGAATCAGGGGAAATTCGGCTGATTTTCAGTTCGGGCCAAACCGAATCAACAGCCCTACACAGAACACAGATGGCTTGGCATTATCCTCCTCCAAGTAGTAACCCTGTACTCCCCTTGGTGGTCTCCCATCCAAGTACTAACCAGGACCAACTCTACTTAACTTCCAAGTTCAGGATAACCTGGGCCATCTAGACCAGGGTGGAACTCCCATTAGTGAAAAAGGTCATATGGGCATAAATCTAAAACAACTCATACACGATGCACACAGAGATGTTTGTTGGGGTCATTTCAGTCTCCTGTCACCATCTGCAAAATTCTCTTTTGACTTCATGCTTTCATTAGATGATGGAATATTTTCCAGACTTGGATCGATTCAGAAGGATACCCGGAGCTGATTTCATTTGAGATGTTTTAAACCAATAAACATTTGGAGATCTAGTAAGTGGGAGTTTGGTGAAGTACATTCTAGACTGAACTCCTAATGTAATTTATAGTGTCACAATTATGACACCCACAAACAGCCCCAAAAAGATTCATCATTGGTGAAAACCAGAAATAACGGAAGAACAAACTGATTAGGACTGAACTGTCACATCATGTCTCCCTAGTTACTAAATATGTCTGACTATATGTGCAACCAGGAAGTTTTCTTAGAGCCACAGATGCCGGGCTAATTCACAAAACAGGGCCTACTTCATTGGACTCTTCAAATCTCAATCTGAGAAAGATGACCTGCTGTCCCTCAGCAGCAAACCATAATATGGGTGGAAAGAACACAAGAATACATGAATCTGCCTAATACTGAATCAGACTCTTGGTCCATCAACAGGGTTGCCAACCTCCAGGTACTAACTGGAGATCTGCTATTACAACGGATCTCCAGCCAATAGAGATCAGTTCCCGTGGAGAAAATGGCCGCTTTGGCAATTGGACTATGGCTTTGAAGTCCCTCCCATCCCCAAACCCCGCCTTCTTTAGGCTCTGCCCCAAAAACCTACCACTGGTGGCGAAGAAGGAGCTGGCAAACCTATCCATCAAGGTCAGCATTGTCTACTCAGACTGCCAGCGGCTCTCCAGTGTCACAAGCAGTGGTCCTTTTCATCATGTACTGCGTGCTTCTGTTATATGGAGTTGCCGGAGATTGAACCTGGGACCTTCTGCAGATGCTCTACCACTGAGCCACAGCCCCTCCCCTAAAACAAATGAATAATTCCTCAGAAACCAACAGAGGGACTCCTTCCATTTAACTTTGCAAACACATGTTTCTTTGAACTGTGTCTTAAAGGCTATCCCTCATTCCTTTTATCTTAAAGATTCCATGTCATGGTACCTCTAGTACTGTGGGATAAAATGTAAACTGGTTCTTGTGGGTTATCCGGGCTGTGTAACCGTGGTCTTGGTATTTTCTTTCCTGACGTTTCACCAGCAGCTGTGGCAGGCATCTTCAGAGTAGTAACACTGAAGGACAGTGTTTCTCAGTGTCAAGTGTGTAGGAAGAGTAATATATAGTCAGAAAGGGGGTTGGGTTGAGCTGAATCATTGTCCTGCAAAAAGTATCAAAGGTAATGTGCTAATCATTGTCCTGTAAGTATCAAGATAATGTGCTAATGAGGGTGTGGTATGTTAATATGGAACCATTGTATCCTGAAGTGATCTGTTAATGTGTGAAATCCAAAGCTAATCTGCATGGCTATTGTGGACTGTAGTCTTTGTTAGTCTGGAGGTTTTCAGAACAGGAAGCCAAGCCTTATTCATTCTTAAACTCTCTTCTTTTCTGTTAAAGTTGTGCTAATATTTATGAATTTCAATGGCTTCTCTGTGCAATCTGATAAAATAGTTGGTAGAATTGTCCAGTCTTTCAGTGTCTTGGAATAAGACCCTGTGTCTGACAGTGTCTGAGAGACACTGTCCTTCAGTGTTACTCCTCTGAAGATGCCTGCCACAGCTGCTGGCGAAACGTCAGGAAAGAAAATACCAAGACCACGGTTACACAGCCCGGATAACCCACAAGAACCAATGAACTCTGACCGTGAAAGCCTTCGACAATAAAATGTAAACTGTCATCTAAAGGTCATCATACACACTAGGATGGTGTTTGAGAGATTCAGGACATCGTCCATTCAGCCAGTATTATTTTCCTATTCTCTTATCACCATCGCTCTCTTCTCTATGTTGCCACAACAGTTTCTTTTTATTGCACATCATCTATGACTAGCTGTGCTTCAGAGGAGGTGCTGTGGCTCAGTTGGTATAGTTCCTGCTTTGCATGCAGATGTTAAAAAGAACAATCTCTGCCTGAGACTCTGAAGAGCAGCTACCAGTCAGAATTAGGGTTGTCAATGCTGGATTGGGAAATTCCTGGGTGGAGCATGGGGAGGGCAGGTCTCCAAAGATCAGTACCCCTGGAGAAAATGGCTGCTTTGGAAGATGGACTCTATGGTATTTTACCGCACTGAGATTCCTTCCCTTCCCAAACCCTGTCCTCCTCAGGTTTCACCTCAAATCTCTAGGAATATCCAGACTGAGAGTCGGCAACCCTACCACTATGCGAGCTGAACCATTGGCATCCCTCACACTCAGCCTAACCTCCCTAACAGAGTGGCCCTAAGGATAAAACAGAGGAGGGAAGAATGATGTTGACTGCCTTGAGCTTCTTGGAAGAAGAGTGAGATAAAAAAATAAACACAGAAACGCTACAAGAGTGACAGGAAACTGCAAGTGTGATTTATTCAGCGCATTCTCTGTGGATCTTCTGCTTTTTCAGGCACTTTTTCCTGAACAGGGAAGCCTGAGAGGGTAATTTTAAGAGTGACTAAAAATGTGCACCTCAAGGGAGAAATATCACACTGTAATAAATAAAAGAATGACCTCGAAGCAGACATGTCTACTAAGCATTCCACAAGAAACATTGACTGAAGAATGTCCCAGCACATATCTGAGGAAGCAGGCACAAGTATCTTTCCAAAGTGTAATAATCATTTTTCCAGCATCAAAAGCCCACTCTGACATGCAGCGCAGAAATTTTTACCCTGCAGCACAGACATTTGTACCCTGAAACTATCAATAATAGAGACAGAAGGCACCAAAGAATTGGTACGATTTCACAAGCACAGACAAACACACTAGGAATGCCAGCCTCCAGGTGGGACCTGGGAATCCCCCGGAAATACAGCTCATCTTCAGGCTACTGATCAAGAAGCCAATAGAAATGTCTTGTTGGAACCAGTGCTTTAAAAACCTTTTTCAGACTGTAATGGAGCAATCATGAGCTCTTTAGGGATCAAGGCAGGGTTGCCAACCTCCAGGTACTAGCTGGAGATCACCTGCTATTACAACTGATCTTCAGCCGATAGAGATCAGTTCACTTGAAGAAAATGGCCACTTTGGCAATTGGACTCTATGGCATTGAAGTCCCTCCCCTTCCTAAACCCCACCCTCCTCAGGCTCCGTCCCAAAAACCTACCATCAGTGGTGAAGACAGACCTGGCAACCCTTAATCAAGGTCTAAATAAGGGTGCCACCACTGACGAATCCCTGTTTCTAGTGGCAGATGCTCTTTCACTGACTGTAGTTGTGCCTGCATTTACCATCCGCTGGTCTTTCCAACTTTAGCATCCTATTCTTAAACGCTTACAGAAGTCAACGTAGAAGCATAATTAGAAATGAGCTGAGTGAGCAGTACAGTGCAGCAACCAGGTTAAGCATGACCTCAAATACCAGTTTATTTGGGGTCTGTTGAGAACTATGGTTACAGACCAATGCTAATTTTAAAAGGTATATTACTTGGTTTAAGGCATAACTTGGCTCAGTGGATACTCATACCCAAGTCAAAGGGTGAGATCCATAAATAACTTACCGTAGAGTAGCCTCATAGGCTATTTATTCCCAAGAAAACGAGTCACATCTCAGAGAGCAACAGTGTAAGTACATATCTGCTACACTGGATGGAGGGAAATCAGCTACAAAACATTACAAGTATTAAACACGTTTAAAGTCTGTGATTGTCCCTACCTGTTCCAACATGAGATACAAGTCTAGTGCATAGGAAAAAGTAAAAACATTCCAAGAAAGTTATTTCAAAGGGGGGAAAAAAAGGAAAACAGCAGCTTTATCGTGCTAGAACGAGCCTAGCCACATGTGATTTTCAACACCTAGGCATAAGTGTTCTGTATAATTTTAAAGCTTGCTTCAGGTTTTTCAAACAATTATGGGTCTTCACCTCATTAATTCAGTAACACATAAGGGAAAAATATGCATCTATTCTCCTCTGAGAGGCCCCCAATAAACAAGAAAAAGAAACCACCAGGGAAGAAATCAATTTTTTATAGCAGCTGAAGGGATTACAAGAATTCATCTTACCTGTTGCAGAAAGGCACTGAGAGTTCCCAGCAATTTCCTGAGCAGTTCTCTCCCAAGGCTCAGCTGAAACGCACTTGAAGTCAAAGTAGAAACTTCTCCAAGTTTGAAGCAAAGCAATCCGATCGCAGCAGGGCAACTTCAGCACGAATGAGGAGGGAGTGGGGAATCTCTGACCATCCGAGCCTGCGATAATCCTTTTTTTTTTTTTTTTGCAAAATGAAGAGACTGATTGATATTTAGGGGAAAGGAAGGGGGGAAGGTGTCCTGAAACTCCAGAAATTCCACAGTAGTAGCAACAGAGAAGGAAGATCTGAGTTGCTCAAAGTGAGGCTGACTTCAGTGGGATGAAAAGGAAAATGGGCTATGGGGGGAGGCCCTGGGAGGGGTGTGTAGAGGGAGTGAGAGGTGTAGGAAAGGAAGCCGGGTGGAGGTTAAAAGGAAACTTCTGGGAGAGAAGAACCAGCAGAGAAGGGAGACAGGGAAATGCTCACTGTTTAATTGAGTTTACAGGCTGCTCTTCCGGAATTGCTTCTCTAGTCTATTATTTTTTAGGCTGTTGTCAAGTTCTGCTGCTTTCACTGACTTTTAATTGATACTGGCTATTGTTTTTTTTTAATACTTATTTGTTACGCCTTGCGATCACTTTTTACTGCATTTTTTAAACAGTGAACATTGCTAATGTGTATTATAAATAAATATTTAAAGTAGTTGGTCAGATTCCTGGATCCAGGCCTTTCTCTTGTTAATGTGTTTTATACCCCCTTTGTCAATAACAAGTCCCTCAGGCTGGAGAGTTATGCACAATCTCACCACCTCTACCCTCTTGTAATTTTTTTTATACAATGTCCAGTGTCAGTTTTGGTGTGTGGAATAAAGGGGATTTCTGTTCTTGAGAGAGTCTACTTGGACACATACTGTGTCTCAGTGGTAGAGCCTCTGCTTGGCATGCAGAAGGTCCCAGGTTCAATCCCCAGAATCTCCAGTTAAAGGGACTAGGCAAGTAGGTGATGAGAAAAGACCCCTGCCTGAGACCCTGGAGAGGGGCCGTGGCTCAGTGGTAGAGCATCTGCTTGGCATGCAGATGGTCCCAAGTTCAATCCCCGGCATCTCCAGTTAAAGGGACCAGGCAAGTAGGTGATGTGAAAGACCTCTGCCTGAGATCCTGGAGAGCCGCTGCCGGTCTGAGCAGACAATATTGACTCTAATGGACCAAGGGTCTGATTCAGTATAAGGCAGCTTCATGTGTTCATGTGATTCCTTAATCCTGTACCAGAATTTCGAACCCAAACCCCTTTGCCTTGAATCTGACCGAGTGTTGAGGATAACGCGGGAGTCATATATACCAAAACAAATAGGTTTATTCAGTTGGTAAATGTGACTTGTAATTCCTTTCCTCTCAAGCCTGCTAGCTGATACAGTTACCAGAGCAGGGAGGTGCTTTATACAGTTGCGAACTCTAGTTTGGGAAAT
Source organism: Euleptes europaea (assembly GCF_029931775.1). Lineage (NCBI taxonomy): Eukaryota > Metazoa > Chordata > Lepidosauria > Squamata > Sphaerodactylidae > Euleptes > Euleptes europaea. The sequence continues at coordinate 7,479,023 of NC_079319.1, read as the reverse complement.
TCCTTGAGCTTTTGGAGTGAAGCCTGGTTTGGGGAGGGACCTCAGTGGAGTACATTTCCACAGAGTACACCTTCCAAAGCAGCCATTTTCTCCTGGGGAACTAATTTCTGTCACCTGGAGACCAATTGCAATTCCAAAGAGCTCTCCAGCTCCCACCTGGAGGTTTGTAACCCTATCTTACACTTTAAAAAATTACACTGTTTGTCCTTTCAGCGTTTCTGTCTTAAATACAATGATTAGACAGCTGGAACAAGTGCAGTTGTTCTTTTTTTTCTGTAGGAACAGCACCCCGAAATCCTGCCTGTCAAAATCAACCACTACAGTCCCTACTAAATTCCCTGACTAGTCCAGGATACCTCCTATCCCTTTTCCCTCCAAAACCCAACTGCCATTTTTTGTCAGTTGGTGGCAATTAAATTCCCCTCAGGTCTCCCCCCCACCCACACGCAAACACTCCAGCATTCTATTCAGCCTGTTTGAATCCGATTGGTTGGTTCAGAACGGGGAGAAAAGAGGGCGGAATTTAATCCTGTCCATCACAGATAGGGTCGCCAACCTCCAGGTGGGAAGGAAAAAAATAGCACAAGGGCTCTCTATGTTGTAACACACTGTGTTGTAATAAATATTACAATGAACAATTTTCGTTTTCTTTTTACACATATATAATCAAGAACTATATGCAAACAAAGTGCATCATACATATAAAAGGCTCTTGTATAGTTGAAAGCGAAAGAGACCAAGATATATGAGGCTCCCAAAGAATGGTGAAAATCCACGCTGTGATGAGATTCCTAAAGCAACAGCGATAACGTCACTGTGTGATCAATGGAGAGCGTCCTGTGTCACAGCCATAGCCCGAGGGCTGATAGAAATCTTCACCCGTGAACGGGGCGGAAGCCAGGAGGCTCCCGGCGCCACAGGGAGGGAACGCTTTATCCGGAAACGTTTTCACTAAAAAGCTTCATCAGCCAATTTCTCTATAATAACAACAAAAATATCCTAATGCACAAGTTTATAAACAAACATAAATCTTAATTTCTACATACATACCAAAGAATGTGGGTTTTTTTTACAGACCAAAATCCTGGTTCTCTAGCAGGATTCACAAGGAATTCTCCAGCTGTTCAGATTAGAGCAGTCGTTAACCATTTAACATTTCAATAGTTCAATGAATGGCTGGCGCTCTCGCTACGCTATAATCCTTACCCCAAGTGGGAAGTGATGTCTCTTACCCTTCGTGGGAAATAATAATGATTTGGCATTTTTTTGAAATCTTACCCAATATGGGAGAATATTTGAATGAATGAATGTACAGAAGGACGTTGAAGGACTGATGAAGATTTGTTCATTGTGAACCAGAAACGATCGTTTCCTCATTCCTCATTGGGAACCTCGTTGAAAATCCTTTGGATACCACTTCTCCTACAATTGAGAGAGACTTTATGAACATTTACTGTGTCATTTAGACACTTGTTTCCACCTTGTACAGTCACGTTGTTTGTCTTAGCTTGTGTGTTTCAGCTTAGTAGTGTATATAGTGTGTATAGCTGTATTGTCATGTCATTTTGGTAGCTTATAAAGTTTTTTTGCACTTTGTATACACTTCATTCCTGTACTGAGTTCCTCATCCTCCCGATATTGGTACAGTGGTGTCTATTTCTCCCCAACCTCCAGGTATTAGCTGGAGATCTCCTGCTATTACAACTGATCTCCAGCTGATAGAGAGCAGTTCACCTGGAGAAAATGGCCACTTTGGCAATTGGACTCTATGGTGTTGAAGTCCTTCCCCTCCCCAAACCCCGCCCTCCTCAGGTTCTGCCCAAAAAACCTCCCTCTGGTGGTGAAGAGGGACCTGGCAACCCTAGTGTTACAAATACCATGGACCGCCAAAAACCAACACCCCCCCCAAAAAAAACCAGTGGTTTCTAGATCAAGCCTGAACTGTCCCTAGAAACGAAAATGACTAAACAGGCTGTTGTACTTTAGTCACATTATGAGAAGACAAGAGTCACTGGAAAAGACAATCTACCATGTAGGAAATGGCAGGTTTTGAAGGTGGACGCTATGGCATCACATCCCTGCTGAGCTCTCTCCCCTCTCCAAACTCCATCCTCCCCAGGCTCTGCCCCCAAATACCCAGGAATTTCCCAACTTGGAGTTGGCAATGGTTAGTGTTGTATATGTATATAAGTATGTTTCCAATAAGCAGGGGAAACCCGCAGAGCTTGGGGTTCTCCGAGGCTCCTAAGGCTGTAAGTGCCCATTGGCCACTAGGGTTGTTCCCCCCCCCAATCACGGGCTAGGGGGGAGTGGCCACAGGTGGCCAGGGGGGCATATAAGTGGGGGGTCTGACCACTGTAGTTCAGTTCTGTTCTTGTTCACAATAAAACGGTTGCCGTTGGAACTCCGTCTCAGACCTCGTGTCCTCCCCACACAGACTTAACAGTGGCGATGATGGCTGGTAGGCAGTCCGGCTGTCCTGCTGAAATCTCTGCTGAAATTACTCTTGCCTCCGCTGCATCCTTGATACCCGGTAGGCAGCCCGGCTTGCTTTGCTGATTCACGGTGACACACTTGGGAGACGCAACGCCCGCTACGCACAATGGCCACCAAAGGCTCCATGGAGGCATTCGATACTGCCCACCCCAGCGAGTGGGAAAGCTACGCCAACCGCCTCACGTTCTTCCTCGATGCGAACGACGTCACCAACACGGGCAAGAAACGCTCCCTATTCTTCAGTGTTTGTGGCCCTCGGACTTTCTAGCTGGTGCAAACCCTGCTGGCCCCCGCTAAGCTGAGTGAGATGCCTTTCGACGCTATCATGGGAAACCACTTTGCACCCCAGCCCACACAGCTTGCCCGCCGACTGGACTTCCACTTGCGGGACAAGGAACCCAGAGAGTCCGTTGCCATGTACCTCGCGACGCTCTACCAAATCGCAAGGTTCTGCTCCTTTCCGGACCTCGATGGCACGGTGCGGGACCGGCTCGTCTTCAGCCTGAGAAATGAGAAAGTGCGCCACCGCCTCATGGCTAAAAAGGATGTCTAGCTGGCCACAGCCATTGAAGAGGCCTCGGCGGCCGAGTCTTTGGCTAGGGCTGGCCGCATTGGGGACCAGGGCTGCACGCCGCTCATGCAGCAACCCCCATCCATTACGAGAACGCCAGCGACCAGGACGTCGAGGACGAGGAACACAAGATGTCCACCAGGGTGCCCAGGACGTGGGGCCCAGTGGGCAGACCGTGCGCGAGCTGCAGAGAGCTGCACGACCGCCACATGTGCCGGTTCCGCGATGCCGAATGCAGGGCTTGCTGCTGGGTGGGCCACATTGCTAAGGCTTACTGCTCCGCAAAGAAGGGGTCCCCCCTGCAGGGCCCTGTGAAGAAAGATGGCACCGCCCAGCCCATCCACGAGTTGTCTGACAAGAACCCCACTCTGCCCTGCCTCTGCCACCACAATGTCCAGAGCGTGGAGCTGCACAAGGTCCACAGTGTGGAGAAAGTCTCCATCACCATCCAGATCGAGGGTGCCCCGTGCGTGATGGAGGTCGATTCCGGGTCTGCGCTCTCTATTGTCTCTGTGGATATCTTCCGTGCCCTGGGCACACACGCCAAGCTTCCCAAACTCCAGCCGATGGTCATCCTCGTCACTGATTACCAGCTACATCGGGTGCCGGTCCGGGGCATCATTTTCGTTCATGTCCGGCACAAGCACTTCACGCAATGCCTCCGCCTGGTCATTGTTGACGAGCCTCACGCCAGCCTCCTGGAGCTCGAGTGGTTCCAGGCTCTGGGGATCCATCTGGTGGGGGTGAATCACGTCAGCCAAGCGCAACTCGACTCCGTGTGGTCCGACTTCGAGGACATGTGGAATGCTCCACTGGGCCATTACAACAGGCTGCCAGTCCAGCTGCATATCGACCCCACTGCCACGCCCATCCGCCTCAAGCCCCGCTGGGTCCCATTCGCTCTCAAAGACAGGATTGACGCAGAGCTGGATTGCCTTGTCATGCAGGGCGTTCTGGAGCCTGGCCCCAACACAAAGTGGGAAACGCCGATCATGACGATGCTGAAGGCCAACGGGGATGTCCGGATCTGTGCGGACTATAAATGCACCATTAACAAGGCCCTCCAGAGTCACGCCTACCCGGTGCCCTTCGTCAGCCACCTGCTGGCCTCCCTCACAAGGGGCCGTGTCGTTGTGAAGCTCGACCTTGCCCAGGCTTACAACAGCTGCCGGTCGACTCCGACTCCTTGGACGCTCAGACGATCGTCACACACCGGGGCGCATTCCAGGTGACTCGCCTGCAGTTCGGGGTCAGCACCGCCCCGGGCATCTTCCAGAACCTGATGGAAAATCTCCTCAAGGGTATACCGGGTGTCGTCCCCTACTTCGATGATGTCCTGGTCGCCGGCAGTTTGGAGGCTGAACTCTTGGAGCGCATACGCCGAGTCCTCGGCCGTTTCTGGGAGGTCGGCCTCACTGTGAAGCACAAGAAGTGCCAGCTGGGCCTGCTGCAAGTGGAGTTCCTGGACTACCTGATTGACACTGATGGAATCCACCCAACGCCCACCAAAGTCAGGGCCATCCACAGTGCCCCTCCCGCCCCGGTGCAAACAGGAACTCCAGGCGTTCCTGGGCCTCTTGAACTTTTATCACGCCTTCCTGCCTAACAAAGCGTCCGTTGCCAAGCCCCTGCACCAGTTGCACAACAAGGCTACCCTGTCGTGTTGGGGTAAACCGCAACAGGGCATTTTTGAGGCCGCCAAGGGCCTTCTCTCCTCCTCCAGCCTGCTCATGCACTTAGATGAGAGGCTACCGGTGGTCTTGACTTGCGATGCCTCGCTTTACAGCATCGGCGCTGTCCTCAACCACCGGCTTCCGGATGGTCAGGAGGCCCCGATCACATTCTACTCCTGGACTCTCTCTCCGGCAGAGCGAAACTACACTCAAATTGACAGGAAGGCTCTTGCCATCGTGGCCGGCGTAAAAAAATTCCATGACTATTTGTACGGCCGGCCCTTCTCCATTGTCACTGACCACAAGCCGCTCCTTGGCCTGTTCGTGCCGGATCGCCAGATGCCACAGATCCTGTCTCCACGCATGCTCCGTTGGTCGATCTTCTTGAACACCTATGATTTCCTGCTACTGCACCATCCCGGCAAGAGCATCGGTAACGCGGACGCCCTCAGCCATCTGCCTGTTGAGGGGTCCGGCCCCGACCCAGCCCCTGCCTACAACATCCTGCTGTTGGAGACCCTGCCTGAGCCGCCTCTACAAGCGTCAGACATGGCCGCCCATTCCGCAAGGGACTGCATCCTTGCCCGAGTTCTCAACTGGGAGGGGAAGGGGTGGCCATCGTCCCGGCCAGAGGAGGAATTCAAACCGTTCGCCACCTGCCAGCACGAGCTGTCCGTGCACAAGGGGTGCCTGCTCTGGGGGAGCCACGTCATTATACAAACGAAACTCCGCACAAGAGTCCTGGAGGCCCTGCACGCCTGTCACCCGGGAATCATCCGAATGAAGGTGCTCAAGAGAAGCTACGTCTGGTGGCCGGGCATCAACGCCACAGTAGATCTGGAGAACTGGGTTTGATTCCCCACTCCTCCACATGAGCGGCAGAGGCTAATCTGGTGAACGGGGTTGGTTTCACCACTCCTCCACATGAAGCCAGCTGGGTGACCTTGGGCTAGTCACAGTTCTCTCAGAACTCTCTCAGCCCCACCCACCTCACAGGGTTTCTGTTGTGGGGAGGGGAAGAGAAGGTGATTGTAAGCTGGCTTGATTAAGTGGTAGAGAAAGTCAGCATATAAAAACCACCACCTCCTCCTCCTTCTCTTCCTCCTCCTTGTCATCGTCTTCTTCTTCTTCGATTACAACTGATCTCCAGGCAACAGATGAGTTCACCTGGAGAAAATGGCTGCTTTGGCAACTGGACTCTATGGCATTGAAGTCCCTCCCCTCTCCAAACCCCGCCTTTCTCAGGCCCCACCCCCAAAATCTCCAGTAATTCCCAACCCAGAGCTGGCAATGCTAGGATGGGAGTCGGAATCTTGCACCCCCTTGAACAAAGAAAAGTGAAAAGTGGCAAATGAGCACAAAAGCAAGAGGAGAATGAAAGGTTAAAAGACTTTGAGTTTCTGATACTATCAAAGAGGTGAATAATGAATACCCCATTCAGAACTTGCAAGGGAACGGGAACATCACAATTAGGGGAAGAAGACACAAAGAGAGGCCAGCAACACACAGGCCAATTTTAGCCTTACTTGGCCAAGTATTTTGGTCTCTTTATAGCTACTTCTGAAATAACTCACTCTAAGGGGAGGGGAGATTGGATGGGGAGAAAAATGACACTGATACTAAAGAATCTCCCCCCACCCACCCACCCAATAAGTCTACTCAGGTACTTTGCCTTGTTGCTTAAAATAGAGAACAGTGAGGCAGACAGTGTCCCGGCCAGCATATGGTGGGGCCGGGGGGATGAGAGTTATCTTCAGAAGAGCAGATTCTTGCCAAATTGCTCCCTCGCTTGTGGTCTAAATTAAAAGGTCCTTGGCAGGAGTATTTTGGGAGGTGCTTCAGCTGTGGCTGCATGACTGGAGCCACCCAAGCCCTTGCACGGAATCCCAGGTTTTTTTTTTTTAATTTCTGTGCAGCTCCATGGGGCAGAATGGATTCGAGACATCTGTGATGTGGTAGAGAGTAGGCGGCTGACGCTGCTGCTCGTCTTTCCTGGGTTCCTTCCGGGAAAGTCGGGACTTGACCTGTTTGGTTCCATTTGTCAAACCTTGTGCCTGACCCGGATGAAAGGTCTCAAGGGAGTAGAGCCAGCATGGTGTCGTGGTTAAGAGCAGTGGTTTGGAGCAGTGGAGTCTGATCTGGAGAACCGGGTTGGTTTCCCCACTCCTACACATGAAGCCAGCAGGGTGACCTTGGGCTAGTCACAGCTCTGTCAGAGCTCTCTCAGCCCCACCCACCTCACAAGGTGTCTGTTATGGGGAGGGGAAGGGAAGGGGATTGTTTGATTCTTCCTTAAGTGGTAGAAAAAGTTGGCATATAAAAACCAACTCTTCTTCTCCTTCTTCATTCTATCTGTTTATTTCCCTTTGCCTCTTGTCTATAACAGAAATTAATGAGCGTGTAATTATTTCCAACTGCTTGTGAAGTTATGAATTTAGGAAGCTGTCCTGTACTGAGTTAGAAAACGGGGGGGAAAGGGGAAAGAAACCCACCTAAACAAAAACTGCTGGGTACCCGGGGTTGGGTGGAAAAGATAAAATAATAAGGTGCTAAATCCGAATTAAAAACATTAAAAATGATAAAACATGGCATAATGGTGAACGGGTGGTTCAAGTCTATCAACCTTATGAGATGCCATTGTGCCATGTTTTATCATTTTTAATGTTTTTAAGATGCCCATAAAGTAGCAAGGGAGGCTACATTACTCATTGTTAGATTATGTGTCCTGGTGGTGGTGGGTGGGAAGTGCCATCAAATCACAGCCAACTTATGGTAACTATGTAGGCAAGTGACAAGCAGAGGTGGTTTGTCATTGCCTGCCTCTGCATAGCGACCCTGGAATTCTTTGGTGGTCTCCCATCCAAGTACTAACTAAGGCCGACCCTCTTTACCATGTGAGATCTGACAAGATTGGTCTAGCCAGCATAGAAAAGGTCCTAAATTCAGTCCCTGGCATCTCCACTTAAAGAATCTCAGGTAGAATATGGGAAAGATCATTCTCTGCCTGAGAGTCACAGCCAGCCAGAGTAGACTATACTGAGCTAGATGCACCAGTAGTCTGATTTGCTATAGGGCAGCCACATCCTGGGTGACCTTGGACCAGTCACAGTTCCTTTAGAACTCTCTCTGCCCACCCAGAGGCAGGCAATGGCAAACCACCCCTGAAAGTCTCTTGCCTTGAAAACCCTACAGGGTTGCCATAAGTCAGCTGCAACTTGACGGCACTTTCCACCACCAGCACAGCCACATAATTGATTCCAGAAGACAATATGGCAATTTATGCTTGATAATTAGCAGTGTGTTCCAGGCTGAAGTGCCCCGCATATTTTTTTGAGTTTTTCATGCTGAACCCTCATTCACGAAGAAACTGCGAAGCCGGCCCATAACTGCTTCGCATTTCTTAAGAGCCCCTTTAATGCGACCTTTTGTGTTTGCTCTGCCCCTGCCTCGAAGAATCCCCTCAAAGAAGCATGCATAATCACAGCTGCACATTAGCTATGCAAATGGCAGTTGCTAATGGAAGGAAGGAAGGAAGGAAGAAGCAGGGCAGTGGAGGGGGTGCAATTTCTCCTTTTGCATCAGGACCATAAATAGGCATTTTACAGGTCACATTTTAAAAAAGAGCTTTGAGCTAGCATCAAAATTGACCCTGCATAAATGGCCTATAGGTTTTGGTTGGTTTCCAGTAGGATGAGCCACAGTCATGGAACTGGTATGAGGAATGTGTTTTTGAGGATAATAAAATTAATTGCTTAGCAAATTATCACCAAAGTTATTCTGTCGACAGAATTCTGGTTTTAGACCATGTTGGCCTAGATCCATTAAAACATCAGAAGAAGACACATAGAATCATAGAGCTGGAAGGGACCACCAGGATCATCTAGTCCAGTGATGGCGAACCTTTTAGAGACCGAGTGCCCAAACTGCAACCAAAAACCCACTTATTTATTGCCGAGTGCCAATGCGGCAATTTAACCTGAATACCACCCCCAGAGGGGGCCCAGAGGGAGAGGCTAGGGTTGCCAAGTTCCTCTTCGCCATGAGTGGGAGGTTTTTGGGGTGGCGCCTGAGGAGGGCAGGGTTTGGGGAAGGACTTCAGTGCCATAGAGTCCAATTGCCAAAGTGGCAATTTTTTCCAGGGGAACTGATCTCTATTGGTTGGAGATCACCTGTAATAGCAGATCTCCAGCTAGTACCTGGAGATTGGCAACTAGTTCCTTAGTGTTTTCTCTCTACATATCAAGACAAATGGAAAGGTGTTTGGAGGATAGCTTGTGGGCACTTCAAAGGTGGAATAGGACTGCACGCCCCTCCGCCCGCACAGACCCAGAGGGTGCTGGAGAAGCCGCTGGAGGGAAAGAAGGAAGGAAGGAAAGAAGGGAAGGGAGGGGGAAAGGGGAGGAAGGGAGGGAGAGAAAGAAAGAAAAAGAGAGAGAAAGGGAGAAAGAAATGGAGCAAGGGAGAGAAAGAAAAGGACAGAGGGAGACAGAAAAAGAAAGAGGCCATTTATGCATGGGAGGTTTTGCCTTGGATTTGCCACTCGGTGGGGCGCGGCGGCAGGCTTGTGAGAGGCGAGCAGGGTGGGGCAGAGGGCGCCTCCTTCGCACCCACCGACCAGCCATGCCCCTCCGCCCGCACAGGCCCAGAGGGCGCCGGAGAAGCCGCCAGCCATGCCGAGTGTGGGCGCTCGGCTTCTGTTCCCCGCTCTCCCACCCGCCTGGCTGGCCGCGCACGCTCCAGTGGCAGCAATGGCGGCAGCTTCTGTGGGAGAGTCCAGGGGCCACCGCCAATGATGTCGGAGGTTCCCCACCCCTGGGCTACAGCCTCCCCCATCCGGGGTGGGGCAGAGCCGGAAAGGCCAGCGGATTGGAGGAACCGTGAGTGCCGGCAGAAAGGGCTACGCGTGCCGGAAGTGGCACCCGTGCCATAGGTTCGCCAACACGGATCTAGTCCAACCACCTGCACAATGAAGGAAATTCCAAACTACCTCCCCCCACATGCTCCCAATGACCAATACTTCATGCCCAGAAGATGGCCAAGGTGCCCTCCCTCTCATGATCTGCCTAAGGTAATAGAATCAGCATTGATGACAGATGGCCATCTAGCCTCTGCTTCAAAACCTCCAGGGAAGGAGAGCTCACCACCTCCCAAGGAAGCCTGTTCCACTGAGGAACTGCTCTAACTGTTACAAAATTCTTCCTAATGACTAGACGGAAAGTCTTTTGTTTTAATTTCAACCCGTTGGTTCTGGTCCGACCTTCTGGGGCAACAGAAAACAACTCAGCACCCTCTTCTATATTACAGCCCTTCAAGGACTTGAAGATGGTTATCATATCACCTTTCAGTCTTCTCCTCTTCAGGCTAAACATACCCAGCTCCTTCAACCTTTCCTCATTGGACTTGGTCTCCAGATCCCCTCTCCATCTCTGTTGCCCTCCTCTGGACCTGTTCCATCTTGTCTACATCTTTCTTAAATTGCGGTGCCCAAAACTGAACACAATACTCTAGGTGAGGTCTAACCAGAGCAGATTTCCCCCATGTTCTATTCCACCCAGCGGTCCCTTTTGACTCCTGGATATTTCCTGGAGTCATTGGACCTTATTTGTATCAAGGGACTCTGGACAAAAAGGAAAGGGGACCAAGTTCTACTTCTTCTCTAGCAATGCTAATGGAAGCAGTAGGAGATATTAAGATCCGTCAGTGGCTACTATTATGATGAGTAAAGGAAACCTCTACATTCAGTGGTAGATATTCTCTAAATACTGGAGGTAGCAGTCAACATCAAAGGAAAGACTTGGCCTCAATGTTTTGTTTGTTGACCCTCCAGGACAACTGTTTGGCCACTGTGTGTGAGGATGCTGGACTAGATGGACTTCTGGTCCAACCAAGCAGGGCTGTTCTTATGTTCATAACCATTTTATGTGTGTTAAGACATTAATGCAGACAAAAGAGACTAGAAGGCAATTTTGCCCCCCTTCTCCTCCCCACTACAGCCCCTCATCCAAACAGATCCCACAACTCCAGGAATGGCCATTCCAAGGGTTGAAAGGAACTGCTAGGGGGAGTCTGTGTGTCTTCTGCGGATGGTTGGTTAGATCTAAACCATCATCTGCTTTCTTCCATTGAGGCAACTTATTTGGTATACAATCAACTTGATTGATAGAGCAAGTAAAATTACAACTGAAGGTGTTAACTCCTGATTTACAGGTGCCCGTCCCAACTAACAGTCCCAAAAGGAATGTCATATAAAAGAAGCACAATAAAGAAGGGAGGAGAGGAAAAAAGTTGAAGCAACAGAGAATGAATCATTATTATTATACTTACAATAGTTTGACGGTAAAGGCAATCCCCAAATAACTTACATTTGGATTAACGTTTCACTGAAGACTCCATAAGGACAGTGAATTCCCTAGGCTTAGGAACTGACCCATAACGATGTTGGTCAAGGGCCTTTTCAATAGACAGACACTGCCATCTACTGGACGCTGTAAGCAGTGCAGCTTAACAGGCCCTAATGATAATGTGTTCTTAACCAACAAAGGTTAGAATCATATACTCATAGAGTTGGAAGGGACTACCAGGGTCATCTAGTCCAACCCCCTGCACAATGCAGGAAATTCACAACTACCTCCCCCACACACCCTCAGTGACCCCTACTCCATGCCCAGAAGATGGTCAAGGTGCCCTCCCTCTCATGAACTGCCTAAGGTCATAGAATCAGCATTGCTGACAGATGGCCATCTAGCCTCTTCTTAAAACCCCCCAGGAAAGGAACACTTACCATCTCTCGAGGAAGTCTGTTCCACTGAGGAACCACTCTAACTGTTAGAAAATTCTTCCTAATATAGACGGTTCCTCTTGCCAGACAGCCAAAGAGAAAACCAGTGCATGCTTCAAGTAGTCTTTTATGGCTTTGTAGGTGATACCTTGAATTGAAGCTGAGAACTAATTTTTAACCAATGGCACAACTGAAGAAAGGTGTAATATTCATACTCCATCTAACTCCCAACAATAATTGAACCGCATTCTCCTGTACCAGCTGGTGTTCATAATTTTATAAATTTATATCATATTTTCATTTGGTTGCAATCAAATTCCATCTCCATACACTTCTGCAAGGCATTTATAAGGTATTTTTTTAAAAAATAGATATGTGTCCAAGAAACTCACATTAAAAAGAACAAGAACATATATTTATATTTATTTAATTAGATATTTAATTAAAGTATATGCAGCATGAGCACATGATAATACAAGCCTCGCTTCTTACTTCCCTCCATTTATCTTATTGTCCCTTTCCTGTTCTTTACCCAGTAAAGATGGTCTATAGTTTTTATCATGTAACGGCTAAAGGCCTATCAAGATGAGCTGCTGGGAGAACCGCGATGAGACCCTCCCTGCGCTGGATGCCATGTCACACGTGAAGCTGTCTATACTGGATCAGACCATCAGTCTATCAAGGTCAGATTGGCAGCAGCTCTCCAGGATCTCAGGCAGAGGTCTTTCATAACACCTACAGCTAGGGTTGCCAGGCCCATTAGCTCCACCGGCAGGAGCTTTTCAGGGGTGTGGCTGGGGCGCGTGATTTGCGCGGTTTACCCAGAAGTGACATGGACGCTCTAGCAATCTCCGCACAGAGTGTTAAGCTGCAGTACTGCAGTCCAAGCTCTGCTTACGTTCTGAGTTTGATCCCGACAGAAGTTGGTTTCAGGTAGCTGGCTCAAGGTTGACTCAGCCTTCCATCCTTCCAAGGTCGGTAAAATGAGTACCCAGCTTGCTGGGGGTAAAGGGAAGATGACTGGGGAAGGCACTGGCAAACCACCCCGTAAGCAAAGTCTGCCTGGTAAATGTCAGGATGTGACATCACATGACCAGGTGCTTGCTCAGGGGACCTTTACATTTTTAAATTGACGGCAAACCTCTTTTTCCTCAAAAGTTCCTTTTTAGTATAACAGCTCTTTACACAGCCAGAGGTCTCCTCCTTCTAAGTCCAGAGATGGCTATCTTGACAGCCGATAAGAAAGCAGTTAGATGTTCTGTCATATGATGTTGGGAAGCAGACCAAGAAAAGACAAAGAGCGGGTCGCATCTCCTATCCATCTCGCGCTGAGTTCGATGAGACACACCATTTGTCTTTTTCACTTTTGAACTTCCCTGCCAGTCTTTTCATCACTTTTCATCTCAGCACATGATCCCAGGCCGGCTTTGTATTCTACTCACCTCAGAACAGTAAGTTTTAGGCCTAAGTTTTAGGGAAAAAATGGCATTTATGGCTTATTTTTAAAATATACTTATATTTAAAAGCATTAATGTTTGCTTTCCCCTTTTAAAATCCGTGGCTTTCACTGCATGTAAATGTATTCTGTATATCTATTGTCTATAGATACGATGTTTTGGTCATTGTAGAGACTGTTGTAATGTAGAGACATAGCCTTATAAAGAACATAGAGGATGGGAGTTTACAGACAACCCCTGCTGACTAGTTGGGAAAGAAATGCAGATTTTAAGAGTCAGAGAGCATGCAAAGAAGTGAGCAGAACAGTGTTTCCAGGTGATGTCATGGCCTTGATCATACTAGAACGTAAAAGTCATTGTAATAGTTTATTGCTAAACATACAAAGTATTTTCCTAGCTTTTCCGAATGCTCCCTAACTCTGCCCACTGCTCCTACCTAGCCATCAGGGATCCTTTGTAAACTCCCACGATCCATATTCCTTTTAAGGATGTGTCTCTGAATTACAATAAGCACTGCAGTAGTCTGGTCTGCACCCACAGAATAATCTAACGGCCCCAAATTGCAAAGGTATAGGGAGAAAGTAGAGAACCCAGGTATAGGGAGAAAGTAGAGAGCGAGTGTGGGTTCGATTATCCACCCGTCCACAAAGAGCAGCGGACACTAATCTGGTAAACCAGATTGGTTTCCCCCCTCCTACACACGAAGTCTGCTGGGTGACCTTGGGCTAGTCACAGTTCTATTAAGAGCTCTCTCAGCTCCACCTACCTCCCAGGGTGCCTGTTGTGGGGAAGGGAAGGTGATTGTAAGCCGGTTTGAGTCTCCCTTAAGTGGTAGAGAAAGTCGGCATATTAAAACCAACTCTTCTTCTTCTTCATATGAATTCTTCTATGAGGCAAGGTTAATAAAGCTTCTCTACTGGAGTAAATGGCAGGGGGAAATGTGGGGTTCTTAGTTTCTAGAAGACAGCCTATTGTCTAAAATAGGGTTGCCAACCTCCAGGTGGAGGCTGGAGATCTCCCACTATTACAACTGATCTCTAGGCAACAGAGATTGGTCCACGTGGAGAAAATGGCCACTTTGGAAGGTGGACTCTATGGCATTGTACTCTATTGAAGTCCCTCCCTTCCCCAAACCCTCCCCTTCTCAGGCTCCTCCCCCCAAAAAAATCTCCAGGTGTTTGCCAATCCAGTGCTGGCAACCCTACTCTAAAAGCTTCTGATGGTGATAGTAACGTATCATTTCTGTACAGGTGGTGATGGTAGGAAAAGGCTGAAGAGCCGAGCATCTGTTTAGAGTCTAGCAGCACATGCTGGTTATATTCCACTTCCATGCAATTGAACTAGTTGCTTTTGGAGCTGTTTTGCCACACACACCATTTGTCTTAAAATGGTTAAACCTCCTGGCACGCTGCCACAAAGTGAGATTAAACAGGTTGCAACCCAGAAGAGGGCCTTCTCGGTCATGGCACCAAAGCTCTGGATCTCTCTCCCGGGAGATTCGTCTGTCCTCTTCTGTTGCCATTTTCCACCAGCGGGTAAAGAGTTTTTGTTGTTTCATCCCTCCTTCCTGACCAATGTTTTAATGGCTGTTTTTATGCTTTGTATGTATTTTAACTCTGTTTTTAACTTGTTTTTGATGAGGTGTTTTTGGGGAGGGGTTGATTTTAATGGTTTTAAAGTATGCTTTTATCACGTATGTTTTAAATTGCTAGCTGCCTTGTTTGGCTTTTGTAAGGGCAGAAACTAAAATAAATACAATCATTTTAAAAAAAAAAAACTGATCCTGAAACAGCAGTAGATATATTCTAAATTATCCATGCCAATAACGTTTCCCCCCACAATAAATCAATCAATCCATTGTCCAGGATCCACCATACCATTTTTTGAGCTGCACTGTTTGTTCAGTTCCACTGCAAGAACTGAATCCTCCTCCGCTGCCTCTTTTCTCCTTGCAGGAGTGTTGGCACAGGAAGAGCACACATCAGTCCCACAGGCCACAGCCGACCATGAAGGATGTGTTCAACCTTAAAACCTTATTACCTAGCTATGACAACCAATTGCAAGGGTACAATCACATCGGGGATCGAATTATCCTCTCTGTCTTCATTATTTTCTTCTGCATTGTCGGACTGGTGGGGAATGGAAATGTCATCTGGCTTCTTGGCTTCCGTATTAAAAGAAAACCTTTTGCCATCTACATCCTGAACTTGGCTGTTGCTGACTTTGGAGCCCTTCTGTGTCTGCTTGCTGTAAATTTAAGTCTCAGCCCACCATCCTTCGATGAACTTCTTGACCTTCCTCTTGTTCTTCTTTTCCTTTTCTTGAGTCTCCTCCTATTTATGGACAGCAGTTGTCACCTTCTCCTGACAGCCATTGGCATTGACAGATGGGTGTCTCTCCTCTCCCCAAATTGGTATCGACGCCAACAGTCTTGGGTGTTGCCCACCCTCGTGTGTGCCTTCATGTGGGCTCTCTCTCTTTCCATCAGTGGAATGCCCTTATTTCTGCTATTTAACGATTTGATGTCAGAGGATTATGTAATTGTATTTCTTTTAGGTTTTTGTGTGACTATTTCAATTGGCCTCTTGCTTATGGTCATCTCCACTCTGGCTCTGTTCGTCATAGTCTGCTTGAAATCACAATGTTGTCAGTGTGGGAAACTTTTGAAAGTGATCTTGCTTATTCTTCTCTCCTTCCTCCTGTTTACTATTCTGAAGTATGGCTCTCTTGTGTCTCCTCACATTAGTCGACAATATTGTTTCTTATGGATCTCCCTAAAAAGTAGTATAAATCCACTGATTTATTTCTTGGCTGGGAGACAAAATAGTGGTAAATTTCAGGAGAGAATGAAGGTCACCCTCCAGAGAGTTTTCAAGGAGGAGACAGACACCAGGATGGAATTGCAAACGTGCACCCAAACAGTGTTGTGATGCCCTCTTTAGAATATCTAACCTGCAGTTTGCATAAAGTGGTTAAAACTATTCACTTTCCTTTAGGCGTTTTCACTTTTAGTGTTAAAAGATGTGTGATGCAGCGGCTAAAGTGTCAGACTAGGATCCGGGAAACCCAGGTTCAAATCCCCACTCTGCCATGGAAGCTTGCTGGGTAACCCTCTCTGCCTAACCTACCTCGCAGGGTTGTTGAGAGGATAAAAAGGAGGAGAGGAGAGCGATGCAAGCCTCTTTGGGGCAGCAGGATATAATAAATCAATAAATAATGCAACTTCTCTAAACTGCAGCAGATCCAATAGCTGAAATCAAAAATACAGATATGATTGCGTCATCTCATACAATTGGGGTGTAAACTGGGAGAGATTACATTATGACATAGTTGTTGTTTGACCATTTTCTTCCTACTGTAACACACTGAAGCTCCAATTTACATCTGAAGATTTCTAAAAATCTTTGGCAATTCAAAGACAAAGATCATCTGATGGTTGTAATTTGGAGATGTGCCATCATCGTGATCCGTCTACAGTTCTTCTGGGCTTTCCTTAACACGCACCCAGTTTTTCTAGGAGCTGATTTGTTGTGAATTCGTTGCTGTTTCTGGAGCAAAAGAAGTGCGGCGTCTGCAGTGCACCGAAGGCCTCAGGATCAACTTCATTTGCCATTTTACAGGCTGCGAAGCCACCATATCCCCAATACCCCTTATGTCGGAGTGAGGGTTATCCCCAGTGGCTGCTCTAGGGTTGCCAACCTCCAGGTACTAGCTTGAGCTCTCCTGCTATTACAACTGATCTCCAGCTGATAGAGATCAGTTCACCTGGAGAAAATAGCCACTTTGGCAATTGGACCCTGTGGCATTGAAGTTCCTCCCCAAACCCCGCCCTCCTCAGGCTCCGCCCCAAAAACCTCCTGTTGGTGCCAAAGAGGGACCAGGCAACCCTATGGCTTCTCCTGAGCTGGCCCTGCAAACCGGCTGCCTCATGTGTGTCCTCTTTATTTCCATCTGGCCTTGTTTTGGCTCCTGCCAGTGAGGCTGCAAGGGTGTAGATGCCATCTAAGGCAAGGGTTGATTCGGGCTTAATCTCAAGCCAGATACTGGCACCACCAGCAACACAGCAACCACTATCAGAGTTGCCATATTTCTACATACTTGATTAGATGGATGGCCAAGGCTGGCCCTATATCATCAGATCTCAGAAGCAATGCAAGGTCGGCCCTGGTTAGTACTTGGATGGGAGACCACCGAGGAAGTCCAAGGTCGCTAAGGGTGGCCGGCAATGGGAAACCTCCTTTGAAGTCTCTTGCCTTGAAAACCCTGTGGGGGTCATCCTAAGTCAACTTGATGGCACTTCATGCAAATTACGGTTTTTCAAAATACAGCCCAAACTCAGCATATATATTTCACATTCCCAAATGTAATTAAAAACAATGAGGAAATATAATAACTCATAAAATGCATAAGGAAACACATTTTCGCTTACCTTCTTATTCTAAAACATGGGCTGAGAAATTCCTGGAGATTTGGGGATGGAGCCTGGGGAGGACAGGGACCTCAGTGTGGTATAATGCCATAGAGTCCACCCTTCAAAGCAGCCATTTTTTCCAAGGGAACTGATCTCTGCAGTCGGGGAATCAGTTGTAATTCAGGGAGATCTCCAGACCCCACCTGGAGATTGGCAAGCCCTTGTGAAGTCTCAACATGCACATCAGCATCTGCTCCTGTTATTCCCTTTCACCAGCATGGTGTAGTGGTTAAGAGCAGTAAACTCTAATCTGGAGAACCGGGTTCGATTCCCCACTTCTCCACATGAGCGGCAGACTCTAATCTGGTGAACTGGGTTTGATTCCCCCCCTCCTCCACATGAAGCCTGGTGGGCGACCTTGGGCTAATTACACTCTCTCAGCCCCACCTACCTCACATGGTGGCTGTTGTGGGGAAAGGAAGGGAAGGTGACTGTAAGCCACTTTGAAACTCCTTAATGATAGAGAAAACTGGGGTATAAAAACCAACTCTTCTTCTACTACTACTTTCCTTGATCTTTCTTATCATCCTCCGCTTTCAGACTTCTGAGCAGAAACTTGCATTTTATCCTTAAATTTCTCTGCAAAGTGATACCAGAAATCAATGTTCATAATTTAAATATTAAGGATAATAATTGCAATAACTACATTGTATATTGTATTAACCTGATAGCCTATGCTTTTGATAAATATTGGAATGCTAGCATCCTTGAAATGGCCGCCAAAGGCCTTGCCCAATGAGCATGCCTGGCTAATAAATACTTGTGTAAAATGTCTCTGTCTTTGACTGGCTTGTTTCTTTTAGAGGAAAATGGGGGGAGAAAACTGTAGCTTCTTTCTTTGAAATTGCCTGCGGTTTCACTGCGAGAAGGTGTCCTCACTACTTTACCCTACTCCAGAAATCCTGCAAATACTTAAACACCATAAATATGCACTCAAAACCTGTCCAAATTCGGGGCCTGCCTCACATACTGCAGATGTCTGTTCCATAGCATAGGTGCAGCCCCAGAACAAGCAGAAGAGCAGGTACAAATTGTTCTTACAGACTTCAGTGGAAGCTACCAATAATCCTTGATCTGATGAGAAGCACTGCCTTGTATACAGGCGGAGGTCCTCTGGTTAGGGTTGCCAACCTCCAGGTACTAGCAGGAGATCTCCTGCTATTACAACTGATCTCCAGCTGATCGAGATCAGTTCCCCTGGCGAAAATGGCTGCTTCGGCAATTGAACTATACGGCATTGAAGTCCCTCCCCTCCCCATACCCCGCCCTCCTCAGGCTCCCCCAAAAAACATCCCGCCGGTGGCGAAGAAGGACCTGGAAACCCTACCTCTGGTAGATATGAGAGTGCAAGGTTGTGAAGGGCTTCAAAGTCAACACCAACGCCTTCAACTGAGCATAGAAGGAAATTGGAAGTCAATTGAATGATATGAAACTCGGGGTTTGGCACATTTCTAACTCCTGAACTATGACAACATTCTAAACACTTTCTTCTGCACCAATTTTACCTTCCGAATTGTCTTCAAGGGCAGGCCCACACAAAGCATGCTATAGTAGTCCAGCCTTGAGTTTACTGTAGCATGAATCAATACCATATGAAGTTAATACAAGGCACTTTTTGCAACCAAATTTATTGGCTTTTCCAGAAGAGTTGGATCCAGCAGAATTCCCAGACACTTGAGTCTCTTAATCATACAGGCATACCAGTGGTTAGTAATTCCCTCCAGAATCTCAGCCTCTCAAGTGCTATAGAAACAAGATGGCCATGAGAAAGCAGGAAAGCAAAAGCTAGGGGGAGCCATGGATGTCTTTACTGAAGAGACAGGAAAACAGCAGAGGGTCAGAGTAAAAAAAGAAAGGCACAAAAGAGGCAAATAATTGATAATTAATAATTGACAAGTATTTCATCAGTAATCGGGGTGCTTTCGTCTACATGGATACCATATCTTGGCTTTTTCTAACAAGTAGCTTCCCCACTTTGGGATACACGTTATATGACACCATTTCAGAATTCTCCAGTCATCACGGGTTGCCAGGTTCCCCTATCCACTGGTGGAGGGTGTGTGTGTTGCCATCTCTAGGTTGGGAAACTCCTGGAGATTGGGGGTAGAGCCTAAGGAGGACAGGGACCCCAGCAGGGTACATTGCCATAGAGTCCACCCTCCAATGCATCCTTTTTCTCCAGGGGAACTGATCTCTGTAGTCTGGAGATGAGCTGTAATGCCAGGAGATCCACAGGCCCCACCTGGAGGCTGGCATCCCTGTCAGGCTGTTGTACGTGAATTATTTTGGGAGCTGAGATAGCCATTTAGGCCGAATTTTGATTCCTGCCTCCTCCAGAATATTGCTCATAATTCCACTACACCACGCTGGCTCTCACGTGACCTACAAAGTTCCAAATTTGTCTCAGAAACAGTCCACTCCAATGGTTAGAGCTACCTGGCCATGGACCATTAGGACTTTCCAACAAGGATTTTAATGTCATTTAACATTTTCCCCTTATTTTAATTAATTCAGTGTTGTATTGATTGTCTGACACCTATATAAAACCCCTAAGTGATCCATGCTCCCCAAAGCACCAGGATTGGGTCCAGGAGAAGTCTAGCATTTTTACTCTGAGGAAGAATCTTTAAAGAGAAGAAAAAGAGATGGTTTCCTTTCTAAAAGGGTTAGAGTAGCATATCTTACCAAGTGTCTTGTAGTGTCATGAGACTGGAGAGGAGAATTCCTCATTGATGTTTACCAAGTTAGGCCAACTAGGAAAATTATCCATCCATGGTGTAGAACAGAGATATTTGTGAAGATATTTCTATGTCTATAAGTGGTTTCTAGATCAAATCAAGCCTGAACTGTCCCTAGAAGCTAAAATGACTAAACTTGAGAAGGCAAGAGTCACTGGAAAAGACAATTGTGCTAGGAAAAGTTGAAGGCAGCAGGGAAAGACGAAGACCCAACAAGAGATGGATTGACTCTATAAAGGAAGCCACAGCCTCAATTTGCAGGACCTGAGCAAGGCTGTTAAGGACAGGATGTTTTGGAGGACATTGATTCATAGGGTTACCATGAGTCGGGAGAGACTTGACGGCACTTAGCACACACATTCTATGTCAGCTCCCCCACAGCAACATTAAAATGTTTAACACTGTGATGTCATAGAGACACTTTGAAATGACAAAGGAGCATGCCTGGTATTTTTTTCAACAGTCTGTAAGCATAGCCACGGAAGCATAATCGGTGAACCCGACAAGGTTCATATATTTTCCCTGTAACATACAGGTGTGACCGGGGTCCAGGGCCTATGGTGCAGAATGACCCCAATGGTCAGACACCTACCCAGAAATTCCCAGTGCTCATGAGCTCACCTCAGGGAGAAATTCTGGACTTCTAGTGGCAGCCTGACCACCAGAAGACCATATGAATAGTGCCACTGGCAACTTATACCGGACAAAAGCAAAATGATATGATTCTGAAGCACGAGCAGTTAGTAAGAGAGAACTTATTGCATTCTCCTCTCTCAGGAATTTCTGCATATTGTATCTCCTGTCCATCTTCTTCTCTTTTTCTCCAGAGTGCTCCTTAAGTAGCCTGAATGCATTGTTCAGGAACTTTGGCACACACAGACCTCTGCTTATGACTAAGAAAGAGCTGAATGAATCTGGAACTTGATCTCTCAGGGAGAGTTGTGGATCAGAGTTGGGAGTTGTGGATCAGAGTTGGAAGTTGGGAGCTGTGGATCAGATTTGCTTCAAATTGCCCCCAAATGACAGGTAATCCTGCACCACGTGGATCTGTTTTTGTCCATTTTCCATCCAATGCAAGGGAAATGCCAATAACAAAAGAACTGACTGTTTAGAACAAAACATTTCAATGAAATTGATTATGCCTTAATGTAAAGAAGAAGAAGAGTTGGTTTTTATATGTCGACTTTCTTTACCACTTAAGGAAGAATCAAACCGGCATACAAACACCTTTCCTTCCCCTCCCCACAACAAACACCCTGTGAGGTAGGTGGGGCTGATAGAGCTCTAAGAGAACTGTGACTGGCCCAAGGTCACCCAGCTGGCTTCATGTGGAGGAGTGGGGAATCAAACCTGGTTCTCTAGATTAGAGTCCACCACTCCAAAATACCTCTCTTAACCACTACATACAACCACCATAGTGTATCCTTTTACTAGCCTAGTATCTAAAGATTCATTTGCCTTTCATGGAAAGTTTGTGTGAAAACAGCACTAGACATTCTATTGAAAGTTTCCCACACTGGTAACAGATTTTAAAAATGATAAAATGGACTAGACCAACACAGAGTTGAATTCTGGCTGCATCATTATTTCATCTTTGCAGCAGGAACTGACTTTCCCTCACTTTGTATGTTTTATTTTAGCTGGAGTGTCGATATAGGCAGAAGAGACCCCTAAGAGCACATTCGAAGCATGATGACCAATTCCAGCCTGACAGCTCACATCCCAACAGTGGCTGGACAAGATAATGATATCTACTACTTGTTTAACAACACCGAATGGGAGCAGAAAATTTATGAGTATGTCGAACAAAGGATTTTCTTCGTCTTTGTTATTTTGGTCAGCGCTTTTGGATTTCTGGGGAACGGATTTGTCATCTGGCTTCTCGGCTTCCGCATCAAGAGGAATTCGTTCACCATCTACATCCTGAACTTGGCTGTGGCTGACATGGGGGTTCTCGTATCGATGTCGATATTTTTTGCCGTAGGACATACCTTTTCGACCTCCCTCTGCGAGGAGTTCATCATATTCACTTACAGCACTGGCCAGTTTCTGCTGACCGTCATCAGCATTGACCGGTGCGTGTGCGTCCTCTTCCCCTTTTGGCATCAAGTCCACCGACCGCCTTACTTGTCCTTGGTGGTGTGCGCCGTCATCTGGGCCCTCTCCTTCCTGCTTAACGCAATTCACTTCGCCCTCCTCCAGAATAGAAAGCTGGGAAATAATAACCATGTAATGTACTTCCAGTTTTTTGTCAATTCCCTGGTTTGTGTCCCATTCATGGTCATCTCCGCTGTGACCCTGTTGGTCAAATTTTTTCTAAAACGGCAACAGCGCTGGCGAGGGAAGCTTTTGACGGCCATCTTGGCTACGCTCCTCTTTTTTCTTCTCTTTGCTTTTCCTCTGAACGCCGTTTACTTGCTCTCTACTTTGACCCAAAAAACTCTTCCGACTTCCATGCGGTATGGCTTGTTATGTGCCTCACTAAACAGCAGTGCTAACCCACTGATTTATTTCCTTGTTGGGAGGAAGAAGAAGAAACATCCCAGGGGGGGCATGAAGGCTATCCTCCAGAGAATATTTGAAGATGAATAAAGCCGTGGAGAGCAATTAGAGTTCCCAGTTACAATACCTCAATCAGTAGGGTTGCCAACCTCCAGGTACTAGCAGAAAATCTCCTGTTACAACTGATCTCCAGTCGATATAGATCAGTTCACCTGGAGAAAATGGCCGCTTTGGAATTGAAGTTCCTCCCCCCAAACCCCGCCCTCCTCAGGCTCCGCCCCAAAAACCTCCCGCCAGAGGAAAAGAGGGACCTGGCAACCCTATCAATCAGACCCAACACTTCAAACTTTATGAGTGTAATAGAGATCCACAAAGGTTGCCAATTCCAGTTTGGTCAATTCCTGGAGTTTCTGGGGGTGGGACTTCAATGCCATAGAGTCCACCCTCCAAAGCTCCCATTTTCTCCTGGAGAACTGACCTCTTGTCATCTGGAGATCAGCTGTAATTCTAGGGGTTCTTCAGGCCCCACCTAGAGTTTGGCAACCATAACATCCACAGTTGTGTGCAAAATTATCTTGCACATTCAAATTATTATTTTTAATACAACCTGGTCAGAGGGTGGCTTACACTCATGACATTTAAACAGAGGAGAATACACTGGGCTGGATCCTACCCCGTCCTCCCACTCCACTGAGAAAAGTTTGAAGCCTTCTTCATGCATAAGAAACCTGCTTGCAACTTCAGTGGCACTCCTGTTGGAGGAAGAGCCACTTACGCTGGACAGCATTTCAGGTGGGTAGCTATGTTGGTCTGCCATACAAGAGCAAGATTTGAGTCCAGTGGCAACTTAGAGATCAACAGTATTGCTGGACAGAAGCTTTAGAGAGTCAAAACTCTGTTCGTCAGATAAGTATCTGATGAAGGGAGCTTTGACTCTCAAAGGTCAATACCCCAGAAATCTTGTTGGCCTCTAAAGTGCTACTGAACGTGAATCTTGTTCCTAAACCGGACAAACAGTGCAATACTGTGCTGATTTACCCCAAGCTACGCTCCTTGAAATCTATGGGTTTAGCCTGGAATAACACTGTATAGGATTGTACTGCCAATTTCCTTAGGCTGTAGAAACGATGTTGGAAGCTGGATAGATCCACCCCATTATGAGGAATTATCACGGCTAAAAAGGGAATTCCAACAAAAGGCCCTTTCTACCTTTCGGTGTACCATAATCTCCAGATGGGCAGCTTTCCCCATTTATTTCCTATCTTGTTTTCAAATTTGATTTTCTATTATTCCAGTTTAAGATTTCTACATTGATTCCAGAATATGGCATGTAGCTTGCTGCAGTTTTCCCAAATGCCATCTCTCCATTTACACTTTTCCCTTTCATGCTACCCATTCTTTTGTGCATATTGATCAAATATTGCAACTTCCTCCAAATAATAATGAGTGAAACGTTCATATTATTGCTTCAATGTGTAAGAATTTGTGTGCAGTCATTTACTCCTGCTCATTGGTAAAATTGTTCTTGAACACATGAAGTTGCCTTTTACTGAATCAGACCCTCGGTCCATCAAAGTCAATATTGTCTACTCAGACCGGCAGCAGCTTTCCAGAGTCTCAGGTAGAGGTCCTTCACATCACCTTCTTGCCTGGTCCCTTTAACTGGAGATGTCAGGGATTGAACCTGGGACATTCTGCATATTTCTACCACTGAGCCACAGCCCCTCCCCTCTTACAATTGTATATCAAGGTTGTTTTTTACTGGCTATTGGTCAATGAATACTTACATGTAAGTAAGATAAAGGAGAGGTAGATGCACCCAAGATCAAGTTAATTCATGCCATAGTATTCCATATTTATGCATGGGTGTGAAAGTTGGACAACAAAGAAAGCTGACCAGATGAAAATAGATTCCTTTGAAATGTGGTGTTGGGGCTTGGCAAAACTATAGAATATTATGGAGCGTATGTGTGCACCTTACTCTTGTATACAGTACATTGTTTGATTTTTTTCGTGACAGCATAGCCATACTTTGAGGTCAATTGGACAACTTGTAATAAAAAAAAACTGATTAAAAATAAATATGGTGCTGGAGGAGAGTGTTATGGATACTGTGGACTTCCAAAAAGTCAAATCATTGGGTTCTAGACCAAATCAAGCCAGAACTTTCCCTGGAAGCTAAAATGAATAAACTGAGGCTATCATACTTTGGTCACATTATGAGAAGAGAACACTCACTGGAGAAGACAATAATGCTAGGAAAAGTTGAAGGCAGCAGGAAAAGAGGAAGACCCAACATAAGATGGATTGACTCTATAAAGAATGCCACAACCCTCAGTCTGCAAGACTTGAGCAAAGCTGTTAAATATATGATGTTTTGGAGGACATTGATTCATAGGGTCGCCATGAGTCGGAGGCTACTTGATGGCACTTAACACAAAGAGTGCACATAGAGCAGAAAAATGGCATTTACACTGCATTGTGGGAATTAAAGAAGCTTGCTCCTCAATATCTGGGAATGGATGGTGCGATTGGTCATAGCCACATGGAGGAATGGAGCATGGGGCTCATGTGGGAAAAGAGCTGCATCATTGCCTCATGCAGCCCTTCCAGTAGGATACAAGGCTGGGACAGCTTCATATGCTCCCAATACTTTCTGAGTGCAGACTTTTCACCACAGCTCCTGACCCATCAGCTCACCTGCCCACAGCTCCTGACCCACCCGACCAAGAGGGACTACCTGGTCACTCTTAGTAGCCAATCAAATATTGGGGGGGGGTTGTTTCGGTTGATACAGGAGGGTTTTTTAGGTGTGTTTTTGTTTTGCCTATTCCACATTCATTTCTGAATTTAGGCCGATAATTACAGGAAGAAGTGGGTAGGGTCTAATTAAGAGGGCAGGAATAATGGGGATTGCTATTTTATCCGTAGGGCTACCTAGCTGACAAGCACCCAGAGACATCAAAGAATGACTGGATTTTTACCCCCAAACCAGCCCTTCATGGGCTTATTTGACAAGGGCAGCACTGGTCAAACCCTTAGTTGCTTGAATAACACGTTGGTATAGGATTGAGGCTTAGCATCTCTTGGGAGAGTTTTCTGTGTTGGCTATGATAAAGCTGGTGGCAGCATCAGTTGAGTTTTGAACAAGAGTAAAGTTGACCAAACGCTGGCAGCCAGAATAGTCTGCTTGTTGGTATTAACCCACTGTAAAGGAGGTGTATATAGTGTTGTAGATCAGCCATGAATAAAACCAAGTTTAACTTACAGTTTTGTGTCTTGCGTCTTCATTCAGGAATGGTAAGGGCAAATGCAGAAATATGGTGTATTCCTAAAACACATCTTCCATGGCAGAACAAGGTGAGGAACATGCTCCTTTGCCAGATGTTGGCTAAAAGACAGAAGTAATGTTGGTTGAGAAGGCCTTAAAAGACATTGTGCTCTCCACTTCTGATGGAGTTCAACTGACCCTTGCTGACTTGGTTAAGAGCCATGGGGTTATACTGGACTCAGTGTTATTGCAGGAGAACCAAGTTAATGCAGTTGCAAAAAAGTATTTTTCCCAACTCAGCCTAGCTCATAAGATGGCCCTTTACCTTGATGTGGCCTATCTGGCCACCTGGATCCATGCCATGGTGACATCCAGACTAGACTACTGTAATGTGCTGTACATTGGACTTCCCTCAAAATCCTTCCCATTGTGGAGATATAAGGGGGAAAGCATATACGGTAGCTGCAATGAAAGAGGTATAGACTTACTTAAAAAAAATAAAAGATGAGAATTCAGAGAATCTGGTATGCATACTGTTGTAATGTTACACTGATATTTAACTGGTGATTTAATGCACCAAGTGGGGCATGGGGGGTGGAATGACTACTCTTGGGGGATGAGGATGGAGAAACTATGGGGAAACCTGCCATGTGAAAGACCATTGCCACTTTGCATTATTGACAGAATACTAGCAATGGAGGAACTACACACATCTGTGCATTCCAAAATTACTAAGCCAAACATATACTCACAAATCACTGTTTTCAGTTGACTATCTATAATGGTAACGCAAATCCCAAATTCTTAAGCATTACAAATGGTCTTCCTCCTAAAATTCATGTCATTTTTTGTGTTCAGGTCCTTGCCATCTTAGCAGAAATTTTTCTTTGATTTTCACATGAAGAAGAAGAGTTGATTTTTATATGGCGACTTTTTCTACTACATAAGGGAGACTCAAACCGGCATTCAATCACCTTCCCTTCCCCTCTCCACAACAGACACCCTGTGAGGCAGGTGGGGCTGAGAGTGTGTGTCTAGCTCAAGGTCATCCAGCTGGCTTCGTGTATAGGAGTGGGGAAAACAAATCCAGTTCACCAGATTAGCCTCCGCCGCTCATGTGGAGGAGTGGGGAATCAAACTCTGTTCTCCAGATCAGATTCCACTGCTCCAAACCACCACTCTTAACCACCACACCAAGCTGCCTTATACTGAATCAGACTCTTGGTCCATCAAAGTCAGTATTGTCTGCTCAGACCAGCAGCGGCTGTCCAGGGTCTCGGGTGGAGATCTTTCACTTCACGTATTGCCTAGTCCTTTTAACTGGAGAAGCCGGGGATTGAACCTGGGACCTCCTGCATGCCAAGCAGATGCTCTTCCACTGAGCCATGGCCCCTCCCCATTCTCCTGATTTCCTGGGCAATGACATTTCTTCCTTCCAACGGGATCCTTGTAAGGGATTATCAACGCACTCCCAGCCAGTCACCATTGGAGATGAAGTTTTGTTAAGGTGGCTCTCTGTTTGCAAAGATTGCAGGGACAAGCCACACAGGGTCAGTTCTGTACAAATGAAGATTTCTGAATCCATGTTTTTTAAAGGAAAAGCAATAAGAGACCACAGCAAGAAAGAATTGCAAATGCAGAGTTTTCAGCACAAAGGTATTTTTTTTTTAATAGTCAATCACTGAAAAATTACCTGAAGGTCATAAGAACATAAGAAAAGCCCTGCTGGATCAGACCAAGGCCCATCAAGTCCAGCAGTCTGTTCATGCAGTGGCCAACCAGGTGCCTCTAGGAAGCCCACAAACAAGACGACTGCAGCAGCACCATCCTGCCTGTGTTCCACAGCACCTAAGATAATAGGCATGCTCCTCTGATACTGGAGAGAATAGGTATGCATCATGACTAGTATTCATTTTGACTAGTAGCCATGGATAGCCCTCTCCTCCATGAGCATGTTCACTCCCCTCTTAAAACCTTCCAAGTTGGCAGCCATCACCACATCCTGGGGCAGGGAGTTCCACAATGAAGTTCTCCTCATTCTTTCTCTCTCATTCTCC
Source organism: Euleptes europaea (assembly GCF_029931775.1). Lineage (NCBI taxonomy): Eukaryota > Metazoa > Chordata > Lepidosauria > Squamata > Sphaerodactylidae > Euleptes > Euleptes europaea. Next base: position 7,451,009 of record NC_079319.1, on the reverse strand, counting down.
ACTGGGGCAAGCCAGGTTCAGTCCCATGGCTATTCAACATGGACATAAACATCTCTCTCAGGAGATGTATCTTAGCATTATAGAGAATGAGTTCATCAAGAGAGTGCCAATGAGAATATATTCAGCATTGAATAATCCTAGCAATATGTGTAGAGACTGATTTGTTCAAATTAGTAGTTCAGTTAATTGTAACAAATAAATGTATTACATACCAGTTTTACGTAACTTATTTTTGAACTGTCTTTTTGGCTGTCACTGGGGAAATTTATGTTTGAGACAAACTGCCTTTTTAGGATATAGACTTCATACATAACCATAGCCTCCTCCTCCTAAATCTACTGATTGCTGTCTTCATAGCTGATAAGAAAACTGTTCCATGTTTTGTCATATGATATTGGCACGCAGCCCAAGAATAGTCAAAGTATCGGTTGCATCTCCTATCCATTTGCACTGAGTTCAATGAGAGAGACATTTCCTCCCCTTTTGACTTGTGAAATTTCTTGCAAGTCTTCACCTTCCCTTTCATCACCTTCCTTTCCATCACCAAATACCAGGCCAGTTTTGAATTCCGCTTGCCATATCTGAAGATCTGTAATCTGCGACTGCGCACAGGTATGTGAAACTCTCAACTTGAATTCGTTGATTTTTCAAGGCAGAAGAGATAGAGTAATTGGTTACAGACAACCCCTTGATCTCTCCCTTGCCTGTCCTTTGGTCTATTTCATGGCATAACAGATATTGAGTGTCAGGGCTAGGGAAGACGCTCTGTTAGACCTTGGAGACAGATCACAATGGGTAGCCATGTTAGTCTGTCACTAGCAGTAGAAAAGAATAGGAGTTCAGTAGCATCTTAAAGACTTAACAAATTTTCTGGCAGATTATGAGTTTTCGTGATCCGCAGCTCACTTCTTCAGATCTGAAGAGCTGTGGCTCACAAAAGCTCATACCCTGCCAGATATTTTGTTAGCCTTTAAGGTGCTACTGGACTCCTATTCTTTTCTGCTGTTAGACCTTGGAGAGCCAATGACAGTCAGAGGAAATGATTCTGCGCTATCCTCTAACTCCGTAATATTCAGCTTCATGCTTTTGTGTATTTAAAGACAATCAACTGTACTCCAAGGCAAAAAAACAAAACAAAAACCCAACAACATGGAATTGGAAGGGAATCACCAGGGCCATCTAGTCCAACCCCCTGCACAATGCAGGAAATTCAGAACCTCCCCCCCACACACACACACCCAGTGACCCCTACTCCATGCTTCTTGCTCCCATTTGGTTGGATTCTTTGTTTTTGTCTACTTGTTTCCCTTAACGGGACACAAAGATTAGCTATGCTGCAGCACTTGGAGTATAAACGCTTATGGTTATGCTGGAAATTAGACTTTGGAGAGGAGAGGCACTACATTAACCATTTCAAACCAAAACTGTAATTGGCAGAAAATTCGATGGCTGACATGATAAGAATAGGAAGGTTGTGCTAGGGACATTGAACAGTGGATTATAGGATGAGATAGGAAGGAGAGAGGGGGTGGTAAAGAAGAGAATCACAAATGAGCATTTAATCACTAATGTACCTGTCTTCGACAGGTATGTTATCTTTCACTTTTCTGGGTTAACTGGTTGTATTGATTTCTTGTATTTGATTTCTTAAAACTAATATTACAGGATGTGGTAAAATGACACCTCGCCCACAGACACCTGGGTAAAAATTGCAACTTTGGAAGGAAAATGTTAAAGCACATTTTCAATGGTCAAAGTTAGCCACTTTCACAAGTTGGTGGGTGGCGGGGGGGTGGGGGAGAACTTGCAGTTCATGTTTTTTCTAGCTTAGCCCTTCAGTCTGCTTGGGTGTGGAAGACAAACCTTGTTGCCAACAGATCAAATAAAGTACCTCCCTGAAAAGGAAAGCATTAGGAGCCATTTTTCTTTGTTTATTGAAACATTTATACTCCACCTTGCGCCTTGTGGTTCAAGGCAGTTCACAATATAGAGCAATTAAGTAATATATGTATAAAGAGAGATGCTAGCAATTTTTGAACTGCTAGGATAGAAGAGATCTGAGGGTGCTTAAAGGGATAATATTTCAGAAGTGACCAGTAAAGAAACTGAGGGCGATGGAGATCAGTTCACCTGGAGAAAATGGCTGCTTTGGCAACTGGACCCTATGACATTGAAGTCCCTCCCCTCCCCCCAACCCTACCCTCCTCAGCTCTGCCCCCAAAACTATACACCAGTGGCGAAGAAGGACCTGGCAACCCTACATATCAGTAACCGCACCCTCCCAAATCGAGTCATGCCAGGGCTGCCAACCAGGTTGGGAAATTACTGGAGATTGGGGGTGGAGCCTGGAGAGGTGTGGGATCTCAGAGGTGTAGAATCCCATAGAGCTCACCCTCCAAAGCAGCCATTTTTCTCCAGGGCAACTGATCTCTGTAGTCTGGCAATCAGTTGGAGTTCTGCGAGCTCTCCAGACCCACCTGGAGGATGGCTACCTCATTCAACGCAAAAGGCCAGCAATACCAGCTTGATGTTTTTTTGAGCTGCATTGTTTGTTCAGCTTCGCTGCGAGAACTCAATCTCCCTCCTCTGCCTCCTTTCTCTTTGCAGGGCTGTCGGCCCAAGAAGAGCAGAAATCACCTTCACAAGCCGAAACCTACCATGAAGGATATGTTCAACCTTAAAACCTTTTTCCCTTCCTATGATGACGAAGATTTGCAACGGTACAATTTCATTGGGGATCGAATTATCCTCTCTGTCTTCATTATTTTCTTCTGCATTGTCGGACTGGTGGGGAATGGAAATGTAATCTGGCTTCTTGGATTTTGTATTAAAAGAAAACCTTTCGCCATCTACATCCTGAACTTGGCTGTTGCTGATTTTGGATCCCTTCTGTTTCTGCTTCCTTTAAATATATGGGTCAACCCGCCATATTTCCATGGACATTTGAACCATCCTACACTTGTTGGGTGTTTTCACAGTCTCCACCTATTGATGTATAACAGTTCTCAACTTCTCCTGACAGCCATTAGCATTGACAGATGGGTGTCTGTCCTCTTCCCAAATTGGTATCGATGCCACCGGTCTCCAGCATTGTCCACCACGGTGTGCGCCTTCATGTTTGCTCTCCCTTTTGTGCTTGATGGAGCACGCTTCATTCAAGAATTAACTACGTTGATGCCAGGTTATGAAAACTCAATTCTGGGGGAGTATATTGCGAGTAATTTGATTTGCCCCTTGCTTGTGGTCATCTTCGCTCTGACCCTGTTCATCAAAGTCTTCTTTAAATCACAATGTTGTCAGCGTGGGAATCTTCTGAGAGTGATCTTGCTTATGTTTCTCTCTTTCCTCTTGTTTGCTATCCTGATAAATGTCTCTGTCTTTGTGGAACTCTTCATTCCACTACCATATTATTTCTTATGGGCCTCCCTCAAGAATAGTGTAAACCCACTGATTTATTTATTGGCTGGGAGACACAATGGGGGTAAATTTCAGGAGAGAATGAAGGCTATCCTTCAGAGAGTTTTCAAGGAGGAGAGAGACACCAGGATGGAACTGCAACCACGCACCCAAACACCATCATGAGGCCATGAGAATATCTAGTCTGTAGATTGTAGAACATCGTTAAAATGATCCCACTTCCTTTAGACTTTTCATGTAAAGATGTTAACAGAGGTTGTCTGAGCTGCCACAGATCCCATGGCTAAAAACAAAGATACCAATATGGTCACTCTTCACTTCTCCCATGATGTTCTGATAGGTAAGCTGGAGCACTCCAGACTAGACTCTAGGGCAGTTAGGTGGACAGGTAACTGGTTGGAAAACCACACCCAAAGAGCAGTTGTCGATGGTATTTCATCTGATTGGAGGGAGGTGTCCATTGGGGTGCCACAAAGCTCAGTTCTGGGCCTGATATTTTTCAGTATTTTTATAAATGATCTGGAAGGGGGGGGTGTAGGGTCTACTCACTAAATTTGCAAATGACACCAAAATGAGAGGGGTAGCGAACCCCCCAGAAGATATAGAATTCAACAAGATCTGATCACACTAGCAAATTAGGTGGATGTGAACAAGATGCAATTCAACATGGACAAGTGCAGAGTTTATCACGGAGTACAGCGTGTTTACCAGTTGGTCCAAAACACTCCACCAGACTTCAGCTACTATAAAAGTGCTTAGTTTATTTACAGTGTATAAAATATCCAGCATACACTTCCATTCAGTATATTCTCCAGCATAGCCTCCGGCTTAGTTCTCAGCATAACACCCCAACAATGAGCCCTAGAGGCTATTCACTTATATACATATCACCATCCAGATATCTATCAGGCCACCTGCTGTTACACCCACAGCGTTGCATCACCCTTCTGGCCATATCTGGTTTAATCCAGTTTACACTGATGCTTCAGTCCATTTCAACCTCTTGCATCAGCCCAGATCCTGCTGATCTGACAGGTACTGACAGCTCTCACTGACCAGCTGTCTGTCACAATATTATAGCATGCTTGTATTTCCGACAGAGTTATACATCTGGGTAACAAAAATGAGATGCACACCGCATGGAGGATACACTTCTTGGTAGCACCGTGTATGACCAAGATCTAGGGGTACAAGTGGACTGTAAGATGAATATGAGCGGCCACTGTGATGCAACGGCAAAAAAAGACTAATGTGATCTTGGGGTGTATCAACAAAGGCATAACATCCAAATCACAAGATGTCATAGTCCCGCTGTACACTGCAATGGTCAGGCCACAACTTGAGTATTGTGTGCGGTTCTGCAGCCTCGCTTCAGAAAGGACGTGGACAGAATTGAGCGGGTGCACAGGAGAGCGACAAGGATAATCAGGGGCCTGGAGACCTAGGAGGAGAGGTTGAGGGGCTTGTGAATGTTTAGTCTGGAGAAGAGGAGGTTTGCCCAAACACCAGTGTCCCCATGGTTGTTGGCGATACAGTTACATTACTTCCAGTGCACGCCAAAAATGATGTCATTGCATTTCAGACACCGGAGGCCACGGAGTAAGTTTACTGCTCTAAGTTCCTCCACTGGCTGGCAGAACGGAGCCAGGGGGCGGGGGGCTAAAGCAAGGGACCCCTCGCTAGCAATGGGGGGCTGGCAACCCTACTTCTGTGTGGTGAGTTTTGCACTGTGCCTGAAGAGTTCGGAGATCACTGAAGAAGGTAGTTTAATGCAATAACAAAGACTTATTTATGTACAGATGTGAATTTTCTTTAGAGCTTGTAGGTACCAGGTCTGCTCACCATCAGAGGCAGGCCCCCCAACTCTGTCTTCTCTTGGAAGTAGAGTTAAACCACTCTACCTCACCACTAGCAAGAGCGACGCACACAATTGTCTGCCCCTTGCTGAGGCAATTCCCCTCTCCTGCCTGCGCCTTCCTACATCCTCTGCAGCCTGTGAGCGTGTGGGTCGAAGTGTCCATGCACAGCTCCCTTCTGAACTTCATGTTATGATACACTTATTTCGTAGTTTTAATGTGAGAGACGTTGAAGTGGCTTTCAGATACATATTCAATAAAATTACTTTTTTACAGACTTGGATATTTTGTGTTTTTGGCGCTTCCTTTCAACCTTTTGGGTTTTCCTGATCTGTTATTTGGGTTGTGTTTCCCCCCCCCCCCCTCTGTCTTTGCAGTTGATAGCAAAGGGCATTTGTTTTTTGCCACCAGGTTTACCGGTTTTTCCAGCGGAAGAGCCGTTTTCCACAGAACTCCCAAACTTGGGGAGGGGCTGTGGTTCGGTGGTAGAGCATTTGCTTGGCATGCAGAAGGTCCTAGGTTCAGTCCCTGGCATCTCCAGTTAAAGGGAGTCAAGTAGGTGATGTGAAAGACCTCCGCCTGAGACCCTGGAGAGCCGCTGCCGATCTGAGTAAACAATGCTGACTTTGAAGGACCAAGGGTCTGGTTCAGTAGAAGGCAGCTTCATGTGTTCAAACTTTTAATTGAGTCTATTGGTCATAAAGGTAATATAACCCATCAAAGGTAAGAAAACTAGGTTGCCAACTGTGGTCTGGAAAATTCTGGGAGATTTTGGGGTGATCCCTCTGGAGGGGAGAATTTGGGAAGGGATTTCACCTAGAATCTATATCATATGCTCCCCCTCAGTCCCCCTCACTTACTTTGTGGAGGGCTTGTTATTCTCGGGAGTCTGCTCTGCTGGGAATTGAGGGCACCACCTTATTTGTCTTTTATGGATTTTAATCTGTTTTGTTTGTTTTCAAAATGTATTTGATTTGTTGCTACCTGCCCTGAGCCGTGCTGTAGTGGAGGGAGGGGAGGGGCCGCAACTTAAAATATAAATAAATACATAATTCTGAAATATTGTGGGTAGGCAGCAAGACCCAGAGGTTTCAGATCAGGGGTGGAGAACCTTTTGTCCGCCAAGGGCCATTTGGATATTTCTAACATCGTTCACGGGCCATACAAAATTATCAACTTTAAAATTAGCCGACCAAGCCCCAAGCAGGCAGCTGCCCCAGATGACCACCACCCCCCGGCGTGGGCAAGCGGGGAGGCATCCAACCGGTGGCGCACTCGCCCACCTGGTGGCCCAGGGTGGTCTGTTGCACCAGCCGGGGTAGCCGTTGAGCCCGAGGCCGGAGTTGCTCCTACACCACATGGTCGGTGCCGGATTCTACAGCCAGCTCCTGCTACCTCCGCCTGCAGGGGTGAAATGAGGACACACTGGCTAAGAACTTGCCCCCCACACACACACATTCTGGCCCTGCCCCCTTTAACCCCTCCATTGTCGCCACTTCCCCCCCCAGCCCTCTTGTAGTACAGAGGGAATACGTTTCTCCATGGCCCGGGTGGGAAAGGGTTAACACAGTTTCTTGGGCAGTCCTAGCAGTTCCATAGCTAACGACTCTTCTGCAAGGGGGGGGGAAGGTTCCTTTTCTCGGCAAAACAAACTCACATCCGCCTTGAATTGATGCTATTCCTGTCCGTGGGAGGGGGCGGATCGCCAGTCTTAGATCCTTCTGAGCTGGAGATCTGCCAGGACCCATGAAGGGCCAGACCAAATGATTTTGCAGGCCTTAAATGGCTCCCGGGCCTGATGTTCCCCACCCATTTTAGATAATGCCTACGCTCTGATATACTCTCAGCAGCCGAATTCTAGGAAACCGTTATCTATCATGACAGCGTCTTATGAAGATGTACAGTTGAGATGTGTTCATGGGATAGAGATAAAGAAAATACACAACCGAGGTCTCATGTAATGGAAAAGTGCAGAATATGCCTTTATTCTTCCAATTATTATTTCAGCGTTCCCTTAGGCTCACCTGGTTGAGCTCATAGCAAGAAATATCAACTATCACGTCAGTAACTTGGTTATAATCACACCCCCTCATGTGGCTCTCAAAGATCTGGAATATGCTCACTTGCAACCGCTCTATGAAAGAAGAAGAATGCAATTTCTAGCAGAGCAGTGTGGTGTAATGGTTAAGAGCAGTGGACTCTGATCTGGAGAACCAGGTTTGATTCCCCACTCCTCCACATGAGCAGTAGATGCTAATCTGGTGAACTGGATTTGTTTCCCCACTCCTACACATGAAGCCAGCTGGGTGACCTTGGGCTAGTCACAGGTCTCTTTGAGCTCTCTCAGCCCCACCTACCTCACAGGGTGTCTGTTGTGGGGAGGGGAAGGCAATTGTAAGCCAATCTGATTCTTCCTTAAGTTGTAGAGAAAGTCGGCATATAAAAACAGACTCTTCCTCTTATTCTTCTTCCTAGCATACTAGCTACACAGAGAATCACAACCTGGTGGTCCACGGATGTAGTTTTTGCTATGGAATTAAAGCGATTTATTTCGCTTCTAATTTTTTTCCCTATTTCTTATTTCTATCTCTTTTTTTTTTCCTTCACAAAAGCAAATGTGTAACACTAAACAGGCACTGTAGTGATACCCTCTTACATGGTACCCTTTAGCCACATATTGTCAACATGCGAGACTGGAGCTCCATGGCAATAATCATTTTAATAATAATAATCAATTCATCAATCAATAATCAGTATAATAATCATTATGCAAGGGCTTGCTTCCCAATGAACCTGCCAAAACCAGCTTTCCTTCCATTTCTTTGCGAAAACAAAGCAAACCCCTAGAGAAACCTATTTCATAAGAGATACATTCAAGGACTATAAAGTTGTTTCCTCCTTTCGTAGTGAAGCTCTAACCTCTTTCATCACATTTAATCTTTTAAAGTAAATCCTACCATGGTTTAAAGTTTTACCTCAGACTGAACACAGACATGACTATTTAAAACAAACAATGATATCCTCAGCTATTCTGAAGACAAGGGCAACCGATCACCTGTGTGGACATTTGATCAAAATCTAAAATGGAAGGAGAGACTCTCAAGACAGGATATAGTTTCTCAGTTAATCCAGGATGGCTTTAAAATCTTCACAGAGCAATGGTTCCGTCACCTTCTGTAGCAGCTGCATGGTAGCTTCTGGAATTTTCCGGAGCAACCATCTTTTATCTATAAAGGTGGAGCAAGCAGTCAGCCAATGTTCAGACAAACAAGTGTTAAGAATATACATGGCAAGGCTTCAGAGACAAAAAAGAGCAGAACAAACAAAAGAGCCTTCTCCTCTTTAGGGTATGTTTAGCCTGAAGAGGAGAAGGCTGAGAGGGGATATGATAACCATCTTCAAGTACTTGAAGGGCTGTCACATAGAGGAGGGTGCCGAGTTGTTTTCTGTTGCCCCAGAAGGTCGGACCAGAACCAACGGGTTGAAATTAAATCAAAAGAGTTGCTGTCTCGACATTAGGAAGAATTTTCTAACAGTTAGAGTGGTTTCTCAGTGGAATAGGATTCCTCAGGAGGTGGTGAGCGCTCCTTCTCTGGAGGTTTTTAAGAAGAGTTTGGATAGCCATCTGTCAGCTATGCTGATTCTGTGACCTTAGGCAGATCATGTGAGGGAAGGCATTTTGGCCGTCTTCTGGGCGTGAAGTAGGGGTCACTGGGGTGTGGGGGAGAGGCAGTTGTGGATTTCCTGCATTGTGCAGGGAGTTGGACTAGATGACCCTGGTGGTCCCTTCCAACTGTATGATAGGGGCGGTGTGGGCCCCTGCGCCGACGGAGACCTTAGTCGGCCTCCTATGGGCTTTCAGCCCAGTTCTCAGGAATGGGCCCTTAGTGTTATTCTTCTAGTATTTAATTATTGCCCCTATAAATTTTGCCACAGAGAGAGTAGCCGCGTCACCTGCGCCCTCGTACTGCCAGATGCCTCGCTGGACCTTTCGATATTTTTAAATAATGGAGTAATTAAATGGGCCATCAGCTCTATTCTCTGACATGCTGGATTTTATTTTCGTTATCTGCTACCGATGGTTTTCTTGCTCCCTTGAATTTTCAATGCTTTTGGGTGGTACCAACTGAAAATGACTACTTTAGACCACTTTTGAATCAGTTTGGATTTTTAAAGTATGGGCCTGTTGTAGTTTACCGTGTTTGAATTATTTATTTGCAATACCCGTGGGAAGCCGGCAAGAGAGCATTTTTTGATATGGAATGTGTGTGTGTTAAGTGCCGTCAAGTCGCTTCTGACTCATGGCAACCCTATGAATCAATGTCCTCCAAAACGTCCTAACTTTGACAGGCTTGCTCGGGTCTTGCAAATTGAGGGCTGTGGCTTCCTTTATTGAGTCAATCCAACTCTTGTTGGGTCTTCCTCTTTTCCTGCTGCCCTCAACTTTTCCTAGCATGGAATAGATGCTTAAAATTGAGATACAGCACTCATCTAGGATCGGTAGGAGTCACAATATTAGATCTCCACACCACACATCAGATATCCTGTTTCTCTGTGGGCTCATGGCCAGGGAGGGGGGGGAGGGGAGAAGAGTATACACAGAAGACTGAAGTTACAGTTCAGAAAACCTTACCAAGTTTGAGCGGTATTAGAAGACATTTGTAAATCACTCTGTGATGTGCCAGTTTGGCACTGAAGGCATGATAACAGAGCCACTGTGCAGCTTCGAAAGTCAGCAGCGCTGATGGATCGGTCGCGGAAGAAAAAATCCCTATGATGAAAGAAACAGACATGAAAGTGTGACTGGCCCAACGTCACCCAGCTGGCTCCATGGGTAGGAGTGGGGGAAACCAACCCAGTCCACCAGATTAGTGTCCTCCGCTCTTGTGGAGGAGTGGAGAATCAAACCCGGTTCTCCAGGTCAGAGTCCTCTGCTCCAAACTACCGCTCTTAACCACTACACCACGCTGGCTCTCTGCAGAGGAAGAGCAAGATTCAGTCAGTCAGCCAGTGCAAAGTAGTGGTTAGAGTATCAGACTAGGACCTGGAAGACCCAGGTTCGAATCCCCACTTGGCTATGGGAGCTTGCTGGATTACCTTGGGCCAGTTAGACCCTCTCAGCTTAACCTACCTCACAGGGTTGCTGTGAGGATCAAATGCAAGAGAGGAGAACGATGTAAGCTGCTCTGGGGTCTTTCAGTGGGGAGACAGGCAAAATACAAGTGAAGGAAATAAAAGTCTTATCCTTCTTTTCTTAGATGGATTTGGTTGGGGAAGAGGAAATATATGGAATGAGTACTGATCCATTAACAGCTGCTGAAATGGAGACAACTAACTCCTGGAGTTCAAAAACTGAACTGACTGTAGTTTATAAGAAATGTGAGAAATGGCCAAATTAATGAAACCAACACATTTGGTTAGCATTACAAAAGAATGTCAGAAAATTGGGGGAAATCACGTTTTTACTATAATGATAATTTTGAAAGACTAGACAACCTATTATAGGGAGCCCCATGGCGCAGAGTGATAAATTGCAGTACTGAAGTCCAAGCTCTGCTCACAACCTGAGTTCGATCCCGACGGAAGTCGGTTTCAGGTAGCCGGCTCAAGGTTGACTCAGCCTTCCATCCTTCCGAGGTCGGTAAAATGAGTGCCCAGCTTTCTGGGGGTAAAGGGAAGATGACTGGGGAAGGCAATGGCAAACCACCCCGTTAACACAGTCTGCCTAGTAAACGTGGGGATGCAACGTCACCCCATGGGTCAGTAATGACCCGGTGCTAGTGCAGGGGACTACCTTTACCTAGACAATGTACACATTCTGCTTGCACAAGGAATCCATTCTGGGAGGGAAATACTTGGATCAAAACCATATGCACTTGCCTACAATTCTTAACACACCTGCTTCTGCGTATATATATATATATATATATATATATAGTCAGGATTACACTGTTAGTAGGGGAGAATTCTTTACTGAAATGAATGCTGGTATCGGTGAGTAAACATGGGCAGGATTTAGCTGTCAGTGTGCCATGTGCTGTCTTGATACCTAAAAAGGTCATGTTCCCCAAAGGACCTATTACAAATCTGAGAATGCCCTCCGACAGTATACATACTGCACATACTTCTAGAAGTTTCTTTTCTTGCAGAGATGCAGTGTGGTAATATGGAATTCAATTCTCCGTGGAATGAGAAAACAGATCAGAAAAACGCTACTGCCCCAATCACACCCCCAGAAGGGGATTCCGGACTATACTTTCAAGACATTTTTCACACCAACCTGCATTTTTGGCTTTCAAAATGGAGAAGCAGCATGATGTGGAATCAGCGATGAGCCTCAAGAAGAAACCGGGGTTATTTTTAACTGGCTGGTTAAAGGGTAGCTGGACAACACATGCATGAAACCTGAAATTGGAAACAAGAAGAATAAAATCCAATATTATAGGGAGGCAATCTTAAACCCCATGATTAGAAGGAAGTAAATCCCACTGAACTTGGTGGAATTTTGTTGACAAATCCTACAGGCAGTTAAACCACGCAGCTCCTCTGAACAAGAAGAAGAGTTGGTTTTTATACCCCACTTTTTTTCTACCTTTAAGGAGTTTCAAAGAGGCTTACGATCTCCTTTCCTTCCTCCCCCCACAACAGACACCTTGTGAGGTAGGTGGGGCTGAGAGTTTGGAGAGAACCGTGACTAGCCCAAGGTTACCCAGCTGGCTTCACATTGAGGAGTGGGGAAACCAGCCCGGTTCACCAGATTAGAGTCCACCGTTCATGTGGAGGAGTGGGGAATCAGACCCAGTTCTCCAGATTAGAGTCCACAGCTCCTAACCACACCACCACGCTGGCTCTCGGCGTGGTGTAGTGATTTCTCACTTCCACCTTTACATGGCATCTCTAGCTGTATTCAGACAACATGTTAAGCTGACACTGTGTGTCTTGTCACTAGTCCTGAGAAGGTGCCCATTCCCTCTTGGAATGAAGAGTGCAATGAAGGAATCCTGGTTTAAAACAGCTTCCAGAATATGCCGATGCTTAAAGCAGCTTCCAGAATATGCCGATGCTTAAAGCAGCTTCCAGAATATGCCGATGCCTGGTTGAACCAGTTGTACAGTACCATCCTTATGTCTCTCTCTCTTTCTTTCAGAGATCATCATGACACATGTCAAGAAGGCAAGGGCTGGGATATGAAACATCCCAATTCTCCGATCCACAGCACCTTGTAGTGGCACTTTGTCGTTCTGAAGCTTCGGAAGCTGCTGCATAGAAGATGTACCTGTAGGCTTGCAGCAGAAATATCTTGTAAAGGTTGATACAGACCGTCCTAAGACTGTTGATCTAAGATTTAAAAAACAACAACAATTAAAGGTCACATATTTGTCTCCGACTAAAATAAATGGGCAAAAAAACCCAATTATACTGAAGAGGTTTTTTTGGGGGAGGGGGCCTTTTTTGCCGTTAAATTATAGCTGACTTATAGTGACCTTGTAAGGTTTTCAAGGCAAGAGACATTCAGAGGTGATTTGCCATTGCCTGCCTCAACGTCATGACCCTGGTATTCCTTGGAGGTCTCTCATCCAAATAATAGTCAGGGTCAGGGCTGAGAGTGTGTGACTGGCCCAAGGTCACCCAGCAAGCTTCTATGGTGTGCATGGGGATTTGAACCTCAGGTTTCCCAAAGCCTAGTCTGACACCTTAACCACTACACCATGCTGGAGCAACCATACACACACACAAGGTGAGACATGGAAGCCATGTTCTAGTATATAAGGAAAAAATAACTTTACAGGAAGCTTCATTATACTAGAAGGGCTTTTATATATTTTTCTACTGTGCCTTATGACACTATTATATTATTAAGATGTGTACTAGAGTACAATTCTATGTCTGACCACTGAGGAAGGCCTATTTTAGGCCAAAACGCGTTTGGTCCTTATTGGGTCCTACTTTGGTCATTGTAAGACTTTACATCAAATGCGTATGAGTTTGTATGTATTTACTGACTGTGAAAGACTTGCCTATATTATAGGCCTTATGTTTTTAACTTTACTGTGCACCTTATTAAAATTTATATGTTTGTAATTTTAGCATTTTCTAGCTCAACCTCTTCGGTTTGGATTCAGCATTTTGGTTGAGTTTAATTTGGTTCCCACCCCCCGCTTTTTGGTTGGGGTGAATGCCACCCCCAAACGGGTGCCATAGGAGGCAAAGCCAAAACACAACACCTCCTTCCTCACTTTGCAAAAGAATCACAGAATAATTTTTTTTTAAATTTTTTATTGATTTTTACAATACAAAAAAAAAGAAAAAAGAAAAAAAAAAGAAAAGAGAAAAAAAAAAGAAACAAACATACAATCAAACAAAATACATATATATAAATCTAAATGGGTATTCACATAACATATTGAATACATTTCATTTTTTAATACACTCATCAAAGAAATACCCTATTCCCCCCACCCACCAAAAGTGACCCATCACCATGACTTCCGTAGAAGTATCCGGTAGCTTTGTTTATTAATTATCTAAATTCTAATATTGCTTAAAAAATAATTTTCTATAACTCACTAAATAACAGAGTAAAATCCATTTTTGCCAACTTATCCCAATATGAGGTGGCCTTAGACCATGTTAACTTAAATTCTTTCAAATCATTTCCGTGCAAAATTTCCGTTAATCTGGCCATCCTCATATATAACCACAATTTCTCTCTCCATTCTATAATTGAGGGTTTACTTGTTTGTTTCCAAACTCTAGCTATCACAATCCTTGCAGCAGCAAAACTATATTGACAAATAATCCTATCCCGATTATGAATATCATTTGTGGGTATTCCCAATAGACAAAATAGTGGTTTTCTTTTCACTTTACTATTAATCAAATTATTTGTTTCTTTCACTATTTTTTTCCAAAATTTTTTAATTTTTTTACAAGTCCACCAGACATGCATATAAGATCCTCTTTCTTTTCCACATTTCCAACAAATACCTTTATCTTGATTATTCATTTTAGATATCATAATTGGCGTTATATGCCATCTATAGAACATTTTATAGAGATTTTCTCTAATTTCATTAGTTATTGTGAATTTAAACTCTCTTTTCCATAAATTTTCCCATTTATCCAAATCTATATTGAATCCTAAATCCTGCATCCATTTAATCATGACTGGTTTAATTCTTTCTTGTTCTAAATTAATTGTTATCAATAATTTATACATCCTACCAATCAATCCTTTATTTCCTTTATCTAATATTTTTTCTAACTCGGATTTATTTTTACTAAATCCAAGTTGACTATCTTTATTGAAAATATCTTGTAATTTATAATATAAAAACCAGTCTTTTATATTTAATTCTTCCCTACTTTTTAAGACCCATTTACTCTCCTTCCATTCAATAATACCCCTATACATCTCTATATCTAAATTTAACTGTGTTCCCCTCTTCATATAAGCTTCTATTGGGTTAATCCACCCCGGAGTTGTTTTTTCTAAAATCTTCTTATATTTTATCCATATTTGGAATAACCCAGCTCTAATAATATGGATTTTAAAATCCCTATTTATTTTTTCCTTTTCATACCACAAATATGCATGCCAACCATATCGAAGGTTATACCCTTCTAACTCTAATAATCGATAATTTTCTAATTTAATCCAAGTTCTTAACCAGAGAAAACAAGAAGCCTCATAATATTGTTGCAAATCAGGCAAACCTAGTCCTCCTGTTTCTCTTAATTGAATCAAATTTTTATATGCTATTCTATGTTTTCCTTTTCCCCACAGAAATTTTTGGATATCCTTCTTCCAAATTTTAAAAACTTTGAACCCCTTAATAATCGGTAAATTTTGAAATAAGAAAAGCATCCTGGGTAATATCATCATTTTAATTACCGATATTCTACCCCACAATGATAAAGGTATTTTTTCCCAATTTGTCAGATCGATATTTATTTGTTGCCATGTTTTTTCGTAATTATTTTTAAATAGGTTAAAATTATTAGAAGTTAACCATATTCCCAAATATTTTATTTTATGTTCTATACCAAACCCTGTTGCTCTCACTAGTTCTTGCTGCTGCAAGGGTGTGAGATTTTTAACCAATATTTTAGTTTTATTTTTATTTATTTTAAAGCCTGCAAGTTTTCCGTAAACCTCAATCATTTTGCTCCATTCGACTATCTGAGTAATAGGATCAGTTAAAAAACACACTAAATCATCTGCATATGCCTTAACTTTATAATGATTTCTCCCTATTTTATAACCTACAATCTCTACATTCATTCTAATTTTTCTCATCAATACCTCTAATATTATAATAAACAACAATGGTGAAAGAGGGCACCCTTGTCTGGTGCCCTTTTGTATTTCGAATTGTGATGATAATTCTCCATTAATTACTAGCTTAGCAGTTTGACAAGTGTAAATATTTCTAATAACCTTTTGAAAATTATCACCAAAACCCATATATTCTAACACTTTCCTCATAAAATTCCAATTTACATTGTCAAACGCTTTTTCTGCATCTAAGAATATCATTGCAAAAGGTGTATTATCAAATTCTGCATATTCTAATAAATCTAACACAACTCTTACATTTTGGTTAATTAACCTCCCCGGAAGGAATCCTGCTTGATCTTCATGTATAATAGCATTAAGAATTTTCTTCAGTCTGGTCGCTAAAATCATTACAAACATTTTATAATCATTATTTAATAATGATATTGGCCTGTAATTTTTAACTTCTAGTAAATCAGCATTTGGTTTAGGTATTAAAACTATATTTGCTTTCTTCCAGGTATTTGGAATGGGTCCTCCCTGTATACAGTTATTCATCACTCTCAATAAATTTGGTGAAAGTTGATCCATAAAAGTTTTGTAATAAAGATTTGTAAAACCATCTTCTCCTGGTGCTTTATTTAATTTACTTTTCTTTATTACTGAATTTAACTCCTCTAATGTTATTTCAGCATCTAACAATTCTTTATGTTCCTGTGAAATTTTATCCCATACAAATTGTGTTAGGTATTTTTCTATCTCTTTTTCTGAAACTATTCCCTGTGTGTAAAGATTGGAATAATAATCTATAAAAGTTTCTGTAATTTTTTGTTTATCTAATAAAATTTTTCCATCCTTCCTTATTTTCAATATTGGCTTTCTCCTCTCTTTATATTTAAGTTGCCATGCTAACATTTAGCCTGGTTTATTTGAATGTTCAAAAAATCTTTGCCTATTATATAGTATTTTTCTTTCTATATCAGTAGTTAATAAAATCTCATATTGTTGTTGCAAAGTTTTTATTTTATCAACCTGTTCTTGTTTTAATAATTTAGTTTGTGCTTTTCTTAATTGTATTTCTGCCTGTTTAATTTCCTCCAATATTTTTTTCTTTTTTGACTCTCTTTCTCTATACCACCTCGAGTTTTGTTGTATAAAAAAACCTCTTATCACTGCTTTTCCCGCATCCCAAACAACATCTTCAGATGTGCCTTTATTTATATTATCTTGAAAATAATGTTGTATTTCTGATTTTATTTTATCTGTAATTTTCTTATTTTTTAATAAATATTCATTAATATGCCAAGATTTATTTTTCTTAATTCCCACATTCATTTGGAACAACACTGCGTTATGATCTGAAAGAACCTTCGGTAAAATTTCAAGATCATCTAATTTACATATAATATCTTTAGATAGCCATATCATATCTATTCTAGAGTGAGAATTATGTCTTGAAGAGTAAAAGGTATATCCCTTTTTGTTACCTTTTTTCATTCTCCACGCATCAAACATTTCCCATTGTTCTGTTAGATGATCAAAGATACCAGGTATTTTACCTTCAGATTTCCCCCGTTTTTTTTTTGCTGATCTATCTAAACGAGGATCTGTTACTCCATTAAAATCACCCATCCATACCATATTTTCCGTGGCATATTCAGCCAATATTGGTATTAAATCCATATAAAATAATTTTTGGTTATCATTAGGTGCATATATACCAACTAATACTATTTTTTGGTAACCACATAGAACCTCTACCATCAAGATCCTTCCTTCCCTGTCTTTATACAACATCCTTGGTTCAAATATTGAAGGAATATACATAGCTATTCCATTGACCTTTTTCTTATCATTACATGAGGTAAACAGTTTACCTAATTTGTTTTGTTCTAACCTTAAAACCTCCCTTGTTAAAATATGTGTCTCCTGTAGACAAAAAATGTTAGCTTTTGATTTCTGTAGATAAAATATTTTTCTCCTCTTATTTGGAGAATTTAAACCGTTAACATTCCATGATAATATTTTCATTTTTTAATTAGTAACTCAGTTTCCCCCAAATATAATACCCCTCCTCCCCTCCTCCCCCAATGATGACCCCATCTCCTTCTCATAAATCCTCCGACCCAATTCAGTCTGTATCCTCTTCTTCCGTCAATGATTTTCCTCCTGATGCTTCTGCAGCCTTCTCATTCTCTGTAAGATTCTTTTCAACCAGTTCTTTAATTGGTTGTTGTGGTGGTTTACTTAATTCTCCTTCATATCTCCGAAAGAACTGATCAACTTTAGCCATGTCTGTAAGTTTGAACCTCTTTGATTTGAATATAAATGAGACACCTTGAGGGTATTCCCATCTATGTTGTATTCCGTTGTATCTCAGCCTTGCCACCAACTCTGCAAAATCCTTTCTTTTTCTCAGTAGTCTCCCTGGGATCTCCTTCATTAGTCTCACTGGTTGACCATCTATTGTTAGAGGATTATTGTAGTGTTTGTTTAGTATCAGGTCCCGGTGAGATCTAGAAAAAAGCTGTACCAAACAATCCCTTGGGACTTTGTTTCTGGCTGCATAAGCAGAATTGACTCTATAAGCTGTAATTATCATCCCTTCCACTATTGCTTCTTCTTCTTGCAAAAAGTCAGTCAAGAGCACTTTCAGATATTCTTTCAGATCAGAGCCTTCAGTCCGTTCTTTAAAACCGCGTATACGAATCCAGCTCTCCTTTATCCTCATTTCTAACATCGCCACATTATCTTCTTGCCGTTCTTCACGTTCCTGGCGAGCCTCCATTGTTAGTTCCATGGTGTCAACCTTTTTTCTGGTTTCTTTATTTTCTTTTGATTGCTTCTGTTGTTTTGCCTCCAGCTTATCTTGCTTCACAGTTAAAGCTGAAATAGAGTCCTGCAATGTTGAAATAGCTGCAGTGTTCTGATTAAGGCCTTGCTTCACATAATCCATATCCTGCTTCATTGACACAACTTCAGATTTTACTTCTGTCACTTCTTTTTTAACTTCAACTAATTCTGTTTTTACTGATGTCACTTCCTGAAGTGTTTTTGTTAACAGCTCTTGCAAGGAATTCAGCGTGGCATCAGCTTTCTTAGTCATTTTTGCCAAGGAGGTTGATCCAGTAATTGGAGAAGAGTCTGGAGAGATAGCTGGACTAGTAACAGATGGCCTTCTTTTTGGTTGTATAGATAGTTGAGTCTGAAGGGTCTTGGGGTCTTTAAAGACCCCAAGAATAATTTTTTTTAAAAAAAAGAGCCAGAGGAAGGAAAGAAAGGAGAAGGCGTAGGGGCAATGGAAAGAAGGAAAGGCTTAAGGGGGGGTGGGGGTGGAAACACACGCCTAGATGTTTACTAGCCCTCCTGATCCTCCAGTGGCTGCTGTCGCTTTCGCCATCCATGGGCTTTCATTTTCACGAGGGCAACCAATAACAAGCCCTGCCTCACAAAGGCCCCACCCACTTCCTGAAAAGGTTGGTGGGCTCCAGGGGAAGTACTGGCAGGTGCGGTGGCGCCCACAGGCCCCCTGTTGGGGGACCTCGCGTCACATGCTAGGATTTGGCTTCATATTGGAACTGCTTCCCTCGAAAAAGTTCCTCTCCAGACTCGCAGCTGGCATTGTGCGTGCCCTTACCTGTAAATCTAAAAACAAGGGGTGGCATTTCAGCTGCAGGACGGCAAGCAGTTTATTTCTCATGTTCACCCCGGCTCTGCTGCTACAGTTGAAGGAGAGGCTTGCCCCGATAGACGTACAGGCGTAACTGCAGGAGGTAGAGACGCAGAAGGAAGAACTTCAGCAACCCTCAATCCAAGCAATGATCTCATTAAGTACAGAAGAAGAAGAGTTGGTTTTAAATGCTGACTTTCTTTACCACTTAAGGAAGAATCAAACCGGCTTACAAGACTCTACCACTTAAGGAAAACTCAAACCTTCTCTTCCCCTCCCCACAACAGACACTCTGTGAGGTAGGTGGAGCTGAGAGAGTGTGACTAGCCCAAGGTCACCCAGCTGGCTTCGTGTGTAAGAGTGGGGAAACAAATCCAGTTCACCAGATTAGCATCTGCCGCTCATGTGGAGGAATCAAACCCAGTTCTCCAGATCAGAGTCCACTGCTCCAAACCACCACTCTTAACCACTACACCAAGCTGGCTCCCTAAAGCCACTCCTACTTTTCTTCAATACAATTAACTGGCTACAGTCAGTGGTAGAGCATCTGCTTGGTATGCAGAAGGTCCCAGGTTCAATCCCTGGCGTCTCCAGTTAAAGGGACTAGGCAGGTAGGTGATGTGAAAGACCCCTGCCTGAGACCCTGGAGAGCCGTTGCCGGTCTGAGTAGACAATACTGACTTTGATGGCCCAAGGGTCTGACTCTGTATAAGACAGCTTCATGTGTACTGCAAGAATAGCCTGGACTCTACCAAGTTTTCCTTGTCAACAGCGTTTTGGCAAATGTGGCTTTTGCTAGGAGAGTTCTGAAAACTGCATCAGACCAAATGCGATGCAATCACAAGTCCTTCACTGTGCGAAAAGCAGCAAGGTTTTGGCCTAATGTACGGTATTTAGAATATCTACTGTGTTACACCACCTTGTCTGTGTGTGTGTGTGTGTGTGGTCAAGTCACAGCTGAAGAAGAGTTGCAGGAGACCTGGTTTTTATACCCGTATAAAAGGAGTCCCACAGCGGCTTACAATCGCCTTCCCTTCCTCCTCCCCACAACAGGCACCTTGTGAGGAAGATGGGGCTGAGAGAGTTCGGACAGAACTGTGACTGGCCCTTGTGATTGATTTTCTCAGCCAGTATGAGGCAGAGAGAGACGTTTAACATGCTGCAGCCGTTCAGATTTGGTCTAATTTTAAAAATATTTTTGCTATCTGCTTAAAACTAATAAGTTAGAATGAGGTAGCGAGAGAGAGACGTGCTGCAATCTATGTTATGCCCTGGTCTCGACAATTTTAGAACTGCGTCTAATCTTGCTGCGTTTTCACCATCATCATTCCTTTATTGGCATAAAATCACAATACAAAAGGTTGCAAAAGGAATGGAAATATTAAAAAGTGCCCTTTACAATATGGTTAAAAGACAGTTACATCGAGTAATACTGTTAGTTGATACTGTCATCTAATTAATTGTTTGGCGGACTTTTAAAACAAAATATTGTCGAAGGCTTTCATGGTCAGAGTTCATCGGTTCTTGTAGGCTACCTGGGCTGTATGACCGTGGTCTTGGTATTTTCTTTCCTGACGTTTCGCCAGCAGCTGTGGCCGGCATCTTCAGAAGAATAACACTGAAGGAGAGACACTGTCCAAAGTAGAAATAATGTTGGCTAAAGTGACAGATTGTTCCTACTTACCTGGAGTAATCACAATACACTTCAAGGGTCTGGGTATTAATTAATAAGCCACACCACGGGAATATACTGTGAGCTGGTAACTGCTTGAATTCTGAGCAGCCTGGGATATCCTCATCCAGAGGAAAGTTCACCATGGTCTTAGCTGGATTTATTGTGAAGCCGTACTCAGGAATGCCCGCAGCCAGTGTCCTGAATTAAAGGCAACACCAAGGTAGAAATATTATTTACACAGGCAACAGGATACTTTTTTCTTCAGATGTGACTATCGTATGAAGAACCTGATCTTCCCCTCTCTCCCCAAATCTTACTTGGCTACCGCTCTGATTTCTGAGATTCTAGCAGACACGGCTTATGCACACAGCCAAGAAAATCTTTATTTTTATTTTAAATTTTTATTGTATAAAATAACAGGGATACAAAAGAAAAGCGGGGGAGGGGGGAAATATTAATATCAAACGTAGGTTTTATCTAAACATTAGAAAAAACAATTCTAATGCAAAACAGGCTGACGACATTACCATAATTTCATCACTTGGGCTGATTATATAAATGGCATAATCATTTTCTATAGCTAATGAATGCATTATCGAGACTAACAGGCTAAAAATAAAGCACTGATATCAGACCTAAGCACATCTCTGAATCAGTAACCCATTTAATGCCCAGGACATACCTCAGAAAGGTTTTGGCTCCTGCTAAGTGAGGTGTCACGAATAAAAAGTCATCCGTTAGACGCATCAGCACCCTGGAATGTAAAATCGATAAACCTTTCTTGGAGAACATTTTTCATTTTTCCATTAGTGCAAAGTTTATAGAATTCCCATCTTCCCATCTTGTCTCTGTGTGTTTTGCCATCAAGCCACAACACTGCTCGAACAAACTCATGAAATAGTACAGCCATCCTATGTATATGAAAGAACTCCCACTGGGATGGATCTTACGGGGATGTCCTTGGGGTGCTCGTCTTTTGGGGGAAAGAGCCCTTCCCCTGATGCTTGAAAGAGAGTTCGGCATCAGGAGAAGTGTCCTTCCACCAGAGGAAAAGTGCCCCCGATAGTGGAATGAATTTGCAAGATCCAACCCATCATAACCCAGTTCTCTCTCACACATGAGGAGGAATCAAATCTTCTCTCCACCCTTGGGTGGGATTATTTTCGGTGTTGAAGTCTTTAGAGGGGAAAGTTACACATGAACACATGAAGCTGCCTTATACTGAATCAGACCCTTGGTCCATCAAAGTCAGTATTGTCTACTCCAGACAAGCAGCAGCTCTCTGAGGTCTCAGGCTGAGGTCTTTCACATCACCTACTTGCCTGCTCCCTTTAACTGGAGATGCTGGGGACTGAACCTGGGACCTTCTGCATGCCAAGCAGATGCTCTACCACTGAACCACAGCCCCTCTGAAAGAATGGCTGCATTGGCCGGTTGCAGAAGATTAACGCCTACGAAGCCTTGAGACTGCATGAGTCCAGATTTCACCTCTAGGGATAGCTGGCTTCCTAAGAAAGAACTGTTCCCTTACCCGTCTTCCTGCACACCAGGCAGCAGCTTGTTCTCCATGTCTCCATAGCAGAGGTTGCAAAACAAAGTTGACAAAATGGAGCCCTGGGGGATGCCGCAGCACTGGACATAGTATCTGGAAAATATTCAGAAACAAAAATTCACCATCATAAAAATTTCAAAAGCCACCGAAGGACTACTGGGAACTTTGTTTTTTGCCCGGAATACAATGCATTAAAAAAGCATAAAGGGGATCTATCTAGTGAGAGCGCAGCAGGACCTGCCGATGCTAAGTGTCTCCCCCTTCCCCATTCTGCACCCTCCCAAATCATGGTGGACTCCTGGGAATGGTAATAAAATCCTGTGCCCCATCAAGCTGCAACCGACTCACGTAGGGTTGCCAACCTCCAGGTACTAGCTGGAGATCTCCTGCTATTACATCTGACCTCCAGCTGATAGAGATCAGTTCACCTGATGTGGGGGGGGGGGGATATTTCCTGCATTGTGCAAGGGGTTGGACTGGATTACCCTGGTGGTCCCTTCCAACTCTGATTCTATGACCTGGAGAAAATGGCCGTGTTGGCAATTGGACTCTATGGCATTGAAGTCCCTCCCCTCCCCAAACCCCACCCTCCTCAGGCTTCGCCCCAAAAACCTCCCGCTGGTGACAAAGAAGGACCTGGCAAACCTAGACTCACGGCAGCCCCAGTACCACAGGGTTTTCAAGGTAAGAGATGAAGAGGGGGAGGTTGCCACTGCCTCTCTGCATAGCAACTCTTGTCTTCCTTGGTGGTCTCCCATCCAAGCACTAACTGTAGCCGACTCTGTGTAGCTTCCAAGCTTGGGTTGGTCTGAGCTAGTTAAGCTGCTCTGGAAATGGTACAGGAGGAAAAAAGAGGTCTGTCGTAGAAGGGGAAAACAGGAGGAAGAGGAGGAAGAGGAGGAAGAAGAGGAAGAGTTGGTTTTTATAGGCCAACTTTCTCTACCACTTAAGGAAGAATCAAACTGGCTTACAATCACCTTCTCTCCCTGTCCCCACAACAGACACCCTGTGAGGTAGGTAGGGCTGAGAGAGCTCTAAGAGAGCTGTGACTAGCCCAAGGTCACCCTGCTGGCTTCATGGGGAGGAGTGGGGAATCAAACCCGGTTCTCCAGATTAGAGTCCACTGCTCCAAACCAGTGCGCTTAACCACTACCATGCTGGATCACACTGATTGCTTTTTCGGCTGCCAAAAACGTCTTCCGCCATAGGAAGACACAGTTAGGATCCATCCTGATGTTATCTCAGATCACAGCTCACAAAAATGAAGACTTGCTGCGTTCTCTTAGCCCGAGATATATTTTTCTGATTTTGAGATGCCTGGCTTCAAACAGAAATGATAAGCAAACCCTCTCAAATCCTGACAATTACATGAATTGCCATGCTTCATCAGACTGAGATTTATCTAGCCCAGTATTTTCTTCCCTTGTCTCTGGAAGCTCAAATCACAGTGTGAAGGAGATAGCGGTTCACATTTGCTCTCCGCATCCTGCAGCCAGGCAGAGGTTATGGAGCTTTGTAGACCAACGTCCTTAATACAAATTGCGGGAACAATAGAAAGATTCCTAGCACTTTGTACGGCTGAGCAACATTTCCATTAACTCAGTGGCATGCAGACTATAATCTCTCAGTGGAGTCCTCCACAGAAGCAACTGTGTCAAAGTAGAAGGTATCCAGCCCAATCACGTGCTTTCAGAAGCTTTTTGCTGGCACAACACGGTCGCTGGACCAGTTCTAGTGAATTATATGGCCATTCCTCATAGCTGTCAATCTACCGATGTGGGGACCTTCTGGAGACCACATTAAATCCACACACACCCGCGAAAATAAAATAAAATGGCAAACCACCTCTGAGCATCTCTTGCCATGAAAGCCCCACTAGGGGTTGCTATAAGTCAGATGTGACTTGACAGCAACAACACCCAAAGATAAACGCTTCCTCTGCACTGCTAACAAGCCGATAAAAGAGACAATTAGAAGAAGAAGAGTTGGTTTTTATATGACGACTTTCTCTACCACTTAAGGGAGACTCAAACTTGCTTACAATCACCTTCCCTTCCCCTCCCCACAACAGACACCCTGTGAGGTAGGTGGGGCTGAGAGAGCTGTGACTGGCCCAAGGTCACCCAGCTGGCTTCATGTGTAGGGGTGGGGAAACAAATCCAGTTCACCAGATTAGCCTCCGCCGCTCACATGGAGGAGCGGGGAATCAAACCCGGTTCTCCAGATCAGAGTCCACCGCTCTTAACCATGACACCACACCAGGAAACAAAACTAGTTAACCCTCCTGATTCCTTGACAAATCCACATGACACAGGAGCACAGAAATTCTTTACCTGTTCTCTATCTTCAGGATGCTGTTACGGATTAGCTGCTGGGAAAACTCCAACAAACTGGAACATCTTTCCTTCAGAGAAACACTCTAAATTAAAAAAAAAAAAGATATACGCTAGAAGGGATCATCTGTTACAGCTAAATCAAGAACATGCTAGCATTTCCCGTCTGTGGCAAAAAGAAGCATGATCCAAAAAACGCTTAGCTGGGCGGGGGGCAGAGCAGGGAGTAGCTCATAAACATCTACCTGTTCAACTATTACCGCATTCCGCAGCGGGGTGCTCTGTTGAAGATGACGAACAAACAGTCCCATGTCTGGCATATAGTCCTTCCCAGTTGATACCTGCAAATGCAATCTGGTTAAAGTACTGTAGACAGTTAAAGAGCTAGATTCGAGACTAGTAGCGTCATAAAGATCAACAAGATTTTTTTGGGGGGGGGTATAAGCTTCTGAGAGTCAAAGCCCTCTTTGTTAGAAACAAATCAGAATGAACACATGAAGCTGCCTTCTACTGAATCAGACCCTCAGGCCATCAAAGTCAGTATTGTCTACTCAGACCGGCAGCGGCTCTCCAGGGTCTCAGGCAGAGAGAGGACTTTCACATCACCTACTTGCCTAGCCCCTTTAACTGGAGATGCCAGGGATTGAACCTGGGACCTTCTGCATGCCAAGCAGATGCTCTACCACTGAGCCACAGTCCCTCCCCAAATGGATATCCCTGAGTCCTTACATCCCAATCAGAAGGAGGGGTATTACAAAGAAGAGAGTCAGGATGCAAAGGTACAACACACATTGTTATCAGCATGATTAGAGAATGGGAGAAATGCTGAGGGGCAGAAAATTAGCATCTGTAATGAGGTAAGAGAATATTATGTCCTTATTCAGCCCTGGGGGGTCCATTATTTTGAATTGGTGAATGAACTCAAGTTCTGCAATCTCATGTTGTAATCTCCCCTTGAAGCTTCAGGTGCCTCTAGGAAGGCAACAAACAAGACAACTGCAGCAGCATTATCCTGCCTGCGTTCCAAAGCACCTGATATAATGGGCATGCTCCTCTGATCCTGGAGAGAATAGGTATGCATCATGACTAGGATCCATTTTTACTAGTAGCCATGAATACGATAGCCATCTTCATGTACTCGAAGGGCTGTCATATAGATGGTGTGGAGTTGTTTTCTGTTGCCCCAGAAGGTCAAACCAGCGGGCAGAAATTAAATCAAAAGAGTTTCCGGCTAAACATTAGGAAGAACTTCCTGACAATCAGAGCGGTTCCTCAGTGGAACAGGCTTCCTCGGGAGGTGGTGGGCTCTCCTTCGTTGGAGGTTTTTATGCAGAGGCTACATGGCCATCTGACAGCAATGCTGATTCTGAGAACTTAGGCAGATCATGAGAGGGAGGGCAGGAAGGGCTGTGTCAGTGCTTGACTCTCATTTCCCTTTCTTACATGCCCAGGGTAATGCTAATCGCCACTCTGGGATCAGGAAGCAGTTTTCTTCCAGGCCAGATTGGCGAGGGATCCGGGAGAGCTTTTTTGCCATCTTCCAGGCATGGAGTACGGGGTCACTGGGGGTGTGGGAGGAAGGTAGTTGTGAATTTCCAGCATTGTGCAGGGGGTTGGACTAGATGACCCTGGAGGTACCTTCCAACTATATGTTTCTAGGATAGTTTCCATGAAAGATGATCTAACAAGGGCATACTTTGAATACATAACTTATTAGTCTTCGGCTTTGTTTTGAAAACAACAGAAAAGAGCACTGACAACATGGAAGAGAGAGTAGAGCCGGCCGTACGTGTCTCCGATAGTATTTTCTGATCTGCCCATTCCTCGTCCTTATGATCACGGCATAACGTCGAATACAGTAGCTGGTCTTGTTGTGGGGACCAAGGATCTGTGAGATCACTTCCACAAGCTTATTATGGGGAATTGTCTCGTAAGCCCTACTGACATCAGCCTGGAAGACAGGGAGGAAACAAGAATTTCTTTTTACGGGCATCTGACAAAGGAGGAGGAGGAGAGTTGGTTTTTTATATGCTTATTTACTCTACCTTTTAAGGAAAATCAATCTGGATTACAATCTCCTTCCCTTCCTCTCTCCATAACAGACACCTTGTGAGAGAGGTGGGGCTGAGAGAGTTTGGAGAGAACTGAGAGAAGCCCAAGGTCATCCAGCAGGCTTCATGTGGAGGAGTGGGGAATCAAACCCGGTTCACCAGATTAGAGTCTGCCACGCCAAACCACTGCTCTTAACCACTACACCATGCTAGCCGTTAGGGTGACACAACAGACAAAGGTGTCAGTGGGTGCTAGGTTAGAGTGCAAAGAGGGGAGACCCAGTTTCAAACCTTGGGCCAGTCCTTCCCTCAGCTTAATTTATGTCCCCCATAGGTTTTTGTAAGAATAAAATTTGGGGAGAGGACACCCATTTCAACTGCCTATTTATTTATTTATTTATTTATTATTTTTACCCCGCCCTTCCTAACCCAACTCAGGCTCCGGGCAGCTAACCACAATAAAATATACAGTTAAATAAACACCCGATACAAATGTACAGGCTAACAAAATCCTTGCCAACCACTCAAAATGCAAGACAGCACCACATAAAACTAAGACTAACAATACTGATGAGGAGAACTGTCAGGGAGGTGGATTAGGGTTGTCATGTCCCTCTTGGGAACCGGCAGGAGATTTTGGGGACGGAGCCTGAGGAGGGTGGGGTTTGGGGAGGGGAGGGACTTCAATGCCATAGAGTCCAATTGCCAAAGCAGCCACTTTCTCCTGGTGAACTGATCTCTATCGGCTGAAGATCAGTTGTAATAGCAGGAGATCTCCAGCTGGTACCTGGAGGTTGGCCACCCTAAGGTGGATGGAGAAAAGGGAAAGGGAGAAGGGAAGAAAAGAAGGAAGGGAAAACAAGGGGAAATGAAGGGGAGGAGAAGGGCCAGGGGCAGAGAGGTCAGCTAGAGTGAAATGGGTCATTCAAACAATCATTTATTTTATGGTCATTTGACCAAAAAAAGAACAGATCTAATCAGAAGTAACAGAAATTTACAATAAAAACAGTCAATCAGTCAAAGAATGCACAAAGTAAGATATATCAATAAAACCCTGTAACTAAAGAGGCAAATACGCAAGTTTCTAAAATGTTTATTGAGTGAAATGGGTCGCTGCCTTCAACCAAAGGCCCAGTGGGACATCTCAAGACTTGCAGGCCCGGTGGAAATGAGCTAGGACCCGGGTCTCATTTGACAGTTTCAGCAGGCTGGAGCCAAAGCTGGGAATGTCAAGGGCAGCAAGATACTTTCTGGGCCAGGGACCACCAGTAAATTGTTACCTGCCGAGCATAAAGCTTTTTGCGGGGGTATATCGAGAGAGAGGCGGTCCCACAGACCGCGTCTTGGAAGAAGGACAAGGAGAAAAATGGGAGAGAAGAGTACCTTCACAAAATAGAACGCAGGCATTGGGGCGTTTGATTCCAAAACTTTCACGACAAACTTCTTCCACATGGCATAGATATCATCTCTCCCGAAGGCAGACGAACCAAGCAGGCTGGGGTTCTTCATTCGCTCGTACTGAAGCACGCTAAATAAATTTTTAAGCTGTGTGTTGAAGTACTGAACCTAAGGAAACATAATTCAAAAACTAGTTCTAGGAAGTTGACACAGGACACGCACGTTCGTTAAATGTCTGCAACTAAAGGAGTCACGTATTTGGAACTTTATATGCAAATGTCATGCCGAAACGCTAATTCAAACAAATGAACACGGCCCGAATCAGATGACTCCCAAGCAGCAGATCTTCTCTGCATGACAGAAAAGCAGATATGTGCCACCCTAGCCTGCTATGTACATAGTGTAAGTGGAAAAAAATGGGGTGCACTTTGTACTTAACATAAGAACATAAGAAAAGCCCTGCTGGATCAGACCAAGGCCCATCAAGCTTAGTAGTCTGTTCACATAGTGGCCGACCAGGTGCCTCTACGAAGCTCACAAACAAGACGACTGCAGCAGCACCATCCTGCCTGTGTTCCACAGCACCTGATATAATAGGCATGCCCCTCTGATCCTGGAGAGAATAGGTATGCATCATGACTCGTATTCATTTTGACTAGTAGCCAATCCAGTACAATTTTATTCGGTACATGACCAGCAGAATTACAAAAAGTCTAACACTCAGTTGTATCTAACCCACCATCCAAACACAATGGATGAGATACAACACCCCACAATAAAATGTGAAGCTGACTATAAATATAAAATACATATAAAGCCCAGCAAATTGCCTAAATAAAGTTATCTTTACTAGGTAGCCCCTTATTTAATCACCACTTTATCTTTGCGAATTTTAAGCACTATAGCTAAAAATCTAGCACAATTCAATATAAGCTCCGGGTTTGTCTCAAATAATAATTTCTGGTTTATCAGTAACTCCATGCCATTTCTTTATTATTGGAGAAATAAGCTTCATTCTACTTGCTCCATAAAACCTGCAGTGCAATATAATATGGTCCATTGACTCGATCCTCCCTGATCCACAGGGACAAAACCACTCTTCCAGTGGTACCTTTTTATACCGGCCTTCTGTTATGGCTGAGGGGAAGGTATTACATCTTGCCATTGTATGTGCCCTACGGTGTGATGGGACCTCCAAGAGTGAAAGATATAATGCTGGGGCGGCTACATATTTTATTGTCTGTTGAGCCCAGTATTTAGGAACACATGCAATGTCATTCTGCCTTTCTATATCATACAGCCTTTGCTTAACAATGTCCCTGGCCCTATCAATCAGCATCATCTGTAAAGACTCAAATGAGAACCCAAGTAAAGATATCCTATGATGAACAGCCTTAAGCCAGGCTGAGCAGTGGCTGTCACTGAGAATTATAGAGGTAAAATCAGAGGAATTATGACATAGCCTTAACCAGGTGATTATAGATCCTAAACCTATCCTAGCCTCTATTTTAATCAAACCTGTTTCTAAGTGAAGGGCAGCATTAGAGACACTACATGGTACTCGAAAGATGGATCTTAAAAATTTTGATTGGATCTTTTCCGAAGTTACTTGTGGTGGAAGGGCCCAACAGGACCCCGTACAAGAATTGCGGGATTACCTTGGCTAAGTAAAGCTTAAGACCAACAGGAATGGAGTGTCCCCCTTTTGCTGCAACAAACTTTGCAATGCCAAGCGCTGATTTACGACTCTTATTAGTGTTGTGCTCGAGGACTAGTAGCCATGGATAGCCCTCTCCTCCATGAACGTGTCCACTCCCCTCTTAAAGCCTTCCAAGTTGGCAGCCATCACCATATCCTGGGGCAGGGAGACCCACAATTTAACTATGCAAACTATGTTTGTGTGAGCCCCCCTGGGGGTCCAATACATCGAAGATGCCACATGGAGTGCTGTATTAACTTTCGCAGGAGAGGAGGAGGAGAAGAAGGAGAGTTGGTTTTTATATGCCGACTTTCTCTACCACTTAAGGAAGAATAAAACCGGCTTACAATCACCTTCCATTCCCCTCCCCAAAACAGACACCCTGTAAGGTGGGTGGGCCTGAGAGAGCTCTAAGAGAGCTGTGACTAGCCCAAGGTCACCTAGCTAGCTTCATGCAGAGGAGTGGGAAATCAAACCCAGTTCCCCAGATCAGAGTCCACTGCTCCAAACTACGGCTGTTAACCACTACACCATGCTGACTTGCGCCTCCACCACACAAAAGATCCCATTCAGGATACACATCCCTGCCCAGATATTAGTGAATGAATTCAAGGGAGAATCACCTTTTTGTCTCTGTCCTTTCTGCAGAACTTCCCCGCTCCCACCAGACTATTCAGCTTGACCACCGGCCGCAGCCCATTCATCCTGGGGATGAAGCGGAGCTTGGCTGCCAAAGGGACACACTTCCTCCGCTGCAGGCTTTCCAGCTCCTCCTTCGACAAGGCGCGAAGGTGCACTTTTGCAAGATGGCTCCTAGAAGAGAAGCAAATGTTTATTTCCCAAACAGTAATGCCATTCTTCAGCCTGTCTTGGCAACCATGAGAGAATCATAAAATCAGAGAGTTAGAAGGGACCTCCAGGGTCATCTGGTCCAACCTACCTGCAGAATGCAGGAAATTCACAACTACTTCCTCCCTCCACACCCGCAGTGAGCCCTGCTCGATGCCTGGAGGAAGGCAAAAAAACCCTCCAGGATCCCTGGCCAACCTGGCCTAGAGGAAAATTCCCTCTGGGCCCCAAAGTGGCTATCGGCATTTCCCTGGGCATGAAAGAAAGGGCCACAAGAGCCAAACAATGGCTCATCCCTTCCTGCCTTCCCTCTCATCATCTGCCTAAGTTCACAGCATCAGCCTTGCTGTCAAATGGCCATCTAGCCTCTCCTTGAAAACCTCCAAAAAACTAGCAACATGCTTCTACACTCACTTCCACAGCCACCAGTGGGGAAAGCCACCTCTCCCATTACAGCTGGGTCAAGAAACGCCAATAAGAAGGTGCTTAGTTTTTGTGGCACAACCCATGGGTTCTTCCTGGCCTTTGCACATGGGCTGGTGACCTCTTCCACTGCACCTCTGTCCCAAAGAGACTTCTTGCAAGAAACATGCCTGTTGGGCGAAGGCACCTTGGGCTGTAGGAAAGGCTTCAGACACCACAGGTTAGGAGCCAGAGTCTCCCAGAAAAGATCTGTGGCTTCAAATTCTAACACCTGGAAAACAAGCCACTTGAAAATATTGTCGAAGGCTTTCACGGTCAGAGTTCATTGGTTCTTGTAGGTTATCAGGGCTGTGTAACCAGCTGACAAAGGCAATGCCACAGTGATCATGAAAACAGAAGAATACAAAAAGAAGATTGAGGAACTTCTGGACCCTGCCACATACAAAAAACTAAAACGAGATCCAACTTGCAAAATTACCAGGAAAACTAGCATTCTGATCAAGAATTCCACTCTTCATCCCGACACACACAGAAAACTATGCAAGACTGAAGCACAACCACCACGATTATATGGACTACCTAAAATTCATAAGGATTCCGTTCCACTCCGACCCATCGTGAGTGCCATTGGTTCCCCAACATATGAATTCGCTAAATATTTGACCACCCTCCTACAGGACCACATTGGAAAAACCACTTCTTACATCAAAGATTCAACTCACTTCATCAACAAAATCAGTCCGTTAAGACTCAATCCAAAGGATATATTAATCAGTTTTGATGTTGTATCCCTCTTTACCAAGGTTCCAGTAAAAGACACAATCTCATTGATTAACCAGATTTTTCCAGAAGATATAACAGCCTTATTTCACCATTGTTTGACAACAAGTTATTTCCTATGGGATCAAGAATTTTATGAACAGACTGATGGAGTAGCTATGGGAAGTCCACTCAGTCCAGTAATAGCAAACTTTTACATGGAATATTTTGAAAAGACAGCATTAGAATCAGCACCTTACAAACCTACAGTCTGGTTCAGGTTCGTAGATGATACATTTACCATTTGGAGCCATGGTGAAGAAAAATTAATGGACTTTCTAAACCATCTTAATAATATCCATCCAAACATTCAGTTTACCATGGAAAAGGAAATTGAGGGTAAACTCCCATTTCTTGATACCCTTGTCATCCGTAAATCAAACCTTCAGTTAGGTCACAAGGTCTACCGGAAACCAACTCACACAGATCGCTACTTACACAAAAACTCCAACCACCACCCCCGACAGAAAAGAGGAATAATCAAAACATTAATGGACCGTGCAAGACGGATCTGTGAACCACAGTTTCTCAAGGAAGAAACTAATCATCTAAATCACGCACTGCTAGCAAACGGCTACTCCAAGAATGAAATCAGAAGGGCCATTAAACCAAACAAAAATCAGAAAACTCAAGAAAAACAGTCTCCCATAGGAAAGGTATTCTTGCCATTTATTAAAGGAGTCACTGATAGGATGGAGAAACTTTTGAAAAAACATAACCTACAAACAGTGTTTAAACCCACCAAGAAAATACAACAAATGCTACGATCAGCAAAAGACAAAAGAGACCCCCTCACCTCTGCAGGAGTATATCGTATACCTTGCAGCTGTGGAGAAGTTTACATCGGGACCACAAAACGCAGCATACAAACAAGGATAAAAGAACATGAAA
This sequence comes from Euleptes europaea, assembly GCF_029931775.1. Taxonomy (NCBI): domain Eukaryota; kingdom Metazoa; phylum Chordata; class Lepidosauria; order Squamata; family Sphaerodactylidae; genus Euleptes; species Euleptes europaea. The sequence goes on along the minus strand of NC_079319.1, from coordinate 7,418,097 downwards.
GATACTGCAGACTTGGCCAACCTGAGAAATCAGCAGTGGCTGAACATGGACTGACCCAAACAGGACACAGGGTCTTATTCCAAGACACTGAAAGACTGGACAATTCTACCAACTATTTTGTCAGATTGCACAGAGAAGCCATTGAAATTCATAAACATCAGCACAACTTTAACAGAAAAGAGGAGAGTTTAAGAATGAATAAGGCTTGGCTTCCTGCCCTGAAAAACCTCCAGACAAAGACAGCATTCAACAATAGCCATACAGATTAGCTTTGGATTACACACATTAACAGATCACTTCAGGATACAATGGTTCCATATTAACATACCATACCCTCATTAGCACATTATCTTGATACTTACAGGACAATACTTTTGCAGGACAATACTCAGCTCAAACCCAACCCCTTTCTGACTATATATTACTCTTCCTACACCCTTGACACTGAGAGACACTGTCCTTCAGTGTTACTACTCTGAAGATGCCTGCCACAGTTGCTGGCGAAACGTCAGGAAAGAAAATTCCAAGACCACGGTTACACAGCCCGGATAACCTACAAGAACCAAAGCCACTTGAAAGTTCAGGGAACAGAGTAGATTTTACCTCGCCAGTATCTGGCTGCTGCTGGCGTACCCAGAGTCAGTTTAAATCCCTGGTATGTTGTGAAAGAGAGCCAGCGTGATGTAGTGGTTAAGAGCGGCAGACTCTAATCCGGAGAACCGGGTTTGATTCCCCACTCCTCCACATGAGCGGTGGATGCTAATCTGGTGAGCCAGACTGGTTTCCCCCCTCCTCCACATGAAGCCTGCTGGGCGACCTTGGGCCAGTCACAGTTCTCTCAGAACTCTCTCAGCCCATGCAGAGGCAGGCAACGGCAAACCACCTGTGACTTGACGGCTCTTTCCACCACTACCATGTTGTTAAAAAAAAACTCCTTGGGAATCCTAATAAGGGTAGGGAAAGCAAATATCTAAATTTAAAGAGCAAGAAGAGAGCCTTCTAACTGGAAAATACCTCACTCCGACGCTCTGCAGCTTGCTCCAGACAGCCTTTCGGAAGAAAACGAGCAAGTTCTTTTGAAACATGGTCTCTGTGATGTAGAAGAAAGACCGGAGGAGTACAGCAACATAGGAGTCCATCAGCCAGTACAAGAACTTGGAAAGCAGAGCTGTACGAAAATGGTGTTCTGAGGGAGGAATGGAGCGGCCACTATCTACAAGAAGAAGAGTTGGTTTTTATATGCTGACTTTCTCTACCTTTTTAAGGAGAATCAAACCAGTTTACAATCTCCTTCCCTTCCTCTCCCCACAACAGACATCTTGTGAGGTAGGGCTGAGAGAGCTCTAAGAGAACTGTGACTAGCCCAAGGTCACCCAGCTTGCTTCATGTGTGTGTGTGTGAAAAGTGCAGTCAAGTCGCAGCCGATTTATGGCGACCCCTTTTGGGGGGTTTTCATGGCAAGAGACTGACAGAGGTGGTTTGCCAGTGCCTTCCTCTGCACAGCAACCCTGGTATTCCTTGGTGGTCTCCCATCCAAATACTAACCAGGGCTGACCCTCCGGCTTCGTGTGTAGGAGTGGGGAAACCAACCTGGTTCACCAGTTTAGAGTCCACTGCTCACATCTAGGCATGGGGAATCAAACCTGGTAGAGTAAGGTCATTTATGCATGGGAGGTTTTGCCTTGGATTTGCCATTCTCTAGATGCACATTTTCCCCATCCGAATTCTCAAAACTCTGCATGGGGGCTTATTGCTGAGTTTTGAAAATTCAGATGGGGAAAATGTGCATCTAGAGAGCGGCAAATTCAAGGCAAAACCTCCCATGCATAAATGGCCAAAGTCGGCATATAAAAACCAACTCTTTTTCTTTTCTATTGTTAATGGATTTTACCTACTCATTTTAACACAACTTATGTACCACTTTATGTATCAATGCTGTACTTCAGAATTTATCAGAATTTATTACAGAGCGTAATAAATATTATTATTTTGAAGTGTAAGGATGTGTCACTGGCCACCAAGATTAGATTAATTCATGCCATCGTATTCCCTATTACTATGTATGGGTGTGAAAGCTGGACAATGAAGAAAGCTGATAGGAAGAAAATAGATTCCTTTGAAATGTGGTGTTGGAGGAGAGTGTTACCGATTCCATGTACTGCCAAAAAAAAACACCAGTGGGTTATAGATCAAATCAAGCCTGAACTGACCCTAGAAGCTAAAATGACTAAACTGAGGCTATCGTATTTTGGTCACGTCATGAGACAAGAGTCACTGGAAAAGACAGTCATGCTAGGAAAAGTTGAGGGCAGCAGGAAAAGAGGAAGACCCAACAAGAGATGGATGGACTCAATAAAGGAAGCCACAGCCTTCAATTTGCAAGATCTGAGCAAGGCTGTCAAAGATAGGACATTTTGGAGGACTTTCATTCATAGGGTTATCATGAGTTGGAAGCGACTTGACGGCACTTAACACACACAACACACAATAAACAATTCATTCCCTTAGGAGTCATTCCCTTAGGAGTCATCCCATACCTTTGGTCAGGCGAAGCCAGGCACAATCGCTCACCCTCATTTTCCACATCAATTCCCGCAGAGAAAAGGTGGCCAGCTTCCCCAGGGAGACGAGTTTTTTTACATTTTTGTAGAAGCGGCATTTGTTGTGGTTCGAACCCCAAAGTGCTGCGGGGACCACCCTTTCGAGACATTCCCTCACGAAGGTGTACACTTGCCAGCGGCTGCTGTTTTGCTTCAGGAGCGCCAGGAAACTGGTCCTGGAGGCGTCTCTGGGGGTTGTCTCCTCACTTTCTCCTTGACTCAACTCGACGTGTTCGCCAATTCTGCTTGAACTACTAGATGTTTCTGGGATGAAGAAGAAGAGTTGGTTTTTATATGCCGACTTTCTCTACCACTCAAGGAAGAATCAAATTGACTAACAATCACCTTCCCTTCCCCTCCCCACAGCTGACACCCTGTGAGGTAGGTGAGGCTGAGAGAGTGTGACTAGCCCAAGGTCACCCAGCTAGCTTCATGTGTAGGAGTGGGAAAACAAATCCAGTTCACCAGATTAGCCACTCATGTGGAGGAGTGAGGAATCAAACCTGGTTCTCCAGATTAGAGTCTACCACGCCATACCACCGCTCTTAACCACTACACCACGGACACAAATCATCCCGTACACCTCTGAGGCAATCTTCAGCGCCGACCTGCCGCTTCCTTGATAAGCTCTCACCTTGCTTTCTTACACCAATTTTGTCTGCAACCAAAAGAGGACAATTCCTTTTCAACACTGCTGGATACGGACACCTCGCATGGTTCCACAGCAGTTCTTGGAACACGTCTCTCATCTGCCAGTAACGCTTCGGAAGCCTCTTCTTCCTCCGATGGGGACTTGGGGGACAGGAATTGTTGGGCCGCCGCAGAACTGTGTCACTCAAGAAGATAGTTTCGACAAGCTTTCGTCCCCCTGCCCCATAACCCTTTAAGCGATTCAGCACAAACAGTTTAGGTAAATGCTCTTTCCGTGGCCAACGAGAATACAGGAGGTCATGCATCTTAATTTCTCCCGGTGCGTCAGAAGACTCCCCAACTGAACACCACGTGTTCTTTTTAAGGTGTTCATCTGTAGTAATATTTTTTGCAATTACTTTCTGCGTGGGAGAAGCTCTAAGGACGCCTCTTCCAACCTGAACGTCAGCCCTGGCGTCTGGGAGTGTTTCCTTTTCACTTTCTACCCTTAAGGCCTTACCACACGCAACGAATTTGTGATTTGCCAGAGTCTTGGAAGGTGCGCCAGAGGTGTGTGCTCCAGAATCACGTTCTTGAGCAATGTCCTTCACAGGGACGTCCGCCAAACAGGACCTCACACCCCCTCCAGGTTCATTTCTGCCACCATTCCCAATAAATCGATCATGGTGCTCGGAGAGAGACGTTTGTTTTCCTGACCCTTCGTCCGCCGGTGTGGTTTTAATTCTCTTTCCAGGCATTTCACTGCAATTCTTCAGTCTCCTTTTTAGTGACACTGCCGTAAATGATGACCGCACACTGGGACTTCGCTGGCTCACCAGATAGTCCCCGATCCTTGTGACTGGCTTGCTCTCTGTACAGTTCTGGCCAACCAAAGGAGAACCCAAAGAGTTACAATCTAAACCTTCCTGTGGGTCCTGTCCTCTTATTTTAGATTTGCGCTTCCTCTGTTTTGCCTTGCCTAGGTAACGCGCACGAGACCGAAGCCTTCCTCGCAGGTACCTGGATAAAACATTGTGGGATGGGGTGAAATACCTCTGCCTAAAGAACACAGGAGAGGCCACTGTGGTCCCTCCGGTGAGCTCATAGATAGGTTGCCCACAGATCTGGTAGCAGCAGCTAGGAGACACCAGGGCGAAGAGCGCACAGTGCTCCAACAGGTACATCATGAGCTCGTCCCCAACTCTGCTGAGGACCATTTCCCAGAGGACACTCTGGCAAATGGCTTCGGTTGTGTTATTAGGCAGAAAGCTCCAGATGGCGGGCGAGCCGGGCAAGGGGTGTTTGTTCTCCTCCAACAGGGCATAGCCAAAAGCCAAGACGTTCCTCTTATGCTTCTCACAGACTCTCTGAATGACCCTTTCGACAACATCGCGGGGACTGGAAAGCTGTAAGCAAAAAGCAAAGAGAGACATTGACACAGCAACAATGGGGCTCTTCAGAGCCAGCGTGGTATAGTGGTTAAGTGCAGTGGTTTGGAGTGGTGGACTCTGATCTGGAGAACCGGGTTTCATTCCCCACTCCTCGACATGAGTGGCGGAGGCTAATCTGTGAACCGGGTTGGTTTCCCCACTCCTCCACACGAAGCTAGCTGGGTGACCTTGGGCTAGTCACACTCTCTCAACCCCACCCACCTCACAGGGTGTCTGTTGTGGGGAGGGGAAGAGAAGGTGATTGTAAGCTGGTTTAATTCTTCCTTAAGTGGTAGAGAAAGTCGGCATATAAAAACCAACTTCGGCATATAAAAACCAACTTCTTCATCATCTGTTGAGATTGGATGGAAGAGGGAAAGGCCCCGTTTAGATGTCGTGTGCCATACATGGGAGAGCAGTCTGGGACCTCCAAGGACCTCGAAGGGCATGAAGCAAAAGCCGCAATGACTTTTCTGCATCCAAAGGGAGCCAGGAAGAATCATAGCGTTGGAAGGGACCACCAGGGTCATCTAGTCCAACACCCTGCACAAAGCAGGAAATGCACCACTACCTCCTCCTCAACCCCAGTGACCCCTACTCCATGCCCAGAAGATGGAGGGGGGACCCTTCACGATCCCTGGCCAATCTGACCTGGAGGACAATTGCTTCCTGATCCCAAGAAATGATGAGAAAGGAGTGACAGGCGTAGACCCTGACCAGTCCGCAAAATGTCTGTGTGTGTGTGGGGGGGGGGGGGAGTCCACACAGCTCCTCCACTGCACAAGTAGCAGCTCCCATCAGCAGCTTGGAAACTGTCACTGGGGTAATAAACCGCTAAGGGTTTAAGATTTCGCCTTCCTTTATTTAGATCACTGCCATGCTGCCTCGCCAGAACTTGCTCCAGGCAGCTGACAATGAAAATACTAAAAACAAAACAAGCCAAATGAACAAGTTTCTACCACTCCCAGGACTTAAAAAATACATATGAAGCGGCTGGTCAAATTTTAAAGACCTGGGCAATTTGCTAATTAAGACTGGCCATGAATAAAGGTCAACAATTCTGCATTTTAACAAATAATAATAACCTATTTGCATTTAAAATGTTTATTTATTTGGTTTGCTTCCTGCCCTTCATACAAGGACCTTAGGGCAGTCCCTGCAGATCTCCCCTTTGGGTTGCCACCCTCCAGGTGGTGGCTAGAGATCCCCTGCAATTACTGATTTTCAGGTGACAGAGATCGGTTCCCCCTGGAGAAAAGGGCTGATTTGGAAGGTGGACTCTATGGCATTATACCCCACTGGTGTCCCTCAATTCCCCAAACCCCACCCTCCTAAGGCTCCACCCCCTCCCAAATCTCCAGGTATTTCCTAACCTGAAGCTGGCAACCCTGTCTCCCCTACTTCATTTTATCGTCACAACAACCCTGAAAGGTAGACTAGGTTGAAAGGCAATTGTATGGGAAGAAGTCGGCTCTTGTCCTTTGCAATAGTTTGGAAGGTGGACTCTATTATTATTATATCCTATTGAAGCCCCTCCCTTCTCAAAATCCCACCCTCCTCAGTCTCCACCCCCCAAATTTCCAGGTATTTCCCCAACCTAGAGCTGGCAACCCTATCTCCCCTAATACATTAAGGGGTGGGGCTGTGGCTCAGTTTGTAGAGCATCTGCTTGGCATGCAGAAGGTCCCAGGTTCAGTCCCCAGCGTCTCCAGTTAAAGGGATTAGGCAAGTAGGTGATGTGAAAGGCATCAGCCTGAGACCCTGGAGAGTTGCTGCCAGTCTGAGTAGACAATACTGACTTGGATGGACCCAGGGTCTGATTCAGTATAAGATAGCTTCACGTGTACATTGTATTCTCACAACAACCCTGAAAGGTAGACTAGCCTAAAAGCCAATTGTGTGGGGAGAAGTGGGCTCTTGTCCTTGGCAATAGTTTGTTCATCTTTAAGGTGATGCAAAACTAACCCCATGCTTGTCTCCAGCCAGCCCAAGGTCCCCTCCTTGACACACAGGGCGACTTGTGTCTTCTGGGAGGCAGCCCAGCACTCTAACCATTCTCCTGCACTACCACCCCCTTCACTCAAAGAAACACCACTCCCCTCTTAAAGCCTCCCAAGTTGGCACACATCCCCACATCCTGGGGCAGGGAATTCCACAAGTTAACTATGAGTTGTGGGAAGAAAGACTTCCTTTTATCTGTTTTGAATCTCTCACCTTCCAGCTTCAGCAGATGACCCCGTGTTCTAGCATTACGAGAGAGGGAGAGAAACTTCTCCCTGTCCACTTTCTCCATACCATGCATAATTTTATAACCTCCATCATGTCTCCCCTTAACCGCCTTCTTTCCAAGCTAAAAAGCCCTAAGTGTTCCAACTGTTCCTCCTAGGTAGGGTTGCCAGGTCCCTCTTCACCACCAGCAGGAGGTTCTGGGGGCAGAGCATGAGGAGGGTGGGGTTTGGGGAGGGGCTTCAATGCCATAGAGTCCAATTGCCAAAGGGGGCACTTTCTCCAGGGGAACTGATCTCTATCAGCTGGAGATCAGTTGTCATAGCAGGAGATCGGCAGCTACTACTGGAGGTGGCAACCCTGGGGAGGTTTTTGGGGTGGAGCCTGAGGAGGGCAGGGTTTGGGGAGGGGAGGGACTTCATTGCCATAGAGTCCAATTGCCAAAGCGGCCATTTCCTCCAGGAGAACTGATCTCTATCAGCTGGAGATCAGTTGCCATAGCAGGAGATCGACAGCTACTACCTGGAGGTGGCAACCCTGGGGAGGTTTTTGGGGTGGAGCCTGAGGAGGGCAGGGTTTGGGGAGGGGAGGGACTTCTTTGCCATAGAGTCCAATTGCCAAAGCGGCCATTTCCTCCAGGAGAACTGATCTCTATCAGCCGGAGATCAGTTGCCATAGCCGGAGATCGGCAGCTACTACCTGGAGGTTGCCCGCCCTGCGCTCCAGCCCCCTGATCCTTTCGGCCGCTCTTTTTAGCGCTGCAAAACGAACCCCGCGCTTGTTCCTGGCCCGCCCGAGGCCAACTCCTCGGCACGCAGGGCGCTCTGACCATTGCCTCGCACTGCCCTTCCCCTTCATCCAACGCAACCCCAAAGACCCGCCACACACACACACACAGGCCATTTATTCATGGAAGGTTTTGCACTGGATTTGCCACTCTTTAGATGCACTTTCCCCCCATGCATAGTCCCAAAACTCAACAGTAAGCCGCCATGCAGAGCTTTGAGAATTCCGATGGGGAAGATGTGCATCTCTAGGGTGGCAAATGCAATGCAAAACCTTCCATGAATCAATGGCCACACACACACACCGGTACCTGCTGCAAAGAGAACCGAGGAGAGGTCGCCTCGGCCGGCAGCCCCACCAAGCAGCCGCCCACCAGGCTGCGGTAGCATGGGGGGTCCCAGTCCCGCACCAGCGGCTCCGGCTGGCCCTGGACGCCGGCTTGCAAGCGCTGCACGGCGGCTTCCAGGGGCAACACCGCCGCATAGCAGCTCCGCAGCGTCCGCTGCAGCGGCCGCCGAATCCCGGGCCGTTCCATGCCGGCGGCGGCTCCGCCTCGCTCCGCTCCCATTGGCCGCCCGGCCGCCGAGCCCGGGAAAAAGCCGCGGCCGCCGCGGCTTTTTCCCGGGCTCGGCGGCCGGGCGGCCAATGGGAGCGGAGCGGGGCGGAGCCGCCGCCGGCATGGAACGGCCCGGGAGGCCAATGGGAGCGGGGCGGAGGCGCCGCCGGGATGGAACGGCCCGGGATTCGGCGGCCGCTGGCTCAGTGGTGGAGCCTCTGCTTGGCGCGCGGAAGGTCCCGGGTTCAATCCCCGCCGTCTCCAGGTAAAGGGACCAGGCAGGTCGGTGGTATGAAAGGCCCCTGCCGGAGGCCCTGGAGAGCCACGGGGAGGGGTCGTGACTCGCGGCTCAGTGGTGGAGTCTGCTTGGCAGGCAGGTCCCAGGTTAGGGTTGCCAACCCCCGGATAGTCAGTACGGGAGCGACAATAATTTAAACAAAGTGCAAAAAAATAAAAATAAAATTATAAGCTACTACCTGAATGTCAAGACAACACGAGACAAAGTGTCCACAAAAGACCTACAAAAAGCTTTTGTCTTACTACATGATAATTGTCTTCAAAAAAGAAGGAATTTGTACTCATCTCTGAGACGACTTTGAAAGATTTGAAAAATTACTTTTATTGTACAACTGAATACTTATAGATGGCTTTTGTAGGTCTTTTTTGTACACTTTGTCTTGTGTTGTCTTGACATTCATGTAGTAGCTTATATTTAAAAAACCCTTTGTTTAAATTATTTTCGCTCCTGTACTGATTTCCAAATCTCCAGATACTTGTACAGTGGTGTCTATTTTCTCTCCCAACCTCCAGGTAGTAGCAGGAGATCTCCTGCTATTACAACGAATCTCCAGCCAGTGGAGATCAGTTCGTTGCGAGCCCAATTATCATAGAGTCCAATGATTGACAATTGAGAGGAGGTTGGGTGAAAGCTAACAGCTCTTTGTCTGATCAAAGGTAGGACCGGGTGTTTAGTTCCGCGCCCAAACGCAGGCGGGAGACTGACCCACACTCCAAAGAGGCAAGCAGTAAGATTTATAACTTCAAGCAATTACGTTTTACAATAAAGATACATTTTCGATCATGCGATGCTTCGTTATTCATTGTTCTCTACTTGCAATACATATTTCAGCGATCAGCAATTCTCTAAGCACAGCCGTGTCTGAGCTTGTCAGTTTCACCAGCCGGTAACATACTGTGCTCTATCTCAGATTAGAGAGTTTTGCACGTTCCGATGAGCGGGTCATGCTTGTGTGTGTGTGTTTACTGCTTTCAGGCACTTAAGGGAGGGGGGTTTGGGTTATGCTTGGTGCTTGCGTGTCTGCTTATACCTGTGTCCATGTGAATGCTAGGAACCATTACACAGGCACTTCACTGGAGGAAATGGCTGCTTTGGCAATTGGACTCTATGGCATTGAAGTCCCCCCCTCCCCAAACCCCGCCCTCCTCAAGCTCCACCCCAAAAACCTCCCACCGGTTGTGAAGAGGGACCTGGCAACCCAGGTCCAACCCTCGGCATCTCCAGTTAAAAGGAGGAGGCAAGGAGGTGATATGAAAGACCCCTGCCTGAGACCCCGGATCTACTGGTAAACTAATGAAGTTTAAGCTTCAAGACCCCTAATCCCAGAGGATCGTAGCTGGGTGTGCTGGGAAAGCGGTGGCTCCTCCTCTTTGAAAACTCTTTGGAGGGTGACCCTCATGCTTTCCTGTTCTTGACTACTCTTCCATCTCCCAACCAAGAAATAAATCACTGGGTTAATGCTGCTCACCAGGGAGTCCCCTAACAAAATGTAGAAGTTGTTAATGGGAATATCCACGCCAATAAACATGGTGATTGAAAAGGCATCCACCAGAAGGAATAAGGGTAGAGTCAGCAAGATGGCGGTTGTTAATGTTCCACGTTGCTTTGGTTGCGATTTAAAGCAGACTTTGACAAGCAGGGTCAGAACGGAGGTGGTCGCCACAAGAAAGCAAATAAAGAATGTTCCAAAAAAACAGCACAAGAAGAGTATAAAAATAAAATACCCTTCAATAACCAGGAGGGTTAATTGGATTCCAAAGACGAGGAAGGAGAGGACCCATATTAAGGAACACACAACAGTGGGGAAATTTGGTGACTTGTGGCATCGATACCAGTTTGGGAAGAGAACAGACACACACCTGTCAATGCTGATAGCTGCCAGGATCAAGTGATCAATGGTACGCATAAATATGAAAAGGTGATTTAAAATTGGACCAATATTATGCTTGTCAGTGTCTCCATAAATACCAGTTACAATTACATAAACATATGTATGAAATAGGAACAAAAGGAGCCCGAATGAATTCACATTCAAGTTCAAGAGGTAGGTGGCGAAAGCATTCCTCTTAATGCTGAAAGCAAGCAGCCAGAGGAAAATCCCATTTCTCACAAGTCCAAAAGTGCAGATAAAAATAGAGAAGGTGCTTATAATAATTGTATCCGCTCGAAGCCTGTTCATTTCTGAATCATGTTCGTTAGTTAAATTAAATTGTAGGAATCCAAAACTGAACTTGTTCATCACCCTCATCTTCTGCTTCAGATTTTCCCCTCCTCTTCTTGAACAACCTCTCCTGCTGGGAGAAAACATAAAAAGTTTGGTCTCAGTGGCAGTGATGGAGCACATCACATTGAACACATTTGACTTGAAATGACTACTGCTGAAAGTTAAAAGAGAAAGTGCCAAAGCAGGACTACAGCTGAGCATCAAGAAAATGAACATCAAGTAATGACTACAGGAGAATTACACAACTTTAAGGTTGACAATGAGGAAATTGAAATTGTTGAAGACTTTCTATTCCTTGGCTCCACCATCAACCAAAAGGGAGGCTGCAGCCAAGAAATAAGAAGGAGATTGAGACTAGGAAGGGCAGCCATGAAGGAGCTAGAAACTATTCTTAAGTGTAACAATGTGTCACTGGCCACCAAGATCAAGTTGATTCATGCCATCGTATTCCCTATTACCGTGTATAGGTGTGAAAGCTGGATGTTGAAGAAAGCTGATAGGAAGAAAGTAGATTCCTTTGGAATGTGGAATTGGAGGAGAGTGTTACGGATACCGTGGACGGCCAAAGAACAAAAACAAATCAGTGGGTTATAGATCAAATCAAGCCTGAACTGACCCTAGAAGCTAAAATGACTAAACTGAAGGTAGCGTATTTTGGTCACATTATGAGAAGACAAGAGTCACTGGAAAAGACCATCATACTAGGAAAAATGGAGGGCAGCAGGAAAAGAGGAAGAGCCAACAAGAGATGGATGGACTCAATAAAGGAAGCCACAGCCATCAGTTTGCAAGATCTGAGCAAGGCTGTCAAAGATAGGACATTTTGGAGGACTCTGATTCATAGGGTAGCCATGAGTCGGAAGCAACTTGACAGCACTTAACACACACACACACACACACACACACACACTGGCTTCTTCTCTACGTATGATGCTTTAAGTGGCTTAAAATAAGTAAGTAAGTATTTTAATTTGTAGATAGCCAAAAGCCATTACAAGGTAAATTAATCTATAAAAAAAGGAAATTATACAATAAAGGTAAAGATAAAATACAAAATTCCATATAAATTATGATAAAATACAATATAATTAAAATATATCCTAGCTGGCTATCATTCTGGCTAGCTACATTCTTTGGCACCAGTTTGGCTCTTAACTTTCCAGCAGCAACAGCAAAGAGTGACAGCCTATAAGTGATAAATGAGTCAGTATCTTATAATAAAAATACTAATTTATTGGAATCAGGAAATGAGTTTAGCCCAGTTAATATGCTATGAAGGAATTTTCCCCTAGGTATTGCATAAAGAGGACAAGCTAAAATATAATGGGGTAAATCCTCTACAGCAGAACCAAAAATGCAAATACATTGACAATTGTGCTAGTGGTACTTTATTATATTGTCCATCCAATATTGCAGTTTGCATTGTTTAAAAGCATAGAGATGTGAAAGCCATTCTGAGCTTTTGGACTGAGATGTTAACTAGATATTTGGTTCTGAGATGGTCTTTTTTTATTCATTTAAACCATGGAGAAAACTTAGATTGGAGAATTAATGAGCTATCAGTCAGAGTGTCACCCTTATTTACCCAAATGCACAATGTAGAACTATCTGCTGAAGCATCCAGCAGGTCATCGGGGACAGAATAACTAAAAAGAATATTATTAATAATGCAAAGGCGAGTGGCTTAAAATAAAATCAATAAATCTATAGATTGGATCCAGTCAGCTTTTTCACCAAAATTATGGAATTAATAAATCTAATCTGAGTCTTTACTTACATGCAATTCTGTCCTCCGTTGGTGGAACTCTTCTGTTAAATTTCCTTAAAAAAATTAATGTCATTCGTCTGCAGAGTGTATATAAATTGCATATAAAGGATAAATGGTAGAAAACGGTATACAATAATGAACAGAAGGGGGAAAAGGTATTCAGTGGAAGGGAACTCAATTGCAGGTTGACATGCATTGATTTATTTTGATACTTGGTTGCTCATGCATGACTGAAAAGACAGAGAAGTCCAGTGAGGCAAGCATACATACTTGTTGAAAACTGACTTTCTTGTTCTAGTCAGAAGCAACATGGAGCTAATGCTGCTCAGGTGACAAAGAATCCGGCCTAAATTCTGAAACCTTAGGGTTTTTTTAAAGTTACACAAATGGTGGGAAAGTGTTGCGTTGAACATGTTTGGTGGGAGAACGTACCTTGGTCAACAGCTTACAGCTGTGATTATCTGTGAGCCGAGTCTTGAAGATCCCTGTCTTCACACCGTATAGTTTTTGGCTTCTTCTCTACATATGATGGTTGAAGTGGCTTAAAATAAAATCAATAAAACTATAGGTTGGATCCAGTCAGCTTTTTCACCAAAATTATGGAATTAATAAATCTATATGGAATGAATGAAGGATGTGGACAGAATCGAGCGGGTGCAGAGGAGAGTGACAAGGATGATCAGGGGACTGGAGACCAAGCCTATGCGGAAAGGCTGAGGGAGTTGGGAATGTTCAATCTGGAGAAGAGGAGGTCAAGGGGGGACATGATTGTTGTCTCTAAGTATTTGAAGGGCTGTCACTTAGAGGAGGGCAGGGAGCTGTTACACTAGATCCTGCATTAAGCAGGGGGTTGGACTAGATGGCCTGCATGGACCCTTCCAACTCTGATTCTATGTGGCTGTATAAGAGATATGTCGTAGGAGTTTCATTCCCTTTCCCATTACAGGGTTTTTAATCCAAAACATACAGCATACAATGCTGATTGCTGGTGTGAAGAACTCATTGCTCTTCACTTTATATGTTGTGAAGGACTCGCAACCTCTGTTTCTATGAGTCCCAGGAGTACAGAAAGCCCTGCTTCTATCTTGGGTCTCTGCCTGACAATGCCAACAGTTTCCTTTACTCCAGGGGTTATATTTAATTTCACTGGTTATTAACTGCTGCCACCAGCAAATCTATGCGTATCTCCTGCCAGACAGATTTGCACACCTAGCACTCTGTATCAGTGTTGCCCTTTAAAGGCAATGACTAGTTTCTGCTTGTCTCATTTTGTTTCTACAAACTAATGTGGGGTTAATTTATCACACCTGCAAACCTCTGAGCAATCTCACTCAAGGGATGGTGAGCTTACCTGCTGCCTCTCCCTTGCAACACTTTTTGAATAGGAAGTCTTGGTGTGTTTACAGAGATCAGGCTGTGATCATTCAAAATATAAGAACATTTAATGCACAAAAATAAAGAGACAACACACCATCTGCTGAAGCATCGGACTGAGCAAGGATACAAAGAACCATGCAATCCTCCTATCCTATACATGGTACTTATTCTAAATGATGTTTCATCAGTATAGGCTAGTAATTCTTGAAGTCGGAACATTCAAAAGCCCACCATTACCTTACTTCTCAGTGTTGGGACTGCTCCCCATTGTGCCTCACCATGTGGACAAGATGGAGTTCCTTGAAAGAGGTTTAGTCCTTCATGGCTTGACCCTCCCTGGTCAAAAGCCAAAAGATGAGAGAGAGATTCTTCCTCATATCCTGAGAATTGATATGTAACCTTTGTCGTTACTTCAGCCAGAGCCATTAGCATTTGTAAGGACTGAGCATTTGGTGCTTGGGGGGGATGGATGAATTATCTCTCGTTCTCTCCCTCTCTGTCAGCTACAGATTTGCAGTTGGTATCTGGAGCTTGGATACAGAATAAACTGAATTGTGTAAATATAAATGTGATCTCTAGGATGGAAGGCGTTTCTCCCTTTTCACTTACCTGTGAGTTATTTTGGGAAGCAGTCTTCAAATACAGTGAGTGAGGGCCCTTTATCTTCTGCTGGGCTGGCAGGTGATGGGGAAATCGTAGGAGAGTTGAATACCTAGAGCAATTATTTTGGTATTTCATCAATGTTCCTGTACGATCGATGGAAAGGCCAAGCTAAATACACACTGCCTATTCTTCAGTTTGCCAACATCATCTGATGAAAGATGGAACAGTTCTTTTATCAGCCATCAGGTTGGCCATCAGATGGCGGAAACTCTTGCCATGTAAAGATTCTAAAACGACACTCATGAGAAGAACCAGTTTGTAAGTGATAAGGAGTTGCAACTAACCTCACTATTATCTGGTGGTGGAAAGTGCTGTCAAGTCACTGCCGACTTATGGAGATCCCTCAGGGGCCCTGGACTTCCTTGGTGGTTGCCCATCCAAGTACTAACCAGGGCCGATCTGACAGGACAAGGCGAGCCTGGACCATCTAGGCCAGGGCCTACTGTTATTTAGTGACATTGATTGTGTTGGTTAATTTTGCTTTCTGTCATTCCATTTCCTTGTTCAGTTGGTGTCAGGGTAACCAACGTGTGATTACACAGAAACAAAGCGGGAGGGGAGGCAATTGAAAAAGGGAATATTATAAGTGGCTTATGGTTTAATAGATTAAAGTTAAAATGATCATTAGTAAAAATTGTCTGAATCCACATGCTGATTATTCAGGAATTAACCATGTTCAAGTACTTGAAGGGCTGTCATATAGAAGATGGTGCCGAGTTGTTTTCTGTTGCCCCAGAAGGTCAGACCAGAACCAATGGGTTGAAACTAAATCAAGAGTTTCCCTCTAGACATTAGGAAGAATTTTCTAACAGTTAGAGCGGTTCCTCAGTGGAACAGGCTTCCTCGGGAGGTGGTGAGCGCTCCTTCCCTGGAGGTTTTTAAGCAGAGGCTAGATGGCCATCTGTCAGCAATGCTGGTTCTACGACCTTAGGTAGATCATGGGGGGGGAGGGGGCACCCTACAGCAGTGCCATATTTTGGCAGCATCAGATCATAGTAGGGTTAGTTGCCCCTCCTTGTCACTTACAAATTTGTTCTTCTCATGAGTGCCATTTTAGCTCACAGAATCTTTACATGGCAAGAGTTTCCTCCACCCGATGGCTAATCTGATGGCTGTTACAAAAACTGTTCCATCAGATCACGGCAAACTGAAGAATAAAAGCAATGGGCAGTTAGCCTGGAACTCTTCTCAATCTTGCAGCGACTTCGATGGGAGTATAAAAAAATCCCTCTACATTTTCAAAGCCTCCTGCAATTTCTCCTCCCCCTGCCCGCCCAGCAGAAGACATTGGTCCACTCATTCACATTCTCTGAAGACGGCTCGTCACAATTATTCACAGGTAAGTTGCCTGGAGGTTCCCTGGAGGTTGGCAACCCTAGCCTCCGCCCAACTCATTCAAGTCACGGAGCCGAAACCACTAGCCCGAAAACTGGGGCTGTGTTCTTTGCTCAGTTCCATCACTGCCGCTGAGTCCAACCTTTTCTGTTTTCTCCTAGCAAGGGAGTTTGTTTAAGAAGAGGAGGGGAAGGATCCGAAGCAGAAGATGAGGGTCATGAACGAGTTCAGTTTTGGATTCCTACAGTTTAATTTAACTGATGAATATAATTTAGCATTCTACCATCGTTTGGCGGATGAAATTATGTTATGCATCTTCTCTATGTTTATCTGCCTTTTTGGACTTGTGGGAAATGGGATTTTCCTCTGGCTACTCACCTTCAGCATTAAGAGGAATGCTTTCGCCACCTACCTCCTGAACTTCAGCGTTGCTTCATTTGGCTTCCTTTTATCCCTGTTTCCTTTATATGCATGTATATTTTTATACGATATTGATGTGCCCGTTCATATTACTCGTTATGTCATCGATTTTTTTAGTCAGCTTCTCCTATTGACACATAACAGTGGCCAGTTGATTCTGACAGTTCTCAGCATAGACAGGTGTGCGTCAGCTCTCTTCCCAAACTGGTATCGACGGCACAAGTCACCAAATTTCCCCACCTTCGTGTGTTTCCTAATTTGGGTCCTCTCCTTCCTGATCTTCGGAATTAATTTAACCCTTGTAACCAGTGAAAGACTTAAACCCTATTATGGCATACTCTCGTGGCATTGGCTTTTGGGACCATTCTTGATTGGCCTTCTAGTGGTGACTACCACCACGCTGACCCTGTTTGTCAAAGTCTGCTTTAAATCACAGCCGCAGCAACGTGGAACGTTAACAACCGTCAACTTGCTGACTCTGCCCTTATTCCCCCTGGTGGATGCCTTTGTAATCATCATCATGCTTCATCGTGTAAACATTTACAATGCATTATTGTACGTTTTGTTAGGGGGGTCCATAGTGAGCAGCATTAGCCCATTGATTTATTTCTTGGTCGGGAGATGGAAGAGTAGTCAACTACAGGAAAGCATGAGGGTCACCCTCCAAAGGGTTTTCAAAGAGGCGGAGCCACCGCTTCCCAGTCACAACCAGCTACGATCTCTTCATTAGAACAGCTCACTTTTAGCTTGCCTGCTGAAGCTGTGACGGTCCTGATTCCTATCGACTTTCAATGGGAGGAAATTGGATAAGCTGCACATTCATTGGCTGAAAGCTAAGATACAAAGTTGGATGAGGCCACTACAATAGGCTACAAACTGGAAGGAAAGAATTGCCTGTTATCAGGGTTGCCAACCTCCAGGTGGTCTGCAATGGAGTCTCCAGTAAAAAAGTAGCAAAAAATTCTTATTAGTGCTTACACATATGAAATCAACAATACAAGAGTGAAAGATACATATAAGAACAATCAAAGTTATATACAGTATGTACAATCTAAGTAAGGTGCAGTCTCAGTGCACCAATTGCCATGTTCTTTCAAGTAAATGTTGTATTTTCTTCAAAAAGTCCAATAGCAGGTACTATCCCAAAAGCACACTTTTTGGGAAAAGGTGGGGGACGGCCATTTCGAATCTTTTCTTCAGCCCCAAACCTAAATTAAAGCATATGTACCTACTATTGGACTTTTTGAAGAAAATACAACATTTACTTGAAAGAACATGGCAATTGGTGCACTGAGACTGCACCTTACTTAGATTGTACATACTGTATATAACTTTGATTGTTCTTATATGTATCTTTCACTCTTGTATTGTTGATGTCATATGTGTAAGCACTAATAAGAATTTTTTGCTACTTTTGTACTGGAGACTCCGTTGCAGATTTTCTAACCATTGGTATTGGCACGGAGGTGCCTATTTTGTATTGTAACCTCCAGGTGGTGGCTGGAGATTTCCCACTATTACAATTGATCTCCAGGTGACAGAGATCAGTTCACCTGGAGACAAATGGCTGCTTTGGCAATTGGATTCTGTGGCATTGAAGTCCCTCCCTGCTCCAAACCCCACCCTCCTCAGGCTCCAACCCCAAAATCTCCAGGTATTTCCCAACCCAGAGCTGGCAACTCTACCTATGATATTAGGTGCTGTGAAATACAAGCAGGATGCTGCTGCAGTCGTCTTGTTTGTGGGCTTCCTAGAGGCACCTGGTTGGCCCCTGTGTGAACAGACTGCTGGACTTGATGAGCCTTGGTCTGATCCAGCATGGCCTTTCTTAAGTTCTTATGAATTACCGCAGCAGAGGTCTTGAGAAATTCCCTTCCTGATATATGCTCATACCATTGCTTCACATTTGAAAGGCAGATTTAAGTTGCCAAGATTGCTGAAATGTTAAATGGATAGATTCTCATGATAATATAACTGAAAATCATTGCAATGTCAGTATTTTATCAGAGATGCCTGCTTTAATAACTATGTACTGCCATTCCTGCCTCTTTGCAACTGCTGAATGAGAATGCCTAGCTTCCCAGAGAATTCCAAGGGCCAATAAACATTTCCACAAAATCTCTCTCAGGTATGTCTTTTGCTTACAAAGAGAAATGGGGGAGAAAACTAATGTGTAGGATCAGACTGTGGGAAACTAACAGCAGGTTCCCCATTACAGGACAGCAAGCAGGAACACTCCCAGGATTATGGCCATGGATCTGCTTGCCCTGACCCCTTCTTTCAAATGGTTTGAGGCACCCCTGGTCAAAACCGAAACATCACAGCCAACAAGAAGATGCAGAAAGGAGCCAGTCCTTAGCTTGGGTGGGGCCACAGGCGTGAGCCCTTGGGCATGTGCCAAAGGTCAAGTACCAAAGGGCTCTAGGTCCTTGGCTCATAGATCATAGTTTGCAACCAGTGAGAGCCTTGTGAGAGCAGAGAAAGTCAATGTGGTGTAGTGGTTAGTGTGTTGATCTAGGATGTGGGAGACCCGGGTTTGAACCCCCACTCCGCCCCTGGAGGCTTGCTGGGTGATCTTGGGCCAGTCACACACTCACAGCCTAACCTACCTTACAGGGTTGTGGTGAGGGTAGAAAGGAGGAGAGGAAAACGATGTAAGCCATCTTGGGTCCCCATTGTGGGGGGGGAGGGGAAGGCAGGATATAAATAAAGTAAGTTTAAAAAGAAAAACACCTGAGGCCTGAGGGAGAAAGCTCATTGGGTGGGGACCAGCTCAGATATGTCTGTCTGTGTGTTCGTGGGAGGAGTCTTTTTTGTTTGCCTGAGAGTGTAAGGTGGAATTTTCTGCAAGCTGCTTTGTTTCCATTCAGCAGAGAATGACTGGAATAAATGTGTGTCCTCAGGTTTTCCTTCATTCATAAGATCGGTTAGGTCTATTTTGATGCTCGCTCAAAACTGGTTTTCAAATTGTGACTTAAACAATGCATTTTCCCGATCCCGAGACTCCCGACTCCCGAGTCCAATGCAAAAGGGGAAATTCCACCCCCACCTGCTCCTTATGCATAGCTTGCACACCTTTGTCCCTTTCCATGGTTTGCAAACTCCCAAGGTCGCATCACGTGTTGCTTTGCATGGTTTTGCAAACTCCGAGTCCAAAGAGTCTATTTATTTCTATTCATTCCAATGGGGGTGACCCTTTCCGGGCCCCATAACTCCAGACCCCCTGACCCAATCGTCACCAAACTTGAGGGTTCTTGCAAGAATGGTCCCCTCAAGCTACAGTTAAAATTTGTGACCTCTACCTCCACCACCCCCCGGAGCCGCAGAAAGCCGCAAATGTGTTTGTAATGGCTTTATTGCAATGGGCAGATGGGGGACCCCCTGCCCCAATCGTCACCAAACTTGGGGGTTCTTGCAAGAAGGGTCCCCTCAAGCTACACTGAAAGTTTGGGACCTCTACCTCCAAACATGCCCCCCCCCGGAGCCACGGAAAGGCTCGAATGTGTTTTTAATGGCTTTAAACGGCCGAATTTTCCCCCGAACTCTAAATCTCGCGTCGAATTCCACGGACCAGAATCGGGGGAATTCAGACTTTGGCATTTCTCCAATCAAAACGGGCCAAATTTTGCCGAATCTGAATTTTACCGAATTTTTTTTCAACAGCCCTAGTGACAACGACTACTCTGACCCTGTTTGTCAAAGTCTGCTTTAAATTACAGCCACAGCAATGTGGAGCGTTGATAACAGTCCCCTTGCTGACTCTGCTCTTATTCATCCTGATGGATGCCTTTGAGATCATCATCATGCTTTTTCATGTAAACATTCAGAACCCATTTTTGTACGTTTTGTTAGGGGGCTCCATAGTGAGCAGCATTAACCCGCTGATTTATTTCTTGGTCGGGAGATGGAAGAGTAGTCAACTACAGGAAAGCATGAGGGTCACTCTCCAAAGAGTTTTCAAAGAGGAGGAGCCACTGCTTCCCCAGCACACCCAGCTACGATCTCTTCATTAGAACATCTCACTTTTAGCTCGCCGGTTGAAGTTGCGACGGTCCTGATTCCCATCAACTTGGATAAGATGCAGATTCATTGGCTGAAAGCGAAGAGACAAAGTTGGATGAGTGGAAGGAAAGGGATTACCGCAGCAGAGGTCTTGAGAAATTCCTTTGGTGCAACATGCTCATATCATCATTTTGCATTTGTAAGGCACATTTAAGTTGCCAAGATTGCAAAATTGTTAGATGGATAGATTCTTGTGATAATGTAACCGACAGTCATTGCAATGTCAGTATTTTATCAAAGATGCCAGTTTATATATATTAAAAAAAACCTACTGCAATGCTTGCCTCCTTGTAACTGCTGCCAAAGTTGTCTTGCCTAGCTTCACAGGGATCTCCTAGAGCTAATAAACATTTGTGCAAAATCCCCGTCTCTCTCTTTCTCTCAGGTATGTCATTTGCTTACAAAGAGAAATGGGGGAGAAAACTAATGTGTAGGATCAGTCTTTGGGGAACTACCTGCAGTTTCCCGATCACTACCTGCAGCAAGCAGGAACACTCCCAGGATTATGATTGTGGATCTGCTTGCCTTGACCCCGTCTTTCAAATGAAGTCTGAGGCAACCCTGGTCAAAACCGAAAGGTCACAGCCAACAAGAAGATGCAGAAAGGAGCAAGTCTTTAGCTTGGGTGGGACCACAGGCATGAGCCCTTGGGCATGTGCCCAAGGGCAAGTTCCAAAGGGCTCTAGGTCCTTGGCTCCTAGATCATAGTTTGCAAATAGTGAGAGCCTTGTGAGAGCAAAGAAAGCCAGTGTGGTGTAGTGGTTACTGTGTTGATCTAGGATGTGGGAGAGCCGGGTTTGCATCCCCATTCTGCCACTGGATGCTTGCTGGGTGAGGGTAAAATGGAGGAGAGGAAAACGATGTAAGCCGTCTTGGGTCCCCATTGTGAGGGTGGAAAATAAAATAAGGTAAAGCAGGGTATCAATAAAGTAAGTTTAAAAAGAAACTCATTGAGTGGGGACCAGCACAGATATGTCTGTCTCTCTGTTAGTAGGAGGAGTCTTTTTTGTTTTTCTGAGAGTGTAATGTGTAATTTTCTGCAACCTGCTTTGTTTCCATTCAGCAGAGAAATATCCCAATAAATAAATATCTATAAACAGAGAAATGAGCTGACCTATCAGGGTTGCCAGACAGTGCCCGCAATTAGCAGGAGTGCTGTTGATGGGGATATGGGAGCTGCACAAAGCCAGCTGCGGCATCATGTCACTTTTGGTTAAAAAAAATGCAAATGATATAGGGTTGTTCTAGGAATCTCCAAGAAGAAGAGGAGGAGGAGGAAGAGGAAGAGTTGGTTTTTAAATGGCGACAATTTCTGCCACTTAAGGAAGAATCAAACTAGCTTACAATCTCCTTCCCTTCCCCTCCCCATAACAGGCACCCTGTGAGGTAGGTGGGGCTGAGGGAGCTCTAAGAGAACTGTGACTATCCCAAGGTCACCCAGCTGGCTTCATGTGTAGGAGTGGGGGAACAAATCCAGTTCACCTGATTAGCCTCTTCCGCTCATGTGGAGGAGTGGGGAATCAAACCTTGTTCTACAGATCACAGTCCACCCCTCCAAATGACCTCTCTTAACCACCACACCATGCTGGCTCTCTATGGTAAAACCATAGTATGAAACTCTATGGTACAATATTAAATTCTATTGTAAAACCTATGTCACCTCTGGTTTTTTACTGGATGTGACGTGATGCTGCCACAGGTGTCAAGAGGTTGTTGTTGTTTTAATTCTCAGAGTGGCAGTGGGCAATAAGGGATGGGGGCAGGGCATCCCCTGCCCCAACCAGGCACTTATAGGGTTGCCAACCTCCATGTAAAGGCTGGAGAGCTCCTGGCATTACAACGGATCTTCCGCTGATAGAGATTAGTTCACCTGGAGGAAATGGCTGCTTTGGCAATTGGACTCTATGACATTGAAGTCCCTCCCCTCCCCAAACCCTGCCCTCTCAGGCTCCCCTCCCAAAATCTCCAGGTATTTCCCAACCCAGAGCTGGCAACCCTAAGTACCACAGATGTACAATGAAGAGTCTTGGAAGAAGGGGTGAATCCTCTTTACTCCTCATGTATTGTGAAGAGCTAACTGAAAATTAACAGGTTTGTCATATCCTGTCCTTCTTTTATTGATCCACAACTGCAGTGTGAAATATCCAGTTCCCTCTTCACCACCAGTGGGAGGTTTTTGAGGCAGAGCCTGAGGAGGGCGGGGTTTGTGGAGGGGAAAGACTTCAATGCTACAGAATCCAATGGCCAAAGCGGCCATTTTCTCCAGGTGAAGTTATCCCTATTGGCTGGAGATCAGCTGCAATAGCAGAAAACTTCCAGTTACTACTTGGAAGTTGGTGACCCTAATCACTAGGTAACAGATGGGTTAATTTCTACTTATCATTTACAAATTTGTTCTTCTCGGGTGCGCCATTTTAGCACATCTAATCTTTTCATGGCAGGGGTTTCCTCCCTCTGACGTTTAACTTGATGACCGATAAAAGAACTCTTCCATCTTTTATCAGATGATGTTGGCCAACTGTAGAAGAAAAAGGCATGGGAAGTTAGCCTGGATCTCTTCTTGATCTTGCAACGACTTTGATAAGATACCAAAAATTTTCTTTGGGCTTTCAAGGTTTCCTGCAATTTCCCCATTACCTGGCAGTTCAGCATAAAACTCGGCGCACTTCTGCCACCCACACATGTTATCTGAAGGCTGTGGTCTGCAATTACTCAGAGGTAAGTGAAAATCTCAGTCTGAAATAGTTTGAAGCAGAGCTTCCTTTGGTAAATGGTATACATTTAGACAGCACCTTATGTATCCCGTTACATATCCAGTTACTGGGCTGTAGATACCAGAGCTAAAGGCACTGCTAGTCAGAGGAAATAATACTCTGCTATGGTGTACCACAGTAGTATTTAGTTTTACATATTGATGTAAGACAGCCAGTTGTAATCCAAGTCAGGAAAGCTCTTGCTCCTATTTCATTGGGTTTAGTTTTCGAAATACAAAGCAAATATTAGATGTACTATAGTCATAATGTAATAGGCAGCAGCCCTTTTGCTGAACATAAAAGTGTTAGCATCACCTTGAAATAGTTCATTCATTAAGGCTTCAGTTTGACAGATGTCGCAGCCAAATTGCCCTCACATCTTGCCTGAGAGCCAGCTGTCAGGCTCCACGCCTTGAACGCAGGTGGTTTTCCAAGGACTCTCTGTTGTGTAACTCCGGGTCTGTGGCGAAACGCTGAACGTGATAACTGTAATCATGCATGGGAACCAGCTATGTCTATGATTTCTTTATAATGTTTTCCCTGCCAATGCAGGGAAATCATTAGAGTCCATGAACCGTTTCAAGTTGGTTTCTGCTCCTCACTGAGTATTGTCCTTAATAAATCAACTTTTAGAAGACCTTGCCTGGAAGTCTGTTTAATGGGATTATTCTGGTGAACCAGTGGTGTAGTGGTTAAGAGCAGTGGTTTGGAGTGGTGGACTCAGACCTGGAGAACAGGGTTTGATTCCCCACTCCTCCACTTGTGCGGTGGAGGCAAATCTGGTGAACTGGGTTAGTTTCCCCACTCCTACACATGAAGCCAGCTGGGTGACCTTGGGCTAGTCACAGCTTTCTTAGCGCTCTCTGAGCATCCCCTACCTCAGAGGGTGTCTGTTGTGGAGAGGGGAAGGGAAGGTGATTGTGAGCCAGTTTGATTCTTCCTTAAGTGGTATAGAAAGTCGGCATATAAAAACCAACTCTTTGTCTCCCATTTCTTATACTTATTTCTTGATAACTCTTTGTTTCTTAAGAGCATTTTTTTCTTGCTAGACTGAATTTTAAACCTTCTATGGTTATGCAAGTTAAATACATGGATCTACCATATTCGGAAAGGACCTGCCCTTGTTCTTCTGGTTCTATTGAGTCCCGTGCTCCTGAAATGTCATTTTTATGAGGATCTAAGATCAAGAGTCCGCTGCTCCAAACCACCTCTCCTATCCACTACACCACGCTCTGAGAGAATAGATAACTTTTTCTCCCTTTCCCTAAATACTAGGACTGGGGGCATCCAATGAAGTTGGTAGGCAGTAGATTCAGAACAGACTAAAGGAAATACTTCCTTATACAACTGGAAAAAAAGTGGAATTCCTTGCCACAGGACATGGTGATGGTTACAGGCATAAATCACCAACAATCAGTCTACTGATAACCACTAGCCATGGTGAATAAAGTAAACCTCTGAATCCCAGTGCCAGGAGGCAACATCGGGCGGCGGGGGCGGGGGGAGGCCTTGGCCTTTATACCCTGTTATTGGCCCTCTAGTCTAGAGTAACTGGTTGGCCACTGTGTGAGAAGGTATGCCGGCTTAGATGGACCATCGGTCTGATCCAGCAGGACACTTCTTATGTTCTAATGGCCTCAGCCTCTATGTAGGGTTGCCAGCCTCCAGGTAGTAGCAGGAGATCTTCTGCTATTACCACTGATCTCCAGTCAATAGAGTTTAGTTCACCTGAAGAAAATGGCCACTTTGGCAATTAGACTCTATGGCATTGAAGTCCCTCCCATCCCTATACCCCGCCCTCCTCAGGCTCCACCCCAAAATCCTCCTGCCGGTAGCAAAGAGGGACCTGGCAACCCTACCTCTATGCCCTCTAGAGTAACTGGTTGGCCACTGTGTGAGAAGGGATGCTGGCCTAGATGGACCACTGGTCTGATCTAGCAGGGCTCTTCTTAGGTTCTTTTGGACCTGACCCACATAGCTACTGAGTTGCCAGCCTACAGGACAGCCACTAGGACCAAGGTGGAGGAGTGAGAACACAATGGCCTGTAGAACAGATGCAAGTCTAGATGGATTAGGGTTGCCAGGTCCCTCTTTGCCAATGGTGGGAGGTTTTTGGGGCGGAGCCTGAGGAGGGTGGGGTTTGGGGAGGAAGGGACTTCAATGCCATAGCATCCAATGGCTAAAAATGGCTATTTTCTCCAGGTGAACTGATCTCTATCGGCTGGAGATCAGCTGTAATAGCAGATCTCCAGCTATTACCTGGAGGTTAGTACAAGAATGTGGGATATCTGGAAAAATAGTTTGTATTGGAGAACCAAACAAACAACAGCAAAGTGCTATATACAGAAGTGACAATTCACATCAGTGAAGTGCTATGTACATAAATTACCATAAGCATATACAGCAATCTAGGCATAAATTTTTTGTATCTAAACGCAGGTAGATGTTCAATGGATTACTGAAGAACAAGGTGGAATGCTGGGATACGATCGTTTCAGAGTCTTCTTCGGTCCCACATATTTCACCATAAATGTATGCATTCACTTCAAGGAAAATTAACAAGTTCCTCATATGGATACGTGGTCTTGCCGTATTCAGGTTTTATAAAAATCTGTAGTACAGTAGTCTCAAGAATTTTAAAGCAGACCAGGTGCACAGCTTCTTATTTGTTAATTTTCATTGAAGTGAATGCATACATTTAATCCCTAAAATAAAAGAACAGAAGAAGAGGATAAAAGAACAGAAGAAGAGGAAAACTGGTTGGTGGAAGGAAGACGAGAGAGGAAGTTCATAAAGAAGAAAAGACACTGCCAAAGTAAAAAAAAAAAAAAAGCAATGGAGCAACAGAGCAAGAAACAGGAATGTTGAAGGAGGACAGGTGTTGAGAGGAAGGGAGCAATGCAGAAGACAGATGAAAGGAGAAAGTGAGAGTGAGCTGGACAGAAGATTGGGAAAAGGAAGAGGCAGAGAAAGGAGATTTATTCCAATCTTTAACATTAATCCAGGACCAATGGAGAGCTTTATGAGCAGGGTTGGCCTCAAGGAAAGAGAGAAAAAAAATAAAGGAATTACGTCCCCAGCTTTCATTTTTGGGGACAGCTATCATAGGCTGAAAACCTGGGCTGGGTTATTTGTTCAGCTCCTTTACAGCCACTGAATCCACCCTTCTCTCTTTTCTCCTAGCACGAGAGTTTTCACAAGAACGCCCAAAGCAGACATTCAGCATGGAGAACAAGTTCAGTTTCGGATTCCAACGTTCTTATGCATCAGAATCATACCTGTTCAGATATTTTGGTGATAAAATTATGATGGCCATCTTCACTGATTTTATCTGCATTTTTGGACTTGTGGGAAATGGAATTGTCCTCTGGCTTTTTGGCTTCCGCATCAAGAGGAATCCTTTCACCACCTACATCCTGAACTTGACCATCTGTGACTTTGGGTTCCTTTTGTTCCTATTTCTTTTCAATATTTTCCCCATGATATACATCTTTTCTGTACACTTGGATACTGTCATTCTTGATATTTTGCTTGGATATGATACTTTTCTGAGTCTTCTCTTATTAATGTATAGCAGTGGTCAGTTTCTCTTGACCGCCATCAGCCTTGACAGGTGTGTGGCAGTCCTTTTCCCAGATTGGTACTATTGCCACCGGTCACCAAATGTGTCCACTACTGTGTGCTCCCTCATATGGGTATTCTTATTCTTGCTATGTGGAATGCAATTAACCCTGTTATTTACTGGAAACAACGATGATTTTCATCTAATGCTATTCTACCAGTATTTTGCAATTTCTTCTATATGCCTCCTGCTAATGACCATTTCCTCTCTGATCCTGTTCATCAAATTCCACCTTAAATTACAAACATGTCAATATGGAAAGCTTTTAACAGTCATCTTACTTACTCTGCTCTTTGCCCTCCTGTTTTCTTTCCTGACCAGTGCCTTTTCAATTGCCATGTATCTTCAGGTGGGCGCATTCGAACTAAGCATGTATATGATGATGTGCTGGTCTCTAAGGAGCAGTATTCACTTGCTGATTTATTTTTTGGTTGGGAGATGGAAAGTCTGCCAATTTCTGACAAGCATGAAGGCCACCCTCCAAAGAGTTTTCAAGGAGGCGGAGCAGCGACCCGCCATGTAAACAGGGTTGCCAACATCCAGGTAGTAGCTGGAGATCTCCTGCTATTATAACTGATCTCCAGCCGATAGAGATCAGTTCCCCTGGAGAAAGTGGCCGCTTTGGCAATTGGACTCTATGTAGGGTTGCCAACCTCCAGGTAATCAAACCAGTTCATTTGGAGAAAAGGCCGCCTTGTCCATTGGACTCTATGGCATTTAAGTCCCTCTCCTCCCCAAACCCTGCCCTCCTCAGGCTCTGCCCCAAAAAACCTCCCACCGGTGGCGAAGAGGCACTTGACTACTGTAACTCTATGGCACTGAAGTCCCTCCCCTTCCCAAACCCCACCCTCCTCAGGCTCCACCCCAAAAACCTCCTGCCTGTGGCAAAGAGGGACCTGGCAACTCTACATGTAAACCAAGTTATAATGCCATCATGAGAACTTCTAGATTCTAGCACTGCCAATGGAATGGTAATGGTCCAGATTCCTAAAGATTTCTTTTAATGGTATTAGAAAAGTTTGTCTGAACTGCAGATTCGCTGGCTAAAAATGGACAGAGATGATCCGTGCCTTCTAAGAGGGACAAGACTGTTGTAAGAGGCTGCCTAACAAGGGAGTAAGGAATTACTACAGCACAGGTCTTTTGCAATTCCTTTAATATCACGTCCTCTCACTGAAGCCTACAGTCCTGCCACTCAAGAAACTTTATAAACAAAGAATCCTTCAGTAGCTCAAAGCCTAACAAATTAACCAGAAAGTCACCAGTTCAAATCCCATCTCATCCATAAATAGCCTTAGGCAAGCCACCCCCCACCTCCTCCTCGGCAATACAGGATTAATAACAGTGCCCTACCTTACAGGGCTGTTGTAAGAATTACCCTGCTAATGCACATGAAATGCTTTGAATGCCCAAAGCCAAGTATAATTAGCAAGCGTCAGTATTATTTATTGTAGCAAAAGCAGTTTTACATGATTTTTTTAAAAAAAAACAACTATCAGGAGAAATCAGAAAATGAGTGATGTTACCCATTGAAGTCCCTCCCCTCCCCAAACCCCGCCCTTCTTAGGCTTCACCCCAAAAACCTCCCGCCTGTGGCAAAGAGGGATCACAAACCAATTGCTATGCACCGGCCATCAAAATAGATTATTCTTCAGTGGTACAATACAGACGCTTGGGGTGCCCTCCAATTTACCCTTCAGCGAAGCAGGAAGAGGTCGCACCTCTCAAAACCAATTGTGTACAGACCAGTTCTGTAAATAGTGTTAATATCACTTGAAGGCATACTTCCTGTTTTCTCTTCTTTCCCTAGAAGTTCTAGCGAAGGTTTCCAGTTCTGGGTTGCAAAATACCTGGAGATTTTTAGGGTGAAGCCTGAGGAGGGCGGGGTTTGGGGAGGGGAGGGACTTCAATGCCATAGAGTCCAATTGCCAGCTCTTGTGAAGATGTTTTCTCTGATAGAAACCCTCTGTGGTGTTGCACAAAAAATTATTGGTGTATAAGGCTGATGAAGCTTAGCTTTTGGCAGCGAAAACGTTGTATCCAAACCGGTGGGCACGTTCCCTGGAATTGCACCAGTCTGATTACCAAGCCACCAAGCTGGGAAGAAGGCTAATAAGAATACTGTTTGAAGACTTTTTTCATTATCAGATTGTGTTTGTAATCAGTCTGGTTAGTGAGCTACTCAGCTGATTGTATGGACTTTGCACACACACATATATAAAATTGTTATAGGTATATCGTATGTAGCTGTTGTGTGTCTGTGTTACATGTAATTAATTGTGATATGTGTTGTGTATAGTATTTTGAGTAGTATTTTGACTAATTTGAATAGATAGCATTGAATAATCATGAGCCCTCATGCTGGTTATTGTTATTGACTACGTTCATTACAGCATAGGTCATTTTTGTCGTTTCCCCCCCCCCCCCAGTACCTGGAAGTTGGCAACCCTAGTCCTAGCTCAGTGGCTTCGGTCACAGCTGTGTGCTCTAGAACTGGTTGTCTGTAAGCGGTTGTTGTTGCTCTCTAGTTGTGCTTGTATAACTTAATCTTTTGGTTTCCAATAAAGTGAGCTCCTGTTACCATTGTGTGAAGCCAATACTTGACCAAATTAATTGGAAATGAAGGTGTGTGTGTGTAAAGTGCCTTCATGTCGCAGCCGAATTATGGCGACCCCTTTGGGGGGGGGGGTTTCAAGGCAAGAGACTAACAGAGGTGGTTTGCCGGTGCCTTCCTCTGCACAGCAACCCTGGTATTCCTTGGTGGTCTCCCATCCAAATACTAACCAGGGCTGACCCTGCTTAGCTTCTGAGATCTGACGAGATCAGGCTAGCTGGGCCATCCAGTTCAGGGTGGAAATGAAGGTAGGATGCATTAAAGATGAGAGGGGGAGAGGAAGAATGGCTATGTAAGGAAGCATGGAAGGCTTCCAGAGGAAGGATCTGAATTCTGTGTTCCAAGGTTGGAACAATATTTTAAAGCAAATGGCACTGAAGAATAGAAAAAAAGAGGGTCATGGTCCCACATTGGTATAGGGTTGCTATGTCCCCACTGGCCACTGGTGGGGAATTGGGGGAGGGTTCTAGACCCAGGTTGGGAAACTGCTGGAAATTTGGGGACAGAGGCTGGGGAGGACAGGGACCTTAGTGGGGTGCAATGCCATAGAGTCCACCCTCCAAAGCATCCTTTTTCTCCAGGGGAGCTGATCTCTTTAGTCTGGAGATGAGCTGTAATTCCTAGGGTTCCCCAGGTCCCATCTGGAGGCTGGCATCCTTACATTTACTTGCATCCTTACATTTGCTGGCATCCTTACATTTTTACTTGTCGAGCATGCCTCAATAAAGTTAATTGGTCAGTGGACGGTCAGACTTTGGAGCAGGTACAACGATTGAAATACCTAGGGGTCCTTTTGAGGTATAACTTAAGGTGAAAACATCATTGGACATGAGCCCAAGAGAAAGCCTAGAATAACAGCTAATCCTGTCACTACAAAGAATGGGGACTCTATGTCCCTTCAGCACTGGCCATATTTCAGGCCAGAAGTCTGTTTAACCTGGAGTTGGGGGATGGGCTTTGGGTCAGTGAAAGAGAATCTGCTTGTCATACAGAAGGT
Organism: Euleptes europaea; assembly: GCF_029931775.1. Classification (NCBI taxonomy): domain Eukaryota; kingdom Metazoa; phylum Chordata; class Lepidosauria; order Squamata; family Sphaerodactylidae; genus Euleptes; species Euleptes europaea. The sequence continues at coordinate 7,387,736 of NC_079319.1, read as the reverse complement.
CCCAGGTCCCATCCCCAGCATCTCGAGTTAAAAGGGATCAGGTAGTAGACCCCCACCTGAGATTCCAAAGAGCCACTTCCCATCAGAGTAGACAGTACTGACCCTGATAGACCAATGGTCTGATTCACTATAAGGCAGCTTCATGTGTGTAGAGTTTAGGTATGATTTCCCTTTGGAAATATTTCCAAGGGACAATACCACAAGGCGTCCCATTTTATGGGTCCCCTGTCAATCATGGATTTCCAAACCGATTCAATGTCTGAGGACAATTTAAAGTTGAATTCTGGCTCTATCATTATTTCAGATGTGTGGCACAAACTGATTTCATCCCATTTGTGTACTTTTTATTCTAGCAGGTGCATCTACACAAGCAGCGGAGACAGGGACCCTAGAAGTACACACTGAAGATGTGGACCGATTTCAGCCTGACAAATCTGACCTCTGCGGTTCCCACAACAAAATATTATTATACATATGACGAACCAGAATGGTGGGAAGACCTCACTGGGCTCAGTGACTACATAGAGCAAAAGATTATTTCTTTCATCACCATTTTTATTAGCATTTTCGGATTTATGGGGAACGGAATTGTCCTCTGGCTCCTCGGCTTCCGCATTAAGAGGAATTCTTTCACTGTCTTAATCCTGAACTTAGCTGCTGCCGATCTCGGAGTCCTCCTATCGCTGGCTGTCTTTTTTGCTGTCTCAGATTCCTCTTTGGAGCTGATCTACGTGGAGCTCATCATATTCACGTACAGCACTGGCCAATTTCTACTGACGGTGATCAGCATTGACCGGTGCGTGTGTGTCCTCTTCCCAATCTGGCATCGACTTCACCGACCATCTCGCTTGTCCGTCATTGTATGTGCTGTCATCTGGGTCCTCTCTTTCCTGCTTAATGGGATCCACTACGTACTCTTCAAGACCAAAATCCTGGAAAACAACAACCATCGGGTGTTCTACCAGTTTTTTGTGAACACTCTGCTTTGCGTCCCACTCATGATCATCTCCACTCTGACCTTGTTCATCAAAGTCTATTTGAAATCCCAGCAGCATCGTCGAGGAAAGCTTCTTACAGCTATCTTTCTTACTCTCCTTTTTTTCCTCCTCTTTGCTGTCCCACTGAATGCCACTTACTTGATCTTTACTTTCTCCAGTGATTCAAATTCCTCTCCGATGCGGTATGGCTTACTATGTACTTCCTTAAACAGCAGCATCAACCCGCTTATTTATTTCTTGGTTGGGAGAAAGAAGAGGGGTCAGCCTAGAGAAAGCTTGAAGGCCATGCTCCAGAAGATTTTGGAAGAGGAAGAAGGCTACAGAGGGGAAGCACAGCCCCCTGATTCAAACCCAGTTACAATGCCTCCAGAAACTCCAACTCGTTACAACATTATAGATGCAGTAGTAATGGAGTAGAAACTTACAATGCTTATCAAGACTAGTGTATACTGGCCAAAGGACCTTGTTAAAACAACAATAGCAAAGAATTCCTATTCAGATGCTACCTTATATCATAACATTAAGCATGAGATATGAAATGATCTCTGTCAGAGAGTATAGAAATGCCAAGGCAACCCTCTATCTATATTTTGGGAATATCCCATTATCTACACATAACATTTTCCCTTAAGGTTGCCAGCTCTGGACTTGGAAATACCTGGAAATTTTGTGGGGTGGTGCCTGAAGAAGGCAGGGTTTGGGGAGGGGAGTCCACCTTCCACAATGGCCATTTTCTTGAAATGAACTTATCTCTGTCACCTGGAGGTCACTTATAATCCCAGGAGATATCCAGCCACCACCTGGAGGTTGGCAACCCCACTTTCCCTTCTTCCTTAATTTTATTGTGCTGGAGATTTGATTTGCACTAGGGTTGTGCAAAAAACAATTCAATAAATTTAGGGTTTGGGATCATTTGGCCTGATTTTTTTCAGTAAACCTGGAATTAGCCGAATACTCATACCGGTAATTATTGGTATTCGACTTATTTCCGGGTTTTCTGAAAATCTTTGGCTTTTTATAGTCTATGGGGATTTCTTTGAAGCTCCTGTAGGGCATATTTGGAGGTAGAGTCCCCAAATTTACAATGTGGCTGCAAGGGATTCTCCTTAGATGGTCACTGAAGTTTGGTGAACTTTGGGACAGGGGGCCAATTTTATGGGCTCGCACAGGGGTTGCCCCCATTCTCCAGGCATTGCTAGCAGAGCTGTCCATCGTTTTCTGGTTCAGAAGTTCAGCGTTGACGAGGACTGGTGGAAAGAGCTGATTGGCAGGCTGTCACCTCAAAGTCTGGGGGCTGCCTTCATATCTGGGGTGCATAGCATGATATCCATGCAAATTAGCTTCCAAATTGAGGGGAAAGGCTTAAATGCAAGAGAAATAAGGCTCGGGAAACATTTCTTTTGGTGGCAAATGATATCCTGTGAACAATACTTTATGATGGTCATCAAAAATCTGATTTCAAGAGATAGTCATGGTGCGGGGAAACAAAGCCTCTACTCCAGGCAACCTTGAGTTTGACAGCAGGTTTTTGGGAGGTGGGGGTGATATCGGAGCCAGTGGAAGTCTCAACCATGGGGGCTGTCTGAAGAAGATTACTCATCCGCAGGGGTGAGAGAGTCTCCTTCGGAAGCCAGGTGGTGTGAGCAGCTGTTGAAGCCGGTTCTTTTTAGTTGGAGGGTATATTCCTACAGACAGGATTGGGTAAACCCCACCTTTCAAATGACTCTTCTGCTATGCAGACAAGTCTTCTGTTGGGTGATCTACCTGCAAAGTTGGTCAGACCAAGTTGGCTCCAATTACATGACCCCAACCTCAAAAGAGCCCCAACTAGGGGGCCCTAACAAAACCAGTCAAAAAAAGACAGAAAAATGGGAGAAAACACAGAGCTGTGCATCTGAGCAAAGGCAAATAGCCGAACCTGAAAAAGGCAAATATTTATTCACGTTTTTCAGGAATAGGGTATTTGGCTTTGGGGAGATCCCCAGGCTGTGGCATTTGGTAAAACCAAAGCCTGAATTTTGCCCAAACGGCTAATTTCGGGTTAATTTTTGGTTTGGGTATATCGATATGCACAACCCTAATTTGCACTGAGATTTAGTTTCCGCATTTAGGTAAAAGAGTGACTACTGTAAAAGTGCCATCCTAAGCAGAATCACACCTCAGAGCCCTTGACTTCAATGGATTTGTAAGGGGTGCAATTCCAAAATTTGAGCATACAGGTTGCTGCAGCTTGTTTCAATGCTTCATATTCATTTGCGGTTCTTCTGCGCTACTTTACCAGTATACAGGAAAAAGAGGTTTAATGTGATATTTTTTCTGTATGATCACACCGATACCTTTTTGTGTAGAATGCACACATGCCCTCTTGTGTCTTGGCAAAGCGTCGCACAAAGAAAAAGAAGCTCCATAAAACTATACTTGGATTGCTTTTGCCCCAAGTTTTCCTCAATGTACACATATGCCTCAGTAACATAGCTAGTGAAAATGGAGAAATGTCCTCCATCCTAGAGATCACACCTTGTGTGGGACTGGAGAAGGCCAAGCCAGGTGTCACCTGGGCTCCTTCAAGGGAGGGAAGCTGTGTATCCCTTTTTTTGGTGTATGTACCTATGAGGAAGAGGAGGAGGAGGAGAAGGAGCAGGAGGAGGAGGAGGAGGAGGAGGAGGAGAAGAAGAAGTAGTTCCTTCCCTTCCCCACAACAGACATCCTATGAGATAGGTGGGACTGAGAGAGCTCTAAGAGAGCTGTGACTAGCCCAAGCTCACCCAGCTGGCTTCATACATAGGAGTGGGGAAACCAACCCGGTTCTCCAGATTAGAGTCTGCCGCTCATGTGGTGGAGTGGGGAATCAGACCCAGTTCCCCAGATTAGAGTCCAATGTACCTAACCACTACACCACACTGGCTCTCACCATATCCCAGCACCAGTGGGCTGCAGCCACACCAGATGGTGCTAGCTGGCATGACACATGTGTGTCGATTACAGGGCTATTATAAATTTCTAAAAATACTTCCCAAATATTGAAAATTGAGTTCTTCTATTATTATAATCTGTCCATGATATATTTAAATGTTTTCCCCTTTTAACACATTTTCAGGACAATATATCAAGGATATTATTAATAATTCATATATATCATTTCAACAACCTCCTTCTCTGCTCTCCATTAAAAGAATAATACAAGCAGCATGCTTTCCATTTATTATGAAATTCTTTAATTGGTCTTTTATTCACATAGTTTGTTTAGTTTTGTCATCACCACATTTTCAGTTAGTTTACTTTCCCAGTCTTCCTGGCACTCTTCTGCCTTCCATTTTGCTGCAAATATAACTCTAGCCGCAGTTATCATATATCATAACAATTCTTCCAAAAAAATTTTTTGGCAAAATGCCCAATAGCATACTCTTGGCTTCAATAGTAAATTTAATTTTCAAATTTTTCTGGATTTTTGCATGTATTCTTTTCCAATTTTTTTGTCCATTTTTTTGGGAGGGGGGTCTTTTTGCACATCCACCATATGTGATAAAAAGCATCGTCCACTTTTTAACATTTCCATCGTTTCCCTTTATAGTTCTTGTCTATCTTCTCCATGGCTTTTGGAGTAATATATCACTGATAAGACACCTTAATCCAGTTTTCATTGAATGCTTGACTGAATGTGAATTGTATTTTTGTCTCTTGCCTTGAAAACCCTTTAAGGTCACCATGTCAACTGCAACTTGACATACTTTCTGCCACCACCAAACAGACATATCTTTGCCTCAAATGTCTGATAAAGGTTTTGTGGTATGATACCTTTGCCTGGTACCAAGAGGATCTCTTATGTGCCAGCTCTAATGGTTTGTGTATTGTCACTGGCAGCTGGACAAACATTTGTCGGGCTGATCCTGCATTGAGCAGGGGGTTGGACTAGATGGCCTGTATGGCCCTTTCAACTCTAGGATTCTATTTTTATTTTATTAGCTGTTATCCCGCCCTATCCCTACCGAAGTAGGTCTCAGGGCAGCTTCCAAGGACACATTCCAGTTACATCTACATCATAATGTATAACATATAATGATAATTACAATCTATAATACAATGTAAAACAGTTTAAAACCAGAAAATCTAAGATCCATATGGCTCCAGCAACGCCTCCATTTCTGCAGTAATTAGGGTTGCCAACCTCCAGGTTGTAGCTGGAGATCTCCTGCTATTACAACTGATCTCCAGCCAACAGAGATCCATTTCCCTGGAGAAAAGGGCCACTTTGGCAATTGGACTCTATGGCATCGAAGTCCATCCCCTCCCCAAACCCCTCCCTCCTCAGGCTCCACCCGCCGGTGACGAAGAGGGGCCTGGCAACCCTGGCAGTACTGGTGGACATTCAAATGGGAAGCAAACAGGTATAAATAAACAATAACTCAAAGATGGAATGGAAATGAACCTGGGAGGCCAGCTTGAGATGGGCATATCGATGCCCTCACCCATAGGCCTGATTCTAACAGCCCATTCCTGAGCTTGGGGGCCAAATGGGCTTAGGAGGTGCCATGACACCTACAGCAGAGTCCCTGCCACTTGTGCCAGTTCCCTTGCACTGCTGCGGCAGCATGGCCCTCGGACACTGGCTTGGCCTCCCACCGGCAGACCGCTGGTACAAGTGCTCGCGCCACCGTCCTGGGAAGTGTTCCGGGGGTGTGCCAGGGGTGGAGCGGTATGAATCGTAGAATCATAGAGTTGGAAGGGACCACCAGGGCCATCAAGTCCAACACCCTGCACAATGCAGGAAATTCACAACTACCTCCCCTCTCCACAACCCTAGTGACCAGAGGATGGCCAAGATGCCCTCCCTCTCATCATCTGCCTAAGGTCACAGAATCAGCATTGCTGACAGATGGCCATCTAACCTCTTCTTAAAAACCTCCAGGGAAGGAGAGCTTACCACCTCCCGAGGAAGCCTGTTCCACTGAGGAACCGCTCTAACTGATAGAAAATTCTTCCTAATGTTTAGACGGAACCTATTTGATTTAATTTCAACCCGTTGGTTCTGGTCCGACCTTCTTGAGCAACAGAAAACAACTCAGCACCCTCCTCTATATGACAGCCCTTCAAGTACTTGAAGATGGTTATCATATCCCCTCTCAGTCTTCTCCTCTTCAGGCTAAACATACCCAGCTTCTTCAACCTTTCCTCATAGGTCAGGACTTGGTCTCCAGACCCCTCACCATCTTTGTTGCCCTTCTCTGGACACGTTCCAGCTTGTCTACATCTTTCTTAAATTGTGGTGCCCAAAACTGAACACAGTACTCTAGTTGAGGTCTAACCAGAGCAGAGTAAAGCGATACCATCACTTTGCGTGATCGGGACACTATACTTCTGTTGATGCAGCCCAAGACTGCATTTGCCTTTTTAGTTACAGCATCATACTGCTGACTCGTGTTCAGTGTTTGGTCTACTAAGACCCCAAGATCCTTTTCACACACACTACTGCTCAAACAAGTCTCCCCCATCCTATAATGATGCATTTGATTTTTCCTACCTAAATGCAGAACTTTACATTTGTCTTTGTTGAAGTGCATTTTATTAGTTCTAGCCCATTTCTCCAGCCTGTCAAGATCATCCTGCATCTTGGCTCCGTCTTCTACCATATTTGCTACCCCTCCCAATTTAGTATCATCTGCAAATTTAATAAGCATCCCCTCTATTCCTTCATCCAAATCATTTATAAAGATGTTGAACAACACAGGGCCCAGCACAGATCCCTGAGGAACTCCACTAGTCACTTCTCTCCAAGTGGACGAGGAACCATTAACTAGCACTCTTTGGGTACAATCTGTCAACCAGTTGCAGATCCATCTAACAATAACAGGATCTAACCCACATTTTCCCAATTTGTCAACTAGAATACTATGTGGAACCTTATCAAAAGCCTTACTGAAATCTAGATAAACTATGTCTACAGCATTCCCCTGATCCAGCAAGGTAGTAACTTTCTCAAAAAAGGAGATAAGATTAGTCTGACATGACTTATTCTTGAGAAACCCATGCTGGCTCTTAGTGATAAGACCCATCCTTTCTAAATGCTCAAGAATGGCCTGTTTGATGATTTGTTCGAACACTTTTCCTGGTATAGAAGTCAAGCTGATGGGTCGGTAGTTACCCGGATCCTCCTTTTTCCCCTTCTTGAAGATGGGGACAACATTTGCCCGCCTCCAATCTTCTGGCACCTCACCTGTTTGCCAAGACTTTTCAAAAATAATGGACAGAGGTTCCGAAATTACATCTGCAAGTTCTTTGAGTACCCTTGGGTGCAATTCGTCTGGCCCAGAGGATTTTGTTTCATTTAAAGAAACCAGGTGTTTGTGCACTACCCCAATGCCAATTCTAGGCTGCAAATCCCTTCCCTCATCACATGTTCTGTTTATGCCATGTTGAGCACCACTTCCCTCACGAGAAAAAACTGAGGAAAAGTAGGAATTGAGGTGTTCTGCCCTTTCTTCATCTCCTGTTACAATTTCACTTTCCGGTCCACGCAATGGGCTTATCTTGTCCTTGTTCTTACTCTTACTCTGTACATAGGAAAAGAGCCCTTTTTTGTTGCGTTTAGCATCTCTTCCTAGCCTTTCATACTGAGCTTTAGCTTTCCTAACACTCTCCCTGTAAGCACTAGTTATTTGCTTATATTCCTCTTTGTTTATAAGGCCCTCCTTCCACTTCTTAAATGAGTCTTTTTTATTTCTCAACTCTTTAAAAAGCTGTTTATGGAGCCACCCTGGCCTCTTTAGGCTCCTCCCGTTTTTCCTTCTCATAGGAATGGTTTGGGATTGCGCCTTCAGTATTTTATTTTTAAGAAATGCCCACCCTTCTTGAACTCCCTTCTCCTTAAGTATTTCTGATCATGGGATTCTACCTAGCATAAATTTAAGTTTGTTAAAATTTGCTCTTTTGAAGTCCAACCTACATGTCTGAGTACGTACAGGTTTTTCTCTCCCCAAGATTGTAAATTCCAAGAGTACAGGTCACTACTACCCAGGGTGCCTACTACTTTAACCTCATGACCTTTCTACTGTATGACCTTTGAAGAACTCTGCTAATTACCTTCCCTGGGATCGGTGTCATCCTTGAATAGTCTTTGGAACACCACCTTCAAGGACTCTCTGGACTGACGTGTCCTGTCTCTCCCAACCAAGTAGTAAATGAGGGGGTTAACGCTGCTGTTGACAGCTGCCAGAAGATAAGTGGCTTCCAGGACTTCTAGAGGGAAACCTTCCGTGTTGTAAAAAAAGAAGTGGGAAACACTCAGAGGAATGCCAAAGACGATGAAGACCAGGAGAGTGACCAAGATAGCTACATACAGCTTGGATGGCTGGCGCCTCCAAGAGTTACGGCAGATTATGATCCACACCGTCAAACTGGAGGCGATCATAAGCGGAGTGCAAATCAAGAGATTCGTAATGGAAATAATGTTCGTGCTCACAATGAAATTTGCTTCCCAAAGATAGCTTAACAGTAACATTCCAGAAAGCAGTCCAGAGAGGGACCAGAGCAGGAAGGAGACGACAGCAGAAGACCTCCCTGGCCGACGGCATCGGTACCAGATTGGAAACCGCACGGAGAGAGCTCTCTCCAGGCTGATGGCTGTTAGAAAATACATGCTTGCACTGTACGTGAAGAAAACAAGGACATCTGTGAATTTATAGAAAGTAGAATGTTCATCATATTCCCGAATAAGATAGGAACAGGCCACATCAACAATATAAGCAAGCACACTCAAAAGGGTGCCAAAGTCAGCTACAGCCAGGTTCAAGATGTAAGTGGTGAAAGTATTCCTCTTAATACGGAAGCTGAGAAGCCAAATGACCTTCATGTTCCCCATCAGTCCGCACAGGCAGGAAAAGACAATTAGGACATACATGATCTGAATATATACTGTGAAATAAGGAGCTGTGAAATAAGGAACACTGTATTCAGTGACATTCAGGTTGATGACCATGTCTTGTTCAACAGTTGGGATTGCAGTGCTTGCATTGGCGGTGATCATGATGGTGTGACAGTTGTTCAGATGGTGTCTGTCTACGATTTGTCCTATTGTGCAAAGAACACAGAGGTCAATTAACAGGTAGGTAACGCTGCACTTTGAAATGGCCTGAGGATTCAATTCGGACATTCTGCCTTATGGTATGAAACAACCAGACCCTGAAAAGGTGTAAGAAAAAAAGCAAACATCTTTTCTAGAAAAGTGTGGATATATGTATATAATGGATAGGCTGGAAGGGAAGGAAGCATGGAATAGTCAACTCTCATCAGATCTTGGAAGCTAAGAAGGGTCAGAAGTAGAAGAAGACAAAGAAGAAAAAGAAGAGTGGGTTTTTATATGCCGACTTTCTCTACCACTTAAGGAAGAATCAAACTGGCTTACACTCACCTTCCCCTCCCCACAACCAACACCCTGTGAAGTAGGTGGGGCTGAGAGAGACTTGCCCAAGGTCACCCAGCTGGCTTTATGTGTAGGAGTAGGGAAACAAATCCAGTTCTCCAGATTACCCTCCGCCGCTCATGTGGAGGAGTGGGGATACCAATCCTGTTCACCAGATCAGAGTTCACCGCTCCAAACCACTGCTCTTAACCACTACACCATGGTGGCTCTCATTTGCCTTGAGAAATACTTATCAAAGTTGCCAGAAGGAAGCAAAATGATAGTTTCCAGTGTGAGATTCTTGCAAGGAAACAGATCAAACGTTTTGTACATATATGTGGATAATATGTGCAAACCGTTAATGGACTATGTTCCTCAGATGTAACAACTGATCAAAAGCCAGTCTAAATTAAACACAATCAGAATGAACCAGTAAGGTTTTGTCCCAATGCTTAAAAGCAAGCTAATAGGTGAAATTCATGGGGGAGAGATTTTCACAAGCATGGCGCCCTCACTGGGAAAGCCCTAATCACAGTCGCGACCTCAACTTTTGGCCCAATGTCATTGCGAGAACCTAATTCTATACCAAATATGGCCCTCAACCAGTTTTTTTTTTTTTAAGGCTAGGGGTTAAGAGTTAAAAGAAAAGATAATGAGGCAGCAGGAAATGGGAGTGAGAGCAGGGATTGGCAGGCAATGGGAGTGAAGCAATGGTTCAGGGTGGAAGCTTTACCTGTGGCAGAGGTCCTATAGCGTTCCTTGGCCAGCAGAAACGTAAGGCTCAAGACAAAACTCACAAAAGCCTCAATCATACCATGACTGGCAACCAACAGAGCTGCAGTTCAGATGGTTCAGGGTGCGAGCTTCATGGTTTCAAGATCTAAGGTTATCCCAGAGGTTAGATTTTGTTCTTCAATGATTGATCTCCCTCTTGCGAGAAAGAAGATGTCTTGGGTGCCAACAACGGACATTCGCCGGAGAAAAGGCTAAACCAGGACTGGCAACCAGCAGACCTATCGCTCAGATGGCTCAGGATGGAATCTTCAGGCTTTCAAGATCCAAGGTTATCCCAGAAGTTAAATTTTGTTCTTTAATTATTGATATCCCTCTGACAAGAAAGAATCCCTCTGAGTTCAAACAATGGACATTCACCGAAGAAAAGGCTAAACGTTTTTGAATCCTCTTCTGAATCCAGAAAGGCAAAATATAAGTGTGGTACTCTAGATATCTCTGGATGAGCAGAGTAGATGCTACACTGGAGATGATATCCAGTAAGAGTGTGGGAGCATCTGTAATACAGCCCAGATCCAAATCAATCTGTCTCCTCCATATCTGCTTTTTTCTCTTTGAAGCTACCGAGTAGAGCTCACGAGGGACTGCAGTATTCGTTCAAAGTAGCTGGCTTCTTGGAACTGAGGAGCCAATTAACTATCGCACCGTGGGTGTGGCTTTCTGTAATCTACATGTAGAGAATTTGGGCTCCTTTTTGAGTTTGTCATCCACTGATGTTTTGATGTAACAAAAGACAAACACCTTTTTCCTGTTTCTTATAGGTTATCTGGGCTGGGTTACCGTGGTCTTGGTATTTTCTTTCCTGACGTTTCGCCAGCAGCTGTGGCAGGCATCTTCAGAGGAGTAACACTAAAGGACAGTGTCTGTCACCCAGACACTGTCCTTCAGTGTTACTCCTCTAAAGGACAGTGTCTGTCACCCAGACACTGTCCTTCAGTGTTACTCCTCTGAAGATGCTGTCACAGCTGCTGGCGAAACGTCAGGAAAGAAAATACCAAGACCACGGTCACACAGCCCGGATAACCTACATGAACCAATGAACTCTGACCGTGAAAGCCTTCGACAAAACTTTTTCCTGGCTTAGAAGAAGAAGAGTTAGTTTTTATATGCTGACTTTCTCTACCACTTAAGAATCAAACTGGCTTACAATCACCTTCCCTTCCCCTCCCCACAACAGACACCCTGGGAGGTAGAGTGTGGCTAGCCCAAAATCACCCAGCTGGCTTCACCCAGCGCTCCTCATGTGGAGGAGTGGAGAATCAAACGCGCTTCTCCAGATCAGAGTCCACCGCTCCAAACCACTTCTCTTTACCACTACACAATGCTGGCTCCCAGCGTTTGGTCATGATAACTGGTCATGATAATTCCCCCACTCAGCATGGTGCCAACGGACTCTAACCTAGTTGTTCTATTGCAGACACAAGATTGTCTCATCATAGAGTTTTCAAGGTAGAGGTTGGTCAGAGGTGGGTTACCAGTGCTTCTTCTGCGCAGTGCTAACCAGGGTTAGCTGTAGTGGCACTGCCGTTGTCTACAAAAGATCCTCCACCAGTGTCACCTTCCACTACTTCTGCTGCCCAGTAGCTAACCTTCAAGGATTCCTTTGTCCCCATCCCCACTGGAACTGCCTGTTCTCTTCTGCGGATGTGGCCATTGATCCCTGAAGGGGGTGGATGCATCTTCGTCTGGTGTCTCAGCTGTGACCATTCCATCTTGAGTGACTCTGCTAGGAGTTTAGACTCTTGATAGCATCTAGACCCCTCACGGTATTGCTCTCAGCTTCCCTGACACACACACAGTCCCCCTCACCACGTTAAAGTGGGCATCCAAAAGGGGGGCTGAGCAGGCTGTCAAACATAGGACGTTTTGGAGGACTTTGAATCAGAGGGTCACCATGAGACGGAGACAACTTGACTTCACTTGACAAGGCACATTTCAGAATACCTTTCAATAATGCTGATTAATTTCTCAAGCACGATTAAAAGGCTAAAGCTTGACATTTGTTTAAGATTAAGCAGCAAAAAAAAATCTACTGTTTCCGCAGCTACTTTGATTAACTGTCAAGGATAAAATCAGCCCCGCACTTTCCTCCTGACCAGCAGGTGAACATTAAAGAGGTCATAAGAACTACACGAGAACAGATATGATTGGCGTGAATATCTATAAACCCGATGTATGCAACACCCCTATCTTCGGTTCCTTTGCAAGAGGACAGATATACACTACAACTGGCCAGATGAACAGACGATGCATTTGTCCCCGTGTTTATCAGTTTGGTGTTATCTTAGAGGCTATCAGATGAAGTGGCTACACATGTATTGGCTGATAGCGAATCATGGGACTGCCACTAACGGACAAGATACATAACTAGGGCTGTTACCTTATCTATTTACACCCTGCCTTTCTTCACCATGAGGACCAAAAGCAGCTGACATCACTCTCCTCCATTTTATCCTCACAATATGGTTGCCAACCTCCAGGTTCTAGCTGGAGATCTCCTGCTGATCTCCAGCCGATAGAGATCGGTTCCCCTGGAGAAAATGGCCGCTATGGCAATTGAACTCTATGGCATTGAAGTCCTTCCACTCTCCCCAAACCCTGCCTTCCTTTGGCTCCGGCCCCAAAACCTCCCGCCAGTGGTGAAGAAGGACCTGGCAACCCTACCTCCCAACAAACCTTCGAGCAGCCACAGACGGGGAGTGAAAAAACATTCAAAAGGGCCTGCCCTGGCCTCACCCCTCCAAAGGAGGGGAAGCGAGTGGAAGAGGGATTCTCCCTAACTAGTTGGCAAGATCCCCCTTGCCTTGCTGTGGGCAGCCTGGGTGACACTTCCCTTGCCTTACATAGGGCTTGGGGAGGCCGTGTGACCCTCCCCTCCCCTCATGCAACTATGGGGCAGACATCGTCTGCCTCATGCAAAACTTAGGAGGGCCAGATACAGCCTCCCTTGTCTTACATGGGCCAAGCCAGGCACCGCCACCTCTCATGCCTCCCCTCGCATGGGATTTGGGTCGCCCGAGCCAGGCGCCACTGCCTCGCTCACATCCCCTCAAGCAGGGCTTGGGAAAGCAGAGCCAAATTCCACTAACCTCTCCTGCCCCATCTTGCGTGGGACTGGAGAAGGCCAAGCCAGGTGTCACCTGGGCTCCTTCAAGGGAGGGAAGCTGTGTATCCCTTTTTTGGTAGAAAAGGGTAAGAGTCCAGTAGCACCTTAAAGACTAACAAAAATATTTTCTGGTAGGGTATGAGCTTTCGTGAGCCACAGCTCACGTCTTCAGATACAGCTAGAATGTCATTCTTGCTGTATCTGAAGAAGTGAGCTGTGGCTCACGAAAGCTCATACCCTACCAGAAAATATTTTTGTTAGTCTTTAAGGTGCTACTGGACTCTTACCCTTTTCTACTACTGCAGACAGACTAACACAGCTACCCACTGTGAATTATCCTTTTTTTGGTGTATCTACATATGGGAAAAAGAAGAAGAAGTTCCTTCCCCTCCCCACAACAGACACCCTGTGAGATAGGTGAGGTTGAGAGAGAGCTCTAAGAGAGCTGTGACTAGCCCAAGGTCACCCAGCTGGCTTCATGTGTCGGCGTGGGGAAACCAACCCGGTTCTTCAGATTAGAGTCCACTGCTCATGTAGAGGAGTGGGGAATCAAACCCAGTTCACCAGGTTAGAGTCCACCGCTTATGTGGGGAATCAGACCCAGTTCACCAGAATAGAGTCCAATGACCTAACCACTACACCACACTGGCTCTCACCATATCCTAGCCCCAGTGTGCTGCAGCCATACCAGATGGTGCCAGTTGGCATGACACATGTATGTCAATTACGGAACATCGGTGGGATGCCCCCCCCCAATTTTCGGAAGGTGCCACTGTTGCTAAGGACTCTAGAGCACTATATGGCCTGAACCTTGTCCAGGAGTATTTGCCACTTACTCCCTCTTTGCAGAATGGCCATGGGTTGCTAACTAGCACGGGTGGTATCTTGCTAGTGCAGTATCAGCACAGTGCCGCCATCAGGGTCTCATGATGGGGCTGCTGTAAGGGAGAAGAAAAATAAGTACAAGGATGGTATAGATAAATCTATTTTGTACCAAATTTTGTAGAGAGCCAGAATGGTGCAGTGGTTAGGAGCAGAGGACTCTAATCTGGAGAACCGGGTTCGATTACTCAGTCCTCCATATGAGGCCTGCTGGGTGACCTTGGGCCAGTCACAGTTCTCTCTGAATTCTCTCAGCCCCACCTACCTCACAAGGTGTCTGTTGTGGAGAAAGGAAAGGAAGGGAAGGGAATTGTAAGCTGCTTTGATCCTCCTTAAAAGGTAGACAAAGTCGGCATATCAAACCAGCTCTTGAACACATGAACACATGGAGCTGCCTTATACTGAATCAGACCCTTGGCCCATAAAAGTCAGTATTGTCTACTCAGACTGGCAGTGGCTCTCCAGTGTCTCAAACAGAGGTCTTTCACATCACCTACTTGCCTGGTCCCTTTAAGTGGAGATGCTGGGGATTGAAGCTGGGACCTTCTGCATGCCAAGCAGATGCTCTACCACTGAGCCACAGCCGCTCTTCTTCTTCCTCTTCTTCTTCCTCTTCTTCTTCTTCCAAGATACCTGATGACTATCTTAACAGCCAATGAAAGAGCATTTCCTTCTTGTCATATGATGCTTAGGAAACAGATTACATGACTAGCTGAAGAACACAAACACCAGATAGGGTCTCCTATCCATCTCGCGGTCAATTTGTCAAGAGTGACGTTGTTTCATCAGGACTCGATGGGTGCAGCTTCACACAGCAAGTCTTCTCTCATCTTCAGTTTCAGCATAGGACACCATGATGCTGTCATCATCTTCCAGTGGCCTTTTCTAACCATCGTGGCTCTGTACTTACAGGTAAGTGGCGATCTCAACTGAAAGTTGTTCGTAGCACAGGGACCGCACAATCTTTGCCCTTAGAAGATTCCATGATCATTCCTTTGCATCTGTTTTTAAAAACGTTTTCTTCTGCCAGGCTGGAAAGGCCTATCATAAGACTTCGGAGAACCATTGGCAGCAGAGGTAGACAGACAATAGTGACTGATGGCCTCACTTAATATAAAGAATGAGCTTTATTAGCTGTGTTAGTCCATCCATAGCAACAGAAAAGAGCAAGAGTCCAGTAACACCTTAAAGATGAACTAAATTTCTGGCAGGGTATGAGCTTTTGTGAGCTTTCTTTCTTTCTTTCTTTCTTTCTTTCTTTCTTTCTTTCTTTCGTTCTTTCTTTCTCTCTCTCTCTCTCTCTCTCTCTCTCTCTCTCTCTCTCTCTCTCTCTTAATTTTCCCTGCCACACCTCAGTTATTCATATAGAATCATAGAGCTGGAAGGGACCACCAGGGTCATCTAGTCCACCCCCCTGCACAATGCAGGAAATTCACAACTACCTCCCCCACACACACACCCCAGTGACCCCTACTCCATTCACAGAAGATGACCTAGATGCCCTCCCTCTCATCATCTGCTTAAGGTCATAGAATCAGCATAGCTGACAGATGGCCATCTAACCTCTTCTTAAAAACCTCCAGGGAAGGAGAGCTTACCACCTCCCGAGGAAGCCTGTTCCACCAAGGAACCGCTCTGTTAGAAAATTCTTCCTAATGTCTAGACAGAAACTCTTTTGATTTAATTTCAACCCGTTGGTTCTTGTCTGACCTTCTGGGGAAAAAGAAAAAAACTTGGCACCATCGTCTATATTATCATATTCCCTCTCAGTCTTCTCCTCTTCAGGCTAAACATACCCAGCTCTTTCAACCTTTCCTCATAGGACGATCTCCAGATCCCTCATCATCATCGATAGAAAGAGGTTGTTTATCAAAAAAAGAATGAGGTGATATTTCTAGAAAAAGAAAAAAAGAACAATGGCATGGGATTTGAAACAATCATTATGGGTGAGGAAGGGAGACTGAATAAGAAATAATATATTTCTGCTAAGTTAACATTACAGTTCATTTTAGCTAAAAGTGAACTGGGAAAACAATCTTTGGGTGCTTCTTTGATATATTCATTCCATATTATGCACATATTTCATGTGGCATTGAGACAATGCAATGGCAAACTACATATTGCTTCAGTTCTTTACACTTTGGTGTGCTTTTGTTGTCTCTCTCATTTGAACTAGTTTGCCTTTTTGGTTTCTTTTAGGGCATCAGAGGTGAAAGGATTCATCCACCTTATGGAAAACCTCGATAATGAAATGACTGTCAGCTAGGTTTAAAGCATGACCCCAGTGATACAGGTTGAGAAGTGTCATATGAAGAAGAAGAGTTGGTTTTTATATGCTGACTTTCTCTACCACTTAAGGAAGAGTCAAACCGGCTTAAAATCACCTTCCCTTCCCCTCCCTACAACAGACTCTCGGTGAGGTAGGTTGGGCTGAGAGAGTGTGACTAGCCCAGGGTCACCCAGCTGGTTTCATGTGTAGGAGTGGGGAAACAAACCCAGTTCACCAGATCAGAGTCCACCACTCTGAACCACTGCTCTTAACCACTACACCACACTGACTCTCATATGTTCAGTCCTGTCACATGAGCTGAGTTGACACATGTCTATTGTATCCTAGCAAGAGCCGACATACAAGAGGTGACAAGAATTTCCAAGGGCAAAGAATGAGCATCATGACTAATTCAAGTCTGGTATCCAATATCTATGAGGATGCTGACTCAGCACTTTATGACGACTTCTTTAATAGCTCAATGTACAACCCAGAATGGATCCATGAACTGATCTTCAACTATCATTTTATACTAATTGTTGCCTTCATTATCTTCATCTTCGCATTTCTAACCTGCCTTTTTGGAATTGTGGGGAACGGAGTCGTCATCTGGCTTCTTGGCTTCTGCATGAAGAGGAATCCCTTCACGACCTACATCCTGAACTTGGCTATTGCTGATATTGGAGTCCTCATATGCAGCATTTTGGGATCTATAATTATCAGCATAGCCCTTTGTAGTGACATGCATCCCTTTTCTCCCTTGGGATTTTACATATTCGCTTGTGCATACTCATTACTCTATATCACTGATCAACTTCTGCTGACAGCCATCAGCGTCGACAGGTGCGTGGCTGTCCTCTTCCCAGTTTGGCATCGATGCCACCGGCCACCACGCTTGTCCGGTATTGTGTGTGTCTTCATATGGGTCCTCTCCTTCCTGCTTAGTGGATCGGACATGCTTCTCACACTTGCAAATCAATCCATGCTCCTTGAATTTGTTGTGAACGTTGCAATTTGTACTCCGCTCATGGCTGTCTCCACTGTCGTCTTGTTTGTTAAAATATGCACTAAATCCCAGCAACGTAAACGGGGAAAGCTTTTAATGGTAATTTTCCTTGCCCTCTTCCTTTTTCTTATGTTTGGTTCTCCTGTGAATTACTGTTATGTCCTCACTTACTATTACATTTTGGATGACACCGAAGGAACGTCACTGTTCCATGTTCGCCTCGGTGACTCAGAAATAAGTCTCACAGCGTTTCTTATGCTGTTATCCCAGGTACGTATGATTATAATTCCTGCAATGGCCGCTTTTGCATGTACGGTTCTCAACTGCAGTGTTAACCCATTGATATATTTCTTAGTGGGGAGAAAGAAGAAGGGTCGATTTAGGCTTTCCATGAAAGTCGCCTTCCAGAGGGTTTTTAAGGAGGAAGAAAACTGCAGAGGGCAAGAAGGACTCCAAGCTGAAACCGAGTTCTGATGAATTCTCAAATGTTCTGGACTTTTGTAAAGAGTGTGTGTATACTGTCATGTTTGTGGTAAGTGCCCACATGACAGTATACAGTGTGTTAAGTGCACACATGACAGTGTGTTAACTTCTGACTCATGGCAACCCTATGGATCAGTGTCCTCCAAAATGTCCTATCTTTGACAGCCTTGCTCAGATCTTGCAAATCGAGGGCTGTGGCTTCCTTTATTGATTCAATCCATCTCTTGTTGGGTCTTCCTCTTTTCCTGCTGCCCTCAACTTTTCCTAGCGTGATTGTCTTTTCCAGGGACTCTGGTCTTCTCATAATGTGATCAAAGTACGACAGCCTCAGTTTAGTCATTTCAGCTTCTAGGGTCAGTTCAGGCTTGAGTTGATCTATAACGCACTGATTTGTTTTTTTGGCAGTCCACGGAATCCGTAACACTCTCCTCCAACACCACATTTCAGAGGAATCTATTTTCTTCCTATCAGCTTTCTTCATTGTCCAGCTCTCACACCCATACATAGTAATAGGGAATACGATGGCATGAATTAACCTGATCTTGGCCAGTGAAACAGCCTTACACTTAAGAATCTTTTCTATCTCCTTCATGGCTGCCCTTCCCAGTTTCAATGTCCTTCTGATTTCTTGACTGCAGTATCCTTTTCTTATGATGATGGAGCCAAGGAATAGAAAGTCTTCAACAATTTCAATTTCCTAATTGTCAACCATAATGTTGTGTAATGCTGTCATTGAGCTGCCAAAATCCAGGTGGGGCCTGGAGATCTCCTGAAATTACAAGTGATCTTCAGGCTGCAGAGGTCAGTTACCCTGGATAAAATGGCTTCTTTGGAGGGTGGACTCTAGGCATTATACCCTACTGAGCTCCCTCGCCTCCCCAAACCCCACCCTCCCCAGGCTCCATCCCCAAATCTCCAGGGACTTCCCAACCTGGAGTTGGCAACCCTGCTCTCAAACCTTTTTCATGATTTATGCTCCATCTGACGCTTCTAACATTTTGTATGCATTTTTATTTCACATGCTAATACAGCTGGAGAGACTGAGAATGGAAATGGAAAGGCAGACTATTAATGTAATAAAGAAATATGTGCCAGCAGATCCAGTCCCACGGTGCCTTTTTAGGACATAGTCGTTATAATGCAAAAGTCTCCTTCTTCTTCCGCTGAAGATTATCTTGTCGTCCAAGATAAGAACATTTTCTCATATTGTCAAGCTAACAGTGGGATGTCTTACACAACTTTAACTGATCTTGGAGGACAGCAGATGCTTTCACAGTCGGGACTGGAGAACTCTATCTGCAAGTCCGCTGCCATTCCAGCACAGGACAGTGGACAATTGCCATCTTCCACTCAGCAGACCTACCTTCTGAAACTATCTTCATGAAAGAAGAAGAGCCTGACGAAGAAAAGAGTGAGAGGTGATATGATAACCATCTTCAAGTACTTGAAGGGCTGTCATATAGAGGACGGTGCTGAGTTGTTTTCTGTTGCCCCAGAACATCAGACCAGAACCAACGGGTTAAAATTAAATCAAAAGAGTTTCCGTCTAAACATCAGAATAAGTACCAAGTATAGGGTAGGGGGATTGCATGGTTTCACATCTTCTTTGTATCCTTGCTCAGTTTGATGCTTCAACAGATCACATTTTTTCAACAGATCATACTCTCTGTTTTTGTTTATTAAATGCTCTTATATTTTGAATGATCTAAGCCTGATCTCTGTAAACCCACCATTCCTATTCAGAGTTGCCATCCAAAGAGTCTAAAAGGGGAGAGACAGCAGGTAAGCTCACGATCCCTTGAGTACGATTGTTCAGAAGTTTGCAAGTGTGATAGATTATCTCCACACTAGCTTGGAGGAGCAAAGTGGGAAAGGCAGAAACTAGTGAGGGCCTTTAAATGGCAATGCAGATATAGAGTGCTAGATGCGCAAAGCTTTCTGGCAGGCTACACTCCCAAATTTGCTGGTGGCAGCAGTTAATAACTAGTGTGATTTAATATCCCCCTTGGAGTAAGGGATATGGTTGGCATTCTTGGGCAGAGTCTCAGGATGGAAGAGGAGTGGGGTTTACTGAACTTAGGATTGCCAACCTCCAGGTACTGGCGGCATGGAGGCTCAACAAATAAAAAACCACACTGGGATGAACTCGAAATGATATATAATATATAAGCATTACATCATGCAAATTAAACGTCAAATAATTTGTAGTCCAACCCGACTACCAACCAACAAATGACATTGAACAAACTCCAAGACGGGGGGGGGGGGGAAGGATTTACACTTTCACGTCCCCAACTAGTTTCTTGCTTGTTAGTCATTAAAGTCCATGAATTGAATCAACAACGGTCCCAATAGTCCAAAAAGGTAAAAAACAAGGAAAAAGGAAAAGGAGAACGTGTGGCTAGTAGTCTTTTGTGCACGTTTCAATAGGCTTTCATCAGCTCCAAGAAAAAGACAACCGTGGCTTTAAAAACGTATTGTAGAGAGCCGGTTGTTCGTTAGACCATCAGCTGTGAAAAAACACATGCAAACATTGTTTATACTTACAATAACAGAAGTAAAATATATCATTTTATCAGTATATATCAAAAGCTTACCAAGAATGAATGTGTCTTAAAGGAATTCTATAGCGTATAATCTTTAATGGCAGCGGTAAGGAAAAGAAAGGGAGGGAGGGGTTTTAAACCGTCTTCAGCCAATGGCATTGGAAAAATGACGGAAGAAGTTTTAAAGAGACAGATTACATCAGGCATAAGTTATATAAAACAAGAAAGATCCAGTTCATTATTGAGCCCTTTGGGGATCAAGGTTTGAAAGGCATAGATCAGTCTAGATTCTTGTTGTAATAAAATTCTTTTGGCATCCTGGATATGAAACGGTTTGGACTCAAACTGCCAAAGAACAAAAAATAGTAGATCTGTATCAGAGTGGTGTGCATTTATGTAGTGTTGTACAAGGGGTGCTTCTAAATTCCGGGCACGTATCCTGGCCGTTTCATATCCACCATAGCCGCCATTTTCTACAACACAGTTATTTCTGGCACAGGTGTTTCTCATTATTGTAGTAACCTCCAGGTACTAGCTGGAGATCTCCTGCTATTACGACTGATCTGCAGCCGATAGAGATCAGTTCACCTGGAGAAAATGGATGCTATGGCAATCGGACTCTGTGGTATTGAAGTCCCTCTCCTCCCCAAACCCCACCCTCCTCTGGCTTCACCCCAAAAACCTCCCGCCGTTGGCAAGAGGCATCTGGCAACCCTACCTACCAGCATGGTGTAGTGGTTAAGAGCACTGGTTTGGAGCTGTGGACTCTGATCTGGAGAACCGGGTTTGATTCCCCACTCCTCTGCATGAGCTGCAGAGGCTAGTCTGCTGAACTGGGTTGGTTTCCCCACTCCTACACATGAAGCCAGCTGGGTGACCTTGGGCAAGTTACAGTTCTATTAAGAACTCTCTTAGCCCCACCTTCCTCACAGGGTGTTGTGGGGAGGGGAAGGGAAGGTGATTGTAAGCTGGTTTGAGTCTCCCTTAAGTGGTAGAGAAAGTCGGCATGTAAAAACCAACTCTTCTTCTTGCTCTTCTTTGACCTCCCAACAGACCTACAAGCAACCTCAGAGGGGGAATGAAAAGCCATTCAAAAGGGCCCTTCACTCAGCCCGCCCTGGCCTCACCCCTCCAAAGGAGGGGAAGCGAGTGGAAGAGGGAGCCTCCCTAACTAGTCGGCTAAGTCCCCCTTGCCTTGCCGTGGGCAGCCTGGGTGCCACTTCCCTTGTCGTACATGGGGCTTGGGCAGGCCGGGTGACCCTCCCCTCCCCTCATGCAAAGATCGGGCAGACATCTTCTGCTAACACAAGACTTAGGAGGGCCGGATGCAGCCTCTCTTGTTTTACATGGGCCAAGCCAGGCACCGCCACCTCTCATGCCTCCCCTCGCATGGGATTTGGGTTGCCCGAGCCAGGCGCCACTGCCTCGTTCATATTCCCTCATGCAGGGCTTGAGCAAGCCGAGCCAGGTGCCGCTGCCTCTCCCGCCCCACCTTGCATGGGACTGGGGAAGTACAAACCAGGTGTCAGGAAAGCTGTGTGCCATGCATTCCCTTTTTTGGCGTATCTACATATTGGAAGAAGAAGAAGAGTTGGTTTTTATATGCTGACTTTCTCTCCCACTTAAGGAAGAATCAAACCAACTTACAATCCCCTTCCCTTCCCTTCCCCAGAACAGACACCCTGTGAGGTAGGTGGGGCTGAGAGAGAGCTCTAAGAGAGCTGTGACTAGCCCAAGGTCACCCAGCTGGCTTCATGTGTCGGAGTGGGGAAACCAACCCGGTTCTCCAGATTAGAGTCCACCGCTCATGTGGAGGAGTGGGGAATCAAACCCAGTTCACCAGGTTAGAGTCCACTGCTTATGTGGAGAATCAGACCCAGTTCACCAGAATAGAGTCCAATGACCTAACCACTACACCACACTGGCTCTCATCATATCCTAGCACCAGCGGGCTGCAGCCACACCAGATGGTGCTAGTTTGCATGACCCACCCCATTTTTGGAAGGTGCCACTGTTGCTAAGGACTCCAGAGCACTATATGGGAGTATTTGCCACTTATTTCCTCTTTCCAGAATGGCCATGGGTTGCTAACTAGCACGGGTGGTATCTTGGTAGTGCAATATCAGCACAGTGCCACCATCAGGGTGAAGATGCTCAGTCACTGCTATCCGTATCTAAATCTATAGGATTTATACCCCACTGGGAAGTATATTTCCTTGGTAGAAATAGTTACCTAAAGCAACGAGGCAATCTCTTTTAATCTAAAAGATTCTTTTCATTGCGAACTTCAGAAATAATAAATAGCAAGTTTCAAAGAGTAATAAGAGTATAACAGAATATAACACAGTGTACAGTCAAGGATAACAGAATACAGGCAAGTTCACAACAGGCTAGTTCACAAAATTTTCAAAGAATACACAGATCATAAAACATTAATGGTTCATATACATACCAACATACTATCCAAGAAGTCTGACTAAGACTTCTAAAAGCCTTAGAATTGTCAAGCCTTTATATACCTTTTCTATGGGAAGGTTAATCTGTGAATAATCTTTACTACATCTCTTCAAGGATCTAAAACTATTCTCATAACAAAAAATCCAACCTTCACATATATTGCCAAGGCTGAGTAGATATAGATACTGTATATTTCAGTGTTAAACTAATTGATCATAATATGGTGAGAAAGTTATAAAAAAGGATGCTGAAAGCATATAAAATAAAGTATCTCAATGGAACTCAAACACCCCCCAACCAGGATTTCAAAAAAGGAGAATATTTTATGTTCTTATCTATGTTGACATTTAGCAACGGCGCTTTGGCCAATCTGCCTAGCTTCCGTCTAGCGTAGCCTTCAGTGAAACCAAAACTTTTAATCACTCTACTTGCCAGTTTCCAGGCAGGAGATTCACTTTAATTAGCATTGCAAATATTGTATATATTTTGAAGCTATATGTGCCCAGCCACCACACTACAACGGTCTAATAATGGGACTGCTGGAATAGAAAAGAGAAAGAACTACATGGATGGTATAGACAAATCCATTTTGTACCCCACTCCTCCACATGAGAGCCAGACTCTAATCTGGGGAAGCGGGTTGGTTTCCCCACCCCTCCTCATGAAGCCAGCTGGGTGATCTTGGGCTAGTCACAGTTCTCTAGGAACTTTCTCAGCCCCCACCTATCTCACAAGGTGTCTTTTGCGGAGATAGGAAGGGAAGGTGGTTGTAAGCCGGTTTGAGTCACCTTAAAAGGTAGAGAAAGTCAGCATATAAAAACCAACTCTTCTTCTTCTTCCTTATTCCAACATGCTTGATGACTATCTTGACAGCCAATGAAAGGGCATTTCCTTCTTGTCATATGATGCTTAGGAAACAAATTACATGACTAGCTGAAGAACACAAACACCAGATAGGGTCTCCTATCTATCTTGTGGTCAATTTGTCAAGATTGACGTTGTTTCATCAGGACTCGATGGGTGCAGCTTCACTCAGCAAGTCTTTCTCTCACCTTCGGTTTCAGCATAGGACACCATGATGCTGTCATCATCTTCCAGTGGCCTTTTCTAACCATCGTGGCTCTGTACTTACAGGTAAGTGGCGATCTCAACTGAAAGTTGTTCGTAGCACAGGGACCGCACAATCTTTGCCCTTAGAAGATTCCATGATCATTCCTTTGCATCTGTTTTTAAAAAAGTTTTCTTCTGCCAGGCTGGAAAGGCCTATCATGAGACTTGGGAGAACCATTGGTAGCAGAGGTAGACAGACAATAGTGACTGATGGCCTCACTTTATATAAAGAATGAGCTTTATTAGCCGTGTTAGTCCGTCTATAGCAGTAGAAAAGAGCAAGAGTCCAGTAACACATTAAAGATGAACTAAATTTCTGGCAGATTATGAGCTTTTGTGAGCTTTCTTTCTTTCTTTCTTTCTTTCTTTCTTTCTTTCTTTCTTTCTTTCTTTCTTTCTTTCTTTCTTTCTTTCTTTCTTTCTTTCTTAATTTTCCCCGCCACACCTGTTATTCATATAGAATCATAGAGTTGGAGGGTACCATCAGGATCATCTAGTCCAACCCCCTGCACAATGCAGGAAATTCACAACTCCCTCTCCCCTCCACACTTCCCCAGTGTCCCCTACTCCAAGCCCAGGAGATGGCCAAGATGCCCTCCCTCTCATGATCTGCCTAAGGTCATAGAATCAGCATTGCTAACAGATGGCCATCTAGCCTCTTCTTAATAACCTCCAGGGAAGGAGAGCTTACCACCTCCCGAGGAAGCCTGTTCCACTGAGGAATCACTCATACTGTTAGAAAATTCTTCCTAATGTCTAGACGGAAACTCTTTTGATTTAATTTCAACCTGTTGGTTCTGTTCTGACCTTTTGGGGCAACAGAAAACAACTTGGCACCATCGTCTATACAACAGCCCGTCAACTACTTGAAGATGGTTATCATATCCCCTCTCAGTCTTCTCCTCTTCAGGCTAAACACACCCAGCTCCTTCAGCCTTTCCTCATAGGACTTGATCTCCAGACCCCTCACAATCATCATGTCGGTAAATGAATAACCTTTGGTAGAAAGAGATTGTTTATAAAGAAAAAAGAAAAAAGAATGAGGTGATTTTTCTAGAGGAAAAAAAAGAACAATTGCATGGGATTTGAAACAATCATTATGGGTGAGGAAGGGAGACTGAATAAGAAATAATATATTTCTGCTAAGTTAACATTAGTTAACTGCTAAGTTAACATTAGTTCGTTTTAGCTAAAAGTGAACTGGGAAAACAATCTTTGGGTGCTTCTTTGATATATTCATTCCATATTATGCACATATTTCATGTGGCATCGAGACAATGCAATGGCAAACTACATATTGCTTCAGTTCTTTACACTTTGGTGTGCTTTTGTTGTCTCTCTCATTTGAACTAGTTTGCCTTTTCGGTTTCTTTTAGGGCATCAGAGGTGAAAGGGTTCATCCACCTTATGGAAAACCTCAATAATGAAATGACTGTAGTCATTTAATACTAAATAAAGTATGTAACAGAATTTCAGCTAGGTTTAAAGCATGACCCCAGTGATACAGGTTTAGAAGTGTCATAAGAAGAAGAAGAGTTGGTTTGTATATGCTAACTTTCTCTACCACTTAAGGAAGAGTCAAACCGGCTTAAAATCACCTTCCCTTCCCCTCCCCACAACAAGCACCCTGTGAGGTAGTTGAGGCAGAAAGAGTGTGACTTGCCCAAGGTCACCCAGCTGGTTTCATGTGTAGGAGTGGGGAAACAAATCCAGTTCACCAGATCAGAGTCCACCACTCCGAACCACTGCTCTTAACCACTACACCACACTGGCTCTCATATGTTCAGTCCTGTCACATGAGCTGAGTTGACACATGTCTTTTGTATCCTAGCAAGAGCCGATATACAAGAGGTGACAAGAATTTCCAAGGGCAAAGAATGAGCATCATGACTAATTCAAGTCTGGTATCCAATATCTATGAGGATGCTGACTCAGCACTTTATGACGACTTCTTTAATAGCTCAATGTACAACCCAGAATGGATCCAGGAACTGATCGACTATCATTTTATAGTAATTGTTGCCTTCGTTGTCTTCATCTTCACATTTCTAACCTGCATTTTTGGAATTGTGGGGAACGGAGTCGTCATCTGGCTTCTTGGCTTCTGCATGAAGAGGAATCCCTTCACGACCTACATCCTGAACTTGGCTATTGCTGATATTGGAGTCCTCATATGCAGCATTTTGGGAAATATAATTATAAGCATAGCCCTTTGTAGTGAAGTGCATCCCTTGTCTCCCTTGGGATTTTACATATTCGCTTGTATATACTCATCACTGTATATCACTGACCAACTTCTGCTGACAACCATCAGCATTGACAGGTGCGTGGCTGTCCTCTTCCCAGTTTGGCATCGATGCCACCGGCCACCACGCTTGTCCAGTATTGTGTGTGTCTTCATATGGGTCCTCTCCTTCCTGCTTAGTGGATCGGACACGCTTCTCACACTTGCAAATCAATCCATGCTCCTTGAATTTGTTGTGAACGTTGCAATTTGTACTCCGCTCATGGCTGTCTCCACTGTCATCTTGTTTGTTAAAATATGCACTAAATCCCAGCAACGTAAACGGGGAAAGCTTTTAATGGTAATTTTCCTTGCCCTCTTCCTTTTTCTTATGTTTGGTTCTCCTGTGAATTACTGTTATGTCCTCACTTACTATTACATTTTGGATGGCACCGATGTCAAATCACCGTTCAATTTTTCCCAAACGCCATTTTCTAAGATACGTATGATTATAATTCCTGCCATGGCTGCTTTTGTATGTACGGTTCTCAACTGCAGTGTTAACCCATTGATATATTTCTTAGTGGGGAGAAAGAAGAAGGGCCGATTTAGGTTTTCCATGAAAGTCGCCTTCCAGAGGGTTTTTAAGGAGGAAGATAAATGCAGAGGGCAAGAAGGACTTCAAGCTGAAACCGAGTTTTGATAAATTCTTAAATTTTCTGGACTTTTGTAAAGTGTGTATGTATATATGTACTGTCATAAAAATCCAGGTGGGGCCTGGAGATATCCTGAAATTACAACTGATCTCCAGGCTGCAGAGGTCAGTTACCATGGAGAAAATGGCTGCTTTGGTGGGTGGACTCTAGGCATTATACCCTACTGAGCTCCCTCGCCTCCCCAAACGCCACCCTCCCCAGGCTCCATCCCCAAATCTCCAGGGACTTCTCAACCCGATCTGTCTTGCAGCATGGAAAGGCAGGCTGGAGCCTTCCTCCTAGCCCTGCTGTGCGTGCATTCTGATCTCTCAGAGCGTGCACGCAGTGGGGCTTTGGAGGCTCCAGCCTCCCTTTCCACACTGCAAGCCTGATTGGTCCCGATCGGGCTTGCAGAGTGGAAAGGGAAGCTGGAGCCTTCCTGCTAGCCTTGCTGCGCACGCGCTCCACAGAGCCCATGCACAATAGGGCTAGGAAACGAAGTGGAATCGGGAGTGTGCAGGAATCCCTCCACCCAGCCCCTCCCATACGAAGCTCCCGGCCAAGGTAGGTGGGGACCTGGCAGTGGCAACCCTAGATATTTGGGAGTAAATATTCAACATAATTACAGTGGTCAATCCAATGAAAATATACACTTAACTTGGCCAGTTGCACTACTTTTTCAGCGTTAATGGTGGTCAACATGTCCCTGTGGCCATAACATGTATTTAAGGATAAACTAGTAATCCAGCTATTGTATGGTGTTCCCATTCTGGGTCAGTGCATGTGTGATGCAAAATCTTCATGTGGTTCCCCAGCTAACACAAAGACTTCGTCATGTGCAGGTGGACCCTGAGTAGCAGTGTCTCCTTCTCTGAATCACTGAACATGTATTTTCTGTGTATTACGGGAAGTATCGACTCTGCTCTTGCCCACACACAGAGAAATGCAGATGCATCAGTGTGTTCAGGGGTTAACAGGTTAGCTCCATTGAGGTTTGCCAACCTCCAGGTACTAGCTGGTGATCTCCAGCTATTACAACTGATCTCTGGTCAATAGGGATCACTTCACCTGGAGAAAACGGCCGCTTGAAGTCCCTCCCCTCCCCAAACCCCGCCCTCCTCAGGCTCCGCCCCCCAAACCACCCGCCGGTGGCGAAGAGGGGCCTGGAAACCCTAGCTCCACTCAATATGAAAGAATTACATCATGGCAGTTTACCTAAGTGTCCTGGCCTTTGTTTTATTTCTTTTTCTCTACTTATTTTTTTGTTAGGCATTTAAGACCTGGAAATGGATGCAAATAATTGGGAAATGCAACCTTTCCTATCTTCCAGTGACTGTCTAGTGCAGGGGGGTCAAACATAAGGCCCGAGGTCCGGATCCAGCCCCTTGAGAGCTCTTATCCAGCCCGCGAGGCAGCCCCCTCCCCCAATCTGAGCTGGGGAGGCATGGCCCGGCCTGACCAAGTGACATTGATGTCATATCTGGCCCTTGTAACAATTGAGTTTGACACCCCTGGTCTATCAGGTCTGCAGGAGTAAATAAACCTTACCCGTTCTTCAAGTCTTAGCATTTCTTACTTTCTCCCCTTTCCTGTCCTGTATTTAGCTGCATCATGTGAGTCTAGAAGCCTCCGGTTATCAAACCGAACAAACGTGCTTATCTTGCTATCTCTTCCTCTCAAGGAGATGTCTGTTAAAAGTTGTAAGGACCTGTCTCGGCACGAGAGAGGCTTCATGCCCAAACAGCATTTTTGAGGCTTTGTGCCCAAACAGCATTTTTGGGGCAAATTCGCCCTTATAAATCATAAAATATAGAAGGAAGTCCAACTTACTGAAGAAGTATCGAAACGCCTACCAACCTAGAGGTAGCGTCAGTTGGGCTTCACGTTTCCTGTGTTCTTCTTTTCATTTCCTTTGGTGCAATCCACGGTGACCGGGAATGTCCCGTCCCTACCATTTTTCTCCAGCCGGGAGATTTTGTTCTACAGTTCATCACTATCCTGGGCGTCCCGGTCTACAAACCCTTTGCCGTCCGTGTCCTTCCTAAACCGCTGCACCACGTTGAGAGTGACTTCCAAACGTTTCAGCCTCCCTGCCAGGCCCGGCTCTTGCCGCCTCGTGAGTAACCTTACAGACACGGCTCACAACCCATGTCTCTTTGTGAGTAAATTTACGGACCCGGCTTGCAGCTTTCACCGCCTCGTGAGTAACCTTACAGACAAGCTCTTGCCGCCTTTTAGTTTCCTTACAGATGGATTATAGCTCTAGATCTCTCCTTTTCACAAGGACTGTAGCTTTTGTTTTTTAAGCCTTTGGTTGGACTTGCTTTTTGAAACTATTTTGCTTTGTGTGACCTTGATGGATGTGCCTTCAACATCTTGTTTGCTTATCACTTCTTCTGTTGATTTTCTGGTGTGACTAATAACACATATTGTTTCTTCTACTTGTTTGTGTTTATTATGAATATTAACTGCAGTAATATACTGTATATTTGAATTGAGCCCACGTGCTGTTTGTTTCCCTAAACTTCTGTTAGCTCAGCAAAAGTCACCCTATTTCACTTAAGTAACCCATGCCTGGAGGTTGGCGACCCTAGGCAGGGAGTTGCCACCAGGAGTTCTCCTCCTATAACCAGAGACCTGGCAACTCTAGCCCTGCCAGAGCATCACACCTGGGACACACAAATCATTCACTAACCGCTGACAGTCCAAAGAGCACTACCAGAGCTGTGCCCCAAAAGGTATGTTTCACACAGTGAACAATATAATTGATATCCAAACTACTTCTTGTGCAAAGGGAAATCTATAAACTTATTTAACCAAGGAGACTCCCTAGGTTCAAGCTGCTTTTTTTTTTAAACTTTTTATTATTTTATTTATATAGTTGAAGGGTACAGGAAGAGAAAAGGGGGAAGGGGTAAACGTTAACATTATAAAAACAGTACAGTATTGTAAAATGATTTCTAAATAAAATATAATTACAAAATATCTTTAGTTTGTTGTACTTGCATCAGGCTGATCTCTTATATTTTAAAAATTCATATTCTACTTGGCAGTTAATTGAGATAAAAAAATATAAAACAGAGTTTGTTATAATATTTAAGCATACTTCGTTTGTGTTAGTTGCATTTCATGTAAGTATAAAAAGACGCCCACTTCTCCTCGAATTGCTCAGTGGATTCACTAGGTTTAGGATTTGGTTCAAAAGTCATTTTAGCCATAGTTGCATATTCCAGAAGTTTTTCTTTCCACTCATCAATTTAGGTTCAAGCTGCTTTGTTCAGTGACAGCTGTAGAATGAGAGTGTGTCCAAACCAACCTTCTTCTTTGCCTCTGTTGATTTCCTTGCAAGCAGTGAGGCTTTCCAGCTCAGGGCTGGTAAATTCCTGGAGATTTGGCAAGGGGCAGCCAGGGGTGGGCGGAGGTTGGGGAGGCAAGGAACCTCAGCAGGGTATAATGCCTTACAGCAGGGGTGTTAAACATAAGGCCCACGGGCCGGATCCGGCCCCTTGAGAGCTCTTATCTGGCCCACAAGCCAGCCAAGGCAGCCACCCCCTCCGGACCCGATCTGGGCTGGCGAGGCATGGCCTGGCTAGGGTTGCCAACTGCCAGGTAGTAGCTGGAGATCTCCTGCTAATTCAACTGATCTCCAGCTGACAGAGATCAGATCACCTGGAGCAAAATGGCAGCTTCGGCAATTGAACTCTATGGCATTGAAGTCCCTCCCCTCCCCAAACCCCACCCTCCTCAGGCTCCACCCAAAAAATATCCTGCCCATGGGGAAGAGGGACCTGGCAACCCTAGGCCTGGCCCAACCAAGTGACATTTATGACATACCTGGCCCTCATAACAAATGAGTTTGACACCCCTGCCTTAGAGTCCACCTTCAGGAGCAGCCATTTTCTTCTCCAGGGGAACTGATCTCTGTTGTCTGGAAATCAGTAATAATCCCAGGAGATCTCCAGGCCCCACCTGGAGGTTGGCAACTGTAGGTGTAGCAGAACCTCCCTGCCCAGTGCATTGCTGCCATGAGGGCTTGTCAACAGCAAAGCTTCTCCAATGTCCCTCAAGACTTCTTTTCTATATGATCTTTAATAACAGTTCCTATAATTTAATATGTAATGTAATTTTACATAGTCATTGACTTGGCTGCCTTGAGGATGGACGTGGAAAAGCATAATAGGAGGCCCAAACTGAGTGGTGTGCCGGCGTTGCTTTCTTGGTCAAATGCAAAATGGTTTATCTCCACAGTTCTTTTTCGGGTCATGGGCCTTACATGGTGAAACTCCCCTCCTTCTCTCACTGATGACTATCTTGACAGCCAAGAAAAGAACACTTTCTCGTATGATGTGGTCAGGCTAAGAACAGAGGGATATTATCTTGAACAGAGTCTGGTGCGCAACAGATAATTCCCTCTCCCCCCTCGCTGCTGGACACGAAAAAGTCTTTCTACAACTCAGCTGCCATTCTGGCACAAGGTACAAGTTCATCCGCTCGCCACATCTAAAGACGGTGTATTCTTCACAGGTATGTATGCATCTTGATGTGACCTAGATCTTTCTCAAGAGAAATGGGGCCACCGAACAGGGTCAGAGTGTGGGCTTTGCATATTGGAAGTCATCTGATTGGCAGGTTGAGTGAGGCACCTTTCAATGGAGATGCCAGACATTAAAATCAAGATTTTCCAAATAGAAAAGGGTCTTTGGAAGCCTTGGAAAGCCACTGCCAGTCAGAGGAGACTCTGCAGAGCTGGTTGCTTATTTATTTACTTTATTTATTGTCCAGTTTTCTCACTGAGTCTCAACATGGATCTGAGGGATGATCTTATTGATGGCTGCTCTCAGGATAAGGAAACTTCATCTGTATGTAAAATGATCTGTCACTAGATGAGGGGGGAAACTCTATTGGGTGCAGACAGGTTTATTATGCAAAGGAGGTAATCAAATAAGCCTTGGCCATTGACAGTTTCATTTTTAATGTTTTATATGTTGCTATCTATATTTTCTTGGAGTCAGCATTCCCCACTCCTCCACATAAAGCCTGCTGGGTGACCTTGGGCCAGTCACAGTTCTCTCCGAACACTCTCAGCCCACGAGAAGGCAGGCAATGGCAAACCACCTCTGAATGTCTCTTGCCTTGAAAACCCTATGGGGTCACCATAAGTCAGCTGTGACTTGACGGCACTTTCCACCACATCTATATTTTCTGCTGTTCCATTGCTTGTGCGAAGTGGCTGATCCAAAGTATGTGAGTAGTCTGCCACTTCCTACAGTAGGTGATTCCAAAATTATTTTGTCCTGATTGTTTTTTTGCTGTCAAGTCACATCTGACTTATAGTGATCCCTTAAGGTTTTCAATACATTCAGAGGTGGTTTGCCATTGCCTGCCTCCGGGTCATGACCCTGGTATTCCTTGGTGGTCTCCCATCTAAATACTGGCATTCCTTGGTGGTCTCCCATCTAAATACTGGCATTCCTTGGTGGTCTCCCATTTAAATACTGGTATTCCTTGGTGGTCTCCCATCTAAATACTGGTATTCCTTGGTGGTCTCCCATCTAAATTCTGGTATTCCTTGGTGGTCTCCCATCTAAATACTGGTATTCCTTGGTGGTCTCCCATCTAAATACTGGTATTCCTTGGTGGTCTCACATCCAAATACAGGTCAAGGCTGACCCTGCTTAGCTTCCAACATCTGAAGAAATCAGGGCAACCTACGATATCCAGGTCTGTTAGGGCAATATATATTCTCTCTGTGTGTGTGTCTCTCTCTCTCTTTCACACACACAAATAAATATAGAGATCATTAGAAAGGATCAATACATTCAGGGCTTAATGGGCACTGTGTTCCACAGAATTGGAGAGGATCGCATAAATGCAACTCACAAAGGAGGAAATTCCTGGGTATTGTTTTATTGTAATCTACTAATTTTTAATGATGGAATTTTTTGCCCTCAATTCACAGCTGACTTATGGCACCCCATAGAGTTTTCAAGGCAAGAGATGTTCAGAGGTGGGTTGTCATTGCCTGACTCTGTGTCATGCCTCTGGTATTCCTTGGAGGTCTCCCATACTAGCCAGGTCTCCCATACTAGCCAGGGTCAACCCCACTTAATGTCAGAGATCTGATGAGATCAGGCTAGCCTGAGCTATTCAGGTCAGGGCAATGATGAATTTAAGGCCTGAAAATTGATAACATTATCAGGAAACACTAGCAATTTGCTGTATTTAAGCTGAGTGTCCAGTAGAGTCTTCAGGATTAAACCAACTTTACCCATTCTCTCTTAGAACTATTCAGCTCCCTCCTTTAAAAGTTGTTAACTCCATCCTTTTCCTATCCTGTGTGTAACTGGGTTACATGAGACTAGAAAGATGTGGCTGTCACACTGAACAAAAAACAACGATCCTCTCCCTAGCTCTTGCTCACAGGAATAGGATTGTAAGATTTCCTCTTACCCAACATCTAGAAGTTCCACAAACTCCCCCCCCCCCGCCCCCAGCCCATAAAAGGCCAGTTTCTTCTGGCTCTTTGAAAGAAAGTTCACTGAAGACAAAAAGAACAACCACACCCTTTATCATGTGCCCTTTGATCTTGATTGCAAATTTAATCTCAACTGCCAACTTTTGCAACTATCTGTGAACTCTGTGGAGGTAGAAAGCAACACATGAATTTCCTAAAAATACCACTACTAGTCTTAAGCAGCAGGAGGAGGAAAACATTTCTTTACTGAAAGGACTCTCAAACCAGTTTCCCTTCCTCTCCCCACAACAGACACTTTGTGAGGTAGGTGGGGCTGAGAGAGTTTGGAGAGATCTGTGACTTGTCCAAGGTCACCCAGCAGACTTCATAGAATCATAGAGATGGAAGGGACCACCAGGGTCATCTAGTCCAACCCCCTGCACATGCAGGAAACGCACAACTACCTATGCTTGTGTTCAGCATAGGAGAATGTCTATTTTTAATGGGTTGTTGCGATGATTTGTCTGAATTCTACTCTCCCCTCTCCAATCCACCCCATGGTTCAGGGTGAATTTTTCAAAATCCCTATTGCCCCTATTATCCTAGGGGGGGGGGACATTATTTTACCTACTAGAAGTATAAGTGTGGCAGGATCCTTAATAATATATTAGGATCCTAATAATATATTAGGAGCTGTGGAACACAGGCAGGATGGTGCTGCTGCAGTCGTCTTGTTTGTGGCTTCCTAGAGGCACCTGGTTTGGCCACTGTGTGAACAGACTGCTGGACTTGATGGGCCTTAGTCTGATCCAGCAGGGCCTTTCTTGCGTTCTTATGTTCTTAAGAAGGTAAGGAGTAATGTAAGGAAGTTCTCATTCAGGGAAGGGAAGTTCTACTTATAAATAGGTCAAGCCTATTCAGCTTGCTGGTGCTTATAATTCATTGTAAAAAGCACATGGACACATACTATGGTTGCCAACCTCCAAGTAATAGCTGGAGATCTCCTGCTATTACAACTGATCTCCAGCCGATAGAGATCAGATCACCTGGTGAAAATGGCCGCTTTGGCAATTGGACTCTATGGCATTGAAGTCCCTCCCCTCCCCAAACACCGCCCTCCTAAGGTTCCACCCCAAAAACCTCTCGCCGGTGGCAAAGAGGGACCTGGCAATCTTATTGCCAGCTCCAGGTTGGGAGATCCCTGGAGATTTGGGGGTGGAGCCTGGGATTTGAAGAGAGGTGGGATCTCAGCAGGGTATAATGCTATCGAGTCCAACCCTTCAGAGCAGCCCTTTCCCCAAGGGAACTAATCTCTGTCATCCAAGAAACTCCAGGCGATTACCAGGCCCCACCTAAAGGTTGGCAAGTCTAACACACATAGGTTTGTTAACATGGTTGAAGATAATTTCAGGTGGAATCGTTGTGCTGGTCTGCAGTAGAAGAGCAACATTAGAGTATCCTGGACATCTTGTTAGTCTTCTACTAGGCATTATTCTAGAAGTTTCTGTTGGTTGTGAGAATATCTGATTCCATCAATTTGTTTTCTTCCTTTTCTCTGAAGTCTCACCTGGCAAGGAAGGTAGCTCCTGGGGGGAAAAGAGAAAAGGGAGACTCAGAAGTTACGCAGATTGTTATCCAAAGGATTGTACTGAAAGGGCCATTCTCCACTACCACCTGTAAGGATGGCAAAGATCTATAAGTCAGGTACCAGCAGATGTTGGTTCTGTAATGAGGACAATGCAGATTTTTTTTCATATGTGCATAAGATTGCATAAGGGGCTTGCATAAGGGCATCAAATTTTTGGAAACAGGTCATAAAAATTATGTCAGTTGGGTTGAGGAACAAATTCCATTTAAGCCAGAAGCCTTATTATTGAATTATCTTCCTGATATTCCGGAAGACCAATGGATAGTAGCATTACATATGTTAACTGCAATTAGAAAGGTCTTTGCTAGGCAGTGAAACCAAAAAACCTCCCCTAAGATACAGGATTGGATTTCAAAAATAAAAGAGGTGTATATTTTAGTGAAGTTCACTGCTTTAGTGAAGTTAACAAAAAAAAAAGATGATTCAAAGAATGGAAATGTCCATCTTACAATAAGATATAGTTTTGGTTAAGCGAGAAAGGGCTACAGATGTAAAGCATTTTATGTCACTTTATGTTATTATGTGAGTCTTTGCTTTTAGTTTATGTATTTATTTATTGTTGACTATCCATTTTTATGAATAAACTAAAAAAATACCATTCTCCAGAGGGTTGTTTGATTATCTGTCCCATTGCTCTGCTAACTGGCTTTCTCTTTCTTTGTCAACATAGGGTCAGGTATGGATTGACTCCATCTGGGGTAAAGTGACTTAAATAAGACATGGTGAACGCAAGCTCTACATCACCTCCTTTCAGTAGAAAGGAGAGCACTGTGGAATACAACATCACAAGAGATTTTGATGATTTTCAAGTGTACGATTGGCCTATCTGCATATTAACTGCCCTCTCCTGCCTGTGCGGACTGGTGGGGAATAGCCTGGTCATCTGGCTCCTCGGCTTCTGCATTAAAAGGAACCCTTTGACAACATACATCTTGAACCTGGCCATAGCTGACTTTGGCACCCTTTTGGGTTTGTCTACTAGATTTATATTTGAGTGTATAATACCTTATCCAGATTTAAGTGTTGCCTTTCCAATCGTGTATGCATTCATTTTATTCACATATTGCTCAAGCTTGTATCTCCTGACAGCCATCAGCCTGGAGAGATGTCTCTCTGTCCTGTTTCCAATCTGGTACCGATGCCATCGACCAGAGAAGTCTTCTGCCGTGGTCTCCTCCTTCATGTGGATCATTTCTGGCTTACTTGCTGGAATGATGTTGGTATCAGAGGTATATTTATCTCTGGAAAGTCTTTTAAAAGCGGTGAACACTATGTTTGGTGTCAACCTTCTGATTTTCACTCCCATGTTGGTTGCTTCCACTCTGATAATGTCCATCAAGATCTGCCGTAGTTCACAGAGACGTCAGCCACCCAGGCTGTACACCGCCATTTTAGTCACCCTCCTGTTCTTCATTATATTCGCCATTCCATTAAGTGCCTCTCACCTCATCGTTCTCAATACTGACTACTTTTCCTCTACTGGCTGGGAAAGTGCATTCCTCTTTGCCTCTTTCAACAGCAGCATTAACCCCATCATATACTATTTTGTAGGAAGAGACAGGAAAAAATGCAGGGAGTCCTTGAAGGTTGTACTCAAAAGAGTATTCAGGGATGAAGCAATTTCTCAAGGCGGGGCTTAGCTGTAAGACACCGGTGAGGAAACTCTACTATAGATCTCAACAAAGCCTGTACATAAGGGCTTGAACCTATTCTTCAATGTGTTTGTTGATGTTTCTATTTTCCTGGGGGGTGGGGTGATATAAATTCTGGCCTTCATTTTAACCCATCTTGGTCTTTGTATAGGGTTGCCAGCTCCAGGCTGGGAAATACCTGGAGCTTTGGGGAGTGAAGCCTAAGAAGGGTGGGGTTTGGGGAGGGGAGGGACTTCAATGCCATAGAGTCCAATTGCCAAAGCGGCCATTTTCTCCAGGGGAACTGATCTCTCTTGGCTGGAAATCAGTTGTAATAGTGGGAGATCTCCAGCCACCACCTGGAGGCTGGCAACCTATTCTTGTAGTATTTCTGTTTTGTGTATTTTACGGTTGAGTCCTAATTTTTGAAGCCATTTTAGTGCTGTTCTTGGTATTGTTGCAGTTTCTGTTCCATTGCTTGAATTTCCCTCCATGTATTCTTCTTTGTTCTGCTATTCAAATTTGATTGCTTTGATGTTACTTTGTCACATGTTTTTGCTGATTTCTATTATTTTAAATTCTTGTGTGGCACTGTGAGCATTCCTAGTAGGGGACTGACTACTAATGTTATAAATAAATACATGCAGCTACTGAAGTACTGTCACTTGGAAATCTTTGACGCTGTGATTCAAAAAGAATATATATATATTTTAAATTATATATATATAATATATATATATTCTTTTTGAATCATTAAGACATCTTCTTTCTTGCAAGAGGGAGATCAATCATTAAGGATCAAAACCTAACTTCTGGGATAACCTTGGATCTTGAAACCATGAAGCTCGCACCCTGAACCATCTGAATTGCAGCTCTGTTGGTTGCCAGTTGTGGTATGATTGAGGTTTTGTGAGTTTTGTGTTGAGCCTTACGTTTCTGCTAGCCAAGGAATGCTATAGGACAGTGATGGCGAACCTTTTAGAGACCGAGTGCCCAAACTGCAACCAAAAACCCACTTATTTATCGCCGAGTGCCAGTGCGGCAATTTAACCTGAATACCACCCCCAGAGGGGGCCCAGAGGGAGAGGCTAGGGTTGCCAAGTTCCTCTTCGCCATGAGTGGGAGGTTTTTGGGGTGGCGCCTGAGAAGGGCGGGGTTTGGGGAAGGACTTCAGTGCCATAGAATCCAATTGCCAAAGTGGCAATTTTTTCCAGGGGAACTGATCTCTATTGGTTGGAGATCACCTGTAATAGCAGATCTCCAGCTAGTACCTGGAGATTGGCAACTAGTTCCTTAGTGTTTTCTCTCTACATATCAAGACAAATGGAAAGGTGTTTGGAGGATAGCTTGTGGGCACTTCAAAGGTGGAATAGGACTGCACGCCCCTCCGCCCGCACAGACCCAGAGGGTGCCGGAGAAGCCCGCTGGAGGGAAAGAAGGAAGGAAAGAAGGGAAGGGAGGGGGAAAGGGAAGGAAGGGAGGGAGAGAAAGAAAGAAAAAGAGAGAGAAAGGGAGAAAGAAATGGAGCAAGGGAGAGAAAGAAAAGGACAGAGGGAGACAGAAAAAGAAAGAGGCCATTTATGCATGGGAGGTTTTGCCTTGGATTTGCCACTCGGTGGGGCGCGGCGGCAGGCTTGTGAGAGGCGAGCAGGGTGGGGCAGAGGGTGCCTCCTTCGCACCCACCGACCAGCCATGCCCCTCCGCCCGCACAGGCCCAGAGGGCGCCGGAGAAGCCGCCGGCCATGCCGAGTGTGAGCGCTCGGCTTCTGTTCCCCGCTCTCCCACCCGCCTGGCTGGCCACGCACGCTCCAGCGGCGGCAATGGCGGCAGCTTCTGTGGGAGAGTCCGGGGGCCACCGCCAATGATGTCGGAGGTTCCCCACCCCTGGGCTACAGCCTCCCCCATCCGGGGTGGGGCAGAGCCGGAAAGGCCAGCGGCTTGGAGGAACCGTGCGTGCCGGCAGAAAGGGCTACGCGTGCCGGAAGTGGCACCCGTGCCATAGGTTCGCCAACACGGCTATAGGACCTTTGCCACAGGTAAAGCTTCCACCCTGAACCATTGCTTCACTCCCATTGCCTGCCAATCCCTGCTCTCACTCACATTTCCTGCTGCCACATTATCTTTTCTTTTAACTCTTAACCCCTAGCCTTAAAAAAAAAAAAAAAACCTGGATGAGGGCCATATTTGGTATAGAATTGGGTTCTCGCAAGGACATTGGGCCAAAAGTTGAGGTTGCGACTGTGAATAGGGCTTTCCCAGTGAGTGTGCCATGCTTGTGAAATCTCTCCCCCTTGAATTTCACCTATTAGCTTGCTTTTAAGCATTGGGACAAAACCTTACTGGTTCATTCTGCTTGTGTTTAATTTAGACTGGCCTTTGATCAATTGTTACATCTGAGGGACATAGTCCATTAACGGTTGGCACATGACTTGTTATCCACAAAGATGTAAAAAGCCTTTGATCACTTTTCTTGCAAGGATCTCGCACTGGAAACTATCATTTTGCTTCCTTCTACCGAGTATGATAAATATGTCTCAAGGCAAATGAGAGCCATTGTGGTTTAGTGGTTAAGAGTGGTGGTTTGGAGCGGTTGACTCTGATCTGGTGAACCAGGTTTGATTCCTCCCTCCTCCACATAAGCCACGGAGGCTAATCTGGAGAACTGGATTTGTTTCCCTACTCCTACACATGAAGCCACCTGGGTGACCTTGGGCTAGTCACACTCTCTCAGTCCCACCTACCTCACAGGGTGTCTGTCTGTTGTGGGGAGGAGAAGGGAAGGTGATTGTAAGCCAGTTTGATTCTTCCTTAATTGGTAGAGAAAGTCGGCATATAAAAACCAACTCTTCTACTACTACTACTGCTACTACTACTACTACCACTATTACTACTACTCACCCTACTTAGCTTCCAAGATCTGATGAGAGTAGACTATACCATGCTTCCTTCCCTTCCAGCCTATCCATTATATACATATATCCATACTTTTCTAGAAAAGATGTTTGCTTTTTTTCTTACACCTTTTCAGGGTCTGGTTGTTTCATACCATAAGGCAGAATGTCTAAACTGAATCATCAGGCCATTTCAAAGTGCAGCTTTACCTACCTGTCTAATTCCCCTCCGCCTTCTGCCTTCAACATTTCCTAGCATTATTGTCTTTTCCATTGAGTTTTGTCTTCTCATAATGTGGCCAAAGTACGATACCCTTGATTTAGTCATTTTTGCTTCTAGAGAACATTCAGGCTTGATTTGATCTAGAACCCATTTTGGTGGCCCACAGTATCGGTAAAACTCTCCTCCAACCCCACATTTCAAATGAATGTTTTCTTCCTGTCAACTGTCTCAGCCTATCTTTTGCGTGTATGAAGTGCCATCAAGTTGCAGCCGATTTATGGCCAACCCCAGCAAGGGGCTTTCAAGTACAGTGAGAAGCAGAGGTAGTTTACCATTGCCTCTGCAGAGCCTTCCTTGGTGGCCCCTCATCCACATATTGGATGAGCCAGCATGGTGCAGTGCTTAAGAGTGGTGGTTAAGAGCATTGGACTCTAATCTGGAGAACTGGGTTTGATTCCCCACTCCTCCACATGAAGCCAGCTGGGTGACCTTGGGCTAGTCACACTCTCTCAGCCCCACCTACCTTACAGGGTGTCTGCTATGGGGAGGGGAAGGGAAGGTTATTGTAAGCTAGTTTGATTCTTCCTTAAGTGG
This sequence comes from Euleptes europaea, assembly GCF_029931775.1. Taxonomy (NCBI): domain Eukaryota; kingdom Metazoa; phylum Chordata; class Lepidosauria; order Squamata; family Sphaerodactylidae; genus Euleptes; species Euleptes europaea. Next base: position 7,347,332 of record NC_079319.1, on the reverse strand, counting down.
TAGAGAAAGTCAGCATATAAAGACCAACTTTTCTTCTTCTTCTTCTACTACTACGACTACTACTACTACCCCTACTTAGCTTAGATCTGATGACAGGGGACTATACCATGCTTCCTTCCCTTCCAGCCAATCCATTATATACACATATATCCACACTTTTCTAAAAAGAAAAAGAAAAAAATGTGTTTTTTTTTCCTTACGGCTTGTCAGGGTCTGGTTGTTTCATACCATAAAAGGCAGAATGTCCGAATTGAATCCTCAGGCCATTTTAAAGTGCAGCTTTACCTACCTGTCTAATTCCCCCCCTCTTTGCACAATAGGACGGACTGAACGACCGTCACACCATCATGATCACCACAGACGCAAGCACTGCAGTACCAACAGTTGAACAAGACGTGTACATCAACCTGAATGGCTCTGAATACAGTAGTAGAACTGTTCCTTATTTCCTAGTATATTTGCAGATCATGTGTATCCTAATTGCCCTTTCCTGCCTGTGCGGACTGGTGGGGAATGTGAAGGTCATTTGGCTTCTCAGCTTCTGCATTAAGAGGAAACCTTTCACTACTTACATCTTGAACCTGGCTGTAGCTGACCTTGGCACCCTTTTGAGTTTGCTTGCTGATATTGTTCATATGGCCTGTTTCTAACTTATTAGGAGATATTATGAACTTTCTATTTTACATGCATTCACAGTTGTCCTTGTTCAAGATGTCCTTGATCTCTCACCCCTGGCAGGGGTCTGGCAACCCTACTAACCCTACTAACCAACCCCATCTTTAAGTTACAGTATGTAACTAGTCACACTCTCTCAGCCCCACATATCTCACAAGGTGTCTGTTGTGGTGAGGGGAAAGGAAGGTAATTGTAAGACTGTTTGATTCTCCCTCAAGTGGCAAAGAGTCAGCATATAAAAACCAACCCTTCTTCTTCTTCATATCCCACACTGGGGTTGCAAGCCTCCAGCTGGGGTCTGGAGATCTCCTGGAATGACAACTGATCTCCAGGCTATGGAGATAATTTCCCCTGGAGAAAACAGCTGCTTTGGGGGATGGATTCTATGCTGTTATAACCTCACAAATGTCCCTCCCTTCCCCAAACCCTGCCTTCCCCAGACGCCACCCCAAAATCTCCAAGAATTTCTCAATCCAGAGTTGGCATCCCTATCTCACACCTAGGGATGCCAAACTCCAGGTACTAGCTGGAGATCTCCTGCTGTTACAACTGATCTCCAGCCGATAGAGATCAGTTCACCTGGAGAAAATGGCTGCTTTGGCAATTGGACTCTATGGCAATTGGACTCTCCCCTCCCCAAACCCTGCCCTTCTCAGGTTCAGCCCGAAAAATCTCCTGCTGGTGGTGAAGAGGGACCTGGCAACCCTACTGTCTGGTCAGTAAATTAGGCTGAGAAACAGTTACTTGTCCAAGACCACCCAGTGAGTTTTAACGTTTTTGCTGTATGAGTTGCTTTTTCTTTTCTTTTTGAAAGGATCTTGTTGATCATGGTGATATATTGTTGGTGTTTCCATTATTCTGCAGGCAGCTTTTTGCATTTCTGCCTGAGCTGGAAAATATAGAAGATGCAAGAGCTATTTTGGAAACCAAGGAAAGACATGCCCATAAATCTACCTGCCACCCGCTACTTTCCTGTCTGCAATTTTATTCCTGACGCTCATGGGCCATCTAGTGGCAAACTGGCCGAAACACCGTGAAGTGGAAATTCACAGTTCCTTTGGCTGTTTTCTAGCCACATTTGCTGCTGGTTAGATTAGAAGCTCAATTGGCCATGTAGGAAAAGCTTGTTTAAAACTGATGTGTTCTGGAAAGTCAGACCTGATTTGCCACTTTAATGGCAGGGTTCCAAAGGTGTGGATGGGCAGGCAGGAAAATACAGTTTTAAACAAGATCAGAGCTAAAACCCAAGTCATACTTCGTATTGGGGCGAGCGGGGGGCTCATACCTAAGATTTTAAATGTGTCCACCAAACAATACAACATGTGAATGAAGTGACTCCAGAAAACATAGGTATGCACATTAGATGGAAGCACAGATTACTCCAGAAAAAGTAACTCCCCAAGCCAGAATCGGGGCCGTTTTAACCCTTTCCCCATACCTGCTGAACCTCACCTGAAAATGTCCTCCTCCAGAATTATTTTCCCTTAGCTGTGCTGGATTCCACAGTTTTGCAATCAGTGTGGGAATAGAATCTACTAAGAATGCATGTTTCCAAGTCAGAGTCAATGGACACTAACTCATCAATTCGTCCTCTGCCCTTACCTTCTGCTGACGTTGCATATTTGAGGTGATCTGTGATCAATGCTCACTAATAGGGTTGCAAACTCTAGGTTGAGAAATTCCAGAAGTTTTGAGGGTGGAGCCTGGGGAGGCAGTTTGGGGAGGGACCTCAGTGGATATAATGCCATAGAGTCCACCTTCCAAAGCTGCCATTTTCTCCAGGGGGAACTGATCTCTATTGGGTGGAGATCAGTTGTAATTCTGAGAGATCTCCAGGCCCCACCTGGAGGTTGGCAACCCTACTCACTAAGGATGAGGTTGACTTTTGCAAGCTTGATGATTCAGTTGGAGCATCTCCATTCCTCCTTTCGAAGAAAAGAAGAAGAAGAAGAAGAAGAAGAAGAGTTGGTTTTTATATGCTGACTTTCTCTACCACTTAAGGGAGAATCAAACCGGATTACAATCACCTTCCCTTCCCCTCCCCATAACAGATACCCTGTGAGGTAGGTGGGGCTGAGAGAGCTCTAAGAGATTTGTGACTAGCCAATGGCAACCCAGCGAGAGTGGGGAAACTCAACCCGGTTCACCAGATTAACGTCTGCCGCTCATGTGGAGGAATGGGGAATCAAACCCGCTTCTCCAGCCAGCATAGAGTGGTGGTTAAGAGAGGTGGTTTGGAGTGGTAGAGTCTGATCTGGAGAATAGGGTTTGATTCCCCACTCTTCCACATGAGCGGTGGAGCCTGATCTGGTGAACTGGGTGGTTTACCCACTTCGCCAAATGAGCCATGGAGCCTAATCTGGTGAACTGGGTTGGTTTCCCCACTCTCTCAGTCCCACCTGCCTCACAGGGTGTCTGTTGTGGGGATGGGAAGGAAAGGTGATTGTAAGCTGGTTTGATTCTCCCTTAAGTGGTAGAGAAAGTCGGCATATAAAAACCAACTCTTCTCCTCCTCCTCCTCCTCCCCAGGATCAGAAGAGAATGCCTATGATATTAGGTGCTGTGGAACACAGGCAGGATGCTGCTGCAGTCGTCTTGCTTGTGGGCTTCCTAGAGGCAACTGGTTGGCCACTGTGTGAACAGACTGCTGGACTTGATGGACCCTGGTCTGATCCACCATGGCTTTTCTTATATTCTTAATGAAGGATAGGGATATCCATGGCTACTAGTAAAAATGGATACTAGTCATGATGCATACCTATTTTCTCCAGGATCAGAGGAGCAGGCCTAATACATTGGGTGCTGTGGAACACAGGCAGGATAATGCTGCTGCAGCCATCTTGTTTGTGGGCTTCATAGAGGCACCTGGTTGGCCATTGTGTGAACAGACTGCTGGACTTGATGTGCCTTGGTCTGACTCAGCATGGCTTTTCTTAAGTTCTTAGGATTACAAGTTGGATGCTGAGTGACATCAGCTGAGAATCTTGTCCTTGGAGCTGTAGTTCCAAAGAGTGGTTTACCTTGAAAAAAACCATTTTTCTATGATGTATCAGCTGGCAAAATGAGTAATGAAGATCAACGGGCCCCTTTGTAACCTGAAAACATTGTTTACTGTTCTTTGGAGCTATATTTAGCCAGTCTTTCAGTGAAGTTGCAGAGGAATTATGTCTGGATTGTTCTCTTGCAAGTCGAAAACGGTTCTTTCCCTTTGCTGCGGTGGGGAAGCATCTCATGAATCAATATCTCCGACCAGGCTGCGGTTTGAAAATGGTTGGCCGAGGCTCCAGGTCCATTAGTTTGGCTACATCAAAGGACAGAGCCTATTGCCAATTGCCTCCAAAGGGCATCTCAAATCAGAAAAAAGTGGGTTTTATTGTCTGTGGCAGTGGTTGGCAAACCGCGGCTCTCGAGCCGCATGTGGCTCTTTGGCCCCTTGAGTGCGGCTCCTCCGCATCCCCTTGCCCAGCCAGGCAGAGGTGCCGTGCTCCCACCGGGCTCCAGCGTGCCCCAGGCGGGAGGAACCAGCAGGCGAGCGGGAGGCGGCTGCCTCACGCGTGACCACAGTGCCACAACACACGCGCCAGGCTGGCAGCGAGCAGCGCCCGCTCCTCCCGCAAGACCAGGCCGCTCTCCAGCCCCCAGCGGGAATGGGCTGGGGGAGGTGGGGGCCCGGCCCTTGCGAAGCCCCCTCCCCGTGCTCGGCTGCCGGAGGAGGAGGAGGAGGGGGCGGCGCCGTGCCTCGTCCAGGAGGGTCTGCCGTGAGCAGCACCCGCCCCTGAGCAGAGCCAGCCCGGCAGGAAGGGGCCGAGCCAGCCGTTTGAACTCCGGGCATGTAGGTGGGCTCCCAGAGCCACGGAGAGGAAGGTGGGCGCGATGGGGCAGTAGGGCGGCGGGTGAGCTCCTGGGCCAGCGCTTCCGTGCGGCACAGCCGCCTCTGCCCCACTGGGGCTGCGTCCCTGCGGGGGACTGAGGCTCGGGAGGGGTGGTCGGTCCAGCGTGCCGCTTGCCCTGTGGGGGGTGGGGGCTGGCGGGCAGGCAGGCAGGCAGGCGCGGGCCGGCCGCTTGAGGGGGGACCGACCCCCCGCTCGAGCTGGCGCCGGTGCCTTGGTCCCCCCAGCACCATGACAGCCTCCCCCGCATCCCAGGAAAGCCCCCTGCCTTGCCCCGCCCGGCCGCAAGGGTCCCGGCGCTTCCCGGCCTGGCCCTGAGCTCTGCCAACCCAGGCCCCACTCTGGTGCTGCAGGGGAGGGGGAGTGCGCCCTCCCGGTGAGCAAATAGGACGGCGGCTCTCAAAAGAAATCTCAATCGTTCTACTCTTGATATTTGGCTCTTTTGACTAATGAGTTTGCCGACCACTGGTCTGTGGGATTCAGGGAGGGGGGAGGTTGACCCTCGTGAGATCCAAGAAGTCCGCACAAGGGTTCTTTCCCCTTTACTTAACACTTTCCCTGACCACCCAGATGAGTTTCTGGCTAAGAAGCTCCTAACTGATGAAAAATCACAGTTTACACTCTTGACTGCTAAATTCTGCGCTGCAGCTATTAAAATACATTGTACCCTGACAGGATAAGAGTAACAGAAATACCTTATTACTCAAAATATTAAGGGGGTCACACCAAGTTATACGATATTTATATAATTTTTTTATTTATGTGTGTAATATGTAATTTTTAGGCTTAGATTATTTGTATTAGCAGTAGGAGCTATTATTGTGGGTTTCTTATTATCTGTTGTGGCTGTTGTTGTTTTTTGGCTGGTCAGTGACAGTATTAATAAATTATGTTATGATATGTTATGACCCTCGTGAGACACCAAGAAATAACAATGGAAGCCAATGAGGATTTAATGCTCACTTGATTTTCAGTACAATTTCAACACACGTTCTTGCTGTGGCACAATGGAAAAATCACGAAAGGGAAGGAGTTAGATCTCAAAGCGCCCTTGCACAAGTGTGCATGGGGGCATTAATTTCAATGGATTTTCCCCTGGAGGTGCACCTCCCACCCCCCATGCATTCCATGATGTTCCAGCACAGGGCCCTAAAAAAACCAGTCAAAGACAGAACCTGGACATGGAGTAGGGGTCACTGGGGTGTGTGGGGGGGAGGTAGTTGTGAATTTCCTGCATTGTGCAGGGGGTTGGACTAGATGACCCTGGTGCTCCCTTCTAACTCTATGAGTCTATGAAATGGGAGAAAGAACAGAGCTGGCATCCCTACTTATATGACAAGGCAAGTTCGAAAGGCCACTGAGGACACCAGAGGACCATGAACAGAATCCATGTACAGAGGACAACTTACATTTATTGCATATTGTTCTACTACAAAATCATTAGCAATTTAGCAGAATATCTAGGAAGAACAGAGGTAATGATGTCCCTTACTGGATATGTTATCGTAACTAAGTCTTAATATACATGTAAGTAGGTGCCATCAAGTCACAACCAACTTATGGCAACCCCAGCCAGGGGCTTTCAGTGGCAAGTGAGAAGCAGAGGTGGTTTGTCATTGCCTTCCTCTGCAGAGTCCTCCTTGGTGGTCTCCCATCCAAGCACCAACCCTGCTTAGCATCTGAGATCTGACGAGATTGGGCTACACCATGCCACCTTCCCTCCAGCATATATTTGTTACTATGCCTGAAGAGATTATAGTCAGGGCAGAATCGAAGGTCCAACTTCAGTCTTCATCAACCTGGGTGATGTCCCCTAGAGCCATCCTCCGCGAAGACTGGATCCTCACAAGGAGCTCTTCATCTATCTCATCAGACTCCTCCCGCCGTCCCTTGTACTTTTTGGCTACACTTTCAAGCAACTTGCTGGCATTGTTAAGAGTCTTTTGGGCTCGTTGACCCACCAACTTCTGCTTCTCTTCCTCCACACCACATCCCATGACATTTAAGGGTTTGGTTTTGCCTGGGCACTCCTGTTCCTTCATCTGCTTCAACCTAAAGCGGTGTCCACCATTGCCCTGCGAAGGGTTGTCTGCGGTCTTTGCCCTCTCTTGGACATCAGGAGCTTGATGGTTCTGAGGGATTATGGGTTTATGGAACGGCATGGGGGAATCTTTGGCTGTGGATCTTTTAGGAGGATCGAGATTTCCCTCCGTGGGCAAGATAATCTGAACCTCACGAGATGGCTTAGAAACCTTTGATGAACAGATCCGATCTTGGTGCTCTAAAGTGGTCTCCTCGGCCATCTTGACTTTCTGGTGGTTTCCCACCTCTCCTTGATCCAGATTCTTCACCCTTTTCAGATGGAGCTTGCTGCTGATGGAGCTGGCGCTGGCCAGTTTGGGAGCCGCCAGCTGGGTATTTCTCTGAAAATTCATTATTTTCTGGAGCTGTGCCTCTTTAACTTCCAAGGGGATCTCCAGAGGAGCCAGTTTGACTAGTCTTTTCAGGGCAAGATTCTCCATGCTTTGTGCCTCTGTGGCATAAAATGCCTTGAGAGAAGGAAGTCCTTCCCTGATGCCCTTCTCAGCATGGATTGTGGCCTCTTCCTTGGCCATCTCTGAAAGGTTGGGAGCTGAATGGTGGAAACAGGAGGACCTGAGCCCCTTTACAGTTTTGTCTACTGTCAGAATTAGAGTAGTTTTCTTATCCAGCTGCAGGTTCATGACAGTAACTTCACTTACTGCACAGCTGAACTTGGGCAAACTTCTATCTGCCATCAGAACACTCTGAAAAAGAACAAAAAAATGATGTGTTCATCATTTAGTACCATTTATGAGCTCAAATGCACCTTCATTACATGAACACTTGAAGCTGCCTTATACTGAATCAGACCATTGCTCCATCAAGGTCAGTATTATCTACTCAGGCTGGCAGCTCTCCAGGGTCTGATCTTTTAACTGGAGATGCTGGGATTGAACCTGGGACCTTCTGCATGCCAAGCAGATGCTCTGCCACTGAGCCACTGTCTCTCCAGTACATGTATACAGTTTCCTGAAAAATCAGTTCTGTCAGTCTAGAACTCTGGTCATTAATCAATGTAACAAACTATAGAAATCTCAACTTCTGACAGGGGTTGAGTAGAAATGGAGGAAGTAACCATTCATGAAAAATGTTGCCTTATGTGAAACATGACACATGTGTCCCCTCATGCTTCAGTGACACTGTAGTATTGGGAGCTAAAATGTTACTCCATTCAGAGTCAGGGCCCATTGCAAGCATTCATGGGAAACTGAGTTTCCCCACAACTCTTGGGTACAGTTGCGGCCATTACAGACTGTGAAAAGTAAGTACTTTTAAAATTCTCCGGGGGTGGGGGCATTTTTCGAGGTAGAGTCACCAAATTCACAATGTAGCAGCAAGGGAATCTCCTTACATGGAACCCAAAGTTTGGTAAATTTTGGGATGGGGGTCCAATTTTATGGGGTTCTGAAGGGGTAGCCCCCACAGGAAAACATTGTAAACTTTACCAGCCATTTCTATGAAGGGGGTGACCCCTTCCGGACCCCATAAAATCAGAACCCTGACCCAGTCTTCACCAAACATTGGTGTTCATGCAAGGAGAATATCTTGAAGCTACTCTGAAAATTTGGGAACTCTACCTTCAAAAATGCTTTCCCCAGTGCTCATTTTTTAAAATCCCATAGGGAAAAGCCTGGGGAAAGCCAAAGCCGACAAAAGCCAAATACCTATTTGACTTTTTGGGGAATCGCCTATTCGGCTTTGGGCAGATTCCTAGGTTTTGTTATTCAGTAAAACCAAAACCCGAATATTGCTGAAATGGCTAATTTCAGGTTCATTTTCGGTTTGGGTATATCGATATGCACAACCTCCACACCATGCGCTCCTCAACATTTACCAATTTTTCCTTTGGGGAAAAAATGAAGACATGGGAGGCAGTGCCCTGCTCCCCCAAAATTTTGCCATTTTTTCCTGGGCCTTCATACCTCTACTCCATGCCCTTATTAAGTGTACCTGCTTTCCCCCCTCAAGCTTAGGCCTGATAAATAGAACCTCCCAAAATGAACAAAGACATAAACATGAAGGCAATTCAAGGGGCCTTTGAAGGAAACGAAAGGACCATGCACAGTTTCCATATTCTCCTCCAGTCCTTCCTCTCTTTACACATGAGTTACCATGAATGGTGCAGAGATGGAAGATTGGCTGGGAGATCACAGATCTACTCAGGGTAAGGCTTCCATTGTATGTGCCCAATCCCTGCACTCACTTTGGCAATAGAGCATAAGGAACAGCAGGATTCTTTTTCACATGGACACAGTCCAAATTACTTATGTGCAACTGTGTAGTTCGATGCTGTTGTATTTTATCATGGCCTTTGGCTAATACAATCCATTTGATTTGACAGCATGATTACTCTTGGTGCTGTTACCTTGGCCTTGATCCTGAAGGCATGTGAACAAACCGATTTAAGGATGGGATTTACTACGGCATGACTGAAATGTGCCTCATGGTACCGGATACTCATCTTGCTCACACACCACTTAAATATTCCTTAAGCCTTACATTAATTAACTTAACCCTTGTGAACCTTTCAGTGAGGCCACAGTGCATTCTCTGTCCCCAGATCCACTCTGACAACAGTATCGACGGACCTAACAACACCAGCCTGTTTTGCTCGGTTCATTCAAATAAGATGCAGCATATGTTTGGCACATGGGATTTGCCTGCAGTTGTGGGGGGAGGGGAGGTGTCGAAATTGGAAATTGATGATGCAAGACCTGTCCAAAATTATACGCTGAAGAACTGCCAAGGAAAATGATTTAGCAGATGTCAAGGCATACCAAATCCCACTCTCCCTCGGCTTCCTGCTTAAAATCTTTCGATTATGAAATATGCTGTGCAGAGTTACATTTTGAAAAAGCTCAGAAGAATTCGCGCATCTGTTCTGCATGAAACTGTCCATTCTGCTTGCGAGCAGGTATGTGTGAAATCTGCTCGGTTACTTTCACAGCATTGTAAAAAAATAATACACATGAGAGGGGCATTTACCTACTTTGGCAAATCTGGCTACATTTTTTAAACTTGTGCATTGTTTTTATCTGTCCATAGATTTTTAATGTTTTTGTATCCATGCGAACAACTGTTGCATGCTCAGCACCCTGGAAATTAAGGAAATAAGGTGAGATATAAGTGGTTTAAATAAATAAATAACCCAAATGGATTAGGATTATTCACATTAACTGCATTTTCAAGTTGGTGAGTATGCCTCTTCAGATCCCAGCATCAGCATACATGGTTGCCATCCATTTAAGGGATGGAACTTATTTTAACTGTGTTTCTTTACAAAAATGTATATACATATTTTCCTCTCGTGAAAAATATTGAATGAGCATTCGTGATTTGAGTACATAGTCCTCACGTTCAAAGTCCTGACTGGCTTCTGAGCGTTCTTCTACATATCACTTCTTCTTTTTTTAAACTACTCTTAAAATGCAATCCTAAACTGGTTTATACCCTTCTAACCCCATTGATATCAATGGATTTAGAATAGTGTAACTCTGTTTGGGATTGTACTGTTAATCTGAGGAATTCAGAGTAGCAAATATGGTTCTTTTCTTCTTCATCGTATGCTCAATATGCTCACAACAACCCTGTGAGGTCAATTAGGCTAAGAGTGAATGTCTGGTCCAAAGTGACCTAATAAACTTCATGGCTGAGTGGGAATTAGAACCTGGGTCTCCTAAATTCTAGTTCATCTGTTACCTACCCTTTGCTGGAACTCATGACTCCAGTGGGAGAGACACGTGTTGTTCCCGACCCGGTTCCATATCACTAGAACACATGAAGCTGCCTTATCCTGAATCAGACTCTTGGTTCACCAAGGTCAGTATTATCTAAGACTGGCAGTGGCTCTCCAGGGTCTCATTACCTACTGCTTGGTCCTCTTTTAACTGGGGATGCTGGGGGATGAATCTGGGACTTTCTGCATGCCAAGTAGATGCTCTACCATTGAGCCCAAGCTTCTTTCAAAGGAATTCATGTGTAAAGGATGTCTACTCAAATGGAGAATGACTTAAATTGAGTAGAGTGGAATATTTATTTCCATGATTATGGATCTCTGTTAAAGCATTTCAACAGATTGTTCACCTCTGGTCTCCTTCTTGGTATAACAGCAGACAAGGTTATAGCGGGTTAAATACCAAGGCAGGGGACAGGACAAGAGGCTCTCCACAGTCAACCTGAGGCAGATGCGAGCGCACCACAAAACAGATTCCAAAATGACCTCATAGGTGGCTAACGTCCAGTGATTTTCCATCCACTCTCCAGCCAGAGCTTAAGCCATTTTTTTGGCTTTTCTTTGGTTTTCTACATACATTTTCGAATTAAATACATTTTAGTTGGCCCAGTGACAAGAAGAGTGGGGTAGGTTCAAGCTCGAGTTTATTTGTATAGCCATAGGCTGTTACAAAGTATCCTAAAACATTTACAAAATTAAAAAAAAAAGACTGATTAAAAGTTAAAGGTGAAGGTAGTCCCCTGTGCAAGCACCAGGTCATTCCTGACCCATGGGGTGACGTCATATCCCGACGTTTCCTAGGCCGACTTTGTTTACAGGGTGGTTTGCCAGTGCCTTCCCCAGTCATCGTCCCTTTACCCCCAGCAAGCTGGGTACTTGTTTTACCGACCTCGGAAGGATCTGAGTCAATCTTGAGCCGGCTGCCTGAACCCAACTTCCGTCGGGATTGAACTCAGGTCGTGAGCAGAGGTTGGACTGCAGTACTATCACAAAATTACAAATCAATTACCATACAGTAAAAGGAAAAAAATCCATTAAAACTGAAAGTGCTCTCACTGGCTATACCTAAACAGTTTCCTTCTTTGCAGCCTCAAGAGATCTTATCTTCTTAGCAGCCAGGGCAAATTGAGACATGCTATACGTCACGTGAGCGTCAGAGTCTAATAGTAGGAAAATCAATTTTTCAAATTCAGAACAGACGTTTACTCCTTTCAGTATCCAATCCAGAGATTTAGCTCTGGGCTCCCTATACATCGGGCATAATAAGAGCGGGGTAGGTGTCTGTCCTCTCAATTTCAGTAAGGTCCCACACTACCAAATAGAGGACAGTGGCAGTTTATTAAGTGGGGGGGGGGGGGTTCCGCCAAAATAGAAAAGGCCTTGAAGGTCCCTCTCACACATCTACAAAGAAATCATTGTACTAATTCAAACCCATCTCTAAAAACACATCACATGTCTTCCCAACCCCCCCTTCACAAAACTGTAAGCTCTTACATGGTTGAATGTTCCTAGTTCCCATTCTACCTGTTTCCTTTTTTAAAATTCACAGTGGGTCGCCGTGTTAGTCTGTCTGCAGTAGTAGAAAAGGGCAAGAGTCCAGTAGCACCTTAAAGACCAACAAAATTATTTTCTGGTAGTGTATGAGCTTTCGTGAGCTGTGAGCTGCGGCTCACGAAAGCTCATACCCTACCAGAAAATATTTTTGTTGGTCTTTAAGGTGCTACTGGACTCTTGCCCTTTTTTAAAAGGAGGGCCAGCATGGTGTAGTGGTTAAGAGCGGTGGTTTGGAGCGGTGGACTCTTAACTGGAGAACCAGGTTTGATTCCCCCACTCCTCCACATGAGAGGCAGAAGCTAATCTGGTGAACTGGATTTGTTTCCCTGCTCCTACACACGAAGCCAGCTGGGTAACCTTGGGCTAGTCACAGCTCGCTGAGAACTCTCTCAGCCCCACCTAACCCACAGGGTGTTTATTGTGGAGAGAAGAAGGGAAGGTGATTGTGAGCTGGTTTGATTCTGCCTTAAGTGGTAGAGAAAGTCAGCATATAAAAACCAACTCTTCTTCTTCTAAAAAGGCCATCAATGCAGGGCTGTTTCCCTCATGGTCACCCTGCTGACTGCTCCGGTGCTTCGTTTTGATCAAGCATGCCTTTCCGGAATGTCAGAGGTCCCCTTGCTCTCCCTTAGGGTTGCCAGGTCCCTCTTTGGCACCGGCGGGAGGTTTTTGGGGTGGAGCCTGAGGAGGGTGGGGTTTGGGGAGGGGCTTCAATGCCATAGAATCTAATTGCCAAAGCGGCCAAGTTCTCCAAGTGAACTGATCTCTATCGGCTGGAGAGCAGTTGTAATAGCAGGAGATCTCCAGCTATTTCCTGGTGGTTACAGTCCAAAGAAAAGGCACCTCCGTGCTTATACCGATAAGGTTAGGAAAACAGCACTGGAGAACAAGTGTACAAAAGTAGCAAAATTCTATTTTGTCCTTAAATGACAAACAACAGTGGAATACATAAATGAAAACATGTCAGAAATATATACAATATATACAACATGTTTGATGCAATATCTATGCAACAAATAATTGTAATCTTCTTCGTGTGTATATCTTGATGGTAATTAAAGTTTTCAAAATTGTCCAATGAATGATACGTAGTCAAAAATCCCAAGATTACAATTAATGGGAGAAGATGGGGGACGGACTTTTCAAAGTCTTTTCTTCAGCCCTAAATCCATTCAACTTTATGTTTCCAAATAAATTTCCGCCTAATATATCTTCAAAATGATTCACTAGTTCCCCAAGGGATACTCCAAAGTGTAGCAGCGAACTATCCACATTCTCTACGTACTCAGTATAAAGCAGGTTTTATAATCTTTATAATTGTAATCTTGGGATTTTTGACTACGTACCATTCATTGGACAATTTTGAAAACTTTAATTACCATCAACATTTATTGTCGAAGGCTTTCACAGTCAGAGTTCATTGGTTCTTGTAGGACAGTGTCCTTCAGTGTTACTACTCTGAAGATGCCTGCCACAGTTGCTGGCGAAACGTCAGGAAAGAAAATTCCAAGACCACGGTTACTCAGCCCGGATAACCTACAAGAACCAAAGATTACAATTGTTTGTTGCATAGAGATTGCATCAAACGTGTTGTACATATTGTATATATTTCTGATATGTTCTCATTTATGTATTCCACTGTTGTTTGTCATTTAAGCACAAAATAGAATTTTGCTACTTTTGTACACATTTCCTGGTGGCTGGCAACCCTACTCTCCCTGCGCATTTCTGCGGGTTTTCCCCTTGTTTTCCAGATCCTGTTTAAGCGAGCGAAAACGTGGGCACAACACGTGGGGAGAATGAGGCAACCTTGGATGTTTGGGAAAGGCATGTATAATGAAAACAAAGCACCAAAGCAGTCGGTGGGGGTGACTGTGGGGAAACAGCCCTGCATTGAGGGCCAATGAGTCTTGTGTCCTCAACCTTCTATACCTCCTAGGGAGCAATGAGAATGTTGAGTCCTTAGCTGCCCATTGTGATTTTTTTTTTTAATTAACAAAGTTATAGTTTCTGCATATCGAGCAGGTAAATTTTGGGTTCGGGTTTATTTATTTATTTATTTATTTATTTATTTATTTATTTTGGTAAGCCCAAAATAAGTCAAATATCTATACCGGTAAATATTGATATTTGGCTTATTTCCTGGTTTACCGGAAATATTCAGGCTCATTATAGTGTATGGGAAAATTTTCCGAAGCTCTTGTGGGGGCATTTTTGGAGGTAGAGTTCCCAAATTTTCAGGGTAGATTGAAGGAACTCTCCTTTCATGAACACTGCCAGGAAAAAAAAAAAAGGCATTTCCATTGGTGGAGGAAGGAAGGATGGTTTTTGGTGAAACTTCATATTAAGAGGACTAATATTAGCACTGATACTGACTCCTTGGGTTGCATCCAAAAATATCATTCTGCCACCATAGATTTTGCCAGGAAAAAAATGGCATTTCCATTGGTGGAAGAAGGAAGGATGATCTGGGGTGAATCATCCCACTGGCATTGCTTTGATTTGTGGTGAATCAGTCCACTGGCGTTTCATTTTTGGTGAATCGGTCCACTGGCGTTGCTTTGGATCCAACTTCTTCAACAATCACCTTCAACAAGCCCCTTCAACCAAGCTGAAGAGTCTTCCTCTTCAACAAGTACCTCCCCCACCCTTAACCATGTTCTCCTCATTATCCCCTTTAGACCACTCTTTGCCTGATGGGCCTATTGAACTGACTTCAAGCTACTCTCTCCAGCCTAAGAATGTCCAAACTTTTACCAATCAGACACCCAGCTTACCAAGCTAACCAATCACCGATCTGGTCAACTCGGGGATGAAGTCAAACTGAGGGTTCACATGATGGAATTAGGGTCCCCAGGTCCCCTCTTTGCCACTGGCGGGAGGTTTTTGGGGCGGAGCCTGAGGAAGGTGTGGCTTGGGGAGAGGAGGGACTTCAATGCCATAGAGTCCAATTGCCAACGCGGCCATTTTCTCCAGGTGAACTGATCTCTATCTACTGGAGATCAGTTGTAACAGCAGGAGATCTCCAGCTAATACCTGGAGGTTGGCAACTTTAGATGGAGTGCTTCTCCCTGAAAACTAGAAGGTCAGGTAGAAAGCTACCCTGGAGTCTGGAACTCTTTTCTGTGTCAAGTTGCCAACCCTAGGTTGGGAAATTCCTAGAGATTTTGGAGCCTGGGGAGGGTGGTGTTTGGGGAGGGGAGGAGCCTCAGCAGGCTATAAGGCCATAGAGTCCGTCTTCCGAAGCAGCCATTTTCTCCGGTGGAACTGATCTCTGTAGTCTGGAGATCAGTTGTCATTCTGGGAGATCTCTGGGCCCTGAAGGTTGGCAACCCTATTTCTGTGACTTTTTAAAGGGGTCAGACTTGACAAAATATGATTTTTATTGGTAAAAAGTATCTTTGGGGGCTGCAATTTGGATGTAGATGTACCACGGGGAAAACCAATATCAGCTTTTCCTTATGACTTCAAATTCCCCCTCCAATTGCTATTTGCTGGGGAAAACCTAAGGCAATATTTGGGTCCCTGTAGTTTTCCCTAGCCGAACAAGTAGCAGCCTAGGGCAGGGTGTATCTGAAGATGGGGAAAAGATTGGGGAAAGGAGAAACTCATCTTCCCTGCCCTTCCCCAGGCCCCACCCTCAAATCTCCAGGAATTTCACAAGCCAGGGATGGCAGCTCTGCTTCAGGGTTTTACCATATGCATAAGCTTTTGCACTTTAAAAATGTACGTACACACATTTCCAGGTGATCTGTGGTTTGTCCCTAACAATCTTATCTTTCATCTGTAAAAAGAATATCACTGTCACCCTCCCTGTCACCCCTTTGCCCTCCCATATACTCACTAGCTGGCCAGGTTGTTCTTTTTTTGCACGGTTTGATTATTCCTCGTTTTGGGGCTTTCCGATGGGGTTGCCCTGCCCTGGCAGGACCGGCAGCTGTTCTGGAAATGCGTGCTGAGACTGGAGTGCCAGATGAATGGGATCAGCGGGGGCTTAAAGGGGATGGTTTAAAGAGACAGTAATGGAGGATTAGGGTCAGCTTGTATATAGGCACTTAGGGAAATTGGCACAGCATGGGTTCCAAATGTCAGGATGACATTTCCGGAAATGATTGCTCTCCTTTTTCTAGCCTCGGCTTATTCTGTCTGCATGTTATTGATGGGGACAGGGATGGCATGGGGTTGGCTCAAGTGAAGAAAACACCTTTGCTAGGCTTTTGTATGCAAACAGCAGAGGATACTTGCATACTGAACAAAGTAACAGCAGCTGATTGGCCATTTAATTTACAGGGAAATTTCCCGGTGGGCCGCTGCCCTAGAGGGACCCTAGTGGCCAGGAGCAAGCCAAGCCAAGCCCCAGCTATTCTACCAGAGCCTTAAGAACATAAGAAAAGCCATGCTGGACCAGACAATGGTCCATCAAGTCCAGCAGTCTGTTCACACAGTGGCCAACCAGGTGCCTCTAGGAAGTCCACAAACAAGACGACTGCAGCAGCACCATCCTGCCTGTGTTCCAAAGCACCTGATATAATGGGCATGCTCCTCTGATCCTGGAGAGAATAGGGATGCATCATGACTAGAATCCATATTTACTAGTAGCCATGGATAGCCCTCTGTCAGGCCTGTATCTCAGTTGGTTTGTTTAGTTTCGTTTTCCCACTGACCAGACTCAAGGACTGTTGTGCATACCTAAATCCATTTGAAGCTGTGGGAACCTCAGCGCTGTTTGTGTTTTGTAATCACTTGCTTTTTTCTATGCTTTTATATTACCAAGTGCAAGCCAGCAAGCTTCATTGCTGTCACCTTTTCTTTATGCTCTGTTAACCTATTTGACCAGTAAAAACCAGCTTCTTTGGACCTGACTGTCTCTGATGTGGTTTTTGGTTCAGATTGGGCCAAGGGCTTACACCCTCTCCTCCAAGAACATGCCCACTCCCCTCTTAATGCCTTCCAAGTTGGCAGCCATCACCACCTCCTAAGGCAGGGAGTTCCGCAACTGAACTATGAAAGGCTAACATTTGCATTGGGACTCAATCTTGAATATATTTTGAGGGACAAAGGGTTAGAAACCCCCTAAACTGGGATTAATAGAGGAATTAAGGATAGAAGACTGCATGCTTTCACATTTTCTTGGTCAGTGTCATGCTTGTAGCGATGGTGCATGAGCTTTTTCTTTGCTTATTAATAAATTTCCTTCTAATTTGAATGCTCACACTTTCCAGAGAGAGGTAAAGGGGAAGGGCTTCATCATCCAAAGTGTGCAGTCGCAAAAGTACAATAGGGTACAATACACCTTGCCGGATAGCAGAAGTGAAGCAGGAGATGTGATAACTGGTGGTGGTGGAAAGTGCCATCAAGTCACAGCCGACTTATGGTGACCCGGTAGGGTTTTCAAGTCAAGAGACAGAGGTGGTTTGCCATTGTCTGCCTCTGCCTAGCAGCTCTGGACTTCCTTGGTTGTCTCCCAGCCAAATACTCACCAGGGCCAACCCTGCTTAGCTTCCCAGAACTGAGGAGATCAGGCTAGCCTGGGCCATCCAGGTCAGGGTGTGAGAACTAGGCAGAGCTTTTAAACAGCATTGTGGTATAGAGTGCTGGAAGTACAAATCCTTCCAGTGGGAAATAGATAGGGTTGTGCAAAAAAAACCTGGTAAATTTCGGGTTTATTAGGCCTGATTTTTTTCTGGTAAACCCAAAATAAGCCGAATACCCATACTGGTAAATATGGGTATTCAGCGCATTTCCAGGTTTACCGTAAAAAATTCGGGCCCATTATAGTCTATGGAAAATTCATTTTGAAGCTCCTATGGGGGCATTTTTGGAGGTAGAGTTCCCAAATTGGAGGTAGAGTCCCCAAACTTTCAGGGTAGCTTGCATGAACCCCAAAGTTTGGTGAAGATTGGAGCAGTTTCAGCAAGGAATAAAAGGTGAGCAGAAGTTCGCTATACATTCTAATGCTATCTGACACTTCGGTCCTTAGCAAGTAACTAGGAAGTTTCGTTTCCATGGACTTGCTTCCATACTGTGCATTTAGGATCAAGGTCTCTAAATACAAAGCAAGGAACTGAATCACCAGGGAATGCCTTGGATAAAGAACATCAATCATTCCTCGTGGGACTGTTGTGGAATCACTGGAACAGGAAATGAACGTTCCAGGGTGCGGTTTTAAAAATGTCCTTTTGCACGGTTTTTGTCTTGGCCTAATGATCCGAACCCAGGCAATCGGCTGCTTGAAGGAGAAGGGTCACCTCTCCAACCGGAGGACTTTCTGTCTTTGCGCTTTCCTCTAATTTTTTCAGCACAGAATGCAGTAGAGGAAAAAAGCCTTTTGGCCTCAGTGAAAATGGGGTATTGATTGATATCTGCTCATTTACACTTCAGCCCCTCTTTGCCAACTAGCTGTGCTGCTTTTGCTCCTCTTGAAATTGAAAGGCGAATGCAGCTTACTGCTTGCTTCAAAATAGCCTAAGGAAAGGGGGTTGCCAGATCCAGGATGGGAAATTCCTGGAGATTCTGGGGGTGGAGTTTTATTCCAAGAGATCTCTGGGTATCCCCTGTAGGTTGGCATTATAAGTATGGCATTATACCTTGTTGAGATCCCTCCCCTTCCCAACCCCTCCCTCTTCAGGCTCAAGCCTACCTAGAGTTGCCAAGCTCCAGGTACTAGCTAGAGATCTCCTGTTATTACAACTGATCTCCAGATGATAGAAATCAGTACACCTGGAGAAAATGGCCACTTTGGCAATTGGACTCTATGGCGTTGAAGTCCCTCACCCTCCCCAAACTCCACCCTTCTCAGGCTCCACCCAAAAAACCTCCACCCAAAAAACCTTTGCCGGTGACAAAGAAGGACCTGGTAACTCTAACCCTCTCAAATCTCCAGGAATTTCCCACCCCAGACTTGGCAACCCTAGAGAGATGTAAGCAGTTCAGGATATAAACAACATATAATGCAACTGTGGTCTTTTAAGTGGTATTCCCAGCATGGTGTAGTGGTTAAGAGCAGTGGACTCTGATCTGGAGAACCAGGTTTGATTCCCCACTCCTCTACATGAGCGACAGAGCCTAATCTGGGTAACTGGATTTGTTTCCCCGCTCCTGCACACGAAGCCAGCTGGGTGACCTTGGGCTGGTCACACTCTCTCAGCCCCACCTACCTCACAAGGTGTCTTTTGTGGGAAGGGGAAGGTGATTGTAAGCTAGTTTGATTCTTTCTTAAGTGGTAGAGAAAGTCGGCATATAAAACCAGCTCTTCTTCTTCTTCTATTTTTGCGATGATAGAAAAAGGAGACAAATTTATTGGGCACTTTCACACATGCTGATTAATGCACTTCCAGTCCACTTTCAATGCTCTTTAGCTATGGTTTACAAGCGGATTTTGCTGTTCCACAATCTTGTGGCAAAATGCATTGCATGTAGTTTGGAAGTGCATTATTTGGCACGTGTGAAAGTGGCGAGTGTTCAGACTTCCAGACAAGACATTCAGAGGTGTTCTTTTATTGCCTTCTCTAAACGGCTGGCTAAATGTCTTGATGCATTTAGAACAGCGGCCCTAAAATTTACTCCTCTGAGTAAATTTCCACCCGGATTTCCACCCGGCTGAGTGGCTGGCTTTGTGGATACATAATGGAAAGCTGCCGATCGCTCCAGCACTTCCAGTCAGGCCCGTGGAGGCTAACAGTAGCTGCTGTCTGTCTGACAGTGTTTCAACAGAGCAGGTGCATATTTACAGGCTGCTCATTGGCACAGGAAACCAATTTGGCACCAGTTGGATTGCTCTCTGGTAGTGGTCCCATCTGTGGAAGAACAGAAACCAAACTGGGCAACGTCTGGGAGGCTGTAGACATGGGGCTTTTCAGCAGCTGAGCAACTGTAATAGGAGCCCAACGCTGGAGTAGGTAAAGGGTTCTTGAGCTTTGAAAGAGACAGAAAGGAAATGCAGAGCCAAGAACAAAACACTAGAGCGTGTCTGATTGTCTGGGCATGAAGCACTATTTATACATCATTAGGCAGTGGCCATGGCCCAGTGGAAGAGCCTATGCTTGGCATGCAGAAGGTCCCAGGTTCAATCCCCGGCATCTCCAGTTGAAAGGACCAGGTGGTAGGTGGTGGGAAAGACCTCTTCCTGAAACCCTGGAGAGCTGCTGCCGGTCTGAATAGACAATGCTCACCTTGAAAGACCAATCACCTGATTCAGTATAGAATCACAGAATTGTAGAGCTGGAAAAGGCCATGCAGGCTATCTAGTCCAACGCCCTGCTTAACACCGGATCAGCCTGGAGCATCCCTGACAAGTGCTTGTCCAGCCTCTGCTTAAAGACTGCCAGTGAGGGGGAGCTCACCACCTCCCTAGGTAGCTGATTCCCTTGTCAAACAACTCTTACTGAAAAAAAAATCCTAATAACCAGCCAGTACATTTCCGCCCACAATTTATTGTGAGTCCTCTCCTCTGCCACCAACAGGAACAACACCCTGTCCTCCTCTAAGTGATGGCCCTTCAAATACTTCAAGAGAGCAATCATGTCCCCCCACCAACCTCCTTCTCCAGACTAAACATTCCCAACTCCCTCAGCCTTTCCAGGCCCCTGATCCTCCTCGTAGCTCTCCTCTTCACCTGCTCCATTCTGTCCACATCCTTTTTGAAGTGAGGCCTCCAGAACTGCACACAATACTCCAGGTGTGGCCTGACCAATGCTGTGTAGAGCGGAACAATGACATCTATAAAGCAGCTTCATGTGTGTTCAGAGAGGGTGCCAAACTAGACAAGGCAGCAAGAGATCTGTGGCTGAACTGATCTCTGTTGGCTGTGGAGATCTCTTGCGATTACAACTGATCTCCAGCCAAAAGAGATCAGTTCCCCTGGAGAAGATGGTCGCTTGGGCAATTGGACTCTATGACATTGAAGTCCCTCCCATCCCCAAACCCCGCCCTCCTCAGACTCTGCCCCAGAAACCGCCCATCGGTGGTGAAGAGGGACCGGGCAACCCTACATTACACCTTGCTGAGGTCCTTCCTGTCCCCAAACCCTGCCCTCCCCCAGATCCCCCCCAAAATCTCCAGAAATTTCCCAACCCAGAGCTGGCAACCCTTAGGACGTGGGCTTTGTTGCGAACGTTTGCGATCCTCCTTCGGCATCTCTGCTCCTCTTGTTCTTCTGGGTGAGTTGAAACACGTAATCTATGCCTGCGCTGGCTCTAAAAAGCTAGCAGTTCCAGCCGCTGGCATGCCACTGCAAAGCCCCCACTGGGCCAGGCAAAACACCCGCCGTGAAACTTGAGCCCTGGTGATCTCGAGGGAAATTCTCTCGCTGGCTAATGAAAGCTTTCGTGCAGTTAGAAGGAATGTGATGTTGTTATTAACCAATATAGGTCTTTCTGGAGGAGAAAGATAGGTTTTGTGTCTCTGATGACGATATCTACAGGGCATCGCATTATTTCCCATGTAAAAAAATATGCCCTTTCAATGAGATGCACTAATCCCTACTATTAGCGCTCTCTTTTAAAATTCCTTCCAGTTTTGTCCTTGATGTTTAGCCCTCGTGCGCTAATCACAGGCTCTTTTCTGATTGTATGTACATGAAACCCCAGGAATAAAAAAAAACCTAATAGATAGATAGACGGACAGATAGATTATTATTATTTTTTGCCATCAAGACGCTGATGACTTATGGCTAACCTGTAGGGTTTAAAGGCAAGAGACAGACAGACAGACAGATAGACATACAGACGGACGGACGGACAGAGAGACAGAGAGAGAGATACGTTCATAAGTGGTTTGCCATTGCCTATCTCTACATAGCAGCCCTGGTATTCCTTGGTGGTCTCCCATCCAAATACTAACCAGGACTGACCCTGCTTAGCTTCTGAGATCTGATGAGATGAGGCTAGCCTGGGGTATCTAGGTACTGGTAGTCCCCTACCGGTAGTCCGGCTGTCCTCAGCTAGGGCCAGGGCATTCTCTGCCCTGTCCCCATCCTGGTGGAACTCTCTCTCCAGTGAGCCTAGGGCCTTGTGGGATTTGACACAGTTCCACAGGGCCTGTAAGACCGGGATGTTCTTCCAGGCCTACGGTTGAGGTAGGATTACCAACCTCCAGGCACTAGCTGGAGATATCCTGCTATTACAACGGATCTCCAGGTGATAGAGATTAGTTCACCTGGAGAAAATGGTCGCCTTGGCAAGTGGACTCTATGGCATTGAAGTACCTCCCCTCCCCAAACCCCACCCTCCTCAGGCTCCACCTCCAAAATCTCCAGGGATATCCCCATCTGGAGCTGGTAACCCTATTCCTAATGACCATCTTCTTTATACACCCCCACATGATCTGAGTTTGAATCTCTTCTCTACTCTCCATATATATTGATCTTCACTTGCCACAGGGCTCCAGGAGCAGACATATGGGCAACATCAGATCAGCTCCATTATCTCATTATTAAGAGACTCATTAACACAAACGGTCTGTTTAATCAGTGTTTACATGCCATATATTGCTGTGCAGAATGTAATTAACAGCTGCCAGAGTTTCATGCAAGAGACAACACCTGCTAGCATGGCTGCAATTTTGCTGGACTGAGCAACTCTGATTCTGCTGACAGTTTTTGTGTGAGTGGGGGATACTTACCGGACAAATGCCCTGACAGTCTGCATTTGTTTCATAACCAAAACAGGCCTCTGCAATGCAGCAGTTAAATATAAGAACATAAGAAAGGCCCTACTGGATCAGACCAAGGCCCATCAAGTCCAGCAGTCTGTTCACACAATGGCCAACTGGGTGCCTCTAGGAAAACAAGACGACTGCAGCAGCATTATCCTGCCTGTGTTCCACTGCACCCAATATAATAGGCCTGCTCCTCTGATACTAGAGAGAATAGGTATGCAGCATGACTAGTATCCATTCTAACTAATAGCCATGAATACCCCTTTCCTCCATGAATACGTCTACTCCCCTCTTAAAGCCTTCCAAGTTGGCAGCCATCACCACATCCTGGGGCAGGGAGTTCCACAATTTAACTATGCGTGGTGAGAAAAAATACTTCCTTTTATCTGTTTTGACTCTCTCACCCTCCGTCTTCAACAGATGACCTTGCGTTCTAGTATTATGGGAGAGGGAGAAAAACCTCTCCCTGTCCACTCTCTCCAAACCGTGCATAATTTTATAGACCTCTATCATGTCACCCCTTAGTCGCCTTCTTTCCAAGCTAAACAGCCCTAGGCGTCTTAACCACTCCCCATAGGACAGTTGCTCTATTCCCCTAATCATTTTGGTTGCTCTTTTCTGCACCTTCTCAAGCTGTGTAATATCCTTTTTTAGGTGTGGTGACCAGAACTGTACTCAGTCTTCCAAGTGTGGTCTCACCATAGATTTGTACAAGGGCAGTATGATATCAGCAGTTTTATTCTCTATTCCTCGTCTAATTATGGCCAGCATGGAATTTGCCTTTTTTACAGCAGCCGCACACTGGGTTGACATCTTCATTGATGTCAACTACCACCCCAAGATCCCTTTCTTGGTCTGTCGCTGCCAGCACAGATCCCATCAGTATATGTGGAGTTGGGATTTTTTGCCCCAATATGCATCACTTTACACTTACATTGAATTTCATTTGCCATTTTAATGCCCATTCTTCCAGTATGTAGAGATCCTTCTGGAGTTCTTCACAGTCCGATTTTGTTTAAACCATATAAAAAACCAACTCTTCTTCTTTTTTCACGAATGCAAATAAACGTGCGGGGGGCTGGTTTACACATGCCGGTCCCACACCCTCACCACATCCGACCGGCATGTGTTGAAGATTTTCTCTGCAGATGTATGTATGTAGGCTCAATTGTATGTAAGGTTCCAAGGGCATAGCCCTGGAAAAATGGAGAGCACAGGCTAAATATTAAAAAACTAAATACATAGACATTTTAATGGTTGAAATCTTGAAGGCGTGGAAGAAGGAGAAGGAGAAGGAGGAGAAGAGGAGCTGGTTTTTATATGCCGACTTTCTCTGCCACTTAAGGGAGAATCAAACCGGCTTTTAATCACTTTCCCTTCCCCTCCCCACAACAGACACCCTGTGAGGTAGGTGGGGCTGAGAGTGTTCTAAGAGAGCTGTGACTAGCCCATGGTCCAAGCTAATTTTTTTGTTGATTATATTATTGTAACTATATGATGTTACCCGCCCTGAGCTGGCTTTGGCTGGGGAAGGCAGGCTATAAATCTCAAAATAAATAAGGTCACCCAACTGGCTTCATATGTAGGAGTGGGGAAACCTTAGTGTCTTAGTGAAGACCTTAGTGAAGACCTTTCTATACTTGCAATTCATTAAACTGGTATAGTATGCAGGAAGAGTAAGGGGCAAGGGAGATAGCTTTCTGTGAAGTATAGATGCTCTCAAGTTACCTACAAGACCAACATCAGGTTTGAGCACTCTGATCTAACAATCTTTGCTGTATGCGTAGTTTGGCTGAATAAAATCCAAGGGTCCTTAAGTATCCTACTGAGAAGCCAAGACTAGCCACCATTCTCACCACAAAACTGCACCATGAGATATTCTTAGTGTTGCCAACCTCCAGGTAGTAGCTGGAGATCTCCTGCTATTACAACTGATCTCCAGGCAACAAAGATCAGTTCACCTGGAGAAAATGGCCGCTTTGGCAATTGGACTCTATGGCATTGAAGTCCCTCCCCTCCCCAAACCCCGCCCTGCTCAGGCTCTGCCCCAACAACCTCCCACTGGTGGCGAAGAGGGACTTGGCAACCCTAGTTATCCTTCATCTCTCCATATGCCAAAGTCAAAAGGCCTGGTGATGTACAGAAGATGATCTTCAGCCAGTAATTAATAATTGTTTTATAAACGAGCATTGTTCTTGAGGGAAGAGATCATTGTACTCTAGTCATAGCTGAAGGTGTTGAGGGTGGAACAACCAGCAACTGGTATGCAGATTTATTCTGAGAAATTTCTAAAGATTGGAGATTTGGAGGATGGCGTCCTGAGCAGACACACCAGCGCATCGCTCCTGCCTGTATTGTGGTTATAAGATAAATATATTACTCCAATTTTAAATGGTAATATCAAATATCAAAAGGTTTATGGGGCATATTCATCATCTACTTTGTCAGCAAAAAAATTTTGCACAGAGGTTTGGGAGGAAATTCATTTCTGCTCTACAGAGTAGTTTATAATATAATAACTTGTAGGGGTAGTAAATTATGCCTACCTTGTCCTTGTGTAGGTCTCACATGAAATTTGCTAAACTGCTAAAAGAGTTCTTATCTGAAGCCTAGTGGATTTCACAGCTGCATTCCCATTGATGTGTTCCTTTTTTAAAAACCGCAAGCGTATCTTCAATGTCAAGAGGAGTGAATATCACAGGGGAGAAAAAGGAAACCCTCATTATTTCTTCTGCACCAAAGACCATCAGTTCACGGAGCATCGCTGTGTGAGATTCTGCCTCTGCCTTTAAGGCACAAATTGGAAGAAATACCATTTTGGTTACATTTCTAATCTCCTTTAGATGGTTTACCTTATTCTCTCTAGAAGAGAGTCCCCCGGCTTCTTCCCTAACAAACAAGTCAAAAGTTCCAAGTAAGCTGTGGGTTCATAAAGGAGTTCCCTTTAAAATACCTTCTTCTCCATTTAAACGAAGAAGTAATTTCAGCTACTACTGCAGCAGCCAAATACCAGCAAAATTATGTTGCATTTATCTGTTGAATTTATTGCGCATTAGCTAATGCTTTGCCCATTAGCTGAAGTGCAGGGTGACTAATGAATGAACAGAGGCTGTTCAGTCTGGGTTGACAGTGAATTATGTTGGAGAGTTCATTAAATATAGAGGGTTTTTTTCTGTACAGTATTCATAGAGTTCATAGAGTAGCAGACGACTAATACTTAGAAGTGATCGTGCCCTTTGTGCAGATAAAAATGCTATGTTGAAGCCTGGTTTTTTTCTATTTATTGAATTGTAAATATCTCTAAGAAGGGTCTTTGTTGTTCATTAATGTTCATTAAACAAATTCATAACAAATTGTTTTGATAGTTTATTTAGCTAACCATTTGGTTAGCTAACCATTTGGGTCATTTGGAATATGTTGGCCAGTCATAGCTCTAATAAAATTCACAACAATTTACTCCAGAAGGGCCGGGCGTGCACAGGACACTCTAGCAATTCCCTCCCAAAACTCTATGGAAATCATACAGTGTTGGGGGAGAGTGCTAGAGCGTCACTGGCACTTCCGGGGTAACCCGGGAAGTGACAGCGGCGCAGCATGCACACATGGTGTGCACAGATCATCCCCCTCCCCAGCTGACTTACTTCCACCCACTGGCCAGCCCAGTAGGGTTGCCAGCGTCCGGTCCAGGTACTAGCTGGTGATCTCCTGCTATTACATCTGATCTCCAGCCGATAGAGATCAGTTCCCCTGGAGAAAATGGCCGCTTTGGCAGTTGGACTCTATGGCATTGAAGTAGGGTTGCCGGGTCCCTCTTTTCCACTAGAAGGAGATTTTTGGGGCGGAGCCTGAGGAGGGTGGGGTTTGGGGAGGGGAAGAACTTCAATGCCATAGAGTCTAATTGCCAAAGCAGCCATTTTCTCCAGGTGAACTGATCTCTATTGGCTGGAGATCAGCTGTAATAGCAGAAGATCTCCAGCTAATACCTGGAGGATGGCTACCCTTCATTGAAGTCCATTCCACCCCAAACCCCACCCTCCTCAGGCTCTGCCCAAAAAATTTCCAGGTATTTCCCAACCCAGAGTCACAGCTTACCTTCAGTCATACAGTGAAGATTTGTGTGCTGTGGTGGCAGCTGCTGCCAAAGCAGTGGTTTTAAAAAGCTGTGCAGCCAATCAAATGTTCAGTAGCCCATCAGACGCCTTGCTGGGGGAAAGCCCCAACGGGCCCACTTGCAGGCGCCGAGAAGGTGTTGGGTGGTTGCCACAGCACACACAGGCCACTCATCTGGGGACCCCCTGAGCTGGGCAAAGAAAGAGTGACTGGCCTAAAATCACCTGGTGAGAATCACTGCAGAGTGGAGATCTGAGCCTAGAGGCGCTTTCACACATGCCGAATAATTAGGGTTGCCAGGTCCCTCTTTGCCACCGGCGGGAGGTTTTGAGGGTGGAGCCTGAGGAGGGTGGGGTTTGGGGAGGGGAGGGACTTCAATGCCATAGAGTCCAATTGCCAAAGCGGCCATTTCCTCCAGGTAAACTGATCTCTATTGGCTGGAGATCAGCTATAATAGCAGGAGATCTCCAGCTAGTACCTGGAGGTCGGCAGCCCTACGAATAATGCACTTTCGATCCACTTTCAATGCACTTTGCCGCTGGATTTTACAGTGTGAAACGGCAAAACCCACCTGCAAATGATCGGTAAAGTGCGTTGAAAGTGGATTCAAAGTGCATTATTCGGCATGTGTGAAAGCACCCCAGGTCTCCCACACCCTAGCCCACCTCTCTAACCCCCACTCCATGTGGGCTCATTAGATATAATAATCTGAGTCTCAGTGTATCTGGAGCGGAGATCCTTCTCATATCCCAAAGTGCTCTATGTTATGCATCTTGATGATGCCAGAGGATGATGGATTATCATTTTTGAGCACCTAAAAATGACTTCGCTGCTCCTCTCGAGTAGCAAGTGATTTATTAGAAATACTGCTACACCCATTGGTCTCCCTCATGATGATTAAGTAGGGATATAATAACCCATCACTCTGGGATTATTGCCTAAATATCAATTTGTGTGAGAGCTGAATTAATACACGTTTGCTCCCCACCCACCCCCCAGTGAAGATTATGAATGAAGCTACATCTAGGATTATCTTAATGAAGCCGCAGACTAATTGTGTTGGATGGCTTGAGAGCCACATGCAGTGGACGAGTGTCATAACCATTTCCATATCAGCCCAGGTACAATGAAGGAAAGTTTCCCGAAATCAATGTACTTGGCAGATCATGAGAGGGAGGGCTGGAAGGGTTGCATCAGTTTTGGCTCTCGTTACCCTTTCTTACACGACCAGGGAAATGCTGATCGCTACTTTGGGGTCAGGAAGTAATTTTCCTTTAGGCTAAATTGGCTAGGGATCCTGGAGGGTTTTTATTTATTCATTCATTTTGCCATCTTCTGGGCATGGAGCTGGGGTCACTGGGTGTGTGAAGGGAAGGTAGTTGTGAATTTCCTGCATTAAGAACATACGAAAGGCCCTGCTGGATCAGACCAAGGCCCATCATATCCAGCAGTCAGTGAGTTCATATGAGAACTTACGCGTTGGCCCAGGTTACTAACAGCTAGCGTTGGTCCCTGAAGAAGGCTCATTAGCCGAAACAGAGTGATAACCGGACAAGAAACCACACCCTATGAACCTTGGAACCACAAGACACTTAATAGCATTTTTTGTTGGCAAATGCTTTATACATGACCATTGTTATTGCATTCAGTGCAACTAGCACTTGTTCTCATATGAACTCACTTATGTATATCAGTGTATATACTAAGGATTAATTCTGTGATTTATTTGATGTATCAAATGTTTTATGTTACATACATGTAGTTTGATATGAATACTAAATATCACTACTTTTCTACAACAGCATAACAATTTCTGCAATTTTCTGCTGCTTCTGTTTTCCTAACCTCCAGGTACTAGCAGGAGATTTACCGCTATGACAACTGATCTCCAGCCAATAGAGATCAGTTCACCTGGAGAAAAGGGCTGCTTTGGCAATTGGCCTCTATGGCACTGAAGTCCCTCCCCTCCCCAAAGCCCACCCTCCTTAGGCTCCACCCCAAAAATATACAGGTATTTCCCAACCCACAACTGGCAACCCTAGAGGGAACTCAGTGGAGTATAATCACATTGAATCCATTCTCCAAAGCAGCCATTTTTTCCAGGAGAACTGATATCTGCAGTCTGGAGAACAGGTGAAATTCCAGGAGAACTCCAGGCCCCACCTGGAGGATGGCAGCCCTACTTGCTGGGCTTATTCAGAGACTATTTACCTCCCAAAAGGTTTCCTTTTCAACATCTCATTAGTTGTGTTTAGTTTGGTTTTTTATCTTCATGATTGTTTCTACTAGTTTCTAGGGGAAGGTGTTTTGTGCTATAACGTCTTTGGGTTTTCCTTTCCATCCAACTTTAATTAAAGTTGCAGGGAATGTACCTCTTACTCAGGGGTCTACCATATTTTAGACAGACAGGAGAATGTATCCCAGTTTAATAGGCAATCGAAAACAAAAGACAGCTCTGGCGGTTACATCTTTGTTTTCTATCCAATTTTAATTAAATGTGTTTTTTAAAAAGGATCAGATAATAGATGATGTGGAAGACCTTTAGCTGAGACCCTGGAGATCTGCTGCCAGTCAGAATAGATAGACTGACCTTGATAGAACAATAATCGGAGGTCTTTTATGCATGTCTGTTTCACTCGCCGTCACCCCTCCGATGACTTCGGGTCTTTGTTTGAATTATGCATGCCATTTCCAACAGAGATCGCCTCACTCTCCCCTTGCATTCCCCCACATTTTGCCCATGTTTTGAGGGACCTGTTTTATCTCAAATTTGAAAATGCAGGCAAAATGCAGGGAAACACAGGGAGAGAGCGAGGCGACCGCTGACAGTCAGAAATGGCATGCATAATCAACACACAGACCTAAAGTCATTAGAGGGGTGACAGCAAGTGAAACAGCCATGCATAAAAGACCTGACTCAGTATAAAGTACTAAGTATAGGTATTGGTTGCACAGGAAAGTCGCACAGTCAAGGAAGTGTGGGATCATGTGCAGTTAAACACATTTGCCCCGTCTGATTCGGTTGTTCCTTGGAGTTCTGCATGAGTTTTCCGTCCATTAGAAATGATCTCGCTGCCAGCCCTCACAATGTCCGGGTCTTCCCATTCCTCTGTTATCCCGACTCTTTCCCCTGAGCTCAGCCCAGCTGAAATCGCTGTGCAGAAGGCAAAGCACTGGACACAGAAGCTTGCTTGCTGTCACAGCCAATCACAAAGCAGCGTGAAAAGTGGCAGGGATTCAAATACTTCCTGCTTCCTTGGAGTGCTTTCTGAGCCCAAGAAAGGCTTTTTAAAACCAAGGCTTGGATTTCTCCCCCCCCCCCCCGTTTTTTGTTTTTTTGTTCTTAAAATGGTCTTTTATGCGGCAGTTGGGTTTTGGGGGGAGAGGAATTTTCTCTCACAGTGAGCACTGCGTTGTAAGCCGATTACAAAGCAGCATTTAAAGGGGTGGGGACTTGATTTGAGTTTGGAGACTGCTGGTGCAGAGGTACCCAACTGGAAAGTGTGGGTCCAGCGAGCAACGAACCTCAGGTAAAACTCCCATGCATAAATGACCTTTGAGTCGGTATATTGCAACAGAAAAGGAACTTATTTTTACTGATGCTTATTCCCATTCATATGTGCTTTTATAGTAGATGAAGAAACAGAATAGAAATGATAATATTATTACCTGTTACAGGTGGCTAGCTAATCCAGCAGCATGTGTTTGCAAGTAGGAAATCATAGGTGTGTACTAGGGTTGTGCATATCAATTTACCCGAACAAAAAATAAACCCAAAATTAGCGGTTTCAGCAATATTCGGATTTTGGGTAGACAGAATACCAAAACTTGGGAATCTGCCCAAAGCCAAATAGGCGATTCCCAAAAAAGCTGAATAGATATTCGGCTTTTCCAGATTTTGGTTATTTACCTTTTCTCAGATGCACAGCTCTGTGCTTTCCCCCAATTTTCTATCTTTGACTGGTTTCGTTAGGGCCCCATAGTTGGGTACCTTTTGAGGTAGGGGTCGTGTAATCGGAGCCAGCTTGGTCTGACAAACATTCAATGTGTTGATCTGCAATTCTGCATCAAGCATAAGAAGGCAGGGTTCACCCAGTCCCGTCCAGAGGGATGCACCCTCCAGTTAGAGAGAAGCTTCTACCATAGAGGCGTCACGCATATGCACAGTCCGGTTCAAGAGAAAAGGGGGAATATAGCACCCCCCCCCCAGTGCCCAGGCATGTCCATGCATGCTGAGCCACTTTTACTCCAACATAAAGCATGTGTTCAAACATATACTATAGTGAAGTGTCCTTATCTCAGAGAAAGAACATCTGCTTCTCATGCAGAGAGCCTCAAGTTCAGTCCCTGGCATTGCCCTCTGAAAGGACCAGGTAGCAGGTGATGTGAAAGACCTTTACCGGATACCATAGAGAGCAACAGATGTGACTGACCACCAGAAGTCTGCCTTTTTGTAAGGCCGCTTTATCTGTTAATGGTTTGTGCCTCTCACTGCAGGGATCCTCTGTGTCTAGGGTTGCCAACATCCAAGTGGTGGCTGGAGATCTCCCGCTATTACAACTGATCTCCAGCCAATAGAGATCAGTTCACCTGGAGAAAATGGCCGCTTGGGCAATTGGACTCTATGGCATTGAAGTCCCTCCCCTCTCCAAACCCCACCCTCCTCAAGCTCTGCCCCAAAAACGTCCGGCCAGTGGTGAAGAGAGACCTGGCTACCCTATCTGTGTCATATTTTAGACAGACAGCAGAGAGTATTCCAGTTCTAAACACAATTCGAAACAGTGCTGGATGAGGTATCTTTGATTTTCCATCCAATTTGGGTGCCGTTTTCCACAATTATGGATCTTTTGGCAGAGGGTGATTTCCATTGCTTTCAAGACAAATGAGCCTTGCTAATACTTTATATGAAAATCAGCAACCAGCTCCTCCAGAAAGCAATGTGCATCTCGCTGATTCGCAGCGCTACAAAACTGCTGGGAAAGGTGCCATAAAAGACACTGCTGAAAAAAGGCAGTCAGAAATGACAGCTTTTAATCGTCATTTTGAGAAATTGGTTACCTGCTCTGCCATTAGACTCCCTTCCCTCCCTTCTGTGTGTATTAACTAGGGTTGCCAACTCCGAGTTGTGAAATTCCTGGAGATTTTGAGGATGGATGCCTGGGGAGGGTGGGGCTTGAGAAGGGGAAGGAGCTCAGGGAGGTACAGTACCATAGAGTCCCTCCTCCAAAGTAGCCATTTCATAGAACTATAGAATCATAGAGTTGGAAAAGGCCATACAGACTATCTAGTTAGGGTTGCCAGGTCCCCCCTCTCCACTGGCTGGAGGTTTTTGGGGCGGAGCCTAAGGAAGGTGGGGTTTGTGGAGGGGAGGGACTTCAATGGAGATTAGCTGGAGATCTCCTGCTATTACAGCTGATCTCCAGCTGATAGAGACCCTCCCCCCCTCAAACCTGATGTGAAAGCAAGTGGATTAGGAGTTCCTCCAGGACATAACCACCAGCAGTCTTGCTTTATAAGAAAGTGTCTTTTATTTACAGTGCACAGATAAAACATACCATCACGTGCACTTCTCCACTACTACTTCCAGGCTGTAATTGATTTGTATTTGAGTGTGTTACAGAAGCACAGTTACACAGCCTTATATACACTTACTGCACCCGATCTGCATTAAGGCCACCTGTGGACCTTCCCAAGCATTGCATCAGCAAACTGCCCAGATCCAGATTCCTGCAGTTCCCTTTGGTACCAGCAAGGCTATTGCTTCTGCTGACATCATCTTTGGCCTCTCAGATCTCCAAGATCTGACAGCTGTCACACAGCTGTTACTGTCAGATTATTACAATCAACTTGATACTCTGACAACTTGATACCCACCCCTCAGGCTCCACCCCAAAAACCTCCCACCAGTGGCAAAGAGGGACCTGGGAACCCTACCTCTGCACATATTGTTTTGTAAATTCTTCAACTGAAAACTTGAAGTGTGCCCTCTCTCTCCTCTTTCCAGCCCCATAGCTGTCTGTGTTTTAGATGTTTAACAGTAGTTTGAATAATGAATGAGTGGTTCTGCCCCCTGCCAAAAGAGTTTCAGTAATACTGTATAAAGCAACGGCAAAAGACATCTTTCCGGAACAGAGATCATCCCTTTTGCTGAAGGCGTTTGGAAGTCTCACTATGGCTAAGATCCGCACCTTTTCACTTTTCGTGCCAGAAGCAAGGGACCAAAAACATCAGCCGTTCACCTTTTTTTGCAAGGTAGGTATGGGAGCAGGCCCTCTGTCTGATGTTCACGTTAGACTCTTATTTAAAGCCTCGGGTATCAACATTTCCAAAACTTCCCGAGGCAAGTTGTTTCATTGACCGGCTGCTCCTACAGATCATTCCAGAAGTAAAATCAATGGTGCCCCAGATGCTCGCCTGATCGATATTTCCTTCTCCTCTAAAGAGACGTTACCGTACGTTGTCTTTTTTTTCCCTTTCTCGAGCTCTTTTGTCATTCCCATCAAGCTCTTCGTTGTGAAGATCAGGGTTTTGTTTTTAGGTATGGAGTGGAAAACATCCACAATTGAGCAGAGGCTGAATGCAGATGTGTTATCATGTGCTATCTTGCACATGCCGTTTGGAAATGGGGCTGCCAAATAAAAGCAGGAACTAAGTGTTGTATAAGGGTTGCCAATAACTGCTTGGGAAATTCCTGACAATTTCAGGCGGTGCCTGGGGAGTAGGGTTGCCAACCTCCAGGTAGTTAGAACTCAAAGTAAGGAACTAGTGCCGAATGTAGGGACTGGTTATAGAAATAAACAGCACTTATGGCATATACTGAATCATAATCAAATTTTTAGTTAACCATTGCTTAAATATTTTTTGTCAGACTGTAACAAACATGTAACATTTGAATGTAATACTGTCTGATACAGCTCATAAGAACATCAAGTTACACTTTAACTATATAAATTTCCAAAGTGCCGGATTGGCTCCAAGTTCTCAAAATATCAAAGTTCTCCAAGTGCATGAATATTCTTCCACAGATGCCAAAAAAATAGGTTTCCAAAAGGTAGTCCTATTTCACAAGGCTTTTTCAATTTCTGCAGTCCCGCGCAGTTAAACTTGAGCCGTTTGGAACATTTGTTCTAAAATACATAGTTTTAAGTAAACAATCACCCAGTTCATAAGTCAAAATCAATTCAATCGTTATACATAGCAGAAGGGAAAATTATACATACCAAAAACCGGTGGCATGTAGCCTCATTTTGCAAGCGGATGGCGATGCTACGTCATCTGCCAAACGCTCTCTCCCTGCTACATTTAAGGTTGTACTGACCTAATAGTTAACACCTGTCATCATTGGTGGACTGGATAGCCAAACTATTAAAGGAAACTTACAGAAAACTGGACAATTCAAAGCTAGTATTGAGTCCGTTTGGATGTAAGGAGTCAAACAAAAAGATAAAATGTGCCTCTTGCTGGGATAAGAGTCTATCCATATTCTGGGATTGAAAAGGTTTGCCCCTATATTGCCATACCACGAAAAAATGCATTTTGTGGTCCTCGTGTTTCATTTCCTTATAGTGTGCTGTTAAAGGTGCTTCTAAATTATTATTCCTAATTCTTGATCTGCGCTCACCAATTCTTAATTTGACTGGGTGTTTCATCTTACCAACATAGAGCAACCCACAGGGGCATCGAATTAAATAAATAACCCCCTTACTGTTGCAATTAGTAAATTGGGTAAGCTTAAATTTAAATCCGGTTCTGGTATCTTGAAATTCTTTAACCGGTAAAGACTGAGCACAAGCTATGCAATCTCCGCAACGAAAATGGCCCGCTATATGGTTTCTGGATGGAGTTGGTAAGGCATCAGTGTGTACAAGCTGATCTTTTAAGGAGCATGTGCATCTTAGCCCAATTTGTGGAGGTCTTGCACACCCTCCTCAGGCTCCACCCAGAAAAACCTCCCGCCAGTGGCAAAGAGGGACCTGGCAACCCTAGCAACCTCTGAATGGTATTAGATGTAGGCCAAGAACCAAAGAACTGCACAGCTTGCCCCAACCTTTCAGTATTATAGTATTTGGACGTCAAATCTTGAATCAGGCATTTTGTTAAATGATTCTGACATTTTAAATAGGGAGGGGGATACATTATTTAATGAAAAATAGACTCAAGCCTATGCCTTGACCCAAACTACCCCCTGAGCCATCCAAATTCAGCATGTCCTGTCCCTGGCCTTGGGCCGGAGCTGCCTTTAGGCAGCTTCCTAACCCCTTTCAGCCTGGGAATGCCTCACCACACTGTGGCTAACGTCTACGGGGCATTTTCTCCACCTTGTGTTTTTACGTGTATTTATTTTATTTTGTTCCACACCTGGCCGCTGCCTAACTTCTCCCCCCCTACAGGAATGGGTTGCCCGTGTACTAAATTCAGAAATCTTTTATTTGTTTTTCAGATACAGCAGTGCTTCTTCTTAAAACTCACATGGACAGAAGCACAAAAATGTGTTCCCAAGGGACAGTTGTTGTCCCCCCCCCCCATACTGCACAAAA
Source organism: Euleptes europaea (assembly GCF_029931775.1). Lineage (NCBI taxonomy): Eukaryota > Metazoa > Chordata > Lepidosauria > Squamata > Sphaerodactylidae > Euleptes > Euleptes europaea. The sequence continues at coordinate 7,312,095 of NC_079319.1, read as the reverse complement.
CATGTCCAGATTTTAGCCTAGGGCTGCCAAGCGCCCGGTGGTGGCTGGAGATCTCCTGCTATTTCGACTGATCTCCAGCCGATAGAGATCAGTTCCCCTGGAGAAAGTGGCCGCTTTGGCAATTGGACTCTATGGCATTGAAGTCCCGCCCCTCCCCAAACCCCGCCCTCCTCAAGCTGCGCCCAAAAAACCTCCAGGTATTTCCCAACCTGGGCCTGGCAACCCTGCTCTAGCCTCATGGTTGAATGAGTTCCAAGAAAACGACAGCGTTCTCCTTTCCGACATCTTTTTCGTCTTTCCGAACTGGACCTTTGCTAGGCTTGCCAGGTCCCGCTTTGCTACCGGCGGGAGGTTTGGGGGGCGGAGCCTGAGGAGGGCGGGGCTTGGGGAGAGATTTCAATGCCATAGAGCCCAATCGCCAAAGCGGCCCTTTTCTCCAGGTGAACTGATGTCTATCGGCTGGAGACCAGTTGTAACAGCGGGAGATCTTCCGCTATTACCTGGAGGTTTGGAATCAAAATGCAAAGCACAAGAAAGCACATAAAGTGCGGCAATTAAATACACAACTGGATTTATGCTGATAGAAAATATATCCTGAGGCAAAAACCTCAAAGAGACAACCACAAGGTTTTTGCCCCAGAATATATTTTCTATCAGCATAATCCAGTTGTGTATTTAATTGCCGCACTTTATGTGCTTTCTTGTGCTTCGCATTTTGATTCCACACTTCCTGTTTAAGCATGAGTAGCCTTTTTTTATTATTACCTGGAGATTGGCAACCCTAACGTTTGCCTAATTCTTATCGTTTCTAGGGATAAACATACCTGGTCCTTTTATGTGTTTTTTATTTTTAAAAAACGGCATCCTCCCTTTATCAAAAAGGGTTTCTTTTCTGCAACCCGATTTCTATGACTGAAGCCACGTGGTATTAATTACTCGAGACAGAATGTGACAGGGAGAGGGAAAGATGAAAAGATATATTTCCTTCATCTGATTTTCTACAATGCTAATTAAGATCTTCTCATTACTTCATTTGTTTATAATTGACTGAAAGGGTTTTTGTTTTTTTGGTAAAGCTCATTTTCATGGTGCTGCTAATTATACAGAGTGTGATCTGATGCTATTTACAGATACGCCAGAGGCACGAAGCCCAAAATGTGTCTGTAAAAATTACAAACCTGTACTGAAATTTCAGGTTTTCTCACCTCCACAGTTCCTGGACACTTGAGTCCTTACCAGGAATGGAAGGAACTCAGCATCTTACCCCTCTGAGGAAGTATTATGCACTTTATTCTGGAAAAGTTTATTCTTTGAAACCTGATATCATGGATGTTGATATAGGATTGCATGCATTGCATCTTTTGAAGAACTGATGAAGAGCTGAGCCCTTGTGCTCCGAAACGATCGTGTTCTCCTTGACTGTTCATCTTGCAGCATCTGTTTTGAGAAAAGACTAAGATAATTACTTTAAAGGACTTATTTGATACTTACCAGATGGAATTCAAATGAGCTGTGGAAATTTTGTACATCCACTGTTGTACTGAATGTATGTGTTGTTGGTGGTTTCATTACCACATACGTAAAGTGTATATGTAGCTATAATATATTGGCATTGTTAGCAGCATTGCTCCTGTACTGGTTTTCTCATCCTCCTGATAATAGTACAGAGGTGTCTTTTTTCTCCTTAACCTCCAGGCAATAGCAGAAGATCTCCTGCTATTACAACTGATCTCCAGCTGATAGCGATCAGTTCACCAGGAGAAAATGGCCACTTTGGCAATTGGACTCTATGGCATTGAAGTCCCTCCCCTCCCCAAACCCCGCCTTCCTCAGGCTTTACCCCCAAAACCTCCCACCGGTGGTGAAGAGAGACCTGGCAACCCTAGGGAACGGTATGTTGCGCAACAAGAATATGTAACAAAACATCAGTGGTTGTGTGAAAGGGACCATTTAAAGGTAGGGACCTGGCAACCCTAGTGGAGCCTGAGGAGGGCGGGGTTTGGGGAGGGGAAGGATTTCAGTGCCATAGAGTCCAATTACCAAAGCGGCCATTTTCTCCAGGTGAACTGATCTCTATTGGCTGGAGATCAGTTGTAATAGCAGGAGGTCTCCAGCTAGTACCTGGAGGTTGGCAACCTTAGTGCCTAATCTCTCTGCCAGGGCTCAGTGGTAGGACATCTGCTTTGTATACAGAAGGTCCCACATTCGAGCCTTGGTTTCTCCAGTTAAAGATCTATGGTCTTGAGAAATGATCCCTTTTTGCCATGATCGTGGAGAGCTGTCGACAGTCAGTGTAGATGATATTCTGCTAGTTGGACCGGTCGGTCAGATTCATTCCAAGGATACTTTTGAAGGCTTAGCAGAGCAGTGGCTGCCATCTTTCCAGATGGGTCTTCAGAAACATCCAAATAAAATAAGGTATGTCCCCACAATCAACAAAAATTCTAGAAAACTCTTGCAAAGTCCAATGGGTATTTTGGTGTCCATGAATGGGTAGTGATAAATTAGTGGTGTTTTAATTGCTTGCATTTAATACTGTGGTTTTTAATCCGTCCATCAAGGTCAGTATTGTCTAGTCGGGCTGGCAGCAGCTTTCCAGGGTCTCAGGCAGAGGTCTTTCACTGTCACCTTCTAACTGGCCTGTTAAAGATAGCCAGTGGTTAAGAGTGTTGGTTTGGAGCAGTGGTTTGATTCCCCACTCCTCCACATGAAGCCATCTGGGTGACCTTGGGCCAGTCACAGTTCTCTCTGAACTCTCTCAGCCCCACCTTCCTCACAAGGCATCTCTTGTGGAAGGGGAAGGAGGGGAAGGGAAGGAGAAGGACAGGGGATTGTAAGCTGCTTTTGGACTCCTTAAAGATAAAGTGGGGTATAAAAACCAACTCTTCTTCTTCCATGCAGAGGAAAGCAATGGCAAACCACCTCTTCTCATCTCTTGACTTGAAATTCCCCGCCCTTATTCAGGCATCCTTCCCAAAAAATCTGGAACTTGGGATCCGGATTCCAGCTCCCATGAGACAAACCGGTACCTGACTGGTTGTGTTGCAGCAGAACTGTCTGAAACAAATAGAACAATTTGAATCCAAGTCAGAAAATCCTCTCAGCAGGGAGTGACCACTGGATCACATTCAGTGGGCCCGTTTCCCCTCATGATGGAATGGGCATTAAAGTCCTTCCGCTGGGGATGCTTTGCATTCTACCGACAAGTTCCCCGTTCTAAATAAGATGCAACCCAGTGCATTGAATTTTTATGTACTTACTTTGCTGTGCATAATAAAGCAGAAGAGACGGCCCGATCATGGCAGCGGATGGTTCTTAAACTGTGGCTCCTGTCAACGTTAATAAAAGAGAGAGCAGGAAGATGGCGCCTCGGTCGCTTCTTCCGAACACAAAGTATTTTTAACTAGCTCTTCTTTATTGCATTAACTGCTTGGTAGTTTGACACTGATTTATTATCCCTCTTTTCTCCCTCTGGTACATATGCAAATATCTTCATTATTTTTGTTCGGTTTTCATGAGTGGCCACTGCTATTGGTTCACGGGGAGAAAGCAAGCATTTGAAAGGACAGGTATTTCTGGGTACTCAATGATTCCCCCCCCACACACACACACACACAAATTGTAGCAAGCCAGCATGATGTAGTGGAAGTATTTGACTGGGGAGACTCAGCTTCAAATTCGGATTCAGCTGTGAAGTTCACTAGAAGCACTTGGACCACTCACTATGCCTGGCCAACCTCACTGGGGTGTTGTGAGGATAAAATAGGGTGTGTTAGCTTGACCTTCCGATATAAATGTAAGAAATACAATCAAAGCAGCTGCCATTGTACAGGATAATAAGAAACAGAAGGATCCCTGGTGGATTCCCGCCTCTGCTTGCAAGTCTACTAGGGCTGCTTCATCCCTGCTTAGTTTTCAAGAATGGCTGAGATCAGGCTAGCCTAGGCCATCTAGGTAAAGGCAAAGAGAAACAGATGTGCTTTGCCATTGCCTGCCTCTGTGTAGCAGCCCTGGACTTCTTTGGTGGACTCTCATCCAACTGCTAACCAGGGCTTACCCTGCTTAGCTTCCAAGACTGGCCGAGATCGGGTTAGCCTGGGCCATCCAGGTCAGAGCACTGAAGAACTAGAGGTAGCTAGTTGCCAACCTCTAGGTGGTGGCTGGAGATCTCCCGCTATTACAACTGATCTCCAGCTGATAGAGATCAATTCACCTGGAGAAAACAGCCGCTTTGGCAATTAGACTCTATGGCATTGAAGTCCCTCCCTTCCCTAAACCCCACCCACCTCAGGCTCTGCCCCCAAAACCTCCCATCAGTGGCAAAGAGGGATCTGGCAACCCTAGCTATTTGTTTGTGGTGAAGATCAAATTTCAGGATATTATGCAAGAGCCTTTATTCTCTCTTTAGCTTTTGAGGAAACTAGAGGAGAAACATCAAAAAGACCCCCTTTTTATCCCAATGCAAAGAGTTGCCCTCTAACCCCAAGAAATTTTAAACATGGAATAAATAAGCCTCTCTTATAAAGAACTGTCAAAGTAATAATGATATTCCACCATTTTGATCAACATTACCTTAAAAAAAACACTTACTGAGGCTTTGAATATAATCTTAATTATGTGCCCAGGTAAACAGTTGCCTCAAGCCCTAGTGAATTTTCTCACCAAAAAAACATGATTAAACACCGTGCTTCCACATAAGTTTTTAAAAAAATCTAATTAGTAACCAAGGCAACTGACTGTGAAAGAACCCTACTTTTCATAACACATACTAAAAAGCAGGACTTTGGAAAACACACATCGAACTACTTTATACTGAGTCACACCACAGACCCTGAGTCTGTCAAGGTCAGTATTGTCTATTGAGACTGGTAGAGGCTCTCCAGGGTCTCAGGTAGGGTTGCCAACTGCCAGGTAGTAGCAGGAGATCTCCTGCTAATTCAACTGATCTCCAGCCGATAGGGATCAGATCGCCTGGAGAAAAATGGCCACTTTGGCAATTGGACTCTATGGCGTTGAAGTCCCTCCCCAAACCCTGCCCTCTTCAGGCTCTACCCCCCAAAATCTCCCGCCGGTTGAGAAGAGGGACCTGGCAGCCCTAGGTAGAGGCCTTTCACATCGCCACAACAATAAGTGGGGGGAACCTTAACCCTAAACTAGAATAAGGTACCCAAAAGGAAAACAATCAACATGAAATCATGGGCTAATATTGATACAAGTGATTTTGTGACTAATATCTAATAAATTTAACACAAACACAAAATTAATGTAAATATAAACAACTTGCATGTCGCCCTATTCTGGCCTCTATGTATCTGTGCTGAACAAGCAAAATAAACATAAAAACACAAAATTACAACAGTGGGACGATATATCCAAACAATATCACAGCTCAGACCATATGCGTTTTGGTTGTGAAGACTTCTTCAGTGGTCTGAATAATACAATTCTATGCCATTTTGAAAGGGCATGAATGTATAAGAAAATTGCAATCCTCAGACTGAGTAAGCTGACATTTGTAAGTTGTAGAGTCTAAAATTTGCTTATGTATATTTCATCCAGAGTTGCCTTTATAATCTGAGAGCCAGCGTGGTGTAGTGGTTAAGAGCAGTGGTTTGGAGCGGTGGAGTCTCATCTGGCGAACAGGGTTTGATTCCCCACTCCTCCACAGGAGCTGCAGAGGCTAATCTGGTGAACTGGATTCGTTTCCCCACTCCTACACATGAAGCCAGCTGGGTGACCTTGGGCAAGTTACAGCTCTCTCAGCTCCATCCTCCTCACAGGGTGTCTGTTGTGGGGAGGGGAAGGGAAGATGATTGTAAGCTGGTTTGATTCTGCCTTAAGTGGTAGAGAAAGTTGGCATATAAAAACCAACTCTTCTTTTCTTCTTCCTATAGTAGTATTCCTTGTACCATACTCAGTCATGAAGATATATTGAAAAAATGGGTCGCATTTCAGCACAGATACATACAGGCTAGAATAGGGCTACATACAAGTTGTTTATATTTACATTAATTTTGTGTTTGTGTTAAATTTATTATATATTATTCACAAAATCACTTGTATCAATATTAGCCCATGATTTCATGTTGATTCCTTACCTTTTTGGTACCTTATTCTAGCCTTTCACATCGCCTACTGCCTGGTCCTTTTAACAGGAAATGCTGGGAATTGAACCTGAGACCTTCTGCATGCCAAGCAGAGGCTCTTCTGCTGAGCCACAGCCCCTTCCCAGACATTGCTGCCTACACTGTTCCTTTAGATCGCTCCACGAGAGCTGAGGGGAAGAATGAATATCAGTGTGTTTAGCATTGTCTAGATGAGAAGGCTTTCAAAGTCAAAACCTTGCCACTAGAATGCAGGGGTGACTGTTCCAAAGGGAGGAAAATGGACTCAAGGGAGACACTACCCATATTTGATTCAAGAAGATTTAGCATTTGATCATCTAGCCATAGATTTAGCATGTGCACATTAAGCTAAAAAAAAAAAAAAGGTAAAGGTCCCCTGTGCAAGCACTGGGTCATTCCTGACCCATGGGGTGACATCACATCCCGACGTTTCCAAGGCAGACTTTGTTTGTGGGGTGGTTTGCCAGTGCCTTCCCCAGTCATCTTCCCTTTACCCCCAGCAAGCTGGGTACTCATTTCACCGACCTCGGAAGGATGGAAGACGGAGTCAACCTTGAGCTGGCTACCTGAAACCGACTTCCCCCGGGATCGAACTCAGGTCGTGAGCAGAGCTTTTGACTGCGGTACTGCAGCTTAACACTCTGCGCCACGGGGCTCCTTGCACATTCAGCTAAAAATAAGAAAATATCCATCAATGGTTGATGGCCTCTTCATGAAGATAGTTTCAGAGGGTAGCCGTCTGCAGTAGAACAGCTACACTCTGGTCCAGTAGCACCTCACATACCACTGGCGGGAAGTTTTTGGGGCAATGCCTGAGGAGGGCAGGGTTTGGGGAGGAGAGGGGCTTCAATGTCATAGCGCCCATTTGCCAAAGCGGCCATTTACTCCAGGGGAACTGACCTCTATCAACTGGAGATCAGTTGTAATAGCAGGAGATCTCCAGCTAGTACCTGGAATTTGGCCTGTTTGGTTTAACAGGAAATGATATTTCCAGTAAAAGAATCTTTATTTTCAATTCACTGGGAATGAAACTCTCAGGGATAGTAGCCCTCTCCCTGCCAAATTTCAGATGGATAGGAAAAAGTTCACCAGTTGTAGAGGCAAAACAGGCCAGTCCTGAGTCGATCGTTTCACAGCCTACTGCTGGGAAGTCAAATCATGATGAAGACATGTCACGGATCAATTATTTTAAGGCCTCGACCTGCTTCACCCATACCCATGTACCTGTCTCAAGCACGGCAATGGTTTGCTTGCTTTCAGTCCCTGGGTGGTCGGGGGCTGCCGGCATCAACAAAAGGACAAATGCTCTGATTATTTAGAGCGGGCCCATTAATCGCCGCCTGTTGAGCCGGGCATGATCATTCGACCACGTCTGCCCGTTGTTGAGCAGCTCTCGGGTGATGCCTCTCCCCTCACTTTGCGGACCATAGCGGCACAGTTCAGCCACAAATTATTGCCCAACAAAATAGATGCCTCATAAAACCCATCGTAAAGAGCGACTTAAAAAACGAGGACAGCCAGCCTGTCGGCATGCCGTCTCCCTCCGTCTCCCCCGCCCTGTAGAAAGTGCCTCTATTTATAAGGTGTACAGCAGTTACAAAGCTTATGAAGTGGAATTCGTTGTTACAAAGTGCCTAGTGCTTTGAAGCAAGATTGTAAAATAAGAAATGGACGGAATGGGCTGTGGTTTATTTCCCTGGCATCTCAGGAAAATAATACGGATTTTAATTTCTCCAGGCCAAGCATGGGTCATGTGATGATGAAGAGGAAGAAGAAGAGTTGGTTTTTATATGCCGACTTTCTCCACCACATAAGGAACAATCAAACTGGCTTACAATCACCTTCCCTTCCCCACAACAGACACCCTGTGAGGTAGGTGGGGCTGAGAGAGTGTGACTAGCGGCTAGACTAGCAGATTTACGTATAAGCTAAACAAGCTATCGCTTAGGGCCCCACTCTCTTGGGGCCCCCAAAAAAATTTAAAGGAAAAAAAAACTGGATGTACATTTCCAAAATATAAGATAAAAAACAAATAAGATAAAACCTACCTACAGGACCAGTGTTTTGTGTTGTGTAGGCTCCTATGATGTAAGTAATGGGCCCCGCCTGCTAGACATGGGGCCCATTACTTACATCATAAATTACCATATAGCATATATTCAACACAAAAAACCGCAACAATTTGTTGCTGACAAAGGACAGCTGGACATATAAAGGGCCCCATTACCTTCAATAGCTTAGGGCCTCATCAAACCTAAATCCGGCCCTGGACTAGCCTAAGGTCACCCAGCTGGCTTCATGTGTAGGAGTGGAGAAACAAATCCAGTTCACCAGATTAGGGTCCGCCACGCATGTGGAGGAGTGAGGAATTGAACCCAGTTCTCCAGATCAGAGTCCACTGCTCTTAACCACTACACCACGCTAGCAGACCAACACATTACACAGATATAAACCTGGATTTGGCATCAAGGGCACATTTAACAAGGAACCTTGCAAACACATGGTCTTTTTCATTCACACTTTATGTTTTCCATAATAACTCTAGTTTGATAGCAGCTTTTTTGCCGTATTTAGGAAGAGGAGAGTGGGGCAGCAGTCACAGGGGGAGGCAAAGGACCAGGGGAAATAGCAAGTCTCTGTTGTACAGTCTTCTCTCATAGGGTTGGCTTGGTCCTCCAGGAGAACACCCTATTTGTCCTCCAGGTTTGCTAGAGCCAGTGCGGCATAATGTTGCAGTTGCTGGCGTTCCTCAAGGTTGTACTGAAGCTTCTCCATAAGCTCAAAGTAGCGGAAGAGGGTGTCACGAGGCCATACCACTTGCTCATCGTCAACAGCCTGATAAAGACCGGGCAAGTTCTTGTAGACGTAACTCTCCCAGTCCAAGCCCCCGCTGCTGAATTCGTGCAAGGTGTCCTCCGGGGCCTCTGAGGACGCTATGCTTTTTGTTAAGCCCGTTTTTTCCTGCGACCCAAATATCTGGGAGTTTGTGTATTTGTTTTCTATAATTTCCATTTTGAACTTGTCCGCTTGCTTTTGCACCTCGATCTGCTTCATTTCCTCAACCAGGTCATTCCGAATGTTTTGGAAATTCGCCACCATGATGGCCACGAAGAGGTTCCTGAAGATGAATGCGCCAATGAGGAGCCACAAGATGATAAACATACCTGTGACGAATTTGTTGATCCCTGGAATCTTCCACGCGTCTTGAAGCAGAGCGTACCAATGGTCCATGGTGAAGAGAATGAAGATGGTCACCAAAGCGTTGGGCATGTCTTTGAAATACATGTTGTATTCGAGGTCATCCCTGTCTGAGCGAGTGTAGCTCTCAAAGAAGAAAATCCCTGCCACTGCAAAGACATAAAAGAAGAAGACGAGGAGAAGCAGGATGAAAGCCATGGCCCTCAGCGCTTTGGCAATGGCCATGATAATGACCCGGACTTGACCGATTCTGGGGAAGAGCTTTAAGCAGCGCAGGACGCGGAAAATCAGGATGATCCGTTGGCTGGTCAACCTGTAGGCCCTCTTGGTGAAGAAAGCAAATTCGGGGATGAAAGAAACCATTGTGATAGTAAAGTCAAAGACGTTCCAGGGATTTCTCCAGTACTTCTGAAAGCCAAGCACCCAGTTTAGCCCGATCTCGATGAAAAAGATGAGGAGAATCACCCAGACAGTCACCTCCAAGACCATCTTCATGATTTCAAAGTGCTCCTCTGTGTTCTCGGCTATCTCCGTGATCATCATGAGGACCACCATGTTCAAGCAGATGAGGAAAATGATGAAGCCTTTGAAGACTTTGCTGCTCAGGAGCCAATAAACCCACATGTGGAAGGGGGGGAAGCGGCTGCAGCGCGCCCTGATGCGATTGCGCCAGCGTTTCTCTTGGGTGATCAAAATGTTCCGGATGGGCATCACGTTGAAACGGACCAGCTGGTTGTGGTCCGTGAGCATCAGCTTCTTCAGTTTCTTGTTGTCCAGGAAACTGCAGATATCGTGGTGTGGGACGGCATGGCTGAGCCCCTTCAGTTGGTCGATCAGGTAGAAAGTGTAGATCAGCTTGGAGCGGACAGCATCTCCTCGGGGATGCACCTGGAGCGGTATGCTTTTTTTGAATTTCGAGTTCTGTTTTGAGCTTGAACTTTTCAAAACTTCTGCTTGGGAATCCATGAAGCAGACCGAGCAGGTTTGAAAATTCTTGACAGCAGCATCCTGGAACCCAGTAAAGGCTTCACAGTTCAGAACTCTCATTTGTTGTAGTAACAACATGTTGTAGTAACAACATGCTTCCATCGGAAGGGAGGAAGGATTCTGGCTGCTGTCATAGAGGGAGTTCAATTTCTGCAATCAAGGGAAATCAATAGAGTTGCCAACCTCCAGGTACTAGCTGGAGATCTGCTGCTATTACAACCGATCTCCAGCTGTTAGAGATCAGTTCACCTGGAGAAAATGGCCGCTTTGGCAATTGGACTCTATGGCATTGCAGTCCCTTCCCTCCCCAAACCCCACCCTCCTCAGGCTCTGCCCCAAATAACCTCCCACTGGTGGCGAAGAGGGACCTGGCAACCCTAGATATCAACTTGTAAAGATTTGCCTGCACTGCATCATTTCAGGGCCCAGGCTAGCCCAGTCTTATTACATCTTTGAAGCTAATTCAATTGACATATATGTCATGTGGTCAGCCCTGGTTAGTATTTGGATGGGAGACCACCAAGGAATACCAGGGTTGCTGTGCAGAGGAAGGCACTGGCAAACCACCTCTGCTAGTTTCTTGCCATGAAAACCCCAAAAGGGGTCGTCATAAGTCGGCTGCGACTTGACGGCACTGTACACACACACACATATGTCATGTACTGTTCTTAGAATTTTTAAATCTTGTATTAAAAGGTGTTTAATAGAGGAAAACATTGGAATGAATAGCAGGTAGATGACAACTGTATGTGGTTTTATTTGCCAATATCTGGAAATTATTTTTAGAAATTTATGCTTACATTTATTATTATTTATATCACCAATCAATGTTTATTATTATGTTACCATTTACTGTTATTGTTATTACCAGTTATGGTTTATTATATGTATTTTTCTCCCTTTCTTTTGATGAAACTGTATTATGCTGTTGCTCCATGTCTTTTTTGTCTCTTTTTCTTTTAATTAAGAAATCTGGAAAACTGGGTTTGATTCCCTACTCCTCCACTTGAACAACGGATGCTAATCTGGTGAACTGGCTAGGAGAACGTCTTTGGATAATGTGCACCTGCATTCATTGATGTGGTATTACACATAGGGTTCTGTATTGTTGTGCATGTTCCAGCGCTGAACACAGCTTGTGATGTGTGAGAATGTAACGGCAACTGAAGAAACCTTGAGATGAAATAGGTCATTTACCAGATGCCTGTCTCATCGTCGCCATTCACATCTTAATGTTGAAGGGCTATACTGTGGAATGTTCAATGCTTGAACCTTTGTATTGCAAATAAGTTATTTGGACTGTAATGTTTATCCTATGCTCTTGAATGCATTGCAACACCGGCTTTTTGGTGTTTATTTGCAATAATAGAAATCTTAACTAAGATTTGACAGCTCGAGGACTCTTTAATGTGTAATATATAGCATAATTGGGACTAGGAATTGATGTTTCATGATACCCACTTAGCCACAGTGCTACGGTTTTGCTAACCTCCAGGTACTAGCTTGAGATCAGACTCCTCAGACTCCACTAGGGTTGCCAACCTTTAAGTACTTGTGAAAATAGCAGCACGGGGGCTCACAATTAATGTTACTCTGTAGTTAAAGATTCAAAGTTGTATTCAAAGAAAATATAGAACTCAAAAGCATTGCCTCATGCAGTAATATGTTACAAATATACACAAATATAAAAATACAACAAAAAGGAGCCAAGGTAAGTATTAGGTAAATTCATACACCTTAACAAATCCAATAAATCCAAACGCAGGTTGGTTGAAAAGTCCACCACTCAATTTGTGGTATAAATGAAAAGTCTAAATGACCATCAACTTGTGGTTTAAATGAGGAAAATCATTGTATGGCAGTGAATCTTCGTGGAGAATCAAGACGATTCCTCCGGCTTGGTATTCGTTTCGCGTAAGTATCTAAATATTCGTTTCGCGTAAGTATCTAAATATTGACCCTGAGGGTTCCTGACCATGAACCCTGACCTCATTTAAACCACAAGTTGATGGTCATTTAGACTTTTCATTTATACCACAAATTGAGTGGTGGACTTTTCAACCAACCTGCATTTGGATTTATTGGATTTGTAAAGGTGTATGAATTTACCTAATACTTACCTTGGTTCCTTTTTGTTGTATTTTTATATTTGTGTATATTTGTAACATATTACTGCATGAGGCAGTGCTTTTGAGTTCTATATTTTCTTTGAATACAACTTTGAATCTTTAACTACAGAGTAACATTAATTGTGAGCCCTCGTGCTGCTATTTTCACAACTACGTTATAATCAGCACAGGTATTGTGTTTGTTGAACCTTTAAGTACTAGCTGGAGATTTCCCGCTATCTCCCGCTATTACAACTGATCACTAGCCGATAAAGATCAGTTCCCCTGGAGAAAATGGCCGCTTTGGCCATTGGACTCTATGGCATTGAAGTCCCTCCCCTCCCTGAACCCCACCCTCCTCAGGCTGTGCCCCAAAAACCTCCCACCACTGGCAAAGAGGGACCTGGCAACCCTACTTGCAATGTACAGGGACTGGGAAGAGGCTGTGGTTGAACATTTTCACTCCTTTCAAGCTCTCTCCCCCCCTGAACAACTGCTAAAAAGGATGGGTGCAAGAAGCGGAGTGAAATTTTCTGGGTCACCAAATGTGCTTGTGTGCTGTTTCCTGATTCAGCTCAGCCATAGGAAAGACCCCAGTGGATCAGAGTAGGAGTCCAGTAGCACCTTAAAGACTAACCATTGAAGACTAACCCAGTAGATCGTTTGTGTCACGGGGCACTTTCACACATGCTGAATAAGGCACTTTCAATCCACTTTCAAAGCACTTTGAAGCTGGATTTCAATGTGTGAAATGGCAAGATCCACTTGCAAACAATCGTTAAAGTGCACTGAAAATGCATTAGTCAGCATGTGCGAAAGTGCCCACAATGGACTGTGTTCAACTGGATGCAGTTGCACATGAGAAACAGCAGGGGGAGCGCTTACCTGTTACTTACCAGCCAAGACACACTTCCCAAAATTGCCTCTGGAACAGCCAAGAGGGGAAAAAACCAAACTGGGGGGAAAGTATCATCCACTTGCAATTATCGATGCTGCTGGCTTTTGAGTTTTTCCCTTTGCAAATCCCATTATGGCTCTATACAGGCCATTAGTTGATTAAGAGAAACCGCCAGTGCTTTGGATTGTCTGGATATGTTGTAACTCCCGGCCAACTGTCTTTTGGGGATTTACCTCCTCCGTCTCCCACACTCCGGGAATTTGGAAAATAAATACAGAACCCAGGCGGCACAAATATAAGGAAATATTTTCCTGATGGGATTGAGGCAAATCTCTCTCCTTCTGCCACTGGTGTGGGTTTTTTTTTTTTTTTTGTCCAGCCCACAATGACACCGGCAGCCTTTTTGAGTAACAGCAAAAGCTGAACTCCTTGTAAACCCGCAATTATTTTAAAGTCCTTGGGGCTGTCGAGATGGCTGGGGACATCTCACACCCTTTACCCAGAAATCACACTTCCTGAAAATAGCTCTGCTTTATTTTCCAAACGGGAGGTCAAGGAGGAGAGACGTTTAGAATCCAAATGGTTAATAATTTCTTTAAGAGAGAAAAAGAGGAACCGTTCAAGGGGGAAGTGTCTATTTATCTGTCTTGTGCATTTTTATCCCACCATTTTTTTGGGGGGGGAGGATCATTCTTCCCATCGTTGGTGTCCTCTGATGACCCTGTGAAGTATCTCAGTGACTGGCCCAAGGTCACCCAGCAAGCCTCAGGGCAGAGCAGGAATTTGAACTCGAGGCTCCCAGCCTGGAGTTCAACACTGAGCACCACTCATGAATGTTTTATGGGTGTAGCCAGCGTGGTGTAGTGGTTAAGAGGGGTGGTTTGGAGCAGCGGACTCTAATCTGAAGAACCAGGTTGATTTCCCCACTCCTACACATGAAGCCAGCTGGGTGACCTTGGGCTAGTCACAGCTCTCTCAGAGCTCTCTCAGCTCCACCTGCCTCACAGGGTGTCTGTTGTGGGGAGGGAAGGTGATTGTAAGCCAGTTTGAAGTTGGTAAATAAAACCCAACTCCTCTTCCTAGCCCATTTACTATGTACCCACCTGTAGCACACAAAATACCACCTCCCACTATCACCCCCCCCCCCATCAATCAGTTGAGCAGCAGGAGAATAATGGGGGGAACAGCGTTGTAGACACTGAGGTGTAACTCTATGGTCTTTACCATAGGGACTGGGGAAATTCCTAGAGCATCGTAGAGAGGGAGCTATGGTGTTACTTCCGTGGAAGGCATTATTTGCACATCAATCAGCAAAACAAAATATGGACATTGGTCATATAAACCCCGTAGAAATTCCACCACAAGACTGTACACTCTATAAATCTATAAAACGGAGAGCGAAAAGTCAGTGACAGAAATATAAATGCATCTAGAACAAACAAAAAAGGAAACAATCAGTCATCCATCTTTGAAGCTTGACATACAACCGCAAGGTGGTTTCCAAATATATAGTCCAGTAGAATAAAAGGAGAGAGGAGGAGAAACATCACGGCCGCTCACCTGGATCATTAGAAATGTGGATTTTAATTAACCTGGATTGTCATTTTAAAATCGGGCTAACTTGGGGCAAAAATGATTTTCTACCCCAGGGGTCCCCAACTTTTTTGAACCTGTGGGCGCCTTTGGAATTCCAACGCAGTGTAGTGGGCACAGGCTCAAAACGGCTGCCAGAGGATGACTGCCCCAGAAGGTGGAGCCAGGCACAAAACAGCTGCCATAGCTTACCTTCAGTCACACAGTGACGGTCCTTGTGGCATGGTGGCAGCTGCTACCAAAGCAACGGTTGTAAAAATCTGCGCGGCCAATCAAATCTCCCATGGGCAATCAGAAGCCTTGCTTGACAAAAGTCCCAGCTGGCTCCACCCACTTTCTAAAATTACTTGGAAATGAGTTGGGCACCATGATGCCCACGGGCACTGCACTGGGGACCTCTGTTCTATCCCAATGGAAAGGATCAGGGTTTTTGTTTTTTTCTTTAACCGCTTTGGGAAACAGGGAAATGCAATGCAGTCCTAAGCAGAGTTGTATCAAGGGTTGCCAGGTCCTTCTTCGCCATCGATGGGAGGTTTTTGGGGTGGAGCCTGAAGAGGGTGGGGTTTGGGGAGGGACTTCAATGCCAAAGGGTCCAATTACCAAAGCGGCCATTTTCTCAAGGTGATCTGATCTCTATTGGCTGGAGATCAATTGGAATAGCAGGGGATCTCCAGCTAGTACCTGGAGGTTGGCAACCCTATTAGCAGCCATAGTTGTATCCTTCTGAGCACATTGGCTTCACTCAGAAATGTGTATCCCTGCTTGGGACTGCACTGTAACTCAACACAGCCCTCTGGGTAGGGTTGCCAACCTCCAGGTACTACCTGGAGATCTCCTGCTGGTACAACTGATCTCCAGCCAATAGAGAGCAGTTCACCTGGAGAAAATGGCTGCTTTGGCAATTGAACTCTATGGCATAGAAGTCCCTCCCCAAACACCGCCCTCCTCAGGCTCCGCCCCAAAAACCTCCCGCCGGTGCCTAAGAGGGACCTGGCAACCCTACCTTTGAGACATGATCTATGTTGCACTTCATCTGCTGGAGAACCACAACCCAAAGACCACCACAGCAAATGAAGAAGTGATTCTGACAAGCAACGACACGCAGTCCTCGGGCTCCTGCTGATTGTCGCAAGGCCTGGCAGATGGAAGAGCCGTGTCTCGCGAGGGCCGCTCTCTGATAACTCCCTGACTCAATTGCCCATCTCCTCTCCTCCATCACTCTCCTTATTGGGATCTGCCGGCAGCCACGGCTCCGAACGATCCTCTGCTTACCCGCCGACCTAGTGTGGTTCTGCATCCTGTCACCTCGTATCTATGTGACCGGGGAAAGAAACGTTCCTTTGGGTGTTTCTTCTGACAAGCCTGAGTTTGTGGGGAGGTCGGTTATCCTGGCAAAACATAATATATATGCATTGGAGAGAGGGGCACATCACATCTAGGGGGGTTGTCAAAGCAGAAGGAAATGAAGACGGAGTAGCGTCAGCTTCCAGTGACAGGAGATACAACGGAGCGTTAAGTGCCCTAAGGCCAAGGATCCTCATACAAAAGGGCCAAAATGATCTTATGAAAATGAATCTAATATATTTATTACAATAAAAATCCACAATTTGTCTAAGGCCCTAATATAGCCTCTATGTTTCTATTGTACATATAGGCAAACCAACTCGCATAGTATGGTAACTCTTTTAAATATGAAAAATCACCTTTAATGGTTATTACAATATTCCTAACATCAATATATCTAATATGTAAAACTAAATGTAAAACTTAAACAAAAACACCCAAGTTTCTCCACAGCTAGTGTATGTATCTATAACTATCTAAATTTACACACAACTAATTCATATTCTCAATACAATATTTATACAATTTTAAAATATATATTCATAGATGGCTTTTCTCCTATATGGAGTATAGTTAGAGTCTCATGAATCACCAATGGCTTTAAGTCTATATGGAGTATTATTTATAGTCTCATAAATCAGTCTTGCGTGGAGAGTCCAGAAAATGCCAACAAGACGGACACTTCCTCAGTTGTATTCCATTATCCTGATCTTGTGTTTCAGGCGTATAATTTCTTGCCCAGATCTTTTTACAGTAGCTGCTGCTTACAATATTCTGGATATCCAGCAGGAACGTCTGGGAGCCAGCATGGTGTAGTGGTTGAGAGCGGTGGTTTGGAGTGGTGGACTCTGATCTGGTGAACTGGATTAGTTTCCCCACTCCTATGCATGAAGCCAGCTGGGTGACCTTGGGCTAGTCACTGCTCTGATAGAGCTCTCTCAGCCCCATCTACCGCACCGGTGTCTGTTGTGGGGAGGGGAAGGAAAGGTGGTTGTCAGCCGGTTTGATTCTTCCTTAAGTGGTAAAGAAAGTCGGAATATAAAAACAACCTCCTCTTCTTCTTCTTGTGATAGTGGGAAATCTCCAGCCACTACCTGGAGGTTGGGGGAGAAAATAGACACCACTGTACTATTATCAACCGATGAGGAAAATAGTACAGGAGCGAACCAGTATAATGAGGTGCAAAAATATATATATTTATGAGCTACTGTGTCTAACAATTACGCACAAACAATTACACATACATATTAACAATATGTATGTGTAATTGTTTGTGCGTAATTGTTAGACACAGTAGCTCATAAATATATATTTTTTGCACCTCGTTATACTGGTTCGCTCCTGTACTACCTGGAGGTTGGCATCCCTACCTGAAACCCACTACGATGTCACTAGCCACAAGTCCTCTCTGCTCAAGACTGAGCTAAAAAAAGACTCTCATTACTAACAAACAAGCAAAGGCAGCCAAGAATATGTTGGAGCGGCTGCTCTCTCGGCTCAGTTTCTCCTTGATCGAAAAGAAGGACACGGTGTTCCCTCTTGGCACCACAAAAGCTTACACTTACCGCTTGGATCCTTCTTTGTTTACTTCTCGTCCTTTCTTCTGGGTCCTGTCCCCCACCCCACCCCAAATCTGTTTATTTACCCCTGCCAGTCTGCCAAACACTGCAAAATGCATAATCCATGGCTGCAAGAGAATTTAAGTTACAAAGATTTCTTCTGTTTCCAAATCTGGAGTAATGTCACCAGCCACACTCTACAAAATATGCCTTAATTATCTTGTGCAGCTATTTTCTTCTCTTCCCCCAAATCTCCACGTTGTTCCCATCTACTAGTTTTTGTAGACCTTAAAAAAAAAAACACCTGATTTTACTATGCTCAGGAGAGAATCAAAACATAGCAACGTATAGAAGCTGGTTTCTGTTATATTTTATTGCATTTTGTTGATCTTTACTGCATTTTCAGATCAGCATTTTACTCCCATGCATGAATGACCTACGACTCAAGCACATTGTTAAACAGGTTGTTTGTGCATGGGAGTTTTACCTGAGGTTTGTTGCTTGCTGGACCCAGAGTTTCCTGTTGGGAGTCTATGCACCAGCAGTCTCCAAGCGCAAATCGGGAAGTATTTGAACCCCCACCCCTTGGCATGCTGCTTCGTAATTGGCTGCAGTAAGAGAAAAGTCCCCCCTTAAAAACCCAATTGCTGCATAAAAATGCATTTTAAGAACGTAAAACAAAAAAACAGAGCAATCTGAAAAGAAGAGGGGGAGAAATCCAAGCCTCGGTTTTAAAAAGCCTTTCTTCTGCTCAGAAAGAGGGTTTGGTAGGATTGCCAGGTCCCTCTTCGCCACCGGCGGGAGATTTTTGGGGCAGAGCCTGAGGAAGGCGGGGTTTAGAGAGGGGAGGGACTTCAATGCCATAGAGCCCAATTGCCAAAGTGGCCATTTTCTCCTGGTGAATTGGCCTCTATTGGCAGGAGATCAATTGTAATAGCAGGAGATCTCCAGCTAGTACTGGAGGTTGGCAACCCCAGGGTTTGGGGAGCAGAAGGACCTCAGGAGAGTATAGAATCCCCCCTCCAAAGCGACTGTTTTCTCCAGGGAACTCTTCTCTATAGTCTGGAAATCAGCTGAAATTCCAGGAGATCTCCAGACCCCACAAAGTGCCACAAGATTCTTGTTATTTTGAATATTAGCCGATAACTTTGTAAGCACAAAGTATTACTATAGGATCCCAGCAGAGCTCAGGCAGAGCTGCCTACTAAATTCACTTTTGCGAGAATCTTTTTTTAAAAAAGGAGAGGGGGGGCTAGGCAAGAGAATTCCTGACATCAGTGCTTCGAAGGAACAAAAAGTGGTTAAAATCACTCGTGTTATTTTAAAACATATATTCCTCCCCCCCCCCCCAAAAAAAAAACATTTTAAAAACCTGGTGTTTTTTTTTTTTTTTAAACTGTGTGTTCCAAGCAAAGTCTTATGTAAACACAATGATTAAGATAAAAGAAATTATAGGCTTAATCCTGGAAAGAGTCACACCACTCTGGGATGCTGCCTGATTTCGCTCCCCCTCCGCTGCTCCCCTCAAAAGTCCTTGATGTCCTCGGATGACAGTTTAATTATTGGGGGGATCAGATGGATAAAGGGGCCTTGCTCTGCGATGCCTCCCACTTACTAAACGCTTGCTTGGAACAGCAGCAGCTGCAAGAAAAATAAAATCAGCCACCGTTCCTCAAAGGCAAAGATAATAATTTCCCTATTGCCTCTTGTAACAACTTTCATAAGAAGGTGCGAAAGACGGGCTGCCATGTATAGTAGGGTTGCCAACCTCCAGGTACTAGCTGGAGACCTCCTGCTATTACAACTGATCTCCAGCCAATAGAGATCAGTTCCGCTGGAGAAAATGGCCGCTTTGGCAATTGGACTCTACGGCATTGAAGTCCCTCCCCTCCCCAAACCCCACCTTCATCAGGCTCCGCCCCAAAAACCTCCCGCCGATGGCGAAGAGGGATCTGGTAACCCTAACTCTACGGCATTGAGGTTCCTCCCCTCCCCAAACCCACAATCCTCAGGCTTTGCCCCAAAAACCTCTCACCGGTGGCAAAGAGGGACCTAGCAACCCTATATCCTGCTGAGGTCCCTCCCTTCCCTAAACCTTGCCCTCCCCAGGCGCCACTCCCAAATCTCCAGGTATTTTCTTAGGGGGAGTTGGCAACCCTATGAATCCCCCCCTTTAATTTAGTTGCATTGTCAGAGGATGTCTGAATTTGATTGGACAGGTGGTAGAGAGGAGTGTGTGTGTGGGTAAAGTGCCGTCAAGTCGCAGCCGACTTATGGCGACCCCTTTTTTGGGGGGGGCGAGGGTTCATGGCAAGAGACTAACAGAGGTGGTTTGCCAGTGCCTTCCTCTGCACATTATTCCTTGTTTCAGCAAGGATTTAGCCAGGATTGAATGCACTTTCGGTGAAACGCATCGTTTGGATCCGGGCTGAATCCTGGCTGAAACAGGGAATGTGTGTGTGTGTGTGTGTGTGTGTGTGTGTGTGTGTGTGTGTTTGTGTGTGTGTGTAAAGTGCCGTCAAGTCGCAGCCAACTTATGGCTACCCCTTTTGGGGTTTCATGGCAAGAGACTAACAGAGGGGGTTTGCCAGTGCCTTCCTCTGCACAGCAACCCTGGACTTCCTTGGTGGTCTCCCATCCAAATACTAACCAGGGCTGACCCTGCTTAGCTTCTGAGATCTGACGAGATCAGGCTAGCCTGTGCCATCCAGAGAGGAGTACTTTATGTTTTTCTTACTTTCTGTCAGCTCTTGTTTCCAGCCAATGCTCAGAGTGGCAGTGAGAGAGAAAAAATTAAAAAATGGCTGTCAGGCTCACGGCGGGACATCAGTTCCAAGGAAGCCTGGACGTTTTCCCATTTACTGATGATTCCTAGAGAGGACTGACATCACTTCCTGGACAAACTCCGGCCATGAAGCCTGTCCTCTCTAGGAATCACAGGAAACTCTCTGGCTTTACCATAGCGTTCCCAGTGATTCCTGGAGAGGCATGACATCACTTATGAGTTTTCCCCAGAAGTGAAGTCACGCCATCACTGATGGTTGGCTACCATGTTCCTACCCCCCACTACCCCCCACTTAGGGTTGCCAGCCTCCAGGTACTGGTAATGTCTTGATATGTGCTTGAGATGATGCAGCCCTGCACGGCGCTTTGAGATTTCCTATTATGAAGGCTGAAGAAGCCTCCTAGTGGCGAAAAACGTCAGTAATCCGGAAGACATTTTCTGATTACTCTTGTGCACAGCGATCTGTCTTCGATATAGGATTGGTTATATCCAGAATTGGAATTTCGTATTATCTTTGAAAAGATCGCGGACACTTCATACTCTTTTTGACTTTTGAGGGAAGTCTGTTTGACTCTCGGAAATATATCGTAGACTCTAGTGGATTGCTTATAGTTTATATGTGGAATAGTAAGCTTTCCTTTGTGTGTTTATATTTCACTATCTCCTTGCTTAGAGTGCGTCTTTAACAACTTTGTAGTATTGTATCAGGCTTTGTCACTCTATTTGACTGTTTCATCATTATATATTTATATATCTTTGGTATATTTTGAGCCGAGTGCTGGTCTTTATTTTTACCTATACCTTTCAGTGCAGGTAATTGTTTTTTTTTTTTCTTGATAGCCTCCAGGTACTAGCTGGATATCTCCTGCTATTACAACAGATCTCCAGCCAATAGAGATCAGTTCACCTGGAGAAAATAGCCACTTTGGCCACTGGACTCTATGGCATTGAAGGCCCTCCCCAAACCCCACCCTCCTTACGCTTCACCCCAAAAACCTCTCGCTGGTGGCAAAGAGGGACTTGGCAACCCTACCCCCATTTTGGTGCCAGGCTTAGCCGTTGGCCCACTTTCTTGTGCTTGCCCCTCAGAGGCAAAGGCAGACTATCATTTCCATTGGGTAGGGAAACAGCTCTGAGGGTTGAACACATGAGCTGCCTTCTACTCGCCCTCCATCCATGACTTTATGTGCACTAGAATCAGAGTTCATAGAGAGAGAAGGAGCACAAGTATGCCAGCCCATCTTCAGCCCATGGCATACCCACTGGCATGGGAGTTCAGAGTCTCCATGCTGAGGCTCCATCTGTTACCTACTCCTGACCTGGGGATGTAGCAACAAAAAATAACAGCTGTGACAAGGAGTGCCAATTTTTTCAAATGTTCCCAATCCCAGATTTGGCGCTTACGCACAAACCTCCTACACATGTCGACCCTGCTCTCATGAGCTGCCAATCATGCATCGGAGGTGGGACACGTGTGTTTTCCCATCCCCCCTCTACGCTCATTGATTTGCAAAGACTTCAGCTGCAATCTTTTCTGAGAGCGAGCCCCATTGGCTAACATGAGACTTAAGAACATAAGAAAGGCCCTGTTGGATCAGACCAAGGCCCATCAAGTCCAGCAGTCTGTTCACACAGTGGCCAACCAGGTGCCTCTAGGAAGCCCACAAGCAAGACAACTGCAGCAGCATTATCACCACCAGAGGTGGTGTTCCGATGCACCTAATAGAATAGGCCTGCTCCTTTGATCCTGGAGAGAATAGGGATGCATCATGACTAGCAGCCATTTTGACTAGCCATTTTGAATACCCCTTTTCTCCATGAACATGTCCACTCCCCTCTTCAAGCCTTCCAAGTTGGCAGCCATCACCACATCCTGGGGCAGGGAGTTCCACAACTGAACTATGTGTTGTGTAAAGAAATACTTTTGAGTAGACTTGCATAGGGCTGCTAGCCCAACAGTATGGAACTCAGCGGTAGGAAACGGGATCTGTCTTTTCAGACCATTGCCTGTGCATGCGTTAATTGCCATCAAGTTGCAGCTGAGTTATGGTGACCCTGGCAAGGGGCTTTCAAGGCAACTGAGAAGCAGAGGTGGTTTGCCATTGCCTTCTGCAGTAGAGTCTTCCTTGCTTCATGGCCTCCCATCAAAGTACCGACCCTGCTTAGCTTCTGAGATCTGACAAGATTGGGACACACCATGCTGCCTTTCCTCCCAGAGTAATGCTCAGAGGCTATTTCTGATGGGTGTGTGGGCATGTAGTCCTCTGGAGACCATTTCTGCTTATCTCATGGAGGTGGTACCAGCATAAGAACACAAGAAAGGCCCTGCTGGATCAGACCAAGGCCCATCAAGTCCAGCAGTCTGTTCACACAGTGGCCAACCAGGTGCCTCTAGGAAGTCCCCAAACAAGATGACTGCAGCAGCACCATCCTGCCTGTGTTCCCCAGCACCTAATATATTAGGCATGCTCCTCTGATGCTAGTGGGAATAGGTGGAATGAACCTATCCCCCCTTTCCTCGGTGTAGTTGTTAAGAGCGGAGGTTTGGAGTGGTGGACTCTGATGTGGAGAACCGGGTTTGATTCCCCACTCCTCCACATGAGCAACAGAGCCTAATCTGGTGAACTGGGTTGGTTTCCCTACTCCTCCACATGAGCAGTGGAGTCTGATCTGGAGAACCAGGTTTGATTCCCCACTCCTACACACGAAGCCAGCTGAGTGACCTTGGGCAAGTCACAGCTCTGTTAGAGCTCTCTCAGCCCCACCTACCTCACAGGGTGTCTGTTGTAGGGAAGGGAAGGTGATTGTAAGTCGCTTTGAGTCTCCCTTAAGTGGTAGAGAAAGTTGACATATAAAAATTAACTCTTCTTCAATGATCAACAATGGCTATGAATTTTGGCTTCATTCACCCAGGCTGCAGCTCTGACTGCACCCTGAACTATGCAAGGCTGGGTTTGGAAAGCTTCTCTTTGTGGTCCTTCTTCCTTAGGGAAAGAAATATTTAAGTTCCAATAAATCTCTTTCACATATTGATAAATGGCTACTGTTTGGGAGTGTCAGTGAAGGAAAAAACAACAACCAAGCTTGCCTTCTTGAAAAATGGCTTTTCAAACTAGATGTCTTTGCTTACCTTACCATTGTTTCTCATAGTTTGGATAGAGTCACCTTGTAGAAAGTGAAATCATAGACTCATAGAGTTGGAAGGGACCACCAGGATCATCTAGTCCAACCCCCTGCACAATGCAGGAAATTCACAACTACCTCCCCACCCCACACCCCCAGTGACCCCCACTACATGCCCAGAAGATGACCAAGATGCATTCCCTCTCATCATCTGCTTAAGGTCATAGAATCAGCATTGCTGACAGTTGGCCATCTAACCCCTCTAACAGTTAGAAAATTCTTCATAATGTCTAGACGGAAACTCTTTTGATTTAATTTCAACCCGTTGTTTCTGGTCTGACCTTCTGGGTTAACAGAAAACAACTTGGCACCCTCCTCTATGTGACAGCCCTTCAAGTACTTGAAGATGGTTATCATATCCCCTCTCAGTCTTCTCTTCAGGCTAAACTTACCCAGCTCCTTCAACCTTTCCTCATAGGACTTGGTCTCCAGATCCCTCACCATCTTTGTTGCCCTCCTCTGGACACGTTCCAGCTGCTCCATGGATGCCATTAGTATAGAAAAGGGTGTGTGTGTGCGTGTGTTTTTATATCTGATACGTTTGCAGGACATTTTGCAGGCAGGTTGAGAATGACCTGGAGATTTTGGGGGCGGAGCCTGAGGAGGACGTGGTTTGGAGAGTGGAGGGACTTCAATGCCAAAGAGTCCAATGGCCAAAGCGGCCATTTTCTCCAGGGAAACTGATCTCTGTCACCTGGAGATCGGTTGTAAAAGGGGGAGATCTCCAGCCACCACCTGGAGGTTGCAGCACAACATCATACACAGAAAACAATATGCACAAGGAGTATAACAAAATGCAAAAATATATTACATGCCAAAAAAGCAAGTTTAAATCAACTATATACGAACACTGAAATGCAATAAATATGATTATCAAGTCCCATGTCTGACCCTCTCTCTCAAAGCTTCTTGTTTTACAGATGCAGGTCAGAGACTTTTCTCTATTGGATATATTCTGGTGTGCTCCCTTTGTCAGGGAGGAAGAGGAAGACAGCTGTTTTAAGTTCTAATTCTTCCTCAGTCCCTCTTCATATCCATTTTGTATCTCTTGTTACAAATTCCAGTCCCTTCCTGGGCTAACTTGCAAAGGTTCCCAGCTGGATACAACCAAGTTAGTAAAGGTTCCAAGATGGATACCCTCATACTAATACACACAGAAGTATCACTTTGTATACCACCTGAGGTTGGCAACCCTAGCCACAGTGGGTTTGGAGGAAGAGTCAGGGGCCCTGATTTGAACTGGTAACAGCATGGAGGGGGGAGGGAAACCAGCTCTCCAGCTAGTACCTGGAGGTTGGCAACTCTAGGGTCGGTCTTGATTAGTACCTGGATGGGAGACTAGGGTTGTGCATATTGATAAACCTGAACCAAAAATAAACCTGAAATTAGCCGTTTCAGTAAATTTCACGATTTGGGTTTACCAAATGCCAAAACCAGGGGATAAAGCGAAAGCTGAATAGGCAATTCCTGAAAAACCCAAATAGATATTTGGCTTTTTGGGTTCAGCTATTCGCCTTTGCTCAGAGGCATGGCTGTTCTTTCTCCCCTTTTTCTTTCTTTTATTTTGACTGGTTTTGTTAGGGCCCCATAGTTGAGGCCCTTTTGAGCTAGGGTAATTTAAAAGATGGGGCTCACCCAGTCCCACCCAGAGGGATATACCCTATAACTAAAAGAGCCGGCTTCAACAGCCGCTCACAAGACTTCCGAAGGAGATTTCTTCAACTACATGGATAAGCAATCTCCTTCAGACAGCCCCCATGGTCATGACTTCAGTCGGCTCCGATATCACCCCCCTCCCCCATGAAAACCTGCTTTCCAAAAGAAGGTTGCCCTGAGTAGATGCACCATGACCATCTCTTGGAATCAGATTTTTATGACCACAATGAAGGACTGCTCACAGGATGTCATTTGCCACCAAAAGGAATGTTTTCCATGCCTTATTTATAGAATCATAGAGTTGGAAGGGACAACCAGGGTCACCTAATTCAACCTTCTGCACAGTGCAGGAAATTCACAACTACCTCCCCCCACACCCCCAGTGACCCATAATTCATGCCCAGAAGATAGCCAAGGTGCCCTCCCTCTCATCATCTGCTTAAAGTCATAGAATCAGCATTTCTGACAGATGGCCATCTAGCCTCTTCTTAAAAACCTCCAGGGAAAGAGAGCTTACCACCTAATGTCTAGATGGAAACTCTTTTGATTTAATTTCAACCCATTGGTTCTGGTCCAACTGTCTGGAGCAACAGAAAACAACTCAGCACCCTCCTCTATATGACAGCTCTTCAAGTACTTGAAGATGGTTATCATATTCCCTCTCAGTCTTCTCCTCTTCGGACTAAACACACCCAGCTCCTTCAACATTTCCTCATACGACTTGATCTCCAGACCATCTTTGTTGCCCTTCTCTGGACCCTTTCCAGCTTGTCTACATCTTTGGTGCCCAAAACTGAACACAATACTCTAGGTGAGGTCTAACCAGAGCAGAGTAAAGTGATACCATCACTTTGTGTGATCTGGACACTGTACTTCTGTTGATACAGTCCAAGATCGCATTTGCCTTCTTAGCTTTTTTTCTCTTGCATTTAAGCCTTTTTCCAATGTTTGGAAGCTAATCTGCATGGACATCATGCAAAGAGACCCAGAAATGAAGGCACACCCTAGACTTTGAGGCACCAGCCTGGAATCAGCTTTTTTCCGCCAGTCATCAGCAACACAACTCTTGGACCTGAAAACCAATGGACAGCTCAGCTCCTAAATGCCTGGAGGATGGGGGGCCAGAAAATTGGACCCCCTGTCCCAAAGTTCACCAAAGTTTGGTGGCCATCAAAGGAGAGTCCCTTGCAGTCAAGCTGCAAATTTGGGGACCTCCAAACATGCCCTCCAGAAGCTTTGAAAAAAATCCCCATTAACTATAATGGGCCCGGATTTTTCAGGAAACCCCAAAATAAGCCGAATATCCATATTTACTGGTATGGGTATTCGGCTTATTTCAGGTTTACCAAAAAAAATTCGAGCCCAATAAACCTGAACCTGAAATTTATCGATTTTTTTTTTTCTGCACAACCCTATGGGAGAACACCAGGGAAGTCCAGGATTGCTACGCAGAGACAGGTAATGGCAAACCACCTCTGTTCATTGTCTTCCATCAGTGGAAGAAGACCTTTCTGTTTTGCTTAGCATGTGTGTGTGTGTGTGTTAAGTGCCGTCAAGTCGCTTCCTACTCAAGGCGACCCTATGAATCAAAGTCCTCCAAGATGTCCTATCTTTGACAGCCTTGCTCAGATCTTGCAAATTGAGGGCTGTGGCTTCCTTTATTGAGTCAATCCATCTCTCTCTCTTTTTTTGATAAGTTTTTATTGTGTTTTTATGGGATACAGAAGGAAGAAAAGGGAGGGAGGGAAGTTTTGCATCCGTTTGCAGTAGACAGTATTATCTCAGTCAATAATATACACACATAAAATAAAAATTATGCTTGCTACAACTGATTCAATATATTGGTTTCTATCCTGTTCTTACTTGATTAAGAAGTAATCAGATACATTCTTAAACATATTAAACATCCACTAACATGGGGAAAAAAGAATAGAAATAAAATAGCGTTATGGATATACCCTAGTTTCAATTTCTCCAAAGGTTGATCATTATTAAGGTAAACCAGATGTATTTATACATAAAGAATAGTGTTATAGATATACCATAGTTTCAATTTCTCTAAAAGTTGATCATTATTAAGGTAAACCATCTCTTGTCGGGTCTTTCTCTTTTCCTGCTGCCCTCCACTTTTCCTAGCATTACTGTCTTTTCTAGTGACTCTTGTCTTCTCATACTGTGACCAAAGTACGATAGTGTGATTGTTTGTTGAATTGTAGCAATACTTTAAATGCTCTTTTAATGTATTTAATGTTTGGGTGCTTAATGTCTTGGGGATGCTATTTGGATGGCAAGGCGGCGTAGAAATATATTAAATAAAAATAAGTAAATAAATAATATCACAGATCTGTGGAATGCCATGATGGTCAAGTTCCATTGGTGGAAGAAAAAATGCTGGCTGCGGTCCTCAGTACGCAGAGTTGCCAGGTCCCCCTGACAACTGGAGGGATCAGCGGGGACTTACATGGTGGGTGGGCTTCACCTGCAGTGCAATGACGTTTCTCCCCATGCACAATGGAAGTAACATCAATGCATCGCCAGCAAACCCACTGACTCTCTGGTATTTTATGGTTTTGCTCAAATACCAGAGGGTCACCAGCATGGTGTAGTGGTTAAGAGTAGTGGTTTGGAGGGGTGGATTCTAATCTGGAGATCCAGGTTTGATTCCCCACTCCTCCACATGAGCGGCGGAGGTTAATCTGGTGAACTGGGTTGTTGCCCCAACTCCAGCACATGAAGCCACCTGGGTGACCTTGGGCTAGTCACACACTATCAGCCCCACCTACCTCATAGGGTGTCTGTTGTGGGGAGGGGGAGGGAAGGTGATTGTAAGCTGGTTTGATTCTTCCTTAAGTGGTAGTGAAAGTTGGCATATGAAAACCAACTCTTCTTCTTCTTCTCTGTAAGGTTTTACCCAAATACTCTAGCATCTTCAGCGGCCCCTGGCAACATGCCGATGTCACTTCTGGGCACATGGGAAGTGAAATCAGCATGTCAAGATGGATGCTGCTGACTTCCCCCTTATTTTGGCATAATTTCCCTCCCCACTGGCCAGCTGAGCAGCAGAAGGGAGCTCCATGTGGGAGAGGGGGATCCCCTGCCCCAGCGCAGGATTTTGTTCCTCCGCATTTCACTACTGGATCCTTCTCAGAATGACCAGTCAGCCTCCTGACTGATCTTCCTGGTTTTACCTGCTGCAGTAGCCCCATGCTGCTCGTCATTACCAATGGCCAAAGTGACATTTCTCATTACAAGTTTGCGGTACAGATATCTGTCCTCCCTCCTCGGGGTGGCAGGGTGGGGAGGGAAATCTAAGGGTGACTCAGAATGAAAAGGGGAGAAAATATGAGATCAGCAGCTTTGGCTCTTTTGCCAAGTGAGGGGGAGGAATGTTATTGTAATTAGTGCCAGGGGATATGGGAAGATTTGCACCGCCATTGAATGCCAATCCAGACAGGATCAGAAGAAATCTCAAAGTTCATCTAGATGAATTTCTTTTGAATGAAGACCTAAATCGAGTCTCCATAATGGACGTAGACACATCTTCAAAATGCCTGTCGATCTAGTAAATTTTTATGTTACCTATCCTCTGAGCCCATGTTTTATTTTCCCTCCTTTCCTCGTGCTTCAAGACAGCTTACAATAACAGTTAAAAACAGTTTTTCCAAAAACCAAAAATAAAATAGCTAACCCCAAATGTCTCCCTCCCCTCCCTTCCCCTCCTTAAAAAAATGACTGATGTTCAAACCCACTCAAAAGCCCTGGCAGGCAGACCTTGCTGTGCCTCCTGAAGATCTCCAAGAAGGGGGCCCCCTCAGCTCTTCAGAGAGCCCATTCCACAGAGGCAAATTCCATGCTGGCCATAATTAGATGAGAAATAGAGAATAAAACTGCTGCTATCATACTGCCTTTGCACAAATCTATTGTGAGACCACACTTGGAATACTGTGTACAGTTCTGGTCACCGCACCAAAAAAAGGATATTACAGAGCTTGAGAAGGTGCAGAAAAGAGCAACCAAAATGATCAGGGGGCTGCACCTTGTGGGCTTCCTAGAGGCACCTGGTTGGCCACTGTGTGAGAAGACTGCTGGACTTGATGGACCTTGGCCTGATTCAGCATGGCCTTTCTTATGTTCTTATGAGACAGCTGAATGGGCCACCCTAAATGATGGGATAGCCAACAGATGGCTCCCTGAGGACCATAGTTAGCAGACAGAACATACATTGTTCTCCCTTTCCCATTTAATCTTTCTCATTTGAAGAGGAAGAAGAAGAAGAGGAAGAGGAAGAAGAATGTGATGTGATGTGATGTGAAAGACCTCTTCCTGAGACCCTGGAGAGCCGCTGCCAGCCTGAGTAGACCAAGGGTCTGATTCAGTATAAGGGTCTGATTCAGTATAAGGTAGCTTCATGTGTTCATGTGTTCAAACATACCCAGCTCCTTCAACCTTTCCTCATTGGACTTGGTCTCCAGACCCCACACCATCTTTGTTGCCCTCCAGTATTCGGCAGCTTCATATAGAAATGAAGCTGCCTTATACTGAATCAGACCTTTCAACTCTCAGTATTGTCTACTGTACCCTGATCTAATGCCCATGGTAGATATAAAGGTAAAGTTCATAGGGACATCTGCCTTCTCCCTGGAGAAGTCTGAGGCTTACAGACCAATAGGACCAACACAAAAGCATAAAAATCAAGGCTTTCTCAGCTATCTAGTGCATTTTCATCCCACCTTTCCTTCAAGGAGCATGGACTCACTTGGCAAAAGAGCCAAAGCTGCTGATCTCATACATGGTTCTTCCATCCCCATCATATCCGCCCACTTTTCCAATGTGTTTAGATCTTGTTGAGAGAATCGGGGTATGAAACTCTTCTTCTTCCCTAGTCCCTTTAACTGGAGATGTCGAGGATTGAACCTGGGACCTTATGCATGCCAAGTAGGCCAATACTCTACCACTGAGCCACAGCCCCTCCCCATGTTTAGCCTGGAGAGGAGAAGACTGAAAGTTAGTATAAAAACCATCTTCAAGTACTTCCAGGGCTGTCATATACAGGATGATGCCAAGTAGTTTTCTTTTGTTTTCTGTTGCCCCAGAAGGTCAGACCAGAACCAACGGGTTGAAATTAAATCAAAAGAGTTCCCGTCTAGACATTAGGAAGAATTTTCTAACAGTTAGAGCAGTTCCTCAGTGGACAGACTTCCTCGGGAGGTGGTAAGTCCTCCTTCCGTGGAGGTTTTCAAGCAGAGGCTAGATGGCCATCTGTAAGCAATGCTGATTCTATTACCTTAGGCAGATCATGAAAGGGAAAGCATCTTGGCCATCTTCTGGGCATGGAGTAGGGGTCACTGGGGGTGTGGGGAAGAGGTAGTTGTGAATTTCTTGTATTGTGCGGGGGGTTGGACTAGATGACCCTGGTGGTTCCTCCCAACTCTATGATTCTCTGATTCTATGTATTTGTGATCAAGCCAGTGTAAAAAGCTCCATGAACAAGAACAGTAGGGAAGCTGAGAACGCAGAAGACCAAAGACAATGGCCTATTCCGGTCCCATCAGGATAAAGACGGACGCAGGCCAAGTCTTTTGCATTTTGTACAAGCTGGCTCCCAAGTGTGCTTCACTTACAAGTAAATGCTCCGTAATGATCTGTGTGCGGTAAACACTTCTAAGAGATTAAAACAAATCTCTATCCTCTACGGAACGAGCTCTTGCCAGCAAACAAAGCCCTCCAGGCCAACATCATCAAGGTTGTGCTAATCACATCCCCAAGCTTATATCCCCTTTGAATGGTAAAATTGTAGGCAGATGTGCTTAGGAGGGAAGAACCCCCCCTTCCTCCTCCAAAGGCAACCTAAGGAGGCATTGAAAAGCAACAGATTTCTCGTGAGGGTTCAGTCGTCTGGACTGGAGTGTTCTACATTTACCTCTGGTATTTTCAGGAAGAAAAACAAGAGTCGGTTTTTATACCCCGCTTGCCTCTACCTTTTAAGGAGTCTCAAAGCGGCTTACAATCACCTTCCCCTCCCCACAACAGACACCTTGTGAAGTTGGTGAGGCTGAGAGAGTTCTGTGACTGGCCCAAGGTCACCCAGCAAGCTTCATGTAGAGGAGTGGGCAATCGAACCCAGTTCATCCAGATTAGAATCCACCGCTCACGTGGAGGAGTGGGGAATCAAACCCGGTTCTCCAGATTAGAGTCCAACACTCTTAACCACTACATCATGCTGGCTCTCTTTGCCATTTCCTTTCTTGGTGGTTTCCCAGAAAAGTATCTATTAAGCATGTTTTCAGTTCAAGGATGTCCAGCTTCAAAGACTGGGACTGGACTAAATGCCTCACAGGGTTTATCGAATGACATACTCTTATGGGAAGTGGCCTCCCAGACAGAGGGAATCCAAGTCCCATGGGTCATGTCAACAGTAAGCATTGTTAGGCATCTTCAAGATTGCACCATCAAGTGGCTCACTGCTTCCAGAAATGACCCTTTCTTTCACCTTGTGCACATGTGGAGGTTTAAAATCCCCAAAATAATAGAAGTGGCCCTCAATTGGACATTGCTAGGCAACCACAACAGTACAGCCAGCTTTCCGCCCTTGGTTTCTGCCAGTAAACAGCAGCAGGGAGGTGGAGGGCCCTTCCCAGGGCTCTTTTGGCCTTTTATTCATGGGGCCAAGCCCACCGAAGAAGAAGATTATGATGATGAAGAAAAAGAAATCTGTAAGATCATCAATAATGTGGCCTTGTTTGGAATGCTGTGGACATTTCTAGTTGCGCCCTTGAAAATGTTAATCTTAAACTATGGTAGAATTGAACAAGGTGCCAAAAAGGACACCAGAAATGAAGAAGAGTTGGGTTTTGTACCCTGACTTTCTCTAGAGGAGCCAGCGTGGTGTAGTGGTTAAGAGTGGTAGTTTGGAGCGGTGGACTCTGATCTGGAGAACCGGTTTTGATTCCCCACTCCTCCACATGAGCAGCAGAGGCTAATCTGGTGAATTGGATTTGTTTTCCCACTCCTCCACACGAAGCTAGCTGGGTGACCTTGGGCTAGTCATACTCTCTCAGCCCCACCTACCTCACAGGGTGTCTGTTGTGGGGAGGGGAAGGAAAGGTGATTGTAAGCCTGTTTGAGTCTCCCTTAAGTGGTCGAGAAAGCTGTCATATAAAAACCAACTCTTCTTCTTCGTCTTCTTCTTCTTATACCTTTTAAGGAGAATCAAACCGGCTTACAATCAACTTCCCTTCCTTTCCCCACAACAGACACCTTGTGAGGTAGGTGGAACTGAGAGTGTTTGGAGAGAACTGTGTCTAGCTCAAGGTCACCCAGTAGTGATGTGGTGTGATGTAGCAGTTAGGGTTTCAGATTAGGATCTGAAACACCCAAGTTCAAATCCCCATTCTGCCATGGCAGATCACTGGGTGACCTGGGAACAGTTGACATATTCTCAGCCTAACCTCGCAGGGTTGTGGTGAAGATAAAAGAGAGTAGAGTAGAATGCTGTATGCTGCTTTGGGTCCTCATTGTGGAGAAAGGTGGGGTATGAACGAAATTAATAATAAATGTATCTGAAGATGGAGGGCAGATTAATAGGTTGGTAGGTGAGTTTTTGGGGAGGAGAAGAGGAAGCATGGGAAAATATGGGGAGTTACCAGGAGAAGGAAAAAAGAAAATACTTTGGGATGGAGGAGGATACCTGGGAAAGAGAAGCTTTATGTGGGTACAGCCAGGGGGTGTTCTGATTTTCCCATTGTGTTGAGGCACCAGCTACTACTGAGAACAGGCTTTTCCAAATCCAAGCAATAGACTCTCCCTCTTAGACCTCCATTTTCCAGTAACTATCTGGAAAGGTTACTATATTTGGCTACCAATATTCCTTTGAAGAAAGCTGAATAGTCCAAAGTCATTTAATCAGATGAATAGCTTGATACGTTTTCTGCACACCTTATTTTCCATTTCATTTTGATAGACCCTTTCGACTTTCATTTTATTTTTTTATTTGAAACATTTTTATGCTGCCTTTCTACCCAAATAATGTCTCCAAGGCATCAAACATGAAAACATTTGAACATTAAAACAACAGAGGAGCATGCTGAATATATTAGGTGCTGAGAAACACAGGCAGGATGGTGGTGCTGCGATTGTCTTGTTTGTGGGCTTCCTAGAGGCACCAGGTTGGTCACTGTGTGAACAGACCGTTGGACTTGATGGGCCTTGGTCTGATCCAGCACAGCTTTTCTTATGTTCTTATGTTCTTAACACTGAAAACAGAAGAAGAAGTTGGGTTTTTATATCCCACCTTTCTCTATCACAAGGAATCTCAAAGCAGCTTGCAATCGCCTTCCCTTCCTCCTCCCCACAACAGGCACCTTGTGAGGAAGGTGGGGCTGAGAGAGTTCTGAGAGAACTGTGACTAGCCCAAGATAACTCAGCAGGCTTCATGTGGAGGAGTGGGGAATCAAACCTGGTTGCCCAGATTAGAGTCTGCCGCTCTTAACCACTACGCCACGTAGTGGACTTGAGGTGGTGGTACTTGAAGGATCGCCTTCTCCCATACAATCCAGCCCACCAGTTATGATTCTCCTCACACGCCCTGTTCTCTATGCCCCTGCCTGCAGAGGTGAGGCAGGTGGCAACCAGAGAAGAGGCTTTGAAAGTGGTGGCACCTCACCTGTGGAATTCCCTTCCCCTTCAGGCTCACCAGCTACCTACCATACTGTCCTTTAGGCACCACGCCAAAACTTTTCTTTTCACCCAGGCTTTGAGATATCCAGCAGGTATTGTGTTACCCGAATTGCTCTTTAATTGGGGAAATTAGCTTAGCAATCGGTAACTATGTATTTTTATAGCGAGATCGCACTCAACTCTACCAGAATCTGTTTAATGAGACCTTGAATAAAGACAGAGACTAGGAAGTCCAAATTAAATAGTGTTTATATATTCAAGCATTCAGTTATGCATACACACATACAGAGAATCTAGGAAATAAACAGAGGAATAAAAGAGACTTTTGCCATGTGGCAGGCAGAGGAAATATACTGCACCTCTCTTGCAGATTAGTTGTCCGTCCTGAATTCCATGCAGCTTTGGGGGATAAAAAGGGGACAAGGGGGGGGGCTAGGTGTCCAAGCATGAACACCCCCTCTGGCAGAGTGCCAGGCAGTATGGAGGGGAAGGCCCAAGGGAGAGAGAGAGCGAATGGGCTCAGAGCACCCCAGTTATACTGTTTTTCTGGGGGCGGGGAGAGGGGTTGCACCCCTCCTAGGTTCCCAGGTGACAAAAGGGGACAAAAGGATTAAGCTGTGGCTACCAGGGCAGGGTAGTGAGAATTTGGAAATCTATTCTAATTCCAATGGCTTTTGCAACTGGAACTTCTCTGCTGACGAGATTAGCATTCAGGAACAATGGGAGCGATCTGTGCAAACGTCCTGGGGTCGCTGCTGCTGAGGTGGAGGAATGAGTCATCAGGATATCTGGATGGCTGCTGATGATCCATTAAGCGGTGGATGTTGCAAGGGGGGGGGGGTGCTTGACACTGATTTCCTGACATTCTGTTTCTCTTGACATGGCTGCAGCTGGAATAGAGCCTATACAGGAACATGGCTTTCACTAGAGCAGGATACACAGGCACATGGTTGCCCTCTGGTTTGCTGGAGGGACTACTTTGGCTGCTGCTCTTTGACTGCTGGTTTCGAGGGATGAAGAGAAGTCCTTTCCATGGCGGCACAGGCTTGCCACTTGGTCTGGAGAGGCTGCTGCACACATCTGCCGGGGTTGCCATGACCAGTCCAGGAGATTGGCAACCCGTTAGGCTACAGTTCCCCCCCTTGTTGACGTCGACACTTCTAGTGGAGATGTCAACACAACTGGAGAAGACGACCTGGATACTTGCTTGAAGACCTTGATTGAAGATGCATAAACCTGAGATGCACAAGCCAAAGGGGTCTGGGAACCATTTGACTAATCTAAAACCAGGCCAGGTTAAAAAGGGGACTGCTTATGGAACTCAGTACACTTTAGAGAGGAATATGAATTCTTGAATTTGCAAGCATATTTAAAACAACTACATTGGATGGCTCAATGCAGCAGGTTCAATCTTCAATACATTCAATACAGATAAACAGCAAATAAAGCAATGCTCTTACTAAACTCAAATTACATTTCTAAACTATGAAACTAAAATCTGGAATGTAGATATCATACAGGCACTTAATGATTAAAGAATAACATGGTTAAATATTGTGCAAAGAGAAAAAAAAACCTTGGGCATGATTGCTGGCAGGAGAAAAAAAACTCTGTGCACTTGAAGTAAAGGATAGTTAACAAAAGAAAAAGAAAAAGAAAAACCAACCCGCTGGTTTCCAAATGCATTGTGGAAAAAGGAAAAGCATAGCATCTCCCCCCCTGGAGTCTCAAAAGAGCTCAAAGTTCTACAGTCGGGAAGGGTTAAACAAAATCTTAATGGTTGCTTTCAACCGGCTGGAATTGGCTCTTCTTCTCAAGGCAGATTGGCTCGGGCACTGCACATCTCATTTTCATTCTTGATCATATGCCTTGCAAGAAAACGATATTATTTGGAAAAAATAAAGACTTAAACCTCAAAGAAAATTCACACGGAAAGTGCATGTCTCTAGTTGTAGGGGACTAGGGTCTTATGCTTGAAAGGTTACTACACAATGATATAAAAACATATGGGAGATTCACAGACTTAAACTATGCAAAACAAACATAGTGGCTCCAAGGGGCAGTCCCTTGCAGCCTGTATTGTACACATTGAAGAATACACATATGAAATCACCCCTCTCCCTCCTTGGTGAGAGCAATCAAAGCAGTGGCCGCTGGATCTTGGATGTTTTCCTTGGGGCATGTCCAGGTCTGTCCAGGAGGTTGGCACAAGAGAGAGCCCTGGATATTAATATCAGCGCAGGGTCCCATTTGAACCAGTTACAGCAATGCATAGATACGAGGGTTACACAGAAACTGACTGCTACCCTGGCTATATGGGAGGGGGAGACACTTGGTTTTAAAGCAGAGATCCAGTTTTTAATCATGCCCTGTTAGCAAGGAAAGATTTCTTCGTTGTTCCCTTCCCTGTGCATTCTCGCAAGCCCATTGTTGACTATCCTCCCTCCTTTGGCGACCTTTGGGGCACCTTGCCCGCAGGCTGGCTGCAGCAGGATTGTTGCTAACCAGGAGTCTCCTGCCTGGAGGAGGCATAGAGGAACAAAGGAGGAGCATACAGCAGGGAGTTCCAGCAGTAGTTGCTGGTGCTCGGGAGCAGAGGCTTGCATACTTAACAATATTACTTAGACACATTGACGGCTGGGAGGTGCTTTGCGCTAGCATTGCACCTTACAGCAAGGCAAACAATAAAAAAAAATCATTGGGGCGGAGAGAGCTGAATGCAGTCAGCTCTTCCGGTAGAAGGGGGCCCTTGCAGGGAGAAATCTAGTCAAAAGGGGCTAGCAGGCATCCATACAGTACCCAGCAGCTGCTGCTGAGAGGAGTGTTGCAAAGCTAAAATAGAGCATTAAGACTTTTTGTTCCTCTTTCCCTTGTTTCCCAAGGGGAGGGAGTACCTGGTTGCTTATTAAGTTCTTACAAAGCAGGCAGCTATTCATATGATAGAGACAAGTGGTGTTTGAGCAAGTTAGATCAGGGAGCAGCCTTATGCAGGCTGCCATAATAACCAAAGACAGTACACACATTGTAGTAAGCATAAAGCATTGAGGTTTCTTAAAGGAGAGAAAGTTGAACACTGTAAACAGAACAAAAGTGGTGGGGGGTTACTCTTCTTCCCGGTTCTCCTGGTTGGTTGGCATGGATCAGAAAACAAGACTGTTAATGAATACCATGCAATGTGTAGGAAGAGACCCTTCCATTGGCGGTTTGTTTCTCCACCCTCCCTTCATATCCCAGATAGCCTTGTTAGCATGCCAGGGAATGAAGAAGCTAGGTTGAAACAAACAAAAATCAGGGCTTTTCAAAATTCTCAAAAATAACTTAAAAACAGAAAAAAGATCAAAATCATACAACAATTCAAAAGAAAACGAACCCAGCTCAAAATCTGATATTTCTCTCTTCAAAAAAAAAAGTCCAAATTTAAAAAACTTCAAATCAACTTCAAATCGAGTAAAAACTTCAAC
The DNA here is from genome assembly GCF_029931775.1 of Euleptes europaea. Classification (NCBI taxonomy): domain Eukaryota; kingdom Metazoa; phylum Chordata; class Lepidosauria; order Squamata; family Sphaerodactylidae; genus Euleptes; species Euleptes europaea. Next base: position 7,274,522 of record NC_079319.1, on the reverse strand, counting down.
TCGACTTCAAATTAGGTATAAAAACTTCAAAAATTTCTCAGCTTCAAAATAAAAAAAATGATTATATTTCTTTCCTTTAAAGAGTTCCAAGTTCAAAAAAAATAACAGTGGTTCAAAAATAAAAAGTAGATTGGATATCTTCAAAAGTAGATTGGATATCTTCTCCCCCCCTCCTTTCCTCTGAATGCATGAGGAGGAAAGGATTGTTTCCGTGAGGTGCACCCCGCGTCAGAAGGCTTTGCGGCACCACTGGGCATGTGCAGAGTGTACTTTGGAAGCTGGGGTGGGTTACAGTTTGTCGTTAAAGAGCAAGGGGAGGGAGAGCAATGGGGCTTCCCCTGTTCATAATGGGGGGGGGAAGAAGGGTAGAACACTCGGGGCTCTTCCCTTCATTATTCATTTTTCACATATTTACAAAAGGCAGAATCTAGGTTTACAAATATACTACCATTTACTAAACAGGAGATTTTTACTGCGCAGTAAAATTAACCTTATATTTATAACTTATCCTATGTGTACACTGAAATGGTTTCCTTGCCTTTTCCCAGGTACCGTGGGAAGGGGCATTGACACACACACATACTAGTTTCACTTGCAAACATACAGGCACTTGGGGGAGCGCACTCCCTTGCATATTTCCATTTGGTGCCCCATGCCAATTTTGCGCAAACCGCATTGTACTTTTTTGGGGAACCAAGGCAGATGTTTCTGTGAGATTGGCCGGATCTTCACAAAAGCATGTACCCTAAATATCGATTTATCATATTTACCACACACGCAACTCTATTTCCTGTAGGAGAAAAACACGTTACATAACTATCCTTTTCCTGTGCCAGATAGACTTCTCTGACCCAGGGAGGTTTCATTACAACTGCACATCATGACATACAAGAAAACTGCAAAATCTTCAAATAGAAAAATCATTAAACTAAAGGTGATCACCATGGGGTACCTGATTATAAGAAATATCTGCAGATTGCTAGCAATAACACAAACTAGATCGATTAGGTCAAGATAACACAGTTATACTTTCACTCACTCAAGAAAGAAACACAAAATTAGAGAAACCAAGAAGCTGTTCTATTAGGGTGCTTGTTTAGAACAGCTCTATAAATTTGTTTGCTGCAAAACAAAGTTGAAAACATTTGAACTATCAACAATAACTTAGAATGAATTCAAAACGTTAGACTCAAAGTAAAAGAATTAAAGCAAACTACAACACATTGTATTAGCTCTATCAGAACATCCATGTATATAAGGACCATAAAATCATGACACACGAACTATATTCCTAATGAGTTGGCACCTCTGCATATACAGAGTTCCTTTTAGAAGACAGGCAGAGGAGTCTGTTTATATCCAAGTGAATTCTGTAAAGCAAGGGTTAAATAAAACACAAATTCAAGACTTTGCCATGTTTGTGGTGGCTTCTTCCACCAGGGCTGTGGTCCTTTCCATGTATTGAGTGGGTCCAGTAAGAAAAAAGGTGTGTTCTGGACCTGTGCTTTCCAGCCTTTCTCTTGCACTACGGGTGAATAGCTCTCCCAAATATGCTGCTTCAGTCCTGGGAGGCTCTGAGGCATAGTTTTTGTGTTGGTCCTTGAAGGTTCCACTTTGCATCCTCTCCCATTTAGGCTTGTAAGGTTGGGAAGAGGAAGAGGCTGACTTGAGTCAGAATTCTGGTCTGACTGAATGGCTGGTTTGGGCTGGGTTTTCTCTCTTAATGCATTTGGAAACAGAGAGCCTGTCTGAGATTTGCCAGGCTGTCCTATTTCTTGCACAACTACCCCTGCCACTGGAAATCCTGCTTTTGCTTTGCCACCTTGTAACATTTTTGATTCCATTTCCAAGTAGGATTTCTCTAGAGTTTTTAATTTGGCTTCTGTGGTTCTATGACACTCCAGCACACTTTGCAGTTGTGATTTTAAGTTGTCAGTTTCCACTCTGTTCCTTTCTAGTTGGAGGTTCATTTTGCCAAAGTCAGTCTGGAGTTTCTTGGTTTTAAGAGCAGTTTCTGATTCCTGATTTTTCTTGGGGAGACTCTCAGTCTCCAAATCTCGTTCCTTGTTAAACTTTGTTAATTCCTGTATTTTATTTTCCCTATGGGCTAGTTCCAATTTCAGAGCTTTGTTCACTTCCATTAAGGTTTTTAGCTGGTTCTGGGTTTGAATTAGTCTTTTGATTCTGTCCATTCCCTTAAGGGGAAGACCTTTAGTGGTAGGGTCAGTAGTTGGAGCGGGGCTGTCTAGATCAGCAAGAGCACGGAGTAAGACTGCTGTGGGCTGCATGCAAAAGCTCTCCATGTTTGCCCCTCTGCTTCGCAAGCGACCCCATGCCATTGATCGAAGGGGATCCTGACCTGCAGCGGAGGAGGGCTTATACACAGAAGACCTGCGTAGCTGTGGGAATTCTGCTTTGTGCCCTGACTCTGCAGGCAAGGAGGGAGCGTTTGGAAGGGAGTTGGCTGGGCGAGAGTCGCCTGTGGGGTGGGGTTTCCGAGAATGGAAGGAAGAAGGCTGCAAGTGTTTAAAACGCGAGCCTCTTTCTCTCAAGCCTCGGCTTGCCTCTTTTTCCTGAACTTGGTTCCAACCTCTCCTTTGTGAACTCTGCGGAGCCTGATCTGGGCTGAATTGAGAGTGGGGGCTGTCATTGGAATAGGTGACTACCTGGATTTGTTCTGGAGGGTGCCTTTCTCTCTCGGCACTTCGGGCTTGTTTTATTCTAAGAAGTCTAGCAGCCTCCCAAATTTTCCGTTTTACTCCTTCCCAGGGCGTGTCACCCACAGATATCAGGCCGGCAATAACTCTGGTGTCGGGGTCCAAATTGTCTACTAACGCCACTGTGAAGTTTTTATCATTGTAGTCCGGCTCCCCATGTTGATTGTTAATGACAATTTTAGCTAAGCGTGCCAGGAGCTGTTTGCGCATTACATATGCCTCAGGTTCCTCTCCTGGTTTTTGATAGTCCGCCCAAAAAAGGGCTGGGGCTAGTTCACCTATCCGGATGAACTCTAACATTTCTCGCATCCAGGGCATTATTTCCATATGTCTCAGGTCCCGAGACGATATGAAAGCATGCATCCGAGCTTGCTCGTGATGCGGGGTGCAGTTTATGGCCAAGGTGGTTAGGTCTTCCACATCAGCGGTAGGGTACGAGGTAGAGGCAGTAGTCAACCATGTGACCACGGTTTCCCGGTTAAGGGGTCCCACATGTGCAACTGCTGCCTTTAACTCTTCTCCAGACCAAGGTCTGGCTTCGGTGACCTGTTTAGTCACCACCGCCTGTGTTCCCTGTTGTGTGGTTACATTCTTGGTCACCACTGGTTTTAGAGGGGCAGGCTCCTGGGGTTCGTTTTCCCATCCCGGGGTGGCCAGAGAGCTGCGCTCCTCTATCGGGGGTAAAACGTAATGGAGGGGGAAGGAGTCCCCCAGGTGCGGTCGCACTGTGCTTACAAGGGAGTGTTGGAGTTCCAACTTTTGTTTTAAAGCTTGGATCTCCTGTGCACAGGCTTCGTGTGAGGCAGCCTCGTGCCTTTTCTTTGACTCTACCATGTAACTGGCGGCTTGGGCAGCCCGGGCCGATTTCTCTTGTGCATCTTGCAACTGCATCCTGAGATCTCTATTTTGGAGGGTTAGGCAGTCCCTTTCTTTAGCTGTCTCTAGGAGAGAGACTGTGGCCGTCTGCTTTTCCAGCTTCAGGCTTTGAATTTCAGCGGCTTGTTGTTGGACTATGGCAGCAAGCTGTTCTGCCTCGTCAAATGCTCCCTTACTCTCATTTAGCAGTTCCATACAGTCATGGAGGGCAGTGTACAGTCCCCATGCCATGAACTTGTCTTTCTTGGAGGAGGAGGGTTTCTCCTTCTCGCAGAAGGTTTGCAATGCTTCCTTTAAAGTTTTCAAGGGGTTTTCAGTTTTAAAACTTCCTTCCTCCCAAGGGCTATCACCCCGTTTTGCCATCCACCTCTCCAGACGTGGGAGACTCTGCTGCTTTTTGTACATGGTGCTTTCGGTTAGTTCCAATGTACTGGGGCAAGGAATCTTTTCTGCTTCTATACTACTACGTTCCTGGTTACCAATCCCCGGGCGGAAAGGCGTAAAAAACCTAAGTCTCTCCTGGCTTTACCCTTAAAGAGCTCTACTCCAGGCGGAGAGTTTCAGGCAGTTTAATCCTTTCCTCCTAACCCTTGGCGGGGCTTAATTTCAAAATGCACCCTATGGAAAGCTGAGCCCTCGCTCGCTGGCTATACCCGTCACTTTCCAAAAAGAGGGGGGGGGAGGAATCAGGTGACTCGCTTCTCCTGTCCTCGGCCGCAGTCAAGACTCTCCTGTCCATCTGCTATTTAATTTCCCTTTCTGAGTCAGTGAGCGCAGGCAGTCTAGGTCGCCTGACCCCTCACGTCTTTGGGGAAGTTGGGGCGGTGAGCGCAGGCAGTCTAGGTCGCCTGACCCCTCACGTTTCTGGGGAAGTTGGGACGGTGAGCGCAGGCAGTCTAGGTCGCCTGACCCCTCACTTCTTCGGAAGTTTGCTTTACTCACTCTCTGGAAAATCAGGCAACTCCCTAAAAGGTCTCGGCAGAGAGACGGGCACTTGCACCTCCTCTGGCAAGATCACTAACTTGTGCTGCTGTCTCAGTTGGCACACAGGAAAGTTCACCTCCCTGGTTTCCAGTAAGACTTTATTCTCTCTCTGGGGAGCCTCACCAAGACTGCTAGGATTGTTTTACCTGCGCTCTGGCAAGACTGTTTTAGTCTGCAAAGTCTCTGTACCAAGTGGGGAATTTTTCCTTCCCACTTTTGAAAAGACTGGCCACTCTGGCACTGAAGTCTCGGCAGGGCTTGGGTTATTTACTCTGCCCAGTCCTGAAAAGACTAACTGCACTCTCTGGGAAGTCTTGCCACCCACCAGGATTCCTACCTGTGTCGGGCAAGGCTATTTTACTTTGGGGGGGGGCATAAGCTATGTCCTTTGCTTAGCCTTTTCTGCAAAGTCTCTGCAAAGGGGTTCTGAGTTATATCCTGGGCTCAGCCCTAGAGACTATTTCCTTGGCATATGGCCAGCACAAAACGGAACTACTACTACTACTCAGGCTCTCTGGCAGTTTAAAAGGGGTAGCCTTGCCTATCTCCTTCAGCTAAGGGTCCCTGACAATTCAAACTGCTCTCCTGGCTCTCCTGGCCAGTTTGAAATGGACTCCTGCTTTATTTACTAAGCAGGCTTCCACTGGGCAGATTCTGTGCTGTTTAGAATCTGGGCTCTCCTGGCCTCTTAAAAGAAACTGGGGGCGGGTATTTTAACCCTAGCAAAATGGGGGGGGGTTTCCTATCGAGCTATCTTCCAGGAAGGGGATATTATATTTGCCTACGTGTAGGTGCAGGATGTCTACGTGCAAAACCTACTCTGCAGTAACCCATCCCAGATAGCCATTCAAAATGGGGAATCTCAAGAAAGAGATGCGGTTCCCAGGGCGACACACACCCGTCTCCCTTGCATTGCCAGGAAGGTGGCCCGGCGGGCGGCTGAGACGAGTGGTGGGCAGAGATGAAGGGGGGGAAAAGCCAACCCACAAAATAGTGCTCTCTAGAGCCACACACACATACACACACACGCTTCCTTGCCAAATTTACAAGGTCATGGACTTTCTCCTACGTCTGTGTGCCTGAAATGCTCACAGGGTTGCCCCGCTTTCTCCACCAATAATCTGTTAGCCAAAATGCCCGGTTATGAATTGTTATATGGGGAAATTAGCGAATCAATAACCGGCAATGGGCATAACTTGAGCTGGGATGCAACCTTTATCTACCAGAGTCCATACCATGACCAGTAACGAGGCAGAAGCAATGGAATTAGGTTAAAAGGAATTTACTCAGATTATATGTTCACACGCACATACAAAACTGCACATACACATCACATAACATACAGAGTCTAGGAATCAAAGAGAGGAATAAAGAGAGTTTTGCCATGTGGCAGGCAGAGGAAATATACTGCACCTCTCTTGCAGATTAGTTGTCCGTCCTGAATTCCATGCAGCTTTGGGGGATAAAAAGGGGACAAGGGGGGGGGCTAGGTGTCCAAGCATGAACACCCCCTCTGGCAGAGTGCCAGGCAGTATGGAGGGGAAGGCCCAAGGGAGAGAGAGAGCGAATGGGCTCAGAGCACCCCAGTTATACTGTTTTTCTGGGGGCGGGGAGAGGGGTTGCACCCCTCCTAGGTTCCCAGGTGACAAAAGGGGACAAAAGGATTAAGCTGTGGCTACCGGGGCAGGGTAGTGAGAATTTGGAAATCTATTCTAATTCCAATGGCTTTTGCAACTGGAACTTCTCTGCTGACGAGATTAGCATTCAGGAACAATGGGAGCGATCTGTGCAAACGTCCTGGGGTCGCTGCTGCTGAGGTGGAGGAATGAGTCATCAGGATATCTGGATGGCTGCTGATGATCCATTAAGCGGTGGATGTTGCAAGGGGGGGGTGCTTGACACTGATTTCCTGACATTCTGCTTCTCTTGACATGGCTGCAGCTGGAATAGAGCCTATACAGGAACATGGCTTTCACTAGAGCAGGATACACAGGCACATGGTTGCCCTCTGGTTTGCTGGAGGGACTACTTTGGCTGCTGCTCTTTGACTGCTGGTTTCGAGGGATGAAGAGAAGTCCTTTCCATGGCGGCACAGGCTTGCCACTTGGTCTGGAGAGGCTGCTGCACACATCTGCCGGGGTTGCCATGACCAGTCCAGGAGATTGGCAACCCGTTAGGCTACAATTGGTTGTTTCCTTTGAGGTCTCTGCTAGGATTTCAGCTGAACCTAAGTTTCTAATATTCAGTTCCTGGATTACACTAATTTTTGAATGGAGATAATACCCATACTTCTAGTCAGTACTTAGATGGGAGATCACCAAGGAAGACAGCAGTTGCTTTGAGAGGAAGGCAATGGCAAACCACCTCTTGCCTTGAATGCTCTGCGGATGGGGTGACCATGAGCCAGTTGGGACTCAACTGCATATTATCCATTTCAATACCCATAAAAATACTGAGCCCTGTGGCACAGAGTAGTAAGCTGCAGTACTGCAGTCCAAGCTCTGTTCACGACCTGAGTTCGATCCCGACAGAAGTCAGTTTCAGGTAGCCGGCTCAAGGTTGACTCAGCCTTCCATCCTTCTGAGGTCGGTAAAATGAGTACCTGGCTTGCTGGGGGTAAAGTGTAGATGACTGGGGAAGGCACTGGCAAACCACATCGTAAACATAGTCTGCCTAGGAAATGCTGGGATGAGACGTCACCCCATGGGTCAGGAATGACCCAGTGCTTGCACAAGAGACTACCATTGCCTTTTTAATAATTTTCCATCATTCTTTTTTTTTATTATTCCAGTGGAAATGAAATGAAAGGATTTGCTCTGACCTACCTAGCAGGAAAAACATAACAATGAAATATTTTTCCCCTCTTAAACCTTTAGAGGGAAGAAAAGGTTTTCACTTTTCTGTGATCTCCACTGATCTCGCCTTTCCCTTTCTGCCTAATTTCCCATCTGTTTAAGAGTTCATTCACATAACCCACAATTTCCCCCCCTGTCCCCAATTACTAAAGACAATGCTAATTGCTTCTTAAGTGTCTTTTGGAACACATTTGGGATGTCACCGAAAGGGCACTGTTAAGATAAAAGGACTCTCTCCAGGCAGTCCACAAGAAGGAGGATGAATGGAACCGATTTCAAAGTGTTTGTATATGGAGACTGGACTGGAGATGTGACCATGGTAAGACTGTGTTCAGTTACCCCAAGCAAATTCTGATTTGATCATGATGGGAAGAAGCTTGCTTTATACTCAGGCCCGCTCTCTCCTCCTCCTTGGAGGAGATTGAAGAGTCCTTAGTTTATGTGTGTCTGTATGTGCCGTCCAGTCACAACTGACTTATGACAACCCTGGCAAGGGGCTTTCAAGGCAAGTGAGAAGTAGAGGTGGTTTGCCATTGCTTCCTCTGCAGAGCTTTCCCTGGGTGACTATGGGCCAGTAGCATACTCTCAGCCTAACCTACTTTACAGAGTTATTGTGAGGATACAACAAATACCCTTCGAGTACTTGAAAGGGCTGTCATAGAGGATGGTGCTGAGTTGTTTTCTGTTGCCCCAGAAGGTCGGACCAAAACCAACAGGTTGAAATTAAATCAAAAGAGTTTCTGTCTAGACATCAGGAAGAAGTTTCTAACAGAGCGGTTCCTCAGTGGAACAGGTTTCCTCGGGAGGTGGTGAGCTCTCCTTCCCTGGAGGTTTTTAAGCAGAGACTAGATGGCCATCTGTCAGTAATGCTGATTCTATGACCTTAGGCAGATGATGAGAGGGAGGGCACCTTGGCCATCTTCTGGGTGTGGAGTAGGGGTCACTGGGGGTGTGGGGGGGAGGTAGTTGTGAATTTCCTGCATTGTGCAGGGGGTTGGACTAGATGACCCTGGTGGTCCCTCCCAACTCTATGATTCTATGATTCTAGGTGAGGAGAACAATGTTGTAAGCTGCTTTGGATCCCCGTTGGGGAGAAAGGTGGTGTATAAATGAAGTAAATTATAACAAACCCACAAACATGAGGTTTTGGTCCCATTTAGAGATTGGAGCTTTCCTGGGTTCTGAATTTGGAAGGGAGAGGAGCGCATATCGCTGTGCCCGTATCTCATGGGCTATCCAGGTCCATGCCCTACCCAAAGAAGAGTCTTCCTCCTCCCATGTTCCTGGTGCATTTGGTGCCCATGGCATGAGGGAAATTAGTAAGCAATGAAGAATCCAGCATCCCTTTCAAGCCCTTTTTCTGCCGTGCAGTTATGTAAAAAGCTACATGCCCTTTCCTCTGAGTCACCCCAAAGCAACAGAGAATTGAATTACATCCTTGCTGAATACAACCTGATAAAACAAGACTGAGGCTATTTTTGTAATCAAGAAAGACATAATAATATCCTCTTTTTTTGTGCAAGCGCGACGAACAAAGGAAGGGGAGGAAAGGCGCTGAGAGACGCCAAAGGGGAAGCAGGTGCATCGGACCGGAGTAGCAGGGCTGTCCACCTACGGTGCCTCTGAAAGGGTGGGCTGCCAAGCCCACCGTGGCAGAAGGTGGCCCTGGTTAAGTACTTCAACATCACTGAGGCCGGGCTCGTTCCACAATCCCACACAGGTGCAGAAAAAGGACAACATTTCACAGAATCATAGAGTCGGAAGGGGCCATACAGGCCATCTAATCCAACCCCCTGCTTTATGTTGGATCAGCCTAGAGCATCCCTGACAAGTGCTTGTCCAGCCCCTGCTTAAAGACTGCCAGGGAGGGGGAGCTCACCACCTCCCTAGGCAGCCGATTCCACTGTCAAACAACTCTTACTGTAAAAAAAAAAAAAAAGCCTTTTATCCAGCCGGTACTTTTCTGCCTGCAATTTAAACCCATTTGCAAGTCCTATCCTCTGATGTCAATAGGAACAGCTCCCTTACCTCCTCTAAATGGCAGCCCTTCAAATACTTATAGAGAGCGATCATGTCCCCCCTCAACCTCCTTTTCTCCAGACTGAACATTCCCAACTCCCTCAGCCTTTCCTCGTAGGGCTTGGTCTCCAGCCCACCCATCATCCTCGTCGCTCTCCTCTGCACCCGCTCCATTTGTCATGAAGCCCAGGAATCTACAGCCACAAGCTAGACTAGCTAAACACAGCCTCCATATTCAAAGGCAGGATGCTTGTGAGGTAAGCAATGGGAGACAACTATCACCATCATGCTTTTTGTGAGGGTTTTGGACTCAATAGATCTTTCGTCTTTTTCTGCCCTGGCCCTGGCCTGGTGAAACTCTCTCTCTCTAGTGAGACCAGGGCCCTGCGGGACCTAACGCAGTTCCGCAACACCTCTAAGACAGAGATGTTCCTCCAGGCCTGTGGTTCAGGGCAGTGATGGTATGTGAGACAGCTGCCCCCCCTTTCTCACTATTTGGTACCAACTTGATTCTGATTGGGCATTGATTGCTTCCCCAGACTTGTGGCGAACCTGTGCACCAATGATAGGAGCCAACTAGTTTTAGAAGAAGAAGGAGGAGGAGGAGGAGGAGATGGTTTTTATATGCCGACTTTATCACCTAAGGAAGAATCAAACTGGCTTACGATCACCTTCCCTTCACCTCCCCACAACAGACACCCTGTGAGGTAGGTGGGCCTGATAGAGCTCTATCAGAGCTGTGACTAGCCCAAGGTCACCCAGCTGGCTTCATGTGTAGGAGTGGGGAAACAAATCCAGTTCACCAGCTTAGCCTCTGCCACTCGTGTGGAGGAGTGGGGAATCAAACCCAGTTCTCCAGATCAGAGTCCACTGCTCCAAACCACCACTCTTAACCACTACGCCATGCTGGCTCTCATGGTAATCATAAGACTTCCCAGCCCTAAGCAATAAGGACATTGCATCATACATGTGCAGGGGGCCGTTCCTCAGCTGATTTTCAGATGGCTTGAATGTGGGTGCCTTGACCTGGAAGACCCGGGCTAGCCCGACCTCATCAGATCTCAGAAGATAAGCAGGGTTGGCCCTGGTTAGTACTTGGATGGGAGACCACCAAGGAAGTCCAGGGTCACTATACAGAAGTAGGCAATGGCAAACCACCTGTGTTCAACTCTTGCCTTTAAAACCGTACGGAACCACCATAAGACAGATACAATTTGCCAGTACTTTGCACCAACACCAGAATCTGGGTTCCCATCCAAGCCTTTAAAACCTCCCAAGCATCACCCTCTTCTTTGAAATCTCTGCCTTTCTGCTTGTTTTTTTTCCCCCTGTATGTATTTATTGCCTCTAAAGAAAGCGAACAGCACAGGACAGGAAAACCATGTACCTTAATGGTGCTGACGGCGTACTTCACTTGCAGAAACCCACAAAGCAGAACAAATCCAAAGAGCTGCTGCCTGCCTTTTACAGCATCTGGCTCGAAAAGGGAAAGGTTTCAGTTGTCAGTGACGGCAGAGAGAGCCAGTCCGAACGATTAAAGCCTTCCCTAAAGAGCCTCAGATTGGCTTTTTAGTGGCCTCCATTATGTCACAGAGTCTTCAAAGAGCATTTCAGATCAAGGTTCAGGGGGGTGGAGGAGGTTGCATGGGGGAAATTGACCCCCGTTGACATTTCCACCTGCCAAACTGTTCTTTTGCTTGCTCTGAGACAGGTTTGCAAGCGGTAATCCACTGTAGTTTAAATCCAAGATAGAGAAACATGTCATGGTGATCACAAGACTGGTTCAACATGCTTAATGACTAGCCAGTGTAGTAGTTAGAGTTCTGGACCAGGTCTGGGCATCTGTGTCCATATCTGTGCTCTGCCATGATGTTCACTGGGTAACCTTGGGCCAGTCACTCTCTCACACTTTTTTTAAAAAAAATTCAGACATACCATACAAAACATACAGATGTAAACATCAAGAGATCCAGCATGGAGCAGTGGTTTGGAGTGGTGGACTCTAATCTGGAGAACCAGGTTTGATTCTCCACTCCTCCACATGAGCAGTGAATGCTAATCTGGCAAACTGGATTGGTTTCCCCACTCCTACACACGAAGCCAGCTGGGTGACCTTGGGCTAATCACACACTCTCAGCCAGTTACAGTTCTCTCTGAACTCTCTCAGCCTCACCTACCTGACAAGGTGTCTGTTGTGGGGAGAGAAAGGCAAGGCAATTGTAAGCCAGCCTGAGCCTCCTTAAAGGTAGAGAGAAGTGGGATATAAAAACCAACTCGTTCTTCTTATTATTGGTGTTTTTAGTACTGTAAGTCACCTTGAGAGCATTGCTGAAAGTCAAGGGAGGTTTTAACATTTTAAAAAACACTCACATCCCAATAAAAAGGCATGCAGGTTTATGAGATCAAAATTGCAAGACCTGGTCGGGCCTCTTTAAATCTGGGCAAGAGGTGGAAATTGCTGCAGTTGGCAGAATCAGCTCAGCTTTGATTTAGGCAGAAAGGAAGGAGGGAAGGGGGGGAAACATGCTGACGATGGGACAATCGTCAGGTTCCCGAGATCAAAATTAATGGTTTTCACTCCAACTTGATACACTTGGTCAAGTTGGCTCAGCTCCCCATTTCTCCTTACATTATTTCCCTTTGTCAGCTGAACTGTACCTTCTTCCTAGCCCTCCAGATTAGGTTTGAATGCTTCCCATCCTGGCTCCGGAAAATAAAGATAGTGGCCATATTTGACAGACTCTCTTCCCAGCAGGTTGGAGAAGAAGAAGAAGAGTTGGCTTTATATGCCGACTTTCTCTACCACTTAAGGGAGACTCAAACCGGCTTACAATCACCTTCCCTTCCCCTCCCCACAAAAGACATTCTGGGAGGGAGGTGGGGCTGAGAAAGCTTTTGAGAGTCAAAGCTCCCTTCATCAGATACCAAGGGAGCTTTGACTGTCAAAGGCATATACCCCAAAAATCTTGTTGGTCTCTACGGTGCTACTGGACTCAAATCTAGCTCTTCTACTGTACACCAACATGGCTACTGTCTGAAACTATCATTAGTATTTGATGACTGCAACGTCTAGTGTTGTCTTTCAAGTAGGTATGGGCCAGCATGCCCTGACCTGTATGGCCCAGGCTACACTTATCTTGTCAGGATTAAATTTCAGTTTGTTCACCCTCACCCAGACCAGTACTGACTCCAAGCACTGGTTCAGAACACCAACAGCATCCTCGGAATTAGGTGGAAAAGAAAGGTAGAGCTGTCACCCGCATATTGGCGGCATCGTAGCCCATACCTCCTGATGACCCCCAGTGGCTTCATGCAGATATTAAATAACATGGGGTATAAAATGGAAACCTGCAGCACCCCACAGGTCATGATGCAGAGCAGAAATCCCCCAACACTATCTTCTGGGGCCCTGTCCCCCAGGGAGGACTCGAACCATTGTAATAAGGTGCCCCTTAGTCCCATTGCTGAGAAGGAGCTCAGTAGGATACTATGGTTAGGTTGCGCATATTGATAGACTTGAACAGAAAATAAATCAGAAAATGGCATTTAGGCTTTTGGGGGGTTTAATTAAAGCTGAATATTAAAACTGGGAATAAAGCCGAAGCTGGATAGCCAGATAGCCGAATCATCCGAATTGCCGAATCATCCGAATAGGTACTCGGCTTTTTTCGGCTTTGGCTTTCCCCTGACTTTTCCCTATGGGAATTTTTTAATGAGCTCTGGGGGAGGTATTTTTGGACGTAGAGTTCCCAAATTTTCCGGGTAGCTTCAAGGGACTCTCCTTGCATGAACCCCGACGTTTGGTGAAGATTGAGTTTGGGGGTCCAGTTTTGTGGGGTCCCAAAGGGTTGCCTCTCTCCTCCATAGAGAAGCTTTGTAAACTTTACACTGCTTCTCTATAGAGGAGAGCGTCAACCCCATAAAATTGGACCACCTGACCCAATCTCCACCAAATTTCAGGGGTCATGCAAGAAACGTCCCTTGAAGCTACCCAGAAAATTTGGGACTCTACCTCCAAAAATGCCCCCACAGGAGCTTTGAATTTTTTCCCCATAGACTATAATGGAGCCATTTTTTTTTTCAGGAAACTCAGAAATAAAGTTGAATACCCATATTTACTGGTATGGGTATTCGGCTTATTTTGGGTTTACTGGGAGGGGGGATTGGTCCCAATATACCCATACCTAAAACTAACCTTTTGTTTTGTTTTGTTTGCACAACCCTATTGATAGCACTGAAGGGTGCTGAAATATCCAGCTGAACTAGCAGGCTCACATTTACCCTGTCTAGTTCTTGACAGAAGTCATTGACCAAGGCAACCAAAGTAGTCTGTGCTCTAAATCCTGGCCTGAAGCCTGATTGAAATGGGTCCAGAAAATCAGTCTCTTCCAAGAACCCCTAGATCTTCATCAAACCCCTACACCACAAAGGTTAAGGGTCATCTGAACTCCATCTTACCCTAGGCAACAGTGTGAGATTTTTTACAGGGCACTTACGATGAACAGAGTAACAAGATGCAGTGTTTTTCTACAAAACACGGCTCTTGTCTGTTCTTTTCAGTGACATTTTGCCTCTGGATGTCTTTCTCCGACAAACAACTGAAGGCATGATTAATGTAAGAACAAAAGAAAACCCCTGCTGGATCAGACCAGAGGACAGTGTAGTTCCATTTCCCAGCTCCAAAATTCGACCAATCAGATGTCTCTGGGAAGCCCACTAGCTGGATTCAAAGGCAAGAACAATTCCCTGCTGTTTGCCCCTTACCATGTGGGATGTTCAGATTTACAGTGTAGTCTGCCCCCCAAAATGAAAGAAACTCTGCAACCAGCAAAGTTTTCTCCATCTTGTGGGCAAAGTCCTTGGAATATTATTTATTTATGGATTTATTTGAAATGTTTCCATCTTCTTTTTTCATCAGTTCCAAGAACTTCCAGGGCAGCTAGCAAATAAAAGCTAACAACAACATGATCCATTTTAAGCCGAGGCTGGACAAGCACTTGTCAGGGATGCTCTAGGCTGATCCTGCATTAAGCAGGGGGTTGGACTAGATGGCCTGTATGGCCCCTTCCAACTCTGTGATTCTATGATTTAAAAAGCAGCAATAAAATCCATCCAATAAGAGGTGAGAATTAATTTCAACAGCTGTCTCGTTCAGTTTGAACATTCAATTACAGTCATTCCTTTGAGAAACATATCAGATATTCTTTCCTAATGGTGAACTTGTTCACATTAAAAAGAATGCAGTGTTTGCATCATAAGAACTTAAGAATATAAGAAGAGCCCTGCTGGATCAGGCCAGTGGTCCATCTAGTCCAGTATCCTGTTTCACACAGTGGCCAACTAGTTCCTCTGGAGGGCCAACAACAGGCCACAGAGACTAAGGCCTTCTCCTGATGTTGCCTCCGGGCACTGAGATTCAGATGTCAACACGTCTTGTCAATATGCTGGTACAACTATACTCCGTGAACCTGTCTAATCCCCTTTAAAGTCATCTATAACTGTGGCTAGAAGCTAGAATGACTAAACTGAGGCTGTCGTACTTTGGTCACATTATGAGAAGACCAGAGTCCCTGGAAAAGACAATCATGCTAGGAAAAGTTGAAGGCAGCAGGAAAAGAGGAAAGCCCAACAAGAGATGGATTGACTCTATAAAGGAAGCCACAGCCCTCAGTTTGCAAGATCTGAGCAAGGCTGTTAAGGATAGGACATTTTGGAGGACACTGAGTCATAGGGTCACCATGAGTTGGAAGCGACTTGACGGCATTTACACACACACACGACTGTGGCCATCACTACATCCTCTGGCAGCAAATTCCACATTTTAATCACTCATTGTGCTGCCCCAGATCTCTGAGAAAACAACGTCTAGCACTCCTCCTATCAGACACAATAGTTAACCTATCAGCTAGCATGGGCAGATTTGCTTGGTCAGCAATGAAAATAAGGCAAAGATCGCTTAAATCTATACAATAGCTGAGGAAATAGAGAATGTGTATTGTGCATACTATATATATCTTTTCACTTAATGTATGTTTTTTTTTCTGATAGACTTATTCCACCAAGCTTTTGCTATTATTAAGCATTCCACTCATTGTGTAAAGAGGAATGTCCTCTCATTGGTCCTGAATCTACTGTCCATCATCTTCACTGGATGCCCTGTAGATCTAAAACTTAGAAGAGAGGTCTTATGGAGGAAGACCCAACATGAGATGGATTGACTCAATCAAGGAAGCCACAGCCTTCAGTTTGTAAGTGCTGAGCAAGGCTGTTAATGGTAGGATGTTTTGAAGGATATTATAGGGATGCCAGCCTCCAGGTGGGACCTGGAGAGCCTCTGGAATTACGGCGCATCTCCAGACTACAGAGATCAATTCCCCTGGACAAAATGGATGCTTTGGAGGGTGAATAGGTTGATACTCGCACACAACTTATGTGGGAGACATATACAGCCCAGCTTAAAAACCTAAGACAATCCCACCAGATGTTGGTGTAATTGGTAATATATACAACCTATTACATGCCTGCTCTGTTGTATATTGCCTGTATATGTAAATATATTTTTGATGTGTGTGTATGTTTTATATATGATTTAAATAGACCACTGAGGAAGGTCATATAGGCTGAAACGTGTTTGGCTTGTGGTGACAGACATCAACCTTAAGAAATGCCATTGTGCTATTTTAACGGTTTTTAAATAATTTTAATTCTTATATAGCATTTCTAATAAATTATATATTTTCATTATTTATATTTTTTTTCATCCCACCCAACCTTGGGTACCCAAATTCCATCCCCAAGTCTTCAGCAGTTTCCCAACCTGGATCTGGCAAACCTACTGCTCCACCCCCACTGACAGCCAGGGGGACCTGGCAACCCTATGTCATTAATTGATAGGGTCGCCACAAGTCAGAAGCAATGATCGCACAAATTGCGCACACATGCTTTAGGGAGCACAGAAAAGAGCAGCTGTTGAGAGGAGTGAAGGAGAGGGCTTACCTGTAGAGAGAACCAGCGTGGTGTAGTGCTTAAGAGTGATGGACTCTAATCTGAAGAACCAGGTTTGATTCCCTACCCCTCCACATGAGCGGCCGACTCTTATCTGGAGAACCAGGGTTGATTCCTCAATCCTCACTCCTCCACATGAAGCCTGCTGGGTGACCTTGGGTTAGTCACAGCTCTCTTAGAGCTCTCTCAGCCCCACCTGCCTCACAAGGTGTCTGTTGTGGGAAGAGGGAGGGAAGGAGATTGTAAGCTGGTTTGATTCTCCTTAAAAGGTAGAGAAAATCGACATATAAAAACCAACTCTTCTTTTTCTTCTTCAGCATTGCCAATGTGTGTTCCCCATTTGTGATTCTTCGCAGGCCCACAGCTTGCTCATTCTAGTATCTACCTTCATAAGCGTCTACTGGGAATGTAGCAGATATGGAGAAAAATATTACATTCATAAATTTAAAATGACACACAACTCATCTCTAAAACCAAGCAAACAAACAAAAAAGTGTGATGAGGAATAAGTATGTTTGTTGTTTTAAAAAATGGAGAAACTAGCTGAGTTAAGCTCCTTTTTATAATATCCCAGAAGGGAAGATTTGGGCTTCTTTATAAAAGGAACAGTATTGTATTTTACTCCAGTGTTTATTGTATTTTTCTCCAGCTCCTACTGCACAGTCTTCTTTTTAAATTCTATTTTTGCATTGCTTATGGTATGATCGTATCTAATACCTTTTTCTTTTGCATTGGTTTATTACCTTTTATAATCCTTGTTTATAAAATTGCATTTTATGTTGGATGTCCTATGTTGTCTGATTTAAGGTTTCCAGCCATGGAGTTGAAAAACTCTAGAGATTTGAGGGTGGAGTCTCGGGAGGGCTGGATTTGGGAAGGGACTTCAGTGGGATATAATGCCACAGAGTCCACCCTCCAAAGCATCTATTTCTTCCAGGGAAATGGATTTCTGTAGTCAATTGAATTTTGGAAGATCTCCAGGCCTCTCCTGGAGGTTAGAACATAAGCCCTGCTGGATCAGACCAAGGCCCATCAAGTCCAGCAGTCTGTTCACACAGCAGACAAACAAGTGTCTCCAGGAAGCCCACAAGCAAGACGACTGCAGCAGCACCATCTTGCCTGTGTTCCACAGCACCTAATATATTCAGCATGCTCCTCTAATCCTGGAGAGAATAGGTTTGCCTCATGATTAGCATCCATTTTAACTAGTAGCCATGAATACTCCTCTCCTCCATGAACATGTCCACTCCCCTCTTAACACCTTCCAAGTTGGCAGCCATCACCACATCCTGGGACAGGGAGTTCCTCAATTTAACTATGTGTCTGAATCTCTCACCCTGCAGCTTCAGCAGATGACCCCGTGTTCTAGTATTATGAGAGGGAGAAAAGCTTCTTCCCATCCACTCTCTCCATACTATGCATAATTTTATAGACCTCTATCATGTCTCCCCTTAACCGCCTTCTTTCCAAGTTAAACAGCCCAAAGCGTTTTAACCATTCCTCATAGGGCAGTTGCTCCAGCCCCCTGATCATTTTGGTTGCTCTTTTCTACACCTTCTCAAGCTCCGCAATATCCTTTTTTAGGTGTGGCAACACTCGTCTGAGTACATTGCTCTTAGCACGTGATCTGCCTTGAGTCTCAGCAAGAAACATGGGCTATGTCTAAAGTTAATACATTAAATAAAATTTCCCAGTGATTGTCTCCATGATTCCTGGCAAGCTCGCAACTGGATGTGTAATACCATCTAATTCCGGGAGGTCCCCAGCCACCAACTGGAGATTGGCAACCCTAGGAATGAAGATCTCCCAGAATTCCAACTGATCTCTGGACTACAGTGCTCAGTTCCCCTGGAGAAAATGGCTGCACTGGAGGATGGACTCTATGGCATTATACCACAGAGAGCTCCCTGTTCTCCCCAAGCCCTGTCCTCCCCATGCTCTACACCCAAATTTCCAGGAATTTCCCATCCTGGAGTTGGCAACCTTAGACCTGGGGGAGGTGGCAGTCTAAATATAGATTCCATTCAAACTTTTCCTTTTATATACCACATTTAGGGTTGCCAACCTTCAGGAACTAGCTGGTGATCTTCTGCTATTACAACTGATCTCCAGCTGATAGAGATCAGTTCACCTGGAGAAAATGGCCAGTTTGGCAATTGGACTCTATGGCATTGAAGTCTCTCCCCAAACCCCGCCCTCCTCAGGCTCCACCCAAAAAAAACTCCTGCCAGTGGCGAAGACGGACCTAGCAACCCTAACCACATTAAAAGCATCTTCTCATTGACTGTATTAATGCTGTGGGGCAAGACAATAGGGTTGCCAGGTGGGTAGTTTTGGCAGCCAATTGCCTGCCAATCCACCCAGCTGCTCCGGAGCAGCGGGCACATGCATGCAATGATGTCACTTCTGGTTTTACTTTGGAAGTTCCACATCGCCATGGCTGCTTTAGCACTCAAACCCCCAACATTTGGGGGGGGGGGGTTGAGTGTTAAATGTGCCACAGCGATGCAGCGCTTCCGGAAGCAAAACCGGAAGTGATGTCATCGCATGCATGCACGCATCCGCCCTAGCCCCATTCCCTAAAACTTCCTGCCAATCGGGAGGGGGGACCTGGCAACCCTCCAAGTTAGAGAAAGAGCTAGGCTAGGGTTGCCAACTTCCAGGTACTAGCTGAAGATCTCCTGCTATTACAACTGATCTCCAGCCGATAGAGATCAGTTCATCTGGAGAAAATGGCACCTTTGGCAATTGGACTCTATGGCATTGAAGTCCCTCCCCTCCCTAAACCCTGCCTTCCTCAGGCTCCACCCCAAAAACCTCCCGCCGGTGGCAAAGAGGGACCTGGCAACCCCATCAAACCCTGCCCTCCTCAGGAACCACCCTCCAAATGTCCACGGATTTCCAAAAGCTGAATTGGCAATCATAGGGCTACCGCTCAGAACCAAGGTTCAAGGTGCTTCGCAGATAGGGTTGCCAACCTCCAGGTAGTAGCTGTAGATCTGCTGCTATTTCAACTGATCTCCAGCCAATAGAGATCAGTTCACCTGGAGAAAATGGCCGCTTTGGCAATTGGACTCTATGACATTGAAGTCCCGCCCCTCCCCAAACCCTGCCCTCCTCAGCCTCCCCAGACACCTCCCGCCAGTGGCGAAGAGGGTCCTGGCAACCCTAAGCCGGGCCCATAGCAACACTATGACTATGGAGGGATATGCTTCTGAGCTTCCTACCTGCAAGCCAAATACTTTGAAACCATTCCCACCAGAAGGTTTTCTTGGCTCTACCTTTCACCTCCACCATTTGCTCAAAACAACGGCTCCCGGCTCTGAAACTTGCCTTTCCTACACTGCTTCCAACCTGAGCCCTAGCGCCACAGGGGGCCCGAACACCCAGCACTCGAAAAATTCCTAGCGCCTTAAGCTATGCTGAAGGCTTGTTTTGCCTGTTGGCCTCTTGCTAACTGCGGTAGAAAACTGACTCACCAAAGGCCGAGCGCTGAGCTTCGCGGCGGAGCCAGAACTGCAAAGATGAGCAGTCTGTCGTTTCCAGTTCCGCATCTTGTTATGATAGACAACACACTGCCTACATTATAACTTCACTGTGAAAGGGAGAAATGAAAGGCTCGCTTGAGTTAAATGGGAACGAAGGCCGGGGAAAGAAGCCGCAGGGGGAAGCGTAACCACATAGTAAGACAGTTTGGTTAGAAACGGGGGCAAGGACTAGGGTTGCCAATAGCGTTGCCAGCCTCCAGGTACTAGCTGGAGATCTCCTGATATTACACCTGATCTCCAGCCGATAGAGATCAGTTCCCCTGGAGAAAATAGCCGCTTTGGCAATTGGACTCTATGGCATTGAAATCTTTCCCCTGCCCAAACCCCGCCATCCTCAGGCTCCACCCCAAAAACCTCCTGCTGGTGGCGAAGAGGGACCTGGCAACCCGAGTTGCCAACCTTCACATAGAGCCTGGTGATCTCCCAGTTACAAGTAGGGTTGCCAACCTCCAGGTAATTACGACAACAATAACAGCACGTGGGCTCAATTTTACTACAATAGTTTTACTTTTCTAAAATAATCATTAAATCAGATAGAATTATTACAGTCTTTTACTTAGGACCTTGGTTGCTTCACCAGAATTATTACAGTCTTCAACTTAGGACCTTGGTTGCTTCACCAGAGGAATTAAACATAGCAGTCCAGGGTTCTTGCAGCAGAACCGAAGAACATCAAAAGGAAAACGTCCTAAATATTCTCAATAAAAAGTCACATCAAAACGGCACCTCCGGATTGGTGTTCATTTCGCAAATGATGCTTCATCAGTTGATTCCTTGTAAATGTAAATTCTTCAAAAATAATTTCATTTGTAATTGATTCTTCAGAATAAATTTCTTGAATTCACCATTCAATAATTTGGGTCTGTTCAACCTCACCCGTGAGAGGTTGAACAGACCCGTGAGAGGTCTGCCGCTCATGTGGAGTGAGGAATCAAACCCAGTTCACCAGATTAGAGTCCACCGCTTGTGTGGATGAGTGGGAAATTAAACCCAGTTCTCCAGATTAGAGTCCACCGCTCCTACCCACCACTCTTAACCATGACACCATGCTGGCTCAAGAATCAAGAACCTTGATTCAAATTGCACACGAGGAAGCAAAATCAAAATCGTGCGTTGGGAGGGAGGGCAGAGCAGCAAAGATAAGAAATTTGAGAACATCGATTCTCTGACCTGACAGACCCACTGAAGTGCATGAGAAATCCTTCTTGCTTTGGCTGGGGACTCGAGTTACTTCAATATTTTCTTTCTCCAATTGGCATTCCCAAAGCTACTGCTTTCCATTCCATTCCCGTCTCCTCTCCTTGCCTCGATTATCCCCAAACATCATATTTGCTGTTTTCATTCAGGCGAAACACATTCGTCAATTAATCGGCATGATTAACTAGTTGACTGATCAAACACAGACTGAAATGGTGGATCTTTTAATTGCAAGAAAGCCCTGGAAGAAGGCTCTCGTGGCAGATTGCGTCCCTGTAAATAATTTATGGCTCATTTTTTGCTCCGGGCAATGTTCTTTAAAGTGAATTTGCAAACACTAACAGATTTGTCTGCGCTCCTGAATCAGGGAAACCATCCTCTTCATGAAATATCCTGAAACTATTCTCTCATTGCTCTCAGATTTTATCCTGTCGACCAGGAATGTCAAACATAAGGCCCAGGGGCCAGATCCAGCCCCTTGAGAGCTGGCCTGCGAGCCAGCTGGGGCAGCCACCCTCTCCAGTCCCGATCTGGGCTGGCAAGGTGTGGCCCGGCTCGACCAAGTGATATTTATGTCATAACTGGCCCTCTTAACGAATGAGTTCGACACTCCTGCCGTAAACTGCTTGGAGACAGGGACAATTTTTATGAGCATTCATGTGTGAGCTTGGCTAAGGTGTGTTCCCCGATGCCTACTGCTGTGAACAGGAATTATGGTTTATACTTTCTCACTAAGGATGTAGAAATATGTGTGGTGTAGTGGTTAGAGTGTGAAGAACAGGAACGGGGAGTCCTAGTTCTAATTAGAGTTGCCATCTTCCAGGTAATAGCTGGAGATCTCCTGCTATTACAACTGAGAGAAAATGGTCACTTTGGCAAGTAGACTCTATGGCATTGAAGCCCTTCCCTTCCCCTCCCCAAACCCCACCCTAATCATGCTCCACCCCAAAAACCTCCCACTGGTGGAGAAGAGGGACCTGGCAACCCTAGTTCTAATCCTCCACTCAGCTATGAAGTCCATTGGATAACCTTGGGCTCGTCCTCACGACAGCTCCGTGAGGTAGGTTAGACTGTGAGTGTGTGACTGGCCCAAGGTCATCCAGTAAGCTTGGACCATTGGATGACAGAGGAACATGCCTATTATATTAGGTGCTGTGGGACACAGGCAGGATAATACTGCTACAGTCATCTTGTTTGTGGGCTTCTGAGAGGGACCTGCTTGGCCACTGTGTGAATAGACCGCTGGAATTGATGGGCCTTGGTCTGATCCAGCAGGGCTTTTCTTCTGTTCTTCTGTTCTAAACTTCCATTGCAGAGTGGGGATTCGAGCCTGGGTCTCCCAGATCCTAGCCTGACACTCTTCTCATTAATCTGAGCAAACTGACTACTCTTTTTTATAGGATCTTGATTGAGATAGACCTCTAACATTTCCCCTTGTCAAGGAATTGTGAGCATTCATAACTCCTTGTATAATATTCTTTGGTTCAGGCCTGAAGATTGGCCTGCCTGCTTTACATCTTGGGAAGCCTTGGTATGCAAACTGCCGTTTTCCGGCCAAGGCTGTGTAATTAGAAAAAACAATTTGGTTCACAAGGGAAGTAACACCTGTCACTGAGAGGGTGGGGGGTGATAGATGGATGGCCGCCATCCTGTTACTTACCATTTCCAAGTGCGAGTAAGAATCCCCTGCTAGGTAAAAAACGGTTACACCTGGCTTGGATCCGTGGCGACCTGGGATTGGCTAAGGGCCCACCCCACTCCCAGCTCACAGAAATAAGAATACCTGACTTAGCTAGTCAGGGTGTGGTTCTTTTGGGCTTGTTTGCTCAGAGGCCATCACCATGCCCGTTTGTTCCATAGGAAGGGAGGCACTCTTTTTCCTCCCTGGACACGATCCTGAACTCTGAACCGGGGGAAACCCGTGACCAGCGCTTCTGAATTGGTAAACTGCCTTGCATACTAAAAGACTTGATTTAACCGACCTTGCTGTGGAGTTAGATATATGTGAGTTTTATCATTTTCTGTTGCCTTGCTTATGTATATTTTCTAAACTGGAACTATGTGCAAGTCATAATAAACCATTAGATTATGACCTTGTTTGGCTTCTTGAACTCTTGTTGGCTCAAGACTAAATCTAAGTGGCCTTGTGTGGCTAATCAAGTTAGACTATTTTCACTTCACACTGCAGAGGGGCTACTCTGCAGGTTTGGTGTGTGAGTTGTTGCGGCAACAAGGGGCAGACTGGGGTGCACTTGGCCCCAGGCTGGTGTCAGACCCTATTCAAGAGTGGTGGCAGCTTAGGGTTGCCAGGTCCCTCTTCGCAGCCGGTGGGAGATTTTGGGGGCGGAGCCTGAGGAGGGTGGGGTTTGGGGAGGGGAGGGACTTCAAAGTCATAGAGTTCAATTGCCAAAGCGGCCATTTTTCTCCAGGTGATCTGATCTCTATCGGCTGGAGATCAGTTGAATTAGCAGGAGATCTCCTGCTACTACCTGGCAGTTGGCAACCCTATAGCAGCTACCAGAGGAAGCTGGGTGATTCCCAGCTCGAGGGTTATTAACCCAGGATAACTGCCCTTGCATCACCATAGGAGAACGCCTAGAGCTGCAGCTTTGGGCAGCCCCTCCATTACACCCCTTTCCCACCCTCCTGTTGTGAATATAAACGCAGCGACTTAATGAATGAACACTTCAAAGCATCAGGCGAGGTGAGCTCCGCCTCATGAACGCTTTGTGTTGGAATGCATTTTGTTAGCCATTAAGGTGTCAGTGGACTGCTGTTTTATTTTGCTGCAACAGATGAACCCTGCTATCCATCTTGAATTAGAAGCATGCAAGAGGGGAACCCATTGTAGAGAACTCCATCTATTTCTGTGACACTGAATTTATGGCATTTTGTGATCAGCATATACAAATGTATATGAGCAAAAGGACACTATCCCGACCTAAATGGCCCAGGCTAGCGCAATCTCATCAGATAGCAGAAGCCCTAGTTAGTAGTAGTAGAAGAAGAAGAGTTGTTTTTATATGCCGACTTTCTCTACCTTTTAAGAAGAATAAAATCAGCTTATAATCGCCTTCCCTTCCTCTCCCCACAACAGACACCTTGTGAGGTAGGTGGGACTGAGAGAGTCTGGAGAGAACTGTGACTAGCCCAAGGGCACCCATCTGGCTTCATGTGGAAAAGTGTTGAAAGAAACCCGGTTCACCAGATTAGAGTCTGCCACTCTTAACCACTACACCACACTGGCTCACACTGTAACACATAACAGTTATAAAGCAAGTTTCTTGTCTGACCGATCTAGACATATGGGACAGAAGAGCTTTTTACTTGTAACTGTTTTTGAGAGGAACAGCGCCCAAACCCTACCTATCTTCAAAATCCCTAAATCCCTAATGGACTAACCAGCAGACCTCCTAACACTTCTACCACAATCCAACAAATGCCCAAACTCCTCTTTTCCCTACATTCCAATGCACCGTTTGAAACTTCTGCGGGTTTTCTGTTGATTGACGCCGTTTGTTGCCTGGAGACATGAGCTCTAGCTCACTGCTCTGCAGATCCATCTGGCTACCACATTTCCTTGTTCCAGCCCATAAATCACTGAAAATATATTCTGTTGCTCTGGGCATTGCTCCTTCACTTCAGAATTATCAGAATTTCATGTTGAGGGACCTCCTTTCTTCTTCACTCTGGGCCATAGGGACAATGACCAGGTTTTAACCCAATTCCTATGATACCCTGAGGTTGCCAACTCCAGCCTGAGAAATCCCTCAAGATTTGGGGCTGGAACCTTGAGACAGCAGGGTTTGGGGAAGGATTTCAGTGCCACAGAGTCCATTTGCCAAAGTGGCCATTTTCTCCAGGTGAACTGATCTCTATTGGCTGGAGAACAGTTGTATCAGCAGGAGATCTCCTGCTGTTACCTGGAGGTTTGAGAACGACAGCATGTGGCTCAAATTTTTTTAATTTATAATAGATTCACATTCAAACAAGTTCGGTACTCAGACCTTCATTCAAATTTCCAAAGGGATTCAAAAGGAATTAAAGTTCATTCCCAAACCATATTGCTTTGACTTTAATTCCTTTTGAATCCCTTTGGAAATTTATTGCTTTGGCTGTATGAAATTTATGTGTGTATATATTGTATTGAATTTCATATGATTTTGAATGAAGGTCTGAGTACCGAATTTGTTTGAATGTGAATCTATTATAAATTACAAATTTTTGAGCCACATGCTGTCGTTCTCAAACATTAAGTCTTTTTCAGCATAGGTACGTTGTTCTCTGAGATTACCTGGAGGTTGGCAACCCTAGACACTGACTGTCTAGGTATGATTGATGTGATGGACTTTCCTCCATGGTTTGTTCTTCGTGTATGGTTTTCACAAGTATAGTAACTCTGTATATGCGGTTCCGTTTAGCTAATGTCCATTGATAAACTCTTTGAAAGGCTGGTGCGGAGCTGTTTTCTGTTGCCCCAGAAGGTCAGATCAGAACCAACAGGTTGAAATTAAATCAAAAGAGTGTCTGGCTAAACATTAGGAAGAACTAATGATAGAGCGGTTCCTCAGTGGAACAGGCTTCCTTGGGAGGTGGTGGGCTCTCCTTCTTTGGAGGTTTGTAAGCAGAAGCTAGATGGCCATCTGTCTGCAGTGCTGATTCTGTGAACCTAGGCAGTTCATGAGAGGGAGGGCAGGAAGGGTTGCATCAGTGTTTGGCTCTCATGGCTTTTTCTTACACACCCAGGGTAATGCTAATCGCCACTTTGGGGTCAGGAAGCAATTTTCCTCCAGGCCAGATTGGCCAGGGATCCTAGAGGATTTTTTTTTTTTTTTTGCCATCTTCTGAGCATGGAGTAGGGGTCACTGAGGGTGTGTGAGGCGGAAGTAGCTGTGAATTTCCGGCATTGTGCAGGGGGTTGGACTAGATGACCCTGGTGGGCCTTTCCAACTCTATGATTCTATATTTCATTAATTTGTCTTCAAATGCCCATTGCCCTAAGAACTACACAAAAGAATATCAGTGTATTGCACAGTTATTAAACTAATCCCCCCTTCCACTCAGATCTATCTGCATGCCTAGCAACCAACATCGTTCACACTTCAGTACAAAAAAAATATTGCAGCATTTAACAGTCCTGGAAGTAAAACATCGGGAATAAACTGGGGGAGCTCACGGAGATGGATATCTTACTTGTCAAAGCTGACCAAAGGGTGTCTGAATATGGTTCAGTCATTTGTCGGCCCCAAAAACATTTAAAATATGAAGTTGGCTTCTCTTCAACGAAGAGGGTCATTTTTCACTTGCATGTCCTAAGTATGGCCGGTTTGGCTGCCACGCAACAGCTGACTACTAGAATATTCAAAAACACTAAAATATTCAAAATAACAGAACGCAGTACATATTCACGAAAGTATGAGATCCAGTAAGGAGACTATATTTTGGCAGCCACGCCAGAACAGATGGTTGCAAGCTCTAGTAATATGTTAAAATTCAGTACACTGCAGCGTCTGTACACAAGAATTAGAAGGAACTGGAAGGAACTGTGCAAACTCATCTTTAGAGCACCCTTTGGTGTTTTGTTCATGTGTCTACCTGTGTTGGATGGCCAGCAAACTTCCTATAAACTGGAACCCAAGGTGTAGATCCCAGGGGCCATCAAGGCAATGTTCTCAGTTCCTGTAGCCCATCCAAATTTTAAGAGGAAGGTCTCTCCAATATCACTTCTAAGCAGAAGGCACACGTTTTCATGTTATAACAGACAGAATCACTCCACCCTTTCACTGTACATTCCTCTTCTGTAAGAGTACTGCTCCAGCTTATGATAATTCACAGTGGGTAGCCAAGGTGCCAACTTTGCCCTCATATAGATTCTAGGAACACCATCTCTGGACCCACCAATGTCAGCCATACTATCTCAGGTTCATATTCCTGCTCATCTTCTAATGTGATTTATGCCATCACATGCCAGCAATGCCCTTCCACAATCTACATTGGACAAACAGGTCAGTTTCTTAGACAAAGATTAAATGGACATAAGTCTGACATCAGAAACCACAATATTCAAAAACCAGTGGGTGAACATTTCAACCTTCCAGGACATTCTGTTGCAGATTTAAGAGTAGCAGTTCTCTTACAAAGGAATTTTAAAGGGAGATTGGAAAGAGAATTACAGTTGATATTCAAACTAAAGTCAATGCATTTACCTGGGCTGAATAAAGACCTTGCATTCATGGCCCATTACCAATGCTGATTTCTCCACACCCATCTCTCCCCTGGACATCACAGACTCTTTTGCATATCACACCTAATCCAATCAAGCCTGCTATTCACATTTACATACTGTTCCTCTACTTAAAGACCGATGGATTCACATTCTAGCTGTATCTGAAGAAGTGAGCTGTGTGGCTCACGAAAGCTCATACCCTACCAGAAAATATTTTTGTTAGTCTTTAAGGTGCTACTGGACTCTTGCCCTTTTTGACTCCAGTTTATGATGTTAGCCTGCTGGAGGGAGCTTATCTTCTAACAGGTTAGGGGTCCTAGCCAGAAGCTGGCAACCAATGGGAGACTTACTGTGTGGTAGGAGTTTGGGGTGAATGCTAGAGCATCACCCAATGCAGTGATGTCACTTCTGGGTCATACCTAGGGTTGCCACGACCCTCTGCTCCACCGGCGGGAGCTTTGCTGGGGCATGGCTGGGTGCATGCAATGTTTTCCATAGAGTTTGGGTGGAGATTGCTAGAGCATCCACGTCACTTCTGGGTAAACCTGGAAGTGATGTCAGCGCATTGCATGGGTTGCGATCGCATCGCGTGCCCCCCCTCCACCTGGCCCTCTTTTGCCCGCTGACCAACTGAGGGGCAGTGGGCAGCCCAGTGGATTGGCAAGCTTAGTCATATCGGAAGTGACATCGCTACATGAGGGTCTCCACCAATAAGTAAGTCTCCTGTTGCTCCCTCTCCCATTTCTCCTAGAGTTTTCCCCCACCATCCAGCTGAGTTGTGGCAGGCAAAGCCAGAGGAGGTCAGTAGGTGTCCCATCAAAACAGGAGACCTGGTCAACCTATCACAGCTCCTGTGCCCAGGCTAGATGTTGCAGGTTTGTTTTTTCAACAAAGATAGGGCAGGTGTATATATTT
The DNA here is from genome assembly GCF_029931775.1 of Euleptes europaea. Taxonomy (NCBI): domain Eukaryota; kingdom Metazoa; phylum Chordata; class Lepidosauria; order Squamata; family Sphaerodactylidae; genus Euleptes; species Euleptes europaea. The sequence goes on along the minus strand of NC_079319.1, from coordinate 7,246,180 downwards.
CATGAGTTGTAATGGGGTGGGGCTGTGACTCAGTGGTAGAGCATCTGCTTGGCATGCAGAAGGTCCCAGGTTCAATCTCCAGTTGAAGGGACTAGGCAAGTAGGTGATGTGAAAGACCTTTACCTGAGACCCTGGAGAGCCGCTGCTGGTCTGAGTAGGCAATACTGACTTTGATGGACCAAGGATCTGATTCAGTATAAGGCAGCTTCATGTGTTCATGTGTATCAGAAGAGCTGTGCTTTGTCTCCTTAGGGCCAATGGACAAAATCTTTCTGCCTTGAAAGATGTAGTTTCCAGTTGAGCAGACAGAAGTCAGAGACCCTCCTGTCAGGCAAATGAAAATTCAAACTACACTTTAAGTAGAATTCCTTGATTCTTAATTGGGTTACCAACTCTGTGTTGGGAAATTGCTGAAGATTAGGGGGGTGCTGCCTGGGAGCCATGGGTTTGAGGGAGAAGAACTGATTCTCCAGATAAACTAATTTAAAAGGTGTAGAGATCAGGTGTTATTCCTGGAGATCTCCAGGCCTCACCTGGAGGTTGCCAACTCTCTCTCTCTCTCTCTCTCTCTCTCTCTCTGTGTGTGTGTGTGTGTGTGTGTGTGTGTGTGTGTGAAGTGCCATTAAGTTGCAGCTGACCTATGGTGACCCCATAGGGTTTTCAAGGCAAGAGACGTTCAGAGGTGGTTTGCCATGGCCTGCCTCCATGTGGGCTGAGAGAGTCTGAGAGAACCATGACTGGCCCAAGGTCACTTCAGGTGAAGGAGTGGGGAATCTAGCCAGATTACAGTCCCACTGCTCTTAACCACTATACCATGCAGGCACATGAACACATGAAGCAGCCTTATACTGAATCAGACCCTTGGCCCATCAAAGTCAGTATTGTTTACTCAGACCGGCAGCGGCCCTCCAGCATCACAGGCAGGGGTCTTTCACATCATCTACTTGTCTGGTCCCTTTAATTGGAGATGTCGGGGATTGAACCTGAGACCTTCTGTATGCCAAGCAGATGCTCTACCACTGAGCCACTGCCCCTCCCCTCACCATGGCAACCTTACCATGTTGCTTTTTTTTTTAACCCAGAGCAATTTGCACAATGGCAGATGGAAAGAGGCTGTGTCTTTTTTTTCCCCGTCATCCAGGTCCTCCTTCATGACCCTCTGCTGGTCCTACCCTTACCCTGGACTCCAAATTACACCCCCTCACCAAGGTCACTTTGAAGTGATGAAAAGCAGATGTAACACCTCCATTAATGATCCAGATGAGGAAGTAAACAGCACAGTAATTGAATTGGCACATGATGACAAATGGGAAGATGATGCATCAAGGGGAGGGGGAATTAATATCTGATGAGTCATTTGTTCTTGTCACTGGCTTCTGGAAAAGTTCTCCAGACCTGAAAAGCCTCCATTCCAGACAGGCTGGAAGCACCTGGTTGGCCACCATGTGAAAAGACTGCTGGACTTGATGGACCTTGGTCTGATCCACTATGGCCTTTCTTACATTCTTATGTAATCCTGTTCTCATCCCTCATGACAGCTAGGTGCTACCCCATTAGGATTCCCAACTTCCAGGTGGGAGTATAAACCCCAATATACAAGGTAACTATATTGCTACAATCTCCACACATGTAGAAAAAACATGTAAAAAAAACACCAACAATAGTGAGAGACTACTATTTCCTATAACAGGTAAGTATTATGTAACATACAATATTCCAACAAAATAATGCTCTTATATATATATATCTTAAATATGTCTTTTGTTTTCTTTCAGATGTCAGGCAGAAGAGATATCCTCTGCCTAGACCATCGCTGACAAGTGTTTGTCTAGCCTCTGCTAGAAGAAGAAGGAGAAGGAGAAGAAGAGTTGGTTTTTATATACCAATTTTCTCTACCACTTAAGGAAGAATCAAACCAGCTTACAATCACCTTCCCTTCCCCTCACCACAATAAACACCCTGCGAGGTGGGTGTGGCTGAGAGTGCTCTAAGAAAGCTGTGACTAGCCCATGGTCACCCAGCTGGCTTCATGTGGAGGAGTGGGGAAACCAACCCTGTTCACCAGATTAGCATCTGCCGCTCTAGTGGAAGAGGGGGGAATCAAACCCAGTTCTCCAGATTAGAGTCCACCACTCTTAACCACTACACCACGCTGGCTGCCAGTGAGGGGGAGCTCACATCCTCCCCCAAACTTCATGCTCCCCAGGCACCACCTTCAAAACCTTCTGGCATTTGCCAAGCCAAGGCTGGCAACCCTAAAATTTGAACAAAGGAAAAATGAAAACGAAGGGTGGATTTTTCATGATGAAATAGTGGACTACAAAATCTGTGTTTTGTCCCTAAAACAGTCGATGTTTCCTTCCAATAGAAAACCAGGAATTGTTTCCAGACACTGAAAGGGTGCTGATCCTTGTGCAATGCCTTGCAGGCAAAGAAAAGGGAGAGGTGTCAAGCATTTTGGCACCTGCTAATTGAGACTTCATTCACAGCCTACCGTCTGCCTGTTTACAGAGTCAAGCCAGGTCTGTCAGCTTTGCGAAAGAAGGAGAGAGGAAAGGGAGGAAGACTTAGCAAATGCCATCGGCTGCTTGGTGCAACAGACTGTTAAATCCTATTAGCAAAGTTTCCCCAGGAGATGCTACATTAAGTGAAGGATAAGGCACTTCCCATCACCTCGATGCCTAAACAGCTCTGCTCTTTCATTTCCAGGACTTTGTTTTAAGGATGCATTATCACTTTGCAAAGAAAAAAAAGAGGCAGGACAAATTGTTCTTGATGTGCCCGTTACAGTGAGGGGAACGGTGCTTACAGACAGCGATCCAAAGAACTGGAAAGAAAAGGTGGCCTTTGACTATAACTGTCAAGTCGTTACAATGATGATTAGGGTGGGGACATAATACAGAGTGATAAAATTACTAACCAGGTAGAGAAGGAGACATTTTGTCACCCTCTCTCATTAGGCTACACCCCAAGGTCCCCCATTAAATCTGCTTGACTTCAGCTTCAGAAGATGCACATGCTTGGAATGCATAATTACCTGCAGACAGTCTCTTAGATGTCTTTTTAAAGGATCTGACTAGGGGTGTGCAAAAAAAAATATCAGTAAATTTCGGTTTCGGGTTTATTGGGCACGGATTTTTTCAGTAAACCCAAAATAAGCCGAATAGCCATTCTGGTAAATGGGTATTTTGGCTTTATTTCCAGCTTTCCCGAAAAAAATCGGGTCAATTGTAGTCTAAGAGGATTTTTTCCAAAGTTCCCATGGGAGCATTTTTGGTAGAGTCCCCAAATTTGCAGCGTGGCTGCAAGGGACTCTCTTTAGATAAACACAGATGTTTGGTGAAGTTTGGAATAGGGGGTCCAATTTTATGGGCCCACAAAGGGGTCACCCCCATCCTCCAGGCATTTGCGAACTGAGCTGTCAATCGGTTTTCAGGTTCAAAAAGTCAGCGTTGCCGAGGACTGGCAGAAAGAGCTGATTGCAGGCTGGTGCCAAAGAATCTGGGGGCTCCATTCATATCTGGGTCGCTTTGCATGATGCCCATGCAAATTAGCTTCCAAGCTGAGGGGAAAAGGCTTAAATGCAAGAAAAATAAGGCACAGAAAACATTTATGTTAGTGGCAAATGACTTCCTGTGAACTATTCTTTAATGTAGTCATCAAAAATCTGATTTCAAGAGATGGTTACAGTGCAGGGTAATGAAGCCACTACTCAGTTTGAGAGCAGGTTTTCATGGAGGGTGGGTGACATCAGAGCCAGCCGAAGTCACGACCAAGGCAGCACTTCTGAAGCTCAGTCGCAATGAGGAGTCTTCTTCAGAAGCCGGATCAGCAGCTGTTGAAGCTGGTGCTTTCAGTTGGAGGGTCTATCCCTCCGGACGGGAATGGGTGAGCCCTGTCTTTTAAATGACCCTTCTGCTATCCAGATTAATCCACTGAATGGTGATGGATAGTTTGGTCTGGCCACGTTGGCTCTGATTACACAACCCCTACCTCAAAAGGGCCCCAACCAGTCAAAGATAGAAAAATGGGAGAAGGTTGCCTTCTCCTGTGCATCTGAGAAAAGGTGAAAAAAATTGGTTTTTCGGGAATCACCTATTCGGCTTTAGGTAAATTCCTAGGTTTGGGTATTCACTTGAAATGAAACCCGAATAGTGCCGAAATGGCTAATTTCGGGTTTATTTTTTATTTGGGTTTATTGATATGCACAGCCCTAGATCCCACAACTTGTGGCAGGATAGGTTCTAGCAAGCACTGTTCTCAATGGATTTCTTCTCATGCACCTCCAGTATAAAGCACTGGCAGAGCATTGGATCTTTCTCACCTTTCCCTTCCCTCCAAACCACCGCTCTTAACCACTACACCACGCTGGCTCTCTGAATAAGTGAAGGGGTCAGCCAAAATTATAACGTCTCAATGGAGGTTCAGTGCCATTTTGAAGTTCCTTCCTTCCTTCCTACCTACCTACCTACCCTTTCTTTCCTTGCAGTTCAAGATGGCAAACAATAACAGTTAAAAAACATTTCCAGCTAAAACCAAAATAAAATAACAAATCCCAAATCTCTCCCTCTCCCCCCTTAAAAGGTACTTATGAGGTAGGTGCAACTGAGTTAGTGTGATCAGCCCCAAGGAAATCCAGTAAATTTCATGGCAGAGTGGGGATTCTGAATCCAGGACTTCTAAGTCCCTATCCAACTAGTACACCACACTGGCTCCTACAAATGGCTCCCTTATTTGAAAGCACAAGACCGAAAGCAGCAAGATATGCCCTAGCTAGGGTTTCCAGGTCCCTCTTTGCCACCAGTGGGAGGTTAGGGGGGCACAGCCTGAGGAGGGTGGTGTTTGAGGAGGGGAGGAACTCCAATGCCATAGAATCCAATTGCCAAAATGGCCATTTTCTCCAGGTGAACTGATCTCTATCAGCTGGAGATCAGTCGTAATAGCAGGAGATCTCCAGCTAGTACCTGGAGGTTGAACCCAAAAATTGCACTGGTATTAAATAGACTAGCTGCAGGAAAAATAATACCAAGCTCGAAATTTTAGTAAGAAACTTATATTCTATAGTGTTTGGGTGAAAAGTGAATATAAATACGAATACAAATCAAAGAAACTTAACCAACTAATGGAGATAACATACATGGAATTAATTTATACAAAGTAGCTGAATACAAACGCTACAACGTTTTGCAAGGCAACGAAGTCACAAGATAGTATGGTAAGTATAAATAGCAATGGCATAAAGTCAATTTCTCAATATCTTTCTTTTAGATCAATGGAACATATGGAATCAAGAACAGGTTGAAACGTGGTCCGGATGTCCCGAACATTTTCGTTGCCCACCAAGGCAGCTTCATCAGCAATTCATACGTTCAGATGTAAAGTTCCTAAAAAGGAATTCTTATTCATTTTAAAATTTCAAGAGATCGTCCTTCTTTGCGTCTGTATGGCTGTCCTGCCTTCAAGTGTTGTAACTCACATGATGCTTTCAAGTGTTGTAACTCACATGATGCATCTCTTATGCATAACCTTTGGGCCTGTCCAGTTATTCAGTCTTTTGGGGAGGAAGTAATTACTCATATCAATTTTGGATTAGAATATTTATGAGGATGCTTATGTAATTTTAAACTATTTGCCTGTCTCCAGGAGACTCACTAACGATCAACAAAAAGGGACCCTCTGTGCCCTTACTAATGCTGAAAGACCTGTTACAAATATAAATGCCCACTTCCAGTAATTCAGCAGATTGAGGACCTTCCAACCTTAACAATGTTTGAATGTATGACATATGGACACATGAACACATGAAGCTGCCTTATACTGTATCAGACCCTTGCTCCATCAAAGTCAGTATTGTCTACTCAGATCGGCAGTGGCTCTCCAGGGTCTCAGTCAGGGGTCTTTCAGATCACCTACCTGCGCAGTCCCTTTAACTGGAGATGCCGGGGATTGAACCTGGGACCTTCAGCATGCCAAGCAGATGCTCTACCACTGAGCCACAGATGACAATTGGTCATGGACATATTTTTAGATATTTGGAAACCTTTTATAGAAGTTTATCTATAGACTACCCAATATTGTTGTTACATTTTATCTGCCTATCTGTTCTAGACATCCATAGCATATCAATCTGCTTCTGAACTCACAACTCAGTGGGAGTTATGCAGAGATGTTGGCTATACAGTATGTAGGCAGGAACTGGCATGACCATGTTGTAACTGAGTCTGCCTCTTTTTCATCACCGTCATTGATGATTTTTTAATTTCTTTTGTGCATTTTTTATGTGTGTGTCAAATCAAAAAGTGCCATCAAAGCCGACTCATGATGATCCCATATGGAGAGCCAGCATGGTGTAGTGGTTAAGAGCAGTGGTTAGGAGCGGTGGACTCACCTAAAGTATTGTGCTCAGTTTTGGGCACCACAATTTAAGAAGGATGTAGGCAAGCTGGAACGTGTCCAGAGGAGGGCAACCAAGATGGTGAGGGGTCGGGAGACCAAGTCCTATGAGGAAAGGTTGAAGGAGCTGGGCATGTTTAGCCTGAAGAGGAGAAGGCTGAGGGGGGATATGATAACCATCTTCAAGTACTTGAAGGGCTGTCATATAGAGGATGGTGCTGAGTTGTTTTCTGTTGCCCCAGAAGGTCGGACAAGAACCAGTGGGTTGAAATTAAATCAAAAGAGTTTCCATCTAGACATTAGGAAGAATTTTCTAACTGTTAGAGCGGTTCCTCAGTGGAACAGGCTTCCTCGGGAAGTTGTAAGCGGTCCTTCTCTGGAGGTTTTTAAGGTTGGATAGCAATCTGTCAGCAATGCTGATTCTATAACCTTAAGCAGATGATGAGAGGGAGGGCATCTTGGCCATCTTCTGGACATGGAGTGGGGGTCACTGGGGAGGTAGTTGTGAGTTTCATGCATTGTGCACGGGGTTGAACTAGATGATCCTGGTGGTCCAACTCTATGATTCTATTACTCTAATCTGGCAGACAGAAACCATTGGGACACTGAAGAAGTGTTGGCTTTTTATATGCTGACTTTCTCTACCACTTAAGGAAGAATCAAACCAGCTTACAATCACCTTCCCTTCTCCTCCTGAGAGAGTTAAGAGAGAACTGTGACTGGCCCAAGGTCACCCAGCAGGCTTCATATGGAGGAGTAGGGAAACAAATCCAGTCCACAAGATTAGCCTCCACCGCTCACATGGAGAAGTGAGGAATCAAACCTGGTTCTCCAGATCAGAGTCCACCGCCCCAAACCACCGCTCTTAACCTACGCTGGATGTAGGAAGTTGCCTTTGAAGCTGAGAATTCTTTTTTCCCCTTCTCGTCGAGGGTCCACTCTGCATTGCACAATCAGAAAACATCTCGGTCCTCTTCCATGCATGCTTCATTGCTTGTTTATTTTCTGCCTCTGTCAAATGCAAAATTAAAAATTACCTCCTACTCACTTCTTTTGTGCTCCCCCCCCCCCACTGATGCATCATTGATGGAAGTCAATCATGTAATAGAGGATAATAGGCCTTTTTCTTCTTAGTGATTAAGGATGACTCATGGATTCAAAGAACTTTAGGGCCTTTCCGCCATCACCAAATTCAGTCCAAACTACCAAAAACATACTAAACCACACTGGGCATCCTAAGCAGAGTGGGGTTACAATGCCGTTATCTACTTAATGTGGACAAAGAGCACATGATTGTTGTTGCTGCTGCTGCTGTTGTTGTTCTTGTTGTTATTACTATTAATATATATTACAAAAATATAATAAAAACAATTCCATCAGATGGCAGACTCTAATCTGCAGGACTTGGTTTGATTCCCCATTCCTCCACATGAATGGCAGACGCTAATCTGGTAAACTGGGTTGGTTCCTCCTCTCTTCCACATGAAGCCATCTGGGTGACCTTGGGCTAGTCACAGTTCTCTCTGAACTCTCTCAGCCTCACCTACCTCACAAGGTGCCTGTTGTGGGGAGAGGAAGGGATAGAGATTATAAACCGGTTTGAGACTCCTTAAAGGTAGAGAAATAGGAGCCCTGTGGCGCAGAGTGGTAAGCTGCAGTACTGCAGTCAAAAGCTCTGCTCACGCCCTGAGTTCGATCCCGACGGAAGTTGGTTTCAGGCAGCCAGCTCAAGGTTGACTCAGCCTTCCTTCCTTCCTTCTGAGATTGGTAAAATGAGTATCCAGCTTGCTGGGGGTAAAGGGAAGATGACTGGGGAAGTCACTGGCAAACCACCCCACAAACAAAGTCTGCCTAGGAAACGTCGGGATGTGACGTCACCCCATGGGTCAGGAATGACCCGGTGCTTGAACACGGGACCTTTACCTTTTAAAGGTAGAGAAAAGAGGGTATAAAAACCAACCCTTCTTCTTTTTCTTCTTCTTCTTCCCTGTGTCACGTGTGAAGGTGTTTGTAATGGCACCATGTGACAGAAGAATCTCTAGGTCACCAACCTCCAGATACTAGCTGGAGATCTCCCACTGTTACAATTGATCTCCAGCCAACAGAGATCAGTTCAGCTGGAGAAAATGGCTGCTTTGGCAATTGGACTCTAGGGCAATTCAAGTCCCGCCCCTCCCCAAATTCCACCCTCCTCAGGCTCCACCCCAAAAATCTCCAGGTATTTCCCAACCCCAAGCTGGCAACCCTAAGAATCTCTCCAAAGGAAAGATGGTGACTAGATCATGTACGCAAGTCTGGTAAGCCTGGTTGCTAGTCCCAATCAATCCCAACTGAATCCTGATCCAAATCAGTGGCTTTCCCTTGCAGGACAAGGTATTTTGAGGTTGCCTTTGCCCCCTCCTTGCTTTCCTCTCCCTGGGACCGAATGCAAACTGCAAATCATGTTTTAGGGACAGCTCTTGAGGACTTAAAATGTAAACTGGAAATGACAAAGGACCAGAGGGTGTCCACCCGCAGAGAGCCGCTGTTGATGTGGCCGTGTAATGGAGCTGTAACTTAATTTGCTCCAGCCCTGCAGATTGCTGCAGGATGCATGATCCTTTTCAGTGCGCTCTCTGCCGCGTGGGAGATCTATGCGCCTGCGACTCCGAAATGAAGCGAAGGCATTTATTACGGAGGCCTTTGTGGGACAGGAGAGCAGCTCCCTGCTTAAGGTGCAAGCTGCAACAGATAGACGCTGCTAAGTAATAAACTGGGCTCGTGCAATATGCAAACAAGAATAGCACGTGTTGTGAAGGTAGATGGGCTGTTCTGCAGAGGAATGTGTTCCTGTACCTTTCTCAGAAGGGGCTTCGAATTCTTTATTTCAGGTGCAGATACGATTTCAGTGGGGTTAAAAATAATCAGTGGGGTTAAATTGGAGACCAAGCCCTGTGAGGAAAGGCTGAGGGAGTTGAGAATGTTTAGTCTGGAGGAGAGGAGGCTGTGGCTCAGTGGTAGAGCATCTGCTTGGCGTGCAGAAGGTCCCAAGTTCAATCCCCGCATCTCCAGTTAAAGGGACTAGGCAAGCAGGCAAAGTGAAAGACCTCAGCCTGAGACCCTGGAGAGCTGCTGCTGGTCTGTCAGCTAAGGCTTTCTGGCTTTCTGCCTCTGCCCCTCCCCCCCCCCCGCATCTACACCTCAATGGAGACCTGCCCGGCTATTGTTAGTGTGTTACCAGGTCCCACGGAACAATGCCTGGGAGCCCTGGAAATCACCTAGCTATTTCACACGTTAGTTTCATGTATGGGTTTTTCAATGAATAGTTACCGGCAGTTACCTTCCAAATTGTTTCCTTGTATCTGAGCCATCAAGACAACTCTGACGCAGCTCGTACTTTTGTATTATGCCCTGAACCTTATCAATCCTATTGTATGTACCCTATAAATGTACCGGTGATTCCCCATGTCTGTATTCTAGCCTTATGTTTCTATGGACTTACTGAACTCACTGGCTTTCTTAATAAAACTTTTAAACTCGCGACTACGTCTGGAGTGAAGTTCCTTATGAAAGAAATGCAATGAAGTACTGCAGTCTGACATGGTTTGAGTAGACACTACTGACTTTGTAAAGAGTTGCATGTTGGGAAAGATCATTCTGTCCCAACACCCATGGCTGAGAGTCAGTGTGGTGTAGTGGTTAAGAGCAGTGGTTGGAGCAGTGGAATCTGATCTGGAGAGCCAGGTTTGATTCCCCACTCCTCCACATGAGCGGCGTAGGCTAATCTGGTGAACTGGATTTGTTTCCCCACTCCTACACACGAAGCCAGATGGGTGACCTTGGGCTAGTCACAGCTCTATTAAGAGCTCTCTCAGCCCCACCTATCTCACAGGGTGTCTGTTGTGGGAGGGGAAGGGAAGAAGATTGTAAACCGGTTTGATTCTCCCTCAAGTGGTTGAGAAAGTCGGCATATAAAAACCAACTCTTCTTCTTGGCTTGACACTCTTGAGAGCTTCCACCAGCCAAACAGGCATTGCTTAGCCTCATGGGTGTGACATGGTACAACGCAGCTTCAACCAAAACAAAGAGTATACGAAGTTGCATTTCCACATACTCATGTCTCTCTCCTCTCCCCCGATTGTTATCTTCTCCTTCCCACCTAACAGACTGCAGGTTCCCTGAGAGCAGAAACCTGCCTCTATACGCAAGGACGCTGACGGTACTATAAATAATATTCCGGGTTGTTCCTATTTATATGTTCTACACTTTTAAGAACTCTCGCCGGCAAGTATGGCCTGCAGCTTCGCATGTCAAAGAGTTGGGTACCGTTCCTACTCCGCCGCGACTAAGCCGAAATTGGCTCCACTTATGTCCTGTTTCATTATTCACCCTTCTGCCTGGGAGACAAGCCAGTTTGCAGTGCAGAGCGGTGATGGATGAGAACCGACATCAGCTGGAGCAAACACGTTAAGCCAGGAACGCACCAAAAACCAACGGGGCACTCGTCCATTGTCCCTACCTAATCTGGAGAGTGCTGTTTGATGCTCAATTTTATTGTGTGGCTGAATCATAAACTCAAAGTGGAACCCTGTGCCAACTGTGCCATCTAAGGATGGAGACAAAACCCCGGGGAGAAGAGAAGACAGATGTACCTGGGAACCAGGACCAAGTTTTCTCATTTGCAGGCAGCACTGGCTATTGAGAAATGTTGGATCCCAGCCACGGTTGTGCAGAAGCTGTACCTGCTAGGCACTGGCGCTGCCAGCATTTCTGTGAGTAGCAGTTTTGTACCTGTAACTGCCTCTTAACCCACAATACAGGGAAGCTGTAATGGTGATGTAGGGATGATGGGGTGGGACTGTGGCTCAGTGGCAGAGCATCTGCTTGGCATGCAGGAGGTCCCAGGTTCAATCCCCGGCATCTCCAGTTAAAGATACTGGGCAAGTAGGTGATGTGAAAGACCTCAGCCTGAGACCCTGGAGAGCCGCTGCCAGTCTGAGTAGACAATACTGACTTTGATGGACAGAGGGTCTGATTCAGTATAAGGCAGCTTCATGTGTTCTTGTGTTCATATGCTAGAGATGAGCCTATGACCTTTTTTGTTTATTTTTGACAAGACTGTATTTCAGAGGGAGAAGATGTCAGAAGAACTTAAATTTCGAGCACTCTCTGCGATATAGCACAGCCTCAAAAGTGTGTCTTACATAAAGTAAGAGTCTTTCGGCAACCAGAAAATTTAGCCCAGCTCACTTCAGTTCCTAATCATTGAGGTCTAGAAACCAACTCTTTCTTTGTTAAAAAGCTGACATTTTCAGAATATTACATTTCATGTTCTCCATCTACTAATCGGGTGCAGATGTTAGAGTTGCCAACCTCCAGGTACTAGCTGGAGATCTCATAGAATCATAGAGTTGGAAGGGACCACCATAGTCATCTAGTCCAACCCCCTGCACAATGAAGGAAATTCACAACTCCCTCCCCCCACACCCCCAGTGACCCCTACTTCATGCCCAGAAGATGGCCAAGGTGCCCTCCCTCTCATAATCTGCCTGTCATAGAATCATCATTGCTGACAGATGGCCATCTAGCCTCTGCTTAAAAACCTCCAAGGAAGGAGCGTTTACCAACTCCTGAGGAAGCCTGTTGCACCGAGGAACCGTTCTAACTGTTAGAAAATTCTTCTTAATCTCCTGCTATTACAACTGATCTCCATCTTAGTTCACCCAGAGAAAACAGCCACTTTGGCAATTGGACTTGATGGCATGGAAGTCCCTCCCCTCCCCAACCCCGCCCTCCTCAAGCTCCACCCCAAAAACCTCCCACCGATAGTGAAGAGGGACCTGGCAACCCTAGCAGATGTACAGAATACAATGTTAAGCTATTGTGATTTGTCTTCAGAACTAAAGGCCCAGATTATTTTTTTGAAAAGAAATACCGTCCAAAGTAAACATAACGACTGTGAATCTTTTCTTTTGTAAATGGGTGCTGCCTTTTGGGGGGGGAAACATAGAAACTACAAAGTGATATTTATGCATTGAGGAATTATTCTGAGCCATTACAGCCAAACTATTAAATGTTATAAGATACACATTTCCTTTTTATGCCTCTTCTTCGGAAAGCTTACATTTTTGTATCTCTGAATGTGTCTGCAATATTCCTAGTAATGCTATATTTTTTAAAAAGAATGTCATTTGGATTTACATGTTAAATAACTCCCTTTTGTTTTTGACTCTCTCAGTCCCATGAGAAAAAACTGTCAGAATAAATTGTCACTTGTGCAAATTCTCTCTGGCCAAATTTCCCTGCATTTTGATTTATTCTCTTTGAGGGAAGCTGATTTAGATAACATTTGTGAAATGGATTTAAAATCTAAGGCATTTTATTACGATGTACAGTCGTAAGCAAATACGGCAATTTCTTGACTCCTGCATAATTCAAATGAAAGGCATCCTGTTTATCTGACTTCCCAAAAATAGAGGGCAAAATGTGAATGGGATGAATTCACAGAGTAATCCTACGGAGAGTTACTCCACACTGCGTTCATTGATTTCAATGGAGTGACTCCACATAGGATTACACTGTCAGTCACAAAACCTGATCAAACACCATTTTTCCTGTTTTTTTTCCTATAGGAAATGGTACATACGTGAGCACACTCACAAGGACAGCAAGAGAGAAAACATCCCGGAAGGAACATTATTTTGCCATGCGCTGCCGTGTGCACAGGTGGAAACAACCTATTATAATGTAAATCAAGTTGCAGAGTCTAAGTTATAAGTTCTATTGTTATTACGCTCCTGGACAAACCTAAGGAGGAAAAAACTCAGTTCCCAACCTCCAGGGCTGGCCTGGAGAAAAAAATCCTCTGTTGCCAACCTTCAGGGATGACCTAGAGAAAAAGGTGTTTGCCAATCTCAAGGGCTTCTCTAGACTGAAAATAAGTGGTTGCCAACCTCCAGGGCTTGTATTTTAACAAGAACAACCTGTTGTAATTTTTACCAGGTTTTCATATCAAAGTTGCACATTTAATGATGATATTTCTACACTATGTATTCTTACTACAACTGTAATGCTAAACATAAACCAACTCAATGTTATACATACAAAATCTCCCACATACATGTCTGCGTTCTTGAGTCTACGTTCCACCAGTAAGAAAAGAAAAAAGCTCTGGGCAAACTGGGAGTAAAACTCAAGCTTACATTAAGAATCCATGTGCATCTTCTGAGGAAGAAATCTTTGAAACAGGAACAACCAACCGGTAACCTGTAAAGAAAAGAAAAGAAAAGAAAAGAAAAGAAAAGAAAAGAAAAGAAAAGAAAAGAAAAGAAAAGAAAAGAAAAGAAAAGAAAAGAATTGGTTCTTGTAGGTTATCCGGGCTGTATAACCGTGGTCTTGGTATTTTCTTTCCTGACGTTTCGCCAGCAGCTGTGGCAGGCATCTTCAGAGAAGTAACACTGAAGGACAGTGTTTCACTGTCCTTCAGTGTTACTCCTCTGAAGATGCCTGCCACAGCTACTGGCGAAACGTCAGGAAAGAAAATACCAAGACCACGGTTACACAGCCCGGATAACCTACAAGAACCAATGAACTCTGACCGTGAAAGCCTTCGACAAAAGAAAAGAACTTTACACATGGACATGTCTGGAAAAAACAATAGTGGAGATGAACACTTACCTTGAGAAGTTATAGTGATATGTTTCATGGACTTCACTTGTCACATATGGAGACTGTACCCTCTGACCTTGAGATTTTGTATGATGACTGATCTATTATATGGTTTTTGTATTGCATGTATGTGGGAGATTTTGTATGTATAACATTGAGTTGGCTTATGTTTAGCATTATAGTTGTAGTAAGAATACATAGCATAGAAATATCATCATTAAATGTGCAACTTTGATATGAAAACCTGGTAAAAATTACAACAGGTTGTTCCTGTTAAAATAAAAGCCCTGGAGGTTGGCAACCACTGATTTTCAGTCTAGAGAAGCCCTTGAGATTGGCAAACACTTTTTTCTCTAGGTCATTCCTGGAGGGTGGCAACATTTTTTTCTCCAGGCCAGCCTTGGAGGTTGGGAACTTTTTTCCTCCTTAGGTTTGTCCAGGAGGGTAATAACAATAGAACTTATAACTTAGACTCTGCAACTTGATTTACATTATAATAGGTTGTTTTTGCTATAACACTATCATTCTAACAACCTAGGTTCTTCTTTTTGAGACAGTAACCTCCAGGTACTAGCTGGAGATCTCCTGCTATTACAACTGATCTCCAGCCGACAGAGATAGTTCACCTGGAGAAAATGGCCACTTTGGCAATAGGACTCTATGGCCTTGAAATCCCACCCCTCTCAAACCCGCCTTCCTCAGGCTCCACCCCCAAAACCTCCCACTGGTGGTGAAGAGGGACCTGGCAACCCTATGGATCGCTATAAGGTGGCTGCACTTTCTGCCACCACTGCTTGTAGCATTGCCCAGTGATAGCAAACCCAGCCCCGGCACTTGCAAACCGACATGTTCGAAGTTCTGTTTCTATTAGAACAGAAGATCTGCCAAGCCCAGGACTTCTACGAACTGACAGCTAAACTGCTTATGTCAGGGCGAGGTTGAAAAAGGAGTTGATTTATAATTGCGTACAGTGTTTGTCAAAGAGACAAATCGTCGGATCTGTTGGCAGCAAAAAAACCCTATAAATACTGGAGAGCACCATGACACCAGCCAACATTTATTAAAATTATGGCCTGTAATGTTTTCAGTAATGTCCGTTCATTTGCTTTCTCAATGGGAGCTGTTAGAGGCTTCTGCATGTGGAAGAGAAGAGGAGGCTTCAAAAGCATACGTGAAGCTCACATTCCCCAAATCCCTAAAATCACCAAAAGGGAATGGTCATTATAGTGCCTGCTCTGGAAGCTTTATATATTGATCAAGTATTATGGGGTTTAGGCTTACCCCCTTTTACAGAATCATCGCTAACATTTTGAATAGATAGATCTTTTTAAAAAATTGTTCTTTTTAGTTTTGATGTTTCCTACCTAATAATGAAGGAGAAGGAGAAGGAGGAGGAGGAGGAGAGTTAGCTTTTATATCCCTATCTTCTCTACCTTTATGGAGTCTCAAGCCAGTTGCCTTCCCTTCCTCTCCCTACAACAGACACATTGTGAGGTAGGTGAGGCTGAGAGAGTTCAGAGAGAACAGTGACTAGCCCAAGGTCACCCAGCAGGCTTCATGTATAGGAGTGGGGAAACCAACACGATTCACCAGATTAGAGTCCGTCGCTCACGTGGAGGAGGGGGGAATCAAACCCAGTTCTCCAGATTAGAGTCCACTCCTCCTAACCACTATACCCCGCTGGCTCTCTGGGTAGTTAACATTAATGTAGCGGCATATGTTCCAAATCTGTGAAAACACCTTGAGCTAGATGGCCTGGGCTTGCTCGATCTGGTCAGATCTCAGAAGCTAAGCAGGACAGCTCTGGTTAGTACATGGACAGGAGACCACCAAGGAAGTCCAGGGTTGCTATGCAGAGGCAAGCAATGGCAAACCTTCTCTGAACACCTTTTGCCTTGAAAACCTCATGAGGGGTTGCCATGAGTTGGCTGTGACTTGATGGCATTTACACACACGAATCTTGTAAAGCAAGGGTCTGACTTTAATCTTGCATTGTCTACTCTTTTCTTACAAGGTCACCACGGTCCCTGCAGGTCACTGCTTCTTTAAAAAAAATTAAACTGAATAGTAAGGATCTCTGAACCATTAAGGCAGAATTAATCTGCATTAAAGCAGAAATAATCTGCATGGGAATATTCACTCCCATAAGAGCAAAAAAAGTCCCCTGGTGAATTAGATCAAGGTCCAGACATGGAAGCACAGGGAGGTAAGATAGACAAGAGGAAAAATAAGCCCCCTTCATCAGCACGTTACGATTTAAAGTCCTGGATTTTATTTGACCATCCATTCACACTACATGAGATACACTTTAAATAATGCTCAGTCTGTGTCTTTAACAGCCCATTCCTGAGCTGGCAGCACGCAGGGACAGCAGGGAGGAAAAAAGCAGCCCTAGACAACCACCGCAACAGGCTGCAAACTGTGCCCGGTCCTCCTGCCTCGCAGAAACAGCTGATTGGGAAAAACAGCTGCTCATTGGGGAGGCTCTGGGAGGAGTGGGGAGGGTAGCTGGAGGGGGGGAAATAAGGCAAATCACCTTATTTCCCCCTCCCCAAAGTCCCACCGCCCCTGGTATTCAGAGGTTCCTCATGTGGAGATTCCATTTAGCCATTGTGGCAGATAGTCATTGATGGACCTTTCCTCATGAAAGAGCCTTGCTGTGTTGAGCTGACTCTTAAGAACATATGAAAGGCCCTGCTGGATCAGACCAGGCCCCATCAAGTCCAGCAGTCTGTTCACACAGTGGCCAACCAGGTGCCTCTAAAAAGCCCACAAACAAGATGACTGCAGCAGCATTATCCTGCTTGTGTTCCACACCACCTCATATAATAAGCATGCTCCTCTGGTACTGGAGAGAACACGTATGCATCATGACTAGTATCCATTTTGACTAGCAGCCATGGAGAGCCCTCTCCTCCATGAACATGTCCTCTCCCCTCTTAAAGCCTTCCAAGTTGGCAGCCATCAGTGATCACCACATCCTGGGGCAGGGAGTTCCACGGTTTAACTATGCGTTGTGTGAAGAAATACTTCCTTTTGTCTGTTTTGAATTTCTCACCCTCCAGCTTCAGCAGATGACCCCGCATTCTGGTATTATGAGAGAGGGAGAAAAGCGTCTCCGTACCACTCTCTCCAAACCATGCATAATTTTATAGACCTCTATCATGTCTCCCCTTAACTCCTGGTCTCCATACTAAAGAAGGATATGGAGCAGCCACTATGTACCTCCCATATTCTCCATCAGACATCAGACATAGAGTTTGTAAGCCAATAGAGCCAAATTTAGAAGGCTGGCACTTCATTCCCACTGACAGTGTACAATTGCTCCCTTCAGTACATTTTCCATTTACTCTGGATATGTCTCCAGCAAAGGGTTTTTTTCTTTTTCCTACTGTGTCCTTTTGGAGGCTCATTCAAACAATGTGCTATTCTTTATCATTCACATTTATGAAGTGCTGAAAGCACACTTGGTTGACAGCAAAGACATCCACAGACTCCCTTCCCAGAAGAGTTTGGAACTAATATCAGACTTCATCTGGAAATTGGCTAGATGAATATGATACGATACAACCATTTACCGCTAGCGGGCCATTTGCAGCACTGGGATCCAGCGAGATGCAGACAGGAGACCCCATAAAATCTGCTTGGTCTCTAAGGTGCTATTGGACTAGAATCTCTGAAACCTATGACTCCTGCCAGGTCCCTCTTTGCCACCAGCAGGAGGTTTTGGGGGGCGGAGCCTAAGTAGGGCGGGGTTAGGAATGGGGAGAGACTTCAATGCCATAGAGTCCAATTGCCAAAGCGGCCATTTTCTCCAGGTGATCTGATCTCTATCGGCTGGAGATCAGTTGTATTAGCAGGAGATCTCCAGCTATTACCTGGAGGTTTTCTTAATAAAAAATTCACCTGTGCTGTGAAATACTAAGCAACAAGAATAAACCAGCTCTGTAATTCAAACTTCACTAATTATATTATACATTCTCAACCATAATAATCCAATAGTATTCAACAGACAAGTGTAAATGTGAGTTGCACTGCACTAAAAACATAGAAAAACAATTAGGTGAGTCCATTCATCAGCACAAAGTCCATAAATGTCAAACCTTTCCTGCTGCCGGGACACTTATATGAGCCTAATCTTTCTAAGGAAGGCTGACAAAATGATGCTGTTGTGAATAGTGAGACGGCTTTTTCAAAATTGCCAGTGGAAGCTTATAGCTGAAGAAGCCACACAGTGGTGAAAACGCTGACACATTCCAGAAGGCACGTTTCTGTTTTTCATCCAACTTGTCAAGTATATCTTTGCTTTCTTCTCCCAGCAGACTGTTGTCAATTACCTGGAGGAAACCAGAAGAAACTGTTGCTTGGCGAGATGAGCACACAATATCTGATACGATTCTCAGAAATTCCCAGGATGCCTTTGGAGAAGCAATCTCAAACTAGTATAAAATTACAGTTTGCAATTAAGAGATCCCCTTTTTCATTCATTCCACATGCTACCCTTGCTCATGTGTCCCTCACTCACCTGCCGTCATTGTTTTGAATTTGAATTCCACTTTCCTTATCGCCACAAACTACAGAACATAAGAAGTGCTCTGCTGGATCAGACCAGTGGTCCATCTAGACTAGCATCCTGTCCTGGGAGTGGCAAGAGAACAGCCATCAAATAGGCTCAGGAATATATACTCAAAGTCTAAGCAAAAAAAATGTTTTATCAATGAACCAAATCACAACCATGTGTCAAGGAATACCAGCACCATTCTCCAAACAGTGAATATGCAAAAAAACTAAACACTAATAGCTATGAGTAGAAAGTCCAAGAAATATACAAAAGCCTAAACACTAAGAACTACAAGTAAAAAGTCCACAACTATAATTGGCATTTAGTTGGTACAATGTCTTGATTCCAAATGTTTTCAGTAGCCTAGTCGAGGGCTGAAAATGAATCGTGTCTTCTTCACCAAAAAGTTCTTCCAAGTATCAAATTGCTCAGAAAGGTCAGTTGCCCTGGGAGGCCAAGAAACAGGACATAGATGCCAAGGCCTTCCCCAGGTGTTGTTTCTAAGTACTGGTACTGAAGAGCCTGAGTTATGGTATTAATTGTGGGAGCTTCCCAAATGCGAAGGACAGCTCACACGCTTAAACAAAGGATTGCCACCCCAATTATAACTTCTGGTTAGGAATGTTCCAATTACGTTGACTCACTAGACATTGGTTGTCTACCTTACTCTAATTAACATAGTGTATAGAAATTGGTCGAAGCTGTCTCTAAGCAGATGCTAGGTCTTGTGATCTTGGAAGTACCAAACACATTCCTTAAGCAGAAGGTAACTTTGAGCTGTGTATTAGTGGAAGGCTGTACCAAGCACAGAAAGTCTGATTTACTGGCCCATGGCTCCCGGGTGCCACCTTCCCAAAGCCTCCATGTATGTGCTTATGAATACATAGTGTTCTAAACCAGCCCTTATAATCTGGGCTTAGCATTTCTATAAGTGCAAATATGCAGACTGAACATAAAAGCATACATTCAAATAATAATAATAATAACAGGCATTACAGTACCTTTGGGTATGAAGGTTCTCTTTAGCCATCAGGGCTAGTAGCCATAGATGGACCTCTCCTCCAAAGTTCTTATAATGTACCTTGTCAGCTTTTCTAATTTAGCCAATATGGTTAGCGGGAGGGAAGGCAGCATGGTATATCCGGATCTCATCAGATCTCGGAAGAGAAGAGATTTGAGGTGGTCTTTTTTCTGTAGAAGGAGGAGGAGGAGGAGAAGTTGGTTTTTATATGCCAATTTTCTCTACCTTTTAAGGAGAATCAAACCAGTTTGCAATTGCCTCCCCTTCCTCTCCCCACAACAGACACCTTGTGAGGTAGGTGGGGCTGTGATTAGGCCCAGTAGGTCACTCTTACATGTGTAGGAGTGGGGAAATCAACCCAGTTTACCAGATTAGAGTCCACCGCTCATGTGGAGGAGTGGGGAATCAAACCATGTTCTCCAGATTACAGTCTGTTGCTCCTAAACACTACCCCACACTGGCTCTCCTAAACAGGGTCAGTACTTGAAAGGGAGACCATGAAGGAAGGCTCTACAGAGGCAGGCAATGGCAAACCACCTCTGCTCCTCACTTGCCTTGAAAGCCCCTTGCTGGGGTCACCATAACTTGACTGCAACTTGATGGCACTTAACACACACGCATAATGTGGTTAGCAAAACAGAAGAAGAGGAGGAGGAGCAGCAGCAGCAGCAGCAGCAGTTGGTTTTTATATGCTGACTTTCTCTACCACTTAAGGAAGAATCAAATTGGCTTACAGTCACCTTCCCTTCCCCTCCCCACAACAGACACCCCGTGAGGTATGTGGGGCTGAGAGAGTGTTACTAGCCCAAGGTCAACCAGCTGGCTTCATGTGTAGGAGCAGGGGAACTAATCCAATTCACCAAATCAGCCTCCGCCGCTCATGTGGATGAGTGGGGAATCAAACCCGGTTCTTCAGATCAGACTCCACTCATCCATACCACTGCTCTTAACCACTACACCACTACAGTTTTATGCTGTCTTTATTCTAAGCAATTCAGGGAAGCATAGACAGTTTTTTATCTTCACAGTGGAAATTTTCTGCAGGGTTCCAGCCTAGGTGTGGCTTTTTATTCTCAGCAAGGTTTGAAACTTTCCTCCCACCTCAAGATGGCATTTGGCCTGGGGACTCCTCCTTGCTGATCTTGTGACTTTATCGTTAAGCTCATGAAAGCTGCACCATAATTAAAGTCCTTTTTCTTCTCCCAGAAACATGGCTCGAAATTCTGCGCACGCATTATGTCACAACAAATAAAATTATCCCACATCCCCCTGTACGGCTTCCTCCTCTGTCACTCTTACTGACATGCAAATAGCACTTGTCCGAATGAAAAACTGCTTCTGTTTGCTGGAGGAGAACAACCAAAACGGAACAGGCAAAAAAAGTGACTGTGTGCAGTTTTCTGAAGCACATTGTCATGACTGATCTTCTCGTCTAGTCCTGTCATCTCTCTCTCTCAGGCACGCTCCACCTTTCCACCCCCAGGTTTCTGTTAAAATCAACACCAACCATGTCCTGCTTTCTGGTCGCATGTGCAGAGACAACTCTCACAATGATTTGGCAGTAGACTAGGCAGGATTGAAACCAGGAGAAGATCCCGATGCCTTTTCAAAGGATTCATCCTTACCTTGGTATAAATGCACACCATACTTCCTTCTAGGACAGTGATGGCGAACCTTTTAAAGACCAAGTGCCCAAACTGCAACCCAAAACCCACTTATTTATCGCAAAGTGCCAACACGGCAATTTAACCTGAATACTGAGGTTTCCTCCAGCTTGGCAAGGGGGGGCGGTGGGGGGTCCAGGGAAGGGGGGGCTTTGAACGGCTCCCCACTCCCTTCAAAGCACCCGTCGGCCCCGCGCGTGCCCACAGAGAGGGCTCGACGTGCCAGACTTGGCACACGTGCCGTAGGTTCACCAACACGGTTCTAGAAGGTGCATTCCAGAGGGAGGTGTGTTTAATTCCCAAGCTGATTTTCGCCCTGCAGGAGGAATGATATTGTTACCCCAGTGTGAAAAGTAGAGTGGGAGAAACTTTGTGTAGATCACATGATCCAGAAGAGAGAATGAAGCCTCACCTTTCATGTATCAAGTTCCTAAAGCTGCTTTGGGTAAAACAGATCCCGGGGGGGTGGGGGGTGTCATTTGACTAAACATCTCTTGAACCAAATATCCTTAGTTTCAGCAACAAAGCGATTTGTTGGAGAATGAGAGGGCAGCAGAGCTGAGCTTCAGGTATGGTGGTGATTGTTTCCCATGTAGGTAGATCATATAAATCCACTCTTATATTGAATCACTTATACTGAATCAATCTTAGGTCAGGTTTTCATAGGGTTGCTAAGCACCCCCCCACCCCCCGTTGGAATGGAGATCCCCAGCTCCCATGGAGGAAATTTTTTAAAAACCCACACCACTAGCTATGACATCATATCACTTCTGGTTAAAAAAAGGAAGTGCCATGTGGTAGCTCTAGGAATGGCTGGAAACTCTATGGAAAAACCATAGAATTTCTAGTGACTCCTAGAGTTATTTCACTTTTGTTTTTACCAAAGAGACAAGATGCTTCAGCCAGAATTGCAGGGGGGGGGCTCCTATATCCCTACCCACAGCCCTGTTCCTAGGTTTTCTAATCAGCAGCTCTCAGGCAGAGAGAGGCCTTTTCCAGCACCTATCATCCAAGATCCTTTCCCTGATTTCTCAGCATTAATCCTAAGACTTCCTGCCTGCATGAGAAAAATGCTTCCACAGCCCTATTCCTAGGTTTACTGAAGGAGAAGAAGAAGAGTTGGTTTTTATATGCTTGCTGACTTTCTCTACCACTTAAGGAAGAATCAAACCGGCTTACAATCACAGTCGCTTCCCCTCCCCACCCTGTGAGGTACGTGGGGCTGAGAGAGCTCTAAGAAAGCTGTGACTAGCCCAAGGTCACCCAGCTGGCTTCATGTGTAGGAGTGGGGAAACAGATCCAGTTCACCAGATTAGCATCTGCCGCTCATGTGGAGGAGTGGGGAATCAAACCCGGTTCTCCAGATCAGAGTCCATCACTCCAAACCACCGCTCTAATCTCTATACCATGCTGGCTCTCCTTTACTGAGATAACATCCTGCGGTAATGCTCTTATCCAGCAGCACCATCAACCATTGGTGAAAACCACTGGGAAATATGGGATGGGAGCAGAGCTGAGTCTCAGGTATGGGGGTAATGGTTACTCTAGAGCTCTGCACAGTAGATCTTCACTTGCAGGTCCTGGAATATTCCATCTCTCCAGCAGCGGTGTCCATGTGTGCTGCTGTCTGCTCCAGTGTGGCCCTATCTCCCCTGCCCTGGGGACTTGCCATGGTGGTACTGGTGCCAGAAAGACTGGGCTCCTGCCAGCTGCCTTGCCCCCGTACTGTGCAAGAACTTTGCCCGTAATTATTGTTAACCATGAACTCCAATTGCTGAAACAATGACTGTTTTGAAAGGAGGCGAAGCCGAGCCAAGACGTGACGGTTCTAACAATATTATTTGTGCAGATGGTACTTGAACGCTTGGGCTATTTTTACAGCCTGTATTACTCATCTCTGTTTAACTCCAAGAAAGGGGGGGGGGAAATATCTTTCCAATATGTCTCAGATAGTCATGTCAGCAAGACCACCCGGGGGCTAGGAAATGTAGACACCGTCTGAAGGTGGGGATTCAGCAAACTTTCTATCCTGTGACTATTTGTTTCTGCCATTTCCATTGGGCTCAGAGAGCAAAATGATAAGAACCTGTGTTGACTGGTGTGTGTTTTGCCAGCAGACATGGCATCAATGGAAAAGCTGTTTCCATTGCACAGCTCGACTTACAATTGCTCGTAGCCATTTTTGCACAGCCAAATGTACCGATCCACACTACACGACCAACTTTAATGGCTCCAAGCAGTGCATGGAAAGCAATTCTCATCATTAAAACCCGGTCTGATCCCAAATGCAGGTGCTTTTCACCCTTCCCTAATTATAACAGCAAAACGTTAGGTCCTTTCCGTGATTCTTCAGGGGGCGTTCATAGAATCATAGAGTTGGAAGGGGCCATACAGGCCATCTAGTCCAACACCCTTCCCTACTTACAACAGCAAAACATTAGGTCCTTTCCGTGATTCTTCAGGGGGCATTCCAAAAAAAGAATCATATAATCATAGAGGCCATCTAGTCCAACCCCCTGCTCAATACAGGATCAACCTAGAGCAGTGATGGTGAACCTTTTAGAGACCGAGTGCCAAAACTGCAACCCAAAACCCACTTATTTATCGCAAAGTGCCAACAGGGCAATCTAACCTGAATACTGAGGTTTTAATTTAGAAAAAACAACTCATACATTAACATCTTTTGTCTTAAAAGAAAAACACAATAACAGAGCTTTCAATGATACAAACAACGTTTTATTGAAAGGTAAAAGTTTGCATTTGGCAAGCTTTTGGACAATTAATGTGATTTTTGCTGTTGTATGCATGCTGATAATTTGTCTAACCTTTGACTCAAAGCAAATCATCCAAAGCAAAGTTGGTGCAGTACGCAGGACTAAGGTGAAAACAGAAGGATGGATATCTTGCTGTCTTGCTACTATACTTACTGAGGTTTTCTGTGTACGGGCTGTGGCAATTTTGCTGTTCTTTCTGGTCAGACTCTTCTAATTTGGCTCTTTTTGCTAAAGAGGAGGAGGGAGAACAGAAGGTGAGCTGCCCTGCCGCATGTGACAGGGGAGGGAGGAAGCGCTCCCATTGGGCTGCTGGGCAGAGGGGCGGGTGATGTGAGAAATGCCTTCAGGCACGCGTGGAGAGGGGGAGGGAACAGCCCGGCCCCGCGTCCCTCTGGCTTTCTAGTAACGAACTCAGGCGAACTCTGTGCTGGGGCGACGGCGCGCGTGCCCACAGAGAGGGCTCTGAGTGCCCCCTCTGGCACGCGTGCCATAGGTTCGCCACCACTGGCCTAGAGCATCCCTGACAAGTGCTTGTCCAGCCTCTGCCAGGGAGGGGGAGCTCACCGCTTCCCTAGGGAGCCGATTCCACTGTCAAACAACTCTTACTGTAAAAAAAATTTCCTAATATCCAGCCAGTACCTTTCCGCCCTCAATTTAAACCCATCATTGTGTGTCCTATATTCTGCTGCCAACAGGAACAGCTCCCTGCCCTCCTCTAAGTGGCAGCCCTTCAAATATGTCAAGAGAGCCATCCTGTCCCCCCTCAACCTCCTCTTCTCCAGACTGAACATTCCCTTCCCACCTTCCTCATCCTTTCCTCGCAGGGCTTGGTCTCCAGGCCCCTGATCATTCTCGTCGCTCTCCTCTGCACCAGGTCCATTCTGTCCACATCCATATATATATATATATATATAATTTTATTGATTTTTCAAATGTATATATCACAATTTGACAACAACTATAACAAAGAAAAAATAGTAATAAGAGAAGAAAAAAAATCAAAAATGGTTGTTAAGAAAGTAAATTAATTAATTAATATATTGACTTCCCCATCACCTTCTTCTACCTCAAAATAAAATTCTAAGTTCTAGCGTTGATTATTTTCTGATCCTAACATTATCATTGCACATCCTTTTTGAAGTGAAAAGAGGAGGTTCAAGAATTCACCCATTCAGGACATGGGCAGTTCGGCTCCAGGAAGCATTGCCTTCAGCAGATTGGCCTTAGCTGCCTTCAAGTGAGATCATAATGTCATCAAAGCTAATTGGCTATCTTATGGGCAACATCATGACATTTGTTATGTGGTCCCTGTTAGCCTGGGACTGTGTAGGGAAGTAGAAAGAGGGCAGGGGCAAGTAATGTTGCAGGAGCCACAGACCTGGGGATGGAAACTGCAAACACGTGCGAAAAGCATTCTGTGAGGTCAAGGGTTTTTCAACTAGAATTATGGGATTCTTCAATGGCTTGCTCCCCCCACCCCGATCCAGAGCAGTCAAATGTTCCGCCCTAAACAAAACAATATGAAACAGAGAAGTCACATACTGGAAAGACATCACGGCTGTTGTAGACCACTCTCGTTGCTGTCTTCACACTCCGAATCCCTAGGGTTGCCGGGTCCCTCTTCGCTACTGGCGGGAGGTTTTTGGGGTGGAGCCTGAAGAGGGCAGGGTTTGGAGAGGGGAGGGTCTTCAATGCCATAGAGTCCAACTGCCAAAGCGGCCATTTCCTCCAGGGGAACAGATCTCTGTCGCCTGGAGCTGAGTTGAAATGAAAGAGTGTCTGGAAAAGAAAAGAAAAGAAAAAAGAAAAGAAAAGAAAAGAAAAGAGGGTGTGCTGGAAACGGAAAGGAAAGGAAAGAGTGTCTGGAAAAGAAAAGAAAAGAAAAGAAAAGAAAAAAGAGAAGAAAAGAAAAGAAAAGAGGGTGTGCTGGAAACGGAAAGGAAAGGAAAGAGTGTCTGGAAAAGAAAAGAAAAGAAAAGAAAAGAAAAAAGAGAAGAAAAGAAAAGAAAAGAGGGTGTCCTGGAAACGGAAAGGAAAGGAAAGAGTGTCCTGGAAAAGAAAGAGTGTTTGGAAAAGAAACCTGTGAGCAACACTCAGTTTACACCCTACCAACTCTTAAACCGTATTAGAAAGGTTCCAGGCAACTACAGAGGACCATGAGGGAAGTGAATACAACATAATCCCAAACATAACAAAACCCTGAGTCTAGGATCTAGTTGCCTCAGAGCTTCATCCTACTCAGCCTCCTCCCATAACAGCCACAGCTTGGTACAACAATTTGCCAGCAACATGGACTTTGCCTCAAGAGAAACAGTTTGAAGAACAGCAGTTAGGAGTCTAACAGCTTCGCAGGCAACCAAATCACACAAAGAAGGGCAATTTGCACATAAGAGTTTGATTCCCTGTTTTTTTTTTTAAAACGCAACCTAGACAGATTGCAGTGTTAAATTCCAGAACAATTGAAGCCACGCTCGGTGTCTAATGCCTCGGCTATTTTGATAGAACCCAAGGGATTATAAAACGCAAATCATTGTAGGCTGGTTTTTCATTGCTTTCAAATAGGATTATAATTTGTAAAGGCCCTCTGCGTTGGGGGGCATAGCCATGTCAGGCAGCAAGATAAAGAATAAAAGGGAATGGCTGATGTTCTTGAACTCGGGGGAGGAGTTGGGTTACTTCGAAAGGGCAGTGCTGAAGGACTAGCCGGAGCACAAAGGAGACAAAAGGGAATACGGTTGCTCGGTTTCAAAGCAAGGGCAAAAGGGGGATTGATCAGATACAGGAGGGAAGGATCATGGAACATACAGCTTTTCCCCTGCTGGCCGTGGCTCTTCTTCGCAGATCAGAGGATCGCACGGACACAGAGAGAAGAGATAACACCAGCCTCTCTGTCACCATCTGGAAACTCTTTCCCTTTCTTTGCATCGGACAAAAGGCGACTAACCGTTTGTTTATTTCATTTATCGATCCGGATATATTATCACCCCCTCCTTTCAACGGTGGAGAAGAAAAGGACCTGGAGAAAAGGAAATGGTTACTTCAGCCATGAAGAGAGCCAGTCGCAGCACCAGAGAGGCGTTGTTCCATCTTCATAGATAAGAGGGAATTTTGGAAAGAATGATGCTCCTTCCATTGCCAGACACATACAAGGGAGGGGCTGTGGCTCAATAGTAGAGCATCTGCTTGGCATGAAGAAGGTACCAGGTTCAATCCCCGGCATCTCCAGTTAAAGGGACTAGGCAAGGAGGTGATGTGAAAGACCTCTGCCTGAGACCCTGGAGAGCCACTGCCAGTCTGAGTAGACAATACTGACTTTGATGGACTAAGGGTCTGATTCAGTACAAGGCAGCTACATGTGTTTCATGTGTTCATCCCAGAGATGTCAGCACACAGTGAATCAGCAGCTCCTTTGACACATAAAATGACAGAGAACAGAAGATCATGGAGAATTTTAAGTCACCCAAGTCTGTCTGATTGATGAGTGGGGAGAAGTGATGGTTTAAAAGGGCTCTGCTATATCACACCCACAGTCCCCGTGGGGTTTCTGCCACTTCCCCACGTCTGGGGAGGGGCGGTGGTGATAGCAATCTCAGAGGCCTCTAAGACAGGGATCAGCAACCTCAAGAGCCAGCATGGTGTAGTGGTTAAGAGCGGTGAGTTGGAGTGGTGGACTCTAATCTGGAGAACAAAGGTTTGATTCCCCACTCCTCCACAGGAGCAACAGACTCTAATCCGGTGAACCAGGTTGGTTTCCCCACTCCTCCATATGAAGCCAGCTGGATGACCTTGGGGTAGTCAGTTCTCTTAGAGCTTTTTCAGCCCCCCCCCTACCTCACAGGGTATATGTTGTGGGGAGGGGAAGGGAAGGTAATTGTAAGCTAGTTTGATTCTTCCTTAAGTGGTAGAGAAAGTCAGCATATAAAAACCAACTCCTTCTTCTTCTTCTTCTTCTTCTTCTTTGATAATTAAAGAGTCTCACCATCCCAGAATTCATATCAAGAGACCATCAAAGAGCTACTATAAGAAAGCCCGTTTGCTAATGGAAAGTATACATCACTGATAAATGACTTGTGGATTAATGATCCCTAAAAATTCCACAGCTCAGACAGTGGTTGCTGCCAGTCCTTTATTAGGAAGCAGCACACACACAGTCTCATGATAAGTAGCAAAAATACACAGGAGCCCCCTGTGCAATGGTTTTAGTTCAATGATATAAATCTACACATGATTTGCTCTTTGATCACTGGGAACTGTTCATCTCTATCCTGTCTCTTTCTGCAAAGCATCTCTAAGAACCCCTTTGTGTGTGTAAAGTGCCGTCAAATTGCAAACGACTTGTGGCAACCCCAGCAAGGGTGAGAAGCAGAGGTGGAGGGGACCGCCAGGGTCATCTAGTCCAACCCCCTGCACAATGCAGGAAAGTCACAACTACCTCCCCCCCACACACACACACACCCAGTGACCCCTACTCCATGCCCAGAAGATGGCCAAGATGCCCTCCCTCTCATGAACAGCCTAAGGTCACAGAATCAGCATTGCTGACAGATGGCCATCAAAAACCTCCAGGGAAGGAGAGCTCACCACCTCCCAAGGAAGCCTGTTCCGCTGAGGAACCACTCTGTTAGAAACTGTTTCTAACTGTTAGAAAATTCTTCCTAATGTCTAGACAGAAACTCTTTTGTGACAAGATACAAGATGTGACAAGGTCAGGCTATACCATGCCGCCTTCCCTCCAAGAACCCCTTTAATGTCATAACAATCATTATCTGCCATTCCTTTCACATGCTGTTGATTCTAGTACCCAACCTACCCTTCCAATGTACCTTAACTTAAAGACTTTATTTTTCTTTTTAAATAGCTATATTTGGTTCTGTACTGAGCCATATTTGATTCTGGGATGTAGCATTGTTATTGAGAGTGGAAACCCTATAGGTTTCACCATAAGGTGAGTGATAAGCAGAGGTGGTTTGCAACCGGCTGCCTCTGCGTAGCAACCCTGGACTTTCCTGGTGGTTTCCCATCCAAGTACTAACCAGGGTCAACCCTGCTTAGCAGCTGAGATCCAGTTCAGGACTGCCTTGCATTGGTAGGGTTGCCAACCTCCAGGTATTGTATTCAAAATAGTAAAAGCAACTGTTAACAATTGGTAGTCAAAAACAAATAGTTGTGGCTATATTTTATATTTTACAACATCTATATAACTGAAACAATGTTAATAGATGGTCTTGAGTATGAAAAGAAAATATTTAAAGGTGCCTTGTACCAAGAAAAATTCTTTTATTTTCTGAATCAGTGTCACAATTCTTAACAAGTTATTTAACAATATTAACAGACAGCGTGATACATATATTCAAACTTCATATATATATAAATTATATTTCAATCCTTATAAAGGTAGATAATCTGCTTGGCAGTAGAACAGGTTGTTGAATAGTTGCCTGTTTAAAATTCTTCATCAGCTACCCCAAATTATGCGGAAAAAATCATGCAGGCTAGCTACAACGTCTGTGATGAGAGGGGTAGCATTATTTGGGGTAGCTGATGAAGAATTTGAAACAGGCAACTATCCGGCAACCTGTTCTACTGCCAAGCGGATTGTCTACGTTTATAAGGACTGAAATATCCTTTTTATATATATATATGAAGTTTGAATATATGTATCACGCTGCCTGTTAATATTGTTAAATAACGTGTTAAGAATTGTGACACTGATTCAGAAAAAAGTAAACGAATTTTTCTTGGTACAAGGCACCTTTAAATATGTTCTTTTCATACTCAAGACTATTAACATTGCTTCAATTATATAGATGTTATATATATAGATTATATAGATGTTGTAATTATATAGATGTTGTAAAATATAAAATATAGCCACAACTGTTTGTTTTTGACTAACCTCCAGGTATTAGCAGGAGATCTCCCACTATTACAACTGATCTCCAGCCGATAGAGATAAGTTCACCTGGAGAAAATGGCTGCTTTGGCCATTGGACTCTATGGCATTGAAGTTACTCCCCTCCCCAAACCCCACCCTTCTCAGGCTCTGCCCCAAAAACCTCCTGCTGGTGGCCAAGAGGGACCTGGCAACGCTATGTATTGGGGTACAGCTTTGCAAACAAAAGGAATTTGTGTTCTAAGCTCCTGCCATTCCAACTGTGCCTCCTTCTTTCACAATGGACTGAGGTCTGCGCTGCTTCCGTCAATGGCTCAGCCCTTTCCTGCCTCAGTAACTACTGATTTACAGCCGCAGTTTTACAGTTGTTGTGGTTTGGAGGTAGGGTTGCCAACAGTCAGTTGGGAAATTCTTGGAGGTTTGGAAGTGAAGCCTAGGCAGAGCAGATATGGGCCCGAGAGGGAGCCGGACGTCCGCCCTCCAAAGCAGCCATTTTCTTCAGAGGAACTGATCTCTGTAGTCTGGAGATCAGTTGTAATTACATAGGGTTGCTAGGTCCCTCTTCACCACCGTCGGGACGTTTTTAGAGCAGAGCTTGAGGAGGGTGGGGTTTGGGGAGGGACTTCAATGCCATAGAGTCCCATTGCCAAAGCGGCCATTTTCTCCAGGGGAACTGATCAGTTGCAATAGCAGGAGATCTCCAGCTAGTACCTGGAGGTTGGCAACCCTTTAATTACAGGAGATCTTCAAGCCCCACCTGGAGGTTGGCAACCGTATTTGGAGGTAATGCTTGTGTGGGTTTCAGGTTTAATGCTGCCTTAAGCTGTAGAGGAAAACAGGAGAGAAAGGTTTTAAAAAACTGCCTCCGCGTCAGAAACAAGTCATGTGTGAACCAGCCATCTTGGAACCCTGTGGGAGCTAGCCTGTGCGGGGCATTTAGAATCTGCCATAGTAGCAATGTGTCGATGATAACGATAATATGTCTCTGTGGGTCCCTGAGTCCCAGCCTCTATTAAGAGAGAGGGTAAACCCTCCAGAGTGTTGTGAGGATTAATTAGCTAATGTTTGTACAAGTGCTAACTATTAATTATTAAGTCCGTCTGCTGCTAAAGGGAACAGAAGACTTTTGACTCTCTGGAAAGCAGTGGGGGAGGTCCATTTTGTGGAAAACTCCCACAGCTTCTTAGACAGATGTGTAGCATGAGGCGGCATCTGAACAAAAGGGAGAATGAGCTCATGCTCATTAAGAGAAGCCACAAACTTTGTGTTTTGTTGGTGGGAAGGCATTATGCAACTCTGATTTCCAATGCAGGCTTGGGTAGAAGCACAAACCCACCGATTCAGAGATGGCATCCTGTGAATCACCTAACAAAGGAGAAGAAGGGTTGATTTTTATATGCCAACTTTCTCTGCCTTTTAAGGAGAATCATACCGGCTTGCAATTGTCTTCCCTTCCTCTGCCCTCAACAGACACCTTGTGAATAGAGTTGCCAGCTCTGCGTTGGGAAATACCTGGAGCTTTTGGGGGTGGAGCCTGAGGAGGGTGGGATTTGGGGAGGGGAGGAACTTCAATGCTATAGAGTCCAATGGCCAAAGCGGCCATTTTCTCCAGGGGAATCCCATAAAATAACTGAGAAAGCACTTTGACTTTATAAAAGCATCCTTCCTCTCATGTAGGTGCCAGTGAATATTATTGCAAACTGATTATCCTTCGCTACCTGAACGAATGTTTGAATGCTCTTCTTCTCCATCTCCTTCTCTCTCTCCGTCAACCAAACCTTTCTTTCTAAACACCAAACCCTGTACATTGATTAACATGACCTGATTAACTTTGTTTTATTCAGCAGTTATACTTATTTGTTCGCATACACAGGCACACATTTTCCAGCTTCTTTCAACTGGAAGGTGTGACCTTCTCCATGTTCCCATAGATACTTGACACGAGCATTAATGAACTGTCTCTGAGTAATTACTGCCCATGGAGAGTATAACAACCAATCATTTTGACCCATTAACTTTAAAAAGGCACAATTATCCAATAACTACAGCAACACTATTACATGTCACAACTGGATACGTGGTATATGGAAACACACTCAGCTGGCGGAGAATCAAATCAGCTTACAATCTCAGAGAGAACTGTGACTAGCCCAAGGTCACCCAGCTGGATTCATGTGTAGGAGTGGAGAAACCAACCCAGTTCACCAGACTGGAGTCCATCACTCATGTGGAGGAGTGGGGAATCAAACCCGGTTCTCCAGATTAGAGTCCACCGCTCTTAACCACTACAGCACACTGGTGGAAGAATGGAGAACCATGTGATAGCACACTCTGATTATGGAGACAAATGGGCTGTAAACAAACAAACAAACAAACAAAAATAATGCAATCCATCTGGCCTTAAATGAACACAAGGCCTTTAAGAAATGACATCCAGTGTTTGAAACTTGTAAGATTAAATATAATGGAATCCCTGCAAAAAGTGAAAAGTCTTTTGGGTATTGAGAGCATTTGAATCTGTTAATGTTGAAAATTTAATTCATTTACACCATGGTCAGATAGGAGCAATAGAGCAATGTAGATTCGGCTTCCCTCAGGAAGAAACTTGGAGACTAATCAAATCATCAGTCTTTATCCAGGTCTTATCATCAGCTGAAATTCCTAAACATTTTCCCTATAAATATTTAAAAGGGGGTTTTTAATATCAAAATTCCTTATCAATATGTATAGTGGAAAGAGTACATCCCCTTTCCTTAGAGTGAGCGTCAAGACTTCCCATGGAGAATATCTTCTCTAAATTGTTTGGGGAACTAATCTTTGGAAGAGAAACAGTACAATCCTGAGCAAAGTTACTCCGGTATTCAGACCATTGATTTAAATAAACTCATACTGAAGTAAGTCTGCATAGGATTGCAGTGAAAACGGCGTACCCAAAGATATTGACATCAGAGTGGAACCCAGCCCTGCAGTATCAATCCAATATCCTTTTGTGTGACGAAGCAGCTGTTTATCATAACATCCATTAATCTGGAGATGTTTTCCCAATTACAAAATTCTCCAAGGTTGCCATCTAGATTCAATTTACCCAGGCTTAATTATTTCTTTATTTATCCTGTGTTTTTTAATAATTGGTGGGGCACAACCCTTCTAAATCTAATGTCGCTATAATTTTCATCCAACCATGGGATCGCACCTGGAGCTGTCAAAACAAATGTTAGCTGTAATTTATACCAGACGGCTTTCTTCTCTTGTCTGACCCATTGTCCTGGCCAACAAAGATGAGCAACATCTTAATGATACGTGAAATTAGAGACTACTACAGCTCCTAGATCATTTTTTGCTGGTTGGTACTGTTGTTTCTCTTCGCTATTCTAGCTCCATTGCCTTTCACTCCATTCTCCCTGCTCCTTTCTTCTTCCTGGATTGCCCACATGGATGATTCTCAGCCAATCATAAGATTGACAGCTGAAAAGGTTTATGTCGTAGAATCATAGGATCATAGAGTTGGAAGGGACCACCAGGGTCATCTAGTCCAATCCCCTACGCAATGCAGGAAATTCACAACTACCTCCCCCCCACCGCACACCCCAAGTGATCCCTACTCCATGCCCTGAAGATGGCCAAGAGGCCCTCCCTCTCATGATCTGCCTAAGGTCATATAATCAGCATTGCTGACAGATGGCCATCTACCCTCTGCTTCAGAACCTCCAAAGAAGGAGAGCCCACCACCTCCCGAGAGATCCTGTTCCACTGAGGAACTGCTCTGTTAGAAAGTTCTTCCTAATGTTTAGCCAGAAACTCTTTTGATTTAATTTCTAAGTAGCCAATCAGGACAGCTACGCTTATTTCTTTGAACTGTGGGCTGCTTTTCCCCAAGCAGTGGGCAAGAGCCATTCACAGCATATGTAGGGGAGGAAATTATAACTTCTTCCATCCTTTGCAGTCACTGGGTTATTGGTTCTGTAGGTAGAGAGCCCCATGGCACAGAGTGGTAAGATGCAGTACTGCAGTCAAAAGCTCTGCTCATTACCTGAGTTCGATCCCGATGGAAGTCGGGTTCAGGTAGCCGGCTCAAGGTTGACTCAGCCTTCCATCCTTCCGAGGTTGGTAAAATGAGTACCCAGCTTGCTGGGAGTAAAGTGTAGATGACTGGGGAAGGCAGTGGCAAACCACCCCATAAACATAGTCTGCCTAGAAAACGTCATGATATGACGTCACTGCATGGGTCAGTACTGACCTGGTGTTTTATCTTTTTTTTTAGGTAACTTCTATGGGCTACTGAGAGGCAGCAAAAAGTAAAAAGTATTATTAGACATTTCTCCCAGTCTGTGCTATGAAGTATCTCTCTAAGCTGTCGGAGCTTTGACTGCTTGCGCTAAATTTTTCTACAAATGAGCAGGGCAAAATCCGCCCTTAAATTACATTTTCTTTCATGCCAACTTTGCATAGATATATTTATTATTGTGAGCATTCGTGTTAATGTTATTATTAGTATTGTTTTCTGTGAATTATACTCTTTTCTATCCTTCTGATGAGTTCTGGAAGGTTACCTACAATTACAAGAGGTAATATGTCTTATTGATAGTACGATTGAGGGGGGGAGTTTCTCTCCAAAGTATTTTTAAAAAACTTTGGAATAGATGTCATTTTTGAGCAAGAGTTATTTTTATCCAAGCTTTACTTTGAGTATCAAGACATTTTCAAATAAAGAAACATTTGTAAGCTCCGGTCCGCAGTTTTGAAATTTGAGGTGCTTTCTTTCTGTGCAATTCCATGTCTTCTCTTCCCCTTATTTGCACTGTTTATTGTATCCTATATTCCACATTTTTTAAATCTCTCATTCTCAGTTTTTTAAAAAAAAATCCTAGAAGGATTTACAAAAGATGCATATATGGAAAATTTAGGGGAGGGGCTGTGGCTCAGTGGTAGACCATCTGCTTGGCATGCAGTTGGTCCCAGAGGCAGCGAGGTATAGTGGTTAAGAGCAGTGGTTTGGAGCGGTGGAGTCTGATCTGGAGAACAGAGTTTGATTTCCCTCTCCTACTCCTGAGCAGCAGAGGCTAATCTGGTGAGCTGGATTTGTTTTCCCACTCTGACACATGAAGCCAGCTGAGTGACCTTGGGCTAGTCACAGCTCTCTCAGCCCCACCTACCTCACAGGGTGTCTTTTGTAGGGAGTGGAAGGGAAGGTGATTGTAAGCAGGTTTGAGTCTCCCTTAAGTCTCCCTTAAGTGCCCCGTGCTGCAGAGTGGTAAGCTGCAGTACTGCAGTCCAAGCTCTGCTCATGACCTGAGTTCGATCCCGATAGAAGTTGGTTTCAGGTAGCCGCCTCAAGGTTAACTCAGCCTTCCATCCTTCCAAGGTCGGTAAAATGAGTACCCAGCTTGGTGGGGGTAAAGGGAAGATGACTGGGGAAGACATTGGCAAACCACTCTGCAAACAAAGTCTGCTTAGAAAATGTCGTGATGTGGTGTCACCCCATGGGTCAGGAATGACCCAGTGCTTTCACAGGAAACCTTTACCTTTTAAGTGGTAGAGAAAGTCAGCATATAAAAAACAACTCTTCTTCTTCTTCTCTCCACGGCATCTCCAGTTAAAGGGATGAGGCCGGTCGGGGATGTGAAAGACCCCTGCCTGAGACTCTGGAGAGCCGCTGCCGGTCTGAGCAGACAATACTGACTTCGATGGACCAAGGGTCTGATTCAGTAAAAGGCAGCTTCATGTGTTCATACTGGCAATAGCAAAGAACATTTCTAAGCATTCGCTTCGTTTGACCTCTGTTAGTTCTGTTTGGAGTCAGGTCTCGCTGGCCATATGGCCACTTTGCTGTTTGCAGGAAGAGAAGAGGTGTATTTGAACAGAAAAATGTCAGTGCAGCAGATGATCTGGGGCTTTTGTAGGCAGGGTTTTTGATGCAGCTCAGCCTTTTTACTGCACCGGCTTTCCCCTGTCCTGACAGACTGTTTGCTAGTTGCTCTGCTGTTGTGGGGGGGGGGGGTTTTCACACCGTTTCAGATGGTTTGAAAAAACATGGGGGAAACTCGAAGAAAAATCAAGAGAGCAGCAAGCAATAATGTTTGTAAGGGAAGGGGGAAGCTGATGCAGTTAAAAAGTCGAGCTGCATCAAATACCCTGTGTAGAAAAACCCTCAGGATGAAGAGAGAAAAAAGACTGTTGTATGCAGTATCACCACCTCCCGAATAGATGAGAGTTTTGCCACAGCCCAGAACTTTCTTCTTGAACATTGTCAAGTTGGGGACACTTCCAGTCGGGTGCAGGTTGTACAGTATGACAATATTGTTAGACATGTCTCCCCCCTCCTTAATTCAGTTCAAGCCCCCTCAAACATAAACTTGAATGAAAATGGCTAGGGAAATCTCAACACTCAAAACAGTAATGAAAAGGAACACTTCCAAAATTCTCATCATCCAAATTTCTCCAAGGCTCTAAATTGCTTGATGTGTCTTCCGAAGTGGAAACAACTTTTGATACAGAGAATGCTATCCTAAAAAATTACAACAGTATTGATTTAGTTGTAGGTAGAAGTGCACAAACACACACTGGTTTGGCTCACACTCTGCTGGTAAGCAAGCAGGGAGCTAATTTTTTCTTCAAGCAGTTTGTGTGTTCATGAGCAGCTTGCGCCTGTTTGGCAGGTTGGTGGTGGGAAGGGCCATCAAGTCATGGCCATCTTATGGCGACTTCTAGTTTTTGAAACAAGAGATGAACAGTGTGTGTGGGGGGGAGGGTTGCCATTGCCTGCTTCTGCATAGCAACCCTTGTCTTCCTTGGTGGTCTCCCATCCAAGTACTAAACAAGGCCAACCCTGCTTAGCTTCTGAGATCTGATGAGATTGGGCTAACCTGATCAGAAGAAAAAGAAGAGTTGGTTTTTATATGCCAACTTTCTCCACCTTTTAAGGAGAATCGAACCAGTTTACAATCTCCTTCCCTTCCTCTCCCCTCGACAGACACCTTATGAGGCGGGGCTGAGAGAAATTGAAGAGATTTGTGACTACGCCAAGGTCACCCACTTGGCTTCATGCGAAGGAGTAGGGAAACCAACCCGGTTCGCCTGATTAGAGTCTGCTGCTCATGTGGTGGAGTGGGGAATCAAACCCAGTTCTCCAGATTAGAGTACACCACTATCCATGAAAGAAAAGCAGGACTGAAACAAAGGTCATTCTCAGTTCTTTACAGCCCCCTTTTCTATGTGCAAGATTTGAAGCCTTTTTTTAAAAAAAAAGTGCAAACCTCTCCAAATCCCCCCTCATGCTTCATGCGCATTCCAGCACAAAGCACATCGGCAAACAAGTCCGACTGTTGTGTTTTGAATGAGAATGTTTTTTTTTCCTTGCGCTTTGCCACAGTGCAGGGTAATGTTATGAGTATTGATTTCTTGAAAGCCTGAAGCGAAGGACAGGGACAAATCCTTTCTCCTCCACCCCACTCCAATTTTAACTCCTGTTTTCTTTTTTTATCCCTGCAGCCTCCTGCTCAGTTCCCTGCATGCCACACAGAATGTACTGACTACGAACCTCAGGAATGAGCCACCTTCCCGTGAGCTTCTTTTTTTAGAGCCATTCACTCCGCCTCGCTTTTTATCTCATCCGACTGACTCCATCGGCTGAGGTTAATTCCTGCAGGGGCTCTGGGAAAGCGTTGCCCTTTTCCTCTAAACAGGGAGGCAGAAACTGCGATCTTCAGATCTCATAAAAGCAGAGCAATTTCAGTTCTTCTAAATACAAGAGGAGTAGTCATGGGGGGGAGCAAAGAATTGAATATGTTAATTTATGCTAAAAGCCAACGCTGTGGTTTCAGTGTCCCAGGTGCAGTTGTATTGGCCTGTGCTTGTGGTGATGAAGCTTTTGACCTCAGTTGCCTGAGTGGTGTGAGGGTATGGAACTTTCACAAACATTCCAGCTTCTCAGAGGACAAAGTTGCCAGCACATTTGAAGACACACTTCTATAGCCCTGTTCACATGTTACAGCACATGTGCGTATATCCTACCTCTTTCTAAGAAAGAGCCAACACATGTTCACATTACAAATGAAACTGGTGACCAGTACCTGGATTAGGGTTGTGCATATCGATGAAACCGAACCAAAAATAAACCCGTAATTAGTCATTTTCGCAATATTTGAGTTTCAGGTATACCAAACGCCAAAACCTGGGGATCTCCCCGAAACCGAATAAGCAAATCCTGAAAAAGCCAAATAAATATTTGGCTTTTTGGGGTTCGGCTATTCTCCTTTGCACAGCGGCACAGCTTTGTGCTTTCTCCCATTTTTCTATCTTTTTTTTTAATTGGTTTTATTAGGGCCCCATAGTTGGGGCCCTTTTGAGGTCGTGTAATTGGAGCCAACTTGGTCTGACCAACCATTCAGTGGGTTGATATGGATCAAGCATAAGGGTTTTATAAAAGACGGGGCTTACCTAGTCCCATCCCGAGGGATATACCTTCCAACTAGAAAGTACCAGCTTCACCAGCTGCTGCTACCATCAGTTGGATGATCTTGGGCTAATCATAGCTCTTAGAGCTCTCTCAGCCCCGCCTACCTCACAGGGTGTCTGTTGTGGGGAGGGGAAGGGAAGGTGATTGTAAACCAGTTTGATTCTTCCTTATTAAGTGGTAGAGAAAATTGGCATATAAAAACCAATCCCTCTTCTTCTTTTAGATGAAATTCAGGAGCAACTCAATTTCTCTCTCTGCAAGCTCATTTCAGTGCCAATTTAATGATGCTGACCTAACTGCCCCCAAATAATTCCTGAGATGCAAATTATGATGGGGTTTTTTTTAGAGATCTCTGGTCCCTTGAGCAGAATGTACAGTTCCTAGGGTTCCTGCTCTGGCCATCTTTGTAACCATTATGGTGATCATATTATGGTAGGCCAGGGCCCCCCAACTAGGGTTGCCAGCTCTGGGTTGGGAAATACCTAGAGATTTCTGGGGCAGAGCCTGAGTAGGGTGGGGTTTGGGGAGGGGAGGGACTTCAATGCCATAGAGTCCAGTTGCCAAAACGGCCATTTTCCCCAGGTGAACTGATCTCTATTGGCTGGAGATCAGTTGTAATACCAGGAGATCTCCAGCTAGTACCTGGAGGTTGGTAACCCTACCCCCAACATGGACTGCCACCGACTCCTTTCGTGACACTCACCAAGTGTTTTTAAAAGTGGGTGGGTGGGGCCTAATGGGGCTTTCGGTCAGCAAGACTTCTGATTGGCCATTGTAGATTTGACTGGCGGTGCAGATTAAAAAAAAACATTGCTTTGGCAAAAGCTGACACTACAGAACAAGGATCTTCACTGTGTGACTGAAGCGAAGCCATTTTGTGGCTGTCCCCACCACCCTGTGTCAGAATTCCTAAGGAGCCCACATGGTCAAAAAAGTTGAGGATCCCCATGGGAGGCACTATATTGGCTCTTGACTAGCTGTCTGCAAATTCTTCTTGCCAGTAATTCCTTGAGCTGCTGTAATGTCATAGAAGTACAAAAAGAGGAGGCGTTTTCCACCTCCATGGGGAAAACGACCAACAGAAGGCTAACAAGTATGACCTCGTCTACATATGAAATGAATGGCCGCTTTGAATGACACAAAGACTTCCAAGAGGACCAAAGCACAGGGAAAGCTGTGTTTTGTTAGCAGGAAGGGAAGACAGAAAGATGTGACAGTCAGGTAAGCAGATATTTGAATTTTAGTGATTCAGGAAAACAGAGAGTTAAGGAGGAGAGGAACGGCAGTTGAAAGCTGATGTTTGTCTGCATCTTGAAATGGGTTTCAAAACAACATGAGTTAAGTCTGCTTGGCGTGCAGAAGGCCCCAGGTTTGATCCCCGACATCTCCAGTTAAAGGGACCAGGCAAATAGGTGATGTGGAAGACCTCTACCTGAGACCCTGGAGAGCTGCTGCCGGTCTGAGTAGACAGTACTGACAGTACTGACCAGGGGTCTGATTCAGAATAAGGCAGCTTCATGTGTTCAAATCTATGTCATAAATCTTTATCTCACCCTTCCAGGGCAGCATATGTTGTTCTTCCTTCTCCATTTTATGCTCACAGCATCCCTGAAAGGTAGGAGAGGCTGAAAAAGAAAGAGACTGGTCCAAGGTCACCCTGGTTGCTTCATGGATGAGCAGGAATTGGAACTGATAAATGCAGTCATTATTATTATTATTATTATTATTATTATTATTATTATTATTATTATTATTATTTGAACACCCATCCCTTGGTTTCCAGAGCATCTCTTACTTGGAAGCATACTGCTTTTGAACATGGAGGTTCCATAAGCCCTTCCTTGATTGACCTGATTTGTGGGTCTCACTCTATATAAGGCAGCTCCATATATATCTGCAAGATCCCACTCTTTTGAATTGATTACTTAGACTGTCTCAGGTCTGATTTCTTTGGGAGCAAAAATAACGGATAGGGTTGCCAAAAAAAAATTGCAGAGGAGTATGTATTTTTAAAGCTTCTTATTGTACCCCCTCCCCAGACATTTCTTCGACATTGTTGTGTAGATCTTGTCGTTACATTTTCATTACTCTGAAGATTCTAGTTAATATTTCTTTCTCCAGCATCCATTCTTGGTACCACATTGGGACATTGCCATGGAAACCGTCATAATCGGGAAATAAAGGCAAACTTGCTTTTCTTATTTTTCAGAGGAATGCTCATAGAAGTATTTTTTTTTAAAAAAAAAACCTCTCATCCCATAATCATATTTCAAATCAAATAGGATTATTTCTTTCTCACGTAATGCTCTCTCCATAATTTCAGGTGCGTTTAGGTCCAAGGCAAGGCACAGCTCTTGTCTGAGGAGCTCTTTGCAGATTGCATTTTCAGGTACAGATATGAAAATGTGAAGCTTAATGTTTATTTGTTTTCTCGCATTTACTGAATTCAGCAAGTATGAGCTTTAAAAAATCCTATCTGTGCAGACAGACTTAGCAGAGGCTAGCTTCCGAATGTGTAACCTGGTGGCAAACCCTGTGTCTTTTTATGTGTGTGTGTATGTGTGTGTACCGTCAAGAGCCAGCGTGGTGTAGTGGTTAAGAGAGGTGGACTCTAATCTGGAGAACCGGGTTTGATTCCCTACTCCTCCTCATGAACGGTGGACTCCAATCTGGTGAACTGGGTTGGTTTCCCCACTCCTCCACATGAAGCCAGCTGGGTGACCTTGGGCTAGTCACAGTTCTCTTCGAGCTCTCTCAGCCTCATCTACCTCACAAGGTGTCTGTTGTGGGGAGATTGTAAACCAGTTTGATTCTCCTTAAAAGGTAGAGAAAGTTGGCATATAAAAACCAACTCATCTTTTTCTTCACAGCTGACTTACGGGGACCCCATTGGGTTTTCAAGGCAAGAGACATTCAGAGGTGGTTTGCCATTGCCTGCCTCTGCATGGGCAGAGAGTGTTCTGGAAGAACTGTGACAGGCCCAAGGTCACCCAGAAGGTGGAGGAGGAGTGGGGACTCAAACCTGGTACTCTAGATTAGAGTCCACCATTCATAACCACTACACCACACTGGCTCTTTGTGTCCTGTTATGGAATGTGTGAATTGGCAATCAAGCTTGTGATGTAGTTCAGCAGAGGTATCCTCCTACATTCTTATGGTCTACAATGGAGGTCAAGCCAGGGAGTGCAGTGAAAGGGCAGGAAATACAAGCTGTCCATGTGGTAGTAGAAAGTGCCATCAAGTCACAGCCGACTTGTAGTAACCCTGTAGGGTTTTCAAGGCAAGAGACATTCAGAGGTGGTTTGCCATTGTCTGCCTCTGCATAGCAACCCTGGACTTCCTTGGTGGTCTCCCACCCAAGGACTAACCCAGGCTGACCCTGCTTAGTTTCTGAGATCTAACAAGGCCATCCAGGTCAGGATCCAGCTGTCTTTAATTTGCATTGAACCACCCAATTCCTATCCCAACATGGTTGTCAAGACAATCTGCATATCTAAAGTCCAGAATATTGCCAAAGCAGCCATTTTCTCCAGGGGAACGGATCTCTGTTGGCTGGAGATCAGTTGTAATAGCGGGAGATCTCCAGCTACTGCCTGGAGGTTGGCAACCCTACACAGCGTCCAATTGCCAAAGTGGCCATTTTCTCCAGGGGAACTGATCTCGTTCACCTGGAGATCAG
This sequence comes from Euleptes europaea, assembly GCF_029931775.1. Taxonomy (NCBI): domain Eukaryota; kingdom Metazoa; phylum Chordata; class Lepidosauria; order Squamata; family Sphaerodactylidae; genus Euleptes; species Euleptes europaea. Next base: position 7,204,093 of record NC_079319.1, on the reverse strand, counting down.
TGGTAATAGCGGGAGATCTCCAGCCACTACCTGGAGGTTGGCAAGCCTAGGTTGCACTGGATGGCCTCTTGGTCGATTTCAACTGTATATCTCCATCAGGCTGCAGACGACCTGGGGGACTTCGACAGGTCTTGTCCATCCTGCTCTTGATTAAAGGCTTTTTTGTTATCCTTTGGGTGCCAGCTGCAACTGTATACTACAGTCTCTGTTGTAATCAGACAACCGTCCTAATGATCCACATGCCCTTACTGCTATGACAAGTGATTATCGGTGGTGGCTGTGAGAACAAAAGCCCCCAAAAGTCCCAAATGCTCAGTCATCCGTGGTTCGGCAGTCTTGAATGATTAATGTCTATTTGTGCTTGTAAGAGTCAAAGTATAACACTCCTTAGGAGGCCTCAGTGCCTGCAGGCAAAGTGTGACAGGCAAAATGGATGGATCCCAGTGGGATATGGGCACATGGGTGGTTGGAGCATGAAAAGCCCCCACAAACTCTGTCGTAGGGGAAGAAATACAGCAAAGTTGGCTGGAGCTGTAGAACTTAGAATCACAGAATCATAGAATTGGAAGGGACCACCAGGGTCATTTCTAGTCCGACCCCCTGGACAACGCAGGAAATTCATAACTACCTCCCCCCACACACACACACAAACACATCTCGGGTGACCCCTACTCCATGCTCAGAAGATGGAGGGAACCCCTCCAGGATCCCTGGCCAAACAGGCCTGGAGGAAAATTGCTTCCTGACCCCATAGTGGCAATCAGCATTACCCTGGGCATGAACCACACTGGCATATTGGACTTACAATCACAAGGCATATTGGTAGGGTTGCCAGATCTCTCTTTCTCTACCACTTAAGGCAGAAACAAACCGGCTTGCAATCACCTTCCCTTTCCCCACAACAGCCACCCTGTGAGGTAGGTGGGGCTGAGAGAACTGTGACTAGCCCAAGATCACCCAGCTGGCTTCATATGTAGGAGTGGGGAAACAAATCCAGTTCACCAGATTAACATCCGCCGCTCATGTGGAGTGGGGATTGGAATCAAACCCGGTTCTCCAGATCAGAGTCCACCGCTCCAAATCACCGTTCTTAACCGCTACACCACACTGGCTCTCCCTCGGTGGGAGGTTTTTGGGGTTGAACCTGAGGAAGGTGGGGTTTGGGGAGGGGAGGGACTCCAATGGCCAAAGCGGCCGTTTTCTCCAGATGAACTGATCTCTATCAGCTGGGGATCAGTTGTAACAGCAGGCGATCTCCAGCTAGAACCTGGAGGTGGGCAACCCTACATATTGGACTTAAAATCACATAACCCCAAAGGTCAATGGAAACGCCTTCAAGTTGCATCATTAGGTAGAGGGATAAAACTTGGTTAAAACTTGGTGGCATTAATTAATATATGGTCAAAAGAATTGTAAGCAGCCTTCAAGCTGGGACGCTGTTGAGAGAAGAAGGCTTCTTTTGGCATTCAATGAGTAAGGAAGGAGGAAATAAAGGAGGGGGTCAGGTTGGAGAAAGGGCTGGAATTCTCCAGCCTCCACCTCCCACTCATTTGTCAAGCTCTGACATCCCCTCACACTGAATTAGCCCTCAGAGATGTCATTACATAGCCAGAATGATTCACTTGTTCGTAGGAGGAAAAAGTCATATACATTTTTAAAAAAATGGTGCAGCAACCAATCAGGGCTGCAAAAATTCTCCTTGCAGAGCAATGTTTTTCAGCCTTCCCAGACCCGGGCAACAGCAAAGCGCCCAGTGAGCTGCAAGCATGGCAGAGGAAGTGATGTGGCATCACAGCCACCTGACAGGAAGACATGTGATGTCACAGACCTACGGCCCCACTTTAACATCCTGGGAGAAGTAGCGTTGAGGACAGGTGTTTGTCAAGATCTGGACCACTGGCCACAAACGGAGAGAGCTGGGGACAGGAAACATAAGACCAGTGCCAAGAGGTGTACCATACTGATAGGGTTGCCAGGTCCCTCTTCGCCACCAGCGGGAGGTTTTTGGGGCGGAGCCTGGGGAGGGAGGGGTTTCGGGAGGGGAGGGACTTCAATGCCATAGAGTCTAATTGCCAACGTGGCCATTTTCTCCTGCTGAACTGATCTCTGCCAGCTGGAGATGAGTTGTAACAGTGGGAGATCTCCAACTAGTACCTGGAGGTTGGCAACCCTACGTACTGAAGAACAAGCTGGTACAGACAGATTCAGAGAAACCATGAAAAAATTGTCCTTTGTCTCCTCTTGGTCCGCATCCAGCTCAGCCAGAACTGCCCCTCTCCCCCCCCCCCAAGACATGTTTTCAATGCTCCGATATGCACTTCTGGTGCAGAAACCGGGTTTGATTCCCCACTCCTCCACATGAGTGGCAGATGCTAATCTGGTGAACTGGGTTGTTTTCCCCACTCCTCCACATGAAGCCAGCTGGGTGACCTTGGGCTAGTCCCAATCTCTCAGCCCCACCTACCTCACAGGTTGTCTGTTGTGGGTAGGGAGGGGGAAGGGAAGGTGATGGTAAGCCAGTTTGATTTTTCCTTAAGTGGTAGAGAAAGTCAGTGTATAAAAAGCAACTTGAAATCGAAAAGGATCTGAGTCCCAGCCAGACATCTTCAGCTTTACGGTCATCATCGTCATTTTTCTTGGATGGTTACTGTAGATAGCCAGCATGGCACAGTGGCTAACAGCGATGGACTCTGATCTGGAGAACCGAGTTCGATTCCCCGCTCCTCCTCATGAAGCCTACTGGGTGACCTTGGGCTAGTGACAGTTCTCTCAGAACTCTCTCAGCCCCACCCACCTCACAAAGTACCTGTTGTGGGGTGGGGGAAGGCAAGGCAATTGTAAGCTGCATTGAGACTCCTTATGGTAGAGAAAAGCAGGGTATAAAAACCAATTTTTCTTCTTCTAGATTTTTCCATGTAATTTTATCCTAGTGTGGTACGGTTTTCTTTTTTACAGCATCGCCTCTACTCATTCCACTTGCCTAGATTTGCAAATGAGCTGCCATAGATCAACCACAAAGAGAACTTTGATATCACATCACATAATCTCCATACATAATGCTTCCTAACTCCATCATCAGCATTCAGTTCTGAGCAGTGGTGTTATGGGGAAGAGAACTTCTTTTTCCAAATGTTGCTGTTTTAGGTATAGCCACTGATATCTCTTTTTCTTGTGTTTCTTTGTTTTAAAAGAGGGACTTCTCTTTCATTTCTCTTTGAAGAGAAATCAAGGCAAGCTTTTTGTAAGTTCAGCTCCTGTAGCAGTTTAATGTTACACAGGATGGTGCTGTACCAGGAGCACAGGAAGGTTTGGGAAGACGTTGCCTGCCTCTGAGCATCTACTGAGTGAAATTCTGTAATTTTGCAGAAACTTCCCCTTGCCCCTCCCTTCTTTAAATTTCTCTTTGATCAAAGCCAAATTTATTAGAAACGTATATATTTACTGGAAATTTATTAGAAAATTTATTAGAAACTTTGTTCTGGTTAGACATCACCTAGAGTATTGCGTTCACTTTTGGGCACTGCAAGCTGGAACGTGTCCAGAGGAGGACAACAAAGATGGTGGGCGTCTGGAGACCAGGTCCTATGAGAAAAGGCTGAAGGAGCTGGGTATGTTTAGCCTGAAGAGGAGAAGACTGAAAGGGGATATAATAACCATCTTCAAGTACTTGAAGGACTGTCATATAGAGGAGGGTGCCAAGTTGTTTTCTGTTACCCCAGAAGGTTCAATTGCCAACTCTGGGTTTAGAAATACCTAGAGATTTGAGGGTGGGGCCTGGGAGAGTGGGGTTTAGGGAGGGTAGGGGCCTTGGTAGGGCTTAGCGCCATGCAGTCCATTTTCTCAAACATCCGTTTTCTCCAGGAGACGTGGAATACATGTTTTAGACAGATAATTAAGTGATTTATGTAGTCTGGAGATCAGTGGTCTAATAACATCACTTCTTATGCCCACCAATACATAATACAACAAGCGAAACAGTGTTGTAGCAGGATTATAACCACCCAGGTATGTATGCAGGGATGTATTCCAATTTGACTCTGTGCCCAATATTTTCTATAAAATTTATAAAATTAAAGAGCCCACTGGCGTGGAATACTTTCTGATGGTTCTTTTCTGGGCTGTGTTAGCCTTCCATAAAAGGTGTGCCTACCAGTATCAACCAGATTAAATAAGCACCTTAAATTTATATATATGTCTATACATAATTGAGTCTTTTTCCACCCAACCTTTGGCTGGTAACCCTAGGACCGGTCAAAGTCCAATTCCCTTTAAGTGTGACTGGAACATTCAGGGAGCTAGTAACAGCCAATCAGGGACCTTGAAACCTTGACGAGCAGATGGTGGGGGGAGCTGAAGCCATTAAACCCCCATTTTTCTTCAAGTTAGAGGTTTAGCTACCCACAAGGCATCTTTGGTGTTAGGAGACAGTGTTTATCTCAGTGTGTCTTCAAGGGAAGCAGGATGCAAAACACACACACACACCAAAATTCCCTTGGCCTAGCCCTCCTATCTTGAACAAAAGTTGGTGCTGACTTTGTGTTTCCACTCTCATTGCTGGATCCAGCCCATAGACATCTACTCACCATGGAAAGACTTGTCTTGAACAAAGCATATTAGTGCTAGAAGTAGTTAAGGGGAGACATGATAGAGGTCAATAAAATTATGCATGGTATGGAGAGAGTGGTATGGAAACGGTTTTCTCCCTCTCTCATAATACCAGAATGCGGGGTCATCTGCTGAAGCTGGAGGGTGAGAGATTCAAAACAGATAAAAGGAAGTGTTTCTTCAAAAAAGGCATAGCTAAATTTTGGAACTCCCTGCCCCAGGATGTGGTGATGGCTGCCAACTTGGAAGGCTTTAAGAGGGGAGTGGACATGTTCACAGAGGAGAGGGCTATCCATGGCGACTAGTCAAAATGAATACTAGTCAGGATACATATCTATTCTCATCAGGATCAGAGGAGCTGTTAGGTGCTGTGGAGCACAGGCAGGACGGTGCTGCTGCAGTCGTCTTGTTTGGGGGCTTCCTAGAGGCACCTGGTTGGCCACTGTGTGAACAGACTGCTGGACTTGATGGGCCTTCGTCTGATCCAGCAAGGCTTTTCTTGTGTTCTTATGTTGTCCGCAGTTTCGTTACCATTTCCTTTGCATCTGTTATATAAAAAAACCATAGCCATTTGAAAACGTGCCATAGGATTTTTAATGAAAAAATTAGAAAAAGTGCATTTATTTTACAACACTACAGTAAATGATTTCTCTCTGTGTATATTATTTTTTTCTCTCGTTTTGTAAAGACATTGTAAAATATATACAGGGTTGCTTAGTGCATTTATTACAAAAAAAGAAAGAGGCAATCCCTTGCATAAATTACATATATTTTACAGGGGTTTGCTGTCTGCTTGGACTTGTAAACATTGGTGTGGTATAGTTTTCATTCTTTAGCTAAGCTGCAATACATCATTTTGTGTTTGTCCGCCCGTTAAGCCACTCTGCTGAATCAAGTATGGCATTCAAAGGCCGTGTGTGCAAGCCCCTCTCCCATCGGGGAGGAGACCAGCAAAAGGAAATGAAATCGAGAACTTAGCATCACTGAATTTGGTTCACATGCTAACATGACTCCACTTATTGCAGTCGGATGCATCTGACCTGATTCTCCACCACTGAAAGGATCACCTCAATATTAATTTTGAATAATGCAAAAAAAAAAAAAGAAAGAAAGAAACCACCCAACAACAAAAGCAAACCCCAAATGGTGGATCTCTTTCTCCAGCTTGGTTGCTTCCTGGAAAGCAAAATTGACCGAAGAGACCTGGTGGCATCTCAAAGACAAACAAACGTATTGTGATGACAACTTACATAAGCTACACAAGTGGGCAGGATCACCCTCAGAAATTGGTGACACCTTTTTGAACCTTTCTTCCACCTTCTTTCAAAATCTTTGGATGTTCCCTCTGAGAAGGATTCATCACATTTTGCCTTGAAGTTTCATCATAGGCAAAACTCATTGGCAACCCAAAGATCTGTCAAGGATATGCCTGAACAGAAGCTTCCAAATTCACCTTGAAATTTTGCTGTAGTCAAAATTCAGCAGCAGCTCTCCAACCCACATAACAACGTTTGCAATGGCCCATGATACCTTCCACCACAATGTGTTTGTTTGTCTTTCAGGAACCTAGAGATTCTTCTGCTGTTTTTGCCCCACAGGCGAAGAGTTAGGCTCCATGATATACGTGCCATGGAGAAAATGGTGTCCTCACTGGCAGGTTCTCTCCCCCAGAACATCTAGGAGCGCCCACTGCATGGATCAGAGCCATCGTAGTGCAAGCTTTGTGAGCTGTGGCTTGGTGGTAGAGCATGTGCTCTTGCATGCAGAAGGCCACAGTTTCAATCAATGGCATCTCCGTCAAAAGATCTCAAGCAAGCGTGTGTTGGGAAAGACCTGAGATCCTGGAGAGATATGACAAGTCAAAGGAGACAAAAACAGATGGACCAATGGTCTGACTCAGTATAAGGCAGCATCATATGTTGACGTTTCCCCACCCTTGCCCTGTGCCATTGGCACAGGTGATGCTCTGATCCATGCAGTGAGCGTTGCTGATGTTGAGAAGGGAAGAACAAAACGGGAAGGCTGTTTTCGTCACCAACCTGTGTGTAGCCTAGCTCTAAGATGGCCGCCCTTCTGAAATGTGTTCCTGGGTATAGATTTCCACACAGTTCATGATAGGGTTGCCAGTTCTCTCTTTGCCACTGGTGGGAGGTTTTTGGGGTGGAACCTTAGGAGGGTGGGGTTTGGGGAGGGGAGGTACTTCAATGCCATAGAGTCCAATTGCCAAAGAGGCCATTTTCTCTATAGAATTGATCTCTGTCAGCTAGAGATCAGTTGTAATAGAAGGAGATCTCCAGCTACTTCCCCGAGATTGGCAACCCTAGTTCATGATCCCACATTCCACCCCCCCAGATCAGTGGTTTCCATACTTTTCGGGCCACTGCCCCCTTGGTTCAAAAAACTCAACCCCAGTGCCCCCTACCCTATCCTATCAAAAGCATTATTCAAAATAGGGGTTTGCATGACTCACTAAAGAAGATAATAACAATAAAATTTCAAACCAGTAACAATTAATTCCACATCTTTTCAAAATCAAATTAAAACTTTTTAGTTGAAATTTATTCAACAAAACCAATGAGCTTGATGCAGTGGTACCAGCTCTTCAAAGTCTGGAGGGGGGGGGGAATCTGATAGTTTCCACCAAATTTGCCAGCATGGGGCCATAGCTTGATCTATTGTAAATTAGTAAACAACACAGTTGAAGGGGCCCACCTCTAGCGCCCCCTCTTGCCTCTTGGTGCCCCCCTAGGTAATCCCACCACCTCCCAGGGGGTGGTACGGCCCACTTTGGGAACCACTGCCCTAGATTCTGTGCAGAAAATTTACCACTCAGGTTTGGTCAAGTGATTCAACAATGCCATTTCTCAGGCTGCCTTCCACACACATTTTGCTGGAAGGACAAAAATGCACCCAGAGAGTCAAGGGAGACAGAGTCAGCACATATATGTGCACACGCACCCTCACACCCCACACGTAGAATACTTGCAGGCTCCGCCAGGAGCATGACATCTCTCCATTCAGTTGTGTGTTTGTTTAGGAAGAAATCCAAGAACGTCTGTATAAAGCTCATTTGGGACACAATGGGAGCACTTTTTATCCCTGCTTCTCCTAGAAACTACAGTAAACAGATAGAAGAAATTGCACCTTAAAGAGACAGTATCTCTGTGCTTTTGGCCTTCTGGAAACGACCACCCATAAACTGCTATACTGACCACTAATACTCAATATCATTATCCTTCACACTAACGTATAATGATAGCAACAGAACACAAGAGAACAGAAGTTGTTCACTGGGAATAATAATTGGAAGAAGAAGAAGAAGAAGAAGAAGAAGAAGAAGAAGAAGAAGAAGAAGAAGAAGAAGAAGAAGAAGAAGAAGAAGAACAACAACAACAACAACAACAACAACAACAACAACAACAACAACTTCCTGGTGGGGAAACTCGTGGAGATATGGGAGTGGAGCATGGGGAGGGTGGCATTTGGAGAAAGGACAGAGCTCAGCAGGGTATATCGTCATAGAGTCCACCCTCCAAAGCAGTCATTCTCTCCAAGGGAATTGATCTCCATAGTCTGGAGATCAGTGGTCAATCCAGAAGATCTCCAACCCCTGCCTAGAGGTTGGGTTGCCCCAGCTGGAAGCAATCAGAGCTCTGTTTCCTGGTCAGGGAGAAGAATAAGAGTTGGTTTTTAAATGCCGACTGTCTCTACTTCTTAAGGAAGAACCAAACTGGCATACAATCACCTTCCCTTCCCCTCCCCACAACAGACACCCTGTGAGGTAGGTGGGGCTGAGAGAGCTGTGACTAGCCCAAGGTCACCCAGCTGGCTTCACATGTAGGAGTGGGGAAACAAATCCAGTTCACGAGATTAGCCTCCGCCACTCATGTGGGGGAGTGGAGAATCAAACCAGAGTCTCTCCAGATCAGAGTCCTTCACTCTAAACCACCACTCTTAACCGCTACACCACACTGTCAAGCACAGCCAACTTGTAGCAATCCCATAGGGTTTTCAAGGCTAGAAATAAACTGAGGCAGTTTGCCATTTGCCTGCCTCTAAATTAGGGTTGCCAGATCTGGGCTGGGAAATTCCTGGAGATTTGTGGTTGGAGCCTTGGGGAAGGCAGGGTTTGGGGAGGGGAAGGACCTCAGCAATTATAATGCCAAAGTTGCCATTGTCCAAAGCAGCCATTTTCTTCAGGGGAACTGATCCCTGTTCACTGGAGATAGTTGTACAGAATGATATAGTGCTTATAGTTAGGGTTACCAGGTCCCTCTTCGCCACCGGCAAAGGTGAGGTTTGGGGAGGGACTTCAATGCCAAATGGCGAAAGCGTCCATTTTCTCCAGGTGAACTGAACTCTATCAGCTGGAGAGCAGTTGTAATAGCAGGAGATCTCCAGTTACTACCTGGAGGTTGGCAACCCTACTTAGAGTGGTGGACTAGGATCTGGGAGATCCATGTTCAAATCACCATTCCAGCATGAAATTTGGGCCACATACTCTTGCAGCCTAGCCTACCTTGCAAGACTGTTGTGAGGACAAAATGGGAGAAGGAGAACCAACTTTACTGCTCTAAGCTTCATGGATGTTGGGATTAAAATGTCCTAGATGGAGAATTCTCTTCCCTCAGGAGCTCATTCCAGATGACATTCATAGATGAAGGTGTGGGGCAGGAACCACAAAAATATAAATGTAATGTAATAGGGAGAATGTTAGGCCCAGATAGAGAATGAGTTCAAATCCTGACTTGGTAGACATGTGTGCATGTCATTGTCTCTTAGCATGGCCTATCTCATGGGTTTATTTGGAAGATAAAATTTGGGGGAATTCATGAATGAAATAAAATTCTGGTACTTCCTGCTGGGGGAAAAAAAGATTGTGTCAATAGCTTTGTTGTTGATTAAAATATGTTTTCTTATAGGTTTGGCAGTGTATTCAGGACACCTCTCTCAGTATGAGCCAACAGGTCAATTCAGGTCAAGCCAACAAGGATTCTTCTTGGTTCCATTTTTGCATCAGGTTGTCAAAACGTGCCAGTCAAAGAGCATTTCCAGCCCTCTGGAAATCTCTTACAGAGGCAGTTAGAAGGTTTTTTTTTCCTCCTGTGAATTTTCACAGCCTTTTTGTTTCAGTCTAGCTTTTCACTGATTTGCTTTTATGCATCCTAACAAGTAATTTTTTTGCCCCTGAGGCCGAATCAGGCTGTTTCCGTGTTATGTTTGTGTTTTTAAAGATTTTGTTGCCAATTTTTTAATCTGCTAAGAATTGGTTCTTGTAGGTTATCCGGGTTGTGTAACCGTGGTCTTGGTATTTTCTTTCCTGACGTTTCGCCAGCAGCTGTGGCAGGCATCTTCAGAGGAGTAACACTGAAGGACAGTGTCTCTCAGTGTCAAGTGTGTAGGAAGAGTAATATATAGTCAGAAAGGGGTTGGGTTTGAGCTGAATCATTGTCCTGCAAAAAGTATCAAAGGTAATGTGCTAATCATTGTCCTGTAAGTACCAAGATAATGTGCTAATGAGGGTATGGTATGTTAATATGGAACCATTGTATCCTGAAGTGATCTGTTAATGTGTGAAATCCAAAGCTAATCTGCATGGCTATTGTTGACTGTAGTCTTTGTTAGTCTGGAGGTTTTCAGGACAGGAAGCAAGCCTTATTCATTCTTAAACTCTCTTTTTTCTGTTAAAGTTGTGCTGATGTTTATGACAACTTTAACAGAAAAGAAGAGAGTTTAAGAATGAATAAGGCTTGGCTTCCTGTCCTGAAAAACTCCAGACTAACAAAGACTACAGTCAACAATAGCCATGCAGATTAGCTTTGGATTTCACACACTAACAGATCACTTCAGGATACAATGGTTCCATATTAACATACCACACCCTCATTAGCACATTATCTTGATACTTACAGGACAATGATTAGCACATTACCTTTGATACTTTTTGCAGGACAATGATTCAGCTCAACCCAACCCCTTTCTGACTATATATTACTCTTCCTACACACTTGACACTGAGAGACCCTGTCCTTCAGTGTTACTCCTCTGAAGATGCCTGTCACAGCTGCTGGCAAAACGTCAGGAAAGAAAATACCAAGACCACGGTTACACAGCCCGGATAACCTACAAGAACCAATGAACTCTGACCGTGAAAGCCTTCGACAATATTCTGCTAAGAATTGTTTTCCGCGTTGGTCAGACTGGAATCCCTTAGGCAGAGCTGCTCCTATTGAAATCAATGGTCTTCGAATGGAATAACTTTGCCTAGTACTGTCATGCCAATTGCCTTGATTTTAAGAAAGGCAACATATTTTAAAAGGAAGTCCATTGTTACACAACATGGCTGCGGCTTAGTGGTAGAGCATCTGCTTGGCATACAGAAGGTCCCGGGTTCAATCCCAGTTTAAAAGATCAGGAAATAAGTAAAGATTGCAAGCAGTTTGGATTGCAAATGTAGTTTGGTCAAGAGAAAGGGGGGGGGACAGCTGAACGTATGAAGCTGCCTTATACTGAATCAGACACTTTCTCCATCATCTATGATTCTAAGATCAGGAAGTAAAACGATCAGGAGAGCCAGCATTGTGTAGTGGTTAAGAGCAGTGGTCTCTAATCTGGAAAACCAGGATTGATTCCCCGCTCCTCCATATGAAGTTCACCAGATTAGCCTCTGCCGCTCATGTGGAGGAGTGGGGAATCAAACCCAACTCTCCAGATCAGAGTCCACAGCTCCAAACCACCACTCTTAAGCACCACACTACACAGGGTTAAGAGGAAGGTGCCAAAAGCAAGGATTATATAAAACCCCACATTGTTACTTTTGCTTACATGGCTTGCTTTCATCTGAGCTCTGCAAAACACATCAAAAAGGCCTCCAGACAAGTCACATTCGATCCCTCTGATGCGATGCTATGATGTGAACTGGATTTGGAAACGTCATGCTGAAAATGTCTTTTCCTTAACCAAAAACAAACCCACCCCCCAGTAATATAGAATAGGCATTAGTAATAATGGCAAAACAAATTAGGAAGTGACAATCCTCTCCGGGATGGTTTGTTCACCTGTGTAGCATATCCTCTTAAACTGCACTTATCTAGTGCGGTGGTTTGGAGCGGCGGACTCTCATCTGGAGAACCGGTTTTGATTTCCCACTCCTCCACATGAGTGGTTGACACGGGTGAACATGGTTGGTTTCCCCACTCCTCCACATGAAGCCAGCTGGGTGACCCGTAGAGAAAGTCAGCATATAAAAAACCAACTCTTCTTCTTCTTAAGTGGAGATGCCGGGGTTTGAAAGTGGAAACTTCTGCCTGCAAAGATGATAAATGCTTACACTTTGGACATGAGGGCCATCCCAGACACAAATGGACACACTTCTTCCCATCGGGGATGGCACATGAAGGTGGGGATCTTGTTCTTTGTGGTTAGCAAGGCGTACAAGTGATCCTTGTGTGGCTGGCAAAATATTTTATTGAATATTGGCCAAGTGTACATATGTGCATAAGTACTGTCTAGTTGCAACTGACCTATGGTGACCCCAGCAAGGGTCTTTCAAGGCAAGTGAGAAGCAGAGGTGGTTTTCCATCACCTTTCCCTGCAGAGTCTTCCTTGGTGGTCTCCCATGGCATGGGAGGGCCTGATCTCCTCAGGTCTCGGAAGCTATGCACGGTCAGCACTTGGATGGGAGACCACCAAAGAAGGCTCTTCCAGGGGAAGGCAATGGCGAACCACCTCAGCTTCTCATTTGCCTTGAAGGCCCCTTGCTGGGGTCATCAGAAGTTGGAAGCTAAGCAGGGCCAGTTCTTGGATGAGAGACCACCAAGGAAGACTCTGCAGAGGAAGGCAATGGCCAACCACCTCGGCTTCTCATTTGCCTTGAAGGCCCCTTGCTGGGGTCACCATAAGTCCGTTGTGACTTGACAGCAAGTAGAGGGAAAGGAGAGAGAAAGACAGAGGTGGGCAAAAAGGGGATAAAGAAAAAAATGTGTCTAGTCCCACCTCCGTTTAACAAAGCATGCATGCAAATGCATCTGAAGAAGAACTGAGGCAAAGCTAAGGAACAACCAGGCGGGCATGGAAAATAGCCAAGCATGAAACAAAGCGACAGTTGGTAACCTGGTTAAAAGAATCTGCCTTTCACCTCCCTGAGCTCCCACTGGACGCCTTTCAGCAAGCTCTCCAGCATGCCGAAATGGGGTCTTTATCAAAGCTACCAGACTAGTAGGATCAGAAGTTAGGTCAGGAAAAGATGCGTTTCAGAACACATTTTCAATTACAGGAGACGCAGCTCCATCTACTCCCAAAGAGCCAGCAATGATAAATCCCATCACTCTGCCGGATTGGATCCGCTTTCTCAAACTGAGCCTAGACATCACGCCTTGCAACGGCAAATATTAAATCACCAATGAGACTGCGCCATTAATCTCCGTTTAAATTCTTTTCCTCTCCCTCTCTCTTTCTCTCTCAAGAAAAAAATGTCTGACCTGGGCCTCCATGATCCGCTCACAAGGTGGAAACAGGTTGACACAACAATTAAGCAAAAATGAAATGCACGGAGATGAGATCTTGGTTAATTACAATATCCATTCATCATAGACGTAAGGAGGAGAGGGAAGAATAGACAGTACGGAGAGGCGGCAGGCTCCAGGGAAAATATTTCCAGTACTCTTGCTAGATTTGAGGTGGTCTTTTTTGAGGAGGAGGAGGAGGAGGAGGAGGAGGAGAAGAAGAAGAAGAAGAAGAAGAAGAAGAAGAAGAGTTGGTTTTTACATACTGACTTTCTCTACCACTTAAGGAAGAATCAAACTGGCTTACAATCACCTTCCTTTCCCCTCCCCACAACAGACACCCTGTGCAGTAGGAGAGGCTGAGAGAGCTCTAAGAGAGCTGAGACTAGTACAAGGTAACCCAGCTGGCTTCATGTGGAAGAGTGGGGAAACCAACACGGTTTACCAGATTAGCATCTGCTGCTCATGTGGAGGAGTGGGGAATCCAAACTCAGTTCTCCAGATTAGAGTCCACCACTCCAAACCACTACTCCAAACCACTACCTCATGCTGGCTATCCATGGTTTTCTTTTTAGTGTGTTTCCAGTTTCCTCTAAAATCATGAGGACTAGTAACATACATTGTTTGGAATGACAGCTAGTGTTCTCATAGAATCATAGAATCGTAGCGTTAGAAGGGACCACCAGGGTCATCTAGTCCAGCTCCCTGCACAGTAACACGAGATTTTTTAAAACCACATGTCTGCTTTTTCACTGAATATTTCCAAGCAAATATCAGTGCTATTTAAATGATAATTCCATTTCTGTCTCAATTTATTGTCGAAGGCTTTCACGGGCAGAGTTCATTGGTTCTTGTAGGTTATCCGGGCTGTGTGACCATGGTCTTGGTATTTTCTTTCCTGACGTTTCGCCAGCAGCTGTGGCCGGCATCTTCAGATCTTCTCCTCTGAAGATGTCTGTCTCAATTATCCACAATTTATAAGAAGAATATATTTTTCAATATTCAGACTAAATAGCAAAGGATTCATGGTATATTTAATTTTTAATCAAATTTTCTCTATTCTCTGTTATGATTCTTGCAAAGTTTATCTCCTATCATTTCCAATAAAAGACTGATATTTTACACGGATGCTGTTATGCGAGCTATTTCTCTTTTGTTGCTTCAAATCCTGAAATTATATTACGTTCCACATTGCGGAAATTAGCAACGCTTTGATTTAAATTTGTGTAATATCCCAGTCAGCAACAGAACCTCATTAAAACCTAAATTAGAAAGTCCATAACATTAGCACGATGGACACATTCCAGCATCTCCTTCCTATCTGCCATTCCCGAGTAAAAGGTTTTAAATGTCTTAATTAGACCCCAGATATTAGGAAGAACATTACACAAAGTGAAATTGTGCCATAAACATCAGATCTGGTCTATTTCCCTAAAAATCTTCTACTGCCCTCTATGATTTTAATAGCTGGACAAAATTTCTCTTCTCTCCAGACTATCTATTGTCATCAATCTTTCTAGTTTTTCATTATAACCACTTTGATTTTGATCAATGGCCCATCTGACAGCAATGCTGATTCTCTGAATTTAGGCAGATCATGAGAGGAAGGACAGGAAGGGTTGTGTCAGTGGTTGACTCTTTGTGGACCCTCCTTACATGCCCAGGGAAATGCCAATCTCCATTTTGGGGTCAGGAAGCAATTTTCCTCCAAGCCAGTTTGGCCAGGGATCCTGGAGGTTGTTTTTGTTTTTTGCCATCTTCTGGGCATGGAGTTGGGGTCACTGGGGGTGTGGGGGGGTAGTTGTGAATTTCCTGCCTTGTGCAGGGGGTTGGACTAGATGACCCTGGAGGTACCTTCCAACAACTCCATGATTGTATGAGGCAGCAGGAACCCTGAACTGGTGCTTGGAGAACTTAAATAGTTTTATGTGGATAACCAAACCAAACCCAAAAAAGATGGACAGGTTATAGATCAGGATTTGTTGAAGAAAAGCATGTCAGTAAGGGTTGTAACTGAAACCAATCAATGTTGCATCAACTCCCCTCGTCCTCAGTTTCTTCATGGGTTATGGTTGCCAACTTCCAGGTACTAGCTGGAGATCTCCTGCTATTACTACTGATCTCCAGCCAACAGAGATCAGTTCACCAGGAGAAAATGGCCACTTTGGCAATTGGGCTCTATGGTATTGAAGTCTCTCCCCTCCCCAAACCCCGCCCTCCTCAGGCTCCACCCAAAGAAAATCCCGCCGGTGGCGAAGAGGGACCTGGCAACCCTATCATGGGTCCAGTGTAAAGTGCTGGCATTGAGCTTTAAAGGATCAGAAGTCACAGCGATGCCTGCCATTCAAAGTTTTAAAAAGAGACAGGGTGGAGTTGATGAAGGGTACTTTTTCTCCCTCTCCCGAAATGCTAGAACTCCAATGAAGCTGATGGGTAGTAGACTCAGGACGGACAAAAGAAAATACTTCTTTATGCTGTGACTGATTAAAATGTAGAGTTCCCTGCCAGAGGATGTGGTGATGGCCACAGGCATAGATGGCTTTAAAAAGGGGATTAGACAGGTTCATGGAGGATAGGGCTATCAGTGACTACTAGCCATGGTAACTATACGGAACATTAGGGTTGCCAGGTCCCTCTTGGAAACTGGCGGGATGTTTTAGGGATGGTGCCTGAGGAAAGGGGTTGGGGAGGGGAGGGACTTCAATGCCATAGAGTCCAATTGCCCAAGCAGCCATTTTCTCTAGGTGAATTGATCTCTCTCGGAGGGAAATCAGTTGTAATAGCAGGAGATCTCCAGCTAGTACCTGGAGGTTGGCAACCCTAGGGAACATCCACGTTAGAGGTAGTCAGTCTCCGAATACCAATGCCAGGAGGAAACACCAAGGGAAGGTCTCAGCCACTATGCCCTCTTTTTAGCCCTTCAGATTAAATGGTTGGCCACTGTGTGAAGGAAGATGCTGGACTAGATAGACCACTGGTCTGATCCAGCAGGGCTCTTCTGATCTTATAGGCAAAGATGACAAGCACATGAGACAGGACGTTCTCAGCTGTTGCTGGAGGGTCGCCAGGTCCCCCCTGGCCACCAGTGGGAGATGGGGGTAGGGTTGCCATATCCAGATTGGGAAACTCCCAGAGATCTGGGGATGGAGCCTGGGGAGGACAGGGGCCTCAGTGGGGTACAATGCTATAGAGTCCAATTGCCAAAGCAGTCATTTTCTCCAGGGGAACTGATAGGGTTCCCAACCTCCAGGTACTAGCTGGAGATCTCCTGCTATTACAACTGATCTCCAGCCGATAGAGATCAGTTCACCTGGAGAAAATGGCCGCTTTGGCCATTGAACTCCAGGGCATTGAAGTCCCTCCCCTCCCCAAACCCTGCCCTCCTCAGGCTCCACCTCAATAATCTCCAGGTATTCCCCAGCCTGGAGCTGGCAACCCTAAGAACTGATCTTTATAGTCTGGAGAGGAGCTGCAATTCCAGGAGATCCCCCGGTCCCACCTGGAGGCCGGCATCCCTATGTTGCTCCCAGGCTATGGAAACTTTACCAACTGAGGTTCATTTGGCTCTCTTCCTCTTAGAAATGTGAAGGCTTTTTTGTTCCCAGAAGCCTTTGCTGAGGGGCAACATCTCTTGTCTTCTGATTCTGATGGCCACTGATTTGATTCTTTATGATCGAGGCCTGCTTGTTACGGCTTTAATTGCAGATGTTTTGACTGATTACAAATAGCATTTTTCTGATTGCAAGCCAACGGAGAGGATTTTGGCATAGCAGAAGGCAGAATGAAAAATGGCCTGGATATAATTAAATCGAAGAAAACATCGACATAAAGAAGATATTATTGGTCTTAGAAATAAGGGTTGGATTTTAAGCTTCCACACATATAAAGTGCATTTCTGTCTATGCAAGATTCCCATCCTTTTCTTCCTTCTACCGCAGACCCCCATGATGTACCACTACACTGATTCTGAGTGTCCACTGAGCCCTATGAGCAGGGCCGTAACTGGGGGGGGGCGAGGAGGGCAGCAACTGATCTCCTGCCAATAAAGATCAGTTCGCCTGGAGAAAAGGGCCGCTTTGGCAATTGGACTCTATGGCATTGAAGTCCCTCCCCTCTCCAAACCACACCCTCCTCAGGCTCCACCCCCAAAATCTCCAGGTATTTCCAAACCCAGAGCTGGTGACCCTATGTCCAGCCCAGTTAGGGTTGCCAGGTCCCCCTTCGCCACTGGCAGGTGGTTTTGGGGACAGAGCCTGAGGAGGGCGAGGTTTGGTGAGATGAGGGACTTCAATACCATAGAGTCCAATTTCCAAACTGGCCATTTTCTCCAGGGGAACTGATCTCTATCAGCTGGAGATCAGTTGTGATAGCAGGAGATCTCTAGCTACCACCTGGAGGTGGGCAACCCTAACTGGACAGGAGATCTCCGGGTCAGTGAAATGCCACAGGAAAGGCCAGGATACTGGGCTGGACATAGGGTTGCCAACCTCCAGGTGTTTAGCAAACAAAAACAGCAACAAATTGCACAATACAAGGAAAGTAACAATAGTGGCATTAATATATCATAGCCACTGTTACATATAAGCACATATACAACAAATTCTGTGCATAACACTCTGATACAAACAGTATCTAAAGGTACAGTCCTTTCAGGGATGTCAAATATGTTCCATTTTTCCGGAAAATTACTAAGCAAAAATGCAAGTGTTGCACATCCCTTGTCCAAGAGGTATGTTTCAGGTTCATTCTACAGAAGTCCGGTAACCATCTGTTTCGGCAAGTTATTAACAGCAAGCATTGGTCCCTGAGGAAGGCTTTTATAAGCTGAAACAGACTGTACCTTTAGATACTGTTTGTATCAGAGTGTTATGCACAGAATTTGTTGTATATGTGCTTATATGTAACAGTGGCTATGATATATTAATACCACTATTGTTACTTTCCTTGTATTGTGCAATTTGTTGCTGTTTTTGTTTGCTAAGTTCTTTTCAGCACGCTAACCTTAGTTTGCCAAACCTCCAGGTGTTAGCTGTAGATCTATTACAACATCTCCAGCCAATAGAGATTCGTTCACCTGGAGAAAATAGCCACTTTGGCATTTGGACTCTATGGCATTGAAGTCCCTCCCCTCCCCAAACCCCACCCTCCTCAAGCTCTGCCCCAAAAACCTCCCACCGGTGGAAAGGACCTGGTAACCCTAACTGGACAACCCACTAGTCTGATCTGGCATGGCTATCCCTATGTCCTTATACATCGATGACATAAAAAAAAATGTTAGCAGAAGAAAACAGAAAAATAGCACAAAATTAAAGACCCGTGGGTTTAATTTGCACAGGGGGACAAATAACACAGCTGGGATTTTTTTTTTCAAGCGGAAAGAGTGAGGCCATGAAGCTTCCCTACTTCTGAGAGGGAGAACGGTGGTTTCTTTTCCCTAACCTTCAAGCCTCCATCTTTACCCAGTGAAAAAGATAAAACTGGCCATTTGTTACAAAGCCCCCTGAAAGCCTTTGGCGGGTGCCGAGATTCCAGCAGCTGGTGTAGCTGTCTGCCCACCAAGTTTCATTACACTTCGCCTCTGGTTGCCATATTACAGCTTCCTCGTCGGTCGTAGCTATTTCAGTCCTGCCTTGAGCAAACTGATTTCCTCCCCTCTTGGATGCCGGCGTCTAGTACGAGAGGGTAAACAGGAACGTTATGTAAGCATTCGCGTCCGGCCCCTCGATGCAAAAGCAGAGCTGGTAAGACAAACTAGACAATAGGGCCTGCAACAGAGTTAGGGTTGCCAACCTCCAGGTACTAGCTGGAGATCTCCTGCTATTACAACTGATCTCCAGCCAACAGAGATCAGTTCCCCTGGAGAAAATGGCCTCTTTGGCCATTGGACTCTATGGCATTGAAGTCCCTCCCCTCCCCAAACTCCACCCTCAACAGGCTCCACCCCAAAACCTCCCGCTGAGGGTGAAGAGGGGCCTGGCAACCCTAAGCAGAGTCCTGTCCAGTGTAATTTTGGCTGACTTTTCTTTGATGTAGGGTTGCCAACTTCCAGGCAAGACCTGGAGGTCTCTCAAAATTACAACTGATCACCACATGGCGGAGATCCATTCTCCTGGAGAAAATGGCTGCTTTGGAGGGTGGATTCTATGGCATTATACCAGACTGAGGTCCCTTTTCTCTCCAAACCCTGCCCTCCCCAGGCTCCACCTCCAAATCTTCCAGTATTTTTCAACCTGAAACTGGCAGATTAATATACCGTATGGTACCATAATGGGCATCAGTAGGGTTGCCAACTCCAACTTGGGATACTCGTGGACATTTGGGGGTAGAACCTGGGATAGGCAGGGTTTGGGGAGGGAGAAGAAGTTCAGCAGTGATTTAATTCCATAGAGTCCTTCCTCAAAGCTGCCATTTCCTCCAGGTAGGGTTGCCTGGTTCCCCCTTGCCACCGGTGGGAGTTTCGTGGTGGTGGAGCTGGGGGGGGGGTGATCCACACGTAACATCACTTCCACGTTTACCCCAAAGTAACAGGGATGCTCTAGCACATTCCTCCAAAAGAGTTTTTTTGCAGGAATGTGCTAGACCATCCCCATCACTTTGGGGTAAACCCGGAAGTGACATAAACCACCCGAATTCTAAGACAATGTGCTTCTAGATGATTGCTCTTGGCTGACGGTCTTCGGGACAACTTGCTTATTACCAAATCTGGATTAAAAGCTATAGTTGCCTTATATATATTTTTGGAGCTGAAGAAAGCCTTTGAAATGTGCACCAACGACTAGCCACACGTTCTCCTTTGTTTCCTTCTTTTGGATTTATATATTGCCACTACGGACTCTTAAAACTTGAGACTTGGACTTTGATGACGGGAACATCCCGTCCGTCTTTGACTTTAACTTTCAACATCGGGAGCCTCCTGCCCCGCTTGATATTTTGCGTTTTTGCTGCTCTGGTTCATGTTTATATTGAATGTTTGTGCTGAGCATGTTTATTTTTTTCTTTTTCTGTACTGTTTATGCATGAGGTAATGCTGTTCAGTATAATATATGATTTCTGTTAAAACTCCAGTGTGGTTTTGTATTTGAGCCCTCGTGCCGCCATTTTCTTTAACGTAGTTAAATACGGCACAGGTGTATTCATTATTGTAGTACCTGGAGGTTGGCAACCCTAGAGGACCAGCAGGCAGCCCCCTTCATTGGCAGGCAATTGCCCGCCGTTACCAGGCATCTGGCAACCCTACCTCTATGAGAACGAATCTCTGTGGTCTGGAGATTAACTGCAATTCTGGGAGATCTCCAGGCCCCACATGGCGGTTGGCAATCGTATGTAAATTGCTGCTTGAGCTCGCTTAATTGAATGCTCCTTCTCACCAACATATAATCCCTGCATACAGAAAAGTAGCTTATCATGCAGAAATCTGGAATAGAACTTGCTAATTTTATACGGGGGTGGGATTTTTGTACGGACCACTGATCAGCCATGTCATCCCCTCCCAAAGCACCCCCACAGACAGCCCTGGTGCACATTTAGCTCCTCAGTGAGAACTATGCACCTGATGGCAAGATGGCAGAAATATCCGTGCAAATTGTGACATGCCTCCTCCTGGCCCTGAAATTATCCCTTCATTTAAAAAACAACATTTATTCCAACCTTCCATGTCTCTTTCATACTTGCAAAGTTAGTGTTCAGCCAAAGCCAGCAGCCTCCCTTGGCACCTTTTAAAAAGTTGACAATTTTAACACCTAAGATCTCGATGAAACGCTGCTGCTTGCTGAAATTCACTTAAGGATTTTTTGTAAATATAATTATTATAAACAGAGCTGCTGCTGCTGCCCCCTTCTCCTCCTTTGAAAGGGGTTCTGTCCGGCAAATCCAAAGCATGGAGGAAAGGCATCATGGCAAAAAAAAAAAAAAAAATACACACCGAAAGAAAGGAAGCATAGCACATACCTCCACACTACAATCCCCATGTTGCAGCACGAGAGCATGCAAAAGCAAAAATAAAACGGCAAACAGATTTAGAGCTTTTGATCAAAAGCCATCTTTAGTTTACAAAAAAAAAAAACATTAGCAGATTCTGCTAGAAGTGTCTGATCTAATTACAATTAGAGCTGCAGAACGGTCACTGGGTCGTCTCACAACTGCATGAGCTACAGGGTCGAAATGAGAATGGAAAGACGTCATTCCAGTCACTGCACAAACAGACATCAACAAGGGAGCAGCTGCAAAAAGCCTTGTGGATATGGCTGTTATCTAGGGTAGCCAGCTCCGGGTTGGGAAATACCTGGAAATTTTTAGGGCAGAGCCTGAGGAGGGCGGGATTTGGGGAGTGGAGGGACTGCAATGCCATAGAGTCCAATTGCCAAAGCGGCCATTTTCTCCAGCTGAACTGATCTCTGTTGGCTGGAGATCAGTTGTAATAGCAGGAGATCTCCAGCTAGTACCTGGAAGTTGGCAACCATAGCCCATGAAGAAACTGAGGATGAAGGGAGTTGATGCAACATTGGATGGTCCCTCTGCGCCACCGGCGGGAGGTTTTTGGGGTGGAGGCTGAGCATGCCGGGGTTTGGGGAGGAGAGGGACTTCAATACCATAGAGCCCAATTGCCAAAGCGGCCATTTTCTCCAGGTGAACTGATCTCTATCGGCTGCAGATCAGTTGTAATAGCAGGAGATCTCCAGCTAGTACCTAGAGGCTGGCATCCCTATGGTAATCAGGGATCATGGCTCAATCATTAGTACAGATAACCTTTAGAATCTGTATGGTTTCTTTTCAAAATCCATAGGTCCAATGGCTGCTGTTTGACATAGCAATTAGCTCTAACCAAATAGCTTATTGACCCCCAGCCACCGCTGTGCTGAACAGGATCGTCAACTCTGGGTTGGAAAATTCCTGAAGATTTGCAGCTGGAGCCTGGAGAGGGGAGGGGAAGGGCTACAGCAGGAAGGACCAGTTCTGCAATGGAGAACTGCACGGCAAAAATAGTTCAAAATCCAAGCCATAGATATTTGCAGCATTTGTATTTAGCACTATTGAAGGAGACTTCCTTATCAGTTGGGGAGCAGGATTGGAAGTGCTATTGGTTTACAGGAATGCCTAATTCCTTTGAAATGTAGATTCCTTTGAAATGTGGTGTTGGAGGACAGTGTTACAGATACCGTGGACTGCCAAAAACAACGAATCAGTGGGTTATAGATCAAATCAAGCCTGAACTGACCCTGGAAGCTAAAATGACTCAACTGAGGCTGTCGTACTTTGGTCACATTATGAGAAGACAAGAGTCACTGGAAAAGACAATCATGCTAGGAAAAGTGGAAGGCAGCAGGAAAAGAGGAAGACCCAACAAGAGATGGGTTGACTCTATAAAAGAAGCCACGGCCCTTAGTTTGCAAGATTGTTAAGGATAGGACGCTTGGGAGGACACTGATTCAAAGGGTTGCCGTGAGTCGGAAGCGACTCAACGGCACTTAACACACAGAGACATACACAATGCCTAATTCAAAGTCCTTCCCTGAGTTTTTGGCCAAAAACGCATGGTCCCTTAACCCACTTTATTCCCCGTTTCAGGCAGGATCAAATTTACCCAGGCTGGGGAGGGGGGGGGGGGAAACTGTGCGCATTACCTTGAAAAGCAGGGACAAAACTGTGCCAATCGATCCATGTAAACAGAAAATGTGGGAGACATGATGTTCCTGTTTTGTTTGGCATAAACCCCACACCCCCGGTGATTGGTCGTTTCAAATTGACCAATAAGGGCCTTCCCTGCCCCAAGAAACGACCAATCACCGGGGTTGGGGGTGTTGCAAGCTAAACAGGAACTGTGCACATTTCCCGCATTTTCTGTTTACATGGATGGATTTGCACACAGTTTTGTCCGTGCTTTTCAAGGTAATGCGTACAGTTTTCCCCCAGCCAGGGTAAATTTGATCCTGCCTGAAATGGGGAATAAAGTGGGTTAAGGGACCATGCGTTTTTGGCCTTTCCGTAAATGTCTTTGCTGATACTAAGGATGATACCATTCGAACTATGCATTTTCATCACTGTGATTATTTTCCCAAGTTTTCAGTGTGTCAAGCATTTTTAAATCCAAACACCTAAAGGGAGTTTCCACGTGTGTGTGTTTCAAGTGTGTTAATTTAGTACACCCACATCCCATTCTGATTCCTGGTCATCGATACACCATATGTATCAAGGAACTTCTGGTACTACATACTTCCCACTGGAAATATGCGGAAACTTTCCGAGAGCTTCCTGCTATTGAAACTTTCTAGATTTCTCCAGCATTTCCTCAGATGTTCCACCTAATGGGGAACAACCAAATTTGCGCTGAATTTTGCTTTGGGCAAAATTTTGGTGATAAACTGGAGTACACAGAAACCTCCTGAGAAATGTTGCTGAAATCTAGGGTTGCCAGGTCAATCTTTGCCACCTGTGGGAAGTTTTTGGGGCAGAGCCTGAGGAGGGCAGGGCTTGGGGAGGGGAGGGACTTCAATGCCGTAGAGTTCAATGGCCAAAGCAGCCATTTTCTCCAGGTGAACTGATCTCTATTGGCTGGAGGTTGGCAAGCCTACTGAAATCCCTTAGATGTTTTGCCAGAGGAGGATCTCTGAATTTCACTTAAAAGTGGTCTGTGATGGAGGAAAGGTACCGTCAAGTCACAGTCAATTTACGGGGACCCTGTAGGGTTTTCAAGGCAAGAGACGAACAAAGATGGTTTTCCATTGCCTGCCTCTGTGTAGCAACCCCGGACTTCTTTAGTAGCCTCCCATCCAAGTATTAACCAGGGCTTGCCCTTCTTAGCTTCTGAGATCTGACAAGGTGGGACTAGCCTGGGACATCCAGGTCAGGGCAAAAGCAGTCTATGCTTTCGGCCAAAACAATATTACCTCTAGGTTTTTGAGACACCAAGTATGAGTCAGATGAAAATGATTCACACTAAACTCTAGCAGCTAAAGACATTCAAGATGACCATCAACAGAGTGGAAAAATAAACAGGCTTTCATCTCTGCCTTTGGCTAAGGTTGTCCGTAGTCAGGGCCATATGTAAACAGATCACAAAGGACATCCCAACAGTATGCAGTGAGGCCAAGGGCAGTGAGGGCAAATGAAGGTATAGGCAAATGAGGTCAAGGAAAGTGAAGACAAGAAAGAAAATTGTGCCAAGAAGAAATGGCAAACTGGGAGACAAAAGGCTGCTGAACAGCATCAAAATTACAACATTGTTTGGCATGGTGAGATCATTTGCTCGATTGCATCAAGCGTGCTAAATTTTAGCACATTCTCCAGCAGAGGTTGATTAGAAGAAGGAAGGGAACAACAG
The DNA here is from genome assembly GCF_029931775.1 of Euleptes europaea. Lineage (NCBI taxonomy): Eukaryota > Metazoa > Chordata > Lepidosauria > Squamata > Sphaerodactylidae > Euleptes > Euleptes europaea. The sequence continues at coordinate 7,179,667 of NC_079319.1, read as the reverse complement.
AGACACAGCATGCAGCCTCCTCTGTGGGTGGGTACTTAGGACTCTCTAGAAACCTAATCTTTTCTTTAACCCATTTGCCTTTTCACACAGTTTGGCAATTCTTGCATGATAGGTATGACTCAGCCGTACATCTGCATGGCATATACTTTCAATTCCTTGAACAGAACTCCCCCCCCCCCCAAAAAAAGAGATGCTATTTAAGGCTTATCTAGTTAAAGAAAGCCAATTTCAATGCAATCATTCAAAACGGTAGAGCAGAACAAGTCTGGACATTGCTTCCAATACTCACATCAGCCAAAGCTGAAAGAGCTGAAAGGTCTAAGTACCAAAGTTCCCAGAAGGCCAAAGCACAAGACACGGACATCTTGAATTCTTCCTGAGACCAGCAAAGGCTTCCGTTATTTACAAATTAAAAGCATTTATAGACGATCCCCAGATTCTTAGCTAAAACAAGGAATGCCCTGTCTTTGTTTATAGAAGAGAAAAATATACATCCACCTCTTTAGAGACCAGCTTTATCCAAGCATTCCCCTGGGGTTGCCAACCTCCAGGTGCTGGCTGGAGATCTCCTGCTATTACAACTGATCTCCAGGTGATAGAAATCAATTGCCCTGGAGAAAATGGCCGCTTTGGCAATTGGACTCCATGGCATTGAAGTCCCTCCCCTCCCCAAACCCCGCCCTCCTCAGGCTCCCCCCTCAAAATCTCCAGGTATTTCCCAACCCGGAGCTGGCAACCCTACATTCTCCCCAAAATAGGATTCCTATTTATTAGGGTTGCCAACTCTGGGTTGGAAAATTCCTGGAGATTTGAGAGGTGGAATCTAGGGAGGACAGGGTTTGGGAAGGGGAAGGACCTCAGGGGAGTATAATGCCCTAGAGGCCTCCTGCCAAAGCAGCCATTTTCTCCAGGGAAACTAATCTCTGTCACATGGTGATCAGTTGTAATTCCAGGAGATCTCTAGGCCCCACATGGAGTTTGGCAACCCTACTATTCATGCAGGTAGTTGCTAAACACTCATACACACACACACTGACACTCGCATACCCATAAATAAAAATAAAATAGAACTCAATGTTGTAAGAATTTGTAGTCAAGAAATAATAAAATAGACGCTCTTTAATTGCAACTGTTCCCCCCTAAAAATCTCTACGATTGTGGCAAATTGTCGAAACTGTAAGAAAGGGTTAAAGCAATTGTGTTTAAAAATCCATGTTATTTGCTTCTTCTTTTCCCTACAGCAGTTCCATTGCTAGGTTTCTCGTGTCCCTCTTGTGAGTTTTCAAAATGCATACCAGTTTTACAAAATGCATGCTGTGTTTTTAATATATTATTAAAGGATTCAACCAGGCAAGCAAAAGCAGTCTTTCTTTCCTGCCTTGTTCCTTTTTTCCCCCCTTAATGTTAATACAATCTAATAAAATCTAGCATTAAAAAAAATTTGTCATGATACACTCTGAATATTGATTGTTTATGGCGCATGCTTGATTCAGCAAACGAAAGAAATAATAAGAACTGCAGCTTCTCCCCCCACCCTCCTTTCCCCCATTTCCCCTTCTTTTGGAAGCCAAAAAGCAGACCAAAGAAAACGGACGGAAGAAAAAGAAAGGGAAATTAAACCCAACACCTGATGCCTCGATCAAGACTCTCGTTAGGCACATGGCACTCCTCGCAGAGTTGCGCGTGCGCACCCATACCCACACGCTCCACCCACGCATACACACCCGTGCTCACACACACAGCGACCTGCTTGTGGGGGGAGGGGGGAAGAAATAGAGTTTATTAGGAATAAGTGCCATGGGGCACCTGAAGGCTCCCAGCTAGGTGTGCGACTTTGGAATTTGGGTACCCACTTCCCGTCACCTCGAATCTACCGACTACCGAGGGGGGGATAAATGTAAGGCATACGTTGCTGGAAAAAAAGGGTTCATCCATGCTTCATGCTCCAGAGCTGAGTCTCAGAGGAGAGGCGTCTTCCCCCCCCCCTTTCGTTTTATCCCCATTATCCTCACTCTGGCTCACTCGAGGGATTTCTTTTTTTTTCTCTTTAAAAACAATTTTAGGAATAAAAGAGCGAAACCCCCCGACAGACACGCGACTTTTCAAATGGACTTCCGCCGTCTCATGAGCCTCCGGCTGTCTGTAAAGCTGTGCAAACCGGGTGAGATGGAGCTGACGGGAGACGGGAAAAGGCTGTTTTTCAATGTGCTTGGAGAAATCTCCTCGATCTTGTACGAGATGGAGTGAAAGTACTGGAGGTTCAGCTTGGAGCTGAAGGAGTTTTGGTGGGACACCACCCGGCTGGTGTATTCGTGGGACCTGTAGCACATGCAAGAACAGTCGGACTGGAGGTCGGTGACCTCGGCTTTGTACCGGGGCCGGCCGTGCTGAGAATCCTCTTGAATATGGATGACCATGCTGTTATGGTTCCCGGCCAGGGATGCCCGCTCCTCGGCCTCCCGCCTCTCCTCCTCGATGTTCATGAACAACCTGAGAACAACCAGATTGAGGAAGGCCCCGATGACTGTCAATCCCACCAGGATGTACATAAAGCTAAAGGCCACATAGAGCGGCTTCTTCTGGAGGGCTCCTTTCGACTGAAGGGCCACATAATCCCCAAACCCGATGGTAGTCAATGTGATAAAGCAGTAATAGAAGGCCTGGAAAAAGGACCATTCCTCGCACTGGGAAAAGGCTGCCGCTCCGATGCAAAGAGTCCCAATGCAGGAGAAGAACCCGACGGCCACCATGTTCTCCATGGAGACGTCCGTGGTCCTCATCCGGCAGCACTTTTTCATCCGTTGCAAGAGATACTTGACAAAGGTGTTCATGCGTTCTCCGAGGCTCTGGAACATCACCAGTGTCAAAGGGATGCCCAAGGCAGCATAGCACATGCAGAAAGCTTTCCCGGCGTTGGTCCCGGGGGCAGCGTGCCCATACCCTGGAGACACAAAAGACAAAATAAGGAAGTAACATAGGTTTGCAATCTGAAAGACGCTTTCCAGGAAGCAGGCCCCATTGAGTAAAGTATGGATTACTTCTGAGTAGACCTACATTGGCTTACTCCAGGGTGGTGGTGGTGGTGGAGGAGGAGAAGGAGAAGGAGAAGGAGAAGGAGAAGAGGCTTTTATATGCTGACTTTCTCTACCACTTAAAGAAGAAGCAAACCGGCTTACAATCACCTTCTCTTCCCCTCCCTACAACAGACACCCTGTGAGGTAGGTGGGGCTGAGAGTTGTTGACTAGCCCAAGGTTACCCAGCTGGCTTCACGTGGAGGAGTGGGGAAACAAATCCAGTTAACCAGATTAGCCTCCGCCACTCATGTGGAAGACTGGGGAATCAAACCCGGTTCTCCAGATCAGAGTCCACCACTCCAAACTACACCATGCTGGTACTTGGACTCTATGGCATTGAAGTCCCTCCCCTCTCCAAACCTTGCCCTCTTTAGGCTCCAGCCCCAAAATCTCCAAGTATTTCCCAACCCGAAGCTGGCAACCCTAGCACCTACCTGTGTGTGTGTAAAGTGCCTTCAAGTTGCAGCTGACATATGGCAATCCCTTTTTGGGGTTTTTATGGCAAGAGACTAACAGAGGTGGTTTGCCAGTGCCTTTTTCTTCACAGCAACCCTGGTATTCCTTGGTGGTCTCCCATCCAAATACTAACCAGGGCTGACCCTGCTTAGCTTCTGAGATTTGACGAGATCAGGCTAGCCTGGGCCATCCAGGTCTATAAGACCTTAAATGTCATTGCCACTTACTGTTCTTCAGGGCAGGAGCTTCCTTGAAAATTCACAAAGCACAAGGGTGGGGCATATGGGAAGAACCCTTCCTTCAAGCAGCCATTCCATCTGCCTTAAGATGTGGCTCCACATGTCTGGGCTAGGGTTGCCAAGCCCCTCTTCGCCACCAATGGGAGGTTTTGGGGATGGAGCCTGTGTTGGGCGGGGCTTGGGGAGGGGAGGGACTTCCATAGAGTCATATGCAATAGAGTCCAATGCCATAGAGGCCATTTTCTCCAGGGGAACTGATCTCCATCGGCTGGAGATCAGGTGTAATAGCAGGAGATCTCCCTAGTCTGAGCCAAGGCACCAATCAGGGAGGGAGTCTTTTCAGGCATTTACAAGCTCAGTTTAACAATCCCAGGTGTGAGCCGAGTGCGCTTCCCAGCATGTGGGGCTATATTATCCCCATAAACTTTAACAAGAGGCCTGTAAAGTAGGATACAATTATCACTACCACCAGTCGTAAAGGTAGCTCATGCCAATCACAAACAGAGCATTCACAGTGGGTAGCCGTGTTAGTCTGTTTGCAGTAGTCAAAAAGGGCAAGAGTCCAGTAGCACCTTAAAGACTAACAAAAATATTTTCTGGTAGGGTATGAGCTTTCGTGAGCCACAGCTCACTTCTTCAGATACAGCTAGAATGTGAATCCATCGGTCTTTAAGTAGAGGAACAGTATGTAAATGTGAATAGCAGGCTTGATTGGATTAGGTGTGATATGCAGAAGAGTCTGTGATGTCCAGGGGAGAGATGGGTGTGGAGAAATCAGCATTAGTAATGGGCCATGAATGCAAGGTCCTTATTCAGCCCAGGTAAATGCATTGAAACAGAGCAGTCAGGATTGGGTTTCTACATAGGAGAACTCCTTGCAGAAAAGAAGATCTTTAAAAAAGCTACCGAAAGAGAAGGCTTACCAGGTCCCCCTTCTTCTTCGGCAGGAGGTTTTTGGAGTGGGGGGGGGGAGGTTGCGCGTGCTTGGAAGTGCTTCATCACTTCCGGTTTAGACTCAAAGTGGAAACCGACCCTTTGCGATTCGACGCTTCCGGATGTAAACCGGAAGTGCCATGTTGCTGTGTGCACTGGTTGCCCGCCGACCCTCAGCTGGTCAGCTGGCAGCCAGGTGGATTGGCGGGGGTTTGCCCACCACCACCTGGTACTTGGCAACCTTACGAAAGAGAGCATGAAAAGGCATGTTGGAAACTGAATATGCTCCAAAATGCACACCGAATATTGAGTCTGAGAGAAAGGTAAGGCATTCGCCTCCTTAAACTCTTGAGATCTTACAGAAATCTGAAGAGATTCTATGGGTATGGAGGTAGGGTTGCCAGGTCCCTCTTCGCCACCAGTGGGAGGTTATTTGGGGTGGAGCCTGAGGAGGGTGGGTTTTGCCATAGAGTCCAATTGCCAAAGCGGCCATTTTCTTCAGGTGAACTGATCTCTATCAGCTGGAGATCAGCTGTAATAGCAGGAGATCTCCAGCTAGTACCTGGAGGCTGGCCATCGTAAGTCTAAGGAGGGCGGGGTTTGGAGAGGGAAGGGACTTAAATGCCATAGAGTCCAATTGCCAAAGCGGCCATTTTCTTCAGGTGAACTGATCTCTTATCAGCTGGAGATCAGCTGTAATAGCAGGAGATCTCCTGGGCCGCACCAGCTGATCTGAAAGGAATTTAAAAGAAGGTTAAATAAGCCCTCGACCAGACTACAGCTCTCTCCAAGAGATTAATGGCACGAGCTACAGCCCCCCCCCCTTCCCGCATCAGCTCTGTTGGGTCAGACGCTGACTGGCCTCAGCTTTTTTATTTGGGAGGCTAGAAGGCCAGGCTGCCTCTCTGAGCAGTGTGAGTCAGAAGAAGGATGGTTGACTCCCCTTGAAATGGACACCCACCCCCGGCACTGGGATGTCTGGAAGTAAATCAAATCGACTTCGTGAAATGCCTCTCAGCAAATCAAACAGACGGCAGCAAAGAGGCAGAGTCTAAGGGGTCAAGAAAGATAGAGATGCTGCCCACAGATTTCAGCAAATCCTGGCCCTGTGGAGAAGCGGGCTCCGTTTTGCAATCACAGAGTTGCTCAGCAACAGTATCTGCTTCTATTGTGTGATACTCTCTTGCATAATTGAGGGCTAGCATGGTGTAGTAGTTACGTCAGACTAGGATCTGGGAGTCCCAGGTTCGAATCCCTACTCTGCCATCAAAGTTTTCTGGGTGATAAACCTACCTCACTAAGTTCGTTTACGCATGGGAGTTTTACCTGAGGTTCACTGCGCGCTGGACCCACACTGGCCTCTTGGGAGCCTATGCACCAGCAGTCTCCAAGCTCAAATCAGGAAGTATTTGAATCCCTGCCCTTTGAAATGCTGGTTTTCAATTGGCTGCAGTGAGAGAAAAGTTCCTCCCGCCCCCCGAAACCCAACTGCCACATAAAAATGCATTTTAAGAGCATTTTAAGAACATAAACAAAAAAGGAGCTATTTGAAAAGAGCAGAGTGGGGGGAGAAACCCAAGCCTCATTATAAAAAGCCTTCTGCTTTGAAAGAACTCAGAGGAAGCAGGAAGTATTTGAATCCCCACCCCTTGACATGCTGCTTTGTAACTGGCTGTCTGCTTGCTGCGAGAGAAACCAAGCTTCTGTGTCCCGCGCTTTGCTTTATGCATGGGGATCTCAGCCGGGCTGAGCTCAAGGGAGAGGGAAGAATCAGGTTAACAGAGGGACGGAAAGTCCCGGGATTTGTGATGGCTGGCTGTGCGGTCATCTCTAATGGAGGGAAAAGTTATGCATAAGTCCAAGGAACAACTGAGACAGTCGGGGGTGAACATGAGTGAAAGTACCCATGCATAAACGACCTTGTGCCGAGACAGCCCGCAGCCCTGGCTGTCCGGCGCCATCCAAGCCCAAGGGGAACCCAGGCGGCGCAGCGGGACCAGGAAACAAACCGGAGCCAGAGACAACGGCAACCAAGGACGGCGTTGGGAAGCCGAACGACCCCACCCCGGGGGGAAACATCACGGAGCGGGCAGAGGGACAGCTCGGCGGCGGGCCGCAAGGGCACGGCGGCACTGCTCCGATGCTCAGCTACAGATCCGCAGACCAGCTGAGAGGCGGGCGGGCCTGCTCCGGGCACGGCCGCGCCTGCGCCTGGCAGGGGCTGCGTCCTGAGACGCCGGGGAGAGGGGAAGGCTGATTAGCCCTGTCAGGGCGGCAGGGGGGCGGAGCAAAGGGGGGCGGGGACGGGGTTAGGGAGATAAAACCGGCCAAGGGAGCTGAGGCCGAGGAGGAGCAGAGGCAGAGGCCCTATCACTGGCGACTGACAGCAGTGTGGCTGCTGTCAGAGAAAGCAAATAGATTTTTTTTCCAGACTGAAAACTTTCAAACTTTCAGGCACCCACTTTAATTTATTGATAGTGACTCGTGATCAATGTTTTAAAATGAAACTGCCTTGTTTCACTGCTCTGGCAAGTTGTTGTTAAGTGACTGAAAGCTGGCAGAAGGAAAAGAGGCAGAAGAAAATCAGCAGTGGAGCTTTTAGTGGAAAGAGGTTGGGGGTTCATCCCTTATATTTGAAAATATTCCCTCTTCCCAACTATGCGGCCCTAACAAAACCAGTCAAAAAAAGAAAGGACAGGGGGAGAAAGCACAGAGCCGTCACTCTGAGCAAAGGCGAATAGCCGATAATTATTCAGCTTTTTCGGGAATAGCCTATTTGGCTTCGGGGGGAAACCCAGGTTTTGGTGTTCAGTAAACCCAAAGCCTGGAAATTACCAAAACAGCTACTTCCGGGGGGTTTTTTTGGTTCGAGTTTATCGATATGCACAACCCTATTCCTCACTACGGAACCCCGGGATTTCCTGGAGCACCGTTGGAAAGCCAGAACCTCATAGGAATAGTTTGAACAAATGGAGTGGTAGGGTTCCTCACCGCAGTCCTCAGGGAAATCTATTATACCTCCTTGTACTGCCTGCCGTTAGGAAGTTTTCCTTAAACACAGCCCACGTCGCATTTCTCTGCTCCATTTCATCCCATTACCCTTTGCCGCGCACCCACACATCTCTCCTTCCCTGGTATTAGCAATGCCATCCAAAGACTTGTAGTTAGTCATTAACTCATGCCTTAGGCAGAACCCTCCCGGTCCAAAATCTGCATCCCTGACCTCTTTCTTCCTGCAAATGGCTCAGTAGGAAGAGGTCTTTGAAAATGAACCACAGCTGCATCAAGATCATAAAACAGGGCCCTGATCTAAAGTCTTTAGGGACCTTTGCCGCCTGCTGTACCCATCAGCCACTGCTGGAGGAGGATTGATCATGACATTTACAAGGTCATTGCAGTGAGATCCCATGAACATCTCCGGAAGATTTTTGGGGGCATTTTCAAGAAATAATGGCTCTGTTGTAGGGGAGCACAGGGGACCTAAAAAGTAGTATGGTTGCAAATGGCCTGGAGAGGGGAAAAAATCCTGCCTCTTTAATAAAGGCTTAATGTAGGGGTGTTGAACCCATTTGTTACAAGTGCTGGATATGACATAAAGGTCACTTGGTCAGGCCAGGCCAGGCCTCGCCAGCCCAGATCAGGAGTGGGGAGGGCGACTGCCTGGGCATATGAAAGAGAAAGTTGCCATATAAAAACCAACTCTTCTTCTTTTCATGAGAAATAAACACATTCTCCACCTCCTGCATTGGTCAAGCCAATGAGGGAAGTCGAAGACATGTAAGGACAGCTGTGATATCCTGCTTTGTTTCAGTCGGCTACATGGTGACCAACAAGAAAAATGGATAGTATCAAGTCTTTCCCACCCTTGTGTCAATCAAAGCATTTGCTCTTTTGACTATCAAAGCTTTGTTTTTGCAGCCTAAATCATAAGAAAATAAGAAAGGCCCTGCTGGGTCAGGCCAAGGCCCATCAAGTCCAGCAGTCTGTTCACACAGTGGCCAACCAGCTGCCTCTGGAAGCCCACAAAGAAGACCATCCTGCCTGTGTTCCACAGCACCTAATAGAATAGGCATGTTCCTCTGATACTGGAGAGAAGGGAGGGAGGGGGGGAGAGAGAGAGAGAGAAAGGAAGGAAGGAAGGAAGGAAGGAAGGAAGGAAGGAAGGAAGGAAGGAAGGAAGGAAGGAAGGAAGGAAGGAAGGAAGGAAGGAAGGAAGGAAGGAAGGAAAGAAAGAAACAGCCTACTGGATCAGACCAAGGCCCATCAAGTCCAGCAGTCTGTTCACACAGGGGCCAACCAGGTGCCTCTAGGAAGCCCACAAGGAAAATCTTATTTTCAATGAAGACAAGGTAGAGCTATGTGATTTTTAAAAGAAAGTACTCTATTTAGAGAAATGCAAGACCAGGTATGCCACACAAAAAAAAAACAGGAGATTTTCTTAGCAGCAAACTGTCATGAATTCAAGCCTTGGGAGTAGGGTTGCCAACTCCAGCTTGCAAAATTCCTGGACATTTGGGGATGGAGCCTGGGGAGGGTGGGGTTTGGGAAGGGAAGGGACCTCAGCAAGGATGTGATAGCATAGAGCCCACCCTCCAGAGCTGCCACTTCCTCCAGAAGAACAGATCTCTGCCATCTGGAGATCAGTTACAATTCTAGGAGATTCCAGGCCCTACCTGGAGGTTGAGTAATCAAAAACTGGCTCCAAGTGCACAAGGAAGGCAAGGAATCAAAATAATGCACTTTGATTCCTTGCCTACCTGGAGGTTGGCAACTCTGCTTGGGAGAAAACACAGAGGCAGACACTGCGATTTGTGTATTCAATGAGCCAATACTCGGCCATGCAACACGAACATGGAACACAGAGGATAAAAGAACTTTCTACATCTCTCCCTGGCAAGCATGGCTTTAAGCCAGAGCAAATCCTAACAGGACAGGGTTGCCAACCTCCAGGTACTAGCTGGAGATCCCCTGCTATTACAACTGATCTCCAGCCGATAGAGATCAGTTCGCCTGGAGAAAACGGCCGCTTTGGCATTTGGACTCTATGCCATAGAAGTCCCTCCTCTCCCCAAACCCCACCCTCCTCAGGCTCCGCCCCAAAAACCTCCCACCGGTGGCAAAGAGGGACCTGGCAACCCTATGGCAGGAGGGGAAATGGTCAGGAAGAGAGACTCCTTTTCATCATCTTCCCCCCCCCACCCCGACCCAGACTTTTTGTGGTAGTTGCCAGGAGAAGACACAAAGCAGCTGGGAGACAATGTCAGCGTGAGTGCTCTTGATTCGAGTCATCCACTGGTGTCCTTTGCAAAGTAGACTGTCCAAATTTGGAGAACTGGAATTTAGTGACCCTATTTGTAGTGTTGACCATCCTCTTGGTATAGCTCTATTAAGCCTCATTCTCAGAAACAGTACAGGAGAGGTTAAATAGTTCCTTGGACTGTCTCACTTCAGGCTAGGGGGGTGGGGATAGAATCATTGAATGAATCTTAAAATAACAAAACTCCTTCCTCCAGGTGACGGGGAGAAAAGTTTAGCCCTATTGGTTCCCCGATACATTTATTTGTTTGTTTCATTTATACCCTGCCTTCTCTCCTCTATTTTATCCACACAACAACCCTGTGAGGTAGGTTAGACTGAGAGTGTGTTACTAGTCCCAGGTTATCCTGTGAGTTTCTGTGGCAGACTGGGGACTCGAACCTGAGTTTCCCGAATCCTGGTCCAAAATTCTAACCACTACACCACACTGGCTGTCAAAAATGTTGGCATTGAGGATTTTGTTTCTAGGGGGGGAGCAGCAGTTTGAGCACCTCTCTGGCTCTTTGTGTACGCTTGGCATTCATGTCGCAGAGAATCACATTAGCCTTTGTTGCTGCAGCATTTCCACAAGGGCTCGCAGTTTGGCCGTCTCCGGCCTGTAGAGTTTTCACTCTCCCTCTTTATCGGAGCTTCCGTCGCCCTTCCTTTGTATTTCACTTCCCTCCCGCAGGAGCAACAATCCTGTTTTAATAGAATTTCAGATGGAAAGGGTAAACAATTATTAGGAAGGGAATAGGAAATCTTGTGGAGTAACGAGCCCTGACGATGACTTCAACAGAAGGGACCCACTGGGCTTTTTCCTACCCCTGGTTTCACTGCTGTATAATAAAGTTTTGCAAATTGAGAGTTTGCACAAACAAAAAATTCCCAGGCTGCCCCGGGAAACTCTTTAGAAGCTATTGAGTGACACAAAAGTTCGGAGGGTTTTTTTAACACTAAGAAACAAAAAGAGTATTTAACCTTAACTCAACCTACAGCAAACTGTCAAGCTGGAACATGTCCAGAGGAGGGCAACAAAGGTGGTGAGGGGTGTGGAGACCAAGTCCTATGAAGAAAGGTTGAAGGAGCTGGGTATGTTTAGCCTGAAGAGGAGAAGACTGAGAGGGGATATGATAACCACCTTCAAGTACCGGAAGGGCTGTCATAGAAAGGATGGTGCTGAGTTGTTTTCTGTTGCCCCAGAAGGTCGGACCAGAACCAGCGGGTTGAAATTAAATCATTAGGAAATTAAATCATTAAATTAAATCATTAAATCATCTAGAGATTAGGAAGGATTTTCTAACAGAGCAGTTCCTCAGTGGAACACGCTTCCTTGGGAGATGGTGAGCTCTCCTTCCCTGGAGGTTTTCAAGCAGAGGCTAGATGGCCATCTGTCAGCAATGCTAATTCTATGGCCTTAAGCAGATGATGAGAGGGAGGGCATCTTGGCCATCTTCTGGGCATGGAGTAGGGGTCACTGGGGGCGTGGGGGGGAGGTAGTTGTGAATTTCCTGCATTGTGCAGGGGGTTGGACTAGATGACCCTGGTGGTCCCTTCCACCTCTACGATTCTCTGATCCTGGCTTTCTTAAGAAAACATTCCACACAGGCCTCATTCCAAGTTTTGTTTCAGATTCACTGTTGATACCCTGAAAAGAATGCTGAAAGAATTCCTCACTCAACATTTTACAAAATAATAATAAAATTTCATAATAAAATTAACATTTTAATAACATTATAATAAGCCTTGTTTACACATAGAGAGCCAGTGTGGTGTCGTGGCTAAGATGTCACACTAAGAACTGGGAAACCCAGGTTCGAATCTCCACACTGCCATGGAAACTTGCCAGGTGGCCTTAATCCAGTCACACACTCTCAGCCTTGACCCTGGCAAGTATTTGAATGGGAGAACGCCAAGGAATACCAGGGGCGTGATGTGGAGGCAAACAATGGCAAAGCACCTCCCGACGTCTCTTGCCTTGAAAACCCTACAGGGTCACTACAAGTCAGCTGTAACTTGACAGCCCCCCCCCCAAAAAAAATAGTTTTGACACTCTGTGACACTTTCTCTGACTTGTGGCTGGTGGGGCTTTAGGATTGCCAACCTCCAGGTGGTAACTGGAGATCTCCTGGGATGACAACCGATCTCCAGGTGATAGAGATCAGTTCACGTGGAGAAAATAGCTGCTTTGGAAGGTGAACTGTATGGAATTATGCTCTGTTGAAGTCCCTGCCAGATCTTGCGTCCCTGGTGGCTCTCCCAAACTTTTTCTGTTTTGTTTAAAAATATTTCCCATTTTTCTCCTTTTGCAAACAAGCTGCTATGACATTCCGTTGGGGGTGTTGCAATCCTTTCTCCAGGCCAATGCAGTGGAGGAAGTTGTTCTGTCTGGTTTCATCTGGAAATTGATCCGCACCTCCTGGTTAGCCACCTCGAACGCAATTTGGCTCATCGATAGGCGGCTGAAGGTATGCCCAAAACGATTCCGTTCCTCCATTGTTTACAAAGAACAGACTTCCCTCACGTTGCTGGCTGACATATGCATCCCATGGTAAATTTGCCAGAGGCAGCGGACGTTGGCATCCCATTTCAAGTTCCTGACTGGGCATAATCAGGGTGATCCATCATCTTTGTTTCCTACTACACTGGGACTCAGCAGAGGAGCCTACAGAACAGAAGCAGTTGCTCGCAAGACCTTTGTACAAAGCCACGAGGGCAAATTCACAAGGCCAGCCGTAACCTTTCATGGCCCTGGGTGCCTGTCAAAGGCAGCATGGGCGGAGGAGGGTGAACAACTCACTGTTGGCCTTGCGGTTAAAGTGCTAGACTGTGGTCCACGAGGGTATGGGTTCTAGATCCAGGGCAGTCTCTGCACTTCGTTGTAATATCAAGGACCCCAACAGAGAAGGGCCTACATGTTCGCTAAATTTAATGCCCTTCCTTCCGCCTTGCTCTATGGAAGATTCAATAAGGTCTCATATTCGGATAGGGCCTGTCCTTGCAGGGAGGGCGAAATAGAATCAGTTCTTCATGTCCTCCTTAACTGTCCATTTTGCTCTAGGGCCGCTCTCAATTTATTGACCCGTTATTTGCGGACAGGGGATGTTACCCACCAAAATTAAGGTGTCTCTCCTTATGACCACCCAGGACCCCATAAAAATTGAATCAGTGGCAAGATTCCTACAGTTTGCAATTCAAGAACGTGAGCACTTGTGTACCAAATAAGACTGGCCTGCTACAGTTAAATTAACTAATGCACTTAAATTGAGTTTACTGTAAAAACTATGGAGATCCTTGTATTGTATGGATTCTATGTATTTGAAATATTGTCAAAGGCTTTCACGGTCAGAGTTCATTGGTTCTTGTAGGTTATCCGGGCTGTGTAACCGTGGTCTTGCTTTTGTACATTTTATCTTATGCCAATAAATGCTTTGTTGTTGTTGTTGTTGTTGTTGTAATAAATAAATATTACATTTGGAGGAATAAGAAAGTAGAATCACTGAAAGGAGTTGGCTATGCTGATACAATCCTCCTAAATGAGAGGTAGAAGAACATGGTCGGATCAGGAAGATGTGGTCAGGCTGTACTTGGTTTGCTGTGGCTCAGTGGTAGAGCATCTGCTTGGCATGCAGAAGGTCCCAGGTTCAATCCCTGGCATCTCCAGTTAAAGGGACTAGGCAAATAGGTGATGTGAAAGACCTCCACCTGAGACCCTGGAGAGCCGCTGCTGGTCTGAGTAGACAAGACTGACTTTGATGGACCAAGGGTCTGATTCAGTAGAAGGCAGCTTCATGTGTTCATGTGTTCAACCTTCAGGTCTTTGCCGCTGTCTTCAAGGCTAGTCTAAACTAGTCACTGCTGTAAATAGCTCCAAAGGCTTCATCTCTTTCTACAAATGCCCCTTCCCATTTACAGACTGTGCTGGAGCTACAACTAAATATTGGGATCACAGGTCAGGAAGGATTAGGAAGGATGGGGGGCGGGGCGGTGGGCTTTCAGCGGGGTTGCATGTTCCCACTTCATTGCTCCGCGTGAGGAACACGTTTTATTTTTATAATCCGCCGTATAAGCGGATCCTCTTACCGCGGAGAAATTGTGCTCTGGAGACATCCTTGGAATCCTTCGGGTGAGATGAAGTGGGAACATGCAAGGAAACCCCACAGAAATCGGAGCGACAAATGTGCAGTGCGGACACGGCCCAGGCTGAGCTCAGGGAACAGGGAAGAATTGGGTTAACAGAGGAATGGGAAGTCCTGGGATTTGTGAGGGCTGGCAGCGAGGTCATCTCTAATGGACGGAAAACTCATGCATAACTTCAAGGAACAACCGAGACAGACCAAAGGCAAACATGAGTGAAAGTACCATGCATAAATGACCTTTGACAGGCAAACTACAGGCTGAAAGATCAGCCATATTGAACCATCTATAGACAATACAAATTGCAGGCCTTGGCCACCTCAATTTGCCCTGGGTTTGTGCAGGAGAAGGAGAGAAGGTTTAACTCTTCAACCTCCATTCATTTTCAGCAGTCAAAACTGGCTCCCCTGTTTCACGATTAGCATTTTGCAGGAGGGAGGAATACCTCATTTTTAAAGGACCCCTCACTTTTTCTTTAAAATGCTAATCGCAAAGTGTGGGAGCCAGTTCCAAATAGCAAAACTGAATTTGAAAGGTTAAACCACTTTTCCATTGCCAGCACAGCCTGAGGCAAACTGATGCTTCACAAGCGTGCCTTTTGCATTTTCTGGATGGATTGAGACGCATCATCTGTTTCAACCCTTAAGACGAAGCTAGACAGGAATCTGGGTTTCCATAACTGGAACTCCATGTGTGTTATCTGTCCTTAAAAACAGCCTCAGGAACCCACCCACCAACCCTCATCCTGGCAATATTTTATTTATTTGAAGCATTTTTATATTAAAGGTAAAGGTTTACCCTATGCAAACACCGGGTCATTACTGACCCATGGGGTGACATCACATCCCAACATTTCCTAGGCAGACTATGCTTATGGGGTGGTTTATCATTGCCTTCCCCAGTCATCTACACTTTACCCCCAGAAAGTTGGATTCTCATTTTACCGACCTCGGAAGGATGGAAGGCTGAGTCAACCTTGAGCTGGCTTCCTGAAACCGACTTCCGTCGGGATCGAACTCAGGTCGTGAGCAGAGCTTTGACTGCAGTACTGCAGCTTACCACTCTGTGCCATGGGCTCCTATTTTTATATTGCCTCTCCATATATAGTCTAAGCTGAGAAGAAGAAGAAGAAGAGGAGGAGGAGGAGGAGGAGGAAGGGGAGGAGGAAGAGGAGGAGGAGAAAGGGGAAGGGGAATCAAACCTGATTGCCCAGATTAGAGTCCACTGCTCTTAACCACTAGACCACACTGGGTCCCACTAACCACTACATTACACTGGTCAGTCCCTAGATAGTTAGTAGTCCTCCTGGGAATGCCATGCCACCTCAAGTTCTGTGAAAGAAAAGAGATGGGGTGTTAACATAATAAGAATATAAGATCTTTCTTTCTGGAATCCACCACTGTCCATTTGGTGATAGAATGTGCCATCAAGTCACAGCTGACTTAGGACAACACTGTAGGTTTTTCAAGGCAAGAGCCATGCAAAGGTGGTTTGCCATTGCCTGTCTCTGAGAGCCAGTGTGGTGTAGTGGTTAAGAGTGGTGGTTTGGAGAGGTGGAGTCTGATCTGGAGAACCGGGTTTGATTCCCAACTCCTCCACATGAGCAGCGGAGGCTAATCTGGAGAACTGGATTTGTTTCCCCACTCCTACACGTGAAGTCAGCTGGGTGACCTTGGCCTAGTCACAGCTCTCTTAGAGCTCTCTCAGCCCCACCTACCTCACAAAGTGTCTGTTGTGGGGAGGGGAAGGTAAGGTGATTGTAAGCTAGTTTGATTCTGCCTTAAGTAGTAGAGAAAGTTGGCATATAAAAACCAACTCTTCTTCTTCTTCTTCTCTGCATAGTGACCCTGGACTTCCTTGAGGGTCTCCCATCCAAGTACTAACCAGGGCTTCTGAGATCTGATGAGATTGAGCTAGCCTGGGCCATTTAGGTCGAGACAGTGTCGATTTGCTTTTAAATAATTGTTAAAAAAATCTATGCTTATCACAAAAGTACCATAAATTCAGTATCACAGAAACAGATGGAGCTCTCCAAGGTGGAAAGCATCAATGGGACAATATTCAGATTAAACTACGCTTGGTTCGACTCCCCAGTAATAATTATTAAATTGTCTCCATGGCAGGGAACAGCAATTGATTGAACGAGTTTGTAATGAATCTGAAAAGCTGCTGAGGCAAACAATAAACGAGCCTGTAAGGAATACATTTATCCATAGCACGGAGCAAAAGACAAATCTTGTCTGCTCCTTTCACTCCAGCATAGCTGTCAAGGATATCTTTCCAAAACCTGGCACTCGGACTATTATACAGGGAACAATGTGAGATATAACATACAATGTGTTTAATTTTCTCTTGGCTACAAAGACATTGCTCCGTTGGAATTTTAGAGCGTTCTCTATCTAAAACAATGTCTTATTAAAAAAAATTGTTGGAGTGCGCAAAGTGTTAACTCTTGTAGAAATATCAATGTAGATATATGGTGGTGGAAAGTGCTGTCAAGTCAACACAGATTTAGGGCAACCCTATGTGGTTTTCAAGACAAAACAGAAGTGGTTTACATAAGAACACAAGAGAAGCCATGCTGCATCAGGCCAAGGCCCATCAAGTCTGTTCATACTGTGGCCAACCAGGTGCCTCTAGGAAGCCCATAAACAAGATGATGGCAGCAGCACCATCCTGCCTGTGTTCCACAGCACCTAATATAATGGGCATGTTCCTCTGATCCTGGAGAGAATAGGTATGCATAATGGCAAGAATTCATTTTGACTAGTAGCCATAGATAGCCCTATTCTCCATGAATATGTCCATTCCCCTCTTCAAGCCTTCCAAGTTGTCGGTCATCACCACATCCTGGGGCAGGGAATTCCACATTTTCACTATGTGTTGTGTGAAGAAAGACTTCCTTTTATCTGTTTTGAATCTCTCACCCTCCGGCTTCAGCAGATGACCTGGTATTATGAGAGAGGGAGAAAAAGTTTGCCATTGCCTGCCTCTGCATAGTAACCATGATATCCCTTAGTGGGCTGACCCGGGTTAGCTTCCAAGATCTGATGAGTTCAGGCTAGCCTGGGCCATCCAGGTCAGGGGGTACACATACAGATGCACACAAGAGAGAATGAGAGAGATTAACAACCTAATACCAGACAAAGAAAAAGGAATTCTGAACAATCTGCCCATCTATGGGAATCCACAGAATATCTTTTTTGTCTCTATCATCCTTAAAAGCACAGCTTCTGAATTTGGCAGACTTTGCATAGAGTTGCCTGGAGTTCTTCTGGAATTACAAGTGACCTCCGAACTACAGAGATCATTTCCCCTGGATAAAATGGATGCTTTGGAGGGTGGAGTCATTGCCCTGTTGAGCTCCCTCCCCCTCAAACTCTGCCCTTCCCAGGACAGCCCCCCCCCCAATCTCCAGGAATTTTCCAAGAGGGAGTTGGCAAACCTAGAGTGTAATATCAATGGATCTACCAGAAACACAGGTGTCAAACAAGCAATGAACTGGATCAAGGCCCCAAGTATATTGTAAGTAGGGTTGCCAGGTCCTTCACTACCAGCAGGAGGTTTTTGGGGTGGAGCCTGAGCTGGGCGGGGTTTAGAGAGGGGAGGGACTTCAATGCCATAAAGTCCAATTGCCAAAGTGGCCATTTGCTCCAGGGGAACTGATCTCTATCGGCTGGAGATCAGTTGTAATAGCAGGAGATCTCCCGCTACCACCTGGAGGTTGGCAACCCTAATTGTAAGCCTGCTAGATAACAGCTGTATCCTCTTCAATGCCAAGCAGACCAGCGTCACTAAGGATCTCAATGGGTCGTGTTGTTTTAGAGATCATTTATAATAACACAGCACTTAAAACAGACATGAAAATATTGTAAATGGAAATTACCAGAGCAGTAATGTTGAAATGGCAGCAGATAGGAATGAGGTTAACCTGTAAGAGTGAAACCGCTTGACCTTAGAAGCCATAATGAGCAAATGAACTACCTCAAGAGCTCAGCGTCTGGCCCAGAAACACATGGGGATTTACGTGCTGTCAGTGGAAACCCTGCTCTGTTACAATGCACACACCCAGCCGTCAAGGGAGAGTTAGCATTCCTGTGCCCCTCTGCCTCCAAGCCCATCTCAAACACATTTCTGCCCTGTTATTTAGGCAATTATGGTTCTGACCCATGTCTTTTCCCGAGGTGATAATGACTGAGCGAGATTACTGCATTCACGCACCATTAGAACCAAGCTGTCATTAGCTGCCATCTTTGCTGTGTATCTTCGAATATAGCTCTCTGCAACTCTCCTCCAAAATTCACAGGCTGTGTCTGAAGGAAGCCCAAGATATCAAAGGCATTACGATGCATTCAGAAATAGACACATCTGCTATGGAAGACAGCATTTGTCTTCCTGGTGTAATCTGAAAGTGTGGGATTGTAATTAGCAACCAGGAAAAGAATTCTCATGTATAGGTAGCATTTAGGGTTGCCAGCCTCCAGGTGGTGGCTGGAGATCTCCAGGCAATAGAGATCAGTTCCCCTGGAGAAAATGGCCGCTTTGGCAATTGGACTCTAAGGCATTGAAGTCCCTCCCCTCCCCAAACCCTGCCCTCCTCAGGCTCCTCCCCCCAAATCTCCAGGTATTTCCCAACCTGGAGCTGGCAACTGTAAGAATGAGGCAGAATTTTAGACATCGTCTGGGTCAATTTGAATAACTCCACTTTGATTGTGCTTCTCATTGTTGAGAATAATCCTATTGGCCTTTGTTATTCATACCATTCCTCTTTCACCCATGCCAAATATTCACTGGCAAAAATGGTGTAAAATGGCATAAAGTGGAGTGCAAATGGCATGGCGGAACAACATAAAATCAATAGTAGCGATGAAAACATGGTGAACTGAAACAGAGGACAGTAACAGCATACAAAATCAAAAAAGAAATGAAAATGAATGTATCGTCTTGTACCTAGCAGATCTTTTGTCAACAATCCAACTTCTGAATTTCAGCAGCAGCATTATGAAAAATTTGAAGTTTCCCCAACCATTCCCTGCCAATTCAAACAACTTTCAAATTAGCAGGAAAGACACAACTACAGTGGATTAGTTCTCCTGTCCACACTATCTATCTGTCCATCTGTTAGGGTACCTGGAGATTTTGGGAGCGGAGGGTAGGGTTTGGAGAGGGGAGGGACATTAATGGCATAAGTCCAATTGCCAAAGTGACCCTTTTCTCCAGGGAAACTGATCTCTGTCGCCTGGGGAGCAGTTGTAACAGCAGAGGTGGTTTACCGTTGCCTTCCTCAAGATATCAGATCCTTTGAACACATGAACACATGAAGCTGCCTTCTACTGAATCAGACCCTTGATCCATCCAAGTCAGTATTGTCTACTCAGACTGGCAGCAGTTCTCCAGGGTCTCAGGCAGAAGTCTTTCACATCACCTACTCTAGTCCCTTTAACTGGAAATGCCGGGGATTGAACCTGGGACCTTCTGTGTGCCAAACAGATGCTCTTCCACTGAGCCACAGCCCCTCCTTAACAACACAGTGCTAAAGTGGAAGAATCTGGGCCCAGCATTTGCTGGTCAAAGAATGCATCGCCACCTTTAGGTAAAAACCGTAGTGAGCTTTGGCTCTTCTCATTTGCTAGCTCTTTATTTTCTTTTCCTATGCCTGGAAGGGAAAGGCATTATTTTGATAAACCTTTAAATGCAGCAGTGAAGCCGCTTCCTGACAGCCTGAATTTGTGCTTTACTTTAGACACATCAGCAATCTAAGAGAGTGGAAATTTTAGCCCAGTGAATCCATTACCTGCATTGCTAAATGAAGTTTTGCTGACATAAGTGGTCTGTGATCAGGGCAGTCTGTTGAACTCTACACACTTTGGGTACAGACAGACTTTCATATTACACCCTTTCGCTTTAAATCCACTATTATTGGATGGAGGAAAAGGCAGGATAGAAATATTTTAATGAACTAATCCTTAAATAAATTATGTTGCTATTTGGGTCACCTAGAGTATTGCATTCAGTTTTGGGCACCGCAATTTAAGAAGGATATAGACAAGCTGGAACTTGTCCAGAGGAGGGCAACAAAGACGGGGAGGGGTCTGGAGACCAAGGGCAAAAACGCATGGTCGCTTTATCCTCCTTTAATCCATGTTTCAGCCAGGATTCAGCCAGGATTCACGCATGTGTTTCGCCTAATGTGCGTTCAATCTTGGCTAAAACAGGGATTAAAGGAGGATAAAGCGACCATGCGTTTTCACCCCATGTCCTATGAGGAAAGGTTGAAGGAGATGGGTATATTTTATGCTTTTATTGTATTCATATCTGATTATAGATAATGTTGTGACCTGTCCTGAGTTCGACCTGGCCGGGGATAGACGGCGGGGTAGAAATCAAAGAATAAATAAAAGAAAAGAAATAAAACCTAGAAGTGATGTTTCCCCATTGCTGCTTGGAGCAGTGTCTGGCAACGAGAGCTTGGAGTGGACGGTCCCTGCCCCCATCACGGGCTTGGTAGCCCTACTGGCAACCCTAGTTGCTATACTTATTTAGAGATCTTTACAATTACAATTACCCTTCCCTAGATTTAACAGCCATTGATTATTCATCTACCATTTCACGCTTTTCTTTAAAAAAGAGAGAACTTAAAAAAGGAAAGTTAAAATAAATGCTCTTACAATGCTAGGGTTGCCAGGCCCCTCTTCACTAATCCAGTTCACCAGATTAGAGTCCTCCGCTCATGTGGAGGAGTGGGGAATCAAACCCGGCTCTCCAGAGTAGTGGACACCACTCTTAACCACTGCACCATGCTGGCTCTGGAAGCCGAATCTATCTAAGGACATTCTTCTCTTCCCACATCCTCCGAATAGCATGCATGGTTTCCTCTCCTCTATTTTATTCTTACATCAGCCCTGAGAGATTGAGAGATAGGGTTGCAAGCTCTGCATTGGGAAACACCTAAAGATTTGGGGGATGGAGCCTGGGGAGTGCGGGGTTTTGAGAGGAGTGACACCTCAGCAGGGTATAATGATGTAGAGTAGACCCTCCAAAGCAGCCGTTTTCTCCAGGGGAACTGATATCTGTCACCTCGAGAGCAATTGTTATAGCAGGAGATCTCCAGGTGCCACCTGGAGGTTGGCAACCTAGTGGGGACCCAAAGAGGTTTACATCATTCTTTTTGCCCTCCATTCTCTTCTCACAACAACCCTATAATGAAGGCTAGCCTGAAAGCATGTGACTGACCCAAAGTCACACTGCCACGGCAGAGCAAGAATTCGAACCTGGGTCTCCCAGACCCTAGTCTGACAACCTAACCACTGCATAATAGTGGCTCTCACTAGGTGACCAGGAAAGCTAACCGCATTGGCAAATATCCAGTGATATTTATTTTTCTGGTACCTGACTTTCTGGTTGAGAGAGTTACACCTGAGTTCCTTCTCAGAAAAGGAAGATAAGGCGGCTGCCAAGAAACGTTTGCAGTCAGCCGAGTAAAATACATCTTCTTGACAGAAGAAATTGTTTTTTCCCCCCAATATTTCCCCCAGTCTTTGGAGACTTGGTGAGGGCTTTCTTGATAAGTCCAAGATTCTCCCCACCCACTAACACACACACACAGAGTCACTCTGACTGTGCTATGACTGTTCTCATAGCAACTGTGCATTTGCGAGCTCTGGCACTTCACAAATGGCATTGATGCTATGTGTGTGATGACCCGGGTGTCGGAGACCAGGCCCGATTGATTGCTGTTTTAGTGTTCCCTTTTACTTTACTAGCCTGCAAGATTTTCCCTTATTCCCCTACTCCATCACTCTAGCGTTAGTCTATCTGTGGGGATAATTCCGATCTCCGTTGAGTCTCACTGGCCATTTATGCATGGGAGTTTTTGCCTTGGATTTGCTGCTCCCTAGACGCACATTTTCCCCATCCAAGTTCTCAAAACTCTGCATGGGGGCTTATTGTTGAGTTTTGAGAATTTAGATGGGGAAAATGTGCACTTAAAGAGTGGCAAATCCAAGGCAAAACCTCCCAGGTATAAATGGCCAAAGTGTGTGTTACTGTGATTATTTGCAGATTTTTTTTAAAAAAAGCATTGAACACCGTGGATCCAGAGCCAGCGTGATGTAGTGATTAAGAGTGGTGGACTCTAATTTGGTGAACCGGGTTGGTTTCCCCACTCCTACACATGAGCGGTGGAGGCTAATCTGATGAACTGGATTTGTTTCCCCACTCCTCCACAGGAAGCTGGGTGAC
Source organism: Euleptes europaea (assembly GCF_029931775.1). Lineage (NCBI taxonomy): Eukaryota > Metazoa > Chordata > Lepidosauria > Squamata > Sphaerodactylidae > Euleptes > Euleptes europaea. Next base: position 7,157,291 of record NC_079319.1, on the reverse strand, counting down.
CTTGGGCAAGTCACACTCTCTCAGCCCCACCTACCTCACGGGGTGTCTGTTGTGGGGAGGGGGAGGGAAGGTGATTGTAAGCCGGTTTGATTCTCCCTTCAGCGGTAGAGAAAGTCGGCATATAAAAACCAACTCTTCTTCTTCATCTTCTTCTTGTTGTTGTTCAGTGGGAGGTTTTTGGGGTGGAGCCTGAGGAGGGAGGGGTTTGGGGAGGGGAGGGACTTCAATGCCATAGAGTCCAATTGGCAAAGCAGCCCTTTTCTCCAGGAGAACTAATCTCTGTCACCTGGAGATTAGTTGTAAGAGCAGGAGATCTCCAGCTAGTACTGGAGGTTGGCAACCCTAATTCAAGGGCAAAACTCTGAATACAGCTTGCATTCTCTTCTTTACTAAAAGCCTTTCGTGCCCCTCCCCAAATCTTAAATGACAACCATGCCCCTAACCAAATCCTGGGTTAAGCTGCAGTAAAGCTATCAGTAATAGTACTCCTCTTAGTAGTAGTAGGGAAGCAGAGCGAAAAGCCCAGAAGTATCAGTAGCACCAAATGTCTACCCCGCTAGAAGTCAAGGACTTGGGCATGCTGCCCAAACGCCTCATGTCTGACAGTGTCACGGAGCAGTCAGGATTATTGCTCTGTCAATAAACTGTGATAATTAAAAGAAAGGAAGAGAAACAAAAGCCTCTTTTGTATCCTAAACATAGCTGTTAAAGCTCAATTACAGTTTCCTGGTAAAATTCCCAGACTTCGTTCTGTCATTCCTTTAAAGACCAAGGGCTACACTCCTACTCAGAGACAAGATGAAGGATCCATGCAGCTGCAGAAACATCTGGGGGATAGAGGTGGTGGCCAATGTGTTTTGCATAAATCTCTCTTTTTTTAGGAGTAAATGATCTTTATTTTTTTAAATGTCACAACCAACTTATGGCGACCCCAAAGGGTTTTAAAGACAAAGGTGGTTTGCCATTCCCTGCCTCTGCATTGCAACCCTGGTATTCCTTGGTGGTCTCCCATCCAAGTCCTAACCAGGACTGATCCTGCTTAGCTTCTAAGATCTGATGAGATCGTCTAGCTTGGGCCATCCAGGTCAGGGTGGATGACCAGAGGTGGTTTGCCATCATGTGCCTCTGCATAGAGACCCTGGACTGCCTTGTTGGTATTAACCAGGGCCAACTCTGCTTAGCTTCCAAGATCTGATGAGATTCAGCTAACCTGGACCATCCCAGTCAGAGTACAGTAGACATAAGTGACCTTGATAGGGGAGGGGCCGTGGCTCAGTGGTAGAGCATCTGCTTGGCATGCAGAAGGTCCCAGGTTCAATCCCCAGCATCTCCAGTTAAAGGGACTAGGCAAGTAGGTGATGCGAAAGACCTCTGCCTGAGACCCTGGAGAGCCACTGCCGGTCCGAGTAGACAATACTGACTCTGATGGACCAAAGGTCTGATTCAGTATAAGGCAGCTTCAGGTGTTCAATGGTCTCAGTCAATATAAGGAACTTCATGTGTTCATGTACTACTTGCAAGTGCCTGGGAGCCCTGGCTAAATCCAGATTCCCATACATATGTACACATGCACTTAAAGATGCATGGACCTACATGTATAGTGATTAGAGAGTTGGACTAGGAACAGAGAGTGGTGGGGGAAAGTGCCACAGCTGACTTATGGAGACCTCACAGGGTTTTCAAGGCAAGAAACCTTCAGAGGTGGTTTTGCCACTGCCTGTCTTTGCATAGCTACCCTAGACTTTCTTGGTGGTCCCACATTCAAGTATTAACCAGGGCCAACCCTGCTTAGCTTCCGAGATCTGAGAAGATTGGGCTAGCTTCGGCCATCCAGGTCAGGATGAATTCTCTCCTGACCAAAACAGGAGATCACTTTTATGACATGCATCTAAATAAAACAAAGCCTCATGCTTTTGTCCCATATCCTTTTAAAATATGTGCATGCACCTCTCGAACGTTGATGATGAACAAGGGAAAGGGCTGCATTATGCCGCAGACAACTTGACCAGGGGGAGCAGCATGAAGTGCAACACGTTTTGTGATGGAACTGTAATGCCTCACGTCCATCAAGCCAGAATTCTTGTCTTGTCATATAATCTGCCATAAATAGCCAATAAATCCCCCCAAACCGGCTGGCTGGTTAGACAGCTGCTTGGAGAAACAGACGCGCTGAGCTGTCCCTGCCGTACTGTTTGACATTAGCTCACATTAAAATGGCATTTTCTATTTATTGCCTCACACACCTAGAGGAATGCTCCAAATGCATGCTCGATATGCGTGCAGCTTGATTATCGTAGGAAGTTGGGCTCAGGGGCTTATCAGTTGTGTTAACCATCCCCTCAGGAAGATGCTCGTTCCATCTATTCCCCAGCACTCGGGCGATTAGTCTGACAGCGATGTCCATTCAATGGCTTTGATGAGTCTGTCCTTTGAATTGAACTGCTAAAGTATTGAGAGCCACAAATGGGATTGCGCTATAAAGCCAACAAGAGCCAGCATAGTGTACTGGTTAAGAGTGGCAGACTGTAACCTGGAGAACCAGGTTTGATACCCCACTCCTCCACATGAAGCCTGCTGGGGGACCTTGGGCTAGTCACAGTTCTTTCAGAACTCTCTCAGCCCATATGGAGGCAGGCAATGGCAAACCACCTCCAAATGTCTCTTGCCTTGAAAACCCTACAGGGTCACCATAAGTCACTTAAGAAGAACCCAAGAAAAGCCATACTGGATCAGACCAAGGTCCATCAAGTCCAGCAGTCTGTTCACACAGTGGCCAACCAGGTGCCTCCAGGAAGCCCACAACCAAGACGACTGCAGCAGCATTGTCCTACCTGTGTTCCAAAGCACCTAATATAATGGGCCTGCTCCTCTGATACTGTAGAGGATAGGTATGCATCATGACTAGTATCCATTTTGACTAGTAGCCATGGATAGCCCTCTCCTCCATGAACATTCCCACTCCCCTCTTCAAGCCTTCCACTTGTGACTTGGTGACACACAAACACAAACACACACAATGCCAACCTTTCCTGGGCTCTTCCCGCTGGTCACATGGAGGCGAGGGCAAGAAATGACAAAACCTTTGACCAAGATGAGAATGAGAAGCCACAACGGAGGAGGTCGCAACCACATTACTTTGAGTACATGTAAAGGAGTGCACATCAGAAATCTGCCTTCCCAGAGACATACCATGGTAACTTTTCCATTGGTAAAGGGTTGTTTCTCTCCACATTGACCAGTGAACTTCCCCATGCCTTGATTAAAAAACTGGGCTCAGCATAGGGTTGTCAGCTCCAGGTTGGGTAATTCTTGGAGATACAAGGATGGAGCCTGGAGATGGTGTGGTTTGGGGTGGGGAGGGATCTCAGCACGTTATAATACCATAGAGTCCACCCTCCAAAACAGATGTTTTCTCCAAGGGAACTGATCTCAGGAGTAGGGTTGCCAGCTGCAGGTTGGGAAATACCTGTAGATTATGGGGGGGTGGAGCCTGAGGAGGACTGGGTTTGGAGAGGGGAGGTACTTCAATGCCATAGAGTCTAATTGCCAAAGCAACCATTTTCTTCAGGGGAACTGATCTCTGACGCCTGGAGATCAGCTGTAATAGCGGGAGATCTCCAGCAACCCCCTGGAGGTTGGCAACCCTACTCAGGAGTCAATCCTCCTAAATGAGAGGTAGAAGAACATAGTCGGATCAGGAGGATGTGGTCAGACTGTATTTGGTTTCCCTACAATTTTTAGGGGAGAGGCTGTGGCTCAGTGGTAGAGCGTCTGCTTGGCATGCAGAAGGTCCCAGGTTCAATCCCCGGCATCTCAGGAGTAGATGTGGAAACTGGGAGGTTAAAGGGCTGGTTTGTATATTCACGGTACTGGAGGAGGAGTAGGAGTGAAGGAGGCTCTCTGTGAAGGCTCGGAGGAAGCCTTGCAGACCAGTTCAGGGAGATGTAATTCAGAGAGATCTCCAGGCCCAACTTGGGGGGGGCTGGCAACCCTAGCAATAGGGCTCCAAAGCCCCCACTCAGGCCAGGGGATCCCCAGCCCCAAGCTCCCCTTGCTGGCCACTGCTCCAAGGAGTGGGGAGGGGGGTTCTAAAAACTCACTAGGGTTGTGAGCATGTTTACATCATTTCTTGGGTTTTGCCATAGAGTTTCCGGTGATTCCTAGAGTTACTGACATCTCAGGTTTCCCCCGGAAGTGACATCATCATGCTTCAACAACCTCTTCCCTCCATGCCCCATGCCCAACCCTCCTGCTGGTTACCTGGCAACCCTACTCAACAGCCCTTCCCCCCCCAAAAAAAATATCCAGTCCTAGAGTGGGAAGTGGCCACTAAATCTAATCCAACTCAGTGCAGAAAACCCAGTGCTAGAGCATCCCTGAGAAGAAGAAGAGTTGGTTTATATACCCCGCTTTTCTCTACTGAAAGGAGTCTCAAATATCTTACAATCACCTTTCCCCCCCCCCCACAGCAGGCACCTTGTGAGGTAGGTGTGGCTGAGAGAGTTCAGAGAGAACTGTGCCTGGCCTAGGGTTGCCAGCCTCCAGGTACCAGCTGGAGATCTCCTGCTATTACAACTGATCTCCAGCCAATCGAGATCAGTTCACCTGGAGAAAATGACCGCTTTGGCAATTGGACTCTATGGCATTGAAGTCCCTCCCCTCCCTCAAACCCCGCCCTCCTCAGGCTCCACCCCAGAAACCTTCCACCAGTGGCAAAGAGGGACTTGGCGACCCTAGCCTGGCCCAAGGTCACCCAGCAGGCTGCATGTGGAGGAGTGGGGAATCAAACCGGGTTCTTCAGATTAGAATCCCCAGCTCTTAACCACGTAACCAGCCTCTGCATGAAGACCTCCAGTGAGGTCTCAGCCCATCTACCTCTTAGCAATCTGAGCCGGAGAAGAACTCTCCAGTGGTAACATTTGGCCTACATTAGAATTAGGGCTGCCAACCTCCAGGTGCAGAGATCTCCCAGAATAACAACTCATTCCCCAGACAGAGCAGAGATCAGTTCCCCTGGGGGAAACGGCTGCTTTGGAGGGTGGGCTCTATGGCATTATACCCCCACTGACCTCCCTCTCCAGTCTCCACCCCCAAAACCTCCAGGAATTTCCCAACCTGGAGTTGGCAACCCAAGTTGGAATCAAGTTATATGAGCCTTCAGCATTCATAATTCATCATGAACTTCAGGGACCACCGTAATTTCTGTCTAAAAGTAGTTGGGATTTCGATTTAAGGCTCCAAGTTCTACAGGGTAATAGTTTGGGGGAAAGGGAGGCGGCAATGCATCCAAGGCTATGTGACGTGCCTTAGAATGAGGACAAACACTCACTTCATGGTGGCTGAGTGCATTAGTGCAGCATGACTTACAAAATAAGGGGGGGAGTATTTCATGCAGATAAATACACCGTTGCCTAACGCTGCCTGTGTATTGCTTAGCAAGCATCCGCAACAGCTGTTGGCTTTCAGAGAGTCCCCCGCCCCGTTTTTACCTCAGGTAACCTCTGAAGCCATTCCTAGCAAAATCTTGGAGATAAAGGATGGCCAAGCAATAATTTGGACAATGGTTAACTGGCAAGCTGAAAGGCTTACATTTTTAAAAATTACTTAAAATACCCCTTTTCTCCTCAGTATTCTAGATTATACCAGAAGCTTCAAAGAGGCTGTTAGGGTGTTATTTTGGAAACACATTCAGAAAAGAAAACTTTCTAAGAAAACATGATCCACCTGCACTGCCCAGGGCTGAAAGTTTGTCACTTATTCAAACGTTCCATTGAGAAACGTAGAAAAAAAATGGGATTTGAAACAAATTAAATGCTGTAACCATAAGTCGTAACATAACATAAAAAGAAGAGTTGGTTTTTATACACCGCTTTTCTCTACAGTAAGGCGTCTCAAAGTGGCATACAATCACCTTCCCTTCCTCTCCCCACAACAGACACCTTGAAAGGTAGATGGGGCTGAGAGAGTTTGGAGAGAACTGTGACTGGACCAAGGTCATCCAGCAGGCTTCATGTGGAGGAGTGGGAAATTGAACCCGGCTCTCCAGATTGGAGTCCCCCACTCTTAACCACCATACCACATAACCTAAACATCAGATATAGACACAAACAAGACCATACCATAAGTGAATAACATTAGAACACATCAAAATAAAAGTGTAAGCTATAAATCCCATCCAATCACTATTTAAAATATGCCCAGTACTCAAAACATCTTAAAACTTAAGGCTACAGTTTAAATTAAAAAAACCTTATTAAGTAGAGGACACTGTATGAACTTCTTCCTAATTTTAACAGACAGAAACGTAAAATTCAGGATTTGCCACAATGGAGAAAGACAAGAGGAAGATGGACAGGGAGATCAGGCCTCCTGTACTGTTCTTTAACAACAACATGGACCCTCCCTTTGTGAAAACCTGGGGCCATAGACAGTGTGGTGTGGTGGTTAAGAGCAGTGGACTCTAATCTGGAGAATCAGGTTCGACTCCTCACTCCTCCACATGAAGCCTGTGGGGTGTCAGTTGGGCTAGTCCCAGTTCTCTCAGAACCCTCTCAGCCCCACCTACCTCACCAGATGCCTGTTGGGGGGGAGGGAAGGTGATTGTAAGCCACTTTGAAACTCCTTACAGTAGAGAAAAGTAGGATATAAAAACCAATTCTCCTTCTCCTCCTCCTTCTACTTCTTCTTCTGCATTGTCCCCTGTTTAAAGGCCTGATCAGCACCCCAAAAGAAGCCTTCCTCCCCCACTCACACCTGAAGCTGCCTTCTACTGAATCAGACCCTTGGTCCATCAAAGTCAGTATTGGCTACTCAGACTGACAGCAGCTCTCCAGTGTCTCAGGCAGAGGTTTTTCGCATCACCTGCTTGCCCAATCCCTTTAACTGGAGATGCCAGGGATTGAACCTGGGACCTTCTGCATGCCAAGCAGAGGCTCTACCACTGAGCCATGGCCCCTCCCCATGAATTCTCTTGCATTCTCCACCCTACCCCATTCAGCACTACACACTTCCACTGTGCTCTGAAATGAACTTTTCTAGGGCTGCCAAGCCCCTGCTTGGGGCAGGGAACTGCTTCCCCCGGGTCCTATTGTCCGCCATCGCTCCAAACAACGGTGGGAGAAAAATTAAAGAATGCAGCCTTGTGTACTTACTGGAACTGCTGACTGGAAGCGCCAACAGGTAACTCTAGGAATCTCTGGAAACTGTATGGTTTTACCATAGAGTGTTACCATATGGTTTTACCATAGAGTTTTACCATAGAGTTTACCATAGAAGTTCATACCAGAGTGGCAAAGGTTTTACCATAGTTTACCATAGAAGTTCATACCAGAGTAGCAAAGAGTAGTTCTAGCAATCTGCAGAAACTCTATGATTTTACTATAGAGTTTCTGCCAATTCATTGAGCTACCCTTTGCCACTCTGGTATGAACGTTCAGTAAGTACAGAAGGCTACATTTTTAAAAAAATGGAGGCTAATTTGGCAACTGTTTGTACAAGCGTGTGTTCGCTTTGCTTAAGTTGCTTCTTTCAAATTGTGCCTCCTTACACTTGGTGATGGTGAGATTCATCGGCCGCCGTGCCAGCAATTCCTGAGATTTATTGGCTCTTTCCAGACTTCCTCGCCTCGACCACCCTGATCCCTGTGGGTGTCTTTCTATTAACCTCTGCTCGTGCTGAGAATTGAACTTTCCCTCCTATTGTTTGTTCCCTGCCTCTTAACCACTGTTTTAAACATCCCCAGCCGTGTTTCACCTCTCACCAGTGATTGCTAAACTGCTCGGAGAGCTTCTGGGAAGGGACTTGATCAAAAGCCTTATTAAAGAGTCAGAAAGAAGTCGGCAGCAACTCTGCCTCCATACTGGGGAAGGTGAAAGTTCTGTCTGACACCAAGAGGGACGCTCAACAAGGTATTATGAAACAGCTGGTGAGAAGGCATAAAAGCACCAACAGACAAAAGGAAAAAATGCTGCTTGATTGTAGTAGAGGAAGATCAGGGAGGGGCCGTGGCTCAGTGGTAGACCCTCTGCTTGGCATGCAGAAGGTCCCAGGTTCAGTCCCTGGCACCTCCAGTTAAAGGGACCAGGCAAGTAGGTGGTGAGAAAAGACCCCTGCCTGAGACCCTGGAGAGGGGCCGTGGCTCAGTGGTAGAGCATCTGCTTGGTATGTGGAAGGTCCCAAGTTCAGTCCCCGGCATCTCCAATTAAAGGGACCAGGCAAGTAAGTGATGTGAAAGACGTCTGCGTGAGACCTTGGAGAGCCGCTGCCGGTCTGAGTAGACAATACTGACTTTGATGGACCAAGGGGGGTCTGATTCAGTAGAAGGCAGCTACATGTGTACATGTGTTCATCTGCTTCAGTGTACATGACATTCCCCCTGCACACATGAAGCTGCCAAATACTGAATCTGCCCATCACTCCCTCAAGGTCAGTACTGTCTACTCAGACTGGCAGTGGCTCTCCAGGGTCTCAGGCAGAGGTCTTTCCCATCTCCTACTGACAGGTCCTTAACTGGAGATGGCAGGGATTGAACCTGCATGCCAAGTGCAGGCCCTATCACTGTGCCAGACTGGCTCTCCAGGATCTCAGGTGGAGGGGGATCTTTCACACCACCTACCACCTGACCCTTTTAAGCTGGAGATGCTGGGGATCGAACCTGGGACCTTCTGCCTGCCAAGCGTATGCTCTGCCACTGAGCCAGAGCTCCTCCCCCACCTTCACAGCCCCTTCCCTGAAGGTGATTTTAAGCCACTTTGAGACTTCTTAAAAGTAGAGAAAAGTGGCATAAAAACCAAACTCTTCTTCTTATTCTACTTTGGAGTTGTAAATGCTCAAGGTTTCTACCTATGCATTGGCTCCCCTCTCCATATTATGGCATTCATGGTGGAGAAACCAGAAGAAAACATGGGACATCACTCTAAACATGTGACATCAAACTCGGTTCTCCAGATCAGAGTCCACCACTCTTAACCACTGCTCTTAACCACTACACCATGCTGGTGTATCTGACAAAGGGAGCTTTGACTCCTGAAAGCTCATACCCCGAAAATCTTGTTGGTCTCTAAGGTGCTGCTGAACTGGAATCTAGCAGAATTAAATGAAGCAATGATGGGACCTGGCATTAGACACTGCATCTGCTATCTATCAGAGTTGTTCTATGTTCATCTGCCTGCCCACTATTTTACCATTCATCAGATGCACAACTGAGAAATGTAGCAGCCTAGGACACTAGCGGTTGATTTCTCTTAACTTGCTTTTTTATCATTGCCCTTTTTAACTAAATGGGATAAAGCTGACTGTTACAAGGCCTTTCTGCCCATAAACTGCGGCTCCAATCGAGCGCATCTTAATCAGAACATTCACCAGGCTGTTTCAGAGAATATGAGGCCAAACTACATGGGTGGCAACCCAAGGAGAGGGCCTTCTCGGTCATGGCACCAAAACTCTGAACTCTTTCCAGGGAGACTTGCCTGTCTCCTTCTGTTTCCATCTTCCGCCAGCAGTTGAAGACTTTATTTATTTCATTTGGTGTTCCCTCAGTGATCCCTCCTTCCTGCCCAATGTTTTGATTGTTGCTTTGATGTCTTTGTGTGTATTTTAGCCCCAGTTTTAATTGTTTTAATGATGGAGAGTTTGGTTTAATGGCTTTGGGGGTTGGTTTAATGGTTTTATAATGTGACAACCTGAGTTCGATCCCGACAGAAGTTGGTTTCAGGTAGTCGGCTCAAGGTTGACTCAGCCTTCCATCCTTCCGGGGTTGGTAAAATGAGTACCCAGCTTGCTGGGGGTATAGGGTAGACGACTAGGGAAGGCACTGGCAAACCACTTTGTAAACACAGTCTGCCTAGTAAACATAGGGATGTGACGTCACTCTATGGGTCAGGAATGACCCGGTGCTTGCACAGGGGACCTTTACTTACTTTACTAATATGATTTTATCATGCACGTTTTAATGTGTTTGCTGCCTTGGTGGCCCTTATGAGGGCAGAAAGGCTGGACACACTACGCCAGCTTTTATCATTCCCTTTTTTTTACTAAATGGGATAAAGTTGAATGTTACAAGGCCTTTCTGCCCATAAACTGCAGCTCTGATTGAGCGCATCTTAATCAAAACACTCACCAGGCTGTTTCAGAGGATATAAGTCCAAACACGTTTGGGAAGAAGGCGGCCTTTGAGCCAACACATCTAGCACTGCCTCAAAAATCAAATAGGCAGCAACGTTTTCTGTTGGCTGGGGGTGCGTTAATGAAGTTGTGAGGATGCTTGTGATTCTCTCGGTGGCTTTTCGTGAATTTCTGAGGCTGCTTGACTGTTTTAAGTCTGGGGAACATTTTCTGCATTACGTGGACAGCTTAATAGATGTCCTGAAAATGGAATGGATTTATCTGGGCAGACAAAATTAAAACTCCTTGTTTCTGACATGGGTTTCTTTTTTTAGGGTGTTTTTCTCCCTTTCAAACTTTGTATTACCTCTCTAAGAGTAACAATGTTTCTTACCTAGGCAGGATTTCACAAATGTGAGGCTGGGATCCACACAATTCCAGCATCAAGTAAATTTCATCTATTTTCAGAAGAAGAAGGAGGAGGAGGAGGAATTGGTTTTTATATGCTGACTTTCTCTGCCACTTAAGGGAGAATCAAACCAGCATACAATCACCTTCCCTTCCCCTCCCCACAACAGACACCCTGTGAGGTTGGTGGGTCTGAGAGAGCTGTGACTAGCCCAAGGTCACCCTGCTGGCTTCATGTATACAAGTGGGGGAACAAATCCAGTTCTACAGATCAGAGTGCACCGCTCAGCACCACCGCTCTTAACCACTACACCATGCTGGCTCCATACAACTATTTCATGTGACATCATCAGGCCCCTCTTCATGACATCATTGGATTCCCCATCTCTGACATCATCAGGCCCTGCCTAATGAACCTTGAGGTTTGGAATGATGGGGACCTAGCAACCTTAGCTCCTCCACTAATGTCCTCACACTCTTCTCACCATAACATTTCTGGCTATGGGCTGTCCAAGAGCTTGAAAAGAAAACACACAAAAAGAGAGAGGAAACAGCTTATGGGCATGTATGCCATGTGCCAGACCCACTGAGTAAGCCTATCCCCACTCTTGCAGACACCTGCAAGTAAGGTTGCCAACCTCCAGTTGGTAATAAAACAAGTATATCAACCGTACTAAACTGTTAGTTGTACAAACTGAAAGTACGCGCTCAAATGCAAAGGTGTTTCATTATAACATAGTAATCAAATATACACAACCTTAACAATGTGACTAAACCTAAACTAACTTATCTAAGGTGTCATACTACATACATAGATACAATTTTTACACAATGGAAAAAAGCCTCATAACATAACACAAGGTCTTAGTTCAACAATAAAGCTTATTCCAAAGGGTGTATACATGAAAAGTTCATTTCTACCAGCATAAAGTGAAACACAACTAATAGACAATGTAACACTGCGAAAACAAGCTCTTTAGGACAAGACACCTATTGTAGGCGAAGCAGCGTAGGCTCAAAGCTCAACAGAGCGTGTACTTTCAGTTTGTACAACCTCTAGCTGGTGGCTGGAGATCTCCCGCTATTACAACTGATCTCCGGGCGACAGAGATCAGTTCCCGTGGAGAAAAATGGCTGCTTTGGCAATTGGGCTATGGCATTGAAGTCCCTCCCCTCTCCAAATCCTGCCCTCCTCAGGCTCCACCCCAAAAATCTCCAGGTATTTCCCAACCCAGAGCTGGCAACCCTACCTGCAAGGTTAGCAAACATGACCTTTATGCACCCTCCCGTTTTGAGAGATTAAGCCCCATGCGTGCGCTCTGTGTGAAATGATTAACAGATCCCCCAATCTCACTTTTCCCAGCCCAGTTATCATTTTGTATATTTTTGATCTCCCCCCCCATAATATGACTTCTTTTCAATCCTTTCTCCCATCTTACTTGCTGTGAACCCTTCCTCACTCCCAATCAATTTTGTCTCTTGCTCTTTGTTCACCTTTTTGTTCCCATTCTCTTGTATCTTCTTCTTTGTCGTTACGGGGATCAATAACCAAGACACATGATTTTTAAATGAGCCTGCTGGCAGACAATGGAATAAAATGGGAGGAGGGTGAGGGGCGGGACCATGACCTTTCAAGGGTCATGGGTTTGTGGAGATGGAACTGGAAAACAAATTCAAACAGCAAAGCTCACCATGACTGTGGCGGCTGTAACACTGAATGATGCATTATGATAGTGCTACCAGTATTAGCAAAATTACTGCATTTGTTATACATATTGGGTGAAACACTAGCCCCAATCTGGCTCTGGTAGTATACAATTAATCGTGTCTCATTTGGATGGGGGAGGGAAGGCAGCATGGTAGAACCCAATCTCGTCAGATCTCAGAAGCTAAGAAGAGACGGTACTTGGATGAGAGGCCACCAAGGTTCGATTCCCCACTCCTCCACTTTGAATCATAGAACCATACAGTTGGAAGGGTTCCACCAGGGTCATCAAGTCCAACCCCCTGCACAATGCAGGAAATTCACAACTGCCTCCTCCCCCCCACACCCCCAGTGACAAACTCCATGCCCAGAAGATAGCCAAGATGCCCTCCCTCTCATCATCTGCTTAAGGTCATAGAATCAGCATTGCTGACAGATGGCCATCTAACCTTAAAAACCTCCAGGGAAGGAGAGCTTACCACCTCCCAAGAAAGCCTGTTACACTGAGGAACCTCTCGAACTGTTAGAAAATTCTTCCTAATGTCTAGACGGAAACTCTTTTGATTTAATTTCAACCAGTTGGTTCTGATCTGACCTTCTGGAGCAACAGAAAACAACTCGGCACCTTCCTCTATATGACAGCCCTTCAAGTACTTGAAGATGGTTATCATATCACCTCTCAGTCTTCTTCTCTTCAGGCTAAACATGCCCAGCTCCTTCAGCCTTTCCTCATAGGACTTGGTCTCCAGACCCCTCACCATCTTTGTTGCCCACCTCTGCTTCTTACTTGCCTTGAAAGCTCCTTGCTGGGGTTGCTGTAGGTCAGTTGCACTTTGACCACCCTGACCTGGATAGCCCAAGGTAGCCTGACCTCATCAAATCTTGGAAGCTAAGCAGAGTTGGCCCTGGTGAGTCCTTGGATGGAGGACCACCAAGGAAGCTACACAGAGGCTGTTGTGAGCTCTCCATGGTGCTGACCATAGAACAGGGTTAGTCACTAGTAAGGAAATGATAATATCCTTGAAGTGCTGATCTAGATGGCCCAGGCTAGCCTGATCTCACTAGATCTCAGAAGCTAAGCAGGGATGAGAGACCACCAAGGAAGTCCAGGGTTGTTATGCAGAGGCAGGCATTCAGAGGCGCGGTGCCTAATCAGATATTGTAATTGAATTACTAAGGTGATTTAAGAGGTTTTAACATTGCCCTTCTGTGAATGTGGCTGCATCTCATCTGTTCCCTGGAACAACAGTTCATCGAATGGGGCCATGAATCAAGTCTAAAGCAACTGCCCATGTTAGACATCTGTTAAATAATCAGAGTACAGAGTGCAGGCAAGATGTTTGAAAAGTACCATATAAATATGCATTATTAAACCCATATATTTTCCTCCTCTCTCTTGTAACTACACTTTGCTTGCCCCTCTAGGGATGGAAGGCAAGCTTCTATTTATGCCTCACCAGCTAGCGATATCTGTGCAATGTTTCCCTGCTAAACTTTCCACTCATCAGGCGTATGAAAGAATGATCTCGGTTATGATTAAGGCTCTGAGGTGTAATTTTCTGAATAGTCAAATCAAGACGAGAAGGGAAAGAGGGTGTCTACTGATGAATGGAGGGATCCGTCAGATGAAGGGATCTGTTGCATAATTTCATTCATCTCAGGAGGGGCTGGGTGGGGGAAATTGATATTTCTTTCCCCTGAAAATTCTACCAGGCAGACAACAACATGGTTGTGTGTCTTGAAATAGCAACGATCTTATTTTGGAGAGTCTCTTTTCTTGAGCAATCTGACCTAATTAGAGGGAAATTTTGAAAGATCAAAAATAAACTGTCTTGTCTGCTCCATTGTGGTATGACAATGATTATTCTTCCTCCTACACACAATAAACATTGAGCAAATTCTCCCGATTATGTGTCTAATTAATTTCCTTTTTTTCCCCCCATTTACGTTATTTTTACACCACTGGCAGACGCAGCTCACGAGGCACTCTACAAGAAAAATGCACACAAAATAAATAATCAGCAAAATCAATCAAATCGGCAATAATCGATCCAGAACAAGAAAAGAACGGGGTACATCAGAAGTCCGCTAAGTGACGCCCGTGGGTGACCGCCGACACCTTTCCTGGTGTCCGCAAAGTGTTTTTAGAAAGTGGGTGGAGACATGTGGGGTTCTTCCCCAGCAGGGCTTCTGATTGGCCATCGGAAATCTGATTGGCTGTGCAGAATAAAATAACTGTGTTTCCAGTTGCAGCTGCCACCACTGGGTTGGGTTTATTTTCTCTCGCTCCTCTCTCTACTGTATTTTTAAACTTCTTCTCTTCTCCCCTGCACGTGGGCTTCTTCTGTGCATATGGCTCCGCCTCCCGCAGCAGTCATTTTGCTCTTGACTCCACCTCCTGTGGAAGCCATTTTGTAGTTGCCCTCACCACCCTTTGTCAGAATACCACAGGTACCTAAAGGCTTTAAAACCCCTTGGGTGTAGAGTTACCAGGTCCCTCTTCACCACTGGAGGGAGGTTTGTTGGGCAGACCCTGAGGAGGGTGGAGTTTGGGGAGAAAAGGGACTTCAAGGCCATAGAGTCCAATGGCCAAAGCAGCCATTTTCTCCAATGTGAACTGATCTCTATCGGCTAGAGATCAGTTGTAATAGCAGCAGATCTCCAGCTAGTTCCTGGAGGTTGGCAACCCTACTTGGGCATGGATCTTTTTCTGCCATTCTTTTCTCTCAGCAGACCCCAAAGATTCCCCAAAGGCCAATACTAAGGGTCAGGAGGAGAAATTTGGTGAACTCTGCACCCATGTCTTCCCTTCCACTGGCAAAAGAAGCATGAAGGACCAAGCTTTCCATTGGTGCAAGAATATGCACCTATGGAGCATCCCTTCTCTCCCCCATCGCAGAACCCCATGCATCACAAGTCTCCCCCAACCTGCAAGTATTGGCTTTTCATGTTTTTAGCAAGCTGCTAAATAATTCAGGTGGGGAAAATCCACTGTGGTGAGCATCTCTCACTTCCGGTTGCCAGGATCAAAACCAACAACATAAAATACCTAGGCTGCAACACATTTGATAAAAATGCAGTCCAGCAAAGAAAAGAGGTACGGCAAATGTTTTAAATGTGTATATATTGTATTCTTGTGATTGTTAGCCACTCTGAGCCCAGAGATACAGCAGGATAGAAGACTAATAAATAAATAAAACATTGACCATACAGTATTCAACAAACGCACATGGAATCAGGAATACCACACAGTTGGATTTGCTTGGCATTTCACTCATAACTCTGTTAGAATCACAGAATCATAAACTTGGAAGGGACCACCAGGGTCATCTAGTCCAACCCCCTGCACAATGTAGGAAATTCACAACTACCTCCCCCCCAACACCCCCAGAGACCCCTACTCCATGCCCAGAAGATGGCTAAGATGCCCTCCCTCTCGTGATCTGCCTAAGGTCATAGAGTCAGCATTGCTGACAAATGGCCATCTAGCCTCTGCTTAAAGACCTCCAGGGAAGGAGCGCTCACCACCTCCCGAGGAAGCCAACTGGGATTGTAGGGATGCCAACTGGGTTGGGAAATTCCTACAGATTTGGGGGGTGGAGCCTGGAAAGATGGGGTTTGGGGAAGGCAGGGACCTAAGCAGGATATCATGCCATGAAGTCCCCCCCGCCAAAGCAGCCCTTTTCTCCAGGGGAACTGATCTCTATAAACTGGAAATTGGTTGTAATTCCAGATGATCTTCAGGCCCCTCCTGGAGCTTGGAAGCCCTACTCTATTGTAAACAGGTGAGGTCTAACATTGCTGGAACTGAACTATCAAACAATACATTCAAGCATTCAAGTCATATAAATCCTATGTACCAGAGGGAAGCAGGATTGCACCTCCTGGCCCCGTGCCCTGATGTCCAAATGTATGCGGCAAGCCACAGTGATCATGACCACGCAGAGAGGCTTTGTAGGTGGCAGAGGGTCCATTTTCGGCAGCCTTCCCAATTGAAAGGCTTGGATAGGCCATTGTTGTTAACTATATTAACCTTCCCCATTGCAAGAGAAGACCATGGAAATTAAACCAAAACACTCACCCCTCACAAGCTTAGAAGACCATGGAAATTAAACCAAAACACTAACCTTCCACATGCATGTGCCAGCTTCTACTAAGGGTTTGTACGTACCTGAGTAGCACTTGGTGAAAGCCATGTCATCGGATTACTCACATGTGTGAAAGGCCCATTAAAGCTGCCATGCTGTCGTCAGACTTTTCAAATCACCCCTTGCCCCATGCTTTCTCACCCTTTCCTGGATGGACCAGGCTAGCCTGATCTCCTCAGATCTCAGAAGCTAAGCAGGATTGGCCCTGGTTAGTACTTGGATGGGAGACCACCAAGGAAGTCCAGGGTAGCTATGCAGAGGCAGGCAATGGCAAAAATCCCTCTGTGCATCTCTTGCCTTAAAAACCCTATGGGGTCACCATAAGTTGACTGTAACCTAACAGCACTTGCCACCCCAACCATACGTTCTAAGGGAGTCAGTTCACACATGCTGCTGTCAGTTCTCAAGTGTATATTTCTGAAAGGTAGAGGAATCAAGATACATGAATACATGTATGAATATATGCATGAATACTTGTATGCATCAATCTTTCGTGAACACACAAAATTGGAGTGGACATGTTCATGGAAGAGAGGGGTATTCATGGCTACTAGTTAAAATGGATATACTAGTCATGATGCATACCTATTCTCTCCATGATCAGAGGAGCATGCCTATTATCTTAGGTGCTGTGGAACACAGGCAGGATGGTGCTGCTGCAGTTGTCTTGTTTGGGAGCTTCCTACAGGCACCTGGTTGGCCACTGTGTGAACAGACTGCTGGACTTTGATGGACCTTGGTCTGATCCAGCATGGCTTTTCTTATGTTTTCTTATGTGTGCTAACCTGAGCCCCTTGGAGGGTAGGCCAGATAAAAAATATTATAGATACCCATCTGGCTGATTCACACATCCAAGTCATTACTCGATGTTTCAGTAATCGACTGATAAAACCTGCATGTCTGAACAAGGCCCGACTTATCAAATGTAGCACAATTAAGTAATGCACATGCCTGTATGTGTATACCAATGCTTTGGTGCCAGTTCAGCTGTACAGTGTTTCCACTACCAAAGCGACTTTAGACATCACAAGGATGCAGAAGGAGCACATTATTTTGTGGACGCTTGACTAGCCAGAGCAAAGAGAACACATGAACACATGAATCTGCTTTATACTGAACCAGACCCTTGGTCCATCAAAGTCAGTATTGTCTACTCAGACCAGCAGCAGCTCTCCATGGTCTTAGGCAAGGGTCTTTCACATCACCTACCTGCCTAGTCCCTTTAACTGGAGATGCCGGGGATTGAACCTGGGACCTTCTGCATGCCAAGCAAATGCTCTACCACTGAGCCCCTAATGCTTGGAGAGAACACTAGACTTTCTTACATGGCTCTCCAAAGCCCCATTCATCATTAAAAACTAAAATACAAAACCCAAGTAAGGCTCATACCCTCAAGAAATTTTGCTATTCTTTCAGGTGTGACTGGATTCTTGCTCTTTTCTACAAGTAAGGCAATGTAAGAGCGTGGTCCTAGGAGGCGCACTTACTTGAGAAGAAGCCCTGTTGAATTCAGCGGGACTTTCCTCTGTGAAAATATGTAATCACGCTGCACGGGTTCTTTTAGATCAGGTGTTCAAGGTCAGCTTAAATGTGCCAGTTCTCCTTGAAGCCTCTAGAGGGAGCTCTAGAATCATAGTTCATTCCCCGGGGGAGAACTCTATTATCATAGCATATTCACCCCCCTACCATCCACACTTAAGTCTTTGACGTTTCAACCAAAGAGAGATTATTAGCTATAAGTCTCTCCCCCCTTCTTCTCTTCTTGAACTGTTTGTAAAAGCAAAGGTTTCGATGTTTCTTTTATAAAAGAACAAAGGTAAACTATCTCTGCCTTAATAAGATATAGATATTTGGTAATTAATTCTCACATGCAAACAGAAGGCACCTGCATTTGTTTGAAATGAATGATCAGTTTACATAGAGCATTCTTGTGTGAGAGCGGGCATGCCCAAATATCCCTGGGGACACCCTTACTTTGAGAAA
Source organism: Euleptes europaea (assembly GCF_029931775.1). Lineage (NCBI taxonomy): Eukaryota > Metazoa > Chordata > Lepidosauria > Squamata > Sphaerodactylidae > Euleptes > Euleptes europaea. Next base: position 7,138,946 of record NC_079319.1, on the reverse strand, counting down.
TGTAGAATTGAACCAGTGGGTCATACACAGAAGCAGCAGAAATTCCAGACCTTCACATCTGACAAAGAGCTCTGGAGAACTTGAGAGCTTGCACATTTGTCCTGTTTCCTTTTGGTTGGTCCCAATGAAAGAATTGCCCTGACCCAGATAGCCCAGTCTCATCAGATTTTGGAAGCTAAGCAGGGTCAGCCCTAGTTTGTACTTGGATGGGAGACCACCAAGGACAGGGAGAAACTTTTCCCCCTCTCTAATAATACTACAACACAGTGTCATCTGCTGAAAATGGAGGGTGAGAGATTCAAAACAGATAAAAGAAGGTCTTTCTTCACACAACACATAGTTAAATTGTGGAACTCTCTCCAGGAATCAGAGGAGCATGCCTATTATGTTAGGTGCTGTGGAACACAGGCAGGATAATGCTGCTGCTGCAGCCGTCTTGTTTGTGGGCTTCCTGGAGGCCCCTGGTTGGCCACTGTGTGAACAGACTGCTGGACTTGATGGGCCTTGGTCTGATCCAGCATGACGTTTTTATGCTCTTATGTTCTTAAGTGCTGAAGGCATACTACAAATAAATTACAAATGTAAACTTAACAATAGCATTCAAAATGGATTTAAAATAGTTTTGCACAGAATGTACACCCAAAGCAAGAAAATGCAAAAAACTTCTGATATCTAGGCTATTCTAGTTGTGGACTGTGGATTGCCACAGCACACCCTTTGTGGATAAGTATGGGCAGCTACACACAGGTGGAAGTGTTCTATAAACCCATCTCCACTCCTTTATGGGTCAAACCACACAAGGTGGTGAGCATCTATCAGCAAATCTCTGAATGGTTAATTTAGCCACAAGTACTAACCTTTGAAGGTGGAGTGAAAATTGGAGGGAGGAACATTAACAATTTGAGATATGCCGATGATACTACATTACTGGCAGAAAATAGCGAAGATTTGAAACGACTACTGCTGAAAGTTAAAAGAGAAAGTGCCAAAGCAGGGCTACAGCTGAACATCAAGAAGACAAAAGTAATGACTACAGGAGAATTACCCAACTTTAAGGTTGACAATGAGGAAATTGAAATTGTTGAAGACTTTCTATTCCTTGGCTCCATCATCAACCAAAAGGGAGACTGCAGCCAAGACATCAGAAGGAGATCGAGACTGGGAAGGGCAGCCATGAAGGAGCTAGAAAAGATTCTGAAGAATAAGGATGTCTCACTGGCAACCAAGATTAGGTTAATTACTATTTATGGGTGTGAAAGCTGTACAATGAAGAAAGCGGATAGGAAGAAAGTAGATTCCTTTGAAATGTGGTGTTAGAGGAGAGTGTTATGGATACCGTGGACTGCCAAAAAAACAAATCAGTGGGTTATAGATCAAATTAAGCCTGAACTGACCCTAGAAACTAAAATTACTAAACTGAGGCTGTCGTACTTTGGTCACATTATGAGGAGACAAGAGTCACTGGAAAAGACCATCATGCTAGGAAAGTTGAGGGCAGCAGGAAAAGAGGAAGACCCAACAGAAGATGGATGGACTCAATAAAGGAAGCCACAGCCCTCAGTTTACAAGATCTGAGCAAGGCTGTCAAAGATAGCAGATTTTGGACTTTGATTCATAGGGTCGCCATGAGTCGGAAGTGACTTGATGGCACTTAACACACACACACTAACATTTGAGAGCCGGTGTGGTGTAGCGGTTAAGAACAGCAGACTCTAATCTGGAGAACCGGGTTCAATTCCCCACTCCTCCACATGAAGCCTGCTGGGTGACCTTGGGCGAGTCACAGTTCTTTCAAAACTCTCTCTGCCCATGCAGAGGCAGGCAATGGCAAACCACCACTAAACATCTCTTGCCTTGAAAACCCTATGGGGTCGCCATAAGTCAGCTGTGACTTGACGGCACTTTCCACCACCACACTAACAAGGACAGGGGAGGGGACATGGATTGGAACAGTAGCATTAGGGAAAGCAGGGTGTTAAACCTTCTCTGATTTCCCTAATCAAAAATGGCTCCCCAGGCTTATTTAAATCCAGGTGTACGTTCTTTTCACTTCAACCAGTCTAAAAGGGTGAATCTTCACCCTCCTATCTAATTTGCAGTGTGCAGGATATTTGGGAGAGAATGAATATTGAGTCATATATTTCCTACCTATTTGGGAGAGAAGGAATATTGAGTCATATAATTCCCACCTAATGTGAGAGTCCCCAACCTAGCTGGGCAAACTTCGCCAAATCAATTGCTCAGACTTGGATGCAGAAACAAAAGATTTATTGAAGGCTTCAGATAGAGAAGACAGGCTCATGGATTCAAAGTTGCGAGTGACTAGCTTATCGGGGTTACAGTATTTATCTACTACAGGGCACGAAGGTTCACACGCATGGGAGGCATGGGAGGTTACAAGGCAAATCGGTGCAGCACAAAACATCAAACAGCCCTAGAGAGACAGTGAGGGCTATCTGCATTTCAAGGCCGGACTCGGCCCGAGGGAGTGAAGGCAGAAAGCACAGCAGGGGAGGAGAGGTGGCACCTGGGCAAGATGGACGAGGCGGGGGACTCAGGAAGACACATAGAGGTGCGAACTGCTGGTACGAGTTCAAAGGGGTAGAGATAGAAACAGATAAGAACTAAAGCCAGATGGCCCTCACATTCTGCCCCCCTTAAGGCCCCCCTCCCGCGAGTTCGGGAGGTCGAGGCTTCTCGGGATAAGCGCAATGGAATTCGTGTACGAGCCGGGGGGCTGCCATATGGGGGGCTGCTACCCATTCATCGTGCGCAGCGCCCAGATGTTTCCACCGTACAAAGTAAAACAGCTTTCCCTTCTTCCACTTGGAGTCCAAGACCTTGGATACTTCCATGTGGGTATCCCCTCCTACAACAGTGGGCACTTCTGGCTTGGAAGGGGGGTGGAACTGGGGAGCGGAGACGAACGGTTTGAGCAGACTAATGTGAAAAACGGGGTGTACTCCCCGAAGAGTTTTGGGTAGATCCAGCTCCGCAGTTACCTCGTTTATCACCCGGGTAATGGGGAAGGGGCCCACATAACGGTCATTGAGTTTTTTACAGGGTCGGAGGGAACGCAGATTTTTCGTGGAAAGATAAACTTGTTCGCCCACCCGGAGTACCCATCCCTGCGACCGGTGTTTGGTCGGCGAAAGGTAACAGGTCTACCCAGTCATCCTGATGGTAATTGACATAGCACCGGAGGTAGCACTCGACCACGGCATTCACCCGTTCGGTTTGGCCATCAGTTTGAGGGTGGTAGGCGGACGAGAGACCCTGTTCCCCCACCCCCATAAGTTTCAGGAAGGCCCGCCAGAATTTGGCAATGAACTGAGCCCCTCTGTCGGAGAGGACCTTCCTAGGGATCGAGTGAAGCCTGAGGACATGGGTGACAAACATCTTGGCCAACCCCAGCGCCGACGGGAGTCCAGTGCAGGGGACAAAGTGGACCTGCTTGGAGAAGAGATCTGTAACAACCCACAATACAGTTTTGCCCCTGCTAGGGGGTAGAGCGGTGACGAAATCCATGGCGATCACCTCCCATGGCCGGGTGGGGATCTCCAGAGGTTTCAGAAGCCCTGGGGTTTTGCCCCCCCTGTTTTTGGCAGTGGCGCATATGGGACAACTGCGAACGTACAATTCTACATCTCCTCTCATGCCCGGCCACCAGAACTGCCGTTGTACCAAATGCAACGTCTTGACAAACCCAAAGTGACCGGCCAGCTTGGCTCCGTGGACCAGTCCCAAAACCTCCTTGCGAAGGGAGGCTGGGACATAGAGCTTCCCTCCTTGCACCCACCAGGACTCTTGCTGTTCCATACCGGATGGGAGCGTCTGCTGCTCCGCTTCCTGTAGGGACGCTTCTCGGAGGCGCTGCTGAAAAGCCTCTGGGATTCCCTTGAGCGAGGGACCACTGGGGTGGCGGGTTTGAGACCGGGTAGAGACCGCCAAACCAGGGATCTCTCCCCTTTGCTCAGGAGTGAATAGAGAGTCCACAGGACGGTCAAAATCGTTGCGGTACTGGGGCAGTCGGGATAGAGCGTCCGCTAGGGCGTTTTCCTTGCCGGGCACGTGTTTGAGGGTGAACCAAAATTTGGCAAAGAATTGAGCCCAACGTATTTGCTTGGCGTTGAGCTTTCTAGCCCCTTTGAGGGCCTCCAGATTCTTGTGATCGGTACACACCTCAAACGGGAATTCTGCCCCCTCTAGAAAATGCCTCCACACGGTGAGGGCGTGCTTCACTGCCGCGGCTTCTTTCTCCCAGATGGCCCAGTTGATTTCGGACTGGGTAAACTTCTTGGAGAAATAGGCGCATGGCCTTAAAGCGCCACTTTCGTCCCGCTGCAGGAGGGCCCCTCCCATAGCCACATCGGAGGCGTCTACCTGGACTACAAACGGTTTGGTGCAGTCCGGGTGGGCCAGAACCGGTTCGGACGAGAAGAGTAGCTTCAAGTCCTCAAAAGCCTGTTGGCAGGGAGGGGACCACTGCAACCGGGCCGAAGGCAAAGCGGCATTGGCACCCTTTCCCTTAGTGTGCAGAAGGGAAGTGAGAGGAAGGGCCACTTGCGCAAAGTTGGGAATGAAATTGCGGTAGAAGTTGGCGAACCCCAAGAACTGCTGCAGTTGCTTGCGCGTAGTAGGGGGTTCCCAATCCCGCACTGCCTGAACCTTTCCGGGATCCATTTCCAACCCCTGGTGGGAGATTACATAGCCTAAAAAGGTAATGGAAGGCTGGTGGAATTCACACTTAGATACTTTGGCATATAACTTGTGGTCCCGTAACCGCTGAAGGACCTCCCGCACCAGCCGGACATGCTCTTCCATGGTTTCAGAATAAATGAGTATATCGTCCAAAAATACCACCACCCCCCGAAACAGCAAATCATGTAACACTTCATTGATTAACTGCATGAACACACTCGGAGCCCCAGAAAGTCCGAACGGCATTACTAAATACTCAAACATGCCAAAACAGCTCGAAAAAGCCGTTTTTGGTTCGTCCCCCTCTTTTATGCGGATGCGGTGATAGGCTTCAACTAAATCCAGTTTGGTGAAAATCCGGCCCTTCTTCAATTGTGCTAGCAGGTCTGGAATGAGAGGGAGGGGGTAAGCGTTAGACTGCGTGACAGCGTTGAGTCTCCGAAAGTCAATACACAGTCTTAAGTCACCCGTTTTCTTTTTGACAAAAAAGGCGGGGGCGGAGTACGGAGCTTTGGAGGGGCGGATAAAGCCCCTCGCCAAGTTGGTGTCCAAATAGTCCCGCAACACTGCCTTTTCACTGGGGCTCATGGGGTACACCTTTCCCTTGGATAACTTGCCGTCCCCAACAATTTCAATGGCACAGTCGGTCTCCCGATGCGGTGGCAGTTCGTCACACTCCCGCACGTCAAAAACATCCGAATATTGGGAGTATTCCGAGGGCAGGTTGGGGGTCTTGGAAACGGGTTCTGGGGAACCCACTAGGGCGGCCGCCGGGGTGCCGGTCATGCGGTCCCTGTCATGCATGGTGCAGGGATCCTCTGGGAAGGTAAGGGTCCGCTTGACCCAATCAATGGAAGGGTTGTGGCCCCGCAGCCAGTTCATCCCCAGAACTACAGGGGCAACTATGGGGGCAATGGTAAAGTACAGCTGTTCCCAATGCTCCCCTACAGTCATGACTACCGCGGTAGTTCGGTGAGTGACAGGCCCTTTTTTAAAGTCACTCCCATCCATCTGGGAGAAGCGGAGGGGACCCGGGAGGCGCTTGCGGCGGACTTGCAATCTCCGGGCCGCCTCCTCACTAATTAAAGTGCGGGCGCACCCCGAGTCCACGAGCGCGGGGAACTCTAAAACTGGACCCCCCTTGGATAGGGAGAGGTGAACCCGGATATAAACATTATCTTCCTGGGCGCTTACCATCGGTGGAGCTCCTTGCACAAAGGACGGTGCGGTCTGCTGAGGAGCCCCCTTTACAGCAGACCGACGGCGTTTTTTGCCGGCACATCCCACTCTTCCTCCTCGCTGGACGAGGGGGACGAGGTATTTGTAATCCGTGACTCGGCGGAGTCAGAGGTTGCACTGGTAATCCGGGGTCCCGATGGACCGGTCGAGTTGGCGGCCCCATCCAGGGCGTGCGCGTGTAGTGCCGAGAGAGTGCTCCGTCGTCCTGGAGCGTTGCTTCGGCGTCGCGGTTGACCCTCTGCGGGGGCTTTCTCAGGTTCGCTTGGAACGGGACGAATGGAAGCCGGGCGTCCGGAGCGGGATGGGCATTGGGAGGCGAAGTGACCCTTTCCTCCGCAGACCAGGCACACCCCCGCTTCGAAGCGCTTGCGGCGCTCCGCTGACGTGGGGCCGCCGCCGCCTGGGGTGCGAGGGTCACGGATCCCGCTTGGCTTGTCTCCTCTCGGTTTCAGGTCGCGACCGGAACGTTGCTTGGACAAGTTCAGGAGCTGCTTCCTATTTTCGATATCGGCGGCGTGGCGCACCCAACCCTCAACGTCAGGGGGGTTACCTTGCATAAAGGCCCAATGCTGCAGGTCCGGGTTTAGGCCCTCCCTGAACAACTGCACCCGGGTAGCCTCACTCCAGTCCAGAATCCGACTCGATAAGGACTGGAACTCGCTCGCATACTGCGCCACTGACTTGGTCCCTTGGCGCAGTTGCATCAGAGCGGCTTTGGCCCGCTCCCCCAGATTCGGGTCCTCGAACCGGTTACGGAGTGCGATCATAAAGTCATCCAAACTCCGTAGCACAGGGGAGCGGAGCTCGTACTGTAACACCATCCACGCGGCCGCTTCGCCTTGCAGGAGGGAGGCCACATACTGGACCTGGGACTCCTCGGAGGTAAAGGTCCTGCCCTGCTCCCGCATAAAAATGTCCACTTGGACCATGAAAAAGGTCAACTGGTCCCCCGACCCATCATACGTGATTTTCAAGTCCCGGCGGGCCGGGGTGCTGGGAGGAGGCGCGGGGGGAGCCGCCGGTGTTCCACCCGGAGGGTTACCCGGCGGGGGCTGTACCTTCAGCGCGTCCATGGCCGCGGCCATCTCCTCCATCACAAGCTGCATGGCATCTATGCGCTCCACCATCGCTTGGCGTTCCTCCTGCCACTGTCTCCGCTCCTCATCCATCAGAGCGTCTCGACGCGCGGGGTCGTCCTCGAACCCCGTACCAGTTAAGGCCAAGCGGCGGTGCTTTGCCTCCGTCCGGGAAAGCGACCAACCTTTCGGCGAATCCAGCCAAGTGTTAAAGGTGGTCTTGGGACGCGTGCCCGGACCCGGTCCCGGGTGGGGCATGCCTGGCACCTTCTGGTCCGGTTTGTCCTTCGGGGCCGGCTTGTCCGGTGCACCGCTTCCATCCGGCGAGGCCGGAGGGGTAGTTTTTTCCTCGTCGGCTGACATGGCTGTCCCGTAGGGTACAGGTGCAGAACGAAGAGGCAATGACTCGCAACTTAATGTGAGAGTCCCCAACCTAGCTGGGCAAACTTCGCCAAATCAATTGCTCAGACTTGGATGCAGAAACAAAAGATTTATTGAAGGCTTCAGATAGAGAAGACAGGCTCATGGATTCAAAGTTGCGAGTGACTAGCTTATCGGGGTTACAGTATTTATCTACTACAGGGCACGAAGGTTCACACGCATGGGAGGCATGGGAGGTTACAAGGCAAATCGGTGCAGCACAAAACATCAAACAGCCCTAGAGAGACAGTGAGGGCTATCTGCATTTCAAGGCCGGACTCGGCCCGAGGGAGTGAAGGCAGAAAGCACAGCAGGGGAGGAGAGGTGGCACCTGGGCAAGATGGACGAGGCGGGGGACTCAGGAAGACACATAGAGGTGCGAACTGCTTGTACGAGTTCAAAGGGGTAGAGATAGAAACAGATAAGAACTAAAGCCAGATGGCCCTCACACCTATTTGGGAAAGAAGGAATATTGAGTCATATAATTCCCACCTATTTGGGAAAGAAGGAATATTGAGTCATATAATTCCTACCTTGCGGTCTGAACTAGTACACTGCAGGGTCAGGTTTTCCATCATGTGTCACATCTGCCGTTTGTGTGAACTAGCACATTATTTGGTTCCAAAAACAAAGCGTTTGGGAGTTCCTGTGCATCTTTTTCAGCATTTGCAAGATTTGTAAGTGGAACCAGATGGATGATCAGATGGATGATTCTGGCTGTCAAGCTTTTTAAAGCAAAGCTCTGTGCAGTTGGCATCAAAACAATCCCAAGTCTATGCTCCGTGGCCTAGTTCTCACTGAATAAACTTATGTCAGGACAGCTTTTCATCAGATTGATCAGGGGCTCACATGACTCAATGCCCTTTTCATACCAAAAAAAGAACTCTCCAAATAAAAAGAAATCGTTTGTCAAAAAGAAGGGGCCTATCCATCTCTCTGATATCTACCGAGTAGATTTTTACCTCACCCTTCCTCCAAGGAGCTCAGGACAGAATATAATTCTCCCTTCTCCAGTAAGGGTTTGAAGCTAGAACAGGGTGTGTGAAGAGTCCATGCAGATTGCAGACTAGGGAACTAGAAGAGCCAGCATGGAGTAGTGGTTAAGAGCGGTGGTTTGGAGAGGTGGAGTCTGATCTGGAGAACAGGGTTTGATTCCCCACTCCTCCACATGAGTGGCGGAGGCTAATCTGGTGAACTGGATTTGTTTCCCCACTCCTACACAACAAGCCAGCTGGGTGACCTTGGGTTGTCACACACTCTCAGCCCCACCTTCTTCTTCTTCTTCTTCTTCTTCTATGCACAAAGAAAGTTCACCCCTAAGCGAAGACCTGGCAAACACCTCTTGTGACATATGTCCAGACAATCTCCAGTTACAACCTGCACATTTGCAAGTTGTTAACCAAAACTGTGACAAGTAGGGTTGCCAACTCCTAGTTTGGAAATTCCTGGAGATTTGCCGGTGAAGGGGAGGGCAGAATTTGATGAGAGACGGACCTCACCGGGGCATAAGGCCATAGAGCAGCCGTTTTCTTCAGGGGAACTGATCCCTGTATTCTGGAGATCAGGTGGAATTACAGGAGACAGTCAGGCCTTACCTGGAGGCTGGCAACACTAGTGACAGCTCACCTACACTCTTCGAGAAATTCTACACAGTGTAGTCATTACAAAATAGTCCCACATTCCTCCGTAGTCCACCCATGTGCTGCAAGCCCCCTGCTTCTCCAACTGGGAATGCTTGGGAATGCTGGTTTTAATTAATGAATTGGTTTTAATTACAATGCATAGTTCAATTGTTAAATTGTGAAACTCCCTGCTCCAGGAGGTGGTGATGGCTGCCAAATTGGAAGGCTTGAAGAGGGGAGTATTCATGGAGGAGAGGGGTATCCATTGCTACTAGTCAAAATGGACACTAGTCGTGATGCATACCTATTCTCTCCAGGATCAGAGGAGCATGCCTATTCTATTTGGTGCTTTGGAATACAGGCAGGATGGTGCTGCTGCAGTTGTCTTGTTTGTGGGCTTCCTAGAGGCACTTGGTTGGCTGCTGTGTGAACAGACTGCTGGACTTGATGGGCCTGGGTCTGATCCAGCATGGTCTTTCTTATGTTCTTATGTTCTAATTAATTACTTGTATATAACTGAGCCCCATGGCGCAGAGGGTTAAGCTGCAGTACTGCAGTCCAAGCTCTGCTCACGACCTGAGATCGATCCCAACGGTTTCAGGTAGCCGGCTCAAGGTTGACTCAGCCTTCCATCCTTCCGAGGTCGGTAAAATGAGTACCCAGCTCGCTGGGGGTAAAGGGAAGATGACTGGGGAAGGCACTGGCAAACCACCCCGCAAACAAAGTCTGCCTAGAAAACGTCGGGATGTGATGTCGCCCCATGGGTCAGGAATGACCCGGTGCTTGCACAGGGGACCTTTACCTTTATATAACTGAATGTTTTATTGTGTTTTATGATATATTGTCGTTGTTAGCCGCCCTGAGCCCAGCTTTGGCCAGGATTAGGGTTGCCTGGTCCCTCTTTGCCACTGGCAGGAAATTTTGGGGGTGGAGCCTGAGGAGGGCGGGGTTTGGGGAGGGGAGGGACTTCAATGCCATAGAGTCCAATTGCCAAAGCAGCCATTTTCTCCAGGTGAACTGATCTCTGTCAGCTGGAGCTCAGTCGTAATAGCAGGAGGTCTCCAGCTAGTACCTGGAGGTTGGCAACCCTAGCTGAGATAGAGGGCAGGATATAAATCCAATAAATAAATAAATACCCTTTATCCCAGTGTCCCTCCTATCCCTGGGCCGTGTCTGAAACTTTTTCTTAACCATCCCTTGCAATAACTGCAGTGTTAGTCTCTTTTTTTTTTTGGCTCCAACACTGTTGCTGTGAGAAGGGTTCATACTATGATATTTTACAGATCCCCCCGATGAAGCGTACATGAAATGCTTAGGGATCTCAGAGTGAATTAGAATTCATTCTCCCACTGCACCAATTGTCTCTTTCTTTCATTTGCTCCCTGTAACTCACATCGGGCACGCTGAAAAATGTTTGTGAACATTCCATAGCATCCAGGAAGTTTTGTCAGTGGTTTGGAAAAGTTTGCATGCGCATGACAGGGAAGAGCTGATGTTTAGCCTATTGTATATTGGATTCTTGGGGCTGGAGAGCCTAGCAATCAGGCACTTGTTAAGAAGGGGCAACTTATTTCATTCAGGCCTCATGAATAATCATGCACCCAAGACATTTTTGAAAGCAGAGGTGACAATATATACAGAATAGCTTCTCTACTCATTTCTGGCACTGGATATAAATTTTAATGAGGAGGAGTGTGTAGGTCTGAAGGAGCTAAATATTTTAATCTATAATTTTTCCCTCCTTCCTTGTGGTTTATTAGATTATATCCAGTGGAAGGACTGACTGTTCTTTTCCTTGCTGTCCTTTCTGGCAACCACATCTATACCTAGCCGAACGTGGGTGGTGATACTCCCCCAAAGTCTCTTGTGCATGCAAGGCGAGAGATCGAATGAAATACATAGCTGTGGCTTGCCTCCAGCTAACCGGGAGTGGCAGTATTTGGGTGCAATGAATCACACAAGTGAAGAAAATACACTTACCAGAAGTGCGGAGGCTGGGGAGTGGGGAGTGAGGGGTGGGAAGAAGGCACTGGACCCAGGACGGAACATCATGCGAAGTCAACATGCACATCTTTCCTGAGCAAACTACACTCAGCTCCTGTCCTAGCACTCCTTCTGCATCCATTTCATCAGCTGAGGGGTCCCCAGCCTTCTTAAGCCTGCGGGCACTTTTGAAATTCCAACACAGGGCAGTGGACATAATCACAAAATGGCTGCCACAATAGGTGGAGCCAATCACCAAATGGGTGCTGCAGGAGGCGGAGCCTGTGTGCAGTTCAGGATATTGCAGCGCTTGAGAAGGTACAGAAAAGAGCGACCAAAATGATCAGGGGGCTAGAGCAACTGCCCTATGAGGAGCAGTTAAAACACTTAGGGATGTTTAGCTGGGAAAGAAGGCGGTTAACGGAAGACATGATAGAGGTCTATAAAATTATGCATGGTGCAGAGAGAGTGGACAGGGAGAAGCTTTTCTCCCTCTCTCATAAGACCAGAACATGGGGTCCTCTGCTGAAGCTGGCGGGTGAGAGATACAAAACTGAAAAAAGGAAGTATTTCTTCACACCACGTATAGTTGAATTGTGGAACTCCCTGCCCCAGGATGTGGTGATGGCTGCCAACTTGGAAGGCTTGAAGAGGAGAGTGGACATGTTCATGGAGGAGAGCCTTCCAAGTTGGCAGCCATCACTGCATCCTGGGGTAGGGAATGCCTAACCGAGATGGAGTAAAGGCAACTTTGTACAGACTCTGAGTTACTTTGACACAAAGTCGACAACAGTGCTGGCTCTGACTCTCTCCAAAGAATGGGGATCCACCTTCCCTGCACCCCAAATCTGTAGTCATGGTGGATCCTTGCTCTGAATAAGAGTATCTGGAATAACAATTTTTATATACATCTTTCACCCCTGATATCAGTGGTGAGCTCTCCATGGTGCTGACCATAGAGCTGAGCTGGCCACTAGTAAGGGAAAGATAACATCCTTGAAGCGCTGACCTGGATGGCCCAGGCTAGCCTGATCTCACCAGATCTCAGAAGCTAAGCAGGGATGACAGAGCACCAAGGAAGTCCAGGATTGATTGCTACGCAGAGGCAAGCACCTCTGTTCGTCTCTTGCCTTGAAAACCCTACGTGGTCGCCATAAATCAGCTGCAAATTTCAGCCCAAATCTGGATAAATCATTTTACAGCGCTATTTTATGATCCAAATAATTTGAAGTCTCCCCCTGGCGATCTGATCTCATTAGGGCTTCCTATGTGGCCCCCAGTTGAAACTGAAGAAATTAGATCCCTGATAGCTAAATTGAAACCTAGGAAGGCCCCGGGTCCCGATGGCCTTCCTGGCAAAACATTTTCTGTATTCCCAGAGAGATTGGCCCCAGTTTTGGCCGCTCTTTTTACTAAAATCGATAAATGCGGCCAAATACCTGAAGCATGGACTACGGCTATTGTGACCCCAATTTTAAAAAAAGGGGACCCAATGAATCCGTCAAATTTTCACCCTATTAGTTTGCTCTCAGCGGCTGGCAAATTACACGCCAGCCATTTATTGTCTAAGTTGCTTATATGGTCCCCCTCCCAGATAGGCCGGGAACAAATAGGCTTTTCCAAGGGGAAATCCACGCTAGACCACTGTGCTGTTGTTTGTCACTTGGCCAGTAAGTACAGCCACCAAAAGGGGGGGGGGAATAATATGTGGCCTTTCTTGATTTGAGAAGTGCGTTTTACTCAGTCCCCAGAGAGCACCTTTGGCGCAAATTGGCTGGTATGGGAATTGATCCTTGCCTATTTCTTCTTATTCGAAACCTGTGCTTCTCTACCAGCTGCCAAATTCAGTATAATAGGTCCGACCAGCTTACTTCCTATATAAATTCTAACAAGAGAGTCAAACAGGGCTGCGTTTTGGCTCCCCATCTTTTTAATTTGTATCTGCAGTAGCTGACCTTGCCTCTTATTTGGAGAAAGTTGATGGTCATCCCCCTATTTTAAATGCCCAGGCTTCTCTATGCAGATGATGCAGTACTTTTATCCCGCACTAGAGTAGGCCTAAATCGCCTTTTGCAGGCTTTTGCAATTTTCTTTGTGATGAAAACTCCTTAATTATTAATTTTGACAAATCAAAAATTCTAGTGTTCTCTAACTCCCGTAAGACCTGGTCTTGGGTGCTGAACGGAAATAATATTGAGCAGGTTAAATTGTTCAAGTACCTTAGTGTCAACTTCCAGAGCAATTTAAAATGGAATAGCCAGGCCATTAATGCAATGAGACATCAATCCGGTGCTGTCGCAAAAGATTTTTATTCCAGGGGTGGTCAATATGTGCCAGCCGCTCTCAGAATCTCTCTTCCCTTGTTACTTTACGGAATTCCCATTTGGGGGGTAACCCACCACCAGAAGCTAGAGTCAGCCCAGTCTTCCTTTCTGCGGCGAATATTGGGAATTCCCAACTGTGTCCCGTACCCCGCTCTTTGTCTAGAGACAGGGCTAGGCCTATTAGAAACTAGGGCCTGGTTACTTATTTTTAAGTTCTGGTTGAGGCTCCACTATAGAGCCACCCCTCTGAGTCTGATGTGGCATATGCTATCGGATCACTCTGTTTCACCCTGGAGCAAGAATATCAGTGAGAAAATCAAATCCATGGGGGTATCCTTCGAGGCGCTACTCCCCCTAAATAGGCGCAAGCCTTTAGAACTCTAGAACTAAGGATTACTGACATTGAAAAACAAACACTCCTTGCTAGAGCTACAAACTCTTGCTCACCCTTAGCCCTTGGTATCTATTAGGCTCTGGGCTCACTACCTAGCTACTTCTGCACCCTGACCTCCCCTTTTTTGAGACGTCTTTTTATGCAAGCCTGTCTAAATTTTCTCCCCACGGCCTGGACCACGGGCAGATATGCCAGAGTCTCCTATGAGAAAAGGCTGTGTTCTTGTACCTCTGGGCAGGTTGAAACCGTGGCCCATGTTCTGCTACATTGCAAGCATGGCTCACCTTTACGGGAGCAGATTATTGAACCCCTTCTGACAGATTGCCCCGGTGGCACTGATAAGGAGTTAGTTTGATTTCTTTGAAGTGATATTTATCCCCAGGGGTTGCTAGCTTTCTGGGACTTATATTAAAGTTTTAATTTTTAATGTAAGGAAGAAATGTCCGTTCAAAGTTTATAAATCTCCTTTCAACCTCAATATGTATTTACTTTTATGCCAATAAAGGTGTGCAAGAAAAAAATCAGCTGGAACTTGACGGCACTTTTCACCACCAATATCCTTGAAAGCCCTGTTGCAGGGCACTAAAATGGGTCTTGCCACTCTGCTGAGGTATAAAGCTCCAGAGGCCTCACTTTAAAAAGAATGTGGACAGAATTGAGCAGTTGCAGAGGAGAGCAACGAGGATGATCGGGGCCTGGAGACCAAACCCTACGGGGAAAGGATGACGGAGCTGGGAATGTTCCATGTGGAGAAGAGGAGGCTGAGGGAGGACATGATTGCTCTCTTGAAGTATTTCAAGGGCTGTCACTTAGAGGAGGGCAGGGAGCTGTTCCTGTTGGCAGCAGAGGATCGGACTTTTCAAGAATGGGTTTAAATTGCAGGCGGAAAGGTACTGGCTGGATATTGGGGGGGGTTTACATTAAGAGTTGTTCAACGGTGGAATCAGCTACCTAGGGAGGCAGTGAGCTCCCCCTCACTGGCAGTCTTTAAGCAGAGGCTGGACAAGCACTTGTCAGGGATGTTCTAGGCTGATCCGGCATTGAGCAGGGGGTTGGACTAGATGGCCTGTATGTCCCCTTCCAACTTGATGTTTCTATGATTCTAGTGGGATATTTTAATAAACCTGTAGATCAGAAGCAAATGCAACATAGACAAATGGCAGAGTGCTTAGTGACACACTCGATTTAGAATCCTAGTAGGTTCTTTCACTTCTAAAGAGTGTGAGGTGCAGGTGGATGCCCCCTTTTTTAGAAACCAGGTCTGCTCTGGAGCATTGCTTTTTTTAATCACTTTGGTTTCTTGGACAGGATTTTCAAAGAACTTCATTGTGTGCACTTTCATTGTGTGCACTTGAATCCGAGACACGCTCCCCACCCCCCACCCTCCGAAGCAATCAGCTTTCATAAAAGGCTGTGTGGGTTGAGTTTTGTTTATTAAGCACTAGTCATTGACACATTAATTATTTTTAATTAAACAAGATAAAAACACCACGACAGGAGACAGCTGCAAACCTGTCCCAGCCTGCTTTCTAGGTGCCTTTTCTAGGTGACAACCTTTTGCCTTTTCAAAAAGTATTCTATTGCACTTAGATTCCCTTTAAACAAGCCTTTAAACATTGTTTTAAGATTATATTTTCAACTGAGAAGGATGGCCTTATATATGAATTAAACCAAGACCAGTTCAACTCCCACTAGATGCAAGGAATTGATTTTTAAAATTATCACTTTTAGGCCTATCTAAGGATATTTATTAAGCATGGGGAAAAAGAAATCTATATTAAGAGCTATACCCAAAAAATGGATTATTCCAGCTCTACAATGTGTGCTTGAAGAGTATGCTCCACTCAGTTCTTAGGTATCCTTCCTCCTCTGTGAACTCCACCATATTTCAGTGATTTAACAGTCCTGGGTGTCTTGGGGCAGCACTACATGAGTTCAGTTGTGCCCTGCTGGCACAATGTAACCCTAGAGAGCCCTTCCACCTTGAAGTGGTGGGCTCTGATCTAGAATCTACACCACTACACCATGCTGGCTCTCATTGGCGAGACCACACTTGAGTCACACTTCAAAGATTCCTAGGTTTGCTTAAACCTGCTTCAAACCGGAGAAGGGGATATCTACCCATTCATATATTTTTGCTCAAATAGGGCTTAACTCCCATGACAGATTCGCCACTCCCTCGAATGATTCAGCGAGTCCTGCATTCTGTGTGAACAGGCTGTCCGACAGCCCATTCACTGCATTTGCCATTCATGCAGATCCATCACGCCAGTGAATGCCGTTGGATGGTTAGCACAGCTGTTGCTTCGCAAGCCGTGCCGAGCAGAATGCACACAGGCTGCAGGGCTCTGCTTGCTTTTCCCCTTCACCTGGGAGCAGAGGTCTCGCGCAGGCCAGTGCCAGTTTGCAAGGGAATCAATAATGCAAAGCAAAAGCTGGGCAGGCAGCTGTCAAACCCGCTTTAGCTCAACGTTCCCCCAAATGACTGATAGCAGAGGCCCATGTTTTCCTGAATTACGACAAGAGGCACACTTCAGGCGAAATAAGAACAGGAGTCCAGTGGTGGCTTAAAGATGAACAAAATTTATGCCAGCATCAACTTCAGCTAGAATAGAAGTTGTTAGAGTTTTCAGGTGCCACAGATCGCCTTGTTTTATTTTGCATCTGCAGACGGACGTAGGCTTGCCAACTGCCCGGTGGGGGCGGGCAAAAGCCCGCCAATCCAAAATAAAATGGAGCAATCTGAAAGGAAGGGAGGGGAGAAATCCAAGCCTCATTTGTAAAAAGCCTTTCTTCCACTCAGAAGTGGAAGCTCTGAGGAAGCAGGAAGCATTTGAATCCCTGCCTCTTTACACACTGCTTTGTAATTGGCTGCATGCTTTCTGTGAGAGAAACCAAGCTTGCTTATTCTGTTGCGTGTCTCATGCTTTGCCTTATGCATGGGGATTTCACCCAGGCTGAGCTCAGGAGAGAGGGAAGAATAGGATTATCAGAGGAACAGGAAGTTCCGGGATTTGTGAAGGCTGGCAGCGAGGTCATCTCTAATGGAGAGAAAACTCATGCATAACTCCAAGGAACAGCCAAGGCAGACCGGGGCAAACGTGAGAGAAAGTACCCATGCATAAAGGACCTGGTATCTCTCTGCCTCATTCCCCCCCACACACAATATGAGTAAAAAAAATGGCCCCACCCTCTTCAGGCTCCACCCCAAATCTCCAGGAATTTCTCAACTTGGGGTTGGCAACCCTAAATTGAAGCAATGGACTCTAATCTGGGAAAGCTCATCCTGAAACAAAATTTGCTTTATCCTTAAAGAGCCACAAGCCTCCTGTTTATTTCCCCTCCGAAAAGAGACATGGTTGCTCTGGTCTGAAGTGCTATATAAATAAAAACTAAGTGTTGTTATGATTCTATAAACCCTCATGCAACTGTTTCCAAGCACATCACTTCTAGGGTCCTTCAATGTCTTTTTTTTTTAAAGACACTGGTGCTATATTTACTAAGACAAATAGCTACGCGGCGTGTTCGTTTGGAGAGGACATGATGTCCGATATGGGCATCCCTGCTTAAATAAAAAACAATTAAAGATGTAAGCCTGTTTAGTGAATTATCCTCCTCTCCCCCTCGGTGATACACACAAATAATCCCTCTGGCTTTAATGGGTAATTTTATGGCTCCTAATAACATTTGTAGCTAAGATAATGAGGAGGATAATCGAATCCCATGCTTCAGGGCATATGCCAATTGCCACAGGGGTGAGGTAGGCAAGAAATCACCCTCCTTCTGTGTCGCTCGGGTGTCCTGTGGAACAGCTGTGCCACCTTTGAAGTATGCCATGTATCAGACACCAGGTTGAATCACAGGATCTTATGACCCGGGTCGATGAACGCTACCCTGAGTTTCCTCGCCCGTAATGGAACGATGCTCCCAATGTTTCCCCCATCCCCATATTTCCCTGGATTTTGGACTCCCAAGTACCCTTGACAACCAGTGTGGTATAGTGGTGCAGAGCAGCGGACTCTAATCTGGAGAATCAGGTTCGATTCCCCACTCCTCCACATGGAATCATAGAACCATACAGTTGGAAGGGTTCCACCAGGGTCATCTAGTCCAACCCCCTGCACAATGCAGGAAATTCACAACTACTCCCCACACCCCCAGTGACCCCTACTTCATGCCCAGAAGATAGTTCAAGATGTCATCCCTCTCATCACCTGCTTAATGTCATAGAAACAGCATTGCTGACAGATGGCCATCTAGCCTCTGCTTAAGAGCCTCCAGGGAAGGAGAGCTCACCACCTCCTGAGGAAGCCTGTTCCACTGAGGAACCGCTCTGTTAGAAAGTTCTTCCTAATGTTTAGCGGAAACTCTTTTGATTTAATTTCATCTCGTTGGTTCTGCTCTGACCTTCAGGGGCAACAGAAAACAACTTGGCACCATCCTCTACATGACAGCCCTTCAAGTACTTGAAGCCTGTTTGGGCCAGAACTCTCTCAGAACTCTCTCAGCCCATGACGGAAGAAGGCAATGGAAAACCACCTCAGAATGTCCCTTGCCTTGAAATCCCTACAGCAGGGGCGGCCAACTCAATTGTTACAAGGGCTGGATATGACATAAATGTCACTTGGTCGGGCCGGGCCCTGCCTCACCAACCCAGACTGAGAATGAAGGTGGCTACTTCGGCAGGCTCGCAGACCGGATAAAAGCTCTCAAGGGGCTGGATCCGGCCTTTGAGCCTTATATTTGACACCCCTGCCCTACAGGGTCAGCATAAGTCAACTGTGACTTGGTGGCACACACACACACACACACACACACACACACACACAAGTACCCTAAACCTGTTGCTAAAAAGGAACCAATGCCTTAGGAATTCTCTGTTGTTCAGTTTCATTCCAAATTTTGCACGACCACCGGCCTTGTGTTATTAGCAGCAACTTTCAGCTCATTGGCATAGTTTCCAGCGTGGTGTCGTGGTTAAGAGCGGTGGTTTGGAGAGGTGGACTCTGATCTGGAGAACTGGTTTGATTCCCCACTCCTCCACAAGAGCGGCGGAGGCAAATCTGGTGAACTGGATTGGTTTCCCCACTCTTATACACGAAGCCAGCTGGGTGGCCTTGGGCTAGTCACAGCTCTCATAGAGCTCTCTCAGCCCCACCTACCTCACAGGGTGTCTGTTGTGGGGAGGGGAAGGGAAGGTGATTGTAAGCCGGTTTGAGTCCTCCTTAAGTCGGCATGTAAAAACCAACTCTTCTTCTTCTTCTTTCCTCCCTCTGTGTTACTGACATGCACAAATATGTTGACAAATCACTGCAGGGAAGCAATCCTGATATGATGCCGCCATTGCACCCTCTCCTACAGCCTTCCAGAAAAAATGGAGAGCATTCATTGGGCCGAATGTAGGGTCGCCAGCTCTGGATTGAGAAATTTCTGAAGATTTGGGGGTGAGCCCTAGGGAGAACAGTGACTTCAGTGGGGTACAATGCCATAGAGTCCAACCTCCAAAGCAACCCTTTTCTCCAGGGGAACTGATCTGGGTTGCATGATCACTTGTAATAGCAAGAGATTGCCAGGTGCTACTTGGAGGGTTGGCAACCCTACCAATTCCTGACCCTTGGGCAGGCCCACCCAGCTCCTCATTTGGATTCACTTTGATTCCAGTTCTACCTCGTGCTTGCAGCTCCCACAACCACCGCTGTGTGCAGACAACATGGTGTGAGAGCCAGCGTGGTGTCGTAGTTAAGAGTGGTGGTTTGGAGCAGTGGAGTCTGCTCTGGAGAACTGAGTTTGATTCCCCACTCCTCCACATGAGTGGCAGACTCTAATCTGGTGAACTGGATTTGTTTGCCCACTCCTACACACAAAGCCAGCTGGGAGACCTTGAGCTAGTCACACTCTCTCAGCAATACCTACCTCACAGGGTGTCTATTGTGGGGAGGGGAAGGGAAGGTGATTGTAAGCCGGTTTGATTCTCCCTTATGTGGCAGAGAAAGTCAGTATAAAAACCAACTCTTTTTCTTCTTCCTTGACTAAGGAGAGGTAAACTCCCACCAGCTTGATTTGGAATCAGCTGAGCATTTACAAGCATTTTCAGAGAACTCTCAAGAAAAAAAGATCTCCCTTTCCCCCTCCCCATGCCCGAGACCGCTCTTCGGGGTCACGGTGTTGGCTGAACATTATCTTATAGCCCCGTGTTGGCGAACCTATGGCACGGGTGCCACTTCCGGCACGCGTAGCCCTTTCTGCCGGCACTCACGGTTCCTCCAAGCCGCTGGCCTTTCCGGCTCTGCCCCACCCCGGATGGGGGAGGCTGTAGCCCAGGGGTGGGGAACCTCCGACATCATTGGCGGTGGCCCCCGGACTCTCCCACAGAAGCTGCCGCCATTGCTGCCGCTGGAGCGTGCGCGGCCAGCCAGGCGGGTGGGAGAGCGGGGAACAGAAGCCGAGCGCCCACACTCGGCATGGCTGGCGGCTTCTCCGGAGCCCTCTGGGCCTGTGCGGGCGGAGGGGCATGGCTGGTCGGTGGGTGCGAAGGAGGCGCCCTCTGCCCCACCCTGCTCGCATCTCACAAGCCTTGCGCCGCGCCCCACCGAGTGGCAAATCCAAGGCAAAACCTCCCATGCATAAATGGCCTCTTTCTTTTTCTGTCTCCCTCTGTCCTTTTCTTTCTCTCCCTTGCTCCATTTCTTTCTCCCTTTCTCTCTCTTTTTCTTTCTTTCTCTCCCTCCCTTCCTTCCCTTTCCCCCTCCCTTCCCTTCTTTCCTTCCTTCCTTCTTTCCCTCCAGCGGCTTCTCCAGCACCCTCTGGGTCTGTGCGGGCGGAGGGGCGTGCAGTCCTATTCCACCTTTGAAGTGCCCACAAGCTATCCTCCAAACACCTTTCCATTTGTCTTGATATGTAGAGAGAAAACACTAAGGAACTAGTTGCCAATCTCCAGGTACTAGCTGGAGATCTGCTATTACATGTGATCTCCAACCAATAGAGATCAGTTCCCCTGGAAAAAATTGCCACTTTGGCAATTGGACTCTATGGCACTGAAGTCCTTCCCCAAACCCTGCCCTCCTCAGGCGCCACCCCAAAAACCTCCCACTCATGGCGAAGAGGAACTTGGCAACCCTAGCCTCTCCCTCTGGGCCCCCTCTGGGGGTGGTATTCAGGTTAAATTGCCGCATTGGCACTCGGCAATAAATAAGTGGGTTTTTGGTTGCAGTTTGGGCACTCAGTCTCTAAAAGGTTCGCCATCACTGTTATAGCCGCATCAGTCTCATCTGCCACGCTACATTTCGTCTCTCTTTTTCCCCAGCAAGTCCTGGACGCTAATCACAGCTCAGACGAAACTGTGCAAATGCTTGCCAAGGGTCATTGCCCGGGCTTGCCCACAGTTCCCTCGAGCCTTAAAAATCGCCCTGGGGATTTTTTGCATCGCTCTGTCAGAGCTGTGATGAGTGCCCACGTCTTGGACAAAAATAACAGAATGAAACTAAGAAGAGAAAGAAGCTTTTTTGGGCGCAACTTGATTAGCTGCGTGATGCAAACGTCTCTTTCACTGGACAGACTTTTTGGCCGTGCAACTGTGAAGAAGAGGAAGAGGAAGAAGAAGAGTTGGGTTTTTTATATGCTGACTTTCTCTACCACTTAAGGGAGACTCAAACCAGCTTACAAACACCTTCCCTTCCCCTCCCCACAACAGACACCCTGTGAGGTAGGTGGGGCTGAGAGAGCTCTAAGAGAACTGTGACTAGCCCAAGGTCACCCAGCTGGCTTCATGTGGAGGAGTGTGGAAACCAACCCAGAACACACATAAAAGCTGACTTCAATGCCATAGAGTCCAATTGCCAAAGCAGCCATTTTCTCCAGGTGAAGTGTTTTCTGTTGCCTGGAGATCAGTCGTAATAGCGGGAGATCTCCAGCTACCACTTGAAGGTTGGCAACCCTACTAATGGAGAAGAAAATGTGACTAGACCAGCTGACCTGGCTCCTTCAGCCAACAGCAACCTAACCTCCCCTGGTAGTTAAAAGTTTACACTCCAAACATTGAGTAAATGCCCATAGGCATGTGAAGAGTTCCCTTGCTCTTTATTTATTTTGAATTTAGGGGGAAATATGCCTTCTCTCCAGGAACCTGCCTGACTAGCCACGCATAGTTAAACTGCGGAACTCCCTGCCCCAGGATGTGGTGATAGCTGCCTACTTGGAAAGCTTTAAGAGGGGAGTGAACATGTTCATGGAGACGAGAGCTACTCATGGCTACTAGCAAAAATGGATGATGCATACCTATTCTCTCCAGGATCAGAGGAGCATGCCTATGCCTATTATATTAGGTGCTGTGGAACACAGGCAGGATGGTGCTGCTGCAGTGGTCTTGTTTGTGGGCTTCCTAGAGGCACCTGGTTGGCCACTGTGTGAACGGACTGCTGGACTTGTTGGACCTTGGTCTGATCCAGCATGGCTTTTCTTATGTTCTTATGTTCATCCAGTTGGCATGCACAATACGAAGAACTCTACCAAACCAAGAGTGAAAAGCAGAGAACTCAAACCAATGAGTCTAAAAACTAAATTGGGAACATTGTGTCATCCTTACTTCATGCTCCACCGACGTCAAGTCCCTAAGATTTTGAAGATGGATTATGGGGTCAGTTGGTCCACCCACAACTCCAGCCTGGCTAGCATTGCCAGTGCTGGGTTGGAAAATACCTGGAGATTTCGGGAGGGGGGAGCTTGGGATAGGACTGCAGCAAGGTACAATGCCGTAGAGTCCACCCTCCAGCCATTTTCTCCAGGGGAACTGATCTCTGTGCTGGGAGATCTCCAGGCCCCACCATGAGGTTGGCAACCCTAAGCCCAGCGCTGACACCCTAGCAGTGCTGTTTAACAGCTAGCCTTCTCCACTTCACAGGCATTTCCCAAGCGCAAAGGGGTGGGGCTGTGGCTCAGTTTGTAGAGCATCTGATAGGCATGCAGAAGCTCCCAGATTCAATCCCCAACATCTCCAGTTAGAGGGACTAGGCAAGTAGGTGATGTGAAAGACCTCTGCCTGAGCCATTGCCAGTCTGAGCAGACAATACTGACTTTGATGGACCAAGGGTCTGATTCAGTAGAAAGCAGCTTTATGTGTTCGTGTGTGAGTTTGAAGAATTTGATGTACAAGTAGTGTGTAGGTTATGCATTGCAGTCAGATGTAGCCCTTTAGCACACATGAATTACTTTTAAGGGGAGGGGCTGTGGCTCAGTTTGTAGAGCATCTGCTTGGCATGCAGAAGGTCTGAGATTCAATCCCCGGCATCTCCAGTTAAAGGGACTAGGCAAGTAAGTGATGTGAAAGACCTCAGCCTGAGACCCTGGAGAGCTGCTGCCAGTCTGAGTAGACAATACTGACTTTGACGGACCAAGGGTCTGATTCAGTATGAGGCAGCTTCATGTGTTCATGTGAAGATTTGTTTTGGAGGGGCCGTGGCTCAGTAGTAGAGCATCTGCTTTGCATGCGGAAGGTCCCAGGTTCAATCCCCTGCATCTCCAGTTAAAGGGACTAGGCAAGTAGGTGAGTAAAAGACTTCTGCCTGAGATCCTGGAGAGCTGCTGCCAGTCTGAGTAGACAATACTGACTTTGACGGAGCAATGGTCTGATTCAGTATAAGGCAGCTTCAGGTGTTTCATGTGTTGAGCTGGATTCTGCTACCTCCCTGGCTAGAGAAACATCTAATTTCCCTGAAACAGAACAGGAGAAATGAGACAGAGCCAAATATTATCAGCAAGTTGTTACTCTCGTTTGTGTGCCTGAAGCTCTCAGGCATAAAGTTGACGCTGAAATGTGTCCCACTCCCTGGCGCAAAGCAGAATGAGAGAGAAAGAGAGAAAGGGGGGGGAAAAGCTTTCTGTTGCCTCTGTTTGTTTTCTGGGAACGCGACTGATCTCATTTTAACCATGGCAACTGTTCAGTGGTGCAGAAGCCCAAGACGGCACACGCCAAGGAAGAGATAATAGGGGGACTGTGTCAACGGCCGCAAGGATCCCAGCAGTGTCAGCACTTCGGCATTGGTGGCCAGGGAGGAAATGGCTCGGGGGGTGGGGAAACAAATCATCCCCTGTCTATCATAATCCTGAATCAAAGACCAGACCAAAGTTCAGAAGCCCAGCGCCTACCATCTGTTCCTGACCACTCATATTTTCTGACACATTCCAGTACAGACTTGACTTCAGTTAAGGCTGCTAGATTCGAGTCCAGTCGCACCTTAGAGACCAACCATATGTCATAAGAACATAAGAAAGGCCATGCTGGATCAGACCGAGGTCCATCAAGTCCAGCCATCTGTTCACACAGTGGCCAACCAGGTGCCTTTAGGAATCCCACAAACATAGAATCATAGAGTTGGAAGGTACCACCAGGGTCATCTAGTCCAACCCCCTGCACAATGCAGGAATTTCACAACTACCTCCCCCACTCACCCCCAGTGATCCCTACTCCATGCCCAGAAGATAGCCAAGATGCCCTCCCTCTCATGAACTGCCTAAGGTCATAGAATCATCATTGCTGACAGATGGACAACTGAAGCAGCATTGTCCTGCCTGCATTCCACAGCACCCAATATAATAGGCATGCTCCTCTGATCCTGGAGAGAATAGGTATGCATCATGACTAGTAACCATTTTGACTAGTAGCCATGAATAGCCCTCTCCTCCATGAACTTGTCCACTCTCCTCTTCAAGTCTTCCAAGTTGGCAGCAATCACTGCATCCTGGGGCAGGGAGTTCCAGGTTTCAAAGTCAAGGCAGAGGTAGGTAAACCTGATGAAGGGAGATTTGACTCGTGAAAGCTCAGACCCTGAACATCTTGTTGGTCTCTAAGGTGTGACTGGACTGAAATCTCACTGCTGTACTGCAGACCAACACAGCTATTCTCTGAAACAAGCTTCAGTGAATACTGGATACAAGGGGGGGGGGAATAAAGCAAAGTAGAGAATCTACCTGGTTCCTCAGTCGCTAGCAAGTCCTTGTTAAGCTGTAAGGTTCCTCTACGGGTATTAAGGACACAAGAGCATTATAAATATTTTCCCTAGCCTCCCATTCCATTGTGTCATATCTGTAGGCTGGTGCTTGTAAGATGTCTTCTTCATGCTGCCACCATAATGTTTGAACTGGACCAGCCCAGCATAATCATTAATGGATCGAGCTGTGAGCTAGAAAATTTCTAGATGGAGCTAATCTGGATTCAATTCTGGAGAACTGGGTTTGATTCCCCACTCCTCCACATGAGCGGCAGAGGCTAATCTGGTGAAGCAGGTTGGTTTCCTCACTCCTACACATGAAGCCAGCTGGGTGACCTGTTCTCTGAACTCTTTCAGCCCCACCAACCTCACAGGGTGTCTGTTGTGGGGAGGGGAAGGGGTGATCAATAGTTTAGCTTTATTTCTGTCATTCTGATTTCATAGAATCATGGAATCATAGAGTTGGAGGGGTCCACCAGGGTCATCTAGTCCAACCCCCTGCCCAATGCAGGAAATTTACAACTACCTCTCCCACACACACACCCAGTGATCCCTACTCCATGCCCAGAAGATGACCAAGATGCCCTCCCTCTAATCATCTGCCTAAGGTCATAAAATCAGCATTGCTGACAGATGGCCATCTAAGCTCGTCTTAAAAACCTCCAGGGAAGGAGATCTCACCACCTCCGGAGGAAGCCTGTTCCACTGATCACCAGCAGCATTGACACTGTGTACCATATGCCTTTTTTAAGTGATGTTAGACAGCTGGGTGCCTGGGAGACAGAGCACTCAAAGCAAACCAATGGGGAAGAGCATGCAGACAGGTGGAAGGAGAGGTGTGTGGGTGGGGGGAAGCAGCAGTGGATCCCACCAAGAGCCATGGGCCCAGGAAGCTGCCCCACCTCAGGGGCAGAAGATCAGGGGATTCAGTGACTTGCAACGAGGAAGCAGGAAAGTCATAGAATCATAGAGTTGGAATGGACCACCAGGGTCATCTAGTCCAACCCCCTGCACAATGCAGGAAATTCGCAACTACCTCCCCCCACTACCCCAGCGACCTCTACTCTATACCCAGAAGATGGGGAAAAACCCTCCAGGATCCCTGGCCAATCTGGCCTGGAGGAAAGGTGTTTCCTGACCCCAAAGTGGCAATCGGCTTTATCCTGGGCTTGTAAGAAAGGGCTACAAGAGCCAAACACTAACACAGCGGTTAGGACGCTTAGGGCTGTTTAGCTTGGAAAGAAGGCGGCTAAGGGGAGACATGATAGAGGTCTATAAAATTATGCATGGTTTGGAGAGAGTGGACAGGGAGACATTTTTCTCCCTCTCCCATAATACTAAAACACGGGGTCATCTGCTAAAGCTGGAGAGCGAGAGATTCAAAACAGATAAAAGGAAATATTTTTTCACACAACGCGTAGTTAAATTGTGGAACTCCCTGCCCCAGGATGTGGTGATGGCTGCCAGCTTGGAGATGCCTGCCACAGTTGCTGGCGAAACGTCAGGAAAGAAAATTCCAAGACCACGGTTACACAGCCCGGATAGCCTACAAGAACCAATGAACTCTGACCGTGAAAGCCTTCGACAATATTTTAGCATGCCTATTATTTTGGGTGCAGTGGAACAAAGGCAGGATGGTGCTGCTGCAGTCGTCTTGTTTTGTGGCTTCTAGAGGCACCTGGTTGGCCACTGTGTGAACAGACTGCTGGACTTGATGGGCCTTGGTCTGATCCAGCAGGGCCTTTCTTATGTTCTTATGTTCTAACCCTTCTTGTCCTCCCTCTCATGATCTGCCTAAGTTCACAGAATCAGCAATGCTGACGGATGGCCATCTAGCCTCTGCTTAAAAGCTCCAAGGAAGGAGAGCCTACCACCTCCTGAGGAAGCCTGTTCCACTGAGGAATCGCTCTAACTGTCAGAAAGTTCTTCCTAATGTTTAACCGAAAATTCTTTGAATTTAATTTCCACCCATTGGTTCTGGTCTGACCTTCTGGGGAAACAGAAAACAATTTGGCACCATCCTCTATATGACAGCCCTTCAAGTACTTGAAGATGGTTAAAGTTCTTGAAGATGGTTGAAGTCCTCCATAGGCAATGCTTTAGAAGAAGTTGATTTTTATATGCCAGCTTTCTCTACCACTTAAGGAAGAATCACACCAGCTAAACTATTGATTGGTCCTTGCCACCGAACGGGTCTCAAGGAGATTCAGCTCTGACTCCTGGTCATCGGCCAGTGTGCGAGCTCCCTAATGAATGCACCCATGTCATACTAAGAGTTGCGTAACCAGTGATTTTCAATAGAAGGAAATTCTACAGAAGAATTTTTATTCCATTTGCGTTCCAGCCCTATGTTCCCGTCTCCCTGTTTGCCCAACTTCCTCACACCCACTTCAATTCATCAGAGACACGATAAGATATATTTTTAAGTGGCCCTTTAAAAGAACCTTCTTCTTTTTTGAATCAGCAACACAAATTCCTCCAAGAATCTTGGCATTTTTTCAAAGTTATTGCTTCTTTTTTTTCCTTCGCAGCATTACATAAACTTTTAGTTAATGTTTGGATGTTTGCCACCAGAAGGTTATGCAACTTCCAATTGGCTAAAGGGTTCCTGGCTCACAAGCCTCATTTCAAGCGGGGTTAAAGCTGCTGACTCCGAGATGGCAATATGACGGCCAAAAAGGCAACTTTTTTTTTTTTGTTAAGGGCCGTCTTTGCAGTTCTCACTTGATTAGATGAGTAGAAAGGAAAGGATTTTCTGGCTGGCCTGTGGTGTGCTTCCGACAGGGTGCTGATGTAGTGGAAGAGGGAAGGTTTTTGGAAAAGAACAAGTTTGCTACCTGACCGAAAAGATTGGATAACATCCAAAGGAACCAACTCGATTTCATGGAAGCCAAATCTACTTTCAGCACTTGGCTATGGCACTAGAGGGTGGAAAGCCATGATCAAAACCAAATTTGGGCAGATTGGGAGTCCTTATAGAATCATAGAGTAGGAAGGTACCACCAGGGTCATCAAGTGTAACCCCCTGAACAATGCAGGAAATTCACAAGTACCTCCCCCACACACACCCAGTGAACCATTCCCCATGCCCAGAAGATGGCCAAGATGCCCTCCCTGTCATGATCTGCCTAAGGTCGTAGAATCAGCATTGCTGACAGATGGCCATCTAGCCTCTGTTTAAAAACCTCCAGGGAAGGAGAGCTTACCACCTCCCAAGGAAGCCTGTTCCACTGAGGAACTGCTCTAACTTCCTTTTCCCTCTATGTACAGAGAAAGTTTTCAGATCCTATGTATCAGGAGCAGCTTTCGGAAGAAATAACGTGAATTCTGAGCCAGCCTGTGCCCCGGGACTTTGGGACACTTAAGATTAGTGATTTTGCAAACCACAGGTTCTGCATGGTGAGAACCACAGCAGAATCTGTTCTAACAATCCTTCAAATAGGGCCTAAAAAAAGGTAAAGTGTGCTGCCGAGTCTCAGCCGACTCATAGTGACCCAAGAAGTTCCACCACATGGGGTCTTCAAGGCAAGAGATGAGCAGGGGTGGTTTGCCATTGTCTTCCTCTCCATTGCAGCCCGAGCTTTCTTGGTGGTCTCCCATCCAAGTATCAATGCTGCTTTGCTTCTGAGCTCTCCTAGAATCAGAGAATCATCAAGTTGGAAGGGGCCATAAAACCCATCTAGTCCAACCCCCTGCTCCCTGCAGGATCAGCCTAGGGCATCCCTGACAAGTGCTTGTCCAGCCTCTGCTTAAAGACTGCCAGTGAGGGGGAGCTTACCACCTCCCTAGGTAGCTGATCCCAACTATTGAAAACTCTTAATTAAAAAAAATCCCTAATATCCAGCTGGTACCTTTCTGCCCGCAATTTAAACCCATTATTGCGAGTCCTATCCTCTGCTGCCAACAGGAACACCTCCTTGCCCCCCTCTAAGTGACAGCCCTTCAAATACTTCAAGAGAGCAATCATGTCCCCCCTCATCCTCCTCTACTCCAGACTAAACATTCCCAACTCTCTCAGCCTTTCCTCCTAGGGCTTCGTCTCCCAGCCTCTGAGAGAGGGCTAGTCTGGGCTTTTACAGAATACGGCCTAAAGGTCTACAAACTGATGCATGGTGGAGAGATCCACTAAGTATTTCTCCCCTGCTCTAATCAAGCTGAGTATGTTTTGTATTGACCCTCTGTATCCTGACTCCCTTCTTTGCAACACCTCTCCTGCCTTCAGACTGGGATAGAAGTACTCAGGGATCTCCTGCTCCTACTTGTATCTGACGAAGGAAGCTTTGGCTCTCGAAAGCTCATACCTCAAAACTCTTGTTTGGTTTCTAAAGTGCTACTGGACTCGTATCTCGATGATCAGCAAGGGCATCCTCTTAGCTTAAGCACCCCTCATTTATCACTGGCCACCAGTATCACCCTTCACCCTGTGCCAGGGATATGGCCAAACTGTAAGTGTATTCGATAAACTGGACCCACCCTGTAAGACGTACCTGAAAGCAGTAATGACTAGGGTCGTGAAAAAATGTTTCTTTTGGTGGCAAATAACATCCTGTGAAAAGTCCTTTATTATAGTCGTTAAAAATTTGATTTCAAGAGATGGTCACGGTGTGGGGAAACGAAGCCTCTACTCGGGGCGACCTTCAGTATGACAGCAGGTTTTTTTGGGGGGGGGTGATATTGGAACCAGACGAAGTCATGACCAAGGCAGCTTTTCTGAAGGAGATTGCTCATCCACGCGGGTGAGGAGTCTTCTTCAGAAGCCTGGTAAGTAGCTGTAGAAGCTGCCATTTTTTAGTTGGCGGGTATATCCCTCCGGACAGGACTGGGTGAGCCCTGTCTTTTAAATAACCCTTATGCTTGATGCAGAATTGCAGATCAACCCACTGAATAGTTGTCAGACAAAGTTGGCTCAGATTACATGACCCCAACCTCAAAAGGGCCCCAACTATGGGGCCCTAATAAAACCAGTCAAAAGATGGAGAAATGGAAGAAAACACAAAGCTGTGCATCTGAGCAAAGGCGAATAGCCGAACCCAAAAAAGCCAAATAATTATTTGACTTTTTCGGGAAACACATATTCGGATTTGGGCAAATTGCCAGGCTTGGGAATTCGGTCTACCTGAAAAATCACCAAAACAACTAATTTCTGGTTTATTTTCGGTTCGGGTATATCGATATGCACAACCCTAGAAATGACATTTGGTCATAAATGGTTAAAAACTAGATGAAACCTGAGTGGGTTTCCATTATTAAAGAACTGGGAAGGCATCTCTCAGTCTGCATATAAATTCCAAACTTCTAAACCTTTACAATGTCCTCATCTTTGATTGCTTCAAGCTCTAATTATGAAATACAAGAGCTCTCTTTGTGGATTCCTGTCTCCTGGGGTGCTACATAACCTTTCGGAAATGTCCGCCTGCTTGTCAGAATGCGCAGCCGGATCTGGGACATCTGCAGGATGTACACATGACGACGCCCTTGATTTAATCCAGAAGAAATATCGCTCCCTTTTCTACATGCACGCTCACCAGTACAGATTGAAACTCTTGCTTTAACTGTCCACACTGGAAGGGGAGAACCCATAAAATTATTGCTCCAATGATTATCAGGCCGCGAGTTCAGGGAGTTGCTTGCAAGTGGTGGACTGTCCACACTGGAAGGGGAGAACCCATAAAATTATTGCTCCAATGATTATCAGGCCGCGAGTTCAGGGAGTTGCTTGCAAGTGGTGGACATGGCAGCAGTACAAGATCATGTTTAAAAAGGAATAAGGCAAATTCAAGGTGGTGGAAAGTGCCATCCAGTTGCAGCCAACTTGTGGTGACCCCGTCGGGTTTTCAAGGCAAGAGATGTTCAGAGGTGGTTTGCCATTGCCTGCCTCTGCATAGCGTTCCTGGTCTCCCATCCAAGTACTAACCTGGGCTAACCCTGCTTAGTTTCTGAGATCTGATTCTATTCTCTCCTGGATTAGAGAAGCATGCCTATTATATTTGGTGCTTTGGAACACAAGTAGGACAGCGCTGATGCTGTTGTCTTGTTTTTGGGCTTCCTAGAGGCAACTGCTTGGCAGCAATGTGAACATAGCCTTAACGGGCCTTGATGGGCCTTGGTCTAATCCAGAGGGCATTTCTTATATTCTTATGTTCTTATGATGTGATCTGGGTAGCCTGGGGCCATCCAGGTTAGGGGAGGATGACACGTCAATTAAAACTGATCAGCCAAGAGGACTCGATGTTATCTGGACTCTGCAATGTAGAGGTTCCTCTACGTTCAGAGGCATTGTAGATCTGAACTCCAGCAAAAGCAGAGAAGGCCAGTCATCATCCTGCCCTGCTCATGGGAACAATCTGGATGGCTACTGCCTCAAAAGATATTGTCAGATCCAGCAGGGCTTTTCTTAGATCTTTAAATTGGCTCGTAGCAGAATGTAAAATGTTTGCACAGTGTCCTCAGAGAAAAGCGCTTTTTGGCATCCTGTCTAACTTTAGCTGCTACTTTAGATGCCTTCACTCCAGCCTTTTGAAAGATCAGGGGAAACCACCAGCATTGATTTCTTTTGGAACAAGAGGGAAACTACTCTCCTAGCATTCAGGCCTCCAGAAATATTCAGTGTTGACTAGAGTTCGGGGGTGTTAAATCAAGTACGGCTATCACCTCTAAAAGCCCGAGAAACCATTGAGTGACATCCATGGTAGGAACACATTGTGGCAGTATCACTTGCTCACTTTTGACAGAGGACTGAAAACTGGCATCTCCATATGAAGAAACAGCACGCATGGCTGCTTGGATTTCCGAATATCAAAAAACGGCTTACCTCCATTGCATGAAGTGTACTGGCTATCCACACAGACAGATATCCACACGTACGGTACTTTCTCCCACTCCCATATGAACCTACCCAATCATAGAGTCATAGAGTTGGAAGGGGCCATACAGGCCATCTAGTCCAATGCCCTGCTATCTAGTCCAACGTCCTGCAGGATCAGCCTAAAGCATCCCTGACAAGTGAATGTCCAGCCTCTGCTTAAAGACTGCCAGTGAGGGGGAGCTCACCACCTCCCTAGGTAGCCGATTCCACTGCTGAACTACTCTTACTGTAAAAAAAAAAATCCTGATATCCAGCTGGTACCCCTCTGGCTGTAATTTAAACCCATTATTGCGGGTCCTATCCTCCGTTGCCAACAGGAACAGCTCCCTGCCCTCCTCTAAGTGACAGCCCTTCAAATACTTCAAGAGACAATCATGTCCCCCCTCAGACTCCTCTTCTCCAGACTGAACATTCCCAACCCCCTCAGCCTTTCTTCGTAGGGCTCGGTCTCCAGGCCCCTGATCATCCTCATGGCTCTCCTCTGCACCCGCTCCATTCTGTCCACATCCTTTTTGAAGGGGGTCTCCAGAACTGCACACAGTACTCCAGGTGCGGCCTGACCAATGCAGTGTACAGTGGAGCTATGACATCTTGGGATTTGAATGTCATGCCTCTGATAATCATCAGAGGCCCTACTTCAGCCCCCTGCCCACCATCTGAAACTAGACAGACAGACATCCAAGACTGGGCCTTGTTAGACGTGGCACCAAAGTTACAGTACTCCCTCTCCAGAGAGATTCATCCCTCACTCTGCAGCACTGTCTTCTGCCAGCAGGTGAACACTATCCTGTTTTGTTTGGCATTCCCTCACTAACTTTCCGTATAAACCCACCTGTTTATGTGGTTGTATGTTTATACACTTTATTGAAATGTTTTAAATGTTTGTGTGTGTGTGTGTGTGTATTTGTTTGTATCTTTATTGTTCGTTTTCATGTTGTGGTTCTTCAGCAGCTTCAGTGGAAAGGAAGAAGCATACAAGAAGAAGAAGCAGAAGAAGCAGAAGAAGAGTTGGTTTTTATATGCCGACTTTCTCTCCTACTGAAGGAAGACTCAAACCCGCTTACAATCACCTTCCCCCTCCCTCCCCACAACAGACACCCTGTGAGGTAGGTGGGCTGAGAGAGTGTGACTAGCCCAAGGTCACCCAGCTGGCTTCATGTGGAGGAGCGGGGAAACAAATCCAGTTCACCAGATTAGTCTCCACTGCTCATGTGGAGGAGTGGGGAATCAAACGCGGTTCTCCAGATCAGAGTCCACCACTCCAAACCACTTACACCACTCTTAACCACTACACCATGCTGGCTCTCCCTCTTTATCCCTCTTGATAGTTATGATAGCTAAATGGATCTTCCATGTACAGAGGCAACATACCTATGTCTCCAAATGTGTGGGAAATGCACCATCTTTATGCTTCTGAGCATCCCTGAAAAAATCTGGCTTGTCACGGCCAGAAAAAGAAAACTGGAATCTGGTCTAAGCTAGCAAGGCAATTCTTATGGAAGAGTCGCTTTAAGAAACAGTGGGGAAGAATAAACAAGATGAAGGCAGGTAGGCGGTGGGCTGGGCAGAAACCAACAGTTCTTGGGAACAGAGAAAAACATTGGGGTGGTGTGCAGTGGTCAGACAACGATGCACAGAAGGAAAACAGAACAGAATAAATTAAAAAAGCAAAGCCCCCGTCATCCCTCAGAAACTATTTCGAACCACCAAATAATGAAAATTTCATGAGAAGTCACTTCGATACCGCCAGTGGTATATGATGATTTATTTTCTATAAGGCGCTAAGGACACTTTGGAAGCTAGCCCACACAAACCTCTTGACACAATACATTTGAATTAAAAGAACCTCACAGTTTAGAGTTGGGGAGAAAATGTCTCGGGATATGGAATAAATATTTCAAGCCGGCGTTAGAGCTCTCCTGAGTGCCAAGGTGGACAAGTTAGGCAGGCTTCTCCTCTCCCTTCTGTGCCCGGAATCTCTCCATCCTTGCTTAATAATGAAGACGTAAATGGGTTCAGTCATGTTAAATCTACAAAACTGGCCCCATGTTATTACTGCAACTGAGCTTGGAGGTCTTCTGAAGTTTCTCCCCTACTTAATTTGCATTATCATCGAAACTGTGATAGAATCATAGAGTTGGAAGGGACCACCAGGGTCATCTAGTCCAACCTCCTGCACAACGCAGGACATTCACAAGTTCACAACTACCTCCCACACACACACACACACACACACACACAGTGACCCCTACTCCATGCCCAGAAGATGGCCAAGATGCCCTCCCTCTCATCATCTGCCTAAGGTCATAGAATCAGCATTGCTGACAGATGGCTGACATGTTCCAGCTTGTCTACATCTTTCTTACTGCGGTGCCCAAAACTGAACACAGTATTCTAGGTGAGGTCTAACCAGAGCAGAGTAAAGTGATACCATCACTTCACATGATCTGGACACTGTGTGGTTTTCAAGGCAGGAAGCATTCAGAGATGATTCGCCATTGCCATTGCCTGCCTCCATGTCACGCCTCTCGTATTCCTTGGGGGTCCCCATCCAAATACTAGCTGGGGCCAGGGCTGAGAGTGTGTGACTGACCCCAGATAACCCAGAAAGCTTTCAGGGCATGAGTGGGGGTTTGAACTTGAGTTTCCCAGGTCCTAGTCTGACACCATAACCGCTAAATAATTAGCAGTGGCCTTTCTTGTCGCAGATCAGCTTGGAAGAATCTTTGAATACTTTCACCCAGTGGGCAGAGTCTGAGGAGCTGTCCGGTTCAGCACCGTAACTTAGATACTGAGGAGGCAGAATGACTGTCAAAGAGCAATCCGGACAATCTTTTGTTGTATCAGCAGGAATTTATCTAACTATCTCCTCTAGTTAAGTTGTGGAACTCCCTGCCCCAGGATGTGGAGATGGCTGCCAACTTGGAAGGCTTTAAGAAGGGAGTGGAGATATTCGTGGAGGAAAGGGTTATTCATGGCTACTAGCAAAAATGGATACTAGTCATGATGCATACCTATTCTCTCAAGGATCAGAGGAGCATGTCTATTATATTAGGTGCTGTGGAACACAGGTAGGATTGCCAGGTCCCTCTTTGCAACCAGCAGGGGTTTTTTGGGGTGGAGCCTGAGGAGGGCAGGGTTTGGAGAGGGGCAGGACTTCAAATTCACAGAGTCCAATTGACAAAGCGGCCATTTTCTCCAGGTGAACTGAACTCTGTCGGCTGGAGATCAGTTGCAATAGCAGGAGATCTTTAGTGGAGGCTAATCTGGTGAACTGGATTTGTTTCCCCACTCCTCCACATAAAGCTAGCTGGGTGACCTTGGGCTAGTCACACTCTCTCACCCCACCTGCCTCACAGGGTGTCTGTTGTGTGGAAAGGAAGGTGATTGTAGGCCGGTTTGATTCTTCCTTAAGTGGTAGAGAGTTGGCATATAAAAACCAGCTCTTCTTCCAGGTAAACCTGGGTTTGTAACTGCACTACATATGAAAATTCTGCTATCTTCATGGATTACAAAATGAGGTTTTTAATTAAAGCATCCTGTAGAGCATCTATGGTGCTCCATCTCTCTCTATCCCCCCCTCTCTCCCTCTCTCTTTCCCTTCAAATCTCTTCTCAAAAACACATCTTATAAAGACCTTGCTTAACTTCTCAAACTTCATGCCCAGCCTCAAAAAAGTTGAAGTGCGTGGATTGGCATCAATTCACACTCACTCCTTTTAAGCCTGGTCTCTGGCCTCCCTTCCTCCTTCTTTTCTCTGACCCACTGCAAAGCCTTATTTTATTTTTTATATATTTATACACCCCCCTATTTTATCCCCCCCCCCAAAAGGACCCAAAGTGGCTTAGACCAGAATTATCCCTCCATTTTATTCTCCAAACAACAACCCTGTGATGTAGTGAGAGTGACTGGCCCGAGTACACCCGGCAAGCTCTCATGGCAGCATGGGAATTTGAACCTGGGTCTCCCAGATCCCAGCCTAAAGCTCGAACCACTACACCATGCAGACTCAGCAGAATAGGAATCTGTAACCTGTTTTTGCGTATATAGTAAAGAACCAAATTAATTAAAGGTGTGTGTTTTTTAAGTAGCCAGTGTGATATAGGATAAAACACTAAATGCAGGCAGAACTTTGGAACATCTAAAAAGCTGTTATTTCAGATGTGCTAATTCCACTGGAATATTTATAACACCCATATGAGAAATCCACAAAACTCAGCCACTTGTCTTCACTGGGAAATACAGAATTCTGAACTGATCCCTCTCTGCGAATACTGTATCCTGCCTTTCCTTCTAGGAACTCAAGGTAATGCGGTGGACTCTGATCTGGAGAACAGGGTTTGATTCCCCACTCCTCCACATGAGTGGCGGACGCTATCTGGTGAACTGGATTTGTTTCGTCACTCCTATACATGAAGCCTGCTGGGTGTCCCTGGGCCAGTCACAGCTCTCTCCAAACTCTCTCAGCCCCACCAACCTCACAAGGTGTCTGTTGTGGGGAGAGGAACGGAAGGTGATTGTAAGCCGGTTTGATTCTTCCTTAAGTGGTAGAGAAAGTCGGCATATAAAAACCAACAGAAGCAGCAGAAGCAGCAGAGTTGGTTTTTATATGCCGACTTTCTCTCCTACTGAAGGAAGACTCAAACCGGCTTACAATCACCTTCCCTTCCCCTCCCCACAAAAGACACCCTGTGAGGTAGGTGGGGCTGAGAGAGTGTGACTAGCCCAAGGTCACCCAGCTGGCTTCATGTGGAAGAGTGGGGAAATAAATCCAGTTCACCAGATTAGCCTCCACTGCTCATGTGGAGGAGTGGGGGATCAAACCCGGTTCTCCAGATCAGAGTCCACCACTCCAAACCACTGCTCTTAACCACTACACCATGCTGGCTCTTCTTCTTCTTTTCCCCTCCTCCATTTTAATCATCCCAACAACCGTGTGAGGTTTGTGAGGCCAGGAGAAAGCCACTCGCTGAAAGTCAACCATATAAGCTTCCTGGCTGAACGAAGATTTGACCCAGCCCCCCCCCCCATTCTCACTTGACATTCCTTCGCCTTCACAGCTCCGGGTCTCCTCAATAAGCTCACCTTGGTGGCGGGGGGGGGGGGAGACCTCTTTGTTGCTTCCTAACCTTTGAAAAGGAGGTGATGTAGTGCAGTGCAGCAACCAATGTAGTCTCCCTTGACAGGTTGTCAAAATTCTACATTTGGAATGGCGTTGCCAAGACCCATCCCACTATAACACTTCCATACCTGGACCATCTGGTGCTTCAATGCACAAAGCATGAATTCTACTGGGGTGGTTTCAGAAAGAGAAGACAGTGTCTGAGCGATAGCTTTAAGGTTAAGTTAAAAATAGATCTCACTACAAACTATTCCGTAGAAGCAAAATCCCACCCCGTTGCTGAAGAGTATCTTTAGAAACTTTTTACGGCATGTCCTCTAAAAGTGTAAAATCCTGGTCATGCAACACAGAAAACCGGAAAGCTTCTTCTATTATAAGGTAGCCCAATAGTGTGAGAAAGGGCAAATAAAAATGTGTGCGTTCGGTGAGTTGATTATTCTTAACATTGAGCCAGCAAATCACTCATCAGTCGGAGTCAGATTCATGCAATGCACAACGCATCGGTAAAAGTCTTAATCTGAACATTTGAAGCTGCTTTATACTGAATCTGATCATTAACATAAGAACACAAGGAAAGCAGTGCTGGATCAGACCAAGGTCCATCAAGTCCAGCAGTCTGTTCACCCAGTGGACAAGTCATATAAGATGACTGCAGCAGCATCCTGCCTGTGTTCCACAGCACCTAATAGAATAGGCATGCTCCTCTGATCCTGGAGAGAATAGGTATACATCATAAGAACATAAGAAAAGCCCTGCTGGATCAGACGAAGGCCCGTCAAGTCCAGCAGTCTGTTCACACAGTGGCCAACCAGGTGCCTCTAGGAAGCCTACAAACAAGGCGACTGCAGCAGTATTTTCCTGCCTGTGTTCCACAGCACCTAATATAACAAGCTTGCTCCTCTGATCCTGCAGCGAACAGGCATGCATCATGACTAGTATTAATTTCAACTGGTAGCCATGGATAGCCCAAATTTCCATGAACTTCTCCACTCCCCTCTTTAAGCCTTCCAAGTTGCCAGTCATCACCATCTCCTGGGGCAGGGAGTTCCACACTTTAATAATGTGTTGTGTGAAGAAATACCTCCTTTAATCGAATTTGAACCTCTCGGCCTCCAGCTTCAGCAGCTTCATTGGTCCTTCCCTGTTTCTGCTCGGTCCAGAAACAACTCTAGAAGGATCTGTGCTACCAGAAATTCCTTTAAGTGGAAATTGTGGGGGGGGGTGGACATCCAGGGCCTCCTTATGCCAAGCATCGACTCAACCAGTAGGTTTTCGGCTCTCCCTAACTTGTGCTAAAGTTCAACAAACCCGATCACCAGATGGGCCCACGGTTGCATATCCCAAAGCTCCAGCTTCACTCAAAACTATCTGGACCTTTTTTAACCTTCTCCAGCTTCTCTAATGCTTTTGAGCATGTACAGTGTATCATTTCTCTCACAGGTTGATTAGCCACAGCTGATTTCCACCCCTCCCCAATGGCTTCCAGGCTGATACTAGCTTGGCACTTGTTATTTTACAAACGAAGCAAAGGAAACACTTTGGGCGCAATCCAAATCACTTGACGTCCCATTGATTTTGCACCTAACATGCTTCGTTGGCCCGACAAAAGCAATGAGACGGAGATATGGAACTTTGGCTGGGTCATATCTTTGGTTTATTGTAAGTCATAGAATCATAGAGTTGGAAGGGACCACCAGGGTCACCTAGTCCAATCCCCTGCGCAATGCAGGAAACCCACAACCACCTCCCCCCCACACCCCAGTGACCCCCACTACATGCCCAGTAGTGACCCCCACTACATGATGCGATCCCTCTCATCAACTGCTTAAGGTTATAGAATCAGCACTGCTGACAGATGGCCATCTAGCTCTGCTTAAAAACCTCCAGGGAAGGAGACTTTGCCACCTCCCGAGGAGGCCTGTTCCACTGAGGAACCGCTCTAACTGTTAGAAAATTCTTCCTAATGTCTACATGGAAACTCTTCTGATTTAATTGCAACCCATTCTTTCTAGTCTGACCTTCTGGGGCAATACAAAACAACTCGGCACCCTCCTCTCTATGACAGCCCTTTAAGTACTTGAACATGGCTATCATATCCCCTCTCAGTCTTCTCCTCTTCAGGCTAAACATACCCAGCTCCTTCAACCTTTCCTCATAGGACTTTGTCTCCAGACCCCTCACCATCTTGGTTGCCCTCCTCTGGACACGTTCCAGCTTGAATACATCTTTCTTAAATTGCAGTGCCCAAAACTGAACACAGTACTCCAGGTGAGGTCTAAGTCCTCTTTCCAGCAGAGACTTTCCCCAGTCGCTCAGTTTACCCGCACAGTGAAAGTTCTTTGCTGAGCTTTTCATCCATATATCTGACTTCCAGTTGACGTCCAAACCACTGGGTCACCAGAGAGCAAAATGAATGAACCAGCCACTTACACCCTTTTCCAGGGGACTACAGCAGACTATCAAAACTTTCCTTTGTACTGCATGCATATTTGAGTCTGTGGGTTCACTGGAACTCCCAAAAGGAAATTAAGCATTATTGCTGGGTAGATATGAACTGTAAAGTGTTAAAACTTGGAGGGGAATGGTTTTTTTTTATTACTCCCACCAACGCCACCCAAAAAAACATGCACAGAGCTTGTTCCAAATCTGTATTATTACAGAGAAGGTTTTTGGGTAAGGTATGAAGGGTAAATCTACAATATATGCAGAAAGAAGCTTTTTTAACGCAACCTCTATAAGCTCCAGATCGCCTCTCAAGCAAACCAGCAGGCTACCTCAGGTAAGTCAAATCCTAGCACCTGTAAGCAGCTGCTTCTGACGGCTTGAAAGGAAAGGAGGAATGGATGTTCTACTGAAAGCTGATGTTGTCTTCATGAGGCAGTGGTCCCCTGGGAGGGAAGGGGATCCAACAGTCAAAAGATAATGTCTCTCTGGATTAATAACATTATTCTGGTCCTTTACATCCTGGTCAGTAAGCGGGTGCGCTCTTAACCAGCTACCTCAACGAAGTGCCATTCTTGGAGCTCTGCCAACTTTGCTGAGCGGTGTATCTTAAGAATCTGAGAATTGCAGAATCATAGAGTTGGAAGGGGGGGCCATACAGGCCATCTAGTCCAACTCCCTGCTTAGTGCAGGATCAGCCTAGAGCATCCCTGTCAAGTGCTTGTCCAGCCTCTGCTTAAAGACTGCCAGTGAGGGGGAGCTCACCACCTCCCTAGGCAGCTGATTCACCTGTCAAACAACTCTTAATGTAAAAAAACTTTTCCAAATATCCAGCTGGTAACTTTCCACCTGCAATTTAATCCCATTATTGCAAGTCCTTTCCTCTGCTGCCAACAGGAACAGCTCCCTGTCCTCTTCTAAGTGACAGCCTTTCAAATAACTTCAACAGAGCAATCATGCCCCCCCCCAACCTCCTCTTCTCCAGACTAAACATTCCCAGCTCCCTCAGCCTTTCCTCGCAGGGCTCGGTCTCCAGGCCCCTGATCATCCTGTCGTTCTCCTCTGCACTCACACAAACCAGAAAAACGATAAAGAAGCCACAGAAGAAGAGATCGGACCATCAGGCCAGATACAATCTAGTGTCTAGAAATTGTATCTTTTTTGAAGTTACCTTCCTACTATTACCTACCTTCCCACTATTACCTACTATGGGATTAAGTGGGTGACATGTTGAATCCGTCAGCCTATCAATCAGCATCAAGGGTGCAAAACTTTCTCTAGAGACTCCGAGACTCCAGCAATTTTGCCAGGAGCAAAGTACGCTCTTGCAAAAGCACCTCTTTTTTAGGCACTGTCAACCAAACTGCCTTCCTCAGAATAGTTAGGAGCATTACGCTGAATGAGAGTGACAGCAACGTTCACTAATGATGATAGTGCTTACTGGACTGCTTACTTTCCCTTCCTAAAATGGGGGGGGGTTTGATTCTGAGCCAGAAGGGGAAAAAAGGACCTGTTCATATCCATACCACAACTGGTGTTGGGGCAGGGGGACTTTTGAGACTGATTCCCCCCTTTTCAGGTATAAAAAGTTAAAAAAAAATCCATTTTAATTGGATTAATGGCCAACATTTTCCTTCCAAAGTTGTTTGCCTGAGCATCTTCCGAGCCAAAGACTCTGGGCCAAGAACGACTTCATCTGCCTGTCACTTGTAAGGATCCCCATGCTGTTCCATCACTTTACTACCGCCCATTCATAGAATCATAGAGTTGGGAGGGACCACCAGGGTCATCTAGTCCAACACCTGCACAATGCAGGAGATTTGCAACTAACCCCCCACCCCCCCAGTGACCCTTTACTCCATGGGGTCATGGGGGGCTGCCTGTGACTCTTAATATCACTTTAAAATCTCCCCACTCCCCAGTTCTACTCCTCTCGATAATGCATCCAATCTTGTAAAAGTTTAATCCAGATGGGGCCGAAAGAGAGACAAACAGAAAATGACAGTTACAAGCCAGAGTAGTAAAGAGGATGTGTGGGGGACCATATTTTATCTTTGCGCATCTCAACAGCGCTGCAGTTTGCAGGGGGGAGATCCTGCTTTGCATGCTTTTACCTATGCAACCCTTGAAATCCTACAGCTGCCCAACTCCTGAAGCCAACCCATCCTGGTATGGGCAGAATCTACTCAATTTTTCTCTTCCATCTCCCAACTTTCAGATACAACTCATCACCCGCCTCTCCATCCTTTCTTTGATTCTTTTGGAGAGGGGGGTGTTTTCCCCAGCCACTGACAGAACCCCAACTTTGAGAATCAACCCGCTAGGTCCACGCTCCCTTTATTTCATCCCCCACAGAATCATAGAGTTGCAAGGGACCACCAGGGTCATCTAGTCCAACCCCCTACGCAATGCAGGAAATTCACAACTACCTCCCCCCCACACACACACACACCCCAGTGACCCCTACTCCACGCCCAGAAGGTGGCCAAGATGCCCTCCCTCTCATGAACTGCCTAAGGTCATAAAAACCCCATTTGGGAACCCACCCCTCCGCACCCCAGCCCTTCTTGGAGGGGCTTACCGAAAAACTTAGTTTAATATCGTTAGGGAGCTGCGGTAACCAGTTTTAGTCCTTGATTTGAATTTATAGAGCGAATTGAAAACTGGAATGCGTAGAGGCCAGCGGGAAAGCAACGGGGCTACCCTTTGAAAGAGGGGCAGGCCCCTGGCACGAAAGGAAGTCAACGGGGGCAACTTACCTATGGTGGTGATCACCGTGATGGCGAAGTAGAAAGACCCGGCGAATTTCCACTGGACCCCGGCCCGGTGGGGCTCCGACTGCATGATGATCAGCTCCAGCTGCTGGTAATCCTCCCGGGTGATGTTGTACTTCCCCTTGAGCCGGGTCTCCTCGGCCCTCAGCTGCTCCTCTTCCCGGATCTCGTAGTCGGACTCCAGGGCGTCGAAGACGGCGGCCCCCACCAGCAGGTAGGTGAAGGTGCAGGCGATGAGGGAGAGGGTCCTCACGTTCTGCCTCTTCATGGCCGCCAGGAAGGCCCCTCGGAGGGGACCATGTCCCCCCCTGGCCTCCTGGGGGTCCGACAGGGTGCGGCAGAGGCAGCCGCCGCCGAGGGGGGCGAGCTGGGAGGGGGGGCGGGGGCGGGGGCGCTGTCCTGGGTGCTGATCCCGCCTGGGGGGCGGCTGGGGCGGCTCCCCGCCTCCCTGCTGGGACTCCTGGGCGGGGGACAGGCACAAGAGGCTGCTGGAGCGCCTCGCCCACGGGGCTCGGAGCCGGCGCACTCTACCCCAGACCTGCCCAAACCAAGCTGGCCCTGCGCGCCTGGCCATCAACGGCGGCTCCAGGGGAAGCCAGGGGTTGCCCGCCGGGAGTCGGTGTTGACCCCCAGACCCCCCCTCCCCAGGGGCTAAGGAGGCACCGGAGCCCAGCCCACCCCCGCCTGCCCCCCAACTCTCTAAAACCCCCCCCCAACTCCCTACCACCTGTCCAAAGGGAGTCCAGAGGACCGGGAAAGGTCCGCTTTCTCCGCCCCGTCTGGAGCGCGGTTCTGCTCCTCCTGGGGCTCTTCTTAAGAAGCACTTTTCCTCCTGGGGCTCTTCTTAAGAAGCACTTTTCAAGCCCCGGGAGGGGGGAAGGGGTGGGGGGGTCCCATCAGAGAGGCAGCGGTGGGGGGAGGGCCGGCACACCCCCTTGCGGTCCAGGCGAGGCGCGGACGGCGCTCCGCCAGGAAGCCTCGACGGTTTGGGGGTCTTTCTTCTCCAGCTGCGGTGGGTCCAGATGCCGGCGTTGCATCAGTCGCATCCCAAGACGGTTCGGGGGCGCTGTCTATTTTTTTTTGGGGGGGGGCA
Source organism: Euleptes europaea (assembly GCF_029931775.1). Taxonomy (NCBI): domain Eukaryota; kingdom Metazoa; phylum Chordata; class Lepidosauria; order Squamata; family Sphaerodactylidae; genus Euleptes; species Euleptes europaea. The sequence continues at coordinate 7,095,909 of NC_079319.1, read as the reverse complement.
AGAAGAACTTGCGGGAAGCGGGAGGCAACCGGCCAGCTGGGGGTCGCTCCCCCCCCCGTCCCAAAAACCAGAAGCAAAGAGGTTGATTCGGAGAAGCGCGGAGTCCCCACGACCCAGGCTCCCGACTGGCGTCGAGGCGGGGTTAAGTCCTTCCAAAGAGGCGAGACGAGGAGGGCTGGGGGGCGCGGCGGCGCCGGGAGGGGGGGCAGAGGCTCGGATTCGGATCGACGGGTCGCTGGCTAACTTTTGCAGGCAACCTGCGGCTCCTTACTTCTTCAAAGGGGGGGGGTTGCTGGGGAGAAGAAATTGATGGTGGGGGGGGGGATCCGGTCTTGGCCAGGCGCGCTCCAAAGGGACCCCTGGAAGTCCGATGCGGGCGGCAGGCCTTGGGGAGGGGCGTCGGGGCGAGCCTGGTCCGACTCCGCAGCTCCCTGGGGCCGTTCAGCCTCCTCCCCGGAGTCCGGGCGGGCGCGATCCTCGCGTCTGTCGTTGAAACGCTCCGGAGGCGCTGGGAGGGGCGGAGAAAGGGGGGAGCCAAGACCCCCGCCTGGCCAGCCCCGGCTCTCCCCCCGCGCGGCCCTCCGGGCAGGCGCCTGGGCAGGGGGGGCGTCCGGATCCCGAAGCTGGAGGGGGGCAGAGGCGGGTCTCCGGCTCGCATTCCGGCTGCAGGGAGGAGAAGAAACCCCAGGCGCGGTTAGGGAGCAGGCGAGAGAGCCGGGCTGGGGGGGGGGATGTTGGGCGGCTGGGGGGGGGGGCAGAGAGACCGGTTGCCTTTGCTTTGCCGGCAGAGACCCCCCCACTCCACCCCAATCATGGTTAGGGAGTAGGCAGGAGAGCCAGGGGGCGGCTGGGGGGCAGAGACCCCCCCAATCTTGGCTAGGGACCAGGCAGGAGAGCCAGGGGGCGGCTGGGGGGCAGAGACCACCTCCAGTCTTGGTTAGGGACCAGGCAGGAGAGCCAGGGGGCGGCTGGAGGGCAGAGACCCCCCCCCCCAATCTTGGCTAGGGACCAGGCAGGAGAGCCAGGGGGCGGCTGGGGGGCAGAGACCACCTCCAGTCTTGGTTAGGGACCAGGCAAGAGAGCCAGGGGCCGGCTGGGTGGGGGGAGACCAGTTGCTTTTGCTTTGCGCACAGGGAGAGAGAGACCCCCACACACACACTCATGGTTAGGGGCCAGGCAGGAGGTCCAAGGGGGACGGCTGGGGGGCAGAGAGGCCGGTGGCCTTTGCATTGCGCGCAGGGAGACAGGCAGAGACCCCCCCCCCATGCCCCAGGTGCAGGAGTCGATGCTGCTCCTCCCCTTGGGCTTGGCTGCCGGGGTCCCTCTCTGGGGCGTTGGGGGGGGGGGTCGCTCAAGCAGAAGCCTCCACGCCCAAGCTCCCCGGCAATCCCCCCGGAGAGGGGGGGCACAAGCCGACCCCCCCCGCTCCTTCCTCCCCCCCCCCCCCAAGGCGGCCACGGGGATGCTGGAGTGAGGAGTTCGAGTCCGGGTTTCCCCAGCCAGCCTCCCCCGCCGCCGGGCTGACTCCGGGGCTCGCCGGATCCACCCACCTTGTCTGGAAACAGCCGGACTCGCCTCGCTGCTGCCCGCCCGGCCGCTGGCGCCGGCTCTGCCAGGCTCCGGCTCGCCCCCCCCCACGGCCCCGCCCCCGGCCACGCCCCCACTCCCGGCCCCGCCCCTTCTCCCGCTCCGGCGGCTCGATTCCTGGCGCCGGGGTCTTGGTGGCCCGCGCGCCTGGCGCCCCGGGGTTGCATTGGCAGCCCGCCCTCGTGCCCAGAAAGCGGGGCTCCGTCGGAAGGGGGACCCCGCAGGACCCTCGTCACAACACCCCATCCAAATGCCACACCCAACCCCATCACGCCTGCGGTTCACAGCTGCCTGCTGTGAACATTTGCAGACGAATGCTTGTCGGAATTCCCTCTCCTCTACTTAAAGACCGATGGATTCACTTTCTGGCTGTATCTGAAGAAGTGAGCTGTGGCTCACGAAAGCTCACACCCTGCCAGGAAATATTTTTGTTGGTCTTTAAGGTGCTACTGGACTCTTGCCCTTTTCGACTACTGCAGACAGACTAGCACGGCGACCCACTGTGAATAAAAACATCAGTTCAGATAGACAGATAGATATACATGTATGCATACATATGTATGTATGTATGCATGCATGCATGTATGTATATTCAGCCCTGGTTAGTATTTGGATGGGAGACCGCCAAGGAATACCAGGGTTGCTGTGCAGAGGAAGGCACTGGCAAACCACCTCTGTTCATCTCTTGCCTTGAAAACCCCAAAAAGAGGTCGCCATAAGTCGGCTGCGACTTGACGGCACTTCACACACACACACACACACATGTATGTATATATGTGTGTTTCTATACATACAAACACACACACACATGTACACACATGTGTATATATATACACATATGTATATGTGTGTGTGTGTGTATATATGTATATACATATGTGTGTGTGTAAATATTCACATATGTATGTGTATATATACATATGTGTGTATATGTGTATACACACACACACACGTGTGTGTGTGGATATGTGTGTGTGTTTGTTGTCTGGGACTTTCCCATATATATGTATACACATATACATACATACATACATATATGTATGTATGTGTATATATATATGTGTGTGTGTGTTTATATATGTGTGTGTGTGTGTGTGTGTGTGTGTGAATACAAGAAGCTGCTAATTGTAGAAATTTATAGATAGGTAGGTAGGTAGGTAGGTAGGTATGTAGGTAGAGAGAGAGAGATAACAAGAAGCTTCTAATTGTATCAAATTAGTGGGGACCCAAAGCAGCTTACAATAGCATTCTCCCTTCCTCAGTTTTATTTAGAGAACAAGCCTGTGAGGTAGATCAGGCTGAGAGTACGTGACTGCCCCCAGGTCAACCTGTGAACTTCTATGGCAGAGGGTAGATTCGAACCTGGGTCTCCCAGATCCTAGCCTGGTGCTCTAACCACTATGCAACACTGGCTTGGCTCAGAAGCATCAGCACAGAAGGAACCAGCAGGATTGCGTACTCTCGTGGGTTATAAGGATCATGTAAGGTCAGTAGACAAAGAACGACACCATCTGCCAGGACTTCGGTGGCCCTCGTTGAAGTGGGAAAGGCCCAGTCAACTGAACTTGCTGTATGGATCTGTGCTTAAAGCCAGCCTATCAGATTATGTCATAAAGTTCCCAAATGACCTCAGCTGTCACCAGACCAGGAATTAAGGAAGCCTGAATTTAGGGATTTGGAGTTGGAGGCAATGGGACAGCACACGTTGGCAAGAATCATCGAATCCTAGAGTTGGGAAGGGCCATACAGGCCATCTAGTCCAACCCCCTGCTCAATGCAGGATCAGCCTAGAGCATCCCTGACAAGTGCTTGTCCAGCCTCTGCTTGAAGACTGCCAGTGAGGGGGAGCTCACCGCCTCCCTAGGGAGCCAATTCTACTGTCAAACAAGTCTTACTGTAAAAAACCTTTTCCTAATATCCAGCCGGTACCTTTCTGCCCTCAATTTAAACCCATTATTGCAAGCCCTATCCTCTGCTGCCAACAGGAACAGCTCCCTGCCCTCCTCTAACTGACAGTCCTTCAAATAACTTCAAGAGAGCAATCATGTCCCCCCTCAACCTTTTCTTCTCCAGACTAAACATCCGCAACTCCCTCAGCCTTTCCTCATAGGGCCTAATCTCCAGGCCCCTGATCGTCAGTATGTTTGTGTAAAGTGCTGTCAAGTTACAGCCGATCTATGGCAATGCTGTTAAGGTTTTCAAGGCAAGAGATGAACTGAGATGGTTTGCCATTGCCTGCCTCTGCCTGCATAGCGACCCTGGGCTTCCCTGGTGGTCTCCCATCCCTGTACTAACCAGGGCTGACCCTCTTACCCTAAGTAGGCAATCTCCACTTAAGTTGAGGGAATTAGCTGGGGAGACAGAGTGAGAGGGGGTAACTGGGATCAATAGCTTATGCACACCAGGATAGATCACGATTGGTAGCCATATGCCAGGATAGTTCTAGATGAAAACTCTCAGATGAGCAGGCAGTTGTATAATTGAATGGGTTTTATTAAAGAATAAAGAATACTAAAACAAGTAAGGGACATACGCACACAAAGCGAAGAGGAAGAAGAAGAAGAAGAAGAGTTGGTTTTTATATGCCGACTTTCTCTACCACTTAAGGAAGACTCAATCACCTTCCCTTCCCCTCCCCACAACAGAAACCCTGTGAGGTAGGTGGGGCTGAGAGAGCTTTAAGAGAGCTGTGACTAGCCCAAGATCACCCAGCAGGCTTCATGTGGAGGAGTGGGGAAACAAATCCAGTTCACCAGATTAGAGTCCACCACGCATGTGGAGGAGTGAGGAAATCAAACCCGGTTCTCCAGATTAAAGTCCACAGCTCCTCCGCTCTTAACCACTATTCCACGCTGTAGAAGCCTCAGTCCCATTCTAGAGGTTAAGCTCCCATGAAACCTCCAAAGCAGCCCCCCCCTTCATGTCTCAGCTGCAGGTTGGCTTTCCTTTCAAGATCTCTATAGAAATTCAAGGAGGAGGGATTTACAACTTAGGTGTATTTTTCCCCATTTATAGAAGCAGCATCTGAAGTTTCAGGGTGTCCATACAATTAAGGCGCCACTTAATACATGTGTTCAGCAATCCCTCTGCCAAGAAGCTGGGGAGCAGAACAAAGGCAAGACACAACGAAAGCGGTTTTTTCCCCCTGCTGCTTAATTGTAGGCGACATTTGGCTGGCATAATAGAGGAGGTGCTTCTACACAGTCCTTCTCGTCGAGAAATAAAGGGAGTGTGGAAACAAGGATCTCCTTCAACCCATCTTTCATTGCCCTCAGAAATATATACAGGGCAGGGGTGCCAAATAGACAACAGCCATTTCTCCCGGAGGAAAAGGGAAAGCTTGAGAAGATCCCGGGGATTGGGGAGGGCTGTGGTTGCATTTAGAAATGATGGGGTTTGCTGTGGTGTTGCTGGCACCCTTTAGAGGAGTGTGCTGTGGGCACTGCAGAAAGGTAGCCATATTCAGGCAGGGGCTTGATTTGCCGAAGAAGGAACTGCTGTCTTCCATGTGTGTGTGTGAGTTAAGTGCTGTCAAGTTGCTTCCGACTCATGGTGACCCTATGAATCAATGTCCTCCAAAGTGTCTTATCCTTAACAGCCTTGCTCAGATCTTGCAAACTGAGGGCATTGGCTTCCTTTACGACCCATCTCTTGTTGGGTCTTCCTCTTTTCCTGCTGCCTTCAACTTTTCCAAGCATGATTGTCTTTTCCAGTGACTCTTCTCATGTGTCCAAAGTACGACAGCCTCAGTTTAGTCATTTTAGCTTCTAGGGTCAGTTCAGGCTTGATTTAATCTACAACCCACTGATTTGTGGGGTTTTTTGGCGGTCCATGGTATCCGTAACACTCTCCACCAACACCCTCCCCACAACAGACACCCTGTGAGGTAGGTGGGACTGAGAGAGCTGTGACTAGTTCAAGGTCACCCAGCTGGCCTTATGTGTAGGAGCAGGAAAACCAACCTGGTTCACCAGATTAACATCTGCCGCTCATGTGGAGGAGTGGGGAATCAAACCCCGCTCTCCAGATCAGACTCCACCGCTCCAAACCACCGCTCTTAACCACTACACCACGCTGGCTAGTTATGCTGCTAGCATTTCTCTCTCCTTCCCCACCCATCTTTTCAAACCTCAGCATCTGATTTATGCCAGCCATTGCTGGTTTCCCCCCATCGGAGAGCAGGGCAGAGAGGACAGTCTGTATATAGTTGGCAACACCAGAGTAAAACTTGTGGTGCGGATCGATCACTTGTCTGGAGGAAGGGCTCCAATTTACCTCTCCCAGGGATGGAGGGTGCTGAAGGGAATTGATAAATGAGTTGCAAATGCCGGGCGTGTGTTGTGTGTATCTAATTAATGGAGGGTGACCAGGGATCAATAGCAAGGAAGGAGCTGAGCTAAAAATAGCCCTCAGCCGGGGAATGCAACCTGCGGGCAGCTGCCTGGAATGAAAATGTCCCCTTGAATGATTACCCATTCCTGCTGAGAAGGGAAGCTTAAGGGCTCATTGGAGGTTTGGCCTGCAAAAAACACTCAGGAGCTCCCAGAGGGGATCGCCGGCACCCTCCCAGGAGATACAGCACAGGACGTTCAGTTGCCCGAGATAATGCCATTTTTCCCCCTCTCTCTTTCTTCCCTGGGAGAAGAAAAACACATCACGATCTGACATCTCTCATTCTCTCTCTGCTCTTTCGGCAGCATCAGATTACCCGGCTCGGCTCCGGCTTTTCCTCTGGAGCGAAACGTATTGATCGATCAATCAGCGTAATTGGTTAATCGTAGATTTACGACATGGGCCGCCAAAGTTCAGGCCTTTGTTACTGCTCTGTTCCCATCTCCTTTTTTTTTACTTGTGGTTGTCAGCTGGAAGCCCTTCAACTGAGAGACCCCAGGCCCTGCCTAACTCTTTACTTACAAATCCAAGGCAGATTTCAGACATGAGGGCCTTTCCACAGCTCTGATAGCAATGAGAACATAACAAAATAAGAAAAGCCATGCTGGATCAGACCAAGGCCCGTCGAGTCCAGCAGTCTGTTCACACAGTGGCCAACCAGGTGCTCAAATCATATGTTAATATGGCATGGAGAAGGAGGAGGAGGAGTTGGGTTTTATATGCTGACTTTCTCTACCACTTAAGGAAGAATCAGACTGGTTTACAATCACCTTTCTTCCCCCTCCCCACAACAGACACCCTGTGAGGTAGGTGGGGCTGAGAGAGCTCTAAGAGAACAGTGGCTAGCCCAAGATCACCCAGCAGGCTTCATGTGTAGGAGTGGGAAAACAAATCCAGTTCACCAGATTAGCAGCCACCACTCCTGTGGAGGAGTGGCGAATCAAACCCAGTTCTCCAGATCAGAGTCCACCGCTCCAAACCACTGCTCTTAACCACTACACCACACTGGCTCTCAAGGGTTCCCAGGAGATTTCCCACCAAGGAAATGAAGTGACTGCAACACCCTAGCGCCTCCACCCATACCTTGACTGAGTTTTCCTTAATGTGCTAGGCATAAGTATCACAGCATATGGTCGGCAAACCGCGGCTCGCGAGGCGCATGCGGCTCTTTGGCCCCTTGAGTGCAGCTCTGCCACAAATGACCTTGCCAAGGCCGGCCCCCTCGGTCTGCGCCAGGGCCGGGCAAGCGCGCTGCGCCTCTCCGCCTCACCCGCCTCGCCCGGCCCCGCCACCGCGAATGCTCCGTCTGACCCCCCCGGTCGCGCCATTGCCATGGGGGGGGGAGAACGAGGCGGAGAGTCAGCAGGGCCCCGGTGGCGAGAGGGCTGCCGGCAAGGCGCCGCTCAACCTGTTGGACACTTGTGGGGTGTGCGGGCAGCACATCCAGAGCCGCCAGCCCCGCCTGCTTCCCTGCCTCCACTCGCTGTGCCCCCGCTGTCTGCCCCCGCCGCACCGCTACCTCATGCTGCCATCCCCCCGCCGCCCCTTCGCCCAGCAGCGGCGCCCCCCCCCAAAGACGCCCCTATGCTGCCGCCACTCCTCCAGCCGGCCCCGTCCTCGCCAGGCTCCGCGCTGCCCGCTCCGCTGCACTGCAGCCCGGGTAGGTCGACAACGGGGACTTGGGGGGGGGAATCTGCCAGCCAGCGGAAGGCTCCATCCGGAAAGGAGAGTCCCCGGGAGGGACGGGAGTGAATTGGATGGGAGGGGGTGTTTGTAGCCTTCCCTCCTCCCCCTCCCTCCCTTTCCTCACCCCTCCGCCTGTGCTGCAGCTGCTGCTGCTGCGTTGCATGAGGGAGCGCAAGCGAGTGACGCAGCCAGCGACCACAGCCTCCCCGGGTGGCGTGAGGGGGGAGAGCCTACAGGAAGGTGGGGGCGGCTAGGCTTTTGGGGGGAGGGGAGCCGCGGCAATCCGGGGGGACGGTGGCGGCACCACCTGCCTGGTGTCGTTAGCAGCGGCAAAGAAGGCCTTGAAAATAGGGCACGATCCAGCAAGGGTCTAAATGGGGGGGAGGGGCTTGACTTGGGGGGGCATTGACGGCCCTGGGCCTTCTTGTAGCCCTCTAAGTGAGCCCAGGAGCATATATTGTGCTGCCTTTTCAAAGAATGGAAAGGTTAGCACCCTCCTCCGTCCCCCATAACCCTTCCTGTTTGGCGCCTTTCTCCGGTGGATTATCGCTAAGTAGGTGGGTGGGCTGTGTGGGGAGGCTGTACCGGGTGCACGCGTATGGGAAAGGGTATTATGGGAAGGCCGTAATCATAGGCCGGGAGGCGCAGATCTCTTTAAAGAGCCCCCCGCACGCCTTCAGGGAAGCCCCGTGAAGGTGCGCGGGGGGGAACAGATCTGCGCCTTCCAGCTGGAAGGCGCAGATCTGTTTAAAGGGCCCGAATTTGCCGAATTTATTCACAAACACCCCGAACTCGTGAATTCGGCTCCCTGTTTTCCTGCCTTTTTTGAGTTCGGTTCAATCAGAACCGAAAAACCGCCGAATTGGGGGAAATTCGGCTGTTTTTCAGTTCAGGACGAACCAAATCGACAGCCCTATACTCAATTACAAGTCTACAATATCTACTGCTCATGAGGAGATTCTCCTATATATGAGATATCTGTATAGAGATATTATCTGATGTATTCTTCAGAAGCTATTAGCTGGATAATACCTATTGCTCCTCTGGGGAAGGCAGTAGATGTAATGTGTTTGGTGTTCTGTTCATTTTATTCTTTGATCAACTGAATATATAGTACATGGAGATTGCTCTGCATGAGTTAATTCAATGGTTCCTTTGCCGTATCAGTAAAGAGATTTATGTACAGTAGGGCCATTTTTTATTTTTATTATTAGTATGGTCTATTGGTTATCATTTTAGAGTAATTCAATAATGATTAACATTCATTTTTAGGGGGGTTGTACATAATTTTGAGCCCTGTTTACTTAGCCCTTTTGGTTATTCGATGTAGATTTGCAGTAGATTCAGGAAAGAGCAAATCAACTACTTCTTTATACAACATGTAGAAAGCACTGCCACAAGATGTAATCCTGGCCTCAGATATCTTTTCAAGGGACCAAGCCCTGACCTGGATGGCCCAGGCTAGCTCGATCTCATCAGATCTTGGAACCTAAGCAGGGTCACCCTGACTTTCTCTACCTCTTAAGGAAGAATCAAACCGGCTTACAATCACCTTCCCTTCCCCTCCCCGCAACAGACACCCTGTGAGGTAGGTGGGGCTGAGAGAGCTCGAAGAGAACTGTGACTAGCCCAAGGTCACCCAGCTGGCTTCATGTGTAGAAGTGGGGAAACAAATACCAGTTCACCAGATTAGCCTCCGCCGCTCATGTGGAGGAGCGGGGAACAGAACCCGGTTCTCCAGATCAGAGTCCACCACCCCAAACCACCGGTCTTAACCACTACACCACGCTGGCTCTCTCAAGTGCTCACACATGTGATTTCATACGCGTGAAGTACCTCTGTGATCCCAAGCCAAACGTATCAGCGTGCAAAACACACCAGCAGACCTACGCCAAGTATTTCGCATCTGCTTACAAAACTGAGCTTTTTTAAAAAAAACACCCCAAACAGGGATATTTCCTGCTTGTTTCTTACATAATTTCACCATTGCAATCTTCAAAGGCTTCAGTCTACTTAGCACTTATCGTTTCTCTTCTTTTTTTTCCTCCGGTTGAAGCATGCCTGTATTAAATCAGCCTAGGTGGCAGCAATTTGAGCATCTGGTCTATCCTGAATTGTCTCTCCTGTTCTATTTTTATATTCCTGTATCTTTTCTTTTCTTTTTTTTTGGTATCATTCTGCCGAGAGGGCATGTGGCAGGAAGACTGACATCACCTCTCGGTCACCCAGCCAAAGGTCTCCTGAAGAGGTAGCCTGACAGAGTTGGAAGATCATCCTGAGAGGTTAAAGAAAGGGGCTTTTGCAACGATTCTCAACACCCTCCTCTGTGCGTAAAATATTGTGTGCGTAGTTTGTGCGATAATGCTAAGGCGCAAGATGCCCTCTGCATGGTGACCAACAAATAGAGCAGTTCTTCAGTGGAACAGGCTTCCTCGAGAGGTGGTAAGTGCTCCTTCCCTGGAGGTTTTTAAGCAGAGGCTAGATGGCCACCTGTCAGCAATGCTGATTCTATAACTGATTCTATAATTTTTATCCCGGCATAGCGCCTTAAATAAATTATATTTTCTTTATCTATTTATTGTATTTATCCCACCCAACCAGGTACCCAGCTTTTGCTTAGAGGTCTCCCATCCAAATACTTGCCAGGGTCAAGGCTGAGAGTGTGTGGCTGGCTGAGCAAGTTTCCATGGCAGAGAGCGGATTCCGTCCAAATGTGCCTTTGCTTGCAAACCGTTCCTCTTTGGCATTCTAGCATGCATCAATCACCTTCACAAGCATGAGGAGGGTTGGGGTGGCTGAGTGGTGCTTTTTGGGTCATGTGGACTTACACTTGAGCTTAGACATAAGTATCTCCTCATTCTTTTATTACTCCCTATCCATCTACCAGGGAGGGAAGGAGGCATGGTATAGCCCCATCTCGTCAGGTCTTGGAAGCTGAGCAGGAATGGTACTTGGGTACTCTGCTGAGGAAGGCAGTGGCAAACCACCTCTGCTCATTTGAAGAAGAAGAGTGGGTTTTTATGTGCCGACTTTCTCTACATTTTAAGGAGAATCAAATCGGCTTACAATCGCCTTCCCTTCCTCTCTCCTCAACAGACACCTTGTGAGGTAGGTAAGGCTGAGAGAGTTCGGAGAGAATGGTGACTAGCTATGATGAAGAATGAGTTAATCTTTGAGAGAAGTTCAGAGAAAGGGAATGGGCGGAGCTAAGGAACTCACTCGGTTCTGGAGAAAGGAACTGGATTCTGGTTTTGGTAACCTGTGTGATCAGAAGCTGGGTTTGACTCTGGGAACCTGAAGGTTCAGTCTACACCTAAGCTGGTGTAAAACAAATCCTGTGGAGTGACAGGCAGAGATTGGGAGGGAAAGGGCCCTTTCTCAGGTCACTAAAGGGGAATAGGCTCTGAGAAGGAGATATTCAAGATATTCAGCATTTTGTTAAGGGATTACTGCCACTGGAGCGGGTTAGTTCTGTAGTGAGAACAGGTTTGAGGAGAAGCCTCTGTGTTCTCTGGGAAAGAGAGGTTGTTTAATCTCTACCTTTCCTGACAGCTAGGCAGCAGAGTCTGAATAGGAACATCTATAAGAAGTTCTGGGAACTGAAAGGAATTTGGGAACTTGAGGTTAAGAATTGTAATTCTGTACCATCTAAGATATCTAAGATCTATGCCTTCTCTGAAGTGAAACGTATAAAATATCTTTTGGTTCTATGCTTTTCATATCCACCATTTCCCCTCCGAATCCATCCCTTGTACAGTGTTCAATAAATCTCTGTTATTTGATTGTTAACTTGAAAAAGCCTCTGGTGTCTCATTTCTATTGAGGTAAAACAAGTAAAGGGGACTAAGGAGAAAAATCAAAACTCCAAGTAGGGCTGTCAAAAAAAAAAAAATTCGGTACAGTTCGGATTCGGCCGAATTTGGCCCTTGTGGCTTCGGTACGTGCCGAAGTCCGAACTCCCCCACTTCGGATCCGTTCAATTCGGCGGGAATTCAAAGTTCGGGAAAAAAATTCGGCCGAATAAAGCCATTAAAAACACAACCGCGCCTTTCCGCGGCTCGGGGGGGGGGATTTTTGGGCTTAGAGGTCCCAAACTTTCAGCAGAGCTTCAAAGGACGTATATTGAAAGACTCCCCAAGTTTTGTAAAGATTGGGTCAGGGGGGGCTGAGATATGGGCCCTGAAAGGGGTCCCCCCCACCCTTAATGTGGATCTCTCCGCAGAGCTTGCCGCCCACGCACAAAGCTCCCGGCCCGACAAACAGCTGATGAGAGCAAGGGCGGGGCAGGTGCTAAGAACTTTGCAAAGCAACACAACTGCAGAGCAACCCCTTTGCAAATATGCAAAGGGCGGGGCAGGTGTGAAGAATTTTGCAAAACAATACAACTGCAAAGCAACACAAGCACGCAATGCAAAACCTTTGCAACAGTGCATAGCAACACCTGACACCTGGGAGTTTGCATACCATGGAAAGGGACAGAGGCAGCTAGCTATGCATAATGAGCAGGAGGGGGTGGAATGTCTCCTTTTGCATTGGACTTGGGACCAGGCAGATGCATTCTTTAAGTCACCATTTGAAAACCAGTTTTGAGCAAGCATCAATAACCTAACTGATCTTATGAATGAGGAAAAACCTGAAGAATAAAAATGAAGCCCCCCCTCAAACCAGGGAGAGAGAGACTGGAGGGGGAACACACACCCCAGGCAGAACCGGCAAAAGCCCCCTTTGGCTTCCCCCCCCCCACCCACAGAAACTGCTCCCTCCCCACACACACACACAGACTCTGCTTTCCCCCCCACACACACACAGAAAAGAAAAAATATAGATTAAAGCCCCCAAAGGGGTCTTACTGTGGCTGTCTTCTGTTCCAGCAGGAGGGGCTGGGAGGCTGGGTAATCCAATATGATTCCATTTGTATCCAATATAAGATCCATATGTATGCATCTCTCGAGGGTGATCCATTCATCCCAATAGGGGAAAGGGGAAAGCCCATATCTCGGGGGGCCCTGACCCAATGTTTAAAAACTTGGGTGGTCTCTTAAAAAGCCTTGACTGAAGCTCCGCCGAAAGTCTGGGATCGGCACACCCAAAAATGCGCCCCCTGCAGCCATGGAAAGAGAAAAGGGGGGGAGCCAATATTTCAGCCCCCACTGAACCCATCTTTACAAAACTTGGGTGGTCTCTTAAGAGGGATTCTCTGAAGCTATGACAAAAGTTTGGGGGCTGAACCCCCAAAAAAGCGCCCCCTGCAGCCACGAAAATGGAAAAGGGGGGAGAGGAAAAAGGGGTAGAGCCCATATCTCGGGGGCCCCTGACCCAATGTTTACAAAACTTGGGGGGTATCTTAAGAAGCCTAGTCTGATGCTCCGCTGAAAGTTTGGGGTCGGCACACCCAAAAATGCGTCCTCTGCAGCCATGGAAAGAAAAAAGGGGGGGAGCCCATATCTTGGGACCCCCTGACCCAATGTTTACAAAACTTGGGTGGTCTCTTAAAAAAACCTGTCTGAATATCCCCTGAAAGTTTGGGGTCGGTACCCCAAAAAATGCGCCCCCTGCAGCCACAGAAAGGAGCGAATGTGCATAAGCACCCCCTCACACACACATGAGGATTTCCCTCTCTCTCTCTCTTTCCCCGGCGGGCCGCACATCAGCTGATTCCTCCAGCACTCAATCCTGACTGATTGGCCAGAAGAAGACCCAGCTTGGCCACCGATTGGCCGGGGGAGGAGAATGCTGCTTACTGACGGTTATGCTGCTTACTGACGGCCGAATTGGCCGAATTTATTCGCCGAACTCCCGAACTCGCTGAATTCGGCCCCCCCGGTTGCCCGCCAGTTTTGAGTTCGGATCCGTCCGAACTAAAAACCACCGAATCAAGGGAAATTCGGCTGATTTTCAGTTCGGGCCGAACCGAATTGACAGCCCTAACTCCAAGCAATCATTTTGACAAGCAGTCTCTCTCTCTCCCTCAGCACGCACACGAGAGATCATGATATATTTGGTGTCAGAAGAACTACCCCACTCCAGTGGCAGTAATCCCTTAACACTAGCCCAAGGTCACCCAGCTGGCTTCATGTGGAGGAGTAGGGAAACCAACAGATTAGAGTCCACCGCTTATGTGGAGGAGTGGGGAATCAAACCTGGTTCTCCAGATTAGAGTCTGCTGCTCATGTAGAGGAATGGGGACTCAAACCCGGTCCTACAGATTAGAGCCCACCACTCTTAACCAATACACCTTGAAAGCCCCTTGCTGGGGTCTCCATAAGTCAGTTGTGACTGGAAAGCACTTTACACACACACATCCAGCTACCAGGGAGGGAAGGTGGCATGGTATAGCCCGATCTCGTCACATCTTGGAAGCTGAGCAGGGTCAGTGCTAAGCAAAGGGGCAAAGCAAAGAACATTAAAATGAAGCAAAGATGTCTTTCGGGCCTATCTTCCCGACAATATCACAAAACCACACCAGTCACTTTTTCAAGCTATGCAGTACTTTGCTGAGAGTTTTTTGACCCACTGATAACAAAGGTCGTTTATGCATGGGTACTTTCACTCACGTTCACACACACCAGTCTGACTCAGTTGTTCCTTGGAGTTATGCATGAGTTTTCCCTCCATTAGAGATGACCTCGCTGCCAGCCCTCACAAATCCTGGGCCTTCCTTTTCCTCCATTAACCCAATTCCTCCCTCTCCCCTGATCTCAGCCCGGCTGAAATCCCCATGCATAAGGCAAAGTGTGGGACACGCAAGCTTAGTTTTGCTCACAGCCAATTACAAAGCAGCATTTAAAGAGGTGGGGATTCAAATGCTTCCTGCTTCCTGGGAGCTCTTTCAGAGCAGAAGAAATGCTTTCAAAAACTTAGGCTTGGATTTCTCCCCCGCCTTTCTTTTCAGATTTCTCTTTTTTTTTTATGTTCTTAAAATGGTTTTTTTTTAATGTGGCAATTGGGTTTGTGGGGGGGGAGGAACTTTTCTCTCACTACAGCCAATTATGAAGCAGCATTTCAAGGGGCAGGGATGCATAGACTCCCAACAGGAAAGTGCAGGTCCAGCAAACAATGAACCTCAGGTAAAACTCCCATGCATAAACGACCAAAGTATATCTGTTTATTCAGTTTATACCTCACATTTCTCCCCAGTGGGGACCTAAAGCAGCTTATATCATTCTCCTCTCCTCCATTTTATCCTCACAACAACTCTGTGAGGTAGGCTAGTCTGAGAGTGAGAGACCGGCCTAACTAGTCGAGCTTCTATAGCAAAGCAGAGATTTGTACATGGGTCTTCCAGATCCTAGCACTATGCTCTAACCACTACATCACACTGGCTCAATATCTCCTTCATTATTATCATGCCGACAACATCCAGAGGGAGGGAATCTGCCTTTAACTACTATGACTGTGAATAAGCCAGGGTGCTTCAAAAAGGAATGGGGTAACCTATTTAAGGAAAGTGTTCATTTTTACGGAGATAAAAAGCTTTGGAGCTCAAAAGTACCTGTATTTGCTCAGCTGATATATTTTCGAGCTAACAATTCATAGACACTAAAATACACAAAAACCTGAGCTCAGAAAGAGGCTTACAGAAGTTTTTTGGTTGGGATTAAATTGATGGATTTCATTCATTTCACTGAGATTCCAACTCGATATATGGCTTCTCCAGTAAGGCTGGAAGGCTCTGCATAGCTATGCATAATCTGGACACAAATCCCACTGAAGTTCAACAGGATGGGATCAGAACGCAGGTCCAGCTTTCAACCAACTATATCAGAGATCCCCAGCCTTTTTGGGCCCATGAGCACTTTACTGATTCTGACATAGAATAAAGGACCCAACCCCAAAATGGCTGTCATGAGATATGGCTCCAACTACAAAATAGCTGCCATGAGATATGGGGTCAGTTACAAAATGGTTGCCATGAGATACAGAGCCAACTACAAAATGGCTGCCATGGACGGTGGAACTAGAATACACAGAGCAAGGCCAAGCTCAGAGGAGAAGAGGGGGATTTTTAAAAAAATACATTGTGAAAGAGGATTGAGAGAGAAAATTAAAACACTGCAGTCACAGTTGTCATCAAAACAATAAAAGCCCCATCCGGTCCCATCCACTTTCTAAAAGACTTGGTGGGCACCATGAAAGGTGTTAGGTGCCATGTTGCCCACAGGCACCACGTTGGGGACTTATCCATAGAACTACAGACTTGCTCCTTAATAACCGTACTGAGTAACTGCTTGAGAAGGTGCAAAAAAGAGCAACCAAAATGAGCAGGGGGCTGGAGCAACTGCCCTATGAGGAGCGGTTAAAACCCTTAGGGCTGTTTAGCTTGGAAAGAAGGTAGATAAGAGGAGACATCATAGAGGTCTATAAAATTATGCATGGTACGGAGAGAGTAGACAGAGAGAAGCTGAAGCTGGAGGGTGAGAGATTCAAAGCTGATAAAAGGAAGTACTTCTTCACACAACACATAATTAAATTGTGGAACTCCCTGCCCCAGGATGTGGTGATGGCTGCCAGCTTGGAAGGCTTGAAGAGGGGAGTGGACATGTTCATGGAGGAGAGGGCTATTCATGGCTACTAGTCAAAATGGATACTAGTCATGATGCATACCTATTCTCTTCAGTATCCGAGGAGCATGCCTATTCTATTAGGTGCTGTGGAACCCAGGCAGGATGGTGCTGCTGCAGTCGTCTTGTTTGTGGGCTTCCTAGAGGCACCTGGTTGGCCACTGTGTGAACAGACTGCTGGACTTAATGGGGCTTGGTCTGCTCCAGCATGGCTTTTCTTATGTTCTTATATTCTTACAAGACTTCCCATTAAGTCATGTCTCCTTTACTGTAGATTTAGCCAACGACCTATGGCTATTTAGGAAGTGTCCTGCTCAAAATTGTGGAACTTCCTTTTCCGAGCCAAGCTCTTTAGGGCTGAGGAGCAAAAACACTTTGGTGAGTAATCATAATTATCTAAGCTAGTCTTGATACCCCCCCATTCCTTCTGTCCATCAACCAAAGGCCATAATTGGTGTTTCATGGGACAACAGTATTAGCGCCACCCGTAGGTTACACTAAGGTTCAGGCCTTGGTGCTTTGTCCCAGGTCAAATAGCCAGACACACAAACTAGTTTACGAAAAGATTTATTGTGCACAATAGGCCACTGCCAGCAACACAATGGATTGCTAGGACAATGAGCATTGAACAAAGCAAAATGTCATCTTATATATATTTTTTGCTGGTATGTAGTAATACAATATTATGACACATACATGACATACAGCAGTTGCTTAATATAATAATAAAATGTGCTAATGACACATGAGTTAGTATCAATACATTGGAATGTGGACTGGCAAGACATTGGCTATTGGGGTCTCTTTGAAATGCGTGGACACTCTTTGAGATGTGTGTTGTACTGATATGCATAGATGTCAGATTGTCATCATTGCTTTAGGACATACATTCTATTAGCATGCCCTCCGGATTCTCTCTGTACTAGTCCTTGTGATGTTCCATAAACAATAGACATCAGATCTCTGTTGGCGCTTATGCATATGTGCTGTTCTTTACACAAGCTCCCTTTGGCAAGTTCTCAAGGAACTTTCCTATCAGCATTCCTTTCCCCCAATATTCCACCCCAGTAGGGCAGGGTGTAATCACAGCATGGGTTAGTACAAAATCTAACACAGACAAGGATTGATTGAACATCTAATATGGCGTACCCCTATCAACAGGGGCAGGAGAAAAAGGAGAGACCGCATCTTCACCATGATTTAATAAGCACACCATTCCAGGAATAGCTTGGTCACCGAGTCTTCAATTTTGTAGCTCGCAAGGCAGCTTGTAAACACACAGGATACTCTAACAAGGACAGATGCTGAGTAAATCGGAGGAGCAGGGTCTCCTATTGTTAGATATAAAAAGAAAGGTTTTGTTAAAATAGGTTATATTTGCAGGGAACAAGTAGGAGGTTGCAATATTGAGTGCTTGTTTCAGCTTTGTAGCTTGCTGGCTATTCCGCTGAAGGAACAGAAGCTTTGTTTGCATGAAAATGGGGAGGAACTTTTTGGAAGGGAGCAGCCAAGGATGGTATGCACTGTGCAGCTTTCTTCCTAACTCCAGTACTGATGGACATGCCAGTTGGCCCAGGTACTGGAAAATCCCAAAGTCCCCAACCCCAAAGCCTTAGGCGCTGGAAAGCCCTTGGAATCTTGACCCTAATAGACAATAGAGCAGAGTTATGGAAAGTCCCAATCACCCTGTCACCTAGGCTGGTGCTGAGTTAGCTGGTAACAGGAATAGAAATAGCAATGGAACAAACAGGATGTAGGGTGAAGGTCAAGATGCCTGAAGTTCAGTTACTAACCGTCAAGTAAGCAAAACCACTAACCACAGAGTTGGCTAAGTCACTAATCGCTGATTTTGCAATAAGCAGATTGCTGACACCTTGGGACCATATTAGTACCCAGACATAGACATAGCCCCCTGCTGCGACCCACAAAAATTCCCCGAAATAGCAGAAACCATGGAGACAAAGAAATGACAAGGGATGAAGGAAATGTGTATCATCCAATAGAATGTGTAAGGTAAGGGGGGCCCCAAATATGGGCAATGAAAAACTGTATAATTGCTTGAACCTTGGGCGGAAATCTTTGGAGAACTGATTTCAGCCCTGCTTGCTGTGCTGTGCTTTTCTCCCACCGGCTTAATAAAACTCCTTTGCCTGATGCCTGAGTCGTCTCTTCCTTGGTAATCGGAACCAGAGAGGTGTGGGCCTCTAGGCCCCTTGGCTATCAGTACTGTTGAGGGAAATCTCAACTCTTTTGGGTGGAAGGAAATGGCTATGAAAGGGGATTAGACACATTCATGGAGGGTGTCTAGACTCGAGTCCAGTAACACCTTAGAGACCAAAAAGATTTTCGAGGTATAGCTTTTAAGGGTCAAAGCTCCCTTCATCAGATACCTGAAACTGCCTTCATGGAGGTTGCCATAAGTCAGCTGAGACTTGACGGCACCCTGCCCCACCCCAAAAAAAAAAAAAGTCAGGAGAAGACCAGATGGACACACCGCAAGAAAGTATGCTGCAGAGGGAATATGAAGATAGGGTAGAGTAACCATGGAGCTGTCCGGGGTGCTAGAACATATTTGTTGCTGCACGCTGTGGTATTTTCAGCTCGGTGTTTGTGACACAGCCACATTATCTGTTCTAAAAGGGAACAAAACTCTAAGTCATAAGATGGCAAAACCTTATTTATTGGTCTGCTGAGTCAGCCAGCCGTTGATTTCTGTTGCTGTTTTATCATGTTCTTGGCGAGAAAAATAACTTTCGGCTAGATTGAAAAGCTATATTAAATAGCATGCAAACAAATCTGAGTTCCGTGGAGGGCACCAGCTGACAGGCTCCAAAAACAGGCTGTTTTCCATCTTCCACTTTGAGCTATTACATTTTTAAAATGTGATTGAGTGCTTTTCATATTCAGTCAAGGGATCAGTGGAACAAAATTTCTTGATCTATCCCCCTCCCTTTTGAAATAAAAACACAGGTGCAAATGAGGAACATGGTGGTGGTAAGTGCTGTCAAGTTGCAATCAACTCATGGCAACTCGGCAGAGTTTTCAAAGCAAGATAAGTTCAGAGGTGGTTTGCCATTTCCTGCCTCTGCCTAGCAACCCTTGACTTCCCTGGTGGTCTCCCATCCAAGTACTAACCAGGGATGGCCCTGCTTAGCTTCCAAGATCTGAGGAGATCAGGCTAGCTTGAGCCATCCAAGACAGGGCAAGAGATGAACAAAGGGGATTGCCATAGCCTGGCCTTTCTTATGTTCTTATATGGTCATGAAGGAGAGGGGTATTCATGGCTGCTAGTCCAAATGCCCTGACCTGGATGGCCCAGCCTGATCTTGTCAGATCTCAGAAGCTAAGCAGGGTCAGCTCTGGTTAGTATTTGGATGGGAGACCACCAAGGAATACCAGGGTTGCTACACAGAGGAAGGCACTGGCAAACCACCTCTGTTAGTCTCTTGCCATGAAAACCCCAAAAGGGGTCGCCATAAGTCGAAGGCACTTTACACACAGAGACAGTCCAAATAGATACTAGTCATGATGCATACCTATTCTCTCCAGGATCAGAGGAGCATGACTATTGTATTAGGTGCTTTGGAACACAGGTAGGACGGTGCTGCTGCAGTTGTCTTATTTGTGGGCTTCCCTGAGGCACCTGGTTGGCCACTGAGTGAACAGACTGCTGGACTTGATGGGCCTTAGTCTGCTCCAGCATGGCCTTTCTTATGTTCTTATAGCAGCCCTGGGCTTCCCTGATGGTCTCCCATCCAAGTACTAGCCAGGTGTGATGCTGCTTAGTTTCCAAGATTGATGGGATCAGGCTAGCCTGGGCCAACCAGATCAGAGAAAGGGAGAAGAAACTAAACATCCACAGTGGGCACATGTCAGTCCATGCAAGAGAAGGACACTGTTGTTGGCAACTCACCTTCTTCCCATCGATCAGAAGCTCATGAATAGAGCACCGCATCTGGCCATTTTTTTCTGGCACAAATGGAAAGCTCATTTCTGCGAGCAAAACATACCCACCTGATTCTACAAGCTAAGCCAGTGTGGTGTAGTGGTTAAGAGCAGTGGACTCTAACCTGGAGAACCAGGTTTGATTCCCCACTCCTCCGCACAAAGCCAGCTGGGTGACCTTGGGCTAGTCACAGTTCTCTCCAAACTCTCTCAGCCCCACCTCCCTCCCATGGTGTTTGTTGTGGGGAGAGGAAAGGAAGGAGATTGTAAGACAGTTTGATTCTCTTTAAAAAGGTAGAGAAAGTCAGCATATAAAAAACTAACTCTTCTTCTTCTAGTCTTCCTTCTGCAGCACACCATCTCATCCTCTGACTCTGCTACTGTGATGTCATGAATGTTCTACCCGAATATTAACCGTACATGAGCTACGCTGAGTCAGGGTCATTTGTCTAGCATTCAAGAATATCATCCATATGAGTGAGTGGAGCCCAGAAGTAAGAACATGAGCTATGAGATGAACGTGCCCTGTTAAAAACCACAAATCACCCAATCACAAGGACTGGGCCTGGATGATTCCTCATCAGAGGAAGAGGACACCATGGAGGATGAAACCAAGAAAGTCTTTGAGGTTCCTGGACACTAGATCTCCAGGAAATTTGTGGCAAGGTGTGGTTACTGGACCAGAAAGCCAGGAGGAGGAGGAGGAGGAGGAGGAGGAGGAGGAGGAGGAGGAGGAGGAGGAGGAGGAGGAAGAAGAAGAAGAAGAAGAAGAAGAAGAAGAAGAAGAAGAAGAAGAAGAAGAAGAAGAAGAAGCACCTGCTGGGTGACCTTGGGCCAGTCACAGCTCTTATAGAGCTCTCTCAGCCCCACCTACCTCACAAGGTGTCTGTTGTGGGGAGGGGAAGGGAAGGTGATTGTAAGCCGGTTTTATTCTTCCTTAAGTGGTAGAGAAAGTCGGCATATAAAAACCAACTCTTCTTCTTCTTAATGTGAGGGAGTGAAGATAGACATAACTCTTATAGTGAAATTTCACTTTCAGGCAGAAGTTCTGTTTACAGGGTGCCTTTAATCTGCAGAGTCGATCAGGTGCCCTGCTGGGCAAACTCCCCACCTAGCCCGTCCTAGTTTCTAAAGGCATTTGGCAGGCGCCAGGACACTTCTTGGCACCATGTTGGGGACCCCTGCCGTAGATGATGTGTACGACTCCAGAGAACTCCTGATTCAGAATAAGGGTCTGATTCAGAATAAGGCAGCTTCATATTTGTCTCCCCCTAATGCATAAGAGGAGGAATGCTTAGGGTGGAGTTAAGCAACAGCTGTAGTAGAATGGACCCACAGGATCCAAACCATTATTTTTTAAAGAAAGTAACATAATATTATACTTTCCATTCCAATGTAGTCTAACCATTGTCTTCTCGTGGGGCAGATAACACGAAGAGATCATCTGTGCTTCAACATTCAAGAGCAGTTATATATGAAATTATGGGCCCATATCTATAATAAACTAGTAATTCTTCTGGCTTCTGCTTTTGTCTGAAAGTTTCTAAGTATAGGCTTTTCTTTTTTTAAAAAAATGAAAGTTTTTCCCCAAAAAATCAGATTGGTACACAAAGCACACCTCTGGTTTGGATGCTATTTCTGGTCTCCATAGTAACCACCGAATACCAAACCATCTTTGAATCGGATGATTCCAGCTTTTTTAAAAAACAAAAAAACCATTCCTGGTTCCCATGGTGATTGTTGAAAACTCATGATCTCTCCAGCCAGGGATTTCAGCCAATGGGGTGGCCAGCTGGAGCAGCCAAGAAAACAGTACTCTCTGGCCCAGGCAGTGATCAAAATTTCCAGTGGTTTCCTTGCCAAAGGTTTATAATGATGGATATTGTTTGATTAGGTAGCTCTTGGGGTTTGAGGTGGAGGAAGAATAAATTGTTTCTACAAATTAATTAATTTAACTTTCATTTCAACAGAGGATTCATCCCCTTTCTCCTCCCCTTTCATAGGTCTGCCTTCCTGATGAATTCAAGAGGGTTACATTGTTATAGAGTGAAGTATCTCACCCGACTGATCAATTAAATAAATGCAGATCAAAATGTGCTTTTTTACTAAGTTATAAACAGTGTAGTTAGTTTTTAACTTTTTAACTACTTGGTTTGAAGATGAGAGCCAGCGTGGTGTAGTGATTAAGAGTAGCAGACTCTAATCTGGAGAACTGGGTTAGATTCCCCACTCCTTCACATCAAGCCTGCTAGGTGACCTTGGACTAGTCACAGTTCTCTCCGAACTCTCTCAGCCCCACCTACCTCACAAGGTGTCTATTGTGGGGAGGAGGAGGGAAGAAGATTGTAAGCTAGGGTTGCCAACCTCCAGGTAACAGCTGGAGATCTCCTGCTATTACAACTGATCTCCAGCCGATAGAGATCAGTTCCCCTGGAGCAAATGGCTGCTTTGGCAATTGGACTCTATGGCATTGAAGTCTCTCCCCTTCCCAAACCCCGCCTTCCTCAGGCTCTGCCCAAAAAATCTCCTGCCAGAGTAGAGGGGGGCCTGGCAACCCTATTGTAAGCCGATTTGAGACTCCTTAAAGGTAGAGAAAATCAGGGTATAAAAACCAACTCTTCTTCTTGGTTGAGGCCCCAAATCAAGAACATTAATTGGTAAGAATTATGCCCGGATGCTAACCATATTTACTGGAAAGTCCAGTCAGTTTATTCCAGCTTGTTTCTATCAAAACTTCACAAGGAAGGTGTTAAAGTGTATAGGTTTGACTCTAAAGTGTTTCTTCATTTCCTTATCCTCAGAGACCCAGATTTTAGCACAGCTGTCCATTGTACTAACAAATGTCAGTATAAATAATGCACTGTGAAGCACAACAAAAGACAAACTTATAAAACCAGGAGGTGTTTGTATAAACCTCATAAAATGAAAGTGCCTGAGTCAAGCTTGATTCAGAGGGTAGCCCATGTCAGTCTGCAGAACATCTAGATTTGAGTTCAGTAGCACCTTAGAGACCGACAAGATTTTCAGGGTGTCAGCTTTCAAGAGTCAAAGCTCCCTTTATCAGATACAAGTGGGAATAGAGATTTCTTGAGTCCTTATATCCCAGTCAGAAGGTGGGAGGGGTGTTGCAAAGAAGGGACTTGCGATGCTGAGAGGCAAAGAACTTTGCAATCAGCTTGATTAGAGCAGATAAAGTCTCCACTTTATCCTCACAACAACCCTGTGAGTTAGGTCATCCAAGTACTTGAAGGGCTGCCATATAGAGGATGGTGCCGAGTGGTTTTCTGTTGCCCCAGAAGGTCACACCAGAACCAACGGGTTGAAATTAAATCAAAAGATGTTCCTTTTGAGGGTAGGTCAAAAATCCAAATAAATAAATACATAGTCTTACTGACTGATGTAAGGGTAGTAAGTTTAGGGTTGCCAACCCCCAGGTGGTGCCTGGAGATCTTCCAGAATTACAACTGATCTCCAGACTATAGAGATCAGTCCCTGGGGACGAATTGGCTGCTTTGGAGGGTGGAGTGCATAGAGGTCATAGAATCATAGAGTTGGAAGGGGCTATAAAGGCCATCTAGTCCAATCTCCTGCTTAATGCAGCATCAGCCTAGAACATCCCTGACAAGTGCTTGTCCAGTCCAGCCTCCACTTAAAGACTGCCAGTGAGGGGGAGCTCACCATCTTCCTAGGGAGCTGATCCCACCGTCAAACAACTTACTATAAAAAATGTTTTCCTAATATCCAGCCGATACCTTTCCACCCACAATTTAAACCCATTATTGGGAGCCCTATCCTCTGCTGCCAACAGGAACAGCTCCCTGCCCTCCTCTAAGTGACAACCCTTCAAATACTTCAAGAGCAATCCTGTCCCCCCTCAACCTCCTCTTCTCCAGACTAAACATTCCCAAGTCCCTCAGCCTTTCCTCATAGGTGTGAGAGCCAGGTGTCTGCTATCCCCCCTGCTCCTTTTTGCATTCCCTATCTCTGGTCCTTTGAACTCGTAAAAGCAGTTCACACCTCCTCTCCCCCTTCCCGGATCCCGGCGCCTTTTCTGCCTTACCCAGGTGCCAGTCCTGCCCTCCCCTGTGGCGCATCCTGCTTGCACTCCCTCGGGCCGATGTGGCCTTGAGGGGCTGCGACTCCTAACAGTCTCTCTGGGACCTGTTTGATGTTTTGTATTGCGCCAATCTATCTTGTAGCTTCCCACGACTGAAGTGTGAACCCTGATGCCCTGTAGTCAATATATTCTGTAACCCTGATAAGGTGACTCACTTGCAACTTCAAATCCGTGTCTGTCTAACCTATCTGAAGCCTTCAATAAATCCTTTGTTTCTGCATCCAAGTCTGAGCAAGTGATTTTGCGAAGTTAGCACAGCTAGGCTGGGACTCTTACATTAAGTTGCAAGTCCTTGCCTCTTTATCTGCACCTGTACCTTAAGGGACAGCAATGCCAGACAACGAGGATCCCTCTTCACCCCCGGACTCCCCGGACAAGACCGAGCCTCCGGCGAAGCCGGACCCTAAGGAGGAGGTCGTCAAGCGGAAGGTACCCGGTCCCACACACCCGGGTACCAAGCCCAGGACCACCTTCAATTCCTGGCTGGACTCTCCTAAGGGCTGGTCGCTCTCCCGGAATGAGGCGAAGCACCGCCGTCTGGCCTTGTCGGGCACGAGGCTCGAGGACGACCCTGCGCGCATGGAGGTCTTGTTGGAGGAGGAACGGAGGCAGTGGCAGGAGGAACGCCAAGCCATGCTGGAACGCATGGATGCCATGCAGGCCGTGATGGAGGGGATGGCTACCGCCATGGACGCGCTGAAGATACAGCCCCCTCCCGACAACCCCCCGGATGGGACTCCGGCGGCTCCCCCCGCGCCTCCCAGCGCCCCGGCCCGTCGGGACCTGAAAATTACGTATGATGGGTCGGGAGACCAGTTAACTTTCTTTTTGGTCCAAGTGGATATTTTTATGCGGGAACAAGGACGGACCTTTAACTCGGAGGAGTCTCAGGTCCAGTACGTGGCCTCCCTATTGCAAGGGGAGGCAGCCGCTTGGATGGTGTTACAGTACGAGTTGCGCTCCCCGGTTCTGCGCAACCTGGATGAGTTCATGATTGCCCTCCGGAACCGTTTTGAGGATCCGAACCTGGGAGAGCGGGCCAAGGCTACCCTGATGCAACTCCGCCAGGGGACTAAGTCGGTGGCGCAGTATGCAAGCGAGTTCCAATCCTTGTCGAGCCGAATCCTGGATTGGAGCGAGGCCACCCGGGTGCAATGTTTCCGAGAGGGACTAAACCCGGACTTGCAACACTGGGCCTTCATGCAAGGCAACCCCCCGGACGTCGAAGGCTGGGTGCGCCACGCTGCCGACATCGAAAATCGGAAGCAGCTCCTCGCTTTGTCCAAACAACGCACCGTCCGCGACTTCAAGCCGAGGGGTGATCGACCCAGCACACCCCGGGATCCCCGCGCTCCAGGCGTCGGTGGTCCCTCAGCAGCTGAACGCCGCAAGCGCTTCGAAGCCGGGGTCTGCTTGGTGTGTGGAGGTAAGGGTCACTTCGCCTCCCAATGCCCGTCTCGCTCCGGTCGTCCGGTGCCTCCCCGCTCGACCCCGCCCGAACCGGAGAAAGCCCCCGTGGAAGGCCAAAGTCGACGCCGGAGCAGCGCCCCGGGACGCCGGAGCACGCCTTCCGCTCTACAGGTGAGCGCTCGCAGCGAAGCCTCTACCTCTACTGGTCCACCGGGACCCCGGATTACAAATACTGTTTTTGACTCGGCCGAGTCACGGAGTGCAACTACCACGTCTCCCTCGTCCAGTGAGGAGGAAGAGTGGGAGACGCCGGCAAAAAACGCCGGCGGTCTGCTGTAAGAGGGGCTCCTCAGCAGACCGTTCCTATCGTTGTGCAAGGAGCTCCACAGATGGTAAGCGCCCAGGAGGATAATGTGTACATCCGGGCCCACCTGTCCTTACCAAGAGGGGGGCCCGTTTTAGAATTTCCCGCACTAGTTGACTCGGGGTGCGCTCGTACCCTGATTAGCGAGGAAACCGCCAAAAAACTGTGCGTCCGACGCAAACGGCTCCCGGGTCCCCTCCGCTTCTCTCAAATGGACGGTAGTGACTTTAAAAAGGGGCCCGTCACTCACCGCACCACCGAGGTGGTCATGGCCGTGGGGGAACATTGGGAACGACTGTATTTTACCATCGCCCCCATAGTAACACCCATAGTCTTGGGGATGAATTGGTTGCGGGGACACAACCCTTCCATTGACTGGGTTAAACGGACGCTCACCTTCCCTGAGGACCCCTGCGGGGTGCACGACAAGGACCGAGTTCTGTGCACCCCGGCCGCCGCACTAGTGGGGTCCCCTGGGTCCCTTCCCGTGACACCCCACCTTCCCTCGGAATACTCCCAGTTCGCAGATGTGTTCGATGTGAGGGAATGTGATGAACTGCCCCCACACCGTGAAACTGATTGCGCAATTGAAATTGTGGGAGAGGGCAAGCTGTCTAAAGGGAAGGTTTACCCCATGAGCCCAAACGAGAAGGCTGTATTGCGGGACTATTTAGACACCAACCTAGCAAGGGGCTTTATCCGTCCCTCCAAAGCTCCGTATTCCGCCCCCGCCTTCTTCGTCAAAAAGAAGACGGGGGACTTGAGACTATGTATTGACTTTCGCAGACTGAACGCAGTCACTCAGTCTAATGCATACCCCCTCCCTCTTATTCCAGACCTCCTAGCGCAACTGAAGGAAGGCCGGATTTTCACCAAACTGGACTTGGTGGAGGCCTATCACCGCATTCGCATTAAGGAGGGGGATGAACCCAAGACGGCTTTTTCATGTTGTTTTGGCATGTTCGAGTACCTAGTCATGCCGTTCGGACTTTCTGGGGCTCCGAGTGTATTCATGCAATTAATTAATGAAGTGTTACATGATTTGTTGTTTCGGGGGGTGGTGGTATTTTTGGATGACATACTCATTTATTCGGAAACCATGGAAGAACACGTCCGCCTTGTGCGCGAGGTCCTCCAACGTTTGCGGGACCACAAGTTATATGCAAAAGTGTCTAAATGTGAATTTCACCAGCCCTCTATCACTTTCCTGGGTTATGTAATTTCCCACCAGGGGTTAGAGATGGACCCCGAAAAGGTTCAGGCCGTGCGGGATTGGGACCCTCCCACCACCCGCCGCCAACTCCAACAGTTTTTAGGGTTTGCTAATTTTTACCGTAACTTTATCCCTAACTTCGCACAGGTGGCTCTCCCCCTCACTTCCCTTTTGCGCACCAAGGGGAAAGGGGCGAATGCCGCGCTACCCTCGGCCCGCTTACAATGGTCACCATCCTGCCAACAAGCGTTCGAGGAGCTAAAAGTGCTCTTCTCGTCCGAGCCGGTACTAGCCCACCCGGACTGTACCAAGCCTTTTGTGGTCCAGGTGGATGCCTCGGACGTAGCCATGGGGGGGGCCCTCCTGCAGAAAGATGATAGTGGGGTGTTGCGGCCGTGTGCCTATTTTTCCAAAAAGTTTTCCCAGTCAGAGATCAACTGGGCTATTTGGGAAAAGGAGGCGGCGGCGGTCAAGCATGCCCTCACCATCTGGAGGCATTTTCTAGAGGGGGCGGAATTCCTGTTTGAGGTGTGTACAGACCACAAAAACCTTGAGGCCCTCAAGGGGGCTAGAAAACTCAACGCGAAGCAAATTCGGTGGGCTCAGTTCTTCGCCAAGTTTCGCTTCACCCTCAAACACGTTCCCGGGAAGGAAAATGCTCTAGCCGATGCCCTGTCTCGCCTACCCCAATACCGCAATGATTTTGACCGTCCAGTGGACTCTCTATTTACCCCTGAGCAATGGGGGGAAGTTCCTGGTCTAGCCGTCACCACTCGGTCTCAAGCCCGCCAACCAAGCCACCCCTTGCTCAAAGGGGTCCCGGAAGCTTTTCAGCAAAAGCTCCGGGACGCATCTCTGCAGGAGGCGGAGCAGCAAACCCTCCCCCCCGGGATGGAACAGCGAGACTCATGCTGGGTGCGGGGTGGGAAACTTTATGTCCCGGCACCTCTCCGCAAGGAGGTTTTGGGACTGGTCCATGGGGCCAAATTGGCTGGGCACTTTGGATTCGTTAAAACCCTACACCTGGTCAGGCAGCAGTTTTGGTGGCCCAGCATGAGAGCCGATGTGGAACTGTACGTGCGCAGCTGCCCCATCTGCGCCACGGCTAAGAAAAGGATGGGGAAACCCCCGGGGCTTCTGAAACCTTTGGAGACGCCCTCCCGACCATGGGAGGTGATCGCCATGGACTTTGTCACCGATCTACCTCCCAGCCGGGGTAAAACAGTCCTTTGGGTGATCACGGACCTTTTTTCTAAACCCCTCGGCCCAGGGTTTGGCAAAGCTGTTCGTCACGCACGTCCTCAGACTTCACTCGGTCCCTAGAAAGGTCCTCTCCGACAGGGGGGTTCAATTTGTTGCCAAGTTCTGGCGGGCCTTCCTGAAATTAATGGGGGTGGAAGAGCAAGGGCTCTCTTCGGCTTACCACCCTCAGACCGATGGGCAAACCGAGCGAGTCAATGCGGTGGTCGAGTGTTACCTCCGGTGCTATGTCAACTACCACCAAGACGACTGGGTCGATTTACTCCCCTTCGCCGAGTATGCCTATAACAATGCCCCCCACTCCTCCACTGGCTTCAGCCCTTTCCAAGTAGTGTACGGCACGGAATTTGGCCCTTTTGGTTCCACTCCCGTTACTCCAGAGCTCGAGGCTGTCCCGGAAGCCCAGGAGTGGGTGCAGGTAATTCAGTCCACTTGGCCCTGGTTGCAAAAGAACCTCGAACGGGCCAAGCGCAAGTATAAAGAACAGGCTGACAAGCATCGGTCCCCGGGTTGGCAGCTCAAGGTGGGGGAGCTAGTTTATCTCTCCACCAAAAATCTGCGCTCCCTCCGACCCTGTAAAAAGCTAAACGATCGGTTTGTGGGACCTTTCCCCATTACCCGGGTGATTAATGAAGTCACAGTGGAATTGGAGCTGCCCAAGACCCTACGGGGCGTCCACCCCGTCTTCCATATCAGTCTACTCAAACCTTTTGTATCCGCTCCCCAATTCCACTCTCCTCCCCAGCCTGAAGTACCTACGGTAGTGGGCGGAGACACTCACTTGGAAGTCTCTAAGGTTTTAGACTCCAAATGGAAGAAGGGTAAACTGTTCTATTTTGTCCGGTGGAAACATCTGGGACCTGCACACGATGAATGGGTGGCAGCCCCCCACATGGCGGCCCCCCGCCTCATTCGCGAGTTTCACTGCGCCTACCCCGACAAGCCTCAGCCTCCCGACCTTGCGGGAGGGGGGCCTTAAGGGGGGCAGTATGTGAGAGCCAGGTGTCTGCTATCCCCCCTGCTCCTTTTTGCATTCCCTATCTCTGGTCCTTTGAACTCGTAAAAGCAGTTCACACCTCCTCTCCCCCTTCCCGGATCCCGGCGCCTCTTCTGCCTTACCCAGGTGCCAGTCCTGCCCTCCCCTGTGGCGCATCCTGCTTGCACTCCCTCGGGCCGATGTGGCCTTGAGGGGCTGCGACTCCTAACAGTCTCTCTGGGACCTGTTTGATGTTTTGTATTGCGCCAATCTATCTTGTAGCTTCCCACGACTGAAGTGTGAACCCTGATGCCCTGTAGTCAATATATTCTGTAACCCTGATAAGGTGACTCACTTGCAACTTCAAATCTGTGTCTGTCTAACCTATCTGAAGCCTTCAATAAATCCTTTGTTTCTGCATCCAAGTCTGAGCAAGTGATTTTGCGAAGTTAGCACAGCTAGGCTGGGACTCTTACAATAGGGCTTGGTCTCCAGGCCCCTGATCATCCTTGTCACTCTCCTCTGCACCCGCTCGATTCTGCCCACATCCTTTTTGAAGGGACCCTCACCTGCCCAAACCCCGTTCACCCCAGGCCCAACTTCCAAATCTCCAGGAATTTCTTAATATGGACCTGGCAACTCTACATTAGGAGGAGTGATTTAAGGCTGGTTAGAAATTCTTAATCTGCTACTATTGCTAAGGAAGGGAGAGAAATAAGCTTTATCCAATGTATTACAAGTAGGAAACACCCTTAAGGAATTTGTCTAGCTTTCTTTATAGCACAGACTGTTCTCTAATTTAGATATTTACTGCCAAAAAGGAGATTCGGCTAAACAGATTACTGAAAATTCTTTTTTCACTGCTGTTCAGTGTGCTGCTTCTCCTGTCTGCTGGTCCCCCCACCCCCCAATTTCTATTTTTTCCAGCTATTTTGCCTTCGGAGACCTTGGCCTTGTTTCCCCAGACACAACTTTGCTTCCAATTGGACAGTTTTGCTTATGAGCATCCATGCCATCATCTTTTCAAATATAGTCTCATGACATCATCAACAAAGCTGCCTAGGTCAGCCCCCCCCCCCCAAGCCAATAAAATTAAACAGAAATGTAGACAAAAGGAAACAGAGGATTGTGAGGGCAGAAGAGAAAGAGAGAAATAGTACTAGGAAGAATGCCACTAAAACAGACAAGCATGAGTTCACAAGTGCTGGAAAGCATTGTAAATGGAGGTGCTTTTGAAATGGAGGAGGAGGAGGAGGAAGAAGAAGAAGAAGAAAGGTTTTTATATGCTGGCTTTCTCTGCCACTTAAGGGAAAATCAAACCAGTTTACAATCCCTTTCCCTTTCCCTCCCCACAACAGACACCCTGTGACATAGGTGGGGCTGAGACAGCTCTAAGAGAACTGTGACTAGCCCAAGGTCACCCAGCTGGCTTCATGTGTAGGAGTGGGAAAACCAACCCGGTTCACCAGATTAGCCTCCGCCTCTCGTGTGGAGGAGTGGGGAACCAAACCCGGTTCTCCAGATTAGGGTCCACCGCTCCAAACCACCGCTCTTAACCACTACACCTCGCTGGCTCTCAGAAAGAGAGCATGAAACAAGGGGAACATTCTTAGTTGAAATGTATAATATCCCTCCAGTTGAAGGAAAGCCTCAGCCTACCTTGGGGTTGATGGCCCTGCAGAAACATCATTTTAGGGGTGGGGCTGTGGCTCAGTGGTAGAGCATCTACTTGGCACACAGAAGATTCCAGGGTCAATCCCTGGCTCCTCCAGTTAAAACATCTGGTAGTTGGTGATGTGAAAGACCTCAGCCTGAAACCCTGGAGAGCCTCTGCCAGTCTGAATAAACAACACTGACCTTGACAGACCAGTGGTCAGAAAAAAGCTGAAGATACCTCCTTGCGCCCCAACCTGGCTCAGTGGTGGAGTAGGTGCTTTGCTTGCAGAAGGTCCAAGTTCCATCCCCAGTATCCCCAGTTAAGGAGCTCAGCTAGAAGGTATCAAGAAAGACTCTTCTCTGTCTCAGATCTTGGAGATCCAATCACAGCAGATCATGCTGAGCTACTTATACCAAAGTCTGGCTCAATATAAGCCAGTGGTCACCAACCTTCTTGAGCCATGGGGCACCTTTGGAATTCTGAAATAGGGTAGTGGGCGCAGCCAAAAATGGCTGTGGCAAGAGGTGGACAAGAGAAGTGAGAAAGAATAAAACCAACCGTGTGGTGTCAGTTCCCACTGAAACAAAATTATTTTAATCTGCCCAGCCAACTGGATTTCCAGTGGTCAATCAGAAACCCTGTGGGGCATATGCCCAACCTGGCCCCACTCACTTTCTAACAACCTTTGGTGGGCACCAGGAAAGATGTCTTCAGGCACCATATTGGGGACTCCTGGTGTAACTTATGTTTGATTAATTTATTTACTTCATTTTTAACTAGAGTTCCCAGTACTGCTTAGATAAATACCAAGAGATTTGGGGAACAGTGCCTGGAGAGAATGGAGTTTGGGGAGGGTGATGTGAAGCTCAGTGAAGCTCAGTGAAGCAAAGCAGGGTCGGTACTTTGATGAGAGACCACCAAGGCAGGCTCTGCAGAGGAAGGAAATGGCAAATCACCTCTGCTTCTCATTTGAAGAGGAGTTTTTATATGCCGATTTTCTCTACCTTTCAAGGAGAATCAAACCGGCTTACAATATCCTTCTCTTCCTCTCCTCACAGAAGACACCTTGTGACGTAGGTGGGGCTGAGAAAGTTCAGAGAGAACTGTGACTAGCCCAAGGTCACCCAACAGGCTTCATGTGCAGGAGTGGGGAAACCAACCCAGTTCTCCAGATTAGAGTCCACAGCTCCAAACCACAACACTACCCTGGCTCTCAATTTTCCCTTCATCCATGGCTTGGCAAGCCAGTCATTCATTCTCAGTCCACCCCATCTGCAGTCTGAGGATCACAATACCAAGCCAACCATATGAGGTTTGTAAGGATCGTGAAGAGGATGAAATTAATGCTAAGTATTTTTGACGCTGCGCAAATGCTAAACTAGTATGAGTTATTATGCCTAATTCACTATTGATTTCTGATGGAGACGCACTTCCTACAGCTCAAGTAAGAATGCATGATTTTGAAGCGCCTCCTTCTCGTCTTCCTGTAGCTTCTCCTTTTGTGGCTGCTTCCAGGAATTCCTCCTCTCTCATGTGTCACAATGTGCAAAAATCCATAAGTCTCATTTATCCTTCTTCCACCGCAAAGGTCAGCCCAATGAATCATTGCAAGGTTATCTGTGGAAATCCATTATTTGTTGTATCACTACAGAAACTGAACAAATCTCCAGGTTCATCTCCTTAAAGGGTCCCCAGCAGATGCTTGCCTGGTTCCTCTTCAAGATTTCATCATTTCCTAAAGAAATTCTTCTGAAAGGAAAGGATTTCTCATTTTCACCATTTCAACTCCATCCAAGAATCCCCTACCAACATTACATGCATTCCTCTCTTTCATAGACCAATCCTTGAACACACTAGTCAATACTAGGCTGTATTGTTATACTAATAGATTCCTTCTTCCATAAGATGCAGCATGGAATAGTGTTTAGAGTGGTGGAGGAGAAAGAAAAGAAGGGGAGGGGATGTGGCTCAGTGGTAGAGCATCTGCTTGGCATGCAGAAAGTCCCAGGTTCAATCCCCGGCATCTCCAGTTGAAGGGACTAGGCAGGTAGGTGATGTGAAAGACTTCTGCCTGACACCCTGGAGAGCCGCTGCCAGTCTGAGTAGACAATACTGACTTTGATAGACCAAGGGTTTGATTCCGTATGGCAGCTTCATGTGTTCAAGATTTGCTTTTTATATGCTGACTTTCTCTACCTTTTAAAGAGAATCAAACAGGCTTACAATCACCTTCCCTTTCTCTCCCCACAACAGACACCTTGTGAGGTAGGTGGGGGTGAGAGAGTGTGACTAGCCCAAGGACACCCAGCTGGCTTCATGTGGAGTTGTGGGGAAGCCAACCCAGTTCATCAGATTAGAGTCCACCACTCATGGGGAGAAGTTGGGAATCAAACCCGGTTCTCCAGATTAGAGTCCACCGCTCTTAACCACTACACCATGCTGGACATGGGTTCAACAGCCCATTCTGACATGAAGCTTGTTGTGCAACATTAGGCCAGTCTTCTCAGCCTAACCTACCTCACAGGTTTGTTGTGAGGATAAAATGAGGGCAGGAGAACCATGCTGTCTGAAGGAAAAGCAGAAGACAAATGCACAAGAATAAATAGAATGGTTGTTGATCCTGCCCTCCCTCCCAGAAACTCTGGGTAACTTTCTATGGTTTGTTCCCTTCCCATTCTGCCTTCACAATAACTCTGGTAGGTTAGGCTGAAAGAGTGTGATTGCCCCAAAGGTGCCCAAATTACCAAATGGGACAGTGGCAGTCCAGTTCCCTAACCACCATACCCTGCTACCTGCTTTAAACAGCCTGTCCTCCAAATGAAGACGTATGATCGTGCTTATCTTAAATGGTGAAATTAGTCCCCTGTGCAAGCACCAGGTCATTACTGACCCATGGGGTGATGTCACATCACAAGGTGCGGTGGCTGCTGTGGAACACAGGCAGGATGGTGCTGCTGCACTCGTCTTGTTTGTGGCTTCCTAGGGGCACCTGGTTGGCCACTGTGTGAACAGACTGCTGGACTTGATGGGCCTTGGTCTGATCCAGCAGGGCCTTTCTAATGTTCTTATGGTTTAGAGGGCAGACTGTGTTTACGGGGTGGTTTGCCATGGCATTCCCCAGTCGTCTACACTTTACCCCTAGCAAGCTGGGTACTCATTTTACCAACCTCGGAAGGATGGAAGGCTGAGTCAACCTTGAACCAGCTACCTGAAACCAACTTCCGTCGGGCTCAAACTACGGTCGTGAGCAGAGCTCGGACTGCAGTACCGCAGTTTACTCCTCTATGCCATGGGGCTCTTCTCTTAACTCATCTTAACCTCTCTCTTTTCTGTTATTCCTCTCCCCTTCTCCCTTCCTGTATCTCCTGAGCACAATCTGTTATTAATTTATCACTGAATGCATTTCAAGATGTTATCTGTTCATGAAACCCTCAAATAAAATGGCCTCTTTCACACACAAAAATTGACACAAAGATCAGGTTGATATGGATCCTTCGGGTGCATCTCGGCAGATGGCCTCTTGCTTTGCATGCCTATGGCCTTGGGCTAAATCACCAACATCAGTTCTTGCCATGATTACATCTGGATTAGATTGCCATGCAGCTGCCTTTGAAGGAGCTCAGTATGTTTAGCCTGAAGAGAAGACTGAGAGGGGATAGGATAACCATCTTCAAGTACGTGAAGGCCTGTCATATAGAGGAGGGTGCCGAGTTGTTTTCTGTTGCCCCAGAAGGTCAGACCAGAACTAATGAGTTGAAATTAAATCAAAAGAGTTTCCATCTAAACATTAGGAAGAACTTTCTAACAGAGCGGTTCCTCAGTGGAGCAGGCTTCCTCGGGAGGTGGTGAGCTCTCCTTTCCTGGAGGTTTTTAAGCAGAGGCTAGGTGGCCATCTGTCAGCAATGCTGATTCTGTGAACTTAGGCAGATGATGAGAGGGAGGACAGAAAGAGTTGTGTCAGTGTTTGGCTCTCATGGTCCTTTCTTACATGCCCAGGGAAATGCCAATTGCCACTTTGGGGTCAGGAAGCAACTTTCCTCCAGGCCAGATTGGCCAGGGATCCTGGAGGGGATTTCCCCCATCTTCTGGGCATGGAGTAGGGGGGCCCTAGGGGTGTGGGGGGGAGGTAGCTGTGAAATTCCTGCATTATTCAGGGGGGTGGACTAGATGACCCTGATGGTCCCTTCCAACTCTGTGATTCTATGATCCCGTAGCTTCTGAGCTGCCCAGAACAAACTGCAACCCTGGACTCCCTTGGTGGTCTCCCATCCAAGTACTCACCGGGGCCAACTCTGCTTAGCTTCCAAGATCTGATGAGATCAGGCTAACCTGGGCCATCCAGGTCAGGGTAGAGTAGACATTACTGACCTTGATAGTCCAATGATCTACTCAGTATAAGATAACTTCATGCATTCAAGTGGTGTAAAACATCCATTGCACGCCCCTGTTCTCATGAGACACGTGGCATGTTTCCTGTTTTAAAATATCACTTTAAAAAGAAAATGAATGTTTGATCGTCCTTTAATTGAGTATTAGTATTTACATGATATCAAAGCAGCTGTTCTGCATGTAATCTCTTGTATATCAAAGCCTGGAACATGAAAAAACCCAACAGGGAAGTCGGAGGAGGGGTTCAAGGGAAATCCTTTTAAAGTGCCATAAGGGAACGAAAAGCCACAGAAGCTTTGTTAACAGCTTGATCGGAAGGATAGAAACTAATCATCCCAGCTCTTAAAACAAATAGGAAGGTGAGAGAAAGAGAGAGAGAAGCAGGGAGGGAGTACTAAATGGGCACTAATTGGGAACAAAGAATTATGACACTCAGGATAAGAGATTCCCTCGGGATGCAGAAATCAGGTTCACTTAGACAAAAAGTTATATTACCCAAAGTTGGTTATTTAGTCCTGGACCTCCTGGGGGGAAGCTGTTGACATTTGCCAAAACAGATATCCTATTTAGAGAACCAGAGAAGCACACAAGGGCTGGATCAGACCCAGGCCCATCAAGTCCAGCAGTCTGTTCACACAGTGGCCAAGCAGGTGCCTCTAGGTAGCCCACAAACAAGACGACTGCAGCAGCATTATCATGCCTGCGTTCCACAGCACCTAATAGAATAGGCATGCTCCTCTGATCCTGGAGAGAACAGGTATGCATCATGACTAGTATTCATATTTACAAGTAGCCATGAATAGCCCTCTCCTCCATGAACATGTCCACTCCCCTCTTAAAGCCTC
Source organism: Euleptes europaea (assembly GCF_029931775.1). Taxonomy (NCBI): domain Eukaryota; kingdom Metazoa; phylum Chordata; class Lepidosauria; order Squamata; family Sphaerodactylidae; genus Euleptes; species Euleptes europaea. The sequence goes on along the minus strand of NC_079319.1, from coordinate 7,059,507 downwards.
CGTAGTTGGCAGCCATCACCACATCCTGGGGCAGGGAGTTCCACCATTCAACTATGTGTTGTGTGAAGAAAGACTTCCTTTTATCTGTTTTGAATCTCTCACCCTCCAGCTTCAGCAGATGACCCCATGTCCTAGTATTATGAGAGAGGGAGAAAAGCTTCTCCCTGTCCACAGTCTCCATACCATGTATAATTTTATAGACCCCTATCATGTCTCCCCTTATCTACCTTCTTTCCAAGCTAAACAGCCCTAAGCACTTTGACAGCTCCTCATAGGACAGTCGCTCTAGCCCCCTGATCATTTTGGTTGCTGTTTTCTGCACCTTCCCAAGCTCTGCAATATCCTTTTTAAAGTGTGGTGACATCTAACACTCTTCATCTGACAAACTGCTGGGGATTTTTGCTGGTGGTTTTTAGACCTGTTGTTATCATTGTTCTATGAGGTCTCATGGCCATTAACAGCAATAACAGCCAGTGGAGAGTAATTTTAAATGCTGTACTAACTAAAGAGTTGTTGTAAGTAAAATTGTACTATCGTATCTAAAGTAGGGATCTTATCCATAGTATGAAATGGGAAAAGGCTCATCTGGGGAATATCCCATAAAAGCAACAGAATTCTATGTGAATAGATCCACATTAGTGTTTGTTAACTGGATTCAGAATGACCTCTTTGAACATGGTTTCTAGCTGATATTATACACCAAACCAAATGTGGAAAACGTATTAAAATGGTCCTGTAGCTATTATATCATTAACCTTTCTTGCTGAAAAGAGCAAGAGTCCAGTAGCACCTTAAAGACTATCAACATTTCTTGCAGGGTATGAGCTTTTGTGAGGTACAGCTCACTTCTTCAGGTATCTGAAGAAGTGAGCTGTACCTCACAAAAGCTCATACCCTGCAAGAAATGTTGATAGTATCTGAAGAAGTGAGCTGTGACTCATGAAAGCTCATACCCTGCCAGAAATTTTGTTAATCATAGAATCATAAAGGTACAGCATGACAAAACACTGGGATGAATTCTGTTTATGATTGTAACATAATTTGATATTCATGTAATATTTTTATTGTTTAAATTTAAGTGTTTATGCCATTAAAGGTTTTGGTATTGGTATTGGAGTTGGAAGGGATCACCGGGGTCATCTAGTCCACCCCCTGCACAATACAGGAAATTCACATCTACCTCCCCCACACATCCCCAGTGACCCCTATTCCATGCCCAGAAGATGTGAATTTCCCTCTCATCATCTGCCTAAGATCATAGAATCAGCATTGCTGACAGATGGCCATCTAAGTCTCTGCTTAAAAATATCCAGGGAAGGAGAGCTCACCACTTCCTGAGGAAGCCTGTTCTACTGAGGAACCGCTCTAACTGTTAGACAGTTCTTCCTAATGTCTAGAAGGAACATCTTTTGATTTCATTTCAACCTGTTGGTTCTGGTCCGGCCTTCTGGGGCAACAGAAAACAACTCGGCACCATCCTCTATATGACAGCCCTTCAAGTACTTGGACGACCTAACTCACAGGGTTGTTGTGAGGATAAAGTGGAGATGGTTGTCATATCACCTCTCAGTCTTCTCCTCTCCAGGCTAAACATGCCCAGCTCCTTCAACCTTTCCTCATAGGACTTGGCCTCCTGGCCCCTCACCATTTTTTGTTTTAAAACGAATCAGGGTTCAGTTTGTTGTCTCACTGCTTTTAGGGATTGTCCAGATTCTTTAAGGTGCTACTGGCCTCCTGCTCTTTTCTACTGCTAGAGACAGACTAACACGGCTACCTAGCGTGATCTTTTCTTGCTGAGTTTTGTAAGTGAACCGAGAGTTCGAGCGCTTTTCAACGTCCAAAGAGCCTCGTTTGCTTAGAGTTACTTTCATCTTGGACAGTTAATTGAAACAGGGACAGAAAAGTTAGCTTAATTGCTTTTTAATAGAGGTCAAGAGCTGAGCTTGGCCTTCTTATCTTGCTGTATCAGATGTCATTCATATGCACATGCTGAGTGGCTGATTTGCACTTATGTCAATTATCGTGTATTTAGTTATGCATCAATCAGTTATCTAGATAATACTCGCGCGGTTATGATAGAACAGATTTGGAGAAAGAGCAAATTGATATTTTCCCTCTAAATATGCACTTCTGTGACAAGCAAAAAAAGATTTATCTGGTTGGAAGTTTCAGAAGAAAACTAGGTAAGATCTCCTTGTGGGAAACACGGTTTTTAAGGACAATCCCTAAAAGAGGTGAGACAACAAACTGAACCCTGGTTTGCTTTTAAAGCGATTACTGGCCATAATGTGATTAAGTAATGCTAGGAACTTTGATAATTTTAGCATTTACTTGCACAGTCATTGGAGGGTTAACTTTTTCCATCTCTGTATTTTTTCTCTTTTGCTCAATAAAAAGAATAATTATCTCAATAAAAGATAAAAGTTTCTACAGGTTCTCTGGCTGGTTTGATGGTTAATAGTTCAAAGAACCGACCTCACACATACACACCCCTTACTCTTTTGTATTATCAGAATTAAAGCTTGTTAACTGCCCTTTAATAGATGAACCCTGGAGAACTCTGCTGCTAAACAGTTTTGCAAAGGCAAAGCCTTTACAATTGTTTAGTTCAGATCCTCTAACTGGATGTGGGAGGGAATCTCTTGTTACAGTTCTACCCCGATTTTCTCTACCTCTAAGGAGTCTCTAACCGGTTTACAATCTCCTTCCCTTCCAATCCCCACAACTGACGCCTTGTGAGGGAGGTGGGACTGAGAGAGTTTGGAGAGAACAGTGACTAGCCAAAGGTCACCCAGCTGGATTCATGTGGGGAAACCAACCCGGTCCACCAGATCAGAGTCCACCGCTCATGTGTAGGAGCAGGGAATCAAACCCGGTTCTCCAGATTAGAGTCCACCGCACATAATCACTACACGATGCTGGCTCTAAAGCTTGTTGGTGATGTGAGAGAACACCAAGGACTTTTAAATATACATACATATCTATCTATCTGTCTGTCTGTCTGTCTGTCTGTCTGTCTGTCTGTCTATCTGTCTGTCTGTCTGTCTGTCTGTCTATCTATCTATCTATCTATCTATCTATTTATCTATCTATCTATCTATCTATCTATCTATCTATCTATCTATCTATCTATCTATCTATCTATCGGGCTTGTGGAAAAAGTTAAAAGCTACCGGAGAAGAGTTCTTTCCATTGTTCAGTTAATCGCAGGGTACACCATTCCTGTGCCTAGAATGGCAGCATTTTTGGATTCTCTTAAACAAAGGATAAAAAGGCACATCCTTTTTTTAAGCTACAGTACCTTTCAATTTAACAGGAATGGTCCCAGCCAGATTCTGGAAGAAGGTACAAATTCCTTCAGTATAGGAATGGGAAAGGAAACAATAGACCATCAGACTTATACGCAGCACCGCACCCTCTGAAAAGGTGTGGAGAGGGGAGATCTTCCTTGCAGGAGCATTATGCGCATTTTTGGTCCCTCTTGGGGGGATACTAAGAGGCTAAAGACTAAGTAAGGCAAGAGTTGAGAACATGTTCACAAATGCACATGGCCTGATCTTTGCAAGCTTTCTGGAAGGCGGGAAAACCACATCTTAGAAGGCATTTGGTCCGCCTAGCAAAGCAGTCTTAATCATTTAAACAATAACTATTGAATTTTGGTAGCATTTCATCCTAAATTGTCTGGTAGTCCAACTGGATTCTGCGTGGCTCTGTATTTTACAGTTTGAACACATTTGTTGGTTAGATGTTTTGAACTAGAGCAATATTGCCAGCTCATGATACCCACATGGTCAGATGCATGGGAAGGCCTACAGGTCTGAAAAGAAGTAAAATAGCTACTTGAGTTCAAGTCAAGTTTATTTATTGCTGATAGTCAAAGGCCATTGCAATCTTAACATAAAAGATACATTTAAAAAAAAAAGAATATGATGACCATATTGAATGTATCAAGAACCAAAACAACACAAAGCTCAAAACATAAGATGAAAAGAACACTGAAATATGAATTCTCATAAAACGGGTGAAACTACAATGAATTTGAGCAATTTACTACCTGGTCAATTTACAGTTTACTACCTGAACCATGCTGTTACAGTATACCTTGATGGAAAAGCTCTCCTGAACAAGTCCAGAAGAGTGGACTTTGATAGACAAATGGTCTGACTCAGTAGAGTCACGTGTCCATGCGTTCAAGGGCTGAGTCTGTTGCCCACCAAAATCTGCTTCCCAAGGTCTCCTAGTCTTATTGTGGTGGTGGTATTGGAAAGTAGCAGTAAGTCACAGCTGACTTATGGGGACCCTAAAGGGTTTTCAAGGCAAGAGATGTTCACAGGTGGGTTGCCATTGCTTGCCTCTGAGTCATGACCCTGGACTTCCTCGGTAGTCTCCCATCCAAATACTAACCAAGACCAACCCTGCTTAGCTTCTGAGATATGACATGCAGGGTAGCCTGGGCCATCCAGGTCAGGGCCATCTCATTGTACACCTGGCCATCTCTAGAGCAACTTCAGAATTCGGAGGCAACCTCTCTCCCCGTGTCCTTCTAAGAGCCACAAGTTCACAAGGTTGGAAGAAACCACAAGGGCCATCCAGTCCAACCCCCTGCCATGCAGGATCCCACAATCAAAACACTCCCGACAGATGGCCATCCAGCCTCTGCTTAAAGACCTCCAAAGACAGGGACTCCACCACCCTTCGAGGCAGCGCATTCCAAAACCATCCCAAGAGAAATAGGAAATATCCAGGCCTGAAGGTTGCCTGTTATATGTCCCACAACAATTCCCAGTACTAAAGACTCATTGTGAGCCGATTTGGCTGCCCCGATCTCTTAGCTATTTAACATGCAATGAAAGTAGTCTCATTTACATGCCTCCTCTTTGTATTCTTCGCTCGAGACTCATTATCCCACATTTATCCACACCGAGCTCCGTTTGTCATCCCTGCGCCCAGTTACTTAAATGATCTAAGAGCTTTTTGGTGTCCACGGGCATTGTTCTTCCTTAATTACTTTTCTTCCCAATTTACTATCACCTGGAAGTCTATTTCTCCCCTTCAACCACCTAAAAGGTATCTGACAATGAGATGAGGTGTCAGTGTTTGTACTGAAGACTTGCCAGATCCCCATTTCCTGCTTTACTGTGTTGCCAGTGATGGGGCTGTGTCATTCTCTGCTGTCTTCATCTAGATAGCATGTAATAAGCTTGTCAGCTGGAATGTTAATTTACGAACTGTCTCCGCTTCATGCATAGCAAGAAAGACCCAGCTAGATCTGCAAGGAAGATGTTGGAAATTACCCTTACAATAATGCTGATGTCATTCAAGTGCCATAATTATGTCTTGGCCTGCATAGCTAGCAGCCAGCGTGGTGTAGTGGTTAAGAGTGGTGGACTCAAATCTGGAGAACCAGGTTTGCTTCCCCTCTAGGGCTGCCAACCTCCAGGTGCTAAACAAACCAACAACCTGTGCCGTAATTAGGATAAACTAAAGATAATGATCAGCACATAGACTCAATACTTGGCAGGAAGGTAAATGCCTGGTTTTTTCTATTGTGTTAGCTAATGAAAAATAACCAAAAGGAAAAAGACTTGCGAAATATGTATTAGTAAGTATTGAGTCTACGTGCTGATCATTGTCTTCTTTAGTTTAACCTCCAGGTACTAGCTGGAGATCTCCTGCTATTACAACTGATCTCTAGCCAATAGGTTTGGAGTGGTGGACTCTAATCTGGAGAACCGGGTTTGATTCCCCACTCCTCCACATGAAGCCAGCTAGGTGACCTTTGGCTAGTCACAGCTCTCTTAGAGCTCTCTCAGCCCCACCTACCTCACAGGGTGTCTGTTGTGGGAAGGAGAAGGGAAGGTGATTGAAAGCCGGTTTGATTCTGCCTTAAGTGGTAGAGAAAGTCGGCATATAAAAAAACAACAACAACATATTAATCAAATATCCTATGGAGGATTGTAAAAAGGAAGACATGGGAAAAAGGCTTTCCTGAACTCCTTGAGAGAAAGGCAAATATGCACAAATGGTCAATATTGATACTTCTCTCAGAGTCAAGTCTGGAGTAACAGCCCTTCGCACCGGACTGGTTTTTCTGGGGGCGGACGCTGTGGTCTGACTCCTTCGATCCACAGTTAATGCGGCACATCTATCCATGCGCTCCCTTCTAAACCATTGTTCCCCTCCCACACACCAGTGGGAAGGTGGAACGATCATCCGACAGCACGAAGCATTTTCCCTTCTCCTAATCTTCTTAAGTATGCCTTCCCCCCCCCCCACATAACAAATGTTTTGTTTGGGTGAGCAAAGTTTGCCCACAGAGAAGGAGGTTAATCATAAGATAGCAAGCAGGCGGTGATTGCGCCGCTCGGATTAAACCGCCGATCGGCGGGAGCACGGCAATTTGCGTCGGTGATTGCACTCAAGTTTATAGCTACATCTGACAGCCCCTGGCTCCACTGTGTTTCGCCGCCTCTGAAATGTTGCTGCCACGATGTAACTGGCAAAGAATAATGTGTTGGGGGGGGGGGGTGAATTGTAAAAGAAACTGTCACCAGCTCCCAGCGTGAAGGCCCCGGCAATTTATAGCTGCCATCACAAGAAGCTTCCTTGGTAACCAGAAGTCCTGTAATTTTGAGCTACGTCTTCTAATTTACTAGCTCCCATAAAGGACTCTGCACTGTTCTGTCCAGAGTGGTTGCCAAGCGGGTTATGTTGAACACTGTGGTCCATCTAGCTCTGTGTGGGTTCCTTTGCCGTCGAGTCACAGATGACTTATGACTACCCAGGAGGGTTTTCAAGCCAAGAGGCATTCATAGGGAGTTTGCCGTTGCCTGCCTCTGTGTAGCCACCCTGGACTTCCTTGGCGGTCTCCCGTCCAAGTTCTTACCCGGGGTGACCCTGCTTAGCTTCTGAGATCTGGCGAGATTGGGCTAGCCTGTGCCCTCCAGGTGAGGGCCACCAGCTTGGTGGTGGAGGAAAGTGCCATCAAGCCATAGCTGACTTACGGCAACTCTGTTGGGTTTTCAAGGCAAGAGATGTTCAGAGGTAGTTTGCCAGTACTTGCCTCTGTGTAGCAACCCTGGACTTCCTTGGTGGTCTCCCATCCAAAGGCTGACCAGGGCTGACCCTGCTTAGCTTTGGAGATCTGATGAGATTGGGCTACTGCAATTAGCACAACACATTGTGTGGACTTTTGAGTTCTCCCAAACTCTTCTTCGGGCTGTCTGTTAAAAACTGTGTCTGTTGCTGGACAGAAAATGTTGACCATCTGAAGATGGCACACGGACCCAAGAATTCCAACATACATGTGGACTCCTGCCACCTTAGAAGTTTACCTGTCAGTTAAACAGAAGGATTTGATTTGTGTGTGTGTGCATGTATGTATGTGTGGGGAGGAGATGTGGGTCAGTGGCACAGCATCTGCTTGGCATGCAGAAGGTCCCGGGTTCAATCCCTGCCATCTCCAGTTAAAGGGACTAGGCAGGTAGGTGATGTGAAAGACCCCTGCCTGAGACCCTGGAGAGCCACTGCCGGTCTTGAGTAGACAATGTTGACTTTGATGGACCGAGGTTCTGATCCAGTAGAAGGCAGCTTCATGTGTTCATGTATGTGTTCATGTGTGTGGACTGGGCCCCTCAATTGAAATGAATAGGCACTGTATGCATTAAATTTGATGCACATGGATCTTTGAAGTTAAAGAATGGATGGGTGAACCAGCATGGCATAGCAGATAAAGGAGTGGTACTCACTCTGTGGCTTATGGAGAACCACATGCATAGTTACCGTCAACCAGAGTTGGCACCTTACCTACCTCACAAGGTTGTTGTGAGTATTAAGTGGGGAGCCACACATGATACCTGAGAGGAAAAATAATGTGGCACAGTGTGGTGTTGTGGTTAAGAATGTCGGACTACTGTCTGGGAGACCCAGGTTTGAATCCCCACTCATGCCATGGAAGCTTGCTGGGTGACCTTGGCCCAGTCTCACACTCTCAGCCTAACCTACCTCACAGGGTTTTTGTAAGGATAAAATGGAGGCCAGGAGAATGATGCAAGCTTCTTTGGGTCCCCACTGGGGAGAAAGGTGGGGTACAAATTATTTAAATAAAATAAATCAATAAAAGACATAATAAGTAAGGGGGTCACTGGGGGAGTGAGGGGGTAGCTGTGAATTTCCCACCTTGTGCAGGGGGTTGGACTAGATGACCCTTGGAGATCCCTTCCAGTTCTATGTTTCTACATAGAAGTGCCTACACAGAAGTGCCCCTTGCATGCAGGCACATGACTTTGTTTGCTTTCCCTTAACTGGCTTTTATTTTAAAATGCAACAACGGCAAGAAAATCACAAATATTTCCCCCCGTTTTTTAAATAATTTAAGGACCCTCAGCAAGCACAAAAACAAAGAGATTTATCATGGCACCAGCAAACCCTCTGGGCACAAATGCTGAAGAGGAGCATTAGAATGCCACGGCTTTTCTTTTTTCCGGCAAAAGGAACATTCATGTTGCAGCAAAAACAAAAATGAAAAGCAAGTTTAACACCTGATCTGTGTAAAATGGGATTGAATATTAATATTCTCTTCATTCAAAGGTCATAATCCCCTCCTTTTATCTGTTGCAGCAAAGGAAACTGTGCTTTCAAGTCCCCAAATCCTGCTACTGGATAATGAACAACTGAACACATGAATCCACTTTATACTGAGTCAGACCAGCATGGTGTAGTAGTTAGAGTGTCAGGCCAGGATGTGGGAGACCGTGGTTCAAATCCTCACTCGGCCATGGAAGCTTGCTGGGTGACCTTGGGCCAAGTCACTGTCTCTCAATCTAACCTACCACACAGGGTTGTCGTTGTGAAGATAAAACGGAGGACGGGAGAACAAAGTTGGAAGCTGCTTTGGTTTCCCATTGAGGAGAAAATCAGAGCATTAATAGCTACATAAATAATAAAATTGGCACACCGACTCAGTAGGCAAAACTCTGACCAGGAGCAGCTGTCCAAGTTCTCAGAAAAACCAGGGCCTTTCCCAACCTGTGCTACGTGAACCCAAGAAGATGCCTTCTACTGAATCAGACCTTTGGTCCATCAAGGTGCTGTGGAGCACAGGCAGGATAATGCTGCTGCAGTTGTTTGTGGGCTTCCTAGGAGCACCTGGTCCTACCCACGAAGCCAGCTGGGTGACCTTGGGCTAGTCACAGGTCTCTTAGAGCTCTCTCAGCCCCACATACCTCACAGGGTGTCTGTTGTGGGGAGGGGAAGGGAAGGTGACTGTAAACCGGTTTGAGTCTCCCTTAAGTAGTAGAGAAAGTCAGCATATGAAAACCAACTCTTCTTCTTCTTCTCAAATAACTAACAGAGTGGTCCTAATACATTCTATATCAATTAATTCTATTATTTTACTCTGAACACATACTCTATTCTTTACTAAAGCAACTGCATAAACATTTATTCTCTAATTTACATTTAATCTAGATTATTTATCTTATTTAAGATTATATTGATTTAAAACATTAATACTCCTTACTAAGCCTAATAATCAGTATTTCTAAGCTAACATTAAGACCGGATATTTTTTCATATCAGATCTACTGTCTAATATTGTATCTATACATGGCAATTTATGTAGAGTTGCCAACCTCCAGGTACTAACCAACAATGACCAAAGCTGCAACAGGGAAGCAATCAATTACAACCAATGCAAAATTAAAGGCAGCGTCAAAACACTCAACTCAGTCCGGCTATGCGGGAATGGCCCCAATCCGACACATGGATGCAATCCAAGGGAGTGCAAACTCAGTCCAGCTCAGCAGACCTGATCCAAAAGAGGACGCGGATTCGAGATAGTTCCAGCATTTCGATGGTCTTCTTCAGCTATCCGTGATGGTTTAAAGCCGTTCACAGCTTTAAGCATTGGTTGTAATTGATTGCACTTTTCTTCTTTATTGTGCGTTTGTCTATTTCATGTATACTCCACCTGCACTTGTATGTATATGTATATATATATATATATATATATAGGACTTTAGTATTTATTCACGAATATAGTGTTTGTTTGTTATAAGAGCCTTCCGGGTGCCTAGTTTGTTTCTAGCCTCCAGGTACTAGCTGGAGACCTCCTGATATTACAACTGATCTCCAGCCGATAGAGATCAGTTCCCCTGGAGAAAATGGCTGCTTTGGCAATTGGACTCGATGGCACTGAAGTCCTTCCTCTCCCCAAACCCTGCCCTCCTCAGGCTCCGCCCCAAAAACCTCTCACTGGTGTAGAAGAGGGACCTGGCAACCCTAAGCACGGGGAGATCAGACAGAAATTTAGTCGGAAATTTGCCTGTGCTCACCGAGGACTAGAGAGGGGTTACAGTTTCTTCTCACACTCTAAGTTTCAAAAGTAATATTGCCTTTGTACCCTTGAGCTCCTGCGTGCACAATTCTCATCAATGAATGCACAAGAAGCATAAGCGTTCCACCCACAGATTTCCCTAACCTGCAGCCAATGGTCCCGCCAGCATCTAATGAAGTAGGTAATAGCCTACAAAACCTTATGAACTGTAAATAAAATATTAGTTAATCTAGAAGGGAATTGAATTTCCTTAATATCACATTCAGATGTGGATCCCGTTTTATGCCCCAAGTTGCTCAAAGCAAGGTTGTAGCATTCCTGTGGATATCTGAGATGATGGGGGCAGAGATCTCCCTAATAAAGGGGCAGGGTTCCCACATGCTTATTAATAACCCCTTCCTTATTTCTAGGGGGTACTCTATGACACCAAGTGGTGTCAAGCATGTAGAGCAGGGGTCCCCATTGGTGCCCACGACACCATTTTTTGTGTTCTTAGGAAGTCGGTGGGGTCGGATAAAGCTTCTGCCCAGCAGGGCTTCTGATTGGCCTTTGGAGATCTAATTGGCTGGGCATATAGGAGGGGCTGTGGCTCAATGGTAGAGCATCTGCTTGGCATGCAGAGGGTCCCAGGTTCAATCCTCAGCATCTCCAGTTAAAGGGACTAGGTGAGTAGGTGATGTGAGAGACCTCAGCCTGAGACCCTGGAGAGCCGCTGCCAGTCTGAGTAGACAATACTGACTTGGATGGACCAAGGGTCTGATTCAGTAGAAGGCAGCTTCATGTGTTCAACATTGGTTGGCAGCTACCACTACAGTGCTGGTTTTATTCTCTTTCTCCTTGCTCTTTCCCAGTATATTTTTCTTTTTAAAATGATGCCTCTTATCCCCTGTACTTGGGTTTTCTTTGGGGTTGGCTCCACATCCCATGGTGGCTAGTTTGTGGCTGCACCCCACCACCAGGTGTCAGAATCCCAAAGATGCCCACAGACTTAAGAAATTTGGGGACCTCTAATGTATAAAACCAGCACATCAGGGACAAGGTTTTGAGCTTGGCTCCTTCCTGATGTATGTGCTTTCTAAGAGCAGGAAGATGGTTCTTTTTGACATGGTAGCATTCAAGTATGCAGAAGAAGAAGAAGAAGAAGAAGAAGAAGAAGAAGAAGAAGAAGAAGAAGAAGAAGAAGAAGAAGAAGAAGAAGAAGAAGAAGAGGAGGAGGAGGAGGAGGAGGAGGAGGAGGAGGAGGAGGAGGAGGAGGAGGAGTTGAGTTTTATATGACGACTTTCTCTACCACTTAAGGGAGACTCAAACCGGCTTAAAATCACCTTCCCTCCCCCTCCCCACAACAGACACCCTGTGAGGTAGGTGGGGCTGAGAGAGCTCTTAATAGAACTGTGACTAGCCCAAGGTCACCCAGCTGGCTTTGTGCATAGGAGTGGGAAAACAAATCCAGTTCACCAGATTAGCATTAGCTACTCATGTGGAGAAGTGGGGAATCAAACCCGGTTCTCCAGATTAGAGTCCACTGCTCCAGACCACTGCTCTTAACCATTACTACACCATGCTGGCTACCAGCTTGGATCCAGCTTTGCATAAGTAGAAAGGAAATGATGCTTCGCACAGTTCCACTTGTGCACGCAATAGCACACAGGTTACAACAACACACAGTGCTTTGATAGAAATGCTCATGACATAACCGTGCCCATATGGAGCTCGAGAGTGTGCAACAGATGGCTGGCATGATTACATTTGATTTAGCTCTGAAATGGTAATCAGAAGAAATGCCATGTGCATGCAGACATGGTAGACAGCCAGGAGTAAATTTAGTGTTTCTGCTTGGGCAAAGATGGTTCTGTGCCTGCCTTGCCAGCCTTCACCTTTGCCAGCCTGGAGATCTCCCAGAATTACATCATCTCCAGATGAAACAGGTCAGTTCCCCTGGAGCAAATGGCTGATTTGGAAGATGGAGTCTATGACATTATACTCCAAACCCTGCCCTCCAAGGATCCATCCCCAAATCTCATGAACACATGAACACATGAAGCTGCCTTCTTCTGAATCAGACCCTTGGTCCATCAAAGTCAGTATTGCCTACTCAGACTGGCAGCGGCCCTCCAGGGTCTCAGGCAGGGGTCTTTCACATCACCTACCTGCCTAGTCCCTTTAACTGGAGATGCTGCCGGGGATTGAACCTGGGACCTTCTGCATGCCAAGCAAATGCTCTACCACTGAGCCATGGCCTCTCCCCAGGAATTACCCAACATGGAGTTGGCAACCCTATAGCGTGTGGAGAAATCTTCTGTGGGATCCAACCCATTGTCTTGAACTAGGGATGATTGTGAGACCTGATCTGATCAGATTTTGCAATCAATTCGGACTGCCCTGCCTCCCTCATCAAGGAAAGCCAGGCGCCAAGAGAGGGCCGGGTGGGGCACAAATGGCGGGAATAACAGTACCTGGGGGCAGGGAGAGCCAGGGCCAGAGAGGGGATGTGCAGGGAAGGTTTAAAGGTGGGCAGGGCTGGAGATGGAGGGGAGTATAAGAAGAAGGAGTCGGTTTTCATACCCCACTTTTCTCAACCTTTAAGGAGTCTCAAAGCGGCTTACAACCTCCTTCCCTTCCTCTCCCCACAACAGACACCTTATGAGGTAGGTGGGGCTGAGAGATTTCACAGAGAACTAGCTCAAGGTCACCCAGCAGGATTCATGTGGAGAAGTGGGGAAACTTCACTTTCCTTTCAAGCTCCTGTGACCCCCAAGGTCTTGAGCGGTAAATGGGGAGCCTTTATTTCTTTAAGGAAAATACGGTGGAGAGATACTTGGGCACTGCCAGTGTTATTTTTTGATCTCTCCCCACCAGCAGGAAGGGGACTACTTTGTCTTTTGGTACGGTGGCAGATAACTTAATTAGAATAGCTGTAATCCATTGATCCTGTATGTATTGTATAGGGGACATTCCAACATCATATAACATAGTGGTTTTACATATTTTTTAAGTTATTGTAATATTGTCTTGATTGTAAAGGCCTATGGCCATGCACAATAAACATGACTGACTATAAGATAGTGTGTCAACTCTCTTAAGATCACATAGACAAAGTCTACCTGAATAAGGTAATTTAGCCAGCATGGTGTAGTGGTTAAGAGTGGTGGTTTGGAGCAGTGGAGTCTGATCAGGTGGTGGTTGGAGATCTCCTGCTATTACAACTGATCTCCAGGCGATAGAGATCAGTTCGCCTGGAGAAAATGGCCGCTTGGGCCATTGGGCTCTTTGGCATTGAAGTCCCTCCCCTCCCCAAACCCCACCCTCCTCAGGCTCCACCCCAAAAGCCTCCTGCCAGTGGCGAAGAGGGACCTGGAAACCCTACACGTGGGCAGCAATGAGTTATGGTGCGTTGCACTTGAAACTGCCCCGCTCCTCGAGAGGTCATCCTCCATCTCTGCCCAGCAAAAGCCAGACAGTGGGTTCCAACAGCGCTCCTGATCTCTAGAAAAGAGGAACCATCACATGGCACTTAGGTACCGGGATGAAGAAGGGACTCATCACTCCAAGCAAATGCCTTTTTTTAACAGTTTATGGCAGCAACAAGAACTCCAGGTAATGAGCAATCAAGTAATCTTATCAAAAGGAAGCATAAGGATACGACCGGCCGTCTTGGTTGTAGGCTAGAAGTGCTGAGTCTCCTCTCAACTCCAGGCACGACTTTTGAAGTGACTGTTTACCTCCCCACCAACTGTGGATTTTAGGGTTGCCAACCGCCAGGCTGGAGATCTCCCGTTATTACAACTGACCTCCAGCTGATAGAGATCAGTTCACCTGGAGAAAATGGCTGCCTTGGCAATTGGACTCTATGGTATTGAAGCCCTCCCCAAACCCCACCCTCCTCAGGCGCCACCCCAAAAACCTCCCATTGGTGGTGAAGAGGGACCTGGCAACCCTACCATAGCCCCTGTACTGAGCTGAACACGTGAACACATCAAGCTGCCTTATACTGAATCAGACCCTTGGTCCATCAAAGTCAGGATTGTCTATTCAGACTGGCAGTGGCTCTCCAGGTTCTCAGGCAGGGGTCTTTCACATCACCTACTTGCCTGGTCCGGGTCCCTTTAGCTGGAGATGCCGGGGATTGAACCTGGGGCCTTCTGCATGCCAAGCAGATGCTCTACCACTGAGCCATGGTCCCTCACTCAGTCGTTCCTCTCCTATTCTTTTCAAATCTTTGCAAGCCAATAATCAAATCACAAGGTAGGCCTTCAATGAATTATTTGGCTTGCTTGGTGAACACGTTTGAAAGGATATATAACCCCCAGCTGATATTAATCGCCCGGCCCCTGCCCTGCCTTCCTGGGGAATCCTTTCAGACTCGAACGAGCGGAAGTGCTGTGTTTCTCCTGGCTGGCATAGCCTTTCCATGCCCACTTTCATAGTTCATAACTTGCAAACAGAGCAAAGAGCAAAAGAGAATTGACAGGGCTACTAATAACAACATTTTTTAAAAAAAGTTATTACATTTTCCAAAGCCTTAGAAGATTTCATTAAAGCTAATGCAATTCTCCCCTGGACACCAGCGATAAAAAAAGAAGAAGCATACTCTTCAAATTGTGTAAGAAGTCTATCATGCGCATTATTGCGGCTATTGGTTTCCTTTAAGTACATAATATATCCTGGGGAAGGGAGAGAGGGATTCTATCATTTTTGCAATCAGATGCCCTGAAAAGCAATGTATTAACCACGGCCGTATCGTGAGCGGTTAAATCAATGGCCGTAACCAACATATGGAGGAGGTGAGGGACTTCGCCCCATCGATTGCAGTCAGGTTGGTGCTTCGTTTTAAAAGGAGAGATGCTCTGCCTTCGCCACTGAATTTCTCCTCTGGGTTTCAACTCACATTTACTTAAGATACTGAATGTGTTAATAGGCACACCACCAGGTCCGTATCAGATTATGAACAAGTTACTGTTGCATTGGATAAAATCCCTGACCAGAACACATGTCCGTTCAGACTAGGGATGCTTCATTTCCTCTGGTGGCAGGAGATTCCCCATCACTGCCGCTCAACTGGGCAGCGGAAGAAAAAACAGCAGACAAAATGGAGGGTGTGTGTGTGAGTGGCGTCCCCAGTGTGATGATGCAACTTTTGGCGCAACCCGGAAGTGATATCATCACATTTGGTGACACTCAAAACTCTATGGTTAAAACATAGATTTGGGAGCAAATGCTACAGGATTACCTCTGGGGTGACAATGTGCCTTCCAAGTAGGATTGCCAACCTCCAGGTGGTGGCTGGAGATATCCCACTATTACAACTAATCTCCAGGAAGCAGAGATCAGCTCCCCTGGAGAAAACAGCTGCTTTGGAAGGTGGACTCGGTGGTATTATGTCCCATTGAAATCCATCCCCTTCTCAAACCCTAACCCCCAAATATGCCACTTCTATCCTGAAAAATAGGACTCAAATAGGATTGCCAGCCACCAGGTGGGGTCTGGAGATCTCACAGAATTCCAGCTGTTCTCCAGATGACGAAGAAGAAAAAGAGTTGGTTTTTATATGCCTTTGAGACTGGACAGATTAGGCATGCATCATGGCTAGTATCTATTTTGACTAGTAGCCATGGATAGCCTTCTCCTCCATGAACATGAACACTCCCCTCTTAAAGCAAGTCTAATATCAGTATAAGGTAACTTGATGTGTATGCGGTCTTCACTCCATCTCTCCAGCACATTTTTATCTTCACCTTTTACCAAAGAGCTGTGGGGAGCCTCACAGTTGTCCAGTCCCCTTTTGGGCCTCACAACAACCCTGTAAGTTGTAGGTTGGGCTGAGAGAGCACTTGGGCCAAGGTCACCCAGCGAGCTTCCTGGCACAGAGGGGATTTGAACTCGCTCCTAGTCTGACACTCAAAGCCCTACACACGACTCTGGTTCACCACTCTCCTAAATACAAAGGCTTGAGTGGGTAGATAGTGATGGTAATATAAACTACCGTAAGACCGTGTGCCCAATTTAAAAGATGAAATAAATGCAAGACAAACAGTTCTCAGCAATATTTTTTTTCATATTTAATTGGCTTTGATTTTATAAAGACCCATAAATAGTTACACAATCATATCCTCAAACATCTGAGGAACACCTCACACAAGAGAATGCATCAAGGAATAATTAACCTTACCGTTCTTACCACACACAAAAATCACACGCTATCTTTTCTCAGAACTTTCTAAAACATCAGTGGCAGGGCAGGGAGCTGTTCCTGTTGACAGCAGATAGGAGTTGCAATAATGGGTTTAAATTGCGGGTGGAAAGGTACCGGCTGGATATTAGGAAAATGTTTTTTCCAGTAAGAGTTGTTTGACAGTGGATTCAGCTCCCTAGGGTGGTGGTGAGCTCCCTTTCACTGGCTGGACAAGCACTTGTCAGGGATGCTCTAGGCTGATCCTGCATTGAGCAGGGGGTTGGACTAGATGGCCTGTATGGCCCCTTCCAACTATTCTATTCTATTCTATTCTATTCTATTCTATTCTATTCTATTCTATTCTATTCTATTCTATTATCTGCTAAAAATCTCCCAAAGAAAACTTGCACTTTCCTGACAAAGGGAGTTTTGACTCTCAAAAGCTTATACTCCAAAAATTATACCCCATTGAAGTCCCTCCTCTCCCCAGACCCCACCTTCCTCAGGCTCCACCTCCAAAATCTCCAAAGATTTCTCAGCACAGAGCTGGCAATCCTACGGCACCTACCCTTAGGGCCTTCCTGCAAGACTGAGACAGAATGTTTTAAAAGAGCTTAAGGGGCAACTTGAATGAGTTTGAATAGGCTCTGACTTAACCACTTTAATTATCTGCTTTAATTATGTGTTTTAATTAATTTAATGGATTTTTGGTATTATATCTATTGTCATTTGTCTTGGATCCTGACTGTATCAGGGCAAAGGCAGAGTATTTAAATGTTCTAAATGAATGAGCCAGATTGGTTCTTGTAGGTTATCCGGGCTGTGAGTTGAGCCAGAGTTACATAGCCTGCTGCTGGTTGCAGGATCATCTTGAAAGTGTGTCCCATTTTCTCCCCCTTCCTCACTATACACTAGGTTGCCAACTCTAGGTTGGGAAATTCCAGGAGATCTGAGATTAGAACCTGGGGAGGTAAGTGACCTCACCAGGTTATGATGCCATAGACTCCACCCTCCAAAGCAGCTATTTCCTCCCAAGGAACTGATCTCTGTCATCTGTAGGTCACTTGTAATTCTGGGAGCGCTCCATGTACCACCTGGAAGCTGACAACCCTACTACTAGGGTGAATTCTCCTCCTTAGGCTCCACTCCCAAAATCCCCAGGTACTTCCCTACTCAGATATGGCAATAGGGTTGCCAACCTCCAGGTACTAGCTGGCGATCTCCTGCTATTACAACTGATCTCCAGCCGATAGAGATCAGTTCACCTAGAGAAAATGGCCACTTTGGCAATTGGATTCTATGGCATTGAAGTCCCTCCCCAAACCCTACCCTCCTCAGGCTCCGCCCCAAAAACCTCCCACCAATGGTGAAGAGGGACCTAGCAACCCTATATGGTAACCCTAAACATCTGTCTTGTATCAGCTTTAGGCTTGCCAGTAGGGCTGTTGAAAAATAAATTCGGTAAAATTCGGATTCGGCAAAATTTGGCCCGTTTTGATTCAGGAAATGTCAAAGTCCGAACTCCCCCGATTTGGATCCGTGGAATCCAGCGCGAGATTTGGAGTTCGGGGGAAAATTCGGCTGAATAAGGCCATTTAAAGCACATTCGCGCCTTTCCGCAGCTCCGGGGGGACATGTTTGGATGTAGAAGTCCCAAACGTTCAGCATAGCTTGAGGGGACTCTTCTTGCAAGAACCCCCAAGTTTGGTGACGATTGGAGCAGGGTTTGGACTCGGAGTTTGCAAAACCATGCAAAGCAACACGTGCCAAGAGGCTCCAGGGAGAGACTCACGCAAGCCGCACCGTCGCACTCAGGCTAGGGGCAAAAAACAAAAGCAGAGCACAGCACACACTCCCGCAGAGGTGAGCGGGCACACACCCTATGCAGAATGGGTGAAGCCCCCCCCCCTCAAACCAGTATGGCTCGGCTCAACCCCAAACAAGAAAAAAACCAAGGAGAAGGAGGCGCAGACTGGGTGCCGAGCGGAGAGATACTCGCTAGCCGCCGCAGACTCAACTTTGAACTTTAAATCTTTAAAAGCAAAACACACACTCCCACAGAGGCGAGCAGGCACACACCCCTCGGCAGAACGGGCGAGAGACCAAAATGTATAGTCTCTGTCTCTCTCTCATTCTTAAAAAAATTAACGTCTTCCTGAATAGAATCACACCTCACCGTATCTCAGCTTCCAAAATGAAGGCTTTTCACATTCAATCTAAGGAACAATCCATCATGGCCTTGTGTTTTCTTACAGCCTCCTCCATGTTTGTTCTGTGGGGCGGGGAGAGCTTGAATATGTATGAATTTCATAACTTTGGTGCGCTGCACCGGGCAGACAGCTCAGATGCCGACTCATCGAGTCAAGGAACTCTTCCCGGTTGAGGCTCCATCGGAGGAGGAAGAGGAGGAAGAAGAAGAATTGGTTTTTATATGCTGACTTTCTCTACCACTTAAGGAAGAATCAAACCGGCTTACAACCACCTTCCCCTCCCCTCCCCACAACAGACACCCTGTGAGGCAGGTGGGGCTGAGAGAGCTCTAAGAGAGCTGTGACTGGCCCAAGGTCACCCAGCTGGCTTCATGTGAAGGAGTGGAGAAACCAACCTGGGTCACCAGATTAGCCTCTGCCACTCATGTGGAGTGGGGAATCAAACCCAGTTCTCCAGATCAGAGTCCACTGCTCCAAACCACCATTTTTAACTGCCATATCATGCTGTCTACTCAGACTGGCAGCAGCTCTCCGGGGTCTCAGGTAGAAATCTTTCACATCACCTCCTACTTGATAGTTGTTTGCCTAGTAGACATTTTAGTACCTTCATTCCCCTTTAGGATTATTGTTCTTAGCACCTTGACAGGTGAAGGGGGAAAGAACAAAGATGCGCGTACACTGCTGTTTTAAAGAGGTCAGAACGGCATGTGCCAGAGACTTGTCCAGCTGCCCAAGCGTGACGCGGCTAATCAAGTTCTCCAGATCGGAATACCAACATCTGCTTGTTCTGTGATCTGTGCCTGATATCCCCATGAACGGTTGCGCTTCAAAGGGAAGAGGGTGATGTCAATCAGCTGAGGCTAGTAAAAGCCTTAATGACACATCTCCATTAATGGACCAGATGTACACAGAGATAGATCATGGGGCTGCGGGTGCCAGAACGGCACGATGTTGCCAAAAAAGCAGCAAAGAGGCACTCTAAACAACACTTCTGACGTTTTTAGACCCGCCTGTTGTCTCAGAATAGATAGCAATGCATTAAAACAGGTCAAACCATATGTGACAAGATAACAAAGTCCAGCCATTCTTTATTTATTTCAGTGATACCCCACCTTTCTCCCCAAAGGGGATCAAAAGTAGCTTACAACATTCTCCCCGTCTCTATTTTATCCTCACAACAACCCTGTGAGTTAGGCCTTCAAGTACTTGAAGGGCTGCCATATAGAGGATGGTGCCAAGTTGTTTTCTGTTGCCCCAGGTTGGACCAGAATCAACGGGTGAAATTTAATCAAAAGAGTTTCCCTCTAGACATAAGGAAGAATTTTCTAACACTTAGAGCGATTCCTCGGTGGAACAGGCTTCCTCGGGAGGCGGTGGGCTCTCCTTCCCTGGAGGTTTTAAAGCACAGGCTAGATGGCCATCTGTCGGCAATGCTGCTTCTATGACCTTAGGCAGATCTTGAGGTCATCTTGGCCATCTTCTGGACATGGAGTAGGGGTCACTGGGGGTGTGGAGGATAGGTAAGTTTTGAATTTCCTGCATTGTGCGGGGGGTTGGACTAGATGACCCTGATTATCCCTTCCAAGTCTATGTTTCTATGATTCTATTCTATGATGCTGTAGGTTAGGCCCAGAGCATGTGACCGGCCCAAGGTCATCCACAGCAGAGTCGGGGGTTCGAACCTAGGTCTCCCAGGTCCTCGGCCATCACTGTAACCCAGGGGTGTCAAACATATGGCCTGAGGTCCAGCCCCTTAAGGGCTCTTATCCAGCCCGCGAGCCTGCCATGCGTTTTCAAGCAGTAAAATGACAGTGGAAATTAGACACGGTGGAGACAGGCAGGTGGGTCAACAACCAAAGCTAAATATTTATTTGGCAAGTACATCTTACATATGATTTATGCTCCTCTGGCACAGACGTACAAACAGACCGAAGCCGGCTCTTCAGTTTGCGGCAACTTTTCAATCACAGAGCGATTTGATTCATCTCAGTGGGCTGATGTCAGATTTATGAGTTGGCCCATAATGTGTCAAGACGGGAAGAAAACGAACCTCCTGACACTTCCAGAAAGGGAGGGGGCATCTCATTCTCTCTGGAGCTCTGGCAAACACCACTCCCCATCGCTATTTCAGCAGGACTCTCTTACATAAAAGACATGACATTTAGGGAGACACGGAGCTAGAACCGTTCGGTTAAATGATACCACAATAAGAAAAAACCCTTCCTGCTAGAAATTGGCAAACTGTCTCCAGCTTTCTGAATCCAGTCTTGCCCGGGCCAGTTTCCTCTTTCACACTTAGTTGTGTTCAAGGAGACAACTGGAAAAGGTGGCGAGGTTAGATGCCCTGTTTTTCTAAGGGAAGAGACTGGCAGAGGTCACCCTGCACAAAGCAGCAAAGGTCCCGGGAAAGAAGAAGCGATGTGGCCGACACAGTGGAGATGAGCCTCTTTCTGCTCACATCCTGCTGATGACTGACAAGCACCAGTTGTCATTGCAAGAGCCAGTATATGACAGAGCAAAGAAAAAATGGGGGGGGGGGACTTCCCCACTTACAGGCTGTAATGAATGGAGTTGATCGCTGAGCACATTATGCAAAGAGAACGAGCAAACTTAGCAGCCGACACCTAGGAACAAACTTAAGAGAAGGATATGTGCTCAATACGGAATTAAGCTACTTGGTGAACGCCCTTGTGGAAGGATCAAGGTGCATGTCCAAGAGCGGAAGTCAGAGGTGGGGTTGTCCAACAGCGGAGTTAACATGTATATCCCTATATTTCCCTGTTCTCAGCAAACTCTATGGTTCGGGGCTTCCGAGGGAAAGCAAATTAATTGCCGTTCTGCAGCTCTGCAGTTTTTCACCCCACCCAAGTTTGTGCGTGTGAATTTTGAGTGCATCCGAACCTAGTAAAATCCCAGAGAATTGTAGATGGAAACAAGCCGACATACGAATTTCATCAACCTACGGTTGCATTTAAGAACAGCATGTAAGATATAATGGTCATAATGTAGTCTGCTCAACCAATTTTTTCAAGAGGAAGTGTTTATGTTCTTTTTCTTCTTTATTTCTTGATGGCTACTCTGTTTTCCCTTCCCCTTTTTACCTTCTGTACCCTTAATAATATAAAATAAATAAAAATATTATTTTTTAAAAAAGAACAGCATTTTCCAAGGCCCTGGATCCTTTTCTGGGCAACCGCAGACTTCTGTTCTCAGGAATGCAGGGTATCATTTCAGGGAGCTGGGAAGAGAGGTGTGAACCCACAACTTCAAATATAGGTGATACAACCATACAGAGAAGATCTAGGGCTTCCATCCCAGAACCTCTGGATCGCCAGTGTAGAAGAAATATCACAGGGAAACGAGCACCCAGAGAGTAAAAATGAATATGTGTATCTGGAGAAACACAACGCTCCATGTGAGAACAGCTTCTACAGTTGCTCCTTTGCCATACAGTGGAGTCTTTGCAATACTCTCTTTTGGTTTAATTTGGTTTAATTCAGGCCCAAGTGCATACAGACTGAAATCAGTGTAAACGTGACCTCTGACACCTAACAAGCAATGGGTTGTGGATACTGCAAAGAGGTTTGAAAGAAAGCTGACCCCCACCCCGCAAGTTAGATCTGGGAACGTGAAACAAACCAAACGCTTTCTGCGGATGCTATAGGACACATCAACGTTTCGGGTTCTTTGGACATCACCCTTTGGAACAAAAGAACTTGAAGACAGTTCAGCCATGAGGTACAAACTACTGGTAAAAAAAAGTTTTGTCCCTGCTTAGTATGCTAATTAAAGGAAATGTTCACTCAAATTACAAAGAATACACCATGCTGAAGCACTTCCTTCTGAGCAAGGACATTCTAATTAGTGGTTGGTTGTCAGAGAATTCTGTGATCTGCATGCTGAGTCCACCCATTAAGCAGACTACATGGCAACCTGTGGCCCTGGGTAGGCCTTCAAAAATGTCCAGATGACAATGAAAAGTTACAGGTACAAGTTAACATTCCTCCAGTCAACCTCAGTTCCTTAATAACGTGTTGATCTTTCTTCTCTGGGGATCAGAATTTATCTCCTGGGCTTCCTAGGTTCTTATTGCATGGAATAATCAACCGGTGAACTGGATTTAAAGGCAACAGAACAAAAGCTTATATATTGGTTTAATTAAAGAAGCAAGTGTTTGTGCAGATCTAAAGAATAATAGTAAACAATATAAAATGTATTAGAACCGCTCCATTGTTTATTGGAGGAGGGTCTTGTTGTAGTTATGAAGTATGAAGAGTGTATGTTGTTTGTGAAGTTGTGTTTTATTAAAAAGTTATATATATATATATATATATATATATATATATATATATATATATATATATATATATATATATATATATAATAAAAACAGTGAACTGGATTGTTCTGGGTTTTGTTGGAATGCAGGGTGGTTATCCAAATTCAGGACCTCTCTACCCTCCCTAACCATCTACCCATTTCAATCTGTAGACGGCCTGCATACCTAGGAATATCCAGAGTTTCAGTAAATATGATAGGGGAGAACGGGGAAAAAAACATAGTCGAGAATATACATGCTCAAGGCACCCAGTGGGTGGAAATTTCTCCCTAGAAAGGTATTCCAGCATGGCAATAATGTAATTTTTCTTGCATTAAACTGTTTTCCGATAGTTCTGGGAATCAGTTCATTCAACCATACAGGGACTTATTTTCAGTTTGTGGTACCTGTTTATGTAGGATTGGAATGATAGTGAGCGGACCAAGCGATCCAAGTTTTCCATTGGTGGCTCAGATTTTTCTTTTGTTTTGCAATTTAGGACAGTCCAAGACCTCGTGTACTGATGGTGCAGCAAACTGGATCTAGATGTCATGGTGGATCTCTCAAGTTACTATTTTGCCATGGCTACATGACATCTGGGCCATCCAAAAAACACCCCAGATTGAGAAATATTGAAGACTGAACCCAATGAGCTCCACTGAACGGATAACAAGCCTGCGGGTGGATAGAGGGAAGATCCATGCCATATTCTGAGCCTCTGTTTCCTACGCATTTGGAAGATGCTACAATATTCTTAGAGGCTGAAGAGTGGAAAGCAGCTTTGGAAATTGTGCCCATCAGAACTCTAGTGTATAAATAGAGAGACAGCAATTAATAACTCGCAGATTTTTAAAAAAAAGGTTAACCACCTAGCTACTACGGAAGCCCACAGCCTAGAAACTAATAACCACAGTCCAGAATTTCTTTTCAGCAACTGTGCAAACATCATCGTAGTGAAGAAGAATGTTATCCGATACCCTCATTGGAAAATGAGGAAAAACCAGTTCCTCGGTATACTGAATTGCATCTTTTGAAAAACACAAATGCCATTGTCCAAATTATCATCCGCCAACCGCGACTATTTCTCAGATGTGCCTTTACAAAAACAACCACAATTCTCAGTCTGGAAAGCAAGATGAGGGGTCAAGGGGAGGATGTGCCAGGCCTTGCTAGGCATGTAACGCAATATGGTACATTTACAGCTCGCTCTAGTTGACCGGCTCCATGGCGCGGATGTGAACGCTGGGCAGGCAAAACCATGAGAGAGGGAGTTCCCTGCTGGAGCCATCTTCATGGAATTTGATGTTCAAGTAGAAATCGCCCGTGTAGAGGAAAAGGAGAGCGCCGACGCACACCGAGTTCTCCGCTGGTTTCACCTGGAAGAGAGGGCTGGAAGTTAGCTGGGCAAACATGCCGAAAGTTATTGGAAACAGGAAGTAGCTGATTGGTTTATTTAAAACATCCAGTCAGGGTCCCCAAGGTGCTACACATTAAAAAAAAAAAAACATTCAAGAACATAAGGAAAGCCATGCTAGATCAGACCGAGGCCCATCAAGTCCAGCAGTCTGTTCACACAGTGGCCAACCAGGTGCCTCTAGGAAGCCCACAAGCAAGACGACTGCAGCAGCATTCTCCTGCCTGTGTTCCACAGCACCTAATATATTCGGCATACTCCTCTGATCATGGAGAGAACAACTAAAAACAACATTAAAATGATAAAATTTCAATAAAAACACATAATAAACTATACAACAGGAGAGCCAATAACTTTTACTGAGAGTACGCCAAAAGAAAAAAAAGAAGTCTTCACCCACTGACGAAAGACACCAATAGAGGGTCAGAGAAAAATTTAGAATTTTTTTTACAAAATGCACACTAAAATCTCCTAACTAAAGTGGCTGTTAATTGAGTTGTCCTACTGTTAGGTGAGGAGCCCCATGGCGCAGAGTGGTAAGCTGCAGTACTACAGTCCAAGGTTCTGCTCACGCCCTGAGTTCGATCCCAACGGAAGTTGGTTTCAGGAAGCCAGCTCAAGGTTGACTCAGCCTTCCATCCTTCCGAGGTTGGTCAAATGAGTGCCCAGCATGCTGGGGGTAAAGGGAAGATGAGGCTGCATTCTGATTCAGCTGAGCTGAGCTGGGGACTACAGGCAGGGGTGAGTTTAAATTTTGCCTTTTTTAAAATGCTGGGAAGCCTAACTAAATTGAGGATTTAATTGAGGGTTGCTGGGAGAGGGTTGTGACTGTT
The DNA here is from genome assembly GCF_029931775.1 of Euleptes europaea. Lineage (NCBI taxonomy): Eukaryota > Metazoa > Chordata > Lepidosauria > Squamata > Sphaerodactylidae > Euleptes > Euleptes europaea. Next base: position 7,034,227 of record NC_079319.1, on the reverse strand, counting down.
GTGCCAGTGGGTGATTAAGGTTGATTGCTGCCTGAAAGCTTGACTGTTCCCTTGTTAAGTGGGGTTGTTGTGATTGGAGCTTGTGTCTGAGAGGTGGGGGCTGTGTGCATTTAAATTCCAAGGCTCCTGCTCACCAGAGGAGCAAGCCGAAGGGCGAGAGCACAAGGACTCTTGCCCTGTGGCTCTTAGCCTGTGGATTGTGACTGGGGATCTGTAGGTGAGTATAAAATCTTTTTATCTTGGCAGAGTAACTCTCTCCATCCGATTGGAGTACTGAGCAACTTGAATATCTATGTGAATTAGCAGCAGATAGTTGCAGGGCAAGGAACTTTGGCACTCAGTTCTTATTTGGTACAGGGAGAGTGCAAGAGAGTAAAGGGGAGGGTTACAACACCAAAGAATAATATAATAATTAATTAATTAATAAAATAGCAGTTATGAAGTTATTAATTACTTAATAACAGTTATTAATTGATTAATAAAATAACAGTTATGAAGGTAGAAAGCCAGCAGGGGTCGGGGGGCTATCCAGTGTACTGTAGTGGGGGATTCAATCCTTAGGAATGTTTCTGGTGGGTGCATGGACCGCATGGTGACTTGCCTGCCTGGTGCGAAGGTTGCGGACATTACCCGTCATATAGGTAGTCTGGTAGGTAGTGCTGGGGAGGAGCCAGTGGTTGTGGTGCATGTTGGCACCAATGACGTGGGGAAATGTAGTCCGGAGGTCTTGGAATCCAAATTTAGGTTGCTAGGCAGGAGACTAAAAGCCAGGACCTCCAAGGTACCTTTCTCAGAAATGCTACCTGTTCCACGTGCAGGACCAGCTAGGCAGGCACAGTTGGTGAGTTTCAATGCGTGGATGAGAAGGTGGTGCAGGGAAGAGGGCTATAGATTTATAAGGAACTGGGCAACATTTTGGGACGAGCCAGGTCTATACAAAAAGGATGGGCTCCACTTGAACCAGGATGGAATCAGACTGCAGGCGTGTAATATAAAAAAGGTGGCAGAGCAGCTTTTAAACTGAACCTGGGGGGAAAGCCGACAGGAGCTGAGAAGCATCCGGTTCGGGCAAACTCAGTGCACACGGACAAAGGAAAAATTGCTTCAGATTGCCCACATGGGAATTACTTGGACATGAAAGGGAATGGAGAAAAAATGATGGATAGCCACTTAAAGATGCCCAAAGGCACATGCCAGGCAAGTCGAAAGAGAGAAACAGTGTGGAGGTGTTTCTATGCTAATGCTAGAAGCCTCCAAGCAAAAATGGGGGAATTAGAGTACATGGTTTTAAGAGAAAACATAGATATAGTGAGCATTACAGAAACCTGGTGGAGGGGAGAGAACCAGTGGGATACAGTCATCCCTGGTTACAAACTGTATAGAAATGACAGGGAAGGGCGTATTGGATGGGGTGTTGCTATGTATATCAAGGAAGGCATACTGTCTAATAAGCTAGAGACCATAAAAAGGGCAGACTCGTCCACAGAATCCTTATGGGTGACAATTCCGGGCCCCAAAGGAGATTTAGTAGTGGGGATGTTCTATTGGCCCCCTGACCAAATGGCTCAGGGGGATCTTGAGATGGAGAATGAAATTAGGGAAGCATGTAAAGGTAATGAAGTAGTAATAATGGGAGACTTCAACTTCCCTCATATTGACTGGATAAATGTATGCTCCAGTCAAGCCAAAGAGATAAAATTTTTAGACATCTTAAATAACTGTGCCATTGATCAGTTGGTCATAGACCCAACCAGAGGGGAGGCGATCCTGGATTTAATACTCTGTGGTGCTGCCAGTGACTTGGTGCGGGATGTGGATGTAGTTGAGCCAGTTGGCAATAGTGATCACAATGGCATCAAATTTAATTTATACGTAAGTGGGAAAGTGACTGGGAAATCTCACACAATCACCTTTGACTTTAAAAGAGGGAATTTAACTAAAATGAGAAAACTGGTAAAGAGGAAGTTGAAAGGAACAGTTAGGAGGGTTAAATCTCTTGAAAAGGCTTGGGGGTTACTCAAGTCCACATTACTAGAGGCTCAGCTAGCTTGTATACCGCAGGTCAGGAAAGGTAGTAATAAGTCCAAGAGGTCACCACCATGGCTAACGGGTAAGGTGAAGAAAGCAATTAGAGAAAAAAAGTCTTCCTTCAGAGACTGGAAGGTTTACCCAAACGAGGCGAACAGAAGCAAAAACCAACTTGCACAAAGTAAATGCAAGCAGATAATTAGAGATGCAAAAAAAAGATTTTGAGGGGCTTATTGCTAAACACATCAAAACAAACAATAAGAAATTCTTTAAGAATATTAAGAGTAGGAAACCAGCTAGGGAAGCGGTTGGACCATTGGATGACAATGGGAGTAAAGGAACTCTAAGGGAGGATAAAGCGATTGCTGAAAAACTAAATGAATTCTTCTCATCTGTCTTCACTGTTGAAGATACAGGGCAGATTCCTTCTCCTGAACAGAGATTTTGGAGAGGGGAAAATGAGGAACTGAGGCAAATAGTGGTAACAAGGCAGGAAGTCCTAGAACATCTAGACAAACTGCAAACTAACAAGTCACAGGGACCTGACGGTATTCATCTTCAAGAACTCAAATGGGAAATTGCTGAACTTCTAACAAAGATATGTAATATGTTCCTTCGATCAGCCTCTGTACCAGAGGACTGGAGAATGGCCAATGTAACACCCATTTATAAAAAAGGTTCCGGGAGGACCCAGGAAATTACAGGCCAGTTAACTTAATGTCTGTTCCGGGTAAATTAGTGGAAAGGATTATTAAAGATAGAATTGTCAAGCATATAGAAGGGCAAGGTCTGCTAGGCAAAACCCAACATGGCTTCTGTAAGGGTAGGTCCTGTCTCACTAACCTATTAGAGTTTTTTGAAAGCGTCAATAAGCATGTGGACAGGAATGAGCCTGTGGACATTGTGTATTTGGATTTCCAAAAAGCTTTTGACAAAGTCCCCCACCAAAGACTGCTAAGCAAACTTCATAGTCACGGGTTAAGAGGACAAGTCCTCTTATGGATTGAGAGCTGGCTGAAAAATAGGAAGCAGAGAGTAGGAATCAATGGTCAGTTCTCACAATGGCGGGATGTGAGCAGTGGGGTGCCTCAGGGATCTGTGTTGGGACCGGAGCTTTTCAACCTGTTCATCAATGACCTGGAGTTGGGGTTAAACAGTGAAGTAGCCAAGTTTGCAGATGACACCAAATTATTTAGGGTGGTTAAAACAAAATCGGACTGTGAAGAGCTCCAGAAGGATCTCTGCATACTGGAAGAATGGGCATTAAAATGGCAAATGAGATTCAATGTGAGTAAGTGTAAAGTGATTCATATTGGGACAAAAAATCCCAACTTCACATATACACTGATGGGATCTGTGCTGGCAGCAACAGACCAAGAAAGGGATCTTGGGGTGGTAGTGGATAGCTCAGTAAAGATGTCAACCCAGTGTGCGGCTGCTGTAAAAAAGCCAAATTCCATGCTGGCCATAATTAGATGAGGAATAGAGAATAAAACTGCTGATATCATACTGCCCTTGTACAAATCTATGGTGAGACCACACTTGGAATACTGTGTACAGTTCTGGTCACCACACCTAAAAAAGGATATTACAGAGCTTGAGAAGGTGCAGAAAAGAGCAACCAAAATGATTAGGGGACTAGAGCAACTGTCCTATGGAGAGCGGTTAAGATGCTTAGGACTGTTTAGCTTGGAAAGAAGGCGGCTGAGGGGAGACATGATAGAGGTCTATAAAATTATGCATGGTTTGGAGAGAGTGGACAGGTGTCAGACATGGTCTGAGAAAGGAATGTTGTGGTTTCTCCAGGTGCTGGCCTTGGCCAGCTCTGTGTCCGGTAAACAGGGTGTTTAGACTGCTCTCTGTGGGAAGTCTCCCAGCACCCTGACAGCTCCTGGGAGGGGGGTTGCCATGGTATCCAGATCTACCCCGATTTGCCCTTTGCTCTTTCATATATGCCCAGTACTGTTCCCATAGTTTTCACTAGTGTCCATTTGACTCCTGGCTTCTGTTAACCTGTGGATTTTCCAATAAATCAACTCTTTTTGGACTGCCTGTCTGCTGATGTCTGTTTATGGGATTATCACTGGACTAGAGCTTACATTTGGAAACTAGTCCTTACCTTTACTTTTATCCCTGGCTGAAGCCCTGGAGGGATCGCCGAGATCTCGGGTTGGAGCTAAGGACGTGCTCCCTGAGGGTATTTTCCCTGGCTGGAGCCCTGGAGGGATCGCAGGGAGGTCGGGTTGGAGCTTTGGGTCAGCTCCCCAAGGATTCTGATCTACTGAGTGCTATCCTTGTGGAGGCGCAGCGGACTCAAGCCGAGTCCAACCGACTGACTGGGTTGGTCATGGAGCAGTGGCATCGACTGGCGGCAGCGGCCCCCGGGGAGAGGCGGGACGCTGATCTCCGTGCCCAAAACGAACTTTGGTGGCTGGAGACTTTGCTGGAGGAGACGCAGCTGGCACAAGAGGATTCGGCCCTCTTGCAGCGACTGGGGACTGACTTCGGAGCGTTCCAGATTCCCGCTTCCTGATCCTGCAGTTTGATACCCGGGCCCGATCCGTTCGCTCACTCAACGACTTTATGCGAGCGTTAAGGAGACGTTTTGAGGACCCGTTCCAGGGGGAGAAAGCCAAGGCTGCCCTTCTACAACTCCGTCAAAGATCTTCTTCAGTCAGGGAGTTTGCTGATGAGTTTCAAAGACTCGCTAGTAAAATCGTCGATTGGACGGAGGCTACCCGGGTGCATTACTTCCGAGAAGCCTTACACCCCTGGCAGTGATTTTCACAATTTACTTACTCACTGAGTAAATAAATATTTCTTTTTGTCTGTCCTGGATCTATTGCCCATCATCTTCGCTGGATGCCCCCAAGTGATAGCATAAGGAAGATGGAGGAAAAGTTCTCTTTATCCACTTTCTCTATACCATGTATAGTTTTATAAACTTAAAAACCCCACTTAGTTTTTGGGTGCCCACAGTTAACATTACGATTGAAAAGAAAGACAAGAGAGGCCATAGGGACCAACCCTGCAAGTTCCACGATCTATTTTGCATCTTTCATTCAAGGGAGAGTAAAGGGAATAGGAAGGGACATGTCGGCTGCAAATCTTTCCTTAATGTTTCTTCCCCATTAGCTACAGGGTGATTTTTAATATTTTATTAGTAAATTTCAAACCACACTACAGTCAAGAGGTTAACACTGAAGAAGCCGAATCTGATGCATGTTTACTCAGATGAATCCAATGAGATCTGAACACACTAGACAAGTGGGCAGACGTGAACAAGGCGCAATTCAACCAGGAAAAATGTAGAGTTCTATATCTGGATAACAAAAATGAGAAGCATGCATACTGGATGGGGGATACACTTCTGGGTAACACTGTGTGTGATCAAGATCTAGGGATATGGGTGGACGGTAAGCTTAATATGAGCAGTCATTGTGATGCAGCGGCAAAAAAAGGCTAATGCGGTCTTGGGGTAAATCATCAGGGGCATAACATCCAAATTGCAAGATGTCATAGTCCCACTGTACACCGAGTTGGTCAGGCCACACCTGGAGTACAGTGTGCAATTCTGGAGGCCTTATTTTTCTCCAGGGTTACTGATACCTGTCATCGGGAGATCAGTTGTAATCCCAGGAGATCTCCCTCTTAGGGTGACAACCCTATTCATAAATGTGCACAGGTCAGAACAAGAGAGACCATTCCTAGAGTACATAAGAGTTTGAGATAGGTGAATCCCTCAAGCGTAATTTTTTGCATTTTTTTGTTGTTGGAAAAACGACTGGAGGGAATAAATACAGCGAACCTCATTGTAACAGACAAATTAAAGTGTAGGCTGAAAACTGGGGCTAAAAAGTGAGAACGATATTCCTGCAGAGAAATTTGTGAGAAGAATAGTTACAGAACTGCCTCTGGCGTTCCCTAGCGCTCTCCCCCACCCCATGTCTAAATGCAGAAAAAAATCTCCAAGGGCATACAAAGAAGATATATGTTCACCTCCCTGTTACCACAGAAATGAAAGTATAACCTAAAATGAGGACAAGGGAGGCCAATGCTGAGAAAAAGAAACACTCCTGAGGAGAAAGCTGCAAGGAAATTACTTAAGAGAGCTGTCTCTAGCTTCAAGTCCAGCAATTTTTAAAACACAAGGGGGGGGGGGCAGAATTGTCCAGGGGAATAAAGCGAGAACAAATGGTTCAAATATTTGTAACCCGGTAATGAAAGTATGAGTTAAACTGAGGGAAAATATTCCCGAGGAGAGAGTTGTGAGAACACTTGCAGAGCGGCTTATAACATGGAAGTCAGAAGAGGATGGAGTTTGAAGGAAATTGCTCCCTCCCTGAGGGCACGCATGAAAGGGGAGAAGCGCTCCCTTGGGGAAGCAGTTTGAGCAGAGTGGGTTTTTGTTTCATTTTTTTGTCTAGAGTTACAGGAGTATTCCAAAACTGCTTCTGTGCCGGCACAGAAGCCATACATGGGATTGCAGTGAGACTATGGTCGTTTATGCATGGGTACTTTCACTCACATTTGCCCCCGGTCTGTCTCGGTTGTTCCTTAGAGTTATGGATGTGTTTTCCGTCCATTAGAGATGACCTCGCGGCCAGCCCTAACAATTCTTGGGACTTCCCGTTTCTCTGTTAACCTGATTCTTCACTCTTCCCTGAGCTCAGCCCGGGTGAAATCTCCATGCATAAGGCAAAGCGTGGGACACAGAAGCTTGGGGAGTGATGTTTCCCTTACAAAAAGAACTACAGCAAATTACAAATCAGCGTGTCAAGAGGTGGGGATTCAAATGGTTCCTGCTTCCTTGGAGTTCTTTCTGAGCAGAAGAAAGGATTTAAAAAACAAGGCTTGGATTTCCCCCCCCCTCCATTTCTTTTAGAGAATTCTGTTTTTTTAAATCCTTTTTTCATGGCAATTGGGTTTCTGCGGGGTGGGGGTGGGGGTGGACTTTTCTCTCACAGTAAGCACTACAGCCAATTTCAAATCAGTGTTTCAAGGGGTGAGGACACCAATGCTTCTTGATTTGAGCTTGGACACTGCTGGCGCATTGATTCCCAACAGGAGAGTGTGGGTCCAGCAAGCAACGAAGCTCAGGTAGAACTCCCATGCATAAACAACCTATGAAGAACTGTCCATTTACTGCTTCCTGTTGTTTAATTGGTTTCCTAATCCACAAGGACACCCCAGGACAGCTAAAGTGTACGCGAAGCCTTCGTGAGGGACTTTGTCAAAAGATTTTTTGGAAGTCCATATCTACCCGAGCCCTGACCTGGTTGGCCCAGGCTAGCCTGATCTTATCATATCTCAGAAGCTCTGCAGGGTCGGTCTTGGCTAGTACTTGGATGGGAGACCACCAAGGAAGCCCAGGGTTGCAATGCAGAGGCAGTGAATGGCAAACCACCTCTGTTAAGACTCTTGCCTTGAAAAATCCTGCTGGGATGCCATAAGCTGGCAGTGACTTGACAGCACTTTACACACACATCTACCTGATCAGTCTTGTCTACATGTTAGTTGCTAGCCACCAAAAGAAGATTTTGGAGAGTGACAGATAGAAACGTTTTAAATAAAACTATAATAAGGTGACCCTGTCACAGAAGTCGGTGAGACATGGTTTCTTTTTGCAGAAACGTGTTGACTCTTCCTCAGCAAGGCTGGTTCAGCTATGTGCTCAATAATTCTATCTTTAATAAGAGTTTCCATCAATTTACTCAAAAAGATATTAGGCTAGCAGGTCTGAAATTTTGTAGATCTCCTGTAGATCCCTTTTAAAAACTTGGCACCATATTGGCTACCTTCCAGTCTTGCCCGGACCTGGATGGCCCAGCCTCGGCCAATCTCATCAGATCTTAGAAGCCAAGCAGGGTCAGCGCAGGTTAGTACTTGGATAGGAGACCACCAGGGACCTCCCATCCCCCACAGCATGCTGCTCCAGCACCTAACGGCTTGGGTGATGCTACTCAGAACCAAGGGTGTCCCTTTCCCAACCCACCCAAACCTTTCAATCCCATGACAGCTAGTTTTTTTCAGAAGCTTTTGGTTAAAAAAATAAATCTGGAGCTGCAGACTTCCTGGAAGCCCAAGTATAATCTACTGTATCATCCCATATGCTTGTTGCCTTTTCAAAGAACTATAAACGCTAAAAAGGCACATTTTCCTTTTGCAGAAGCCATGACTGTTCTTTAGGACAGCTTGTTCTTCTATATGATTAATTATTCTAGTTTTAATAAGAAGAACATAAAAACATAAGAAAAGTCCTGCTGGATCAGACCAAGGTCCATCAAGTGAAACAGTCTGTTCACACAGTGGCCAACCAGATGCCTCTAGGAAGCCCACAAACAAGTCGACTGCAGCAGCATTCTCCTGCCTGTGTTCCACAGCACCTCATATAATGGGGATGCTCCTCTGATCCTGGAGAGAATAGGTATGCATCATAACTAGGATCCATTTTGACAAGTAGCCATGGATAGCCCTCTGCTCCATAAGAATATCAGAAAAGCCCTGCTGGATCAGACCAAGGCCCATCAAGTCCAGCAGTCTGTTCACACAGTGGCCAGCCAGGTGCCTCTAGGAAGCCCACAAACAAGACAACTGCAGCAATGTTATCCTGCCTGTGTTCCACAGTATCTAATATATTAGACATGCTCTTCTGATCCTGGAGAGAATAGGTATGCATCATGACCAGCATCCATTCATAATGCTTTCAACCAGTGTACCTGAGGAAAGTACTAAGCCAGGGGTGTCAAACATATGGCCTGGGAGCTGGAGCCCCTTGAGAGCTCTTACCCAGCCTGCGAGCCAGCTGAGGCAGCCACCCCTCCCCCAGACACACACACTCCCAATCTGGGCTGGCGAGCCTGCTACTCACCCCCCGCCCCAGTCCAGAGGGGTCAATGATTAAAAAACTGTTAAATAAAACACTGTAAGAGTGTTATAGTTTTAAGCATGTTTGTATTCAGTAAATAATAAAGCAAAAAATAATATCATTAATTGCCGTTGCCTGTGCCTTCTATAAAGTTTGTACCTCCGGTACCTAGAATTAAATTTTATGGGACACGTGGCCCAGACTTATGAAGTGACATTTATGTCATATCTGGCCCTCCTAACAAATGAGTTCAACACCCCTGTACTAAGCTAACTGGTCTGTAATTTCCTGGCTCTCCACAGATTCTTGATTAAAAACTGGCATTATTCTGGCTATTGTCCAAGCAAATATGTCCATTTTAGTGACAAATTTTAAACATGTTTCTATTTTTAGGAGATCATCCATTTCACATTTGAATTCCTTTGGGCTCATTTGAACTCTTGGGCTTATATGGACCAGGTGTTATAAGTTATAAGTTTATCAAGTAGCCCAGAAGAAGAAGAGTTGGTTTTTATCTGCCAACTTTCTCAATCAAACCAGCTTACAATCACCTTCCCTTCCCCTTCCCACAACAGACAGCCTGTGAGGTAGGTGGGGCTGAGAGAGCTCTATCAGAGCTGTGACTAGCCCAAGGTCTCCCAGCTGGCTTTGTGCGTAGGAGTGGAGAAACAAATTCAGTTCACCAGATTAGCCTCTGCCACTCATGTGGAGGAGTGGGGAATCAAACCTGGTTCTTCAGATCCGAGTCCACCGCTCCAAATCACCGCTCTTAGCCACTGCACAACTTTGGCATTTGTCCAGTATCTTCCACCCTGAAGATTGATGGAAAAAACTCTAAAATTAATTCCTTATCTTTAGTTAGGTTGAGAAATTCCTGGAGCCTGGGGTGGACTAGGTTTTGGGAGGGGGGGCACCTCGGCGCTGTTTAATGCTATAGAATTCACCCTCCAAAGCAGCCATTTTCTCCAGAGGAACTGATCTCTGTAGTCTGGAGATAAGTTGTAGTTCCAGGAAATCCCTAGGTCCCACCTAGAAACTGGCAACCCTACTCTTCAGCAATCCATTTGCACATTTGCTTCTACTGTTCCCCTGGCTTGGTTCCTGCACAGATTGTAATATTTAATAATTTTAAATTTTTCTTTGTTTTTTTTTACAACATGTTCCTAAATTCTTATTTAAAGAACAAAAGCCAATTTCTACTTACTTTTTCAAAGTTTGTGCTCCTTTTATTTGTTTATTTTTATTTCTAATTTAATTAAATTATTTAAACTTAATTCAGGCAACACATTTGTAGTTCAAAGGTATCAATCTTGCATTATAGGGCTTCCTTAATTCAACTCAGTAACCACATTGCCATGGTACAGACCCCCTCTTAGATTCTATTGCAGTAATTTTCAGTAGCCTCCAATGTCTACATTATCCACATCCACAGCAAATTTGGGCACCAGTTAGGAAGAAATTAAGGATCACGGTCCTCCTATTCTGCTCCATCACGTACAGTCATTTAATGTATATAGAAATCTTGTCTCATATGCAAACTGGACATACATCTACCCAGTTGTTGAAAGGATAACTGCAGTAGTACATTACTGCATTTTCTCCTTTGGGTGCCTCCCTGATTTCCCCCCCCCTCTAACTCAAAATTACTCCTGGACTTTTGATTGGGGGAGGGAGGGGAATAGGATGACCCCCATTACTAAATTATTTTTGGGTGGCTGGGTATTTCATAGAATCTGTTCCTCTTAATTTTCTAGTTTATTGGACTCTCTGCCCTTGCTGGCCTAGAGAACACCACCTCAGCTGATACACATTTCCTTGCATTTTTTTTCCAGATTTGATACCCGAGGAGAATGATAACCTTGAGATTCTCGGGGTTATACCAGTTTTATAATGTGCTCACTATATCTAAGTTAGTATGGCGTACCCCTAAGGTTTCTGGCATACTTGGACCGCCCATTCATTGTCCAAGTAGACGCTTCCGAAGTTGCTATGGGAGGGGCCCTCTTGCAAGAGGGAGAGGGTGGCCAATTTTAACCATGTGCCTATTTCTCAAAAAAAAAATTCCCAAGCTCAGCTTAATTGGCCCATTTGGGAAAAAGAAGCAGCAGAGGTGAAACATGCTTTAACAGTCTGGAGACACTTCCTTGAAGGTTCTGAAACTCCCTTCCAGGTTTGGACGGATCACAAGAACCTTGAGGCCTTAACCGGGACTCACAAACTCACCGCAAAACAAGTTAGATGGGCGGACTTCTTTTCTCGGTTTCGTTTTGTGATCAAACACATTCCGGGCAGGAAAAACCTCTTAGCTGAAAAACCTCTTTCCTGGCTCCCTCAATACCCAGTTAAGGTGGAGCGCCCCACCGAATTCCTGTTTACTCCAGAGCAAAGAGGTATCCTACCCACCTTGGCAGTTCAAACGCGCGCTCAAGCGCGGCAAGCCCAAACCGTGAGTAACTCCTCTCCGCCCACTGAGGGGGCTACCCCTCCTGTTCCTCCACCGTTGCTCGGAGATGCTAGTGGTAACACTTCAGCCCAGCCCCCAGCAGGGAGCGAACCTGTCGTCCCGGAAGGACTGCCTAGTTCCTTCCGTGACGCTTTGATCCGCGAATGCCAAACAGAGATAAATAACAATGCCCTACCTTCTGGTCTGGAGCGACAGGGGGGAAATGTGGGTTAAAGACACTAAATTGTACGTGCCTAAGACTTTATGGGCGGAAGTGTTAGGACTTGCTCATGGAGCAAAAACCGCTGGACACTTTGGTTTCGTTAAAACGTTGCATTTGCTCCGTCGTCAGTTCTGGTGGGCGGGTATGCATTCAGACCTGGATTCCTTCATCCGCAGCTGTCCAATATGCGTCACCACGAAACGTCCTACCAGCAAGCCCACCAGGCTACTAAAACCTTTAGAAGTGCCTCAGGGGCCATGGGAAGTCATCGCCATGGATTTCATGACTGATCTGCCATTAAGTCGGGGGAAAACTGTACTATGGGTGGTTACTGACCTTTTTTCCAAACAGGTGAATCTAATCCTTTGCGCTGGCATGCCCTCTGCTCAAAGACTGGCTCATTTGTTTGTAACACATGTTTTCAAATATCATTCGTTCCCGCGCAAGATAATTTCTGACCGTGGGTCAGTATTCGTAGCCAAAGTTTGGAAAGCGTTCCTCAAATTAGTTGGAGTGGAACAAGGGTTGTCAAGTGCGTCCCACCCCCAAACGGATGGACAAACCAAAAGAGTTAATGCTGTACTAGAATGTTATCTCTGTTATGTGAATTATCATCAAGATGATTGGGTTGACCTATTACCTTTTGCAGAGTACGCATATAATAATTCTGTTCATCAATCCACTGGTTTCAGCCCCTTCCGCATTGTGCACAGCAAAGAATTTGGACCTGTCGGTCAGGTGGATGTATCGGGGGAGGAGGGGGGTGCAGAGATATCAGACTGGATTCAAACCATACAATCTACGTGGCCTTGGTTAACCAAAAACTTAGAACAGGCCAAAAGAAAGTATAAAGCCCAGGCTGACAAGCATCGGGCCCCTGGTTGGACATTCAGGGTGGGTGATCTGGTATATCTCTCCACCAAGAATCTGCGATCTCTACGACCCTCTAGAAAGCCGAGTGAGAAGTACATTGGGCCTTTTCCTATTTCTCGAATCATTAACGAGGTGACGGTGGAGTTGCAACTCCCTAAAACGTTAAAGAGAATCCATCCATTGTTTCATGTCAGTTTACTGAAACAGTATGTGCCAGCACCTCAGTGGCATCCAGAAGATCCCCCAGAGGTTCCTGAAATGGTGGTGGTGGGGGAGGAACACTGCGAGGTTTCCAAGATTCTTGACTCCCGTATCCATAGGGGGGGCTGGAGTACCTAGTCCATTGGAAGCATTTCAGCCCCGCCCATGACGAATGGGTTAAGCATCGTCATATTTCCGCCCCTCGCCTACTACGTCAGTTCTATGCCTCATATCCGGATAAACCCGCCCCATCCAACGAAGAGGGGAGGGGGGCCCTAGGGGGGCAGAATGTGAGCTCCAGGCCTGGGAGCGTAGCTGGCCTCCAAGGTTGTGTTGCTCAGAAGTTTGTTATGACTGCTTGCTCTCCGTTTGCGTGATAACTGTAATCTACCATGGGAACCAGGCTTGGCCTGGTATCCAACTGTGCCTTTGGTTTTCTGTATATGTTCCAACCTGCTCGTTTCCCCCCCCCCATTAGAGTCCTCGTACCTTTCCCTGTAAATTTCTGCTACTCACCTCCTGCTTGCCGAATAAACCAGCTTCTTAGAATACTCTGTCTGGACGTTTGGTGATTGGGATTTAACAGGTGAACTCAGACCTTATAGATACAGACGATTATTTATGTTGGCTAGACGAAATGCCATTCCATCAGGGGGAGTTAATGGGTTGTTTAAACAGGGTACCGTATTGTGAGAGAGTATGTCAATGTGGTTCTGGCCAAACAGACACTCTTCAACATTCCTTGTTTAGCTGCGACCTGCTCAACGAAGCTAGAGACAGATAGATAAAGCCTTTTATCTGGGAATCTGTTTGTGAACTAGATAATTTGAAGGTTCTTTTAGCAGGGGTGGATTTTAATACTACATTGGTAGTCGCCAAGTTTTTATCTCAGTCAGTCAAGATAAAAAACAGTATTACTAATTTCCTGATTGTTTATCTAGATATCTGTTTGAACCGGGTTTGATTCCCCACTCCTCCACATGAGCAGTGGACTCTAATCTGGAGAGCCGGGTTGGTTTCCCCACTCCTCCACATGAAGCCAGCTGGGTGACCTTGGGCTAGTTACAGTTTTCTCAGAACTCTCTCAGCCCCACCTACCTCACAGGGGGCCTGTTGTGGGGAGGGGAATGGTTGGTGATCGTAAGCCGGTTTGATTCTTCCTTAAGTGGTAGAGAAAGGTGGCATATAAAAACCAACTCTTCTTCTCCTCTTCTTCATTTTGATCTTAGCACGACACTGTTCAGATCCGAATTGGCCACATGAACAGTATCATTAAAGTGAGTGAGGTTCGTTTTAAACAGGCCCCCTGACCAGCAGCTGTCAATCAACCTACCGTATCGATATGAAAGGTGTTGGACCCGATGAAGGAGATGGCGTCTTGCAGGTCGTAATTGTGGACGCCGTTTTGGTAGTCCTGGTATGGGATCACGCTGAGGGCAAAGGGGCCCACGCTGCGTTTGCTCAGATTGGTCAGCTTCACCTCCAGCTGTACCGGGTCTCCGACCCTGCAGTCAGCAATGATATCACAGTCGCAGAGTTTTCCCTCCACCGACACATCTGGAACACAAGGAGCACAAGGACTGATTTAACAATATGACAGCTGCAGCTGGGAATACTCAAAGATTTCACAACACTCCAATTAGGGTTGCCAACCCCCAGGTACTAGCTGGAGATCTCATGCTATTACAACTGATCTCCAGCTGATAGAGATCAGTTCCCCTGGAGAAAATGGCAGCTTTGGCCATTGGACTCTGGCAACTGTATATTGGCTATTATTAGAGTTGCTAACTGCAGGTTGGGAAATCTGTGGAGATTTGAGACTGGAGGATGGGGAGGGCAGGGTTTGAGGTGGGGGAGGGGCCTCAGCTGGGTATAATGCCACAATGCCATAGAGTCCACCCTCCAAAGCAGCAATTTTTCTAGGGAGCTTTTCTCTGTCACTTGGAGATCAGGTGTACACATGAGCACATGATGCTGCCTTCTACTGAATCAGACCCTTGGTCCATCAAAATCAGTATTGTCTACTCAGACTGGCAACGGCTCTCCAGGATCTCAGGTAGCAGTCTTTCACATTCCCTACTTGCCTAGAACCTGGGACCTTCTGCATGCCAAGCAGATGCTCTACCACTGAGCCATGGCCCCTCCCCAATGTAATTCCAGTAGATCTCCAGGTTCCACCTGGGAGTTGGCAACCCTACCTATCATCAAACCAGCACTGGAGGGGCCCAGTCGCCTTTGCCGCAGTCCAGAACGAACCGTCCAGAGAGACTTTCCGAAGCAGAACACGGGCTGCGGGAGTTTGCGATGTAATACACACAGTGTACTAGCTAATACCCAATAAGCGAGAGTGAAAACAGAGCTCTCTCTCTATGTTACTGGGCTAATAAAAGCTCGTCAGCCGGAGCGCACGCACGCTCGCTCGCGCTCCCTGTGCATTCTATTTTTCGCTCTGCAAGATGAGTGGGATGGCTGCAAAAAAAAAAAAAAGGGGGGGGGAACGCTCAAAATGTGTCTGAAGCGCTCCTTTCAGAGCGGCACATTGTGCAACACTGCTCACTGTGGGCTCGCTTCGTTAAGCTCTGCACGTCTCCGAGGCAGAGACCGAAGCAGACGTTTATGCGCTTTGGTCGAGGCTCACACGCCGGCTGAGGGTCTGGGGGAGGATTCGTAGTAGCCGCCGGCACGCAGAGAATCACACCCCATAACCTTTGACATCCAGCAGCTGTTCAAGATGCTGCCTCTCCAAAAGTCAGAAGGTTGCCTTTCGGCATTTATTTTTTTTTAATGCTTGCTTTTGGGGAGATAGTTTCAAAGGGTAGCTGTGTTGGTCTGTAGTAGAACAGCTAGATCTGAGTCATGTAGGACCTTAAAAAGGTAAAGGTAGTCCCCTGCGCAAGCACCGGACCATTATTGACCCATGGGGTGACGTCACATCCCGACGTTCCCCAGGCAGACTATGGGCGAAAACGCATGGTCGCTTTAACCACCTTTATTCCCTGTTTCAGCCAGGATTCAGCCAGGATCGAAAGCATGCGTTTTGCTGAACGTGCATTTGATCCTGGCTGAATCCTGGCTGAATCAGGGAATAAAGAAGGCTGAAGCGACCATACTTTGTCATACTTTCGACATATTATGAGAAGACAAGAGTCACTGGAAAAGACAATCATGATAGGAAAAGTTGAAGGCAGCAGGAAAAGAGGAAGACCCAACAAGAGATGGATGGGCTCTATAAAGGAAGCCACGGCCCTCAGTTTGCAAGATCTGAGCAAGGCTGTTAAGGATAGGACGTTTTGGAGGACATTGATTCATAGGGTCGCCATGAGTCGGAAACAACTTGACAGCACTTAACACACACTCACAATGCGACCATGCGTTTTTGCCCCTAGTTTACGGGGTAGTTTGCTATTGCCTTCCCCAGTCCTCTACACTTTACCCCCAGCAAGCTGGGTACTCTTTTACCCACCTCGGAAGGATGGAAGGATGAGTCAACCTTGAGTCCACTACCTGAAAACCAACTTCCATCAAGATCGAACTCAGGTCATGAGCAGAGCTTGGACTGCAGTACTGCAACTCACCACTCTGCCCCACAGGGGTCATAGTAGCACCTTAGAGACTGACAAAATTTTGGAAGTTATAAGCTTGCAAGAGTCAAGGCTTTCTTTGTCAAATACCTGACAAAGGGAGCTTTGACTCTTGAAAGCTTATTCCCAGAAAATCTTGTTGGTCTCTAAGGTGCTACTGGTCTTGAATCTAGCTGCTTTGGGGAAATATATTATAAATTAGAAATATATTAGGTACACAGACCCAACAGATACAAATGATCTTGATCAAGAAAATTAATCCCTCCGGTTCTGCAGTAAGAACCATTTGCAAAACAACATAGTGCGGACACTGGCTTATTCTTACGCTGTTTACAATTTTAATGTCCTGTTTTTGCTCTGCGAGCCATCTCTAGCAGGTGTCTGCACAGGTGCCATTTCAACCCCAGAATGATCTTATCCATGGATGATTCTGCTAATGTAGCCAGTTCTCCAGACCAGGGAGGCCTAACTTCTTGGGCCTCAGCAGGACTGGTTCAAGGTTTTGGGGGGCCTGGGCAGATAATGTCCAGGGGGCCCTTTCTTCCCACCACCAGGCCCCATTTACCAAGGTTCATCAAGTCCAGCAGTCTGTTCACACACTGGCCAACCAGGTGCCTCTAGGAAGCCCACAGACAAGACAACAGCAGCAGCACCATCCTGCCTGTGTTCCACGGCACCTAATATAATAGGTATGCTCCTCTGATCCTGGAGAGAATAGGTGTGCATCATGACTAGTATCCATTTTGACTAGTAGCCATGCATAGCCTTCTCCTCCATGCACATCTCTCACCACATCCTGGGGCAGGGAGTTCCACAATTTAACTATGCGTTGTGTAAAGAAATACTTCCTTTTATCTGTTTTATCCACCCCACACCTGCATGCCCCCCCAAGCCTGTGCATCCTTCTCCCGCTTTCTAGCCCTCCCATACACAAAAAACGCACTCGTGAAAAAGATGGTTGGACAAAAATTCTGGAGACAAAGAGAATATTCACAATGAAGGGAGTACCATCTTATACTTCCTGTTGGAAGGCTTAAAGGCACTCTATTCCTTTCCTCCTTCTTGACATTTCAGACTACCCGTATATACTCGCGTATAAGCCGGGTTTTTCAGCCCAAAAAAAGGGCTGAAAAAGCCGGCCTCGGCTTATACGCGGGTCAATACGGTAGAGGGAGGAGGGAGGAGGGAGGAGGGAGGGGGGAACTTACCGCCGCCATCTTTTCCCGGCCGGGAGCGGCCTCCAGAGCCCCCCTGCCGCCGCTCCCGCCGCCAGGAGCGGCCTGGGGGGCCCTCCTGGAGCTGCAGGAAGGCCGCCCCCACCGGATCTGCCGCTTCCCGCCGCCAGGAGCCCAGAAGGTAAGTCTGCGGGGGGGGGGGGTTATAAGCCGACCCTCGGCTTATACGCGGGTGCCTAATTTTTCCCCATTTTTGGGGAGAAATTAGGCACCTCGGCTTATACGCGGGTCGGCTTATACACGGGTATATACGGTATTAAGAATCACAAGACTCTGTGGAAGGAAACCCTTTCATTTTGAGAAAAAAAAAACCTGTGTGTTTTCTCTCCTGTAGCAGCAACTCACCGCCACATATTCCTCCCAAGAGCTGAGAGAGACATTTACAACATGCCAACAACCACCAGTTCATCACAGGATGCTGCCTATGCACAGCTGTGCCACAAAAGCTGTACTCCAACATAAATACATACTTCTTTATCACAGCCAAAGGCCAGCATAAAATATAAAATATGCATCCTATGATAAAACTATACAGATCCTGTTTACAGCCACCTCATCCATGCTGATTAATCTGAAGATTTACCCAGAAGAACCTTTATTAATCATTAATGCCTTCCTTTTCCATCAGGCATATGAGCAGAATTTCGCTACAGAGTGCGAAATAGGAGTCACCCTGTCTTCCAGTATTCCACCAAAGATGTCTCAGCCATCAGAGAGCCAGTGTGGTGAGGTGGTTAAGAGCAGTGTAGTGGTTAAGAGCGGTGGTTTGGAGAGGTGGACTCTGATCTGGAGAACCGGGGTTGATTCCCCACTCCTCCACATGAGTGGCGGAGGCTAATCTGGTGAACTGGATTGGTTTCCCCACTCCTACATACAAAGCCAGCTGGGTGACCTTGGGCTAGTCACAGCTCTCTCAGCCCCACCCACCTCACAGTGTGTCTATTGTGGGAAGGGGAAGGGAAGGTGTTTGTAAGCCGGTTTGAGTCTCCCTTAAGTGGTAGAAAAAGCTGGCATATAAAAACCAACTCTTCTTCAGAGATGTGAGAATGCACAAGCCAAGATAGCAGGGGAGTAATTAAATTATTTCTGGCATCACCATAGTGTTCACAATGAAACAATATGCGTACCAACATCTCCACCCCATCCATAGAGCAAAAACATTTGTGTGTCTCTCTTGGGCAGTGAAGAAACGTTCCCAAAAGGACAGCCAATGGAAGGGCATCAAATTGGGCCCTAGAAAAGGCCCATCTTAATGCAGGGGAGAACATGCCACATCATTGCATTTCCAAACTATGGGCACAGAGCTCCTTGCAGGCCGGTTTTTAAAAATAACTCTGGCTCAACGCATTTGTTTATGTGGTGGTTCAATGGAAGATCTCCTCCATTATGTCCAGGCCTGTCCTTTATACACTGAACCCCGGAACAAGTTTCTGGCAAACATTCTTAGAGCGTCACAATTATCCTCTGATGTTGATGGATTAATCTATTTGCTATCAGGTAAGGACCCTTATATTTCCCAAAGAATGGCACTGTATGGCCTGGCGGACAAGAAAATCAGGGCGAAGCAAATCATGAAAGATGGTATAGCTGGATAGAGAAGAAGAGTTGGTTTTTGTATGCCAACTTTCTCTACCATTTAAGGAAGACTCAAACAGGCTTACAATCACCTTCCCCCTCCCCAAAACAGACACCCTGTGAGGTAGGTGGGGCCGAGAGAGCTCTTAACAGAGCTGTAACTTGCCCAAGGTCACCCAGCTGGCTTCATGTGTAGGAGTGGGGAAACAAATCCAGTTCACCAGATTAGAGTCTGCCACTCATGTGGAGGAGTGGGGAATCAACCCCGGTTCTCCAGATCAGACTCCACCACTCCAAACTACCGCTCTTAACCACTATTCTTTTAATGATTCTGGTTTTTTATATTTAAACCTGTTGCTATACTGTTTTAGATTGTAATGGCCTATTGCCTTATACAATAAACTTGACTTGACTTAGAACATGCCAAGAACCACCAGTCCATCACCTGACTGCGCACAGCTGTGCCACAAAAGCTGCGCTCCGATAACAATGAACTGAAGGCAATTTTCTCCTGCTTCCCCCAGTGCTACTCTTTGGCACGCCCCACCATGGACCCCTCTCAAGCGCCGGTTCAAGTACCCCTCCCTCCGCAACCAATTAAAATCTCAAAGGTCACAGGGTGGCAGCCTCCGTCAGATTAATTCATGTCATATGCCTCGGCAGCCAATTAGTCTAAAATTGATTTAGGGTGTGCATGTGTACCGAGACTAATTATTTCCTGAACTCCGCAGTGGTACCTGGCCCTTATAAAACTGTAAAGACAACTGCCTCTGTCTAATGATCAAAGGATGTTTGTGCAAGCTGGCACAGGTAGTAAAGCATTACGGGAAGCCACATTCAGAGACGGTCGCAGTGGGATGTGTGGAATGGTCCTTCACATATATGGACCGGCTTCAACATTTCCAGCCGCAAATGCAGTAAAGTATAAAGCACATACATAAGAACATATGAACATAAGAAAAGCCCTGCTGGATCAGACCAAGGTCCATCAAATCCTGCAGTCTGTTCACACAGTGGACAGCCAGGTGCCTCTGGGAAGCCCACAAACAAGACCACTGCAGCATTATCCTGCCTGTGTTTCACAGCACCTAATATAATAGGCATGCTCCTCTGATACTGTAGAGAATAGGTATGCATCATGAATAGTATCCATTTTTACTCCTAGCCATGAGTACCCCTCTCCTCCATGAACATGTCCACTCCCCTCTTAAAGCCTTCCAAGTTGGCAGCCATCTCCACATCCTGGCCCAGGGAGTTCCACAATTGAACTATGCAAGATACAGTCTTTTATGCTGTGGATTCCACTTGCTGACACAGATGGTGCCTGAAAGTTGACATGATTCTCGCTGGCGCTTTGACGGGGGAATCCTTTTTGCTGAGGTCCCCAACGTGGGGCCCACCAACACCTTTGCTGGCGCCCGCCAAGTGTTCTTGGAAAGTGGGTAGGCCAGGTAGAGCTCTTGACCAGTAGGACATCTGAATACTGGAGAGCTGATTGGCTGTGCAGGTTTTTAAAAATGGTGTTTCAGTGATAACCACCACGACAGTGCTGGTTTTATTCTTTCACTCCTCTTTCCCAATGTATATATTTTTTAATTACTCCTTTTCTCTCCCACACTTGGGGTTCCCTTGTGAGCAGCCCTTTTGTGTGGTTGGCTTTGCCTGTCATGTCAGCCATTTTCCGGTTGCCTTCACCACCCTGTGTCAGAATTCGAAATGTGCCCACAAGCTCGAAAAAACCGGGAACTGGCAGGAGTCCCCCATGGAGTCTTTCCCTATAGCCGCCCTGGAACAGTATAGGGGACAAACCCTGTTGTATTGGGTAGCAAAAAGGTCTATTTGGGGAACTCCCCATTCTGCAAAAAGGGGTGTGTTAGGTGAAAAGTAGATACAATTTTTGGCAAGAACGATAGGCTAGGTCTGAGCACTACTCATGAAATTTATGTAAATGGTGGCTTATATATAGGGTAGCCAGGTCCTTCTTCTCCGGCGGGAGGCCGTTTGGTTGAAAGAGCGGCAACACACATGTGTCACTTCCGGTTTAGAACCGGAAGTGCTGCCTCGCAAGGGGGCTTATACCTCTAAGTTTGAGTGGTAAAGCGGCTCTTTACCACTCAAACTAAGAGGTATAAGCCGCCTCACGAGGCAGAACTTCCAGTTCTAAACCGGAAGTGATGCTTGCACTCTGCACGCGCGTGTGCACTTTTGCCCGCCAACCCTCAGGTGGTCGGCGGGCAGAGGGGCAAATTGTCTGGGGTTTGCCTGCCACCAGCGGGCACCTGGCAACCCTACTTATATAGTAAAGCTGTCAGGTCATGGATCCTCCTGGCCAATGTTATGGCCACCAGGAATGCCACCTTAAATGACAAAAACAAGATATCGCGGGAACCTAATGGTTCGAATGGTTGGGTCATCAACTGGGTTAGAACCAAAGAAAGGCTACCACGTAAGGAAGAATCAAACAGGCGTACAATCTCCTTCCCCTCCCCACCACAGACACCCTGCGAGGTAGGTGGGGCTGAGAGAGCTCTAAGAGAGCTGTGACTAGCCCAAGGTCACCCAGCTGGCTTCATGTGGAGGAGTGGGGAAACCAACCCAGTTCTCCAGATCAGAGTCCACCACTCCCACCCACCGCTCTTAACCACTACACCACACTGACTCTTTCTAATGTTCAGTCACCTGAAATCTTTAGCACAGCAGACAGAAGAAAGCTATCTTCACCTTGCTTGGGTTTTGATTTCAAGAAAAGGGAGAGCATCAGAAGTGTTTCGAAAAACACGAACGGGCAAAACCAGGAACTGCTGAAACATTTAAAAAACATCAGTTGCTGGGTACAAACCCCCTTCTCTGCCACGGCCCAGTCACATGCTCTCCCTCTGACCTGCCTCAAAGGATTGTTGTGGAGACAAAGCGGGAGGGGTGAGCCGTATCATCCAGTCCCAGTTCCTTTGAGCTTGGAGCTCCTCCTAGGATAAAAATAGAGGCCGGCGAGGTGAGAACGGCGTCTCCGTAAGGTTTTTAATGCAGTTACTAATCCCCAGCAGCGAAAGGGGAAAAGCTGTTTTTCAAAGGTAAAGCGGCTATCTGCTTTGATTGTAATTTTGTTAGCAGCCCCAGCCGGCAACAAAGGCGCCCTCAACCCGACTCTCTATCTCCTTTAAAAAAATCAGCCTGGATGGCAGACTGAACATGGAAAAGTTCATTGGGCCAGAGGTAGACCCTCGATCATGTCATCTTTGACTGTAAAATCTATAACAAGATACGTGAAACCATCTCCTCTGTAATAGATGGCTTCCCAGGGAGATCCAGAGCAATCCGCCTTTCTAACATGCTCTCAGGTAAGGACATGGAGCTAACCTTTAAAGTGGCCAAATTTGGATGGCGAGCTATGAAGACTAGGCGAGCTTGGGTTGAACTTAATGGATGAGCGGTTTTTATTTATATTGACTGCAATTTTGTATCATATTTTATGTAGCAAATTTTAAAATCATGCTCTTAATGGCTCCCCCATGTGAGCGACTATTTTTGTCAAATATTTATTGGTGTATACAGTCGCTATACTGCTACTATGTATATATTTTTTGTCTGCTGGTCTTGGACCTTATTAAAGATTATTAAAGATTAAAGACGTTGGGCCAGAGGCTATAAAAAAAATCATTTAAAAATATGCCGGATGACTAAGCCCATGCCTGTTTAGATTTTCAAAACTTCTGGAGGACTGAGGAGAAACACAGCCCCGCTGCAAACTAATGCAGCGTGCACGGCCAAAGCTGATTTTTCTGGCCTGGCTCTTTACATTAGGCGAGTCCCTCATCTCTTCTGTGTGTCTTCTGTGCGAAATCCGAAAACAGTTCCTGGCAGCCTTGTCTTTCTGGTTGACTGGGCGTGTTTGATAGAGGCATTTTCAGCTGCCGGGCTGTTTTTCAAACCGACCCAATCTCTTTGGAATGAGATTACGCAATTTATTTCCCCGGAGAACCCCCAGCCCTGTTCTCCTGCCCCTTGAACTAGGGCTGTCAAAAAAAAAAATTCGGTACAGTTCGGATTCGGCCGAATTTGACCCTTGTGGGTTCGGTACATGCCGAAGTCCGAACTCCCCCGCTTCGGATCCCCGGTAATTCGGGGGGATCCGGAGTTCGGGGGAAAATTCGGCCCCAGCGCGCCTTCAGAGGGATTCCCAGAAGGCGCGCGGGGGCCCTTTAAACTGATCTGAGCCTCCCAGCTGGGAGGCGCAGATCAATTTAAAGGGCAGCCCGCCCCCCTTCAGCGGGCTCCGCTGGAGAGGCTCGGGCTGTCATTTAAACTGATCTGCGCCTCCCGGCCGGGAGGCACAAATCAGTTTAAAGGGCAGCCCACCCCCCTTCAGTGGGCTCCGCTGGAGAGGCTCGGGCTGTCATTTAAACTGATCTGCGCCTCCCGGCCGGGAGGCACAGGTAAGTTTAAAGGGCAGCCCGCGCCTCTCCAGCGGAGCCCACTGAAAGGTGCGGGCTGCCCTTTAAACTGATCTGCGCCTCCCAGCTGGGAGGCTCAGATCAGTTTAAAGGGCAGCCCGCGCCTTTCAGCGGGCTCCCCTGAAGGGGGGCCGAATTTGCCGGATTTATTTGCGAACTCCCGAACTCGCTGAATTCGGCCCCCCCGGTTGCCCGCCAGTTTTGAGTTCGGATCCGTCCGAACAGAAAATCACTGAATCAGGGGAAATTCGGTTGATTTTCAGTTCGGACCGAACCGAATTGACAGCCCTACCTTGAACCCTTCTGCACCTTTCCGCACAGATCGTTTCCCTTTCATTTTCCGACCCCGTCGCCTCTTCCACATGAAGGCATCCGAAGCGGGGCTTGGCGGGCTCGCTCCTACGTTATAAGGCAGCCGTCGGTATTTCCAGAGATGGAGCCAATCCGAACAAAACAGATTTGTGAAAATGTGCTGCCTCTGTGGGGCTTGTCACACAAATGTCAGATGGTCACGTCATAGAATCAGAGAATCCTAGAGTTGGAAAGGGGGCCATACAGGCTATCTAGTTCAACTCCCTGCTCAATGCAGGATCAGCCTAGAGCATCCCTGCCAAGTGCTTGCCCAGCCTCTGCTTAAAGACTGCCAGTGAGGGGGAGCTCACTGCCTCCCTAGGTAGCTGAGTTCACCGTCAAACAACTCTTACCGTAAAAAAAAAAAAATCCTAATATCCAGACAGGACCTTTCCTCCCGCAATTTAAACCCATTATTGCGAGTCCTATCCTCTGCTGCCAACAGGAACAGCTCCCCACTCTCCTCTAAGTGACAGCCCTTCAAATACTTCAAGAGAGCAATCATGGCCCCCCTAAACAGGAGATGCTAGGAAATTGACCTTAGATCTTATACATGTGAGGAATGTACTGTTGCCCCTCCTCAATTACTTCTCCAAAGGACTCAGTATCAAAGAGCTCTTCAGAGAAACTAGAGGAGGAAAAATGAAACTATGCATTCCAGAACTACAAATAGAAGAAGAGTTGGTTTTTATATGCCACCTTTCTCTACTACTTGACCACATGAAGCTGCCTTATACTGAACCAGACCCTTGGTCCATCAAAGTCAGTACTGTCTACTCAGACAGGCAGCGGCTCTCCAGGGAGACTCAAACCAGATTCCAATCCCCTTCCCTTCCCCTCCCCACAACAGACTCCCTGTAAGGTAGATGCGGCTGAGAGAGTGTGACTAGCCCAAAGGTCACCCAGCTGGCTTCATGGGGAGAAGTGGGGAAACAAATCCAGCTCACCACATTAGCCTCTGCCCCTCATGTGTAGGAGTGGGGAAACCAACCCGGGTCACCAGATTAGCCTCCGCCGCTCATGTGGAGGAGTGGGGAATCAAACCGAGTTCTCCAGATCAGAGGCCACCGCTCCAAACCACCGCTCTTAACCACTACACCACGCTGGCTCTCGACTTGCATTCTTAGACTAATAATAATCACTAGGCCTGTGTTTTTAAATGAATTTCTAGAATAACAGAGTCCCCAAAACGAGTCACGGCTCACAAGAATGACCTAGGCTGGGTAAGTATAGAAGATGCAAACCTTTGAAGTGGAAGTGGATGATAAAGCCAAAGCATTTTTTTAAAGACCAATCACGGCAAGCCAGACATTATGGCAGACCTAAGTATTACATGCATGCAGAGCATAAAACTGCAAGCAGAATCTTTGCATAGTACATAATAACCCAAAACCAACACTAATTTGTAAAACAGTTTGTCGCTTCCCCTAATCCCTTTTCGCTGCCTAATTTCTGGCAACCTTCCCGAGCGTGAAAAACATTTAAAAACTGAATTAGTGTCATTTTGTTTCTTTCCGAATTAAACATGAAAGAAAGCACACCAAACAATGTTTTAACAAGCAGCAAGCACCCTTTGATACTCGGCTGCTTTCTTCTGTAGGATCAATAGTATCCAGTAGTTAGTAGACTAAAAGAAAAACAATTCTGCAGTCATCTGGGAATAGAACTGTAAGATCGGGCTCTTTGCAAGTTCCAGTCTGGGCAAGCCCTGAAGGTTACTTCTAAGGAAAAGTAAAGATCCCTTGAACTCGGATTGCAAGCCAGAGTTCAAGATTAAGGTCATGCAACATCACAGTCACCGAATTCAGAGCAAAAGGACAATCCAAATTGAAGTCAAGTGGGGGGAAAGACAGAAAAGAAGTCCCACGTAGAACAAGGTCTGGTAACAAAGAACGATAGTTGACAAGTTGCATGGGCTTATGGGAACATTTATATCAAGAACCAATTTGCAGCCAGATTAGCCCCGTTTGGCCAGAGCTTGCAAGCTAAGCAGGGTTAGCCATAGTCAACCACCAAGGAAGACAGGGGTTGCTACAGGGAGGAAGGCTATGTCAAACCATAGCCTTCTGCTCCTCTCATGCCTGGTATACCCCGTTGAAGGGTTGCCATGCCTCAGTTGTGGCTTGATGGCCCCTTCTCCTTCTTCGTCAAGTGATTGGCCAAGCAAAGCAAGATATTGAAAAAGAAGAAGAAGAGGAGGAGGAGGAGGAGGAGGAGAGTTGGTTTTTATATGCTGTCTTCCTGTACCACTTAGGGAAGAATCATATCGGCTTACAATCACCTTTCCTTCCCCTTGCCACAACAGACACCCTATGAGGTAGGTGGGGCTGAGAGAGCTCTAAGAGACCTTAGACTAGCCCAAGGTCACCCAGCTGGCTTTAAGTGTAGGAAGTTCAGTTCCAAAGAAGAAAATGGCTGCATTGGAGGGTGGACCCTATGGCATTATACCTCCAAATCTCCCCTAACCTCACTCCCTAAATCTCCAGGAATTTCCCAACCCAGAGTTGGTGACCCCAGTTCAACTCCTTTCCCCTCACACATGTAGTGGACCTGATCCGAACTGAGACTCCCACGGTCATTTACATTAAAAAAACAACAACACTGGGGGTATTTGATGATGGACTTCCAGGTGTCTTGTCTGGTTTGGCCAACAATTTATAGAATCATAGAATCATACAGTTGGAAGGTACCACCAGGGTCATCTAGTCCAACCCCCTGCACAATGCTGGCAATTCACAACTACCTCCCCGACACACACACCCAGTGACCCCTACTCCATGCCCAGAAGATGACAAAAAAAATCTTCCAGGATTCCTGGCCATTCTGGCCTGGAGGGAAATTGCTTCCTGACCCCAAAGTGGCTATCGGCATTACCCTGGGCATGTAAGAAAGGGTCACAAGAGCCCCAAACTGACACAATCCTTCCTGCCCTCCCTCATGATCTGCCTAAATTCATTCATTCATTCATTCCCTTTATTAGGCATTAATATAAATGGACAAAATTACAGAATCAAGTAAAACGGATTACATTAAAATAGCATTACTTAAAAGTTCGAACAAGGTGTTCGCATATCCTCTGTACAGACAGCAAAAAACCTAAATTCATTTATGGGGACTGTCTATTGCAATTGGAAATCCCTGCCTTTAATCTGGCCATGATCACCACAGAAACTTTCTGCTTTTATTGATTCTGTAGAAGACGCAAACAGTGGAAGAAGAAACGGTCTAATCTGAAAGCACAGTCTTACTTTTTCCTAATTTGTTCGCTAGTATTGCATTAGCTTCCTCTCATCAGCTGCCTTTTAATTCCCAAATCTATCATTGGCAAACTGTTGATCAGTGTTCCCTTTCGGGCCTGCTCAATCTCTTGACTGTTGTAAAGCTTTGGATGCTGAACAACTTTCTTCAATTAAATCTTCGCACGGGGTGATGTTCTCTGGAAAGAAAAACGCTGAGCTCATCGGGCTGGTTGGCTCAGAGAGTCTTACTGCAAAGCTGAACAGCAACTCCAGATTATTCAAGAATGGAGAGCCATGCCTCACTTTTGGGTATGGAGCAGATCAATCTCTTGAGTAACTTCTCTACACTTGCTCCAATTTCCTTTTGTCTTCTATTTAGTTGCTTAAAACATATTGGGGACCCCCAATGTAGACTTTATCAGATCAAGTGTTCACAGTTGTAGCCAGTTCGTATGCAAAGAATCTTTGTTATGGCTGCTTGTGGACAATTGACATAATGGGAGTGTTTTACGTTACCTTTTTTCCAAGTTAACTTTATGGTGGCTTCTTGGTCTGTGTTATGCAGTGGCCTACCTTTTACGAAATGCTGAGATACAGAGGATTTGTCCCTTGAATAAAGTCTGAAATGTTCCCTGTTAATTCCAGCTCGTTGTGTCTAAATTATGGTTGGCTTCACCATGGCCCTGAAAGCTCGGTGTTTTAACGTTCATATTGACACAGCAGCTGATAGATAGTAAATCATCTACCTGCCCATTAACAGAGATTCATGTATTCCCTTTCCCAAGGGGCTGAAAATAGAGGCTCGCTGAGTTGTGATTAAAGTGCCCCGTGATCTGGGCAAATATTCCTGGCACATGAAAACTTGATTTCTTCAATGTTATTTTTAGGGATCTTAAAATAGCGGATAGCGCCATTGCCTAGTTCAGCCTGCATCAGCACCTGTTCATGTCCTAGGTGATTTTGTGATTAATTAAGACACACAACAGATGTTGTTCAGTGAAATTATTTACTTTTCACCACAACCCTGGCTCTGCATAACGCTGAGAAATCTCCTTTGCTACAAATTCTAAGTTACAAACATTGTTGAGGGTAATAGGTTGCCAACTCCAGGTAGGGAAATCCCTGGATATTTTGGGTGTGGAGTCTGGGGAGGGCAGTTTGCAGAGGGGAGGGTTCTGAGCGGGGTATAACCCTAGCATTCACCCTCCAAAGCAGCTATTTTCTTCAGGGGAAACAATCTCTGTAATCTGCAACCCTACTAAAATTGGGGGATATAACCAATCTGGCCCTGACCTGGACGGCCCAGGCTAGCCCGATCATGTCAGATGTCAGAAGCTAAGCAGGGCTGGCCCTAGTTAGTACATGGATGGGAGCCCCAAGGGTAGCTACACATAGGCAGGCAATGGCAAACCACCTCTGAACGTCTCTTGCCATGAAAACCCAATGGGGTTGCCATAGGTTGGCTACAACTTGATGGCACTTCCCACCACCATGAACACATGAAACTGCCTTATACTGAATCAGACCCTCGATCCATCAAGGTCAGTATTGTCCACTCAGACCGGCAGCTGCTCTCCAGGGTCTCAGGCAGAGGTCTTTCACATCACCTACTTGCCTAGTCCCTTTAACTGGAGATGCCAGGAATTGAACTTGGGACCTTCTGCATGCCAAGCAGATGCTCTACAAACTAAGCCACAGCCCCTCCCCAACCATAACAAATCTGAAGTGTCGACAATGGTGAGGATAGGGTTGCCAGCTCTGGGTTGGGAAACACCTGGAGATGGCTGTTCTCAAGACCTGAAAAAATCCTAAAAGGCTCTGGGAGGAAGAATAACTCTGCGAATAGCCCCTTTTAGTACCTCCAGATTTGCTCCCATAACATCTCAGCTATCAAGGATAAAGCTATCTTCACAGTCCAAGGGGAGGTTAGCTGGTTATGCTTTGTTGCTTGAAATAAAACAACTACACATATTTTTCATGTGAACTGGTGGACAATTACAACAGACCCTAAGCCCACGCCGCTGAAATTATCCAACTGGCACAACACTTTAACCTGGCTCAAGAAAGGAGACAGCTGCTGCCACCCAAACCATCGCCGGCTATACATTCCACAACCAATTTCACTCTGCAAAGACTCTTAATTGCAGCCCTTTGTAATCTCCACAATGGCCGTGAACAGGGAATTTTCAATCCTACGGTATTTGCTGGAGCAGATCGCTTCACGGAGAACCGGAGGTTTTTTTAAAAAAGCTAAGGATTTAGTAAAGCTCACCCTGAAAAGGAAACTGGTTCCACATAAATCCAGCCCTATGGAAAAAACAAACTTGAATAAAGTCATGCCATTAAAAAAGAAAAAAGGATAAGAGACACAAATCCCACGAGGCTGCTCCCAGGCGTGGAAGCGTCAGGCGCAAGATTAATAAAACACAGAAACAGGGGGGCGGTTAAAGGGCTACAGATCAAACCTAATGGTGACAACAACACAGTTTCCAACCGGACACCTACATGGACACATGAAGGTAATTAAACCTGTACTCTGTTATATGTTAAAGGTAGGGCTGTTGAAAAAAAAAATTCAGGAAAAATCGGGTTTGGGTTTATTGGTTGTTTTCCTCCCCGGGAAAACCCAAATGCCGAATTTCCTATACCGGTAAAGGTAGGAATTCGGCTTTAAATTTGGAAGTTTCTCAAGTTCAATTCCTGGAGCCATCAGTTGAAGGATCAGCTAGCAGGTGATGTGAAACAGCTCTGCCTAAGACCCTTGAGAGCTGCTGCCCTGTCAGAGTAGACAGTGTTGACCATGGTCTGACTCAGTACAAGGCAGCTTGTTCTTCTGGAGTACCAGCATCTGCTGAAGCTCAGCAGGCTCGGGGAAGCTAGCAGTGATACATGGACCACTAAAACTAAATGGCTTTCCTTTCCCCAAACCTGTGAGGGTTCTACGTTGGTGGAACCACAAAATTTGGCCCGAACACCAAAATTCAGCAGCTTCTCCACTTATAATCAAAAGTTGTCCCAAGACTACAGACACGGGTTTAGTGGGAGGACGAGAGGTAAGAAGCAAGCTGGGGGAAGCCAAAACATCAACAAATCATAGAATAGAATCATCGAACCATAGAATTGGAAGGGGCCATACAGGCCATCTAGCCCAACCCCCTGCTCAATGCAGGATCAGCCTAGAGCATCCCTGACAAGTGCTTCTCCAGCCTCTGCTTAAAGACTGCCAGTGAGGGGGAGCTCTCCACCTCCCTAGGCAGCAGATTCTGCTGTCGAAAACTCCATTCTGCCCACATCCTTTTTGAAGTGGGGCCTCCAGAACTGCACACAATACTCCAGGCGCAGCCTGACCAATGCAGCGTACAGCAGAACAATTTCTTTGTGCAGGGAATGGACAAACCTCTGGAAATCTCTGACGCTGCAGCTTTTAAGGGATAGTGGGATGCAGAATGTTATAGTCCATAATTTATCATGCACCCTTGACATGACCAAATTTGCAGCCCTCGTCTTGCCTGCTTCCCAACTAAGTAAGTTTGCCAGAAACCTTTGTGACTTACGGCAAAACTTAAAAGTAGCAACAAAGCAAAAAGACTACACCTTTCATCTTTCGCTGGAGTTCAATATCCACTTTTTCCTAATCTCTCTCTCTCTCACTCAGTTTATGACTGGTCCATCTATTAATTATGCCTGGAGATCGAGCAAATAATACATCTTGGGGGGGGGGGAAGCCATTGTGCAGCCGATCACCTGTCCGTGAGGCATTTGTGATGTTTACTGGGCCAGAGAAGTAACCCCGGGATTGGCTCACCATAGAAGTTTCCCATCAAATTAGATAGATGCATTTGAGTTAACTTAAACGGTTAATATGTATTCTAATACGTATCATACGAATAATAGGGCTGGGAGCAAAAAAAGCTACTGCAAAGCCGCTAACCTGTTCACGAGGTATTTGTGTTAGAATCATAGAGTTGGAAGGGACCACCAGGGTCATCTAGTCCAACCCGCTGCACAATGCAGGAAATTCACAACTACCTCCCCCTTCTGGCACCTCACCTGTTCTCCAAGAATTCTCAAAAATAATGGAATGTTTGCTGGGCTAGAGAAGTAATCCTAGGATCCCCTTGCCATAGACATTTCCCATCAAATTAGATAATTCATATGACAAACGTAAAGGAATAATACACATTATATGAATAATACAGCTGGGAGCAGAAAAAGCTACTGCAAAGCCGATAACCAGTTTATGAGGCATGTGGGATGTTTGCTGGGCCAGCAGATTAATCCCGCGATCAGCTCACCATAGATGCTTCTCAATGAATGAGACAAGTTCGCCTAACGAGCTCATTTGTGACAAAGATAGCAACATCCCTAGGTTGGGTCAACGGCAAGAAGCACATTCAAGACGCTTGCTAGTTGGCATGGAAACAAAAGATTAGGAGAAGTGTCCAAGGTTACTACTAGCATGCCAAACAGTCATAGAATCATAGAGTTGGAAGAGACCACCAGCGTCATCTTGTCCAACCCCCTGCACAATGCACAACTACCTCCCCCCTCCCGCCACTGATCACTGTCACTGATGGATAATCCCTTGCAGGCTGGGTCGGCGCGTCAGGGGGTGGGGATTGAGGGAGAACAAATTCTTTGTAATTGTTATGAAAACCCTGCATCCTACCTAGACTACTTCTGCAGTCCACCGGTGGTACACATATAGGATTTCTAACCACCAGGTACTAGCTGGAGATCT
The DNA here is from genome assembly GCF_029931775.1 of Euleptes europaea. Classification (NCBI taxonomy): domain Eukaryota; kingdom Metazoa; phylum Chordata; class Lepidosauria; order Squamata; family Sphaerodactylidae; genus Euleptes; species Euleptes europaea. The sequence continues at coordinate 7,002,418 of NC_079319.1, read as the reverse complement.
CCTGCTATTATAAAATGATCTGCAGCCGATAGAGATCAGTTCCCCTGGAGAAAATGGCTGCTTTGGCAATTGGACTCTATGGCCTTGAAGTCCCTCCCCTCCCCAAACCACACCCTCCTTAGGCTCCACCCCAAAAACCTCCTGCCAGTGGCAAAGAAGGGCCCGGCAACCCTATGCACATACCACCAGTTGAGAACCACTGATTCATACAGTGTATTCAGGAATTATCATTATCTAATGTTGAAGATTGTCCTACATCAAAATCTTCATACCACACGTACTCAGTTATTAAAACCTTGTCTTGAAAAGCATTTTAAAGCGTTTCTTTCAGGGCTTTCTAATTTTTTTTCAATTTTTCCCATTAGACAAATTGAAAGAGCCTTCTGAGCAAAAAGGAGGGAGAGGGGTGTCTGAAGTTCTTCTGGGCCTTCCCATCTCTAAACGCGCCTCTGTGAAGAAAGGAGACCATTTTTGTATGCATGGCTGTTATCTAAAGAGGGACCTGTGATGTTTTGTACCAGGGAAAACAAAATAATTTCGTTATTACATCGGTCGCTTCTCAGGTGGCAAAGTTTTCATTGTAATGGTGTTCTTTCTCCTACCTAATGGTCTTCAATGGGCCGCAAACGAGCAAGTGCAGAAATTCTGTGACCTGGATAGAGAGCCTATAAAAAGGACTGACAGTGAAGTAGAGGAAAAGTTCTTGACTTTTACATAGTTCAGCCTCCGGTAGTTAGCTATTTCGCTGTATAGTTTTCTTCGCCAAAATTAATTTGCCGGAAAACAGGTCCTGTGCCCAGCCGAAGTCCAAGCGGGAGAACAAATTAAAAAGAACCACACAAACAGGGGCGATTCTGACTCAGTGGGAAAGCTGCTGGTAATCCATATTCTCTCTCTGCCAGGCCGATTGGCCTATAATTAAATCCAGCCAATTCCTTCTCCTAAGCTCAACACAGCAAAATTAGGTTCCACGGCCATTCAGCTCCCACCATTACCACGATCAGTGGCAAAAGAAAAGCAGATGAATTACAGACTCGATTTCTGAGACTGCGGAGGGCTCAGGAGAGGGAAGTGTTTCTCCTTTTCTTTTTTTTTAAAAGATGATCAAATCAAAGCCAGAGTGAAGTATTTCTCAAGCCTGCATAAAGTCTCTAAACTGATGCCGCCGACTTCAGAGTACAAAGCGGGCAGATGACTCAGTCCAGCAAACTTAACACTGTGTTGTTATTAAAAAGTTTCCCGAGCTGATTTAAAACACCAAGGCAGCAGCGGGAGGAACAAATCAATTTATAATACAGCAAGAAGCAACTTACGGGGCGCGGGACAAACTATACATCAGGAGCCAAAGTACACTCCTGACGAAGATAAGCTCTTCGGGGAATCGGACGCTTTTTTCCTCCCCTGCCCCAATCCCCGCTGCAAGAATTCTCTCAATAGACTCTTCTCCTTTCCTCCTTTGTCCTTTTCTTAGGGATGCTAATTGGGCTATGGGAAGGCTGCTGGAAATGGTAACACTGCGGCCATTCTTCTCCCTTGTAAGATTTAGGGATGCTTAGCCGATGAGGAGAGTCTTAAGCAGAGTTAGACCCTTCTAAGTCCACTGAAGTCAATGGTCTTAGAAGAATGTAACTCTGCTTAGGATTTCACCAAGCCCTGCGAGGAAAGGCTGAGTGAGTTGGGAATGTTTCGTCTGAAGAAAAGGAGATTGAGAGTGGGCATGATGGCTCTCTTGAAGTATCTGAAGGGCTGTCACTTAGAGGAGGGCAGGGAGCTGCTCCCGTTGGAAGCAGAGGCTAGGACTCGCAATGATGGGTTTAAATTGCAGGCAGAAAAGTACTGGCTAGATATTAGGGATTTTTTTTTTACAGTTGTTCTACAATGAAATCAGCTATCTGGGGAGGTGGTGAAGCTCCCCTTCACTGTAAGTCTTTAAGCAGAGGCTAGACAAACACTTGTCAGGGATGCTCTAGGCTGATCCTGCATTGAGCAGGGGGTTGGACTAGGTGGCCTGTATGGCCCCTTCCAACTCTTATGATTCTATTCTATGATTCTATGCTAAAACAGAAAGGGATTCTTAATGGTTATACAGCCCAACCCAATTCAGGAAATCCAGTGCTAGAGCATCCCTGACAGATGGTTGTCCTGTCTCTGATTGAAAATCTCCAGCAAGGGAGAGCCCACCTACTACCACCCTTGGATGACATGCTCGGGACATGACGCTGGCCCTCAAAAGACCCTGCTGCCATGTCCATTATTTATTAAATTTCTATCCCTCCCTCCCTGGCCAAGCTGGGTATTTCAGAGGTAAGGAAAAGAGTGGATTTTGACTCATGATGTTAGCTGGAGTTTTAACTAAACCAGACTAAGTATCACTTCTGGGTTCCAAAATCATGGATTGGTATATCCATTTCAGTCATTTGGAATACAATGAATGGGGAGGGACTGTGGCTCAGTGGTAGAGCCTCTGCTTAGCATGCAGAAGGTCCCCGATTCAATCCCCAGAGTCTCCAGTTAAAGGGAGTAGGCAAGTTGGGGATGTGAAAGACCTCCGCCTGAGACCCTGGACAGCTGGTGCCGGTCTCGTAGACAATACTGACTTTGATGGACCGAGGGTCGGATTCAGTATATGGCAGCTTCATGTGTTCATTGAAAGGGGGAGTCACAGCTTTGCCACCCATCCCAGAACAGGTGTCCACAACATGGTGAAGCTTTTCTGGTACCCATTAAGTGTTTTTAGAAAGTAGGTGGGTGCAGAGGAGGTTCTTGCCCAAGCCACTGGAGATCTGACTGGCTGTGCAGATTTTTTAAAAAAAAGTTTCCAGCAGTTGCCACTTCAGCACAAGGATCTTTACTATGGGACAGAAGGCAAGCTGTGTGTATGCGTGGAAACATTTTAAAACAATATGCTAATTTTTAAAAGCATCCTGTTAAGCAGTGCTTCCGCATGAAATGTTGAAGAGTTACTATTATAGTTATGCATAATCTCAGTCCTTGACATTTTGCAGTTGACTCCGCCTCCTGAGGCAACCATTTTGCGGTTGGCTCTGCCTCCTGCAGCAGCCAATTTGCAGTTGAACCCACCACTGTGTCAGAACTCCAAAGATGCCCACAGGCCCAAAACGTTTGGGGGGGCCCTGCCCTAGAACTAACCTGGATGTATAATATATATGATATAGTGGTTAAAGGCTGTTCAGATACAATAAGCTCACATAAACTTATCTTGAAGAAGAAGAAGAGCTGGTTTTTATATGCTGGTTTTCTTTACCTTTTAAGGAGAACCAACCTGGCTTACAACCTCCTTCCCTTCCTCTCCCCACAACATATACCTTGTGAGGTAGGTGAGCCTGACAAAGCTCTAAGCGAACTGTGATTAGCCCAAGGTCACCCAACAGGCTTCATGCATAGGAGAGGGGAAACCAACCCGGCCCACCAGATTAGAGTCTGCTGCTCATGTGGAGGAGTGGGGAATCAAACCCAATTCTCTAGATTAGAGTCCACCACTCTTAGCCACTACACCATGCTGGCTCTCCACACCATATACTTAGAAGATGGAAGCAAAGGTCTTCCACATATACCAGGGTTAAAGAAAGGGCTGTGCGGTCATGAAAAATGGAATTCAAGCACAAGCCGAAGTGTTCGAACTGCTGCCAGTCATTGGTCACCAAAGTAAAATCTGAGATGTAAAATATTGTCGAAGGCTTTCACGGTCAGAGTTCATCGGTTCTTGTAGGTTATCCTGGCTGTGTAACCGTGGTCTTGGTATTTTCTTTCCTGACCTTTCGCCAGCAGCTGTGGCAGGCATCTTCAGACTCCTCTGAAGATGCCTGCCACAGCTGCTGGCGAAACGTCAGGAAAGAAAATACCAAGACCATGGTTACACAGCCCGGATAACCTACAAGAACCAAAAATCTGAGATGTTTTACAGAACTACGCACACAGGCATGAACACACACAAAGCTGCCCTATACTGAATCAGTCCATTGGTCCACCAAGGTGAGTCTTGTCTTCTCTGACTGGCAGCAACTCTCCAGGGTCTCAGGCAGTTGTCTTTCACATCACCGACTATCTGATCCTTTTATTGTCAATGCCAGGGATTGAACTTGGGGTCTTCTGCATGCCAAACTGATGCTCCTCCACTGAGCCATGGCCCCTTCAATAGTTTTCTTCTGGACCAACAATTTGGTGAGCTATCACCCTTTTTAAAAAAAAAATCCCCTCATTTTCATTTCTAGGATGACTTTAATTTTAAATTCTGCTGCATGGCTGCTTGGTGGAAATCAGTTTTCTAAGAGCAGAGGTCCATTTCCTCTGACACTTATCTCTTAGCACTGATTTAAAAGAATATCATCATCTCTTACTCCAGTGGCCTTGAGGCTTTTTCTGGAAAAAAATATCCAGCAAAAAATCCAATATAATTGTTAATTACTTGGAAAGTCAGGCAGGTTTGACCTACTGTGACTTAATTTATGGATTTATCCGGTGGGGAAAAAAAGAGTATCTGCCATGGCATATTGCCACAGATACCTGTTCTTTATAATAGTTTTGGAACATGAGCTTTTTGAACAAAGAAAACTCTCAATGCAAGTGTGTATTCACTGATAACAAGGGATTCTTATTAAGAGAGCCACTTAGCGAAGTGTTTAAGATGACAGATTTCTCTGAATTTTAAAATGACTCTCCATGAGTTCATAGATTGCTCTCTTTAAATATCTCAATGCATTTAATAATCAAGTCTGTCAAATGGCATAATTTGACGGAAGGCTTACACTGTTCACAGAAATTAGCAATGGGGGGGGGGGGGAACAAAATCATAGGCCGGCCAGCCTTCCCTCCTCCGAAGCGGCAAATGTTATAAGAACCCATCTATTAATTAGCTGGAAGCAGCTCTACAAAACCGCTCTTCAAAACACAACGGCAAAGGAACATGGGGACTTCGGGAGAATCACACAGCGTGGGACAACAATGTCAACAAGAATGAGGCATCCAATAAACAATGCAACAGGGTTTGGATTGAAGAAAACTAAAAACAGAGCTGAAACCAAGCACAAGTACTAACATGACACATTAAACGAGGCAGAAATTACATAGCAGGATCATACAGCAACGGACAATGTGTACTGAGAGCCAGCATGGTGTAGTGGTTAAGGGCGGTGGGTTGGAGTGGCGGAGTCTGATCTGGAGAAATGGATTTGTTTCCCCACTCCTACACATGAAGCCATCTGGGTGACCTTGGGCTAGTCACAGCTCTCTCAGCCTCACCTACCTCACAGGGTGTCTGTTGTGGGGAGAGGAAGGGAAGGTGATTGTAAGCCGGTTTGATTTTTCCTTAAGAGGTACAGAAAGTTGGCATATAAAACCCAACTCTTCTTCTTCTTCTACTGCACAACTAGATTTTAGTCCAGTAGGATCTTAGAGACCAATAAGATGTTCGGGGTATAAGCTTTCAAGAGACAAAACTCCACTCGTCAATTTAGTTTCTGGTGGGTAGACATGTTAGTTTGCAGTAGAAGAGCAAGATTCAAGTCCAGTAGCACCTTAGAGACCAACAAGATTTCCAGGGGATAAGCGTTCTAGAGTCAAAGATTAGTTCATCAGATAAAAGTAGGAAGGAAGATCTCTGAGCGTTTATATCTCAGTCAGAAGGTGGGAGGGGTGTTGCAAAGAAGAGACTCAGGATGCAAAGGTACAATACATGTTGTAATAAGCTTGATTAGAGAATAGGAAAAATGCTTAAGGGCAGAAAGTTAGCATCTGTAGCGAGATAAGAATTCTATGTCCCTATTCAGCCCTTGAAATTGTTCAAGACTTCCTATTCCTTGGCTCCATCATCAACCAAAAGGGAGACTGCAGCCAAGAAATCAGGAGATTGAGACTGGCAAGGGCAGCCATGAAGGTGCTAGAAAAGATTCTGAAGTGCAAGGATGTGTCACTGACTACCAAGATCAAGTTAATTCATGCCATCATATTCCCTATAACTATGTATGGGTGTGAAAGCTGGACAATGAAGAAAGCTGACAAGAAGTAGATTCTTTTGAAATGTGGTTTTGGAGGAGAGTGTTATGGATACCGTGGACTGTCAAAAAAACAAATCAGTGGGTTATAGATCAAATTAAGCCTGAACTGACCCTAGAAGCTAAAATGACTAAACTGAGGCTATCGTATTTTGGTCACATTATGAGAAGACAAGAGTCACTGGAAAAGACAGTCATGCTAGGAAAAGTTGAAGGCAGCAGGAAAAGAGGAAGAGCCAACAAGAGATGGATTGACTCTATAAAGGAAGCCAGGGCCCTCAGTTTGCAAGGCCTGAGCAAGGCTGTTATAAATAGGATGTTTTGCGGGACACTGATTCACAGGGTCGCTATGATTCAGAAGTGACTTGACGGCACTTAACACATAACACATTCAGCCCTGGGGAGGTCCGTTGTTCTGAATGTATTAAACACAGTAGTCTAGTCCACAATTTCTGTGCCTTCACCAAAGCATCTTTCTGCAATATTTCATTACAGTATAGCCCTGTTGCTTGTGTGAAAAAGCCCTCCTGAAGAATTCCGTTTTGCAGTTTGCAGAAAGCCAGGAGGGTCTGAGCCTTCCTGACCTCATTGGGCAGGCCATTCCACAAGGTGGGGACCACAACAAGGAATGCACCTGCATTGGCTATTGTTGACTTTGCTCATTTGAAGAGTGGTAGCCACAGAAGGCCCTGCTCAGATGAGCAAAGTTGTGGCGGAGCTTAGAAGGAGAGGCGGTCCCGCTTGTATGATGGACCCAGGCCACGAATGGCTTTGGATATGATAATGAGAACCGTGAACTGAACCCAACAACTGAAGTGCAGCCAATGGAATGATTGCAGAATGGGAGTAATGTGCACGTTCTACCTAGTTTCTGATAATAACTGAACTGAGTGGGTAAGAAATCCAACTTGTCCCATACACTGGGTTTCCATATATGCCTTTTTAAAGAACCGAGTGCAGTGTCCCGTCTCCAAATCCCCACCCAAAATGGCATTCTTATAAGCTCACAGGAAGGGTAGATCTGCCACCAGTAAAGCAGTGGTGTGACAACATTATGGTTCTATCCAGCTTTCTCATCCAGAACAAGATCATAGAATCATAGGGTTGGAAGGGACCACCAGGGTCATCTAGTCCAATGCACAATGCAGGAATTTCACAACTACCTCCCCCACACACCCCCAGTGACACCTACTCCATGTCCAGAAGATGGCCAAGATGTCATCCCTCTCATCATCTGCTTAAGGTCATAGAATCAGCATTGCTGACAGATGGCCATCTAACCACTTCCTAAAAACCTCCAGGGAAGGAGAGCTTACCACCTCCCGAGGAAGCCTGTTCTACTGAGGAACCTCTCTAACTGTTAGAAAATTCTTCCTAATGTCTAGACGGAAACTCTTTTGATTTAATTTCAACCCGTTGGTTCTGGTCCGACCTTCTGGGGCAACAGAAAATAACTCGGCACCCTCCTCTCTATGATAGCCCTTCAAGTACTTGAAGATGGTTATCATATCCCCTTGCAGTCTTCTCCTCTTCAGGCTTCTCTTCAGCTCCTTCAACCTTTCCTCATAGGACTTGGTCTCCAGGCACCTCACCATCTTTGTTACTTACTTTAATTATATTGTTCACATGGCCAATTCGGCCCTGAACAATGTCACACTGAGATCAAAAAAAGAAAAAAGAAAAAGTAACTATCTAACCCATAAAGAAATTAATATTTTTAATCTTAATTGTCTGGGAAAGAAATTTGGCAACTGCCAATGTAATATTAAAATCCACCCCTGCTAAAATAACCCTCAAATTATTGAATTTGGAGACAGATTCCCGGATAAAAGGCTTTATCCATCTGTCTCTAGCCTCACTGAGCAAGTCACAGCTAAACAAAGTGTGCTGAAGAGTGTCTATTTGGCCAGAACCACATTGACATACTCTCTGGCAATAAGGTACCCTATTTAAACAACCTATTAATTCTCCTGATGGAATGGCATTCAGTCTAGCCACCATCTTTGTTGCCCTCCTCTGGATGGCCCAAAGGAGTACTAAGATGCTGGATGCATCCCCCTTCTGACACCCCCACAGAATCACTATACCAATCCTTTTGTCGAGCAGAAAGCTTGCCAGATGACTATCGTGGGATAAGACGGTCACAAGTGAGCTTCACTCTCTCCGTCAACAGGCATTAGTTACAGATGCTGAAAAGGCCTTTGGGTTGCGACGGAAAATTCAAATGACAAGGCTGTGCTGTGCTCGATGTGGAGTTCATTAGCATTTCAAATGCCACGGGCAGGCAGGCAAGATATTATTTTAAGGTGTTCAGAAGTAATTAAAAGTTGCAGATGAAGCATCGTCTGGGGGAGTTCGGCACAGCCAAGCCTCCTAAAGCTACAGGTGATCAAGAGGATCCTCCCCAGGGATCTCCGATGAAGGGCTAGGCTTGCAAAACAGCTACTGATTTGGGACCTCCCTTAAAAGAAGTCCTTCCCTGGGGGGGAAATTTCTCCCACCTTAAGCATGCCTGAGAAATATGTGGACATCAGGATTTCCAACCTCCAGGTAGTAGAAACTAAACAAGAAATACATATGCTGAATAAACCACAGTTAAACAAATATACAGCACCAGCTCAATAATGAATATATCAATCCTCACTTTGGTATTCCAAAACCCACTATGTATTAACGTATATAGAAAAAACAGAACTCCAAACATGAATTGTAAGAAAAAGGTTACATCACCTGATTAGTGCTTCTAAGAAATCAGAATGATTACATCACCAGTATGTACTCATAAGAGCAACTAACAACAGAACTAAATATCAAAATTGATTACAAAAGAAAGAATGTTACATCACCAGGTATATATTTTTGAACAAGAAACCAGTCCACATATCCCCCAATAAAGGTAGGAATTGCAACAACCTTAGAGGTACAACAGTCCAAGGTAAGTTGGTGTTTCCAAACTTAAAGGTTCAACAGTCCAAGGTAAGTGAATATTTCCAAATTATAACGGGTAAGTAAATTTTTCCAAAGCAAGGAAGATTCCAAATGAAAAGAATTCCAAAACGCCACCTCCGGATTTGTGTACGTTTCGCCTGAACAGCTTCTTCAGTTGAATGATTTCCAGTAAGATGGGTCCATAGACCTCTATAAAATAAGTATACAATCCAAGTACCAGAATTGTATATACAAGTGATAATATTTACAACATATTTACAACACCCCAAACCCATATAGTACATACCAATGACCAGCTGACCAAACGGTTCTGACTCTCTGAGGGCTGGTACCTGCATAGCTTTGTGATGGCATATATTGAGCTGCTGGAGATACAATATATGCCGTCACAAAGCTATGGGCCCATCGGAGGCTGGCATCCCTAGTCTGATGGTGCTGGCCCCTATGCCCAGCATCGGCTGCTAGCCTCTTTGCATAAAGATCAGTCCTCTTTTCGCTTTCCTGTTACTTTCAACTTGGCACTACCTTCCCTTCTCATTAATTTTTCAGTTGCTTACACGTCTGGTGGAGCAAAGAGTATATTTTCGGCTGCTTACAGCTGTGCATTTTAATTTATATTTACTTATTTAAAATATTTGTACGCCTGCCTTTTCCCCAACACACTGGGACTCAAGGTAAGTAACAACACAACCCAGGCATCTAAAATCCACTAACAACAACATAATGAACCGTCCTTCAAGTCTGCAAGTCCTTGGTGCAAAAAGCTCGAAAGGAAACCATTTTGAACTGAATCGGGAAATATAATGACCGCCCAAGTGAAGATCTTAACATTGAAGGATTGAATGGGATGAGAATTCCTGATACCAAAAGCCACCACATTTTGAATTGAAGTTTCTGCACTGTCTTCAAGGGCAGCCCCACGTAAGGCACATAGTCTAGCCTTAGGGTTGCCAACTGCCAGGTACTGGAAAAAAGAGGCACTTGGTACTAATGAGGGTACAGCAGTTCAAAAAGGATAAGTACCAATATTCTATAATGCAAAACAAAACTTTAGTGAGAGTGAACAAAGTGCAAGGGTGAACTGAGACACAAGTCAACAACACAATACAATAAACATATACATAGCTCTCAAGAAGTCTTCAATGTAGTCGTCTGGAATTAATAAGCTAGTCCAAAATATTATTCATTCATGAATGTTCTTAAAAAGACGGTGGAAGTGATCAAATCGAAACGCAGTCCGGATTAACTTAACGTTTTCACCGCCGCAGCGGCGGCTTCATCAGCGCACCGTTTAAATGACGGGAGATAAGGCTCCTCTATAAATGCAATAAATAAATAAATATTCTTTCATGCTTACAATAAATAGGTTAATTTAAACATTGCGCAATAAAACTTAAAAAAGAACAAAATTCTGCCTGACATACCTTAATACCAAAGTAATTAATTCTCTGAAAGTATCAAGGGAATTCAAAAGCGCTCGAAAGGCTGCTCCATTCAAAGTCAGATGATGAGGTTACAGGTGAAGTTAATTTATACATAGTTATCTAACACAACAACCTTAGAGGGAACCTAACTTAAAGTGACACATCATTAATTTAAGCCACTGGCATATATAATTGTAAAATTGAAAGAATGCTATAAAAAGCAAGACAAGTCCATTTCGTTATTAAGCCCAAATGGAGAATAAGATTTAAATAAATGTATAAAGCGCATTTCTTGTTGTAATAAAATCTTTTGTACATTTTCCAAATCAAATTGATTGCCTTTGTAAGTCCAGATTACAAAAAAGCGAATGTCTTCTTCGCTGTGTTTATTGTTTATAAAGTGCAAAGTGAGGGGGGCATCTAAAACCTTTTGTCTAATCCTAGATTTATGCTCACCTATCCTAAGTTTAACTTGGCGAATCGTGCTGCCCACGTACAGCTTTCCACATTTGCATGAGACGCAGTAGACACATTTACTAGTGGAACAGTTTGAAAATTGATTTAATGTAAAAGTAAAATTTGAGGTAGTTGATGTAAAAGTTTTTAGGGGCAACTTAAAGGACAGAAGGAGCAGGAGCCACAAGGAAAGTGTCCATTGATAGAAGGAGAAAGTCTCTTGGGAAGAAAGTCTGAATGGACAAGACGGTCTCTTAAAGAGACATTACGTTTTAAGCCAAAAGTGGGTGGATTAGAGCAGCCTGGTATAGTGGATAGAAGATGCCAATGTTTCTTAATAATCCTTTGGATAGAGGAAGAATTTTTCGGATAGGGGCTATCAACTACGGTCTAAGGTGCGCTGATGAAGCCGCCGCTGCGGCGGTGAAAACGCTAAGTTAATCCGGACTGCGTTTCGATTTGATCACTTCCACCGTCTTTTTAAGAACATTCATGAATGAATAATATTTTGGACTAGCTTATTAATTCCAGACGACTACATTGAAGACTTCTTGAGAGCTATGTATATGTTTATTGTATTGTGTTGTTGACTTGTGTCTCAGTTCACCCTTGCACTTTGTTCACTGTCACTAAAGTTTTGTTTTGCATTATAGAATATTGGTACTTATCCTTTTTGAACAACTGCCAGTACTAGCTGGAGATCTCCTGCTATTACAACTGATCTCCAGCCGATAGACATCATTTCACCTGGAGAAAATTGCCGCTTTGGCAATTGGACTCTATGGCATTGAAGTCCCTCCCCTCCCCAAACTCCGCCCTCCTCAGGCTCCACCCCAAAAATCTCCCACCAGTGACGGAGAGGCACCTGGCAACCCTATCTAGCCTTGGTTACTGCAGAGTGGATCAGCATGGTAGTATCAGCTGAGTTCAAAAAAAGGATTAAAACAAAAGCTAGCTGTGGTCGGAAAAACACTTTTCTTACTTTATTTTTGCCTGTAAAAGTTTCCACTACTTTCCCACTACTTTCCCAATCTCAGAAGGCAGAGTAACAGGTGCTGCTGAAGCCTTGCTGATGTAACCAGCTCGAAGATAAAATCTGCACGTTTTAATAAGCATGGAGGCTTTCTTTCTCTGCCTTTAGGAAAAAAAACTGCTGCAAATCCATCCCTGTTTGAGTTGCATTATTTCCCCAGATTAACACAGAGTGTACAGGCAGTGGGATAATGCTTTAATTTTCGACTGTTTGCAGACACGGGGCTGTCAAGCAGCCGGCCTCACAAAGAAGACAAACACAATCTCTGTTCCTGGCTAACAGCGAGGCACCCGATGGGCTTTATTGCTGCGAGAAATACCGACTGTCAGGCAGCAGAAAAATGCCAGCTCAAAAAGCGAAGGCAGTCAGATCTTCTAAAACCGCTGAGAACTTCTGGGAAATAATGATTCATTTACTTTTAATGTTTTCTTTTTTAAAATGACATTTGTCTACAAGACATGCCAACTGCCTTTGATCTAAATCAGAAGTACTGTTTTTCTGCATGAAAACGAATAAAGGGCTAGATCTAGGGTTTCCAGGTCCCTCTTTGCCACCGGCGGGAGTTTTTGGGGCAGAGCCTGAGGAAGGTAGAGTTTGGAGAGGAGAGGGACTTCAATGCCATAGAGGCCAATTGCCAAAGCGGACATTTTCTCCAGGTGAACTGATCTCTATCGGCTAGAGATCAGTTGTAATAGCAGATCTCCAACCCTACCTAGATCTGAACTAGACCTTGCTTGAGTACAAGGCATAAGAAGAGCCCTGCTGGATCAGACCAGTGCCCGTCAACTGCAGCCTTTGCCCAGCGATGCTCAGCTGATTGGCGGGTGGAAACAGGGGACAAAGGGAGGGCGTGATCATCCTGGGGAGAAAAATTAATAAGACAAATAAGTCCTCAGGTACTTACAGGAAGCTCTGACAATAGAGTCCCTGAAAGTTCCTAGAGCTACCCTAGGGTTGCCAGGTCCCTCTTCACCACCGGCGGGAGGTTTTTGGGGCAGAGCTGAGGAGCGCAGGGTTTGGGGAGGGACTTCAATGCCGTAGAGTCCAATTGCCAAAGTGGCCATTTCTCTCTATTGGCTGGAGATCAGTTGTAATAGCAGGAGATCTCCAGCTAGTACCTGGAGGTTGGCAACCCTAAGCTACCCAGGAGTGAAAAGGGTAGCTCTAGCAATTGTCAGAAGCTCTATGGTCAGAACCTTTGGAAAGTAGCCAAGGCCTTATTTTTCTTGTTTCTCCCAGGGCGCTGCCTCCCTCACAACTCCAGCCTAATGACCAACTAGTTATTCTGGAGAGCCAACAATAGGGCATAGAGGCTGAGGTAGGGTTGCCAGCTCCCAGTTAGTAAATACCTGGAAATTTTTGGGGTAGAGCCTGAGGAGGGTGGGGTTTGGGGCGGGGAGGGACTTCAATGCCACAGAGTCCAATTGCCAAAACGGCCATTTTCTCTAGGTGAACTGATCTCTATCAGCTGGAGATCAGTTGTAATAGTGGGAGATCTCCAGCCACCACCTGGAGTTTGGTAACCCTAGGCTGAGGCCTTCCCGTGATGTTGTCTCCTGGTACTGGGATTCAGAGTTTGGCTGCCTCTGAAAGTGGACATTTTCCTAGAATTTCTAGGAAGGCACCCACCCTCATGGGCTTCAGAAAACTGTGTAAGACTCAGCTGTTAGGAAGGCATTTCGGGTCAACTAACAGCCATGTCACTATTCCCTTTTGTTGCTCTGGCTTTCTGTGTTTGAGTTTCCTGATATCCACAGTTGTTGGAACTGCTGGTTTTAATTTGTGCTATTAGCTGCTACGGTCCTTCCTGGGGGGAAAAGCAGACAGTAAATATTTTAAATGAATAAAGCTGATGCTCCCTGGCACATCAGTCCTCCATGCTTACTGGTAAAGACACATGATTAAGGGTGGGGAAGAAAAAGACCAAGGAATACTCTAGAGCAGTGGTTCCCAAACTTTTCGGGCCACCGCCCTCTTGGTTCCACAGACTCAACCCCAGCGCCCCCTACTCTATCCAACAACACAGTTGAAGGGGCCCACCTCTAGTGCCCCCCTTCTGCCCCCTTGCCTCTTAGTGCTCCCCTAGGTAATCCCACTGCCCCCCAGGGAGTGGTACTGCCCACTGTGGGAACCACTGCTCTAGAGTAAAGCTGTTTTATTTGTGCACAAGGAAACAGTTAATTATGACTATATTGCCTCCTCTCTGAGCTACTAGAATCAAAGCTAATGTACTCTGGGTGTATGAATTCCTAGCATGCCTAAGGGTCTCCCAGTCTAGCTAGAAGCATCAGCAGTATATCTGTGAACCTACTTACAAGCTGCCTGCTGCTTAAGAGTGCTTTTTTGCAGTCTTGCCATTCGGGCAGCAGGGAGCCAAACGATTCCTTTCTCCCGTTCCCCATTCATGGAGTAATTAACCTTTCCATCATCACATGGGACCAAGTACCTTCCTTAAGAAATTGATAGCCATGCTCTCCAGTTTCTAAAGCAGGCTTCATTCATTGCTTTGACAGCTGTACAAACAGATGCGCCAGCTGAACAACAGTTCTCCACTGGAAAGGATTTAAAGAGCAACAGATATGCTAGCAAAGTCTATGAGAACTACCATGTTGTCCCAGAGATTTTCACCATGATTAGGCTGGGACAAAATTAACACGGATAACAGAACATATTCGATGTTATGGGATGGCCGAATATCCCATACCAGCATGGTTATAGTGGTTAAGAGCAGTGGTTTGGAGTAGTGGAATCTGAGCGGGAGAACCCCACTCCTCCACATGAGTGGCGGATGCTAATCTGGTGAACCAGCTAATCACATGAGTAGGGTTGCCAGGCCCCTCTTTGCCACCGGTGGGAGGTTTTTGGGGCAGAGGCTGAGGAGGACGGGGTTTGGGAAGGGGAGGGACTTCAATGCCATAGAGTCCAATTGCCAAAGCAGCCATTTTCTCCAGGAGAACTGATCTCTATCGGCTGGAGATCAGTTGTAATAGCAGGAGATCTCCAGCTAATACCTGGAGGTTAGTAATCAAAAAACAGCTTGCAAGTGCTAAGTAGGGAGTGTGGAAATCAAGAAAGTAGCACAAGACAATTCTTTCTATAATAAGAAGACCAAACTATAGCAATTAGTGCTATTAAGGATATGTATTGGAAACATACAAAGAACAAAATTCTGGAGCAAAAAAGTATCACATACCGTATATACTCGGGTATAAGCCGACCCGAGTATAAGCCGACCCCCCAAATTTGAGGCCAGAAAAGGGAATTTCTTATTGACCCGCGTATAAGCCAAGGGTCAATAAGAAATTCCCTTTACTGGCAATGCTGCGCTCTAAAATGGCGGCCGCCATTTTAGAGCGCAGGGCCCCTGCCCCAGGTCGCCCTCCCGCCGGCCTCCGGGTCCTCCCAACCCACCCCAACCCACCCCGACCCCATCCAAGGGGGGGAGAGGGAAGAGCCCCTGAACCCCCTACTTACCTGAAGAGGCGGCGAATCGGTGGCGGCGGTGGGGCTTTCCTGGGCTGGCAGGAGACCCCTCCCGGCCAGAGGAAGGCGGCCAGGCGTGCGGCTGGCGGCGGCGCGGCCGGCAGGGGCCTCCTGCCTGCGCAGGAAGGCCCCTCCCGGCCAGAGGAAGGCGGCCAGGCGCGCGGCCAGCAGGGGCCTCCTGCCGGCGCAGGAAGACCCCTCCCGGCCAGAGGAAGGTGGCCAGGCGCGCGGCCGGCGGCGGCGCGGCCGGCGGGGGCCTCCTGCCAGCGCAGGAAGGCCCCTCCCGGCCAGAGGAAGGCGGCCAGGCGCGCGGCCGGCGGGGGCCTCCTGCCAGCGCAGGAAGACCCCTCCCGGCCAGAAGAAGGCGGCCAGGCGCGCGGCCGGCGGGGGCCTCCTGCCAGCGCAGGAAGGCCCCTCCCGGCCAGAGGAAGGCGGCCAGGCGCGCGGCCGGCGGGGGCCTCCTGCCAGCGCAGGAAGGCCCCTCCCGGCCAGAGGAAGGCGGCCAGGCGCGCGGCCGGCGGGGGCCTCCTGCCGGCGCAGGAAGGCCCCTCCTGGCCAGAGGAAGTATATACGGTAGGTAATTAAGACCCCAACTTTCAATAAGGGCTTTACAATACAAATATGAGCCCAAATTCTCAATCCTTATTCAGTCTACATAAATAATTTCATAAAGTGCATGAGTGAACCACGGGAACAATACTCAGTCCTTATAGAGTCCACATGAAATTTCATAAAGTGCATCAGTAGGTCGCAAAAGCAAGATGAAGGGCAATGGAAATCCGGTATAATTCCATTTTGCCGTCCAGATACAAGGAAAGGGTACACTCCTATGTGCATTGACTGAATAGTGCACAAAAAGATTGAAGGCTTGAAAAAGACTGCACGAAATGGAATTATACCGGATTTCCATTGCCCTTCATCTTGCTTTTGCGACCTACTGATGCACTTTATGAAATTTCATGTGGACTCTATAAGGACTGAGTATTGTTCCCGTGGTTCACTCATGCACTTTATGAAATTATTTATGTAGACTGAATAAGGATTGAGAATTTGGGCTCATATTTGTATTGTAAAGCCCTTATTGAAAGTTGGGGTCTTAATTACCTATGTGATACTTTTTTGCTCCAGAATTTTGTTCTTTGTATGTTTCCAATACATATTCTTAACAGCACTAATTGCTATAGTTTGGTCTTCTTATTATAGAAAGAAATGTCTTGTGCTACTTTCTTGATTTCCACAATACCTGGAGGTTGGCAATCCTACACATGAGGCTAATCACATGAAGCCAGCTGGGTGGCCTTGGGCTAGCCACAGCTCTCTTAGAGCTCTCTCAGCCTCACCTACCTCACAGGGTGTCTGTTGTGGGGAGAGGAAAGGAACATGATTGTACACTGGTTTGATTCTGCCTTAAGTGGTAGAGAAAGTCAGCATATAAAAACCAACTCTTTTACCATTGGTATGTTTTGCCATCACAGTATCTGTTATTACTATTGCTAAACCAATTATTATAACAAGAAGATGTTATTAGTACATCATCTCTGTCGAGAAAGGCATTGCATATGAAAAAAGGCTGCCTAAAGAAACATGCAAAGTCAATATTCAAGACTGGCAGAAGGAAAATTAAACAATGATAAATGAATAGCGACATGCGACGGCAGCATCGTTTTCCAGATTTTTGAAGGTCTCTCAGTGTCCAACACACTTCAGGTGGATATGCAAAACACAGATCAAACCATCCAACTATAAAAAACATTAAAATTGCACAAAGTTGAAACAACTGGGACACATGCTATATATAGCCCAATCTAAAAGTGGCTTAAAACAATACTTCCTACAGTCAGCAAATCAGGACTTGAACCAGTCAGGGTTGGCAAGCAAATCCAAAGAAGAAGGCCATTCACAAAGAACCTCCCATTACAATGTCTGTCTGCTGGAAATGTCAAATAATTTGCATGTGTTTATATGCAGTTGGTTAGCTGATTAGAGCCTTTTTAGAATCCGACAGCTTATGAAAGTCATATTGTTTCGTTCTGTCTGTCCATGGACTCCGTTACTTATACGGTAGAAGGCAGCAAAAGAAGAAGAAGAGGAAGAGGAGTTGGTTTTCATATGCCAACTTTCTCTACCACTTAAGGGAGACTCAAACTGGCTTACAATCACCTTCCTTTCCTCTCCCCACAACAGACACCCTGTGAGGCAGGTGGGGCTGAGAGAGCTCTAAAAGAGCTGTAACTTGCCCAAGGTCACCCAGCTGGCTTCGTGTGTAGAAGTGGGGAAACAAATCCAGTTCACCAGATTAGCCTCCATCGCTCATGTGGAGTAGTGGGGATTTAAACCCAGTTCTCCAGATCAGACTCCACCACACCAAACATAAATAACATCTTACAAAAAGATAACATCTTACAAAAATGTTCAGCTTGTTCTTCGGGGTGTCACATGCATTTGCCTGAAAATTTTCATAGCACCAGGATGGTCTTCCCAGATAGAAGGGGTTCCCAAGGTTTCATAAACCTTTCCAGAATGCAGCTTGACCGACATACTAATAACATCTTGTTGTGTTTGAAGTTAACTCTCTACGGTGCAACCAGCCATGGTTTCCCAAACCCTTCCCCCCCTCCCACCTCTAGAACATGTCACAGGCTCACGCAACCCTACCCTTTTCTCTATTTACTTGCCTGCTTCTGAATCCACAGCAAATCAAACACCTCCACCTGAACCCTCAATTTGTCTTGAACGCAGGGAAGAGGATGAGCTATTTCCTTGAGCGGAATAAACCATTCTGACAAAATCTGCTATCTGTTCTTCCACATCCCCATGCCACTAATGAGGCTGCTGCTGGTATTTATTTACTTATAGTTTGAGTCTTCATTAATTTAAAATCTGTACCATGTTCCATCTTACAATCCAAGATGGCTGCCAACAAATTCAAAACACAGGACAATGCATAAGAACAACCCTGATGGATCAAAACGTATTGTTGAGTTTTGAGAATTTGGATGGGGAAAATGCATCTTGGCAAAACCCAAGGCGAAACCTCCAATGCATAAATGGCCTATTTCTGGGCACCTGTTCCCATGCTCGACAATCGAAAAGCTGAGATATACCAAGCTTCTCATTCGGACAGTCCTGGAGCTTCGTTGACATTTCTTATTCAAGGCTACCATCTTGATTCTTAATCGAGGGTGTATTAAGAATGGAGAGGCACTGCAGTTATAAAAGAAGAAAGGCCTACCCATATTGGGCTACCCACGTTGTCACTTCCGAGATCAAAAGGCAAAAGTAGCGGGCTGTAATGGGCACGGACAAAGATTGAAATGAAATGTCATACTTTCCCTTATGTTTTCCCCTTTTTATTTGTGTACCCCATAAAAATCAATTAAAAAAAAATTTTTTTTTTAAAGGCAAAAGTAGCGTCTCAGCAAAGGATACCTGATCTGCTTAGAAATCCATCTGCCGCTCTGTGCAGCAATGACCACAAAAATGAATTACGAGGCAAAAGCTGTCTTACTTCAGACTGGAGAGGCCCAGACAATGCTTGGAAACAGAACTCTACCAGGAGCCTTTGGCACATGTGAACAGGGTGTGCGATTACAGGAAGAAGAATGCACTTTGCGCATTGCCGGGCAAAAATAGCTGCAAAGTAGGAACCACTGTGAGGAGCAAACGTTCGGAAAAAGAAATCACTGGAGCCACTCTAGCATAGTAGAGCGAGACGTTCGTCATTATGAACGCCCAAGTGTACGCTCGCAAAAAGCCACCTGGAACAAGTTATTACAGGCAAAGTTTCGGTAATAACAGGCACCGCTGCTATTCTCAATGGCTGACCTACTGTCCAAGCTTTCCCCTCGAGAGACAGCGACTGCCAGTGCATTAGCGACGCCACTAGTTATTAATGTTATGACTATTTTCTTTCTGATGGAGAAAGAACCCAATTTAAAGCTCCATCCAGGCTTTCATGGTCCCAGAAGGGAGTCCTGTGATGTGGGTAGTGCCACACAAGGAGAATTCAAGAGAATTTGATCATTTTGTGCCTGCTTCTGGCATAGTGCTGTGTGAATCTCTACTGTGCCAAATTAAAGCCTGTTGCTAAAAGTTGCTTCTTAAGGGCAGTGGCTTATACTGTAGTTCAATCTTTTAACATGTGACATTAAAAAAAAAATTATAGACATGCCTCAAACTGATCTCTGGAGTTCCCAAGACAGAACAAAATCATAGAATCATAGAGTTGGAAGGGACCACCAGGGCCATCTAGTCCAACCCCCTGCACAATGCAGGAAATTCACAACTACCTCCTCCCACACACACACCCAGTGACCTATACTTCATGCCCAGAAGATGGCCAAGATGCCCTCCCTCTCATGAATTGCCTAAGGCCATAGAATCAGAATTGCTGACAGATGGCCATCTAGCCTCTTCTTAAAAACCTCCACGGAAGGAGAGCTCACCACCTCCCGAGGAAGCCTGTTCCACTGAGGAACCACTCTGTTAGAAAGTTCTTCCTAATGTCTAGACGGAAACTCTTTTCATTTAATTGCAACCCATTGGTTCTGGTCCGACCTTCTGGGGCAACAGAAAACAACTTGGCACCCTCCGCTATATCTTGAGGGACTTGAAGATGGTTATCATATCACCTTTCAGTCTTCTCCTCTTCAGGCTAAACATACCCAGCTCCTTCAACCTTTCCTCATAGGACTTGGTCTCCAGACCCTGAAGGTGTTTTTTTTCTCACCACCCCCTTTGGTCTGGTCCCTCACAAAAATTTAAAATGGTGGTGCTCTGTACTAAATGGAAGCTTTCTTGATACACAGCCAAACCAGATGGGGTGCATGTGCATATGTAAAGTGCTATCAAGTCACAGCCAACCTATGGCTACCCCAGCAAGGGGCTTTCAAGGCGAGTGAGGAGAGGTGGTTTGCCATTGCCTTCCTCTGCAGAGACTTTCTTGGCAGTCTCCTTTCTAAGTACCAACCCTGCTTAGCTTCCGAGATCTGACAAGATCAGGATATACTATGCTGTCTTCCCTCCCGTTGGTCATGAGTGGGGAGTAAAGAATAAGCACCCTTGGTACCAAAAAGGCCCATCTTCACTCGAACAGTACACCAACGTTAGCCGAAATGCTCTAAAAATATTAAAGTTATCAATCTGCTTAGCTAATTCCCCATCCCAAAGAGCATTTCAGCTAACACCAATCACTTTTTTATCCTATCCTTCCTTCAAACATATGATGCCCACATTTGATTTTTAAGTGGTGGCAGGCAAAGATGGCTGACAGCGGGAAGCCCCTCACCACAGAGGTAGGCCTGGAAGCCCCCAAAAGATCACAGCTATCAGATGATCTGGCTGGCTAGGCGGGTGTCCCCTACCTCCCTCACCACTCCATGTGCATCCCTCCCAAAGCTGCGTGCTCGCTGGAAGAGGACCACCATCCCAGATAGAAGGAGTGTACCGTTCTTCGGTCAAGGGTATACGATAGCTATCAGATGAGACAAATTGTTTGTTCTAGGATATTTTTTATCTTGCCTTCCTTCTAAGGAGCATGGGGTGGCATCCATGGTCCTCCATCATTTTATCCTCACAACAAAGGAAGAAGAAGAAGGAGGAGGAGGAGGAGGAGGAGGAGGGTTGGTTTTTATACCCCACTTTTCTCTACCGTAAGGAGTCTCAAAGCAGCTTACAATAACTTCCCCCCCTTGTGAGGTAGGTGGGGCTGAGAGAGTTCAGAGAGAACTGTGGCTAGCCCAAGATCACCCAGCAAGCTTCATGTGAAGGAGTGAGGAATCAAACCCAGTTCTCCAGATCAGAGTCCGCCGCTCTAAACCTCTACACCAAGGATACCCAGACATTTCCATGACAGAGCGGGGGTCTGAATCCAAGTCTTCCAGGTCCTAATTTGACACCACATCAGCATTCTTATTATTTCAGCTTCATACGTGGGGAGTTCAGCATACAAAACAGCGACTTTTCAGAGACCAAGCAGTTCCCAGAAGGAACTTGAACTGAGGTCAAAAGTCCAACTTGACTTATTTCTGGCACTGTCTAGTAGCCTGCTGAGATCATGCTGTCAGTCACGCAACACACTGAGCATAAGATTAATTCATGTCAACAAACTTGCCACCTGTCCCGTTTTCCAGCATCTTTTCCAAGCACAATACTAGTCTCAAATGACCTCCATTTTAAAGCAAAACCTCTCTGCATGCGCTATATATCTTCCAGTGGTAGCTGAAGCTGACAATATAAAAGCTCTGTTCACAAATGACAGTGAATGCACATACCATCTGTGTACAGCAGGGGAGGGGAACCTTTTTTCCACCAAGGGCCATTTGGATATTTATAACATCATTCGCGGGCCATACAAAATTATCAACTTAAAAATTAGCTGACCAAGTCCCAAGCAGGCAGCTGCCCCAGATGACCCCCCCCCCGGCACAGGCAAGCAGGCAGGCATCCAACTGGTGGTGCACTCGCCCACCTGGTGACACAGGATGGTCTGTTGCACCAGCTGGGCATAGCCATTCAGCCGTACGCTGGAGTTGCTCCTGCTTTGCATGGTGGGGGCCGGATTCTACAGCTGGCTCCTGCTATCTCCCCCTGCAGGGATGAAATGAGGACACACTGGCTAAGAACCCCCCCCCCCAAGCATTCTGGCCCTACCTCCTTCAACCCCTCCATTGTCGCCGCTTCCGCCCCCAGCCCTCTTGTAGTAAAGGGAATACGTTTCTCCGTGGCCTGGGTGGGAAAGGATAAATACAGTTTCTTGGGCAGTCCTAGCAGCTCCATAGCTAATGACTCTTCTGCAAGGGGGGGGGAAGGTTTCTTTTCTGGGCAAAACAAACTCACATCCGCCTTGAATAGAGGCTATTCCTGTCCGCAGGAGGGGGCGAATCACGAGTCTTAGATCCTTCTGAGCTAGAGATCTGCCAGGACCCACGAAGGGCCAGACCAAATGAGTTCGCGGGCCTTAAACGGCCCCTGGGCCTGACGTTCCCCACCCCTGGTGTACAGCATACCCTTGATTTTTTCCCCTCCATACACATGTTGAGTAATTCTCATGCTAACATTCTGTGGATGTTTAGCGGAACATGAGATTTGAGCCCCAAATTATCCATGTACTGGGCCTGGATTTCATGTGTAAAGGGAACGGGTACTGGCTCTTTCTCACAAACTGATGTACGCACACACACATGCAGGATGTACGTGAGTTCACATTAACTTGTGAACAGGGCTCATGGGCCTCCCGAAACAATAGGCAGCACTGCCTATTTCTACGGTGGCCAACCTCCAGGTGCTGGCTGGAGATCTCCCACTATTACAACTGATCCCTAGCCGATAGAGATCAGTTCACATTGGAGAAAGTGGCCTCTTTGGCCATTGGACTCTATGGCATTGAAGTCCCTCCCGTCTCCAAACCCTACCCTCCTCAGGCTCCACCCTCCAAATCTCCTGGTAATTCCCAACCCGGAGCTGGCAACACTTCCTTTTTCTGAGATGCACCCTTATGGTGAGGCCTAAGCATGATTGATAATCACACGGCTACTTCAGTCCTCACTGAGCTGGAGAATACACACACACAAACACACACCAATGCATTTGCTGGTTTTTCCACTCTGAGCTTTCTTTCCCCAAGCTTTGCTGGAAACTTACAATTTAATGCTCTCACTACTGGTGGCAACTTTGTCCTTCTATCTCACAGGAACCCATCCAGAGGTCACCACAGGGGAGAAGGAAAGCAGGAGGAAACAGCTCTCTTTAGTCTCATATATACTTTCATTGATTGATAAACCTTTCAAGGTTAGGATTGACAGTCTCCAGGTCGGGGCAGGCCATCAACGCACCCAGCTCCCATTTCCTGCCCATGGTGTGATGTCACTTCCAGGAGAAAACCAGAAGGGATGTCAGACCTCTCTAGGAATCTCTGGAAACTTTATGGTTTTACCATAGTTTCCAGAGATTCCTAGAGTCATGATGTCATTTCGGGGATTTTTCCAGAGGTCTCTGAGGGCTGACAGTTGTCATTCAATAAAACTATTCATGTTTCTCTCCCTCTCTCTCTCACACACAAATGTATTCTTTCAGATTTTATTTTGTATAAATAAGCTCGTTTTAAAGAAAGCAGTCCCTGTGAGCCGCCCCCAACACAGAATGACATTCTGAGTGACTTTAAGTATTTCCCTGATCCTCATTGTCAGGTTGAGAGCCAGCGTGGTGAAGTGGTTAAGGTGTTGGACTAGGACCTGGAAAAACCAGGTTCACATTCTCACTCACGCCATGGAAGCTTGCTGGGTGACCTTGGGCCAGACACATACTCTCAGCCCTGACCCTGGCTAGTATCTGGATGGGAGACCGCCAGGGAATACCAGGGTTGTGACGCAGAGGCAGACAATGGCAAACCAGCAGAGGCAGACAATGGCAAACCACCTCCCAACGACTCTTGCCTTGAAAACCCAAGGGGGTCGCCATAACTCAGCTGTGACTTGACGGCCAAAAACAACAACCACACACACACACATTATAAATTCTACTCCAAACAGGTCTACATGCAGCAGACCTTTAAAAGAAAACCAAATTTCAAAACTGCAGCAAGTTAGTTAAATGAACATAATATCATTTTGAAACACGTTTTTACAAATCACGGTAAAATATCTCCTGCTCACTTAAGCATTTTAAAGAATCTTCAAGTACAGCATCATTTACTTATGAAAGAGTTTCAGAATTAGCATCCTACTTCGGCCAAAGAAGGATCTTGTTCATCTTTAGCTTTTAAGACTATTACTTCTGCCTTTCATCTATAATTTTGCCCTGTATTTTGATTATGCTGACATGCTGCTAATGAAAGTTATAAATTTTGAAGCAACTTGTCAGTCTGATGGACAGCGGATACAGCCTCCTAAAGACAAGTTAAATTCTTTATTAAAAATTAAATTACTTTTTCTTAAAGTGTAGAACAGTGGGAAAGTATGGCGTAGAAATCTGATGAAAAGCAGAGCAGGTGAGAAATAATCATAGTTCTGCCTGTAAAATCTTATTTCAATTTTGTGCTGGACACCTCAGCGGTTTTTAAAAATTAATGCACATAGTCTGAAGGCCCGCAAACCTTTAAAATAATTTGGTGCTCCAATAAAAAAAGTCTCATTTCCATCTACTGCAAATCTCTCAGTCATCCATTTTAAATACCAGTGGGCAATTTGCAGAAAAGATGTTCCAGGGAATTATCCAAATTCCTCTTGGCAATGCAGATTTCAGGTACGATCAATTTGGCACTGACCAATTAGTATAACATTCCTGCGGCTAAGAAATAGAGGTCTGGTTACAGGATGAAACAGATGAGGAATACACAAAGGTGCCTTATACTGAATCAGACCATTGGTCCATCGAGGCCAATATCAGTCGTTTATGCATGGGTACTTTCACTCACATTCACCCCCGGTCTCTCTCGGTTGTTCCTTGGAGTTATGCATGAGTTTTCCCTCCATTAGAAATGACCTCGCGGCCAGCCCTCGCAATGTCCGAGTCTTCCAATTCCTCTGTTAACCTGACTCTTCCATCTTCCCTGAGCAAAGCCTGGGTGAAATCCCCATGCAGAAGGCAAAGTGCTGGGCATGCAAGCTTGGTTTCTCTCACAGCCGATTACGAAGCAGCATGCCCAGAGGCGGGGATTGAAATGCTTCCTGCTTCCTCAGAGCTCTTTCTGAGCAGAAGGAAATCCTTTTAAAACTGAGGCTTGGATTCCCTCCCCCCCCCTCCCCCTCCCGGGGTTGCCAGCTCTGGGTTGGGAAATAAATGGAGATTATGGGGGTGGAGCCTGAGGAGGGCGGGGTTTGGGGAGGGGAGGGACTTCAATGCCATAGAGTCTAATTGCCAAAGCCTCTATTTTCTCCAGGTGAACTGATCTCTATCATCTGGAGATCAGTTGTAACAGCGGGAGATCTCCAGCCACCACCTGGAGGTTGGCAACCCTACACCCCCTTTCAGATTGCTCTGTTTTTTATGTTGTTCTTAAAATGCTTTTTATGTGGCAATTGGATTTAGGGAGGGGAATTTTCTCACACAGTAAGCTCTACAAAGTAAGCCAATTGCAAAGCAGAGTTTCAAAGGGCGGGGACTTGATTTGAGCTTGGAGGCTGCTGGCACAGAGATTCCCAACAGGAAAGTGTGGGTCCGGCGAGCAACAAACCTCAGGTAAAACTCCCGTGCATAAATGATAATTGTCTACTCAGACTGACAGTGGCTCTCCAGAGTCTCAGGCAGAGGTCTTTCATATCTCCTACTCTTCCCCCCCCCCCATCAAGTCACATCTGACTTTTGGTGACCCCATAGGTTTTTCAAGGCAAGAGACATTCAGAGGTGGTTTGCCGTGGCCTGCCTTTATTTTCCCTACTATGCTTCCCCACAATTTCTTTTCACATCTACAAGTTAAACACATGATTTCAACGTTAGTTTTGTCAGGCCCAAGTTGATTTTAGTACAACGTCTCCAGTGGTTGGTTCTCAAAATCTTCTCGTTTTACACATGGGGGACTGAGGTTGGACTTTCAAACCAGAATTAAATTTGCTGTTCAGCAATCCTTTGCGAAGACGCAGAAAATGAAAATATGTAACTAAGAACCTTCCTACACATATTTCAGCCCTTGAGTATCCATCTCCCCACTCCCTGCTCAGTTCTTTAAAGTACGAGTTGGTCTTTGCAAGAGGTTCCCTCTTTCCCCTGGGTCTAAAGGAATAATTAAGGGGAAAGGAGGGACTCTTTACATTAAAGACTAAATATAGTACAGAACAATAAGAGGTCTATTATAATCCACTTATCATTTTTATTAGTGCTGGAGTTTCATTATTCAGTGAGGTGGAGGTAACAGCAAAGTACGTCACGAAAATAAAACCTTCATCGAAAATAAGCCTGTTAATTACGCCAACTACACCGAAGAGATAAGGACACTGGAAAGATAAAGCAGAGAAGCTAATTCATTCCGCCTTTAACATGCAATATGTGAAGCTCCGTTACAAGATGCTGCTCGCCCCCTTACAGTTTCAACTTTCTCTTTTCACCTGATAGCAGCAGTTACCGTCACACTGCTGACACAGCTCCTTCTGCCTCTTTATTTTCCCTTCTGGTGGTTATGCAGGTTTTAAATGGAAACAGGTTCTTAAAGGGAATTACCAGCCAGTGTGGTGTAGGGGTTGCCATCCTCCAGGCAGTAGCTGGAGATCACCTGCTATTACAACTGATCTCCAGCAGACAGAGATCAGACCCCCTGGAGAAAATGGCAGCTTTGGTAGTTGGACTCTATGGCACTGAAGTCCCTCCCCTCCCCAAACCCCGCCCTCTTCAGGCTCCACCCCCAAAACCTCCCACCAGTGGCGAAGAGGTACCTGACAGCCCTAGTAGGGGTCTAAATGACAGACCAGGATTTGGGAGACTCAGAGCCCATTCCTGAAGGGGGGGAAGCTCCTTAGGAGCCGGTGTGACCCCGCGCTGGCATAGGTGCCACCTTATCACGGAATGAGGTGGCATCTACGCCGGCACGGGGGCAAACACGCTGGTGTCGAGGTGCCGCCGGCCCCTGCCACCAGCGCAGGCATGCCACCAGGGCTTTCTCAGAAAGGGGCGTTCGCAGGGGTGGAGGGGGGCATTCTTGGGGTGTAGGGGGGCATTCTCAGGGGTGGAGCTGCCTTTAGGCAGCTTCCACAGCCCTTTCACCCTGGGAACACCTCCTTGAGCAGCGGCAGGGCTGTGCCACCTTTTTGGGTGGCGCAGCCCCGTTGCAGGCAGTGAGGGATTTCCTGTTTTTGTTTTTTTATTTTTAGCTTCCCCGATGGCCGGGAAGCCAGATCTGCCCCTTCAGGATTGGGCTGCCCAGCTCAAATCTCCATTCTGCTGTGAAGCTCACCATGGGTCTGACTTTTTTTTTCAGCCTAACCTACCTCGCAAGGTTGTTGTTAAGAATAAAATGAGTAAGGGAGGGCCATATATGTCTAAATATATTTGCAGGAAGGAGAAGATTAAAATGTACTAGGTGGGAATCTGTCTAACTCCTCACCATAGACCTATCAGTCAGCAATAACATTTCTTGAGACACATTTTTTTAAATTTGAAGCCTAACGTCTTCAAGCTACTTGAGAAGATTGTGAGAAAACATGGATTTAAAATTATTTTGATTGACAGAGGCAAAAAGGAATACTACATATGGGTGGAAAAACACCCAGCATGTGTAACCGGTAAGCTAGAATTTGGGATGTCGTGGCAATAATAAAATACACTGTGTGTTGCCTTTGAAAACATGAATGTAAACACGACAACATTACCAAAAAGCACTCCAAGGAGGATACTTTTTACAAAGCTTTTTTTGTGTGCGTTTTGTTTTGTTTTTGAACTTGCAGTGGATATCCATATGCATTCAACTCCAATATGATTATTTTGTAAATAGCTTTATTTGGGGGGAAGAAATGAAAAGGAAGAGTCAGGATCATTTTCGGGATGACTCATGATGAGCCTCCTCCCGGCCTCTCTGCTTCACCCTCCCAGATTTTTATGCACGGCCTCTCATTTAAAATCGTTAAGTAGTTTGGGTAGCTTGGAGGTTTTCCCAGTTCCCCACAACTGTCAGGGAGCATCTGTAGCCTTAGGCATCTTCAGTTTTGCACCAAGCTTCAGTGGATAGGCGCACACCTGTTCTCTTACCTAGACATTACCCTTTTATCTAGGCTGTTATTCAGCTGAGCAATTGCATTGTTTCACCCTGCCAATCATTCTGCAGGGCTCAGCTTGCAAAGAAGCAGCTATACAAAAAGGAAAAAGACCGGGGCCCTGCCTTCCTTGAAACAAATCAAAGGAGGCTACTATTAACGATGACATAATTGAAACAATCTTGAAACCATCTTCCTGGTGATGGGCACATTCCCTTATTGACAAGCGCATTTGCCTCTTGCCTGCATTCTATTTTTAGTCCCCTCTCCAACTCCCTGTGCTTGAGATGGGTTTCACTTTTAATTTGTTTATCTGCCTCCTGTTTACTCGGATTTGGCTTCAATTCAGTCAGTGACAGCCATAGCAAGCGAAGCCAAGGACGGGATTCAGCCTGCAGTCCGAGGATTTGCATAACCTTTGCGGCGGAAGGCCCCGATCCAAACTTCCACGAGAGCCAGCGTGGTTTAGTGGTTAAGAGCGGTGGTTTGGAGCAGTGGACGCTGCTCTGGAGAACCGGGTTTGATTCCCCACTCCTCCGCATGAACGGGCGAGGCTAATCTGGTGAACTGGATTTGTTTCCCTGCTCCTAAACATGAAGCCAGCTAGGTGACCCTGGGCTAGTCACTCTCAGCCCCACCTACTTCACAGGGTGTCTGTTGTGGGGAGGGGAAGGTGATTGTAAGCTGGTTTGATTCTTCCTTAAGTGGTAGAGAAAGTCAGCATATAAAAACCAACTCTTCTTCTTCATCATGTGAACAGTTCTCCCTTGCAGAAACCTGAGTAAGCCCTTCCCTGCCCAGCACAGGCAGAATCCACATAGGATATGGACATTTAGGCATTAGAACCTGAACCCACAGCTTCACCCTGTTATTTCTTATCAAAGATGTACAGATGTTTCCAGTTGCACAAAAGTTCCAGTATGCTTAGCACTATGACAGACCCACAACTCAAGATTTTAGTTTAGTTGTATTGAAATATTAAATCAATGTTTTTCCACCTAGGGCACTCCCGGAAGCAAGGATATGAACATGGAAAACCAATTGTGTGTGAGGCACACAGCACCTAGCATGCTGAAAACATAAAATAAATTTTCATAGGGGTGTATGTGGAAGATACGTATCAGTTGCATGCATTTATTCATTGGATTTATTAATTGGATGCATTTCAGTAGGAACTGCTTCTGCACAACGTTTTACAAAGCAAGAGATTCTCTTATGTGTTCTCAGGAGACCACCATTTCTGCATTTTATCTTACATTAAGAGAAACAGCCCAAAGTTAAAATGCTTCATCCCAGATCTTCAAGCACGTCCATGGCACCACTGGAATCTAGGGATTTAGCATTCCCTCTCGTTTTTCTCGTCAATGCGTCAAAAAGAACCAAAGCTCCTTTGCAAAGTCTAAACCCATTACTTCAGTGGATTCAGGCTCTCAGAAACAGAACTTTGTTTTGCGCGCAGAGTATGAGAACAGACAGAGAAACACATGTCCCTTCTGCAAGCACACAACCCGCCCCCCAGGAAACTGGTGGAATGATTTCCATTCCTCAGTCCCACATATTAAAATGATTTTTCTAATAAATATTAAGAACAGAAAACAGTACTGCATAAAATATGCTGGACGTGATTTCTTCTCCGTGACATGGAAGAATATGAGAAACCACAGCTCAGTGGCCAAAAATATTCTTTGCACGATTGAGGTGCCAAGTTTAATGGCTGGGGATCTCCAGTGAACAAGCGCTCTCTGGGAGCATGAAGTGTCTGAGATCTCGGAGAGCAGGTGCCCATCAGAACGGGCCATATTGACTTAGATGGGCCAGTGGTCTTTCTCCATGTAAGGCAGCTTCACATTTATGTTCGCTGGGGAACACTCCTGCAAACAAGATTGCCAACTCTGGGGTTGGGGAATTCCTGGAGAGTTGGGAGTGGAGCCTAGGGATAGTGGGGTTTAGGGAAAGGGACCGCATTGGGGTACAATGCCACAGGATCCACCCTCTAGAGTAGCCATTTCCTCGAGGAGAACCGATCTGAAGCCTGGTGATCGGCTATAATTCCAGATCTCAGGCCCCACCTGGACGCTGGCAACCCTATGGCCACATGCACAAGTCCTAATGACATAAAAGGGAGCCATATAAGAGCAGTGCAGTACCTCCTTAGCAGACTAAATGCCAGATCATATTAATAGATTCAGATTTATTATTAATACAGGATAAGCCAGTAAAACTCGTGTCATTTATACAAAAGATAAAAAAAATTATAGCAGTTCAACCAAAAACATTCCTAATTAAAATTTCCAAATAATGTATAATAGACTAAAATTAACCAAATTATGATTTAAACTAATTGCAATTGCCCAACATTAGGGGTTGAACTTTATATGCTATTGCACAAAATTTGGCTACCTGTTTTGCCATCTGGGCATTCTCTTCCCAGAGAAGACTCTTAATTCTCCCTTCATCTGAGCTGACTGTGATGATCATATTTATGAAAAAGTATGCTCTAACGTTGGGGGAAAGGGAAGGGAATTGACTGCTGAAATGAATGCTGAAACGGCTGCATCGAAAGGAATCTGATTTCGGAAAGCTACATTAGGAATCACATGGGAAAGTGGAAACCATTGACCCTTTGCCAAATTTAGCATAACCATTTAAAACTTTTTTTTTTCAGTGTTCCAAAATTACACTGGAGCAGGGGGTGAGGGAACAATCTGTCGCTTTTGCTGATATCATTAAAAAAATAAAAGGTGCCAGTTTCCAGTGTGCAAAAATGTAGCCCTCTAAGATCAGCAGAGGAAGGAAGGTGGCATGGTATATCCTGATCCAGTCAGATCTCAGAAGCTAAGCAGGGCTGAAGAAGAAGAAGAGATGGTTTTTATATGCTGCCAGGCACTTGCATTTACACAACCAAAAGCTCAAACCAGGTTTAAAATAGTGTGGTCCCAGTTAGGGTTGCCAGGTCCCTTTGGCCACTGGCGGGGGATGGGGTAGGGTAGGGTTTATTTTACAATTATTCCACAGGTAAGCAGTGTCCAGGTGATGATTAGGCAACAACAAGCCAAATTCCAGTCTCTGTAAGAACAACGAAGGTTTTCCTTGACGGTCCCTTGACGTTAAGAAGAAATACATGGTATATTGTCGAAGGTTTTCACGGTCAGAGTTCATTGGTTCTTGTAGGTTATATGGGCTGTGTGACCGTGGTCTTGGTATTTTCTTTCCTGGCGTTTCGCCAGCACCTGTGGCAGGCATCTTCAGAGGAGTAACACTGAGTCGAGAGACACTGTCCTTTAGTGTTACTCCTCTGAAGATGCCTGCCACAGCTGCTGGCGAAACGTCAGGAAAGAAAATACCAAGACCACGGTCACACAGCCCGGATAACCTACAAGAACCAACATGGTATATTGTTTATGAATAAGTTGGCTTGTGGCCATTTATGCTTTATTTTGAGTATATTTACTGTGGTTGCATAAGTGGTGAGTTTTCTCATTTGCTGTATCCCATGCAATGGCAAAATTCTGCTTTTTAGCTATTAAGAAGAGAAACACACTCACAAGTAAGGAGGTGGATTAATGGTCTTATTTACACAGTTCTAACTCATATTGTAGATGAGGTTCACATAATTCACTTATGACAGCTGTATAGTTATCCTTACCTTATTTATTCAATCAGGGTTTTTAGTTTGTAATTTTATACAGTTTTTCTCTTTTTATAACTGTTGTAATTTGTATATACGCTGGTCTTTGACTGTAACAATAAAGATTGACTATGGCAGAATTTCACCGTATGTTAAAATGCAGTAGAAAATGATCCAACAGATTTCAGCCACACATACTGTCAGGGCTATGGAAGAGCTTTCTCTCTCTCGTTTTTAGCTATCACAAGCAGACAGAGCCTTTTGAGGTGACCAAGTACATATTTTCTCCGATTCTAGAGAGCCTGTCGTACAACAGCAGCGGAGCGTTCGCTGTTATGAAGGTTGAAATTAATGCATTCCCCAGCCCGATTCAGACAAGAGATCTCCTGACCTAATTTCCATATCTATGCCAATGGCATCGAAAGAGGAAACAGGAATGTTAAATACTTAGCCCTTCTGCATCCTGCTGATTACAGTAACAGATGAAGGGCAGATATTCGGAATCCATCTGCATTTAGCATTTAAAATAGGTGTGATGCTTTTCCCTCTACATTTTACAATCTTAAAAAAATCCCTTTGCAGGAATTTAGGGACAAATTTCACAGGTGAAAATTAATACACCAAGAATGCCTAATGAGATAAATGTATAGAGGGTCATGTTGATGGAATGGTTCCTAAATAGAGTTGGCAACTTCAAGGTGGTACAAAATAGTCCACGCTGGGAAACAAGGAAGAATGCATTACAGGTAGAGTATCCCTTATCATAGAATCATAGAGTTGGAAGAGGCCATACAGGCCATCTAGTCCAACGCAAAGCTCAATGCATTATCAACCTAGAGCATCCCTGTTTGTCCAGCCTCTGCTGGACAGTGAGGAGGAGCTCACCACCTCCCTGGGTAGCTGATTCCACTGTCGAACAACTCTTACTGTAATCCCCCCCCCCAATATCCAGCAAGTATCTCTCTGAAATATCTATCGTATTTTGGTCACGTCATGAGACAAGAGTCACTGGAAAAGACAGTCATGCTAGGAAAAGTTGAGGACAGAAGGAAAAGAGGAAGACCCAATTTGCAAGATCTTCAATTTGCCTTCAATTTGCAAGATCTGAGCAAGGCTGTCAAAGATAGGTCATTTTGGAGGACTTTCATTCATAGGGTCGCCATGAGTCGGAAGCGACTTGACATTACTTAACACACACACATCTCTCTGAGACTGGCTAGGAGTCTGTCCGTGGATTATGTGGTGATGCACCCCTATTCAGTGATGTGAATGTACACATCGAGCACTGTATTCACGTGCCTTCTCCAGCACTGAGCGCAGCTTGTGGTTCAATTAGCAAATGCATCTGCACTGAAGAAACTTTGATATTAAATGGGTTTTATACCAGATGCCCTTCTCGCCGTTCGCTTTACTCTTGTTTAAGTGCTGTTATTCTTTATTGTATAATTTTTGTACTGCCAAATGTTAGTTAATTGCAACTTTTGTAATACAATTTACTAATAACCTTATTGTGGTTTATTTGTATAAAAGGATTTGCAACTTGCACAGAAACTTATAACTCGTGGATTCTTTTATGTGCAATAACAATCATATTATTTGGAAAACTGCAATTTTTGAATTGTAGAATATGTTGGATTGAAAAAATATTGGCACATTGCCAATTTCATTTAGTCACAGAGCTATAGTTTGTTACCCTCTTATTTTTAGCACAGGGTTGACTTTTTCATTACCACCTGGAAGTTGGCAACCCTATGCAACCCCCCATGCATTCACACAAGCTGCCCTGTGTTTCCAGGAGGCCTAGCTATAAAATGCTTCCAGGTTATGCCTGTTATTTTTGTCCTGACACGTGTGCTCTGAAGAAAGTGTATTGAAGAAACTTCTTCAGAATAAAGCAGAACTAGAAGAAAAAGAAAAGAAAAATGTTCCATATTGCTATTCACGGCGCTATGTATTTCCAGCAGGGATAGAGGCACAATGGCAATAGTGTGTTTTTTTTTCCAGTGGTATTTCAGCCACTTACATTTTGATTTCTGGCCAGGATCTTAAGTGCAGGAGTACATTAAAGTGAAAAATAACACAATGAAATAAATAAGACTTTATCTTATTTAAACCTCAGAGATGAAGCAAGGGTTTGGTGAGGGATTAGGCCAGCTGCTTTCTGGCACAAACAGCTTGTTACTGTGAATTCTGAAGCTCTCGGAGAAGAGCAAATTGATTATCTTTGTTGCAAAATGGGCTTCGGTTGGTTTTGCCTGGTCTTCTCCCCACCCTCCACCCCCAGCAAGCTAGAATGCAAGGGAAGAAATTTGCTTCAATACAGCAGCTCCTAACTATACCTTATGGGGGACCTGTGGGTTTGCATTGAAATTGAGTTGGAACATACGGTCATCGAGATTCAGTCAGAACATGGTCATCGAGATTCAGTCAGAACGTACAGTCTTCGAGATTCAGTCAGAATATACGGTCATCAAGTCTCAGTCTGGACAAATAGTCATCGAGATTCAGTTGGAACATATGGTCATCTAGATTCAGTCAGAACATACAGTCACTGAGATGTAGTCAGAAAGTACGCTCATCAAGATTCAGTTGGATGACCCTGGTGGTCCCTTCCAACTCTATGATTCTATGGAGCATACGTTCATCAAGATTCAGTCAGAACATACAGTGATCGAGATTCAGTCGGAACATACGGTCATCGAGATTCAATTGGAACATACGGTCATCGAGATTTAGTCAAAACATACGGTTATCGAGACACTGAGTCAGTGCATACAGGTGTAGCCTGCCTGTTCTACAAGTACACATGAACACATGAAGTTGCCTTCTACTGAATCAAAACTTTGGTCCATCAAAGTCAGTATTGTGTACTGACTCTCTGGGGTCTCAGGCTGAGGTCTTTCACATCACCTACTTGCCTAGTCCCTTTAACTGGAGATGCCAGGGATTGAACCAGGGACCTTCTGCATGCCAAGCAGATGCTCTATCACTGAGCTACAGCCCTTCCCCTAGTAGCAGCTAGTTGGGCAGAGCAAGAAATGAAGGAATTGTGGATGCCACGGAACTCTTTCCAAAGCTTGAGCTTGGTAATCATGAAACAACTTGACTAGATACCTGGTAGAGGAGAACTTCCTCAGCAATCACCTGGAGTGCCTAGTTACATCCCGGGGTAAAATGCTCATCTTTCACCTGTCAAATCTAACCCCACCTGATAGATAGCAGATGCTGATTTTCTAGTCGTCCACTGGATTGAAGACATACACTGTTATTTCAAGCGCTGTCAGCTTTCCCCAAGCAGGACGGCATTCAGGAAAAAAAATAGAATCTCAACATCCCGTGTGAATCTTGTATTTATTACAACCGGAGATTTGTGTTTCAGACAGATTGTATTTTCCTGAGAGAAATTAATTCCTCTTTATATAAGAGTTGTAATGCATTTGCAGTTTTTGTTTTATTCCAAAGGGGCTTACTTCTGACGTTAATCAAGGGATCTTGATAGACAACAGACGATGCAAAAGCAGAACTCCAGAAGCAAGTTTTTGTTTTTTTTAAAGGTGAAGTCTGGAAGGGAATGTTATTTGCTTTAAGGTGAATCTGTTATCTAAGGAACAGCCAGATGTTCCCTTAAAAAGCAAGGAAGAAAGTCAGAGAAAATGCTGGTGGAACATGGGAGGGGGGGATACAGAAGGGAAAAGTGTGGAGCTGTCCATGCTGGTGGAGCTTAAGAAAGGGGGCTAGCCCCACCAGGAAATGAAAAAATGAGACTCAGGAGTGGTAAGCAAAGACACGCAGATAAGATAGGAAAGAAATCAAGATATGGGTCCCTGTCAATGGGCTGATTTGACTGTTTCCGTCCTTCCTCCTTATCCAAAAAGCCTATGTGTGGTGTAGTGGCTAGGAGCGGCAGACTCTAATCTGGAGAACCGGGTTTGATTCCCCACTCCTCCACACGAAAGCCTGCTGAGCGACCTTGGGCTAGTCACAGTTCTCTCAGAACTCTCTCAGCCTCACAGGGTGCCTGTTGTAGGGCGGGGTGGGAAGGCGATTCTAAGCCACTTTGAGACTCCTTAAAGGTAGAGAAAAAGCAGGGTCTAAAAACCAACTCTTCTTCTATTCTTCATAAAATGCCAAATGACTAGAAAGCACTTGGTCGGATCCTGTGGACCCATGCTGCAAGTGGAGGGGGAAGAGAGTCTTGTGTAAGGGAAGAGCAAGGCTGGAGTCCAGCAGCACCTTCAAGACCAACAAGCTTTCCAAGGTGTAAACGTTCGAGAGTCAAAGCTTATCCAACAAAGGGAGCTTCGACTCTCTCCGGGTGTAATTTCATATCCAGGCATCTTTCAAAGAAGAAGGCCATTTTTCCTCTGGAGTAAATAATTTTCAGTATATTATTTATTTGCAGCTGGAGAAATATTTCCCCTTGTATCGTGTTAACGTTGTTGAAAGATCTGAAACAGCTGCTCGCTTGCCAATACATGGCCTTCAGCAAGGCGGCGATCGGATGTAAGCTGCTTACGGAGTCTGTTCAGTTCATTTAAAAAAAACCAACAATTTATTTATATGTTTAATAAAAACAGGGGGAAGAAGAAGAGTTGGTTTTTATATGCTGACTCTCTCTACCACTTAAGGAAGATTCAAACTGGCTTACAATCCCCTTCCCTTCCCCTCTCCACAACAGACCCCCTGTGAGGTAGGTGGGGCTGAGAGTATGACTAGCCCAAGGTCTCCCAGCTGGCTTCATGTGTAGGGGTAGGGAAACCAACCCGGTTCTCCAGATTAGCTTCCACTGCTCATGTGGAGGAGTGGGGAATCAAACTCAGTTCTCCAGATCAGAGTCCCCCACTCTTAACCACTCCCTCAATCCAGCAACTAAATAAAAAGAAAACAAAGGGGGTATATAAATAGTGTGTGTGTGTGTAAAGTGCCGTCAAGTCGCAGCCGACTTATGGCGACCCCTTTTGGGGGTTTTCATGGCAAGAGACTAACAGAGGTGGTTTGCCAGTGCCTTCCTCTGCACAGCAACCCTGGTATTCCTTGGTGGTCTCCCATCCAAATACTAACCAGGGCTGACCCTGCTTAGCTTCTGAGATCTGATGAGATCAGGCTAGCCTGGGCCATCCAGGTCAGGGCATATAAAAAGTAGAGACCAAAATATAACAGTGGAGGCAGATCTTAATGTAAGTTTCTATAAAAGGTTTCCAAATATCTAAAAATAAGTCCATACGTAATTGCCAACTCTATACCATGCGCAGGCACGGAGCTGGGAGAAGGAATGTCTGCGGCAGGGGGGAGGTAGTGCTGTGCTACACATGCTGGTGCCAGGCACCGGTGGCCAGAGGAACGGTCACCACCATGACGCTACATACTTGCTCACCCCTGGCCTTGCGAGCAGCTGCTGTTGGCACGAGCATGTGCCAAAAAAGGGCAGGTAGCTACATGCTGGGCAGCAGCGCATACACAAGCCACACCGTGGGCAGGCAGCTGCGTCCTTGCTGTGGTGGCAGTGCTCCTCTTCATGCCCGTGTTGGCACCCCCCTCACCTCCTTGCGCCCGGAGCACTTGCCCCCCCAGGTCCCCCCCAAGGTCTGGCCCTGGCCGTGCGTTCAAATACTGATAAAGTTGCACCGTCCTCAAACTATTGATTTACCAGAGATTGGCATTTATCTCTCCAATGTTGTAATACAAGTTTTTTTAGCCGTAGTGAGGGTACATTTTCGTTGGCAACCGGTTAGCTTCCAAGAGACAAGCAGATAGTTTTAAAGTGTATAAAAATCAATAAGCATTCTAATACACAATTGATATGAGTAATAACTTCCTCCCACAAAAAGCAAATGGGTCTGTTCAGTTCGTGCCAAGCAGCCATAAATTCTTGCCCAGCTAGTTTGCACTGAATTGCCCCAAAACTGAGCATGCAGAAGTTTGTCTAGGGTTTACACACACGCACGAACACACGCACGCACGCACGCACGCACACACACACACACACACAGAGAGAGAGAGAGAGAGAGAGAGAGAGAGAGAGAGAGAGAGAGAGAGAGAGAGAGAGAGAGAGAGAGAGAGAGATGCTTCTCATCCGATATTCTGTATTCGACTACGGATATTTGAGTACAAAATATACGGCATCAGTTATGAATGTTTTAAACTCAATATTTCCCTTTAAATCACTTTCCTGGTATCCGCTGGCTCAAGTATACCAATGCCCCCTAAGATTTTTTACAGCAGTCATTTGCCCATAAATAAGCCCTCAGAAAGCCGTCAGATATTATTAAAACCTCTAGGAGGGCAAAGCCAAAACAGGCTTCAAACCCAGCTTGAAGTTAAGAGTTCATTCTCGATGTCCTCAGAACAAAGACGCATTTGCTACCAAAGCACAACTAACCTAATTCACAGACATACTGAAAGCAGCAGGAGAAGGAAAAGCCACGTTTTTGCAATAGGGAGAAGTCTCCTGATTCATAAGTCTGCTCCTGCCGAAAATTTAATTTCAATGCACATCGTAGAAGCAACTGCAAATGCTGACAATGGCACAAACATTCACACAGAGGGGGAATGTCCGTTAGCGTTTCCTGTTTCCCAAGGTGAGCGGCCCCGAATCCAAAGAGCACATTTCAACTCCACTTCCTCTGCCCATTTGCTCCGCCCTGACGCCCACCACGCTGGCTGCTCAAAACTCTTGTTTGTGTTACAGTTAGCAAACACCACGAAGACTGCTCCCCACATGATATAGTATGGATAAATGAAAATATAGTAAAGATAAATGAAAATACGCCCCTAGCTCATGCCTCTCAGTTGCCTGAAGTCATGTGTGTGTGTTATGTGCTGTCAAGAAGAAGAAGAAGAAGAAGAAGAAGAAGAAGAAGAAGAAGGAGAAGAAGGAGAAGGAGGAGAAGGAGAAGGAGAAGGAGAAGGAGGAGGAGGAGGAGGAGGAGGAGGAGGAGGAGGAGGAGGAGGAGATTTTTATATGCCAACTTTCTCTGCCGCTTAAGGAAGAATCAAACTGGCTTACAATCACCTTCCCTTCCCCTCCCCATAACAGACACCCTGTGAGGTAGGTGGGGCTGAGAGAGTCTGACTAGCTCAAGGTCACCCAGCTAGCTTCATGTGGGGAAACAAATCCAGTTCACCAGATTAGCCTCTGCTGCTCATATGGAGGGGTGGGGAATCAAACCCAGTTCTCCAGATCAGAGTCCACCGCTCCAAACCACACCTGGCTCTCAGTCAAGTCGCTTCTGACTCATGGTGACCCTATGAATCAGTGCCCTCCAAAATGTCCTATCCTTAACAGGCTTGCTCAGATCTTGCAAACTGAAGGCTGTGGCTTCCTTTATAGAGTCAATCCATCTCTTATCGGTCTTCTGCTTTTCCTGCAGCCTTCAACTTTTCCTAGCAATATTGTCTTTTCCATTGACTCTTGTCTTCTCATAATGTGACCAAAGTACAACAGTACGATACCCATAGAGCACTTAAAAAAAAAACATGTATAGTCTGTATAAGGCATTGAAAATAACATTTAAGTATGTTGATGAAAGGCAAACATTATCACCGTAGCAACAAGTTCATTTCAGTACACACATACAAAATCTCTCAAGGAAGGTCTAATTACCCATCACCTTTGTCTCTCCCAGCAAACAGGGATAATTTATCCTGCTTCTACAGAAAAGACAGCCTTTTCTTCAGAGTTAATAAAGAAGGTATATGCCTCTCAGTATGTTCAGAGTGCCTTTCCCTCATAACTGAGCACCGATAGCCTTCCAGGCAGGGGGTGCCTAGGTATGTGCGCATGGGGGGCAGGGATACTTCCAGACTGAAAGGAGTCACTTTCTTTTTTGAAAACCAACACCAATGCTCTGAAAGGAAGATCAAAACCAAAGATGTTTTTGGCCAAATTATGACAACGGCCCAAATTACTGGTGGTGGAAAGGGCCATCAAGTCACAGCCAACTTAAGGAGACTCTGTGGGGTTTTGAAGGCAAGAGACGAACAGAGGTGGTTTGCCATTGCCTGCCTCCGCGTTTCAACCCTGGACTTTCCCGGTGGTTGGCCATCTAAGGACTAACCAGGACCGACACTGCTTAAGTTCTGAGATCCAACTCAAGTTTTTTTTAAAGTGATGTGTGACCCAACTCTGAAATCTGACTTGTTCATTTGTGTATGTGTGTGTACATTCTTCTACCCAATGGTCCTTCCTGATCTGGTATAGCTACAAGTGCTTCCAGTTCCAACCTGGGCAGCAGCTGGGCTCATAACCTGTTGTGAGGTTACATGGCTGCTGTCTTGATATTGTCTGTCCACCTACTCCACTAGGGTCTTGATTCCATTCCTGCATGCAAATCAATCCAGGAGGAGCTATATATTACACCAGGGTCCCCAGTGTCATGTCCACAGGCACCATGGCACCCACCAATACCTTTTGTGGTGCCCGCCAAAAGCTTTTAGAGAGTGAGCGAGGATGGGTGGAGCTTTTGGCTAGCAGGTGTTCTGTTAGGCTGTGCAGATTACAAGGTTTCCTGTAAAACAGAGCATCTGCCTGAAATGTTGAAGAGGTACCATTAGAGTTATACATAACCTTGCTCCCTGACATTTTTTAGTTGGCTTCACCTCCTGCAGCAGCCACCTTGTGCATGGCTCCACCTCCTCTGGCAGCCATTTGGTGATTGTTCCCTCTGCCCTGTGTCAGAATTCCAAAGGTGTCCACAGGCTCAAAAAGGCTGGGGACCCCTGAATTACACTGAACAAGATATGACCCAATTTTATGTTTGCTGAGATTTGGTATGGATCTGCGAGACAAGGGGAGGGTTGTTGGGATAGCTGGTAGCTTATTCCTGCACATATTTCTCCTGCACATACCCCCTTCCATTTTTTATTTTGAAAAGTAACCGTATAGCGGAAGCAGGGACCAAATAATCAAAGGGGAGAGGAGGAGGAGGAGGAGAAGAAGAGTTGGTTTTTATATGCCAACTTTCTCTACTACTTAAGGAAGAATCAAACCAGCTTACAAACCTTCCCTCCCCCTCCCCACAACAGACACCATGTGAGGTAGGCGGGACTGAGAGAGTAATAGACCTGTAACTTGCCCAAGGTCACCCAGCTGGCTTCATGTGGAGGAGTGGGGAATCAAACCCAGTTCTCCAGATTAGAGTCCACGGCTCATGTGGAGGAGTGGGGAATCAGACTCAGTTCTCCAGATTAGAGTCCACTGCTCCCAACCACTACACCACGTTGGCTCTCAATGGGTTGTGCACAGTCACGGCACTGCTGCTTCAATTCCTGCCAACTGAACTAGGCACAACAAACTAACATTGACCCATGGATGCTGAGTCAGCATGCCTGACACTCAAAACCCCTCCCCACCAGAATGTGCCCAAGAAGCATTTTTCGGTGGCTAATCAGGCAAGCTTTACCAAGGTCCAGGATGTGGCAGACAGCGAAGGATTTGAAATGGCCAGATTTCATTTAAAGCTCTCCAGCAACTGCAATAAAAGGAATTAGCATGACAAGCACAGTGCTGAACCGTCTGGAGAGCACCGTAGAGGAATTGAAGAAAAATGAGCTCCTTCGGAAATAGTGCAATCATTTCTTTAAGCAATAAAGAGGAGGTTTGTTAAATAATAGACTAGACAAACTCTAATAAAGACTGTCAGAGAGCGCTTCTATTTTGAAACCTTTCACACAATCCTCCCTAGTTTGCTTTCATTAGCAAGCCGAAACAGTTGATCAGATCTTATTATCATCTTGTCTGGACAATATCTAATCAGCATTCAGCGGCATCAGAAACAAATCAAAGGATGCAGGAAGAGCCGCGTTTAATAAAAACGACAGCCCCGAACACACACCAAACAGAAAGTCTCTCTAATGGCACTTAACGGTGCTTTCGCAGACGCACAAAGAAACATAAAAGGCCAGATACAAAACAGAGCTTTGTGGAAATTGGAGCAACACGTGATTCTCTGGCTGCATTAGCGTCAATTAGGCCTCCATGATGATTCGGGGAATTTCCACTTAAGGGGCTGCTGAATTCATATGGCTGCCATGACAATTCTGGAAATTAGGTTGGGCTCAGTAGAAAACGCCTCCTTCTAATTAATGAGCTTCTTGAGTTGATGCCCTGCTTTGATCTAGGGAACAGAACAACGGCACAAGAGTAGTACATCCCTCCGATTCCGGTCAGTCTCCTCCCCGAATATTATGGAAGCGTCTCCCCACGACAGTGCAGCCTTCCTGGAGGAACAGTGCCCGGTCTGTAGCTTCTCAGATGAGAAGGTGCTGCCACATACTAAGTACTTAAGGAAACCTGCCAGCAGGGCCCAAGTGTCATTTTTTAGGGCCCGGTACAAATTTTCACTTTGGGAGCCAAGTCTCTGATACCGGAAGGTAAGTGCACAACCTATTCCTTGATGTTGCCCCCTGTTTCAGCCAGTTATGGTTTAGGGCAGGGACTCAGGGTGGTGGGTACTGCCACAAAATGGCGGCCACAAGAGGTGGAGCCACCCACAAAACAGCAGGGTGTGAGGTTAAGCACAATGAGGGTTGCCAAGTCCCTCTTCACCACCAGTGGGAGTTTTTTGGGGTGGAGTTTGAGGATGAGGGGTTTGGGGAGGGGAGGGATTTCAATGCCATAGAGTTCAATTGCCAAAGCGGCCATTTTCTCCAGGGGAACTGATCTCTATTAGCTGGAGATCAGTTATATTAACAGGAGACCTCCAGCTAGTACCTGGAGGTTACAAACAAAGATTCACCACCAATACTGTACAGTGGGTCAGCAAAACTAACAGTAAGAGGCTCTAAAGTTGCATAATATAATGAAGTCAAATATAATAAGTGGAACAAAGTGATTTACTCTATACAAAACAACAAATGACCAAACAATTGTGTGAAGTGAAACATAACACGTTTTCTGCTTGACAACACAACATACAAACATACATTTATACAAAAAACATTCTTGAAGGTAAGTGTTTATAAATTCTTATTTTCAGCCAATTTTGCTTATATTCTTTCTATATGCTTTCTTTGCAGGTATCTTCATACACCAAGCAGACATTATCTGAGCCACAGCCCCTCCCTTCACTTAGAGGTGAAGGAAGCATGCCCTGAGCTTTGTGGCCTGTATTAACATCTTCGGTTCATCTGTCTCTTTCTTTTTAAACCTGTGAGCCAACAGCACATCCATGTGAGCTTTGATCACTGCAGCCCTACAAATGGTGGGGTGAAGAAGGAGAAGAAGAGTTGGTTTTGATATGCCAACTTTTTCCACCATGAACGGAAGACTCAAACCGGCTTACAACCACCTTCCCTTCCCCACCACAGACACCCTGTGAGGTAGGTGGGCCTGCGAGAGTGTGACTAGCCCAAGGTCACCCAGCTGGCTTCATGGGTAGGAGTGGGGAAACAAATCCAGTTCACCAGATTAGCATCAACCGCTCACGTGGAAGGGTGGGGAATCGAACCCGGTTCTCCAGATCACAGTCCACAGTTCTTAACCCCTACACCACGCTGTAGCCCTACAAATGGTGGGGTGAAAAATTATAAAGGCAGTGTACCTTCAACTCCTGCGGGAAAGGCAGACGTGCCGTTGATCTAAAGGGATGGAGAACCATTTTAGTTCCTCTTTGGCTTTTTTTCTGGAGCAGACATTTGGTAAAGTTTCTCCCCGGTTTCCCAGGCAGCGCCTGATACATCATCCCCATAGGTGAGCCAGAGCCCCGTGGAGCCCCTTTCATCTGTTGATTTCAGAGGCCTCCCCCCCCCCAGGCTAGCAAGCTCACACAATGCAGCAGATATTTACTTAAATAATGAAACACCTCCGATGATTCAAGGGAAGAGGCAAATAGCGGCCCTCACGTCACCTGCTTAATTCTTTTCATCTTTCCCTCACGCTCTTTGGCAAGATTTTCATACTAAAGCAGACAAGGGGGGAGATATATACGGCGTTCGATCTGCTTTGCAATTGGAGTTCTAAAAGGGAGGCCGTGGGCTATTTGACAAGGCACACAAAGGGATTAGAGCGGCACCGATAATTGGAATGACACTGGTTGGAAAGGTGTTTCATGGAATGGCAAAGGACACATCCTTCACGGCTCTGGTTCTCAAGCTGTGGGGCAGATCCCCACTTAAACTAGAAGTGCTGGTATCGCTTTGCTCTGGTTAGACCTCACCTAGAGTACTGTGTTCAGTTTTGGGCACCGTGAGA
Source organism: Euleptes europaea (assembly GCF_029931775.1). Lineage (NCBI taxonomy): Eukaryota > Metazoa > Chordata > Lepidosauria > Squamata > Sphaerodactylidae > Euleptes > Euleptes europaea. The sequence goes on along the minus strand of NC_079319.1, from coordinate 6,958,567 downwards.
TGGGATGCTGGACTTGGGCGCTTGAACAGGAGAAGGAGCAGGAGCAGGAGGAGGAGGAGGAGAAGGAGAAGAAGGAGAAGAAGAGGAGGAAGAAGAAGAAGAGGAGGAGGGGCAGGAGGAGGAATAGGAGTTGGTTTTTATATGCTGACTTTCTCTACCACTTAAGGAAGAGTCAAACCGGCTTACAATCACCTTCCCTTCCCCTTCCCACAACAGACACCCTGTGAGGTAGGTGGGGCTGATACAGCCCAGGGTCACCCAGCTGTCTTCATGTGTAGGAGTGGGGAACAAATCCAGTCCACCAGATTAGCGTCTGCAGCTCATGTGGAGGAGAGGAGAATCAAACCTGGTTCTCCAGATCACACTCCACCGCTCCAAACCACTGCTCTTAACCACTATACCATGCTGGCTCCCCCCCCCCCAAACTGCAATGCTAATCCAGTTTTGAATCATATGATTTTGATTTGTAGGCAAGACACAACTTCCGTTCTATTCAAGTGCCCAATTTGGACACCACAACGGATTATTATGTGACGGAAACATTCTGAAACATCTTTCTTGGCATGGCACATGAGGAAATGTTGGGGGGAAGAGAGGAAGTACACAGTCCGGAGGCACGGGCTCCTTCTTGTCCTGAACAACTTGTGGTTTGTGATTTCAAATTCACCCACAGCACGCTCAGGCACACCCAGCTTCTCTTTATCTGTAGCTGGCCCTGTGGATAAAGATGACTTGGACCTTATTAGCATTTCATTTAACCTTGCACATTAGATCAGTACCAAACTCTGTGATGAAGCTAATGTCTGAAGTCCTGGAGCTGCTGCATAAATAAATATATAATGCCACAGGACACACGTTTCTTCCACAGCAGCCAGCCTATCTTACCCAATGTCCTGAATCAAACAGTACTAATGTTTAGAGACTTTTTTCTTTTTTTCCTTTTAAAGGAAAAGATGTTGCGAAAAAAGTGGCCCTTCCTCATCACAAACTACTTTTTCGTGATGGGAAATTGTATATTATGTTCAAAGCTTCCTTGTGTAGTGGTTAAGAGCAGTGGTGCAGTGGTTAAGAGCGGTGGTTTGGAGTGGTGGACTCTAATCTGGAGAACCGAGTTGGTTTCCCCACTCCTACACATGAAGCCAGCTAGGTGACCTTGGGCTAGTCACAGCTCTCTTAGAGTTCTCTCAGCCTCACCTACCTCACAGGGTGTCTGTTGTGGGGAGGGGAAGGGAAGGTGACTGTAAGCCAGTTTGATTCTTCCTTAAGTGGTAAGAGAAAGTCAGCATATAAAAACTAACTCTTCTTCTTCCTCTTCCTCCCCCGCAGAGGTGATGTCACATGTGAAGCGCCTCCTCACGCTCGATTCTGTCTCTTCCAGGCAGGTTTCTTCTTTGCTTCAATAAGACTTGTATCCAATGTGCACCGTTTACCAAGCAAGCAAGACCATTAAAAACACACACACCCTAAACTAAAAACCAGAATAGAATCCCAGTGCCAGGAAATCAATCCGTGACCTTTCCACTATCTGCAGCTCAGCCTCACAAACTGTCGCCAACAATAAAGAAGGGCCAGGATCAAACCTCAGCTAGCCACACTGCTGATGCTACGTGAAGCAGAATACCAACGGGGATTGATCTTTTGCAGCGATACTGAAACTGTGCTGTTGATAGTAATGGAAATTTGTATCTGTCAGGTTGCTAAACTTCCCGAACTGTGAATGCTCCCCTGGAAGAAGCAGGCGGTAATAATCAGGGGCCGAGGGAAATAACGGGTTACATTTCCCTCCATGTAATTTTATCTTGGAAAACAACCCCTCCAAAATTCACCAAGTTTTAGAGCAACTACGGGGTGGTGCGTGCATGCATAAATAAGACCAAACTTGATCTGTTATTCCCAAGCCCCAAACAAGGATATACTGAGCCATCTTATAAGCAAGTCTGAGGAATGGTTCACCCAGCTAAGAGCAGCATTTCCAGCACTGCCTCGGCAAATACTGGGATATTTTGAGGGGCTTCCTGGGGACACTAGAAGAATTGCCACGAACCTGGAACCGGAGGCGAGTAACAAGGGTGGTGGTGATATTGGGCTAGTCAGCCATCAGCCCAGGAGCTTCTGTTAAATATGATTTATACGATTAAAAGAGAGATTCACCCACTCCCCTAGTATCCAGTTGTTGGTAAGGCTGGAGGAAGATAGGATATGCCTGTGGGGAGGAGGCCCCTGACCCATTTCCTTGCAGTGATAACTAGGGTTGCCAGCTCCGGGTTGGGAAACACCTGGAGATTTTGGGGGTGGAGCCTAAGGAGGGCGGGGTTTGGGGAGGGGAGGGACCTCAACGGAGTATAATGCCGTAGAATTCACCTTCCAAAGCAGCCATTTTCTCCAGGTGAACTGATCTCTGTCGCCTGGAAATCAGTTGCAACAGTGGGAGATCTCCAGCCACCACCTGGAGATTAACCATACAAAGTATAGCTAAACAACAGGCTGTATTATACAATAACATTGACAAGCACATACAAAAAGTCCTATTTCTTAAGCATAAAGACACAAAGGAACAATATTCCAAGGTTTCCAAAACTCACTATCCTAAAGATAGACAAAAAGTCCAACAGGTACCAATTCAAGGTTTTTTTCTTCTTTCAGGTGTAGATTCCAGGTAAGTATTACTCAGTTTATTGTCAATGTCATTGTATAATACAGTCTGTTGTTTAGCTATACTTTGTATGGTTGATCTGTGTTAGATTTGGAGTAGCTACATTTATACACACAGGTGTCTATTTTGGCTCACCACCTGGAGATTGGCAACCCTAGTGAGAACATATGCTGAACCAGCCCTGCACCAGTAGGTGAACACATACATCGGCTACCATAACACAAGGAATGGCCTCCAAACGGGGCCCACTTAGAGTAGCCATTTTTAGCAGACTTTTGGGTCTTAAGCAGGAAGAGCCGCAAGGTGAAAGACAAGGAGCGAGGCAATGAGGTGAGAAATAAACGGGGGCCTCTAATGTTAAAAGGAGGGTCTTAAACGGTGCTGAAAGAAAAAGCAGATCCCAGGGGACATAACAGAGATGGGAAAAACAGAAGACATGAAGCAGGCAGCAAAGTCCCACATTATTTATTTATTTCGATGTTTATATCCTGCCTTTCTCCCCAACTGGGAACTCATAGCAGCTTCTTTAAAAAACCCAGAAAAATATAATTTAGAGAAGGAAGCAAAGAAGAAGAAAAAACAACCACAACTCCACCTCCTGGTAGAGTTGCCAGGTCCCTCTTTGCCACAGGTGGGATGTTTTTGGGCTGGAGCCTGAGGAGGGTGGGGTTTGGGGAGGGGAGGGACTTCAGTGCCATAGAGTCCAATTGCCAAAGCGGCCATTTTCCCCAGGTGAACTGATCTCTGTCGGCTGGAGATCATTTGTAATAACAGGAGCTCTCCAGCTAGTACCTGAAGGTTGGCAACCCTACCTCCTGGGCTGGTTCTGGATCCAGTGGGGCAGCTCACTGGAGGGCACTGGGGGTGAGCCACAGGCTCAGGTCCAAGGGCTGAGATTTCTTCGGCTCTTTTCTGCATCAAAGGCCTCTAGTAGTGCCTCTGGCAGAATGCCAGCCTCCAGGTGGGGCCAGGGGATCCCCCAGAATTACAGCTCATCTCCAGAGTATGGAGATAAAAGGAATACAGATAAAAGGAAGTATTTATTCACACAAAGCACAGTTAAATTGTGGAATTCCCTGCCCCAGAATGTGGTGATGGCTGCCAACTTGGAAGGCTTGAAGAGGGGAGTGGACATGTTCATGGGCTATTCATGGCTACTAGTCTAAGTGGATACTAGTCCAAGTGGATCCACTAGTCCATGATGCATACCTATTCTCTCCAGGATCAGAGGAGCATGCCTATGCCTATTCTATTAGGTGCTGTGGAAGGCAGGCAGGATAATGCTGCTGCAGTGGTCTTGTTTGTGGGCTTCCTAGAGGCACCTGGTTGGCCACTGTGTGAACAGACTGCTGGACTTGATGGACCTTGGTCTGATCCAGCATGGTCTTTCTTATGTTCTTATGAGATCAGTTCCCCTGCAGAAAATGGATGCTTTGGAGAGTGGATTCTACGGCACTGTACCCCACTGAGGTCCCTGTCCTCCCCAGGCTCCACCCCCAAATCTCCAGGAGTTTCCCAACCTGGATCTGGAAAGCCTATCCCCGCCCCACCCCCGCCAGTGGCTAGGGGGGACCTGGCAACTGTAGAGATGAGAGGATTCAAATGCGAAAGAAAACAAAAAAATAATAATTTTGCAATAGTCAAGCAGGAAGCAGCAAGACGAGAACAGATTATCTGGAGTCACTGAGCCTTTTTCAAGGTATGCAAGAGACGATACAACACCAGGATGCATATTTTTTAAGCGGCTGCTGTTTGAGAGGTTTTGATCTGGCCAGTATTCAGCCTTCTCTGTTTTCAAATTGGGAGCTGCGCACGAAAGACGGCATCCTGCCGAAGGACACGCGGCAAATTCAGGGCCAAGCTGGAACTCGCGGAGTCCCACGCGGGCTCTCGCAAAGTCTGTAATTGCATAAATGAGCTGACGTAAACACATCTGGCCTTGGGGATCCTTTGAGATCAAAAAGCAAGGCAGGAAAGATCCCCCCCTGCCAAAAAAGAAAGAAAAAGGAATCATTTTATAAAGTAGCAGCCCGTTTTATAGAACACCAGAGGGGACACCTGGCAAAAGCATGCCGAAAGCAATCTTCACAATAGATAATTGATTATGGCAGGATGCTTTGCAATGGAGAGGACCAGAATCCTCAGTAATCAACATAATAGCCTGCCTGGAAGAGACAGAATCGAGCGTGAGGAGGCGCTTCACACAATCTTTCTCAGAGATGGATTTCTGCACTGCTATCGCTTTCATTGGAATCTACCTAAATTTCACAGCCTAAGATCTGGTCCAGTAGGAGCCCCGTGGCACAGAGTGGTAAGCTGCAGTACTGTAGTCCAAGCTCTGCTCATGACCTGAGTTTGATCCCGATGGAAGTTGGTATCAGGTAGCCGGATGTCAGGCTGTTATCTCGGTTTAGATGTTTCCTTTCGTTTCTCTGCTGAACCGTCCAGACTCAAGGACGGCTACACATACCAAAGCCTGGGAACGCCACTCCTGGGAAATAATGCTCTGTTTATGCTTTGTAATCTCCTGCCGTTTCTCTGCCTTATATTTCCAAATAACGGGCAAGACAAGCCATAGCTGTCATCTTGCCTTCCATGCACTGTATTGCCTATTTGACCAGTAAAGCCATCTGCTTGGAATCTGATTGTCTCTGTGGTGATTTCTGGTTCGATGGGTCAAGAGCTCACACCGGCTCAAGGTTAACTCAGCCTTCCATCCTTCCGAGGTCGGTAAAATGAGTACCCAGCTTGCTGGGGGTAAAGGGAAGATGACTGGGGAAGGCACTGGAAACAACCCCGTAAACAAAGTCTGCCTAGGAAACATAGGGATGTGACATCACCCCATGGGTCAGGAATGACCCGATGCTTGCACAGGGGACCTTTACCTTTTTAATATCCAGAAATATGTGCAAAGGGCCGTGGCTCAGTGGTAGAACACCTGCTTGGCATGCAGAAGGTCCCAGGTTCAATCCCTGGCATCTCCAGTTAAAGGGATTAGGCAAGTAGGTGATGTGAAAGACCTCAGCCTGAGACCCCGGAGAGCCGCTGCCGGTCTGAGTAGACAATACTGACTTTGATGGACTGAGGGTCTGATTCGGTAGAAGGCAGCTTCATGTGTTCATGTGAGGGACCCCACAACCTTTAAAATGTGTGATATGTTTGGTAAAGGAAAGGAGAAAGCCTTGATTTCAGAAACATTGGCAAGGAATTCTCTCTGAATCTGCACAGGAAACTGCCTTCAATCACCACGTCTTCTCGTAGGGTCTGAGGGGATGGGAGGAGATCCACAAGTGAGTGAAGGTGAGCAAGTGAATAAAATACCTTGGTAGGAGGCAGGATAGAATGGAGCAACTGAGGGGAATTCACTGGAAACCAGATGGTGGATCATAAACCTTTTTCCTGCTACCCAGAAAATGTTACTTTGCATAGATTACTAGGCTTTAAAAATGATAGTAAAAAAAGGTCACTGGCCGGAATAAAGCACAAGTTCTATTTATGCAGTCATATTATTATTATTATTATGCAGTCATACTAATCATTTCTTGTCTTGCTCACCATCACAATGGTGACAGCAGCTCCTTTTTTTCCCCCATCCATGAGAATCTTTAAAGTAGCTTCAACCCCTTCCAGTCTGGCCTCCCCCATATAGGAGCCACAAGACAAGGGGAACTTTTCTCATAGGGGTCTGGCTCTGCAGCAAGCATTTTGGGGTGCAACTAGGGTTGCCTTACAACCGTCAGGAGACAGGGGACAGGGTCGTGAGGGGAGGCCATTGGCGACCATGTGACCCCACCTCTGAGAGGAGGAGGAGGAGGAGGAAGAAGAGTTGGTTTTTATATGCTGACTTTCTCTACCACTTAAGGGAGAACCAAACCAGCTTACAATGACCTTCCCTCCCCCTCCCCACAACAGACCCCCTGTGAGGTAGGTGGGGCTGAGACAGCGGCCGCAGCAGGCTTCCCCCGGCCCTTCCAGGGCGGGGGGAGCCAGGTGCGCCCGGCGGCGGTGGCCGCGCGGCCTTGCAGCAGCCGCAGGAGGCCCTCACAGGGCGCTCCTGGCCGGGGAAAGCCGCATGGGCCTGGCAGCGGTGGCGGCGGTGATGGTAATTTGCCTCCTCCCCCCTCCCCCCTCCCCTCCCCTACCGTATTGACCCGCGTATAAGCCGAGGCCGGCTTTTTCAGCCCTTTTTTTGGGCTGAAAAACTTGGCTTATACGCAAGTATATACGGTAGATGGCGGCAGTGGCGACTTTCCGGTCTCCCTCTCCGATAGTCCGCCAGGGACCAATTTTAAGGCCAATCCTTGATCTGCATCAGAAAGGCGCTCGATGTCCTCCGATGCAGCTTCTCTGGCAGCCATTTTGTTTGCCACGTCTTTCCCGTGGCTTAGCTGTTTCTCCAGCAGACTCAGCTGATGGTCAGCAGAGCCGGGAGCTTAAATTTAAAAAATAAATGTACTCAAACGAGAGCGGGGGGGTAGAGAGGGAAAACAATTGGATATGGCAAGGTAAGGAAAAGAATCTATTCTAACCTAATTTCACCAGACCTAGGCAGCAGCTATGGCTACAACGCTCTCACCCCAGCGAAGGCAGGAGAAGAACTGAAGGGGAGGTGTTCCTCGCCAGGAGACAGGAAGTTGTTAGTTTAGTCCTGCCTACCCCTAGCAATGGGCGAGAAACACCCAAAGATCAAGATGCCCTTCCTTCAGAGTGGGAATGATAAATGTAAGCGTGGCAACCTGCAATCTCTGTACCTTTTTAAGAACCACTGAAAGATTCTAGAAATCATATAAAGGAGGAAAGTGTCTACATTTTTATCAGTAAAAAGCAAGCAGATTTTTTCCTCGTGTGCTCAAATACTAGACTGAATTGAATAATAGGGCTCAGTAGATTGCAGCTTTGGTATAAGGTCATGTACCCCAGGGTTTAGATCCATCACTTTCTCTTAAATTTTTAGTTATAAAATTTCACCTCGGCAAACTGTTAGCTTTGCTGCATCAAGCCTTTTAGCGAGCTCCAAAGTAAACAAACCTATATTCCAGTCTTAAATCTGGAGCATAAAGAAAAAAAACCCAGTATTTTCTGTACTGGTGTATAAAAAGTATAAAGCAACTAAAGGAAATATTGAAGTTGACACATGAATCTAACACATTCAAGGCTGTGCCTCAAATAGCAGTAACTGATACAATCAAGTTTAAGCATCTGTAAAAGTGGCAGATGAAATAAACAAGCACAAAAACAAATCCATTCCAGAATGGAATCAAAGACAGGATTGTTGGACTCCAATCTCCATTGCAAGGGTCTTTCTCCCTCTCCACCTTGCTGACCAAGACCAGCTGTTCACTCTCTGTCACACGGCACCCCCAAAACAAGTTTCAGGTCACCTATTTTAGGGTTAGAATCATAGAATCATAAAGTCGGAAGGTACCTCCAGGGTCATCTAGTCCAACCCCCTGCGCAATGCAGGAAATTCACAACTACCTCCCCCCATACCCCCAGTGACCCCTACTCCGTGCCCAGAAGATGGCCAAGATGCCCTCCCTCTCATAATTTGCCGAAGGTCACAGAATCAGCATTGCTGACAGATGGCCATCTAGCCTCTTCTTAAAACCTCAAGGGAAGGAGCTCTTACCACCTCCTGAGCAAGCCTGTTCCACTGAGTAACCGCTCTAACTGTTAGAAAATTCTTCCTAATGTCTAGACAGAAACTCTTCTCATTTAATTTCAACCTGTTGGTTCTGGTCCGACCTTCTGGGGCAACAGAAAACAACTCGGCACCCTCCTCTATGTGACAGCCCTTCAAGTACTTGAAGATGGTTATCATATCCCCTCACAGTCTTCTCTTCTTCAGGCTAAACATTCTCAGCTCCTTCAACCTTTCCTCATAGGACTTGGTCTCCAGGTCTCCTGCTTCAGTGGGAGACCTCTCCACGCTTTCTGGAACCTGCTGCAAGGCATTGGAACAGCAGAACAAATGATGCAAGAAGATACATAGAATAATAGAGTTGGAAGGTATAACCTGGGGTGTAGCCCAACTCCTTGCACAATGCAGGAAATTCACAACTAACCCCCCACCCCTTCATACCAGCAGTGACGCCTACTCCATGCCCAGAAGATGGCAAAAAAAAAAAAAAAAACCCCTCTGGTATCCCTGGTCAATTTGGCCTGGAGGAAAATTCCTTCCTGATTCCAAAAGTGGCGATCAGCATTATCCTGGGCATGTAAGAAAGGGCTACGAGAGCCAAACACTGACACAGCCCTTCTTGCCCTCCCTCTCATGATCTGTCTAAGGCACTGGTTCCCAACCAGGGGTCCATGGACCCCCAGGGGTCCGCGAGAACTAAATTAAGGTCTGCGAAACAAAGTTATAAACCCATAATAAATTAATATTTTCAATTAAAAGTTCTCTATTATAAAATATATATATTCAAATATAATTCTAAGTTTAATGTTTAACTAACAGTTATGATTAAAGTTTATTTTCAAATTCCTGGAATTTTTATTTTGAACCTTGGGGTCCCTGCACCGAACAAAAAAGTCCTAGTGGTCCCTGGTCAAAAAAAGGTTGGGAACCACTGGTCTAAGTTCACAGAACCAGAATTGCTGACAGATGGCCATCTAGCCCTCTGCTTAAAAACCTCCAAAGAAGGAGACCCCACCACCTCCCAAGGAAGCCTGTTCCACTGAGGAACTGCTCTGTCAGTTGTTGGACCTCCAGAGGAAATGGTTGCCCAGTGCGTGAGACAGGACGCTGGACTAGATGGACCTCTGGTCTGATCCAGCAGGGCTCTTCTGATGTTCTTAAATGATCCCAAGGACCTCTTCGAAAGCTATGATTTCATAAAATAAATTTTTAAAAGATACAGAAACAAGACCTTCAGTCTTCTTAAGGCTATCCTAGGCCCTTTATGCAGAGATTCTGGCTAAAGCAGCATCTGGAAAACACGTCCAAAATGAGCAGGGAGAGCGAGGTGACCGCTGTTGGGCAGAAAAGGCATGTGTAATTAAAAGGAGGTCCCGAAGCAGTCGGCGGGGGTGACCGCAGAGAAACAGCCCTGCACAAAAGGCCCCAAGAAGTTTTGCCTTGTTTCAGAGATGCAAACATTAATCCAAACAATAGTTGGATAGTTTTTTTGTACTGCCAATTCTTTAATATAACCACAACCTAATTAAAAAAAAAACTTTTGATTTTTACAGTCTAAAGAGGCACTCTCTTTAAAATGGAGGCTTGACAAAACAAGAACACATAACCTTTAATTGCTAAAAGAAAGAGATTTGGGGGAGGAAATAAAAACAAGCCCAGCCGTCATCATTCTTAAAAACGTCATCTGCCTCCATTTATACAAATGCCCCCTTCTGCAAACACAGAAGTTAAGAGGCCTGACACGCTCGCTAACCTGGCCAGAAAAGACGGATTGCATTGAAGCCGTGAAAAGTGAAGAGTGTGCAATAAAATGCAGCCTATGGTTGTTTCCAGGAAAGCACCAGATGCCTCTGATGCGCTGCTCCAAATGAGATGCAGTAAACATTGTTGTGTCTTCTGCTACATTAAGAGCGCCTTCAAAATAATTAATTAAAATTGGAACCACCACCGGGATAGGGGAGGGGAGCCACAAGCTTTCTGTAGTTCTCAATATTTCATGTGAAATAAATGTCCAAAATACCTTTTAAAAAAGAACATTTGTTGTATATACTTGTTAGCTATTTTTCCACTAAAAACAAGCTACCTATTAAAATCCTATAACAATAAACCAGTCGTGAAACTATAAAAAAGCAGTTTAAACAAAATAGCAGCGAATGCACCTGTGTATAAAAATATTTCCATCAATAGCACAAAGAACACAAATAATTCTCCTTAAGCAGAGAATTGCCTGCTCTGCCTTCCAACTCAGCTTGCCAACCTCCAAGCAGGGTCTGGAGACCTGGAATAGCAACTGATCTCCAGATGACAGAGATTAGTTCCCCTGGAGGAAATGGGTGCTTTGGAGGGGGAACTTTATGGACTTTATAGGTTGGGAAATACCTGGAAATGTTGGGGGTGGAGTCTGCGGAGGGTGGGGTTTGGAGAGGGGAGGGTCTTCAATGCCATAGAGTCCAATTGCCAAAGCTGCCATTTTCTCCAAGGGAACTGATCTCTGTCACCTGGAGATCAGTTGTACTAGCGGGAGATCTCCAGCCACCACCTGGAGGTTGACAACCCTAGTGGTACCTGTAGGCAACATGGTGCCTGTCAACACCTTTTCTGGCCCCTTTTCTTTTGATTTAATTTCAACCCACTGGTTCTGGCCCGACCTTCTGACGCAACAGAAGGTCGGATTGCTTACATATCGGTCATTCAAATGTCCAAAGTCACTAGTGTAGGGTTGCCAACCTCCAGGTACTAGCTGGAAGTCTCCTGCTATTACAACTGATCTCCAGCCAACAGAATCAGAATCAGATAACCTTTATTGGCATAATATTGATGGTCACAAGGTCAGAGATAACCAGGTAGTACATATCTCCAGCCGAAAGAGATCAATTCACCTGGAGAAAATGGCCGCTTGGGCAATTGGCCTCTATGGCATTGAAGTCCCTCCCCTCCCCAAACCCGGCCCTCCTCAGGCTCCGCCCCCCAAACTTCCTGCCAGTGGCAAAGAGGGACATGGCAACCCTAGGTATATGGAAGCCTTGTTGCCTCTGCACGGCAGCAACGGGCAAACTACCCAAGCCTGTCCCCGTGCGGGAAACTATGGCTCAGCAGTGGAGCAGGTATTTTTTTAAAAAATCATGTACATACCACACCAAGGTAGCAAGGCAAAGCCTGTAAAAAGAACCACCCCCGTTCCCTCCCTACTCCAAACATTCTCCAAAGCACGTAGCATAATGTATAGAGTTGGCAAAACAACTACTAATAATCATGCTCGAAAGCACCCTTGGAGCAGGGTTGTTGGTTTTTTAACACACCAATTCAGCCCTTCACAGAGGCTATTCGGAAGAACGGAATCATCGCGTACGCATGAAGCTTCCTCATGCAGAAAGTCTCTCCTGCTCTCTTCGGTGCTAAGGAGAGCTCTGAAATGTGTGTTTCCTTCTGGGTAATTCTGATGCGGAAATGAACAGGAGCATTCTCGTGCATGGAGGAGCTGACTACTCAAATCAGATGCAAAGAGTGCTTAAAATTGGAACGACGAAAGAGAACATAGTGTCCCTTAATAGATTCTATCTGACAGCAAATAAATTTTAGCGTGCAACGAGAAATGGATGTTAGGGGTCCCAGCATCTATTATCATATCTATCATTACTTTAACCAATGACCTCAATTCCCGATATGGATATTATGTAGCAATACAGAGCTAGCTAATAATATACAGACGTGTCTATCTCAATATGATTGTTTTGTTACTTTCTTTCTGTTCTATTACCTTTCAGGACTGTTTCTTTAATGTTCATTGTTCTCACAAAGCATCAAGGTAATAACAAACATAGCTGAAGGCCTATTCCGTTTCCTTCCTCTTATCTCGCAACGTATGCCAGATTTTCCCCCCTGCGTCTCTTACACCTTATCTTTCCATTTTGTTAGCTACTGCAGTATAGAAGCATGGCGACAAAGACCGATATCAATAAGTTTTTAGTATGCCATTGAGAAAGATGGCACGCTTTTTATTTAGGAGATACCCAAGGTTTTACTCAACTCTGACCCCACAGTAAAAGGTATCGCAGGAGGGATTCCAGGATGGTGATTTCTTTGGGACGGTACACTTGCGGTAAACGCCGTGGGGGGGGATATGCCAGGGGGGGATTCTTCTGCAGGGCAGCACTTCAACCTAAAGCTATAATATGTGTAAACAAGAAGAAGAAGGAGGAGGAGGAGGAGGAGGAGGAGGAGGAGTTGGTTCCACTAAAACAACTCTTACTGTAAAAAAGTTTTTCCTAATATTCAGCAGGTTCCTTTCTGCCCGCAACTGAAACCCATTATTGCGAGTCCTATCTTCTGCTGCCAACAAGAACAGCTCCCTGCCCTCTTCTAAGTGACAGGCCTTCAAATCACTTCAAGAGAGCAATCATGTCCCCCCTCAGCCTCCTCTTCTCCAGACTGAACATTCCCAGCTCCCTCAGCCTTTTCTCGTAGGGCTTGGTCTCCAGGCCCCTGATCATCCTCGTCGCTCTCCTCTGCACCTGCTCCATTCTGTCCACATCCTTTTTGAAGTGGGGCCTCCAGAACTGCACACAGTACTCCAGGTGCAGCCTGACTAATGCAGTGTACAGCGGAACTATGACATATTGCAATTTGGATGTTATGCCTCTGTTAAATCTGTTAACTCCTTCCTTAGAGGTTTTTAACAAGAGGTTAGATGGCCATCTGTCAGCAATGCTGCTTCTACGACCTTAAGCAGATGATGAGAGGGAGGGCATCTTGGTCATCTTCTGGGCATGGAGTAGAGGTCACTAGGGGTGTGGGGGGGGGGAGGTAGTTGTGAATTTCCTGCATTGTGCAGGGGGGTGGGTAGATGACCCTGGTGGTCCCTTCCAACTCTATGATTCTATGATAACAGACCCCAAGATTGCATTAGCTTTTTTTTGTCACTGCATCACACTGGCTGCTCATATTTAACTTACGGTCCACCCGTACCCTAAGCCAGTTCTTTTTATACTTTTAAAGCAAACAACACCAAGAGAGGTGCTCAGGTGGTGGTTAGGCTAGAGTGAGAAGGCACAGCAGCGGCTGTGGCGCAACGTAACTTGTCAAACATTTCCTGTGTAAACCCAGTTCGTAACACAAAAGTCTGGAGGGAGAGGACCTCCTGGAACCCAGCCTGTTGCCCGTGACCGCTGCCAGCATCAATAGCATCTGATGCAATGCCCTTTTTCTGCAGCTGAAGCAAGTGGCGGCCGCTGGGGTGATCATTAAGGCACGGCATGAAGCACTCCCCTCTCCGCAGGAAAGGAACGCTTCGCCTCTGCCTCCTTATCTTGGACAGCCTTGGAAAGGGAAACTCAGCAGAACTTCAATTAGCCCACGGGGCTGGCCTGGAGCCTCTGATTGCTAATGGGCTGGGAATAAGATAATCCTTATGAGTTTATTACATTAATCAATTAGGTAAAGAATTAAATAGGTTTAAAGGAATGAGCCGTTTAAATGGGTAATAGTCAAGGCGCATGGCTAAATGCGGCGCCCTAAACAAAGCAGCTAATAAATGGAGATGAAGAGCTGTGAGACAGAGAAATTTACAGAGGTCTCCTTACTTGGCTTCTGGGTGGCATCCAAAGTACTGCTTTTGGCTCATGAAGCCCTACAGAGCCAGAGATCAGAAAGACAATCTTCCCCTGGACAAAACAGGCCAGCGTGTTAAGGTAATCTTGAGAAGTCTTACTCTAGAAGTTTGATGGGTTTCTTCCAGCAAGAGGGCCTTGTTTCTCCATTTGTGGAAAGCCTTTGTGGGGTGGGGTGGGGGTGCCAGCTACCTTCATTGATAATCTTAAAGCACCTAGTAAAAATTCTCTTATTTTGTAACAAGTGTGTTACAAAATGCTCCTTTTTTGGTTTGTAATAGCAGGATTACGGAAGACTTTGGGCACTTTCACACAGCCCAAATAATGCACTTTCAATCCACTTCCAATGCACTTTGAGGGTAGATTTTACTGTGTGGACTGGCAAAATCCATTTGCAAACGATGGTTAAAAAGGTAAAGGTCCCCTGTGCAAGCACTGGGTCATTCCTGACCCATGGGGTGATGTCACATCCCGACGTTTCCTAGGCAGACTTTGTTTACAGGGTGGTTTGCCAGTGCCTTCCCCAGTCATCTTCCCTTTACCCCCAGAAAGCTGGGTACTCATTTTACCGACCAAGGTGCACTGAAAGTGCATTATTTGGGCTGTGTGAAAGTGCCCTTTCTTTACCATTTAAGGAAGAATCAAACCGGCTTACAATCATCTTCTCTTCCCCTCCTCACAACAGACACCCTGTGTGGTAGGTGGGGCTGAGAGAGCTCTAACAGAGCTGAGACTAGCCCAAGGTCACCCAGCTGGCTTCATGCATAGGAGTGGGGAAACAGATCCAGTTCACCAGATTAGCCTCCGCCACTCATGTGGAGGAGTGGGGAATCAAACCCGGTTCTCCAGCTCAGAGTCCACTGCTCCAAACCACCGCTCTTAACCACTACTCCATGCTGGCACAGAGGGTGTGAAGGACTTGCAAACCCTGTCTCCTCTTTGTTCTGGGAGGATGGAACTCCCCACAGCTGTCACAAGTCTTCACTCGGCCACACTGCACCTTTCCCTTACTTCTGGGGTGTGTGTGTGTACAAATAACCAACTGGGTATTCCTCACTGCCACCAACACTGTTCCCCAGTGGGGCCATCTAGCAAGGTGTGAGATAATCCTTTTGTTCTAAGTCAGCTGGAGTCATTAGCATCTGTAAAGGACTGAAGGACTCTATGATTGGAGCTGGGTGGCTCCTTCCCCACCCCCCTCCTTTCTGCCAGCTACAAGTGTCCAGTCCAAGTTCCACTTATGAACAATGTACAGTCCCAATAGTTAGGGCACTTAAAGACCAACAAGATTTCCAGGATAGAAGCTTTCGAGAATCTAAGCGATCTGACGAAGGGAGCTTTGGCTCTTGGAAAGCTTATATCCTGGAAAACCTCTTGGTCTTTAAGGTGCTATTGGACTCATAGCTATGGCCAGTCAGGGTATGTCAAACCAGATTCTGAAGCTGGTTGGGTTTATTAACTGAAGTAAGTCTAACTTGCCATGACCTGGATAGACCAGGCTAGCCTGATCTCATCAGATCTGACAAGCTAAGCAGGGTCAGCCCTGGTTAGTATTTGGATGGAGGACCTCCAAGGAATACCAGGGTTGCTCTGGAGAAGAAGGAAATGGCAAACCACCTCTGCTAGTCTCTTTCCTTGAAAACCCCAGAAGGGGTCGCCATAAGTCAGCTGCAACTTGACGGCACTTTACACACACACACACACACACACACACACACACACACACACACTCTAACTTGGATCCACAAGACAAATGAAACACATCTTGGCTTAATCGCAGCTTGGTGTTTACTCAGGCAAGCCAGATTTTGCATGAAAGCTTTCCTGACACATGAACACATGAAGCTGCCTTCTACTGAATCAGACCCTCGGTCAATCAAAGTCAGTATTGTCTACTCAGACTGGCAGCGGCTCTCCAGGGTCTCAGGTGAAGGTCTTTCACATCACCTACTTGCCTAGTCCCTTTAACTGGAGATGCCAGGGATTGAACCTGGGACCTTCTACATGCCAAGCAGATGCTCCACCACTGAGCCACAGCCCCTCCCTGACTTAAAATATTCATGAGCCTACCTGCCTCTTAGATAACTGATGATTATCTGCAAGCTTGTGCCACTAAATATATATTTTTAAAATTTATTTAGAGAATGTTCATGCTGCCTTTTCTGGGGAACCTGCCGGAGGCGGCTTCCTAAATAACATAATAAAACATAAAATTAAAAGCCATACATTACAACCCATGTTTTTTAAAAAAAATGCCAGCCAGATAATAAAATATAAAACATTGAGCAGCTTCAAATGAATTTGACCACTTCCAGACTAAATGCACACTATATAATTATTTTTTAAGAAACCAACCCAGTACATTGCAATCCTGAGCAGCAAGGCCTAATTGCAGCGGTGCTGATCCATTCCTTACAGACATTCCGCAGGGGGGAACCAGAAAGCCAGATCACCTTTATAATCCTTTCCCCAGCGTCTATGGACAGAGATTCCTCTAGATGCTGAAAACCGAGCTTAGAGCTACCAATAAAATAAATGCAATTAACACATGGGCAGTCCTGGCTCTGATTTATTTACCCTACAAAGTTTAATTAAGTAGACTGTTACTGATTTGATGGAGCGTGATGGATTAACCCTCCGACTAATGTCAAAGTTCAGAATGCATAATCGCAAAGCCTGGGAGAGAAACTGTATATCCCAAAATCTGAAAGCAGCTTAATACATATATATGTAAAAATCAGATATCAAAACTTCAAAATGACTTCAAGGGATCTGATTGCCCAAGCAGCAGAGACATAAACTTCACCCTGCTAAACCTCCATGATGAATCATTTCTACCAGCCTCAGTTTCAATAAAAGAACATAAGAAAAGCCCTGCTGAATCAGACCAAGGTCCATCAAGTCCAGCAGTCTATCCACACAGTGCCACAAACAAGCCCACAAACAAGACAACTGCAGCAGCATTCCCCTGCCTGTGTTAAGAACATAAGACCGACCATGCTGGGTCAGACCCAGGCCCATCAAGTTCAGCAGTCTGTCCACACAGCGGCCAACCAGGTGCTTCTAGGAAGCCCACAAACAAGACGACTGCAGCAACATTCTCCTGCCTGTGTTAAGAACATAAGAAAAGCCCTGCTGGATCAGACCAAGGCCCATCCAGTCCAGCAGTCTGTTCACACAGTGGCCAACCAGGTGCCTCTAGGAAGCCCACAAACAAGACGACTGCAGCAGCATTCTCCTGCTTTTGTTCCACAGCACCTAATATAATGGGCATGCTCCTCTGAATCATGAACTGAATCATGGAGAGCCAAATCTCTGTTTGGGAGATCCTATGGAAGCCTTAATGGAGGATATATACAGATTTAGTGAAGTGGATAAAAAACCTGATGGTTTTATCACGGCTATTCAAAACAATGTAATAGCTACCAGACCATAAAGCACAGACCACAGGGAGACACTTGTTAAAATGCAAAGATAAATCAAGAAACAACAGAATACGTAATACCTGGCTGCCTTGACTTATTCAAGATAAAGCATCTTGCAGGACAAAAACTGGTGGCAATAATCCTTCAATGCCAACTGGGTATTCTTTATTATTGATTTATTTACACGATTTATATCCCACCTTTCTGCCCTTACAAGGGCCACCAAGGTAGCTAAAAATTTAAAACACACATGATAAAATCACATTATAATACCATTAAAATCAACCTCCCAAACATATATCATTAAACTTTAAAAATATTTTTTAAAAGAGAGTTAAAATATATACAACACACTTAAAAGGCATGAAAACTTTGGTTAGAATGCCAAACCAAACTCTTCACCCACTGGCAGACTAGGGTTTCCAACTTCCAGCGTGGTGTAGTGGTTACATGCCCAGAGTAATGCTGATCGCCATTTTGGGGTCAGGAAGCAATTTTTCTCCAGGCCATAGATCCTGAAGGGTTCCCGCCCCCATCTTCTGGGCATGGAGTGGGGTGTGTGGGAGGAGATAGTTGTGAATTTCCTGCATTGTGCAGGGGGTTGGACTAGATGACCCTGGTGGTCCCTTCCAACAGTATAATTCTATGATTCTATGAAACTAGAGCTAAGAGGCCCTGAAAGGCCTGAACATGCTGGCATTACAGTTACAGATTACAAGCTTCTGTCGTGTTTGTTTCATCTCCCTGTACTTTGCAATACCACCAATTACAGATCAGACACATTTTTTTGCCTGAAGTTTACTCAGCGCTTGTAATGTGATTAGTTTTCATATGGTATCCTAGAGGGCTATGCAAAATGAAAAACAGCCCCCAGCTCCCTAGCCTGCAGCAGACATTCGGGGGGGAGGGATTAAAACCAACTCTTAAATGGATGGCATGCAACAACAATAATGTGCATTGAAACAAACATTTTATTTATAATTCAATCCCCTCCTCCCCAAGCTTGCAAATTAGGGAAGGCAGAGTCAAAATGGGGGACAAGAAATAATCGCATTTTCAGCTGCTTTTATTTATTACTAGAAACAATTTCAATAATAGATGGGTTCCATTTAAAACAAAGAGGAAAGGAGAAGTGGATTGACGGCTTTGGAGGCCGTGCTGATGAGAAGAAATTAACGGGAACGTCCCCTCCACTGCTTTTAAGGGAAATCAGGGATAATGGACACTTACGTTAATGACTGGAGATATGACAAGAAAAGACAAAACAGACTCTACCAGTTCATTCATTTGAATTGCTAGACCGCTCCACACCTACGCCTTGGAGCAGGCTGCCATTTCAAATAGACATAAAGTACCCAGGACAAGCAGATCAGCACTAAAGCATCTCTCCCTCCGAAAACTTAATCAGGGTGATCAAAAGCGAGTCCCAAGAATGTGAAGTCTACCAACGCCTCCAAAGATGCTTAGGCTGGGGCTTCCGCAGGTTTCCAGGATCTGGAATGCCCATGAATGGAGAGCAGAAAAACTCCCACTTGTTAGCAGGGCATTTTAACTAGGGTTGCTGACCTCCAGGTACTAGCTGGAGATCGCCTGCTATTACAACTGATCTCCAGCCGATAGAGATCAGTTCACCTGGAGGAAATGGCCACTTTGGCTATTGGACTCTATGTCATTGAAGTCCCTGCCCTCCCCAAACCCCGTGCTCAGGCTCCGCCCCCGAAACCTCCCACCGGTGGCAAAGAGGGACCTGGCATCCCTACATTTTAGCCAGCATGGTGTAGTGGTTAAGAGCAGTGGTTTGGAGCAGTGGACTCTAATCTAGAGAATTGGGTTTGATTCCCCACTCCTCCACATGAGCGGTGGACGTTAATCTGGTGAACTGGATTTGTTTCCCCACTCCTATGCATGAAGCCAGCTGGGTGACCTTGGGCTAGTCACAGCTCTCTTAGAGCTCTCTCAGCCCCACCTACCTCACAGGGTGTCTGTTGTAGGGAGGGGAGGGGAAGGTGATACTAAGCAGGTTTGATTTTTCCTTAAGTGGTAGAGAAAACCAGCATATGAAAACTAACTCTTCTTCTTTAAAGGAGCTGCAGCAGCATCCAAATGAACAGCTAGTCCTACTTGTTGGATCCCCAATGGACAGAAACAGTATCTGTCTATGGCGGGCAGCAGCCTTCAAAACACCATATTAGGGGAGTTCAGTAGTAAAAGGGAGGGGAATTGGTAGCTGGATGCCAGCACATGGCAAACAAAGACCTTTGCTTTGGAAATATTAGATTAGATTTCCATTCTGCCTTCCCCTGCAAACTAACACGATGGTGGAAATTTTTGGCAACCACGTAGAGTATTCAAGGGTTAATCTTCCCCACGTAGAGCTCATTGCAATAATCTAATCATTGTCAGAGGCAGAAAAAAACAGCTTATTTGACTGTCTCAACCCTCGTTCTTCTCCAGTGCCCTTCAGGATTGGTGGTAGAAAGTGCTGTCCAGCCGCAACAAATGAATGACAACCCCATACATTTTTCAAGGCAAGAGACCAACACAAGTAGTTTGCCATTGCTCGCTTCTGTGTAGCAACCCTGGACTTCCTTGGTGGTTTCCCGTCCGAGTACTAACCAGAGCCGACCCTTCTTAGTTTTTGAGATCTGATGAGGCTGGGCTTGCCTGAGTTATTAAGATCAGGGCAAACTAACATAGAATCATAGAGTTGGAAGGGACAACCAGGGTCATCTAGTCCAACCCCCTGCACAATGCAGGAAATTCACAACTACTCCTCCCCCCACACCCCCAGTGACCCCTACTCCATGCCCAAAAGATGGCCAAGATGCCCTCCCTCTCATCGTCTGCTTAAGGTCATAGAATCAGCATCTAGCTGGCCATCTAGCATCTGCTTAAAAACGTCCAGGGAAGGAACGCTTACCACCTCCTAAGGAAGCCTGCTCCACTGAGGAACCGCTCTGTTAGGAAATTATTCCTAATGTCTAGATAGAAACTCTTTTGATTTAATTTCAACCCGCTGGTTCTGGTCTGACCTTCTGGGGCAACAGAAAACAACTCAGCACCCTCCTCTATATGACAGCCCTTCATGTACTTGAAGATGGTTCTCATATCACCCTTCAGTCTTCTCTTCAGGCTAAACATACGCAGCTCCTTCAACCTTTCCTCTCCAGACCCCTCACCGTTTTTGTTGCCCTCCTCTGGGCATACACACATGCAAAATCCTATTGCTCAATTACTTTTTGGGTTATTCTGACTCGAACGCAGAGATGGTCTGCAAAAGGAGATAAAAAACAGGACAAGGCCGTTGATGCAACCAAAGGAAAAATATATTTTATTACTCAGCTAAAAATTCCCTATGCGTTTCGCCAACAGACTTCTTTAGAGGAACCTGCTAGTCTTTCAGTGTTCCTTCAACAACAGTACAAGATGAGTAGCAAAAGGAATCACTGTATCTAATCCTGAAAGGATGAACCCCATTTAAGCAGGAAGCACATTCTAGGTTTCCCTCTCCTCAAAGCATCCCATCCCCCGCTCCAAATTTTCTTTCGATCCACTCTGAAACAGAAGCCCGATTAACATCCTTATCATTGCCGTCACTATTTGTCAAGTTTGCCTGCAGATTTATGCAGCCCTCTGTTCCAGTCGCTGGATGCTTCTTGTCCAGCGTTTTAAAAGTGGCAGCCAAGGAGAGGCAAGATTTGCTTTTCATTTTGTCTTGCTCTAACCTCATCATGGGAATCAACAGCCTGCCGTTTTAGAGCCGAGCCCTCGGGAGTCAGGACAGCTAAGCCAATATTTATGAGCGTAAGGGTACATGTGCCATTGCTGATAGAAGACATCTTTATTCTAGTCGATCCGGTAAGGCTGCTATGGAATTTCATGGACGTGTTGGAAAAGGGCTAGTTACACGAAGTACTGTAATACCTACCTCATTATATCCTCTCTTGCCCCCTCTACGATGGTCCTGGGGCCAAATTCTTAGCAGGAATATTATCCGTTATTATGGCATATTTGGACAGATTAAAATTAAATTTCTGCTGTCTGACACAGATGCTTTCTTTTCCTTTTGTTTCAGGCTTCTTGGACCAAAGGTCTTAAGCACAAATACATAAATTAATATAAGACACAGATGTTTATGTAACACGTAGTGTTTCTTTGTTTGCCCTAACGGCAAAAAAAATAAGATCTAAGGTTTCTGAAGGAACTATCCATTAAGTTGAAAAAGTTAGTATATGTTACTATATTTTGGTATCGGTTATAATATTTTAACGGCTGATTTGCTTTATTTATATTGATGTATATTGATGTATTACTATGTTTAAACTATTTGTGATGGCCAATGGCCACATAAAATAAATTTTCTGGATTTCTGGGGAACTGAGCTGAGAATTTCATCTTTTGCATCTTCTGCCTCCAGCAGAGAAGGGAGAATCTTAACCATCTCTTCCAGGCCAGAGTTCTCAAACTCTTGCCGTAGCTTCAGTCCTTAAAATGAGGGTTAAACTTTTCACGACAGATGCTAGACAGGAAACAAAAATGGGGCAGTCAAGGCCATTTCCAACACCCTCTAGTGAAATCAGCCATGTACAAATAATAAGTGCACATTTTATTCAGATTCCAAAGACAAAAATAAGAATCAAATTGAATCTGGTGTTCGTAAGAAGTAAGAGCCCCCCTCCCCCAACAGCAGGGCTTTTATGAAACCGATTCAATGCATCGCTCCACCTGTATTTGCTTATTTGGCAGGCAAGTTTCCCCGAAAGGCTATTTCAATTCAACAAGGTTTGTACAGCAGAGACAAAAGCTGATAAACCTGGGACAATGGCTGTTCAGAAATACAATAAAGTGTGAAGATGGAAAAGCAAACAAGCCATCTAGATTTCTCCAAAATAAACAGGAAAAAGAATAGTATTCACCATGTCAGAAGAAAAGCAAGCATCAATGGAAAACAAACGAGGGTGAAAGAAAGCAGGGAGGCTGTACCGGCGAGAGACGTGCCAAAACCTCATACAGGTGCGGGATGAATGAGAGAACAGTTTCATTTTTCTGGCCAAAGAAAACAAATTAGCAAGTCAATGCGGAACACGAGCCAGGAAATAGCAACTTGGCCCTTGGGGACTGCTCATCTCCTGTCTGAGTAGTTTGGACCTGTAAATGGCCACCCCTTCCCAGGATCTTCACTGGAGTCACAGGCCAAAGTAATGTGAAGAGCTTCTCAGAATCATAGAACCAGAGTTGGAAGGGACCACCAGGGTCATCTAGTCCAACCCCCTGCACAATGCAGGAAATTCACAACTACCTCCCCCCCACTCACACCCAGTGACCCATACTCCATGCCCAGAAGATGGCCAAGATGCCCTCCCTCTCATCATCTGCCTAAAACCACAGAATCAGCATTGCTGACAGATGGCCATCTAGCCTTTGCTTTAAAACCTCCAAGGAAGGAGAGCTCACCACCTCCTGAGGAAGCCTGTTCCACTGAGGAACCGCTCTGTAAGAAAATTCTTCTTAATGTCTAGACAGAAACTCTTGATTTAATTTCAACCTGTTGGTTCTGGTCCGACCTTCTGGAGCAACAGAAAACAACTTGGCACCATCCTCTATATGACAGCCCTTCAAGTATTTGAAGATGGTTATCATATCACCTCTCAGTCTTCTCCTCTTCAGGCTAAACATACCCAGCTCCTTTAACCTTTCCTCATAGGACTTGGTCTCCAGACCCCTCACCATCTTTGTTGCCCTCCTCTGTACATGTTCCAGCTTGTCCACATATTTCTTAAATTGTGGTGCCCAAAACTGAACACAATACTCTAGGTCAGTATTCGTCCTGTAGAAGAAGAGGAAAAAGAGTTGGTTTTTATACTCCAATTTTCTCTATCTAAGGAGACTCAAACTGGCTTACAATCACCTTCCCTTCCTTTCCATCATTCTGCTCCTAGGAGAAGGTGAATATCATATCGTTGAAACCGATTTGAGAAAAGTCATGATTAAGTATCCTATGATTAAGTATCCTATTCTCTTCTGGAATTAAGGGTATTACTACTTGCCCATCCGGAGTGACACACTGATTGTATTATGATGGGCAATCCAGAGGGATGCCCTGATCTGATGGCACAGGGTAATCTGAACTCAACAGATCTCAGAAGCTCAGCAGGGTCAGCCCGAGTTAGTAGAAGAAGAAGAGTTGGCTTTTATACCCCACTTTTCTCTACCTTTAAGGAATCTCAAAGCGGCTTACAATCGCCTTCCCTTCCTCTCCCCACAGCAGACACCTTATGAGGCAGATGGGGCTGAGGGGGTCCGGTGACAACTGTGACTGGTCTAGGGTCACCCAGCAGGCTTCATGTGGAGGAGTGGGGAAACCAACCCAGTTCACCAGATTAGAGTCTGCTGCTCTTAACCACTAGACCACAAGGGCACTTGGATGTACTTGGATGGGAGACCACCAGGAAGTCCAGGATGGCTATGCAGAGGCAGGCAATGGCAAACCACCTCTGAATGTCTCTTGCCTTGAAAACTGTATGGGGTTGTCATAAATTGGCTGTGACCTGACAGCACATTCTACCACTCATCCAGAACGGCACTGGAGAAGGAGGATAAGGGGATAGACGGTGAAATAAACTGCTTTATGCTGCCACTGCCTGTGACTAGATCATAGCAATGGGCTCTACATGGAGAAGACTAACCTCTGAAGACTGTCCGGAAGCTACGGTTGGTACAGGATGCTGCAGCACTAAAACTTTGGAACTCCCTCCCCAGGGATTGTTCTGTCTCCCTCTATCTGTGTCTTTCCATAGCAGGCAAGGTCTTTTTTGGATTGTTTCATTTGGCATACCCCCAATAACGGTTACTGGCACTCCTTCTAGTGTTGTTTATATATTTAACTGCATTATTTCATAATTTTAACTGTATTTTTAAAAAAATTACATTCACCAGCTTGTGAATCTTGATAAGGTGGAAATGTAGCACAAAAATGTTTTAAATATAGATAAGTAAATAAATGCGCTGAAATCCTTGCACATGTTGAAAATGGTTGCGCTCACCATATACTCTTTTCCTTTCTTGCTGAAACATGTGATCAGTCTTAATGCGTGTGCATGAGTTCAACAACAAACACCCATGTAAGAGAGGCATGCGTGTGTCCTCAAAGGAGCAGTGCTGACTGGAAGAGGGCAGAGCACCCCCTCACAGACTGACCTAGGGTTGCCAACTCTTGTTTTTTGGGGTAGAGCCTGAGGGCAGGATTTGAGCAGGGATCTCAACAGGGTATAATACCATTCAGTCTACCTTCCAAAGGATCCCTTCATTCCAGTGGAACTGATTGCTGTCCTCTGGAGATCAACTGCAATTCTGGGAGATCTCCAGGCCCCACCTGGAGGTTGGCAGCCCCAAGAACTACCTCACCAGTGCCTCTGAACTAAGACCTCAGAAGTCCCGCTGAAATGTGTGTGTATTGAGTGCCATCAAGTCGCTTCCGACTCATGGCGACTCTATGAATCAATGTCCTCCAAAACGTCTTATCCTTAACAGCCTTGCTCAGGTCTTGCAAACTGAGGACCGTGGCTTCCTTTACAGAGTCAATCCATCTCAGGTTGGGTCTTCCTCTTTTCTGGCTGCCTTCAACTTTTCCTAGCATTACTGTCTTTCCCAGTGAGTCTTCTCTCTCAGAACTCTCTCAGCCTATGCAGAGGCAGGCAATGGCAAACCACCTCTGAACGTCTGTTGCCTTGAAAACCCTATATAAGTCAGCTGGGACTTGATGGCAAAAACACACACAATTCCCCACTGAAACAGCCAGAAAAAAATAGACAAGGAAAAAAAAAACCCACTTCTGTTACTTGACAAATTCAGAACATGTCAGGGAGGGCTCCTTTAGGTCATTTAAAATGATTATGTAGCCATTTTTCGCTATTCGCCATAATCAAGCCGACTGCATATAAAAATACTCCAAGCCAATTACACACAGCAGGGAAGAATGCTGAACGCTTTATTGATTTTCACTAAATGCAAGGTCTCCTCCCCCCTTTTAAATCCCATGAATACTTTTGTGTAATTTATGTACCGTCTGACACTGGCCCTCCCATCGGAACAGAAACCCACTGGGGTTCAGAAATAAACCCACCAAGAGTTCAGAGCGTCCTCATTCTTACCCCTCCGGTATCTAAAATGGCAGCTGCAGAGATCTCTCCCCTACAGGATTGTTGAGAAGGGTAAACAAAGGCTGTAAAGTTTTTTTGCAAAATACTTGAAGTGCTATATGAATTATAACCAATTGCAATAGTACAATAAGGGGCTATGTGTGCATATGCCTTCACTTGGCTAAGAGCCTTTCTCCGGCGCACAGAACAGGGGTCTGCAACTTTTTTGAGACTGCAGCCACTCCTGGAATGCCGCTGTCGCATAGTGGGCGCAGCCCCAAAACGGCTGCTGCATCTTAGCTCCAGTCACACAGTGAAGAGTCTTGTGCTGTGGTGGCAGCTACTGCCAAAGCAATGCATTTAAAAATCTGAACTGCCAATCAATAATCTCCAATAGCCAATCAGAAGCCTTGCTGGACAAAAGCCCTGCCTACTTTCAAAAGACACTTGGCAGGCGCCAGGAAAGGTGTTGCCATGTGCCATCTCGCCCATAGGCACCACGCTGAAGGCCCCTGGCATAGCGTTTTCCTCTGGAGGAAGAGCCTTTTCCAGTAAAGGACGAGGGCTCTGCCCTTAGCGGACTGAAGGGTGCTTTCACACATGCTGAATAATGCACTTTCAATCCACTTTCAGTGCACTTTAACGAGCGCTTGCAAGTGGATTTTGCCGTTTCACAGAGTAAAATCCAGCTGCAAAGTGCTTTGAAAGTGGATCGATAGTATATTATTCAGCATGTAGGAAAACACCCGAAGGATCCCACCCTAAGAAGATAATGGTGGTTTAGATTTAAAAAATGCCTCTGCAAACCTGATCTTGGGAGGGATTGTGGCTCAGAGGTAGAGCATTTGCCCAGCATCTCCAGCTGAAAGGACCAGGCAGTAGGTGATGTGAAAGACCTCAGCCTGAGACCCTGGAGAGCTGCTGCCAGTCAGAGTAGACAATACTGACCTTGATGGACTGAGGATCTGATTCAGTATAAGGCAGCTTCATGGGTTGATTGTGCTGCTCTTCACCATGTACTGCTGTGAAATAAAACCCGGGAAAGATCATTATCCGAAGGAGTTGAAGGGTTATATACTTGGCCACTTTGGAGATTATGTAATTTGCTTTGGTTGATGTCTAGGATGTGAGCCTGCCTCACCTATTTCTCCGATGATGAGAATAAAGCACTCTCCTGAGAGAAGCAAACGTAACAAGCGAACCAGGCCAGCGCAGCAAACCCAGGGTGCCCTTATTATATTTTTATACATTCATTACTCCCACAATTTATTTGGAAATTGCGATAGTTCTGCCTCTTTGCTTCATGATTTTATGGCTCCCATCAACTGGCACTTTGTCTCTTTCTGTCAGGAGATGATGCAATGTGATTGTCCAATTAGGGAAGAGAAGGAAAATCCAGCTGCGGGAGTGCCAGGAATCTTCTAGACTTTGCAAACGCAAATTGTTCGGGAAGGAGGAAAACAAGGCAGCGGCAAAGGAACTTGTTATGATGATGATTGTTTAGAGCTGAGTTTCTAACTATCCACTTATGCATTCACTCAGTGGTATCTGTGGTCCTACAGTAGCATTTGGCACCCTAGGGACCCAGCAACGAAGAGGGAAAAATATAACTGAAGTGGAGTTAATCAAGAATAAAATTAAAAACGTGGAGGCGCTCACGTATCTACCACAGTTTTCCATCACAGCGGCAGAAGAGTTGAGTGAAGAAATTGCCTGCGGCAGAGCTGACTCTTCCCGTGTTCCTGGGATTCCTCTGGCAAAGACTAAACTTGAACAGTTGGGGTCTCTTAATGACTTAGGATACTAACGAAGCCTAATAATACTCATTGGGCTGGCTGGCAAAGGCCTATCCTGACGTGTTAATCATCTCTTTGATCCTGCATCCCAGTGGAAAGGATCTGATTTCATCACTTGGAAAGCAACTCTTTCTGGCCATTATCTCAAGCGCAAAGGGTTCAGAGATGCAAAAAAGGAAAGAAAAATGCAATATGCCACCAACTGTTTCAATCTTTCCCCTCTACTGTTGCAAGAGCATTCATGCTCAAAGCAGGAGCAAAGAGTCACGTGAAGAACGGCATACATTTTCTCACTCCGTTTCACACTATTTCCAGTCATTAGGGGGTCGCCCTGGCATCTAGGGAAACAGATGCGCCACTTTCTCCACATTCCCGCCCAGAAGACGAAGCCACATGTAACCACGTACTTCAGGACTACCAAAAGATAAGGTAGTAATAAGTTGCGTCTGACTAAATAACTCCTTTTATCTGTGTGTGGAGGTAAAAATGAAAACACAAAGAGGTAATAGCTTGCCGCAGATATAATCTTCCCTGATCTTGTAACCATGGCTAAAAGACTGGAAGAATCTCTCAGACTCACGGGTTCCTCTGCCTGCCTCCTTCTTCCATTTACACATGCCTCCTCTCCTCTTTGAACTGTGTGGTTAAAAGTGGGTTTCAGAATTTGGATTTTGGGAAACTGGGCTGTGGCTCAGTGGTAGAGCCTCTGCTTGGCATGCAGAAAGTCCCAGGTTCAATCCTCAGCATCTCCAGTTAAAGGGACTAGGAAAGTAGGTGTTGTGAAAGACCTCTACCTGAGACCCTGGAGAGACACTGCTGGTCTGAGTAGACAATACTGACTTTGATGGACCAAGGGTCTGATTCAGTAGAAGGCAGCTTCATGTGTTCATGGACTGAGATGAACTCTGGTTAGTGCTCAACTTGGTGCAAATGTAAGAACAACCATAGCACTGAAAACAGGAAGGAGGAGGGTTTAAGCAGCAAAGGGGTGGCGAAGCGCACCACCCAAAAGGATGCTTCTGATTTCTTAGCCATGGTGAAGAGATCAAGAAATGCAACGTCTTGGGAGGGGCTGTGGCTCAGTGGTACAGCATCTGCTTGGCATGCAGAAGGTCCCAGGTTCAATCCCTGGCATTTCCAGTTAAAGGGACTAGGCAAGAAGGTGATGTAAAAGACCTCTGCCTGAGACCCTGAAGAGCCGCTGCCAGTCTGAGTAGACAATCCTGACTTTGAAGGACCGAGGGTCTGATTCAGTATAAGGCAGCTTCATGTGTTCCACCAGTTGACATTTCTGATCGAAGGAAATTCTTAAATGTAGGTTTCTTCTGTCCTTTGACAGAACCACTCTTTTGTAGCTTGATGCAGGCAAGGAGACAGCACGAGGCAGGATTCTTAACACAAGGTTGTATTCTCCAGTCTTTTTTTACCCCTGGTTGACTTTCTCCTCCATCTTTCTTTTCCCTCCCTCAGTCTATAGGGGTCTAGTCTGCCCAGCAACACACTACAGAATCCCTAATGGGATAAACTTCTAATCATCAACCATGAAATCAACTACAGTATTCAAATACAACACACTCCTTTCTGGAAACCTTTCTCCAAGCCGTCAGCTCTTCATTGTACCCTTGCGGGTTTGCTTCAGTATAAAAAATAATAATTAAGGACCATCAAATCGCAACCAACTTATGGTGACTCTCCAAGGGTTTTCAAGCCAAGAGATGTGCAGAGGTGGCTTGCCATTCTTTGACTCTGCATAGCAACCCTAATCTTTCTTGGGGAGGGGAAGGGAAGGTGATTGTAAGCTGGTTTGATTATTCCTTAAGTGATAGAGAAAGTCGGCATATAAAAAACAAATCTTCTTCTTCTTGGTGGTCTCCATCCAAGTACTGACCATGCCTTACCTTTCAAGCTCTGATGAGCTTGGGCTAGTCTGGACTATTAAGGCTACCAGGGCTGTCTCAAAAACCAAGAACCTTACAGGCTTTCAACAGTATGGCAGAAGACATCTAAGGGATGTAAAGAATGTCAGCATTGTTAAAATCACTCAGACCACATGGGGTAGGGTTGCTAGACATTCACTGGCAACCAGTAGGAGATGGGGGAGGCGGGGATTGACAAAAACGGTGAGTACTCAGAAGTGGCATTGCTGAAATGGGCGATATGGAAATAGTAAATTGGGCTGCCCTGACCTGGATGACCCAGGGTAGCCAAATCTCTTCAGATTTTGGAAGATAGGCATCAAAGCAGTTCCACCAATAGCATCTCCCCCATTTCTCTTTTTGAAGGGTTATACTGCCTTGTCAGATCTTTGGTAGCTGTTATCCCCTTTTAATGATTGCCATCTTGTTCTGGTTATTGTTATATAGAGGTATTCGTTTTAACTTGTGCAGTTTTAATCTTTGTTTCATGCTTTTGAATGTTGTAACCCACTCTGAGCCTGGATTGCCGGGAATGAGGACAGGCTATAAGTGTGAATAAACAAACAAACAAACAAACAAATCTGAAGCTGTACTGAGAGCAGTCAGAACCACTTCAGAAGGCACGTCTATGGAGCAGGGAACCTTAAGTAGCACAAACGGTGCAGTGGATCTCGCCCCGGAGTGGATGTTGGCCAAAAGACAGAGCATAGCGAGAGTCTGTCAATTTCCCGGAATGTCCGTCTCAGTGTCTGTGAGCATCAACAAAAGGTTAAGAAGAAGCAGCCCCATTACATTTTCAGAGCCCTTTGGAGGTCTTGTTTACTCCTGCCCCGCAATAGGCCTGCATGGTAATATCTTAGAATTGATATTCCTGGAAACAACAGATTACAGTTATTTGTCTTATTAAATGAATGCTCAAAGTTACGCCAAAGGTCCTAAAGCAATTCATGGTCAGAAAATGCATTAAGAATATCGTTTACTCTAACCAAGAAGGTCACCTTAACCAAGACAGTGGGCAAGTTTAGATCTTGCTGAGCCGACTCTAAATTGGATCAAATTTTCTCTGTTAGAATGTGCTGGTGTATTTGGTCTTTATTGTTGTAAAATAGATTAGGCTAGAAAGAAACATCATTATCTATAGCACAAGTCTTAAACAAACAGTGTGTTGTAAAAAAAAACCCCACTCCATTTATTTCTCACTGGAGTATTCATATTCAATAAATCACATTGCTTCTATTATTTTTAAAGGTCCAGAACCACTTAGTTAATCATTAGCAAGATATGAAGCAAGCTCTTGTTCAAAATTAAGAGCCCTTAACCTACTGTCTGTGAACACCACCCAGTCACTGCAAATAAAAATGCTACAAAACCAGGGGCTGCATCACAATAATTCTCCCGGTTCTCAGAAGAGATGTTTCGGCCACTTTGCATGCCAGCCTACGGGGTTCAGTCAATACTGCACGAGCTACTGTAGGCAAGGAAATTTTAAATGCTATTTCATTTCATTGCGTCCCTCCAGCCAATTTATAATTCCTTGCCAACTCCACAGTCATCTCGAACAGAATCTCCTTAAAGTAACTACCATCAAAAAGCCTAGGTTTATCCATGCTCCACAGTCTCCTCCTTATCCCAGATAAAGGTCCTTTAAAAGGGTGTGTTTAATAGGTAGATCAAAGCAATAAAAGAATGAAGGCGGGCAAGTTATTAATTCAACCTGTGAAATCAGAATTTGTTGGGGCTCAGCTTTTCTAACACAGTTTCAGATTGGAAATATATTTGATGGACAACCTCGTTTTAGTTCCTGAAGGGGGAAGTGAAATGGTGAGGGCCTTCTTCGTTTCTCCTTCGCACATACACTGGTATCACTTCCAGATTGATGGGAGATAGGGGTCCATTCCCCTGGTCAGGGTGGGGAATCAATCCCCCACTCCGACTGAAACCCCCCCCCCAAGGAAGTGACATAGGGTACCTCTAGGAATCACAGGCAACTCTACGGTAAAACCATAGGGTAGCTCTGAAATCATCAGAAACTCTATGTCACTACCTTTTTTTGTTGTCTTTTAATGAAAGTGACACAAGGCTGCAGTCAGCACTGCCTGACAACCCTAGTGGGAGAATTCCCTTTTTCTATGGGGTCACCATAAGTCAGCTGTGACTTGACAGCACTTTCCACCAATAATAAAGAGGCTATGTGCTACCTGGTTTCTTGCTTAGTTTGGGGTACACTCTGCGAGATGCTGCAAAACTAATTTTTTAAAACACAATATTCTCTTCAATATTCTCTTCTGTCATTTTAAAATAAAAACCAAACTGTGATCTTCAGAGTGGTATCTTATACATTTTATTGTCGTGGCTGTTTGGTGTGTGTGTGTGGGGGGGAGGTTTTGAGGCAAATGCCTTCTGGACTAAAAAATATCCAATGCCCCACTCTGGTCTCTCATATTGATTCTTTATACCCCATCGGCCCACAATCAAATAAAAAGGGGGGCACAAGCTTTAAATTAAATATTGGTAGCGTGTAAGCTATGCGTTCCCTAAAGGTCTCCTATTTGGAAACCCGCTAGACCAAGGTTGTACTTATTTGTGAAGTAAACAGAGATCACTTTTTTTAAGGTATCTGACTTGGCAGACAAGACATTGATGGAGATGAACAGCAAAGGCTTATTTAATAGAAAATGAAGTATTATTAAATTATTAAAGGTAAATATGACGTGTGGATAACTTAAATATATAAAGCGAAGCTGGCTCTCAAAGAAAGAAAATAACCCCTGAGGGGAGATTTGATTCTCCTTCCTCTGGACAGGTTACCTGAGCAGGTTCAAGGCTGGTATTTTCTCTCACAGAGCACTTTCCCACAGAACCTGCACACACCCATTAGGAATGACAGCATGCTTATCTGTCACACACAAAGAAGCTTTCTTCCCTAAAATGACCCCCAAACTCTAATTAACAAGCCAAATAAGAGCCTGGCTATTTATTTATTTGATTCGGATTTTAATCTTCTACATTTTTCCCCTGATGCTCTCTTTTGACCCTTGTTTCTCTTTTCCATTTCTCAACTCCCGCTCCACTGTGCAAATTCAGAATGTATGCGCCTTGGGGAAAGGATTAATCTGAATCCAGAATAGGCTGTTAACCTCCAGGTGGGGCCTGGAGATTGTCTGGAATTACAACTGATCTCCAGACTTCAACGACCAGTTCCTCTGGAGAAAATGACAGCTTTGGAGGGTGGATTCTAGGGCATTTTACCCAGCTGAGGTCCATCCCTTCCTTAAACCCCACCCTCCTCAGGACCCAACCCCAAATTTCCAGGAATTTCCCAGCCTGGAGTTTGCAACCCTATCCAGAAACCAAGCCTATTTTATCAGCTGCTTCCACCACCAAGATATTGTGGCACATTGAATACCCCCAAAAGCAAAGACAAGCTGTATGAAGAAGAGCTTGAAGTCTTGAAACCATCTTGGGGTGGTTCAGGGTTCAGCTTCTGCCTGGCCTATTTGTACATAACGGCTTTTAAAAACAATGCTCAACCAAGCAATCTAGGCAGTGTTTTGTGAATTCCAAGAACATTAATATTATTTCCTAAAGCAGTTTAATATGGGAGATAGCACACATGCATATTTATAGAAGTCCTAGCATAAAAAGAACGAGGAGAAAGGATTACTTAAAAGCTAGCTTTGGGGGCAAAAGAGTCACTAGTCACCCAATCTGCAAAAGCCTCAACAAAAATTCTGAAAATCAGTCTTGGGACTGCTCAGGGTGTTTTTGGCAAGGACTATCTGCCCCCTTTTATATGCAGACGTGCACTTTATAATGGGTTTTCAGGTTCCGCAAGCAAGAGGGTGGTCGATGACCAAGTCTGAAAGGCATGTTAGAAAAGTCTGAAGTATTCCTAGTGTGAAAATTATGATATGTAGTCTTGGAGGAGAGTGTTACGGATAAAGTGGACTGCCAAAACAACAACAACAAATCAGTGGGTTACAGATCAAATCAAGCCTGAATTGACCCTAGAAGATAAAATGACTAAACAGAGGCTGTCATACTTTGGTCTCATTATGAGAAAACAAGAGTCACTGGAAAAGGCAATCATGCTAGGAAAAGTGGAAGGTGGCAGGAAAAGAGGAAGACCCAGCATGAGATGGATTGACTCTGTAGAGAAAGTCACGGCCCTCAGTTTGCAAGACCTGAGCAAAGCTGTTAATGGTAGGACGTTTTGGAGGACACTGATTCATAGGGTCACCATGAGTCGGAAGCGACTTGATGGCACTTAACACACACACATACACAAGCAGAACTCTCACACGTCGGTGCTGGGGGTTAAGGAATTCATGGCAACACCAATTTATAATCTTCATTCAACAGGCTTTACAGCTTTTATATATACTTAGGTGTAGGACCTTGGGATGTCAAGTAAAAGCATATGCATTTGTCTTTTCTTTGCAATCCAAAATGATAAGGCTACCAGTAGACAAAAACAGTGCATTCCTAAGGAGAGTTACTCCTGTCTAAGCCCATTCATTTCGATGTAAATTTGGGCAACAAAGAACCTGGATGTAAATTTGCTCAACAAAGAACCTGGTGAATTTATGCCAATTAAGAAGAAAAAGAAGAAGAGTTGGTTTTTATATGCCAACTTTCTCTACCACTTAAGGAAGAATCAAACCGGCTTACAATCACCTACACACACACACCACAACAGACACATTGGGCGCTTTCACACATGCCGAATAATGCACTTTCAGTCCACTTTCAATGCACTCTGCAGCTGGAATTTACTATGTGAAATGGCAAAATCCACTTGCAAACGATCGTTAAAGTGCATTGAAAGTGTATTGAAAGTGCATTATTCAGCATTTGTGAAAACGCCCCCTGTGAGGTAGGTGGGGCTGACAGAGCTGTGACTATCCCAAGGACACCCAGCTGGCTTCATATGTAGGAGTGGGGAAACTAATAGGTGGGCATGCTTTTTTCTCCACTCTTGTATCTTGTCCTGCCTGGCACCACCTTTGTGGCCTGAGCAGCTCATGTCTCCCATTTGTAACAGCCTAATGTAATACAGGGAAAGGGCAAGTTATTGGGCACTCGCTGCTTAACATAAAAAATGTGCCTGGAACAGTTAGCTTCTGCTGGCCAACTCTGTTAGATTTAATATATATATACTCTTAGTGCTTTTCAGAGATACCAGTTTTAGACAGATCGCCCTTTGTAAAGAGACTGGAGTGTCAAGCATCGTGTCAGCACTTAGAGGCAATAACTTTTATTTAAGGATCAATGTTCAACAGTATAATTTACAGCTTAATTTAATCTAGGCCCTTTGGGCAATTAAGATGGGCTTGGCATGCGGGTTGCATCGATCCATGACTTAGCACAACGGCAGCAGCTCGAAAAGATGGTTGATATCTGGGCTTTCTGGCCTCCATCACTACATGAGTAATCATATCAAAATCCACAAGATGGGGACCTAGGGTTGTCAGGTCCCTCTTTACCACTGGCGGGAGGTTTCTTGGGTCGAGCCTGAGGAGGGTGGGGTTTGGGGAGGGGAGGGACTTCAAGGCCATAGAGTCCAATTGCCAAAGCGGCCATTTTCTCCAGGTGAACTGATCTCTATCGGCTGGAGATCAGTTGTAATAGCAGGAGATCTCCAGCTAGTACCTGAAGGTTGGCAACCCTATGGGGACACCTATGGTGGCCATGGAGTTATAGCAGGGGGTCCGAGAAGTCCATACAGCTTGGACAGGTTTCGGCCTTCCCCCACCTGTGCCTTCCCCTCAGGCTCGCCTGCTTGGTGGCCATGCCCCCCTGTCAATCCAGCCACCAGCTGGGCTTCATCTGCCAGCTGGCTTGCCACACTGCGGACATGCCTCCCCAGCCTGTTCGGAGCCCCCGTCCAGGCAGGCGGCACCTGACCATCCTCAGTCAAAGACATAAGAACATAAGAAAGGCCATGGTGGATCAGACCAAGGCCCATCAAGTCCAGCAGTCTGTTCACACAGTGGCCAACCAGGTGCCTCTAGGAAGCCCACAAACAAGACGACTGCAGCAGCACCATCCTGCCTGTGTTCCACAGCGCCTCATAGAATAGGCATTCTCAGCTAATGTCAGTGTGGGTGAAGAGAAAGGCAATCACTTAGGGGTGGCGGGCTTCAGAAACAAAAAAGGTTCTGATTTTGAATATTCCTGATCTGAAATGAAACAGGGCAGAGTGTCAATCAAAACATGGGCAGGAACAGAAATTCAGTCTGAAGGAACAAACTGCAGAATACTTGGTAAAACTGACCCAGTCCACAGATATTTATCAGAAAGAACAAAAAGTTATCAGAGCAAAAATCCAGCAGAAAAAAAAGGAGGCCTGTGACTAATGGTCAGCAAAGATTGTTCAAGGAAGCAGGACACTAGACCCAACATAATACAGTAAAAAGCATGAGCTGTGGTCATGTTCTCATCCACTGGTAGCAGACTCACGACAACACACAATGTTCATTTTTAAGAGTACTAAAGAGACTACAAGGGATTTCTGACCAGCAAAAAATATGAATCACGTTATGCACAAAGCTTGTTTCAGATGGGAGACACTAGACACAGTGAAATATAATTAACACAGTGAAATATAATTAAACCATGATTGCATGAAAATATGAGGTTTCATCACAGACAGCTGCTTTTGTTCAGCTTTACCGCAGACTACTAAAAACAAAGAAATGAGAGCTGGCTTTAAAGATTTGGGACTGAATCATAACCTGGTATACGACAAATGGATAAGTAGAAGAGTTGGTTTTTATATGCCGACTTTCTCTACCACTTAAGGAAGAATCAAACCGGCTTACAATCACCTTCCGCTCCCCAAAACAGACACCCTGTGAGGTAGGTGGGGCTGAAAGAGTTGCGACTAGCCCAAGGTCACCCGGCTGGCTTCATGTGTAGGAGCGTGGAAACAAATCCAGTTTACCAGATTAGCCTCCACCAGTCATGTGGTGGAGTGGGGAATCAAACCCAGTTCTCCAGATCAGCATCCACTGCTCCAAATCACCGCTCTTAACCACTACACCACGCTGGCTCTTAAAAGTTTATACCCTGGAAATTTTGTTGGTCTTTAAGGTGCGACTGGACCTGAATCTTGCTCTTCTACTGCAGATTAACACAGCTACTTACCTTAAAATAACCTGAGATTATTTACTCTTTTTTGCCATTAAGTCACAGCCAACTGATGGCCACCTTGTAGGGTTTTCAAAACAAGCGACATTCAGATGTGGTTTGCCACTGCCTGCCTCTGCATGGCAATCCTGGTCTTCCTTGGTGGTCTCCCATCCAAGTACCTGCTTAGGTCCTGAGATCTGACGAGATTGGGCTACCTGGCTATCCAGGTCATGATGACGGTTTATTACAATTACTTAAATCTGAAACCCTTGTCCAATGAGAACAAAGACATTACATAACGTTTAGCAAAATAAATGAAACTCTGAGCATGCCAAAATTAAGAATACCCAAGTTCGATCTGAAAGCTGAAGTTTCTCTTATGGCTTCTCGGTGCTCAGGAGGAAATTTGAGTCGGCTTATTTTTCCTGGCAAAATTAGATAAGATTGGCATTACAGTTGATGCCCGCCTGACCATATAAATGGTGGCTACTGCCCAAAGGATGCAAAGAGAGCAACAACAACAACAAAAAGACTAAAATAAATTAGACCAAAAAAACCAGTAAACAGATGGCATGGAAATGCTCACAAGACTTAACAAGATGGACTAAACTTAATTTATCATGGATGGGAAGAATTGCTGTTGTAAAGAAGAAAGTATTACCAAAACTGATATTCCTTTTTCAAATGCTTCCAATCCAAATTGAAGACAAGACATTGAAAGAATGGCAGAGACAGATCAATAAATTTGTCTGGGCGGGAAAGAAACCAAGAATTAATTTTAGAATTATGCAAGATGAGAAGAAAAGAGGTGGACTTGCTTTGCCAGACATCAAGCTCTATAACCAAGCGGCTGGATTAGCATGGATAGAAGACTGGATAAAAAAGCCAGATCAAACAATTTTGAATATTGAAAAGGGCACGTGGAGTAAAGGATTTCATTATTATCTTTGGAAAGCTAAGAACAAAGAAATTTTTGGAGAAAAACATGTTATCAAAGATGGACTAATGAAGATTTGGCTTAGAAATAAAAACAGGTTAAGCCCGACACCTCCACGAATGATGTCCACCACAGATGCATATTTGTCTAAGGGAGAGAAGAAGAAAGTAGATATGATTCGATACCAAGACATGATGAATGAACAAGGATACATAAAAACATGGAATGAGATTAAGATGAATAAAAATATTGACTGGCTGACTTTTAATCAAATGATTATGAAAGCACGACAGGATTGTTTTTTACAGGATGGTTTAAGAAAAAATACAGTATTTGAAGATTTAATCAGTAAAGAATCAGACCACATCTTGGGAAAAATTTATAAACTTTTACTTAAAAATAAAACAGAACAAGAACAAGTTAAGGCATGCATGGTCAAATGGATGGAAAATTTCAAAAAGGAGATAGCTTTTCAGCAATGGGAAAAACTTTGGACTAAATCTATCAAGTTTACGGCCAGCAATAATTTAAATGAAAATTGGTATAAACAATTCTTTAGAAGGTATATCACACCGATGGATATAAAAAAATGGATGAGTCATATGACAGTCGATGTTGGAAATGTAAAGACAAAGACGGAACATATTTTCATATGTGGTGGACTTGCAAGAAAGTCAAGAAATTTTGGATACAAATACATCAAGAAATGCAGAAAATTTTAAAAATAAGATTTCCATTAAATCCAGAGACTATGTTACTAGGAGTGGAACCTAATAATTTGGACAGGAATTTGGGAGAACTATTTGGCTATATGACAAAGGTGGCCAGATTGGTACTGGCAACATTTTGGAAACAGGAGGACCTTCCAGATGTAGAAAGATGGCAACAGAAAATGGACGAATTTGTGGTGATGGCCAGATTGACTAGCTTGTTGAGAGAGAAGACAACTGATGAATTTCAACTAAAATGGGAAAGCTACTTGGATTATGTTCAACAAAAGGGATAGATTGATATGTAAGATTTGGAATATATAAATTTATAATTAGAATATAAGAATGTATTATGTAAACCATACTGATAATGTAGAAGACTTTTTGAGATGTACAATGAAACAGACTCCCCGAAGGAGTATAAACTGTGTGAATGGATGTGTGATTTTATGTTTATTTGTATATACTGAAAATTTAATAAAATATTTATATATTAAAAAAGGGAAATACTCACTTGTACAAAAAGTGAAAGCAACAACAAAAAAATGACATATCTGTACATCTCTTACACATAAGGGTGAAAGGGGTCTGTAACAGCAAGAATCGAGTCCAGTAGCACCTTAAAGCCCATCAAGATTTTCGGGGTATGAGCTTTTAGAAAGTCGCAGCTCCCTTCATCAGATCCCAGGGTTCTGAAAGAACCATGTCTACACAGGTCAGGGGGGTGCAACCTGGAAGAACAGCTGCAATAAAATTTGTTTTTAAAAAATGGAGTCTCATGGAAGAGGCAGGGATGGGCATGTTTTCTCAGCAGAGCCCATCTGCAAGAACTACATTACAGCCAGGGCCTCCCCTGGGCTGAGGCACCGCTCCATAGATTACTTGGCTTAACTGACAAACCCAGCCCTGGTAAGGATATTTCTGGTGACTGAACACATGAACACACGAAGCTGCCTTGTACTGAATCAGACCCTTGGTCCATCAAATTAACACACATGATGAAAAAGAATCCAGTAGATGCATATATGTTGAAATGGCAACCACTTTATGATAAATACTCATGTGCTTCAAGTTCTTTCGCTTTCCTGCGGGTATAGATTCAGAATCCTAAATTAGTATTTAACATTTGAAGTTTGTACCGTATATACTCGCATATAAGCCAAGTTTTTCAGCCAAAAAAAAGGGCTGAAAAAGCCGAACTCGGCTTATACGCGGGTCAATACGGTAGAGGGGGGAGGGGGGAGGGGGGAGGTGGGAGGAGGGAGGAGGGAGGGGGGAACTTACCTCCATCACCGCCGCCGCCGGGCCCAGGCGCCTTCCTCTGGCCGGGAGGGGCCTGCCTGCGCAGGCAGGAGGCCCCCTCCGGCCACGTCGCTGCTGGCCGCGCGCCTGGCCGCCTCCCTCTGGCCGGGAGGGGCCTGCCTGCGCAGGCAGGAGGCCTCCGCCGGCCGCGGCGCGCCGGCCACGCGCCTGGCCGCCTCCCTCTGGCCGGGAGGGGCCTTGCGAAGGCCCCCGCCAGCCGCGGCGCCGCCGGCCGCGCGCCTGGCCGCCTCCCTCTGGCCGGGAGGGGCCTTGCGAAGGCCCCCGCCGGCCGCGCGCCTGGCCGCCTTCCTCTGGCCGGGAGGGGCCTGCCTGCGCAGGCAGGAGGCCCCCGCCAGCCGCGCCGCCGCCGACCACGCGCCTGGGCGCCTTCCTCCGGCCGGCAGGGGCCTCCTGCCAGCCCAGGAAGGCCGCACCGCCGCCGCTGCCGCAGATTCGCCGCCTCTTCAGGTAAGTAGGGGGTTCAGGGGCTCTTCCCCCTCCCCCCCTTGGATGGCACTGGGGTCGGGGTGGGTTGGGGTGGGTTGGGAGAGCCCGGAGGCCGGCGGGAGGGCGACCTGGGGCAGGGGCCCTGCGCTCTAAAATGGCGGCCGCCATTTTAGAGCGCAGCATTGCTGGTAAAGGGAATTTCTTATTGACCCTCGGCTTATACGCGGGTCAATAAGAAATTCCCTTTTCTGGCCTCAAATTTGGGGGGTCGGCTTCTACTCGGGTCGGCTTATACCCGAGTATATACAGTAGTTGCAGATTACCGATATATAAAAGGGTATGCCCTAACAGCATTGGAATAGCTACCACACGGTTATTAACATTCAATTAAGTGCTCCCAATTTTAATTTGCTTTTCTACATATAATCTAGAAGAATCATAAATTAATGATTAATACAAGAATTTAATAATGTAAGTTTATAGTTGATGATGGATCTATGTATTTACTATTAGACTGAAGCTTGGACATTGACATACTGTTTTTATTTGATGCTTTCCCCCTTCTTTTTTCCATTTTTCCCCTGTACCCCAATTTATAAATAAATAAATAAATAAATAAATAAATATTGATATTGTCTACTGAGACCGGCAGCGGGTCTCCAGGTGCAAGGAGCTACATTAGCTCTCTACAGTTTAATTTTGTCGTTCCAAAAGCCCAAGCAAGTGACTTTTTAATCTTCTCTGTTCATTGTTGCCTCGTGAAAACTTCACAAACCTGCACCCGCCTTTACAAAAATTCTTATCGCTTTTGGACAGGTTTAATAATAGCTGAGCTTATATTGCGGCTGATTCCTTTAAAAAAGAAAAGAAAACACCCCCCCACCCCCGGCTCACATAATCAACTGATGAATCGTGGGTAGTAGCTCAGGGAATCAATGCTGTCTTTGATTTACACTGTATTTGTATATGCTGACAAAGTCAGGAACTCGCTTTCTTTGAAGCCACAACATTATTTAAGTGGTTTGTATAAAATATTTTATTGGCAAGAGAAGATTATGATGTGTAAATTTAATAAGTCCACCAAGCGCGCCTCTCCTATTTGTATGTATAAAGGGTATAAAATTTTGTCTTCCCCAAGCGACTTCTGACATCTCCGAGGGGCTGTGCTGCATAAATGCTAGCGCATGAGGAAAATGGCAGGGGCTTGCTACAGCATTATTGCCGGGTGAATGCATAAGAGCCCATTGCTTCTTCAGTCTTCAGGGGGAGGGGCTGTGGCTCAGTGGTATAGCATCTGCTTGGCATGCAGAAGATCCCAGGTTCAATCCCCGGCATCGCCAGTTAAAGGGACTAGGCAAGTAGCTGATGTTTAAGACTGCTACCTAAGACCCCGGAGAGCCACTGCCGGTCTGAGTAGACAATATTGACTTTGATGGACCAAGGAGAAGGCAGCTTCATGTGTTCGTGTGATCTATCACTGAGCTATGATCCCGCCACCAAGTATCTTTGAGACTTATGACTGTGAGGAACAGAATGAGGTGCAAAAAAAATGCTTGTATTTAGCTTCAAGATAGACTCAGTAGAACTAAAGAATGCCAGTACTATATACAACCAAGAGCATTCTCTGATGCCTTGGACCCAAAGAGCAACATTTGGCTCAGAGAAGCAACTGTTGACAAAGCCATGAATAACGGAAGTTGCTTTGAAATGTCCCTTTGATACCAGAGAACTCAGCTCAGGTATGGACTGTGAAGTCAAAATGGAGCTGGAACAAGGCAGGCTGTGTCCCCTGTGGTGCTATGTGGAGCTACTGGGGCTTGGCTCTGTCTCCTCCTGGCTGCCAGCAGTCCTCCAGATCAGCAGCCTTCCAAGAAATTTCCCTAAATTATATGGCCAGTCTACCCCTGATTTAGCTCATTAGTTTACGCTGCCTTCACTTCTGGGGAATGGTGCAAAATTCCCAGACAAGATGTGCAAGACAAACCAGGTGGAAAAATGACTTTTGCTGTGCAGAACCATTGAATCTTAGGCCATAGAGGATTTCCCCCATATCAGGCCTATTTGGGCTGCATGAACACATGAAGCTGCCCTAACAGAATAGGACCATCGGTCCATCAAAGCCAGTCTTGTCTACCCACAGTAGCAGTGGCTCTCTCTAGCTGAGGTCTTTTCCATCACCTCCTATGTGATCCTTTTAACTGGGGATGCCGGGGATTGAACCTGGGACTTTCTGCATGTCAAGCAAACACACTGCCACTGAACCATGGCCACTCTCCTATATTATACTCTACCTGAATCTTCCTTATATTGAATCAGTTTCTTGGCCAATCGAGGTCAGTATTGTCTACTCAGACTGGTAGCAACTCTCCAGGGTCTCAGGCAGAGATCTTACTGACTGACTGGTCCTTTTTAACTGGAGATCCCGGGGATTGAACCTGGGGCCTTCCGCATGCCAAACAGATGCTCTGCCACTGAGCCATGGCCCCGCCGCTCCCCCTGTTGATCACAAGCAGCAGAAAGCCCCAAAGCCAGGAAGCCGATGGTTATATTTACTACTCTGAAAGCCAACCTTCCTGTTCCCGAGTGACAGTAATAAATAGTTGCTCTAGGAACCTACATCGGATTTTCTTCCCCAGCTTGCCCTGAGTAGCTGATGCCACTCCAGATTGCCAGGCAGAATAATTCACTTGACTGACATATTGATAAATGGCTTGCCGAAATCCTTGTCCAGGGAACATACTGAGCACACTCCAGTTCTGCGGCTGTTGCCAGATGGCAGATCCTCCCACGGCCGACTGAGCAGGAGCACTAAGCCACGAGTAAGTAGGGAAGACACTACATGGGATGAGTACCTACCGTAGACTGTGGGTAGGAACATTCACTCTTTTAAATTGTGCAATGGGGGTAAATCTGCCAGTACCATGCTTACTGCTTAGACTAGCAGCAATCTGTATCGAGATCCACCTCCACATGCGTCTAATAGGTGTCAGGTGCAGAATCGGCATGCCCGATACCTGGAAAAAGTCCTGAATGGAAACGGCTGCAGCATGCCAAATAAGGATAAAGGTTTTCCGATACTTTCTAGCTGATATATTATCACTGTTCCTAGCCTATTGTTGTTGATTTTGCTGTCAAGTAGCAGTCAACATGGCAACCCGTGGGGTTTCCAAGGCAAGAGATTTTCAAGGTGGTTGGCCATTGCCTGCCTCTGCAGAGCGACCCTGGACTTCCTTGGTGGTTGACCCTGCTTAGCTTTGCCATTTTTAAGCAT
The DNA here is from genome assembly GCF_029931775.1 of Euleptes europaea. Lineage (NCBI taxonomy): Eukaryota > Metazoa > Chordata > Lepidosauria > Squamata > Sphaerodactylidae > Euleptes > Euleptes europaea. The sequence goes on along the minus strand of NC_079319.1, from coordinate 6,915,591 downwards.
TTTAATTTCAACTTTACATAAGAACATAAAAAAGGCCCTGCTGGATCAGACCAAGGCCCATCAAGTCCAGTAGTCTGTTCACACAGTGGCCAACCACCAACCAGGTGCCTCTGGGAAGCCCACAAACAAGACACCTGCAGCAGCCCTATCCTGCCTATGTTCCACCGCACCCAACATAATAGGCATGCTCCTCTGATACTAGAGAGAATAGGTATGCAGCATGACTATTCTAACTAATAGCCATGAATACCCCTTGCCTCCATGAATATGTCCACTCCCCTCTTAAAGCCCTCCAAGCTGGCAGCCATCACCACATCCTGGGGCAGGGAGTTCCACAATTTAACTATGCGTTGTGTGAGATAATACTTCCTTTTATCTGTTTTGAATCTCACACCCTCCAGATTCAGCAGATAACCCTGTGTTCTAGTATTATGGGAGAGGGAGAAAAACTTCTCCCTGTCCACTCTCTCCAAACCATGCGTAATTGTATAGACCTCTATCATGTCTCCCCTTAGCTGCTTTCTTTCCAAGCTAAACAGCCCTAAGCATCTTAACCGTTCCCCATAGGACAGTTGCTCTAGTCCCCTAATCATTTTGGTTGCTCTTTTCTGCACCTTCTCAAGCTCTGTAATATCCTTTTTTAGGTGTGGTGACCAGAACTGTACGCAGTATTCCAAGTGTGGTCTCACCATAGATTTGTACAAGAGCAGTATGATATCAGCAGTTTTATTCTCTATTCCTCGTCTAATTATGGCCAGCATGGAATTTGCCTTTTTTACAGCAGCCGCACACTGGGTTGACATCTTTACTGAGCTATCCATTACCACTCCAAGATCCCTTTCTTGGTCTGTCGCTGCCAGCACAGATCCCATCAGTGTATATGTGAAGTTGGATTTTTCCCCCCAATATGCATCACTTTACACTTACTCACATTGAATCTCATTTGCCATTTTAATGCCCATACTTCCAGTATGTAGAGATCCTTCTGGAGCTCTTCACAGTCCAATTTTGTTTTAACCACCCTAAATAATTTGGTGTCATCTGCAAACTTGGCTACTTCACTGTTTAACCCCAACTCCAGGTCATTGATGAACAAGTTGAAAAGCACCGGTCCCAACACAGATCCCTGAGGCACCCCACTGCTCACATCCCGCCATTGGGAGAACTGACCATTGATTCCTACCCTTGCTCCCTATTTTTCAGCCAGCTCTCAATCCATAAGAGGACTTGTCCTCTTATCCCATGACTCTGAAGTTTGCTTAGCAGTCTTTGGTGGGGGACTTTGTCAAAAGCTTTTTGGAAATCCAAATACACAATGTCCACAGGCTCATTCCTGTCCACATGCTTATTGACGCTTTCAAAAAACTCTAATAGGTTAGTGAGGCAGGACCTACCATTACAGAAGCCATGTTGGATTTTGCCCAGCAGACCTTGCCCTTCTATATGCTTGACAATTCTATCTTTAATAATGCTTTCCACTAATTTACCCGGAACAGACGTTAAGCTAACTGGCCTGTAATTTCCTGGGTCCCCCCTGGAATCTTTTTTATAAATGGATGTTACATTGGCCATTCTCTAGTCTTCTGGTACAGAGGCTGATCGAAGGGACATATTACATACCTTTGTTAGAAGTTCAGCAATTTCCCATTTGAGTTCTTGAAGAACTCTAGGATGAATACCGTCTGGTCCCTGTGACTTTAGTTTGCAATTTGTCTAGACGTTCTAGGACTTCCTGCCTTGTGACCACTATTTGCTGCAGTTCCTCATTTTCCCCTCTCCAAAATCTCTGTTCAGGAGAAGGAATCTGCCCTGTATCTTCAACAGTGAAGACAGATGAGAAGAATTCATTTAGGTCTTCAGCAATCGCTTTATCCTCCCTTAGAGTTCCTTTACTCCCATTGTCATCCAATGGTCCAACCGCTACCCTAGCTGGTTTCCTACTAATATACTTAAATAATTTCTTATTGTTTGAAATATTGTCGAAGGCTTTCACGGTCAGAGTTCATTGGTTCTTGTAGGTTATCCGGGCTGTGTAACCGTGGTCTTGGAATTTTCTTTCCTGACGTTTCGCCAGCAACTGTGGCAGGCATCTTCAGAGTAGTAACACTGAAGGACAGTGTCTCTCAGTGTCAAGGGTGTAGGGAGAGTAATATATAGTCAGAAAGGGGTTGGGTTTGAGCTGAGTATTGTCCTGCAAAAGTATTGTCCTGTAAGTATCAAGATAATGTGCTAATGAGGGTATGGTATGTTAATATGGAACCATTGTATCCTGAAGTGATCTGTTAATGTGTGTAATCCAAAGCTAATCTGTATGGCTATTGTTGAATGTTGTCTTTGTCTGGAGGTTTTTCAGGGCAGGAAGCCAAGCCTTATTCATTCTTAAACTCTCCTCTTTTCTGTTAAAGTTCTGCTGATGTTTATGAATTTCAATGGCTTCTCTATGCAATCTGACAAAATAGTTGGTAGAATTGTCCAGTCTTTCAGTGTCTTGGAATAAGACCCTGTGTCCTGTTTGTGTCAGTCCATGTTCAGCCACTGCTGATTTCTCAGGTTGGCCAAGTCTGCAGTATCTTTCATGTTCTTTTATCCTTGTTTGTATGCTGCGTTTTGTGGTCCCGATGTAAACTTCTCCACAGCTGCAAGGTATACGATATACTCCTGCAGATGGAGAAACTTTTGAAAAAACATAACCTACAAACAGTGTTTAAACCCACCAAGAAAATACAACAAATGCTACGATCAGCAAAAGACAAAAGAGACCCCCTCACCTCTGCAGGAGTATATCGTATACCTTGCAGCTGTGGAGAAGTTTACATCGGGACCACAAAACGCAGCATACAAACAAGGATAAAAGAACATGAAAGATACTGCAGACTTGGCCAACCTGAGAAATCAGCAGTGGCTGAACATGGACTGACACAAACAGGACACAGGGTCTTATTCCAAGACACTGAAAGACTGGACAATTCTACCAACTATTTTGTCAGATTGCACAGAGAAGCCATTGAAATTCATAAACATCAGCACAACTTTAACAGAAAAGAGGAGAGTTTAAGAATGAATAAGGCTTGGCTTCCTGCCCTGAAAAACCTCCAGACAAAGACAACATTCAACAATAGCCATACAGATTAGCTTTGGATTACACACATTAACAGATCACTTCAGGATACAATGGTTCCATATTAACATACCATACCCTCATTAGCACATTATCTTGATACTTACAGGACAATACTTTTGCAGGACAATACTCAGCTCAAACCCAACCCCTTTCTGACTATATATTACTCTCCCTACACCCTTGACACTGAGAGACACTGTCCTTCAGTGTTACTACTCTGAAGATGCCTGCCACAGTTGCTGGCGAAACGTCAGGAAAGAAAATTCCAAGACCACGGTTACACAGCCCGGATAACCTACAAGAACCAATTCTTATTGTTTGTTTTGATGTGTTTAGCAATATGCCCCTCAAAATCTTTTTTTGCATCTCTAATTATCTGCTTGCATTTCCTTTGTGCAAGTTTGTGTTTGCTTCTGTTTGCCTTGTTTGGGCAAACCTTCCAGTCTCTGAAGGAAGACTTTTTTTCTCTAATTGCTTTCTTCACCTTACCCGTTAGCCATGGTGGTGACCTCTTGGACTTATTACTACCTTTCCTGACCAGCAGTATACAAGCTAGCTGAGCCTCTAGTAATGTGGACTTAAGTAACCCCCAAGCCTTTTCAAGAGATTTAACCCTCCTAACTGTTCCTTTCAACTTCCTCTTTACCAGTTGTCTCATTTTAGAGAAGTTCCCGCTTTTAAAATCAAAGGTAATTGTGTGAGATTTCCCAGTCATTTTCCCACTTACGTATAAATTAAATTTGATGCCATTGTGATCACTATTGCCAACTGGCTCAACTACATCCACACCCCACACCAAGTCACTGGCAGCACCACAGAGTATTAAATCCAGGATCGCCTCCCCTCTGGTTGGGTCTATGACCAACTGATCAATGGCACAGTTATTTAGGATGTCTAAAAATTTTATCTCTTTGGCTTGACTGGAGCATACATTTATCCAATCAATATGAGGGAGGTTGAAGTCTCCCATTATTACTACTTCATTACCTTTACATGCTTCCCTAATTTCATTCTCCATCTCAAGATCCCCCTGAGCCATTTGGTCAGGGGGCCGATAGAACGTCCCCACTACCAAATCTCCTTTGGGGCCCGGAATTGTCACCCATAAGGATTCTGTGGACGAGTCTGCCCTTTTTATGGTCTCTAGCTTATTAGACACTATGCCTTCCTTGATATACAAAGCAACACCCCCTCCAATACGCCCTTCCCTGTCATTTCTATACAGTTTGTAACCAGGGATGACTGTATCCCACTGGTTCTTTCCCCTCCACCAGGTTTCTGTAATGCTCACTATATCTATGTTTTCTCTTAAAACCATGCACTCTAATTCCCCCATTGTTGCTTGGAGGCTTCTAGCATTAGCATAGAAACACCTCCACACTGTTTCTCTCTTTCGACTTGCCTGGCATGTACCTTTGGGCATCTTTAAGTGGCTATCCATCATTTTTCCCCCATTCCCTTTCATGTCCAAATAATTCCCATGTGGGCAATCTGAAGCAATTTTCCCTTTGTCAGTGTGCACTGAGTTTGCCCGAACCGGATGCTTCTCAGCTCCTGTCGGCTTTCCCCCCAGGTTCAGTTTAAAAGCTACACTGCCACCTTTTTTATATTACGCACCAGCAGTCTGGTTCCATCCTGGTTCAAGTTGAGCCCATCCCTTTTGTATAGGCCCGGCTTGTCCCAAAATGTTGCCCAGTTCCTTACAAATCTAAAGCCCTCTTCCCTGCACCACCGTCTCATCCACGCAATGAGACTCACCAACTGTGCCTGCCTAGCTGGTCCTGCACGTGGAACAGGTAGCATTTCTGAGAAAGGTACCTTGGAGGTCCTGGCTTTTAGTCTCCTGCCTAGCAACCTAAATTTGGATTCCAAGACCTCCGGACTACATTTCCCCACGTCGTTGGTGCCAACATGCACCATAACCACTGGCTCCTCCCCAGCACTATCTACCAGACTACCTATATGAGTTTTGCAGGGTTGGCAGGGGGAAGAGCGTTGGGAGCCCACGTTTAAATGACTTTGTCTTTGGGGGACTAGAAAACTTGTCAGCTAGCTAAGGTGCACACCATCTGCCTTGGTCAGAGCTGACCCTCTGTTCATTTCTTAATAAATCTTTCTGAAGGGGAGAGTATTACGGAAGGACAATAGTCCAGGCAAGCCCTTACACTTACTGTATTTTGTACTTGTTTCACCCTAGACTATTTAGTTATGTAAATTCGTTAAAATTAGTTCTATTTGATGGTCTATGACTGCAAATTAATTAATGGGGGGGGGGGGAACAGAAATTGATCCTGCTTAGTTTCCAAGATCTGACAAGACTGGGCTTGCCTGCTTAACCTTAGTCTCATTGTGTGCTTGAAATCTGCTTCATCTAGCCTCCTCCCCCTACAAGAAAGGTACACAAATAACCACTTGCATTAAAAACTCCTCCTAACAAGGATCTGACTACAATGTCATCTTGTAGGAGCCAGCATGGTATAGTGGTTAAAAGTGGTGGTTTGGAGCAATGGAGTCTGATCTGGAGAACCGGGTTTGATTCCCCACTCCTCCACATGAGAGGCAGAGGCTAATCTGGTGAACTGGATTTGTTTCCCCACTCCTCCACACGAAGCTATCTGGGTGATCTTGGGCTAGTCACAGTTCTCTCTGAACTCTCTCAGCCCCACCTACCTCACTGGGATCAGTTCTAATCCCAGTACCACAGCCATTTGTGGCCAAAGATTAAGCAGCAAGAGAATAAATGAATAAAAGAGCTAAAAGCAGAATTCCCATTTGCTCTTGGAAAACACATGCAAGGTAAGTGGTCCTTCCCCACAAACCCTAAACTCACATTCACAGCCATAAAAAGGGGTTTGGCATAGGGTTGCCAACCTCCAGGTAGGGCCCAGAGATCTCCTGGGATTAGAACTGATCTTCAGATGACAGATCAGTTTACCCGAAGAAAATGGAGGGTGGACTCTATGGCATTATACCCCACCATGATCCCTCCCCTCCCGAAATATTGCCTCCCTGAACTCCACTCTTGTATCTCCAGGAATTTCCCAACCCAGATTTGGCAACCATAACCCACTCCCTTTAAGCAATTAACTTGATTATCCTGCTCATCTGGTGAACTAAAGTGAATTCTGCTACATTAAGATATGCTTCACTTTGCATTTTACAAACTGCAAGGATTTCTATTTATCTCTGCTGGCTCTCATAGACAGAAATCAATACAAAATGGAAAAATCCTTTTTCCACATGCACAAAAGCAGGACGCTCTACCATTAAAAGCTGCATAATCATTATAACAGAGCAAAAATAGACGAACTGGGTTTTTTATAATTATTTACCAGAAATAGACTGGAGAAAAGAGAATTTTCTCTCTTTTACGAGTCAGCTTTAAGACAACAGTCTCATGTTATCCATGCTTATCTTGTAGGTTAAAGCTACCTTTTCCACTGCGGTGTCGCTAAAACAAAAATAGACACACACACACCCCAACAACCGGAGCAAAAACTCTCTTCTGTTATTATGGTGGTTACGTTTCTGGGCTACCAACCCCAGCATTAGAACCAATTATAGCCTGGCTCAACTGTTTAATCTTTTCCTGTCACAGATGTGATCCTGGCGAGTCTCTGCTAGATTAGAAATTAGACAGATTCTGGCCTTCATTCTGGGTAGCTCCCTCTCCAAGCCAAGATCATTTTGACAGGGAGATTTCTTTTACAATGAGGGATACGGCTTCGGAGTTATTGGTGAAAAACAGTCGAAATTTATTCAATGCAGCTCTCAAAGAATTAACTGTGCAGGCCCCGTCGATGCTGTCTGAAGTGGTTTCCCTGCATGAAAAGCAGAAGTCGCTGCTTCTCTAAAGAGAGGATATTCTTGTAATTAAAAATAATTCACAACTATAAATGGCTAAACGTGAGACTAACACAATTATTTTGATAGGGTTCATCCAATCCCACCTTTTGGAGAAAGAACACTTATAAGATGAATTAAAAGCAAACAAATCCTTCCTTATCCTGCACTTTAATGATCTAATTCATATGTAATGTTTTAATTGGAAATTATGAAACCTATCACAGCAAAGCTTCAGGGATAAATATCTGAAATATAAAGGGAGATAGGAAAATCTGCACTTTCCATAAGGAAAACCACAACAACAATCTATGGGTTTTTTTCCTGGTTTGCCCAAGCCAACAAAAATATGAATTCAAGGAGTCCTCCTCCTTAAATTATGATAGAATTAACCAATACAAAGAAATCTGCAGGAATAGAAAACAACAACTGATGAAGGTGGACTAGGCCTAGAGTTGCCCCCTCAAGTTGGGGCCTCGAGATCTCCTGGAATTAAAACTGATCTCCAAACTAGCAAGATCAGTTCCTCCGCAGATAATGGCTGCTTTAGAGGGTGGATTCTATGGCATTATGTCCCACTGAGGCTGGGCTGCCAACCTCCAGGTGGTCACTGGAGATCTCCTGGGTGGTAAGGGTTGCCAATTGCCCAGTGGTGGCGGGTAAAGTACTGCCCATCTGTTACCAAATGGGTGCCAATCTCCCGGACTGGTTATGGCAACCCCAAACAGCATATGTGTGCGCCCTGTTCCATCCGCGCACCTGCCCCAAACGCTACGGGAAAGGCTCTCGCGCGAGCCAGTGAAACTGACACGACCGCTCCTGTGTATCCCGAGCCGCCGGCAGCTGAGAAACCGAGGCCAGGTCAACCTCTCCACTGAGCCAGAGAGACTCCATTTTCCTGTGCATCTCCATTCCAGAAGCCATGTCAGAAAAAGCGCCAAAGCATGTTGTCCCGGGGCGGGGTCCTCCCAGAGCCGCCCGGGACGAACCCAGCTTTCTCTAATCCCCGCGGGGGGGGGGCAACACTCACCCTCGGCGAAAAGAGGGATGCGGGCAGGGAGATCCACCCCGACGACGGCAGACAAGGCGTCCGCACCTCAGCTCTGTTTTCTCCCCTAGGACACCCCGAAGACGCCACAGACGGACGCCCAGCCGCCGCGCCAGCCGCGGCAGAAACAGAGCGTGCGCCCACGCCCCGGCCCGCTCAACAGCTGGCGGGCGGGTGGGCGCGGGCGGGGCAGGAGCGAGCGGGCCATCGGCTGCAGGGGCAGCCATGTGACCCACTTGCGGCCCTTATATGGGCATATCCGGGGCGGGACTTGGGGAGGAAGGGGCGGGGCCTCTCTGGCCTGGAGGGAATATAAGGCCAGAGAGGAGCCCGGGCCGAGGAGGAGTGGTGGCACGTGGTTGTAGGGGCTGAGCTGACCCGAACCAACCTGGCTGCCTCCGAGGGGGAGACAAGCTCCGATTCCCCCTCGGATTGGTCTGAGGCCGAGGAGGCTCCTCCGGCCCGACCTTCCTCCAGGGCAGAGACCCCAAAAACGACGGCGGCGACCGGGGAGCGCGACACATGTAGCCTGCACCAACGCCCCCCCCTTTGCATCATCGGACTGATTAAGCAAAGGCATCCAGAGACATTGAGATAACAGCCAGGAATCGCTCCTCCGGCCATGCGAAGTGACGATCCTCAGACGCAGCAAGATCGCACCTATTGTTTTAGATCATTAAGCTCATCAGCGAGACTCCCTGTTTTCTCCTGGGGTTGCACAAGTCACTGTAATTAAAATAGATTTCCAAATTGTCACCACCCCACCCCGGCAGCCAGTCATTAATCCTTTTGTTTTAGCTTGGGAACCAGGAGGATAATCTAATCACCCTCACCCCCCCCAAAAAAAACAGTATATCTGAGGTCTCTTGAAAGTCCATACCTCTCTCCTTAGGTCTTGCCCATTCATACTGACTGTAGCTCTGTCAGTGTGGGCAGTCATGCTTGAACACTCAGGGGATCCCCCCCTCCCCTGCCGTTTTTGCTTATTTATCTTGATTACTGGAACTCAGGACTACACCTCTACAGGAAAGGTATCGTATAACCTGTCATCGAACTCCTGCCAAATTGGCGATTCTCTCTCTCTCTCCTCCCTTTTTGAACTCCTAGATTCTCTGTATGTTTGTGTTGCATCATTGAACGCTTGAAAACATAAACTCTCTTAATTCGGAATCCCCTGTCTCTGTCGTTATTCTAAGGCCAAAGAACACGGGCTCTGGTATAGTTGGTTGCATCCCGCTTTACAAATATTATAGTTACCGTGTGTCAGCTAATTCCCCATTTTAAGAGCATGTCGGGTAACACATCCACCGGGCTGCCCGCTGGCCAGCTGAAAGCCGGCGGGCACTGCAGACTCGCGTGCGTGGACGTGGCACACGCATCACTTTTGGGTAAACCCAAAAGTGATGCGGACACTCTAGCAATCCCGGCCAAAACTCTATGGAAACCATAGAGATTTGGCCGGGATTGCTAGAGCATCCCCATCACTTCCGGCTTAAAACGGAAGTGACGTAGGCGCATCGCGCGGTAAGGCCACAGCCCCACGAAGCTCCCGCCGGTGGAACAGCAGTGCCTGGCAAGCCTATGGGTGGTGGTGACAGAGATCAGTTCCCCTGGAGAAAATGGCCACTTTGGAAGGCGGACTCTACGGCATTATACCCCACTGAAGTCCCTCCCCCTTCCCAAACCCCACTCTCCCCAGACTCTACCCCAAAATCTCCGGGGCACCTCACCAGAGCAAGGGCATGTAATGAGAGGTTCTTGGTGATTGTCCCACAATAGCAGATCTCTTTACCTTTTTGGTGGTTCCCCAAAATTTGAATCTGAGCCCAAACCTTTACATTCTTTCAGTGACCACAAGTAACAAGCAGAAGGTCATCTGATGACATTATTAATTTTTTAAAAAATGAACAAATCATATATTTCTGCAAACCTGTGTTCCCCTGGGTTTGCAGAAAGGTAAATTGCATTTGGGGCTGCCCTATTTTGTAGATTTTGTGAACTGAACAAAGGCCTTGGCCATTTGATACAAAGACTACAACTGCATTGTGCCAGGCCCACAGAAGTACGCAGCTCATTAGCGGATGCATGTGCCACAGCCAAAGGACAGAGATAAATAAGGTGCATTACGCCAAACTAGCTTGTAAGGCTGTCAATAAATTGTTTATAGAGAGTAGGAAATATGAGTCTCCAGCAAACCAATCAGGGAAACGTTTCTCGGTGCAATATAAAACAATCAGATACTAAGGTGGAAATCAAACCTCACTGGAGTTGGGGGAAGTGACAGAAGGGGCAGGAAAGAACTGGCTTTTTGCGGCTGAAGGGGGTGGAATGTTAGGGGAGTTTTTTAGCCCAATTTTCTCCTGGAAGCCAAACAGTAACAAAAAGTTCTTTTTGCATCACTGAATAATGAAGTTTCAGCAATAGAGCAATTTGAGCACGGTGCATTATAAAAGACACATAGATCTCTTGCCAATTACTGTTTGAGGTTCTGCTGAAGAATGTTAAGAAACTAGGTTACAAGAAGACCCACAAGTTAACTTCCTCCCAGTCCACCAGAAATTCCTCTGGCACAATCTCTTTGCTGTCATTGCCAGGCAGTGGGCATCTTAACAGCTTGAGAGCTGCAGCAAATTTTGCCGAGAGAAAGGAAATAAATTGCTCATCTTATTAGACCCTTATTAGGATTACTGAAGTTACTGTAGAGAGCCAGGTTGCAAACTGGAGTGTCATTCTGACAACAAGGAAATAATTTCTGTATGGAACATCTGCCTTGGAAGAAAAAGTAACCTAAAGCAGAGTATTAGACCAATGATAGCTATGGCTAAATTAAGTCCAGCAAATCAAGATGCTTTTTTATTTTAAACAAAACAGAATACAATATTGCCACTGTGGAAAGTAACTTTTATGTCTAGGCATTAGGGTTGCCCCCCTTCTGGATGCACACCTTAACGTGGTGAGGGGGTTTGTGAGTGTCAGGGAAGCTGAGAGCAATACCGTAAGGGGTCTAGACTCTATCAAGAGACTAAACTCCTAGCAGAGTCACTCAAGACGGAATGGTCACAGCTGAGACACCAAACAAAGATGCATCCACCCCCTTAAGGGATCAATGGCCACATCCGCAGAAGAGAACAGGCAGTTCCAGTGGGGATGGGGGTAGAGGAATCCCTGAAGGTTAGCTACTGGGCAGAAGCAGTAGTGGAAGGTAACACTGGCGGAAGATCTTTCGTAGACAACGGCAGTGCCACTACGGCTAACTCTGGTTAGTACTGCGCAGAAGAAGGCACTGGTAAACCACTTCTGACCAATCTTTACCTTGAAAACCCTATGATGAGACAATCCAAAATGAAAAAAGATATAGTGCTGGAAGATGGGACCCCCAGGTCGGATGGCACTCAATCTGCTACTGGGGTAGAGCAGAGGACAAGTACGAGTAGCGCTGTTCTTAGTGATGCGATTGGACTAAAGCCGAAAGGACGTTCAGTGGTTGACATGAATAGATGCAAAAGGAAAGTCCGAAGCTGTTCGACGCATATAATAGGAACATGGAATGTGAGAAGCATGAATCAGGGTAAGCTTGAAATTGTTAAACAAGAAATGGAACTCATGGACATTTCAGTCCTGGAAGTAAGTGAATTAAAGTGGACTGGATTAGGACATTTTCAATCAGAAAATTACAAAGTGTTTTATTCAGGGAATGACAAAAAGAGAAGAAACGGAGTTGCTTTAATAGTGAGGCAAGATGTGGCAAAGGCAGTCAGGAGCTATAATGCAAAGTCTGACCGAATAATATCAATCCGACTTCAGGGAAAGCCTATCAACATAAGCATCCTTCAAGTTTATGCCCCAACTACAGATGCTGATGAGGAAGAAATTGAAAGTTTTTATGCCAGTGTTCAGGAAGAAATTGATCACACACCTAAACAAGATATGCTGATAATCATAGGTGATTGGAACGCAAAAGTAGGAAACAAAGCAGAATCAAATGTTGTTGGCAGATTTGGGCTAGGAGCACGGAATGAAGCAGGAGAACGCCTCGTAGAATTCTGTGAAGACAACAATCTGTTCATTGCAAACACATGTTTCAGGCAACCAAATAGACGATTGTATATATGGACATCACCAGACGGCCAGTATAGAAATCAAATAGATTATATAATTGGAAGCAGAAGATGGAGAAGCTCTATTCTCTCGGCCAAAACAAGACCAGGAGCCGACTGCGGTACAGATCATGAATTGGTAATATCGAAAATCAAGATAAAGCTTAAGAAAAACACCAAAACATTCATAGCACCAAAATACAATCTAAGCAATATTCCGGAAGAGTTTAAAGACCATGTAATGAACAGATTTGCATTACTAAGTTCAAGTGAATGTAAACCTGAAGAACTATGGGTGGAAACTAGAGATATTATCAAGGAAGAATGTGCAAAGACTATTCCTGTAGCCAAAAGAAAAGAAAAACCTCGATGGATGTCTGAGGAAACTCTTAAAATTGCCAGAGATAGATGAGAAGCAAAAGTAGAAGGTGACAGAAATAGAATCAAAAGTCTAAGTGCAACGTTCCAGCGACTAGCACGTAGAGACAAAGAGACCTATTATAATAACCAGTGTAAAGAAATAGAAGAGAACAACAAAAAAGGAAGAACAAGAGATCTGTTCCACAAGATCCAAGAAATCAAAGGGAAATTTAAAGCACGGTTAGGCATGCTGAAAGATCAGCATGGAAATACATTAACTGAACAGGACAAAATAAAGAAAAGGTGGGAACAATACACTGAAGAACTATACAGAAGAGATGAAAGGATAAAAGATTCTTTCCAAGAAGAATCTTTTGAAGAAGAACCTACAGTTTTAGAAAGTGAAGTGAAAGCTGCATTGAGAGCAATCGGGAGAAACAAATCACCAGGAGCAGATGGGATATCAATAGAGCTATTCCAAGCCACAGAAACGGAGTCCATCAAAATCTTGACAAGAATATGCCAACAGATATGGAAAACAAAACAATGGCCCACAGACTGGAAACGATCCATTTACATTCCAATTCCCAAGAAAGGAGACATCAAAGATTGCAACAACTATTGGACCATTGCATTAATTTCTCATGCAAGTAAAGTGATGCTCAAAATCTTACAGCAAAGGCTGTTACCATATATGGAACGAGAAATGCCTGATGTTCAAGCTGGTTTCAGAAAAGGAAGAGGCACTAGAGATCATATTGCAAATATACGCTGGTTACTGGAGCGTACGAGAGAATTTCAGAAGAAAATCAGCTTGTGTTTCATAGATTACAGCAAAGCTTTTGACTGTGTGGATCATGAAAAGCTATGGCTGGTTTTAAAGGAAATGGGTGTGGCACTACATCTGATTGTTTTGATGCGCAACCTGTACTCTGGACAAGAGGCCACAGTTAGAACAGAATATGGAGAAACGGAATGGTTTCCAATTGGCAAAGATGTCAGACAAGGATGTATTTTATCTCCCTATCTCTTCAATCTATACGCAGAACATATAATTAGGAAAGCAGGATTAGATTTAGATGAAGGTGGAGTGAAAATTGGAGGGAGGAACATTAATAATTTGAGATATGCTGATGACACTACATTATTGGCAGAAAATAGTGAAGATTTGAAACAACTACTGCTGAAAGTTAAAAGAGAAAGTGCCAAAGCAGGACTGCAGCTGAACATCAAGAAAACAAAAGTAATGACTACAGGAGAATTACACAACTTTAAGGTTGACAATGAGGAAATTGAAATTGTTCAAGACTTTCTATTCCTTGGCTCCACCATCAACCAAAAGGGAGACTGCAGCCAAGAAATTAGAAGGAGATTGAGACTGGGAAGGGCCGCCATGAAGGAGCTAGAAAATATTTTGAAGTGTAAGGATGTGTCACTGGCCACCAAGACTAGATTAATTCATGCCATTATATTCCCTATTACTATGTATGGGTGTGAAAGCTGGACAATGAAGAAAGGTGATAGGAAGAAAATAGATTCCTTTGAAATGTGGTGTTGGAGGAGAGTGTTGCGAATTCCGTGGACTGCCAAAAAAACAAATCAGTGGGTTCTAGATCAAATCAGGCCTGAACTGACCCTAGAAGCTAAAATGACTAAACTGAGGCTGTCGTATTTTGGTCACGTCATGAGACGACAAGAGTCACTGGAAAAGACCGTCATGATAGGAAAAGTTGAGGGCAGCAGGAAAAGAGGAAGGCCCAACAAGAGATGGATTGACTCAATAAAGGAAGCCACAGCCTTCAATTTGCAAGATCTGAGCAAGGCTGTCAAAGATAGGACATTTTGGAGGACTTTCATTCATAGGGTCGCCATGAGTCGGAAGCGACTTGACGGCACTTAACACACACATTAGGGTTGCCAGCCATTGTCTGGCAACCAGTGGGAGAGGGAGGAGGTGGGGACGGGAAAGAATGAAATCATGCCAATGATGTGACATCATTTCCGGCAACTACCCAGAAGTATAGTCACACCATTGGCATTATGTTAGCACGACGCGCTAGGATTTGGACAAAACACTATGGCAAAACAGGGTATTCACCAGAACAGAAGACCAACAACATTTTTGGGGTATGGGTTTTTGAGAGTCGAAGCCCCCTTTGGCAGATACAAAAGGGAGCTTTGTCTCTCAAAAGCTCCCAAAATCTTGTTGGTACCTAAAGTGCTATTGGACTTTAATCTTGCTCTTCTACTGCAGACTAATATGGCTACCCACCTGAAACTAAATTACGTTAAATCCCCCACCTTTAAAAATGGAAAGAATTACTGTCTAGACTTACAGCATCGTTGGGAAAAGAATAAAGATGAACAGAAAAGTCTGCACAGTAAAGCGAGCTGTATAATTTACAGAACAGATTATTTAAATTTATACTACAGAAATGTTAACAGTACTACTCCAATCAATGTCTGCTGGCAGAGAAGTGAACCAAATTAGCTTTGACAATGGACAGCTTTTCCAGTCCTCAGGTACAATTGAGTGGGAAGGTGTCTGGCACAGATTTTGTATTTTTTTTATGTATTAAAAATCCTTTATAGTTTGACTTTCCCTCCTGCTGGGTTGTCAAGGTGGGTTAGAACAAACACACCCAGTATAAACTAACCCAGTATAATAAATATCTAAAAGCATTTGCCACCTTAAAAAGTACCAGTTTAAAAACAAACAGATTGTTAAAAGCCAGCATCAAAAATCCAGCAGCTCCACAACAGAAAACGTTCAAAACCCACCACCTAAAGGCCCTCTGAATTAAGACAGTTTTCAGCACCTGGCAAAAAGCTATTAAGAACGGTGCCAGATGGATTCTGCAGAGCTCTTTTGGAGATCCCATTCATTTTAGTTTCAGAGTATAGCCAAAGAATAAGAGAATCATAGAGTTGGAAGGGGCCATAGAGGCCATCTAGTCCAACCCCCTGCTCAATGCAGGATCAGCCTAGAGCATCCCCCTGACTAATGTTTGTCCAGCCTCTGCTTAAAGACTGCCAGTGAGGGGGAGCTCACCGCCTCCCTAGGAGGCTGATTCCACTGTCAAACAACTCTTACTATAAATTTTTCCCCTAATATCCAGCCAGTACCTTTCTTCCCACAATTTAAACCCATTATTGCGAGTCCTATCCTCTGCTGCCAACAGGAACAGCTCCCTGCCCTCCTCTAAGTGACAGCCCTTCAAATACTTCAAGAGAGCCATCATGTCCCCCCTCAGCCTCCTCTTCTCCAGACAAAACATTCCCAACTCCCTCAGCCTTTCCTCGTAGGGCTCGGTCTCCAGGCCTCTGAT
Source organism: Euleptes europaea (assembly GCF_029931775.1). Lineage (NCBI taxonomy): Eukaryota > Metazoa > Chordata > Lepidosauria > Squamata > Sphaerodactylidae > Euleptes > Euleptes europaea. Next base: position 6,899,793 of record NC_079319.1, on the reverse strand, counting down.
CATCCTCGTCATTCTCCTCTGTACCAATTTCATTCTTTCCACATCATTTTTTAAGTGAGGCCTCCAGAACTGCACACAATACTCCAGGTGCACACAATAATCTAGGTGCACACAATACTCCAGGTGCACACAACTGCACACAATACTCCATCATTTTAGTGGAGCCCACACAGGAGAACTCTCCACCAGATTACTCCCCAAAATACATCTCTACAAACAGGGTCAGCTGCCTTTCGGTTCTCTACTAACTTTTGTGGAGTTTGCTCCAGGCGCCTGCTACAATGGGTGGGTGGGTGGGAGAAGCTTTAAAGAACAAGCCACTAAGCAAAGCACCAGGGGGAAATGATTCAGTGGTGGGTCGGTTCATTTCTGTTTTCCATTTCTGCACTGAACAGGGAAAGCCGTTCTGCTTTGTGCTACCCGTTACCATTATGGTCTGCACCGGATCTCTAAGGGGCAGTTCCTGCTAACAGTACATCAGACATACACAATGCCAGATGTAGAATTTGTTACTTTAAAATGTATTTATTTATGTTATTTACAGTCTGCCTTTGTCAATGGTACTCACGGCGGATTACACAGAGGGAGCCAATACAATCCACAGGATGGGACATTCAATAAACAATGCAACAGGATTAAGGTTGTAGAACCAACCGGAAATCTAAGAACAGGACTGAAGCAAACCACAAATCCTACTTACAAGCAAGCAATACTCAGTACTATAGACAAAGTGGAACCTAGTCAAAGGGTCAAAATTACTGCTGGGCGGCATCCCACCGCCGGCATAAGTCACTCTATGCACTAAGACTCCCTTTAACAAGAGGGTATGTCCATGCGGGACGGGCCAGCCAGATGCCCTACATCGCATTATCTTAGATTGTCGTTTACATGAAGAACCCCGTAAAAAAATTATATTACCCTTAATCAGCAAACGGATGGCCCCTTATAGAACATCCACTTGCCAATCCTTGCTAAACGACATTACAACTGATGTTACGGTGAAGGTGGCGGAGTTTTTGGCAGAAGTTGTTAAGGTTGAGATTCAAACTTAATTTTAATCTACATATGTATTATCTGTTTATCTCTGACTTTGTGACCATCAATATTATGCCAATAAAGGTTATCTGATTCTGATTCACTCTATGCTGGTGCCCGTGCCACTCTATGCTGGCGCCCGTGGCACGATGCTGGCGTAGGGGGACACACTGGTTCCTTTGCAGCTCCACACACACCCTTTAGGAATCTGCTGTAAGAAGTTTCCATTCATCCGCAATCACGTCCAGTGGAATATCCATTAGGAGTGCTGCTGCTACTTTCATTATATCCTTGTGGACTCGCTGTGCTGGAGATAAATATTGAAGATTTCTGAGGATGGGTTTGTCCAAAGATGACTGAAGGAAAAGGTGTTTGTAGTCTGCTATGAAACGGGATTTTTTTTTGTTCCTATTCCTTTTCAGAAAGTTTTTTCAGTTTGTCACAGATCCTACTTTCAATGATTACTTCCCTCACAGGTATCTAGTGCTCATCACTGAATGCTTCAAGAGACAATGGTGCTGAACTCTTACAAATATGATTCACCATGGTTCTTGTGTTTGAAGCTCACTGTGAATCACATGCACCAAAGGCTCTTCTTTCTGGAACACTCCAGTGAACTTTGTACATAAATGGGCACTCGTGCAAAAAAACATAACCTCCGCTTTCACTGTCTCATGTTTTAAGGGGTTAATTATGTTTCTACACTTTGTGGAAGATTTCACCAAATAACATTTATTCTTAGGAACAAAGTTCTTAAAGTACTTCGTAACCGCAGGCCACTGTTCAATCAGTCTTGTGGCAGCACTCTCTAGTGATAACCACGTAGAAGAAACATGTTTCAAGAAACGATGGCTTGGGATACCGAAATAGAAATAGAAATTTTATTACAGTCAATGACCAGCACAAGTAAAATAGGTAAGTTACCAATTTACAGTCATCTAAAAAAACATCTGAATAAAACATGCTGGAATGGCTTGGGATACCGAGATCTCTTTGCATTTTTCAGAAATCCTCCCATTGGGATGGCCACCCATAAAAAAAATCATGAAAATTAATTTTAATGCATCGTCTCCCAGTTCTGCCATGCCCCTACGGAATGCATAATGGACTATATGAATGTTACAAGTGCCAGTATCTATCATAGGCTGTCTCTCTGTCAAAATACAATAATCACTCATGAGTTCAGTGACAGCGTTGTTAACATTTGGCCCATCATTAATTAGCATTAGAAGTTTTGACTGAGGAAGTTGTGCCAAATCCAAAGTTTCATCCAGTTTACTGTAAATATCTTTAGTTGCTGCCGATCCCATAAAAAACATCTGGAGGTGCCAGGTCACAATCATGTTTTTGGTTAGTGACCAGTATCTAAAAGCTATCTGTAATTCTTTGTAAGATGCTGCATTGGTGGTTTCATCATAGTACAAGGTGTAATATGTACCAAAAACTATTGAGTCTGGAAATTTTGATGTGTTGGCATGTGATTGGTCAGACGACCATATTAATAAATTTGAATTTGAAGTAATATGTACCATTAAAATCCTTCAGCGATCATTTCCTGAAACATGGGGCCAGCCCCTATCGTTAGATACCATGCCTTTGTCCTTGACAGGGAAAAATCTTGGAGCACTGCATTTGGAAACATAAACTTGAAAGTTTCCCCAATATGTTCACAAGACGGCTCAAAAGCAAAGTCAGTTGAAATAGTTTTCAATACCCAGATAAGTTCTGCTCTTCTGGCACTATCTGTCACTGTAAAGTGGAATTGTTCCCGCGCAATCTTTAGCTGCAGCATGGCTACCTGAACTAGTTTCCTCCGGCGCACCCAGACGAACCGCTGACAGATGTAGCTAAGATGAAACCAGTTGATTCCTGCACTCATTCTTATGTTTACGAGTCGGGGTGCTGTTCAAGCGCTTCAAACCCCCATTTGATACTAAATCCTTTAGCACACACAACACAGAACATTTCTCCTTCTCTTTTTTCCCATTCCCATTCAGCTACAACGCATCCATTTCTGTCTTTTTTACTCAACCACTCAAATTTAAAAGAGCTCTTTCCCATTATTTATAAGTCTCGCTCACAAATAAGAGCTACTTTTACTGACTTTACTGACCATTTTCCATGTTCATCAACCACACATCAGCACACAATTATTGTAGCCTACCCTCCACTAGCCAGCCATTGAGGACTGTGATGGGTGGAGGGTTGATGCAGAACCCTGCCCATTGCATCCCCATGAGCAGAAACGCCCACTGAGAACAGAAATGCAGCTTAGGATCTGAACCCTAGTCATTTAAAATGTTTGATGAGGGAGAACGCAGAAGTATTGCAGCTTTTAACTGAGTAATTGTTCAAAACTTACTTTTAAGCAACACAAGAAAAAAGATAAGATCAGACCCACTTAAAAATATTCCTACAATTTCATCACTGGCTGTATGAATAAGTGAATGACATTTTCCCCATGACAAGGTCTGCTTCATTGCGCTGACAGAGGAAAAGTGCTAATTTCTATTTACTTGAGGTTAACATGTAGTCTACTTCAACAAGTCATTTCTGGCTTGTTAATTTAGTAATAAGAGACCTTTCCTTTCTCTGCGGTGTACAACAGGACTATAAAAGATAGGAGATAGCAATACCTTCGTAAGATTCCAGGGCGCCGCTATGACACAAACCTGATTACTATTGATTTTCATTGCGAAGCTGAAATCAAGGGGGTTTCCTTAATGGCCACGGTGCTGAAAATGCATAGTGGAAAAAGAAAAGATGACAACTGAAGGCCAAAACAAATCTGAGCCTGAATACCTTTTGGAAGCATTCAGTGCACCTTTCTGCTTTCAGTCAGTTTTAGACAAAGCCTGAGGGTAACAGAGGTCTTGGAGTTGTGATATATACTTGATCTACTGGGTTTTATTTCCCATAGTCTTTAATGGAGCTGACTTTTTTTAAAATTTGGCTTTTCCCCCAAAAAAATTGGGTCCAATAAATCAGAATCTGAAAAATACCACACAAAAAGGCGCACACCCCTAATTACATTTGAACAATGACCATGAGTGATGGATGCCATCAGTGGAACAAGTATAGCTTCCTGCCATTTTTGATTCTGAAAACATGCCTCTGCCCAGTAATCGACAATAAGATGCTGTTTTGAATGTTAAACAGAACTACAAGCACATCAGTGGGTGCCCTGCAGCCTAGGCTCACAACCCATAGTTCCAGACATAGCCTTTGAGGGGTGAGGTCAAAAGGGGTCCATAAAACTGCTATCATACTGCCCTTGTACAAATCTATGGTGAGACCACACTTGGAATACTGTGTACAGTTCTGGTCACCACACCTAAAAAAGGATATTACAGAGCTTGAGAAGGTGCAGAAAAGAGCAACCAAAATGATTAGGGGACTAGAGCAACTGTCCTATGGGGAGCAATTAAGACGCTTAGGGCTGTTTAGCTTGGAAAAAAGGCGGCTGAGGGGAGACATGATAGAGATCTATAAAATTATGCATGGTTTGGAGAGTGGACAGGGAGAAGTTTTTCTCCCTCTCCCATAATACTAGAACACGGGGTCATCTGCTAAAGCTGGAGGGTGAGAGATTCAAAACAGATAAAAGGAAGTATTTTTTCACACAACGCATAGTTAAATTCTGGAACTCCCTGCCCCAGGAAGTGGTGATGGCTGCCGGCTTGGAGGGCTTTAAGAGGGGAGTGGACATATTCATGGAGGAGAGGGGTATTCATGGCTGTTAGTTAGAATGGATACTAGTCATGCTGCATACCTATTCTCTCTAGTATCAGAGGAGCATGCCTATTATTTTGGGTGCGGTGGAACACAGGCCAGATGGTGCTGCTTCCTAGAGGCTTCCTAGAGGCACCTGGTTGGCCACTGTGTGAACAGACTGCTGGACTTGATGGGCCTTGGTCTGATCCAGCAGGGCTTTCTTATGTTCTTATGTTCTTACCCTTCCTCTCGCATCTATAACAACACTGCTAACTAGATTCAAGTCCAGTAGCACTGTAGAGACCAAAAAGATTTTGGGGGTATAAGCTTTCGAGAATCAAAGCTCCCTTTGGTAGATACTATACACTCTCAAAATGTCCTACCCAGAAAATCTTGTTGGTCTCTACGGTGCTGTGTGTCAAGTGCCATCAAGTCATGGCTGACTTCTGGCAACCCTAGCAAGGGGCTTTCAAGGCAAGTGAGAAGCAGAGGTGGTTTGCCATTGCCTTCCTCTGCAGAGTCTTCCTTAGCAGACTCCCTTCCATGTACCGACACTGCTTAGCTTCTGAGCTCTGACGAGATCGGGCTGTACCATGCCACCTTCCCTCCTCTCTAAGGTTCTGCTGGACTCAAATCTAGCTGTTCTACTGCAGCCCACCACAGCTGCCTTTGAAAACTTCTAGCATCCGCCTCAGGGTTTGCTGTGATAAACATGTCCGATGAGACCAAGTCCTATGAGGAAAGGTTGAAGGAGCTGGGTATGTTTAGCCTGGAAAGGAGAAGACTGAGGGGTGATATGATAACCATCTTCAAGTACTTGAAGGGCTGTCATATAGAGGAGGGTGCCAAGTTGTTTTCTGTTGCCTCAGGAGGTCGCACCAGAACCAACGGGTTGAAATTAAATCAAAAGAGTTTCCGTCTAAATATTAGGAAGAATTCTATAACACTTAGAGTGGTTCCTTAGTGGAACAGGCTTCCTCAGGAGGTGGTAAGCTCTCCTTCCCTGGAGGTTTTTAAGCAGAGGCTAGATAGCCATCTGTCAGCAATGCTGATTCTATGACCTTAGGCAGTTCATGAGAGGGAGGCCAACTTGGCCATCTTCTGGGAATGGAGTAGGGGTCACTGGGTGTGTGTGGGGGAGGTACTTGTGAATTTCTTGCATTGGTCAGGGGGTTGGACTAGATGACCATGGTGGTCCCTTCCAACTCTATGGTTCTATGCACCTCGCCGAGGGCAACTGGCATTTCCAAGCCCATGATGGACAAGCATTTCTGGACCAGACGCTGAAGCTTCATTCCTCAATGCACTTACAGGTATGAAAGGGTGTTAACTCTTGAGAAGAGATTCATGGGGGAAAGTGGTAGGGAAAAAGTTATACAGTCCTTCACACATTACCATGCTTAGCTTTTAAGATGGGAACTTTCCTCCACAGTAATGAGAATGTGCATTTACACTGCATAATCAATAATACATTACAGTAAATATCATTCGGTGATTGACTTTTGCTTCTTCAACACCATTAATAATTTAATGGTAATGCACCGTTAGACAAATATATTATTTTCCATACTGTAAATCCACTTGCTTTAAAGGCAGACCAGCATGAAGTCTGCAGTCTTCTGCTTTCATTAAACACCACGCCCTGTTCCTCATTACCCAGAAGATCCTCCGGTCCTGTTATTCAGAAAATACTCAACACCATAGTGCCCCTGCTTTGGATCAGTCTGAAAGTGACAAGGTGAACAGGAAAAGTGCTTCCTCCACAGATGGAGAAAAGAGAGCTGGTAAAAGAGGAGAAATCCCCATCACTCCAAGCTCCCAGACACTGCTTGGACTGATGAAATCTCCTCCACCCCTTGATTCCTGACTTATTTACAAAATAATCTATGACGCAGTCACAAAAATATGTCAGAAGAAGAAGAGTCAGTTTTTCTATGCCGACTTTCTCTACCACTTAAGGAAGAATCAAACAGGCTTAAAATCGCCTTCCTCTCCCCACAACAGACACCCTGTGAGTTAGGTGGGCTGAGAGAGTGTGACTAGCCCAAGGTCACCCAGCTGGCTTCATGTGTAGGAATGGAGAAACCAACCCAGTTCACCAGATTAGCATCCGCCGCTCATGTGGAGGAGTCCACCACTCCAAATCACCATTCTTAAACACTACACCATGCTGGTGGTGGACCTCACATAAATACTGTTTTTGATGCTGATATCTGTGAAGGAGAGGGGCCATGACCCAGTGGCAGAGCACCTCTTTGGCATGCAGAAGGTTCCAAGTTCAATCCCCAGCATCCCCACTTAAAAAGAACAAGTCGTAGGTGATGTGAAAGACAACTGCCTGAGACCCTGGAGAGACACTGTCGGTCTCAGTAGACAACACTGACCTTGATGGACCAATGGTTTGATTCAGTATAAGGCTGTTTCATGTGTGATTTCAGGGAATTTGGAGGAACTCGACTCACACGTACTCAGTGCAAAAAACGTTGCATGCATATACGGCAGGTCTTTTGTTTGCTTCCCGCCATGCGTGCAGCACAACATTTGATGTGGACAAGTGTCCAAGATGCCTGGAATCTTTACACCACTTTTGTGCAGTAAAGACATCAGAAATCAGGGACATAAGCATACATGTAAATATGCTGCATGGCCTTCCTGCCTTTGCCTCTATGCATTATTCCTGGTGCTGGGATTGTCTGAACAGATCCCGAGGTAAGCCAACGCAGAGCTATTTGGAACGGCTGGTGAAAATGCCGTAACAACCGGTGTTCTTTCCCAGAGATATAAATGATCCGAGGGTGCGCTGGGCCAAATGGCTGCTTTTAAAAAGTAGTCAGAACAGCAATTTAGTGTGCCAGGAGAAGCACGTGCACACCCTAGAAGATAGGGTCAGAACTCAGAGCAGAAAAAAGCTCATAAATCAGCCATGTTGTCTCCCCGCTCGCAAAATGTAGAATTCTCGCCTCCAGACGGAGCCGGTACATTTCTGCTGAAGACATGCCTGCCGTTTGCAGCAAGGAAATAATACTCTGTCGCCAGCTTCCCCACAGCATGTGTACCAACATATGAAAGTGACAATTTCAGGAGCGCACATTATTAATCCCTCATCTCGTCAGTGGCTTATTTATCCTTACCTCTGGGGACAAGATTTCCAACATCCAATTTACTCAGGCTCATAACATGCTCATCAGAGTTCCACACTGCTACTCTCCAAATCATTCAAAATAGTTGCTATTAAAGATGCTTAAAAAAAAAAAAAGACAAGTTGGGCTTCAGTTTATTTACCCAACTTATAGCCTGCCCCTCTCCCAAAGGCGTAGGATAGATAATAAGATTCATATCAAGATGCGCAAACGCACTGCTTAAAACGCTCCAACTTGTCAAAATGGAAATGAATTAAAATCATCATGTCCTCCTTAGATCCAGTAAAAGCCAAACAAAATTTAAATGTCTTGGGCAGGGCATCTACTCGGCATGCAGAAGGTGCCAGGTTCAATCTCCAGCATCACCAGTTAAAAGGACCAGGCACTAGGTCATGTCGAAGACCTCTGCCTCAGACCTTGGAGTGCTGCTGCCTGTCAGAGAATCCAATACTGACTTTGAAGGACCAAGGATCTGATTAACCTCACCTAGAGTATTGTGTTCAGTTTTGGGCACCGAAATTTAAGAAGGATGTAGACAATCTGGAACATGTCCAGAGGAGGGCAACAAAGACGGTGAGGGGTCTAGAGACCAAGTCCTATGAGGAAAGGTTGAAGGAGCTGGGTATGCTTAGCCTGGAGAGGAGAAGACTGGCAGGGGATGAGCTTTCGTGAGCCACAGCTCACTTCTTCAGAAGGCTCCTACCCTGCCAGAAATGTTGTTAGTCTTTAAGGCGCTACCGGACTCCTACTCTTTTCTACTGCTAGTGACAGTCTAACACGGCTACCTATCACGATCTATAACACCCTTAGAACAACATCCTGCTTTGTAAAGTGCCAGAGAACAATACCAAAGCAAACTCGTCCTCCTCTCGAAGGTTGCCCATCCCCAGGTAAGTTCATTTTGCAAAGAATGCAAGGAGCAGACTATCAGGGGTTTGTTAGCCCCTCCTACTCCCCCCTCCCCATGCAATGGGGGGGATAGCTCACTCTTTACAGTCTTAACAAGCCTTGTGCCTACTACAAAAGATTGCATACTGGGGGATTTTGCGCAGCTCCACTCTGTCTGACATACAGCACATTTGCAAGCACATTCCCTACTGCCTCCCATCTTTGATATTCTAATCTATTAGATACTCAAAATTCATTATTATATATCATTATTCATCGGCCCCTCTCGGGTTCACGTCTTCAATGGTTTTTACGCATACAGCCTTTCTTTTACGAAGTGCCCCGCATAGCTCTCTACCTCCCTTGGCTCACTCATTTTTTTAGCTCGGCTTTCCACGATCAGAATTTCACCCTAGAAGGGAATCCGCTGGGAGGTTTTTGCTCCTCTGTATTCCGACCGTTAGCAGCCTTCCTTGGAGTTCAGTGCCTAGATAGATGAAGCCGGGAGGGGATCAGGTTTGCCCAGTGAGGGTTACACCATTAATGTGTGTCTGTGAGGGGTAAGGTTGCCAGGTCCCTCTTTGCCACCAGCGGGAGGTTTTTGGGGCAGAGCCTGAGGAGGGCAGGGTTTGGGGAGGGGACTTCAATGCCATAGAGTCCAATTGCCAAAACGGCCATTTTCTCCAGGTGAACGGATCTCCTGTAATAGCAGGAGCTCTCCAGCTAGTACCTGGAGGTTGGCAACCTGGGGGGAGGTTAGTAACAGCATAGTTTCCCCTCTGTAAACAGCCCTTAATTTGCACTTCTTCGACATAGCAGCTCAAGTGTGTGCTGAAATATTTAGCAGTGTATAATTCAGGCCTCTCTTAGCCCTGCCCATTTAATCACGTCCTGTAAAATTAATCTCCTGAACAGCTTATTCTTCTTGGTGGGCTAGCTGATTCTCTACCGTAAATGACAATGATGAGGAATTTCTCGGCAACTGAGGTGGGAGTTTAAAGGAGCAAGTTACTTTGCATGCAGAACTGAAGCGTTCTAAAATCTACAAAGCTTAAATTCACCACCAATTCTGCTCCACCTATGCAGAAATCTTTTCGGCAGCATCAAAAATTATTAATAAAGAGAAATGGACAGTCAAATCTGTGCTTTTCTATTTAGGAATGAAGCTTGTTCTTTTTTTAGCTGGGTAAATAAACATAAAATCCTCCACGTGGTTCCCAAATCTCTAACCAAATAATAGAACCATAGTCATTTCTGCAGCACTCTGTCTGTCCCCAGAGTGCTAGGGACTTGCAAGCTATTTCTTATTCATTCTTGCAAATCCTGATTGCTCCCATTATACAGATTGGGAATGGGTGACAAGTGAGGCTTAGTCCAAGACAAAACAGCCCCCAGTCTTTGGAAGCTGTCTACAGAGCAGTTGACAGTTGGGATGAAGGTCTTTCTGGGAACAGGGCAAGGCCAGGTGTGAATTGTAGAGGGGGGGAGGAGGAGGAGGAGGAGAAGACGAAGACGAAGAAGACGAAGAAGAAGAAGAAGAAGAAGAGAGTTGGTTTTTATATGCTGACTTTCTCTACCACTTAAGGCAGAATCAAACCAGTTTACAAACACTTTCCCCTCCCCACAACAGACACCCTGTGAGGTCAGTGCGGATGAGAGAGCTCTAAGAGAGCTGTGACTAGCCCAAGGTCACCCAGCTGGCTTCATGTGGAGGAGTGGGAAAACCAACCCAGTTCACCAGATTAGCATCCGCCACTCACATGGAGGAGTGGGGAATCAAACCCGCTTCTCCAGACCAGAGTCCACTGCTCCAAACCACCGCTCTTAACCACTACACCATGCTGGCTCTCCAATCCCCTGCAAGCGTGACATGCTCCCCATCGGTCCCAGCCGGCGTCACCACATGAGACGGCTGGAGCAGCACCGCATGGACGGCTTCGCCAGGAAAACGACATTATCACAAGCTGTACTTGCACTTTCCTATGACAGCTTGTTTTGGATAGAAGAGAAAAAGGAGAGGGGGGAGAGCACATCTGGATGTGACAGGAAACAGGACCATGTACCAGACATACTAATCCCGTTTTTCTGCCTAACAGAAAATGAAGCGAAGCTCTGGCATCGTGTTACTAAAAGTCAATTCAATTCATGTTCTGTCTGTCCTGCGCAATCCGCCGCAGTTAAGACCCAACCGCTTGTTTGCGCAGCCTCTGGCAAAAAACAAGGTTCTTGGCTAACAATCGCAAGTTGTAATCTTGTTCTCATAAATAACCCCACATCCCTCTGGCGGGAGTATTTCGAGGAGGCCCCATTTACACGGGACATATACGTACAATATTAAAGGTTACCTCCAGGCATAAGAATGAGTCAGCGAACAGTGACAAATTCTTCTGTAAGAATTTAATTATACTCTCAGGCCTGGATAGAGCCGTTAGCCCAATCGAACCACGTGCTGGAGAAGCCTGAGAGCTACCAAAGGGTGGCTTCTACTAGGTCAGAACTCTTGTAGAAGAGGAGAAAGGCTGTGGCTCAGCAGAAGAGCTTCTGCTTTGCGCGCAGAAGATCCCAGGTTCAATCCCCGGCATCTCCAGTTAAAAGGACTAGGCAAGCAGGTGATGTGAAAGACCTCTGCCTGAGTCCCTGGAGAGCCGCTGCCGGTTTGAGTAGACAGTACTGACTTCGATGGACCAAGGGTCTGATTCAGAATAAGGCAGCTTCATGTGTTTATATGTTCAACAGGCCTCCTGGTACTCTTTCCCTCTGTTTATCTCATTCTTGAAATGGCCTCCTGGACCTCTTGTTTCTCTGACCTCTTCACAGTGCTGCCAATCTCTCCTTGAACATACATACGCACAAGCCCATAAAGCTGCCTTCTACTGAATCAGACCACCAGTCCATCTAGGTCAGTATTATTTACTTGGATAAGGGCTGCCAGCCCCCAGTTGTTTGCAAAAACAGTTTGTATTGGAAAACCAAACAAACAATAACAGCAAAGTGCTATATGCAGAAGTGACAAATCACATCAGTGAAGTGCTACGTACATAAATTGCCATATACAGCAATCTAGGCATATATATTTTTCGTATCCTAAATGCAGGTAGATGTTCAATGGATGTTCATATTACTGAAGAACAAGATGGAATGCTGGGATACGATCGTTTCGGAGTCTTCTTCAGTCCCACTTCTACACATAAATACACAAAACACAATGTTCCAAACTATCCATAAAATAATCAATTTTTGGTACATATCATGTCAAAAAAGTTTTTAGTTACTCACATTTCACCATAAGTGTATGTGTTCACTTCAATAAAGATTAATACGTTCCTTATATGGATACATGGTCTTGCTATATTCAATTTTCATAAAGATCTGTAGTACAGTAGTCTCAAGAATTTTAAAGCAGACCAGGTGCACAGCTTCTTACAAAGACTGTAACAGGTTCCTTAAGGGATACAAAGTGTAGCAGCTGTAATTGTTAAACAGATGATGTCATCTGTTTAAAAGGACTGATACCCAATATTGGGTATCAGCCCCTTTAAACAGATGACATCATCTGCCACACCGGCTTGAAATTAACCTTGCCTTGAAGCAGTAGTTACAGCTGCTACACTCTTGGGTCAAATAGAATACTCTTGTTAGCCAGCTTTAACCAATTAACTTAAATATAACTGTACACTCTTCAAGGGTTGCCCCACATTAACACACTGACCTATCTATAACCATATAAAGGAAAGGCCTTTGTGATCTCTATTAACTAGAACCAATGCATTTGTACTAAGAGGGAGCATGCACAGAACTCTCAAGCGAGTCACAGCTCTGCGGCCCATCGGCCAGGTTTTATTCTGGAGTTATACTAAATATAGAAACAGTTTATAGGTATGTCAAAATATATGTCTGAAAAGCAGAAACCTGGAACCCCCCGGCTCTGTTTAAAACGATCAGTTATGCTTTGGCGAAGTTGAGGTTGGAGTCGAAGCTTTTGCAGATTTACCAGGCGGAGGATTCCTGATGCCCAAATCATATAGCAGTCGCTTGCCTTGTTGCTCATCAGAGGCTGTGAAAAGATGGTTGTCATGGTATACCATGATTTTGGCGGGAAACCCCCATCTATATCGGATCCGGTTCTCCTGTAGGGCCTGAGCAGCCATCTTAAGCTTCTGCCTCTTTTCCAGAATTTTTGGGGCAAAATTTGTATCTTCTTTCCCTTGTGGGTTAGGGTTCCGCTCTCCCTTGCCATTCTGAGGACTTTAGCCTTTGTCCTCTCGTGAGTAAAGCTTGCCAATATATCTCTTGTAAACCTTGGGGACTTTTTGTGTGCAGGGCCCACCCTGTATGCTCTATTTATAACTGGAGCTATGCCTTCTTCCAAGTCAAGCCTTCTTCCAAGTCAAGCACCCCCGCTAGCCATTTTGAAAGTAACAGTGCTGGATCACTTCCCTCTTCTCCAGCCAAAAATCCTCTAAATCGTAAATTATTTTGCCTTAATTTAGCATCCAGTGACAGATTCTCTCCATTCCAGGTTTTGAATTTTCATTTGGTTAGAACTGGCCATGTCCTTAGCCTCCCCTGCTATTGCTGCTGTCTCCAAGAGGCCTCTTTTGATCTCCGTTAACTGCGTGTTGATTAGGACCAGCAGGCTCTCCATTCTGCTGATTATTTGTTGCCGTGTGTCTAAAGAGTTTCGCAAGACGTTCTCTTTAGAGGCAGGCACCTCGCTGGGTCGGCTTCTCCTTTACTCTTGTTCTTGTTCCTCTCCCTGATTTATGGAAGCCATTTTATTGCCTTCGTGGTTTGCAGCTTTTTCTTTGTTGAGTTCTTTCTGCCCCGCAAAGAACAGCTTCGGATCTGGTTTTCCTCTGACAGGTGCGGGGTGATCTTTTGGCCCTTTCCTAACCATTTGGACGTTCCGATGGGTATCTAATAGCCTTTTATTTTATAAAAAAAGAGCGGGAGGAGGGCAGCAGTTCAAGGTTATGCTACCATCTGGTTCTGTAGCCCCCTAGAGGCTCTCCAGGCTTTAATTTTTATGATCTGTGCCTCATAAGGAAGTACCTGGAAGTCTCCTGATATGTTCTATGGGGTTTCCTCATCCTTTTTTCTGCAGAAAATTAAACTTTCTTTTGTTCCCATGACTCCGAGCGGCTGAAAAAGAGGGTTGCACACCCATCATAATTCACTTTGGATTTTAATTAAACTAATTTACTGAACATGTCAAATGTTTGTCACATTCGAAGAAATAAATGTTATTTACACAGTATCTGCGCTGTGCTCCCAAATCAGTTCCCAGTATGCATAACAATGCTCTTGCGCTGTAACTTTTGGATTTATGGTATCGTAACTACTGCCACTTTCCAGTCACTCATGTGCACAGCCAGGACATAAATTGAATGGCAAACCGTATTGATGAGGTCTTCTACAGCAAAGATGAGAAAATAAAGCTCATAACAGCAGACACGGATATTGCTTTCTTATTACACTTTGTCTTTTATTTTTGTAATTAAAATTTAAATTAAAAAAGCAAAATTAAGAACTATAGTTAGTGGAAAACATACACTGCCTTAACCAAGCCGGCCCACCCATTAGGCAGACCTAGGGCACTTTCACACAGCCCAAATAATGCACTTTCAGTGCACCTTAACGATCGTTTGCAAGTGGATTTTGCCAGTTCACAGAGTAAAATCCACCTTCAAGTGCATTATTTGGGCTGTGTGAAAGTACCCAGGTGACTGCCTAGGGCACTAGAAAGATGGGGACGCCAGATTAGTAAATGGCCAATTGGGAAACAGGAGTTTAAAAAAGAGATGACAAAGGGGGGATATGACAGAGGTTTATCAAATTATGCATGGGATAGAGAGTTGACAAAGAGAACTTTCTCTCTCTCTCTCCCAAAAAGTCAAGGGCATCCAATGAAGCTGATGGGCAGTAAATTCAAGATGGATAAAATGAAGTACTTCTTTATACAGCGAGTGATTAAACAGTGGAATTCGCTGACAGAAGATGTAGTGATGGCCACAGGCATAGACAGCCTTAAAAGGGGATCAGACAGATTCATGGAGGAGAGGTCTATCAGTGGCTACTAGCCATGGTGACTAAAGGGAACCTCTACACTCAGAGACAGTCAACCTCTGAATACCAACCTCTGAATACCAATGCCAGGTGGCAACATCAGTGGAAGGCCTCGGTCTCTATGTCCTGTTGTTGAACCTCCAGAGGAACTGGTTGGCCACTGTGTGAGACAGGATGCTGGACTAGATGGACCACTGGCCTGATCCAGCAGGGCTCTTCTTATGTTCACAGCCACAGAGAGCAGTGACTGGAATTAAGAGCTCTGAGCTGGAGATACTCTATGGACAGCGTAGATTTTCAGTTCTTGGACACATGGGCACATGAAGCTGCCTTATACTGAATAGACCACTCATCCATCAAGGTCAGTATTGCCTACT
Source organism: Euleptes europaea (assembly GCF_029931775.1). NCBI lineage: Eukaryota > Metazoa > Chordata > Lepidosauria > Squamata > Sphaerodactylidae > Euleptes > Euleptes europaea. The sequence goes on along the minus strand of NC_079319.1, from coordinate 6,884,573 downwards.
CAGACTGGTGGCAGCTCTCCATGGTCTCAGGCTGAGGTCTTTCACATCACCTACTACCCAGCACCTAGAGATGCTGGGGATTTAACTAGAGATGCTGGGGATTGAACCTGGACCTTCTGTGTGCCAAGCAAGTGCTTTACCACTGAGCCATGGTCCCTCCCTTCTTTTGGCTAAGCATCATATCCTAAAACTTACCATGCTATATTCCTTAGAATTATATGAGAATTTCCCCTACCCCTTTAACATTTCCCTCTAGCTGTACTCTTCTGAATTATTACTTACATTGATTTCAACCCTGCCACTTTTTATGTGATTTCATTGAATTTATCTTGGTTATCATCTTTGAAAAGTTTCATAGACCAGTTGCCCTGCTGTGCTCCTCCCTCCTTGCTACACATCACTCATTGACCTTGCCTCAAGTCTGGTCTAGCTGTCTCCAGAGCTTCAAATATGACTGGCTGCTCTACAGATCAGACACATTATCCGTTGCCACCAGAGCACAAAAGAACTCGTACTCTGCTCCAACAAAGGTTAGTTGGCTGGTTTGATGTTTCAGATTTGTAAGTGTAAAGAGGAACACGCAGCAGTCAATAGACTTAACACTTCTAGTTCCAGACTGAACATGTTGTGGAGAAGACAGCTCCAGCGTAATGTGTACTTTACAGGGACATCCTAAGCAGTTCCATCAAACTAATTCCACTGACTTTAATGGGCTTACAAGAGTGGTCTATTCAGTATAAGGCAGTATAAGCAGCTTCACGTGCCCATGTGTCCAAGAATTGAAAATCTACACTGTCCATAGAGTATCTCCAGCGCAGAGTTCTTAATTCCAGTCACTGCTATCTGTAGTTGTGGGTGGTGTAATGAACTCTAATCTGGAGAACCGAGTTCGATTCCCCTACTCCTCCACATGAAGCCTGCTGGGTGACCTTGGGCCAGTCACAGTTCCCTCTGAACTCTCTCAGTCCACGCAGAGGCAGGCAATGGAAACCACATCTTAATGTCTCTTGCCTTGAAAACCCTATCTACGGGGTCACCATAAGTCGGTTGTGACTTGATGGCACGCACGCACACACACAAGGGTGTAACTGTGTTTAGGATTCCACTGTTAATCCAATGTTACCCATCCTGAACATCTGAGCAACAGGAGGGTGGGAGATTTAACCCAACCCTTCTCCTTGAGGCTCACCTGATGCCTATCTTATTGTTTTTAGGTGCCAGCCAGGTTTTTAAAGAAAGGGTTCCATCTTTTTAGCTATTTTTATGGCCTGCTTCTGCCTAGAGGCTGTTTTTTTACTTATCATTTAGGCAGCTGAACATTGTTTTATGCTGTGATGGGGGGTTATTGTTGAATTTTTAATGTTTTTTTAAAATGTTGTGAGTTGCCTCAAACAGGTCTCTGGAGAGGCAGCATATTAATTTTCTAACTCAATAGACATATAGCAGGGTTGTCAACCTCCAGGCGGTGGCTGGAGACCCTCTGAAATTACCACTGATCTCCAAGCTACAGAGATCAGTTCCCCTGGAGAAAACGCCTCTTGTGGAGGGTGGAATCAGTGACATTAGACCCTGCTGAGGTCCCTCGCCTCCTCAAAGTCTGCCCTCCCTAGGTTCCACCCTCAAAATCTACAGAATTTCCCAACACAGAGCTGGCAACCCCAGTGGATGGATGGACAAACGGACAGAAAGGCAACTGTTGCTCGTTTTGGCCTTTATTTTTTCTTGGTGCAAGCATTTTGCATTGTACCTGAAAACAGGTTCTGAGAATCCTCTGATATTTTTCAAGAACCAAACCACCATATTACGCCCTGTAGAATCATAGAGTTGGAAGGTACCACCAGGGTCATCTAGTCCAACCCCCTGCACAATGCAGGAAATTCACAGTACCTCCCCCCTCAGACCCCCAGTTACCCCAAATTCATGCCCAGAAGATGGCAAAGATGCCCTCCCTCTCATGATCTGCCTCAGGTCATAGAATCAGCATTGCTGACAGATGGTCATCCAAGAAAGGAGAGCTTACCACCTCCCGAGGAAGCCTGTTCCACTGAGGTACCACTCTAACAGTTAGAAAAATCTTCCTAATGTCTAGACGAAACTCTTTTTTCAACCCGTTGGTTCTGGTTTAACCTTCTGGGGCAACAGAAAACAACTCGGCACCCTCCTCTATATGACAGCCCTTCAAGTACTTCAAAGACAAGATGAGTTAGAGCAGTACAATGTCTAACAAAGCAACAGGCACCTCGAGTGAGGCTGGAGATCTTTCTGATATATTCCGCTACAATACAGTATGCTTGCAACAGTGGCGAGTAGTGCGGGAGAAGCCACGCATGCTGGTAGACTACCAATGGTGCAGAGGTAAAGACAGCCGCTTGAAGGAATCTGGCAACATGTTGTGGCACGAGAAAATGCGGAATTCAGACACATGCGAAGGCAAAGCCTGGTTGATAAAATATTAAGCTACATTTCACATAGCTGCATTTGACAAGCTCCCTGTCATGTCCAATATATGCAGCCGCACGCCTGCTGCCCTACTGCGAACGGGCTCACTGCTTACACTGATCTACTCAGCGCCATAACAATTTTAGAAGGGATCACAAGCAGTATTCAGTTTTTAATAATATAATTTCTTTTATGCTAGCGATTAATTATTGACATCACTCACCCAGGTGGATTTGTAAAAGTTATTGAATGCTTTCTGGAAAGACTGTTTGCAAACAATCCGAAAGCCATTATATCAATTTTTTAAATGGATTTGAATGTCCTGAGAAGAATCTGAACGCAATACGGTAAATTAAGAGAGAGGTGGTATTCAGAATTACATTGGTGGTGGAAAGTGCCGTCAAGTTGCAGCCAACTTACGGTGAGCCCAAAGGGTTTTCAAGGCAAGAGGCTAACGGCAATGGTTTGCCATTGCCTATCTTTGCATAGCGATGGGACTGCCTTGGTGGTCTCCCATCCAAGAACTAACCAGGGTTGACCCTACTTAGCTTCTGAGATCTGATAGGATTGGGTATTCTGGGCCATCCAGGTCAGTTTTAATCATATTAACAAAACATACACAGATCAAGCATGTACACAAGTTGACCATCAAACCAAAGCAAATTCTGGGAGATCCCCAGGTCCCACCTAGAGAAGAAGAAGAAGAGTTGGTTTTTATATGCCGACTTTCTCTTAAGGAAGAATCAAACCGGCTTACAATCGCCTGGAAAGCCGCTGCCGGCCTGAGTAGCCAATACTGACTTTATTGGGCCAAGGTTCTGATTCAGTATAAGGCAGCTTCATGACCTGCAAAAAGAAGCCAGGATGCAAAGGGTGGTTCAGAGTTGTACGGTCATTCACAACTTTGTAAAAGCAGCATAAAATGCACCTAAATTAAGACTGGATTACTCCACTGTACCAGGACAAAAAAAAAAGGAAAACAAATCTGCTGCAGAGAGTTCTTAGGGGCTTATCTGATAGCCTAGAACTCCCCAGTTTGAAAAATAATTTGCCATACAGCATGAATCCTAGGTCAAAAAGTCTTTGGGCACCTAGTTACGTTGTTCTTTTTATTCCGGCCCAGAGTTTTAGCTTCTTTCCAAAGTTACAATCAGACAAGGAGGGTAAACCAATAATTAGTAGGCTTACGTAAGCAATTCATACAACATCATTAGCCTAAATTAATCCATACTTTCAGTGCCACCTCTACGGCACTTCAGAAAGGTATTTCGTAATGCAGACTTGCACATTACAAAGCAGACACTGACAAATGACACATGGTTATCCTGTGGAGTTGAAGATGGCACACTCCATAACTGCACATTTCCGGGCTCGGAAAGTTTTCAGGATACCAACCAGGACACACCAGTCCTGTGGAGTTTCTGTAGGTTCTATCATGTCTCCCAAGCTATTTAATTTTAATATCTATATGAAGCCACTGAAATACACATAGAAAGGCGCCATCAATATGCTGTATCAGACAAAGGTAGCTTTGACTCTCGTAAGCTCATACCCACCCCCCCTGAAAATCTTGTTGGTCTGTCTCTAAGGCGCTCCTGGACTCAAATCTAACTTTTCTATTGAGGACTAACATGGCTACCCTTTGAAACAATGCTGCTGACATCCATCTCTATGTCTCCTTTTCATCAAGACAAGGTGAAGCAGTTGCTGCTTTAAATAAGAATCTAGGAATGGTAATGGACTGGATAAAGTTGTATGAACTGAAACTCCATCCAGCCACAGAGGTGGTTTGCCATTGCCTGCCTCTGCGTAGCAACCCTGGACTTCCTTGGTAGCTTCCCATCCATGTCCTAACCATGGCCGACCCTGCTAAGCTTCCAAGGTCTGATGAGATCGGGCTAGCCTGAGCCATTATTATTATTACTGTTTTACATGCTGCGTGCCCATTTCCATAACTTATCCAACGGTACAGAACGCAAAATAAAAACCCAAGAAAAAGCTAAGGAGCCTGCTTCACCCTACTTTCTCAGAGCACCTAGCTGTAAATGGAGGTGCTAAATCAGTGGGGCCAAAAGGAGCTGCTCAGAAAATAAGACACATGCTGTTGCCAGGCACTGTCGCCATCATTTCTTACCATAGAGTGGTAAACTGACAGACAGCTTTGCCCTCCCATGATTTATCATGTGTATTCCAGTGCTCCCAGAGAGACTGCTATCTATGTGAAGTGCTAAATGAATGAGGGAAAGGTTTTTTCCATAGCCATTTGCCAAGTCCTAATCTGCTGGTTTTGCTCCTGGGGGGAGGGTGGGGGCGGGAGAAGAAGACAGATCAAGCATTTACCTAAGGAAGTCAGAATGCATGACAATTGAATTATTTCTGGATGCCATCAATGTGGCTTTCAAGTTACAGCACTTCAGCTAGATTGCTTTGGGGGGGGGGTGCTAATGTAAGCGCCTTTTTGGAGATCTTGAGAGCAACTGATGACACGCTCATGCAAAGTACAAACCTCCCTGCCTGAATGACAATACCTGAATGGACACTTAGCAGTCTAGGCAGCAAGAGACAAAAGACGGGCTGATACACTCTTGCTTTCCCCAGCCATCCATAAAGTGTCTTCAAGAAGGGTACAGCATTAAAAGATTTAACATCTTTACTTTCAGCTGCGGAAAGGCTAGGGACCAATTTCCAAGAAGAGGCCAGTCTTGTGATGTCATGGGGTGGAGTGGGCAGCAGGAAGACAAAAAGTCACAATGTCAATAGTCTTATCCATTGTGCGGTCAGGAAAATATGAAGAAGAAAAGCTGGTTTTTATACCCCAATTTTCTCCACCTTTAAGGAGGCTCAAACCAGCTTACAATTGCCTTCCCTTCCTCTCCCCACAACAGACACCTTGTGAGATAGGTGGAGTTGAGAGAGTTCAGAAAGAACTGTGACTAGCCCAAGGTCACCCTGCAGGCTTCATGTGCAGGAGTGCAGTTTAAAATTTGGAACATATTAGATAATGAAGGAAAGCAGCAAGGTAAATATGAAGACTGGGGGTTTAAAAGGCAGTTTAAGAAGAGTTAGCATGCTTGTGTAGCTCAACCAGGGTTTATACCCCAAACTTCGACAGACTGAATCGAACTGGCCTTCTTAATGCTTTTCTAACATGCAAGTCATCAGGAAACAGGATTAAAAAAACCAGTAACCTTTACTCACTTCCAAGGATAGGAAAAATAAGGAGGTTTAGTAATGAGGCTTGAAATTATTCACATGTAACACACAGCTTTTGATGGGCTCCATGATTATAACCTTTCAGATGTTAATCCCTGGGTGCATGGAACAGTTAACAGCAAAGCTTGAGGTAAACGCTGGCCTTCCCTCACTTTCAGGATTCTCACAGTACACATGTGAGCTCCTCTTAGAAACTACAAATCATTGGCCAGTTTCCCTTGGAAGGGAGCCCCTGAAACAGCCAAAATCTCCTCCAATGCATTTATTATACTAGCCACTTTCCCACAAAAGTCAGACTCTGAGACTGTGACGGTCAAGGTTTTAAACAACACTGAAACAGAGGTAGCGTGACATATCTGCCTCAACCCTCCACCTGACAGACTTAACCCAAGTGGCTTCTGAGTAAAATAATTTCAGCACCTGTGAGGATAACAGAAAAAGAACAGTAACTTTTATTTATTCCCAGGGATAGGGGAATAAGTTGGTTCAGCAAAAAGGATGGAAACTGTTTACAGGTGTTAGCACAGGTGTGCTGGGCTCATTCACTCATAAGGTTACAGTTGATAATTGAGGAGCGTAGAAAGCAGTTAGCAGCAAAGTTTATATCCTTGAGGTGAATACTGGTCTTCCTCAACCTCTGGATTCTCACAGTGCAAATTAGAGCTCCTCTCAGAAATTGGCTCTTCAAGATAGATAACGTCTCTTCCTCAAGCTAGCCTGCTTTATTATAAAAGCTTCTGAGACTTCCACAGTCTCCTGAGACACGCCACTCTGGAGGCACAAACCCTCATGCAGTGTCACCCAGTGGATTGCCGGAATGATGAAACTTCAGGATATCTTTATTGTAATTTACATATGACCAGCGTGGTGTAGTGGTTAAGAGCGGTGGTTTGGAGCAGTGGACTCTAATCTGGAGAACCGGATTTGATTCCCCGCTCCTCCACATGAGAGGTGGACGCTAATCTGGTGGACCGGGTTGGTTTCCCCACTCCTACGCATGAAGCCTGTTGGATGACCTTGGGCTAGTCACAGCTCTCTTAGAGTTCTCTCAGCCCCACCTCTTCACAGGGTGTCTATTATGGGAAGAGGAAGGGAAGGCGATTGTAAGCCAGTTTGATTCTTTCTTAAGTGACAGAGAAAGTTAGCATATAAAAACCAATTCTTCTTCTTCTTCTTCGTTCCAAGTGGCTTACGAGAAGCTCCCAATGGTTTCCCAGCAAACAAGTCATCAGGTATACTACCAGCCTCAGTATTCAGTGCTGCTTGACAAGACAATGGGCCAGTTCATATTCAAAATGTGTCAGTAGTGAGGAATCACTTCCTTCTTTGGTGTTTGGCTCCTATATACATATGGCCATTCCCTATAGTCTTGGAACCTAGAGCAACTGCCAGCTTAGCTCCAGTCTATGATGCTTTCTTCTCCCCCCACCCCACTGTTTATAAATCTGGGGGAGTTCTGCTGATCTTGCAAGCAACAGTTATTACATTAAGCGGACCAAATATACTAGTACCCCTCCCCCTCCAAAAAAACAACCTGGTAAACCTTTGATGGAACTAGAAACAAGTCAATTTACGAATATTCCTACTAAATAGATTTTAATCACCCCAAACTACCCAAAATCTACACATTAATTTGTATCCAAGAACTAGATAATATGGGTTAATCAACTTGTATTCTCGTCTGCAATGTACAGGTTGGGCAGTTTTTTAGCTCTATATGAATAGTAGTTTAGGACGGTTTTGCCTACTTTCATTTTTACCTTGCCCGATTCAACAAACTGATAACATGCTCTCAAGACATCCTGCATAGGTTAACAGTTTCAGAAGTGTATAAAATCAACAGTGTTTAAGAATGCATGAAAAAGATAACTATTGTGAAGACACATACAATGAACACGGTTTTCCCAAATGAAATGAAACCACAAGAGCTGAAGCAGAACAATTATCAGGTTATGAACTGTGAGACAATCCCAGATTCAAATCACTACGAAATCACAGGCTTGCTTGGCGGACACTATTGACCTATATTATACAGCTGTTGAAGGAACTATTGTAACCATCTCTGCAAATTGCTCTAAACATTCAAAGGATATTATACCAATGCTAAACATTATTAAATAGCATTCTCTGCATCTCTTGTTAGTTGCAGCTAGCAAGTAACTGTCTTTGGTTTTAAAAAATGATACTACATCTGTGTCAGTAGTCAATGAATAGTCCCTGTAATTTAATGTTTTAAAATATTCAGCTTTAAAAAAAAATGTTACAGATAATTTCCTCAGGAAGAGCAAATTATAGCTTTAGAGCTTTAAAAAAACAGCCTGGGTCAATTTTAAGCCTGAATTCTAGCTTTAAGTTCTTCATTTTCAGACAGCAACAGATCGCTAGGTGTTGCTCATCCAAAGATGAGATTCTATACTGATGGTTTTCTTGGCTGGGTGTACAGAAACTGAAAAGAAATTAGACCTCAAAGTGGGGGAAAAGACATCTGTGTTCCACAAGGGTGGGGGAACAGTATAATCTGGGGACTGAGTAGCACAGGAACATAAAGCCAATTATGCTGCCACTCAATTCAACACATCTGGCCTTTGGTCTCTGACAGCGCAATGATTGGTGAATGATCTACATCACAGTGCCATCTTGAGCCTGAAGAGGGATTAAGACACGTGGTTTACACCAATTCAATACATAGGCTAAAACAAAGGAAGGATTTCAGATTTCTCCATAATGTTCACCAGACTCACTGACATCTAGCCAAGACTACTAATTTTAAAAGATTTATGCCGAGACTGTGGTTTAAATTCTTCTCTAGTCTTGGCTGTGTGTCAGACCAAATGCATTTGTGTTGGGGGGAGTTGGGATCTCTTTAAAAGTCGGTTTGTGGGGCAGAATCGCAAGAATGACATCGGCTTTGGTACATCAGGGGAAAGTGGTTGAAACAAATCATGTAAGAGTCGCATTCTACCTTCACTGAGTCAGAACAAAAATTTCACCCCAGAGTCCATTGGATGAGACAGATGGTAGAAGGAATGCTTTGTTACTTTAAAAGCATACTTAAAAAAAACAAAAAACGTTTTGTCAGAAAGTGAGTTTGCCCATTTACGACTTCCTACCGTTTCCTCTTGATTCAAAAGCCTGCCGTGTTGACTGTGATGAAACTGGAAAGAGCTCTGCAAGGCCCACACAGCAGACCACTGCTATTTCTGAATCTATTCAATGGGTTCCATTTAATCTGTGTGTGTGTGTGTGTGTGTGTGTTTTCTCATCCAATTGGTGACGTGTTTAGAGCACTGGACTGGAGGAACAAGATCCAGATACCGGGACAAAGTTTGCGGCGGACTCTAATATGGAGAACCGGGTTCGATTCCCCACTCCTCCACATGCGCGGCAGATGCTAATCTGGTGGACCGGGTTGGTTTCTCCACTGCAACGAAGCCAGCTGGGTGACCTTGGGCTAGTCACAGATCTCTTAGAGCTCTCTTGGTCCCACCTACCTCACAGGGTGTCTGTTGTGGGGAGGGGAAGGGTTGTAAACTGATTCTTCCTTAAGTGGTAGAGAAAGTCAGCTTGTAAAAACTAACTCTTCTTCATTTCTCTCTCATAAAACAGACAAACAGATTTTCTGGCTAGCATAGGAGTTGAGGTTCAAAAGAATTCCTTTTGCTAGTGGCCGATCCTACCGAGGAAGACTTCCAGACAAGGGCGGGGAAGACCCTCTTTGTGACAACCCTCTCCTCTTCTGGAAACAAATGCAAAAAGAACGCTGGATTGCTCTGGAAGCTTTTTGCAGAAAGGCTTCTGCTAGTGAGGAGAATGACTCTGCCCAAGGATATTCTTGAATTTCTGAACCATCACCATGAGTAATCATGATGATGTGTTAAATGTGGACTGTTTTCCTGCTTGCATCGCTTTGCAGCACCCGATGTCATTTGCTACTCTAAATCACATTAGAATGTACACCACACCCTGTAAGAATAACTTGCAGCAATGGCGAGGTGACAACAGCAACTGTGATGGGCGATATGAAAACAGAATAGAAAATAACAAACCGAGGAACGGTTAGGTGCAGACGGGTTCATTTTGTTCGAATTTGTTTACACAAACTAAATACTGTAAATTCCTTTCTTCAGGGGGGTTCGGTAATTCCACATGGAAACACTTTGGTTTTCCAACGGCGCATGGTCGACCGCCGTCGGTATAAGCCAGGGGTGTCAAACATAAGGCCTGCGGGCCGGATATAGCCCCTCGAGAGCTCTTATCCAACCCACACACCAGCCATCCCTCCACTCGCGATCTGGGCTAGTGAGGTATGGCCCATCCACGCCAAGTGACATTTATGTCATATCCGGCCCTCATAACAATTGAGTTTGACACTCCTGGTATAAACTATTCATGCATCATCTGGTGGTCTTTTGGACCAGTTGGGTTTTGTGCAGCATTTTATCAACATTCCATTTCCTGGATTTCTAAGGATCCTTAAATGGCTAAGCTGGGGCCTCTATTCATTTCTCTCCTAAAATCAAACATGGTTATGTTCATTCCCACAGGTTTGTTAGAGGCAGGTTTGACCCGTAGCTGTCTCGGTTCTCCAGCAGACAAGAATGTGAATGGTGACCGAGAGGAAACCTACAGGTCACTGTGAGATACGCTGGGGTTTGATTTTAACCTTCTGGCTGAAAATATTTGAGAACTTACAGAGAGTATTCATCCTCACAGTGGGAAGCCTCCAGTATTTCTCATTCTCACAGACAGCTAGTGTGGTATAGTGGTTAAAAGTGTTGGATTAATATCTGGGAGACCTGAGTTCTAAACCCTGCTTGGGCCATGGAAGCTTGCTGGGTGACTCTGGCCCAGTCACACTTTCTCAGCTTAACCTACCTCACAGGGTTGTTGTGAGGATGAAATGGAGGACGGGAGAACAACGTAAGCGACATTGGATCCCAGTTGGGGAGAAAGGCAGGGTACAAATGAATTAAATAAATTCTGTAGATGACGGAGGCCCTGACCTAGAAGGACAGGCTAGTCTGATCTTATCAGATCTTGGAAGCTACGCAGTATTGACCTTGGTTAGTACTTGAGTGAGAGACCACCAAGGAAGTCCATGCAGAGGCAGGCAATGGTAAACCAATTCTGTTTACACAAACTAAATAGAACAAATTCCTTCCTTCATGGGGTTGAGTAATTTCACATGAAAATACTTTGGCTTTTAAACGATGCTTGGTCGACCACCATCAGTATAAGCCAGGGGTGTCAAACATAAGGCCCGCAGGCCAGATCCGACCCCTTGAGAGCTCTTATCCGGCCCATGAGCCAGCCAACCCCCCCACCCCTACTCTCAATCTGGGCTAGTGAGGCATGGCCTTGAAAATCCTACAGCGTTGCTGTAAGTTGGCTGCGACTTGTCAGCACTTTCTACCACCAGATGAGGGAGAGGGACGACTATCCATCTGTTTGAAGTTAAATTACCCTGAAACAACAATATGAGAAAAAGGATACACCGACGAGCAAAATGCTTCAGATTCAGGCCTATTGGTTCTTCCCTACCTGTCCTCCCAATATCGTTAAGAGCATTTCCGGGAAGGGGCCTATAAAATCTGCATCCTTAAAGACTGAGCTCTCTTTTGGTTTTATAATTTTGGGATTCTATTCTTGAAAGGGTCATCATTATATATAAAATATTAAAAGATGCACAGTGTACATATTGATTTTCAATTCAGGCATTAAGCTCCTTTTGGGGAGGGGGAACAGGCTGGCAGTACATAATGTATAAGCACCTTATACCCAGGGCATATTCAAGCACTCGTAAGGCAGAATAATACAGCACATGAAGAACTGGAAGATCTAAACATCCAGCAGCCTTGGAGTTTTGTCAAGGTTCGCTCGAAAGACAACTATGAGTAAGCCCAGCCACAATCCTACATCTCACAAAATCTGGGAATGTTGAGAGGCATCAGTAGGAATTCAGTAAACTGTACAATACTGCATCTCTTGAGGCCAGCCTGTACTGCATTGCGCTTCCTGACATGAAGGTCGGACCAGAACGAGAAGTTCAGATCAGAACCAACAGGTTGAAATTAAATCAAAAGTTTCTCTCTAGACATTAGGAAGAACATTCTAACAGTTAGAGTGGTTCCTCAGTGGAACAGGTTTCCTCGGGAGATGTTGAGCTCTCCTTCCCTGGAGGTTTTTAAGAAGAGGCTAGATGGCCTTCTGTCAGCAATGCTGGTTCTATGAACTTAGGCAAATGATGAGAGGGAGGGCACCTTGGCCATCTTCTGGGCATGGAGGTGTGTGTGTGTGGGGGGGTAGTTTGGAATTTCCTACATTGCGCAGGGGGTTGGACTAGATGACCCTTGTAGTCCCTTCCAACTCTATGATTCTATAATAAGCACTTCAAAAAAATTATGAAGGAGTTAGTGTCTTTCCAGATTATACCGTGAAGCCTGCATGTGGATGCAGGCTCCACCTGAATGCAGCTCAAATTACAGATATAACCCTAGATGCACAACTAGCGCATCCATCTGGTCCATTTGCATTTGTTACGTTTTCTGTCTTTCTTCCATCAAATCTTCCAAAATGATACACGTTAGGTTCCCAAGCCCTCTCCCATTCAGGTTGTGACCTAGGGTTGCCAGGTCCCTCCTGGCCGCCGGTGGGGTAGAGGGTAGGGTTGCCAGGTCCAGGCTGGGATACTCCAGGAGATTTGGGAGATGGAGTCTGGGGAGGGCAGGGACCTCCGTGGGGTACAATGCTCAGAGTCCACCCTCCAAAGCATCCATTTGCTCTAGGGGAGCTGATCGCTGTAGTCAGGAAATGAGCTGTAAGTCTGGGAGATCCCCAGTGACCACCTGGAGGCTGGCGTTTTTATTGTGACTAGATCCGGACCTGCTCATCTTCTGCAAAGTGGCAGCATCATGTGCCATGGGACCAAAATACCCAGCATTGTTGTGGGTGATCAGGACCCAGACGTCCTAGGCAGGGAAAGAGGAAGAGACTGTCCTTGATGGGAGGAAACCTATTTCCTATTGAAGTTGGCACAGTGCATGATGCTGCGATTTGTTTTGTTCTCTCTGAAATTTTAGTCAACATTTTAAAACTCAGCCACGGGTGTTTTTTACTGCACTGTCTAAATTCCAGAAGTTTAGCTCTACGGTTCACCTGTTTTTCCTGGGACCCCACAAGCGTTTGCAACCCATCTCGCCCACCATGGGTGCATTTTATGGCTTCTTTCAGTTTATGAGGAGAAGGAGATGCTACTTTAGGCAGAGTGTTCTGGGTAATAAAGCCATTCACTATTGACACTCCAAATGCGATGACTAGACTGTCCCACTCAAAATGTGTCTCAATGTCAGAGAAGGCTGGTCCTTTTTTATTCTGCCACTGCTGTAAAGAGCTAGGAACATTGACAGGTAATAAGAATGATAACAATAGCAGCAGCAGGTTTTATGTAAAGAAAGCTCTAATCAATCAAATCTGGTATGTTTTGCACTTTTTTTTTTTTTTACATTTTACCGGTAATTTTTGTATAGCCAGAAAAGATGTAACCAGAAAATGCAAATGAAGCTAGAAAAGACAACAAAGCTTAAGGAGAAATGACAGTTTTAAATACACAAAGTACTAAAGACTAATACCAGAGTGTAACAATCAATTTGGTCTCCTTAGAAAGCTTCTAGGTTTCTTCTCAGCAAATATATGTATGTAGATAATTATAATATATGAAAGGAAGGTAAATTGGCAGTGTTCTCGGAAAAGGTAATTCTAAACCAAATACCAGGCAGCAGTTCTAATGAGAAAAAAAACCATATAAATTAAATTTCTAACATACCCTCCAAAGCTACAGGATTAGTTTACTTTTGAAAATGCTTTTTCACAGTCAGCGAATATTTTTAAAAAGATTGGAAATAATCCTTTTTTTAAAGAGCGGCAAAGATTTCATGAAGTATATCATCAGTTATCAGAAACTAATCAGTTATTATCAGTCATGTGTGAGTGTTAAGTGCCGTCAAATTGCTTCCTACTCATGGCGACCCTATAAATGAAAGACCTCCAAAACATCTTATTGTTAACAGTTTTGCTCAGGTCTCACAACCAGAGGGCCGTGGCTTCCTTGACTAAGTCAATCCATCTTGTATTGACAGTTATCAGAAACTAATCTGCTGTCCTCTATTAGGACATTCTTCAGTTTATATCATAAATGTTCTAAATAAATAATCTTATTGGGATGTTTATCAACAGACTTTCCTAGAAAGCACTTTGTGAAAAATACACACATGACAAAAATGTCCATAGGTTTATCATCTGAAAGCAAAATATGTGCTAGGTAGATAGCAGGAAATATTTTCCAATACCTGGGAAACAGACATGTTGTCATTGTGTGAAAGCTGGCTGTTTCCCTGTGGCTCTCAGGTAGTCACTCACAAGACACAAAGGTTCCTTGCTTCCTTGGTCCGACATCCGCAGGTGTATGACTAGTTATAAAGGGGAGCATTGTCAGTCTGCAGTTGAACAACCCGGTTCGAGTCCAGCAACTTAGAGACCACCAAGATTTTGAGGGTATAAGCTCTTGAGAATCAAAGCTCCCTTCGTCAGATATCTGACAAAGAGCGTTAACTCTCGAAAGCGTATACCCCCAAAATCTTGGTGATCTCTAAGGTAGGTGATGGGAAAGACCTCTGCCTGAGACCCTGGAGAGCTGCTGCTGGTCTGAGTAGACAATACTGACTTTGATGGACCAAGGGTCTGATTCAGTATAAGGCAGCTTCATGTGTTCATGTGAAATTTACAGATTACCTCCCCCTGCCTACATAAAACATCATTCAGTGTAAGGGGAATTTTTTTTGTTTGAAGTTTTGGTATTATTGCTAGAACCCTGGCCTTGGGCTTTCCAATGTGCCATTCCCTATTTAGAGCCCAGTTCATTTTGTTCTAACCCACCAAAATGACCCACTTTCTACATTCTGCACTCCCCACCACCACCACCTTTGGATCACACAGCTTTGTGACTCCAGCAGTTCTTAATATATTTTTATTTCTTAGCTGCCAGGTCTAAAAATAACCCAGTTCTCCAAAGATAGGAATACCCTTGGAATCTGCTAATTAAAATCTCAGGTGTCTCTCCTTCTGTTTAGAGCGAGAATTAATTGGCTCAGTGGAGCAAAATAGTTATATGTGAATATGTATAGCTTGCAGGTTCTATTTTTACCCCAACTACATATTTGCTGAATGGTGAAAACCCTAGAGCTTTAACAAATGTGTTTCGTTTTCTTTGAAGGAAAAAAAAAAGACTAGCTACTCATTATAACACATGCAAGAGTTTGATAATATTAAGGTTTGCTGTCGACTTAATCTGTTTGCATGAGATTTCAAAGAGTACAGTTAAGTGCATCAGAGAAGAACTGTAATTAGCAATTGGCAATCATCAGTAAGACTTTAATAATTCAATGGTATTTACAGGCACGAGCCAAAATGCATTACAAACTTCTGTTTCTTTTTCTGTTTCTTTTTGTCAAGCATTACTGAGTGGAATCTTTAGTTCTTAGAGCTGGTTTAGACCAGGACTTCTTAAACATTTTCCACTCGCGACCCCTTTTTGCCAGAGAAATTTTTACGCAACCCCCGGTATATAGGTATATAAAATATGTATACAAATCAAACATTTACTGATAATAAATCATAAAGAAACCTTTTATTGTTGCCAAAATTTTCATGACCCCTGCATTAAGTTACGTGACCCCATATGGGGTTGCAACCCACAGTTTAAGCAGCTTTGGTTTAGACATTCTCTTCATCTAGGGATGCCAACTCTGGGTTGACAAATTCCCGGATATTTGGGGGCAGAGTCTGGAGAGAATGGAATGTGGGGAGGAGAGACACCTCAACATGGTTTCATGCCATAAAGAGCAATCCTAAGGGGGAGGCTAAAATTTGAGCCGGTGCAGGGCCACTTACGGCAGCGTCGGGGAGCAGTGTAGCAATGTCTGGAAGCAGGGTGCCGGAGCAGCCTCTGCAGAAGTGTATCTCAAACACAGTGGCTCGCGCCAGTGCCAAAGGGGGTGTTCTCGGGGGTGGGGCTGACCTTAGCTCCCTAAGCCCTTTTGCCCCAGGAACATGATGGAGAGCCAGCGTGGTATAGTGGTTAAGTGGTGGTTTGGAGCGGTGTATACTGATCTGGAGAACTGCGTTTCATTCCCCACTCCTCCACATGAGTGGCTAATCTGGTGAATCGGGTTGGTTTCCCCGCTCCTACACAGGAAGCCAGCTGGGTAACCTTGGGCTAGTCACAGCTCTGTTCGAGCTCTCTCAGCCCCACCTACCTCACAGGATCTGTTGTGGGGAGGAGAAAGGAAGGTGATTGTAAGCTGGTTTTATTCTTAAGTGGTAGAGAAAGTCAGCATATCAAAACCAACTCCTACTCCTCCTCTTCTTCCAATGTCAAATTATGCCAGCAAAAATTGTGGCGTATCTCCCATGAAACTGCATAGAGCAGTTTCATGGGGTTTAGGGAAAATTGCATTTTCTCCTTGCTGCACCCAACTCAGCCAACACCCATATTTCTAGTGAACACTCAGATTATTAATGGGGCTCTTATTAAAACCATCTCACTGGATCTGGGAAAACAAATGCAGCTATTCTTCTATAATGGTTCAGTGGATAAAGAAGAGGCAGCTGCAGTGACAGGGCAAAGGAAATAAGCAGGAATTCCAATACCAAAGCTCAGACTAATCTGGAAGGACTGTGGATGTAGTTCACAATCAATGAAACATTCAATACTCACCCCTTAAAAATTGTTGCTTCTCCCCTTTCCTCCTACGGGTATGAGTTCTGGGCACTGCTTATCTGGCACAATCGCCTTATTAAATAACTCGAGCTGCCACCTTCTACCTCCAGAGCCATTTCCAGAAACCTATACAAGGCATCGATCTTCCTCAACTAACATTTGGATTCCGGTTAACGGAACAGGGCAGCACAATGCAACTACTCCCAAGCCAATGTGTAACTGAGTCACCAAAACCAATGCATACACTCTCTTAATCGTGACTTTTATCGTCACTTTTACATATCAATCTCTCTGCGCTGTATTTTGGCCAGTGAAGCTGGCAATGGATCGAATGCCTTTTCCTAGGTCTTACTTTCACTGGCCTTTTTGTTGCTCTGCATGCCGTGGGCTTCAAGGCAAATAATAATAATAATAATAATAATAATAATAATAATAATAATAATAATAATAATAATAATGTGCATCTAAGTTCCCCAAAGTGAGGTTTGACAACAGGATGGACTAATATGTTATTTGGGTATAAATGGGGGATAATACAAGCACATGGACTGGTTAGGTAACACAGGAGAAGGGGCTATGTGGGACACTGAACCTCACATAGGTAACTGGAAAAACAAAAAAAAGCTGGAACAAACACATTAAATTTGTAAAGCCCTTCATGGCCTGGGCACGTGTATCTTAGGGACAACCATTCTGGTTGGGGCCACGGCTCAGTTGTAGAACATCTGCAGAAGATCCCAGGTTCGATCAATGGCATCTTCAGCTGAAAGGACAAGATTGTGAAAGACCTCTGCCTGAGACCCTGGAGTGCCGCTACCAGTCAGAGTACACAATACTGGCCTTGATGGATCAGTGGTCTAATGTGGTATAAGGCAGGTTCATGTGCCCACGTAGACCAGCTTAGAAGTCCCCACTGACCATCCCCTCTCATCAGGAAGTACGTTTGTCTTCCACAACAGAGCGAACACTCTCTGCTGATGCCCCTCAACTGAGGAATGAGGAGATATGCTAGCCTTCTAGGTCTCAGAAGTGCCTGTAAGATGTGACTTTCGGGTAAAGTTTTTCTTCTGGGCAATGGTACATCTGATTAAATCTGTATATGAAACTGAAGCTACGATTGGTAACAAGAGGCCATTGACTGTGGCAGGTTTTAAGTGGGATTTTAACTGTGAAGGCGACTGATTTTGTTAGATTCTCTGAGTCTTTGTGGAACAGCACGACTTACCATATTTTTCGCTCCATAGGACGCACCTGACCATAAGACGCACCCAGTTTTTAGAGGAGGAAAACAAGAAAAAATCTTGTTTTCCTCCTCTAAAAACTTGTCTTGTGGAGTGAATGCCGGCTGGGCGCGTGCGCGTCGGGATGGCGAGAGCCGGCGTTCCCCGCCCCGATGGCCAGCTGAGAGGCGGGCGGGGCCACACAGAGCCGGCTCTGTGCGCCCCGCCCGCCTCCCAGCTGGCCGTCGGGGCGGGCAACGCCGGCTCGCGCCGCCCCGATGCGCACGCGCCCAGCCGGCTCTGTGCGCCCGCCTACCTCCCAGCTGGCTGTCGGGGCGGGGAACGCCGGCTCGCGCCGTCCGGACGCACACGCGCCCAGCCGGCTCTGTGCGCCCCGCCCGCCTCCCAGCTGGCCGTCGGGGTGGGGAACGCCGGCTCGCGCTGTCCCGATGCGCACGCGCCCAGCCGGCATTCACTCCATAAGACGCACAGACATTTCCCCTCACTTTTGAGGAGGAAAAAAGTGCGTCTTATGGAGCGAAAAATACGGTAAATATTTTCTAACAAGCAAACAAATGGGGAGCAATTCATCAGGGCACAATAATATTGGTTCCATTGACACTAACACACACAGTAGTTTCACCCAAGACAGGATAAAGCCTGTTGGGGAAAGGGGTTACAGATGCAGGGAGGGGCTGTGGCTTGGTGGTAGAGCATCTGCTTGGGATGCAGAAGGTCCCAGGTTCAATCCCTGGCATCTCTGGTTAAAGGGACTAGACAAGTAGGTGATGTGAAAGACCTCTGCCTGAGACCCTGGAAAGCCACTGCCAGTCTGAGGAGACAATGCTGACTTTGATGGAACAAAGGTCTGAGTCAGTATAAGGCAGCTTCATGTGTTCATGCCAAACTCTTCACATCCTGCCGGAGAAAGTACCCAGAAGGAAAGCCCCCAGCTGGAGAGCCAGCGTGGTGTAGTGGTTAAGAGCGGTGGTTTGGAGAGGTGGACTCTAATCTGGAGAACTGGGTTTGATTCCCCACTCCTCTACATGAGCAATGGACTCTAACCTGGTAAAATAGGTTGGTTTCCCCACTCCTACACTTGAAGCCATCTGGGTTACCTTGGGCCAGTCACAGTTCTTTCCGAACTCTCTCAGCCCCCCACGCTCACAAGGTCCCTGTTCTGGGGAGAGGAAAGGAAGGAGATTGTAAGCCGGTTTGAGATTCCTTAAAAGGTAGAGAAAATCAGCATATAAAAACCAACTCTTCTTCTGGTGGGGGGGGGGGTCAGCCTATGCTCACCAGATCTTCCACCAATATTTGGGAACACCCCCACAGTACGCTTGCACATGCATATCCATTACTTGTCTATAGGGTAGAACATAAAATGCATTGTGGAGCTTTCCAAGAAAGGCACTAGACAAGTACCAAAATGTTATTGTTAAGAAGTATTTTATACAAGACACAGTCTACAGAGGACACTGCCACCCCACACAGATTCACAAAGCGACAAAGGTGGCAGTCGAAGCCTTAATACCATGTGCTTCATCCCAGCTTCAAATTGTCCTCAAGTTGCAATGCAAGGTGAAACGGGGGAGGGGGGAGGTTAGTGTTCTACAACCTGTTAGGAATTCCACACACAGCCTTTGCAAAGAAAGTCTATACTTGGTACATTTTGTTCTCTACAAGGGAGTTCAAAGTAATTACAATTCCCACTTTGCAAAATACAAGCTTCCCTCAAAAGGTGGCTGGTAATGCCTTGCATGAAAAGATAGCCTAATAGAGAGCTAAGCACTTCACCTATCATGGAGAGTTTTTCTCAGCCCTCGGCTACAGATAATCAGAGACTCTGCCTCCACCATATTAATGTGTTCAGCTAAATGACGACGCTGCAATTTCTGACACATTAGCACGTTTACATTATTTGGTTTCTCCTTGTGTCTTCAGAGGCATTCTTCTCATACTTGCAGACTGGGGGGCTGATTCAATAGTGAGTTACACTGACAGTCAACAGGGCTACACATGTGTCAGTTGTTTTGCATGTACCACACGAAGGGTTGTGCTGGCTTTCACTAAATAAATCAGAACGTTAAAACAATCAAAGAATTAAATTCACCCAGATCAACAGCATATACAAAGTACTAAATCATTCTTACACAAGTTTGATGGACACAGGAGAGACATAAAGTGTGCTGTTCAAGGGCATGCAACATTCTATCAATAGAGTGACTTTCCTGCTACAATATATTACCCAGGCCTTAAGCCACTTAATCTACCATGGTAAACATGGAAGTGGCCAATCGAATTGGCATTGGGGTAGTGCACAAACACCTTGTTTCTTTAAATGAAACAAAATCCTCTGGGCCAGATGAATTGCACCCAAGGGTACTCAAAGAACTTGCAGATGTAATTTCGGAACCTCTGCCCATTATTTTTGAAAAGTCTTGGCAAACAGGTGAGGTGCCAGAAGATTGGAGGCGGGCAAATGTTGTCCCCATCTTCAAGAAGGGGAAAAAGGAGGATCCAGGTAACTACCGACCCATCAGCTTGACTTCTATACCAGGAAAAGTGTTTGAACAAATCATCAAACTGTCCGTCCTTGAGCATTTAGAAAGAATGGATCTGATCACTAAGAGCCAGCATGGGTTTCTCAAGAATAAGTCATGTCAGACTAATCTTATCTCCTTTTTTGAGAAAGTTACTACCTTGCTGGATCAGGGAAATGCTGTAGACATAGTTTATCTAGATTTCAGTAAGGCTTTTGATAAGGTTCCACATAGTATTCTAGTTGACAAATTGGGAAAATGTGGGTTAGATTCTATTATTGTTAGATGGATGTGCAACTGGTTGACCATACATTGTGATTTGATTTCACCATGCTTTTTGAAAATTATGCCATGTACTCAAGACTGCCACAGGCATTGACTTGGTGACCTAAGGGTTCTCTGGGAAAGAGTAACTTCATGTGCCACAGCCCACCCCTGACCAAAGGCAAGAAATGTATTATTAGACCAGCTTCCAATATTTACACAGTTTCCTTAAGAATTCTCCATAACCCAGCTATTGCTTTACTGTTACGCGATTTCTAAGATTCTTAGCAAAATAATTAGATGATTATTTTCCTCTTAAATCAAAGCTAAGACTCTCTTTTATATTTTTTTCTGTCTCCTAACCCACAAAGAATTTGCAACTATGAACTTTAAATAATCAGAAAACCTGGCTGTGTTCTGTTTTTCAAAAGTCTTCTAATCAATAAGGCAAGATATGAACAACCGCATAGATTAAATGTGTATAACATTAAGGGAACAACCACAAATTGATTTTTTTTAAACAATAACAGCTCATTCTTTAATTTTAAACTAAAAAAAAATCTCTAGAAATCATCTATATAGACGTTAAGGGAGTGATGCAGAAAGAACTGAAGACTTGTTTGCTAGGAATTACAAATTGTTTCTGTTCCCTTGCTTTGCAAAAGGATATAATTTATCAAATTAAGTATCTTTGCAAGTGAATACAGATAATAGCATTACACATTAAAATCAAGTTGAACGCTGAGAAAGAGGCTGTAGATTTGCAATTGCAAATTAGTGTTTACTCATTCTCTCCTTTCTTAGACCCAGCTGACCTGGCCACATGAATCTATGCTTTTGCAACAGCTAAACTGAACTACTATAAAAGACTCCATGTGCTCTGCCCTTGAGGATAACCCAGAAACTACAACTAGTTCAGAATGTGGCTGTCCAATTATTGTCAAGGGCTAGCCAACAGGAACACATCTCACCTACTTAAAAAGGCTACACTGGCTTCCATTTGGTTTGGGGAGCCAGCGAGGTGTAGTGGTTAAGAGCGGTGGTTTGGAGCAGTGGCCTCTGATCTGGAGAACCGGGTTTGATTCCCCACTCCTCCACATGAGCGGCAGAGGCTAATCTGGTGAACTGGATTTGTTTCCCGACTCCTACACATGAAGCCAGCTGGGTGAGCTTGGGCAAGTCACTCTCTCTCAGCCCCACCTACCTCACAGGGTGTCTGTTGTGGGGAGGGGAAGGGAAGGTCGGTTTGAGTCTCCCTTAAGTGGTAGAGAAAGTCGACATACAAAAAACAACTCTTCTTCTTATATACGCAAGAGCTTCTAATTGTAGAAAATTGTGTGTGTACCTCACAGGGTGTCTGTTGTGGGGAGAGGAAGGGAAGGTGATTCTAAGCTGGTTTGGGTCTCCCTTAAGTGGTAGAGAAAGTCAGCATTTAAAAACCAACTCTTCTTCTCCTTCTTCCTGAGTTCAATTAAGAGTGGCTAAGGCTACGACCCATATAGCCATTCATGGCCTAGGACCCACATATCTGAAGGTCCCTCTCTCTTCCCATATGTCACCCTGCTTACGTTTGCAAGCTTGGCATCTAGCAGAGACCAGACCTTTACAACAGCAGTTCCTATCTTGTAGAATGAGCTCCCTGAGAAGGTGAAGGGGGTGCCATCCTCTTTAGGGGAGGTGCAGTGACTCAGTGGAAGAGCCTTTGCTTAGCATGCAGAAGGCTTCAGGTTCAATCCCTGTCATCTCCAGTTAAAAGGATCAGGAAGGAGGTGATCATGACGATGGCCACCTGAGATGCGTGGCTAGAAGAAAGAAGAGTGGAACACAGAAAATTATCAAGTTAACAATAGCCAAAGCCAAAGGTATTTATTATAGTCCATGACCAGCAAATACAGCAAAAGTTAACAGTAAAAAATGGAAGAAGGAGCCCCGCGAATGGAAAGTTGATAGTTGATTTGGAAAAGTAAACACAATTAGGTGGCAGAAAAAGAACATTCAATGCAGATATTTTAAAAAAGGAAACAATGAACGATGAATTAGAGTTTGTTAATTACGCAACAAGGCATTATTTATTCAGGGAACCAAATGAGCAGCAAGTAATTATGCAAGAACTTGAACAAACCATCAAGCAGTTATGGGGAGAACACGTGGGCAATTTGTAAACAGATGGGAGGTGAAAATAATGAGGTGTTAGGTTACCGACAAATGTAGTTGATATAGCAATTAAACAAATCAATTTATTCCTTCCATCAATTGAAATAATTGGGTCAAACAATTAGCAGAATTCAGAGAAGAAAATCATTTGGTAATCAGACACCACACAAAGGAAGCGCTAGGCACCTAAAGAGACGTGAATGACAATTTCAGGTACAGATCAACAGAAGAAGGAAATAAAACCAGGATGAACTATTTAATTCGTCTTTCCCACAATCATCGAGCAAGGTTATTGTAACTTCACTATTTCTCCATTCAATATCCTTTGTATGCCAACTACCATTCCTAAATTATATTGATGCTTATCTATTTCATTTGTAGACCATTAATGCCAATACCTGCATAGGAACAGCGGCATGTGTAGGCAAAGGAAGGGATTTTGCAGCTTGCCAATAGCAGTGGAAATTAACCATGCTCGACTTTCATTGGAGCAGCAGCACTCAAATCCGGTTGGTGTCTTGGAGGCCCCTACCTCTCCGTTAAGATGGCAGGATGAGAATCTCACAAGTAGCACTTGTTTTTTACCTCTGAGTTACTATTAGCTACTGGCATCGACATACTTCACCTACTTCATCCTACCATATTCAAGAAAGCCTAATACTTCCTGCCAACAAGTTTCTTTACAGATGTGAGATCTGTTCAACGTGGAACAGGACTTTCCTTGTAATGGAGTCCACGAGGTGGAATTGCCTACCTGAGGAGATCTATAAAGACCAACCTTTATTGTTTCTGGTGGCAATTGAAAATCGTTTCAGGTGCATAGCTGAGTTGGTCTGCAGTAAAAGAGCGAGATTGAATACATGAACACATGAAGCTGCCTTATACTGAATCAGACCCTTGGTCCATCACAGTCAGTATTGTCTACTCAGACTGGCAGTGACTCTCCAGGGTCTCAGGCAGAGATCTTTCCCATCACCTACTTGCCCAGTCCCTTTAACTGGAGATGCTGGGGATTGAACCTGGGACCAGCTGCATGCTGAGCAGATGCTGTACCACTGAGCCACAGCCCCTCGAGTCCAGCAGCACCTTAAAGACCAACAAGATTACCCGGGTAAACGCTTTCAAGAGTCAAAGCTCCCCAAGGCTTTGTCTCTTTTTTAGACTCTAATCTTGCTCTTGAAACTTGTTGTACTCTTTAGAGTATTCTGCTGGTGTCAACAATACATCAATACGTTCCCTTCTGTGCTGTTTTTAGTGTGTGCTATCACTTTTTATACCCTGACCTGGATGGCTCAGGCTAGCTGATTGCATCAGACCTTGAAAGCTGAGCAGGGTCAGCCTTGGTTTGCACTTAGATGGGGAACCACCGAGGAATTTCAAGGTAACCACACAGAGGAAGGCAATGGCAAGCCACTTTTGTCTGTTTCTTGCCTTGAAAACCTTACCAGAACACCATAAATCAACTGCGACTTGATGGCACTTTCCACCAGCATCATTTTTTACATGTAATGTTTATTTTAAGCTACTTCTTACACTAAAAAGCAACAAATGCAGAAAGTGCAATTCTGTTTGTCTTTCCTATTCAGTTGACTTGAGGGGGGAAATAATATCACACTCATCGAGGCGTGGCTCAGCAAAGCAGAAAGGGTCAGGGAGGAGGACCGCAGTAAATTGTGGAACTCCCTGCCCCAGGATGTGGTGATGGCTGCCAACTTGGAAGGCTTGAAGAGGGGAATGGACATGTTCATGGAGGAGAGGGCTATTCATAGCTACTGGTAAAAATGGATACTAGTCATGATGCATACTTATTCTCTCCAGTACCAGAAGAGCATGGCCTAATATATTAGGTGCTGTGGAAAACAGGCAGAACAATGCTGCTGCAGTCGTCTTGTTTGTGGGCTTCCTAGAGGCACCTGTTTGGCCACTGTGTGAACAGACTGCTGGACTTGATGGGCCTTGGTCTGATCCAGCACTGTCTTTCTTATGTTCTTAAACTCCTTGAGGCCACTGTGGGGCAGATCATGAGAGGGAGGGCATCCTGGCCATCTTCTGGGCATGCAGTAGGGGCCACTGGGGTGGGGTGGGAGGTAGTTGTGAATTTTCTGCGTTGTGCAGGGGGTTGGACTAGATGACCCTGGTAGTCGCTTCCAACTCTATGATTCTATGAGTCTATGAAGTACAGCTGAGGGCAGACAGTTGGACTCCTCTAGATTTCCAAGGGGGGCAGCTTGTTCAGCACCCCAGTCCCCCTAGTCAAGATATGACCAGCAAACCACCCATGTCTGTGTATGTATTCGTTCCCTCAATATATTTGTCACCCTTAGAATATCAGGAATCTCATACCAGGTTCTTCGGCCTCTTTGTTTGGCCTTCAGGTTTCACCCTTTTTTGCTCTTCCTCAGCACTTCCTCATTCTGTGCTGGTTTCTTCTCTTTTTTCTTTTCAGACACTGTGTGACTTCTGAAGACCCTCCACCACCCATCTCCCTTACACCAGCATGCCCTTCTCACCAGCGTGGTGCAGTGGTTCAGAGCGGTGGACTCTAATCTGGAGAACCGGGTTTGATTCCCCACTCCTCCACATGAAGCCTGCTGGGTGACCTTGGGCTAGTAACAGCTCTCTCCGAACTCTCTCAGCCCCACCTACGGTACCTCCCAATGTGCCTGTTGTGGGGAGAGGAAGGGAAGGAGATTGTAAGATGGTTTGATTCTCCTTTAAAAGGTAGAGAAAGTCAGCACGTAAAAACCAACTCTTCTGCTGCTGCTTCTAGGGTAAGTGTGTCTGCCGGTTCTGGGGTCTCTGCATGTCACTCTCTCCCTTCCAGGCTTTTCTGAAGCCGCCCCTATCTCCAGGGGCCCTCCATGCACCTTCTCTGTGGCCCCGACTTCCTCCCATCTCAGCTCCCCTTCCTGTTTTGACCCAACAGGCTGAGAGGATGGACCCTCCCCGCCCCCCGCCCCCAGCTGGCAGCATAGCAGAGCTTGTGGCCTGGCTGTGTTTCCTGCATTGTGCAGGGGGTTGGACTAGATGACCCTGGTGACCCCTTCCAACTGTATGATTCTACTCCTGGACAAGCCAGCTGGAGACCCACAGCAATGCGGACCTTGCAGGGGCAAGTCGTGGCCCCCACAATACTCTAATTCCTCATTTTAATTTGGGGCTTCAAAGTCTTGTAGATCACCTTCCATTTCTTTCCACAGTCTAAATCCCAAAGCCTTTGTTTTGAGAAGTTAATTTGCCTAACTACATTACTTCTAAATGGTATATGACTTCCTTTACAGATGAAACTTACAGTAGGTCCCACATTTTCCCTCTAGGATAGCATATTAACTTGCTGAGCTTCTGCATGCCGCTGAAGAGACGCTTCCCTTATCTCCGAGTCTGCAAATTATCGAGACCCTTAGAGCGACTTCCCCTGCCGAATTTCTCATGTATCTCTGAAGATCAATAATGATCTTTTATTCTTTGTTTTCATACACCCTAGAGACTCTGTGTTACAGACTTTCCTTACAAGCTGATGAAGACTGAATGAAATTTTCTTCAAAGTTAGCCAGGCTGAGGTGAAAACGAGCCTCCTTGAAATCCACCTCCAGCTCTCCAGAGCCTTCAAAGTGCTCTCAAGCCCAGGATTTTCCATATCAGTGAGTTACAGGGAAAGATGAAAGGCAGAGTCTTGGTAAACACCGTGCGGAATTTGGACTCAACTTTTCTGCGCTAAGGAGCCAAAGTAAAACTTGCTTGATCTTATTATAAACACGTCTAAAAAGGAGCATGGAACAACCATAGATCACTGCAGCTTTTGCAGGTCTAAATATTAGCATCTTGAAACTAAAACAGTTGAGGAGGAGCCCGTTACCGGACCAAGCGTTTCAGACTACCAGTGAAGTACAGAATATTTCCACGCATTAAAAAAAACTCTTAAAATCTCACAACCAGCTAACCTGGAAACTTGTAATGTTTTAGAAACTCTTTCCATGTCTGGAGTGGTGGGTGGAAGATCTATGCTGTCAATTTGTACATTGTTTTTCAGTCTGGACGGGGAAGGGGGTCTGTTAAACTATCTAGAAAAGAGGCACTCAGTCCGGGGCTTGTAGAGAGCCACATTCAAATATACACATGAACACATTACATTGAATCAGACCCTTGGTCCATCAAGGTCAGTATTGCCTAGTGGATTGTCTGAGAGCCTGTGTTGTGTAGTGGTTAACAGCGGTGGTTTGGAGCGGTGGACACTGATCTGGAGAACCGGGTTTGATTCCTCACTTCTCCACATGAGTGGTGGATGCTAATCTGGTGAACTAGGTTGGTGCCCCACTCCTACACATGAAGCCAGCTGGGTGACCTTGGGCCAGTCACAGTTCTCTTAAGAGCTCTCTCAGCCCCACCTATCTCACAGGGTGTCTGTTGTGGGAGGGGAAGGGAAGGTGATTGTAAGCCGGTTTGATTCTGCCTTCAGTGGTAGAGAAAGTCGACATATAAAAACCAACTCTTCGTCTTCTTCTGGATCTCCAAGGTCTCACATTACCTACCGCCTGGTACTTTTAAATGAAGATGCTGGGGGATTGAATTTGGGACCTTCTGCATGCAAATCTACCATGCAGCCACAACCCATGCCCAAATTTGCAATTATCATCAACCAAACCAGCCACATTTACTTTCATCCCTAGCATGAGTGCTGCACCTCAGAAAGGCCACTTTTCTATAATTGCCCTGGCTTAGTGGCAGAGCTTCTGCTTGGCATGCAGAAGGTCCCTGGTTCAATACCCAGCGTCTCCAGTTAAAAGGAGCAGGCAGCTGGTGATGTGAAAGAGACTCTGGAGAGCCACTCCCAGTCTAAGTAGACAATACTAACCTTGATGGGCCAATGGTCTGATTCCGCATAAGGCAGTTTCACATGTATTCCAATGTGTATGTATATAACTGTTTCCCTGTAATCGAAGACCTGCGGTACCATCCTGTTACCATTGCTGATCAGCCCCAATCTCTGGTTTGCTGCCTTGAGTCTGAGGAGACCAAGTAGGATAGAAATGTTTTGGGGCTAAGAGACCTCCCAAAATGTCACAGAACAAACTGTCGTTCAGTATTCCCCATATTCAGGGAAATTGTGTAGTCCTTATGCAGATATTAACGCCCAACTCAAGGTGCCTGTTTTAACCTGTTTTAACCTCTGAATCTCTAAAACCGCCTGCTCCATGGTACATGAAGGACAGCCACCATCCATAATAACCTGTCCAACCTTTGAGATCTTAGTTTCTGAGATCTGATGAGACTGGGCTAGCCTGGGCCATCCAAGTCAGGGCAAAAACAACACACGCATGAACTAAATAACATTTTCTGATTCCTAGCCTTTTTCAACCTGCTAATCAATAATTCTGCTAGTTCAAACACAAAGTATCTGTGTAATTTCCAGACACCATAAAATTATTCTCCATTCCATATATATTCAGTTTACCAAGGCTAGATCTTCTGATTACAGATTTATTTTCTCTTGGAAAAAAGAACATCAGACACATTATCATCCCAACTGTATTTTGAAAGAATAGTTAAAGGATATTTTATGAGTAATCTTCTGTCCAAGTAGCCTGATGCTAACAAACTGTGTCAAGGGGATCATTTTCCCCATCCTGTATTAAAGATGCAATATAACAACAGCAAAGCTTAGATAAATAGCTTTCTCTCCTAATATAATATCCACAGTATTTCACACAGAAGTAATTTCTTTACTGAAATAACAGCCCGATTGCACAGTTCATTGTTGTAAAGAAAGAAAGAGCTGTAGATAAGTCCGTACAATCATAATGGCTCAGATATATTAGAATCAAACTCATTTTCCAGCAATCAAAGTAATTCACTTAAATTATTCATGTATTAAACTGGAAATTTTGATCTGGCATTAAACTAACTATAGGAAATGTAATTTTCTGTAAAGTTACCTGACTGTTGGGACCACAGCAGAAGATTAAACCATTTCAGGTTCACGGTTCTTTCATTTTTAATCATTAATAACATTAAATAATATTAAAATTATTAGATGACTATTTTGTAACTTTAAAATGAATCCAATAAATTTAAATCACCTAAAAGTTTAGTACCAGTTCATCTATTAATGCTATTTAAATCCACTCAAATATTAAGGGAGGGGAAAAACCCATTTTTGCTATGCCAGTCAGTTAGGTCCTGTGAGATTTCAAAGTTTCTATGGTTACCATAGATATTTGTTACAGGGGAATTGTTGGGAGGTCCTGACCTGGATGCCCACGCTAGCCCAATTTCATCAGATCTCAGAAGCTAAGTACCATGGTTAATACTGGGATTGGAGACCATCAAGGAAGACTGGGGCTGCTATGCACATCTCTTGCCTTGAAAACCCCATGGTCTGGGGGTTGCCATGTGTCTCTGTGGGGAAGGGCTGTGGATCAGTGGTAGAGCCTCTGCTTGGAATGCAGAAGGTCCCAGGTTCAATCCCTGGCATCTCCAGTCAAAGGACTAGGCAAGTAGGTGATTTGAAACACCTCTGCCTTAGACCCTGGAGAGCTGCTGCCAGTCTGAGTAGACAATACTGACTTTGATGGACCAAGGGTCTGATTCAGTATAAGGCAGCTTCATGTGTTCATGTATTCTCGGATGGGAGCTCACCAAGGAAGACTGAGATTGCTATGCAGAGGCAGGCAGTGGCAAACCATCTCAGTTCATCTGCCCTGACCTGAATGGCCCAGGCTAGCCCGATCTGAATGGACAAACCCCCTCTGCTTCCCGCTTGCCTTGAAAGACCCTGGCTGGGGTCACCATAAGTCAGGTGAATTTGATGGCACATATATACATATACTGGGGAACATATATTGATTTCTCAGCAAAAATGCCGTTGTGTTTGGGTGTTTGTGGTGCAATTTAAGAGACTTGACCGCAGTAAACAAAACCACACACAAACATTTCCATCAAATTAATACTCTATTAAAAACCACTTCTTACAAAATATGATTTAACGTGATCTACTTTCTGTCATATCTTCAGCTTGTGCATCTGGGAGAGGGTCTTAAAGCCAGGTTGGCAAGACGCCGGTGGGGGGACCCGGACACCAGTCTCCCGGAGCTGCTACAGCAGCCCCGCCCAGGGACACCAGCTGGGCCTTCCGCCAACGTGCCACCGGTGCAAAGCCCCGCGCTGGCGTCTCAGGGGGCGTTCCCGGGGCAGACCTGCCAGTAGGCAGCTTCCTGTCCCCTTTCGCCCTGGGTACGCGACAGGGAGAAGAGTGCTGCTGCGTCAGCTTTTTGCTGGAGCAGCCTTGCTGTTCTCAGTGTGGCAGAATGCCCCATTTAAAAAATAGAAAGCCTTCAAAAGGCTTTTTAAAGCCTTTCGGCGCCCGGGGAACAACTTCGGAGGTGCAGCGGGGGCTCCTCAGCCATGCCGTCCCTGGCTGCCGAGGGCTCGGGAATGGGCTGTTAGTCACTTTTGAGGGTCACAAAAGGAAAACTGGAAAGCTATTCAACTGTACCCTTCCTTTATATAATAATAAAACTTTGGGGGGGAAAGTGTGATCTTTCTACTATAAGAGCAGTTTGCACCCTAATTAACCATACCTAATTATCTTCAGTTCTTTCTTTGCATTGAAGAATAAGGTTTAAAAAAAAAAAAAAAAAACTGCATTCAGCCAAGCCGTATTATCCTTCCCATAAAAGCTATGTCAGAACTGCTTCACTTGTTTAATGGTATAGGATTTTTGTGGTTTCTATTTTCATAAGCCACAGGTATGATGGATAGGCTCTTTGCCTAACGTAGGTGCCAAGTGACTACTAAATCACCTTTTAAGGCCAATTTCTTGCACTCGAACGCCACAGCTTACCGTATCATTTCTGCTGGAGGCATACAGCTGCTGGAATTGATCAAAATCGGGAAACGGCCTATTTGTCCCTTCAGCGTTCTCTAGAAAAATCAGTCCCATTTGCATTACAATATGTGCATACCACCAAGGCAGGAAATCTGTTTGAATTTTAATATTTAAGACCTTAAAAAAAACCCTCCCCCAACACACACTACTGAAATCAACTACCCAGAATATAAAATGCAGATTGCTCCTGAATTGGCTTTCAGACAATTAGATTTCACTACAGGGACATATGATGAGCTTTTTGATCAACTATTTCAAAGCTGCTTCGAATGCTTCATTTGGCCAAGTTTCCTAAATCAACAGACGCTCATTTACAAAAGGAAAAAGGAGTGCAAGGAAAGATATGAAATGAAGCAAAGTAGACTCTCCATCATTTAGATCCGTTAAGTAACCATTAGCCTCTTAACATAAATTAATCCTCTTCTGGTTAAGCCTAGCTTTGACTTCCTAGTGCTCCGTGCCCATTGTCTCACCTGGCGTCCTGATGCCAGCCAATGAGGAAAGATTTCCCCTTGACACATTTCTAAAGGGTATAATTAATCAAGCAGATTTTTCCCTCCAAAATATAGCTTGTAGTTAACCTTACCTACCTGCTACTACTGCTAATATTACCAAAAAAGAATAGTAATAAGGCAACAGGCAACTATTCTCCCACTGAGATAATTGAGTCCCCCTTGCTATATGCAACCCACTTTTCCTCAAATATTAATTTTTGGCCAAGAATTCACCCTTGGCTCTGTAAGGCCGGGCTGAGTTACCTCTCCTCATTATCTGATTCATTCCACTTATGTATGAAGTCCCAGCTGGGAGATCAAAATGATAAAATGAGAGCATAACTGCCTGTCTCTCTGCTCTGGCAGAGGTGGATACTGATGGCAACCTAGTTGAACACATGAAGCTACCTTTTATTGAATCAGACCCTTGGTCCTTCAAAGTCAGTATCTTCTACTCAGACCGGCAGTGGCTCTCCAGCGTCTCAGGCAGGGGTCTTTCACACAACTTCCTTGCCTGGTCCCTTTAACTGGAGATGCCAGGGATTGAACCTGGGACCTTCTGCATGCCAAGCAGATGTTCTACAAACTGATAAGATATGGAGGAAGTTTTCCTGGAGAAGACCAGAGAGACTCCATAGGACAACTTACTGGAATGTGGAAGGAAAAGAAGGTTGAAAGGGAGAGGAACCGTGCCTTGCATATCACTTGGGAGTCCAGTGCTACTCGAGAGCCACTTATGGTTTGGTACATTACAAAAAAATTATGAATGGGCAGAAATCTTGGCTATCATTGGAAGAAGCTGATTCTTATCTAGCAAATGTTCAAAGCCAAGAAACTCAAAGAGACTCTGCAGTCCAGTGTGCACACCAAGATGGTACCCAGCATGGCCCACAAATGTGCCCGCTGGGCCCCAGCATGGCATCCCGACTGCTTTGGCCATCGTTGCAGCTGTTGAAGTGACACAGAACATATGCCTGTGCTGAATGAAACCTGGATAGGTCTTGCCATACAACTGATATGTGTTTAGTAGCACAAGATTGCAATATTTATGGGCAGCCTATTGACATACGTAACACAGAAAATGGTCTGAAGTGGTTTCTACACAGCTTTTGCTGACCATGCGAGGGTTAGGGTTGAACACATGAAGCTGCCTTATACTGAATCAGACCTTTGGTCCATCAAAGTCAGTATTGCCTACTCAGACCGCCAGTGGCTCTCCAGGGTCTCAGGCAGAGGTCTTTCACATTACCTACTTGCCTTGTTCCTTTAACTGGAGATGCCAGGGATTGAACCTGGGACCTTCTGCATGCCAAGCAGAGGCTCTGCCACTGAGCCACAGATGGCAAGAACTCAGCTACCTCTTAAGGAAGCGCAAGGACACTCAGAAGGATAAACATGCTAAAAGAAGGTGTGTTACAAATGCCTCTATTTTGGTTCTTGGAAGTTGCTTGCCAATTTTTTGAAGTTTTTGGCTCAAATTAGATTTAAACAAACAGGTAAAATACAATGTTAACATCCAGGATTCAAGGATGGCCCAGGCATACCTGATCTCAGAAACTAAGCAGGGTCAGCCTTGGTGAGTGCTTGAATGGGAGACCACCAAGGAAGTCCAGGGTCACTACGAAGAGGCAAGCAACTGCAAACCACCTCTGTACATCTCTCGCCTTGAAAACCCCATGAAGGGGTTGCCATAACCATCAGGTATTTTAAGACCATTATAGATATTTGCATTTCATGTGCATTTCACCAGAATTTAAAACAAAGTTTAAAAAAAAACAACATTAAAATTGTTAATAAAGGTATTCTAAAGAGTATGTAAATATAATTTTGGCATAAAAGCATGTAACAAAAGACATAAAATACCCCAGTGTTAACATCTAAACATCAATAATATGGATTAACACTATATTATTGTAGAGATTTGGGTAACCACTCAAAGAATGATTGTAAAAACTCTGGAGAAAATATTCTATGCTGAAATTCTAACCCATCTATAAACCTCAGGAACTGGCCTTTAAGGGATTCCACTTTTTAAGCATATGCTTCCAACTCTGAAAGCATTATTAAAAGGGGGAAAAACCTACCTCCTAAAATCTATATATGCTCTCATTGGGTGATATTTCCTCACTACGTCTTAAGCGATACCTTTCCCTGTGGTGTATCCTTTAGAAAGGTTCCAAATCCTCCCTGAACTTCAATGTAGTGTGTTTGGGGGGGGGGGGGGCATCAATTAGGAATGAAAAATGTTGTAGAAGGCGTCAGGGACAAGGTCAGAGAAAACCTCTTTGACAGGTTGCAGCCTACAGCCTGTCTCTAAATAGGTTAAAATACACAAATGCATGTTTAAGAGAGGAGAGTGGGAGCTTTCTAAATATGGAAGAAATCTCTGAGTAGAACAAACTCACAACTATATACAGAAAAGTTCCTGGATTCCATGCGTGTGTCACACTTGGAAGTACGGGGGGGGGGGTTTACATCTAAAGAGACCAGGAACCAGAACACAGGACAGAGTTAAATCAGTGCAGATTTGATTTCCAATGGACTCCATTAACAGGAAGTGAAAGATGGAATTTACAAGACCAATGATGGAAGACAGCAGAACCTGCTGTCCATCTAGAAGTCCAAGAGGTGATGGGCAAGCTTCACCTCACTCCATTGTGCCTCTGAAGAGAATCCTTTACTTATGGTGAATAAGTGAATTCACCCATATTGGAAATAGTAGAGTGCTGCACTGGAAGAAATTGGGGTCCATCCATCCACTACATTTTTTCTCCAATCCTTCCTCCCATCCTTCCTCTAATGAGTTCGGTGTACTTGGGAAGGAGGCCATGGCTTAGTGGTAGAGCATTTGCCTGGCATGCAGAATGTCCCAGGTTCAACCCCAGCATCTCCAGCTGAAAGGCTATGGTAGTAGTTGATGTGAAAGACCTCTACTGGCACCCTGGAAAGCTGTGCCGGCCAGAATATACAATACTGACTTGATGCATCTATGGTCTGATTCAGTAGAAGGCAGATTCATGTATTCACATATGTGTACACAGTGTACGCACTTCTTTCCTTCATTTTATTCCCATCAACCACCCTACAAGAAAGGTTAGACAGAGAGTGACTGGTCCAAGGCCCCCAATGGGGGCTGGGATATAGGCCTAACATCTAAACCCACTGCACCACTCTGGCTTTGGGGGGTGTCTTTTACTCTACACTCTTTTCAACTGTCTCCATGCTCCAGCATGTCATGAAAACTGATATTTTGATCCTCCCAGATGAATGGACCGGAGGTGGGGGACTAGTTAGAAAAGACAACTGTATAAATCTGACAGTTGCTCAATTTGCTATGCAAATTGTCCCTCGGTACCTCACTAGCAGGAGATGTTCCTTACATATCCCAAGCTCATGGCTGGAAGGAGCATCGCAGAAACCTGGCGTGCAAATTTCACACAGCAAACGAAAGAAAAGAGGTTAGCGATTGCCCAGGGAAGAAAAATGGAAATGTGTTTCATCTGCAGCTCTCATTTGCTGAAAGTAATTTTTACCTGGAAAGGGTTTCTTCCCACACACACACACACTGCATGTGGGTTATTCTGGCTGAGCGCTTTAGTTAAGTAACGTGCCAAGCTGACAGTTTCCTTTTATAACATCAACGAGGACACCCTAAAGGCCGCTACGGCACAGCTGCTAATTTTAAGTGGCTCAGACCTGCTACCGGATCGGTGAATTCTAATGAGGGATGCATAAGCTGGGTAGGTGGCTCTTTTTCAGTGAAAGGGGGGAATAAAAATAGAAGGCTCTTTTTATAGCACGAGAAAAGCCTGAGGGAGACCTCACCATGTTTCAACTGGTGAAGAACACTATTTTTTAATTAAGAGACCTGAGGGGCAGACATTTTAATTACTTTTCAGCTTTATTTCCACAGAAACATAGAGTGCACACAGAGAAGAGCCTGCACACAAAAATGAATTATAGATGGGCTGGCTGAGGCAAATGGGTCTTCTAGAGATGCCAGTCTCTTCTGAAACCCAGTTACTTTAACCGGCCAATTTTACTCTTCCTTGCTTTGATGACAGCAGCAATCCAAACCAGGTAGTGCTCCGAACAAAACTTTCTAAGAATCTATGGGCAAAAACGTATGGTCGCTTTATCCTCCTTTAATCCCTGTTTCAGCCAGGATTCAGCCTGGATCGAATGCATGCGTTTTGCCTAATGTGCGTTCGATCCTGGCTAAAACAGGGATTAAAGGAGGATAAAGCGACCATGCGTTTTTGCCCAAAGATCCAGAAACCTGGACAAAGTGATCAGATCTGAAAGATCCAGATCTGAAAGACCCAGGTCAACTTAGGTGCAAGGAAAGTCTGTACAAATCAGTTTAATGGTATGCTTGCAGAAAGATAAAAAGGGTCATGTAATAAGAACCATAATAATGCGCCATCAAGTTGCGACTGCCTCATAGCGATCCCAGGACCATGGGGCTTTCAAAGCAAGAGATGACCATCAAGTCACAACCAACTTATGGAAGCCCTTCATGAGGTTTTCAAGGCACAAGATATTCAGAAGGAGAAGAAGGAGAAGGAGAAGGAGAAGAAGAAGAAGAAGTTGGTTTTTATACGCCGACTTTCTCTACCACTTAAGGACGACTCAAACTGGCTTATAATCACCTTCCCTTCCCCACAACAGACACCCTGTGAGGCAGGTGGGGCTGAGCGAGTGTGACTAGCCCAAAGTCAATCAACTAGCTTCATGTGTAGGAGTGGGGGGAAAGATCCAGTTCGGCAGATTAACCTCGGCCGCTCACGTGGAGGAGTGGGGAATCAAACCCAGGTCTCCAGATCACAGTCCACCGCTGCAAACCACCGCTTTTAACCACTATACCAAGCTGGTTCTTCTGCAATAAGGAATACAGAAGGATATTGGGAATGGAGGGGAATGGAGGGGAATTAAAGGGTGGGGGAACTTCCCCCTGTTCAAAAATCCCAAAGCTATTAAGAGCAGAGCCCAATCATCCTCTGCATTTTTTCCTTGGCTTGTAATGGCTCAGCACTAGCTCCCTCATCTGTAAGCTTCTTTCTCTACAGAGCTTCATTTCCAAGGCTTATCCAGTTGTGAAGGGTGGACGGAAGATAATGGCTGTCGAGAGAACTGAGCCCTTGCTCTGCAGACATTAACAGGAAATATAGGTGCTTTTTGAAAACAATCAATACCCAGGAAAATGTAACCTTTGTAATTACCACATTCTGTAGCACACAACTATTATACTTTAACAATTATTTTGGTAGAAAAATAATACTTAATGGGGCACTATATTATTTTGGTAAAAGATATGCTGAAGAATGGCACTAGAAAAATATGAACTGAATCCCAAAAGCTGTACAACTCCCAGATTCAACATTTCACCACTTAATTTGTTTACCCAGTAGTGTCTTCCTATCTAAAATTGCTCAAGAGTTTGAATGCAGCACCAGTCTCTATAAAAATCATTAACGTTTGGAAACAGTTATCATTACAACCCTTCTAAATACAAGTCATTCTTTATTGTGATCTGCTGCTTTTGGAAAGGTGGGGGGGGAATTAAATCTCCAAACCTGCTAAGGTCTGCCGGTGTACAAAGTAAATTATATTGTTCTTGTAAATTAGAGTTTGAAAAGGTCATACAGGGAAATTGACAGCCTTATAAGACAAGGTTTTTTTTTTTAATTACAATTCACATCAATAACTGTCACCGGAATGAAATGAACTGAATTCAAGCTCCATTTGATTTCCGGAACTCAATAGGAAACTGATAGCTATCCTTCTCAGATAGACCAGGAAATCTTTATACCTACATAAATCTGAACACAAGACACCTAATTCAGTTTACTTACAAACAATGGTGTGCACAATTTGACATGTTTATAAGTCAAATATATGCCCAAGGTATACACCAATTAATCTGAAAGCATGAATGTAGATTTTAACGGCACACCGTATATTACAGTTAGAAGCCTTGCAAAGATGACTTTCTATAGTAACAACATACTAACAGCATATGTAGAAGAGCCAGATTCGAGTCCAGTAGCACCTTAGAGACCGAAAAGATTTCTGGGGTTTAAACTTTCGAGAGTCAAAGCTCCCTTTGTCAGATATCCTTCACCTTGTACCATATTTTCAAGAGTTTACACATGAATGTGACCAAGGGGGTGGGGTGGCTACAGAAATGCAAATCTGAATCATTGATATAGACTCTTCATCTTCAGAAGATGCTTCTAAATCAGGGGTCACAATCAGAAAAGGTTAACAATTCTATATAGAAAAGGCTATGAAAATAGCTCTCACCAAATTTAAGCATCATTGGTATCTAACCCACTGTCTCAAAGGTAAAGGAAATCAGTCTCTCTCAATGAAAAGATAGTGGTACTTCCCAACAGTGACCATTAGGTCCACCTTGTAGAATCTTCCACCTTGTAGAATCTTCTGATTACTAATAATTCAAAAGGGTTTTTCCCCCCTGGATAATTCAGAGAAATGAGAAAGCATTGAAAAATGATTTAAAATAACACGTACTCAAAGAAAGATGCCTAACACTATCGCCAGAAAAATATGCTCCTATGATTGTCACGTGGGATGAAGAACGCCACTTCCAACAGAGGAATATTTCCTACGTAAAAAACACACATACTGGAGATGCGAGTAACCATTCCACCCCAAAAGTCACAAACTATAAGAGATACTATGATCTCCTGTGCTCTGGAGCCAAAGGTTCTTTGGAGGTGCCCAGGCCCCTTGCACCGCCACGACTGGCACGGATGCCAGCATTGGCCCTCACACACCGGACTTCCTGCACTCCCACAGCAGCACGGCCCTGGGACACCGGCTCAGCTTTCTGCCAGCATCCTGGCGGAGCGCCTCCGGGCGCCTGCATCCCAGGGGGCATCTCAGGGGCAGAGCTACTTTTAGGTGGCTTCCTAACCCCCCTTCAGGCTGGGAATGCCCCCTTTGCCCTTACTTGCATTTATGCCACCTTTTTAGGAGGCGTAACCCCATGGAACGTTATGGAGCAGTTCCATGGGCCTTACAAGTAAGGGCAGCTTCCCGGCTTCAGTGGGGGGGAGCTGAATCCTCCTTTGGAGGTAGCGTGTCTGCACTGCCTCCAGTCACCAGTGCAACCCCTCCCCTCAGGAATGAGCTGCCCGAGAATTATATGGGGGGAAAAGATTTCTTTCCCCTCAGAGAAACCACAAAGCCCATGACAGTTAAAAAGCATAGAAACATGCCCAGCTGCATGATAATGCTTTGCTGGTTTTTATTATAAAGAAGCAGCTTCATTTTAACATATGGTAAAAATGTTATTTAAGCAACAATGAGGGGAAATGCTTCTAAGAGCAATATCAACCTGATAATAAATATTTCTGTAACTTGATTTTTGGAGCTTTTTAATTGGCAGGCAAAATTAAGACCAAGGCGTGGAACTTGAAATGCCTCCACTTCTGGCTTCCTGCCCATTTTCTCCTGCTGTGCTAAAATTAACACTAACTGTGTACCTTCTGTTCATTATCAATGACACATCTTGGCTACCAACTTAGCTCCTTTCCACGTTTATCCTCAAAACTTTCCTTTTTCTTTTTAAAGGACCTAATTTGTGCTGTAACCTTTTACTGTTGTACTACCAGCACAAAAGCATTTTTTAAACCACCATACTTCATTTATCTACTAAAATTCATGTCTTGCTAAATTAGGGTATCTCTCCCCTCTCCCCCATTGATTAAGTACATGAAAAGTCGTCAAATAATTTATTGCACAAAACTGTAACCGATTGCTCCACATTTTTCTCTCTCTTTAAAATGCATTTGTAATAAGGTAAAGGTCCCCTGTGCAAGCACCAGGTCATTCCTGACCCATGGGGTAACGTCACATCCCGAAGTTTACTAGGCAGACTTTGTTTACGGGTTGTTTGCCAGTGCCTTCCCCAGTCATCTTCCCTTTATCCCCAGCAAGCTGGGTACTCATTTGACTGACCTCAGAAGGATGGAAGGCTGAGTCAACCTTGAGCCGGCTACCTGAAACCAACTTCCATTGGGATCGAACTCAGCCCGTGAGCAGAACTTGGACTGCAGTACTGCAGCTTACCACTCTGCGCCACTGCATTTGTACTGGAGTAAAATTCATAAACTCCATCACAGATCTATACTGTCACTGTGAACGGAGCTTACATTTTCCCCCATTGTAAGTCAGACACATGCATATTGTGACGTTCCTTTTCCACTCACATAGAGGGCCTACCACCCTCAGCAAACTCTCTCAGGCTTTGGGGTTACAAGTCTGTTGGGTGGGGTATTTCAAGAAAGATTTAGCCTCCTCCCTTTTTGCACTGAAAACATCTGAAGAACATTCTACTAAGCCCTGGTTTTCAGGTGTAACCACCAAAAAGTCAAACTGTAGCAGTTTCTACAACATCAAATCATGATCTTGGTGCCTCAAAAGCGTTCTTGGTGGGGATTTATGACCACACATTTGAATAAACAGAACTTTTAAACAGCCTCAGCTGCATTGGAGCTGTTAGCTCTCTTTGATGAGATCTAAACAGACAAGAGCCTGGTCACATGAACACATGAAGCTGCCTTCTACTGAATCAGACCCTTGGTCCATCAAAGTCAGTATTGTCTACTCAGACTGGCAATGGCTCTTCCAGGGTCTCAAGCAGAGGTCTTTCACATCATCTTCTTGCCTAGTCCCTTTAACTGGAGATGCTGGGGATTGAACCTGGGACCTTCGGAGACCACCTTCCTCTCATATGTCCTAATTGTTAGTGGTCCACTGGCCCTCCACCCCAAGATATGAGATATGTACATAAGAACATAAGAAGGGCCATGCTGGATCAGACCAAGGCCCATCAAGCCCAGCAGTCGCCAGTTCCCTAAAGATGGGGGGAACATAAATAAGTCATCACAGTGGCCTCCAGAGAGTATGGAATTGGTAACTCGTGGACTCCCTCCTTGGAATTTATCTGATAATCCAACTACGTTCAAACAAGTGGCTGTATCCAACAATGCATCAAAGGAGGGCAATCTTAACAAGATGCCAAGCGCAGAATATAATTCCCCAGACAGGGGAAAACTACAGCACTCAGAGGATATAGTCGAGGAGAGTGAGGATGTGGATATGGAAGTGGTCTCCAAATGGGTACAAAAAGGACAAGTCCAGCAGTCTGTTCACAGTGGCCAACCAGGCCTCTAGGAAGCCCACAAACAAGACGACTGCAGCAGCATTCTCCTGCCTGTGTTCCACAGCACCTAATATATTCGGCAGGCTCCTCTGATCCTGGAGAGAATAGGCATGCATCATAACTAGTAGCCATTTTTACAAGTAGTAATAGGCATGGTTTTACAAAAAAACCAGTATCACTGTACAGCATATTGAAATGTTTTAGAATGTTTTAAAATGTGTTAGAATGTTTTATTTTATATTTAAGCAAGGGTTGATGAATATTTAACTATGTTGGTAGCCACCCTGAGCCCAGCTTGGCCAGGGGAGAGTGGGGTACAAATAAAACAGTGTTGTTATTAAGCCATTTCTTAAAAACACAAGAGTCATAAGGTTCACAAACACCCTACAAGTCCAACAGACAACTGGAAAACCGCTCTTCTGTACCAAGGTTGTTATAGGAGTATTTTTCATTGGCTTCCCTGAAAGTATGGAGGTTAACTTTATTATTATTGTTGTCATTATTTTAAGACCACCAAGTGACTAGAATGAACAACAATGCCCCAAGAAACGATAGCCCCTCAAAATGGTGTTTAAAGCGACAAGCAAATCGTCTGCATTTAAAGAGAAATATGGTTCCAGCTCTTGTTACTCAAGCAGGTCAATCAACTTGCAATAGTCGTGCTTTGTGGGAGCTCCGACTGTGCAATAAAGCTCCTCAGAGTCTTTATTGGATATTTTACTTTTTATTAGAAGTGCTAAGAGGCAGACAGTTTTACAATGAAAGTGTGATTTTCCCACTCTCTTTTATTCCAGAGTCAGTCAACCAGGTGCATGAATAGCAAAATTAACTAAGTAACAGCACCCAGTGTCAGCTTCATGCAAAGTTTTCACAAGATGTTTGCAGAGTTATCCTTTAAGCTCACCTTGATAGCTTTTCCCAAGCCACAAGACCTCTTTCTTTCCCATTTGTGTTTTCTAGTAACCGAGGTAGACAGGACATCTTCCACAATTACTGTTTCTACAGCTTGCTGCTATTTTGAGGAAATATGACCTTGAAACATTAGGTCTTCAAAGGTAAGCCTTCTAATTTTCCTTCTTTTCAAAGTTCCAATGGGCAGGAGTTGACATACAGTTTTTAGGAGAATGAATTAGAACAGACAAGACTATACCACTTTGTGCCTCTAGATCTTTCCACCTGTATTAGACTCTCCTGGAAAGATTAAATAACTTTAAAACCAATCAATTCCTGATGCCACCAGCAAACCTGTTCAGTGAATTTATGCATGGGCTGAAACAAATTTTGGTAAAGGTAGTCCTTTGTACAAGCACCAGGTCAATACTGACCCATGGAGTGACACCATATTACGAGGTTTACTAGGCAGACTACGTTTACGGGGTGGTTTGCCTTCCCTAGTCATCTACACTTTACCCCCAGCAAGCTAAGTATTCATTTTGCCAACCTCGGAAGGATGGAAGGCTGAGTCAAGCCTGAGCCGACTACCTGAACCCGGCTTCCGTCAAAATCAAACTCAGGTCGTGAACAGAGCTCGGACTGCAGTACTGCAGCTTACCACTCTGCGCCATAGGACTCCTGAAACAAATTACAGCTAAAAAATATATGATGCAAACAGTCAGCGTTCATTCAGTTTCAGGATTCTTGTCCACCGTTCAAGGGTTGAGTGCAGTAAAAGATTCACAATTTCCCCCCCTATGTAGCTACAAATATAAAACACAGTGATGGTGGAAAGTGCCGTCGAGCTGGAGCCAACTAGTGGAGACCCTGTAAGGTTTTCAAGGGAAGAGGCAAACAGAGGTAGCTTGCCATTGTCTGCCCCTGCATAGCAAACCTGGACTTCCTTCGTGGTCTCCCATCCAGGTACTCTCCACACACACCCCAAGCAGAACTCTACTTTCTCTAATGACCACTTGAGAGGCTGATGCATGCTGATTATAACATGCCTAAAGTGTCCACAAAGAAGGTATAAATCACAGAGGTTTGGAGCAGTGGACTCTGATCTGGAGAACCGGGTTTGATTCCCCACTCCTCCACATGAGCGGTGGGAGCTAATCTGGTGAACTGGATTGGTTTCCCCATTCCTACACATGAAGGCAGCTGGGTGACCTTGGGCTAGTCACAGCTCTCCTCACATGGTGTCTGTTGTGGGGAGGGGAATGGAAGGTGATTGTAAGCTAGTTTGAGTCTTCCTTAAGTGGTAGAGAAAGTCAGCATACAAAAACCAATTCTTCTTCTTCTTCTTTTTAGAGCCTGGCCCCAGGCCTGTACAGAGATAGCTTCGGTTGCTGGGGCTGATGATCTCTGTTTGCCAACAGATAAGGGATGTGCTTCCCTTTTAATACCACTCGATTTATCAGCAGCCCTTAACACAGTTGACCATTTGATGTCGTCAGCATGTTTTGTAAAGTGTTAGAGCTCTGGCAGAGTTCTCTTCTTTGTATCTGATCAGGTTCAGACGGATATAGCTGGGGCTCCTGAATACGCCACTTGGGATTTCTGTGGTAGGTTCCTGCAGAGCTCTGCACTGTCACCTTTACTAACATTTACGTGAAACCTCTTGATGAGATCATCTGAAGCTTCGGAGACAGGCGTCATCAATATGCTGGTGACAACCAGCTATACACTTTTTTTATCTTACTCGCCAGAAGCCTCCATCTCTCTCCCAGGCCAATGCCTGTTCACCATGGTCAAGGGGCTGAGGACCAACAAGCTGAAGCTAAATCCAGACAAACTGAGATGATGCTGGTTGGAAAGACAGATTTCGTAGAAAGCACTGTGCTCAACACTCGATGGAGTTCCGTTGTCCTTATCAAATTGTTAGGACCGGCTTTACCAGGATATTCCTGTTCGGTGACTGTGTTTGTCCAACCAGAGATTGTGCTCTGTTCCCTTGCACAAGTTTATTAAATCACCCTCGGCTCATGCACAGGCTTTTTCAGTGGAGGCATCTGCCACTCAATGGCCTCCATGATGATATGTATGTGTGTGGAAGGGGGGAAATCCATCCTGTTGTGCTTTCACAAGTTGTTATTTGTGAGTTATTTAGGCAGGATATTAACTGTAAACTGGATTGTGCTGCTGGGTTGGCCAGCTGGCCATTTGTTTTATTTTAACCAGCTATTCTATATATATTATATTTTACTATTTTCATCACAATCTATTTTGAAAGAAGAAAGACAGGTTTTTATACATACACATATATCCTTATCTTATTATTAGTATTATCTTAAGGCGATGTCATAAGGATATATATAATATGACACCGCCGTAAGATAATACTCAATCCCTAAATACCAAGGATTAAAAACTAATGAAGTGAGCGATGGGCACTAGTCTTTCACTCGGGCCGGAAGATTAAAATCAAGTTCAGAACACTCGTCTTTGCCGAAGTTCCCAAGACTACCTTTCAAAATAAAGAAAAGGAGGAACAGAGGAACAACAGCACCGTTGTACCTGCAAGGCACCCTAGGAAAAGAAAGTTTCAGAATTGCCTCAAGGCATAATAGAGGAAATGCTGAACATGCCCAACCGTGGAAGGGTTCCCGCTAAAAATAAAGACATTGAAAACAGATGCTTCAGAAATCCCAGAATTGCCATCGAATTGTCTTACTTGCTGAACCCACAGGGGGAGAAAAAAACCCAGAGACACCTTTGTCAGTGTGAACAATTTAGCCTTCAGAGGAAAAAGCTATTTCAATGGTTCCATTAAGAACGCTTTTCATATCTTGAGAGCTCCTGGCACAGACCACATGCTCAGATCCGAGCCAACGCAATATTGAGGCCAGAAATTAAGTAAAAATATAGGGACACATTTTATATCTTTGGGGTGATGAGGATGGAGAAACCCAGTAAACACTGCAT
This sequence comes from Euleptes europaea, assembly GCF_029931775.1. Classification (NCBI taxonomy): domain Eukaryota; kingdom Metazoa; phylum Chordata; class Lepidosauria; order Squamata; family Sphaerodactylidae; genus Euleptes; species Euleptes europaea. The sequence goes on along the minus strand of NC_079319.1, from coordinate 6,840,536 downwards.
AAACTGAACAACAGAGAGGTGTCTGAGGAACCCGGCCAAATGTCATTACACAAATCACTGTAATGAAACCAGAAACAAAAACACAGTCATTTGGCTCAAACAGGAGCACCGCAATGTGGGAAATCAGGTGGCTCAGCATCACTCCCAAATATTTTGGGACACTTTTATCCACGTCGCAAAATGGATCCCTGTCATTACACCTCTAACCATCTATTATTCTTCCTCCCTTAGTGATGCAGGCGTTCTCCATATACGGTTTCAGTGCTGCTGAAAAACCTTCACTTCTCAGCAATATACAATATTTTTTCCATATGATCTTTTCTTCACTCCCTGCCCTTGGACAGAAGAAAATGTACATTTGCTTCCTGCACAGCCAAGTTAAGACACATATCAAAATGTCCAGTGTGCTTTATCTTGATCATATTTTACTCTAAAACTGTACAACAGCACTTTCATTTAAACTATAACTCCCCATCAATGAATTCAGTATTACCCAACTTACAGGAGTATTCACATCTTCACTGAACACATCAAGCTGCCTTATACTGAATCAGACCCTTGGCCCATCAAAGTCAGTATTGTCTACTCAGAACAGTAGCGGCTCAGGTAGAGTCTCAGGTAGAGGGTCTCAGGTATTCACATCACCTACTTGCCTAGTCCCTTTAACTGGTGATGCCGGGGATTGAACCTGGGACCTTCTGGATGCCAAGCAGATGCTCTACCACTGAGCCGCGGCCCCTCCCCTACCTTCCTGCCTACACCTTCCTCGATTTGAAAGAAGGAGCTTTTCTTCTAAGAATGATATCACCACAAGCACATGTGAAAGCTCAGAATCTATCATAATCAGGGTTGCCAACTAGCAGTTGGGACCTGGAGATCTCCCGGAAATTACAATTGATCTCCAGACAACATAGATCGGTTCCCCAGGAGATAATGGCTGCTTGGGAGGGTGGACTCTGCATTCATGGATCCAGAAAAAACACACACAAAAGACTCCACCATGAACCATTTGTAAATATAAGAACAGACATATCTGGCAAATTTCTATCCTTTACACATCAAGCGCTTGTTCTGCCAGGCAACTTTTACTTCTTTGAGTGCACAGTGATTTGCTTGTGAAATGCCATTAAGTGTCCTAACAGTGAGATGGAATCAGGCTACGTTTGCCACTCACTCAAGGCACTCTTATCAGAAGAACAGAACATTCTGCTTCCCCCCCCTCCCTCCCCGGCCTCCCAAAAATGTCATTCCTCAGGGACAGGGGATGCTCAGGCCCAGCATGAGAAGCAAATTGGGGGACTGTGGTAAAAAGAAGAAATGGGTGGAAATTACCCAATCCCTTCCATTAGTGGAAAATCTAAACTGGTAGCTGTGAATTTCCTGCATTGTGCAGTGGGTTGGATTAGATGATCCTGGTGGTCCCTGACAGAGCAGGTAAACAGAAGAGTCTCCATGGCTCAGCAGGCAGGTGGCAGCTGACTGAGTCAGTGGTTACACTGTGTGCCCGCCACCTCCAGTGCTTGAGCAAGCAGCTGGCAGCCAACGGGTCGGGCAGTGATGCAGCCACATGTTGCGCACCCCCTCCAGGGCTTCAGCTGGGGGGGGGACTTGGGGTGATACAGCCACCCCATTCCCTCTGGGGGGCTCAAGCAGACAGGCACTAGCCACCATGTTCAGTGGTGGTGTGGCCACCTGTTGCCCATCTCCTCTAGGGCTAGGTCACCACTGGGCACACCCACCTGACTTGCCCAGCATGTTGGTTACCCCCTTGCACCTGGGGTGGCCATGATTCTTGAAAGCCAGTGTGGTGTAGTGGTTAAGAGCGGTGGTTTGGAGCAATGGACTCTGATCTGGAGAACCAGGTTTGACTCCCAACCCCTCCACATGAGCGGCACAAGCTAATCTGGTGAACTGGATTTGTTTCCACACTCCTACACATGGGTGATCTTGGGCTAGTCACTCTCTCTCAGCCCCACCTTCATCACAAGGGTGTCTGTTGTGGGGAGGGGAAGAGAAGGAGATTGTAAACCCATTTGATTCTCTGTTAAGTGGTAGAGAAAGTTGGCATATAAAAACAAACTCTTCTTCTTCTTCAATTGTGGCCACATCCTCGGTAGACTTAAGAAAGACATAAGATGGGGCCAGCAGAGAATACAGAAGAGACCTTTAGAACAGTAGAAGAGTTCTGCCATACATTAGGGGGTAGTGCCCTGGGCTTTTACACTTAAGATCCGGATTATGCAACAACTTTTTAGCACACCAACGCTTTCGCGCACTGACTCTTTTAACAAGCATCAGGCAAACGGCTCAATGTTGGAGATGCAGCAGAGCAACTGATAAGTAGCACTGTTAAAGTTGGAAGATTACGTGTGATAAGTTGAGTGCAATTAATCATGCTGTTGTAGTTGGCCTCCAAATTCCAACGTCTTCTCTACTTCAACATACAATGCAGCTTGTCTTATCTGCTAATAAATGGCTTATTGCTTTTCTTTGCTCTTTTACTTAATTGTTCTCTCAGCCACACTTGATACAGTAAGGCAATTGAACTGCAACTTCTTGAAACGGGACCCACTTTAAGCTCGACCTACTTTTCGAGACTTACTTGCAAAGTAACCTCAGACTACTTTCCTGCTCCCAGACACCTCAGGTTGTGGTAAGCTCTCCTTCCCTGGAGGTTTTGAAGCAGAGGCTAGATGGCCATCTGTCAGCAATGCTGATTCTATGACCTTAGGCAGTTCATGAGAGGGAGGACATCTTGGCCATCTTCTGGGCATGGAGTAGGGGTCACTGGGGTTGTGGGGGGGAGGTAGATGTGAATTTCCTGCATTTTGCAGGGAGTTGAACTAGATGACCCTGGTAGTTCCTTCCAACTCTATGATTCTATGACATAAAATACAGGAATCTCACATTAGTGAACAGTAAACAATTTATGCTGTGACCTGGGTGGCCCAGGCTAGCCCCGATCTTATCAGATCTCAGAAGCTAAGCAGGGTCAGCCCTTGATAGTGCTCGGATGAGAGACCACTAAGGAAGTCCATGCAGAGGCAGGCAATGGTAACGCAATTCTGTTTGTCTCTTTTGTCTTGAAAATTCGACGGTGTTGCTGTAAGTTGGCTGTGACTTGACTGCACTTTCTACCAACAGATGAAGAAGAAGAATAGTTGATTTTTATATGCCGACTTTCTCTACCACTTAAGGAAGAATCAAACGAGCTTACAATCACCTTCCCTTCCCCTCAACCGCCATCCTGTGAGATAGGTGGGGCTGAGAGAACTCTAAGAGCTGTGACTAGCCCAAAGTCACCCAACTGCCTTCATGTGCAGGAGTGGGGAAACAAATTCAGTTCACCAGATTATCATCCGCCACTCATGTGGAGGAGTGGGGAATCAAACTCGGTTCTCCAGATCAGAGTCCACCGCTCCAAACCACTGGTCTTAACCACTATACCACGCTGAAGAGGGATGACTATCCGTTTGAAGTTAAATTACCCTGAACCAACAATATGAGAGGTTGAAGTGTGGAGGTAGGCAATGGCAAACCATCTCTGTTCATCTCTTGCCTTGAAGAATTGTATGCTACCTCTCCAAGGAGGAATACAAAATAAAATTAAAAATAGTGATAAAAAAGAGAAGATATTGATTAAAGTAGAAATTTAAAATCCCAGCCCAGCAGAAAAACACAGACCACTGACAGCTTAAAACGGAGCTTTCCTGTCTCCACCTTCCCACTGCAACCCACCCATCTCCAAAAACTGCTGATTCGGGGGGGGGGGGGAGATAGTGGATCCCGAGAAAAGACGTGTGGGGTGGGGATCAGCTCTTTGTAGTGGGATCCAGCTCTTTGTAATGTATTCATTGTGTCATTTTTGTAGTAAAACAAAGCTCTAATCTTTTTTTAAAAAAGGACAACAAAAACCCCTAATTTTGGTTTCCCAGTCTGCTGACTTCAGCCAGAAAAGTGCAAATAGATCACTTGCTGTCCTGATTAGATGTGCTGAGTAATGGCTTTACAGAACTTTGTTTCGAAGTCTCTGTTCTGCAGTTATCTTTGTTTTAATCCAACCTGTAGTGCTCTTGCCCAGGAAATGCATCAAGGGGAGGATGTTTGCCAGCTCTCATAAAACAGAGAAGAGAAACTGAAGCTTCTCTATGCATTAATTATTCTAAGGGTCGGATCCTGCAGTTCGCTTTACAATTGAGGACTATCATAACAGTGCACCCTCTTGGCTTGTGAGGTATTCTGTCATGTAGGAATTAGACATACCCAGAAGTACAGGCCTGCCAGTCTAAGACGGCTGGCATAATTAACAATAATTATTTTCCTAAAGCTTCCCAGTTCTTGCTGGAACACTGGATATTTCCACAGACAAATAATTAACTCTAAATATTCCACAGGCTTCAAGTAGTGGTAGCTATACATATCTACACACCACAACAACAGATGTTAAAAGTAAGCTGAACTCATCAAATGTTATGTAATAATGTCCCACACATCTGGGTGTCAGTCTGGCTTTTTCCTGTTGTGCTGTTTAGCTGATTTGAACAGTCACAATACCTTTAGAAAACCTAAGAGGGAGGGGAAGATAACTCACTGTTTGGGGGAGAATTTTGAAATCTTTCCCAAGAGAGGGAGGGGGAAGACAGAGGCCTCCAACATGCCCTATGTAGCTAAGAATACAAAAGTGAACAAGGCCACCTTAGAGAGTGAGCAGCATTGCTTTACCTGGCTTTAGGAAGCTGTCAGTGCTTTTAATGAGATCAGCGGTTAGTATTACAACAATCCTCTCCCTCATGTCAAATCTAAAGTCTGAAAAATAAAAGACCAGAAACAAAGGAGCAAAAATACCACACCCAACACCCAACAGGAAGTAAGAGGTAATGTGGGAGCAGACGGGGGAGGGGGGGAACCACCAGTATCATTACAATGCCCTGACCTGGTTGGCCCAGGCTAGCCCGATCTCATCAGATCTTATGAAGCTAAGCAAGGTTGGCCCTGGTGAGTACTTGGATGGGAGCATCCAGGGCCCCTACGAAAAGGCAGCGATGGCATAAGAACATAAGAAAGGCCATGCTGGATCAGACCAAGGACCTTCAAGTCCAGCAGTCTGTTCACACAGTGGCCAAACAGGTTTCTCTAGAAAGCCCCCAAACAAGACAACTGCAGCAGCATTTTCCTGCCTGTGTTCCACAGCACCTAATATAATAGGCATGCTCCTCTGATCTTTGAGAGAACAGGTATCCATCATGACTAGAATCCATTTTGACTAGTAGCCAAGGCTAGCCCTCTCCTCCATGAACATGTCCACTACCCTCTTCAAGCCTTCCAAGTTAGCAGCCATCACCACTTCCTGGGGCCCGGAGTTCCACCATTTAACTATGTGTTGTGTGAAGAAACAGAGTCTTGTTATTGTTATTAACCACCTCTGTTTGTCTCTTGCCCTGAAAACCCTACAGGATCAACATAAGTCGGCCAAAACTTTACGGCACTTTACACACACATCATGACTACACATACCTTCCTCCCATCTGATGGACTTTTTGGTCATGGTAAATAAATTCCCAAGCAAATAACAAATCCTCATGTTTAGAACACCCAAGCCCCCAATTTTACACAGCATAATGTATTCCAGAAACTCAGAGCAGTTACAAGAATTATATACAATTATGAACACATGAAGCTGCCTTCCACTGAATCAGACCCTTGGTCCATCAAAGTCAGTATTGTCTACTGAGACCGGCAGTGGCTCTCCAGGGTCTCAGGCAGGGGTCTTTCACATTACCTACTTGCCTAGTCCCTTTAAAAGGAGATGCTGGGGATTGAACCTGGGACCTTCTGCATGCCAACCAGAGGTTCTACCATTGAGCCACAGCCCCTCCCCATACAAGCAATATCATCCATACAACGTAACCAAAGCCCTTAACGCCTGCAGAGACTGGAAGGAAGAACCTCATCTTTTACTAGCTATTCATACATCGTACAAGCATTTATGGTAAACAGTGTCCCATTTTAAGGCAGTTTTTGTTTGTTGGACAATTAGGTCAAAATACCTTCAAGGGTATCAGCTGTGTGTGCGTTTTTACCACTGCAATTATGGGGGGGATGTAATACAAATAATAACAAGAACAAGACTCTAGCCAACTTTCCACTTGAAAAAAAGCACAAGGGTAGGCAAAACGAAATTCAGTAAAAAGTCACAAACAAGCACACAGGGTACTTTAGACCAATGAAGGAACACTCTCCAAGACAACACAGCTTATTGGACATCATTCATAATTAATATGGCCTTTGCTGTATATAGGGTGGTTATGTAAAACTGCTTTATTTTTAACGTTTCTTTAGGGCTCACACTCCTCGTGCCACATAAAAGCATAGCGACATAATCTCTGAGCTGCTTGTGTTGAAGAATATATAGACATTTTCCCCAGTCTAAATATTTCCATGCAACTTAAAGAAGGGAAAGGAGCAGTTCTATTATGTTTAAAGTAAGCCTATGTTAACTCTTATCAAAGGGCAAAGGAGATAAGCCATACAGTGGTGCTTGTTCTCTGGGAAAGCTAAAACAATTCTAACGGTCCACGATTGCTTTGTAAATTCATGAACAGGGGCTGGATTCCTATGAACTATGAGCAGAGTTTCTCTCCTGTAATGCCTCTTTACAACCTCCTCCTTTAATCTTGAGCCCCCCATGCTCATTAAGATGCTCCTGAGATTCAGGGAATTGTTGGGAATGTTATAAAAGACTGCAGCTCAACAGGGAAGTTCATACAAAGTACAGACTCCCCCCCCTCCCCTCTAGCACAACAGGGATGGGGCTGTGGCTCAATGGAAGAGCCTCTGCTTGATATGCAGAAGGTCTCAGGTTCAGCCTCTAGTATCTCCAGTTAAAAGGAGCAGGTGATAGGTGATATGAAAGACCTCTGCCTGAGACCCTGAAGAGCAGCTGCCAGTCTGAATAGACAATACTGACCTTGATGGACCAACGGTCTGATTCAGGATAAGGCAGCATTCTGTTCTTTTTTTAAGGCCATGCTGGATCAGACCAAGGTCCATCAAGTCCAGCAGTCTGTTTACACAGTGGCCAACCAGGTGCCTCTAGGAAGCCCACAAACAAGACAACTGCAGCAGCACCATCCTGCATGTGTTCCAAAGCACCTAATATAGCAGGCATGCTCCTCTGATCCTGGAGAGAATAGGAATGCATCAGGACTACATCCATTTTTACTAGTAGCCATGAATAGCCCTCTCCTTCATGAACATGTCCACTCCCCTCTTAAAGGCTTCCAAGTTGACAGCCATCACCACATCCTGGGGCAGGGAGTTCCACAATTTAACTATGCATTGTGTGAAGAAGTACTTCCTTTTATCTGTTTTGAATCTCTCACCCTCTGGCTTCAGCAGATGGCACTGCATTATAGTATTATGAAAGAGGGAGAAAAGCTTCTCCCTGTCCACTCTCTCCAAACCATGCATAATTTTATAGACCTCTATCATGTCTCCCCTTAACTGCCTTCTTTCCAAGCTTAACATCCCTAAGAGTTTTAACCGCTCCTCATAGGGCAGTTGCTGTAGCCCCCTGATCATTTCGGTTGCTCTTTTCTGCACCTGTTCATGTGTGAGATCACCCCCTCACACAAGAGATAATTAGGATTCAGCCCGGTGCCCTGTCTGGGCTGGATGCCTATAGGGCTGAGCCAATTTCACAGAGAAACACACACAACGAAACAGAATCACCCCCACAGCAAGGCTGGCTCATCTGCTGAAGGCCTGCCATCTTCGGAGTCAGGCTGGGCAGGAGGCATGCTACAGGACCTTGGACAGCTCTCAGGCCAACCCTTTGTTGCCAGGGCTGCTGGAGCTCGTAAGGACCACAGCAGACAGAGGAAATACCCGCAAGGCCTGGGATTTCTTAAAGGGCCCTTGAGCTCACATCTGGAGTTGTGGATTCCTGTGGTGATCTGCAGCATCCTGGCATCTCAGTGAGTGGGGCTTGGCAGTAGTGACCCTGGAGGATGTTGTGTGTGTGTGTGTTAAGTGCCGTCAAGTTGCTTCCAACTCATGGCGACCCTAGGAATCAACGTCCTCCAAAATGTCCTATCTTTGACAGCCTTGCTCAGATCTTGCAAATGAGGGCTGTGGCTTCCTTTATGAGTCCGTCCATCCCTTGTTGGGTCTTCCTCTTTTCCTGCTGCCCTCAGCTTTTCCTAGCATGACGGTCTTTTCCAGTGACTCTTGTCTTCTCATAATGTGACCAAAATACGACAGCCTCAGTTTAGTCATTTTAGCTTCTAGGGTCAGTTCAGGCTTGATTTGATCTAGAACCCATTTAACCCATGGAGGTTGTTGGGCTGGCAGATCTCCTGGAGGCTCTGGCTACATACTTATGGGGGGGGGGGCGGGACCTGCCAGTTGATTCAATTCTACAGATTCAGTTCCCCCCTAACCTTTCCTTTCCCTGGGTGGGGTTGCTGGCTCAGCCAGGCTATGTGGACCCTCCTTCACTGCCTCCTCCCCATTAACACCAAAGCCAATATCAAGAGCTGCACTGCACAACTCCACGTCTGAACAGAAATCCAGTCAAAGCTGTAAGAGCAGGCGGAGTTGACAGAATTCCCCCCCCCAATGTATTTTATAGCAAGCATGGCATCCAGGACGTAATGAATGAGTTTCGTTTAGAACAGAAACAAGTTAGCAGCTTTCTAAAATGAAAGGTAGCTTCTACCTAGCAGGGCAATACTGCAGCTACAACAACTTAAGAAATGTTGGTGATTCAACAAAGCAAGCACAATACTCGCCAAATAGTTAGTCCATTGGGGGAGGAGATCAAAAAGCAGCATCAGCACAATACCTTTAATAGATTCAATTGAAAGTCACCAAGTAATAAGCTAGTTTGGGGGTTTCACAAAAGTCTTCCTGAAGTTGAAGGCTAAACAAAAAGCGGAAGAGAGAAAAGGAGGTTGCTGGTGATACCGAGAAGAGAATTCCAGATGTGCAGGAAGATGATTTTCTGCCACCTAATAATAGACATCAACAGCAAAAGCTCTTTCCCCCTTTTCTCTCCAGACTGAGGTTAAAACTTCTGTGAAACTAAAAAAAAAAAATAAAAAATGTTCCAAAACGTTGATGGTTTATTATGTTGCTAATAGAATTCTTTGTATGTTTCCATTGCAGTCAGACACGGCCAAGGATGTAGCCACTTCTGTTTTAATAACACAGCACAGAGGTCCCCAACCTTTTTGAGCCTGTGGGCACTGGTGAAATTCTGACACAGGGTTGCAGGCACAACCCAAAAAATTGCTGCCAAAGCAGGCGGGGCCAGTCACAAAATGGCTGCTGCAGGAGGCGGAGCCAACCACACAAATTTCTGGGATTGAGATTATATAAAACTCTGTTGAGAAGAGTCACTGGAAAAGACAGTCACGCTAGGAAAAGTTGAGGGCAGCAGGAAAAGAGGAAGACCCAACAAGAGATGGATTGACCCTATAAAGGAAGCCACAGCCCTCAGTTTGCAAGACCTGAGCAAGGCTGTTAAAGATAGGACGTCTTGGAGGACATTGATTCCTAGGGTCGCCATGAGTCGGAAGCAACTTGACAGCACTTAGCACACACAATGGTAACTCTTCAACATTTCAGGCAGGCACTCAGTTTAACAGGATGCCATTTAATCTACACAGCCAATCAGAAGTCCTGCTGGGCAAAAGACCCACCTAGTCCACCCACCATCTTAAAGCACTTGGTGGGCACCAAGAATGGTGTTTGTGGGCACCATGGTGCCCACAGGCACCATGTTGGGGATCCTGATGTAGCTGAAGTGGTGGAAGAGGTAATGAGAATGGCTTGTGCCTCTTTATATTTCTGAGTCTTGCCAAAGAGAGGGGCGGTCGCACCATTCTTCCCTTGTATTCGGGAAATACACACACAAGCACACACACGAAAGCACGGGGAGAAAACACACTCACTTCCTTTTCCAATGCTCATTCTGAATGTCCAAAGCAGCTGGAGCTCCGTTCATGTATAGTTCAAAGCACTTTCTCATAGCATTGTCAATACCACCTTCCCTTCTAGGGAAAATATCCACCTTTCAAATTTGGGAACTGCTTGAGAGTGAGCATTTACCATTAAACCATGGACTCCCCATACACACACCTTCAGTAAGCACCCTTTTTTCTTTCCCAGTGGCTGAGGAAATAAATCATAAGCTTAGCCAGCAAGGAGAAGGCGGAAGAAGGCGAAGACTTGGTTTTTATACCCCGATTTTCTCTACCTCTAAGGAGTCTTAAATAAGCTTACACTTGCCTTGCCTTCCCCTCTCCACAACAGACACCTTGTGAGGTAGGTGGGGCTGAGAGAGTTCAGAGAGAACTGTGACTAGCCCAAAGGCACCCAGCTGGCTTTATGTGGAGAAGTGGGGAAACCAACCCAGTTCACCAGATAAGAGTCTGCCACTCATGTGGAGGAGTGGGAAATCAAACCCGGTTCTCCAGATTAGAGTCCACCGCTCCTAACCACTACACCACTCTGGCTCTCTCTGTGGCTTAATGCCCCTGTGACAAAGAAACAAAAAAATGATATAATCACTGCTTCTTGCCCAAGGATGTGCATGGAAAAGTTCGACCACTTGCTCCAAGAACAGCAATGTATTTACATCTGGTTATCTAAGAACGAGGAACATTTACTATCAAACTAGATGGTTTGATAGGGCCTGCCAGGCCTGGAAAACCCAGCGGTCAAGAGCCTACTGGAACTTTAATAGTGCAATCCTAAGAAGAGTTACTGCAGTCTACGCCCATTCATTTCAATGGGCCAAGACTGGAGTAACTCTGCATAAGACTGAGCTGTAAGCGTATGAACGCTGATGCTTCCCTCTCACAGCATTGTCCCACACAGCTGGGAAGTTGTCCCAGAATATTACAACCATTTGGGTAGAGCTGATTCTCGAGGTCTTTTCAACCTAATCAGCATCCTCATTCCTAATGGAGAAGAGCAACAGTACGACTCGAATGAGCTGCTGATTATTCTTTCCACCCTTCTTTCAAACGCTACTGATTAACCGTCCTCTAGTTCTAGGAAGAAAAGTAGATTGTTTTTACAAATACTGACTCCAGTCCACATCTCTATAAATGTGTCATTATGTGCATGGAGAAACACAAAAGACAAACATCCCAATTCAGGTCATGTTCATGTGCAAAAGCAAGAAGAAGAAGAAGAAGAGTTGGTTTTTATATGCCAACTTTCTCTACCACTTAAGGAAAACTCAAACCAGCTTACAATCACCTTCCCTTCCCCTTCCCACAATAAAGGTGTGGGGCTGAGAGAGCTCTAAGAGAGCTGTGACTAGCCCAAGGTCACCCAGCTGGCTTCATGTGTAGGAGCGGGGAAACAAATCCAGTTCACCAGAATAGCCTCTGCCACTCATGTGGAGCAGTGGGGAATCAAATCAGAGTCCACTGCTCCAAATCACCCCTCTTATCCACTATTCCACGCTGGCAACACTGACCTTTCCTATGAAATGAATAAGGAAGCTATTTTTTAAGTGTAGGAATTTTGCATATAGCTAGACCTCTCCCCTGTATGTGGGTTCAGGACATTTCCCATAGATTTTATACAATACTGAAGTTGCTTACAGTGCAAAGATTCATATAGGGAGAAAATAAAATGTAGTGCTTGCAATTATAATCAATAGTTATCTGCTGCTCCACATTATATTTGATTATCCAATATAACTTCTGAAATCTCTCTTCCATCCCACAGCTAAAAAGGAACCATCAAACCTGACCTGAGTTTTGTTTACTTCTCTGCAAGACTTCAGAAGCAGCTGCCTTTATTTTGAAATGAAAAAGAAAACAAAACCTTCCAATAAGATCAACTTCATAATAAATCATCTCCTATAACTGAGATGGTTTACCCAATTAGATCAGTGATCATTCAGGTGTTATTGGTTCATCTCTCCAGAAATTGTTCTGTATCCACAAAATACAATACATGCATTATAAGCCTGGAGAGGTCTGAAATCATTCCATGTACCTTGTCGAGAAGCCCATCTGCTTCTCAAGCCAACTTTAATTTACCCAATAGTTCCATGGGATATATAAAGCCACTGTCTATGTAAGGTGAATCAGTGCAACTCCCAGTCAGTAATTCTCTATCCATTCCGTCCAGTTATTATCACCATATACTGGGTATGCATGACAGACTCTGACACTTACCTGAAAAATGCAAGGGATACTTGATGGTGCAACAGCACCAAGACTGGCGCATTATTGAACACATGAAGGTGCCTTATACTGAATCAGACCCTTGGTCCTTCAAAGTCAGTATTGTCTACTCAGACCGGCAGCAGCTCTCCAGGGTCTCAGGCAGAGGTCTTTCACATCACCTACTTGCCTAGTCCCTTTAACTGGAGATGCCGGGGATTGAACTTGGGACCTTCTGCATGCCAAGCAGAGGCTCTACCATTGAGCCACAGCCCCTCCCCACTGGCACTTGGCTGTTCCACGTGAACCTATATGTTGCAGGGTCGCCGTAAGTCAGCATCCACCTGATAGCACTTTCCACCACCTTACACCTTTTTTAAGTTCATTCTTTAGATGGATAATCTTTTTCCTTGCCTACTGCAACCTTTTGCAACATACACAAGCACAGTAGTGCACCTGGGTTTTCTAACAGTTAGAGCGGTTCTTCAGTGGAACAGGCTTCCTCGGGAGGTGTTGGACTCTCCTTCTTTGGAGGTTTTTAAGAAGAGGCTAGATGGCCATCTGTCAGCAATGCCGATTCTATGACCTTAGGCAGATCATGAGAGGGAGAGCACCTAGGCCATCTTCTGGGCATGGAGTAGGGGTCACTGGGGGTGTGGGGGGGGGAGGTAGTTCGGCATTTCCTGCATTGTGCAGGGGGTTGGACTAGACGACCCTGGTGGTCCCTTCCAACTCAATGATTCTATGATTCGATGGGTTTTCCATACTCAACAAGGAGCTGCAGCCAATCCTGCCTGCCTACTAAGTGGTGTAGTGGGGTTAACAGCTGTGGTTTGGAGGATTTGGCTAAAATTCTGCCACTTTTCCTTCCCCACATCTTCATGGGGCCTCAAGCCCTTCCCAAGGCTTGCTGTCCCATCTATCTGGACAATTTGCCCATTGGGAAAGGTACAATTTAACCTTAAAATAAACCAACCAACCTGTGTTTCTTTCACGGGGCTTTGCTCTTGTACACTTTGGCATCATGCATAAATAATAAACGACCCACAGCTCTGTATTTCAGGCTCTCAGAGGTCTTCGGAACCTTTGCTTAGCGAAGCAAACACGTATTTCTTTTATTATGCGATAATAAATTGTGAAGAATGTGGAAGCGTAGCAGCTGTCAGACAACAATAGGCATTAAAAATTCTTGGCTGCTCCCGAGGTGTATGATTGCACAGGAGAGCAGGCAAAATACAAAGCAACTTCGTGCCACTGATTCCGTTTCCCCCACCCCACCTTTTCCCCACTTATATATCGCTGAATAAAACCTCAGAGAGCTGAAAAATCAGCTCTCAAAGATAATGAGAAAATGCAACGCGAGCTGCTAAGAACATCATTTGCTTTGCATTTGTGACAATCTTTCGGAAGCTTTATGCTTCGCAACACAATAACTAGGTCTACTTCTGGAGAATGAGAACAAACAACCGATGCACAGTATCTCTTGAAGCTGCAGATCTTCTTCTCATCTGAATTCTCGACCTTTCCCCCCTCCAATCCCAAATGCTGCAGCTAAAAATATCTCGCTGCCACCAGGGACATCAGCTTTCCACACTGCAGAATGCAACTGAGAGCCCGATTCTCCTGCTATAAATAGAAGCTCGTAAAATGCCAACGAACGTGCATTAGGAGAGTTTTCGGCTACAACAAAGCTGCGTTAGCAGCTCATCCCAAGCCTCAGCCACATGATTTGAAGACTGATTCCATTCAAGTTTAATGTCAAAGAACTTGTGCTATTTGGTGTATAAAACCAAAGAGAAGTGAGAACTCCTTCATCCTATGCATCCCCCCCGCCCCCAAAAAACTCTGCCATGCTTGAAACTAGATAAGAATAGACAGCATAAGTCAAGAAGGTGCAATATATGTATATCTAGCAAGCAATACCTAAATCATAAAATAAATGACAATTACATGTATTCTCAGACCCAGTAATGAGCAACCATACGTAAAAAGTAATAAACACCCATACAACATATTCCACAAAAGTCTTTAGACTAACACGTAGTCTTTTCTTTATCTCTTGCAAGAGATAAAGTGTTAGTCTAAAGACTTCCATGGAATATGTTGTATGGGTGTTTATTACTCTGTTTATGTATGATTGTTCATTATTGTGTCTGAGAATACATGTAACTATCATATATTTTATGATTTAGGTACTATTTGATAGATATACATATATTGCACCTTATTGACTTATGCTGTCTTATTTAGGTTACATTGAAGCATAATTATGGGTATTTCAGTTTTGTACCATGTTCGAAACTAGAGACGCAGGATCAACATCCAGGTGCTGTCTAACGTTAACTTTTTCTGGGATCCGGGCCAGTTCCCTGCACATGAGGCAATGATGAAATTATGCTGGGAAAGCATTATTCCCATGCGCTGTTTTGTGTAATTGGACTGATCTTTATTATTGTGGTTTGGAGCGGTTGTTTGGAGTGGCAGACTCTGATCTGGAGAAGCATGTTTGATCCCCCACTCCTCCACGTGAGCGGTGGAGGTTAACCTGGAGAACCGGGTTGGTTTCCCCACTCCTCAACATGAAGCCAGCTGGGTGACCTCGGGCTAGTCACAGCTCTCTTAGAGCTCTCTCAGCCCCACCTACCTCACAAGGTGTCTGTTTTGGGGAGGGGGAGGTGATTGTAAGCTGGTTTGATTCTTCCTTAAATGGTAGAGAAAGTTAGCATATAAAAAACAACTCTTTTTCTATAAACCTTAAACAGAAAACAGCTGGTAAGATGAGATGGGGGGGGGAGGAAGAGACTGACACATGAGTGTAGAGTGAATACATGAACTTTCAGCCCATTATTCAGCCTCATTAAACCTGGTCAAGGGATCAGAAGCATTGCAGGGGAAGGTGATTGTAAGCCAGTTAGAGTCTTCCTTAAGTGGTGGAGAAAGTCGGCATATAAAAACCAACTCTTCTTCTGCTTCTTCAGAGGGAAACTCTCCAAATGTCAGGATCGTCTCTCCCAATGCAATGGACAGCTGCTGTTGGACGGAAGGAGCAGCCCACGTCCTTGTGTGCAGGGCTGACTATGCAGCACTCTGCATTGGGGGCCTTTTGTATATTCCTGTGGGGCAACGCATTATCACAGAATCATTCTGCTTAATGGAATCAAAAGCTCCTGGCACACTGGACCCCATCCAAGCGCCTGAATAGTGCCCACATATTCAAAACCACTAATTTGATGAACTTTCTAATATATCAGCCTTTGGCTGCCAAAGCTGAGTCATGCCAGTGGTACACTCGTGCATTTTCTCATTCGCGCATTTTCTTTATGAGAAAGAGAAAGATAAGAAGGAAGTAGGAGGTGGAAAAGGGAAACAATAAGGCAGTTTTTTGAAAAAAATGTTTTGTAATGTTAGGGCTAAAGTTGGGTCCGAGGCCAGAAGAGGTGGACTGATGACCACTCTAGTGTATACCGATCCCTGTTTATACACTCCTCTCGTTTCTTACATTTGATAAGAAAGGATATTACCTATGAACTGTGATAACAAAAAAAGCTGCAGTCCAGGGAGATAGCAGGAGAGTAATCAGTCCTCTCTTGTCCCGTTGTCTTTTGTATCTCCAAGACGCCCTGGGCAACATCTCGGCACTTGCTCGTCAGAATTACGTCTTGCTTTCGGCACAAACTTCCTGTCTTAGAAACTCAACCCTCTCTCTCTCTCTCTCTCCCTTAACCATCCTTCTGAACTCTCATTTTCGTGCTGTGGCCTGCATCGTCTAGCCCATTTTTCATCCTAAAGTATGTGTATTGTCTGCGTCAAGACTTATGAGTACTAATAACTGCAAGAAACTGTGCAATCTGCTTTACAGCCTTCCGCCGAGACACCAGGGCAGAAGAAAGCGGTGGGGAGAAAGTATTAAGCAGGCCCCATGGACACATCTCATGGCTATGGAAAGGCCTTTTTTCACTGCAGACAGAACACACAAGTGGGGTTTCTATTCGACGGGCTGAGGTGGTAGATAGGGCATTTTGGGGGAACATTTTTCACTCCCTCATAAGAACATAAGAAAAACCATGCTGGATCAGACCAAGGACCATCAAGTCCAGCAGTCTGTTCGCACAGTGGCCAAACAGGTGCCTCTAGGAAACCCACAAACAAGACGACTGCAGACGCACCATCCTGCCTGTGTTCCACAGCACCTAATATATTAGGCATGCTCCTCTGATCCTGGACAGAATAAGTATGCATCATGACTAGTATCCATTTTGACTAGTAGCCATGGATAGCCCTCTCCTCCATGAACATGTCCATCCCCCTCTTCAAGCCTTCCAAGTTGGCAGCCATCACCACATCCTGGGGCAGGTAGTGCCACAATTTAACTATGCATTGTGTGAAGGAAGACTGTTTTGAAAGTGCTGTGTCTTCATTGCCCTACTCCTGGGAAGGGGAACGATGAGCCAACCAGGCATGCAGGGCAGCTGATGCAGAAGTAAGAACATACCAATCTAAAGGTAAAAACTGTTCTTGTTGCCTGTAGTTAAATGTTACTGGCAATGTGGCACCACTGCAGTGCTTCTTTTGGGATCCTTAAAAGTTTACTTCCTTACAACACAGTCTGAGCATGCATGTGTTACTCCAGTAATGGTGCTCTTATGGCTACCAAAGAGAATGCCAAATGGCATTCAAAGGGTTTCACCAGGTCCAGTGGTGGATCTACTATGAAACTAATGAAGCTTGAGCTTTGGGGGCCCGAATCGCGGAGGGGTCCTGAAGCAACTTTTTTTTAAATGAGTGAATTTTTCAACAAAATCAATGGGAGTTTTTTTTTAAATGTTTGTTATTAAAATAAGGCTATTGTAGTGATGGAATCACAAGCCTATGGGTTGAAGTAGTTAATATTGACCTTAGAATATGCTCCAATATCCATTTTATATGGGCTCAAAATGTCCCTATAATTGGTCAAATTTCAAAATTTTCTCGGGGGCTTGGGGCACCCGAACCCCCAGCTGTATGGGCTCACTAAGCTCGTCAGAATCTATTC
The DNA here is from genome assembly GCF_029931775.1 of Euleptes europaea. Taxonomy (NCBI): domain Eukaryota; kingdom Metazoa; phylum Chordata; class Lepidosauria; order Squamata; family Sphaerodactylidae; genus Euleptes; species Euleptes europaea. The sequence goes on along the minus strand of NC_079319.1, from coordinate 6,823,313 downwards.
ATAGCCTACATTTAGGCAGCTGGATCCTCAGATCCTTCGCTGGTGCATGGCTTAATATTTATATAGCTTAGCCCTTAGGCTAGAACCAATCAGAACCATAAAAAGACATCTGAATTCTCAATTCAGGCTGCACTCGTCTCACTTGTGCATTTCAACACCAAAAATCAGATTTCCCCCTCTTTATCCTAATGAGGCCCCTCTGATCCGTCTACCTCTCTATTAGAGAATGAACCAATACATCTGTCATAGAACAACCCCAATGAAGACGATAACAGCGGTTGCCCAGACCTCGTTGCTGGTGGGAAGAGGCTCACTGTATGGCCCATTTTCAAGGACTCCACCCCAGCACCCTGTTCTTTGCCATTTGGGCCTTGAGGTCCTTGCAAGGTCAGCAAGGCCCTTTGGACCTTGTTGGATGTTGCCCTGTTGTTGCTGGTTGTGAAGGGGCCCCCATAACCGTTCAAGCTTCAGGGTCCCAAAAATGTAGGTCCGCTACTGACCAGGTCACATAACCTCTGACATGCAACTCTGGCATTAGGGCTTGTAATAAGACAACACCAGAGTTTCTGAATGTGTTCCGGCTCTCCTGCCCTTACCAGCCAGGCCACAGAAATCCTCAGAACAACAAACATGTGGCAGATGCTTCGATCAGTATCCCCAGCCGTTTAAGCAAAGCAAACTAACTGCTCAAATGATCATGCCTCTGATCTTCTGAAATCATTTCGATAGGTAGGATTTGAAGTGGTGCATAAAAATTAGCCCGCCTCGCCGTTGTTAGCACAACGTTCCTCGGAGAGAAGAAGAGGCCTGAACAGAAACAACTCGTGTTACCTAATTAGGAGAAATGTGAAGGTTGTTTACTCACTGTCAGCGTTATTAGAGTAAATTGTTACTCGCATTGTCTTGGTTACTAAAAAAGAGAGAAGCAATTGAGGATAAAGCTGCTACAATATTCAGCATCAATATCTTAGTAAATAAGTTTAGACTAGTGGATACAGACAGACAAACTCTCCACAATACACACATGCATATATTATTTTTTTAAATTTTGTGTGTTTGTGTGTATGAGAGAGAGAGAGAGAGAGAGAGAGAGAGACAGAGAGACAGAGAGACAGAGACAGACTGCTCTGATCTGGATAGCCCAGGCTAGCCCAATCTCATCAGATCTTGGAAGCTAAGCATGGTTGGCCCTGGTAAGTAAGTGGAAGGGAGAGCAAATGGGGTAATAATCCAATTCAGTTCCATGATGTGCTGGTAGGGTTGCCAACCTAAAGATAGAAGGCAAGGGGGCGAGGCACACCTCCCTGTGGAGGCCACTGAAAAGGCCCTCTCTTGTGTATCCACTAAACAGGCTTCTTTGATTGATGGGACAGTCAGAAGAGCCCCTCCCTGTGATCTTAATTCCCAGGCAGGAACAGATGGAAGAAGATGGTCCTTCAGATACCTCGGTTGCAAGCCATGCAGGGCTTTAAAGATCAAAACCAACACCTTGAATTGGGCTCGGGAATGGATTGGAAACTAGTGTAATTGTTGCTCCCAACTGCTGACCCTGACAGAGAGCCAGTGTGGTGTAGTGATTAAGAGTGGTAATTTGGAGCGACGGACTCTAATCTGGAGAACCAGGTTTGATTCCCCACTCCTCCATATGAGTGGCAGATGCTAATCTGGTGAACCAGGTTGGTTTCCCCACTCCTACACATGAAGCCAGCTGAGTGACCTTGGGCTAGTCAAAGCTCTCTTAGAGCTCTCTCAGCCCCACCTACCTCACAGGGTGTCTGTTGTGGGAAGGGAAGGTGATTCTTCCTTAAGTGGTAGAGAAACTTGGCATATAAAAACCAACTCCTCCTCTTCTTCTTCAGTCTAACCACAGCATTCTGCACTAGACAATAACTATGAACACATTTCAAGGATATGACACATGTCAGGTTTCCACCACTGTTAATACTTATCCCTCAGCTGTTGACGACTCAAGGTATCTTAATCAAAAGTCTTGCTTGAGTTGTGTACATTCAGAACTGTTTCGTGGGGGTGGGTGGGGAGAATCCTGCCTCTATGCCTCGTCTCTTCCAGGAATCATAAAACCCAGCATTACTGTTCATAGTCGCAGTCTACAGAGCTTTTGCTACATCAGCCAAAATATTGTACCTTTATTTTCCTCAAGGCAAAACTTTTGCTTTGCTTCTCTTTCACAGGAGCCTCTGCCTTGATGCTGCAGTTTAAATCCCAAACTGTTTATTTATTTATTTATTTTTACAAATTGTCTCTTCATTTCGGCATGTTCATTTCACGAGCACCTAACTATGCACAGATGTATTTTCATTTTTTCCTTTTCACAATTTAGCCTCCTGTCGTTGCGACAGCAGTGCTTGTTTATCAGGCCCTCTCTACAAGGAGCCCCGTGGCGCAGAGTGGTAAGCTGCAGTACTGCAGTCCAAGCTCTGCTCACGACCTGAGTTCGATCCCGACGGAAGTCGGTTTCAGGCAGCCGGCTCAAGGTTGACTCAGCTTTCCATCCTTCTGAGGTCGACAAAATGAGCACCCAGCTTGCTGGGGGTAAAGGGAAGATGACTGGGGAAGGCAATGGCAAACCACCCCGTAAACAAAGTCTGCCTAGTAAACGTCGGGATGTGACGTTACCCCATGGGTCAGGAATGACCTGGTGCTTGCACAGGGGATCTTTACCTCACCTTTTACTCTACCTACTACCGTATATACTCGCGTATAAGCCGAGTTTTTCAGCCCCCAAAAAGGTCTGAAAAAGCCGAACTCGGCTTATCCGCGGGTCAATACGGTAGGATAGGGGAGGGGGGAGGAGGGAGGAGGGAGGGGGAACTTACCGCCATCACTGCCGCTGGGCCCGCGCCGCTTCTTGCCGGCCGAGAGCTGCCTGGGGCGGCCCCCTGCAGCTGCAGGGAGGCCGCCCCGGCCCCCGCCAGGCCGCGCCGCCGCTTCTCGCCGGCTGGGGCGGCCCCCTGCGGCTGCAGGGAGGCTGCCCCGGCCCTCACCGGGCTGCGCCGCCGCTTCTCGCGGCCGAGAGCAGCCTGGGGCGGCCCCCTGCGGCTGCAGGGAGCCTGCCCCGGCCCTCGCCGGGCCGCACCGCCGCCAGGCCCAGCCGCTTGCTGCCGGGAGCTCAGGTAAGCCTGCGAGGGGGGGAGGGGTTATAAGCCGACCCTCGGCTTATACGCGGGTGCCTAATTTTTCCCCATTTTTGGGGAGAAATTAGGCACGTCGGCTTATACGCGGGTCGGCTTATACACGGGTATATAAGGTAAGCATTATTCCAAAAGTAACCCAAACCTGAGACAGCAACGCTGGAAAAAACCCAAGAAACCAGAAGTACATAAAGCCAAAGATAAATGGAACATGTAATATCATCATCTGGTCCAAAGTTCATCACAGAGCACTGATAACTGATAAAAGTATTTTTAAATATCTCCTAATTGCTGCTTTCTAATTCAGTGTACTTCCTTAGAAGATGACTCACTCTCCCCAACTCTGTGCTTGCAGATTTTCCCCAGTCTCCTGAGAAATGTCCAGATCTTTGTTACCCGCGTAAGGCAACACCACTGGAAGGGCCCCCAAATCCTACAACCACCTTTAGGTAGCACTAACTTTCTCATTTGTTTTATGAGTCTGTAGATTCAGTTGGTTCAGGGGTAGAGCATCTGCTTGGCTTGCAGAAGGTCCCAGGTTCAATCCCCGGCATCTCCAGTTAAAGGGACTAGGCAAGGAGGTGATATGAAAACCTCTACCTGAGAGACCCCGGAGAGCCGCTGCCAGTCTGAGTAGACAAGATTGACTTTGATGGACCAAGGGTCTGATTCAGTATAAGGCAGCGTCATGTGTTCATGTGTTTGTGTGTTGGTGTCTGTGTTTATCTGCATTTTCTGGCAATCTCATGTTTTAAAAAATCACTAAATTTTGGCCATATGGTTCTCAAAGGTAATTTGAAGCTGCTAATCCTGAACTCTCCACCCCGCAAAAAAAAACCTACTTTCCAGTATCAGTTGCCCTAAAAAGCCCAAAAGTGATGATTTACAGAGCAAACACAGCTCAATATTTTAGTTCTTCAGGTTTTATTTGATTTCATACTGTGCACTTTATTGTAATTAAATGCTTGCTGAATTTTAAGCACGAGTTGCCATTAAGCAATCACTTAAACATATACCATTTGTGGCATCTGCAAAGTGCCTCCCGCATTTTAACTAATTAAGAGCAACTTGTTGAATTATTAAAACATGCAAATATGGATTCTGAAATATGACCTAAGAATCTCCACGTGGGTATGGTGGGGAAAAAGATCAGCAAGTTACTTCAATTAAAACACCTCCCTAGGAAGAGGGTCAAGATTTTCCTCGCAACTTTCTTCTGAGGTTAAGGATCAAACCAGAGTTGAAAGAACAAGCAGCTTGACAGTTGTGTTTTAGAACACCAGTGCAAGTTTTACCTTATTTTTTTAGTAATAAAGAATTACTAAAACTTACATCTACTCTCCGGAGGTTCACAATTAATTTATAGTGTTACGTGCTTCACAGTGGAGATGCGCAAGAAGAGAACTACAGAGTTTCGTTTCGTGTATGTAAAAGAGATCTTGAGGCCTCTTGGCAATACGGTTGCTCAGAAATATAAAAGAGGCACATAGGGTAAACAGACTCAAACTAGGGTTGCCCCTCCTGGCTGGGACAATTCCTGGAGAATTTGGGGGGTAGAGTCTTGGAGGACAGGTACCTCAGGAGGAGACGCACCTCAGCGGGGTATAATGCCAATAGAGTCCTCCCTCCAAAGCAGCCATTTTCTCAAGGAAAACTGATTGCTGTAGTCTGGAGAGGAGCTGTAATTCAGTTGGCAACCCTAATTTACACACAACTGCGAAATCTGCATCATATTCCCAAAGAACAATTGCTGACCACCACCAACACCCAGTCTGCAGCCTGGTTTTTAACTACTTCCAGCTAAAAGCTCTCAGCTTTCTGCATCGGTGTCCAAACGGAAGAAAAGGAAGACGAGTTGGTGTTATACCCCACTTTTCTCTACCGTAAGGAGTCTCAAAGTGGCTTACAAACACCTTCCCTTCCCCCTCCCCCACAACAGGCACCTTGTGAGATAGGTGGGGCTGAAAGAGTTCTGAGAGAACTGTGACTGGCCCAAGGTCATGTGGAGGAGCTGGGAATCGAACCCAGTTCTCCAGCTTAGAGTCCACCGCTCTTAACCACTACACCACGTTCTTAACCACTACAATATATATTTAGCTGTCTCAGGCCCTTCCCCAAATTCTGATGGATGTCACACAACAAAGGCTGGATCTGTAGAGGAGAGTTTGACTCTCTTGTTAAGTCTCTGATCACCCATTAGGTGATGCTTGAGACAAAACCATAAATAAATGTAATGTCTAACTTATTGTGTGTGTGCGTGTGTGTGTGTGTATTGACATGTCAAAGCCATAATATTCCCAGTTTCTTAACTAATGTCTTCCTTTGTATGATTTTTAAAAAAAATGTTAGATGATAATTCAGGAAAAGTCACAAACAAATCCGTCTCTAAAATTGGCATTAATGTGCTTCACAGAAAACCCTTTGAACATAAAGCTTGCTTTTTTCATTTTTAAAAAAATATGTTGGCGGCATTGTTTGTGCACATTAAACACAAGTCTATTTCTACATTTGCCTGGCAGTAAAAAAGAAACTTATAAGTGATAGAAAGTGTATTGTACTCAGAGATGTTCAATTAGATTAGTCATGACTTATTGCACATTTTTAATAGACATCTATTTTAAAAACAAAGGACTTGAAGGGAAAAAATCAGTTGCTAACAAGAAGCTCAATATTCTCATATTAACCTGCAGACTATTTCCTATTGTTAAGGCATTCACCTTTTTAAATATATACAGTCTTTTCCATTTTTATTTAGTCACTTTGCATGTCGGTTAAGAAACACGTACCACCATAAGTAGGGCTGCCAAACACCAGGTGGTGGCTGAAGACCTCCTGGGATTACAACTGATCTCCAGCCAACAGAGATCAGTTCACCAGCAGAAAATAGCTGCTTTGGGAGGTGGGCTCTATGGCATTATACACCATTGAAGTCCCTCCCTTCCCCAAACCCCATCCTCCTCAGGTTCCACTGCAGGAATTTCCCAACCTGGAGCTGGCAACCTTAACCATAAACTACTACAAAATGCTTTATAAGAAAGACATCTTTCTGTTTCCTTGAGGGCAAAGGAAATGCCATACTAAAGGGGCAGCCAGACTTGAGTCCAGTGGAACCTTAGGGACCAACAATGTTTTTGGGGTAGAGATCAGTTCACCTGGAGAAAATGGCCGCTTTGGCAATTGGATTGCCAAGTGCCCGGTGGTGGCGGGTAAAATCCTGCCAATCCACCAGGCTGCCAGCTGATTACCTGAGGGCCGGCGGGCAACGAGTGCACACGCGCCCCCGCGATGCGCCCATGTCACTTCCGGTTTTACCCAGAGGTGACGCGGACACTCTAGCAACCTTCTCGAAACTCTATGGAAACCAACTCTATGGAAACCATAGAGCTTCAAGCCAAGATTGATAGAGCGTCCGCTTCGCTTCCGAGTAAACCGGGAAGTGACGTAGGTGCATCGCGTGCGGCTGAACAGCTCCCGCCAGTGGAGCAAAGGGACCTGGTAAGCCTAAGTCCCTTCCCTTCCCCAAACCCAGCCCTCCTCAGGCTCTGCCCCAAAAACCTCCCACAGGTTGCGAAGAGGGAGCTGGCAACAGACATTTTCCCACTCGCAACTTCTCCTCCCCAAACTAATTACTTCCATCTGCGGAGGGAAAGACAGAGGGGAAAGAACTGCACAGCCCCCTTTTCTCCTTCCCCTGGCTCAAATTCATGGCCCCCAGCTGCCACCCTTCACACGTATACAAAACCCCAAGAACACATTACACAGGGCCTGCCACGTAACATGTACGGTGGCTCCCGTTTTGCTTACACAGCCCTTCCCAGCATACAGTTACAGACACGCACCCCCTTTCAATTCGCTACGGGAGCGTTTTCCTGTGTTGACAGTATGCACAGAGAGAATATAAAAAGCCCCGCAGTTTGCGAAATGTAATTGAAAACATGGCTTTTGTCATTGATCAGTACGTACTGCGTTAGATAAGTTACTCAACGGTACACACTACAATGCATCAGAGTTACGCCTTGTACAAAATAATTAGCAGTGTGTGTTTGGGGAGGCGGGGCAGGAAGAACAAATCTCTCCTCTATTGCAGCAGGTACTAGACAGCAAAACTATAACCCGACAGTAATAATCAGCTTTCAAACAATAAAAATCTGCCCTTGATGATTTTCAGCAGGCAAGTCAATGCAACATAGTCGGAGAAAAGTCATTATACATCAGCAATTTTCAAGAAACAACTGGAGGGGGGGGATGAAAGCAGTGAGCCACAATATCCATTGCTGAACAGAGTTCACTTTGGTAAGAAGCACTGCATCGGAAGGCAAACGTTACAGAATCATCCGTCTTTTCAGTATTACTCACCCCACTGGAGAGGAGCCAACTGCAGGTGCTCCAGTACTAGTTGATTGAGAACTCCTTCCACGCTCGCTTCCCCTTCACGCTTCAAAGAGGGGTAAATGATAAGTCAAGGAACACCAGAGAGAAATACAGCTGGGGGGGGGAGAGAAAGAAAACACCCCTGCATAACCATTTTTAAGTCTTGACCCCAGCATCGTGTAGGGGTTAAGAGCGGTGGTGTGGAATGGTGGACCCTGATCTGGAGAACCGGGTTTGATTCCCCATTCCTCCAGATGAGCGGCGGACTCTAATCTGGTGGACCGGGTTGGTTTCCCCACTCCTACACATGAAGCCAGTTGGGAGACCTTGGGCTAGTCACAGTTCTCTTGGAACTCTCTCAGGTTTCCCCACTCTTACACACGAAGCCAGCTGGGTGACCTTGGGCCAGCCAGAGTTTTCTCTGAACTCTCTCAGCTCCACCTCCCTTACAAGGTGTCTGTTGTGGGGAGAGGAAGGGAAGGTCGTTGTAAGCCGGTTTGAGACTTCTTAAAAGGTAGAGAAAGTTGGCATATAAAAATCAACTCTTCTTCTTAATGAAGATTCAACATCATGTAATGGCTAAATGTGGGGAGACACCCTGCTTCTCCTGTTGGGTTATCTTTTCTGCACATCTACATTCTAGTCCAGTAACGCCTTAAAGATCAACAAGGTTTTCAGGGTATAAGCCAGAGGTCCCCAATGTGGTACCAATGAGCGCCACGGGGCCTGCTGACACCTTTCCTGATGGCCACTAAGTGTTTTTAGAAAGTAAGAAACACCAGTTGGGGCTTCTGCCCAGCAAGGTTTCTGATTGGCCATTGGAGATTTGACTGGCTGTGCAGCCGCCGCCACAACACAAGGATTTTCACTTTGTGGTTGGCTTCCCTTCCTGTGGCAGCCATTTCGAGGCTGTGCCCACCACGCTGTGCCACAATTTCAAAGGTGCTCAGAGGCTCAGAAAGGTTGGAGAGTCAAAGCTCCCTTTGTCAGAAACAGGGAGCCTTGACTATCGAAAGCTTATAACCTGGAAATCTTGTTGATCTTTAAAGTGCTACTGGACTCAATCCTTGATCTTCTACCACAGACCAACATGACTGCCCACCTGAAACTATCTTCTGAACACATGACTGAATCTGTCTTCTGACCCAAGGAGCAAGAACACTTGATGGCCTTATGCACACTCAGAAACTAAACTCAAGCAAGGATGAAGGGAACCAAACCCAACCTCCCAAAAACAGGTTGGGAACCAAGGTTGAGCTAGCATAAATCCATCTTTTTATGAATTTGTGCGCACAATAAAGAAACTACTATTTTGTGGATTTATGCAAGCTCAACCTTATGTGCAATCAAGCCATTGATCCACTTTGCCCTATCCACTTTGAGGCCAGCGTGGTGTAGTGGTTTAGAGCGGTAGTCTCTAATCTGGAGAACCAGGTTTGATTCCCCACTCCTCCACATGAGCAGTGGACTCTAATCAGGTGAACCGGGTTGGTTTCCCCACTCCTCCACATGAAGCCAGCTGGGTGACCTTGGGCTACTCACAGTTCTCTCTGAACTCTCTCAGCCCTACCTACCTCACAAGGTGTCTGTTTTGGGGAGAGGAAGGGAAGGAGATTGTAAGCTGGGTTGATTCTCTTTCAATGGGTAGAGAAAACTGGCATATAAAAACCAGCTCTTCTTCTATATTGGTCATTCTGAGTGACCAGTTCTCAAGCAGAGCTCTTTCCAAGTCTTACTGCAAGTGATCCTTTGTTAACTGAAGATACCAAGGACTGGACTTGGGCCATTGTGGATACATAGCACGGGGCCTGGAGCCCTACAACGTGAGCCTCTTGGTTCTTTCAAGCCTATTTCTAACCATTTTTTTCCGTGCTGCTGATATCACTAGTAGCATAAAGGGCAAACCAAAACAAATACAGCTTGCTGTTTGGATTGTTCACACAGCCTTCACATCTTGGAATTCAGCAAACTGCCTCCTCCAGATGGATGCTTAGCTGTATTATCCAAGATGAGCTCTTAGAAGTAATAAGTGTGCAAAGACCTTGCACTGTATTTAGCAAATGCTCATCTTTAAGGAAACCGGAGAAAGTTGATGGCATATTTTTTAGGATACAAGTCATTGCTGAGAAGTAGGAATATGTTTCCAGCATACTATACCAGTAATGATGGCCCTGATCTGGACAGCCCAGGCTAGCCGGACTTCATCAGATCTCACTGTCTAAGCAGGGTTGGATCTTGTTAGCAGTTGGGTGGTAAACCTCTTAGGAAGTCCAGGGTTGCTAGGCAGAGGTAGGCAACGGAAGACCACCTCTGTTCATCTTTTGCCTTGAAAACCCTACGGGGTCGCCATAAGTTGTCTGCGATTTGATGGCACTTTCCACCACCATACCAGCGGTGTTACATGGGAATTGTCAGATAACTAAAATAACCATCTGTTGAGGGTCTTTAAAAAAAAAAAAAAAAAAACTACAACGAGCTTCACAGCCCTTAGTTGCTTTCTCTTTGCTGAGCAGCTTCACCTGAGGCGTCATGCTTCAAAGATGTTTCTCTCTGTCTCGCTTGTCACTTTTGATGTGAATAAATACAGAGCAATAAATGCATCCCAGCGCTAACTCAGCACAAATAAATTAGCGCATTTTCATAAACAGAAATTACACTAATGGAAAACTTCTTCAAATGATTAATGAATACAGCTTACCATAAGCATTGATTACCGTGGCATTTTCATCCCGCTAAATGCGTTGGCCACCAAGACTAGATTAATTCATGCCATTATATTCCCTATTACTATGTATGGGTGTGAAAGCTGGACAATGAAGAAAGCTGATAGGAAGAAAATAGATTCCTTTGAGATGTGGTGTTGGAGGAGAGTGTTGCGGATTCCGTGGACTGCCAAAAAAACAAATCAGTGGGTTATAGATCAAATCAAGCCTGAACTGACCCTAGAAGCTAAAATGACTAAACTGAGGCTGTCGTATTTTGGTCACGTCATGAGACGACAAGAGTCACTGGAAAAGACCGTCATGATAGGAAAAAAGGAGGGCAGCAGGAAAAGAGGAAGACCCAACAAGAGATGGATTGACTCAATAAAGGAAGCCACAGCCTTCAATTTGCAAGATCTGAGCAAGGCTCTCAAAGATAGGACATTTTGGAGGACTTTCATTCATAGGGTCGCCATGAGTCGGAAGCGACTTGACGGCACTTAACACACACACAAGTGCGTTGGTTAGCGGGTGCTGCCTCGCGGCTACACTTTTGCTCTCCAGGACTGACAGCATCTCTGCATAGAGGAGCCAGGCAACATTAGTCTCAGCCTCTTGCATTCCCATGTTTTCCCTGGCATTATCCTAATTTGCCTTCCCATTCTAGAACGTCTAGTATGATGTTGAAGCCCTACATGGTTTCTTCATTGTTCAAGCTCTCCCAAAAGTTCCTGCCCTGGAATTAGGATCATGGGCAGAAGCCCTCCTGACTGTCCTATCTAACAAAAAAAGCACTTATAGTGGGTGTATGAGAGAGGGCCTTTTCGGTAACAGCCCCACAATTATGTAACAACCTCCCCAGGGCAGTGTGCATGCTCCCCCTTACTGTTGATAGGAGGCAGTTGAAGACCGCTTCATTTAGGGCTGCATTTGACTGATTTAGTTTTTATTTACTGGCAGTCCTAGTTGGAGTTTTTTAATTTTGACCTTTGATGTGTTTTTATATTTGTTGTATTATTTATATTGTTCTTATTTTGTTTGTTTTTTAAATAATTGTTTTATTTATAAGGGAGAAAGGTAGCTAACAAATATTTTGAATAAATAAATAAATTGCACTGTGACTTTTCTAATATGAACTGACATAGCACTCTTGGTCTCAGCTGGTCTGGAAGTATGTTTTTGATGTGGCTGGTGATGGTGTACAATTCCATCATTCTTCATTAATTTCCATTCCCCCATCTGCCATGACTTCTAACCAGTATGTTTAATCGTCCACACGTTCTCCACAGATATGGAGAAACCGTTTGCTGATTTCACCTCTATAGTGAAAGATCTTCCTTAGATCAGCTGCAGAGCTGCTAGAGAGTAAAATTCCTCTAAGTTTCACCGGTGATCTGGCAGTTTATCTTTAAAATAAATAAATAAATATTATATCACATATTCCAGCATTGGTTCTCATGCACGTGCATGAGATAAACAATAAACAAAGAAGGATCTTCTTTGAAGCAGCAGCCACAGAAATGGTGGCAGAAGGGAGAAACACAATTCAAACACTGCTGAGAAATGTTTATGAAAGCCTCAACGTGACCGGTTACTAGTAAACAGAAGGAGAGGGTGTAGACAGATGCCAAAAAAAAAACACGGCACAGTAATGAAAACTTGCTTGTCCCCAGCTCTTCTCCCCAAAAGATTGAACCTGATTCATTCACAACATCTGAGGTATGGGTTGGGGGCTCATGATCTGTGTAGAGCCAACATAGTTAAATTGTGGAACTTCCTGCCCCAGGATGTGGTGATGGCTGCCAACTTGGAAGGCTTTAAGAGGGGAGTGGACATGTTCATGGAGGAGAGGGTTATTTATGGCTACTAGTCAAAATGGCTACTAACCATGATGCATACCTATTCTTTCTGGGATCAGAAGAGTATGCCTAATATAGTAGGTGCTTCGGAACACAGGCAGGATAATGCTGCTGCAGTTGTCTTGTTTGTGGGCTTCCTAGAGGAACCTGGTTGGCCATTGTGCAAACAGACTCCTGTTCATGATGGACCTTGGTCTGATCCAGCATGGCCTTTCTTATGTTCTTAACACAGTTGCAAAGGGTAGCCATATTGGAGACTTTCCTACTTGTATCTGATGAGGGGAGCTTTGACTCTCGAAAGCTCATACCCCGAAAACCTTCTTGGTCTCTAAAGTGCTACCAGACTCGATTCTAGCTCTTCTACTGCAGACCAACACAGCCATCCTCTGAAATCATCTTCATGATCTATGTAGACTCATATCTAACTTCTTCTTATTTGAATTGTGTGCTGTATCAAGTACTGTTCTTCAGTGTTCAAGCTTTAAAAATTGTTTGCCAGGTAGCCTAAGGTCTGCTGTTTCAGAGAAAGAAAAATATATAAGTTTAAGCCTACTTGGCTCATGAAAATAGTTTCACGCTTCTTTGGATAGAGACCAGGAATATTATCCTGTTTGTCCCTTAGAAAGAACAATGTTTCCAGAGTCTGGAGTCATAATAATTTTAACTGAAATTGATACTAAACAACATTTGAAGTTCCTTTCTTCCTTGGCTCCAGCCATCAGCTGCCACCATTCATCCTCGTAGTCCCAATATTTGTACTACCTATTGTATATGGATTGGTATCTTATGTCAGCCTGTAATCTTTCAACATAATATTCAACTATAACTGGGTCTCAGTATGGGTTTTAAAGGCATATCATGTAGCAACGATGCTGAATCTAAGCAAGTCTTGACCTGATCAGAGCCTGAATGGGAGACCTCCTGAGAACTCCAGGCATGCAGTCTAGAGATAGGATTACTGCATAATACTATGAAGTTGCCAATGATGACGAAGAAAAAGGAGGAGGATGAGAAGCAGAAACAGAAGGAGAAGAAGAGTTGGTTTTTATACCCCGCTTTTCTCTCCTTAAGAGTCTCAAAGTGGCTTACAATTGCCTTGCCTTCCCCTCCCCACAGCAGATACCTTGTGAGGTAGGTGAGGCTGAGAGAGTTCGGAGAGAAATGTGATTAGCCCAAGGTCACCCAGCAGGCTTCATGTGTACAATTGGGGAATCAAACCCGCTTCTCCAGATTAGAGTCCCACGCTGTTAACCACTACGCCACGCAGTTGCCAACATGAGCTTAGCTTGGTGCCACAATGACCGAGCACTGGCTTTGCACGTAGAACTGTCAACTGTTCTGTCCTAGGTTTCTCCAATCAAAAGGATGTCAGGGAGCAGATGCTGATAAATATCAATTTCTCTATCTGAAAGTCAGAAGAGGAGTAGGCAGTCCTGAACCAGATGGACCAACAGTCTGACTCAGAATAAGGTAGGCAAACATAGAGCACAAAGAAGCTGGAGAAAGAGGTGCATAATTTCTTCCGCAAAACTACTCGGCTCCAGATCATACACTTTTCCCTTCCTTTTTCCACCCATGAGGGTTGCGGCCAATTAATCAATCATTTATTATGGTGATAGAACAGCAGAATAAAACACATATTAGCAAAATATTTAAAGAAAACGATTACTAAAAATAACATACATGTCATTAAATCAGCACTGAACCTTGGTAGACTCTAGCAACTCTATCCATGGTTCCAGGCTCAAGGTCTCATAGAAGAAGGGAGGTATACCATTCCTTTGATCTCCCCAGGATTTATTTATTTATTGACGATAGAAGTGATGAATGCATTTCGGAGATTGTCATCCAACCGTTTCACATAAGGGTTCCAAACACATGCCTGCAAATGTGCGTTTGGCACTCCCTTTGGGGAAAGAAGAAGAGTTGGTTTTTATATGCCGACTTTCTCCACCACTTAAGGAACACTCAAACTGGCTTACAATCACCTTCCCTTCCCCAAAACAGACACCCTGTGAGGTAGGTGGGCCTGAGAGAGTTCCAAGAGAACTGTGACTAGCCCAAGGTCTCCCAGCTGGCTTCATGTGTAGGAGTGGGGAAACCAACCAAGTTCACCAGATTAGCGTCCGCAGCTCAAATGGAGGAGTGAGGAATCAAACCCGGTTCTCCAGATCAGACTCCACTGCTCCAAACCACTGCTCTTAACCACTACACCACGCTGATTCTTAACCACTACACCACACTGGTGCTGAAAACACAGCACGGGCGATCAATCTGGAGCAGCGGTTCAGCAGGGTGAATCTCCCGCTGTCCACTTCCCACAGCTGCTTCTCCACTGTAAACTGCCCCTTCCAAAGATACTATTTCTTTATCTACGTACCCAAACCTCCATGGTAGTTAGCCCGAGACAGTAAATAAACATGCCAAACCTGGATCCTTGCTACCAACATACGTGGGGGGGGGGGAGGGAGAGAAGGGGGAAATGAATAATCCCATGTATAACCCCACACATGACCAATTTTTGCAGACGTCTTTCTCTATCACAGGGATGGGGAACTTCAGGCCTGGGGGCCGTATGCGGCCCCCGAGGACATTTTTGGTGGTCCTCAGGAGCTCCGGGAACCCTGCCGTGGAGGCGGGGCGCAGGGCGGCCCTCCCCGAGGGTGTTCCTGGGGCCATGGCTTACAGGGGCGCTATAGCGCCCTTTGAACCTCCTCTCACCGACTGTCGGTTGTTGGTCTGCGAGAGGGGAGGGATGCTTCCCCCAAGGCTGGCCCCTACAGCCGCGGCATGCAGGAATGCTGCGGCACATTGTAAGCCCCTCTCGCTGCCTGTTGACTGTTGAGCAGCGGGGGGGGGGTAGGCTGGCGGCTCTCGCGGCAGAGCATGCATGCGGGAGCCGATCGGGCTTGGGGGGGGGCTTTTATGGACTCTGGGGGGGCATGGAGACGGGGCCTGGTTGCTTGGGGCTCCGTGCGCCGCCGTGTGTGTGGGCGGGGAAGGTGGGGAGGCTGGGGCCCAGTCGCACGGGCCGGCGTGCGTGTGTGTGTGTGGGGAGGCTTTTCACTCTTTTCTTCCTCTTTTTCTGTCACTCTTCTCTCCATCTCTTTCTCTCTCTTTTTCTGTCTCTTTCTTTGTCTCCCTCCATCCTTTTTTTCCTTTCCCTCCATCCTTTTCTTTCTTTCTCCCCCTCTCTCCATTTCTTTCTCCCTTTCTCTCTCTTTCTCCCTCCCTCCCTTTTCCTCTTTCTCTGTTTCCCTTCCTCCCTTACCGATCAACTGCAGGCTGCGCCCCCCAGGCGCCTCGTTTGCTGGGGCCCACAGCTGGCTGCCCTCCCGCCTGGGAGGGGGGAGCGGGGGCGTACTGCAGGCCTTCTCTGTGTGGCCTCCCCTGGGGTTGCCAACCTCCAGGTGGTGGCTGGAGACCTGGCAACCCTAGCTTCACCCCCCCACACCAGGAGATCTACACCTGGTATGGTCCCCGAAAGATGTTATAAATGTGCAAATGGCCCTCGGCAGGAAAATGGTTCCCCACCCCTGCTCTATCAGATCTGAACCGGAAGCACGGGCACAAAAAAACCTTTTTCTAAATTATTTGTTAATCTCCCCCCCCCCCTTTAAATAACCAAGGACAAGTATTTCCCATTTCTAGCTGCCGAACAGCCGCCCTGCTTGCCAAGGATGCTATTCGAGCTGCCAAAGTGCTTCAGAAATAGCTCTTATTTTGAATAACCTACTAAATATTTAGAAAATATTATTTTTTTAAAAAAATCACAGGCTGAAAAATATTAGCCTGTCTAAAAATTGTGTGCCATCTGTTCAGATAATGAATTGCAGAAACACGATTCTGCGCCGCCGACAACAGCAGATGCCATCAGCACATGCTTAAGAATTGTTTTTAATCACCCTCCCAAAACTGGTTTCTTAATATAATTTCTCTCAGTGCATTAAAACACACTTAGGTGATACTGCCTGAATGAAAATTAGGACCTTGTTCCTTTAAATTATAGCACAATATTCCTAAACTCAAGGGAGTGTCTCTGCACATGCTGAGCAGTGAAGCGAGAAGTACCTCCTTATAGCTAAACATCTCTGTGTTCCATTAACCAATAGATAGGGGGTGCCAACTCCGGGTTGGGAAATACCTGGAGATTTTGGGGGGGCAAAGCCTGAGGAGGGCGGGGCTTGGGGAGGGACTTCAATGCCATAGAGTCCAATTTCCAAAGCGGCCATTTTCTCCAGGGGAACTGATTTTCTCCAGGGAGCCAGCGTGGTGTACTGGTTAAGAGCAGTGGTTTGGAGCGGTGGACTCTAATCTGGCGAACTGGGTTTGATTCCCCACTCCTCCACATGAGCAGTGGAGGCTAATCTGGTGAACTGGATTTGTTTCCCCACTCCTACACATGAAACCAGCTGGGTGACCTTGGGCTAGTCACAGCTCTGTTAGAGCTCTCTTAATCCGACCTACCTCACAGGGTGTCTATTGTGGGGAGAGGAAGGGAAGGTGATTGTAAGCCAGTTTGAGTCTCCCTTAAGTGGTAGAGAAAGTCAGCATATAAAAACCAACTTTTCTTCTTCATCTCTGTCGCCTGGAGATCGGTTGTAATAGTGGGAGATCCCGCTGGAGATTGGCACCCCTACCAATAGACCTGATGATCATGATTGTCCCGGGAAATGGCAAGGGAAACTGTTTGGGCCTTTGCTTAAGTGCAGAAGCACTGTGGTCCCTCTGTGGACCTTGGCACCAGCAGCTTAAACAGCCACATCATTTGCTCTTTTAAAAAGTAGCCCAAGGAAAATTAGAAAAAAATAGGGTGCTAACCATCCAGCAGGCCACTGTGGTTCCTCTTCAAGGTTCTTGAACCTGTCATCAAAAACGCCTGCCATCCTCTTTAGGAAGCAGCAAAAAATGCTCCAGGATCTTGCTAGAAGCTCCTTAATGGGGCTTCTGCGCTTGCACCTCCAACCAGATTGTGGCCGAGAACCAGACTCTGTCTCCCCAGCTGACATCTCATAAGAACATCAGAAGAGCCCTGATGGATCAGGCCAGTGGTCCATCTTGTCCAGCATCCTGTCTCACACAGCTGCCAACCCGTTCCTCTGGACGTCCAACAACAGAGCATAGAGGTTGAAGCCTTCCTGTGATGTTGCCTCCTAGCACTGGGATTCAGATGTTGACTGCCTCTGAATGTGGAGGCTCCCTTTAGTCACTATGGCTAGTAGCCACTGATAGACCTCTCCTCCATGAATCGATGTCTATGCCTGTGACCATCGATGCATCCTCTGGCAGTACATTCCACATTTTAATCATTCTCGGTTTAAAGAAGTATTTCCTTTTGTCAGTCCTGAATCTACTGTCCGTCAGCCACATTGGATGCCCTTGAGCTCCAGTATTTAGGAGGAGACAGAAAAGGTTCTTTCTGTCTCCTCTAACCTGTGCATACTTTGGTAAACCTCTATCATCTCTTTCTCCTCCCCCCCCCCTTAGCTGTCTCTTTTATAAACTGGAAATTCCCAGACCTTCACAGCCTTTCTTCATTTCCCTACACTATCCTGCCTCTGAACTTTCTGGAAAAGAAAGTCTGAAGTGTGCAAAAATAGCACACAATTCAGTTTTCTCTCTTCTCAAAACTTTAGAAAACGGAGGGACCCTGGAATGGGTATTTTTGAATCAGAAAATAGTAAGGCCTTATACCGAACGTAGTGCAAGTCCTAAGTAATTTAGAGTGCAATTAAATTTAACAATTCTATAATCATGTTAAGTGCTCTATTTCAACCCCTTTCCTCTTGCAGACCTCTTCCTAGAAATGATTTGAATGAAAGGTCACAGGCCTGCTACAAGAGCATTCAAGAGAAGGGGGAAAACATGACTCCCAAAGGATATAATTTTCCAGAGAATGTCTAACTTGCTGTTGATCTCCAGACCTTTTGCTTGTTGTCTCTCTTCTTCCAGCTGCCTCGGATTGGTAAATTGTGCTCTTTCACCAGGCGAGTCCGGGTAGCTCTCAAAATTGAACTTGTCGACTTGAATAGCCATGCTGCAGTTAAAGAACAACAATTATAATTATTGTTACTATTAGATAAATATTATGAAAAAATGACTTGCAGATAGAGCTGCCAAGCCCCTGGTTGGGATGGCAGATCCCCCGACCCTACCTCCTGTTACCCAGGGGGGGGACTCACCATCTTCACAAGCATGATGATGTCACTTCTGGGGGAAACCCAGAAGTGAAGGTGTAAGCTATAGGAACTGCCATCATAACACACATGAGACTGACCCTGTACATAACCCCGACCTCAACCCTCCCGCCGGTTGCCAGGGTCAACCTGGCAACCCTACTTCACACAACAAATTTGCATCACAACTAGGGTTGCCAACCTCCAGTTATCGGCTGGAGATCTCCTGCTATTACAACTGATCTCCAGCCAATAGAGATCAGTTCACCTGGAGAAAATGGCTGCTTTGGCCATTGGACTCTATGGCATTGAAGTCCCTCCCCTCCCCAAACCCCGCCCTCCTCAGGCTCCGCCCCAAAAACCTCCTGCCGGTGATGAAGATGGACCTGGCAACCCTAATCACAACACGAAAGCATCAGTAAAGCAGGAGCAATCCGACAGCTTTGCATCAATAAAAAAGAGCCGGGCGCAAAGGAAGCAGCTCCCTTGTGTATATATCAACATATTTTGGGGAGGGAAGGGAATACAGAAAAATTATGGGAAATGGTTTCAGGCTTGTCACTTTAAGAACATAAGCATATTACATAAGCATATTAAAAAGAAATGCGGGCCTGAACTTGACTGAATAGTAATGCGATGACCGCCATGGAGGGATCCCTATGGGGCTCAACAAAACTGTTTGTCCTTCATGGCTGGGTGCATGTACACAAGGCCCATCACGGAGATCTGGGGAACGGGAAGTCCGCGTGTACTTCCACAACAGGCCTTTTCACTTCACTGAGTCAAGTGACCCAAGCGCCAAAGCAATCAGGGCTAAGTAGAGGAGAGGCACGCAGGCCTCTCATTCCCTGCAAGGCCCTTGGCACCTAAGGTTGCCAACCTCCAGGTACTAGCTGGAGATCTCCTGCTATTACAACTGATCTCCAGCCGATAGAGATCAATTCCCCTGGAGAAAATGGCCGCTTTGGAATTGGACTCTATGGCATTGAAGTCCCTCCCCAAACCCCACTCTCCTCGGGCTCTGCCCCCAAAACCTCCCACCGGTGGCAAGGAGGGACCTGGCTACCCTATTGGCCCTGCTCATAAGTGCACACTCCGGGGGGGGGTTGTCTCTATTGAATCCTTCAGGGCCCTCTTCCTGTGGGTGCCCTGTGCCCTTATCAAGGACAACACTGTCATTTGTAAAAATAATTTCTGTTGTAAGAAATTATTAGGGACTGCGGTCTACACTGAGAACCAGAATGGTGTAGTGGTTCAGGTGTCAGACTAGGATCTGGGAAACCTAGGTTCAAATCCCCACTTTGCCATAGAAACTTGCTGGGTGACCTTGGGCAGGTCACACACTCTCTGCCTTGACCTTGGCAAGTATTTGGATGGGAGGCCTCCGAGGAAATACCAGGGCCGTGATGCGGAGGCAGGCAATGGCAAAAGTAGTCGACACTGTTACTCGATTTAGGCACAGGGGACATTTGCCTGGTGGAGATGAGACCAATAACCACGCTCAGGATGGAAAGACTACACAAAGTTTATTCTGTAGCTACAGAGGATAGACGCTTGGGAATAATTTCACAAAGCAAGCACGCGGGAGCATAGTTACGTACACTTTTATAACTTTTTTCTGCTGGCAGACTGATTGGCTCAAAGGTACATTTCGTTACAGCCTGCATAGCTTGAAGTTACATCCTTTACCCGTATTTGGCCAGCATCCACATCAACAACCATTTCTGGACACATGCGAAACCTGGACTTTCATTTTCTGTTTTGTTGGCACATGGCACACATTTTGCAGTTCAGCTTTTGTTCTGCTTTTACGAGAACTGTTTCTGTCACAGACTGTATGAGAACACGCTCTTCCCTCAGCCTGCAAAAGAACACATTCTTTCAAAGCGTCTTCTCCCTTCTCCCTTGTATTTCCTACTGTCTTGCCTAATACAGAAAATGATTTCTTTTCTTAATAAATGATTTCTTTTCCCCTTATGCTATCAATACTACTGTGAATAGTTTGCTGTAAATTGGATCCTATTGTGTAATTTTGCATCATTTAATGTGTCGTGCTAACGTTTATGCTGTGTGTGGATGTGAAAGTGAGACCAGAAAGTGAGTGGACAGAAAGAAAGTTGATTCATTTGGAGGAGAGTTTTACGGATGCTGTGGATCACCAAAAAGACAAATCAGTGGGTTCTAGATCAAATCAAGACTGACATTACCTTAGAAGTTAAAACGACTAAACTGAGGCTATCATACTTTGGTAACATTATGAGAGGACAAGACTCACTGAAAAGACAATGATGCTAGGTGCAGAAAAGAGCAACCACAATGATCAGGGGGCTAGAGCAACTGCCCTATGAGGAGCGGTTAAAACGCTTAGGGCTGTTTAGCCTGGAAAGAAGGCGGTTAAGGGGAGACATGATAGAGGTCTATAAAATTATGTATGGTGTGGACAGAGTGGACAGGGAGCTTTTCTCCCTCTCTCATAATACCAGAACCTGCTGAAGCTGGAGGGTGAGAGATTAAAAACTGATAAAAGGAAATATTTCTTTACACAGCGCATAGTTAAATTGAGGAACTCCCTGCCCGAAGATGTGGTGATGGCTGCCAACTTGGGAGGCTTTAAGAGAGGAGTGGACATGTTAATGGAAGAGAGGAGTATTCATGGCTACTAGTAAAAATGGATACTAGTCATGATGCATACCTATTCTCTCCAGGACCAGAGGAGCATGCCGACTATATTAGGTACTGTAAAACACAGGAAGGATGCTGCTGCAGCAGTAGTCTTGTTTGTGGGCTTCCTAGAGGCACCTGGTTGGCCCCTGTGTGAACAGACTGCTGGACTTGATGGACCTTAGTCTGATCCAGCATGGCTTTTCTTATGTTCTTAGGAAAAGTTGAAGGCAGCAGGAAAAGAGGAAGACCCAACATGAGATGGATTGACTCAACCCAGGAAGCTATGGCCCTCAGTTTGCAAGACCTCAACAAGCCTATTAATGATAGGACTTTTTGGAGGTCATTAATTCTTAGGGTCGCCCTAAGTTGGAAGCTCCTTTTTCTTTAGTTTCAATTTAACGTTTATGCAACAATAAAAACAAAGTACAATAAATACTACAATACATAGTAAAAATACATTTACAAAACTTAAATCTTAGTGAGTCAGGCAGATTAGAAGTAATATGTACCATATCTCATCTAAATTCAGAGAGATATGCAGCCTATAAACAACCCTTTTTTGTAGAATGGAGAGTGGGAATCTAAACCAAATTAATTCACAGTGGGTAGCCGCGTTAGTCTGTCTGCAGTAGTAGAAAAGGGCAAGAGTCCAGTAGCACCTTAAAGACTAACAAAAATATTTTCTGGTAGGGTATGAGCTTTCGTGAGCCACAGCTCACTTCTTCAGTGAAAGCTCATACCCTACTAGAAAATATTTTTGTTAGTCTTTAAGGTGCTACTGGACTCTTGCCCTTTTCTACTAAACCAAATTAAGTATTTCAATTTTTACCGATTCTTTTGGTTTAACTTTATCCAAGTATTCAATGAAAGAAATTTAAACTGTGGCTGTCTTTCTCCTTCCCAATACTTTGTATGCAGTGATTCCCCACCCCACCCCGTTAATACTGAATACCATGTTTTCCTTAACTATTAAGGATCTTGGGTGCTTTTTCTTGCCTCCATGCTTGTGCAATTAACATTCTGGCAAAAAAATAATAAATTACCTATCTGATAAATCTTATTAATTGAAATTCCTTTTAGGGTTTCACTTCAAAAGTGCCATAATCAGGATCCAATTGTAATTTTTATATGAGTAATTTCTCTTACTAATTTAATTACCTTGTTCCAAAGGATCTTTGTCACTGGGCATAGCCATTGAATATGAATAAAAGACCCCATGTGCCTTTTACATCTCCAGCATAAATTGTTATAGAGAATGATATTTTCCTTAATCTTTCTGGCATCAAATACCAGCAATATATACGTTCAGCAATATTCTACCTTACTGCGACATTTATTGAATTTTTTAATACCTTTACGTAGATTAATGAGAGCCAGCATGGTGTAGAGGTTAAGAGCAGTGGACTCTAACCTGGACAGCCGAGTTCAATTCCCCCCTCCTCCACATGAAGCCTGCTAGGTGACTTTGGGCCAGTGATGGTTCTCTCTGAACTCTCTCAGCCCATGCAGAAGCAGGAAATGGCAAACCACCTCTGAACATCTCTTGCCTTGAAAACCCTATCTACGGGGTGGCCTAAGTCAGCAGTGACTTTTTTTTTTTTAAAGATTTTTTATTATTTTTAATAATATCAAAACAATATGTATTATATTGATTTAAAAAGATATAAACATTACTAATTTAATCAATACCAAAAAAGAAAAAAGAAAAAAAATTGACTTCCCCACCATCCTCCTCTATCTGTTTATACTCTTAGTACTTCCCCTTGCAAATATTTTCTAATTTAAATCATTCTTTATCCTGGGATTATATCATATACTTCAACGTTTAAAAACTAATAATAACACGCTTATATAAACCTGTACATTCAAATTACTTCAAATCCTTGGATATTTGCTAAGTTAAATTCATTTCCACAGTACATTCTCCATGCCTCCCATTCCCCCACAAATCCCCCATTGTCCTTTTGATTTATTAATGCTGTCAATTTAGCCATTTCTGCTAGTTCCATCATTTTATTTATCCAGTCCATCTTGTCCGGTACTTCGGACATTTTCCATTTTGCTGCATACACCAATCTTGCTGCTGTGGTGGCATATACTAATTGCCAATTGATCCTTTGTATTGTCATCTTGTTGTTGCACTTTTTCAAATTGATTATCATGGTTATCCACTTTTTTCTTGATTTCCTTGTAGTCTTCTGTCATTTTCTTAACTGATGTGTCCATTGTCTTCATATCAGCTTGTAATGATGAAACTTGCGTCTTCATCTCCTGTACTTCTTTAGTTACCATATCCAGTTTCCCTGCCAGCATATCAGCCAATTTACTCACTTGCACTTCTTGTTGTTTAGAAAGCTGTTCCATTTGTTTTTCTTGTTGCTTGGACATTTGTTCCATTTGCTTAGTAAAAGTATCCGTTTGTTTGGCTATAAGGTCTTGTAGTTTTTTATCTTGCTTTTCCGTTGCCATGTCTGTAGAGGGTTTAGAAGTTGCAGGAGTATGCAAAGAGCCAGATCGTGGTCTTGATACAGACATGTACAGCTAGCAAAAAGATCGAGATTTAGGCAGGTTCAAATCAATTAAATTTCCAGCATGCTATGTCAACTGAAACCTCCAAGCTGTTTCTCTGTATTTATTTTTGTTTTAGTCTTTAATTTGGTAGAGAAAATCAATGTTAATGTTTTCGGGTACCATAGAGTAGATGAGACGTTCTAGCTCGGCTTAGACAGGAAGTAGGAAGTACCGCGGACCTTCTGCCTTTCCTTTTTATGGTTATTGAAGAGGGACAGGTTAACCTGTTACACCAGGAAGCGCGCTTCACGTCCTACGGTGGTGGTTTTGCAGCCAGTATTCTCTGTCTTTGCCTGTTGCCTGTTGACTGGTACCTCTATGATGCCACGTAGTCTGAGTTCTTTGCCGCAGCAGCCATTATGAAGAGGATGGTCTAAGGCGACTTCCTCTTTCTTTCTCCGATTTCCCAGCTTTTTATTGGTCAGTATGTCATTTCAGTTATTCCTTTGTTTAGTCTAGCATGCCATTTATTTAATAAGCCTCCTGCCGATTATCCGCATATATATTCATAAGTCCAATAGTTCCAAAGTTTGGGGGAGGAGGCAGGGATCCCCGGTTAACACAGTCTTAATATGAAATTGATTTCAAGATAGAAAGCAGAGGGGGTTCTTATCACTCACTCGGATTTCAGAAGATGAGGCTTTCACTTTTAAAGTTGGTTACTTAGACGGTATAGGATAAGGGAGAACGAAGCCTTTAAGCCAAAAGAAACATCTGCGGCGAATTCCAATCCCCTCACGCCCGCGGGACAGACATCCAAGCCTCCGGGAGTCTTAAAAAAGCACTCTCGGAGTAGCTCAGGAGTCAACCGCTCTTCAAGGGCAGCAGGAATAATCCTGAGTCCCAGTCCACTGTTTAGGCATCGGGGGGGGGGGTGTCAAGCCCCCCAAATTAGATGTTTTTTGGGTCTCAAGCCGGGACAGCCCGGTGAGACAGAGCGCTTCGGTCAGCAGCCTTACCGGAGTTCCTAAGTCAGCTGTGACTTGACGGCATACACACACAGGTTAATCCACTGGCTTTCAGTTGTACATACCAACATATCTGACTAGAAAGTACATAACACACATACACCTCTGGTAATCTCTTCTTACTTATTATTTTTTGCAAAGATTTTCCCATGTATAAGAAATCTATCTTCTCCCCCACCACACACCCTGTGCAAAAAGGGCTTTAACACCCA
This sequence comes from Euleptes europaea, assembly GCF_029931775.1. Classification (NCBI taxonomy): domain Eukaryota; kingdom Metazoa; phylum Chordata; class Lepidosauria; order Squamata; family Sphaerodactylidae; genus Euleptes; species Euleptes europaea. The sequence goes on along the minus strand of NC_079319.1, from coordinate 6,798,638 downwards.
TAAGAACATCAGCTCAAGTGACATAGTAATAATGTTCAATCAGAAATTGAGTTGTGTTAATTAAACTGAATCCTTAGATACTGATAATTGATCATTATATGACCTTGTCGAAGGCTTTCACGGTCAGAATTCATTGGTTTTTGTAGGTTATCCGGGCTGTGTAACCGTGGTCTTGGTATTTTCTTTCCTGAGAGTGTGTCTTTTACTGGAACCTTGGTAAAGAGGGATATAACATCAAAACTGACTAATATATCCTGTGGATTGAGTCTCAACGGACTGATTTTGTTGATGAAATGGGTTGAATCTTTGATGTAAGAGGTGGTTTTTCCGATGTGGTCCTGTAGGAGGGTGGTCAAATATCTAGCTAATTATTGTCGAAGGCTTTCACGGTCAGAGTTCATTGGTTCTTGTAGGTTATCCGGGCTGTGTAACCGTGGTCTTGGAATTTTCTTTCCTGACATTTCGCCAGCAACTGTCCTTCAGTGTTACTACTCTGAAGATGCCTGCCACAGTTGCTGGCGAAACGTCAGGAAAGAAAATTCCAAGACCACGGTTACACAGCCCGGATAACCTACAAGAATCTAGCTAATTCATATGTTGGGATAAAGAATTTTATGAACAGATTGATGGAGTAGCCATGGGAAGTCCTCTCAGTCCAGTAATAGCAAACTTTTACATGGAATATTTAGAAAAGACAGCATTAGAATCGGCACCTTACAAACCTACAGTCTGGTTCAGGTTCGTGGATGATACATTTACTATTTGGAGCCATGGTGAAGAAAAATTAAAGGACTTTCTAAACCATCTCAATAATATCCATCCAAACATTCAGTTTACCAAGGAAAAAGAAATTGAGGGTACACTCCGATTTCTTGATACCCTTGTCATCCGTAAAACAAACTTTCAGTTAGGTCACAAGGTCTACCGGAAACCAACTCACACAGATCGCTACTTACACAAAAACTCCAACCACCACCCCCGACAGAAAAGAGGAATAATCAAAACATTAGTGGACCGTGGAAGACAGATCTGTGAAACACAGTTTCTCAAGGAAGAAATTAATCATCTAAATCACGCACTGCTAGCAAACGGCTATTCCAGAAATGAAATCAGAAGGGCCATTAAACCAAACAAAAATCACAAAACTCAGGAAAAACAGTCTCCCATTGGAAAGGTATTCTTGCCATTTATTAAAGGAGTCACTGATAGGATGGAGAAACTTTTGAAAAAACATAACCTACAAACAGTGTTTAAACCCACCAAGAAAATACAACAGATGCTACAATCAGCAAAAGACAAAAGAGACCCTCTCACCTCTGCAGGACTATATCGTATACCTTACAGCTGTGGACAAGTTTACATCGGGGCCACACAACGCAGCATACAAACAAGGATAAAAGAACATGAAAGATACTGCAGACTTGGCCAACCTGAGAAATCAGCAGTGGCTGAACATGGACTGACCCAAACAGGACACAGGGTCTTATTCCAAGACACTGAAATACTGGACAAGTCTACCAACTATTTTGTCAGATTGCACAGAGAAGCCATTGAAATTCATAAACATCAGCACAACTTTAACAGAAGAGAGTTTAAGAATAAATAAGGCTTGGAATCCTGTCCTGAAAACCTCCAGACTAACAAAGACTACAGTCCACAATAGCCATGCGGATTAGCCTTGGATTCCACATGTTAACAGATCACTTCAGGATACAATGGTTCCACATTAACATACCACACCCTCATTAGCAGATTATCTTGATTCTTACAGGACAATGATTAGCACATTACCTTTAATACTTTGCAGGACAATGACTCAGTTCAAACCCAACCCCCTTCTGACAGTATATTACTCTTCCTACTCACTTGACACTGAGAGACACTGTCCTTCAGTGTTACTCCTCTGAAGATGCCTGCCACATCACGTATTTTTCTTTCCTGAAACGTCAGGAAAGAAAATACCAAGACCATGGTTACATAGCCCGGATAACCTACAAGAACCAATTATATGACCTCTTTATTAAAATTAGTGAAGGTCTTTAATTCTCTTATGGCTTCAAAATATACCGTATATACTCGCGTATAAGCCAAGTTTTTCAGCCCAAAAAAAGGGCTGAGAAAGCCCAACTCGGCTTATACGCGGGTCAATACGGTACTTAGAAGGGAGGGGGGGGACTTGCCGCCGCCGCCTGCCTGCGCGCCTTCCCTGCGGCCTGGGAGCTGCCTGCGGGGCCTCCTGCACGCAGGGAGGGTGCTGCCTGCATGCGCGCCTTCCCTGCGGGCCAGGAGCGGCCCGCGGGGCCTCCTGCGCACAGGGAGGGGGCCACTGCCTGCCTGCGCGCCTGGAGCCCGGTCAGGTAAGCCTGCGGGGGGGGGGGGGTGCATTTTCCCCTCGGCTTATACGCAAGTGCCTAATTTTTCCCCATTTCCCCATTTTTGGGGTGAAATTAGGCACCTCGGCTTATACTCGGGTCGGCTTAGAATTAAATTACTCAGACAACCCACAGGAAAAATTTCCACTCGTTACCCCAAACTGGTTTCACAAAAAAGATTAGAGTGGATTGCATTAACTATGCAGCAGATAAACAGATAACTCCCCATTAATTTCACAAAAACCTGCACTTACTGCTTAATTATTTATTTTAAATAATCTTGCAGAAAGATAAGTCTAGCTAAAATGCTGATGCTTCCATGATTTTTTGTAATTAGTATGTATACCATGGGCATTTTCTAAAATTGGTTTCTGATAAGGATTCTACATTCCTAAAGGCATACTTAGAAATAAGTCTCCCAGAGTTCAACAAGACTTAATTCCTTGTGGGAGTGCTTGGATTGTCACTTGAGAGCAACCCCAAACAGGTCTACTCAGGTCTATTCAGAGGGACTTACTCCCAGGAAAGTGTTCCTGGGATTGCACAAGAGGAATAAACAAAACCCATTTTAGTGAATAATGTAATAATGTAATACCTAAAGTAATACAGTTCGGCAGTGGTTTAGTAATGTAAGGGTTAAGTGGATACTCTGTTAGAGTCGGGCCCTCATCTCAAGAAGTTCCTTCGTTTTTATAGAAGAAAACTTAAGGGGAGAGGTATTTCTGACTCTACTTGCATAGACAGCAGCCCTCTTAAACATGAATACAAGGGCTTTCAAGATTCTGCAAATAAAGTGAACCAAACATCTGCTGGCAGGAAAATAAAATCACAGACAAAACCTCTCTGCTCTGTGTTAATAATAAATGATATAAATGTTCATCAATACATTTAACTGGCATATTTTGCCATATTTGGATACTCACAAAATATTTTAAAAAGGTAAGAGAAGCTATGCTGGATCAGACACAGGCCCATCAAGTCCAGCAGTCTGTTCACCCAGTGGCCAACCAGGTGCCTCTAAGATGCCCACAAACAAGACAACTGCAGCAGCATTGTCCTGCCTGCGTTCCAAAGCACCTAATATAATAGGCCTGCTCCTTTGAGCCTGGAGAGAACCGGGACCTTGGGCTAGTTACAATTCTCTTAGAGCTCTCTCAGCCCCACGTACCTCACAAGGTGTCTGTTGTAGGGAGGGTAAGGGAAGGCAATTGTAAGCCATTTTGAGACACCTTAAAGGTAGAGAAAAGCTGGGTATAAAAACCAACTCTTCTTCTTCTCTACCTTTAAGGGTTTCAAAGCAGCTTACAATCATCTTCCCTTCTCCTCCCCACAACAGACACCTTGTGAAGCAGATGGGGCTGAGAGGGTTCTGAGAGAACTGGGCCTAGCCCAAGGTAACCAAGAAGGCTTAATGTGGAGGAGTGGGGAATCAAACCTGTCCACCGCTCTTAATTACTACACCATTAGATGTCTGCTCGGTTGTGTGCAAGACATGTGTGGATGCTTGGAATGGAATCTGAGCACCACAGGTCGCAGTAAGGCCCTCTATAAATAGGGGGCACAGCCCACCTTTGCTGTGTACATACTTCTATAAAGCCTCATGGGAAGAGAAGAAAAACTTTCTCCACCAAAGAACACGCCAAAGATAATTGTGATGGGATCATTAAATTGCAAGTGTGTTTTTCATGATGCCTTTCACAATTAAGACCAGCTTCACTCAAAAACAAGAACAAAATCTATCTTAAGAGTTAATAGGCAACTGAAAAGTCCGTTGCTTATTAAAATCTGCCTCACAGTAAAATCCATGTACATTTTGCTGATGAACCTATATTTTATAGCTCCTAAGCACCTTCCATCTAAGAAGGTAGTGTTTAATAAGATAAGGTGATGCTTTATAGTTCCAATAATTCAGCCTTAAGCAGTCACTGCTCATGGTTTAAACAGCATGCAAAGGAGAGATTATGTACACTTGGTTTCTGATTAATTTTGAATTGATCTACCTTTGCGTATTATCACCAATGTAATATTGTTCTTTAGAACTTCTTTCTCCTGTTATATTTTACAGGTCTTCACAAATATGCAGGTTGGAATAGGACTTTCATGGGTAGGGTTACCAACCTCCAAGTGAGGCCCCCATCTTCTCCCATTAATTGTATTTCTGGGATATTTTGATTACGTACCATTTATTGGACAATTTTGAAATTCTTATCATTATCAAGAAATATACACCAAGAAGATTGCATTATTCTGTTGCACAGAGACTGCATCAAACACATGTTGTATATATTGTATATTTTTGATATGTCCTTGTTTATGTATTCCACTTTTGTTTGTCATTGTTATGTAAGCACCCAATAAGAATTTTGCTACTTTTGTACATTTGTTCTCCAGTGCTGTTTTCCTAACCTAAACGGTATAAGCACGGAGGTGCCTTTCCTTCGGATTGCAACCTCTGAAGCAAATGGCTACTCTGGAGGGTGGGCTCTATGGCGTTATGCCCTGGTGAGGTCACTCCCTTCCCCAAACCTGCTCTCCCTAGGGTCTACCCCCAGATCTCCAGGAATTTTCCAACCTGGAGTTAGCAACTCTGTTCACGAGGCTCTTTCATTTTTTCTTTAGTAATGAGCAACAAAACTGCAAAAAAACTGTTTTAACCGCCTCCCAAAGATTTGCGGTGCTTTACAACATGAATAGCTACCAGATGTCAGTTTTCTGTGTGTGTGTGTTAAGTGCCATCAAGTCGCTTCCGACTCATGGCGACCCTATGAATGAAAGTCCTCCAAAATGTCCTATCTTTGGCAGCCTTGCTCAGATCTTGCAAATTGAGGGCTGTGGCTTCCTTTATTGAGTCAGTCCATCTCTTGTTGGGTCTTCCTCTTTTCCTGCTGCCCTCAACTTTTCCTAGCATGACTGTCTTTTCCAGTGACTCTTGTCATCTCATGACATGACCAAAATACAACAGCCTCAGTTTAGTCATTTTAGCTTCTAGGGTCAGTTCAGGCTTGATTTGATCTATAACCCACTGATTTGTTTTTTTTGGCAGTCCACGGAATCCGTCAGTTTTCTAGGGAGTCATTAGAAATTCTCATGTGTTGACTTTTTTCTAGAAATACAAGGTGAAAGAACAACGATATGCCTATTTAAAATGTTAGTGTGAAAACAAAGTTGAATTTTTTGCAGGGGTGTCTAATGAGCTTTATTAGATGTTTTATCCAATTGAATGCATTAACTTACGTGAAGGAACTGACTTGCAAGCTATTCATACACACGCCCCTGAGCAGGTCTGAATTTTCAAGCAAGGTCTAACCTGTACGGTGTGCAATGCACCACGGATGGAACCTGAAACTCTTGTTGACAGAACAGCTAGATTTGAATCCAATAGAACCTCAGAGATGAACAAGATTTGGTGGGGTATAAGCTTTCAAGAGTCAAAGCTCCCTCTGTCAATTATGACATATCTGACAAAACGAGCTTTGACTTCCACATGTTTATACCACAAAAATCTCGCTGATCTCCAAGGTTCTACTGGACTCAAATCTAGCTGTTCTACTGCACACCGACATGGTTACCCTTTGAAACTCCCTTTCAGAAAATATCCCACGCTGACATAGAGACTGTAAAGTGCCTCACTATAGATATGGTTTGGCCACACTAATTAAATACCAGGCATGGCATAACAGAAAGTTCTATCAAGCTAGTATCCAGTGATTAATTTGTTTATTTTATTTATTTTGTGATTTATAACCCGCCCGCCCTGGCCGAAGGAGGCTCAGAGCGGGTAACATCATATAAAAGCATTACTACATCAATATAAAAATCTAAATTTAAAATAATAAAATCCCAATTAAAAAATTAGCAGAATGGGTTCTGTTTTCCAGAGACAAAAGTTTTCAGTTAACACTGTGGCATGATGAACAAGCAGAAGTTTCATTAAACAAAGAGCTGCATTCACTCAGATCTTGATCTTGATAACGCTGCTCTAACGAATCCTGGTCTCCCAGGAAGAGGTTCATTTATATGCCTAAGTAGAAAAAGACACCCAAGAAGGCCATACCTTTTGCTGGCACAGGCTGCAACCAGCAAAGATGTGATCCCAAAGGAGCAACAGCTCCCGGAGAATATAAACACGGAGAGGCTGAAACTCTAGTTTGCATTCCTCAGCTCTTCATCCTGAGGATGTCACGCCACAAATCCTTGTTATCAACCATGCCCCTTGTGCCCTGCCTGTCTGTAGCTGTGGCTGATTTAAACAAAATGCTGGCGAAGAGACATGCCGGAGATCTGCAGCTGGACTGAATGTGGAGAGGGGAGGGTTACTCACAGTAAGGAACCAAGTGCCAGCCTGTGATAGATATCTATCATGCCCGAAATGGGAGACCCTTCTGAGTTTGGCAACTGAAGGGTCTTCTAGAAGGTGCAGAATCTGTCCTGCTGAAAGTGGACGTGTTCACTTTGCCAGACCACAATGCTTAGGAACAGGAGAAGTTGGTTTCTATTTAGTAGTTTGGATAGAACACATATTCTCAGAAAAAGCAGATAAGCACAGTGCAAAGAGACTGTTTTCGTCGAGGGCAGTGAAGGGGTCACCTGCTCTGCCCTCTGTCTGTCTTGAGAGTCTGTCTGTCGATGGCAAGTTGTGAAATTTGACAGCTTCCTGTTGTGAAGGTTGTTGTTTAGATTTTTTATTTCGGTCATGGTAAACCACTCTGCATTCACCCCAAGTGGAGAAAACCAGGCTAAAAGCACCCTAAATCAGGGGTATCAAGCATGAGGCTGGGGGCGGCCCCTTGAGAGCTCTTATCCGGCCCACGAGCAAGCCAAGGCAGCCACACACACCCCGTCCCAATCTGGGCTGGGCTGGCGAGCCCACTGCGGGCTCACCAGTTGGGGGGGCCTTGCTCCCAAACTGTCAATTATCAAACACTGTTAAATAAAAAAATATATATTGTAAGAGTGTTATTGTTTTAAGCATGTTTGTATTATAAATAAAAAATAAAGGAAAATTAATATAATTAACGGGCTTTGCCTATGTCTTCTATAAAGTTTGTATCTCCAGTATCTGGCATTAAATTTTATGGTAGACATGGTCTGGCCCAAGCAAGTGACATTTATGTCATATCCGGCCCTCGTAACAAATGAGTTTGACACCCCTACCCTAAAAGAGCCCTAACTCGTCATAATAGCTGCTTGGGGCATTTGGAACCCCATCCTGAACAAGATGTTGAATCCATGCAAACCCACATAGGTATATAATTTTGCCTTGTCAGAATCATGTTGAAATCTGGCTGTTTCTATGGAGACTGGCCCCCGGCCCAAGGCCCAGAGCAGAATCCTCGACCCCAATATAGGAACCATCACTGGCACATTCCTATACAGGTGGGCACAGGGACACAGCCAGTCCAAACCAACAAGTGATGAACCACCACGCCGTTAACTCTGCTAAGGATAAATAGCCAAGGGTTAAAAAAAGGATTATTTATGATCGTTCCGATTTTCACAGAGAATATGCCATCCCAGAGTAGAACCAACATCACACAAGTCTGTGCCAATTTAATATAGCTCCCGCCATAGGGACTCAGTCAGGAGAATAACTGTCACACTGCATCTGCCTATTGCTGATTGAAAGCTAAATCATTGCGGCCTTTACCAGGGTTTTTTCTCAAGCTTTAAAGGATTCAGCAACACAACATAACCTTTAAGAAATTGAAAATTTAAAGCTTAATTCCAGATCTCTTATGTTAGCAAGCAAACACACGCAAACAGCGTAAGGCAGGGCTCTGAGCTCTCTGTGGCAGACAGAGAACCAGGACAATTAGACGTTTCTCTTAAGAATGAATTCAAATTAGGCATGGGTGTGAACGTAGTGAAAACAACAAATTATTATTATTAGTTGGGAAAATTCCTTCTCTTTTTGCCATCAAGTCATATCTAACTCATGGCAACCCTGTAGGGTTTACAAGGCAAGAGACATTTGGTGGTTTACCACTGCCTGCTCCTACCATTATTACTTTAGATACTTATTTTAAACTTTAAAAACTTATTCTGAACAGGTGTTCACTAGCATTTGACAAAAAAAGCGTGGAAATGTGTATGTGTATTAAGTGTCCTTACAGAATTTTGTTTGCTACACGCAACCATTCTTTGACAGGGAATGTCTTCAGTACTGAATATAGTTTCAGAGAGTAGCCATGTTGGCAGTAGAACAGCTAGAATCGAGTCCAGTAGCCTCTTAGGGAACAGCAAGTTTTTCGGGGTATTAGCTTTCAAAAACCAAAGCTCCCTTTGTCAGAGGTCTGACAAAGGGAGTGTTGAGATTTAGTCAGAGATTGTATGAAGAGAGCTTTGACTCTTGAAAGCATACACCCTGAAAATCTTGTTGGTCATTAAGATGCTACCACACTCCAATCTTGAGGCTCAGTACTGAATGTGAGAGATGTCAATACGGTCTATTTTCATACTGCTCTACAATATACAACCCAAAAGTTCTCTCTCTCTCTCTCTTTTTTTGGGTCCAGGCCATCTTTCAGGATGAAGGTTTAAAGGAGCAGTAAGAAACCCCTGCCCTGCTCTGGATAGCCCCAGGCTAGCCTGATCTTGCCAGATCTCAGAAGCTAAGCAGGGCCGACCCTGGCAAGTTTTTGTACAGGATACCACCAAGGAATACCAGGGTCGTGATGCGGAGGCAGGCAATGGCAAATTAGCTTTGAACGCTACTTGCCTTGAAAACCCCACCAGGTGATGCCATAAGTCAGCAGTGACTTGACAGTGCAAAAACAAACAAACAAAAAAGCAACCCCTGGCATCTGTGCCAAACAACAGCATAACAGACCACTCCGCTTGACACCCAGGGCCAGATTTTCGCCTAAGCAGCTGGGGCATGGGAAGTAATTCTGGGGCTAGTGGTGCCAGAGAAGGCTATGGGAATGACCCCAATTCCCAGACCCACACAGCCCATGGCCAAATCCAGGGTTAATCCCTGAGATGCTGGAAGCACCACTGGGACTTGGAAGGCCACATACAATCCTTGTCCCCCCTCCCCTTACACCCAGCCACCTCTAAATTTTGTTTGCTGGAACACCAACATCTTCACAGGTAGACACTGCACCTTTTTGGCATTTGGGCCGAAAAGATTGCCTACCCTTGGTTCAAAGGATGTATAGCAGCCAAATGAATCAGAAAACATAAAGCAAATTTTAAGAAACCTATCAAGAAAAAGCAATTATTGGCCAACCAATAATATGTTACATAAATGCAGTATTTTTTGGTTCACCGAGAACAAACACTGACATTAGTCACACCAGTTTGTGTGTGTGTGCGGGGGGATTTCTTTTAATGTTGCTGTTCATTTTCCATCTTCCTAAAAGGTAAAGGTAGTCCCCTGTGCAAGCACCAGGGCATTACTGACCAATGGGGTGACATCACCTGAACACTTGAATACATTAAGCTGTCTTATACTGAATCAGACCCTTGGTTCATCAAAGTCAGTAATTGTCTACTCAGACCGGCAGCGGCTCTCCAGGGTCTCAGGAAAAGGTCTTTCACATCACCTACTTGCCTAGTCCCTTTAACTTGAGATGTCGGGGATTGAACCTGGGGCCTTCTGCATGCAAAGCAGAGGCTCTACCACTGAGCCACAGCCCCTATCATGTCACATCACAATGTTTACTAGGCAGACTGTGCTTGCCGGGTGGTTTATGATTGCCTTCCCCAGTCTAAGCTTTATCCCCAGCTGGGTACTCATTTTACCAGCTTCAGAAGGATGGAAGGCCAAGTCAATCTTGAGACGGCTACCTGAAACCGACTTCCGTCGGGACCGAACTCAGGTCGTGAGCAGAGCTTTGGTCTGCAGTACTGCGCCATCTTCTTAGCCTGCTTTAAAAGCAAACAAGCATCCGAATTTGAAACGACAAGGGTCGCTGAAGCCTGACTGAAACATACAGTGTACTGAAGGAATAGGGCTTAGACTTCAGGTTTGGCAGAGGGAATCGCCTGAGCAGCTGCCCCCAGAGAAAAGAACAAATATTAGGGAACAAGGACCTGACTGCAAAATAAATCAGCCAATAAAGAAAGTCGCATGAAGAGCTTTTGGAATAAATGCCCCCAAGGCAGCCTTACTTTCTGTGCCTACAGTGATCCAATTTGAGGAAGTTATATTTGTATTTCTGAAAAGGGAAAAACACAAATACATTTTATTTGAAATGCCTCTCAGTCGTGCCCCAGAGGAGCCCACCAGGCTGTTTCATTGTCTGGTTAAGCAATTTAGAAAGACTCAAGGGCTGAACCAGCTCTGAAACTGGAGGCTGCTCATCTTTTCGTAATTGTTTTGAAGGGTTTCATTTTGGTTTGCTTTACTTTACTTCATTTGTAACCCACTTTTCTTGCTCGGATTGAAGGCGGGTTACAAGATATAGAAAACAATCCAACCAGGCAGCATCAGAGATCCATTAAACAACGCAATGGGATTAGGGGTACAGAATTAGAAAACAATGCAAACCGAACAAGTGGTCTAAGATAAAATTATACAACCGTCTACAGTTCATCCCCAGCAAGCTGGGTACTCGTTTTACCGACCTCGGAAGGATGGAAGGCTGAGTCAACCTTGAGCCGGATATCTGAAACCGACTTCTGTCGGGATCGAACTCAAGTCGTGAGCAGAGCTTTTGACTGCTGTACTGCAGTTTACCGCTCTGTGCCACGGGACTCTTGTTGCATTTACTTGTTTCTCCAGAAATAATGCTGGACCCAGTATAACTCCTAGGCTCTTAACTGAGTCAGCAAGGTTTAGCTGGACCCCATCAAAAGTGAGAGGCGCAATGTTCTTCAAGATCTCATCCTTCTCAAACAATAATACCTCTCTTTCATCAGGATTCAGTTCCAACTTTTTCACCCTTAGCCATTTGACCACAACAGTAAGACACTAGTTCGTGGCCTCTAAAGCATCACTGGGAGATTTAGATCTTCCCTTGTACAAATCTATGGTGAGACCACACTTGGAATACTGTGTGCAGTTCTGACCACCACACCTAAAAAGGATATTGCAGAGCTTGAGAAGGTGCAGAAAAAAGCAACCAAAATGATCAGGGGACTAGAGCAACTGCCCTATGAGGAGTGGTTAAAACACTTAGGGCTGTTTAACTTAGAAAGAAGGTGGTTAAGGGGAGACATGATAGAGGTCTATAAAATTATGCATGGTATGGAGAGAGTGGACAGGGAGAAGCTTTTCTTCCTCTCATATAATACTATAATGCGGGATCATCTGCTGAAGCCGGAGGGTGAGAGACTCAAAACAGATAAAAGGAAGTATTTCTTCACACAACACAGAGTTAAATTGTGGAACTCCCTGCCCCAGGATGTGGTGATGGCTGTCAACTTGGAAGGCTTTAAGAGGGGAGTGGACATGTTCATGAAGGAGAGGGCTATTCATGGCTACTAGTAAAAATGGATACTAGTCATGATGCATACCTATTCTCTCCAGGATCAGAAGAGCATGCCTATTATCTTAGGTGCTGTGGAACACAGGCAGGAGAATGCTGCTGCAGTCGTCTTGTTTGTGGACTTCCTAGAACAGTCTGTTGCACTTGATGGACCTTGGTCTGATCCAGCATGGCTTTTCTTATGTACTTAGATAAAGAAATACAGAGCTGGGTGTCATCAGCATATTGAGGACAGCTTTCTCCAAAACCACATTGTGAGTGTGTGTGTGTGAGAGAGAGATTGCAGAACATCTCCAGATCCTCCTGGATAACTTTCACTCTGGTTTCAGGCTGAGCTATGAGACAGAGACAGCCCTTAGTTGGCAATTTCTGTCTGAATGTAGACTAGGGCTGTTGCTCTTACTGGGTTTATCAGCAGACTTTAATACTCTGGGCCATGCTACCTTGCTAAGATGTTAGGAGATAGAAATAGGGGTTAGGGGATGTGCTTTGGATTTGTTTAAATTGTTCCTTATAGACAGGTCTCAGACAGTTGCTATTGAAGACCAGTTACAATTGGCGTGGGACTTGCCTTGTGGGGTTCCACAAGACTCAGTCTTGGAGTTATTCGGCAACTTTACTTTCTATCATCTTGCCAAGGAAAGACAAATTTGAGACTAGGTGATAATTGGCCACATCATTCTTCTCTAGTGATTTTTTTTAAAGTAGTATGCCACTGGTTTCTGAAGAAAGGTGCCCTGAGTTGGATGACTCTTATAATGGACATCAGGGCCTCATTCATGTGATCTTTACATGAATTCTGTAACCAGGATGGGCAAGGATCCAGGATACAATTGGTGACCTTCACAGAACGCAGGATCCTATCAGCATCCATCATGGTAAGTAGATCAAAATAATCCATAAATGGACCAGATGCTGTAGTGGGTATTTCTACTGTCTCAGCTACATTACAACTAGCATCCAAAACTTCCAAAATGGTATTTGAGAGATTTTTCTCAACAGCAACAACAACAAAAAACCCCACCAAAAACAACATTTGTGCTTTCTGGGTTGGATCCTGTGCATTTTGCTAATGGTGGCACTTCCCCCCAATCTTCCCCTGATGCGGAAGACTCTTCCACCAGTGGAAGGCTACTTTTGTCCAAGGAAAACCCCACCATTAACAGAATAGATCCACAGGATCCAACCCATTATTGCTTGATTGCTATTTTGTGCAGTTTAGATGGTGTTAAAAAGTAAATAAATCATAAAATACTTGGAGGAAAATGGGTTTTGTTCACCTTAAAGTGGAGAGTGGTTTTTAATTGACCCCACTGAGAGCCAGCGTGGTGTGGTGGTTAAGAGCGGTGGTTTGGAGCGATAGACTCTGATTTGGAGAACCGGGTTTGATTCCGCACTCCTCCACATGAACAGTGGAGGCTAATCTGGTGAACTGAATTTGTTTCCCACTCCTCCACATGGGCTAGTCACAGCTCTCTCAGCCCCACCTACCTCACAGGGTGTCTGTTGTGGGGAGGGGAGGGGGAAGTGATTGTAAGCCGGTTTGTGACTCCTTAAAGGTAGAGAAAATCACGGTATAAAAACCAGCTCTCCTCCTCCACACAGAGTATGCAGATATCAGTTTATCTGCCTGGAAGAAGATTAAAGGGCTGGGTTCAAGTCTGCTGGGGTCTGGACTCGTGGTTCATATAAAATCAGCAGGCATACGGAGAAGGTGAAAGAATTCTCTCATCTCCTCTGGTTCTACTCGTGTTGCCCTGGTAGATTTCAGGGGATAACTTTTCTTTACCAAGGGAGTCAAGAAAGTATTTGATTACCAGAATTCAAGTGCTATAGACTGGAATTGATCCATGAGAAACAATGCAACCTGTCAAAAACACATCTTATTTACCTTTACTGCATTCCCCAGGCACCGCATTTCATTAAAAAGCTAAGCTCCCTATAAAATGTGACTCTGCCATTCAAAGGTTTCCATGCCACAAAGATGCATTCTTTTATTATAATTGAAAAGTTACGGATTAACCCTCTTGAAGCTGAGTGACAACTCCTAAATCTGGTGTGCTCAAAAAAGACCACCACAAAAAAAGGGGGAGGGACATGATTCTAGAATAAGGTAACTCTCCTATAGCTAAAAATGAGCTCAACTCTGTCATGATAATGAATTCCACACAAATACCTCTAAAACCAAACGTATAAAAATTGCTAGATACATAATTTGGATGCAATGGAGTTCATAAACTGGAACAGGTATGTTCCAAGCATGTCTGATTCTGTAAGGAGCAACATTTCCTGATATATTTTATCAACCAGAAACAGCTGCCAGAGGTTTGGAGATATCTTCATCTGTAGTACCCATAGCCTCCCCCTCTCTGTAGTACCCATAGCCAGCGTGGTGTAGTGGTTAAGAGTGGTGGTTTGGAGCGGTGGACTCTGATCTGGAGAACCGGGTTTGATTCCCCACTCCTCCCCATGAGCGGTGGAGGCTAATCTGGTGAACTAGATTTATTTCCCCCACTCCTACACACGAAGCCAGCTGGGTGACCTTGAGCTAGTCACAGCTCTCTTGAAGCTCTCTCAGCCCCACCTACCTCACAGGGTGTCTGTTGTGGGGAGGGGAACAGAAGGTGATTGTAAGCCGGTTTGAGTTCCCCTTAAGTGGGAGAGAAAGTTGGCATATAAAAACCAGCTCTTCTTCTCCTTCTCCAAGTGATGTCTTCTTGCACCCCACATCCTGCGGCCCAACAAAGTCAGAGATTTGGATGAATGTATAATTCGGATATCAAATCAGCCTCTCTCAATGAAGGCATGTATCTCTCCAGGCATTTCCAAAAGGAAGTAGCTTGGCTGCCACGAAAATTCAGGGGAACATTAATCTAGAATCTTTTGTGTGGCCCTCCAAGACTCCTCTTACCCTAGCAAAACTTATGTTTGCAGGACAATAATCCACACTCTCAGGATCACCGTTACAATACACACTTTGATGGAAACCTAATCAGATGCTTAGGAAGAACCATTCACACATCTCTTTATCCTCTGTTGTCAAGCATTAACCGTACTTGCCACTCAAGTGGCAAGTCAGCCAGGCTGATTTCCCCTTCCCATTACATCACTTAGATACTTCCCCTATTAGCATCTCCCATGAAGAATCACAATCAAATCTTCCAATCACAACAACCGTGCAAGGGATTCCAGTCAACATCAGTCTGCAGTTACCTCATGCGGGATCTGAGACCTCCCTGACATGCCTACCTTTTGGAAAGTAGATAAAACAAGGTGCCTAAATGAGTCTACCAAGCCTCACTATTTTGTAGATGGTTCTGCCACTGAACCTTTTTCCATCGTTGACATGAAACAGGATCCTTTGGTGAATAACAGGCAGAGTGTGAGCTCATATTCTCCATCCTGCCATCCTCTTTTGAAAACTTTCCTTTTATGCCCTTCCTTCCCTTCTTTCTCCCCTGTCCCTGATCCCATACCCCCCCCCCATTGCTCTCCTACCTCGGGATTCCTTGTTTCCTTTTTAACCAAGCTCCCTCTACCTTCTGCCTTTCACATTTTGGCATCCCTTTGCAGGCAACCCAGACATCTTTGCAGTCTCCCTGGAAGGACTGTGTCTTTGACACTGCCATGAGAAACACATTTTGGGGATTAAAGTGTAACTGGGCACTGGAAAGTACAATGATAAACAAGGATTTTGCAAAGCAAATGGTTGGTTGGGTTGCCACAAGTTAATTGCAACTGTATTTTATCATTGAACAGTTTAGTTTCATTGTCTTATATTAGTCTCAGCGGGTAGCCATGTTGGTCTGCAGTAGAACAGTTTGATTCAAGTCCAGCAACACCTTAGAAAACAGCGAGATTTTCAGGCTGCGAGCTTTTGAGAGTCAAAGTTCCCTTTGTGAGATAAAGGAGCTTTGACACTTGAAAGGTCATACCCCCAAACTCTTGTTGGTTTCTAAGATGTTACTGAACTAAAATCTAGCTGTCTTATATTAGTATCACGTTACCCTTTATTAGGGAGCCCTGTGGCACAGAGTGGTAAGCTGCAATACTGCAGTCAAAAGCTCTGCTCATGACCTGAGTTCGATCCCGACAGAAGTTGGTTTCAGGTTCAAGGTTGACTTCCATCCTTCCGAGGTCTGTAAAATGAGTACCCAGCTTGCTGGGGGTAAAGGGTAGACAACTGTGGAAAGCAATGGCAAACCACCCTGTAAACATAGTCTGCCTAGTAAACACTGGGATGTAACGTCACCCCATGGGTCAGTAATGACGCGGTGCTTGCACAGGGGACTACCTTCACCTTTTACCCTTTATTATTCTATACCTTGGGGCTAAGACAATAAAGTTACACTCTTAAGTGTCTGTCTCTTCCCCTCTCCCCCCCTCCCTAAGACTACTAAGTGACAGTCCAAGCTGTGTATACAACAGATGTAAAAGATCCTCTGGGACTCAGACTTTGAGTCCTGCATGTGTGAGGTTGTTCAAATGTGCCTACTCTGACCCAGGGTTTGTTTTGGGTAATGCAAGTAATGACAGCAGTTGCAAAGATTTCCACGGGAAACTTCAGTTTTGGTTTGGGCTTAAATACGATCAGTTGAATTCATACTTTGTGTGGTGTGACAAGAACATAAGGCCAGAACTGGTTGTGACAATACATTTTTGTTTTCTGTGAAGTGGAGAAATACCATCCCATATGAGACCAGTAGCACCTGCAGACGAACTCAGCAACCCTCTAAAACTATCAAGAACATGAATTGACATCTGCATAATTATCCCACTGAAAATCATAGAGTTGGAAGGGACCACCAGGGTCATCTAGTCCAGCCCCCTGCATAATGCAGGAAATTCACAGCTACCTCCCCCCCCACACCCCCATTGACCCCCTACTCCATGCCCAGACGATGGCCAAGAGGGCCATAGAAACGGCATTGCTGACAGATGGCCATCCAGCCTCTGCTTAAAAACCTCCGGGGAAGGAGAGCTCATCACCTCCAGAGGAAGCCTGTTCCACTGAGGAACCGCTCTGTTAGAGGTCCATCCCCTCCCCAAACCTTGCCTTCCCTAGGTTTTACCCCCAAATCTCCAAGAATTTCCCAACCCAGAGCAGGCAACCCTAGTCATACCCCAAAGCCATAAAAGATTCTGAGCAGCTACAGTGGGTGCCGGTGACACATATCTGATTTCTGTGACAATATATGAATCTAAATATTGTCAAAGGCTTTCATGGTCAGAGTTCATTGGTTCTTGCAGGTTATCCGGGCTGTGTAACCGTGGTCTTGGTATTTTCTTTCCTGACGTTTCGCCAGCAGCTGTGGCAGGCATCTTCAGAGTAGTAACACTGAAGGACAGTGTCCTTCAGTGTTACTCCTCTGAAGATGCCTGCCACAGCTGCTGGCGAAACGTCAGGAAAGAAAATACCAAGACCACGGTTACACAGCCCGGATAACCTACAAGAACCATATGAATCTAAGTTCAAGACAACCTCATTGATTCAAATTTCTCAGCTAAAATCGAACGTTTGCTCACATTTTAGACTGAAAGACTGGGAGGGGGGTTGAGAATAGGATGGCCCCAGCTATACTTTTCCCCAGATCTGTGCATTAGTCATCAGTTAAAGCTTTGTCTCCCTTGGCCTGAAATCAGCTTGCTGTTGATGAGAAGGGATTAAAAGAAGGAATCACCAAGGAACTCAAGAGCAATGACTCAGATGGCACTTTATTGTGATGGAAATGGTGTTTTGGGTCCCTCTTTCTTTGCACTCATCCAAAGTGAGGGTCCTCTAACGTTAGAAAGCAACACAGAACAGAACATGGATACAGACACACTGCGATCAGCTAACCAATTCCCATGTATTATGTTTCTTAGACAAGCCTGCTGAGTAATTTGGTTCATGAACCCAAATTGATTTCTAAAGATAAAGACTTAAAAGAAGGCTTTTCAAAATATTGATACGACTTCTACAAAGACGAGAAAGATTTATCTTTCTTTTTTTTAAAAAAATCAGTATCACACTGCTATTCCCCTCAATTGCCTAATTCTTCACATAAATTGCAAGAATGATTGTTGACATATCAAGAAGAGTTCTAGAGTAGTTTTTCTTCCAACATACTACTTTTCTACATTCAAGGAGTTTTTTTCTTTATATGGATGAGAATTCAAAGATATATAGATCCAGGTTTATACCGGTAATCCCTATTCTAGCGCCTGTAGGTGCCAAGGGGACTGCCAAGGTGTATTTGGGGCCCACCTGCTTCTTACCCAAAGCATCTTTTCTCTCAACTGAAGGGCCAGTCCTGGCTTTCTGTTACCTCCTTGGAGAGGGAGGTGTTTCAGAAGACTCCAAGAGGCATCACTGTTGGGTCTACAGGGAGCACCCACTGGGAACAATGGCCTCGATTAAAAAATGACACTTGGTTTGGAACCTCTCAATCTTTTCTGAGGCTGTCGTACTTTGGCCACATTATGAGAAGACAAGAGTCACTGGAAAAGACAACCATGCTAGGAAAAGTTGAAGGCAGCAGGAAAAGAGGAAGACCCAACAAGAGACGGATTGAATCTATAAAGGAAGCCATGGCCCTCAGTTTGCAAGATCTGAGCAAGGCTGTTAAGGATAGAACATTTTGGAGGACATTGATTCATAGGGTCACCATGAGTCGGAAGCAACTTGATGGCACTTAACACACACATAATCTTTTCTGATTGCCCTAGCATGGTAACCGTTTACTGGTGGTACACACTACCATTTCTCAAAATTCCAAAAGTGGACAGAGGCATAACAAGTTACTCTGTTTAAGTAGAATATTTATATACACTGCAAATGAAAAAAAAAAGCATATTAGATAGGCCAACAACAAATATTCACAAACTCTACGGAATTAGGTCTCAAGAAATGCTTCCTGGACTTAGGAAGATTCTAGTCCAGTAACACCTTGAAGACCAACAAGATTTCCAGATAAGCTTTCAAAAGTCAAACCTCCCTTCCTCAGATACAAGTACATGACCACATGAAGCTGCCTTCTACTGAACCAGACCCTCGGTCCATCAAAGTCAGTATTGTCTACTCAGACCGGCAGCAGCTCTCCAGGGACTCAGGCAGAGGTCCTTCACATCACCATTGTATCTGATGAAGGGAGCTTTGATTTTCAAAAGCTTGTCCCCTGTAAATCTCGTCGGTCTTTAAGGAACTACTGGATTTGAATCTTGCTCTACTACGCCAGACCAACACTGCTAGCCGCCTGAAACTATCTTCTTGGACTTAGCGGAACAGGAGAAGAAATCAAATATGTTTCAACTTATAGCTCTTAACTCTAGAGACTAAAGGCTGTATGGCTAAAAAAGTATCATACCCCCATCAAGAAATGCACCTCAATGGTGTCTTCCACCCCCATTCTGCCCCTAAAGATGCACCCCCCTGAAAATGATCAGAAACTAAAGGCTCTTAAAAGGATAACACTGATCATGTCCAAAGTTGTTCCAATGATATAGAAATGTAAAGAAAGTACACTCACTAGTTAAAACATTATTTACTCCTATTTCTGTCTTCAGAATGTGAATAATGAAACATCATAAGGGGGGGCTGATACTTAAATTAGCCTCACAGTGCCTCAAATGGTCTGTGAATTGAATTCTGAAGTTGTTAATTGGCTTCATTTTCTCATTGTCATCTACAAAGAGTACAAAACTGGGCAAATATTTAAAGGCACTTTAAAGCTGAAGATAACTATTAATTGAATTTTAAGAAATTAAATTTATCTAACCGTATCTAAACTAGGAGTCCTCTATCTATTGAATGCAGTTTCCCCTCTAAAAATTATATGCAAATATACATTAAATATAGAATAAACAATACTCCATTCAGCGTAACACTCAAGTGCAGATTGCTTGGATGGCAATTCTCAGGAGGGGACTGCCTGAATGTTGGCCTATCTTGCTAGCCAGTCATCATTCTTGTAACTCCCCACCCCACCCATTCCCCAGTTCCTATGGAACTCAGACAACAGGTCAGGTTCTTCTCTTATCTCCTGATCTGCATGACTGGCCCATATGGTTAGTGAGAGCCAGCGTAGTGTAGTGGTTAAGAGCAGTGGTTTGGAGTGGTGGACTCTGATCTGGAGAACTGGGTTTGATTCCCGACTCCTCCGCATGAGCAGCAGACTCTAATTTGGTAAACTGGGTTGGTTTCCCCATTCCTCCACCTGAAGCCTGCTGAGTGACCTTGGGCTAGTCACAGTTCTCTTCAAACTCTCTCAGCCCCACCTACCTGACAGGGTGTCTGTTGTAGGGAGGGGAAGGGAAGGTGATTGTAAGCCAGTTTGATTCATTCTTAGGTGGTAGAGAAAGTCAGCACATAAAAACCAACTCTTCTTCTTGTTTTGGGGAGGGGCCGTGGCTCAGTGGTAGAGCAGAAAGTCCCAGGTTCAATCCACGGCACCTCCAGTTAAAGGGACTAGGTAAGTAGGTGATGTGAAAGACCCCTGCCTGAGACCCTCTGCCAGTCTGAGTAGACAATTCTGACTTTGATGGACCAAGGGTCTGGTTCAGTATAAGGCAGATTCGTGTGTGTTCATGTGTTCACTGTGTGTGTGTGTGTGTGTGTGTGTGTTAAGTCGCTTCCGACTCATGGCAACCCTATGAATGAAAGTCCTTCAAAATGTGCTATCTTTGACAGCCTTGCTCAGATCTTGCAAATTGAGGGCTGTGGCTTCCTTTATTGAGTCAGTCCATCTCTTGTTGGGTCTTCCTCTTTTCCTGCTGCCCCCAACTTTTCCGAGCATGACTGTCTTTTCCAGTGACTCTTGTCATCTCATAATGTGTTCACTAGGGGTCTCAGAAAAAAGGACAAAAGGGGCAAAAAAACAAAACTAAACTAAATGAAAATAAGGCACAAAAATGAACATGGAAATCAGGGGATAAACCAAAGTATGGGACCAGATTCTTAAATGTAAGGTTCTTAAGTGTAAGATTCTGTCACTGGCAACCAACACCAAGTTAATTCACGCCATCATATTCCCTATTACTATGTATGGGTGTGAAAGCTGGACAATGAAGAAAGCTGATAGGAAGAAAGTAGATTCCTTTGAAATGTGGTGTTGGAGGAGAGAGTTAAGGATACCATGGACTGTAAAAAAACAAATCAGTGGGTTCTAGATCAAATCAAGCCTGAACTGACCCTAGAAGCTGAAATGACTAAACTGTGGCTAACGTACTTTGGTCACAATGTGAGAAAACAAGAGTCACTGGAAAAGACAATCATGCTAGGAAAAGTTGAGGGCAGCAGAAAAAGAGGAAGACCCAGCAAGAGAGAGAATCATAGAGTTGGAAGGGACCACCAGGGTCATCAAGTCCAACCCCCTGCACAATGCAGGAATTTCACAACAACCTCCTCCACACACACCCAGTGACCCCTACTCCATGCCCAGAAGATGGCCAAGATGCCCTCCCTCTCGATCTGCCTAAGGTCATAGAATCAGCATTGCTGACAGATGGCCATCTAGCCTCTGCTTAAAAACCTCCAGAGAAGGAGCACTTACCACCTCCCGAGATGGATTGACTCTATAAAGGAAGCCACGGCCCTCAATTTGCAAGACCTGAGCAAGGCTGTTAAGGACAGGACGTTTTGGAGGACACTGAGTCATAGGGTTACCATGAGCCGGAAGCAACTTGACAGCACTTAACACACACACATAGGGCCAGAATTGACCAAAAAAAATGCCAAAAAGCCCTCATTCTCTTCTATTAATCTGCCACTGATGCCAACTCCATATTCTTCCATATTAACAGCCATCCTTCCTCTGTCTCTAGTTCCCCCTTTAAATTCCTTCTCAAAATCCCCCTATATTTAGTCAATTGGCGCATTGATCAGACTCCTGCCAGGCCATTGGTCCATCTGCTCAAAACCGTTTCCTCTGATTGGCTGCAGCTCTTCAGCGACTTAAGTGAGAGAAAAGTCTTTCCCAGCATCCTCTCCGTCAGATCATTTTAACTGGAAATGCCGGAAACTGAGCCTGAGACCTTTTGTATGCAAAGCCTGAGCTCTACCAGCTAAGCCCTGGTTTCTTCCTCCCTGTGTTTGGTAAAACAGCCAGAACATGGTTGGTTGGCACTAAATCAACATAAAATATTAAATTCTAAACAGAACGACAGCAACGAAGCATTATCATTTGCAGTTAATCTGCCACCCTGCTATATTTAACATTTGGAACTTCTGTTAGCATGGTTTAAAAATAGTAACACAGAGAGAGAGAGAATGAGAGAGAGAGACCCCTCCCAATTAGCACCATTTGCCACAATAACCTTTCTCGGAATAAATTTTATGTGTAAGGCTGAGATAGTTACTATAGCAACTGAAGGCAATTTCAAGTCACTATTAATGGGAAATGCAGGATCTGTCACACACGAAGCCAGATGCAGTTGGTAGCCTGACGCTATTTAAAGGGTGTTACTTTTCTTTTTTTAATCCAAGCTGCAGCACCGAAAACGCTGTAGAAGAATGTTCAACATCTTCACTGTTATTTCATGCACTGCCTGCCTTTCACAGGGCTGCACCACATCACAGCAAAGAGCTTCATGGGAATCTTTCAAGCACAGACGAAGGGCCAGATTAAGGAAGACTCAACTATGCTGTACTTTTCCTTTTAAAATGGCACGTTGGTCATAAACTTTTTAATAGAATCAGAGTTGGAAGGTACCACCAGGATCATCTAGTCCAACCCCCTGCACAATGCAGGAAATTCCAACCTCCCCCCACACACCCCATGACCCCTACTCCATGCCCAGAAGATGGCCAAGGTGCCCTCCCTCTCATCATCTGCCTAAGGACATAGAATCAGCATTGCTGACAGATGGCCATCTAGCCTCTGCTTAAAAACCTCCAGGAAAGCTCTTATCACCTCCTGAGGAAGCCTGTTCCACTGAGGAACTGCTCTGTTAGAAAGTTCTTCTTTTGATTTAATTTCAACCCGTTGGTTCTGGTCTGACCTTCTGGGGCAACAGAAAACAACTTGGCACCATCCTCTCTATGACAGCCCTTCAAGTACTTGAAGATGGTTTTGTGGCACATGGTGCTCAAGTGTTTCTTTTTTGTTTCATCTGGCATTCCCTCAATGATCTCTCCTTCCTAACCAATGTTTTAAATGCTGCTTTTATGTTTTGTATGTTTTCTGTTTTTAATTGTATTAATGATGTGTGCTTTGGGCAGTTGGATTTAATGGTTTTAATATGTGGTTTTATCATGTATGTTTTAAATTGTTAGCCACAATGGTGGCCCTTGTAAGGGCAGAAAGGCAGGACACATTTTGCAAATAAATAAGAATCCACCTGTAAAAAAGACGGCTTCAACCCTCCACTTGACATAGTCTATTTGCATGCAAAACCGTTCCTTGGGGCATTTAGTCAGACAGCCTAAGAAGAACAGAGTATGCAATTACTTTATTAAATAGATGTACACTTTCCGATGGGGGGGATGACGATGATGACAGATATTCATACAGAGCCCCAATTTGGGAACCTATCAGGATGAAATGCAGTCTGCACCAGCTGTTCCCAAAATATGCACTGCACTCTCTAAGAAGCTACATGCGTCAATATGCAATAGCTTGTCCTGATCTATTTTTGAGGCCATTTGGCCGAGTTCATTATTTTCTGGGGAGGAATAACCCCTTATCCACCACACATGTTTGTCACAATTTTCTGAAATCAGATGCATTCTTCTGCCGAGGTAACAGCTAATACTTTCCAATAAAATGCATAGGCATATTGATGCCAAAGGGTTGATCCTGCTGCCGCAAGTGATAAATTAATATCACCCTGCCACTTGCTCTGCTGGCTGACATACATTTCAATTTGGAGACAAATGAAAAAGAAAAACTCTAGTTATGCAGAAGGGAGAATAAGTCATTCAGAAAGAATACAGATGACCTGGCAAGCTGTGCCTGCCACGGCGTACAATTATGAGTTTCCTTCAAGGAAACAACCACCAATACCACCTTCTCTCTCTGATGTCCAGTGACAGATTACACAAATCCTCCAAGATTTTCCAGGTGATAGCAACACCCTAAATGGCTCCCAGACACATCACTTCTAAAGTTATTGTAACAGTACAAACAGAACAGCGTAACCAGGTTTTTTCTACTACTTCAGATGCTCTTTTATTATGATGTACAAAACAGTCACACCAGCAAGACACACAGACAATGACTTCAGCTCAATAAATCCATAGCTCTTGTGATAAAAAGGAAGACCAAGATTGATTTTTTTTTTTTTTAGGAAGACAAATTATTTCTGAGCCCTGACCTGGATGGCCCAGGCTAGCTCGATCTTGTCAGATCTCAGAAGCTAATCAGGGTCAACCTTGAATAGAATTAGAATACAATTAGAATAGAATTGGTTACTACTTGGATGGGGAACCATCAGGAAGGTCCAGGGTTGCTATGCAGAGTCAGGAAATGGCTAACTACCTCTGAACATCTCGCGCCTTGAAAACCCTACGGGATCTGTGACTTGATGGCACTTTCCAATGCCACCACCAATTATTTCTGAAACAGTTTGTTCATGTGAACGTATAGTTGCAAGATGTTTCTGGCCCTTCCCAAGGTACCCTTACTCATCATAAAGAAAATAACGATTTCCTCCCTAGAGAGAAAAAGAGAAAACTCTGGGACATTCTGACACAAATTTACTTAATTCCTAACTATCCACACACATGTTCTCAGCTTTGCAAACATTCCCTAGCATTTGGCTGTACATAGCCATTGTCTTGGCAACAGAAGTATTTTAAGTCACAGAGCCTGCTCAGTAATGTTTTACCTTTAACTCAGTAACAGCAGGAAAGTGTCTTAAGTTGACAAACTAGCAGAGGTTAAAGAGTAGGATAGAACAACTTGATGGAATAATTCTATATAACCCATAGTGTTTATTCTGGGAATGCAACTTTCTCACTCCCATACTTCTATGTCAGCGGCAGGTGCTAAAGTTTAGTTCCAACTGATGCTCTTCTACTCCACTTAGAGGGCAGTATAGAGGTCCAGCAGCACCATAAAGACCAGCAAGATCTCCAGGGCATAAGCTCCCAAGAGTCAAAGTTCCCTTCGTCAGATATCAGACAACGGGAGCTTTGACTCTTGAAAGTTTATACCTTGGAAATCTTGTGGGTCATAAAGGTGCTACTGGACACAAATCTTGCTCTTCTATTGCAGACCAACACAGCTACCCACCTGAAACTTTCCTAGAGAACCTTAATATTTCAGGATCAAGGTTAGCTCCCATGTTCACTGTGTGTGTGTAAGTACTGTCAAGTTGCTTCTGATTTATTGTGACCCTATGAATGAATGACCTCCGAAATGTCCTATCATGAACAGCCTTGTTCATGTCTTGCAAACTGAGGGCTGTGGCTTCCTTTATAGACTCAATCCATCTCATGTTGGGTCTTCCTCTTTTCCTGCTGCCTTCGACTTTTCCTAGCATTACTGACTTTTCCAGTGACTTGTCATCTCATAATGTGGCCAAAATACAATAGCCTCAGTTTAGTCATTTTAGCTTCTAGATGGGTTCAGGCTTGATTTGATCTAGAACCCTCTGTTTTATTTTTGGCGGTCCATGGTATCCATGTTCAGAGGCAGTAAACTTCTAAATACCAGCGCCAGGAGGTAACATCAGGGGAAGAAGAACAGTTGACTTTTATATGCTACTCTCATCTACACTCATCTCATTGCACGGTAAGAAAGTATCAGGTTCAGGAACATTTTTAAAATGAGTACAGAACGTACTGCAAACCTCTGTGGCATTTTTAGGTACATTTTCCCACCTCTTTTTAAATTAGTAATTTGAAACAAACCTTCTCTACATACCTGAAGGATTCTAAAAGCCTGGTAGACTAAACGTAACACTGAATGATTTTGTAAGGTTCCTCATAGAGGAGCTATTAAAAATGAAGTTTCCATTATAGCACAATGAGCAAAGCCGAACAAATATTGGCATATGAAAAAAGACTGTTACTGCTTAACAAAGAGAGAGCGAGAAATAAAAGAGTGCAATGCTATTTTAAAAATAGAGATGGGACATCAGTGTCTAAACGACACAAAGGTATTCTGGATTACCAGATATTAGCCTTAGATAAGCTCCATTTCGGCCGGCACAAGGCAGGTAAAGCAGCGAGAACAATTAGTGCTATTAGACGAAGACTTCTCTTCCTGTCACAGTTCCATTCAAATGTTCAAAATATGAGCATATCGGAGCACTTAATATTCATCAGCGAGAAGGAGACAGACCTTCGCTTGTGTGCCCTGAAATTATGTTCTTTGTGCTAAGAGCAGGGAAGCTGAAGACATAGCATGTGCCCGGATTTTCAATTTTGACAGCTAACTGTGTGGCTTCTTTGCATAGCACTTAATATCTGATTCACAAAGGGCTCGAGACAGCCTCTTTATGAGATAACGTAATGTGCACAAAAGGAAAACAGCAAATACCACTCTGGCCCCACAGCACTGCTGACAAATAGAACATAACCAAACTACAGTCAGCGAGGCCAAAAAAGTCTTTGGCAGGTGTCAAAAGAGTGCTCCTCTTGCCAAAATTTGGAACGGGGGCAGGGGGGGAAACACATCAAAGCTTTCAAAACGTTAACGACACACATCTATCTGCATGTTAAAATAAATTATGTAAATTTGTGGATGTTTCTGTACAGCACCTTTTGAACATTCAGACCCTGTCTAAGTATTACAACTCCAGCGAAGATCAGTATCACTATCCATATTACAGACAGGGACTGGGGCTGAGAAATCGTGGCTCAATTAAACCTAGATGGTTAAAGCAGAAAGTGCCAAAGCAGGATCACAGCTGAACATCAAGAAGACGAAAGTAATGACTGCAGGGGACTTATGCAAATTTAAGGCTGACGATGAGGAAACTGAAATTGTTCAAGATTTTCTGTTCCTTGGCTCCATCATCAACCAAAAGGGAGACTGCAACCAAGAAATCAGAAGAAGGCTGAGACTGAAAAGGGCAGCCATGAAGGAGCTAGGAAATATTCTTACGTATAAGGATGTGCCACTGGCAACCAAGGTCAAGTTAATTCATGCCATTGTATTCCCTATTACTATGTAATGGTGTGAAAGTTGGACAATGAAGAAAGCTGATTCATTTGTAATGTGGTATGAGAGGAGAGTGTTATGGGTACCATGGACCATCAAAAAGACAAACCAATGGGCTCTAGATCAAATCAAGCCTGAACTCTCCCTAGAAGCTAAATGACTAAACTGAGGCTATCGTACTTTGGTCACATTAGGGCTGTCAAAAAAAAAAAAATTCGGTACAGTTCGGATTCGGCCGAATTTGACCCTAGTGGGTTCGGTACGTGCCGAAGTCCGAACTCCCCCGCTTCGGATCCCCGGTAATTCGGGGGGATCCGGAGATCGGGGGAAAATTCGGCCCCAGCGCGCCTTCAGAGGGATTCCCTGAAGGCGCGCGGGGGCCCTTTAAACTGATCTGAGCCTCCCACCTGGGAGGCGCAGATCAGTTTAAAGAGCAGCCCGCCCCCCTTCAGCGGGCTCCGCTGGAGAGGCTCGGGCTGCCCTTTAAACTGATCTGAGCCTCCCAGCTGGGAGGCGCAGGTCAGTTTAAAGGGCAGCCCGCGCCTCTCCAGCGGAGCCCGCTGAAGGGGGGCGGGCTGCCCTTTAAACTCATCTGTGCCTCCCGGCCGGGAGGCTCCGATCAGTTTAAAGGGCAGCCCGCGCCTTTCAGCGGGCTCCCCTGAAGGGGGGCCGAATTTGCCGAATTTATTTGCGAACTCCCGAACTCGCTGAATTCGGCCCCCCGGTTGCCCGCCAGTTTTGAGTTCGGATCCGTCCGAACAGAAAATCACCGAATCAGGGGAAATTCGGTTGATTTTCAGTTCGGACCGAACCAAATTGACAGCCCTAGGTCACATTATGAGAAGTTAAGAGTCATTGGAAAAGACAATAATGCTAAGAAAGGTTGAAGGCAGCAGGAAAAGAAGAGGGCCCAACATGAGATGGATTGACTCTATAAGGGAAGCCACGGCGCTCAGTTTGCAAGACCTGAGCAAAGCTGTTAAGGATAGGAAGTTTTGGAGGACACTGATTCATAGGGTTGCCATAGGTCAGAAGCATCTTGACGGCACTTAACACACATACGGCTCTATGCAAACTGAACTGAGTATTCCCTGTAATGTTTTTTATTTAGACAGTAAATTTATATCCCACCTTTCTTCCAAGGAGCTCAAGGCATCATACATAGTTCGCCTTTCACCATTTCATCCTCATAATGGCACTGAGGCAAATTAATGTGAGACAGAGTGAATGGGGCAAAGTCACCCAGCAAGTGTCCAGAGTAGAGAATAGATTTGAACCTGGATCTCCCAGATTTTAGCGCAATGCTCTACCCACCTTTTTTGTGGGTGGCCTGCTTTCATAGTTGCCATGAGCCATCCACTTTACTATAAAATACAGTACAATGTTTATCTTCCTGTGAAAAGTCATAGGCAAAAAAGAGGATCTATAGATGCCAAACTAGAAGCAAGTCCATAGGAAGGACAAAAATAAATCCTTCTTTACACAGAGAGTTATTAAAATTAAGAATTTGCTGCCAGAGAATGTAGTTATGGCTACAGGCATAGGCGGCTTCAAAAGGGGAATAGACAGATTCTAGATCTGTCATTTGGGGTTGGACTAGATGACCCTGGTGGTCCCTTCCAACTGTATGATACTATGATTCATGCAGAAGTGACTACAAGCCATGGTGAGGAGGAGGAGGAGGAGGAGAAAGAGAGTTGGTTTTTATATGCCGACTTTCTCTACCACTTAAGGAAGAATCAAACTGGCTTACAATCACCTTCCCTCACCACAACAAACACCCTGTGAGGTAGGTGGGGCTGAGAGAGCTCTAAGTGAGCTGTGACTAGTCCAAGATCACCCAGCTGGCTTCATGTGGAAGAGTGGGGAAACAAATCCAGTTTAGTGCCCACCGCTCATGTGGAGGAGCGGGGAATCAAACCAGGTTCTCCAGATCAGACTCCATCGCTCCAAACCACCACTCTTAACCACTACACCACACCGGTTTCACGTAATGGTTTCAAGATAGGTGCAGTTCTCCTTCTTTCTCTAAAGTTCCTAGCCACAAAGACTTATTTTACTCACGTCACTTAGACTTAACAACTTTCACACAAAGGAATTATTCCCCTCTTGCCACTTAGGCTACTGACTTCCACACAAAGAACAAAGATCTCTCTCACAGCGCTCTCCAGCACCTCACTCGATCTTGCCTCTCCACACATACCGCTCAACTCTCTGCCTCTCACCCGAAGCCTCTCCAAACACGCCAGTCAACTCCGCCCCTTCGGGTCCTGCTACCATCCAATCATAGCCCACCTCACTCACCAGTCCAGCTCTCCTCTTTCTTACCTTAGAGGTCTCCATTTTAAACCACAGTAACATTCATTAGGAGCCCGTGGTGCAGAGTAGTAAGCTGCAGTACTGCAGTCCAAGCTCTGCTCACGACCTGAGTTCGATCCCGATGGAAGTCGGTTTCAGGTAGCCGGCTCAAGGTCGACTCCACCCTTCCGAGGTTGGTAAAACGAGTACCCAGCTTGCTGGGGGTAAAGGGAAGCTGACTGGGGAAGGCAATGGCAAACCACCCCATTAACAAAGTCTGCCTAGTAAACGTTGGGATGTGACATCACCCCATGGGTCAGGAATCACCTGGTGCTTGCATAGGGGAACCTTTACCTAACATGCATACAAAACACCAGACTAAATCACAGAAATAAATGTACACAGCAAAACACCACATGGACTACACGTAATATCAATTTTAAAAATGCATATTTATAACTGACCTTATATTGCCATTCAGCCTTTGGACAGATACTGGCAAGAGCTAGTGTGAGGTTCATGCATACATACTTTATTCACAATAATGTAAGGTGGTGGTTAGAGAGCTGGATTATGACCAGAGAGGGCCAGGTTCAAATCCCAACTCTGCCATGAAGTGATCTTATGCCCATCACTCTCTCGAAGCCTAATCTACCTCCCAGAGCCATTATGAGAATAAAATAGGGGGTAGAGGTTAGGTCACCCTAAACTCATTGGAGAAACGTTGGGATAAAAATCAAATCTATATACTGGCTAGTATTGCCAATATCTAAAGCAAGTGCAAATGTTTAAGAAAACGATCTTAGTGTTTGTGTATCGTATCAAATGATAGAACTATTCAGCTTAAACTAGAGAGGGAAAAAAAACCAAGGAGAGCATGCTTAAAAAGTCAAATATAACGGAGTTAGAAAAGCTTCGCAACATTTCGTTATTGCAGTTGACTGCTCAGTTTTACATAATAAGCATCCAGGTGTAATTTCAAAGCATTTGGTGTAGTGGGAGAAAATGATGTTAAAAGAATCTCATAGAACAGACAATACTTAAACCAGACAGTTTCAAAAGTTTTGTTAGCACAGAAATTATTATTTTTTTAAAAACCTTACAGTATTTTGAAAAGTTTTTTTGGCTTTTTTCCATTTTAAAATAATAACCTACTTTACAAACAAAACCCAAAAAACAATAACCTTTTCATAAGCTAGCTGATGAACGACACAAAACCTAGCTTGTAGCCAAATAACAGGGAACAAAAAATATCTAATGGGACCAACATCAATCTTCCATTTGCTCCTTAAGGAAAACCTCTTCCAATTGCATTTCATTATTTTTATAATTGTAATACTTAATAAATTTTATACTCTGCTTAAACAAACACGTTCTAATTATAACTGGGGCCTGAACGTTACCATGCCCTGATCTGGAGGGGCCTAGGCTAGCCCGATCTCGCCATATCTCAGAAGCTGAGCAGGGTCAGCCCTGGTTGGTACTTGGATGGGAAACCACCGAGGAATACCAGGGTCATGACGTGGAGGCAGGCAATGGCAAACCACCTCAGAATGGCTCTTGCCTTGAAAATCCTACAGGGTCACCATAAGCTGGCTGACAGCTGATTCCTAAGAAATGGGCTGCAACGTCTTAGGGGGCAGCGTGACCCTGCTGCCAGTGTGCTATCTTATTCTCGGGCGCCACAGAGCTGCACGCCACTCCCCTGCTGCCACAGTCTCTACGGGACCTAAAGCCTCGGCAGTTACTAAGGTTGCCAACTTCCAGGTACTAGCTGGAGATCTCCTGCTATTACAACTGGTCTCCAGTCAATAGGGATCAGTTCACCTGGAGAAAATGGCCGCTTTGGCAATTGGACTCTATGGCATTGAAATCCTTCCCCTCCCCAAACCCCACCCTCCTCAGGCTCCACCCCAAAAACCTCCCGCCAGTAGTAGAGAAGGACCTGGCCACCCTAGCAGTTGTGCTGGTGCCACAGCCTCTCTGGGTCCTAAATCCCAGAAGAGAAATGGGAGGGAGGTGTTCCTGGGGCGGAGCTGACATTTGTCAGCTTCATAAGCCTCTCCAGCCCGGAAACGCCCCCTCCAGTAACAGCGTTGCTGCACTAGGTTTTTCCTGGCGCAGGCTCACTGTTTGCTATAGGGGGAAAAGCCCTGTTTTCAAATTTAAAAAGGCTTTTTTAGCCTTGCGCCAGCTGGGAAACCTCTTTGGAGGCGCTGCAGCAGCGCCTCAGCTACGCTGTCCACAGCCGTCGCAAGGCTCAGAAATGGGCTACCAGACTTGATGCCACTGATTTTGAAGGATGGAGTTTAAAGGGGGGAAGGAAATAGCTGTAAGGAGGTAGCAGCACAGAATCTGGACAAGTAGCAGTAGAAAAGAGCAAGAGTCCAGTAGCACCTTAAAGACTAACAAAATTTCTGGCAGGGTACGAGCTTTCGTGACTCACAGCTCCCTTCTTCAGATACAGCAAGTAGGGTTACCAGCCTCCAGGTGGGGCCTGGAGAGCTCCTGGAATGACAGTCCCTCCAGACAACAGAGATCAGTCCCCCTGGAGGAAATGGCTGCTTTGGAGGGTGGACCCTATGGCTTTGTACCCCACTGAGCAACCTCCCCTCCCCAACTCCCGCCCTCCCCAGGCTCCCCCTTCAAACTCTCCAGGAATTTCCCAACCCAGAGTTGACAACCCTAGGGAACAAGCAGTAAAAGAATGGATGTGTCATGGGTCATCCTGCTGGGGCTTCCTCAGATGAGGAAGACCTTGAAACTGAAGGCTATGAAGAGAGCAGCAGCAGCAGGCAGAGCAGCCTCAGGCAGATGGGTCCTCCCCATGTCTGCAGCCTCCCAGCACTGAAGACTCACCTGTGTCAGAGGTCCAGCCACAGGCAGTGCCACCAGAGAGCCCCACAAAGCCGCTGGAGCAGAGGCGCAGGAGACTCAGGGCACAGCTACATGAGCGAAGAAGGAGTGCTAGACTGCAGGCCCAGCGAGGAACACTCCCTGATGACAGTGATAAAGATTAATGAGCTTGACCTGGCAGGGAGTGCTGAGATGGGATATCCAGCAACAGCTGGTTCCCCCCAGGCCTACTTAAGTCATCAAGCAGGCTTGGCAGTTGTGCAAGCAACTTGTCACTAACCTCCTTGT
Organism: Euleptes europaea; assembly: GCF_029931775.1. Taxonomy (NCBI): domain Eukaryota; kingdom Metazoa; phylum Chordata; class Lepidosauria; order Squamata; family Sphaerodactylidae; genus Euleptes; species Euleptes europaea. The sequence continues at coordinate 6,766,304 of NC_079319.1, read as the reverse complement.
GTATCGGCCTTGTCTCCCTGCTATACTGTGGATTCCTGGCATCCTGGACTTCTTGGATTGACTCTAACTAATGCCTTGGACTGCCCTTGCCTGTGTGGATACCTCTGACTCTGCCTGAACCGTGAATGACCTTGGACTGCTTCTCAGACTACACTTCCAGCCTTCACTCCTTGCCTGCAACACACAGGATGCTATTGACAAAGCAGGCTGCCTGTTTTGCCAGATTACACTAAATATTGTTTGGTGTTCGACCTCCAGGTTAAAAGCACTGAACTATAATAGGCGTTGTCCTACTTAATTAATGAACAGATGGGGGAGGGGAGGAAGTCATGACCCAAAAAAAGAATTCAACAACAAAGTGCTGATCTGTAATGGAGTTTCTCCTTGGCAAAGGAAGTCAGCCAATGCAGAGGTTTTAATTCCATTTACTTTTGATCATTTTGCAAAAAATATAATCAGACTACCACTGCCCAGAACTTAACAAAATCTATACTGTACGTGGGCAGCCTTCTGAAGGAGACCCAAGTTTATAAACACAGGAGGAGACGGGAAAGCATCGATTTCAATAAATCCTCAGGGTGTTAAATGATGTGTAACAGGCACCAGCTCATGTCAGTCATTCTTCTTCCGCTAGCGGCATTAGAAAAGGAAATGAGGCACATCTTCAGACATCCACAGCCCTCGTTATACAACACAGATTAAGGCAAGAATTAAAACTCCACATTTCAATCCTCATCTAGGGGGAACACCGCATGGCACAAAAATATCCCATGATAACCAGCCTCTCAGCTAAATGTGGCTCTTTCCTTGGCCGATTTTATGATAATATTTGAATATTGAGTCAATGGAGAAAATACTGAACAAAATGTAGTTGCTATGCACAAACATAGCAGCCTGCTGCTTTATCCCCCACCCCCGCACTCACACACAGTAAATTGTAAGCATTATCTCTCTCCTGTTTACCATGAAATAAATCTGAATTCTTTGCCTGGTTAGACCTCACCTAGAGTATTGTGTTCAGTTTTGGGCACCACAATTTAAAAAGGACGTAGACAAGCTGGAATGTGTCCAGAGGAGGGCAACAAAGATGGTGAGGGGTCTGGAGACGAAGTACTATGAGGAAAGGTTGAAGGAGATGAGTATGTTTAGTCTGGAGAGAAGACTGAGAGGCGATATAATAACCATCTTCAAGTATTTGAAGGGCTGTCATAGAGAGGATGGGGCCAAGTTGAAATTAAATCAAGAGAGTTTCCATCTAGACATTAGAAAGAACGTTCTAACAGTTAGAGTGGTTTCTCAGTGGAACAAGCCTCCTCGGGAGGAGCTCTCCTTCCCTGGAGGTTTTTAAGCAGAGGCTAGATGGCCATCTGTCAGAAATGCTGATTCTATGACCTTAGGCAGATCATGAGAGGGAGGGCATCTAGGCCATCTTCTGAGTAGGGGTCACTGGGGGTATGGGAGGGAAGCAGTTGTGAATTTCCTGCATTGTGCAGAGGGTTGGACTTGATGACCCTAGTGGTCCCTTCCAACTATGTTTCTAAGTAACGTCTGAGCACAGCAAATTAATTCAATGGATTTAGATTGGTGAAATTCTGCTCAGGGCCCCACTGTTAATCGCTTAATTGAGACACGGGTTGGACCTGTGGACGCTGTCACATTTCGTTTGGCCCTCACACAAGCCTCATACAAGTGTCATCAGGCCACTCAAACAAGCTATAAATTAATTATTGTAAGTCACCTTGAACCATGAGGAAAGGTGGGATATAAATGTTTAAATAAAGAAACCTGATCAGCCCTTTCTTGCTTCATACCAATATTTCATGAATGCTGACAACCAGGAAACAGGTTAGATGGTCTGCTTATAGCAATAACTAGCCCGGTACAAACTGAAGCTGCCAATCACAAGTTCAGAAGAGCTAGTAGGATTCCATCCCTGATCCAGATACTTGGACATAGATCACAACCTTTCCTCTTTGGCAACCTCTGCCAGTCCCAAACTGAGAGCACTTTTTAAAAAATTCTCTGACTTAGATTTAGAAGTTTGATGATTGGCAGAAGGAGTTGCTGATCAGGCAACAGCCTCTCTGCTTGCAAGTTTATCACCTACCTGAACCATGGCCTCTGACACAACAGACCATGAAAAGGACATACTGGGCTGGATCCATCCAGTGTTTTCACCCATTCTCACCTACTTCCCCTCCTTACTAGAGGCCCATACCCACGAGGTTTTTTTTTTACATACAGGTCCCACGACTTCCAGCATAGCTGGTTTTGGTGGACAAAAGAGACCCCACCCTCCTTTTTACCTTTATCTGGATCCAAGCTTTAAGACGACTGCAGAACACTGACATACAATTTTATTTTTTTTATTTTTTAAGGAATACATAAAAAGAGAGAGAGAGAGGAAAGTGACATCAAGTCATAGCTGACTTAGGCAACTCAGTAGGGTTTTCAGGGCTTCTCCCTACACATGAAATCTGGAAAGCAATATTGGTGCTGCAGAGGGCATGTGAATGAAGTCCAGTCCTTTCCTAATTACCTCTTTATAAAATACTGCATTGCCTATACCTTTAGAAAATGTACTCCATCTTGCCTACAGTTTTTAAACAAAGGCCAGCAGTTTGAATACAGCGAAGTTTTTAATACAACAAAAAATCCATTTAGAGAAGTGCAGGCAATCCAGACAGTGAAGCAAACAGTCGGCTTAAGAAGAATCGCTTTCTTCCGCTCCAGTTCTGTGTGGAAAGATGTTATTTGTGCAAGCCACAAGATGGTTGATATTATAGCATCTGGCTAAATAAAGGGACGCTGGGAAATAAAAGTCTCAGATATAATGAGCTTCCCAGTTACTGTATGAGAACTGTTTACTACACATTCATGAAACAGTTTCATGGCTCACTTGGGGTGCACCGCAAAAGACAAATGATGGGGCTGATCTACTCAGATCATCACCTTGATAAATCATTTCACTAATGAGATAGTTCAAGGCTATTGAATGCCAGACATCCTGTGCATAGAATTTAAATGCTGAGGTAAAAACAGACATCTTGAGACATGGGATTTGCACTTACTACTTTGCATTACGAATGGCTATCAAGATGTTTAACTTCAATGGTTTGGTAGTTAGCAAAAATTCAGCCCCTACATAAAATAATACCACTTCTGGAGACCATGTACTTTCTTGTTATATACAATACCTCTTTGAGTTCATCTTCACTTAAAAAAAACACACACACACACACAAAAATCAGGAAAAGGTAGAAAAACCTTTAAAGCTGATTTTGGTGTATAAAATGTAACTCGATGTAACTGATGAATAAGACAAACAATAATTAAGTAGTCTTTTTGTTTCAAACTTACCGCTGGCATTCTGAAGCATGCAGAACTAGATCTTCATTATTCTTTGCACTGATTGTGAGCTCATGTTCTGTTGCATTGAACACGTCAAGTAGAAGATGGCACTGGCGAGTACTGGCAGGAGAGATTGAAAGACGGTATTATTTGATGACAGTTTTAATAAAAAAGAATCTACTGATCTTTTCCTTATACTGGGGCTTTGCAAGATTGCTAAAAAGAGTTAACTAGATGGTGATAAAGTTTTTGCATATAATCAATTATGGGAATGGATGGGGGGATGACCCCGAATGTTTGCTTCCCCCCACCCCAATTGGTTAAGGAGATTGGAATCCGTTACGCAACCAGTAACTCAATCTGAAGGAAAATTAATAGCCAGACCTAGACATCGCCTAGCTCAAGTTTCATCTTGTTGAACAACCTGCCGGAGGTCAGAAAGGTTCCCACACTTGTATCATTCTTCAGTATGTGCAAAACAGAAATGTTCAGGAGGGCTTTTTAAAAATGGATTAGGGCTGAAGTATAATGGAATGGTTCAGGAAGGCGGTTTTCTAGGGGAATAGGATTGTAGTCAGTTGCAATGTTTCCTGCGTCTTGCTTTTACTGAATTGTCTTCTACCTCTTGTGATACACACCTGCATTTTTATAGTATGTCATTTTATAGTATGTCATTTTTTCATTAATTTGCATTGTTTTCTAATTTGGTAATCATAATCCTGTTAACTTGTTTATTGGAGCACTTATACTGTCTGACTGCATTGTTGTTATCGTTTGTAAACCACCTTGAGTCTCAGGGAGAAAGGCAGACCATAAATAAACAGATAAACAATGAGTTCTCAAAGAACAAAATAAGAAACAAATTATCAAAATGATATTTAACACCTTATAGGCCATCTAAAACGTACAGCAACTGCAACCAAATAAGCTACAAATGTAGATAGGATGTTCCAGTTTTAAGCACTGTTGGTGATTGTATGAGAAAGCCAAATAAATGATAGCATCTTGTAATTCTCTTTTTAAAAGTAAATTTACCCTTATCTTCCCAAATTTATCAGTTAACCTATTTGGAAGGCATCATTCTTTTTCTTTTCTTTTTGCCATCAAGTCACATCTGACTTATAGCGACCGCTGGTGGGATTTTCAGAGTCAGTTTGTCATTGCCTGACTCTGTGTGACGACCCTGGTATTCCTTGGTGGTCTCCCATCCAAATACTTGCCAGGATTGACCCTACTTAGCTTCTGAGATCTGATGTGGCTAGCCTGGGCTACCCAGGTCAAGGCGCACCATTCTTAAAAAGGTAACAGTCCCCTGTGCCAGCACCGGGTCATTCCTGACCCATGGGGTGATGTCACATCCCGACATTCACTAGGCAGACTTTGTTTACGGGGTGGTTTGCCAGTGCCTTCCCCAGTCATCTTCCCTTTACCCCCAGCAAGCTGGGTACTCATTTTACCAACCTCAGAAGGATGGAAGGCTGAGTTGACCTTGAGCCGGCTACCTGAAACCGACTTCCGTTGGGATCGAACTCAGGTCGTGAGCAGAGCTTGAAATACTACTGTCTCATGTTGTACTTGAGACTGCTTAGTCTGTGCTACATAGTATGTATCAAGGAGGAGGAGGAGGAGGAGGAGGAGGAGGAGGAGGAGAAGGAGAAGGAGAAGGAGAAGGAGGAGAGGAGTAGTAGTTGGATTTTATATGCTGACTTTCTCTACCAGAAGAAGAAGAAGAGTTGGATTTTATATGCTGACTTCCTCTACCACTTAATGAAGAATCAAACCAGCTTACAATCACCTTTCCTTCCTCTCCCAGCTGGCTTCATGTGTAGGAGTGGGGAAACAAATCCAGTTCACTAGATTAGCCTCCGTTGCTCTTGTGGAGGGGGTGGGGAATCAAATCTGGTTCTCCAGATCAGAGTCCACCACTCCAAACCACAGCTCTTAACCACTACACCACACTGGTAAAATTACCTGGGACCTTCCAGGCCAGAGACCCAAACTGAGTTCTGCACTCACATTCCATCTCATTAGCACAAGGGACCCTGGGCATGGGTGAGCTGCTGGATTGTGAGTACGTGGCAGCTGCAGAAGTATGTGGTCACGTGCTTTAGCAACACACCTGATTGGCCGAACAGGATCAGGCCAGCTGCGGGGAGTCGGGCATAAAGAAAGACCGCTCATTCTAGTTTGGGCTCCTTCAGGCCTGCCTTCCTTCCTGCCGTCGTTTTGATTGTAGGTTGGGCCTTGTGTGGCCGGAATATCTGCTTCTTGGATTTTGGAGCTCTATCTGGACTGACCAGGTAACATTTGGGTCAGAGGACTAAAGCCTGAATAAGTATTCTAGGATAGCTATTCAGTTTTATTATTTTCTTCCCTGCTTTGCAGTGCTTCAATATTTGTATACTTTCCCATATTTCTTTTAATAAACATTAATTATATTTCTGTGTTGTTATTTGGGTTCGGGGGCTTCAATCTAAACCCAGTACTTTGGCCTATTTTAGCTACAGCTACCAAAGAACTGTTTATGGAACTCAATTTGCAAGTGTCCTACCTTGCAGGGCTGACATTGATTAACTGGCAGGGCTGGAGTCCTGGTTCCTCGGTATCTCAGCTGAGGGTTAGTTTAGAGGGGCTGGCAGTGGCTGGTTACCCTGAGCAGTGAGGATTCACTCCCCAGTATGGTGCATTTTTCTCTTGACCATCACCCAAAGAGTTCTTGTGGGACAAGGGAGTTTTGACAGGGAGGATGTATGGGTCACATGAAGATTTTAATCTGCGTTAGGGACTGCAGCTTCAGAACGAGGGGACTGCACTAATTCTGGATTCCTTGGGGAACTGTATCAAGGTATGTGCCAGATCATAAGACATAATATTGCAGATCCAGAGATCTTAGCTACAGATCATAGAGTCATAGAATCATAGAGTTGGAAGGGGCCAAAAAGGCCATCTAGTCCAACCCCCTGCTCAATGCAGGATCAGCCTAGAGCATCCCTGACAAGTGCTTGTCCAGCCTCTGCTTAAAGACTGCCAGTGAGGGGGAGCTCTCCACCTCCCTAGGCAGCTGAACCAACTGTCAAACAACTCTTACTGTAAAAAACTTTTTCCTAATATCCAGCCAACCTCCTAATATCTCCGCCTGCAATTTAAACCCATTACTGCGAGTCCTATCCTCTGCTGCCAACAGGAACAGCTCCCTGCCCTCCTCTAAGTGACAGCTCTTCAAATACTTTGAGAGAGCAATCACATCCCCCCTCAACATCCTCTTCTCCAGACTGAACATTCACAACTCCCTCAGCCTTTCCTCGTAGGACTTGGTTTCCAGGCCCCTGATCATCCTCGTTGCTCTCCTCTGCACCCGCTCCATTCTGTCCTCATTCTTTTTGAAGTGGGACGCACAATACTCCAGGTGTGGCCTGACCAATGCTTTGTACAGTGGAACTGTGACATCTTGCGATTTGGATAATATTGCCAATAATGCCTCATTACCTTCTTCACAGTGGGCTTTATATCCATTTCTGTTCCAAGATGAGTCAGTACCATGGCTCACAAGATAAAAGAGCAAGAGATGGTACACTTCTTGACACCTTCAAGCTTTAGCCACTTAGTCATTCTGAGAAAGAACAAGCCTTAAAGAACGAAAATCTATTACTCCGCTATCATAACTTTATGAGATCTTTAATCATTGAAAAAAAACCTTCCATCATGAATGCATAAAAAGCATTTATCATAGGAAGGAAGGGGGGATTAAAAGCAGTCGAGGAGAGGAGAGAGAGGCAAATGCTCTTCCTTTATTCATGAGTAACCCCCCAAAATAGAAATGCATAGAAGTTCATTCAACCAAATAAGAGGCTAATGCTTGGAAAGAGTTCAAAAAAAGAAGAAGCTTTCTGGCATTTAGAAGAAGCTGCTGAATTCTACCAGAATTTCTCTTGACAGACAAAAGATGCCCTGCTTAGAACACATGAACCGTGAAAGTAGGTATCTGATACACACACTCAGAATAAACTAACAGCAGGCTGCGTTTTGCTATGGGTTCATCCCCTGTGCTCCCTCCCAAAAAAGCCTACTGGTTGAGTAACAGAACGTTTATGAATTTTTGAGCTCTCAAGAGGAACGAAAGAATGTAACAAAGAGTGCTGCTTCCACAAAAAAGGAACAGCTAGATTCGAGTCCAGCAGCACCTTAGAGACAAACAAGATTTTTGGCACTACAAGATGCCAACAATTTTATGGCTGACCTGGAACAGGCCTTCCTCAGCTCCCATCCAGTAACATCCCCTCATACCTGAGATTTATTGTTGACATTTTCATCATTTGGACACACAGGAAAGAAGCACTGGAGAAATTTCACCAGGCCATCGGCAACTTCTACCCCACCATCAACCTAACCATGAACCAACCCGTGCAAAGAATATACTTCCTAGACACCACTGTTCAAATGCATAAAAGGTAAATGTAAAGGTAGTCCCCTGTGCAAGCCCCAGGTAATTTCTGACCCATGGGGTAACGTCACATCCCGACGTCTACTAGGCAGACTGTGTTTACAGGGTGGTTTGCCATTGCCTTCCCCAGCCATCTACACTTAGACTCAAGTAACACTGCCTAGGATTGCACTGTAAGGGGCCCAGTAATTCAGGTCTCGAAAGAAGAAGATTTTAGGCACTGGTCTGAGAGGCTTGTAGCAACCAGAAAATGAAGCTGCTAAGGAACTGACAATATTAGTGCTGTTCTGCTTAGAAAGATGGTTAAGGGGAGACATGATAGAGGTCTATAAAATAATGCACGGTGTGGAGAGAGTGGACAGGGAGAAACCTTTTTCCCTCTCTCATAATACCAGAACGCCGGGTCAACTGCTGAAGCTGGAGGGTGAGAGATTCAAAACTGACAGAAGGAGGTCTTTCTTCACACAACACAAATTGTGGAACTCCCTGCCCCAGGATGTAGTTATGGCTGCCAACCTGGAAGGTATGAAGAGGGGAGTGGACATGTTCATGGAGGAGAGGGCTACCCATGGCTACTAGTCTAAATGGCTACTAGACATGATACATACCTATTCTCTCTGGTATCAGAGGAGCATGCCTATTATATTAAGCACTTTGGAACACAGGCAGGATAATGCTTCTGCAGTCATCTTGTTTGTGGGCTTCCCAGAGGCACCTGGTTGGCCACTGTGTGAACAGACTGCTGCACTTGATGGGCCTTGGTCTGATCCAGCATGGCTTTTCTTAAGTTCTTAATATTGTTTGCTAAGAACGTAGGCATTTAGGATGCATTGCAAAGAATCAAATATTCCATTTATTTGGACTGCAGCTGAGTCTCAGGCCAAAGAAAAACATACCTAGAAAAAATATAGCCCAGAAAGATTAATCCAGCCATGTGCCAACTAAATTATGACTGTATGACAGAGAGGCAAGCGTGTAGCATATACAGGTAGACAAATGGAGGCCAGTGGATGTGTTTTGGCACAGTCACTGGGCAAAACTTGCAGTAGAGTTATCCAGCCCTTCACTGTATAACCACTGTCTCCAGAAAGGAAGGTACAGCTTTATGGGTATGTCAGAAGCCGAAAAATCTGAAGCATCTAAATGTGTGATAAAGTCCCTAGCAAAATTAATAAAGATATGTATTCATGGGTGTGTAGGGGAGAAAAATAACAGAGCTGTAGTATTTATCACTTGAAAGTAGTATACTAATGAGACAAAGATTGTCTTGGTGATGGGAAATCAATCGAATGAAGTACAGGTGCTATGCAAGAATGCTGATGATCAAAAAACAATAATGGACACTACAGAAGAAAAAGAACATTTGAAAATAAATCTGCCATAGTGACTGCACTGCAAAAGCATATTTACAAAGGACAATGGAATATAACATCTTCTGGCATTGTCTCCATCTTGCGATTTATTTATTCCAATAATTTCTGGAGCTAATTCAATGAAGTACTCTAAGGTGATTCTTGACCACCAACAAAGGCCACAACCACAACATAATTGTATGTGCGCACGGCCAAAATCCGAAGGAGCAATAAGAGGCTCCTCTCTGCACATGTGCACGGCCAGAGCTTATTTTGATGCATTCGCCAAAGCAGTTTCCACTACTTGAGACACAAGTTGGAGCTCAATTTGACAAAGCTTTTCTCCTCCCACACAGGTGGTCTCCGTGTGTCACTGAATGACAACCCAGTTCATCTTCCAATGAAGTGCTTTGCTAAAAAGCAGTGTTTCCATTCAACACTGCCTGTTATGCAAAGCGTAATACTGAATTGGACTTCACAGAACTGTTAACTGCCCATAAAATACTTTCTCAAAGATACAAGAGGGCATTTGCAAAGGCAACATGCTGGCTACAATTTATGGCTTATTAGTTAATATTCACTGGGTCTAGGGCACTGGTTCCCAACCAGGGGTCCGTGGACCCCCAGGGGTCCGCGAGAACTAAACCAGGGGTCCGCAAAACAAAGTTATAAACCCATAATAAATTAATATTTATGCGGGCGGCATGGCGGCGGCTCACGAGCGCAGAGCGCGGCGGTGTGCGGTGGTGAGTCGTGGGAGCTGCGCTCGACAAGTAAGGAACATGCGCTCGACAAGTAAGGAACAATAGGTGAAACACTCGTCAAACCTTGTTTGATGATAGCTGTCGAAGAAGTTTTAGGGATGGAAGCCAAAAAGAAAATACAAGAAATACCCCTATCGAACAACACGGTAAAAGCTCAAATTGAAATTATGTCAAATGACATTGAGGAGCAGCTTGTTTCGAAAATAAAAAATTCGCCATGTTTCGCTTTGCAGTGTGATGAATCGACAGACATTTCTAATTGCAGTCAGTTGCTCGTATTTGTCCGCTTTTTAGACGACGACAACACTATTAAAGAGGAATTATTGATTTCGCGGAAACTGGAAACGACGTCAAAAGGTATCGACGTCATGAATATAATAGTGGAGTATTTTGAGAAACATAGCATTATGTGGGAAAAGCTCGCTGGCTTCTGTACGGATGGCGCTCCAGCCATGTTAGGATCACGCTCCAGTCTAGCAACATTAATAAAACAGAAGAATCCTTCAGCAATAACAACTCATTGTATCATACATCGTCAGGCGTTAGCTTCCAAGACTCTTCCTAAAAGCCTTGTTAATACCATGGAAATGGCCATAAAAGTGGTCAATGTTATTAAAAGCAGCGCCTTAAATACACGCCTTTTTAAAAAACTGTGCACTGAAATGGACTCCGATCATGAGACTCTTCTTTTCCACACCGAAGTTCGTTGGCTATCGAAAGGCAATATGCTGGGAAGGTTATTTGAACCAAGAAAAGAGGTTGAGCTGTTCCTAGCCGAGAAGAAAATTAAGGATTTACTAGAGCTGTTTTCTGATTTGAAAAGTCAAATGCATTTGGCTTATCTTGTGGATATTTTTCTCACATCTGAATAAACTAAACTTACAGTTGCAAGGTTCTGGAAACATAAATTTAGCAGGTGTGGGAAACATTTTTATGTTTGAAGACAAACTGCGTGCCTTTATTTGCAAACTTCAATTATGGGTAGGCAAAAACAATTATTCTGTGTTTGTGGCATTAAAAGCACTGGTCGATGATAGTAAAGATGACATGATCACCACGAATATACAAGACAACATCAGAAGTCATCTGCAAATGCTGGTCGATGAATTCCACCGTTACTTCCCAGAATATAACCAGACAGAATCAAAAGATACACAAAAGCTGATTCACAATCCTTTTGGTATTGCTGTTGAAGAGGTTGCAGAAGAAATCCAGGAAGAGCTCATTGAATTCCAAAATGATAGGCACTGTAAGGATGCGTTTGAATCAGTTTCTCTTGAAGAGTTCTGGTGTAAAAAAGCTATTTCATATCCTACAGTTCGGGGATTCGCCTTGCGATATCTTATACTCTTCTCCACAACTTATTTATGCGAACAAGGGTTTTCTGCTTTGCTTATCATTAAGAACAAGACCACAAATCGATTGGAAGCAAGTGATGATATTCGTGTAGCTCTGAGCAACAGTATTAGCCCCAGAATTGCCCAGCTTGTAAAAAGGATGCAAGCTCAAAAATCACATTGATTTACAATTAAAAGTTCTCTATTATAAAAATATATATTCAAATATTACCGTATTCTAACTTTAATATTTAACTAACAGTTATGATTAAAGTTTATTTTCAAATTCTCTGAATTTTTATTTTGAACCTTGGGGTCCCTGCACCAAACAAAAAAGTCCTAGTGGTCCCTGGTCAAAAAAAGGTGGGGAACCACTGGTCTAGGGTTTCCAGACAGGGCCTGGCAACCAGTGAGAGGCTGGGAGGGGCATTGGGGGCACCCGTTGATGATTGCGTGACATCAGTTCCTCAAAAACTCAGAACTGATATTGCACCTCTCTAGGAATCATCAGAATCTCTATGGTAAAACAACAGGTTTTTCTGGCGATTCCCTAGGGAGGAGTGACATCATTTCTGGGTTTCACCACTGGCCTGACGGCAGCGGCAGTAAACAAAAACTGGGATGGGGGATTTCCCATCTGGGGTATGGCAACCCTGGCTGGGTCACCACTATGAAATTATAACCACTATTCCCAGGGAAATATGCTGGAGTGAAATGATGTAATAATGAAGTGACTACTAGAGGGAGCAAAACACACATGGAAAAGAACACCAAAAACAAAACAATGGGGCACACGAGCAACAAAATTGAGAGTAAGGAAGAGACCTTTGTGGCCAGAACATACCTTGTTGCAGGCAGGGTATTCACACGTGTAAAAAAGACAGATGGCTCCACTTCGACATGAAGCCCAAGGGACAAGTTCCTGTAATATCCATCAATGTGTCCTGGACCTCCCGAATATTTGAAATTTAAGATGGCTTCCAGTGTCTAGAAACATAAAGGAGAGAAAAATATGCACATATTAATCTATTAGTTTGTACTACGAAAATGCAGCTGATTTCCAAATTGGTGGGGTAAATTTACACCTTTGCTGTCAAAGAGGCTTGAAGAATGTGTGACCCCTCAAGACAAATACAGCTCATCCACCGCATCAGACATGCAATGGAGCTTCAAAAAGTCATTTATTGAGCCTCTAACCAAGGCTGGTAGGGTGCATTCTGCTAGTTAGGTCACGTTATGTAGGCCTGCTCTAAGAAATTACAGCCAATCAGTAAAAAGTACACATTCTTTCTGGAGCAATCAATTTTCTTTTTCTCGTTTTTAATCATACAATTTCTGCCTTGTATAATCATGTATTTCTCTTGGCAATTCTGGTACAAATAAGGAGATCCATTTACAATCATGCTTGTGCTAGCTTCTCATAAAAACAATCAAACATTGGTATTAATAGTTTTATGGACCTCTAGTACTACAAGAATCAAACCAGGCTCTTCTCGCCACCTGCTGCCCCCAAACTCCATGTGGGCTCAAAGGCAGCAGGCGGCAAAGACAGGGTTGCCAGGTGCCTCTTTGCCACCGGCAGGAGGTTTTTGGGGCAGAGCCTGAGGAGAGCAGGGTTTGGGGAGGGGAGGGACTTCAATGCCATAGAGTCCAATTGCCAAAGCAGCCATTTTCTCCAGGGGAACTGACATCTATCGGCTGGATACCAGTTGTAATAACAGGAGATCTCCAGCTATTACCTGGAGGTTGGCAACCCTACCAGTTCTCCAGGTTAGAGTCCACCACTCCAAACCACTCAAGCTCATTAGAACTAAGTAAGGCCAGACTGGCTTCCCTTAGTACTTGGGCGGGAGACCTCAAAGAAAGACTGGGGTTGCTGTGCAGAGGAAGGCAATGGCAAACCACCTCTGCGTGTCTCTTGTAACTTAGCAGACCTTATTTATCAAATTTCACAAAATAAAATTATGTGTTACTGATTACTCATATGCAGCACAGTTCATTTTACATAACCACTTTCTCAGTTTACACTGAAGCAATTAAAAACTGAACAGGTCTATTACAGATGCTTAGCACTTTTTCACAACTGTAGGTGAGCATATTTAATATATCTTCTCTAAAGATGGCCTGCCAAAAATCACTCAAGGTCTAACACGCTCACCTTTAGGGAGAGGGGGGACACAAAACACTTCTTGATGCTCATAAATCCAATGCCTAACAATGAAGGTGTTGAAGAGGATAAAATTATGACTATATAAGCATGCTTTCCATACGTAGAGTCATAGAATCATAGAGTTGGAAGGGGCCATACAGGCCATGTAGTCCAATTCCCTGCTCAATGCAGGATCGGCCTCGAGCATCTCTGACAAGTGCTTGTCTAGCCTCCGCTTAAAGACTGCCAGTGAGGGAGAGCTCACCACCTTCCTAGGTAGCTGATTCCATGTCTCAAAGGAAGTACCCTTATAGGCAGCTGTTACACCACACACACTTAAAAACTGGCAAACTTGCACAAACTCCTATTTTCTAATTTCTTGTTACTGAACTACAGTTTCTCTCACTCGATAATCAATAGGGAATACAAAAATGGGAGGGGGGAGACTGAGGCACTCTAAGAACACACATTTCCAGCTCGTATAATTAACAGAATGCTGAGTTGGAATCAGCAGCACCAGAAAGCTAACACTGCTTAAGACAAGCTTCTACTGTGAAAAAAAATAAGTTTGTGCTTTTTTTGCAAAGTAAGTAGTGATCCGCCCTGACCTGGATGGCCCAGGCTAGCCTGATCTCGTCAGATCTCAGAAGCTAAGCAGGGTCAGCCCTGGTTAGTATTTGGATGGGAGACCACCAAGGAATATCAGGATTGCTGTGCAGAGGAAGGCACTGGCAAACTACCTCTGTTAGTCTCTTGCCATGAAAACCCCAAAAGGGGTCACCATAAGTCGGCTGCGACTTGACGGCACTTTACACACACACACAAGTAGTGATCCAGTTTATTTCTAATTTTTTTAATGACATAATGTTCAGTAAAGTAGGAAAGGGCAACTTCCATTCTTTGAATACACATTGGCTCTTTCTTAGAAACAGATATGCATGCTTACAGGCAGGATGATATTGGTGTGTTCACTCTAACATGGGGACTGGGCGCAAGTTCTTTTGGAGGCCCAGAATTCTGCCTGGTCCTCTCTTCTGACTATGATCAAGGGAGCTTCCTTAAGCTAGTAAGCTAGGAGAAGGGTTGTGGCTCAGTGGTAGAGCACCCGCTTGGCATGCAGAAGGTCCCAGGTTCAATCCCCAGCAATTCCAGTTGAAAGGATGAGGTAGTAGGTGAAGTGAAAGACCTCTACCTTGAGACCCTGGAGAGCCGCTGCCAGTCTGAGTAGACAATACTGACTTTGATGGACCAAGGGTCTGTTTCCATATAGGCCAGCTTCATGTGTTCAAGATTATATCCCTAAATACTACTCTGGTAGTTAGCTAGCAAACAAGTTTGTTGAAGGATCCAGCCTTTCAGCATTGACAAATTTCTGTAGCTCGACTAAATCTTAGATATACAGCGAAAGAAACAGCAAAAGCCAAAATCTCAAAAGGTGACACAATTCAAGCACCCAGCCCTAGAAGGAAGGGGTGATGTGGACAGACAACACCTGAATAACCACAAGACTGGTATAAAATACTGGATATTTTGAAAGGGTTAAAGTAACTCGCTTGTGTTAATTTTTCTCATAGCAATTTAAAGAAATTAAATGCCATGAAAATATTACTACAAAGGCCTAGTAGCTTTTCAGAAAAGGAAGGTGTGCATGGGGTGGGGGGAGAGGCCGGTCAAGCAGCACTTTTATACAACTGCTTTATTTCCAAGGTGCCTCCAGCTGTTCCACGGAACAATGGTGACCAGCAGAGAGCTAAATTTGCTGCAAAGAGTAGATGATGTGACTGTGCAGCGTCCATTATCTTTAATGCAACCTTCACAGCCAGGAGCTCATTCGTGGCACTCAAAGTATATCCAACTACAGTGTATTAAAAAAAAAATGATGGCAACATAATTAATTTGATGAATGGCAGCTTGTACTCCCAGGACGCACATAATTCCCGGGTGTTAATGACTGTCGGGGGGAAAAACATAGAGAAGATTACACCCCCTACTTTAAAAAACCATTTATTAATATATTAGTAACACGTCTGTTCTTTTTAACTGGATTAATCAGATCCCTTAGGAATCAAGCCATGCCCGGCAGTGTGATTGGCAGCGACCTTTGTAGACCCCCTTTTCTCTCCTTTGAGGCATTTGGAAGGAGCTCTACAAATACTTAGAACTGTAAGAAGTGTAACATTAACTGACTGGTTGAAAACATTCCTTTGTAACCCCTTTCTCCCCACACTCTAAACAGAGAAAGAGAGACAGAGAGACAGAGAGACCTACTCATAGTGATTCTCCATGGATTTCAGCTTCCATCTACTATTGTATTAGCACACAGTCAGCCCCTGTGAACTGAACCAATGAGTTCCCTTGTCAACTCTGTATACCAACACCTTATAACAACAGAAAACGTATATGACTGACATCTTTCTACATACATTGCGGATATCGTCAACTGCTCACTGGGGGAGTGGGGGACATGAACAAATGAAGCTGACTTACACTGAATCAGACCCTTGGTCCATCAAAATTAGTATTGTCTACTCACATCACCTACTACTTGAGATGCAGTTAGCATATGAGATGTTCCCTCTTGAGATGGGAGCCTTGGCCAAATAGACAATATATAGCACAATACTTTACTTGTCTAACTGCACTGAAACAGTGTAGAGCATATATACTTGCAAGGCTAAATGCACTACCCTCCGCCTTGTTATACAGAAGATTTTATAAAATCCCATTTACGGACAGAGATTGCCCTTGTGGGAATGGTGAAATAGAATCACTTATGCATGTCCTTTTTAATTGTCCCTTCTATGCTAGTGGCCGATCCCAATTCATTGACCCGCTGTTTATAAACAGGGAATGGCTTTCTGATGAAATCAGGACATCCTATCTTATGACCACACAAAACTCAAAAATAACTTAATCAGTTGCAAGGTTTTTGCAGTTATCAATCAGCTATTGTGAATGGTATGTAGTATTCCTTAATAGCTGATTTGGGATTGTTTTATCCAATTTTATTTATTTGTATTCAGATTTATCCTAATGTATGTTCCTCTTTTCTATATGCCAATAAAGGCGTGTGTTTGTGTTTGTGACCCACTACTTGATACTTTAATCTGGAAATGCTTGGGATCGAAACTGAGACCTTCTGCATGCCAAGCAGATGTTCTACCACTGAGCCACAGCAACTCCCCTAAACCTTTCTGGCAGATTGGTAGGCCAATGGAAATTCTGAGACCTGACAGATCACCACAAGAACGAAGATGGATTTTCCTCCCACTCACCCATCCTCCTGTCTAGTTCTACACGTTCAATGCACAGAGGGTGGACAGTCTATTTTCTAACTGCAGATTTTGGTAGCACGGGCAAGGAAATTTACTTCAGCAAGAAAACAGGAGCAGGCTCTGAGTACTTTTTTAACAAAACAAAACATTGGCCAGATGTAAAAATAGTAAATTAATAATTTAAAAACCCCTAACCATATTGTATGACTGTTTGTTTACAAAGCTATTTGTTCAGGGTTATTGATACAGAAGCATGTTTCAAGCCAGGATTCTTCACCCTTGCACCTGTGGGCACTTCTGGATTTTGAGTTCAGGTAATGGCTCACCACCATAAACTGGTGAGTGGAGGCGTGGCCAAGCACAAAATGGTGGCCCCAAGGGCTGGGCCCCGGCCCAACATGTTGGGAACTCCACTCCAAGTGTCCTCCCTATGATGACAGCAGCTCTGTCTTTCTGAACAAGTACTCCCTGCAGACACAAAGGTAACGCTTCCTAGACATTTCTGCAGCAATTCCTAATCCACTGGGGTGGCGGAAAACCAGGATCAGCCCTTTGCTTTAGGGCACAAGGAAAGAGGTGCCAGGAAACACAGCAGCGGGCACTGTAATGCCCACAGGTGCCACATTGAGCACCACTGCTTTAAACAATATATTTTGAAGTTGAAAAACTTGGTTTGTAGAATGCTATATCCTAATTCACATGGACATGGTAGCTGGCATTTATTCTAGTGGATGACAACACCCTCACCTTGTTTACGGTGCCTCAAGAATATTTGTTGCTTCTGGTATTAAGGTATTTTGAGAGACAGAATGTGGATTCAAAACTAACATGAACGTTCCTGCAGAGTTATCTAGTATCCCTCCTCTAAAGGTATTTTCTTGCTATAATTTTTCTCTTTCCCTTGCTCCTTTCTCTTTAGATCAAATATCTTAATATCATCATGAGAATATTAACTTTTCATTCAGAATACCATTTGCTAATTATAGATATTCTTGCATCAGCTAATGATAGATTTTCTTGCATCATTACTTTGCTACGCCGTCATGTTGGAAGTACTTATTTCCTTTAGAAGAGCATACCTGAGGCTATGCTGCAATTCTGTGAAGCACTACAATAAAGAAAATGTGGCACTATCAGCTAAATTTCTGTAACCAATCTTTCTTTTCTTTTTTTAAAGAATCAAGTCTTAGCTCTCATTTTGTGCTAAGAGACCGAGGCATAAATAAAATTTTTAAAGTGTGCCACATTGAGCACATAATTTTACAGAGAAACTCAGTTTTCATTTTCCAAAAAAAGTACAACAAATACAAGTTTATGGGGGGAGCCGTGTTGGTCTGCAGTAGAACAACTAGATTCAAGCCCAGTAGAGGCTCAAAACTGGTTATGAATTTACATTCTTTAAAATAATAGACTAATTACTTTCAGAATTTATTCTCATGGACTGATACTGCATACTTTGTAAATTTTATTGCTACAGGTGGGTGGCACAATTGATGCTTCCTGCAGTATTTTTATTGGTACATTATATAATATTTAGACCTTCTAATCCATTCTTGTACGGAAAGAGAAGCAGATAAATAAGGGTTATTTTGCTGACAAAGTTAAACGTTCTGGCTAGAATTTTAGCTTATGGTCTGCAAACTAGACAATATAATAATTCTTATTTGCGTGTCATACTGCTGATCAGGCTACTTGCAGTCGAAATTTTAGCACTTCGGAAGGTCCTCTCTGTATTCAGGTTTTTAACAGTCCTGTCTCAGCTCCGAAAAGGCCCTGAACAACTTAGCCATATGAACACATAAATTTGCCTTATACTGAACACCAGACCCTTGGTCCATCAAGGTCAGTACTGCCTACTCTGACTGGCAGCGGCTCGCCAGGGTCTCTTTGTAATCCAAAAGCCCCATAGGGCCATGGCCTTACTCACTTCCTGGAAACATTGGGTAGATGCCATTTTGCAGAACTCAGCCCAGAAGAGCCACAGGTGGCATGTCGAAGAGCCACAGGTGCCTCCTAAGAGTCAGTGTGGTATAGTGGTTAAGAGCGGTGGTTTGGAGCGGAGGACTTTAATCTGGAGAACCGGGTTTGATTCCCCACTCCTCCACATGAGCGGCGGGGGCTAATCTGGTGAACTGGATTCGTTTCCCCACTCCTACACACATGAAGCCAGCTGGGTGACCTTGGACTAGTCACAGCTCTCTCAGCCCCACCTACCTCACAGGGTCTGTTGTGGGGAGGGAAAGGGAAGGTGATTGTAAGCCGGTTTGATCCTTGCTTAAGTAGTAGAGAAAGTCGGGATACAAAAACCAACTCTTCTTCTTAGTTAATTTAAGGACCATTGCTGAAAACCCTTATTCAGCTCAGAGCATCATAACCATCTGTGACTGGCAAGAATCTGCAGGTCACACCCTTAGTTCACAACTAACCTTTGGGATGATTCAGTAATAGGATACCAGTCAAAAAGACAACTAGGCTGAGTAATTTTTGTGAGATCAACAAAGGATACAACTGTATTCCATTGCCCTGCTCGCAAGAAAACCATGTAATTCATTCTAAAGTTGTCAATAAATAAAGCACGCTCTGAGGAAAACAGATTAGAGACTTTGACTGGAATATGAAACACAAAGGGACGTTTTTGCTGACCTAGAAATTCAGGGGAGGGGGAATCAATCATGCACACTTGAAGCTGGAGGGCATTCCAAAGGAGAGGGACGCCACCGGAGGAGTCCTGTCTGTGATCACTATTTACTGCCCCCTTTGCACGTGGGAGCACAGAGAACTGACCTAGGAATGTTGATCTCAACTGGTGGGCTGGGCGGTATGGGAGAAGGCGGTCCTTCAAGCACCCAGTTAGCACCAGTAAGCACCTTAAAGGTAAAAAAAACTCCCAGCACTGTGAATTGTGGCTAGCCTCCAACAGCACTGTAACCATAAAAAAAAAAAAGTTTGACCCCGGTGCTGTTGAGCCAATAACCACACACCAAGGGGGTGAAAGGAATAAAAGTTTATTTCTGTGCACACAAATAAGGTACCCCCCTCCACTCAAGGGGCTGTTGAAGAGAGCACACCGTCACTCCCAATAACAAACAATATATAGCATCTCATTTCCTCGTTTCATTATACATATTTGGAAAGCACATTACTAATCTACTCACTATTATTCAAGCATGCGTACAACTGAATATCTTATATAATTAAACTCCAATTGCGATTGCGTGGCCATCCTTGGAGGAGGACCACTTTCTAACAAGAGGTGTGTTCTGACCACATTTGCGTCATTAAGTAACTCCTGGTCACTTTACAAGGTCGACCTGAGCTTGTTGTGATCTTAGCAGTGTTGATCAAGCGCCAGATGTTTCTCTTGTTATCTGCGAATGCTAGACACATCTAAATGTTACTACAGTCAGGCTTTTTTGCTATGCACGTTTGAGCTTAATGAAACCTCCGTCCAGTACGAGGGTCTGAACCTTTATTCAGAACCTGGGTCTTTCTGGCCTGGGTTTCAGCACCTCAGTTTTGTCGGAATTGTGCTTGGGTTTATTGGCCCTTATCCATCCCATTACCTTCTCCAGGCATCTGTTCATACTTCCCAACCATCCATACTTCCCAGCCGTCTGTGCATACTTCCCAGCCAGCCACCTTCACATTCCTAGCCACTCAATGCCACCAAACCTCCACATTCAGAGGCAGTAAACATCTGGATACCAGCGCCAGGAGACAACACTGTGGAAGATCTCAGACTCTACACTCTGCTATTGGCCTTCCAGAGTACCGGGTTGGCCACTATGTGAGACAGGGCTTGGACCAGATGGACCATTCCGCTGATCCAGCTGATAGGGAGGATCGGAGCTGGAGCTCTGTGTAGATACCAAACAGCCTGGGGGATAAGACGGATCCTTGCAGGACCCCAAAGCATAAATGCTCTGGGGCCAGTACAGTCCCTCAGCACTGCCTTCTGGAATGTGCCGGCCAAGGTAAGAGTGGAACCACCACAGCACGGCACAGTGTGACAGTTTGTCTTCCATTCCAACAAACGTGGAACCCAAAGAAAGCTACAATAGCGTGCAAAAACCAAGACGCTGAAGCCTACATGCCTACTTCTGTTTTAACTGCTTAAAATAGCTCTTGCAAACGTCTAATTAAAGCCAAAGTTGGCCATCTGTGGTATTTGCTGCCCTTGTGAGAACTCGAACGGTAACTAAATGCTGACCTAAGGACATAAAGCCCAAAATAGTTATGCAAAGCACTGGAGCTTTTTTCCTCAGACACAGCGCAACGTGCGTGTACGCTAAAAAACCGAAGCACCATGTGCGCCATGCCACATGTTTGCCTAGTTCATTCATCTACGTTTATGTCTTATCAAGCCACTGAGCAATGAAATTGCCTCGCCTCTTTTGGTATAATAACGTGGTGGCGGCGACAATTGGCGGAAACTAAATATAGCTTCTGCAGGATCCACATCTGGGAAATTAAACAATGCATCACTGTCCCCCTTGCTTGCCAGACCACACAGCAGCAGAATCCACCTTGAAGCGTGCATTAGACTAGAGTTCAATAAAAACCGCCAACGTAGAAAGGAATATTTTACATTTCAGCTGGCTAAAAATAACCTTGCTTGTAACGATTGGAAGTGTGAGCAGAATACTACTGGGTTGCAAAGCAGAGCCAGCATACCGTACTGCATGCACATTAACAGTGTAAATCTGCAGCTGCTCTTACAGACCGAAATATATATACATATAGGTTGGCAGATGAACATAAAAACGTAGAGCTAGCATTTACAAGGATCTACAGGAAGCTGAAAACTATAAATAGTATTTTTTAAAATGCTATCTCTAGGAATTCTTACATCAGGAAAGACACCCCCCTGCCCCACCTGGAATCACAATGACCTAACTGTGCATCCTTAAATAACTGGAAAACACACTAAGAAATCGCTTTCCAAGCTGTGCCATTCTCCAATTTCTAGAGGATTTCCACATTTGCTCAGGACAGCCCTAACACTAGTTATCAGCCAGTTGGGAGGGCCTTTGTATTTTCAATCACCACACACTATCGTAGTCTGAGTAGATTTTCAGGAAGGCAGCAGTGCTCCCATTATTGCTATCTCTCACTTGACCTTCATAAATGTCTCTATATCAGCTTTGCCACCTTGAATAAATTTTCTTCTTCTGGGAAGGAGCTCTGGCTCATTGGTAGATCTTCTGCTTGGTATGCAAAAGGTCCCAGGTTCAACCCCGGCATCTCCAGTTAAAGGGAAAAGGAAGTAGGTGATAAGAAAGACCTCCACCTGAGACCCTGGAGAGCTGCTGCCAGTCTGACTCAGTATAAGGCAGTTTCATACATTCTTCAGCCCTTCATAATGGCGAAACCCTACTTTTGTATTATCAGGGTCACTTCCATCTCCAAATAGTTGGCCAAGAAAGAAAAAAAAGACTCCTCCGTGGTCAAAGTTGGCATTTCCTAGCAAGTAAGGATATTGCTGCTCTGGAACACATACACTCAGATTGTATCAGGTTATCAATGAAAGTGTTGGAAGCTAAGGGGCAAATGTGTTCCTTCAAAAGGCTGATTGGCAGTGTCGTACTTGCCTTTCCAAAAGCCGCAAGGCCGTGATTCAATCAAGTCTGCATGAAAACCAGAAAGGATTACTGCTTCTTTGTCTTACAAGTCAAATTCTGTGCAGAATGTGACCCTGCTTAAAATTGGTTAGGACTGTTGGGGGTCCTGACTGGCCTATTACCATCAGCATCCTATCCTAGTTTTATTTATGCTAGCCTTACTAAATCCAGTGCTGCATCCCTAATCTTTCCTCTAGCGCTCTACATAGAGCTCTTCTGTCAGATTTATTGCCTAGATTTTTTAAAAGCTACATGGGGAAACACAAAAAGGTGCCTTTCTTGATCTTCTTTTAGCGCTTGCTGAGAATTGTTTTATTTGAAAATAACACAGTTCAGCAATACTTCAAATATTAACTTGTAGCAGGAGGCAACCAAATTCTCAAAACACTAGTAAGCCCAATGAATAAAAATAATCTCTAGCACAACTCAGAGTAGATGACAGAAATAAAGGGGGGATTAAGATGGTATGATACTAAATATTATGATACAGAGGGAAATTGTGCTGTGAAAATCACTGAATATACAGCAGCCCACCAATCAAGTTACACAAAAATGAAGTACCTGTTGAAGAGCAGAAAGGTGCAAGAGAAAACAGTGCTGGAAGACAACAGCAGCTTAAACTCTTGTGGCAAATGATAACACTATATCTACACCAAAAATAAGTGACTGCTGTACATTATTATTCAGGTATACGAGACTGCTAATCCGTGCATTTTAAAAACTGCTACAAGAATGTGTGTCCCCTTCTAAATACAAAAGGAAAGCTGCAGAGCTCAATCAGAAGCAATCACCATTTCATTTTCCCAGACAACCACTAAACAGTTTTGTTGACAATTGAAATGCAGCGTTCATTCGACAGCCAAAATATTCTTTCCAACGCAGACAGACTTAAGAATAGATTCATACGAGTGGAACTAAAAGAACATCCATAGGCAGCTTCTGTTCATTTGATACAGACCGTATCACCGAATATAATGAGAACGCATTTTCCAAAAGGGGAAAAGAAAGAGACAGAGAGAGAGAATAGCTTCTAAAATACAGATTGTTACACATTTAGAATGCAACGAAAGTGTCGCAGAATATCAGAATTTTAGATCCAGCTCTAATTTGTTTTGCAGAAGTGCCAAAAAGATTACTAGGGCAGGAATCCACCAAAAGTGGCCATTTTCAAGCCGTGTTTTAGGGGAAACTTGGGAGTTCCTCAATGGAAAACAGCAATAATAGCAGACAAGCTTCCCTGAAAGTCAGCCTGTTGACCATTACTCTGTGTGTGTGTTAAGTGCCGTCAAGTCGCTTCCGACTCATGGTGACCCTATGAATGAAAGTCCTCCAAAATGTCCTATCTTTGACAGCCTTGCTCAGATCTTGCAAATTGAAGGCTGTGGCTTCCTTTATTGAGTCAATCCATCTCTTGTTGGGTCTTCCTCTTTTCCTGCTGCCCTCAACTTTTCCTAGCATGACTGTCTTTTCCAGTGACTCTTGTCGTCTCATGACGTGACCAAAATACGATACTCAGTTTAGTCATTTTAGCTTCTGGGGTCAGTTCAGGCTTGATTTGATCTATAACCCACTGATTTGTTTTTTTGGCAGTCCACGGAATCCGTAACACTCTCCTCCAACACCACATTTCAAAGGAATCTATTTTCTTCCTATCAGCATTCTTCACTGTCCAGCTTTCACACCCATACATAGTAATAGGGAATACGATGGCATGAATTAATCTAGTCTTGGTGGCCAGTGACACATCCTTACACTTAAAAAATTTTCTAGCTCCTTCATGGCTGCCCTTCCCAGGCTCAATCTCCTTCTGATTTCTTGGCTGCAGTCTCCCTTTTGGTTAATGGTGGAGCCAAGGAATAGAAAGTCTTCAACAATTTCAATTTCCTCATTGTCAACCTTAAAGTTGTGTAATTCTCTTGTAGTCATTACTTTTGTTTTCTTGATGTTCAGCTGTAGTCCTGCTTTGGCACTTTCTCTTTTAACTTTCAGCAGTAGTCGTTTCAAATCTTCACTATTTTCTGCCAATAATGTAGTGTCATCAGCATATCTCAAATTATTAATGTTCCTCCCTCCAATTTTCACTCCACCTTCATCTAAATCTAATCCAGCTTTCCTAATTATTTGTTCTGCATATAGATTGAAGAGATAGGGAGATAAAATACATCCTTGTCTGACACCTTTGCCAATTGGAAACCATTCCGTTTCTCCATATTCTGTTCTAACTGTGGCCTCTTGTCCAGAGTACAGGTTGCGCATCAAAACAATCAGATGTAGTGGCACACCCATTTCCTTTAAAACCAGCCGTAGCTTTTCATGATCCACACAGTCAAAAGCTTTGACCATTACTAATGAGTGCTAAAAGCAGAACCCAATTTTCTCCTTCTCCTGTCCCCGTCTTAAAACTGTTGGAAACTACAGTTTGTCCCTCTGCTCTGAAATTTCTGCCTAAACTCACCATTTTACTTATGTCTTTTTATGAAACCCATGGGTAGTGGGCACTATTACAAAATGGCGGACACAAAACATTGGGATTTTTCAAGCCAAGAAGCCTCCTCCTATGACAGAAGCAGCTATTCTGGACAATTCTCGCAGACACAAACGTGAGGCTTCCTAGGCTTCTCTGAAGCCCTGCCTGAATCAAGGAGGTAGAGGAAAGTCAGAACCAAGTCCTTGGGGGGAAAGACACATTTTGATTTCAGTTTCCGAACAACAGGGAGTTTTCTCCCTGCGTGGCTACAGACAGAGGTATCCAAGCCTAGAGAAAGTCTGCATCTACTGACAGCACATGGCTGTGACGAATAAGCCTGGGAGGAGCTCAGCCCTAGAAGAAGGAGGAGGAGCAGGGGAAGGAGAAGGAGGAGAACTCGTTTTTATATCCCGCTTTTCTCTACCTTTAAGAAGTCTCAAAGCAGCTTACAACTGCCTTCCCTTCCCCTCCTCACAACAGGCACCTTGTGAGGTATGTGGGGCTGAGAGAGTTTGGAGAACTGTGATAGGCCCAAGGTGCCTGCAAGCTCAAAAGGTTTGGAGACCCCCAGTCTAAACTGAGTGGTTTCCAAGCAAATGGTACAATTTCCCCTTTAAGTAGCAAAGTAACTTTTTTGCCAGAAAAAAACTAGAAGCTTCTCTCTTCAGCAGACCGTTAGATCTCTTCTACTTGTTACAAACTCCAACTTATGAAACTTTATTGTCAACACACAAGAGACCTAGTGTAGCTGACAGAAGCTTCTAGCATTTTGTAAGCCTTTCCTCAAACATAGCCAGACAACAGCTTCTAGATTGAAGACGAAGTCAGGATCTTATAGGCCTTTAATATCAAATATAGTATGGAGGCAGGTCAAAAGGATATAACTCCAGATCCATACTCCTACAAAGGCTAACATAGGCCGGCATCCTCTAATGCCCTAGAACACTCGCTAGAATCCTGCACAGCAAAGCAGGGGTTTTGTGAGAGACGTGCTAGGACGGACAAGTTGAAGCCAGGAAATTCCAAAACTGCCTCACAACATGAACGGTTCCAAAGGCTTATGAAAGATTACACCAAGTCAGCTCTCTTTTAGAATTTAATAAAAATGCAGGAGGAAATACCCAAACTGCAAGTCGTTACTCAGAAGGTGAGGCGAGCCAAGTAATCAGGCGTATAGGAACCGCACAGTCATGTTCAAGACAGCTTTCCAACTGCTGGGAATTCCACTTTTGTAATTTATTTAGATGATCATAATGGACAAAGCAAGGAGAAAAAACAACCTCGGCAAAAGGAAGTTCACCCGCAAAAGTCAGACAAGCTTAGCATGAAATCTCACAATGTATTCTATAATGCTACTATATTTATTAAGGATCCAAGGGTTTTGTGTCTTTGTTTCCCAAATGTTATGAATGCATTATTGATTCTGTGGCCTGCTAAGTGTTAGAAAATGGCTTCAGTCAAATTCTTTTTTGGGGGGGAGGGGGAGGAATAATCCAAGATAAGAAATAAAAGATGGGGGCGGAGAAAACCTGGATTTAAGCAAAAGCATACACACACACACATATATCTAGACATATATATACATTTACATATATATTCCAATATTAACCATTTAACAAATATTGCTAAGTAACTCATATGGATATGGTCTCGGGCTAAGCATTATTTACACACTCATTTCACTTTAACAGAACATATACTACAAAGTTTGACCAGCAAAGCAGGCAAGTTCAATCAACTTCTCTTTAAAAAAGATGGACAGGGGGCGGGGGAGGGATGATTTTCTGAACCTCTAAAGTAAAGATAAATAAAAAGGTCTGCTATGGAAATATATAATAAATCAGAAAGATAGTAGGCTTATGGTAAGCAGAGTCAAGTAATGCTTTTTCCAAAACATGTATGTGGACATGATGGACCACAGGCCTTGGCTGTAGATGTGTTGAACTTTGGGATACTACTGACGTTATAATCCTACTGAAGAACAAAAAGCTGAATTAAGAGTTCCACGTGCTACTTACTCCTCTCTCATAGAAAATATGAGACCATGCTGACTTTTGTGGACACCTGCAATTTTGTCAAGCAGTTCTGTTGAATCCTCAAGCAGGAAGGGGCAGTAACGCATAAGTTTACCAACAGTCTGGATGGTGACTGTAGATCTCCCTGAATTACAATTAATCTCCAGATAGCAGAAATCAGTTCCCAAGGAGAAAATGGCTGCTTTGGAAGGTGCACTCTATGGCATCACATCTCTTCTGGGGTCCCTCCAGTCCATGAACCCCACCCTCCCCAGGCTCCACTCTAAATATCAAGGAATTTCCAAACCCAGAGGTGGCAACCCTAATGCATAAAAAGCTATTACTACAGTTTAATTCTTTGGTTGTGCCCTTCTTTCCAAAGTCTGAAATCTGTACCCCAAATAAGTCTGTTAGTGGAAAAAAGAAAAAAAAGGACCATATTTTATGGGATGTTATAAATGCCCAGAAATAAAATTCACACTAATGAACATTTGCAGCATTACATATAGGATGGGCAAAGATGTCACGAAACAAAAGAAAAGGTTAAATTTGTCATAATGGCTGGAACCATAACGTTAAAGACACACTGAGACAATATCCCTCACTGCCAACAACTATATTAGCCACAACATGGTGACTTGCTGTAGCCCATCTGCTTACAAGATAGGAGGCTTAATATGACGTCACTTTAAATTCATGAGCTTGAGGAGGTTTGCAGTTAGAAACATGTACAAGAAACACCTCAAATGCAAGGGAAATTAAAATAATCTGCAGGAGCATTCATGAGCACAAGCAGTATATTCTACTTGTTAATTAATTTGTGCTAACATTGTTTTCCTAGCTTGGTTTTTCCTATATTTTCCTGACATTTTTAGTTTTTCCTATATTTCCCTGATACGGAAGCCATTACATGTTGTTCTCCTCTATTCTTTATTGCAGTTTTAAAACAGTGAAGCCACTGCCATACAGAAATAATTAGCATTATCCTTCCATTTCAAATCCTAAATATTTCCCCTTAAAAACAAACACTGATACCATTTCTCCCCATCTGCCTAAATAAAATCAAAGGCATCACAGGCCAAACAGGATACAGGAAGGAGTGTTCGAGGATTAAACGTGACACATTTACATAAACCTGGTTTCCCCAACAAGACCAAAAGTTCACACCTTCTTCCCCCTTTAAAAACATATCTTATATACATAGATTTGTGTTTGTACCTTCCATTCAATATTTGCACAGAGGGAAACCAAATATTTACAGGATACTAAAGACATTTATGGCATTAAGTTAATACATAGCTATACTCAAGTCTGCAGCACCACATTCAGGAAAGTAGCAGGAACAAAGAATAGGGACTGGCATGAAAAGATTGTTTTTATCACTTTAAAAAGGAGTATCTTTAGAATAACTCAAGAAAATGCACGAGATATCAATACATTGGTGAGTTCTTATATGGCTGTTTTAGCCTGCTTTAGAGCTTTATTTCTTTGCCAGTTTTCATCTGTAAATAATGTACCTGTTATTTTGTACAAAGACATAGATAAGCAATAATATTTCAGAACAAAAAAGGGGAACACATTATTAGTCCCATATGGCCCTTCCGGCAGTTTTTGGTATGGCGAATTAAGAAGCCTCAGACATTCACACCTTGTGCTGAATTATAATCACAAGGTTAACATCACAATCATATATTCTACTTGCACAATACTAAAGCCAGCATTAGGCAGTATGGTACTTTCTTTTGCCAAATATTATGAACGCACATACCCAGAGGACATACATTAGGAGGGAGCAAGATACACACACACACACAGCTGCCTTATACTGAATCAGACTCTCAATCCATCAAGGTCAGTACTGTCTACTCAGACTGGCAGCACCTCTCCAGGGTCTCAGGCAGAGGTCTTTCCCATCACCTACTGCGTGGTCCTTTTCAATGGAGATGCCAGGGATTGAACCTGGGACCTTCTGCATGCCAAGCAAGAGACTCTACCACTGAGCCACAGCCCCACCCCAAGGAGTCCACCTTTGATAAACATGTGCATCTGAATGTCTGGATGACATCAGATAACATCAGATTTATCCAGCCAGCCAGGTTTTGGTCAAGCAAGCCCAATCCTACCCATTCTTCAAACAACAAATGTGAAATTGCAGAGATTTTAGATTTCATACAGCTAGCAGTGAACAACTCCAAGTTGCAAATGGAGCGAAGCCACTCCATCCAAATTTCCCGGGCTAAGGCAAAGAGTAAACAAGCAATCAGCAATACAACCACCATAGCTCTCTGCATGTGTCCCAACAACACAACCCTCACTGTTGTACCCCCACCCCAGGCCTTCCCTGAATTGCAGGCCTTAATATGCACAATATATTGGACATCCAATACCCACAGGGCACTGTCTCCACTCTCCTCCAAAAAATCCCCATAAAAGGTCATAGAATCATAGAGTTAGAAGGAACCACCAGGGTCATCTAGTCCAACCCCCTGCACAGTGCAGGAAATTCACAACTACCTCCCCACCACCATCCCCAGTGACCCCCTACTCCATGCCCAGAAGATGGCCAAGACACCCTCCCTCTCATCATCCGCTTAAGGTCATAGAATTAGCATTGCTGACATATTTCCCCCTTCCAATCCCAACATTAGATATCACAACACCAATATGTTTCCACTAGAGTCCCAGGCCAGAGGGACACATCAGAAGAATGGAACCCTCTTATCTCCCAGAGGCACTGCCCTCAACAAGAATGCTGTGTTTTTGAAAAGGCTAGCCAACCAGAAGTTGCTCGCTGCCAGTAAGGTGGAGCCAGCAACTATCAATCAAACTTTCAGGGAGGCAGATCAAAAATTCTCTTTCCCCTGTATTACCTGTGCCATCTGCTGAGCATGCAGCTGTGCCCAGAGGGCAAACAGAGAGGGAAGATTAGATGGCGCAATCACCCCTCTTCTATCTGGCCATCTGTCAGCAATGCTGTTTCTATGACCTTATGCAGATGATGAGAGGGAGGGCATCTTGGCCATCTTCTGGGCATGGAGTAGGGGTCACTGGGGGTGTGTGGGGGGGGAGATAGTTGTGAATTTCCTGAATTGTGCGGGGGGTTGGACTAGATGACCCAACTCTATCACAGTGATCAGGCTGGGTGCTGGCCATTCAAACCCCCCAAATCGCAACAGATGTTGAGAACACAGTCAACATATACCCAAATATATCAGAGGTCCCCAATGTGGCGTCTGTCATGCCAGGGTCCCATCAACACCTTTACTAAAGCCTGCCAAATGTTTTTGGGCAGGACCAGAAGGAGCTTCTGAGGGCCAGTGTGGTGTAATGGTTAAGAATGTCAGACTAGTACCTGGAAGACCCAGGTTTGAATCCCCACCCATGTCATGGAAGCTTGCTGGGTGAGCTTGGGGCCAAGTCTCACTCAGCCTAACCTACGTCACAGGGTTGTTGTGAGGAGAAAATGGACGAGAAGAGAATTATGTAAGCCATTCTGGATCCCCACTGGGGAGAAAGGGAAGGTATAAATGATTTAAATAAATTTTTTTTGCCCAGCTGGGCTATTGATTGGCTGTGCAGATTTAAAAACATCTTGATAAACAGACCTTCTGCTGGAAATGTTGAAGAGTTACTATCAGATTTATGCATAATCACGCTCCCTGAAATTCTGTGGTTGGCTCCGTCTTCTGTGGCAGCCATTTTGTGTCTGGCTCCAACTCCCACAGCGGCCATTTTGCGATTGTGCCTACCATCCTGCGTCAGAATAGCAAATGTGCCCAGAGGGCCACAAAGGTTGGGGACTCTTGCAATATGTGAAAATTACAGAAAAAGAGTTGGGAGCAATTTTTTTTTAAAAAGAGGTTATGTAACAATTTGGACACGTAGTTGAGATTTCAGCAAGGCCTATATGGAGCAGGAGAAGTAAGTATTAGAACAGATTGGGGGAAAAGAAACAGAACTACAAACACTGGTGCCTGACAGCCATGTTGAATTTAGGCTACACTGATGAAAGAATAATCTTCCAAATAGTACAGACAGCCAGAGTCCTGCCACTGTCATTAAAATCTCCTCAATGACTTTTTGCAAAAGAAGAAGAGGCATTAACCCCAGTGGCCCTGGCTACATTCCAAACGGGTAATTATATTCCTTCTGCTCTGTAATTCCAAATGTCTAGGGGTCATCAAAACAAGAGCGTTACAAGACCCTAGATCTCGATGCCATGGCAGAAGTTATTAGGCGGTCACCAAGATATGCATCAATAGATTAGTCAAGAGCTTTAAATGTCAACTAAGTAATTTGATAGGCATTAAAAATGTAACTGAAAGCCATGATGGAAAACACAGTTCCTAAAAAAAAAACTAAAGGCAAATAGCAATTTCAATGGCAAACGCTGACTGCCTGTCATTCACCCAAAGAACATGTGTTTTCAGAAGCAATCACTCCCCAAAATTTGATCATGAGCATAATGTTCAGTGATTCTAACCCTGGGGCAGTCAGAAAGGACCTGCAGCATAATTGTCTTTCTCCATACTCTCTTATTGTGTTGAGACTTAATTCTTACAGGCAGAAGAGGAGGTAGAAAACCTGTGGATTTTACGGTGCAGGCAGAGTCTCACATGGCAAAATGCTCATCCAAAAAGGGGAAAAAAATCCATGAACACAGAAAGTTACCATGTAAAGGAGAGGGATATGCTAAAATCCTTCTTGCCAACACCCAGTTCTCCATACATAGAGAATTAAATTCTGTGATGAAGCGTTCAGTTCCATGAATCACCACTAGCAGTGCATTCCTAAGGAGAGTTACTCCAGTCTAAGCCCATTCATTTCAATGGGCTTAGACTGGAGTAACCCTCCTTAGGAATGCACTGTAGGAGTCTCAAACGGTATCATCAGATGCAGATTTACAAACTCACCTGTTGCTTCGCAAGATGTAGATCTAAGAGAAGTAATCAACAGATGTTTCATGAGGAATAGCAGCTGGGGAAGGCTGTTGCCACCATCTAGTTAGGTTATATTGTAGGTTATATTTTCATTGTATTTATTTATTAATAAAATTTATATCACACCTTTCTGCCCTCATAAGGGCTACTGAGGTGGCTAACAATTTAAAGCAAACATGATAAAATCTCACTTTAAACCCACTAAAATCAACCCCCCCAAGAAGCAATAGACAAGGTTTATGTTAGAAATCAGAGCTTTGGAATCTGGAATAATTAGAGGACTAGTGGTGTGACTAGTAAAGAATAGAAAGCTTATATACACATAGTTGAAGAAATGTGTGATGTATACTATTATATAAATTAGTTTCCCTGGAAAAAGCCCAATCTGTATGTGAATGGGTATGGGTATGTCTATGTCAAATTCGAAAAATAAAAAGTATTTAAAAAAAAATCAACCCCCCAACACAAATAAAAAAAAACCTGAGTTAAAACACATACACAGACATAAAAACAGCAATTAAAACATTGGTCAGGGAGGAGGGATCTCTGAGGAAATGCCAAACGAAACAACAACAAAAAGTCTTTAACGGCTGGCGGAAGATGGCAACAGAAGGGGACAGACTAATCTCTCTGGGGAGAGAGTTCCAGAGCTTTGGTGCCATGCTCAAGAAGGCCCGGTCCCAGGTTCCCACCAGCCTAATCTTAGAAGGCAGGGCACCCGAAGATGGCCATGGTGGTCAGGCAGGTTCTGTCCATTGGGGGGGTAGGCAAGAATTATGTTACTTCTCTCTTAGTCCCACAATGTAGGGCTTAGCAAGTGGAGAAAGAGAGTGAAGCCTTAGAAATCAGGAACCTACATTACGATTCTACTTTAGCAAAGCTACATCGTTACTTCGGTTCCATTTGGCAAAGGTATTAGACATAGGGTCGCCATGAGTTGGAAGCGACTTGACGGCACTTAACACACACACACATTAGACTAGGATGTATTTTATCTCACTATCTCTTCAATCTGGATGCAGAACATATAATTAGGAAAACTGGGATAAATTTAGATGAGGGTGGAGTGAAACTACGATTAATGGTTTTAAACTATATGTTTTAGATTTTATATTTGTATATTTACTATTGTTGGAAGCTGTCCTGAGCCCGGCCTTGCCAGGAAAGGGTGAGGTACAAATCAAATCAATCCATCCATCAATAAAATAACCCTTTGGAAGAGCTACCAGAAAAACCACAGTATTTCCTCTAAAACTTCAGAATGTCTAGGCTATGTGTTCCATAATGCCTCAGCTCAGCATGTAGGAGTTCTCTTTGAAGGAGACAAACATTTGTCACGTTTGTATCCCGTGCTTCATAAAATAAGATCAGAGCAGTACACCTCATGTGCACTTTTGTCCTCATGACAATTCTTTGAGGTAGTAACTAAGAAATAGTTTCAGGTGGGTCGGCATGTTGTTCTGCAGCAGAAGAGCAAGATTTGAGTCCAGTAGCATCTTCGACATCAACAAGATTTCTAGGTTATAGGCTTTCGAGAGCCAAAGCTCCCTTCGTCATATCTGACAGAGGGAGCTTTGACTCTTGAAAGCTTATACCTTGGAAAAGTGAGAAACAGTTATTCAACCCAGGACATCCACTGAATTTCTGGAGGAGGGAGGATTCAGAGCTGTGCTGACCACATTGGTGGCCAATGATTCAGTCACTATACCGCAAAGGTGGAAGTCTCCCTAGAAAGAAACGGCATTCCAACTGCACCCAAGCATAGATGCTTTCAGACAGACTCATCAATGCCTTGCCACAAAGAAGGGAGGGGGAGAATCAGGATTTTGGAAGCCACTTTACTGTACTAAGCAAATTATGAAGATCATCTATAACTTTCAGGCATTAAAAACAATGGATCACTTAAAAATATGTATTCGTCTAAGCAACCTTATCTACAAACCATTTGTTAAACCCTAGACAGTGTACGTTGCATATGACATTTTAATTTCCCAATTTCCATTTGCACAGCATGCAGTCCCTTTCAAAACAAGTTCAGATGTTCAAAATCACAGTGATTATATAACCATAATACGTATTTAATTAGTACTCTTAAACACTATGGGATGGTTGGGGGGGAATCTTATTTCAGTGCCATCCATAATGACAGTGCATCTCAATTTTGCATTGACTTGGATGGCCCAGGTTAGCCTGATTTCATCAGATCTCAGCTGCTAAGCAGGGTCAGCTCTGGTTAGCACTTGGATAAGAGACTACCGAGGAAGACCAGCAAAGGCAGGCAATGCAAACCACTTCTGTTTGTCTCTTGCCTTGAAAACCCTACAGTGGTTACCATTGAAATGTGGTGTTGGAGGAGAGTATTATGGATACCATGGACTGTCAAAAAAACAAGTCAGTGGGTTATAGATCAAACCAAGCCTGAACTGACCTTAGAAGCGAAAATGACTTAACTGAGGCTATCTTACATTGGTCCCATTATGAAAAGACAAGAGTCACTGGAAAAGAAAATCATGCTAGGAAAAGTTGAAGGCAGCAGGAAAAGAGGAAGACCCAACATGAGATGGATTGACGAAGAGTAGGCTTACAATCGTTTCCCCTCCCCACAACAGACACCCTGTGAGGTGGGTGAGGCTGAGAGAGCATGACTTGCCCAAGGTCACCCAGCTGGCTTTGCGTGGAGGAGTGGGGAAACCAACCCGGTTCACCAGATTAGCCTCCACTGCTCGTGGAGAGTGGGAATCAAACCTGGTTCTCCAGATCAGACTCCACCGCTCCAAACCATTACACCACACTGGCTCTATAAAGGAACCCATAGCCCCCAATTTGCAAGATCTGAGCAAGGCTGTTAAGGATAGGATGTTTTGGAGGGCACTAATTCATAGGGTCACCATGAGTCGGAAGCAACTTGACGGCACAACTCACACACTCTGTTTTTGGAAGAATTACCATAGTGCTGACATTTTTAAAACACTAAAAATGTTCACCTGGCAAAGAATATCTGAAAGTCCAATTATTCAAATATTTCCATGTGTTATTATTTAGGAAAAGACCATGTGTTTTTTTTTTTTTTTTTTTGTCAAGTACACAAAAATCTTTCCCTGAGTTCTCTGAGGGGTAATTTGTTTTAAAGTATTAACCTATTTGGATTATAAACCAATTTTTCACTGCCTCAGCGGACGCCAGCCGGACCGCAGAAAATGTTGTCTACAAATTATATGTCTTTCACATGTGACACTTGGTATACAGCAATTTAATGAGCTGTCCATGCCAACATAATGTAATTTCAAAGGTAATGGCACTGCTTGTCACAGATGTGTGTTATATTTGAAATCATGTGCTTCATTATACTTTTTAGATCTCTATTAAACCAAGCTGCTGCCATGTTTTGGCTGAGCTGTGAATGCAGGGATAAAAATGTCAGAGTAACAAGTTGCCCATAATAATCTGACAGAGACAGCTGACAGGTAGCTGTCAGATCAGAGGCATCTAGGATGATGCAAGAGGCAGCAATAGCCTTGTAGGTTCTAGGGTGAACTGCAACTAACCGGTTTGAAGCAGTAGGATGATGTAATACTGTGGCCAGGTCTGCAGGTGGCCTTATTGGTTTCAGGTGGTGTTATGTATATAAGCCTATGTAACTGTAACTCTGTGTTGGGAAGTTTGGTGGAGAGAAGCATACGTGACGGTTTGTCTTTTATCTGTGCACTGTAAATTAAACAACACTGTTTTCTATGAAGCAAGGAGTTCTGGTGGTGTGTCCTGGATAACTGCTAATCCGCCTGCTTCCACGTCAAAAAATTGTACCCCGTTACTCAGATCTGCCCTTCATCTTAAACTATTTCTTTTTGATGAGCGATTTCTCATTTCTTTTCCCCAAAACCCTTCTATTTCCTTCAGCTGTTCCTGCACAAGTGAATATTTCAGCTAAGTGGTAAATTGGGATCTACCCGACCGATCCATTTGCACAATGCTTCTTTTCTGGGGATATTAACTTTGTGATCAAGAAATGAGGTGTCATACCTTGGAGCGGTGGACTCTGATCTGGAGAACCGGGTTTGATTTCCAACTCCTCCACATGAGTGGTGGAGGCTAATCTGGTGAACTGGATTGGTTTCCCACTCCTACACACGAAGCCAGCTGGGTGACCTTGGGCAAGTTACACCTCTGTTAGAGCTCTCTCAGCCCCACCTACCACACAAGGAGTCTGTTGTGGGGAGGGGAAGGGAAGGTGATCGTAAGCCGGTTTGAGTCTCCCTTATGAGGTAGAGAAAGTCGGCATATAAAAACTAACTCTTCTTCTTCTTACTCCTGTCCAAAAAGAGGTGCCACATCTTACACCCGATTGAAGTAACAGTTCAGCGTCAATTAACTACCATTAACCAGTAATACAGCTACTGGCAGAAGCAAAAATACGAAAGATACATCCCTTACCATATACAGTTAGAGATAGCTCCTGTTGATTCCTATGGGAGTGGTTTTCAAGGAAAGATGCCCAGGGAGAAACAGCCCTCAAAACTAATGCATCCTGCTGTTCCTTTGCAGCTGATGCATTCACTTGTAATGTCTGAAGTTCTGATCAATATTTGTATTACTGTCTGACCTTCAAATAAAAACTCAGTGAATTTGTACTTTTCCTACCCCTTGTAAGCCCCAAAGATTTAACAGAATTTAACAGAAATGAACCCTGGAGGCTACAGCTACATAAATGAGAACTTATTCTTTTGTCTACAACTTTTGTTATATATTTAACATCAATAGTATATATAAGTGCATGTAACAGCATATGATCTGGATATGCTCCCTCATACACCACTCCACGATCTCCCTTGCTAACCTCTATGTGTGGAGCTCCCTCCCTCTTGAACAGGAATTTGAAATGACGCATACACAACCTGGTGACCCACAAGGAGGTACAGAGGCGGGTAAGGAAATCATACCCCAAACTTTGCCCCTTTCAGGGTTCTGTCAACTCTCAGGGTTTTGAGCATAACGATAACCCCTCCTCTCAATTTTTCCTTTAATGGAAACACAGTTGTTCTCTACATGATGCCTCTTCTATAGGATTTTTAGTCCTTATCAGTTAACTGGTTAATTTACAATCCTTATTTTCTGCAAACCCGGCGAGTTCCTCAAGTATTATTTTCTGTTAGCAAGGCAGGCTTCTTCAATTATTTATTTTCTCATTCAGAATACTACCAGCAGTCTTATGCTAAGCTTGTTATTTAGCTGTGTACATGCTATCCTTATTTGAAATGTGGTGTTGGAGAAAAGCTTCATGGATATCATAGACCACCAAAACAGACAAATAAATGGGTTCCAGATCAAATCAAGCCAGAGTGGACTCTGATCGGGTTTGATTCCTCACTCCTCCACATGAGCAGTGGACGCTAATCTTGATGAACTGGATTTGTTTCCCCACTGCTGCACATGAAGCCAACTGGGGGAACTTGGGCTAGTCACACTCTCTCAGCCCCACCTACTTCACAGGGTGTCTGTTGAGGGGAGGGGAAGGTGATTGTAAGCCGGTTTGATTCTGCCTTAAGTGGTAGAGAAAGTCAGCACATAAAAACCAACTCTTCTTCTTCTTTTAAGGAGAAAATGGATTACGTACTTCATTGCCACAGAGGAACACTATTTTCACAGCATAGGGCTGCAGGGACTGCCTGTCCCCAGCTCACTTTCTACCTCTTGGAATACCTACCAGGTAGTTACAATGATCAGAATTGTTTTTGGTTAACAAAACAATGCTGTGCCGCCTTTGACAAAAATTATAGTGCCAGCTACAAGTGACAAAGCATTTGTGCTTTGCGTCCTTGAGCATTTGAAAGGATGGATCTGCTCACTAAGAGCCAGCATAGGTTTCTCAAGAATACGTCATGTCAGACTAATCTCATCTCCTTTTTTGAGAAAGTTACTACCTTGCTGTAGACATAGTTTATCTAGATTTCAGTAAGGCTTTTGATAAGGTTCCAAATAGTATTCTAGTTGACAAATTGGAAAAATGTGGGTTAGATCCTATTTTTGTTAGATGGATCTGCAGCTGGTTGACAGATCGTGCTAGTTAATGGTTCCTTGTCCACTTGGAGAGAAGTGACTAGTGGAGTTCCTCAGGGATCTGTGCTGGGCCCTGTGTTGTTCAACATCTTTATAAATGATTTGGATGAAGGAATAGAGGGGATGCTTATTAAATTTGCAGATGATACTAAATTGGGAAGGGTAGCAAATATGGTAGAAGACAGAGCCAAGATGCAGGATGATCTTGACAGGCTGGAGAAATGGGCTAGAACTAATAAAATGCAAAATATTGTCGAAGGCTTTCACAGTCAGAGTTCATTCAGTCCAGTAATAGCACTTTTACATGGAATATTTTGAAAAGACAGCATTAGAATTGGCACCTTACAAACCTACAGTCTGGTTCAGGTTCGTAGATGATACATTTACTATTTGGAGCCATGGTGAAGAAAAATTAAAGGACTTTCTAAACCATCTCAATAATATCCATCCAAACATTCAGATTACCATGGAAAAGGAAATTGAGGGTAAACTCCCATTTCTTGATACCCTTGTCATCCGTAAAACAAACTTTCAGTTAGGTCACAAGGTCTACCGGAGACCAACTCACACAGATCGCTACTTACACAAAAACTCCAACCACCACCCCCGACAGAAAAGAGGAATAATCAAAACATTAATGGACCATGCAAGACGGATCTGTGACCCACAGTTTCTCAAGGAAGAAATTAATCATCTAAATCACGCACTGCTAGCAAACAGCTATTCCAGAAATGAAATCAGAAGGGCCATTAAACCAAACAAAAATCACAAAACTCAGGAAAAACAGTCTCCCATTGGAAAGGTATTCTTGCCATTTATTGAAGGAGTCACTGACAGGATGGAGAAACTTTTGAAAAAACATAACCTACAAACAGTGTTTAAACCCACCAAGAAAATACAACAGATGCTATGATCAGCAAAAGACAAAAGAGACCCCCTCACCTCTGCAGGAGTATATCATATACCTTGCAGTTGTGGACAAGTTTACATCGGGGCCACACAACGCAGCATACAAACAAGGATAAAAGAACATGAAAGATACTGCAGACTTGGCCAACCTGAGAAATCAGCAGTGGTTGAACATGGACAACCAAACAGGACACAGGGTCTTATTCCAAGACACTGAAATACTGAACAAGTCTACCAACTATTTTGCCGGATTGCACAGAGAAGCCATTGAAATTCATAAACATCAGCACAACTTTAACAGAAAAGAAGAGAGTTTAAGAATGAATAAGGCTTGGCTTCCTGTCCTGAAAACCTCCAGGCTAACAAAGACTACAGTCCACAATAGCCATGCGGATTAGCCTTGGATTCCACATGTTAACAGATCACTTCAGGATACAATGGTTCCACATTAACATACCACACCCTCATTAGCACATTATCTTGATACTTACAGGACAATGATTAGCACATTACCTTTGATACTTTTTTGCAGAACAATGATTCAGCTCAACCCAACCCCTTTCTGACTATATATTACTCTTCCTACACACTTGACACTGAGAGACACTGTCCTTCAGTGTTACTCCTCTGAAGATGCCTGCCACAGCTGCTGGCGAAACGTCAGGAAAGAAAATACCAAGACCACGGTTACACAGCCCGGATAACCTACAAGAACTAATCAAATGCACTTCAACAAAGACAAATGTAAAGTTCTGCATTTAGGTAGGAAAAATCAAATGCATAATTGTAGGATGGGGGAGACTTGTTTGAGCAGTAGTGTGTGTGAAAAGGATCTTGGGGTCTTAGTAGACCAAACACTGAATATGAGTCAGCAGTGTGATGCGGTAACTAAAAAGGCAAATGCAGTCTTGGGCTGCATCAACAGAAATATAGTGTCTAGATCACGCGAAGTGATGGTATCGCTTTACTCTGCTCTGGTTAGACCTCAACTAGAGTACTGTGTTCAGTTTTGGGCACCACAAT
The DNA here is from genome assembly GCF_029931775.1 of Euleptes europaea. NCBI lineage: Eukaryota > Metazoa > Chordata > Lepidosauria > Squamata > Sphaerodactylidae > Euleptes > Euleptes europaea. The sequence goes on along the minus strand of NC_079319.1, from coordinate 6,726,606 downwards.
TTAAGAAAGATGTAGACAAGCTGGAACATGTCCAGAGGAGGGCAACAAAGATGGTGAGGGGTCTGGAGACCAAGTCCTATGAGGAAAGGTTGAAGGAGCTGGGTATGTTTAGCCTGAAGAGAAGACTGAGAGGGGATATGATAACCATCTTTAAGTACTTGAAGGGCTGTCATATAGAGGAGGGTGCCGAGTTGTTTTCTGTTGCTCAAGAAGGTCGGACCAGAACCAACGGGTTGAAATTAAATCAAAAGAGTTTCCGTCTAGACATTAGGAAGAATTTTCTAACAGAGCGGTTCCTCAGTGGAACAGGCTTCCTCGGGAGGTGGTAAGCTCTCCTTCCTTAGAGGTTTTTAACAAGAGGTTAGGTGGCCATCTGTCAGCAATGCTGATTCTGTGACCTTAGGCAGATGATGAGAGGGAGGGCATCTTGGCCATCTTCTGGTCATTAGAGGTGTAGAGGGGGGAGGTAGTTGTGAATTTCCTGCACTGTGCAGGGGATTGGACTTGATGGCCCTGGTGGTCCCCTCCAACTCTTATGATTCTATGATTTCATTTAAGCAGCTTGAGGCACATGTGTGCGCAACAATGGTTGAAAACACTGTGTCCTGTCATGGGCTAGGATGTTCATGAAGGATAGTATGCTCATAGAATCCCATATCATATTCTTAAATGTATAAAAAGTTTAAAATGAAGCAGACTAATGCTGTAATGTAATGATTTAATGCTTGTTCTCAGTATCTTTGCTACAAGGTCATGAAGCTGTGTATGATTGCCGGCTAAGTTAAGATGTCTAGTTGTCTTGGAATATGGTCCTCTAACTAAGGGTCTTTCTCCCCTAAGCCTTGGAGCAAGGACAGATAAGAGGAGGGGAAGGAGTAATATGCCTTATGAAACTGCTGACTGTGAAATGGGCAGATGCTGTATGATAGTGAGCCCTTCTTACAGCTGCTGTACCAAGAATATCACAAGTACTGTTTTATTATCCTCGAAGCCATAAGGCCAGTTAAGCATGTGAAATGCAATGTAAGCATATAATTGTGTTTTATGATTTAGATGTGTTAACTTTATATTATTGATTCACAAATGAATGTATTGAATGAGTCATGTTTAGAAGAAGAGAACGTTAAATTTGAGTACTTATAAAGTACTTGTAAAGCTCAAAACTAATAGATTATGGTTTAGTAAACTGAGCATACAGGATATGGATGTCCAAATATGGTCTTACAAGGGTGCAGTAAAGCATCTTACCAGAGTGCAGTAAAGCATCACAACCAAGTGCAGAAGAGAAGCACTTCAAGGCTGTTGGTGTTTTATCCCAGGCTCCAGGGGTGCAGAGATACCCACACATATCAGATAACTCTGATCTGGAGAATAAAAGGACAAGCCCAACAGGCAAAAAGCAGAAGAGTTGATGGAGGACAACATCTGTTGTCTGGCCATTAGCTTTCTCCATCTCTAGTGTGAGATGTAAAACCCAGAAATGCGAATGGAGAACAACACTGGTTGTTTGGCCATTGGCTTTCTCCGTCTTTTGCGTAAGACGTAAAAGGGAAGATGGCTTAGGCTGTCTGACCTCACTTTTTCAACATCTCAAAGATGTAAAACCTGGTGGAAGTGTGAGTGGTAGACAATACTGTTGTCTGGCCATTTGCTCATTCTATTATTTCATATCTTGCGTGATATGGAACTCTACCATTTCACAAGTTCTTTGTGAGAATGGGAAAGACTCTCCTTAAGAGAGATTCATTTCAAGATGACGTGCTAAGGCTGGATGTCTGAAATGACTGCTTGCAGACTATTCCATATGATGGAGGCTCTTAGTATTTCTACTAACCTTACTGTGGGGTCTAAGAGTATTGGATCAGTTCCATATTTGGAAACACTGACATCTCATTAATTCTAGCAATGATTGATGGGTTCTCACTGAATGATCTAAATGGTTTGACTTGGCTTTCCTTGAGAAACATGGAAGTTGTGAAACCCAAGTTACAGAACTGAAGAGACCAGAAATAGGATTCTTAGATACTCTTAGAGATTCCTCTAAGCAACCAGAGATATCTCTCAGGGTAAAGAGTCAGAGGTTTCCTCAACAACACAGAGGGAGCTTCTACACTCAGTGACAATGAGTGGTATACACAGTATGCATACACAGATTACATTATAGAGAGAGAGCTATAGAGCTCTTACCTGGAACTAAGGTTCATACAGGTTCTCTCTACATATTGAATTTAAAGCTACACATAGTCTTGTAAATTACTGACTTCAGCTTTACATGAATCAGCTGTCTCTGATACAGAACAGTATTTCAATTAACCTAAACTGGCATGAAATACTTAATGAGCTTTTGGACTATAGCTCTCAAACAAACTAAAAACCAGAGAATCAAAGATATGGTAAAGACATAGAAACAGGGGAAAGACTATGTTCTTACAGAAAAGGTTTGCAATGTCCTGAATATAAGCTAGAAGACGTTTAGAAATAATATAAGGTTGTATTTTGCATTAAGATGTTTTTAACTATGAATTTCTCTCCTTATACTAATCATATTTTGACAGGCTTTCTGTAAACTGATTTATTCCTGAATTAAATGCATTACAGGTTTAAGGTTAGAAAACCTTACATAGAGAAATTACTTATAAAGACTGTTTAAAACTGCTTGCATATATTAACATAAATGAACATGTAAGAGATTCATAAATGTTTGTACTTTATGACAAGTTTTAATAATGTGTAAATATTCACATGCATATATTTTATGTGAAATAAATATATTTTATTTTAATAATTTTATTATATATATTTTAATAATTATACTCTTGTCCAATATTATACATTTATTGGTGTGTTCAAAAGATGTCCTAGAGACCTCAATAAGTTTCTGGGAACCGTTGATTCTTGTCTAGTAGTGTCTCGCTGAATAAGATAACATATTCCTTCTCAGGAAGAGGTCCTTTCTAAGAGAAGAGGCACTTAATGGCCAGAACCGCGACAGTCCATGGATTACTGATTTCACTTTCAGTCTGTTCCCACATACAGGCAGCAAATGTAAAGAGCACGCACTGATATGTAAACCAGGTAATCTGGAAATGCATATGGACATACAACATGTATTTAAGCAGCCAGGGTAATGGTAACCATGGTAGAGTCTCCAAGAATAGAATTATCATCCGTAACCCGCATTCACGCTGTGGCAGTTGACAGAACAGATATAAATATACCTATTAGCAGCCTCAACTGAATCTTGAAACGGCACTGCGGGGAGAGCGGCGCTCTAAAAATAGTGTGACAATGCTGCATTTGAACACTTGGCCTCAAAAGCACTCTGTCACATACACTGGGTGCATTTCAATTTCTCCCTTCATGTAGCTGAAAACGAACATCTGTGGCACACGAGAGACAGGCGGTATGACATTCTCTGACCTCTCTTCTCTGTGCCTACCCTACAAATAGCATTACACCAATAAAACTAAAAGGGGGGGGTCAGAGAACAGACAGCACGGACTGGAATGTTAAATACTATGAGTCAAAACTAGACCCCAAAATAACTCAGGTGATTAAAATAGTTTGTGCTTTGTTGACTGGGTTTGTTTCTATAGGATAGCTTTGTCCTAACCACACCACACAATGTTTTTGTTAATGTCAGTCACAGTGGAGAATCCGAGTCACCTGGATGTACATCTTCTGATACCTTTCGTTTCTCAAAATAAACAAACACACATCGAACTAACTCGTGATGAAGTAGAAAGGCTTTCTTTGGGGGAGGAAACTCTCACTACAGCACTTTCACACATGCCGAATAATGCACTTTCAATCCACTTTCAGTGCACTTTGAAGTTGGATTTTACTGTGTGAAACGGCAAAATCCACATGCAAACGACTGTTAAAGTGCACTGAAAGTGGATTGAAAGTGCATTATTCTGCATGCGTGAAAGCGCACCGGGAGACATCCTCCACAGATCTCCCCAGGCCTATGAGACAGAAAGCGGCAAAGACTTTTACATTGCATAGGTTCTTGTGGGCTATCCAGGCTATGTGACCGTGGTCTTGGTATTTTCTTTCCTGACGTCTCCAGACCCCTCACCATCTTTGTTGCCCTTCTCTGGACCCGTTCCAGCCTGTCTACATCTTTCTAAAATTGTGGTGCCCAGAACGTCAGGAAAGAAAATACCAAGACCACGGTCACACAGCCCGGATAGCCCACAAGAACCTATGAACTCTGACCGTGAAAGCCTTCGACAATACTTTTACATTGCGTTTCAGAAAGCCATGGGAGACAGCAATCAGAGATGATGATAATAGTTAAGTGCTGTCGAGTCGCAACCAAATTATGGCGATCCCTCATGGGGTTCCCAAGGCAACAGACGAACAGAGGTGGTTCACCACTGCCTGCCTCTGCGTAGCAACCCTGGTCTTCCTTGACCGTCTCCCATCCCAGGGCTAACCATGGCAGACCTTGCATAGCTCCCAGTTCTGATGATCTCAGGACAGTCAGAGCAATTCAGGCTGCTGAGCAAAGATGACACAAGGAATTAATTACCATACTAAACCACTCTGTTGCAACATTTGTGTTTTCATTAAATTGCTTTAGTTTGGGGGCTTGTTTCTGTAAGTGGATTTTAATTTATTTTCTATTATTGCAAACTACCACAAAGGCTCAAAACAAGGTAAACATCAGAAAACATATTTTGCTTTAACAGGGTATTCCAGTTACTCATCTGATGAGAATGTGAAAGCATAATGAAAAGACAATTACGTGGAACTAAACTTGCATATAATATTTACAGGTTCTTATGTGGATAATAGTAGCAAATGGGAACCAGTTGTACATTTTCTCTCTGCATGATTTTCAAATGTAGCCAATTTTGCTTTCCTTTACACATGGAAACTACAAAATGTAATAAAGAAGAAGAAGAGTTGGTTTTTATATGCTGACTTTCTCTACCAATTAAGGAAGAATCAAACCAGTTTACAATCGCCTTCCCTTCCCCTCCCCACAACAGACACCCTGTGAGGTAGGCGGGGCTGAGAGAGCTCTGACTAGCCCAAGGTCACCTAGCTGGCTTTGTGTGTAGGAGAGGGGAAACAAATCCAGTTCTCCAGATTAGCGTCCGCCGCTCATGCGGAGGAGTGGGAAATAAAACCCGGTTCTCCAGATCAGAGTCCATCGCTCCAAACCACTGTCCTTAACCATTATTTACGCATGCTATTCCTACGCTTGTTCAGTATGAAAACTGTCGCAATTATCATCTACTTGTTTCCAGCAATGGACCAAAACGAGTGGACTCTCATGTGCATTTTTAGAAACAGTTTATTACAAATTGGGGCTCATGAAGAATCACAACTGGGGGTGGGGTAGAGGCAATTTGGAAATTCTAAACCACTAACCAAAATCTCCTCTTCAAGCTCTCAGGAGTAGAATCCTCTCCAACCTCCCCTCCCCCCTTTTAAGTGACACGAACCAACTCTCAACGTTGTATGGAATGCCATGGTAGTCTTCTACGTACCAAAGTACTAACCAGGGCTGACCCCGCTTAGCTTCCAAGATCTGATGAGAATGGGCTAGCCTGGGCCATGGCCCTAGTTAGCTGACCCTAAAAACTGAATGAAAAATAAAACTTTCTGCCAAAAAAAGGAAAGAATAATTCCAAACTCCTCCAAGAAGCTTGTCCTATAGCCACATGTATGCACAGAAGAAACCCAGCCTGCCACTGGCAACTCCTCCAAGCAAACTGAATTGGTTCCGTTAAGACTTTTCCCCGTCAAAGATGCATGTTGCAGAAGGGAGGAGTGCTGAATAACGCACCCCCAAAAAGTATATCAGATGAGAATGCTTCACATCTTTCTCTAGACGTGCAAACTGTGAGTTCTAACACTAACCCATCAGACAAGTCCCAAGCCGGAAAATGTTTTCCAACAGACCTTGCTTGGTTGTAAACTGCTGCGACTCTTGCAGGAAGACATGTTATGATGCATAACCCCATACATCAGGGGTGTCCAAACTTTTTTCAAAGAGAGCCAGATTTGATGGAGTGAACATGCACGAGGGCCAACCATTTTGCCTGACATTCTTAATTAAATTAATTAAATGCAAATTAACTATTTTGTGCAAAGTTTATTGCAAACGGCATACTTATTATGCCCATAACCACAGACTGCACCACAAAAACCATGGCTACATTCCTTCCTTTCCCCAAAGCCCCTTTCAGCTCACCGGATGCCCCCCAGCTTCTAAATCTCTAACCTTCCTTCTGTAGGGAGGGAGCAGGAACTCTTCCTCCCCCCTCCCCCTCCCCCGCTCATGTGCCTCTCTGGGACTGTTGACTCTCTCCCTTCAACCATGCCGGGGGTATTCTGTCCTCCCCTCATCTGAGCCAGGAAATAAACTGGTTTTCATTCTCATGGAGTCCAAGATTCAAACACTCTGACATCTCCCGTGCAGGGAGGAATGTGGAGTTTTTCTCCCCATGAGAGCCAGCATGGTGTAATAATTAAGAGCGGTGGTTTGGAGCGGTGGAGTCTGGGTAAGAAGGAAGTGGCCTCTCTAGGGTTTCAGACTTGCTGGCCTTCATTCCGGGGGGTGGGGCTGAGACAGCCAATCGAGGCGACCCTCCGCCCAAGCATTGCCCCCTCGGTAGGGGATGCAAAGCACAGGCGCAGCCCCCATGCACCCCCTTTTCTCTCTCTGCAAAACAGGCTGGGGGGCCGTATTAAACAGGCCCAGGGGCCGCAATTGGCCCCCGGGCCGGACTTTGGACATGACTGCCATACATGTATTGACTGACTGCATGGGGAGAAAGGGCAGGGACACGAGCGCTGCCTTCCCCCCATGATCGCTAAGTCAGCTACACGGTGCAAATGTGCAGAATAAATGTTTATAAGTACGTACACACCCATGATCAGTGATGCTGCTTTCCAAACATTTCTAATCACATGGAGAGAGAGTGTGTCCTGACATTTCCTTTGCATAATGCATCATGCAGATGTGGTCAGTAGACGGATCGAATGCACAGGAGCTACACTGTATAGGTATTCCAGCTTGTTAATCTAATTAAAATGTATTAACCTATCATATTTATTTATAGCTGTTAAAAGGCAGAGTGAATCTAGAATCGGGTCCTCTGAAAAGCTAAAACGCATGAGAACCAAAATCCACAAATATTTGCCTGATTCGACTGAAACGGCATACAACTTCCTTTCTATTACAGAACATTCAATGCAGCATTTAAAAACCACCAGGTGTGATGTTGCTTACTTACCTTTATATTACTGAAGTCACCAGCTTTGGTTGTTTCCGGTGGATTTATAGGCTTATTTTCTGCTCGTGGTTTTATTACTTGTCGAAATGGACTGGAAAGTGGAATACCGCTCACACTAATTCCATCTGAAAAGTAAAAAGAAAAGGGCAATGTTTTGGGGCGTGCGCACTGGAAAGGTTTCTAGCTGTATAAGTTGGGGAAAGGCTTCAGCTCAATGGTTAGAGCGCATGTTTTGCACACAAACGGTTTCAGTTTCAATCTCTGGTAACTCCAGTAAAAAGGTCTTTCAGGTTTTGGCACCCTGGACATCTGCTTTACAAAGAAGAATGTTCTCGACTTGGGATCCTGCAAGGCTGCTGCGGGTTAGCATAGCCATATTAGGCTAGGACAGACCAGTGAGCTCGCTGTAAGACTGTTTTGTATGTTCATATATGTTCTTTTATTTGGCCTCTGTGCAGGAATACCTAAAAATTTACAGTACATTCCTAAGGAGAGTTACTCCAGTCTAAGCCCATTCATTTCAATGGGCTTAGACTGGAGTAACTCTTCTTAGGAATGCCCTGTTAGTCTCTCTCTTCATGTCACTTTTAACAGAGCAAAAAAAGAGTCTGGTTTTTCTAACACAACACAAATGTCAATGGGGCAGCCATGTTAAACTGTTGCAGCAAACCCCAAAAGGGCCATCCTGGCACTTCCAAGTCTTGATTTGTTGAAGCATATAAGCCAGGGGTCCCCAGCATGGCACTGAGGGCACCTCGGCACCCATCAACCCCTTTGCTGGCCCCCACCAAGCGCTTTTCGAAAATGGGCAGGGCCAAATGGGGCTTTTGCCCAATAGAGCTTCTAATTGGCTGGGCGGATTTTTTAAAAAAAATGTTGCTTCAGCAGCTGCTGCCTCCGCAATACAGAGATCTTCACTGCATGACTGAAGATAAGAGGTGTGAAAGCCAAAAGATAATTTTAAATGGCATGTTCATTTAAAAAGGCCTGTAAAACAGAGCTCCTGCCTGAAATGCTGAAGAGTTACTATTACGGTCATACATAACTTCATTCCCCGACATTCTGTGGTTGGCTCCGCCTCCTATGGCAGCCATTTTGTGTCAAGATTCCAAAAGGTGTCTGCAGGGTCAAAAAGGCTGGCAATCCCTGATATAATCTTGGCTACGGCCCACTTTATCAGATGTACAAATTGACTGAGAATTCACAATAGTGTACGATTCAATAAATCTATTTGGCCTTAAAGGTAAAGGTAGTCCCCTGTGCAAGCACCAGGTCATTCCTGACCCATGGGGTGACATCACATCCCGACGATTACTAGGCAGACTTTGTTTACAGGGTGGTTTGCCAGTGCCTTTCCAGTCATCTTCCCTTTACCCCCAGCAAGCTGGGCACTCGTTTTACCGACCTCAAAAGGAGTCGACCTTGAGCCGGCTACCTGAAACCGACTTCCATTGGGATCGAACTCAGGTCGTGAGCAGAGCTTGGACTGCAGTACTGCACTTTACCACTCTGCGCCACGGGGCTCCTCCATTAGGCGATAAAAAAAAAGTATCTAGCATGCTAGGTCGATTATTACACTTTGGTCTGCAATATTTTAAAATATCCGTTGCTAAATCCTGTTTTCTGCATTATATTATTAATGCAGAAAACAGGATTTTGCAATTGATATTTTAAAATGTTGCAAACCAAAGTGTAATAATCAACCTAGCATGCTAGATAAATTACATTGTAACCTTTGAGCAGAAGTTTTATTAAGTAGCTCAGTTAAACACAAAGTATCAGGCAACCCTCCCACACCAAAATGACATTAACATGATTCATATACATACTTTAATTTAATGCATTCAAACAGTTAACAGTTAGTAAAAAAAAGACTGTCATCTGAAACCCAGTGGTCCAGTGGTCCATCATTCAGACAGAATTTAATGCTTTAAAAGGTTACCCATTAAAAGAGCTATACATTTGTTTTTGTTTCTTTGTTTGGAAAGAACTGAATGATTGAAACTTTCTTCAAATGCTATCAATCCCTGCAATGAAACTGCTAGAGTAAAAGAGGGGAAAAATCAAAGTTACTTAGCTCTAACAATTCCCTTACAGATAGAATAATCCATATTTCCTAAGAAGATAAGCATACGATATTAATCTGTCTGCTTCAAAAAGATACATCTCTGGATTCTTAAGGAAAGAAAGCTATCATTTCCATAGATCCTGTCAAAAACCAGTTCTGTTTTAGCTTTGAGGTAGCTAATTTTTTTTTAATTTCATTATAGTCCACCACTCTCCCCACTGGGGACCCCAAAGTGGCGTAACCTCCTTCTTCTCTCCTCCATTTTGTCCATACAATCCTGTGAGGGAGGTTAGACTGTGTGTGACTTGCCCAAGGTCATCCAGTGAGCTTCCATGGCATAAGAACATAAGAAAAGCCCTACTGGATCAGACCAAGGCCCATCAAGTCCAGCAGTCTGTAAACACAGAGGGCAACCAGGTGCCTCTAGGAAGCCCACAAACAAGACGACTGCAGCAGCACCATTCTGCCTGTGTTTCGCGGCACCTAATATATTCGGCATGCTCCTCTGATCCTGGAGAGAATAGGTATGCATCATGACTAGTATCCAATTTTACTAGTAGCCATTAATACTCCTCTCTTCCATGAACATGTCCACTCCCCTCTTCAAGCTTCCCAAGTTGGCAGCCATCACCACATCCTGGGGCAGGGAGTTCCACAATTTAACTATACGTTGTGTGAAGAAATACTTCTTTTTATCAGTTTTGAATCTCTCACCCTCCAGCTTCGGCAGATGACCCCGCGTTCTGGTATTATGAGAGAGGGAGAAGAGCTTCTCCCTGCCCACTCTCTCCATACAATACATCATTTTATAGACCTCAATCATGTCTCCCCTTAACCGCAGAATGGGAGCTCAAACCTGAGTCTCTAAATCCTTGTCACACACTCAAACTACTATACCACTCTAGCACTAAGCAGAAACAGGTAAATATAAATTAGGTGCCAGGTCTTTGATATTCTCGGAGGTGTGCCTTTGATAGGCTCCCTAGGTCAGTGCCTCGCCAAAGATTTGGAATTGTTTTTATACTATATTTGAGAAGGCACAAGGAAAATTAGTCATAAGGATCAACAACAAAAAATGCAAGGCAGAGTAGGCACCATGTCTCTGTGAAGGGCTTTGAGCATTGAAGTTGTTAAATAAATAAATAATCAGCAACAAGTTCCTAATACAGTTGGACAGCATTAAAAAAATTGCAGACGGAAAGGCCCAGCGTGGTGTAGTGGTGGACTCTAATCTGGAGAACCAGGTTTGATTCCCCACTCCTCCGCATGAGGCCTGCTGGGTGACCTTGGGCTAGTCACAGTTCTCTCAGAACTCTCTCGGCCGCACCTACCTCTCAAGGTGTCCATTGTGGGGAGGAGAAAGGAAAGTATTGTAAGCCAATTTGAGGTAGAGAAATTCGGGGTATAAAAATAACCCTCCTCCTCCTTTTTTGGCTGGGTTCTGACAAGCAGGAAATGGGACTCAGTGTAGTGAGTGCTGGATTGAACTTTAGACCCGAAAGCTTCCTAGAGTGCATCCCAGATTTGTTAGATTCAAGTCCACTAGCACCATAGAGAACTACAAGATTTTTGGGGTGTGAGCTTTTGAGAGTCAAAGTTCCCTTCATCAGATATGAAAATAGCCTGCAATTTTTGTTCGTCCATAAGGTGCTACTGGACTCAAATCTCCAGTTCCAGTGCAAAAACAGCACCTGTATGCAAATGAGCATTTAGGCGTAACTTGATTAAACTTTCGGCATATCTTCAAAGCGGCTGTTAAGTAGTAAACTACAGATAGAGTATCACTTATCATTACCAGACAGCAGATAGATTAAGTGGTAGTCATGAGAGATTACAAGAAAATGTGAAATCAATAGAGTAATCAAGGAAGATCTTATAGAAGAATATAACGTACAGCTGAATAAAAAATGGGCAAGTGTTTCTGTCTTTGCCTTTCCACATGGGCAAGACTCTCTGTTTGACTGGGGTTTTCAAAAATCTGCAAGTTAATTCACTGAGAGGTAAGGCATTAATGCCTGGCCAAGAAGAAAAGTCTTTGAAGAGTTGGAATGGTTAAGAATTCAAGATAATCTGGGAGCCCTGGAAAAGATGAGTGTGTGTGTCTGGCCCAAAGTCAGACAACGTGTACTAAGAGAAACGGGCTTCCCTTTGTATGGCTATTAAAGAGCCAGCATGGTGTAGTGGTTAAGAGCAGCAGACTCTAATCTGGACAACCGGGTTTGATTCCCTGCTCCTACACATGAGCGGAGGACTTTAATCTGGTGAAACAGGTTGGTTTAACTCTCTCAGCCCCACCTACCTCACAAGGTGTCTGTTGCGGGAAGAAGAAGGGGAAGGTGATTGTAAGCCGGTTTGATTCTCTTTAAAAGGTAGAGAAAATCGGCATATAAAAACCAACTCTTCTTCTATCACCCTGCAGTGAAACTGAATCTGCTCTCTTCACAATTGTACAGGGACATGATTTTTTGCTGCTACTACAGGTAAAGCTCTAGCAAATGTGAATAGCTCTAATTTTGTGACATCCTAAACTGTCCAGATAACAGCCTGCACCATTCCTCCATCCCAAGCATTTATTATATTGGATGGTAATAGAGGATAAAGCTCATTTCCGCTGATGCTCACTGAAGCAAACCCTTTTAAAATATCTTTAGTAATGCTTGCTTAAAATTAAATAATTGATAACATGAATTACAAAACCAACAATATTTTGCATTTAATACTGTGAGAGTTAATTAAAATACGAAATCATTAGGCCCTTATCAATTTTTAACATGATTTTTGCCCAAATAAATTTTTGCAATGCCAACAGAACTCATTATTGTAACTTCTAAATAAGTTATATACACAATACTTTCTACTGTATTATTAAAACTGTCAAACTGAAAAAAACAGGGCTTCCCCCCCACCCCCGCATATTTCCTTCTTTTACCGAGATACAGAAATAGGTTGTGGAAGACAAGACACACTGGAAAAGACAATAACACTACGAAAAGTTGAAGGCAGTAGGAAAAGAGGAAGGCCCAACATGATTTGGATTGACTCAACCCAGGAAGCCATGGCCCTCAGTTTGCAAGACCTGAGCAAGGCTGTTAACGATAGGACATTTTGGAGGATGTTAATTCAGAGGGTTGCCATACGTCAGAAGCAGCTTTACAGTACTTAACACACATAGAATCACAGAGTTAGAAGGCACACCCCAGGGTCATCTAGTCCACCCCTGCACAATGCAGAAAATTCACAACTACCTCCCCTCATACCCTCAGTGACCCCTACTCCATGCCCAGAAGATGCCCAAGATGCCCTCCCTCCCCCCCCCACACACACACACAGCTGCAAATTCAGTTCACCAAATCTAACTGTGTTTGGTTTTCAAAATTTATTGCTTGAAATTAGGCTATATTAGCCATTGATATTGGGGTTTTATGGTTTGAACTTGCTGTTATGCTCTAGGAGACCTCGGAAAGTGGCAGGCTATAAATCAAGTACATAAATAGCCTGCTGTGAGATAAACATTCCCACCCTGGAGACATTTCCGTGTAAATCAGTTCCCTTCCTCACAGTGAGTCATCTTTGTCCACTCTGAAATGTCATTGAAGTGTTTTCAAATTGCTTCAAAATTACTTGATACATGATGTCATCTCCATATGTGGAAAAGGAGCTTCTAACTGTAAATTTTTTAAATTTGGTTTCGGTGGGGTTTTTTGGGGGGGTTGTTTGTTTTTAACTTGATAGACTGAAACCGAAATACATTATCCATTTGGAATCAAAACTTGACAGACTGTGAGAAGTATGCAATTTCCTTCTTGAATGTTATACTAACTTCCTCTTCAAAACCTAGTTTAACTGATAGACTGCTTGTTTGTGTTTACTAAGGTCTATATGTTCTCCTGTGTGCCCTTGAATAAGCCTCTTCTCATTTACGCTGCTCAAAAAACTTATGCCTGCTGGTATGCCTTATCTGCTTGGTAGCACCAATTTAGACATATTCTGTAGGAAGGCAGACATAACAGCTTGAAAGACCCAGCATTAACTTAGAAAGTGTATAAAGCTCATTAGAGCTTTGTTCCTGCTTCAGTTAGATCTGCCTGCCTGCAAGGTGTTTTTAGATGGGCCCTGTGCCCAGCAGGGCTTTTGATTGGCCACTGAAGATCTGATTACCAGACCACATTTTTAATACAATTCTTTAAACCTTTCAGCAGTAACTGCCAACATGGCCCAAGGATGTTAACGGTATGACTATAAGTAAGCTGTCTGCATACAAGAAAAGACTTTTTAAACAATATGCTCATTAAAGGGTATCCTTCTAAAGAGAACTTCTGCCTGAAATGTTGAAGGGATACTATTAGAGTTATGCATGACCTCACTCCCTGACATTATGTGGTTGGCTACACCTCCGGCAGCAGCCATTTCTAGTTGTACCCACCACCCTGTCTCAGAATTCCGAAGGTTCCCGTAGGCTCAAAAAGGTTAGGGACTCCTAACCTAAATGGAGGTGAATATATGGTAGACGTTATGACAGTGTGTTCATGCTAAACCCACCACTGTGAAATTTGGGGAGCTCAGTCTCTATCAAACATTGCATTCAGGTTAGCTTAGTCTCTATCAATTTGGTAAGCTTAGTCTCTATCAAACATTGCATTCAGGAGCAATTGAGACACGGGTAAACTCATATTAGCCACCTTTTTTTTTTTTTTGCTATTATAGTGATGCTTGTCCCTTGGGGGGTTGCATGCTGACAGTGATGCTTCACTCCTTCAGTGTTGGAAGACAATTTGCTGAGCCCAACAGCAACGTTTGCCAATTTAAAAGCACTCTCTTAATCTCAGATACAGAATCCAAAACTCACCGTCACTAAGGTCTTGAAGGAGATTTTCCTGGCAGGAGAAGTCAAGCTTTACTTTAATGTTCACAGTAAACGTAGCAATGTTTCCTGGTTTCAGGGGAAACTGGGAAAGGGTGTCTTCTAGGTTCCAACTCAGAAAATCACCAAACAACTTTCCTATATCAAAATCAATATTTACAGGTTACATGCAAGTAGAAACAAATTAACACCTATGTGTCACAGAAAAAACCAATCTGGTGTCCAACATGGCCCCTTCCACACTGAATTGTTTTTCCTATTTGGAGGAGAAAACATTGATTTCTACTACGTTTCAGGGTTTCTCCATGACTAACGAGAATTAATGCTATAGATTATTAAGCATATACATTTCCATATGTTCAAAAAATAACTTCTGAAAGGGAGATTCCCCCCCCCCCCATCGCATCACAACTAGCATGAAATCTGTGCTCTCGGTTTTGGGGAATGTGCTGCAAATCTAACTTCTGTATGTTAGAGAATCAAATCTCCAGCTAACAGATCTAGGATGGAAATCTAACTGAACTCCCCCATATGGAGTCACTGAGAATTACTACCCAAGTAGTTATTTCAAACTGCAAAGCAGTGTAAATCTAGCTAACCTAGAACTCATTAGAAAATTCCCACGACAGCATAAAAAGCTGTATGCTTCTAAGCACCCCCTTTTGGACTTGACTGTGGATTTATCCATTTGGGAGTCACGTAACTAATACAGACTGTATCGGACAGGGATAACGGCTTGAATATGCTTTAGCTGCTGATGGTTAGTTTGCAGTTGTTTAATTCCACTAGAACAAAGATGATTGCTTCCACAGAGCATGACAATGACCCCAGAACTCTGTTACATTGACAGCAATATAGTAACAAATAATAAAAAATACTCTGAAAGCAGAATACTGATTACATCTGTCCCATTGGTGCCCTAGTTGTTTGTTTGTTTGTTACAATTACCAACATCTTTTTTTTTTCCCTGGGAGAAAACAATCAGGGAAGGGTAGGAGACAAGTTTAATATTACAAGTAGCCCAGGAATGCAGAATGTATGCCCCTATGCCATAAACCACAAGGGATTGGAGGAAACAGAAATGACAACCGGGTTATCAAAGGTTGTTAGTGGAGATGAGCAATCAAGAAAAAAAAAGTATACTAACATTGGTTAATAATAAAAAAAAAAAGTCATCCCAATTCATTTTGACCAAAGCAAGAAAACTCTTGGAAGTAATTTTTTAAAACAAATTAGGCATCTATCAGAGCTGGCCTTTAACATCATCAGAACACCCAGAAGGGCAAACAGTTCTAACAAACTGCTAAACGTTTTTTGAACTTGTTCAAATCAGTGATTATACGAAGTGGTTCCAACTATTCAAATAAAAAAAAGATACATTTTTAATCTAAAACTTGCACAGAAGACTCGATGTTTCCTGTAAAACCTGGCCAGGGGTGCATTATTTATTACTAGAGCACAGCCGAATATTGCCTTTATTATCAGAAATAAATTATGAGCATATTTCCATTCCAAGAAATGTTTCCCCAAGACACAAACATATTAAAATATAGACTGGATGCTAATGTCTTGTTTTTAGAAGGTGACGTAATGAAGACAATGAAATGACCAACATGTTTTTTAAAAATTGTTAACATTGGCCCTAATCTAGAAAAGATTAATTTTGACTGAGTTCTCTTTTAATAAAATGGGACTTTACTTAGTTAAAAACTAAGGTTCATAACATTGCTCTTTTTCATACCATAGAACATATTTTGTTGCATGCCTTGGTGAATTCTCCCATTCGGATACTGCTGTGAATTCACAGGCTGATTCATTTCTACCTTTATTCTGAGATTTATAGAGATAGCACCTGGCTCTCCTAGGTACTTTTCAGAATGAATAATTTCAGTTCATCTTTCTACCAATACTCTAAAATTTGCTTATTAACAAGAAAATACTTATGAGAACTAAATAAGACTTTTGAAAATATATTCAGTGCATACTATCTTTTCAACCCTGACCATTCATATTTTTTTAAAAGTACTCAGCCTTTTATATCAACAACTTATTGATGTCCATTATGATCCATTTCTCAAGATATCTAACCTTTGTCATTTCACACAAATTGGAGATGCTGTACTTCAGTCTTCCATAACCAGTTATTTTTTGTGAAAATTTACTTTATATCCCCAAGTATCACTAAATTCTTTTAGTAATGCTATAGTGTAACTTTTAAATCTTTTTTATTTTACAAGGTAGTTTTAAATATGATTTACATATTGTACATCACCTTGATCTATTTGGAAAACCATACAATAAACACTGTGAATAAATAAAGCTTTCTTGAGTTTAAAGAACTGGTTACATAGCCCCTTCAACACTAACCACTGTGGGTGAAAAAAGCATAAGACTATTAATTTAAATTCCTCTGCCTTCATTAACTATTAGAGGAATACTGATTTAAAAGGGCAGAAACGTATTTCCTGTGCAATCCTGAAGGGGGGTGAAGCACCATAGTAGCCGGCGTGACCCCACACCACTTTGCACCATGATAAGTGGCACAGGCGCCAGCCTGGGGGCACCTACGCCAACATCAGGGAGTGGTGCTGCAGCACAGGCCTCGGCTACCAGTGCTGCGTCCCCAACAGCGTAGCCCTGGCGAAACTCCAGGGGAGCGTTTCTGGGGTGTTCCCAGGGGTGGAGCTGCCTTTAGGCAGCTTCCAATCCCCTTTCGGCCCTGGAACACCCTCTACACAGAAGCATTGCCACACCAGCAAAATAGCTGGAGTAGCCTCATAAAACTCCATAGAGGAGTTTCACAAGTTTGTTTGTTTTTTAATGCCTTTTAAACTTTTATTTTTCATCCAGGAAGCTTCTGTGGAGGGGGGGCAGCAGCACTGCTCCTGGCCAACGCCTTTCTACTCCCCCTTCAGGAATGGGCTGCCCCACTAAAGTTGAGAGCCAGTGTGGTGTAGTGGTTAGGATGGGTGGACTCTAATCTGGAGAATCGGGTTTGATTCCCCACTCCTACACATGAAGCCAGGTGGCTGACCTTGGGCTAGTCACAGTTCTCTCTGAACTCTCTCAGTCCCTCCTACCCCACAAGGGGTCTGTTGTGGGGAGTGGCAGGGAAGGAGGTTGTAAACTGGTTTCATTCTCCTTTTAAAAAAAAGTAGAGGAAGTCAGCATATAAAAACCAACTTTTCTTCTTAAGAATTTAATGCATAAAAATTAATGGAACTCATCAGATAAATTTGGTTACAAGTAATGTACATTCTGAAACTATAAAACCATAAAACCCACTATATGTTCTGGCATGCCAAACTGAAGTTATTTCTTAACAGGAAATAATAAAAAAGCTATTAATGTCTGATTTTTTTCTCAACTGTCACTATATTATTTGCTTTTAAGGAAAACAGTCCCTTAAGAGAGAAAAGTGAATCTGAAAGATGGATTCTTCTGAGAAGAAGAAAACACTTATTGAGGAAAACTTACTAAGTTTTAAAGTTTTAATGGAACAAAAATCTAACCAGAATAACATTCCATCTCCATTTAAAAGGATCAGGTAGTAACTGATGTGAAAGACCTCAACCTGAAATCCTAGAGAGCCGCTGCCAGTATGAGTCGGCAACACTGACCTTGGTAGACCAAAGGTCTAATCCAGTATGAGGCAGCTTCGTGTGTCCAGAGAGAATGGGACAAAGATTTTGAATATCAAATTATCAGTGCTAATCGGCACTGGAGACAAAACAACACAGCATTTATTTTCTTGTGCGAAGCTTTTTAAAATTCCGTAAGAATGGCACACGGTGCATCTGACTGTGTGATATGCGGTATACTTTTTATTTCATCTTCTTTCCACAATCATGTAAAGGCCACAATCATACCTTTTGTATTGACCATTTTTGATGTCACCTCCAGCTTCTCCAAAGGTTCTGTTCCAATATTTTCCAGTTTAATGATGAGTTGTTGGGTCTCTCCATTGTAGAGCTGGACTGACACATTGGTGGTGATTTCATCCCCTGAGGAAGGCTGCAGCGTATGAGCAGACCTTTACAAACACAAGTTAAATTCAAGTGACTAATGCATCCAACATTGTTAATACATGAAAGGCTGCATTATCTGTCTTGGTGTGCCACATCTTGCTCACTCCTGATCTCTAGCCCCAGGATCTTTCAATCTTGGTGGTTGATAAGATAAACCTTCATGCTCACTTCTTACAGGATAAAACTGTCCTCTTCTACTATGAGCTGAGCATAACATTAAAAAAAGGTAAAGGTTCCCTGTGCAAGCACCGGGTCATTCCTGACCCATCGGGTGATGTCACATCCCAACCTTTTCTAGGCAGACTTTGTTTGCGGGGTGGTTTGCCAGTGCCTTCCCCAGTCATCTTCCCTTTACCCCCAGCAAGCTGGGTACTCATTTGACCGACCTCGGAAGGATGGAAGGCTGAGTCAACCTTGAGCCGGCTACCTGAAACCAACTTCCGTTGGGATCGAACTCAGGTCGTGAGCAGAGCTTTTGACTGCAATACTGCACCTTAACATTCTGTGCCACGGGGCTGTAGCATAACATTAGGAAGCTGTATTTAAAGATTATTTGCTTCCCGAACATTTCGGGTGCAACAGGGGCTTCCTGGCTGAAAACACTATGAAATCTTGAACATATGAAGCTCCCTTATACTGAGTCCATCCAGGTCAGTATTGTTAGTGATACTCAGACTGGCAGCAGCTCTCCAGAATCACATCATCTGCTACCTCCTTCTTTAAAATGGAGATGCCTGGGATTGAACCTGGGAACTTCTGAGTGTCAAGCAGATGTTCTACCACTGAGCCACAGCCCCTCACATTCATTTATTTTCCAGTGGGGCGGGGACTCTTCACTTTAGAAATATTCCCCAGTATAATGTTCATCAATGTCATAAGCATGGTTTTAAAGCCTAAGCGTATGAAATCAGCTTCTAACCATTCTGGATCACTGCCCTCCACTACCTCAACCACCACTGGGAAACTGGAAAACCAAGCTGCCTTGCGCCAAGCCTAAACAGGAGAGATATAAATTAGGTCAATAAGACGACAGCAGTGCCCTACTCTCCTCAGCCCCCCAAAATGGCAGAACTCAGCTGAGCTTGTTTTACACATCATTATTGCACATGAGCAGAATCCAGAGTGCAACACAGAGGACTTGCATAGCTGGCCTCCATGGCCTTGGGGAGGGGCCATGGCTTAGTGGCAGAGCATCTACTTGGCATGCGGAAGGTCCTAGTTTCCATCCCTGGCACCTCCAGTTAAAAGAATCAGAAAAGAGGTAGTGAAAGACCTCAACTTGGGACCCTGGAGAGCCGCTGCCAGTCTGAGTAGATGATACTGACTGCGATGGACCGATGGTCTGATTCCATGTAAGGCAGCTACATCTGACGCTCTTCTCACAAAAGGCTTTTCAAAAGTGGCTTGACATGCAGCACTCGGGGCTGTCAGCAAAACGTACAGATGTCATTTCCTTAGAAACCAACCAATTCTTAATGCAAAAAAAAATGCAAAAAAAAAAAAAAAGCTTCCAGTGAGCAAGATTTCTGATGTTTTGACACCCGAAAGCTTAAACCTTAGAAATCTTGTTGGTCTTTAAGAACGTAAGAAAGGCCATGCTGGATCAGACCAATGTCCATCAAGTCCAGCAGTCTGTTCACATTGTGGCCAACCAGGTGCCTCTAGGAAGCCCACAAACAAGATGACTGCAGTAGCATTATCCAGCAGCATTATCCTGCAGCAGCATTATAGCACCTAATATAATAGGCATGCTCCTCTGATCCTGGAGAGAATACGTATGCATCATGACTAATATCCGTTTTGATTAGTAGCCATGGATAGCCCTCTCCTCCATGAACATGTCCACTCCCTTCTTCAAGCCTTCCTTCTTCAATCCTTCCAAGTTGGCAGCCATCACCACATCCTGGGGCCAGGAGTTCCACAATTCAACTATGCGTTGTGTGAAGAAATACTTCCTTTTACCTGTTTTCAACCGCTCAACCTCCAGCTTCAGCAGATGACCCCGCCGCGTTCTAGTGTTATGAGAAAGGGAGAAAAGCTTCTCCCTGTCCAATCTCTCCATACCATGCAGAATTTTATAGACCCCTATCATGTCTCCCCGTAAGGTGTAACTGGACACAAATCTTACTCTTCTTCTGCAAACTAACAGGGCTACCCACCTGAATCAATTTTCCAGTTTTCTTACCTTGGCAATGAAGTGCTAATCTGCAATCTAGGTAAAGCTGGAATGACTTCCACTGTGCAGCCGTTCGTTTTTATTCCTGGTAGTTTATCCAGAAGGCAGTCACTGAAGACGCCAAAGACTGAAGTATGATAACCTGCCATCAAGAGAGATGAGACTGCATCTTCCATGATTTTGGTGACCAACACACTGATGATTAATTTGAGCATCATCTTATCATTAGAAGTTATCTATACATTGTTGTGAATTCCCAGTAGCTTTGAACACTCAAAGCATAGCTGTGATTTAACATTTTGAGAACCTCAGTGGATAAAAGAAGGAAAGCTAGGATCTTAAAGACTGCTAACATTTATTTCAATACAAGCTTTCATAGATCACAGCCCACTCCATTAAATAGATATGTGATGGAAATTTGTACCAGGGACAGACAGGGGGAAGAGTCAGTGTAGTGCAGTGGTTGACAGTGGTGGTTTGGAGTGGTAGACTGATAGCATACGGGCCTGCCTAAACCTGGCAACCCGCTATGCAGGCACTTGACTACTGTGCTGGCCGTGCGCCCACCCCAAATGCTACGAGACAGTCGCTGCACGCTCCGTTGTTCCTGTACAGATTCTGTTCCAGCCGCAGCCATGTCAAGAGAAGCAGAATGTCACGTAGTCAGTGCCAAACACCCCCCCTTGCAACATCCACCGCTTAATGGGTCATCAGCAGCGATCCTGATATCAAGATGAGTCGTTCCTCCAGCTCAGCAGCAGCGATCTCAGGACGTTTGCACAGATCGCATTCATTGTTCAGGTATGTTAATCTTATCAGCAGAGAATTTCCAGTTCATCACGGGTTGCAAAAGCCATTGGAATCAGAATAGATTTCCAAATTCTCACTACCCCACCCCGGTAGCCACAGCTTAGTCCTTTGTCACCTTTTTGTCACCTGGGAACCTAGGAGGGGTGAAACCCCTCTCCCCACCCCCAGAAAAACAGTATATCTGGGGTGCTCCCAGCCCATTCGCTCTCTCAACCTTAGGTCTTTCCTGGCACCTTTGTTGTTACTCTGTTGGTTTGGTTTTGCGCAGCCTAACCACGCTCCCTCCCGCCTTGCTGGTCAAGTCTACGGGAACCCCTGCCCCCATCTCGGCTTTTACTTTTCAATCTGTCTTAGTCTACGTGAATTTGGACAACACCTCATCTAGATACAGTAAATATATTCAACCAACGATCTCCTGCCACGTTGGCAACTGTGCTTGTACTCCTCTCTTGATATTCCTAGACTCTCTGTATGTTTGTGTGCATCACTGAATTGAATGAGAAAGACATAAACATTATTTAATTTGGAATCCATTGTCTGTCTTTATTCAAGGTCTCATTAAACGGATTCTGGTATAGCTGAGTGCGAACCCGCTATAAAAATACATAGTTACCGATTGCTCAGCTAATTTCCCCATATTAAGGAGCAATTCGGCTAACATAGACTCTGATCTGGAGAGCTGGGTTTGATTCCCCACTCCTCCACATGAGCTGCGAAGGCTAATCTGGTGAACTGGATTTGTTTCCCCACTCCTACACACATAGCCAGCTGGGTGACCCTGGGCTAGTCACAGTTCTCTGAACTCTCTCAGTCCCGCCTACCTCACAGGGTGTCTGTTGTGGGGAGGGGGAGGGAAGGTGATTGTAAGCTGGTTTGATTCTCCCTTAAGTGGTAGAGAAAGTCAGCATATAAAAGCCAACTTTCTTCTTCTTCTTCAGGACTTGATGTGAATTACACTACCCACAAACACTCTTATTGAAATAAATGTTGGTAGTCTTTAAAGGTGACACTAGATTTTTATTATTCATTTAAAGCATTTCTATGCTTCCTTTCCACCCAAACAGGGCGCCCATGGCAGTGAACATCAAAACATTTCAACATTAGAACAGCATTTAAAATAAGGTATATATAAAATAAACAATTCCATAAAAACACATAAGAACATAAGAAAAGCCCTGCTGGATCAGACCAAGGCCCATCAAGTCCAGCAGTCTGCTCACACAGAGGGCAACCAGGTGCCTTTAGGAAGCCCACAAACAAGACGACTGCAGCAGCACCATCCTGCCTGTGTTCCACAGCACCTAAGATAATAGGCCTGCTCCTCTGATCCTGGAGAGAATAAGTATGCATCATGACTATTATCCATTTTAACTAGTAGCCATGAATACCCCTTTCTTCCATGAACAAGTCCACTCCCCTCTTAAAGCCTTCCAATTTGGCAGCCATCACCACAACAACACATCCAAGGACGACGTGCAGTAACTGTTAGGGGAATGCAAAATGCAAAAGACATTGATAGTGGGAGATAGACAAACTTCCTTGGGGAAGGAGTTGCAAAGTTTAGGTGCTATAACCAAGAAGGCTCTCTCTTGGGTTGCCATCCATCTAGCCTCAGATGATGGGGGCACCCAAAGAAGGGCCTCCAAAGGTGACCATAGTGGACAGAT
Organism: Euleptes europaea; assembly: GCF_029931775.1. Taxonomy (NCBI): domain Eukaryota; kingdom Metazoa; phylum Chordata; class Lepidosauria; order Squamata; family Sphaerodactylidae; genus Euleptes; species Euleptes europaea. Next base: position 6,703,740 of record NC_079319.1, on the reverse strand, counting down.
GGGTTCATATGGGAAAAGTCCTTCAGGTATGCTGGCCCCATGCCATATAAGGCTTTAAAAGTCAATGGTAACACCTTGAATGGAGATTGGAAGCAATTTTTGTGCCAGTATAGATGGAATAAGACTGAAGTGATATGGTCCCTACAACCCACTCCAGTCAACATTTTGGCCGGGGCTATCTGTACCAACTGTAGCTTCTGGACAGTCTTCAAGGACAGCCCCAAATAAAACTCATTGCAGTAATCTAATCTAGATGTTACCAGGAAGCAAAGCAACCTTGGTCAGATTCAGAATCTGACAAGGAAATAAAATGCCAACTAAAATGGATAGAATGCAGAGTGAGGTTTTCAGGTACCATTTGCAAGAAGGCACATCCTTAAAGGCAAACTTCCTGAGTCCAGCTAAGACCATTTCATATTACAACTATATAAAATAATGGTCAGTGTTTGCAACAATAAAATACAGAAGACTTAAGTCAATGCCTAACGCATCAGAGGGAGAGATCTAGTCTCCTTCCTAAGTTAATCACAACTGCAAAACCTATCGTTTGTACCTGAGCCCCAACATACCTGTAAACAAAGTTCCAGCCATTGTGTTTGTGTTAATGATCCAGGGTCTTCCACCTAAGCCTACCTCCACCATGGAGGAGATGGCATACATTTTTCAAGACTGGTGGCTGTGATCTAACTTTTCATTTGGGAAAAAAAATCTCCCCCACCCTTCTCTTGCTATGGCCCATGTTCTCTGTACGCTTCCTCCCCATTGTTCTGATACAGCTCCTGGTTCCTGCCATGGAGCCCCTCTCTGGACCCTGGGGTTCTCTGGATCCCACCAACCCCCCTCCCCATTTGTCCATGGCTCCTGCATAACTCTCCCTATCAGGACCCCCAACCCTCCTCCTCCTCCTTACATTCTCTTTCCCTCTCTTATCTAGTCCATCTTCCCACCCTCTTCAGACACACATCCATCCACCCGCCTCTCACAGGGACTAGTAAGGAAGGAGACAAAACTGGGCATCTTAATTACCAAAGACTTTAGTAATTGTTGGATTAAGACTCGCCAAAGTAGAGACAGGAAGTATTTCATTTTGACTTGCGGGAGTATTTTTTAATTGCTGTCTTTGAAGGAGAGACAGAAAAGTCATTTCAATCTATTTATTTGTACTTAATAAAAAAACCTTTTCAGAACAATGGGCTCATTCTCTCAAGGGGGAAATGCCACATCATTCCTCAATCTGCATATACAAAGACCCAATTCTCCGAAGGCCCAGAGTTTAAGGCCTATATGCGAAGGGCCTCAGACACACAAGCACCTTGCCTTGATCACCAGTCCCAAGGAAGGACTGTGCTCTGGCACCAGACTCCTGGCTGACTAGCTGGAAAGCAAACTGGTTAAAAACAAAATTAAAATTAATCCTTCTCAGGGGGAGAAAACAAAACAAGCCTCTTGTTTTTTATCGTTTCCATTGATATTTAACAGCTTCAGAGAAGAGCGAGATTTTTTTAAACAAAAGAAGTCCTTTAATGTAAATGTCATAAGCAGTTAGTTGAGCTCAATATTCTATTGGCAAAATCAATTTACGCAGTCTCGACTTAGAATCATAGCATCATAGAATCACAGAGTTGGAAGGGGCCACCAGGGTCATCTAGTCCAACCCCCTGCACAATGCAGGAAATTCACAACTACTTCGTGGCTGTATCCCTCGCACACACACCCACTACTTCAGGACTTGAAAGAATATTGTGTACAGTTTTAACCACGAGTAATGAAACGGCACTTTCTGTGGCCAGCCAGAACCACGGTTGTAGCAGTTCTTATGGTTTTATTGCAATGGCAGGGCACACCCTCATTGCTTATAATATTGTCATAACGATTTCTGGGTCTCATCTCTGGATATATACTGTCCGAAGTCTACAGACTGTATAGTGACCTAATGACCTCAGTGGAGCAATCTTAAAGGGATTAGCTTAATCCACTCATTGTAAGATACTAGACAGCCAGATGTTTGCTCTAAAGGATGCTGGAGGAATGTGCATTGTCTTCGCTATGCCTTGATCTCGTTAATCATTAATCTTGCTATGCCTTGTTTAAAATTCCATTGTCTAAAGTATTGATCAACCTTGCTATTCATTATATGTTTTTCTTAATAAAAACCTGAGCGCTCCACTCAGATGGCAGAGCTGGTTCTCTCACCAATCAAGATACACTTGTGTGTGTTTTCCCTTCACACAGTGAAGAAAAACCATGGTTAGGGAGCATTCTCCAAAAACCGATGGCAAAGAGGAGGTCACTTAGGAAATGCACAACATTTGCACAGGCTCTTCAAAAATCAACCTCTTTCACTCTTGAGGAAACTTAAGAAAATAGCAAAAAAGAGTGTTTACCATTGATGGTGATCTGCCCTGCTGACTGAGGAACACCCACAAGTGTCACAGGGTAGAGGCCAGACTCTGCGGGGAGGGAGAGAGCCGCAGGGAGACATTCAAACTCAACTCCAGTTGTCAGAAGTCCCTGAGAGAGATGGAAGACAAATGCATAAGAATTAGATTCAGCTGAATGAAGTTAGCAGCACACCTGCTCTTGATACTGAAAACAGGATGAGAAAGAAAACCACCTGCGATCTGATCTATGATGGCACACACCAGCAAAGGTTTTCGTTGTTTAGGTCTTTGTGAAGTATGTGTTATTCTCAATTTGAATATTGAATATGTCACTGCAGGGGGGGTGGAGTGACATTTTCTCCAATATCCTTAGCGTAATATGGCCCCATACTTGGGGGAGGGGGTCTCAGAGCAACAGCTTTCATCAATCTGCATTTAGCCCAGAAGACTGCTCCCTCTCTTGACCCGGCTCATCTGGCCACATGGATCCAAGCCATAGTATCCTCAAGGCTGGACTACTGGAATATACTCTACATGGGCCTGCCCTATAAGTCAACTTGGAAACTCCAGTTGCAGCTCAGCTACCATCCAGAGTTAGATGAAGTATACATATCACGCCAATTCTGCAGTCACGCAATTCCTTACCCAGGAACCCAGGTTCTACATTGACATGAACAGAAGATGCTCTTCACATGCCTGCCCAGACTCAGGGACTAGTTTGGGTAACACTACCTGCCTTGACGAGCTCATGTTGTCTCCACAGGGATGATGTCTGGTCTGAAGGGAAAACCTAACCTAAAATCTAAGAAACCTGGGACATTTATTGACAGTTTCCTATTGTGGGGGGGGGGGTCTGTTATAGTTTTTGGGATTCAGCTTTACCACAGGATGTTCTGGAACTTAACTGGAACAGAAGATGGGTCTACCACTGCAATTAAACTCAGGAAAGAGGCTACACTGTCCATCTGATGGCTTAGGCATTGTTTGGAAAGATGTAAACTATCTTTGAGAAGTGTGTAAATGTCTCAAACACTGACCATGTTGTCATTCCAATGATCTTGGGACTCATGAACCAAGCATCCAGGTGAGATGGCATATTTCCTCACGAGACACCTTACTGTCTCACCTTTCAGAGGGCATTTTATTGGACTTTGATTTTCTTGGATAAAACCAACAGTCTCTCTGCCTGAGTTAACGTGCAGCCCCCCTTCTAATTTACTTACAGTTTGCTGGGGGGGGGCAGTGACATCTCCCTCAATACCCTTAGTGTAATATGGCCCCATGCTTGGGGGAGGGGGCCCTCGGAGTAACAGCTGCTCAAACAACATGTGATTTAACTCTCTTCTTCAATTTCTGTCTCCCTTTTTGCTGCAGTACACATGAACACATGAAGCTGCTTATACTGAATCAGACCCTTGATCCATCAAAGTCAGTATTGTCTACTCAGACCGGCAGCGGCTCTCCAGGGTCTCAGGCAGAGGTCATTCATATAACCTACTCGCCTAGTTCCTTTAATGCCAGGGATTGAACCTGGGACCTTCTGCATGCCAAGCAGATGCTCTACCACTGAGCCACAGCCCCTCCCCTACCTGCCCCTCGCCTTCCATCTCTCCTTTGTATTCAGTGGCCTGCTTCCTCCTGCCATTCTTCCCTGGCTCCCACTCTGCCTCTCTCCTGTACTCATCCTTTTTATCTGATCTAACCAAGCCTGGCTGAAAACTCTCCCTCACTCATCCTACCCCTTCCATCCTCCCACTGCAGCCATCCCTCCTTCTCCAACAAATCTCAGATCTTCTTGCTTCAAACACAGCTCCCCTTTCCCTGCTTCTCCCTCTCTCTGTCATCTGTCAGTTCACACTCTTTTTCTCCCACACTCTGCAATTCCTCTGCTTCTTCCTCCTCTGGCGGAGGGGGGGTGGGCTCTGTACCTACCACCACAAACAGGAGCACTCTACTGAATTAGACATGGATGAGACATATCTGGATATTGCAGCTGTTCACATTCGGAATTACTGGGTTGGATGCAGCCAGCTTTTTCACTCAATCTCACCCAGTTTCCTTACTACAACCCCCCTCCCATAAGGCTTTTGTGAAAGCAAGTCCCACGATCCCCAGCTTAGCCTTTGGGGGGGGGGCTAAAATGAGAAGCTTCCTTCCTTTTTGACAAGCAGAAAAGCTGGTTGGATATAATCCACCGTGAATGAACTGCGTTTTAAATTTTGCCTCTCTTTCCTGCCTTTCTCTGTCCCCTTTTTGTAGCCAACAATTGATCTTATTACTTTGATTTTTTTTCTTATTTTCCAGGATTATTCCCAAGATGCATTTGTACATTCCCATACATTGTGGGGAGGGGTTGTGGCTCAGTGGTAGAGCCTCTGCTTGGCATACAGAAGGTCCCAGGTTCAATCTCCAGTTAAAGGCCAGTAGGTGATGTGAAAGACCTCAGCCTGAGTCCCTGGAGAGGGGCTGTGGTTCAGTGGTAGAGCATCTGCTTGGCATGTGGAAGGTCCCAAATTCAGTCCCCAGCATCTCCAGTTAAAGGGACCAGGCAAGTAGGTGATGTGAAAGACCTCTACCTGAGACCCTGGAGAGCCGCTGCCGGTCAGAGTAGACAATACTGACTTTGATGGACCAAGGGTCTGATTTAGTATAAGGAAGCCTCATGTGTGATCAAACTGTTTGGGGAGGGGCTGTGGCTCAGTGGTAGAGCCTCTGCTTGGCTCACACAACTTCTCAGGTTTAATCCCTAGCATCTCCAGTTTAAAGGGACTAGGCAAGTAGGTGATGTGAAAGACCTCTGCCTGAGACCCTGGAGAACCGCTGCAGGTCAGAGTAGACAATAGTGACTTTGATGGGCCAAGGGTCTGATTCAGTATAAGGCAGCTTTGTGTGTTCATGTCCTCAGACCTAAGATCTCAAAACCAGGTTGGGAAAAGCACGTGAGAAAGGGACCTACATGTTTAACCCTGGGTAAGACACGAGACAAACAGAAGTGGTTTGACATTGCCTGCAACTGTGTACTGACCTTGGACTTACGCCATGTTCTTCCATCCAAGTTCTAACCAGAAACAACCCTACTTAGCTTCTAAAATCTGATAAGACTGGGCTTGCCTGGGCCATCCAGGCCAGGACAGTCAACGCAGCTGTTTTAAAATAGGCCACATGCATTCCTGTCAGCCAATCCCTCACAACAGTGGCGGATCTACTATGAAACTAATGAAGCTTAAGCTTCAGGGCCCCTAATCCCAGAGGGGCCCCTAAGTAACATTTTTTTTAATGAGTGAATTTTTCAACAAGATCAGTGGAGTTTTTAAAGTGTGTGTTATTAAAATAAGGCTATTTTAGTGCTTGAATCATAAGCCAATGGATTGAAGTACTTCATATCGACCTTAGAATATGCTCCAATACCCATTTCATATGGCCTGCCCTATTGATGCTGGTTGAGAAGGGCCCCCAGTAACAATTCAAGCTTCAGGGTCCCAAAAATGTAGGTCCGCCACTGCCTCACAATATTCAGGACGCTGAATCCAGAACTGGTTGCTGTTTGGGTTTTTGTTTTTCAAGGGAAACACTGTGCAGCGGTCTAGCTGTGAGGATACAAAAGGAAGAAGAGGAGGAAGAAGAGGAAGAAGAGTTGGTATTTATATGCCGACTTTCTCTACCTTGTAAGGAGAATCAAACCGGTTTACAATCTCCTTCCCTTCTCCTCCCCACAACAGACACCTTGTGAGGTAGGTGGGGCTGAGAGAGTTTGGAGAGAGCTGTGACTAGCCCAAGGTCACCCAGCAGGCTTCATGTGTAGGAGTGGGGAAATCAACTCGGTTCACCAGATTAGAGTCCGCCGCTCATGTGAAGGAGTGGGGAATCAAACCCAGGTCTCCAGATTAGAGCCCACTGCACTTAACCACTACACCACGCTGGCTGTTTGAGAAAGGGGAGAATTGTTGCAGCTAATAGAAAACACTCAGGGCCCCCATTCCAACTGGAAATTTCAAACAGCAATTGCTTGTCCTCCAGGCTCTGCAAATGCCAAGGCCACACCACTGCCACCAAGTGAATTTGATCCCTCGAAAACATCAGTCTGCCAGAAGAGGTCACTTTCTTCACTGCTGCGGCATGCTATCCAAAACAGTTCTACCAGCGTATTTGATGGCCAAGAACTTTCTTTTCAAGGCAGGCACGAAACATATCAACACTTTCTGCAGGTTAGTATCTGATAGGGCACGATGAAGCAAGCACCACTAAACAAGCGGCAAAGAAAACCAGGTTAATTATTCACACACTATTTGACAGGGAAGAAATTAACTTTTAGCTCAAGGTAACTCAAGAGACGATAATCACAGCTTTAGCCATAAAGGTTTATGGGACAAACGCCGGTTTATTAACCAATTCCGCTCTCTGCATAACTCAGAATTAACAACCTCCCTATTGTGCCTGATCAGTTCTGTGCTGTAATCATGCACAGTGGCCCGCTAAAAAAACCCCACTTTATCTATTCTGCATCTCTTTCTCTTGTGTTTAGCTTATTGCAAGCAGGATTCTATTTATGTAATTTCTGTACCACTTAATGTGTCATGTGAATACTAATGTTACACTTCCGTTCTTTCTGTTTCCATTCACCTCGGGAGGTGGTAAGCTCTCCTTCCCTGGAGGTTTTTAAGAAGAGGTTAGATGGCCATCTGTCAGAATGTTGATTCTGTGACCTTAGGCAGATGATGAGAGGGAGGGCATCTTGGCCATCTTCTGGTCACTGGGTGTGTGTGGGGGGGAGGTAGTTGTGAATTTCCTGCATTGTGCAGGGGCTTGGACTAGATGACCCTGGGGGTCCCTTCCAACTCTATGATTCTATGATTCTGGTGGCTCCAGACTTCTAGAATCCTAATGTATTGGCTACCGAATGTCCCATTTTTTGTGATTGCACTGGCTCACTAGATGTAATTCACCTTGAGTCCCTGTGAGAAAAGTGGACTACAAACAAACAAATACTTTCTAAAATGAAACATGAAAGGCGAGGAAGAAGATTAAAGGTTCCTTTAAGAAATCTGTGGACAATTTTGACAAGAATTCTAGCTCATTAGCAGTTTGTTATGAAGACATGCAAATGGAAAAATGAATTCCTTCCTAAGCACACAGATTGGACCATTCCTTTTCAGTCATAACATGTGGTTAGAGTGTTGGACTAGGTTCAAATCCCCACCCTGCCATGGAAGCTCAATGGGTGACCGTGGGCCAGTCACACACTCTAGGCCTAATCTACCTCATAGGGTTGTTGTGAGGATAAAATGAGGAGAGGAGAACAATGTAAACTGCTTTGGGTCCCCATGACGGAGAAAGGCAGGGTATAAATGAAGGAAATATATAAATGCTGCATAATTCAGACCCATCGACGTACATTTATAATTTTGTTGGTTCCAATATGCATCTCTGTGCACGTTCCTACATAAACATTTGCAACGCTGTTGCCCATTCACACAATTTACAGAGATTAGGATCATAGAATCATAGAGTTGGAAGGGACCACCAGGGTCATCTAGTCCAACCCCCTGCACAATGCAGGAATGTCACAACTACCTCCCCCCCACACCCCCAGTGACCCCTACTCCATGCCCAGAAGATGGCCAAGATGCCTTCCCTCTCATGGTCTGTCTAAGGTCATAGAATCAGCATTGCTGACAGATGGCCATCTAGCCTCTGCTTCAAAACCTCCAGGGAAGGAGAGCTCACCACCTCCCGAGGAAACCGGTTCCACTGAGGAACCGCTCTCACTGTCAGAAACATCTTCCTTATGTCTAGACGGAAACTCCTTTGATTTAATTTCAGCCCGTTGTTTCTGGTCTGACCTTCTGGGGCAACAGAAAACAACTCGGCACCATCCTCTATATGACAGCCCTTCAAGTACTTGAAGATGGTTAGCATATCAATATACAGATTCTCCTGTAGCTATTCACAGTGCACCTTGGTTTTCACCATTCTGAATAGTTTGGTATTGTCTGCAGACCCGGCTATTACACTGTTCAACCCCAACTCCAAATCATTAAATAGCACTGGTCCCAATACCACCCTTGTCCAACTGCTCACTTCCTTCCATTGAGAGAACTGTCTATTTATTTCCACTCTCAGCTTCCTGCCATTTAACCAGTTTTTAATCCATCTCAGCTGTAGCAAAGCATTACACCAACAATAATATTAACCACTTATAAAACTAACCAAGATTCCCATTTACCATGGATGTAAAAACGTACCATATTTTCTACACGGAGTTCAAAAGGCATTGGATTATACACCATCAATTGAACTTCACAAACATCTCCCTGGACCCATTGAAAATCTGTATTAAAAATGATAAATACAAAATTAGTTTCATATAAACTCATAGAGTTGGAAGGGACCACCAGGGTCATCTAGTCCAACCCCCTGTACAATGCAGGAAATTCACAACTATCTCCCCCCCACACCCTCAGTGACCACTACTCCATGCTCAGAAGATGGCCAAGATGCCTTCGCTCTCATGATCTCCCTAAGGTCACAGAATCTAGCAGATGGCCATCTAACCTCTTCTTTAAAACCTCAAGGGAAGGAGAGCTTGCCATCTTCTGAGGAAGCCTGTTCCACCGAGGAACTGCTCTAATTGTTAGAAAATTCTTCCTAATAAAATTCTTCTCAATTAGTGAGAAAAGTATAGAACTCTAAATTAAAATAGGCCTGCTTGGTATGATTACGCATGTTGGCAGAGATCTTATATCTCTAACTTCTAAGACCCCATCTTGTGATTAACATCCTCAGATCAATCTCTCCCCGCCCCCTCAGAAAGACCATTCAAATACTGAAAAGGGTAAAAATTAGCATTGAGCATGCACAAGTCTTTTTGGCTACGGGAAACTTTCCAAAAGAACAGCAAGCATCCTAACATGCACAGCGCACTGCCTAAAACTTCTACATCACCTCCATCATAGCGCATGTTGTTTGTTCACACTGTGCATTGCGAAGACTTGCTTACATACCCTTACAGCAGTGGAGTAAATACGATGACTCCCATTGATGCTGGGTGAGGGGAAAGCAACATCACCTGCTGTCACCTGCATATCTGAGAGGCCCTTAGATTATTTGTGCTTGCTGGTCACGTACCATAATCCAAGTTTCATTCTGACAGTGAATCATGACTGTTGATCTAAAATTTATACCGTGTCCCAGGAAACTCAGGGAAAAGCAGCAACATATGCGAGGGGAAAAAGTCGTGCCAGATTACAGCACTGGCCACCAGAATGAAAATGCCTTGCTTCGAAGTTCTTCTTGGGCACTCAATTTTGCTTGCCTCCATAAGAACATAAGAAAGGCTGTGCTGGATCAGACCAAGGCCCATCAAGTTCAGCAGTCTGTCCACACAGTGACCAAGCAGGTGCCTCTAGGAAGCCCACAAACAAGACGACTGCAGCACCATTTTCCTGCCTGTGTTCCAAAGCACCAAATATGTTAGGCATGCTCCTCTGATCCTGGACAGAATAGGTATGCATCATGACTAGTATCCAATTTGACTAGCAGCCATGAATACCCTTCTCCTTCATGAACATGTCCACTCCCCTCTTCAAGCCTTTCAATTTTCTCCACCCTGGCCAGTCCGGTGGAATAGTCTCCAGTGGGACCAGGGCCCTGCGGGATCTCACCGAGTTCCACAGGGCCTGTAAAATTGAGATATTCCGCCAGTTTTATAGTCGAGGACAACAACGGTTTAATATCAGTGCTGGCCTCCCTAACCTTCTGCTATAACCTTGCAATAACTTCTGTTATATGTCATCATCAATTTATATCGGAGCTCCTAACTGCTCTCCAGCCCATCATTGGCTCTATGGGCCGTGGATTTATGTTCTGCGTCATTTGTATTAATTATCCAACTGAAACAGACATCCTGTGAGGTAGGTGGGGCTGAGAGAGCTCTAAGAGAGGCAGGTCACCCAGCTGGCTGCCATGTGTAGGAGCGGGAAATCAAACTCGGTTCTCCAGATTAGAGTCCACTGCTCCAAACCACCACTCTTAACCACTACACCACCCTAGCTCTCAGCGTGGGCCTAGGATCTAGGAGACCTGGATGACAAGCTTGTCATGAAGCTTGTTGGGTGACCTGAAGCCAGTTACTCTCCTTGTGGTTCTCAGATTTTCAATAAGGTATGAAATCAGGTACAAAAGGGGAGCAAAAAGATAAATAAATCATTTGATGTTCTTGTAGTCATCTTGAATGATTTCTCTGAAAAACGTAAGCTACTTGTACCCTTTAAAAAGACAGCACTGTCCTAATGCACTGGGAAGTTGAAACAAAGCCAAGATGGATGCAAGACATCTGTGCCAAGTTGTCTAGTCAGTTTTATAATCAAGAGGAGGAAATAGCATATTGATCCAAAAACTGGCAATAGCCATTTGATTCAATTTGCAGAATAAAAGTCAGCCAGCCAGCTAGTGGCAGCGGCCTACCGCATGCAGAAGTGGGGTGCATTTTAAAGGCCAGTAAGGATCAGAAATCATATTCTCACCTATTTTTTTACCTCGCTCCTCTCCACGATTGTGAGCAATGATGGGAGAATATATAAAAGGACTCTTGGTCGACATGTTCTGGCCCAGCAAGCTTTTCATTTTTTGTGGTCGAAGGCTGACGGGGAGGTTTAAGAGCTTGACAGATCTGTTAAAATGATGAACAGCAAGACAATTTTTAATGTGGGCTTGTTAAACTCCATAAGCAAATTGTCACTTAGCAGAGAGAATTAAAACAATTGATGCAGTGAGAAGAGAGAAACAAGGCAAGCCACAGAACAATATTAGAAATCGCTACTAAATCACCCGCCAGGAAGTCCTACTGGGGACTGGACAAGTTCCAAGTCCACTAGTGCCTTGAAGACCAACAAGATTTCCAGGGTATAAGCTTTTGAGAGTCAATGCTCCCTTGGTTAGTACTGGCAGCACTGGGTAGGATTCCAGTTCAATAGCACCTTAAAGACCAACAAGATTTCCAGATATCTGATGAAGGGCACTATGACTCTGAAAAGCTTATACCCTGAAGATCTTGTTGGTCTTCATGGTGCTACTGGACTTGCACCTTGCTCTTCTACTGCAGACCAATACGGCTACCCACCCGCAACCACTGGGGACTGCAAGTCATACAAGAGAATTGGAGTGAGCAATATATGCCCCTTTCATTGGCCGGCTGTATGAAACTCTCAGAGTAGCCAGGAAAGAACTTTCACTGGCAGAAATCTAGCATGCAAAATCATTGTATAGCACAAACAAAAATGAAAATGAGATGGCATGACAATAGCTTGGTCTTCAGTGGAGCAATGTATGCCTGCACAAACCAGCATCAATTAAACTAGCAAAAAAATAACATAAAGATTAGAATTATGTTCTGTTTCTTTGCAAAACTCCTTCCCAACCTTTCTGCCCTCATCAGGGTGACCAAGGCAGCCAATGGATTGAAAACATACATAACAAACACAGGTCTTAAAAACTGTTAAGCCCCCCAAAAAACTCAACATTAAAACAATGAAAACCAAAGCTAAAAATGCATACACAAAAACATATACGGAAACTGGCGCACAGCGGAGCAAGACAGAATGGTACCCGCGTGCCCCTGCACATGACACCACTGCATTAGTAATGATGTTCATCCTTTTCGAGTCATCATGACGATGCATATATTATTTGGAGCCAGCTAAGTCTGGGAGTTATTGAGCTGGAAGAGAGGGATTGAGATGCAGCATCACCTGCCACTTAAGCCAGCGTTGTGTCAGCACAATAACTGCTTACAAGACACACAGCTGTCGTGTTCTGGAGATCATTAAAACACTCTACCATGGTGATCTGCAGGAGGGTGGCACATTGGTTATGAGGAACACTTTACCCTTCGAGGCGCAAACTAGGAAAACCTGATAGGTATCATATGGTTGGTTGCAGTCTGTTCAGATGCCTGTGAGTGGTAAATACAGCCTCTAGAACTACTGACTTACCTTACAATGGGTAGTTTAGTGAATGGAACAGGTGGAAGCTTCAAGCCATCTGGAAGTGTAATGAATTCCATTGTTCCAGGGCACTTGGACGTGTAATTTTCTAAACTTTGCGTCACATCTTTCTTTTCTGAAAGAGAGGGAAATTCTCCATTGCATCGGCCATAATACTGCAATATTTGAACACACGGCGATGGATCCCCAACAGCTTTTTGACTGAACCTCCCCTAGTTATTTTCTTTACTTGGCCATGCAGGTCCCATGACCCCTGGCACAGCTTTTTTGGGGTAGTCAAAGAGAACCTTTCCTCCTGGTTGGATCCAGCTACACTGTTCTCGAGGTTACAGTGTTTACCTAACTTTTTTTTTCATTAGCTTTGAAAATCTGTACAAAACTATCCACACAATAAATCAGATGCTCTTTCAGGAGGAAAAAAAAGAGGAGGGGCTACTTTCTCAGTTTTAATAACCTTGATGTGGTTAAAAAATATTAAGCACTACTTATTATCGTTACCAACAAAAATCAATTGCTTATGCTAGAATTCCACAAGTGATTTGTTGCATCTTTGTTCCATGTATAAAACATTTATCATGAATCTTTCTCTCTCGGCAAGAGAACTTCGGAGGTGGTTTGCCATTGCCTGCCTCTATGTCACATCCCTGGTTGGAGCGGTGGAGTCTGATCTGGAGAACCGGGTTTGATTCCCCACTCCTCCACATGAGCGGCGGAGGCTAATCTGGTGAACTGGATTTGTTTCCCTGCTCCTACACACGAAGCCAGCTGGGTGACCTTGGGTGAGTCACACACTCTCAGCCCCACCTACCTCACAGGGTGTCTGTTGTGGGGAGGGGACAGGAAGGTGATTGTGAGCCGGTTTGATTCTCCCTTAAGAGGTAGAGAAAGACGGCATATAAAAACCAACTCTTCTTCTTTTTTCCAGGGTCAAATACTAGCCAGGGTCAGGGCTGAGAGTGTGTGACTTGCCCAAGGTCACCCAGCAAGCTTCCATGGCACGAGTGGGGACTTGCTGGCTCTTTCATTTATTTATTTAGAGAGACAGAGAGAGCACTAATAACTTAGGCATCAAACATACTGATGACGGGTCTATTTCAAGACATTCCAAATATTTCCTAAGATAAAAGGCACACAGAAAAGTGTATTTCACTACAACTACATTATCAAGCCAAGCTTACATCGCAAAACTGATTTTGTTTAGTTCCTATTATAATTAACTGCCTGACACTAGGAAAAAGGCCTAATGAGTTATGCAAAGACAAGTTGCAGGCACTTTCAATTAACCAACTTTTTTTAGCACATTAAGCCAACTCATTAGCCGAGTGTCAGATAAACCATCCTTCACTTTCAGTCACGAATAAATGCCAAGCACTGATATATATATATATATATATATATATATATATATATATACACACACACACACACACACACACACACACACACACACACACCCACAACTACGCAATATAACTTGTGAAATTCACAGTTAAACCCAAATGGCACTTTGTAACTACTGCTAACTACTGAGCTGGAAAATAAAACCCTCTCCTCTCCTCAGAATGCTCTGACTGGCAAAACTTCTTTTTTCTGAAACAGCATCCAAGAATTTCCCCCCTTTCCGGAACGGAGACTGCTTTTCCCTCTCAGGTGCCAATTATGAATGAAGTTAATGAGTATGCATGAATCCAAAGCGAGCAGAATGCAACAAAGCCTGAAAATCATGGCATGGGGAGTACATCAAATTACAGTCTCGGAGCCTAATACAAAAAAAAAGACAGTCATGTGGAGGCTCAAGTACCATTTTATGTACTGATGGAAGAGCTCAGAGAACAGTCGCAAGGTTCCCGTTGTAGTTCTGTTTCTGGAAGTCGGGAGGTCTTGGCCTGGCCAGGGCCTTGAGAGACGAATTCTAAGAGGCTCACAGAAGAAAAGTAGACTGCAGCAAATTAGGTTCTCCCTAAGCGAACTCAACTAGCATTAATTTTCTGTCATTGAGGAGGGAGGGGGGCATTACACATTTACGAATAACTGGCACAAAATATACCCTGGGGAGGTAGATCTGACACTGTTATGCATGCCTTGGTCATATTGAGATTGTTATGTTCTATATGGGGGTGCCTTCAAAAAGTGTGTAGGCTGTTCCGTTGGTCATAGGATCATAGAGTTGGAAGGGACCTCTAGGGTAATCTAGGCCAACCCCCTGCACAATGCAGGAAATTCACAACTACCTGCCCTCTACACCCCCAGTGACACAAAGCAGCATTTGAACCATCTATGCACTGTGATTCTTCAAAAAGCTGCTATGCAGTAGGTGACTGAGTTCTTGATTCTTCACTAACATCAACTTCACTATTAAAATTGCATACTCTGAGAAGAACACTTCTGGTATTTTGACAGGGGGGAAAACACAAAAAGAAAAGCCCCTTTTTACCCCAAACAAAACCTTAATTCTGTTGAAACGTCAGTACTTACTACACATCACAGCACTGAAGCTATTTGTTCTACATACTGAAGTATTACAAGTATTAATTTCTCATCAAACCAGTTCCTAGGTTTTAAGAGTTGAATCCTGCATCTTCCTTCTGCTTGGGGCAGTGTTGCCCTCCGTTATGAAGCACACTCCTCTGGCATTAGGTACTCTGCAAGTGGAAAACTCCAAGCACCTGAGGAATGTGTCCACAATGGTGGGACACTGCTACACAACCGGAAATGAGATATGGGACCAAAGCCTATATAGCTGTGTGCTTTTTAATTATACTGTAGCACGAAAACATATTACAATCAGATGTTTTATTAATTAAATCCAGCATTAAAAGTCACTTTGACAAACCAATGACTATATAAGAACGGGCGATCGGACATTTTCTAAAGACAGAAGCACCTACTCTACCACCTGTCCAACTCATGCCAGATATTAAGTCACTTCTGAAACAGAAGAGATTTGTGATACAACAGGAAGAGACTACTGATGAGAGAACACAAGTAGAAAAACAAATTCTCCACTCCTCCACATGAAGCCTGGTAGTTGACTTCGGGCCAGTCACAGTTCTCCCAGAACTCTCTCAGCCCACGTGGAGTCAGGTAATGGCAAGCCACCTCCGAATGTCTCTTGTCTTGAAAAGCCTACGGGGTCGCCATAATTCAGCTGCAACTTGACGGCACTTTCCACCACCACATATATACAAAAATCGGTTTGGATCCCCGTCCGTTCGAAAACGATTTATACAATTAATCTTATAAATCTCTTAGTATTATACATTCACAATACCATCAATTTTATTTTCAATTAATATATATATATATATATATATATATATATATATATATATATACACACACACACACACACACACACACACACACACACACACACACACACATACCTTGATCAGAAAGAAAGTCCAGCATGGTCTGTAGGAGAAAAGATAAATGCCGAACGGAGAGTGCTGGGTTGCCCATTCTTCGAGACGCGTACACCAGCTCGTGAAGCAAACGCATCTGCACAGCTGCCCAGCCGCGATGAGTTCCTTTTTAAAAAGGTACAAACATGTTACAAGATACCCCAAATAACCTCAACAGAGTCAATTTTAAAAGAAACTTAATTACAGAGACAAAGTGGTACAGTGGTTAAGAGTGTCAGACTGGGATCTTGGAGACTCGTGTTCGAATACCCACTCTACCATTAAATGCAGTAGGCGAGGTGGAGGTAAGATTTAAGCTAATTTCCCCTCTCCTTAATCTACGAAAGGACAGCTCTGAGGAAGGGAGGTTGAGGAATCTCCTATGGGAAGGGTCAGCCAAAACGATGAAACAAGTAGCTAAATTCTGTGCTGCAATAGACAAGATCTGTCAGACAAAGCGGGGCTTGGCAATCTAACCTAAAACGGAAAATGTTATATTAATCTGAGGTTTTTTAGCTAGTGGTAATTTGTTTGTTTATATATCCCATAGTTTTAGACATTGTATCTTTTAATTCTATCTTATAATTGATATGAATATTTTAATGGCTTTGCCGTATTAATAATAAATCTGAATCTGAAGGTGGAGGTATAAGATAGCTGAAAGGCATTCATTCAGCAGACCTCCAAACCATGAGACTCATCAGGGACAGGCGGCACTGTACTTTGCAAGAGGATAACAATAATTCCAAGGCACCGTATATGCAAGGTAATAGTGGTCCTAAACAAAGGGCCTCAATGTTAACTGTGCCTGCCCTTAAAACCCTGCATTTGACTAGTATGGGGGATTTTTTTTTTGTTTATTCATAGGTCTTTTATGTGTTTGTGTGTTTTAATAATTGTTGTTTTATTTGCATTGTAAACTACCTTAAGTTCCACGAAGTTGAAAGGCGATTAATAACTGTTTCACATGAATAAATAAAGGTGAGATGATTTTTATTTATTTAGTGTGTGCTTATCCTGTTTTTCTTCCTAGTGGGCTGGGGACACTAACTTGTTTACAAAAATATAAACATACAAAATTGTGTCTGCTCTCTTAAATATTAATGGTATTATTATTATTATTATTATTATTATTATTATTATTATTATTATTATTATTTTAAGCCAGTGTGGTGTAGTGGTTAAGGTGTGGGACCAGGACCTGGGAAACCCAGGTTCGAATCTCCACTCTGCCATGGAAATTTGCTGGGTGACCTTGAGCCAGTTACACACTCTCAGCCCTGACCCTGGCTAGGATTTGGATGGGAAACCTCAGGAAAACTATTAGTTTTACACACCGTACACAAACACACAAAAAACCATCATGTTTTCCCTACTACATGGGATTATTCCTCAAGTATATCTTGATCTCCAGTTAGCATGAAGTAGTAGAAGGAACCACCGCAGATGCTCTTAATATGCATTGATTTTTTAAAAAATGTAACGAGGTGTCCCGGCTCTTGACCCTTGCTGCGAATTGCCCCTACTGAAATGGCACCTTGGCAATATTCTCTCCTCCAACACAGGGCAAACCATTTAAATCAAAGACTTAAAATCTACTGGAGGGTCAGCTCTACATAAGGCCGACCATCGGAAGGACGGAAGAGCCACTTCCCAGGCCTGTCAAGCCCAATGTCTCAAAATTCACCTTTGCTTGCCCAGGTTTCCCTCAAAACTGTCTGTGTAAATTCACAGATCTGATGCATGCACAGGCTCACAATCCCTGTCAACACCTGAGAGAAAGTGTGGTGTAGTGGTTAAGAGCGGTGGACTCTAATCTGGAGAACCCACTCCTCCACATGAAGCCAGCTGGGTGACCTTGGGCCAGTCACAGTTCTCTCAGAACTCTCTCAGCACCTATGTCACAAGGTGCCTATCGTGGGGAGGGGAAGGGAAGCCGCTTTGAGAGCCAGCATGGTGTAGTGGTTAAGAGTGGTGGTTTAGAGCGTCAGACTCTGATCTGGAGAACCGGGTTTGATTCCCCACTTCTCCACATGAGCCGCCGGAGGCTAATCTGGTGAACTGGATTTGTTTCTCCACTCCTCCACATGAAGCCAGCTGGGTGACCTTGGGCTAGTCACACTCCCTCAGCCCCACTGACCTCACTCACAGGGTGTCTGTTGTGGGGAGGGGAAGGGAAGGTGACTGTAAGCCGGTTTGATTCTGCCTTAAGTGGTAGAGAAAGTCGGCATATAAAAACCAGTTTCTTCTCCTTAAAGGTAGAGAAAAGCAGGGTATAAAAACCAACTCTTTTTAAAAATCTGACTTGTGTGTATCCTTTCAGTGTATTCCATCCAAACAAAAAAAGTCTGGGAGAGGCTGATATCTGCCCTCCCTCCCTTTCAGACCACTCATACCTTTGCTGAAGTCCTTGGGGTCCAGGGACAGGCTGTAGCCAGGAAGGGTCTCCAGAAGAAGTCTGTAGCAGGCTCTCCACCCGGGCTCGGTGATGCTCGGGGCCACGCACTGCATTGCTGCGACCCGCTTGAAGAAAGCAGACTTGCGATGAAATCCAATGCGTTCGTACAACTCAGAGAGAATGCTGTAGCGCTGAATTTTCTCTTCCTCGGAGAGCTGAAAGTTATATTTTAAAAAAATAACAAGGAAAACGGCATACTTTTACTTTGGATTTTTTTTAACCCATACTTGATGACCACAAGTTTGCCCAATAAATTCGTTGTTGTTGCAAAACACAAAAATGTTATTTTGGAGAAAATATACTGTTAATATTTATTTATTTAATTTATAGCCCGCCCTCGTCCCCAGCATGCCAGGCTCAGGGCGGGTAATGACGATTAAAAACATAAAATATATAAAGTACATAAAATCATCAACATTGTTAAAACCATAATCTCAGTAGAACACTTATACGCAGATGGCCATAAATGTACCCAGATGCCACAGTGTAATAGGATATCAGCAGTTCAGCCCCCCACAGATTTCAAGAGTGGGGGGCAGGATGGGAAGGCCAGTAATGATGGATCCTCTCGCGGCTGTCCTCAGTTATAGGCCTGGTGAAATAGCTCTGCTTTATAGGCCCTGCGGAACTCCCCGCAGGGCCTTGATGTCACAAGGAAGACTATTCCACCAGGCCGGGGCTACGACCGAAAAAGCCCTGGCCCTTGTTGAGGACAGCATGGAATATGGGATGGAATATGGCATGGAATATGTTCAGCACACGGCAGAAGACAGAAAAACCACACAGTGATACTGTGGACTATGGCCACAATCCAGAAGTGCTACAAAATTAGCGCCACAAGTTTGGGGGTGGGGGAAGTAGATGTGTGTCTTGACTAGCAGCCCCCCTGCCTCATGGCAACCCGCTTTTGAAACCGAGGTATTTTTAAAATAGCTTGTAATATATTCAATTCAAATGTTCAAAGCTGGAGAATTTTTTTTTTTTTAATCCATTGGGTTAGCTCAAACCTCTTGGATAAGCCTGATGGGCTCTTTGGAGCCTGGATCACATGGTACCCTGAGAGCTGAAAATGTAATGCTGCTGCGCTCTGCAATTCTACTTCTAGGTAGGATTAACATTTTTTGTCTAAAGTGAGACAAAGTATGGCCAGCCAGAGGAGTACATCTAAGGTATTATGGAAAGTTATTCCAACTAGCTTCAGAAAACAGCCTAATGCCATTTTTTGTTTTCTACATTGCTTAAAGTTCTGCCTTCACGAATTGCTGAGCAGGATACATCTCGCTGAGAGCCCAACTCAGGTTAGGAGCAGCATGAGTCTTGCTAGGCATGATACGATACAAGTAGCCAAAACTACCGGTTCTCTTTTTGAGCGGTTGTGTCAAATCCCATCAGGGCTCATTATTTCTGATATCTGACTGGCATGCTTAAAAGAGTGAAATGAACCCACAAGAGAAATCTGTTTTGTTTGGACAGCTCAGAGGCTGCTACGCAATATTTCACACTGACAGGATTGCAGCGAGGGCTTGGGGCAACCTTGAGTGCAGCACTACTGACCCCTTGTGGACAACATGCAGTGCGCGTGCATTGAAATCTGCCACAGCTGATAAAGAGACGCATCTCAAAAGGTTCTGAACTACTTGAAGGAAGTGAACAGGAGCACCACAACATCAGAAACGTTAAAAATTCAGATAGGCCTCATAACCCTTAAGCAAAGTTCTACCAAAAACTCCTCCAAGTAAAACTGTTCAGCAATAACATTTTGTTTACCCTACTCACAGGGCGGCCCTGACTTAGTGTGATCTCGTTAGATCTTGGAAGCTAAGCAGGGTCAACCCTGCTTAGTGCTTGGATGGGAGACCCCCCACGAAGGCCCAGGGTTGCTATGCAGAGAAAGGCAGGCAATGGCAAACTACCTTTGTTAGTCTCTTGCCTTGAAAACCCCCCAAGGGGGGTTGCCATAAGTTAGCTGTGACTTAACAGCCCCCCCCCCCCCCGCCAATCATAGGGTGGGATCTTTCAAATTGTGAGCACAAAAGTGCTTGAAGATTCAGTTTCTCCCTTTCTCCAGAAACCCCTTGAAAAGCTGGCGTGGGGGTCTCATGGACAGTTTCAGTCTGTGTGGGGTTAAATGCCACTTGAATCCAACTTTTGAAATGTTCTTGCAAAGTCTCTAAAAATGGTTATCCAGTGTCAATTCCACTTATCGTCTGAAGCCAAGATACCTAAAATAATAATAGTAATATTCTATGGAATATTTTAAAATTCACTGTTTTGTCCTTTATAAGCCTTGTTTTTGAAACTGTTATGTAAATTCAAGCATTTGTACCAAAC
This sequence comes from Euleptes europaea, assembly GCF_029931775.1. Classification (NCBI taxonomy): domain Eukaryota; kingdom Metazoa; phylum Chordata; class Lepidosauria; order Squamata; family Sphaerodactylidae; genus Euleptes; species Euleptes europaea. Next base: position 6,683,165 of record NC_079319.1, on the reverse strand, counting down.
ATGTTCGGTTTCATTTCTCTTAAAGAAGCCTCACTGATTATAGCAAGACTCCAAAACAAATAAATTTATTATCACAATCCCTGCTCAATTTTCCCCCACCCACAGTAATGTTTGTGTTAGGTTAAACAAGAGGCAAAAGCTTTACAGAAATCATGCCCCAGAAACAAACAAATAATAATATTTATTCCCTTTATTTATAGATGGCCTTTTTTGCTGAGACTCGAGGTAGATTACAGAACATAAAACGATGCAAGCAGATGCTATAAAATAGTTGGTGAACAATCCAATAGGACTAGGACTACAAAATTAAAAAACAATGCAAAAAGAAAAAATGAAGGCCTGGCAAATTGTGACAGGAGGCCTTTCGGGAAAAAAGGCATAGTCTTTATGTACCAGGATTAGGCCTGAAAATAACTTTTTTTTTAACTGGCACTGTCTGTTTTTGGGAGTGGGGAGAGGCTCAAAGCAGAAAATGAGAGGTTCCACTTCTGCCACTTCTTTAGATAACTCTGTGCTAGCACAAACCCTGCTTACTTTCACCCCTGATAAACATCTTTGGGCTAAGCTGAAGATTATTTGAAGATAGGTGCTATCGATACGTGAAACATTGCCTTCTGACCTAAGGCAGGACAGTAAGTAAAGTTCAATTGATCGGTGAAAGGCTTTACATTATTTACTTTCTCACCTGACGAAGGTTAATGTAAACAGCATTCTGAAGGAATTCAGAAGCTTCCATGCTTCTCTTCTGTATTGCCAAGACTCTCACGGCCTTCACACAGGCTTCCAACTCGATCACTCCAGCATTCTTGTACTAGGAGACAACAAAAGCATAGTGGAATGAAACAACATTCAACTATGGGCCTCTAAACCATTCTGGGACAACTCCTGTATGTTGCGCCAGACTGTATGGGAAGAAAAGCAGGTCCACAACACTAAAACCTTGATTACATTTTAATAGGACCTGTCTGGCAGGCAAAGTTGTTTTATTTGTACAGACAAGACAAAGGACTGAATAGTGGGCGATTCCAGACCAGGAGACAGGAAGTTGAAATTTGATCCTGCCTCCCTGAGCAACCGGTGGGAATCACCCAATGTATCAAGATGCCCTCCTCCTCAGAGCGAGAACAACACAAAGCATAGCAACCTAGCAAAAACTATTTTTTGGAACAATGTCAACACATATAATTGTTCCATGCCCAAAAGATACCTGCAGCTCTCGCTTCTTCTCTCCTGGAAGAAGAAGAGTTGGTTTTTATACCTTGCTTTTCTCTACCTTAAGGAGTCTCAAAGTGGCTTACAATCGCCTTCCCTTCCTCTCCCCACAACAGATACCTTGTGAGGTAGGTGGGGCTGAGAGAGTTCTGAGAGAACTAGGACTAGCTCAAGGTCACCCAGCAGGCTTCATGTGGAGGAGTGGGGAATCAAACCCAGTTCACCAGATTAGAGACTGCTGCTCATGAGGAGGAGTGGGGAATCAAACCCGGTTCTCCAGATTGGAGTCCACCACTCTAAACCACAACACCATGCTCACTCTCAAGGGTGTAAGCTCTGGAAATCTATCAGAAAGTTAACTGATTTTGTTTCACATACCAAATAACAACCCTCAAATAAGGAAGCAACATTACCTTGCTGTAGTAGGAAATGGCCTCTTTGTATTTATCTATAATGTCTTCAGGGCTAAGACAGTTCTTTGCACGCCCTATTTCGGTACTGGTATCTGCATTGATACCATTTGAAGTGAGGGCACCTACATTGAAGAGAAACAAGAATTTTCAGGTTAACAGTGTGTCTCATTTCATGAAAACAAGGTCAGAGTAAAAACAAGGAATTGTGCCTCAGAGAATTAAACGCCTACACCACTGGCAAGTTTAATAGGTAGCAAAACTTAAAAAAAAAATAGTTGCCAATTGTGTGGACAAGCTAATGAATGATATATGTTTAATTTCCCAATGTACAAATTGCTTTGTTACAAAAGGATTCCTTTTTAAATACTGTGCAAAGAATTAGCAAGAATATAATGGTTGTTAAAGGAAGTATATGGAAAAAAACCTCTTGCAAAAATAACGTATCTTAATCATCAACTGATGCTGAACTTGCCTGGGATTGGACTCGATGACCCTAGTGGTCTCTTCTAACTCTATGTTTAACTAAAGAGTTACTATACAGCCAGCGTGGTGTAGTGGTTAAGAGCGGTGGTTTGGAGAGGTGGACTCAGATCTGGAGAACCGGGTTTGATTCCCCACTCCTCCACATGAGCGGTGGAGGCTAATCTGGTGAACTGGATTTGTTTCCCCACTCCTACACATGAAGCCAGCTGGGTGACCTTGGCCTAATCACACTCTCTCAGCCCTACCTACCTCACAGGGCGTCTGTTGTGGAGAGGGGAAGGGAAGGTGATTGTAAGCCGGTTTGAGTCTTCCTTAAGTGGCAAAGACAGTTGGCATATAAAAACCCTACTCTTCTTCTTCTACTACTACTATTTGCTTGCTTTTTTATTTTAGATATTTATATAACACTTTATCTCCCCAATGGGGACCCAAAGCAGCTTACAACGCTGTTATCCCCTCCTCCACTGTTTCCTCACAAAAGCCATCCAGTGAGGCAGGTTAGGCTGAGAGACAGACCAACCCAAGGTCATCTAGCGAGTTTCCATAGCAGAGTGGGGATTTAAACCTGGGTCCCCCAGATCCTAGTGCAACACTCTACCCACTACACCACATGTTACTGAAATATCAATAAAACTCAACACAAAAATTCTGGGAAACCTTCTGATAGCCAAGGCAACTTTATTGTTCTACCAAAAAGAAATGCTGCTTAATGTTCACATTTTAAACAAATTCCTCATTATCAAACAGAATGACTCGAAAGAAACAAGAACTCCTAATACACAGGCTACATGAGAAACAATTTAAATTTGTGTGTTTTCCAAAGGCACTATAAAGACAGAGTACCTGAGTTTGCAACATTGTGCAATCCTCTAATAATGGGGGGGGGCGCACTAAGGACTTTTTCTTTTAACTGAAAATCCCCAAATTCAAGTGATACATCAACTTTTCCTGAATACTGGATTGAATCCAGTGGTTCCTTTCCACTAAGTGAAGATTCATTCCTCTACCTCACATAGCAGAACCACTGGATCCAACCCAGTGGACCAATTTGTGTGTGAGAGTATGTGTGTGTGTGTGTGTGTTGGTGGGAACAATTTAAAATCTGATGTCTGGAGTTTATTTTAACATGCAGCTGTTGTGGGAGCAGGGAAACGGTGCGATGAAATATACAGGGAGCTCCCATGCGTCATTAAAATAAAAGGATGAAAGAATCAAAAAATTCAGATGAGTACTTAATTTTTTAAAATGTCCTCTTTTCCTCTGTCTTTTTAGCTCCCTTTCTTCCTCCAACTAGAATCTATTGACAGCAGCCAGAATTTCAGCAGCAGATAAAAGGTGTAGCTGAATTTCTAGCACTAACTACTTGGCTTTAAAAAAATCTGGACAGTAGCCATGACTGCACAACTAGTAGAATTGGTAAAGCTTCAGGAAAGGACTGATTTGATGAGGATCAGATACATATACATCAATGTCCATCTGAATTTTAATATTTGTGATATTGTGCAAAGTTATTTATACTGAATTAATATATGTTTATAATTTCAGAAAGAAAGAAAGAAAGAAAGAAAGAAAGAAAGAAAGAAAGAAAGAAAGAAAGAAAGAAAGAAAGAAAGAAAGAAAGAAAGAAAGAAAGAAAGAAAGAAAGAAAGAAAGAAAGAAAGAAAGAAAGAAATATTCCTGTGCATATGTTCATGGCTTGGGATCTTGAAATACACTGGCTGTTGTGTGTGGGAGAAACAGCTGAGGATAAACCACACCAGTACCATGTTTAAAAAACAGCAGTACTAGAAAAAAACCTTCAACACAAAAATATATTTTGAAACAACACTTTATAAATATACCTGGATCAATGAGAACTTCTTGTGCCCCTAAGGGAAACCAAAGTGATAGCATTAACCTTCAGCATTGCCAAAATAAACTATTTTTAACAATGCAAAGAAGCAATCACAGGCAAAATTCTTACAAAGCATTGAGACTACAATAAAATAGGGGAACACACCAGTTGTCGTGGTAGTGATAAGTGTAGTTGCTTTACGTGGATTTCTCAACCCTGCAGATGACTCCACACAAATTACTACCCCACAAATAGTTTTACCCTACAGATGTGGGATAAAATGGGAGGGAGAACACCTGCACATGTATAAAGCTCCCCATCTGGTCATTTGGTACAGCTTCTTTTTCGCAATAGACCTCAGGCAGACGGTTATTGAACAACCTGATTTATTGCATGCTCTTTTAAACCTATTATTGTCAACATTTATACAACCACATAGGAAATTCTTCAGAAAGTTCACATGCTATGTTAGAGTTAAAATCCAGGCCCATAGTGGTAAAGAACTGCATCAAGAGAACTAAGTATAGAAGTTTTTGCAAAGAGTCTATTTGTATAAGGCTATCTATATGCTACAAACGATTAACAAAATTCAAATTCAAATTCAAAACCTTTAATGGCATATGATTAACAAAGATACACGTGGGTAGTAGCTCTTGTGGACTCATTTGCAAGTATGACAAATTCATAACAATGCCACGAGTTGCTTTAACTCTCACCAGTGTTGCAGTGACATCCTGAGCAGAGTTACATACTTCTAAGCCTGTTGACTTCAATGGACGTAGAAGGGTGTAAATGCGCTTAGGATTTGCCATTCACCCCCCAGCAGTCTTCCCTGTGGGCATCCGTGTGGCAAACCTTGATGCAAATGCACTCTATGCTGAAGCCTCAAAAGGTAATGGTCCTTTAAGATGACAAGATGACAGCAGCTGAGCTTCTGAGACAGAGTTACGGATCAGGCACATGCCCACACAGCAGCTCAAATCCAAATCTTGCCTCTATGATAAATTTGCTCTGCTGCCTTAGGCAAGCCGGTCTCTCCCACTGCCAGCCCACCTCTGGAACCCGGGGATGGCTCCCGTTATAATCTAATGCAGATGCTGCTGTCGAAATGAGCTCTGGCTCACGGAGGCTTATGCCACAATAGATCTGTTAGCCTTTAAGACGTCACAAGAATCCTCTATTTTGGCAGCAGCGGACTTAGCATGGCTACCTCTCTGGAACGGAAGCCAATCACTTTCTTGTGTCGAGCTGCGTTCTGCATCTCTTTCCTCACTCTGCCTATTATCATTTGAAGGGTGGGGACGAAAACTTAGTGCACATTGTGAACCAGCAAAGATCAGCCTTGGCTCTTTAAAACTTGTGTGCACAGCCTGCTGAGTGCTACCCTCTGGCAAACAGAGGATAAAACTCCAACAGCTACTCATCTGTCTTGGCTTATTATTATTATTATATATATAGCACGTATGTGCTCAAAACATTTAATGCATTCTGTCTTGTTCATATTACAACTTTACAAGATATATATTATAGAAGTCTGCAAATGTTACAACCATGTCGGTTTGGAAGGTCTAAGTATACATGACATTTTCCCCAGGATGTCAGCTGGAGAAGCACGTTCTGAAGCTCCATAATTCCCAGGTGTACAAGGGCCCGATTTAGATCACGATACACAAAGAAAATGGGAGTTGAACCCAGCCCCTGGGGCACTATTTGCCACACTGCAGATATGTAAACATGGAGCTCATCAGTGCAAATGTTGCGCCAATGCAGTAAATAGTAACCCACCCCACAGCCATTTCAGGAAAAGCCCCCACTCTTTGCACACTGCAGTCCTCACATGATTTGGGCCTGTGACTGTTTGGGAATCATGGAACTTCAGGACACAACTCTGCACATAACATTGGAAAGTTTCCAGGGAAAACGTACTGTATTTTCGCTCCATAAGACGCACTTTTTTCCTCCTCAAAAGAGAAGGGAAATGTCTGTGCATCTTAGCGAATGTGTGTGAATCCAGCCCCCGGGGAGAAGGACAAAGCTGCGAGAGGCCCTGGGCCCCCCGGCCGACCCCCGGCCGCGGCAGCCCAGTGCAGAGCCAGCACGCCCCGGGAGCCGGCTAGGAAGCCGCCAGCCAGCTGGGGGGCGGGAGGCCCCTCCCAGCAGCCGCCCGGCGCAGCGGGAGCCCACGCACCCCGGGAGCCGGCTAGGAAGCCACCCACCAGCTGGGGGGCGGGAGGCCCCTCCCAGCTGCCCAGCGCAGCGGCAGCAGGGCGTGGAGCCAGGCTGCCCCGGGAGCCGGCTGGGACGCCGCCAGCCAGCTGGGGGGCAGGAGGCCCCTCCCAGCCGCCCAGCGCAGCCTCGGGACCGGGAAGCGTTGGGGGGAGGTTAAACTCCTCCACACTGCCATCCCAGGCAGCGCAGAGCACTTTCAAGACCGCCCCACCCGGCTTCTAGGGACTCCCTAGGCAGGCAGTGCAGAGCAGTTTAAATACCCCCCCACCCGGCTTCCAGGGAGTCCCTAGAAGCCGGGCGGGGGGGTCTTGAAAGTGCTCTGCGCTGCCTGGGATGGCAGAGTGGAGTTTAAAGACCCCCCGCCGCCGCCGAGCTTCCAGGGAGTCCCTAGAAGCCGGGAGGGGGGAGGATCTTGAAAGTGCTCTGCACTGCCTGGGTTGGCAGCGCGGATGAGTTTAAAGACCCCCCCCCCCGCGCCGGGCTTCCAGGGAGTCCCTAGAAGCCGGGCGCGGGGGGGGGGGGGGGGCTCTTGAAAGTGCTCTGCGCTGCCTGGGATGGCAGCGCGGAGGAGTTTAAAGACCCCCCCCTGCCGGGCTTCCAGGGACAGTACACCATTTGATTCAGAATATATTTTTTCTTGTTTTCCTCCTCTAAAAACTAGGTGCGTCTTATGGTCAGGTGTGTCTTATGGAGCGAAAAATACGGTAACATGTAGTCAGGCCCTTGATTCCACTTTCAGTCCTTAAATCCGCCAAAACCCTTAATCTGTCTGCTAAACCCCATGGAACTCAGTGAAACTTTCTTCTGTGTGAGTCAGTGTAAATATGAGTTCCACAGGACTTACTCCCCAAGTAAATGTGCACCGGACTGGTACAGTCTCACAGAGTCTCCCGACAGTTCACTGAGTGCTTTCCAAAGATAATAAAAGGAAGACATAATGGAATGGAATTTATTTTAGATATATAACCAAAGGGGTATTCTGTATATTTGCATAATAAGAGCAAATACTGGATAGTTTAATTCACACTAGTAATATATTTGGTTACAGTCTATTAACCAGGAGAGACATACACAGTTATTAAACCACAATTAATTTTATATCCCAAATACTGTTACTCATACTTTTGTTGCAATAAAGCTGTAAAATAATGATTACTGAATATTAAAAGATCCTGGAACAGATGTAATTAAACACACACACATGCTTATCTAGTTTCCTCCATGCGGCAAAGTCTTACTACAAGCCCTTTTCTTCATGGTGTAATGATGTCTTCCCTTTACTGAGCAGCTTGAGTTTGCTAATAATGTGTTATCTCTAATCAAATCATCACATATTCTTGCTAGGAAAACGGATACCTTACTCTTGCTGAGTGCAATGTGGTTATGTGAATGCCATTAGGACTTATTGTACAGTGCCCGTGGCCTTGCCAATACCAGCACACAGTCTGCAAATGGCAGGTTCATGCAGAAACAGAAAATGACTGGCCTCCAGCAAAGTGTATGAAACGGCTTACGACTAACTGGGCTTCCTCTGCCAACCTGACCCTGCAAGGTACTTCTCTGTATTTCCTTGAGTCTAGTCAATTTCATCTGCAGTGCCATTCCCTTCTTTGCAGACTGTGTTCCTCCCTCATATGGAAGATACATCATCCAGCCTTTTTTACACTCACCTCTGCCTATTGCATGAGGACAGACTAGTGCCACAATTCTGTAGTCTGACTGACTAGTGCCAGACTATTCTGTAAAGATTTCAGAGGGTAGCCGTGTTGGTCTGCAGTAGAACAGTTAGATGAAAGGGGAGGGGCCGTGGCTCAGAGGCAGAGCGTCTGCTTGGCATACAGAAGGTCCCAGGTTCAGTCCCCGGCATCTCCAGTTAAAGGAACTAGGTAAGCAGGTGATGTGAAAGACCTCTACCAGAGACCCTGGAGAGCCGCTGCCGGTCTGAGTAGACAATACTGACTTTGATGGACCAAGAGCCGGATTCGGTATAAAGCAACTTCAGGTGTTCAAATCCAGTACCACCTTAAAGACCAATGAAGTTTGGGGGGTATAAGCTTTCCAGAGTCAAAGCTCCCTTCGTCAGATTTAACAAAGGGAGCTTTAACTCTTGAAAACTTATACCCCCAAGGTGCCTCTAAGGTGCTACTGGACTTGACTCTATTCTACAAAGGTTAACGTGAAGTATGGTCACACTCTGAACAGACAGGCTTGGATCCCATAGTAAATCTCTGTCACTGGAAGGGATTTCCACCAGCAGAACAGGACTTCCTCACTTCCCTCTGTAGGCCAAAATGATCCCCAGAATACCATGCCTGAAGGCTAGGTGATCCACAGGAAAAATATGAGGGCAGAATTGCCAAAAAAAAAAAAACACCTTCTCTTAATAGAATTTGCCATGGGATGTAACCCATCATCTCCTCAGCTGCAGCAAGCAACGCTAGAAATCAGAACATGTTACCAAACGATTATGTATTGAGCTAGCTGGGGAGAAAACTTACAGCACAGAATACACTTTAGTTCTTACCTGGTCTGTGCCTGTTGCCTGTCTCTGCAGGAAGGGAGCTTCCTTGGGCTCTGCGAGGACCAATTTTTCCTCCTGTGCCTCCAGGATAGTGATAGATAACAGAGGCTGAACATAATCCTTCAAGAGCAGCTATAGAATGAAAATAAATAAATAAATAAAATGGCAATGGTATTACAGCCCACTCAAATTATTCCAAATGTAATAGGCATACAGGCAAGGACTGAGACAGGTCTAGGCAGATAGAATGGCAAGGCAGTTAAGATTCACCAGCACTTGAGAAAGGGCAAAGCAGCTGATGCGACAAACATCTACAGAAGAAGAAAGAATCACTACAGGGGCCAGCCACCGGGAAGACACATTGCCCATTTTGAAGCAGCTACATTGGCTGCCAGTCTGTATTTGAGTCCAATTCAAGGTGCTGGTTATGACCTTTAAAGCCCTTCACAGCCTGGCACACACAAATTTGAAGGACCATCTCCTTCCATATGTCCCTGCCTTGCCATTCTATCTGACAGGGTCATCATGTAGCCATCTGCTGGGCACCCCACCACTTATGTTGGGCCGTCTTGACATCAACCAGAGCCTGGGCCTTTTCCATCATGGCTCGGGCTCTGTGGAATGGGCTCCCTGAAGAGGTGAGAGGGGGGCCCTCCTTGGAGATCTTCAGAAGGCGCTGAAAGGGCTGCTTGTTTGCTAGGGGTTCTGAGGGGTTTGAATAGCAGGCATCTTTTGAAGAGGGGGAGAGATTTGGGGTTTGCCGTTTTATTTCTGGTTTTAACCCAAAAAGGTTTTCAACTATTACTGTAAGTTGCCTTGAACTATGATGAAAGGAGGGATAAAAATGTTTTAATTAATAAATAAAAGACTCAAGATTAATTCACAGGCTAGTCGGGACCGCCTCTCCTGGTATGTTCCCTGGAGGACTCTTCGCTCAGCTAATACCAACCTTTTAGTGGCCCCCACCCAAAGAGTGTCCGGCTGGCATCGACCAGGGCTTTTTCGGTGCTGGCCCCCGCCTGGTGAAATAGCCTCTCTAATGAGACCAGGACCCTGAGGGACCTCAAAGAGTTCCACAGGGCCTGTAAAACAGAGCTATTCCGCCAGGCCTATGGTAGACAGTTCCCTATATATAAATGCTGGCCTCCCTAACCCCCCACTGCTGTTATACTTTCCCTATAGCGAACTGGGATTTTAGTTCCATCTGCTCGCCTAGTTGTAATGTTATGTTTTACCCTTTAGGGGCGCCTTAATTGATTTAGGATATTTGTTTTATATAACTTTTTACAGGGCTACTTTAAATGCTGTTTTGATGCTTTTTATTGATTAAACGGGATACTATATTCCTTGTAAGCCGCTCTGAGCCCGGTCTTGGCTGGGGAGAGCGGGGTATTAAATTGAATAAATAAATAAATATAAAATAAATATTAAGAGGGTCATTCAGAGACTCAGTTGAGTGTCGAAGGGAAGGTGGGTGACTTCTCATGCTAGGAAAACAGTGTTAGAGGATGCTATGGCTATCCCATATTCTAAATTCCAACATTCCAGGGAGCCTCACAACACCCAAGTGGTTACTTCAGAAGCAAAACAAAGTAGATCTAAAATAGATAACGATGACAAAGAAGGCATACCTATATTTCTGACTTAAAATACAAATTAAGCTGTAGCAGGTAGGCATCACAAAAGCCCCGAAACTCTGTCATAAGGGGAGGGGCCATGGCTCGGTGGTAGAGCATCTGCTTGGCATGCAGAAGGTCCCAGGTTCAATCCCCGACATCTCCAGTTAAAGGGACTAGGCAAGTGGGTGATGTGAAAGACCCCAGCCTGAGACCCTGGAGAGCCGCTGCCGGCCTGAGTAGACAATACTGATTTTGATGGACCAAGGATCTGATTCAGTAGAAGGCAGCTTCATGTGTCCAAGGTGCCTTAAACACAGTTGTGGCTTGTTTCCAGCCATCCCTACCTCCAAGCCACAGAAAGTCATTGACGGAACGGAGAAGCTCCACGGCCATGTGGTAGTGCACCAGGGAATCTTGCAACATCCCAGCTTGCAGGCACAGGTCACCCACATGCTTCCGCATACGGCCCTGGCAACGCTTCTTATAGTGTCTAGAACACAAAAACGCATGAGGCACCATCAGTTCCATTGGCCTTAACGTACCAGAAGGCAGTTGGCTTTAAGTTCTGCATCCATCAATTCGCCACAGGCAGGAATATAGCCATTGTTTTTTCCACTGGCGAGCAAATAACTCAATTTGAAAAAATCAAATCAAATTGAATAAACACAGACACACCACCATCAAAAAACATGAAGCAAATACATCCCATATCATGTAATACTAGTAACGGTGCTGTCAGCACAATGGACTGTGAGCGCCGCTCAGTTCACCCAGAAGTCCTGCACTTCTTCCTTCTTCCTCTCATCTCTTCCTGCCTCACTCTCTTGATGCCACTGACTGACCTCCAATGCTACCCTAACCAGAGTTACACCATCCTAAGTCCAATTACTTCTGCAAACTAAGGAGCGGATACCTCTGCTCACATCTCCACTGCTCATGTATCCTCTAGCTTAAAGGGAATTATTCAAGGGGTCTTTTCTTCGCAGGTAATAAAGTTGGACTGTACAGAATAATTTACAAGTTTCTTGGAGAAATTATTAGGGACCGTGGTCTGTATAGCTTGCTGTCAGTAGGATCCTACTACGTAATTTTTTGCATCATTCAAAGTGTCAAGTCAGTACTTACGCTTTGCTTCAATTCTATTTTCCCCCAGATTTCTGGTTAGTTCCAGAATTCTAGAATCCTAATCCTATTTCATAAATAAAATGAACAAACAAAACAAGCAAATCAGTACCACACATCTGTTGCCTAGACTCCACGGGCTTTTGAACGACATCATGTAGTTGCAAAATGTTTTTTTTTTTTGTGGGGGGGGGGGTCCCTTGGCAGAGACAGCTTAGACTTACTGTTTAATCATACAAGGCCAAAACGTAATGCAATACCTCTTCGTACAAGGCCAAAATGTAATGCAACCACTGATTAAAATTCGGTGTTTTGTGAGGTTATAAAGTGAATGAAGCAAAATCAGTGTTTTATTATAGAAACAATTATAGCTCTGCTTATACTGCATATGGAACATTTTAAAATGATCAGAAATTTGGAAAGCAGCCTCATACAAATTAACATTGCTTTAAAAGGGGATTGGACAGATTCATGGAGGATAGGTCTATCAGGGGCAACTAGCCATGGTGACTAAAGGCAACCTCCACATTCAGAGGTAGTAAATTTCAGAATCCTGGTGCCAGGAGGCAACATCAGAGGAAAGCCTCGGCCTCTATGCCCTGTTGTCAGCCTTCCAGAGGAACTGGTTGGCCACAGTGTGAGACAGATAGACTAGCTGGAACATTGGTCTGATCCAGCAGGGCTCTTTGTATGTTCTTAACACACACCAAACATGAAATAATGGGTTGGATCCTAAGAACCACAAGCAGACCCCCTCCCCTTGCAAGACAAATGATTTGTGCCTCCCCGTTACTACTGCAGCTCCCTGCACACCCCACAACCCTGCTTTGGAGAATCACGGGGGCCTCAGGAACAGCATGAGATGCAGCCAAGATGGTACAGCTCAATGCCGAATAGAAATCAAGAATGCACTTCCTCAACTTTTGCCTGAGTAGAAGGGTCCTATGCTTTTGAAAGGGCTAGTTTGGGCCCAAGTCAATATGCTGTCACGGTTGGTCAGTTATCTCTCACTATAAAAACAAACTTCTTAAAATGCTGATTGTATTTTAAACTTTATTAAATTCTTTAGGGTTGGCAACAAAAAAATTAAAGAACAAGAATTTGGTAGATATACTAGATAGAGACAATATGAAGGGCGATACAGGTATACCTAGCCTGACGCAATAGTAAAATGCAGGTTGGGTATTATCCAGAGCAGAAGAAAACATGATACTGCCAAAGCAAGACCATTGTGAAGTTCTTCTAATGTGCCTTGGCAACTTCAAGATACAGGGCTGCATCCGAAGTACAATAAGTGGAGTTCTGCTCATGGAATAGGACTTTCCATCCTCCCCAATGCAGCCTACCATGCCTCCACACAAAAACAGGGCTCAGTTTGAGAGGGACACAGCAGAGAGAAACTGACAAAACCCCTTCAGCCACCTGTGCAGGTGTCCTTCCGCTGGCAGATATAAAAGCTACAGATCCAACCCACTGAATGGATGATGAAAAATAGCTCTATTCCACATGTCATCTTAAGAATTTGGAATAAACAGAAAGCTCAATTCTCTACCATTTCCAGTGGAAACGTTTTACATAGTCATTAGGAAAATAATGAATTCTGAATGGTTAAAACTTGCATTACTGGTTTCAGAATGTTATAATTTTATAACGTAGGGAATTACAACAAAAATATTCTCTTATTCACTTTTAGATTAATCAGGTTTTTTTACAAATGTTATGAGAAATTCTAACATGAGACAAGAAACAGCATTTAAAGCTCAGCTACTTTCGGACCTTAAAAAAAGACTGCTAGAGCTAGATTACATTCAATTACGCATCTATATCCTCACAGAGTAGGCTATTCATATGTAGAAAAGTGCAGAAAATATTAAGCTGCCGTTTTCTGATCTAGTTCAGCATTAGGAATGGTAATGAAAACCTCTGTGTTCATGTCACTCATTTAATTACCTCGTTTATACCCTGTCTTTCTCCCCAGTGGGGCCCCAAAGTGGCTCACGCCATTCTATTCTTCTTTTATCATCGCAACAACCCTAGGAGGTAGGTTAGGCTGACATTGTGTGACTGGCCCAATGTCATCCTGCAAGCTTCCATGGAAGAGTGGGGACTACTGCAGTGTCCCAATTTTTCATGAAAATCAAGATTTTTCATTGAAGCCCCACAGGGACACATTTCCATGATCGCAAAATTAAAAGATCCTAGGCAAAAAGCACCCATCTGCTACAACAAGGAAACAAAGAAAAACTAGAAGCCTATTGTCTGCTGAAAACACACACGGAGAATGGGCTAGTTTTGAAGAGGTGTGGGGGGGTATTATTATTACACAATAGCACATACCCGTGCTCTTCGTAAAATCTCCCATTCTTGAGGTCATGAAAACACACTCCCACATGGGTCTTTAAAAAAAAAAAAATAACGTCTGCAGTCAGAGTGCCCTGGAGAGGGAGCAAATGAGTTAAATAATAATCATAGAATCATAGAGTTGGAAGGGACCACCATGGCCATCAAGTCCAACCCCCTGCACAATGCAGGAAATTCACAACTACCTCCCCCCTCCACACCCCTAGTGACCAGAAGATGGCCAAGATGCCCTCCCTCTCATCATCTGCCTAAGGTCACAGAATCAGCATTGCTGACAGATGGCCATCTAGCCTCTTCTTAAAACCTCCAGGGAAGAAGAGCTTACCACCTCCCGAGGAAGCCTGTTCCACTGAGGAACCGCTCTAACTGTTAGAAAATTCTTCCTAATGTCTAGACGGAAACTCTTTTGATTTAATTTCAACCCATTGGTTCTGGTCCGACCTTCTTGAGCAACAGAAAACAACTCGGCACCCTTCTCTACATGACAGCCCTTCAAGTACTTGAACATGGTTATCATATCCCCTCTCAGTCTTCTCCTCTTCAGGCTGAACATACCCAGCTCCTTCAACCTTTCCTCATAGGACTTGGTCTCCAGACCCCTCACCATCTTTGTTGCCCTTCTCTGGACCCGTTCCAGCTTGTCTACATCTTTCTTAAATTGTGGTGCCCAAAACTGAACACAGTACTCTAGTTGAGGTCTAACCAGAGCAGAGTAAAGCGATACCATCACTTCGCGTGATCTGGACACTATACTTCTGTTGATGCAGCCCAAGACTGTGTTTGCCTTTTTAGTTACCGCATCACACTGCTGACTCATGTTTAGTGTTTGGTCTACTAAGACCCCAAGATCCTTTTCACACACACTACTGCTCAAACAAGTCTCCCCCATCCTATAATTATGCATTTGATTTTTCCTACCTAAATGCAGAACTTTACATTTGTCTTTGTTGAAGTGCAGTTTATTAGTTCTAGCCCATTTCTCCAGCCTGTCAAGATCATCCTGCATCTTGGCTCTGTCTTCTACCGTATTTGCCACCCGTGCCAATTTAGTATCATCTGCAAATTCAATAAGCATCCCCTCTATTCCTTCATCCAAATCATGTATAAAGATGTTGAACAACACAGGGCCCAGAACAGATCCTTGAGGAACTCCACTAGTCACTTCTCTCCAAGTGGACAAGGAACCATTAACTAGCACTCTTTGGGTACGAACTGTCAACCAGTTGCAAATCCATCTAACAATAACAGGATAACAATCCACTAATAGGGGACACTGGAAGCAAGAAGTGTTCTGTGATTATTTTTTGTTCTCAGCTCCTCAAAGGTTAGAGAAAAGGGAGAACAAATTCCCTATCGCTACGCAGTTTGGTCAATCCACTCAGCCCTATTGCCTTCTCTCACTACCAGCTAGGATTACCAGCCTCCAGGTGGGGCTTGGGGTTTTCTCCTGGAATCACAACTCATCTCCAGACTACAAAGATCAATTCCCCTGGAGAAATCAGCAGTTTTGGAGGATGGACTCCATGGCATTATATCCCACTGAGGTCCCACCCCAAACTCCACAGGTATTTCCCAACCTGGAGCTGGTGACCCTAGTAAAGGTTTCAGGTAGAAACCCTAGTAAAGCTTTCAGGTAGATGTCTCACTGCCTGCATTTCTTTTAGCTGGAGATGCTGGGGACTGAGACCAAGATCTTCTACATGCACAGAATATACTTGGTGGCCTCTTCTCAGTATCACTGATATCTTCTATTTAGAAAGTTATGCATATGGAAATGCAGTGAGACAATGTTGTTGTTGTTTTAATTATTTCCCAAGCAAACCAGGTCTACTGCATAAAGTTACCCGGAAGTAAGGCCCAAATCCCAGTACAAGATTTCAGACTACTTAAAAGTTCGCTTCACATCCATGCACTGCAGTATTACATTTGAAAAGATGCAAGTTCATGTTTTAAACCAAAATGTTAGTTAGTGTGTCAGAAACTTTAGCATTGCCTAAGCTGTATACATTTAATAACATACCAAGAAAGAATGCAAAAACAACATTTCAAAATCTTCAATGAATGAGGGTGGGTACTTATAAAAAGAAGATGGTGGTATTAACACATTAAAAATAAGTTTGCTAATGTATGTTGCTGCCTGTACCTCACGAAACATTTTCACATTCCGCATCTAATCAGAAAAGTAGTTACTGCCCTCAATGATACTAGCATTGTACGACAATGTTAAATAATAACTGGAAACAGTCACTACCATTTAGAAACACTAATACATAACCTTATTCTTTTTCTATAGCAGCCTTCTTGGTAGAGGGTAAGGTTGCCAACCTCCAGGTGGGACCTGGAGATCTCCCAGAATTATGACAGATCAGTTCCCAGGAGAAAATTGCAGCTATGGAGTGTGGTCTCTCTAGCATCACATCCCTGTTGAGTTCCCTCCCCTCCCCAAACCCCATCCTCCCAAGGTTACACACACACACACACACACCGAGTCTCCAGGAAATTCCCAACTCGGAGTTGACAACCCTAGAAGAAGTCTAGTTTGTGAAATGTTTTGCCAAAGGAGTTCTGTCACAGCCTGGCTCCACAAGACCTTCTGAAAAAGGTGAATGATATTCCCCATCTCCCTTTTTAAGAGCAGTGTTTGAGATATTGTAAGGAGGAAAGAAATTAATCTATAGTCAACTGCAATGGAAATAGCTGCATGATTAATTATAGAAGTTTTTTGTCTGCTTTGAAACTCACTTTGATTCTCCAGGGAAAAACAGAAGAGGGTTCTTCAAACACGTGTAGAGAGCCAGTGTGGTGTAGTGGTTAAGAGCAGTGGTTTGGAGTAGTGGACTCTGATCTAGAGAACCGATTCGATTTCCCACTCCTCTACATGAGCGGCGGAGGCTAATCTGGTGAACTGGGTTGGCCTCCCCACTCCTACACATGAAGCCAGCAGGGTGACCTTGGGTTAGTCACAGCTCCTTCAACCCCACCTACCTCACAAGGTGTCTGTTGTGGGGAAGGGAAGGTGATTGTAAGCCGGTTTGATTTTCCCTTAAGTAGTAGAGAAAGTCGGCATATAAAAAAGCAACTCTTCTTCTCAAGTAGTTTTATTAAGTGGGCAGGCAGGTGGAAGCCTGGGAACTCAGCCTTGAACCTAGACCAAGCATAAAGCCCTTATCCAAAGCCACCACCTCCCACAACCACCTGCTGCTGTGTTACCCACCTCAGCCCTTTTCTCTCAAGCAAAGTCACAGGCGAAGTGCTCTTTGGGGGGATTCATTATATGTTACAACCTGATGTGCATAACAAAGCCCTATCATTCGCTTTTAATACACCAAATGAACTTTGGAAGGAAACAGGGGAGGAGGGGTTTAATACTTTCCCTGCCATTCCCCCCCTCAAAAAGCTCCCCTCCAACAAGCAGCTTCTTCCTCCAGAGAGTTCCAGACACATTTCAATGTTTTAATAACTACTTGTCAGTCGCCTTCAGCCAAGAGGAAAGATGGGGTATAAATATTTTAATCAGTAAACAGAAATTGAAGATACACACATCTGGAGCTTCACAGGGTGAAAAGCAGCTTGGTGAGGTGATATGGAACAAAAAAAAATAGTCGGCAAGACAAAACATGAAGAAGCTCTTCCTGCCATTTCTCTGCTCTAAAGTCACCCTTTCTAAAATCGTTGTGCTCCTTAAAAATGGTGCCAGGATAAACATATAATGTGTCTTGGGTGGGTGATGAAAAGTGCTGTCCAGTTGTAGCTGACTTATGACGACCTCAAAGGGTTTTCAAGGCAAGATACGTTCAGAAGTAGTTTGCCATTGCCTGCCTCCGGGTAGCAACCCTGAACTTCCCTGGTGGTCTCCCATCAAACTACTAACCAGGGCTGACTCTGCTTGGCTGCTGAGAGCTGATAAGATCGGGCTAGGCTGGGCCATCCAGGTATACTCTCTTTCCCCGTGTGATTCAGGACCCAACCAAAATGGGAGAAATCTAGCAGCTATTCAAACAGAGAAAGAGGGGGCAAGCTGGTTGCCTGACCACTTTGCTCATGGGGGATGAGTAAGTGAGCAAAGACAATACTTGTTGCCCTTTCAAGCCACGCTCATATTTAAAAAAATACTGCACGGGGTTAAAAACAAAACAAAACAAGGTGAGCAGGGATTTAGGAAATGGTGATGCAGGGATTTAGGAGATAGTGAGGAGGGATGTAGGAAGATCAAGACTAAAAGGAAAACACCTGTGTATAACCTGAAGCTCCTCACCGCCTTCAATTTTCAGAAGTTTCTCCTACTCATGTTCATGGAGGAATGATCAGAGCTAGCTATATAATAGGGCTCATAGTGACCCCTGTGTAGCTGACATGAAAGTTTCTTCTTTCTCCCCAAATGTCAGAGGTGTTTCCTAACTATTCAACACACCTGAGACGCAGCATTAACATATGTCATGAACTCAGGGAAACTGTACCTGGGAGCATAACATTTTATTCAGTATAGTGAAAACCTAAACGAATTGTGAAGAGCTCCAAGAAAATCTCTCCAGATCAAGTGAGCGGGCAACAGCAAAGCACACAAAACTGAAAGTAAAGTAAGGGCCAGGCGACGGACACTTGAGCAAAAAATCCGTACTATAAACAGATGTGGAGAAGAGTCAGAACAGGCAGAAACGGAGAAGGAAAAACATCTTGGGGTTGTAATAGCTTGATGAAAGCAATGATTCAGCAAGCAGCAGCAATGATAAAAAGAAAATTATATGCTAGGGATTATTAGGAAAGAGACTGAAAATAAAACAACCAATATTGTGGTGCATAAATCTATGATGCGGCCACTTTAAAATACCATGCACAATTCTGGTCGCTGTACCTCAAAAGAGATTCTGCAGAATTGGACAAATTGCAGAAGAGGGCAACCAAGATGATTGGGGGGGGGGGGAGCATCTTTCATACAAGGAAAGACTAAAGAGTTTGGGGCTTTCCGTTTAGAGAAAAGACAATTAAGGGGTAACATAAGTGGTTTATAAAATTACACATGGGGTGGGAAAAGTAGACAGAACTTTCCCTCCTCTCCATGATAGCAGAATGCAGCAGAACCAAGCAAGGATATAGTTACAAAAATGGGCAACAGATGCAGGACAGACAAAATGAAGTATTTCCTCAGTGAGTAATTTACATTATGGCATTCACTGACAGCAGATATAGTGATGGCCGCTAACACAGATGGATTGAAAAGGCAATCAGACAAAGTTAGGCAGGACAGGTCCATCAGTGACTAAAGTGAATCTCCATGTTCAGATGCCATGAACTTCTGGATATACAATTGCTAAGAAGCAACATCAGCGGGAAGCCAAGGCCTCTGCCCAAATTCTGCTTCTGTGTCATGAACTAGAAGGACAGAAAAACACTACAGCTATTCGGAATGTCATTTATAAGTGAAAGTGTTGTTATGATGGACTGCAGACACCTAAGTGGAACCACATGATGTATATGAGTAACCAAAGATGTATTAGAAGACAGAAGCAGAGAAAGTCCCAAATGCAACCAAGTACAGTAGGTATTTTCTCAAAGTCTAATACCATACCAACATACAGCAAACATGGGCTAATCAGTTGCCATGAACACTTCTCCAAAGTAAGATGTCAGCTGAACTGAAGGACAAAAGGGCCTAGGTATGCTAAACTGCAGATAGAAAGAAGGCAAGCAGAAGTAAGAGACAACTTGAGAAGTGGCAGCAATCAGGATTCAAAAAAAGGAAAAATAGTTTAAGTAAGCAATTGGATGTAGAAAGCCAGGCTGATAAGCAGCAAGAACATACTCAAGGATCAGAACAAACAGAAGCCAAAGCACAGCCATGGAGCACCAAACAATAAGAAGGATGGAAACATATGGGCACTTTCACACAGCCCAAATAATGCACTTTTAATCCACTTTCAGTGCACCTTAACAATCGTTTGCAAGTGGATTTTGCCAGTTCACACAGTAAAATCCACCTTTAAAGTGAATTGAAAGTGGATTGAAAGTGCATTATTTGGGCTGTGTGAAAGTGCACTAAGGTTGCCAGGTATGGACTGGGAAATTCCTGGAGATTTGGGGTGGAGCCTAGGAAGGGTGGGGTTTAGGGAGAGGAGGGACCTCAGCGGGGTATAGTGCCATAGAGGCCACCGTCACAAGCTGTCATTTTCTCCGGGGGAAGTGATCTGTGTTGTCTGGAGATGAGCTGTAATTCAGGGAGGTATCCAGGCCCCACCTGGAGGTTGGCAGCCCTAACATATAGTGAGGTTAATTCCGTAACTGCACTGCATGCAAAAAAAAAAAGTTGTGTCTTATTTCGTCCTTCTTCTTTCCCAGAGTTAAAAAACACCAGACTGTTCCCACTGAAATCTTAGATAAATAAGATAAATAGACCTCATTCACCGCTAAACTAGAAGACACACAAAGTACTGAAATTTACCTTCAGCTTCCAAGGAAACATAAAGGGAGAGAATAACCATGCAAAAAACAAATTGGTGAAAATTTTCATGTCAAATATTACAAGAAACATTTCCACCAAATTAGAGTTAAGATGGCATGCTTAACTACGGTCACCAATGGTTGCAACATTGCCCAGGCTTTCAATAACCGCAAAGAGCATTTAAGTTCCACAAAAGAACTTTTTTCGGTTCTGAAGCTGAAAAGGCAAGTCTTTAGCTGTACATTTTTAAACTCAAGAAACACATAAAGCAAAACACAAAGCCAGCAAGTTTTGAAAGCCAGACGCTTCCTTAAGCATATCATTTTCATTCTCCTTCTCCACGCCCCACTCCCAAGTAAAAACAAATTAAAGGGCGGGGGGGAGGAGAACCCCAGCACTGTCAAGGGGATTTGCCAAATCTTAAAAGAAGATAAACTGCAGTAGGAGTCCAGGCAGCAACAGTCAATTGCTGTATTAAATAAAGACACAGAAAAAGCAATGCTGTGTTATGCAATGACAGCTGAGTGGAAGGCAGCACACACATTTTAAACAATAAAAACTAGCTAGTTCTTAATGCAATGTGATCAAAAGCCTACCTTTTCAGACCCAAAAACACACTCACAGGGCAGTACGAGAGAAAGAAAAGGAACAAGAAAGGAAGGAACACAACAAAAATTAGAAATACCACAAGAATGTGGAGGAGGGATTAAACAGCCGCAGACAAAAAGAAATGCTGGAGTTTAAGGACACAGTTTATTCAACAAGAGATGTTAATAAGTCACAGCATAAGCAGTACCAATTAGCAAAAGCAAGTGATAATTTTCTGATCTTTATCAACATGTTCGGTAGACAGTGACAGGTGATGCTTAATAAACAATGGTCACGCAAGTGCACATGACTGCACTCGGATTTGTGCGTAATTCTGTTAAAACACTGGGGTGGCTCCAAAGGTCGTATTCTGACAATGGTGTCTGATTCAGTATAAGGCTGCTTCATGTGTGCCCTTATTTACGTATTCTAAAAGTAATGCAAGAAGTTGGTGTAGATTCACATACAGTGCCCAGAAGAACAGGCACTTGAAGACAGTATGGAAGGTGACCATTGCTTCTTAGCTCTGGGCTTGGATTAGAAAAACACACTGAACTCTTTCCTTGCTGTAAGTCTCCACATCAACAGAGCTGTAAAGCTGTTCAGGTGTATCAGGCTTTTGAGTACTCATTCGCCAGGTCACCCTTGGGAAGGAAGAACTGTCTATACACAACCAGTCAGGGAAGCATGTATCAACTGTAAAGGACCTGATTTTTTTGAGACTCAGTATGCCACAAGCAACTGGCATGGGTATGTGTGAACTGGCAGGGAGGTTGGTGTCTACGCAAGGCTGAGTGCTGTATCAGCCAGTGTGAGAGCCAGTGTGATGCAGAGGTTAAGAGCATCAGACTAGTACCTGGGAGACCCGGGTTCAAATCCCCACTTGCGCTATGTAAGCTTCCTGTGTGGCCTTGGGCCAGTCACACACTCTCAGCCTAACCTACCTCACAGGGTTGTGAGGATAAAATGGAGGAGAAGGATGTAAGCCTCCTTTAGTCCCCACTGGGGAGAAAGGCAGGGTAGAAATGAATTGCATAAGTAAATTACTTTCAAACTAACATTCATAGAAGCATATGATGAAAGAAAAAAAATACTTTCAGGTGAAACCTAAAAAGAAGCAGATGGAGAGGAGAGTGAAAACAATTCACACACACAACAAAAAACTCATGGAATATCACCATCAGAATTAACCACTATTGGGAGCACTTTTTCAGCTATATCATCTACCTCTGTGTTTTCCCTTTCTCCTTCATTATTTATTTTTAATGATAAACTGATATTTTATTTTCTATCTTAAAAGCTAAAAAGCTCACAAATAGTAACACTACAAAGTTACTTTAACTATGTTAATATGTAGTGCATAGAAAATACTGGATTTAAAAAGTAGTAAATATGCAATGATTCCAGTATACATATTTATTTATTATATTCTATTTTTAGCCCTCCCTCCCCGGCCAAAGCCATAGTAATAGAGGGCAGGGAGAATATGTACTGAAGTTATTTTTCAAAAGCAAGAAACAGAAACTGTTTGGTCAAATTCTACAGTTAGCACAATACCTCTGTTTTACTTCAACCAAATACTACTCAACAAAAGGAAAAGCAGAGGAATAGCAACATGATAGCATTATCTGTAGTGTCTGACCAGCTCTGTAATTCATTAATGTAATCCAGAAGATGTTTACTGTCAAGGTTACCATTAACTGAAGGTTCCCAACAACCTAAAATTTAGCCATCGTTTTCAACTACGATGATGGAACGTGAACAATCTTTTCTGAGCTTTGACAAATACTGCATGCTATCATTAGGCCTAGTTTACCAGTCAAAGGGTCAAGTTCAGACGTATGTTGGTAAATGATGCTACTTACCTACTATCTGTATCCAGACCTACAAAATCCTTCTTTTCAAAGGGAACACAGAGAAGTGGTATCTTGTCTCCAGACTTGTCAGTGGCTCTGTCCAAACGCTTGGATTCCAACACAATGAAGAGGGACTCAATAAAGTCCTCTATTCTCTTCTCCACATTCTCACATTCATCGTAACTAGGATAAAAGGCCACATCCGTACGAGACTGTTCCGCAATTTCTCCTTGAAGCCCAAAGACAAAGAGTCGAGAATCATAAAGCGTAGAACCATATATTTCCTTCTGGATGTGAAATTTTTCAAAGGTTTGAGGCCAGTCCTTAGCGGAGGAGCAGTCTGTGATGGTTATGAGCCCCACAACCTTGCGATGTGTTTGGAAATCCCCCCATTCGTTGTTCTCCGGCGGATAATGATGCCGGTAGCGAATATACAACACACGCTGAGAGTCACGAACGTTGATCTGACTCACTGTGGAGATCTGTTTGTAGATCTTGAAAAAGCTCTCTTCGGGAACAATCCCAACGGGCTGGACCACAACGAGCAGTGTCTGATGGTCCTCCGCACACTGCATATAGTCAGGGACACTCATTTTGCATCAGAGGTAGGCTAACAACAATGTAGGGTAACAAACAAAAAACACCACACATTAGTACTATATTTCAAAGGTACACACAACATAAGAAGAAAAGCCATGCTAGAGCAGACAAAGGCCCATCAAGTCCAGCAGTCTGTTCACATAGTGGCCAACCAGGTGCCTCCAGGAATACCACAAACATTCTCCTGCCTGTGTTCCATAACCCCTAATATATAAGGCATGCTCCTCTGATACTGGAGAGAACACGAATGCATCATGACTAGTATCCATTTTGACTAGTAGTCCCTCTCCTTCCTGAACATATCCACCCCCCCTCTTAAAGCCTTCCAAGTTGGCAACCATCACCACATCCTGGGGCAGGGAGTTCCACAATTTAACTATGCATTGTGTGAAGAAATACTTTTACCTGTTTGAATCTCTCACTCTCCAGCTTCAGCAGATGACCCCGTGTTTTAGTATTATGAGAGGGAGAAAAGCTTCTCTCTGCCCACTCTCTCCGTACCATGTATAATTGTATAGACCTCTATCATGTCTCCCCTTAACCGCCTTCTTTCCAAGTTAAACAGCCCTAAGCGTTTTAGCCACTCCTCATAGGGCAGTTGCTCCAGCCCCCTGATCATTATGGTTTCTCTTTTCTGCATTAGGTGTGGGGCTGTGGCTCAGCAGATAAGTCTCTGCTAGGCAGTCAAAAGATCCCTGGTTCAATCCCAACATCCCCAGGACCAGGCAGGGGTGATGTGAAAGACCTCTGCCTGAGACCCTGGACAGCTGCTGCCAGTCTGTGTAGACAGCCCTCACCTTGAATGGTCTGATTCAGTATAAGGTAGCTTCATGTGTGTTTGTTATAAACATTATAGTTGGGACTTGGAGTGACCCAACAAAAAATTCCTTCATACCTTCAGTTTTCTTGCAGTTTTACAAGTTGGCTACTTCACTTAATAACTTACATATTTGGTAGCCCACATGTGACTTTACACATCATGGTACACTTGATTCTTTCCCCTAATATGCTTGTCTGTTCGTACAGAACACATGAAGAAGTGAAAGAAGAAAAACAAGGGGTCAAACACAGTTGTCCCCCTCCTGCCTTTAATAAGGGAGAATCTTGATAACAGTGGGCTTAGCCACAACTGCATAGGATTGGGCTCACTCTCATAAATTAATTACCACAGAGAGAAAGTCCTTCATGAATAGGGAAATAAGGAAGAACGTTCTGAATCTATGGAAAATTAGATGCCAGCCATAACATATCAAAGATCGAGAGCCTATGTACACTTACTTTGGAGTGAATCCTACCGAACTCAGTAGGTAAAGGTCCCCTGTGCAAGCACCGGGTCATTCCTGACCCATGGGGTGACGTCACATCCTGACGTTTACTAGGCAGACTTTGTTTGTGGGGTGGTTTGCCAGTGCCTTCCCCAGTCATCGTCCCTTTACCCCCAGCAAGCTGGGTACTCAATTCACCGAACTCGGAAGGATGGAAGGCTGAGTCAACCTTGAGCCAGCTACCTGAAACCGACTTCTGTCGGGATCAAACTCAGGTCGTGAGCAGAGTTTTTGACTGCAGTACTGCAGCTTAACCCTCTGCGCCACGGGGCTCCTAACCGAACTCAGTACTTATGAGTAAATATGCTGAAACTCAGGCAGTTTGCCATGGAAATACTGAGGAAAACAATCATGCATAAGGCAACACAGATATTACGCATCTATTAATACTGTCAGCATATACTGTTGCCATTTATAGAAATGTATGCACAAAAAGGAACTGGTCCCGTCCCCCCCGTGCATGTGTATTTACTGGTCAAACTCAAAGGTAACATGACAGCCAACAAATGTGTTTGACACAAACATTTTCTCATTTCTGAAGGCAGAATACATATTTCAGCAATAACTGATCTCATATATAGATATTTATACACACACTCACATATATATCCCTTATTAAAGGCAGGAGGGGGACAACTGTGTTTGGCTCCTTGTTTTTCTTCTTTTCACTTCTTCACGTGTTCTGTACGAATTGAAATTGTTGAAGACTTTCTATTCCTTGGCTCCATCATCAACCAAAAGGGAGAGTGCAGCCAAGAAATCAGAAGGCGATTGAGACTGGGAAGGGCAGCCACGAAGGAGCTAGAAAAGATTCTGAAGTGTAAGGATGTGTCACTGGCCACCGAGATTAAGTTAATCCATGCCATCGTATTCCCTATTACTATGTATGGGTGTGAAAGCTGGACATTGCAGAAAGCTGAGAGGAAGAAAGTAGATTCCTTTGAAATGTGGTGTTGGAGGAGAGTGTTACGGATACCGTGGACTGGCAAAAAACAACAACACACAAATAAATGGGTTATAGATCAAATCAAGCCTGAACTGACCCTAGAAGCTAAAATGACTAAACTGAGGCTATCATATTTTGGTCACATTATGAGAAGACGAGTCACTGGAAAAGACAGTCATGCTAGGGAAAGTTGAGGGCAGCAGGAAAAGAGGAAGACCCAACAAGGGATGGATGAACTCAATAAAGGAAGCCACAGCCCTCAATTTGCAAGATCTGAGCAAGGCTGTCAAAGATAGGACATTTTGGAGGACTTTGATTCATAGGGTCGCCATGAGTCGGAAGCGACTTGACGGCACTTAACACACATATATTATGGGCTTTCCTCCGAGAAAAACCATGTTTCCTAAATGATTATATGCAATACCCCAACTGAGCATTGTTTTTTAAAAAAATAATAATGAAAACACATGAAAAGATTCAAGGAGATTATAAACTACTGTGTTGCATTTCACTTTATTTGGGCAAGCCGGACAATTTTCATTATTACATGCTTGTCCAGAGGTCCTAGCCCCCGCCCCCCAATAAGAAAGCTGCACACATGTCCAAGGCAACATAAACAACAACTGGTAAGAGGTGCTGGAGGCATGAAAACCTTTGCCATAGCTGGTGTGCATGTGTTTGCGTGTAAGTTGTTTGCAGGAACGTCTCACACATTTGTCTAGCACACAATTGGGAAATTACGCTGTGAGGAACTCCCTCTGAGAAACGTTCTCAACAAAGAAAACCGCAGCACTAAATATAGATTAACACTTGTGAAGCAGAAAAGAGGGTTTAACCGGAATTCAGTGGATTTAATTAACAGTAAACAGGCATCAGAGCAGCCTGCAAAGAGAGTTCAAGTACAAGCAATCTAGATCTAAATGGCTTACACATCACAGCCACAGAAGAATAAAGAGTGCCTAGTAGAAATGGGCACACAAGATGAGGGGCAGAGCACAACTGATGGAAAGGCAGAGCCCTAGAAATTGTAAAACGGAAGAGACAAGAGCATCTCTGAATATGTACAGTGTACATTTTCTCAATCTCCACTAATGAAGAGCCCAGAAACAAAGGGAGACAACAAGGTTCCCATGCTGGCTTGTCAAGAACAACAGAACTGCTGTTGTCCTCTGCCTCTAGTCACCATCCAATGAGGAACCACTGCAGTAGTAACGCCGCACCCCCACCATTTATACTTGGGATGAAAAATAGAACTTCCCCTATTTACTCTGGCCTCCATCTTTCTCCTCGGAGATAGGAGACCCATCTTTCTGACACTGCTCCATAGAGTGCCAGGCACACTGACAGCATGATATAAATTAACACACTGGGGTTCTACTGGGCTTTCAAGAGTCATAAGTGCTTACCTTACACTGCCTACACAGTGTACACAACACCCCTGCAATGGAGGTCAGTATTATCTTTTCTCCATATTGTGGATGAGAGACGGTGGGCTGCAGAGGTTATCTAGCCAGACTACGGCTGGAGATGCCTGGGTTCAAAATCCCCTTGAGCCTTGGAGTTCACTAGGTCACTTCTCTTAGCCCAACCTACCTTGCATGGTTGTTGGGAGAATAAAATGCAGGGAAGAAAGAGTAATGTATGCTGTCCTGAACTCCCTGAAGGAAGGGCAAGTTATAAGACAGATCACACAAAAAGATGTGCATATAAAGCTATCCCAAATGGAGCCAGACCCTTGATCTTTCAGGGCCAGCCTTGTCTACTCTGACTGGCAGCAGTTCTCCAGAGTCTTCCACATCATCTGCTACCTGATCCTTTTTTTAACTGGAGATGCCAGGGGACTGAACCTGGGACCTTCTGCAAGCAAAGCATGCACTGTACCACTGAGCCAAAGCCACGGGTCTTGCAGCAACTTAAAAGACAAATATTTTATTCCAGTATAAACCGGAACATGCTGAAATAACATCTCATTTGTCTTTAGGGTGCTACAAGACTCCTGTTTATTTTTGTTTCTTTGTTTATTTTTGCAACAGACTAGTAAGGCTACTTCTTAGCCTTGCCTCAGGCCACCTGAGAAATAATAATACCTAGATTCAAGTCCAGTAGCACCTCCAGAAGCCAATGAGATTTTTGGGGGTATGAGCTTTCAAGAGTCGAAGCTCTCTTCATTAGTTTTGTCTCTTGAAAGCTCATACCCCCCCTGCCCAAATCTTGCTGTTCTCTAAGGTGCTACTGGACTCTAATCTAGCTGTTCTACTGCAGACCAACACGGCTACCCTCTGCAATAATAGTGTTTTTTAAAGGCACCAGTACTAGGGTTGCCAACCTCCAGGTGGTGGCTGAAGATCTCCCACTATTACAACTGATCTCCAGGTGACAGAGATCAGTTCACCTGGAGAAAATGGGCACTTTGGAAGGTGGAGTCTATGGTATTATATCAGATTGAAGTCCCTCCCCAAACTCTGCCCTTCTCAGGCTCCAACCCCAAAATCTCCAGGTATTTCCCAACCTGGAGCTGGCAACCCTAGCCAGTACTCATATTTAAGATTGCACCGATTTCTACCAATTCCCCCCACAGGACTTGGGACAGCCCCTCAAAAAGCGCCAGCACTCAGTTCCAGTGAGTGGTGGTAGAAAGTGCCATAAAGTCGCAGCCGGCTAATGGCAACCCTGCAGGGTTTTGAAGGCAAGAGGAGAACAGAGGTGGTTTGCCACTGCCTTTCCACGAGTAGCCACCCCGGACTTCCTCGGTGGTCTCCCATCCAAGTACTAACCCTACTTAACTTCTGGGCTAGCCTGGGCCATCCAGGTCAGGGTAGACAAACAGAGGTGGTTTGCCATTGCCCGCCTCTGTGTGGTGAGCTCAGACTTCCTTGGTGGTTTCCCATCTAAGTACTAACCAGGGCTGACCCTGCTTCGTTTCTGAGATCTGATGAGATCGGGCTAGCTCAGGCCACCCAGGTCAGAGCAATAGATGAACAGAGGAGGTTTGCCATTGCCTGCCTCTGCATAGCGACCCTGGGCTTCCTTGGTGGCCTCCCATCCGAGTGCTAACCAGGGCCGACTTTGCTCAGCTTCCGAGATCACATGAGATTGGGCTAACTTGGGCCATCCAGGTCGAGACTTTATCTTGCTATTCCCCCAAGCTGCTCAGGAAGACTAGGGTTGCCAATCTCCAGGTGCTAGCTGGAGATCTCCTACTATTACAACTGATCTACTGATCTATTACAACTATTACAGCCGAAAGAGATCAGTTCGCCAGGAGAAAATGGCCGCTTTGGCAATTAGACTCTATGCCATAGCAGTCCCTCCCCTCTCCAAAACCCCACCCTCCTCAGGCTCTGCCCCCAAAACCTCACGCTGGTGGCGAAGAGGGACCTGGAAACCCTAAGGATGACAGAGATCAGGCTACCCTGGGCCATGCAGGTCGGGTCAGAGACCCACCACAAAAATAAGCCCTAGGAAGACCCAACAAGAGATGGATGGACTCCATCAAGGAAGCCACAGCCCACCATTTGCAAGATCTGAGCCAGGCTGCCAAAAATAAGGACATTTTGCAGGATGTGGATTCGTAGGGTCGCCATGGCTCGGAAGCGACACACACACAGTCACAGCAACGAGGGTAATAACAGTCACGGGCCACAAAGTTTTTCAGGCGCGTTTCCAGTCAGGCACGAACTTTCAAAAGTCAATGGGATTTAAAAAAAAAAAAATCTATTTGAGAAAGGGGAGAGACTCAGGATGGGGAGGGGGCCAGGGGCGCCCTTTCCCGCGCCTGAGGTAAAGGGCGCTGAGGGAGGGAGGGAGGGAGGAGCCCCCTTCTTTCCTGCCCTAAACGGTCCCCCTCCCCCGCCCAACGGTCAGGGGCTCGCGCTCACCCACGGAGCCGGGGCAACGTAATAGCTCCGCCTCTTCTCAGCCTCTTCCTCCAGACGCCTGCCCGGAAGCGTAGGAGGAAAGAGCGGCGGGGAGGAACTGCGCACGCGCCGATGTTTGCGAGCCGGAACCCTAGAGCGTCCCAATTTCCAGCCGCCCTAACAAAAAGAGCTGAGGTGCGCATGCGCTCTGGCTACGTCTTTCCCACCCGACGTCGGTTTCTCCCCCCCCCCCCCGGCCTGGTTTTTCAAGAGGCCGGTTTATAACGGGTCTCCTGGTAACGTGACAGTACCTTGCACTTTTCCGAAATGTGACATTACAATTTTTTTTAATTTAACGCCGCTTCACCCTGAGCTGGCCCATTTAGAAAAACGGCTTAAAAGCATTTCTTGGTTTAAGTTTTATTAACGGCCGCCTCCCAGGCGACCGTTGAGTAGCCCGTATGTCCGTTTTATCGAAACGTTCCACGGGATAGGAAAGAAGCGAACGGTCCGGTGAGGTGAATGCCGCGCGGTGCGTGATGGGACGGGTAGTCCTTTCCCTCATGCGGGAGCCGTGCTCCTATAGAGGTGGGGACTACAAGTCCCAGCAAGGGAGGCGGCGCTTCCCGTGAAGTGCCCTCTCGGAGAGGGCGGGCGGCGCAGGGTGGAAGATGGCGGCGGGGCTGAGTGGAAGCGGCGGAGAGAGCCGGCTGGTGTCGCTGCCTCTGTCCCGAATCCGAGTGATCATGAAGAGCTCGCCGGAGGTCTCCAGCATCAACTCGGACGCCATTTTCCTCACCGCCAAAGCCACGGTAGGCGCCGGAGGAGACGGGCCCGCTTTTGCGGCCGCCCCGCCGTTAAGCTTCAACCGCCTTTTCTTGATCTTCCCCGGGGGGCGAAGGGAGCATGAGCTGTTGTTTACGCCCCGCAAGGTGCATTAAGGACAGCGCCCGTAATTTCCTTTATTTCGGTTATATCTTACTTTTCTCGCCAGCGGGGGACCCAAAGCGGCCGACATTGTTTTCCTCGTTTGTCTTCCTAACAGCCCTGTGAGGTAGGTTAGGTCGAGTGTGCACGACTGGCCCAAGGTCACCGAGCAAGCTTCCATAGCAGAGCGGGGCTCTTAACCTGGGCACCCCAGCCCCTAGTCCTACACCACAATGGCCCCAACATAATTGCTTAGCATGTTTTATAGAAGTTAGTATGATTGACAGTCGTGTTCTCCCCCCCCCCCCAGTACTATTCCAGCCATGTGTAAAAGGACAAAGCTGCCTCCTCTCCTCTCCTGACTTGCCTCTTATCGCAGACTACAAGCAAGGCATTTACCTGCTTCTGCATTCAGGTTGATGCAAAAAGCAACTTAGTTTGTGTAGAAGCAGAAGAGTTGGTTTTTATATGCTGACTTTCTCCCCCACTTAAAGAAGCATCAAACCGGCTTACAATCGCCTTCTCCTCCCCACAACAGGCACCCTGTGAGGTAGGTGAGGCTGAGAGAGCTGTGACTAGCCCAAAGTCACCCAGCTGGCTTCGTGTGTAGGAGTGGGGGAAACAAATCCAGTTCACCAGATTAGCATCCACCGCTCATGTGGAGGAGTGGGGAATCAAACCCGGTTCTCCAGATCTGAGTCCACCGCTCCAAACCACCGCTCTTAACCACTACACTACACTGGCTCTCCTTGTTGTAGAATAAGAGTCCCTTAATCTACTGACCTAGCAATGTGCTTAGAACGTGAAGCACAAAATCCAATCAAGGATGATACTGTGTGGTGTGAACATAGACTAAATGTTCTGGTCGGACAGTGCACCTGTCACACGCGTTCTGCTGAGCCTCTCCCCTCTGCTGTTCCTTCTTTGCCATCCTGTAGAAACAGAAAGGTAGTGCCAGAAACTGCAAACAGTGCAGCTCCAGACATCATGGTGCTGGCAGAAAAATGGCTAGAGATGTCCTACGTAGGGTTGCCAGTCTCCAGATAGGAATTAAGGATCTCCCCCCACTCACCCCCGGAATTGCTTCTTGTCTCCAGGCTACAGCGATCAGTTCCCCTGGAGAAAATGGATATTTGGAGGGTGGACTGTATTGTACCCCACTGAGGTCCCTGTCGTCCCCAGGCACCATCCCCAAATCTCCACGAGTTTCCCAATGTGAATCTGGCAACCCTATCCATCTGGCAACCCATTCCTCACCAGTGACCAGAGGGGACCTGGCAACCCTAGTTCTACATGGTGTGAGTTCAGACACCAGAGGGGATTTCAGGAGGGTGGTTTCCATAACCAGCTGGGTGTCCTCAGCTTGAATTTAGTGATGATTAGTCACTGTCTTATAGGTGCATCCCTAGTTTTAAGTTGGGGGATTGGGTGTGATTAGTGCATAGTGGAGTTCATTGATATAGGCTTATTGAGGTTCTTCTTCCCTTTAGGAGTTGTTCGTTCAGTACTTAGCTACACATTCCTACAAACATGGCCAAGGCAAGGAGAACAAAGCCTTAACCTACAGTGATCTGTCCCGCACAGCGGAGAAGTCAGAGACGTTTCAGTTCCTTGCAGGTAGGTCTTTGCCTAACTTGTAACAAGGGGAAACTTTCAGGGAAGTGGGTGCTCTTTTATATTCCACTGTGGTTGTGGAAGTCAGCCAAGCCTTGTTTTACTGCCAGTGCTTTAGGTGCCACAGGGAACATGGTAGAGCAACAACAGATGTTAAAGTGTTGACTGATGCGTGGTCAGTCATTAATTTGACTGGAATAACTTTGTGTAGTGCCTGGAAGGGCACTTGCCACAGGTGTTCATCCAATAAAGAATTAGAGAGTCTGTTTTGGTAGTGCAGAGGGGGTGCTTGGATCCCCATCAGACTGTGGGTAGCCTGAGGCTATTTTTTCATAACAGGATTGTTGAGAGAATAGCAGTATAACCCCATATAAGCTGCTTGAACAATTCTTAAAAGTAGAAGTAACAAATACAACCAGTTTCTCTTCCTTATATTCAGAAACCCATGTAGAAGCTCTGAGATGTTCTTATAGGATTGACTTAAGCTTACGTTTTCTGAATTGTATAGGACATGTCAGTCTAGTGCATGTCCCAAACTATCTGGTTGATAGATCATGATGGGTAGTCGTGTTAGTCTGTCTAGCAGCAGAAAAGATTCTTCAGATATCAGAAGACGTTGAGTCGTGACTCACAAAAACTCAGACCCTACCAGAAATAGTTAGTCTGTGTTACTCTTGCTCTTTTCGACAGGCTTAGTATATTGATTCAATGTGAGCAAACATGCCATTTTGAAAAGTAAATGTGGTTTCTGAACTGATTTTATACTAAAGCATGCTAGTCTTCAGTAGCAGGAGAGGAGAAGCAGGCATGCGGCAGCTAATAAATGTTTTAAATAAATAGTTGTATGAAAAGCCTTGCAGTGGAATAGACTGGTTACTTTGTAGCAGCTGAAAGCATACTTGATCTTACTCTTGCTGTAACGGGATGAAAATGCCATTCTTCTAGATATCTTGCCAAAGAAAATACTAGCTAGCAAATATCTGAAAATGCTTGAGAGAGAGGAGGGAGAGCAAGAGGACGGCGAGGAGGAAGATGATGATGATGAAGAGGAGGAAGAAAGTGAAGACGAAGAAGCATCTTGAGTGTGACAAGACTGAATCTACTGTGCATTAACTTTGGAGACTCATGCTCGTTTTCTCTAGCGATCAGACATCTAGCAAGTGGATTCTCAAAGCACTTGAGGACTGAGTTTGCACAACTATATATGCAAGAAATTAAGATGGAACTGACAGTACACACATCTTGCTGGGTAGGGAGCAGGGTGTCTAAACTATAGCTCTTTGTTGGATGACTGCTAAACAAATGTGGATTCACTATCCAGTGCATACTGGCCTTCTTCCTCTGCTCATATTGGGCAACTCCCAAAGGTCAAGTATCTGAAGAGTATTTTTGTTTATTTAATGTGCCAGAATTATGGCTATCCTTTCCTGTGAGTTAGGAAAGCAAGAACTTTTTGTGGATTCCCTAGAAGGGAAATAGTTCTGTGTAGTAGCCGTACAGACCAACCTGGGTCTTGTCACAATACTGTTTGTGCTGCCTCATCAGGAATTAAAACGGGAAACTGGCTTTCCATTGCTAATTTCTGACAGAAAAATGAAAGTGGTGCTTAAACGGGGAGGGGGGCAGTAGCACCCCACTATCGCATGTAAATATCTCTATTTAAGGGCCGTTAACTAGATTTAAAGTAAAGACTGGACTAGAACATTTTTGCTTTATGTTTGTACAAGATTCATTACCATTTGAAACAGCTACCATATTTTTTTAGTGGTAAGATTTGTAGAACAGTGAATACTTTCTTGGTAAGACCAGTTTTATAAAACAAATACATGATGAATTTTATAGTCTGTGTGTGCTTTTTTAAATTGTTCTGATACATGATTTTCCCCTTATAAAGTCAAGAACCTGTTCTTGGGAATAACGGTAGTAGCATTTCCCCTGTGAAACATGCAGGAGGAGTGGCAGGCCATCCTGTCCTGAGGGTCAATCTATTCTCAGGAAAAATCAGAGTTGACCTTAGGTGAACTGTGCACATTGGCATTCCTGTAGTGGAAGGGGCTCTTCGAGCTGGCTGAAAGCTTCAGACTTCTCTTAACAGATTGGCAGGAAACAAGCTTAAGATTCCACGTTATCTAGTTCTTTTTCAAGACAGCCAGCATGGGGTCATGGTTAAGAGCAGCTGACTGTAATATGGAGAACCAGGTTTGATTCCCCACTCCTCCACATGAGCGTTAGATTAAGATCGCTGGGTAAAGTTAAAAAGTGCCATATGGGGAGTCCCCACACAAAAAGAGCCTTGGCTACTTACCGTGAAGGCTTCTTCTGCTCAGAGGGACGAAGGGCATCTTCATTATGGGGTGTTTCCTTTTCCTCTTATCTCGGGAGGCAGGAACCAAATATTTAAATTTTTCTGACCTCTGAGGGTAAACGCCCCCTTGTGATCAGTTAAAGACTTTCCGAGCCTTATATATTTAAGATAGACTGAAGAAACATGTTAGTTATAATTCTATACAAGAAATAAGTTCCTAATAAACATTAACGATGAACCTTTAGGATAACTATAAGTCATGAACCAACAAACAGCGTTTAACTTGAATTGAATGTCAACTGGAAGTTAGATGTAACCATGATTACCTGTAATTTTATTTTATTTGTTTTATTTATATTTTACTGACGTCTGGGCGGGCAAGATGCCCTTCGTCCCTCTGAGCAGAAGAAGCCTTCACGGTAAGTAGCCAAGGCTCTTTCTCGCTCAGAGGGAGAAGGGCATCTTCATTATGGGACATACAAGAGCTGTCCCCCGCCCTTGGGAGGGTTAGACGTCCTGAAGTATACTTTGCAGTACTCGTCTGCCTAAGGCGGCATCTGCTGACAAGTATAGATCTAATTTGTAGTGTCTCACAAATGTGGACACCGAGGACCAAGTTGCAGCCTTACATATCTCTTCCATAAAGCACGGCAGTCGAAGGCTGCTGAAGTAGCCGCACTTCTTCCCAAGTGGGCAGTAACGCCCGCAGGAGCAGGTAGGTTACTTATTCTATAAGCCTGTGTTATGTATAAGGTGATGGTCCTACTAATGGATGCCTTGGACATATGCTTGCCCTTGTCAGGTGGTGAGATATGAACGAATAAGGAGTCAGAGTTCCTAATAATTTTAGTAAGATAAATGTAATAAATGTAAGATAATGCCCTTCTTAGATCTAGCTAGTGCCAGGCCTTCTCCTTAGGATTCTTGGGGTTAGTGCAGAAAATGTAAGCACTATGTCCTGCTCCCTGTGAAACTTGCAGCTACATTTTGTCCTATCTCAGTGATTGGTTCGAATGGTAGTTGTGTGAGTGCTGTCAAAGCTGTGTGCAGGCTCTAGTTGTGAACCTGTGTCTAACAGGAGGAGCTAAATAACTGACGCCCCTTAAAAAGGCTTTTATGTGATGGTGTTTGGTTAAGCGGTATCCAGATACCTTGGGTACTATGGTAGCTATAGATGCCAGTTGTCTTTGTAGAGTGCAGGTAGCTAGCCCTAAGCTCTGTCCCTCCTGATGGCTTCCTTGTTGTCAATATGGTAGTGACGGCCACCGGGCTATAACCTAGGGCTATAAGTCATCTCCTTTCAGTGCCCATGCGGTCAGTTTGTACCACCCTGGATTGGGATGGCATATTGGGTCTTGTAGAGGGAGATCTTGTCTGTCGGGAAGTCTCCAATGGTTCTGTATGGACATCTGAATTATAGATGGGAACCACGGTCGTCGCAGCCAATATGGAGCTATGAATCTGACTGATGCTTTCTGAAGTCGTACCTTTCTCAATACCCTTGGAGGGAGGGGGGGAACCCGTACAGTAGGTCATGTGGCCCTGGTGACATTAAGAGGTCCATTTGTTCCGCCCCCTGTTGACGGTACATGGAATAGTACCTTGGCAGCTGGTGGATGATGCTGGATGCAAACAGATGAATCTGTGGCGTGCCGAATCTCTGAGTAATAAGTTGAAAGACCTCTGGATGTAGAGACCATTCTGCCTCGCTGATGTCCTGTCTGCTGAGCCAGTCTGCTTGTATGTTGACTGTGCCCTGAATATGTTCTGCTGATTTTGATGAGAGGTTGGACTCGGCCCAAGGAAAAATGTAGTCGCTTCTGAGGATCGTCCTGATTTCTAGGGCACTGATGTGAAGATTCTGTTCTTGATAGTCCATGTTGCTTGAGCCATTGTCCCTTGAGTGTGGCTTCCCAACCTGATAGACACGCGTCCGTGAAGATTTGAATTGGTGTTGGACGGAGATACCAACTTCCTTTAGTCAAATTCTGAGACTGAAACCATCATACTAGTCTTGATCTGACTTCATCGGTCAGGATGAGATTTCTGTCACTTCTTCCTTGGTATGTCTCTTTGGTACGGCCTCAAGAACCATTGAAGAGGTCTTGATCATAAGCGTGCCCCTTGAACCGCGGGAATGCATGCAGACATGTGACCCTTCAGTTTGGTCAGGGACATTAGAGAAGGCGATCGGGAATTAATCGCTTTCTTTGCTAGAGATGAAATGTCCACTGGAAGGTATAAGGAGTTTGTCAGTGTGTCTATGTCCATCCCCCATCTCTCTCAATCGTTGGGATGGAACTAAGTGGGTCTTTCTGAAGTTGATTATGACCCGTGTTCTGTTAACCTCTTCAGAACTCTCTCTGAATGATCTATGCTCTGCTAGTTTGAGCTTGCGCAAATCAGAATGTTGTCTGAGAAGGGTGCATTCTCACGCCCTCCTCGTGCAGAGATGTGACTGGTGTGTCCAGAACTTTGGTGAATACTCGAGGAGGGGCGATGATAACCCGAATCGTAAGGCCCTGAATTGGAAGAGGTGTCCCTTGTACGGGAACCGAAGGAAACAACAATGTGCCGGGTGTATTAGAATGTAAGAAAATGCTTTTCCCTGAGGACCTGTGTGACTGACTTTAGTGTCTCCATCCTGAAGCGCTTTAATGGGATAATCTGTTCAGAAACTTGAGGTCTAGGATGGCTTTCCATCCGCCGCCTTTGTTGGGAACAGTAAAGAATACTGAATAGACTCCCAATGTATGCTCTAATGGTGAGACTGGCTCCATCGCCTTGATGTCTAAGAGGCCTCTGAAATTCTATGGATTTTTTTGGGGGGGGGGGGAATGTTGGAGATATTACTAGTCGATGTGAAGGAGTGTAAGAAAAACTCTATCTGATAGCCTTGTGAGATAATGTTTGTGACCCAGAGGCCTGGTTGGGAGGTGACCACTGACGGTGTAATAGGCTGAGCCTGCCTTCCACTGACTGGTGGCTGGCGTCACTGTTTGGTTGGGCGGTAGGGTTTATCCCCTTTATTGCCCTGGAAGGTGGAGGATTTTGGAGATTTATTGAATCGTCCTCCTTTACTAAAGGAGCTGCGATTCTGGTTCCGGTGGTTTCTAGGTTGATCAGGTCTGTATCTTTGAAGTATGTGGTATGCACGAAAGGACATAGAGGGAGTGATCCCTTGGATTCCTTGCGTAGAAACTTGTCTTTGGTCTCCACTGATATGGGGACCAAATTGTCTCCAAGCAAGGTCTTTCCCTGATACAGGAAGCCCATAATAACCAATTTTGATCTATATACTCCGCTTGCCAGGGGCGTACCCAGAGAGCCTTTCTGGCAGCTGAGGCTGTGGCTAGCGTTCTAGCTGCATATGACATGTTATCTAAGGAGGAATCAGCTAGAAAGAATACCACTCTCGAAAACATGGATGACATGGTATCTAAGGTAGAATCAGCTGGAAGGATACCACTCTCAAAAAAAAACAAACATGGATGCCCTTCTGGCATCTGATGCTGCGGCTAGTGTCCTAGCTGCATATGGCATGGTATCGAAGTTCGAATCAGTTAGAAAGAATACCACTCTCAAAAAACATGGGTACTCCTGTAAAGGCGTTTCTTTCTTCCTGTGGAAAAAATTGATATAACTTCCTAGTCCAAATTATTGCCGCTCTGTATACTAGGGCAGATGTGATAGAAGCGCTTGATAGTGAGTGCCAAGGCCTCTGAGCATTTATGCCTGCTAACTCTGCCTTCCTATCTGTAGGGTCCCTAATCATGGCAAGGCCATGTAACAAGGTTGAGGGAGTGAAGGCAGTGACAGGTGATTCTACTGAAGGCACTTTTAGAATTTTAGAAGCACCGATAAACCAAATATAAAGGGTTCCTAGAGGCTGTGGAGCATTGTATGGGTGCCATTGGTTTCTCCCGCTCTGCTTTCAACAGAGTTAGAAATAATCAAGCGCTGGCACAAACCTATCTGGAGTCTTTTCTCCCACTCTGAGTCCTCTGAGAGATCAAGAGTAGCTAGGTTTTTATGCCAATGCAGAAGGAAATCTTCTGCGTTAAATACTATAGACAGTCTGGGTACCAATTGGCAATTTTGTGACCATGAATTAGCTTTCAGCGCTGCTTAGGCTGGCCAGCACGTACTCTCTTGGTACTACTTGGACTGGTGATTGGCTCACCAGGATCTCAGGTAGAGGTCTTCCACATCACCTACTACCAGAATTGGCCCTCTGCATGCCAATCCGACGCTCTGCCACTGAGCCACAGCCTTTGGCTGATATTCTGCCCTTTTAGCAATCAGATTACTGTTTGTGGTGCTGGAGGGTGTGATCCCTACGATCCCTGTATGGATGGGGCAGGATAAGGAGGTTGTACTGCCCTTAAGCCATCTGAGAAGGCGTTTTTAATCAGGGCGGAGAGCTCTGCACTTACAGGAGTAAAACAGGCTGCATCTATGAGGGGGGGGGGCGAAGTCACCTTACCGGCAGTCGATGTCTCCGTTGATGCTTCCCGTCCTTGAATAATAATAGGCGAGCCGCCTGAGGACGGAGCATTGCGAGGCAAAAAGGCGAGCCGCCAGCCTCCTTCATTTTCCCCGTTTGTGCAGTGTGGGAGAAGTGGCTATAGCCGCTGTGTTCTCCTGGCTGCTTCCCGCTGCTTCCCGTCCTTGAATAACAATAGGCGAGCCGCCTAAGGACGGAGCACGGCGGGCGAGGCAAAAAGGCGAGCCGCCAGCCTCCTTCATTTCCCCCGTTCATGCTGTGTGGGAGGAGCGGCTACCGCCGCTGTTTTCTCCCGGCCGCTTTCTGTTGCGATCTGGCAGTCGCGTCTTTCAGGCGCGGCAGAGCAGCGTGCGTTTTGCAGCAGGCATTTGGCGCGCTTGTTAGCGGTCGAGCCAAGCCGTTTGTACTTGCCTGCGCCGTTCTTGCCGCTTTTGCCTTTCCCTTTTGAGTTTTGGTCCTCAGGTCACCAGAGTGACTGTCCGAGGGTTCATCTAATTGTAGTGGTAAGGCCACTAGCAGGCTAGGGTCTAAATTGGCAGGCGCTATATAGCTGTCCTGATGCCGATCCGCCAATTTTTTTTTTTTTTTTTTGGCGGGAAAAGACTCTTCTGAGGAGAATAGGCAGAAAATTAAGACAGTAAATAGAATTGAGTAGTAGATTAGTTAGGTTAAGTTTAGGTTTGTTAAAATAAGAATATTTTTAGGTCTAATAAGTAAGGTTAAGGTTTCTCTATTATTTCTGTAGCAGAGAGCTGCTAGAAGGCTGCTCTCCCGTTCAAGGAAGGAAATAGAACTGATCACAAGGGGGCGTTTACCCTCAGAGGTCAGAAAAATTTAAATATTTGGTTCCTGCCTCCCGAGATAAGAGGAAAAGGAAACACCCCATAATGAAGATGCCCTTCTCCCTCTGAGCGAGAATTTTTTCAAGACAGCCAGCATGGGGTCATGGTTAAGAGCAGCTGACTGTAATATGGAGAACCAGGTTTGATTCCCCACTCCTCCACATGAGCGTTAGATTAAGATCGCTGGGTAAAGTTAAAAAGTGCCATATGGGGAGTCCCCACACAAAATGGTGAGTTCAAGCTAAGCCTAAGTAGGGGACAGTTCCTGCCGTGAAACTTCAGGATGTGCTTTGCCTTTAGAAGCCTCTTGAAATTTCATGGCAGGAATTGTTCCCTACTTGGGCTAGCCTCACACTCACCATTTTGTGTGGGGACTCCCCATATGGCACTTTTTAACTCTGTGCTTTTGATAAAACAGCAAAACAGTAGTTAGGTAAATAGTATATAAATGTAGCCTAAAGAAAGGGAACTTGGTAACAGAGCCAACAGGGACATATTCTCCTCCTGAGACCACTGAGTGCTCAACCTATAAGGAAGTATTTCATTCTGACACAAGATTCAAGCCAGCTGAAGTCTATTATGCATAACAGAAAACAGATCTGAACTTGTAAATGAGTAATTTATTGACATACTATGAGGCAGAAACAAAACTGACACCATACAAAATAACTTTATAAAATATCATTCACATCATCTTGTCAAGATTTACAGCATTTTTGAGCTTGTTACAGGTCTTATGGTATGGAGGTAAAAAAAGAACACACTACACTAGATCTTTAGTATTAGTTTATAATATATATACACACACCCACACACGCGCACACACATACACAAGAAACTGAAACAAACGTAAAAGGTTAGTTTGTCATGAATTTATTGCAGAAGTAGTGCAAAGTATTTTCACCTAGCAAGCTGTAAAACAACCATGGAAAGAGGAATCACCAAAGATTAAAACAGGACAATAAATGTTTAATTTCACAGTCTTTTCCTTCAAGAGTTGCTCTCTGATTAAAAACTGTAAATGTTCTTCTGAAGGAAACTGGATCTAAGCTGATTCCTGTATGGGGGTGATAACAGTACTCTGGGCTCAGGCTTTCAGTTAGGTTACCCTAACTGATTATTCATTAGCTTATTCCTTGGTCACTATATAATTGTTACAAATCCAAAGTGTTTTTTTTTGGGCAAACGGGAAAAGAGCACTACCTCCGATCTTTGCTATGTTCAAGAATGGCCCAGCAGGAAAGACAAGACAGAACATCTATTGTTTGTTTTACAATCTTGGTGTCCCTTTTCTCAAAATCTACGTTGCAAAAAAAAAAATCACTACATCCTCTACTTTACAATGCAGGGCAGACTTGGATATCAACTACTGAATTAAACACCAGTAAAGGATAAGAATATCTAACCTAGTGAAAAGAGACCAACTCTCAATTCTTCAGGGGTTACAAAGTACAAGTACAAATTAAAAGCCAGGTAGCCGGTAACAACAGAATAAAACTAATGAAAGCCAAACAAAATGATCTATGAAATAAAAGGAACAAAATGCAGCATATTCAGGCTCTTGTTTCAATCTTGAGGTACCTGTTAAGTCTTCTTTCCTTCTGCCCAAAGTACTATGGTACATTTAAAAACATTTTAAAGTCTTTACCATAAGCCAATTTACAGGACATTTATTACTGACAAAGTGCAACAATGCTGA
This sequence comes from Euleptes europaea, assembly GCF_029931775.1. NCBI lineage: Eukaryota > Metazoa > Chordata > Lepidosauria > Squamata > Sphaerodactylidae > Euleptes > Euleptes europaea. The sequence continues at coordinate 6,641,869 of NC_079319.1, read as the reverse complement.
TCATTTATATGCAGCATATTAAAGGATGGTTACTCTTTTATAAAATATAGCTTTACTTATAGACCCATCAGGGCAGTTTTGTAAAACACACTTGTTTCATTTTTTTTGTTTTGTTTTTTTGTTTGTTTTCCTGTTGACTGAGTCTTTCTGCAGCAAAACTCCAGTAGGGCATAGCTTAAATCCTGCCATTTAGGAATGTCGGTACTCTGCTTTTTCAATATTAAAACTAAATATTATTTTTACAGGAAACATTTCCCATGCTGTATTGGTTATGGTTTATAAAGTCTTTTTTTTTCAGGCTTCAAAAAACAATAGTATATTACAACTCAGTCTCCAAAAAAAGGTAAGTAAAAAAAGTTCTCTTATAGTAAAAAGGGTATTCAAACTGTTATATAAAAGCATGCAGAGTTACTTTGACCTTTTAATTCCCTTACCTGACATCTGCACACACCCACTTCCCACTGAACATGCATATATAGACAGCCAGAAATTACTGTGTATTCAAACTGCATATACACACACCTTCAGCCTGTTCCTTCAGCACGCACATGCACACACTGAGCTCCTCCCACAGAACCCCCCTGCCTAATAGGACCTTCCTATTTAAATGGTGGGAACAGACCCATCCGCCTGGATACGTCCCCTTCGTTAAAACAAATTGAGCAGGCCACCCGAAACACTCAATTTGCAGACTGGAGCGTTCTCAGCCCAGGGCTTTCAACAATTTGAGAGGCTCCAAAGAGAACGGTGCTTGGCCATAGAGATGTATGCATAGAAATAGTTTGGGGTTTATTTGAGAAGATTTCTACATTTTAAAAAAATCTCTCCACATTACAAGCATTCCATTATGCTGTATATATTTTTAATTGTTTAATACACTAAAATACACTTTTTTAAAATAAACTGAACACAATTTTCAGTTTTGCTGTTAAAAAGGGTTTATTTCTATGGTCGGGTAGGATTTGATTCTGCTATGCACCAGGACTCAAAACACAAAAAAGGCACAAACTCAAATGCATCCCCCCCCTCCAACACAATGCCCCCCCCAATGTCCTTGCCTTCAGATGACAAGTAATCACATACCATTTGGTCACTTTGGACAATCTCATTGATAAATTTGAATAAATTAGCACCCAACTGCTTGGTCTGAGGTAGATCCAAACTGGAAATATTAGCTGGGTCCCCAACACGTTGCTTTCCCCACTAATTAATCTTGGAGATCGAAGGATTCAGTTTTTAAAAATCACCATCTCAACAGAGTTTTTCAATGAATGTATCAGCTTAGAAATAAGATTTCTCTTTCACACTACATTTCATTTGGGGAAAATAAATGAATAGGTACAGGAATCCCCTAGCCCTTAAAAAAATTAAATCAAATTTATATATATTACAAAATTTCCCCACACACATTGCAACACTTATGTCTGGATCAATCGTATGGCTGTATCCTGGAGCCAATTTCCATGGGTGGGGTCCAACAAGCTTTTTGCACAATCTCACCCAATCCCCCTCCTTATTACAAGCGCCCCCCCCATGTTTTTCCTCCCATGCAGGTCCCATGATCCCTGGGGACCCCCCTCCTCCCTTTTGTAGCCTCAGAAAAGCTGGCTGGATCAAACACCCCACAATACACTATTGTAAAGTCAGGATAGGATGAACAGACTGCCGGCAGATGCCCAAGTAGTCTCCTCAAAAACCTAAATGTGTTTTAAGGATAGAGCCATTCAATTAAAAAAAAAACCTTATATGCCTTCATGGGAAAAGAGTTAAGCGTACTATATTTTTGCATATTCTGCTTGTGGACAAATTCTATCAATTTGTTAAGGCTTAAGTTAAAGTAGTATCACCATGTAGCATTAAGCAAGCATATAACTAAATGCTCTAGATACACATACTGCATCAATGCTGACTCTCATACACAGAGCTTTTAAATGAATGAATGTGTACAGCGAAATATACACTCTACATAACAAAATGGTAGTCTACAGTTTTGCTATTGGGTGAAAGTAAAATTGCATCTCCCCCCGCCCCGTATAATGAATTTTATACAGGAAGGGTGGAGCCCACAGGTCTGTTCCACTAATGCCACGGGGAAGAACCATCATGAGTGGAACAGATTTGCGGGTTCCAGTTCATCATTCTGTGGGGGCCCTGCAAGCCTTGAACCTTATAATACAGAAGATGCAAACAGGTGTAAACTAGTTAAATGCATTTTACACATAGTACCACTTGAAATAAGGCCATTGCCTCCTCTCCTCTGCTCTGTTAAACAAGCACACACACACACACCCCAAAAAATAGATGACCAACACATAGTTTCCAAATCTCATTTTTCTTTCTTAACCAAGGGGAAAGGATGTACAAGACCAAAATTAATAAGTAACAGTTTTTTTGGGGTATTTTAATGTATTTTTTTGCTAGGAGTAAGAATTGGTAAAAAAATTACCAGGAATCGTCAGTTAAATCCAAAGTGTTCCCAACTATGAGCTTTGATCCTACGTAACAACATTCTGGACCTTTCTATTCCATATTATTATACAAGCCTATACTCATGGTTTGAACTATTATGGACTGATCAGTTTCATCCACAGGCCCTGGGGTCTCAGCACATGAAGCGCATGAAATTTCAAGGCCATTTCACGTATGACACAATGGCAAAGCCAGATTTGTCACTCCCTGTACATCCAGCATGGGGCAGAGACCAATCCCCGCTACAACATGGACTACATATGACCGTGTGTGCTCAAAGTTTATTTTCAGGTGTGCAGATAAACTTCCTAGGTACACCCTCTTCAAAAAAAAAAAAACTTAGTGTGAAGCAGCCCTTCAGAGTGAACAAGATGACTCCAAGATTAACTTTGTGGCTTCTACACTATACAAAAAGAAAAGAGGATTCAGGATTCACACCTGAAGGAAAGTATGGTAACATCATTATAGATTCAGTAGGAAACAGATACCGGAAGATAACAGCACAGTGTATTAAGTCTCCACAACCCAAATCCTGGGATCTGATTTACAAAAAAAAAAAAAAAACTAGATAAAAGGTGCCCACAATCTTGCCAACTTGTTATAGTCAGAGGTAGTCTTTGTTTTAAAAGCAGGGCACAAGGCCCAAATTCTTTCCCCAAGAGGTGTGTTTCTTCCTATGGGTATGATTGTAACAAAACAAAAAAAGATCAACAAGATAGGGAAAGGTAAGAGATCCTTTGCATGAATTGTTCCTGTTTTGCTCCACTGGTACTTTTGGACCTAACAAAAGTCTTTAGAGAGTAAGCTGCCTGAATCTGGAGATCTCCCAAGGGACAAAGGGGGTGTCAGCTTAATTTCTTGGCTGTATTTTATTCATTCAGGAGAGCAACAGTAGCATTTGTTCTCCTCTCCAGATGGTAGAATCACAATGCGTGATGTCCCATACTTGCAGTCACTCAGCAAACCACCTAACTCCACTAAAGGGGCATGTGATTCAAAGGACGAAAGCTCTTCTAAGTAGCCTCTACTGAACTACATTCTTATGCCCTTTATGAGGTTCTGACACAGTAAAAAAAAAAAAGTGAACAGAGACAGTCTGTTGCATTGTGAAGTATAACTTCATGTGGGTTTGACTGTCACACAAATTTCAGCAGATTTTCTGTAAGTGACTAGCTTTTAAGAGGCCCTGCTCATGAACAAAGTCCCGGGAAACCTTCCTGCTCTCAGCCTTTAAGAACTGGAAACAAGGGACAAGTTAAACCAACATTCCTGACACTCAAAGCAGCAGCACCTTTCTCCCAGTTTTTAAAAAAGAAAAAGAAAAACCACGCACAACACTATTTCTGGGCCATCACAGACACAATACTGGTTTCCTTAACACCATGACTTGCAAAATCAGGAACCGCTCTTGTGTGACGCACTTAAACTGCGCCAGCCTGTAATGAAAGCAAGGCGAGAAAATGGGGGGGGGGGAATTCCACTGCAAACACAAAGCATGAAAGATTGAGCACTGAATTCTTACTAGGAACTTATTTTAATGTACCTGGCAGGCAACCTGCAACTAGTCACCCTGCCTGAGTATTTCTCTTATAAAGACGCTGGCCGGGTGCCATGCATCCAAGGGTGCCTGAAAGGTCACATTTCCACAAACATTCCCCCCTCGCGCCACTCAGTAACCTGCTTCTGAAACTCAAGGCAATTTGAGAAGCAAATTACAACGTGTCATTGTGGGGCCTGGTACTGCAAAATCAAAAATCCCACCGGTCGTGGCCAAAGCTCTAGGGTGGGCCTTAATGTAGCTCTCTAGATCTCAGCTGCTGTTAGCAAGACACATTAGGCTACTACCTGCACACTTCACTAGTGTTCATTGACACCACGGTTCCTTCCACTACTAATTATCAAGGAACAGTGGAAATGATTAACAGACTTATTTGCAAACCACCAACAAAACAACGCCTAGTTTCACTAACGTTCCAGCGCACAAGCAATTCTTGCCTAGACTGTGAACCTCAAATGAACTCAATCAACCACTCTATGACACAGTAAGTGATTTGTGGATAACAGCCCTAGGGATATATAAAGGTAGCAACCTTGACAGTAATGTGGTTAAAAATAAAAATGGAAGCATGATGCCTTCAGCCATCTAAAGAAAGTGATGATTAGAAGACTTGTTTTCTACAGTTCAGTTTGAGATTTTTAAAAGCACCCTTAAGTTATACTTGCGCTCATTTCAAGATCTGGGATATAACTGAGTCCTCACACAATGACACAAAAGCACTCACAATATAAAAATGTAATTCAATTGGGGGGTTTTGTTTCTCTTTTTTTTGCACATTTATATGTTATTGAAGGGGAAAAATAGCATTTTCAAGGTAAGTCTCAAGAAAAATTACCTAAATAGTATCTTCAATACATATTTTTTTACGTCTTAGATTCAAATAAATTTAAAGCACCTTCATGTTACCTTCAACTGAAAAAGATCATAGTTTTATATGTTATAAAAACATATAAAAATAACATATTTGTTCTGCCTGGATCCAAAAGGCCTACACAACTTGTTTAGATCTGTGTTCCCGCCACCCAAACTGGAGTGTACCCCATCCCCACTCCAACTATCCCACATGACAACCCTCTTATAAAACCAAGGAGAAATTCCAGATTGGTTTGAGGGTCTACTATTCAACAGGGGAATTAAAAAAAATAATTCCTGGGCACCTCCCAATTCTTAGGCTTGTCAAAAGTAGCTTTCTGGATCCTGGCCAAAGCCGCCGCGCGCCCCCGCCCCCCATCGAGCACATTACTAATTCATGGTGATAAAAATCTTACTTGGAAACACCAGTATGGAAAAAAAGGTAAACCTGACTATGTCACAGTCATAATTGTTCAACCCTAAAGAAAAATGTGAACGTGCCAAACCCATTTGCCTCAATTTTTGTAACATATACAAGAGAGCTACTTGGGGAATCCATCCAGACCTGCTTCTTCTAGACAAGAACAAGTTAAAGAGGATCTGTATGGCACTTGACTTCTCAACCCAGAAGCCAAAAGATCTTAGAAATTCAGGTCCTTTTGGTGAAATTTGGCTACACAGAGAAATGTTGATAGCACTGTAGAATTAAAACAAAACAAAAAATACTCTAATATCTTTCAAAGCATGTAGGAGGTAGTCTTGTAACACTATCTGCTTGCTACCTGAACAGTGCTATGCCATAATCTGGCCAAGCCATTACATTCACTTTTAATACTGAGGGCGAAAATGTGAACAGAACAAGCAGAAATTTGACTGGGATGTCACAAGGATACAAACCACACCAAAACAAACATATCATAATACCAGGATGAGCATGGTAAAACGATTGACGTTGAAGAAGGGATGAAAGAACAGCACCTGACAGGGCAGAGACATTGGCTTCTCTGTCCAAAAATCAGAAGTTATTAGCAGGTATTATTTGTGCCTAGGAGAGTCAAATAATATAGGAAGGCCGATTTGCAGCATGGCTTTTGAAATCACAGCTGTTCGCAAGGGATGAGAACTCAAATGAGGATGGAGATTTCAGGGAGCAATCCAGGAACCATTCCCCCAATAAACTAGCCCCGGGGATACAAGATGAAGTACAGCCACATCAAACAGGACCTGCCTTTCGTCCCTCTGTCAGTGAGGGTGATTTCACGCAGGCATCTCAACAGCGTCTTCGCAACCACAGTCAAGTTGCGGGTCAAGCCAAATTCAGCGCAGAGGCTCTCTGCCCATTCATTTCCCTTGGTACAACCTCACATGCTAGACAGTTTGGGCAAGAAGTCCAAAGGGCAGCCACAAACTGCACGGCAGAGTCACATACAGCTGATCACACCAGCAATGAGGGGGGACGGGGAACGTTAATTTGAAAGCAAAGTGCAGTTTGGGGAGGGACAGAGAAGAAACGGAGGGAAATGGGTGCACTTCTCCAAAAATACATAAAGCAAAAAAATAAAATAAAAAATGAAAACTGTGCCCTGGCCATCACCAGCAACACACACATGGGGGGGGGGGGAAACTCAGCTCAACTGTTAATACTGCAAAGTGGGTGCTTACCCCTAGAAATTCACCAGTGATCACAGACCCTATGCTATTTACAATGCTAAGTACAGTATTCTTCTAACAGCTCAGCAGATGTTGCCAACAGAAAGTCCTTTACACTAAGAAGAAACTTAATAGAATCAGTGCAATTAAGTCCTGCTAGAGTCCTCCCCCCCACACAAAAAAAGAAACTTCTTCCTGGTTGCCTTCAGAAGTAAGCTGTCAACAAGGAGTACAAATATTAAGAAAATCTCCACCACTAAACTGTCGACCAGAAGAAACCAACGCCAATTGGCAAAGCTGTCATTTAAACCAAACAACAAGAACAGCTGTTGGAGGGGGAAGAGCGGAGGGGGTGTGTGCAAATTAAAACTATTATTACAGATGAGAGAAGTTATTTTTTTCCTTACGAATAAGTAATGTCACAGGAGTTGCCTGATGGATTAATTTCATAGCAGTTTTCCACAGCCAAGGGCAGCCCCAGTCTTAAACAGTAACACCCCCTCCCAAAAAAAATCAACACTTTCGCTGAAGTACAGATGGAAAGATTTAATGCTTCATTCAAATGGGCAACTATGTGGGAGGGGGGAGAGAGGCTATGAAGAGCACACTGCTGAGAACAAATGGCCCAACCCAAAATTACAAGAAGTCGGAAATACATTGATTTCGAGGGGAAATGGTTCTATGTTTGTCCAGCTTGCCCACAAATCGCTAATTTTAGCAGGGCTACTAGAGACGCGGGATGGCACATTTTCCAGTGCTTTTCCATTCTGGAAGATTCATCTCTCCATACCAATTAATAACAGCGGATGGGTGCTGTTGCGAACAACGTGTTAAGCAATGCTGGCAATTTCAAAGTTATAATGATGTTTTGTAGATGACTATCCCCAGGGTGGGTGGGTGGGTGGGGGGGGGGGAGAGAGAGAGAGAGAGAGAGAGAGAGAGAGAGAGAGAGAGAGAGAGAGACAGAGAGAGAGACAGAGAGAGAGACAGAGAGACAGAGAGACAGAGAGACAGAGAGAGAGAGAGAGAGAGAGAGAGAGAGAGAGAGAGAGAGAGAGAGAGAGAGAGAGAGAGAGAGAGAGAGAGAGAGAGAAAATGCATGTTTACTGATTTGGAAATCAGGACGAAGGGGGGGATAAAATATAAACAAATGTAATAATCCAAATGTTTAAAAAGTCAAGTTATGAATTCACTTAATTGGCTGTGCAGGTCAAGAACGCACCCACAGCATATTGTGCACAATTCTTCAGATGTACTAAAATTAGTGTTTCAATGACTTTCAGCACCTTTAAAGGAGTTTTTCTTTAATTTTAACAATGAGTGCATGCTATGTTGTCATTAAATGTTGACAAGTATTATTCCAACAAAAAACAATTCCCACCCTAAAGTTTTGCAGTTGTTTGAATGTAACATCTGAACCACAATTTGTTTTTCCTAACATCTGAACCACAATTTGTTTTTCCTAATCAAATATTTCAGTTCAAGAATTGCTATTGGGACATAAAATTATCATGGAGTACAATTTACTACGTACAAGTCAGGAGAAATATGCTAAATCAGATCACACTCTACTTGGGGCATTGAAAATTTCTGATTCTTTCTCCCCCCTCCCCACTTATTTATTTGTATCCTGCCCCTCCCTGACCAAGGTCAGGAAAACCTACATCACTGAGAGCTACTCCCAGTCCAATCCTTCCTCCCTTCTATGGTTCCCTCCCCCAATTTTATTGTTTTCAACATGCTCTGTGAACAGAGACTGGCTTATATCCAGGAGTAGGAAGAGCCAAGACACACACAAAACCACACATATACGTCTCCCCCTAAAGACTTGGCACTATTAAGACACTTCAACAGCCTAGGCCTAGCTTGGTGCCTTTCACAGCATTGTATTAACAGAATTTAAGACACAGGCACAGGCGCAAGCTTGTAGGAACCTCCCTATACCATGGGAATCCTCCTCCTGCATAATATGGGATGGATGTGCAAAGCAGAACAGAAACACAGCATGCCGCTCGTCAGCATCTTAGTTTCTCCCCTGTTCAAACGCCCCACCCCCCTATTTGCACAATACATCCTTACAAGCCGAACAACACAGAGAAACGTATTGGCAAGTTTGCAGAAGTGCCCCCCTCCCAAAGAAACACCCTCCAGTGATCGGGGATCATCAGGACCATATTGCTCCCATCTCGGCCCACCTATGCTAGCTCCCAATTTGCTCCTGGGCACAATTCAAGGTGCTGGTGTTAACCTTAAAAGCCCTGCGATGTTTGGGATTAACATACCTGAAGGATCCTGCCCAACCCCTAGTTATATTTGCGGGTTCTGCTTGAGAAGCCCCCAACTTCTGAGATTAGGCAGAGGCTACCCAAGAGAGCCTTCTCCATAGTGGCACCTAAACTCCGGAACTCTCCTCAGGGAGACTTGCCGGTCCCTGTTGCCATCTTCCCCCAGCGGGTGAAGCCCACTGTATTTCGTTTGGTGTTCCAACAGTGATCTCTCCTTCCCACCCTATATTTTGTTTGTATGTTTTTCTATGGATTTTAGCCCTGGTTCTAACTGTTTTAATGGTGTTGTTTTTGGTGAGTTTTAAGATGCGATTACCTATGTTTTAATTTGTTATCTGCCTTGGTGGTCCTTACGAAGGCAGAAAGGCGGGGTATACATTTTGTAAAATCAATTTTTAAAAAATCCCAAGGTCTAGGATTTTATTATAAAAATATTCAGCGGGGAATAAAATGTGTGGGCAAATCCCAAACTGAGTCAGCATGGGAACAGCAATGAAATTAACCGGCCTGGTTGTGTCTGTGCTTACGAGAGGTGGCGTAAGGATGAGATCCGACTCGGACAACAGCCGCTGGGGAGCAAATTCAGTCATGGCTGCCTCCCCCCCACCCCAATTCCTAGCATCCCCTCTTGGGCCGGCTCTGAGGAAAGGATAGTCATTGCCTTCCCCTCTGTTCCAGAAGGCAACAGTCCCATCTGCATCAAGAACGTGTGTTTAAAAGGCACAAGAGACCAATTAATAGTACTTTCTGCTTCTTTAGAAAAATAAATGGCTTCAGTGGCATCAGAGTTACCATTGCTGGTTTATCAGTCTGCGCTTTGGAACAGCAACCCACCTATTGGCGGCTGCACTTTTCTTACATCTCAATATTAAAAAAAAAATTGGCCAAATTAACCAGGAAATTAAAATTTAAGCCTGGCATACTTGAATCTTGCACGTGTTCGTTTCTACAGCCAAACTTGCTACATTATGAGGCTCTCTCACTTGGCAATGTGTAACCAAAGGCAAAGCAATTGGGGTTTGTTTTTTTTACAGGGGTGGGATGTCAGCCCCTTTGGGGTTTTTTTTTTTTACACTATGAGACATTACACGGATTTAAGCACCAAGCAAAACTGCCTGAGCAATGGCATAAATAAGCATCCAGCAGTTTTACCCTTGAAGTGAAATATGAAAGAGAGGAGTGCAGCAATTACGGCCCTTGCAAATCCTGCAACACCTATTTGGCTACAACTGAACGTTGGCGCCCATTTTTCGCCAACTATGGCAAAGAGAAGAAGACCGTGATGGTGAAAAATCTATAGTGGTACTCCATAAGCTACACAAATGATCAGACCCAGAGACCTACAAATGACAGAGAAGCAGTTTAAGAAAGGGGGGAGCGCCAAATTACCAACAGAACCAATTTAATCATTTGACTTGCCAGATAAAAGGGGCCAGATTTCATAGTATCTCCAGGTATATAATGCCGGATGCTACCTCAGTTCTGTAAACTATTCCCCTTGGTTCTCAAGGAGGGTGTTTTGAATATGTGTATGGAATCATTCACCTGAGATATCGCTGTGCTTACAAGAGCCACTGTGGTAAACAGCTATTTAGAAAGGTCTGTTCTTTGTTTTAATTCAAAGTTTTGGTTTATGCATATGTTATAAAAAGCAGTTCCTGTGCATATTCAGAGTGCCCTACTTTTTTTCAAAGTGCATTGTCAGCTGTTGCAAAACAAAAAAATTACAACCCACCCCCTCCAAAAGATGCTGAAATATGCTAGACACTAGGTTTGCCATGAGTGTAACAAGGGGGGAAAGCAAAAGCCGTTCTAAGAGCACATGAGAGAGAAAACCATACTCGGTTTTCTTTCTGCCCCAAATAATCATGTCAAACCTGCAGAAAAACCCGTGGTCTTCCTTTCCGCAGAAAGATATGCGAACAAAATTGCCAGTGATAAGACATTAATTCTTTGGAGAAGGACCTTACAGGAGTCAGAAATACCAGATCTTAATAAAAAGGAAGAGGTACTCAGCTGCATATTGGTTATGGGGGGGGGGGGAATTAAGTGGCTAGCAACTGCCAACCAGCACCTAGAAGAGAGCAGCCACTATTTTAGCTCATTGCTAATTAACAGCAGCCACATAACAGGGTCTTGGCTGTGACCTGACAACCCGGTTCTAAATAGGAAGACAAGGCAGATTTCCATCCATCCCCTTCTGCCCGATTTAGGTTCAAAGTGATGCAAGCAGCTACGGAAGGAAAAAAAAAAAAAAGGCAACGTCACCTTAAGTGCCCAACACAGACAGAAAGCTAATCAGGGCATAACTTCAAAAGCAGGAGATTAGCTTTGGGGGAGGGGGATTACTTGTTTGTCAACTGAACAAGGAACAGAATCGAACATGACTTTGCATTTCAATATCTTGCCTTACGCTCTCTGGAAAGTGCAATGAATCCACACAGAAAGAACTACACCGCACCACACGGGAGACGCCGCACTCTACTTCCCACAGCAGAATGGCAGAGGCCGTGGCTGGATCTGTGTTTTCCTAAATTTATCAAGCTGTTGGGAGCCGCGAGGTACAGAATTTTTTTTTAAAAGGACAGACCCCCTCCACACACACACACAGTCTTGCCTCAAAAGCCACATGTATTTGGCAATATGAGGCACTGCTTGCTAAAGTACCACAGCAGGATAGATCCCTAAACCTCCGCAGGCAACAAACTTTGAGCATTTTCCTCCTCGGGCATCATTAAAGCTACCTAGCTCAGCCTGAACCCATTTTCCCATTTCTCGGAACAGAAAAAATGGGTTGCAGCTGTTGTTTTGTGTGTATGTGGGGGAGGGGGAAGAATCCTAATAAATTAAAAAGTTTTTTTTTAATAAAAAGTACTTTTTTAAAAGTCTGATAAGATCAGATTAGCAGGAAAACTCCCCGCCTTTTCTTCTCCAGTATCTTCGTAGCATTCCTGCTGGTATCATTAGTGCAATGGTGTATGTGAATCACCATTTATATGAACCCTGTGCAAATATACTGAAGTTCATCTAGTTGTTGTTGTTTTTAAAAAAATTGTCTCAGTTTGAATGAATGGCAACCCTCCCTTCCCCCCTTTCTAGTCACCTGATGCCTAAAGACAGACACTGCTTTCCTCAAGTAAACATCAGATCTTTCTCTCCTTCCATTCTTATGCCCCAGATGATTGAACTGATAAATTAATTTTGTGCTTGAACAAATCAAGAACTCTGCTTTTGTGTCCACATCTAAACTATAGAAATGTTAGCTCTACCGAGTTGAAAAAACTCTTTAAAGTCCTTCCAGATACAAGCTAAATGATATCTCTCTATATATATATATCATGTGAATCTCTTAGTTCTGTCACGTCAGTTGCATATTCCGGTTTCTGAAGGGTGCAACACACCAAGTACTGCTCTGGCGCATCCTTCGTCCATTTCAATGGCGTGTGGGGCAAAGCGCCCACTGCTCACACCCTGATGAAACAAACAGAGAACTTGCCAGTTGCGGTTGGTGAATTGGGCCCCCCAAATCACTAGTGTCTCCAAGAGAAGCTTCTCATTTCTAAAATCTAAAGCATTCTTGATATGTTAACAGAAATATGTCGAGCACTCCTTAGTAAATAAAAATAAATAGCATCTAGTCTATCATGTTAATACTGTGAAACACATATACATTTTACATTAATTCAAACATAACAGTGAAAAAGATTGTACTGTATCACCACAGACCCGTATTTTTTTTCTTTTCTTTTTTAAGGAAAAAAAAACTTTGGAAAATTAAGTGTCACAGTCCTGCAGGACAAATTCTGTGATTAATCATCAAATGGATTTTTTTTTAAAAAAACATGATTTTAATGGCACGCTTTGCTAATCTTTCAATGGACCTAAAAGACAGATAAGCTCCTCCTCCTTCCTGAAATAATTCCATAATTCAGCCTATGAAAAACAATGAACATAACAATGAAAGACATTCAAGAACAGACTTCAGAAAATACTTTTGCCCTTAGACCCACACACGGACTTGTTCACTGAAAAGACCGCTAAGGACAAACCAGGTTTTTCTCTTTTTTTGCATTTTGATAATAAAAAAATATTTGTGAATGCATCCAGGACAATGAAGGTTTTCAATGACACCCCACACTAGTGCTTTGTTCTCTTTTCAGCCATAAAAGTAAATTCATTAAACTTTTGCCAGCCCATTAATTAATCCTAATCTTGGCTGGGTATTCACAGATTAGAAACGAACAAGAATATAGTGAGAACAGTGTAACTAAATGAAAAGTTTTGTCTTTAGCCCTGAGATCATAGCTCTTAATTTAGTTAGAAAACATGGGTTTTGATTTTTGTTCTCCTGACAAGCAGCTTTAGATTTGGCAAATCCACACTTCTAATAGCTGTGGGATTTTGGACAGGTCTGCAATTCTCAATTGAGTCTGAAATTTCTGGACGGAAGGCTTTCTTGCAAATGGAAAAAAAAATACTTTAAAACCTAATAAAATAAAGATGCATCACTCATTGCTGGCTGTCGCTGTAGCTTGGGCAACTGTTGGTCTAAGTGCAGCTGGTCTCCTGTGAATCCAACTCTGAACCGAGTTAACTTAAATCACCGCAACATGTCAAGCAAAGTACATGGTGCGTAAAGTATCCTGATGAACCTGAACAGCTTTTGCAAGTGCTTGATGATCTCTGCCGTTGCTCTGACCAGAAGTGTGGCTCCCTTCGGCACTAGAAGATGCAGAGGAGAAACAGTACCTTGAAGCACATTTTGTATACTAGGCAATTCTGAAGTGTCATTATATTTCTAGTTAGCCCACACATTCAAAATCACCAGTTGGTTCCCCACCCCCAAATCTACACACACTTCAGATCTATTCACAAAACTATGGATGTTACGTTATGTATTCCCAGCGATGTATTAAGAGTTTGAAAATGTTATAAAAAACATTGCTTTAAAAGGGTTTTTGGATGCCATGGCTAAAAAATGGTTGGAAGACGTCTTCACAGCTAAAGGGGCCAAACAAAGTGTGAACAGTATTTTTTTATAACGTTTTCAAACTCTTAATACATCGGTGGGAATACATAGAAAGTGCGAACAGTATTTTTTATAACATTTTCAAACTCTTAATACATCGGTGGGAATACATAATGCGGTAAACCCCTATAAGGCAGGCGTCCCAACCTTTTTGATCACGTGGGCACCTTTAGAATTACAAGAGCAACGGTTCCCAAACTGTGCTCCAAAGAGCACTTTGCAGTGCCCCACAAAACATCTCCTAGTGCTCCGTGAAGAGACTGGAAAGAAAAATCAATAAAATAAATGTGAAAAGATCTCAAAAATTGTGAATTTTTGCAGCCATGAACTGTGTGTAGGTAAGTAAAAATGGTTTTAAATATCAGATCTATGTGGGTAAAATATTGTGGGTTTACAATACTTGCTTTGAATTTGTTCTCAAATGTGTTGCCTTACTTTATGTTTTTTGTTGGTTTTTGTGTATGTAGTGAAATTGGTGGAGAAAATAATTTTTTTGGATGAAATAAAACTTGATGATAACATGCCCAAATGCTTAAACTACCTTCCATCATCAATACTACTGTCATCCGGATTAGTATATAGGTGCTAGGTGAAAATTAGTGCTCCGTGACAAATTTCTCTCCTGGCAAGTGCTCCATGACTCAAAATGTTTGGGAACCGCTGTTCTAGAGCGTCGACTGAGATCATATCCAGATTTTCACCTAGATGTCATATCGCCATTTAGCACAATGTCATTTCAAACCCCACCCCCAATGCTCTCCTGCTGGCCCCAGAGAAGAAAGTGGGTGAAGGGGCTCAGATGCGGGAGAATGCCCGCCCAAAGAGGGCAGCTGGCATCCCCTTTTTTGTGCTGTCAAGCCACAGCTGACTTATGGCGACCCTGTAGGGTTTTCAAGGTAAGAGACGTTCTGAGTTGGTTTGCCATTGCCTGCCTCTGCAGCACACCCCTGGTAGTCATTGGTGGTCTCCCATCCAAATACTAACCAGGGCTGACCCTGCTTAGCTTCAGAGATCTGGCGAGATCAGGCTAGCCTGGGCTGTCCAGGTCAGGGCAGCGGGCATCCCTAAATACCAACAATTGAAAATATGCTACTCACCTATCGTGTTCTTTATCTACCAGATGATACCTGGCTCGGAAGGCAACCAGGTGCGCATAGTATGCTGGTGCAGGAATTGAAACAGAACGAGTACAGCGCACATAGGTATGACACAATTGGTAGGTGAGTATTTGAAGCTCATCTGAAGAGAAACGATTGTCATCCCAGAGAACGTGGTAATGAGAAGGTCTGCTTGTTCCCTGAAAACAGGCCACACAGCACCATTAATATATATTCACAAAAGCTTTGACTTCCTCGACAGCCTCTCCAAAGGAAACGGCAAGACTTGACTGAGCTATTTCTGAAAAATGGGAGAGATGCAGTCGTCTCAACCCCAAACTTGCAGGTAACCATAAAAAAAAATTATGGGGTAGATAACTATTTATTCGGCTAAGGGACTCAGGCTGGTTTTGTTATAGTTCCTTTCCCTAGATTTAAAAGCCACTGGCTATCCATCAACCACTTCACACTTTAAAAAGGGGAGATGAAATTTAATTTTTCCTTGACACTATAAAGAGAAAAGTTTCCATATCTCTCATGCAATTGACCGATCTATTTGACAGCGAATAACACAGTATCCGCTTTTCAGGAAGCGTCTTTAGCTGTTTTATCCAGGGAGTGATGTATTTATTTCATACAATATTATTTTGTGCACATGCTAGAACAACGTAGGCTAGGGAGTTCATTTGACCCGGACAAAATGGGCATTTTCGTTCTGCAATAATTTTATTGTATTGCCCTTGTGTCTCGGCTGAGTCCAGGGCACTAAAAAAAATCATGGGGGAGGTAACTATTTACTTTTCTAAGGGACTTGGGCTGGTTTTTTATACACTCTTGCTGACAAAACGAAACCGCCAAAAAACACCATTTAAAATGGCTGCATCTGAATCTGAAGCAGAAGATATTTTAACTATTCTGGCCCTATTTGGGGAAGAGTAAAAAGAAGCAAAACAACTTGGAGTAGCAGGACTCTAAGATCTGAGGTGGCCAATTTAAAATCCTACGCTAGGAAGTCTCAGACACAGCTGAGCTGCACAACTCAATCCTAGGCAGATCACGAGAGGGAGGGCAGGAAGGGTTGTCAGTGCTTGGCTCTCGTGGCCCTTTGTTACATGCCCAGGGAAATGCTGATCGCCACTTTGGGGTCAGGAAGCAATTTTCCTCCAGGCCAAATTGGCCCAAGAGTCCTGGAGAGTTTTTGTTGCCATCTTCTGGGCATGGAGTTGGGGAGGGAAGTAGTTGTGAATTTCCTGCATTGTGGAGGGAGTTCAACTAGATAACCTTGGTGGTCCCTTCCAACTCTGGGATTCTATGATTCAATCATGGAAGAGTGGCTGCTGAAACTAGCAAGACAGGTGAAAAACTCCAGCATCTAAGATGTCAAAATGCCATTGCAGTGGCAACATTTGTGTTTCCCCGCCCCCTTTTATCCTCCCCCAAACCCCTGCAAGATCGTTTTATAATGCTTATTTGTATGCCTCCCAAAGATTTCATAAATCTACCTATATAAGAGAAGGTATCAGTTCTTCAGGAATAATTTGAAGGATATTACATTATGATGCAAGATACAGACAAGATTAAACGATCAATGAACTTTATGTAATTGAGACGAGCCTCACAGGCACCCCACAAAAGGGAATTACACATAATGTAATCCTACCTAGAATTCCCAGTGGTGTGCAGGTGGGGAATTTATCTCTCCCCAAGAGACCTATCCCCCCAAGTATTCCTGGGAGTCCCCCATCTTCCAAGTAAAGTGAGGGGAGGGGGCTGAGGCTGCCAAAGGAGGGGGTAATTCTTTAAAAATCACCCCCCCTCCATTTGCCCATGGAAATTTTAGGTGGGATCCAAGCTTAAATGCTTACCTGAATACCAGCATGACTGCACAGGTAGAAGTCAAATTCTGAAGGATGGGTTATTTTTGTGTCCACTGTAGTACCTGCAGGAATGTTTCCACTTTTCCCAACCTGTTGGGAGTAAAATAAAGAGACTTAAATGTTTACATTGCATTCTCCTCCTTTTTCTGCCACCACCATACAGAAGACAGAGGGGAAAAACATGCAAAGCAGCAGAGGTTACAAGGCATTTATCTAATCACTTCTAGTTTCTCCAAAATATTACAGAATAATAGTAACATCGAAGATTACTATTTGATGTTACTATTATTTTGTAATACTTTGAAGTAGCTAGAAGTGACTAGATAAAAGCCTTGTAACCTCTGGTGCTTTGCATGTTTTTTTCTCTTTCTCCTATCAGAGGTTTCTCCCCCCTCTTTTTCACCACCATACAGAAGACCATACAAAAGCTAATGAACGTATCATTTGCTCAAACATCCTTTTTCAGGTAAGGGGATTCACCAGGTGGGCAGCAGAATAGCTGCAGGCATATATAGACAACAGATGTGCCCTTGACACATTTTGGGTGAACAAACAAGCAAAAACTCTTGTGCTGCAAATCAACTTAGGCAACAGAAATAAACAGCAACAATGACCAAATGAGTAATAAAGACCAGTAAAGACTAAATTGGTATGTGCATTATATAACTGTGTAGACTCAATTACTTAGTGCCAAACAGTAAGAAATTCTAAACAATCCTATAGGAAAATAGTAATACAACAGTAAATATACTACAGTATGTTTACTGCATGTCCATGGTACATGTAGAGTAACTAAGTTCATGTGCTCAGTTGGCAACCAAACATGAAAGTAACGAAATGGAAGCAGACCGTTGCCGCGAAGCTGGTCATAAACAGAAGCCAGATTTTTTAAACTATAAAATCAATTGTAGTGTCTGGCTGTTGTAGGGCTCCTGCCCTTTTAGTTATTGTTTTTTTTCCCCCTATTGCTGTAGGCTTAGTTTTCCATTGTTATTTGATTTTGTTGTTTACTGTTTTATAGTACTTTGAAATTAAGCCTGCTTGCCCTTTGTTCAACCATATATTGGTAAATAAACAGCTAATTAAAAAATAATAATAAACAGAAGCCAGACACCGCAAGATAAGGGTCCAGTAACACCTTATTTCATATAAACTTCCTCAATTGTTGATTTATGAGTTTGTAGGGTGTGTTCCAAGGACACAAATAGTTTACAAGCATTCCCGGAGACGCACTCTGGCAGACTTCCAGGAGACGGCACGTAAACTAGTATCATCATCATGATGAAACGCCAGCTCACCTAGAGTTCCGGGAGCTGTTGTGACCACCATGGGCTGGTATATTGAGACCGTGATCAGGTGACTGACAGTAAACATGCAGAAACTGAAACCAGAGGCGGTGCTGGTTTAGGAAGTCAGAGGTTTTTGACTAGGATTGATTTACTAGTGATAGTTGGCGTTAAAGTTTCATTATCAGATCAGGCCAACTGGTACGAATTTACATTGCTGGTGGTCATGTGGTATAATTAGGAATTTTTGGTCGGAAATATTTGGACATGTAGAAAAAATGATGAATTGTAAGATCCCAAATAACCAGCTTTTTTGGCAGAAAAAATAGGCGAGTGTTGCTAAAAACGCTTTCTTTCAATTGTACCTTGCTCATAAGTTAGCACCCTCTTTCTGACTCTGCTAACCTAGCCACGCTGAACTGTGCCGCCAGAACCCCCAAACGGGACTACTGTAACTTCGGGCTGTCCCTGAAGAGACTTCCTAAACTTCCAGTGACACAAAGTGCATCTGTTGTCTACACAGAACGTACAACTCATGTGCCTCAACATTGGCACCAGTTACTTACTTGCTTCCAGGCCCAATTCAAGGTGCAGGTTTTTAGCTTTAAAGGTCTTAACGGCCAGAGAACCCCTATAACCCATCACACCACATCTCCAAATATAATCCCACACACACCTCTTGGCAAACTTCTCATTGAACTCTCATATATCTATTCTATGTTCCAGCCTAGCCAAAGGCATTTTCAGTTATAGGACTGGTGCTGTGGAACAGTCGTGCCTGCACTGGTGTGAAATGTATGGTTCTTATATGCTGACTTTCTCTACCACTTAAGGGAGACTCAAACTGGCTTACAATCACCTTCCCTTCCCCTCCCCACAACAGACACCTTGTGAGGTAGGTGGGCTTAGAGAACTCTTAATAGAACTGTAACTTGCCCAAGGTCACTCAGCTGGCTTCATGTGTAGGAGTGGAGAATCAAACCCGGTTCTCCAGATCAGAGTCCACCGCTCTTAACCACACCACCACATGAAACTGCCTTATATGGAATCAGATCAGGGGTCCACCAAAATCAGTATTGTCTACTCAGATTGGCAGTGGCTCTGAGTTGTCAGGCAGAGGACTTTCCCATCACGTACTACCTTATCCTTTCAACTGGAGATGCCAGGGATTGAACCTGGGACTTTCTGCACGCCGAGCAGAGGCTCTGCCACTGAGCCATGGCCCCTCACATTCATGGTTAATGAACACAGTTCTCCTTTTTCTTTGACAGATCTCTGGCTAGAGCTTTCACCTTTTCCAGGCCTCTCCCTCATTGTCGACCTGCCTTCAGAAAATGTGGACGTACCCTTTCGTTTTTATCTGTACAAAAGAGTCTGGTGTGATGCCTTTTCTGCACAACGATGAATGTAATTCCAGGTTGGTAGTCCTTTTCTAGCTTAATGCATGCTTCTCTGATAGCCAGTAATTCATGATGGAGAACCTGGACCAAGAAGAGGGCGAGAACAACATCCTGAAATGCTTCAAACACACGCAACAATTAGAAGACAACATTTTTAAACATCAGAGGGCTTGCAGAGTTAAAGTTTTTTTCAGGTATTTCCCCAGCAGCAAAACAGGTGATCTTCAACATACAAGAATGCAGGACCTGCCCTACATTCTTTACTTAATGGGATTAAGACTACTGAGCACCTGGAAGAAGATCAAGATTATAACAAAAGCTTGTATGGGCCCAGGCATGTTGGCTGGGCTTGGTAGACCGTCTTTATCATTCCTGTACTATTAACATACTGTGTACAATGCCACTCTAAGGCCTGGCTCAGATTAATGCTGAAACCAAGATTTAGGGATAAGGAGTGGGGGGGGGGAGAGACATGATCATGTGTGCTTTTGCCGTGCCCCGCTTTTCCTTAGCACAAATTCTCACCACTGCCAGCTAGCCAATCTCAGTGCTGCAACCCCTTGAAAGCTTGGGTTAAAATGAAACTGGGTGCAGTCCAGAGCTCGCTTTGAGAACCCAGGTTTACATACAGACAGAAAACATTTACGCCCTTATATCCTGCCTTTCCATTCAACAAGGAAGCTCACAATTAAAACTCTAAAGTAAAATGTCTTTACCAGACAGCTAAAACACTAACAAATCCAGGAATCATCTGAACACAGTGAAAATCAGAATGCAAGCACAAAAAAACTAATCCTCCCAAGTTTTTTAATATACTTTTTATACTACACCT
Organism: Euleptes europaea; assembly: GCF_029931775.1. Lineage (NCBI taxonomy): Eukaryota > Metazoa > Chordata > Lepidosauria > Squamata > Sphaerodactylidae > Euleptes > Euleptes europaea. The sequence goes on along the minus strand of NC_079319.1, from coordinate 6,621,534 downwards.
TTTTCCCCACTGGGGAAGGACCCTCCATGGGGCCCTCACAACAACCCTGTGAGGCAGGTTAGGCTAAGAGAGTGACTGGCCTACGGTTATACAGCTAACTTCCATGGCAGAGCGGGGATTCAAACCTGGGTCTACACCATGCTGAATAATCGTTTTGACCAAGGGTATGCCACAAATCTGGGTGTCATCACTAAGAAGGCTTTACCAATGGTCACCTATTTTCAAAAGGGGGAAGAATTATTTTCAGAGTAGTCCCGCAGAAAACATCACATTCATTCACAAGGCCAAGGGCGATCGTTACAATACCCTGGTCCCAATCCATTCAAGAGTTGTGAAGGCCAGCATTATAATTTATTCAGGGTTTTAAAAGACTATTTAAAACAGAGAACCCCATTCAAATTGTTTGGTAAAGAGCTGATTCTGCTATAATGTGCAGATTTCAACTGTGGGCAAAGTGAAAATACATGCATTTCTCCTTTTCAGAGACTTTAAACTCTGTCTGAGCTCAGGGCTTCACAAGAATTGCCTGTCTTAGTAACTGCTAGTTATTATTAATTGACCCTACCAATTTCCCTTCTGTTTCCTCCAAGTCTCTTGCTCTTGCCAGAGAATTCAGAAGGGGAGAATTTAAAAAGGGTAAAATATACTTCTGCTGCTTCAATTTCCTGCAAAAAGCCCCATGTAAAGTGAGATAAAAACTCTTCCTATCCAGAGATTCATCCAGCAATAACAGGAGAACACTCAACAGAAGGAGGGTGGGTCACTTATATTGCTTTGCACCAGCACTTAGAGAACAGCAAACAACAGAGGGGAGACTTCAGCCGTCTCCTTCCTTATTCAAAACACAGCCAAACACACACAAACAGAAGAGAACCCTACACCATGTCCCCCTAATCTTGTCAGAGGCCTCAGATGAGGGAAGGCATGTTACTTTACTATGCTGGAGCGGCACCCTGTTACGCCAGCACCCCCACAGTCATCTAGGGTCTAAGCCCATCCCAGAAAATAGAAAAAAGTGGGCAACTCAAAGCACCCCCACCCTGCTTTCATACCAGAGAAGAGGAAGAATCATAGAGTTGGAAGGGACCACCAGGGTCATCTAGTCCAACCCCCAGCACAATGCAGGGAATTCTGAACTACCTGCCCCCTACACCTCCAGGGACCCATACTCCATGCCCAGAAGATGGCCACGGTGCCCTCCCTCTCATGATCTGCCTAAGGTCATAGAATCAGCATTGCTGGCAGATGGCCATCTAGCCTCTTCTAAAAAACCCCAGGGAAGAAGAGCTTACCACCTCCCGAGGAAGCCTGTTCCACTGAGGAAAAGCTCTAACTTTAGAAAATTCTTCCTACCGTCTAGACGGAAACTCTTTTGATTTAATTTTAACCCGTTGGTTCTGGTCTGACCTTCTGGAGCAAAAGAAACAACTCAGCACCCTCCTCTATAGGACAGCCCTTCAAGTACTTGAAGTTGGTTATCATATCCCCTCTCAGTCTTCTCCTCTTCAGGCTAAACATACCCAGCTCCTTCAACCTTTCCTCATAGGACTTGGTCTCCAGACCCCTCACCATCTTTGTTGCCCTTCTCTGGACACGTTCCAGCTTGTCTACATCTTTCTTAAATCAGCTTGTTCTGACTCAGAGAAAATAATTGGCAAAAGTATTAAAATGCAAAATGGGGTTTCCGGGTACCCTTTGTAAGAAAGCTCACCCTAAAAGCAAACAATCCTCACTTGCTAAGATCATTTCAGATTCCAGCCACAAGCAGTGGTCAGTGTTTGTGACAAAGGACATATGTGGCAAAGGAATAAAAGGATTTTTCTTAAACACCTACTACATCCAAGAGAGCCACCTAATCTCCTTCCTGAGTTAATTATGAGGGCAGAAATTCAAGGGTAGAGGCCTAACACATCTGCAAGCAAATATCCAATCATTGCTTTTGAGTCAACACAATATCATTGCTTTTGATATCAACACAATCTCAAGTTGCTGTTAGCTTTGTCCCACACCAACTCAGGAAAAGGAAACTAGTTTCTCGAATCCCAAAATTAACAAGACAGTGTAATTTGACTCCACTATCAACAGACACACACACCCTCAAAAGGTAGCAGACAAAGTATATAAGGGCTGGGATTCAGCCAGGCCAGGTTTTTCCATCTCACCTACCTCCGCCACTAAGGAGGTATCACTCATTCTTCAAGATTGGTAGCTATGATCTAATTTCTCCCACTCTCTCACTACGGCCCATGGCCCTCTCAGTCTCTCTCAACATTGCTCCAACACTGCTGTTCTTGGCCCTGCCATGGAGTCTCCTTTTGTCTCTTCCAAAGCCCCTCTCTCCAAATCCCTGGATCTCTGGCTCCTCTCCACCCCCACCCCCCATTTGTCCTTGTCTCCATCATCTGTCCCTCTCAGATTCTTGCATTAGCTTTCATTCTTTCTTTATCTTATTTAACCTTCCTTCTCTTGCGTTCTTTAGAGACATGCATGCACACATACATACAACTCGCTCACAGATGAGCTATCAGTGAGACATAATTGTGTACCTCAATTATCAAAGATTTTTAGGAACTGTTGAACTGGGATTTACCAAAGTATATATTTCCCCTGACCTGGATAGCCCAATCTTGTCAGATCTTGGAAGCTAAGCAGGGTCAGCCCTGGTCAATATTTGGATGGGGGACCACCAAGGAATACGTGGGTCACAATGCAGAGGGAGACAAAAGGTAAATTACCTCTGAATGTCTCCTGCCTTGAAAACCATACGGGGTCGCCATAAGTCAGCTGAGACTTGATGGCAGAAAAAACAGTAGCTCTTTAAAGGGTTTTATTTTGACTTGCCAACTGTTTTGATTGCCAACAGCCTTATAAATTTCCTTTCTGCCTTGTCTTCTCAACCCTTTTAAAACCATGCTCTCATTATTTTATGGGGAAATACAACACCAATCTACAGTCTGTATATACAAAGGCTAAGAGGCCCAGAGTTGGGAGTGCCTGTGTGAATGTGCTCCCCCAGGGTCTCAGGGTAACCCCACCCCATAATGCAGAATGGGGATACTGCTGGAAAGAAAAACAGTCTCCATGTCTCAGTGCAGATGAAAACGCTTGGCACAGCCACACCAGCTTTTCTGGAACCAAACAATACTGTACAGCTCTCTCAACACTTCTCTTCATACTGAAGTACTTTCAATCTATGTATACTTTAAAAAAATACTAAAAGTTTAAAAAAGGAACATAAATTTGCAATATTTCAGCAAATTAAAAATATAAAATCGGAAGAATGCTCACAAGCTGAATAGCACTTGCTCTAAAAAATGTGGTTAACGTCCAAGGTCAACCAGACAAAATAACGTAGAGTCCTTCCCCAAAATAATATTGTACAAAAGAAGCAACACAGTGTATCAAGGTGGGGAGAGAAAGAGAAGTTGTGTAACCTGCTGGAACTGCCCCTCAGAAACACCATCTCTGTAGAAAATGATCCGCGTGGGTTTGAATCGGGTGGACTTGTAGAACTGAATCAGCAGCTCCCTGACCATGGCTGCCAAGTCTTGGATGATTTCTTGGCGGTGTTGCTGGACTCTCACAGTGGCGCAGTATCGATTGGGGTGGGCATCCATGCTGCCTACAACCTGTTGGGGGGAAAGTGTGCTTCAACCAACACATTTTTAAAAAACACGGGCTTAGGCTTTAACTGGCACGAGCCGTCGTTGTAGAGAAAGGCAACTTCCCTTCCTCCTCCTCCCCCCGCCTTCTGTGCTATCTGAAGTTGTGCTCATGCGAGTCAGTGGACTCCCAGGAACAACAGGTCAGATTCCACACAAAATCTTCACTGATGGAAGGGATTTCTGTCACTGAAGTGAGACGTCTCTGCCTCCGCTAGCCCTCAGCAGACCAAAATGCCCCCCAATGCCGTTTCTGGAGACCCCTGGGAACAGTATTAGCGGAGAGTCGGAGGTCTGGTTTGTTTTTGTTTGGTTTTTTTTTGGGGGGGGGGGAGTCCATGAAGTTCACATCCACTCCCTTCCATCAGCAACACTGTCCGATGTATCCAACCCAGTACTGGGACAAAGACGGTGTGTATAGCAAGAGGAGGAATCAGCGGAAGCCACCATTCTCTCCTCCAACAGAACAATGACTTAAGGTTCTCATATGTGGTGCCCCCTTCTCATCATCCCATCACCTGTCATAAGCCCACTAATCCGGTACTCCATGAGGTCTGACCAGAAAGAAATATTATCCCCTACTGATGCATTTTCTGCTTGTGCAACGTGGCGAGGTCCCGATCTCATCCAATATATGAAGCTGGCAAACACTGGTATCTATGCCAAGCTTTGTGTGTGTTAAGTGCCGTCAAGTTGCTTCCGACTCATGTCAACCCTATGAATCAATGTCCTCCAAAACGTCCTATCTTTGACAGCCTTGCTCAGGTCTTGCAAACTGAGGTCTGTGGCTTCCTTTATTGAGTTAATTCATCTCTTGTTGGGTCTTCCTCTTTTCCTGCTGCCCTCAACTTTTCCTAGCATGCCTGCTTTTCCAGGGACTCTTGTCTTCTCATAATGTGACCAAAATACGATAGCCTCAGTTTAGTCATTTTAGCTTCTAGGGTCAGTTCAGGCTTGATTTGATCTATGACCCACTGATTTGTTTTTGTTTTTTGGGCAGTCCACGGTATCCGTAACACTCTCCTCCAACGCCACTTTTCAAAGGAATATACTTTTTTCCTATCAGCATTCTCCAATGTCCAGCTTTCACACTCATACATAGTAATAGGGAATATGATGGCACTTCATAAGGCCCAAAAAGGTGACAGGAAACCATACATTCCACTAATAGCCTGTCAGAAATAACAATTCCATCACACAAAGAGCCAAACCTGTGCAAGGCATTTCCCCCCACACAGCAGCCTCACACTTTTCCCAAGGGTCCCCCGATCCTTAAAAATGGGTTCAGGGAGGCAAGGCGTGAGGCTGCAGTTGGAAGGAGGCGGTGGCAAGGATCTGTTCTGTAAGCAGGGGGTGATTGGTAGACCTTTGAATCTAACCCAATACAAATATTGCCGAGACACTCTATATCTGTCAGAAATATACTGTTAATGCAGGCAGTGCACCATTTACTCACAGCAGCAATCGAAGGCTTTTTTCCATCTCCAGCTGGTGGATGAGTGACATCCGCACCGAGGAAAATAACAGGCTGCTGAAATACTGGAGGCCTATTAAGAAAAATACAGTAAGACAATTTTTATATATATTTGTTTTTTAGTTTACGCAGTAGTATGTTCATTCAGCATATCTTCTATGAACTATACGGAATAAACAAAACTATTTTTTCCTTTCTTTTTCCCTTCAAGAAACTCAAGATCTGCAAATCCAAGCTGAAAGGGCCGGATAATATTCTCGCCAGGGGCAACCATAGCTTAAAGGCTGGCATAGGTTACAAACCTAGTCAAAATTTGCGGACTTCTGCCAAGCGCTATGGGTGAAAGCAATTCAGTTCTAAAAACATTACATTTACAGTTTCCATATAACACATCTTGAAACAGCGCACAATTGTATTTACTTCACTGATAACCCACTTCTCTTCCCAATGGAGAGACAAAGTAGCTTGCAGCATTTTCCCCTCCACCATTTTATCTTCGCAACCACCCCTCTGTAAGACAGGTTAAGCTGAGTCATAGAATCATAGAGTTGGAAGGGACTACCAGGGTTATCTAGTCCAACCCCCTGCACAACACAGGAAATTCACAACTACCTCCCCCACACACTCCCAGTGACCCCTAATCCATGCCCAGAAGATGGCCAAGTCACCCAGCAAACGTCTGCGGCAGAGCGAGGATTTGAACCTGGGTCTCCCAGATTGTAGCCTGATACTCTTCCCACTATGTCATGCTGGCTCCTGACTTCAACAGTTGAGTGTGTGTTAAGTGCCGTCAAGTCGCTTCCGACTCATGGCGACCCTATGAATTAAAGTCCTCCAAAATGTCCTAATTTGACAGCCTTTCTCAGATCTTGCAAATTGAAGGCTATGGCTTCCTTTATTGAGTCAATCCATCTCTTGTGGATCTTCCTCTTTTCCTGCTGCCCTCAACTTTCCCTAGCATGACTGTCTTTTCCAGTGACTCTTGTCGTCTCATGATGTGACCAAAATACGATAGCCTCAGTTTAGTCATTTTAGCTTCTAGTAACTTAAACAATTACTCCCTGCTAAACCGAAATTTTGTTTTTCTGCTTAGGAAACATCAGCTTTGTTTTGGAAGCAGAAGACCAAAATCTTGGCACTCTCAAGTGACAGACTACTATCACTGTAGTATTTATTAATAGCATTTATAATTCTGGAGGAGTCAAAAGACCAGCCACTGAGACTGCCCGCTGAACACAAGAACAGAAGTTCTCTCTCATTTGAAAGTAATAGTTTCTCAGGAACTTAGGAGAACCAGATCTTCCACTGCACATTTATTTCTTGTCATATTTATGAAGAGCCTGCTTTGATATCGAAGCACACTGAATAGTTTACACAAAACTTACCTTCCCTGGGGCAGCAAAATGTTATTTACTCCTCCCAGTTTGACGTTGATCTTCAAGCACAGATTGGAAAGCGTCTGCGGTGTCGTCCTCTGCACATTTTTCATCTGCACGCACTGCGTGGCCATGCCCAGCACAGTGTCACCAACACGCTTTACCTCCGCTGCCAGGTCGGAAAAGAAAATCAAGAGTCAACTCTATTACCCAATCACAGCTGTTTCTCCCTGCCTCAACACTGGATAAATGTATTGGTTTACCCTAGCATATAAAAAAAATTCAATGTTATACATTTCCTCTGGAAACGAGGGAATATGTTTAAATTCCAGTGTAGCATTTGACCTTTCTCCTCTTGGAATTCAAGCAATTCTCTGTTTTTATAGACAGTATTGGCACAACAGTGGTTCCCAACCTTTTTGGTGCAGTGACCCATCCAGGGCTGGCCCAAAGTCTTTTTCGGATGCTCTAGGCAAACTATGACCTTAGCACCCATCTATTCCAGCATTCCATTTTCCATAGTGCCCAACCAGATGTTACTGAGAAACCAACAAGCATCACACAAAGGTTGCCGCTGCCCCCGCCAAGAACATAAGAAAGGCCATACTGAATCAGAACAAGGTCCATCAAGTCCAGCAGTCTGTTCACACAGCGGCCAACCAGGTGCCTCTAGGAAGCCAACAAACAAGACAACTGCAGCAGCATTCTCCTGCCTGCGTTCCAAAGCACCTAATAGGTATGCTCCTCTGATACTGGCAGACCTCTGAGCATGGAGTAGGGGTCACTGGGGGTGTGGGGGGAGGTAGATGTGAATTTCCTGCATTGTGCAGGGAGTTGGACTAGATGACCCTGGTGGGCCCTTCCAACTCTATGAATCTATGATGTAAAGGGCAGCAGCCGCCATTAGGGACGGCTGGCCCCAGGACCCACTTTCAAAGGCTTCGCGACCCACTTTTGGATCCCGATCCACAGGTTGAGAAACACGGCTGGTCTAAGACTCTTGGCCATTTTGGTGGTGTTGTTGTTGTTTTAAAAAAATTATTTAGGCCATTTATATGCTGCTTTTCCATTTTAAGAAAACAAGCTTTGGACTATTCACTGTGAAAGCTCCGCCTGCTCTGAGGTATGGAAGGCAAATTCAGAGTGGGTGATTTCCTTCACTTGCTCAAGGAGGCAGGAACAAGATCTGTCACTTCCTGTCTCCTGGGGGAATCAACCCCTTCCTCCTCAGTTCATTTCCTGCCTTGCAAAGGGAGACCAGCTCTCTGCTGTCTAAGGGCCTTTTAAAAGGAAATTTACCCTTTATTTCTTCCTATTTCTAGTTCTATGCCTCTTTTCCATTTTAAGAAAAGTGCTGAATTCCACGCCTGTATTCTGAATTAACTTATGATGTTTTTTGTGAGCAGCATCTTACTACAGGCTCAGAACCAACATATGCACAGAAGGGTAGATGCACAAAGTTTACCTTCCCAGCTACAAGCATAAGTTAGCTAGGCAAGCAGTCAAAACTGCCACAGCTGACCCACATCAGACCTGTGTTTGCCACTTTTGCTAAAGAACAGTGTGCTGACGCTTTAAAGAAATTCTATACACAAACATCAAGACCAGATACCATGCAATGTAAAAGGGAGATGAACTGAGGAAAAAACAAAAACACAAGGCCCAGATTTATTTCAAGAGCTCAAAGGTAATTGACAGGGGGGTTATTTTTGTTTTTTAAACAAACATTCAAACATAGACAGCAGAGACTGACCATAAACTGGAGTTTTTCCTGGCAGAATGACCACCACAAGCTGCAACCCAGCATAGGTGTTTTTTAGATGTCGGAACATTGGCTCCACACTATCTGCTCCTTGGGCATATTTACAGAAACATGGCTGACCCTGGATGGGCATTCCTGCATCCCTTGATATCTTCCTCAATTGCTCTGTGAAGGACCTAACAAAGAAAAATGGGGGGAAACCATGTTTAAGAGAATAAAACCTCTATTTAACATTCAAATTAAACCAACACAGAATTTCAGATTCCAGGGCTAACCTGTTTCAATTCTAAGGGCTCCTCCCAAAGCACATTAAAGTCTATTCAGCGAATAACTACTTTCAACCTAAATTTTCTTCACTTAAAAAAAGCTAAGGTATTACATTCCTACGTCAGCCTCTTCAAAGGAAAGAAGAATTCACGAAGTCCACATTTTGAGCTAGTCAAAGACAAGATATAAAGGCACGTCACAAAGACTGTATACTATGCTCAAAACACGTATGTTTCAGTTTGCAAGGCAATATGCATCAATTTTAAAGTGCTTAAAAAAAATCTTTAGTTAGCTGCCATCCTCAATTTTTTTGAGTAGTATGTAATTTTGCGATTTGAAAACACATGGCAAGATTGTAAGGTCCTTCATGCACACTAATGTTGTCAACAGTGACATGGATGGAAAATGTTCCAATGCTATATTTTTCTGTGGAAAACGTTCTGCCCCACATATGTAAATAACAGCCTTTTTATCTATAGCTGTCAGAGCTGCAAATCAGTAAAGTTAGACGGACAAAATGTGGGATACGAAGCCTGGACCAGCCCCTGTTTTGTACACGCTTCAGGCTTGTGCACAGTGTATCTGCTTTATTTTGCTAACGTTATTTAAAGATTTTCTGGAAATATTTTTTTCCAATTTTCCTATAAAATCCACAGCACTGTTTATAAACAAGAACACATTCAAAATCATGCGAGTGAACAAAATGTTGGGTTTTTTTTTAAAAAAAGAACAAGCTTACTTAAGATGGACTTCAGTGCACTGGCGTTGTGGAGCAAAGCAAGCAATTGCCCAGACCTTTATTTCAATTCCAGTGTGAAACTGTTTGTTCCTCATGTCCCACACCCCTTGAACCGGTGTAGCAATTGCTTTGTTCTAGAAACAGGGGGGAAAGTAACAAATGATTTATTACATACAGCAAGGGAACTCTGCACTGTGCTCTTATATGAAAGTACTTTTTCTCTTAAAAACCAATTAACTTGCAGAATTCACTGCCACAACATGTGGTGTTGGCCACTAGTTTAATTGGCCTTGAAGGGGAAACAGGTCCATCAATAGCTGTCAGACACAACGGCTGACAGAAACTTCAATGTTCAGAGGCGGACTCTCTGAATAACAGTGCTGGCCAGGAGCAAAAGAGGAAGGTTTGGGCCTCACGTTGTGCTCGGGGCATCTGGTTGGACACTATACCAAACAGACTGCTGAGACTAGATGAACCATCAGCCTGATCCAGGGTGGTTGCTTTTATGTTCTCGCTACAGATTACCTAAGAATGTCTCAGTAGGCTAATACGAAATGTCTACACACTAGGGAGACAGTTTAAAAAATAAAGTCATCTTGCTTATGTGAGATCAACACAAGCTATGAGGAGACTGATATGGATAAGATTAAAAATATGTTATTAATATGTATTTTTGTTTAAGCTTTACAGAAACACAGAAATATAGAAATAAAGAACAAATATATTATACTCTAGAACCGTGTTGGTGAACCTATGGCACGAGTGCCGGACTTGGCACGCCGAGCCCTCTCTGTGGGCATGCGCGGGTAAGTTGAGCAGCCGTCGCGTCTGCCTTCCCTGGACTCCCCGCCGCCCAGCTTAGGGGCTTTGAACAAACATTAATTGTTCAAAAGCATGCCAAATGCAAACTTTTACCTTTCAATAAAAAGTTGTTTGTATAATTGAAAGCTCTGTTATTGTGTTTTTCTTTTAAGGCAAAAAGATGTTAATGTATGTGTTGTTTTTTCTAAACTAAATCCTCAGTATTCAAGTTAAATTGCCGTGTTGGCACTTTGCGATAAATAAGTGGGTTTTGGGTTGCAATTTGGGCACTCAGTCTCTAAAAGGTTTGCCATCACTGCTCTAGAATGTTAGAGATTGAACTGGGACATAAGGTATATTCATACCCAGGGTACATGTATAATTTTTAATTGTTTTTTATATATAATTGAACAGTAGATATAAGATTTGATGCATTATTGTAATCCCCCATCCCCCTACCCCCCTTTTTATGTTTAATTCTTTATTCTTCTGGAAAAATAAGTTATTTCTAAAATAAAAAATAAAGTCATCCATGTATTACAAGTCTGCAGAAAAATCTACATTCTCTCACTGGGCCCCAACTGTGGATTTAGGTATCCACAGATCTGCCCACCCATGAGAAATAGATTCTGACAGATTATCTGCAACTTTATTTATTTAAGACAATCAAGATGGGAAAAAAAAGAGAAATCTCTACAGCTCCTACAGGATCTCTGCTCACATACCCTGCCTCCGTAGAGGATTGAAGGAGGCTGCAAGACCCGGCCAGTCACGTCAGTCATTTCATCTTTGACCATTATTCCAAATTCACGAACAAAAGGATCAGTATTGAAACTTGCACTTCGCATCTAGAAGCAGAAACAAACAAAAAAATCAATGAGGACCAAAGCTTTCATGGCCGTTTGACTCAAAAACTCAATCCACAGTACTTGTTAGTTTAGAATGAATTGGGGGGGTGGGGTGAAAAAAAACTTTGGAACACTTGAGCAGCATTTGGTTAAGACTCTGAAACCAGTATGAAACTGAGAAAAAGTTTTAAGAACTGAGGAAGTGAGATTCCCAGCATAAATACAGGCTGTTTCCTTCTATTCTTTCTTCCTACTCTTTGGCCCCTCCCACCTCTACCTTTCTTTTCACAATCTCTGTCCTTGCCAAAACATATACCAGTTATCTGAAGGGCCAAATCTTGGAAGCAGAATTGTGCAAAGTAAACCCATGCAGGTGTTCATTACTTATTCTGAAAGATGAAATGGGAGTTTCCTTCACACACACAGAAAAAATTCTAGCCATACCTCCCCATGATAAAGGACTCACCAGTTTGCTGATCTCCTCTTGACGGTCAGGTGCCGATCGGGCAGTCGCCCTTATCATAGTAGAAGTTTGATTGTCTGTCAGCTTCTTTATACACCTCTGTCCTGCCACTATGTTGCATACCTAAAGCAACACAATATGCAAATTATAATTTTCAGGATACCCAAACAGAGCATGCAAGGCTCATTTCAGTCCACCACTGGTGCAGCACTGACGTGTCAAGTGCTGCACACATGAAGCTGCCTTATACTGAATCAGGCCACTGGTCCATCAAGATCAGTAGTGTCTGCTAAGACTGGAAGTGGCACCCTACAGCTCCAGCAGAAGTCACCAGTTGCCTTGTCCTTTTAACTGGTGGTGCTGGGGATTGAACCTGGGACCTTCTGCATGCCGAGCAGATGCTCTGCCACTGAGCCACAGCCCCTCCCCTGTTCCCTACAGGGCATAACTGAGCCCTGCTTTCGCTTCTCCTCCCACAGTGGGCAAACACAGTGACCACAGAAGCCCATCATGGTGAACGGGAGGCTGAGGCACACCTCCCATTTGCCATCCAGCCCTTTTAACACTGTCCATTGGTTTGGATAAACAAGGTTCAGAAGCACACTGAACATAAGAACATAAGAAAAGCCATGCTAGATCAGACCAAGACCCATCAAGTCCAGCAGTCCTAGGAAGCCCACAAACAAGACAACTGCAGCAGTATTCTCCTGGTGTGTTCCGCAGCACCTGATATAATTGGCATGCTCCTCTGATCCTGGAGAGAATAGGTATGCATCATGACCAGTATTCATTTTGACTAGTAGCCATGAATAGCCCTCTCCTCCATGAACATGTCCACTCCTCTCTTCAAGCCTTCCAAGTTGGCAGCCATCACCACATCCTGGGGCAGAGAGTTCCAGTATTTAACTGTGCGTTGTATAAAAAAATACTTCCGTTTATCACTGGTGACTTTTCAATCGAGAATTTCTTCACAGCGCCTTGGATACAAGCGCCAGTTTTCCCCTATAATGGAGGGGGGGGAGGAACCAGGGTCTCTTTGCAGGCCAATGGGAAGCATTATACAATTTTGGCAAGCACATCAGAGAGAGAAGGATATTTACTGAAGGACATTTGCCGAAGAGATTTCTTACCTCTAGAGGAAGGTATGTGTGTTTCTGCTCCTGTCCAACTTGTAAACATGGAAGATGAGGGTAGCGTAAAACCAACTTGTGCCTATCCTTAAAATATTGAGCTACAGTGCATTCAACTGTCTGTCCACTCTCCTGCTGAAGTGGGAATCTACAAAGAATCAACAGTGGGGGGGGGGAGAAGAAACAATTCAACTATATAGTACAATCACAAATTCAACATTACTCATTTTAAAAAATATTCAAAGGAACTATGAAAGTTGTAAGTATGTTCACGTGGTCCTGAAAACAACCATCGAAATGATCATGCCACGGATCATCACTACAATGAACTTATTTTGTGGTAATTGAAGGGTCTTTTTTTTCCCCTTAAGGGGATATTAGCTATTTGCCCAGGCAGTCATAGCTCAAGCTCCACCCTGTACCATGTAGCACACAATGCAACAGGCCTTTGCCAAGAAAGTGAATCATGCCAGACCTGCTGCCATTACGTGGACCATCACCAGAGCCATCTCCTCATGCTACATATGCTGGAATTCCATAACAGGCTGCACAAGAAACAGAGGTCTGCCTATCCTCTCAGAGGCAGAGAGTGATTCAAAATGGTCTGGTTTGAATCAAGCTCTCATCTGTCAGGATGGCTGAATGGAGGCACCTGGGGAAACTGGAGCCTGGCTCCCTCCCTCAAACTGGGATTCTAAACCCCTATTTAACCCCAGTTTTGAGTCCCAAATTTGTGGACAGAGCGGAGTAAGCTCCAATTTATCCAGGTGCTTGCATTCAGACATCACAGCAAATCAGAGCTTGATGTAAAGCTTTCCCAACATGAAACCTTTTAATCATGCTCTATATGTGGTGGAAAGAGGGTGCATAAGCCCTGTTTTCTCGATATACTTTTTGCTTCCTTATTGCCATTGCTTCAATAGATCCCATACAAACCTACCTGCTCATTCTGCTCATCCTCGGAGGCCCTGCTTTGGTGGCACTCACCATCTGAGGCTAGACAGGTGGCAACCCGAGAAAGGGCCTTCTCCGTCGTGGCACCAAAACTTGGGAACTCCCTCCCCAGGGAGATTTGTCTGCCTTCCCCTATCAGTGTCTTTTGCCAGCAGATGAAGACCTTTTTGTTTCACCTAGCATACCCCAGTAACAGTATGAGCCCTCCTTCTGGTGTTGTGGCTGTACATTCTCATAATTGTTGAAACATTTTAAGGTTTGCTGCCTTGTGGACCCCGACTCGGTGGAAAGGCAGCATAAAAATGTTTTCAATAAAATAAATAGATACACAAGCTTACCACAGGCCAGCTTGTCCTTGTTCACTCTCCTCTTCTTTGATTCACTAGCTCCCATACTTAGAACATGGGAACACCCCCCAGCCAATTCTGCCAATGAAGCTCAAACCTATTTCCTATCTTAGAAAGACCCGCCACAACACTACTGCCTGATTCTAACAGGTGCCACAAAAAGTCAATTTCTCAGACTTAATGTAAAATTCTGCCAAAATTTTTTTATCCAAGCCATTTTCAACCTCTTACCAATAATCATTTTAGATGTTTAGAAGCTAGGTGCTTTTGTCGGTCCCCAGAAACAGGCAGACAGACACTTCATAGCCATATAAATGCTCAGCACCACATTGTCTAAGGCACTTCCAGCTCCCCAAAAGCTAGGAGTTAAGAGCAAGCCCAAGAAGCTAGGTTTTTACAAGCTGCATCAACAACAACTCTTGGGAGCAGTTCACAGGCCAGAGGTAAATCATGAATCCTACAGTAGAAAAGGGCAAGATTCCAGTAGCACCTTAAAAATTAATAAAATTTCTGGCAAGGTATGAGCTTTCAAGAGTCACAACTCACTTCTTAAGATATCTGAAGAAGATACCTGCCAGAAATTTTGTTAGTCTTTAAGGTGCTTTAAGGGAATCTTGCTCCTTTCTACTGCTACAGACAAACATGGCTACCCATCGTGATCTATTTCCACAAACCCCTCAGACTTTCTATTCCTCTTCCCAAAAAAAACAAACTGAAACATTTCCAGTGCCAGCTTCCTGAGATAATGAGTTTCAACTATGTAAAATAAGGAGAGATCTGAACCTCCACCAATTATTGACTAGCCATTTGAATAAAGAGATTACATAGGTTTTCATCAACCAGAGGAAGCAAAATTAATTCAGCGTGGTGGGCTCCAAGACAAAGGGGCATGTGAAATTTTTAAAAAAAAAAAAAAAGCACCACCCCAAATCTCCCGACACCAGAAGGCACTTTAACTGGGAGCTGTGACCTACCTAAACTGCCTTCTGTAATGTTAAGTTCTTTATCTGGTTATATTTAAGAACACGAGAAACAAAGTGACAACTTAGGAGGAAGAGAGAAAATACAAGGTAACTGTGAGAAAAGAAAAAAAAACAAATATTACGTTTGGTGGCTTGCTGGTCGTCGTGTAACATTGCATACTCTGTATTTTCTCTTCATTTGCCCACAATGAGTGATCTCCACCTTCAAACCTAATAATTTACAAACATAAGCAATCAATGCCCTTTCCATCTCAGTTAAATCAGATTCTCGAAATTCAGCTGCTGCAGCAGTTCTCTCTGTAGTGTTCATGTCTATTTCAAATTGTGAACAGAAGAGACTGGATGGGTGAGCAGACGGAGGAGGAGGAAGAGGAGGAAGAAGAAGAGTTGGTTTTTATATGCCGACTTTCTCTACCACTTAAGGGAGACTCAAACCAGTTTACAAACACCTTCCCTTCCCCTCCCCACAACAGACGCCCTGTGAGGTAGGTGGGCGTGAGAGAGCTCTAAGAGAGCTGTAACTTGCCCAAGGTCACCCAGCTGGCTTCATGTGTAGGAGTGGGGAAACAAATCCAGATTAGCCTCCACCGTTCATGTGGAGGAGATGGGAATCAAACCCGGTTTTCCAGATCTGAGTCCACTGCTCCAAATCACCGCTCTTAACCACTACACCATGCTGGCTCAAGTGGCTCTTCTCCCCGCGTAAGAAAATAAGAACAGCCATGCTGGATCATACCAAGGCCCAGTAAGCCCCGCAGTCTGTTCACAAAGTGGCCAACCAGGTGCTTCTATGAAGCTGGACAAGCATCGCACCTTCCCAAAAGTTAACCACTGGGAACGGAGAATTGGGGGGGCTGTCCTTCGTGGACAAAGTTTCAAACGGGCGCAGGGGGGCTGCCACAAGAAAGGAGAATCAGGCCACTCCCCCTCCTCCACGCACACTCCCACTCCTCCACGCACACATAATTGGTGAAATATTTTTACAAGTAACTTAAAGGAGGATCATAGAATCACAGAGTTGGAAGGGACCACCAGGGACATCCATGTCAGGGAATCAAGGGAAATGAGGCTGGAGGAACAACAATCTACGGGCATCCCTTGGTTTTATTACAATAAGGAGCATTATATAACATCACGTGCCTATAAAACAGGATCTTGCTCTCTAGAATCGGTATCCTATCTATTAGTTATCAGGCACAGGCTGCATTCAGGCATCACAATGTTCATAAACCACAGTTTAATCATGTCATGGTTTGCCATGACCTCCAACAAACTGGGTGCTCAGCCAGGATTGTTGGCTGGGTGCTCAGCCAGGATTCTAAGCCATGTTCTTCACCTGGTTTGTTAACAGCTGCTGGCACTCACTTTGGTTTCTCATTATGTCCACATAAAGAGCCATTAATTTGTTCAGTAGCACCACCCCTGCCAGCCTCCTGGATACAGGTTTGACTGCACAGGGTGCAGAACAATTGACAGCCCATTCCTGAAAATCCGTCCGAAACTCCATAGGAGGCGGCGCAACCTCGCCACCGGCGTAAATGCGTGTAATCACGCGATTACATGCATTCACGCCGGCGGCAAGGCCAGTCCCGCCGGCAGCCAAGCGCCGAGGGACTGCGCCTCCCCGCTCCGCCGGCAAGGCCACTCTGTTGCGCCGGCAAGGGCGTGGAGAAGCCACGCCAGCGCAGGGGGGCGGGCCGAGGGCAGGCCAGGGGAAGGAGCTGGCAGCTAGACAGCTTTCAATCCCCTTTCGGCCACTTGTGCCGGCGGCTGGAACAGCGTTGCTGCGCCTGTTATTTAGCAGGCGCAGCCTCGCTTTTTTCAATGGGGCAAGAAGCCCCAGTTAAACAAAAAAAAAAGCCCCTAAAGGCTTTTTTTTGGTCTAACAGCGTAGGCGAAACAGCTTAGGAAGAGGCGCTGCTGCACCTCTTCCCCGCCATTCCCCTACGCCGTCATTTCAGGAATGGGCTCTTAGCCACCTAAGCAGCATTCTGCTATCCATGAGACCTTCTCAGGACATGCTCTTCCTCCTCTCCATGCCCCTTACCCCACTAGTGATGACTTGTCAAGCAGGACTGTGCTTTGGTTCTCGTAGGTTATCCGGGCTGTGTAACCGTGGTCTTGGTATTTTCTTTCCTGACGTTTCGCCAGCAGCTGTGGCCAGCATCTTCAGAGGAATAACACTGAAGGACAGTGTCTCTCAGTGTCAAGTGTGTAGGAAGAGTAATATATAGTCAGAAAGGGGTTGGGTTTGAGCTGAATCATTGTCCTGCAAAAAGTAACAAAGGTAATGTGCTAACCATTGTCCTGTAAGTATCAAGATAATGTGCTAATGAGGGTGTGGTATGTTAATATGGAAGTATTGTATCCTGAAGTGATCTTGATACTTACAGGACAATGGTTAGCACATTACCTTTGTTACTTTTTGCAGGACAATGATTCAGCTCAAACCCAACCCCTTTCTGACTATATATTACTCTTCCTACACACTTGACACTGAGAGACACTGTCCTTCAGTGTTATTCCTCTGAAGATGCCGGCCACAGCTGCTGGCGAAACGTCAGGAAAGAAAATACCAAGACCACGGTTACACAGCCCGGATAACCTACGAGAACCAATGAACTCTGACCGTGAAAGCCTTCGACAATATTCAGGACTGTGCTGTTTCAGTTCGTCCCACAGCTTAATCACATTGCCTTTATGCAACTTTTCACCATAAACAACAGAAAGTGCTCCACACAAAACACTGCTATAGTCAAAATCACTTTACGGGCCATCTGCTCCCATACCTTCATCCCCATAATGTCCATGGGCTCCAAAGTACATTATAGCTCAGGCCAGAACGAGTGACCCAGCCATGAGCAATTATTTCTTCTCAATTTTTAAAATTTAATTTCTGACTGAAAACAAGTTTAGGGAAATGTGACAAAATTACAAGGAAAAAGTGGGAGATGTAAAGAACGAGTTTAGGAAATGTAGTGAAACGGCTGGACAGAAAGGGGAAGGCTTGTCTTGCCCAGGGACCATGCCAATCTTCTCTGTATTGTTCTAATTTTAGTAGATGTGCTTCCAAAGCGATGCAAATTAGTTTTTGAAAATTAACAAGGAAACTGGATTAAGAGGTGTGCTTTGAGACATTTTTTATGAATTGGATAAGTATTAACAATATGATTACCCTATTAACCAGGAACTGAACTGGCTTAATGAAAATTTAACAAGAGTTAATCACTAAATTACAATGCTATTCAAAAACAACAAAAACCTGCAATTGTGCTTAGCAGGGGTGAGGATTGCATTTATATAAGTATGACTGGGATAAAATAGCACTTAGAAAAGCTCAGTGGTATTAGAAGCCTCCAAAAAATTGAAATCCATTTTTAAATGCATCATTCAAAAACAGTTTAACTGTCAGAAAATGTTTTGATCTTATTATAGGTCTGGTTTTAATTCCTTCAAGTGTGAATTAGAGGTAAGATGCTATGGGGGGTGATGGCCAACCTTGGAACGAATTCCACAGTGCTCATTCCCTTACTGAAAATCCCAGATGTCAATGGGAAAGGTGTGTCCGATCCTTTTGTCTTGGCTGCAGTGGGGGCAGATATGAGATTTTCTGGAACCGCAGGGATACCTTAGCAGATCAGAGCTGGATAAAGTGGCCAACAAAAGCACGCTGAACAAGAACTAAGGCCAATTTTCCTACCTTTGAGTAAATGCAGAAGCTGAGCTGGCTGGTTGCTGCAGCTTCCTCTTGTCCACTACACATAGCATAGAGCCGCGGCAACATGAAGATGGAGATGACTGCCAGTTGTGGAAGGCCACCACATGGTTTTGGGTAAACCACACACCACTCAGCAGTGTGCATAACTTTAATTTTAATTTGGATTTTAAAATTTAAATTAGATTTGTTAAGTTTCAACTACATTAAGTATCTTTTTGTAAAAAATAAAATAAAAAAAATAGGCTGCTTTAAAGTAGACCTGAAATAATGCAAGTATATCATAACTTAAAGTGTAGTCATTAGATAGTCAAACCAGAATCTGGGAGAACCAGGTTTGAACTGTCCTCTGCCAGACAGACAGAAAACAGAACCTTTATTGGCATTAACATTAACAAAGCAACTGTCCTCTGCCATGGAAGCCTGCTTGGTGACTTGGATTAGTCATTCTCTCTCAGTCTAACCTACCTCACAGGATGGTTGTTGTGAAGATTAATAGGAGGGAGGGGGCAGAATGATGCTGTGAGCTGGGTGATAGCCCCCATTAGACAGAAAAGCGGGGAATGATAAAGAAAGAAAGAAATCCAGCTGATCAAAAGCCAGTTTGCCACAAGTCAGTCTTTTACAGCTCCCCAATTCTGTTTCACACAGAAGCCTTGTTAGACTTTTTTTCGACTTACCTTTAATTTCTTTGGTAAACTTAACCCTTTGGGAATCTGTCAGAGGTTTCTGTTGTTCTTCAATACTTTTGAAATCCAAAACTTCACATACAAACTCAATTACTGGCTGTGCCTTATAAAATGCTGTTGCAGATACTAGAACCAAACCAGGAAAAATCAATTAGATTTTAAGGATCAAAGAACCTTCTCAGAAATTTTACTTATCAGCATTTTGTCAATCAATTTAAACACAACATAAAAGAAAATGCAAAACATACCATCGATGTTAAGCATCATTTTCCACAGTGAAGGCCTAACTGACTGGTGGAATCCAAACCATACTTCTCTACCCCCACCCAAGGGATTTGAGCACCCTTCTGATGCAGTAAAAAAGGACCGGCCCACAGGAGTATACCTGTAATAGAAACGAGACAATTTATCACACCTCAGTAGAAAAAGGAACAAAAAAAATTACATCTACGCTATTCTAGAGATACTCCTTAATCAACTCTCTTATAACATAGCAGGAAACATATTGCTCAATATCCAGCATATACCATCTCATTGTCCCAATATTTTGAGTAACTAGCAGAGACAACAGAAAAAAGAAGTTGCAGAAAGAAAAACGAGGCAAATTGTATGCTGTAGGGAGTGCTTCGGAAGCATGGTGTGGAAGGGAACGGAGATGACAATAGGTCATACAGGGCAAGCATTGGCCTGCCCCTGAATCATGAACTTTTTATTTTTTATTTTTTTAAAGTAACAAGGAGGGAGGGGAAAACAGAAAAAAAGTAATGTAAAATCACATACATTTCTTCCTTGGCACCCAGATTATGTTGCAGCAAACTCACTAATACATTACAAACTAGCCACACACAAAAATATCCAATGTTTTTTCACATTTCTTATCCTTCTTTTTTTCTTTCTCTTCTTGAACTTTTATTCCAGTCCCTGTCTATCAGTGCTTCACTTCATTTCAATATACATGCATGCAAAGCTATCCACCCTATTCAAGTGAACCCACACTAGTTCTATATGTTCACATAGGAACGTTTGGAAGTAATCACTTGTTAATTTTGAATTAGAATGTTCACTGATTTCTGAGAACGCTTACATACTTTTAAACTGTCTCCTGGAGTCTACTTGATGGTAAATAAAAACGGACCCTCCGTGCCCTTACTGCTGCTGAAACACCACTGAAAAAAATAAATGCCCACCTACAATAATCTAATGGATTGAGGATCTGACAACTTTATCAACATTTCAGTGTGTCACATATAGATGTGCACATGCACATGTTTTTTAGGTATTTGGAGACCTTTTGTAGAGGCTTACATGTAGACTTGCCAGCAACGTTGTTATATTTTGTTTTTTTGTTTATTTCTGATGGGAGGATTTGATTATTATTTTTTAAATTAAAAACAAGAATTTTGATCAAGTTGGCCATCTGCATATGACATGCAGAAAAGTTTTATTTTAAAATAAAACCTGAAGTTTTTTAAGAATCTATATCACCTATGCAATTCTTCAGAGATTTCAGAAACTTGGGGCTTCAGCTAGAGTAAGTCTCCACTGGACAGCTCTGCAAACAAACATGTCTATGTATGGGCAAAAATGTTCTATGCAGGCAAACTGCAGAATTTGTTGAAGTAGATTATGTTTAGCCTGAAAATGAGAAGACTGAGAGGTAATATAATAACCATCTTCAAGTAATTGAAGGGCTGTAATACAGAGGAGAGTGCCGAGTTGTTTTCTGTTGCCCCAGAAGGTCGGACCAGAACCAACAGGTTAAAATTAAATCAAACAAGTTTCCGTCTAGACATTAGGAAGAATTTTCTAACAGTTAGAACGGTTCCTCAGTGGAACAGGCTTCCTCGGGAGGTGATAAGCTCTCCTTCACTGGAGGTTTTTAAAAAGAGGTATGATGGCTATCTGTCAGCAATGCTGATTCTATGACCTTAGGCAGATAATGAGAGGGAGGGTATCTTGGCCATCTTCTGGGCATGGAGTAGGGGTCACTGGGGGTGGGGTGGGGAGGCAGTTGTGAATTTCCTGCATTGTGCAGGGGGTTGGACTAAATGACCCTGGTGGTCCCTTCCAAATCTATGATTCTAACACCAGGCAACAGAAGTCTCTTTTTAGGGCAGCAGAATGCCCTAAAGGCATAGATATGGGCATTTTCCCTTACCTCATGGAAGGCAGGTGCCTCATTACTACATCCAGTGCCTGAATTGTTTCAAAAGGAACACTTGGAAGACGACCAGAAAGAGCATCATGTAAAGCCTGCAGGCTCACGCAGGACATCCACTTTATTGCCACTTTAAATATTCTGTCCTTCCCTTCCCCTGGCAATGTGACCTCCAACTCCACCTGCAACATTATGAAAGCAAAACAAGATGATTCTTTCCATTTAAACACGCACGCTGCCAACAGGAGCAACGGGGCTCCCCTTGGAGAGGGGCCGTGGCTCAGTGGTAGACCCTCTGCTTGGCATGCAGAAGGTCCCAGGTTCAATCCCCGGCATCTCCAGTTAAAGGGACTAGGCAAGTAGGTGATGTGAAAGACCTCTGCCTGAGGCCCTTGAGAGCCATGAAGTGGGGCCGTGGCTCAGTGATACAGCATCTGCTTGGCATGCAGAAGGTCCCAGATTCAATCCCTGGCATCTTCAGTTAAAAAGACTAGGCAAGTAGGTGATGCGAAAGACCCCTGCCTGAGACCCTGGAGAGCCGTTGCTGGTCTGAGTAGACAATACTGACTTTGATGGACCAAGGGTCTGTCTGATTCAGTATAAAGCAGCTTCATGTGTTCAACACAGCAAACCAGCACCGAAAATGAGCACAAAAGTAATACAGTGCAACTCTAAAGAGAATTACTCCAGTCTAAGCCCATTCATTTCAGTAGGTTTAGACTGGAGTAACTCTGCATAGGAGTGTGCTAATAAAGAGGATCACAGGACTTTCCAACAGAATAATCAGAGTCATCATTCTAACTACCTTTTTCTTCTTCTTCATAATTGACTAGATCCTGCCTGCTACACGTTCAAAGCAGCGTAAGGTTTTGGCAAATTCTTTTTAACTAGCAGATGAGATTTGCCAGAGCTACAATACACTGACTTCAGATAAACAAGGTAATGCATCTTATCACCAAGTGTGCTACTGCATAAGAATTTCATAGCTTTACCAGGAGTCTCCTCGGGAATCCCGGTGACGGGCTCAGCCACCACTTCCACATCTAATTACAGCTATATAGCACTTGTTTTAATTTTAAATCGCAACAAACAATTCACACTGTTTTCTCGAAAGCAATATTATAAACAGGAAAAAGGGGGGGGGAGATAAACCTGAACGCCTTTGAGAGAATGCAGTGATGTTCAGGATTTTCCTAACACAGCCGAATTAGAACTGAAGAAGCTGTAAAGGACTATTTAAAGAACGTTAGCTGCAAATGCAAACCATTCTAACATTCCATAGAAGACTGAGATCCACTATGACACTTAAATATTTCTCTCCCCACCCCCACCCCCAAGGCAATTCTATAGTTCCAAGTCCCAACTGAACTTTCCTGCTGTGGGGCTAGTCAGATATAGCTGCAAATCTATCAGGCACCAGTCATACTCCATTCTCAAACAATACCACTTTTTTTGTTGTGATGAGCAAAACATTGTTTCCATTGATACGGTTCTAGATACCGGAACATTTTTTATTTCCAGAATTTAGCTTCCACAGAAAACACTTTGCAAATAACCACTAAAGAATAAGTGATCTATTCCGACATTAACCAGAGAAAATCTCATATAAGCAAAGAGCAAATTACAAGTGATTTCGTAGTACAATTTGGCATTGAACTACCTCCTCCATTTTAATACTTACTTTGTCCCTCCCTATTGGAAGCGGCATAGCTGTGTAGAGGTTTTTTCTTCCATCAAATACTGGTTTGCGATCCCCAAATATTTGCGCTTTAAAGTGCTGGACCATATGTTCAACTATTTCTCTGGTGGGGGGGGAGACAATTAAGTTAACAAAATAGCTCACATCAACCAAACGAAGTGTTGAGAACAATCCATTAATGTTAATGGATGGCTATAAACAAAAAGCAAAACATTCAGTGGTCAACAAGGACCTCCTCCACTCCCTCAAGAGGATAGGTTGCATGCAATTGTTCTGTTCCACTAACAGAGTTTTCCACCCGCATCAGGAGCTCTGCAAGAGCCAGCGTGGTGTAGTGGTTAAGAGCAGTGGACTCTAATCTGGAGAACCAGGTTCGATTCCCCACTCCTCCACAGAAAGCCTGCTGGGTGACCTTGGGCCAGTCACGGTTCGCTCCGAACTCTCTCTCGTCACATGGAGGCAGGCAATGGCAAACCACCTCCAAACGTCTGTTGCCTTGAAAACCCTATGAGGTCGCCACAAATCGGCTGTGACTTGACACCACACAAACAGGAACTCTGTGTGGGCTCTGTCACCATATAAACCAAATGGTTCCACATAATAAGTTATAATACACATTTACAGCACTTCTGAGTGTTCAAATTATCCTACAAAATTAGCTCAGCAATCCTTTCAATAGCCTTATATTATTATCCCCCTATTTCAGATTGGGGGATTCACAGTGATCTGCCGAAAGCCACCCATAGAATACATGACAGATGCAACATATGAACCAGTGACCTACTTCTGCATCATTTCAAGCATGTTTCAACTGGGGGGAAAACCCCTCTTTCACCCAGTCATGGCTGAGAAGCTCAGTTTCATCCAGTCAGCACAAAACTACTTTTTGACTGGTATTTATTATCCAAAACAAAGCAAGCCCACTTTCAAATTCTACATTACCCTCATGTTGCCAAAATGCTCAAATTGTTCCATTACTTGCAATCTAAGTCCAAGTCAATCTACCACCATTAATTTTCATTATTAGTTGTTGTTGTTTTTTGCAACTATCTTTGCAATACATTGATACACTATACAACAGGGTGGGGTTTACATCAAAAACATCAATGAAATGATAAGCAAAAACATAAAAAGGCATTATTGCTTCTGGTTTGCTATTTCAATGCCGCATCACTAACTATTCAGCGAGAAATGGTTCACATCAAAGCTACTGGAAGCTCCTTCATATTTGTTTTAAAAGTGCACAGGAAGAAGAGGAGAAAATGAAGTGTGACATACCTGTTAACTCTTCTAGGGCACTTCTCTGGCTTTATATCCAATTCATAATGGTAGATGTCAATTTTAGGAATGTCCATTTCAAAAAAGTTGGCTTGTAGTTTGATTGTTCTCCCTGAAGTTCCAAAATCAGGTCGAGGGGGAGGCTTAAATGCATATGCCTGTATCGGAGGCGGCAGCGGTGGGGGTGTTGAAAGTACTGGGTGGGGAGGGAAGGAAAATAAACGATACAAGATCAGTAAATATAATTGTTTGCAGCATGGACCTTTTCCTCTCTACAAATGTAACCAGTATATTTATATTTAGTACAATATTTTTACCCTAAAACTAGTAATCTCTTTTGTTGTAACAGCAAGGTAACTGGTACCTATACACTATAGACGAGAAGGCAAAAGGGAGGACACATGCAAGCAAAGTTATTGTGAGCTTTCTTCTTGTTAATTGTGAAAAT
The DNA here is from genome assembly GCF_029931775.1 of Euleptes europaea. Taxonomy (NCBI): domain Eukaryota; kingdom Metazoa; phylum Chordata; class Lepidosauria; order Squamata; family Sphaerodactylidae; genus Euleptes; species Euleptes europaea. Next base: position 6,596,741 of record NC_079319.1, on the reverse strand, counting down.
AATTAAGAGCAGCAAGTACAAGAGATGGATTGACTCAATAAAGGAAGCCACAGCCTTCAATTTGCAAGATCTGAGCAAGGCTGTCAAAGATAGGACATTTTGGAGGACTTTCATTCATAGGGTCGCCATGAGTCGGAAGCGACTTGACGGCACTTAATACTCACACACACAGCAAGTACAACTGTCATTTAAACCAGAGGAACTGCCATTAAAACCAGCTAATAAACAAGAATTAACTTAATGCCTACTATGAAAACCTGTATAACAAATTCACAAGATGAAGAACAGTACCACTGAAATTTCAGTACCACTGAAATGGGTACCATTTCTACTTTAGCCAGAATGTAAGCAACTGGGACTACCACTGATTAACTGTAAGAACTCAAACATGGTTTGTGGATCACTCACAGTTATTACTTTGTCAAACTGCTACTCTTCAAATAAATAAAGTGTATACCATATCTGTAATAACAAGCTTACTGCTGAAAACCAAAGCAAACCTTATCAATTTATAGAATCAAACAACAAGATTGGAGTCTGGCGCTTACTAGTTTTATTATATTTTTTACTACAGAGTGCACATACTTTGAACCAAGTGAGACTGCTTAAAAGCAAACCATGTTTTGCCTTTATATGAACAATTCTGGGGAATCCATAGCCTCAATTTTTTTCCCTTCCTTCGTGAGCAACCGGCTAATTAGAGGTATCTGTTTTCATGAGATGAAAAGGAAAGGTCCCTGTTTACTCTCTAAATAAATATTCATAATTTGTTAATGGGAGGAACTGCAGAGCCCAAGTAACCAAAGGCCATCAAAACAGTAGTAATGCAAGTTAATCTACAAAGGCCCCGCAGATGGATCTCTTTAGAGATCAAAGGATTAGAGTCAATGATTGGACACCAGCACCTAGATCTATACAACAGTACTTAGTCCACAACGACAACAAAATATCATGCTTAGCTTAATTTTTTTAAATGCCATTGTCCCCATATTTCTTTATTTGCACAGAAAAACTTAACCGTTTTATGTATGGCCAACGATTCAAGTTTAAGAGGCTGCAAAGTGTAGGTTGTATATATTTGTACTCAAAATTTTAACTAGGCTGTTTAACAGAACTGTAACAGCTTTGATCAATCAATGACAATAATTGTTACAAGTATGCATACTGCTCATCTTCCTTCTCTTGACCACTGTCTTTCCAGTGCTAAGTTCAGTTCTCGTATCTCAATGGAAGAACCTTTTCCCCTGGACATTTAACCTGAATTCGTTTTATGATGTATGAAAGCCCTCGCTATTTAATAAACAGGCTTCTCCTGAAAGCTAGCCTTGGAAGAGGGGAAGACCAAGGAATATCTGTAGTTCATGTGAGTCGAGGAGCCTAACTAGCACTCTGCAGGAACTGAGAAACATACCACAGAAACATACCCTATACTTCTGTTTATCTACAAGTTCCAAGAAAGACCATTTACTGTTGGCTGCTAAAGGTCCTGTTGCAGAACTCCCAATCATTGCAGAACTCCAAATTTCACAGAATAGGGAACTACAGCAATAGGGCAACTGAGAAGCTTTTCAATATTTATTAGGAGTAACTGGCTTCAAACATCAGAAAGTCAGCCCTGAAGTGATTAGCGTTCAGCTGAGACAGATTTTATGACCTCTGATTATTACTCTTAATATGGTCTTCAGCACAATTTCTTAATAACATGCCTACCTAAAATGGCTTTCTGTTCATCAGACATAGTATAGTAGCTTAGAGACTGAGTTACTGATCAGGAAGTCCCTGGCTGAGCCACATCTCTGCCACAAATTCAATAATACAAGTCATTCCAACTCGGCCTCTGCTGCCCCCCAATAGAGTAATGATCACAAGACAAGATATGCGAAGCACGCTGAGCACTTGAAAGAACTATACAAATTATACAAAAATAAGAAGGTAAGAACAAGCCCTAGAGGATCAGACCAATGATCCACCTAGTCCAAAATCCCATTTCAAGCACTGGCCCAGGGAAGCCCACAAGTAGGGCCCAGCGACTGGCCCCCAGCATGATAATAGTTTAAAAAAATGCTGGGCATGTGAAAGCGATCCTTGTAGCTGCCTTATCTTTTCTCAGAGTGAGGAAGTTGAGGAGCACCGACACCTGGGCCTCTACTGTTGGAGACCAACAAGTATTCAAGACACACACACCCAGTTTTCTTTTTGTGCATGGGGGCACTTATCTGGCATGGTGGTAACAGTCAAATTCTGCTGGCATTGCAACGGCAGCCAGGCCTGTTAATTCCTGCTCTACAGCATCTGCCTCCTACGGTAAGAGAAAAAGGAGGGGAGATAGTTGTGGCTGTAACACCCTAATCCAGTGGTTCTCAACCTTTTTTTGCTCCATTCCCCCCTTTCACCATTGTTCAGAATATAATTCCCCCTTCCCAAGATAGTAATAAACTTTACTGAATGTCAGATTAAATTAAAAACAAACTACAATTTTACAGATGGTACATAGTCTACAGGACATCATACTTTGCTGAATAGTGGTCCCAATTCCCTCCCTCCCTGGAACCCTAAAATTCCCCCGGGGGGAACTGCCCCCTTGTGAGAACCCATATAATCTGTTTCAGAATGTTGTGCATTTAGCTGTGCATTTAGAGAGCCAGCATGGTGTAGTGGTTAAAAGCAGTGGTTTGGAGGGTGGACTCTGATCTGGAGAACCAGGTTTGATTCCCCTCTCCTCCACATGAGCGGCGGAGGCTAATCTGGTGAACTGGGTTGGTTTCCCCACTCCTTCACATGAAGCCAGTTGGGTGACCTTGGGCTAGTCACACTCTCTCAGCCCCACCTACTTCACAGGGTGTCTGTTGTGGGGAAGGGAAGGTGATTGTAAGCCAGTTTGATTCTTCCTTAAGTGGTAGAGAAAGTCGGCATATAAAAAACCAACTCTTCCCCTCTTCTCTAGTTATTTGTATGCCTGTTATCACCCAGAGACCAGCCATAAATGCTACTTCTGCACAGATTTCCATTGCCCAACGTAAACACAATGAATTTAAATACATATTTTTTAGATAGCATTCTACTTCTTTTAGATAGCTTTAAGAAGAACCTCCTTGTTGCCGGGACACTGGAAATCCTTATCTTGGACTGAACATTTCAAGTCCTTTCCCTATCATCACCTATCAGCTCCACACAGAAGAGCAGCAAGGAGCTGCAGCCATGTGATATTCTAAAGAATATTTTGAAAACCAAAACTTCTGGACCCTTTGCTTTTCAATTACAGTATGTCCAAATTCACACTGCTTAAGTACACACTGCAATTGCCATGATCTAGAACAATTAAAGTTGGATAAATCCAGAGGGACATTTCATATGCTTTAGTTTGGTAAACCTCTTTTAACTTTCCCATCTCAGCAGGAAAACTTCATTCGATGGAGTTTTCCATCGAAAAGCATATGCATGTTAAGCAAGGAAGAGAAAGTTCCAAAGATCTAAATCAGGATCAACAAAAAAATAAAAATGCCCTCCTAGCTAAACGTTTTTAGTAAGGGTCAGTCTTGAAGGCTAAAATGAATTCTGGAAATAAAACGTACCCCTACTTTCTAACATCTACATCAGCATACTTTCTTCAGTATGCTAGTCGAACCCTACAGGCCACTAAATGTAAACTGTCAGGGGGGGAAACAGAACACTAAATCATTTGTTGATGCGCTAAGGCGGGAGTCCTCAACCTTTTTCAGCCTGTGGGCACCTTTGGAATTCCAACAGTGTTGGGAGCAACTATAATAAGGCTGCTTCAGGAGGTGGAGCCAACCACAAAATAGCTGCTGCGGGAACACATGAAGCTGCCTTATACTGAATCAGACCCTTGGTCCATCAAAGTCAGTATTGCCCACTCAGCTCGGCAGCGGTTCTCCAGGATCTCAGGCAGGAGTCTTTCGCATCACCTACCTGCCTAGCCCCTTTAACTGGAGATGCCGGGGATTGAACCTGGGACCTTCTGCATGCCAAGCAGATGCTCTACCACTGAGCCACAGCCCCTCCCTCCACAGGAGTTGGAGACGAACACCTGAGGAAGCCCAAGGACACAGGAGAAGAGTAATTTTGAAAATACACTGCGGGAAAGGATTGATAAAGAATAAAACCAGCACTGTGATGGCAGCTGCAACTGAAACAGTGTTATTTTAATCTGCACAGCCAGTCCGATCTCCAGTGACCAATCAAATGTCCCACTGGCCCAACAGCCCCTGCTTGCCCTGCCCACTTTCTAAAAGTAGTTGGTGGGCACCAGGAAAGGTGTCAACAGGTGCAAGGGCGCCCACAGGCACCATGCTGGGGATCCCTGCAATAAGGTATGGCAATATGATGTTGGGAACAGTGTTTTAAATAAAACTTTTCAGATTAGTTTTAATTACGCTATATATTAAGTAAAAATCCTCTTTCGAAACATGCCTCTCTCAAAGTATAATTCAGATAGTAAGTAGAAGACACACAGAGCACTAACTTCTTTTATTTAGGAATTAAATTCACAGCATGCAAGCTATATAAGAAACCATTTCTGAACAGATTTCTTTTTAATCTTCCTGAAGGGAAATATGCACAACTACTCTCAGCATCTGCAGCAAGTGCATAAATTAAACTTGCTTCCACATTATATTTGTAATTACACAAAAGCAAGATTACACAAGTAAACATATGTTTTTCTGGATTTCAATTCAGCCATTACTTCAGAAATATATCACTGGGTTAGCAAAAGACAGATGGCTTATTACAGTGATTTCATAGAAGTGAAACAAGTAGCAATGTTCCTAAAGAAAGACAGGTAGTGCAAAAAAAAAAAGCCTACAGATTATACATTTTTTTGCTGGAAAACCTGTCTAATTTCTGCTGTAGAATTATAGGTAACTCAAATGTTAGTTCTCACAAGCTAGCTACAACTCATGCAACACAAATTATCATGTGGCATATTCTGAATCCTGTCTACGGTAATGCATGTCAGGCAGAAAAGTGATTGAATTCCTCATCTAGGAATTTTATTTGGGCTTCCAGTAAGACTCCTTACCATATTTAACTGGGGCTTAATGATACTGCCACATTAGTGAAAATGAGCAACCGTAATACATTAGGTCAGAAAGAATTTAGAACAGCAAACCCTGTACCAAATTCATGGTGTCGATGCTGGCCTTCCTACTTTAGGACCCAATCACCTGAACATCAAAATGCAGCTCAAATGGGCATCAGCAGCTATACCAGAAGAAGGCAGTAAGGAAGTGTTTGGTCAACCAGTAAATCCATTTGACTAAGTTTCAACAGTATTGTAGAAGAAGTTTTTAATGCCACAAGACAGTTTCCCACTGCATGCTGCATCTTTTCAGGACAACAGTTCTGGTCAAGTATATGAATTTTGGGATGGGCATGATGTCACAGAACAACTGTTTTGGCTTACAACAATTTAAGTACAGGTAGCAACCCTCACAGCAACTGTATTCATATCACAGCAAGTCTGGCAGACCACTGTTGGACAATTTAAAATGGAGGCCACCAGACACAACATATGAGCATACAATGCTTCTTTATACCACAGCCAGACCACTGGTTCAGCTAACTCAGTAATGCCTGCCCTCACAGGTAGTAGCTCACCAAGTTCTCTGCCAAACCTGATATCCGAGATACTTTAACCAGTGATACCAAGGATTGAACCTGAGACATCAGGCATGCAATACATGTGTTCTACCAAGTTGTGGGCTCCAACAATTTGCCATGACTTGGATGGGGGCAAAAGAATATATGGCAGCATATGCAAGTGCTTGCCTCTTTGTTTTGGAAACCAGGGAGAATGGCATAAACTTGAAGGCCAACATAATTTACAAAGTACATATTCAGATATGCTACTGTAACTACCCCACCTCTTAACTGTTCAATCCCAAGCCAAGTTAACACATGTAATATCTAAGCAGCAGAGTAATGATGCCGACTGACAAAGTTATCTTCCACAACACTCATACTCTCGGGCTTCCCTCACTAAACACAAAGTTTGTGATCTGGAGCCAAAAAAGTAAGTGGCGGGCTTTCAAACTACATTCTTCCCTCACACCGAGAGCTTTTACTTTTACATTTCCTGTTTTGTGCAAAGAACAGTGCACATGAGCTTACAGTGTATTTCCAATAGTCATCTGAACCAAGCCAATCTGACCTGGGCCAAGTGTACAATGCTTGGAAGCATCTATTCCAATAAGAATGAAGGAACAAATGAAAGCAACAGAGCGGCTTTATAGTTAGCAAGCAGGTGACTAACTTGGGATGTAATGCCTGAAAATCATGCTATTACTGTTCACCTGTTACTTTTTTGAGGGGGTACTGTCAAGGCACAGCTGATTTATGGCAAACCCATAGGACTTTCAAGGCAAGAGACGTTGGGAGGTGGTTTGCCATTGCCAGCCTCCGGGTCACAACCCTGGTGTTCCTTGGAGGTTGCCCATCTAAATATTAACCAGGGCCATCCCTGCTTAGCTTCTGAGATCTGGGGCTATCCAGGTCAGGGCTTTTTCCTTTATAGTTAATTTTCGTGCCAACAGTTTGCAAAGTGCTATTTGGTAGAGTATAAAAAATGCAATTCCTGCCTTGTGAGCTTGCAGTCTTTACTAGGCAGACAAGATGAGGCAAAAGAAGGGTCAGGATTGATGGGGTAGGGAAATGTCAACTGGCTGTGCAGATGCTGATAAGATCCTACAGTATACAGAACACTCTTAAATATAGCAATGTGTTGTTGTTGTTGTTTTAAAGGAGTGTGTTCGCGTCAGTTGTTTGTCTATTTTCCCTCAAAACTCTATAGGAGAGGCTGACACGACATTACAAAAAAGGATATTATCGTTAACCCTAGCCACAAACACAATACCAGTAACACAATATCCCAGTAGCAATTATTCCAAATGACAGCAACTGAAGGAAAAGAAGTGTTTTCCTAGTATCAAGGTTTGAGAGATGAGAAAAAATGCAATTTCCCTACAATGCATGAAGTACTTGAGGATAAACTTCAGATCTCCTCCAATAACTGACAACAGTATTTATTGTGCTTTCAACAGATTGTCTAGAAAAGCTAAAGGTACCAATACTATTCCACAGTGCTCACTTGCAGAAATGCAACATCAGAACATAAGAAAGGCCATGTTGGATCAGACCAAGGTCCATCAAATCCAGCAGTCTGTTAGCACAGTGGCCAGCCTCTAAGAAGCCCACGAACAAGACAACTGCAGCAGCATTCTCCTTCCTGTGTTCCACGGCACCTAATATAATGGACATGCTCCTCTGAAACTGGAGAGAATAGGTATGCATCATGACCAGTATCCATTTTGACTAGTAGCCATGAATAGCCCTCTCCTCCATGAACATGTCCACTCCTCTCTTCAAGCCTTCCAAGTTGGCAGCCATCACCACATCCTGGGGCAGGGAGTTCCACAATTTAACTATGCATTCTCTGAAGAAATACTTCCTTTTATCCGTTTTGAATCTCACCCTCTGGCTTCAGATGAACCCCCGTTCTAGTATTATGAGAGGGAGAAAAGCTTCTCCCTGTCCACCCTCTCCATACCATGTATAATTTTATAGACCTCTATCATGTCTCCCCTTATCTACCTTCTTTCCAAGCTAAACAGCCCTAAGCGCTTTAACCACTCTTCATAGGGCAGTTGCTCTAGCCTCCTGATCATTTTGGTTGCTCTTTTGTGCACCTTCTCAAGCTCTGCAATACCCTTTTTTAGGTGAATTGACCAGAACTGTACACAATATTCCAAGTGTAGTCTCGCCATAGATTTGTACAAGGGAAGTATGATAGCAGCAGTTTTATTCTCTATTCCTTGTCTAATTATGGCCAGCATGGAATTTACAAACCCTCCACGGTTCTTCCCTCTCTCACTCATTTTAAGACCTGAGAACAGAGAGAACTGGCACAGACCCTAGGATCTAGAGCACTGTAGTCTGGAGCAACAGTGACAACACACTGATGCCAACACAGAGCGCTGTGCACTTCACTACTCCAATTAGTTCACCAAGAGGCAAAACAGATTACTAAATACAGTAGCCAACTTGTGGTACAGGCAGCTGTTTGTGGGGACACTTGGACAGGAAAAGTTCAAGTGTGACTTGGACTGGCTGTAATATGAAGTCAGCCTGCCCCTTCCCTGCCTGCTCTCCAGCTCAGCAAACTCAATGCAAAACCACACCAGCAGCTCAGATGCTGCCTGTATACAGCAGTGAACATTAGACTTGCATTACCTTTTGGACCAAACTTGAAGCACGCTTGCCAAACAGGTTGGCCACCGTTCTTTTGCATCCTTTACTGTTACTATTAGATACTTGGCACAGAAGGAATTACTGAAATGACTAGCTTCTACTGCCCAGCTGTATCTCTGGGCAGAAAGCGTGCATGCAATGGATTAGAAGGGGTGCTCTGTATAGTGACTGCAAGGCATCCCTCACAATGGAAGGGGTATCCAAGATGAAGGAGGGCAGCTCTAGAGTAGCAGCCCAAGGGCTACAAAAACAGTTGGCAGCAAAAAATGGGATTCATAAGAGGTAGTGACAGACTAAATGATAACGCTGACCGTAAGAATGCTAGCAGAGCTGTCTAGGACAGAGGGGCCCCCACATAAAGGGGTCTAGAAGGACCAGCAATGCTACCATTGGCAAAAAAAAATGCTTAACAAAATGGGTTTCTGGGCAACATATGAAGGACAGTGGTTTACATTTCAACAAGCCAGTTCTCCCCCTTTCCACTCAGCCCCACTCAAGGGGCGGCAGTTTCTGCCCATCCATAACTTTAAAGCAAAGGACAACAGTAGCAGACATTATGAATGTTGTGCTCTAGGGCTACACTGCACAGCTAAAGTCAGCAGGGCAAGACTTCAGGGTAGAGAAGGCCAGCAGAGATGCAAAACGTCCGCGGGGTGCAGAAAAGTAAAAGAGGGAGAGAAGGGGAGGAAATTTATCTATATAATGAGTAGAGGGGCCTACAATGGAACCGCACAAGGGGCTCCAGGACTCTTTGGCAGTGGGCAGCATGGCTAAGAACTCTATTTTTGTTATCAGCAACAATGGCAAGACACTCATTAGCATTACTGATGTCATTAATACTAAGCTGTTCACCGTTAATGCCATTATTATGTTTGTTGCTATTCTTATTGCTACTAGGAGGCACTCCATAATATCCTTATTGTTACTATTTTTATTATTCCTATTACTAATGGCAGGCACTCAATATCGTTATTGATGTCGTTAATACTAAGCAGTTCACCATTAATCACATTATTATGTTTGTTGCTATTCTTGCTATTAGTAGGCACTCCATAATATCCTCTTTGTTACTATTTTTGTGATTATTCCTATTACAAATGGCAGGCGCTCAATATCGCTACTGATGTCGTTAATACTAAGCTGGTAACCATTTAATGCCCTATGTTTGTTGCTATTCTTATTGCTATTGGTAGGCACTCCACAATACCCTTATTACTATCAGTGGGCACTCAATAGCATTGTTGATGTCGTTAATAAGGAGCTATCAATCTTTAATGCCACGTTTATTTTCTGTTGCTCTTCTTATTGCTATTAGTAGGCACTCCATAATATCCTTACTGTTACTATTTTTGTGATTATTCCTATTACAAATGGCAGGGACTCAATATCATTACTGATGTTGTTAATACTAAGCTAGTAACCATTAATGCCATGACTATGTTTGTTGCTATTCCTATTGCTATTAGTAGGCACTCCATAATATCCTTATCGTTACTATTTTTGTGATTATTCCTATTACAAACGGCAGGCACTCAATATCGCTATTGATGTCGTTAATACTAAGCTGGTAACCATTTAATGCCCTGACTATGTTTGTTGCTATTCTTATTGCTACTGGTAGGCACTCCACAATACCCTTATTACTATCGGTGGGCACTCAATGGCATTGTTGACGTCGTTAATAAGGAGCTATCAATCGTTAATGCCATGTTCATTTTCTGTCGCTATTATAACTACTAACAGTAAGTGCTCAACAACAACAAAAAACCTTGTGGAAAGCCATCATGAATGCCATTTTTTGTTGTTGTTACTGCTAATAGCAGGCGCTCCCCTAACGCCCTTACTGAAAGCTATAATTGATGTCATTATTATTATTATTATTATTATTGATAAGTTAATAAGCAGCAGCAAGCTGTGGCGATCAGTGCTGAGGCGAACAGCTCTAAAGGAGGCAGAGAGGTGAACTATTTATTCCCCACCCCCAACTCCTCAGGCGCGACTGGAGTCCAGGCAAAGCGCGCGTGGTGGACTTTGCGGGGCGGGCTGAGCGCGTGGCGGTGGTTATCGGGGGGGGGGCTGGAAGAAGCCCCCCCTTTCCTTCGCCTCACGCCTGCCTTCTACCCCCAGACCCATTTCACTCCTGTGCCCCCGCCATAGAAACACTTTGCCCCCCCCCCTCCCGTAAAGAGGCCTCTGGGAACGCAGAGCGCCTCCCTCAGCCCCTGAGGAGACTCCGGGCAGCAGGGGGGGAGGGGTAGAAAGCGCGCGCGGAGGGTCCCACCGACACCACCAACGGCTCGCGAGAGGCCGTTGGCGGCGCCTCGTGCTCCGGCTTTTCTTCTCTCCCGCCACCCCCGCGCTTTCCGCCTCAGCCGGCGGAGGCCGCGCTCTTCTTTTCCTCCCCCCCCCCCGCCTCACGGGGGAAACTCACCGGGCCCCGCGGGGGCGGCGGCGGGGGCCGCTCCCCCGGCCGTGTACATGGCTGTGGTCGCGCGGGCGGCGTGGCGCCTCTTCTTCTGGAGGCCGGCCCGGGGAGAGGGAGGGGAGGGAGAGGAATTGGGGAGGGGGAGATGGAAAACCCGGCGGCGGCGGCGGCGGCTCCTCCTCCTTCGCCTCTTGTCTCGTCCTCCCCCCCTCCTGGGAGTTTCTCGCCCGGCCTCCCGCCTGCCCGCCCGCCCTTCTCCCTCCTCCCGCGGCGGCAGGCACGATGGTGGTGATGAGGGCGGAGGGAGCCGAGGCGGCCAAGGCCGGGCAAGGAGAGGAGGGGCCGGGGCTGGTCACGGGCGGCTAAGGGCAGCGGGAGAGGAGGAGGAGAGGCCGCGCCGCCCCGCCCTTCCCCGCCCCGCCGACCGGCCGCGGCTCCTCTCCCGGCCTGGCGGCGCTTCCCCCCACTCTCTCCCCCCCACTACCACACGAGAGGCCGCCATCGCCTGAGGGGAGCGCGGCCTGCCCTCCCCCTCGTCGCCTCAGGGGCGCCCCCCCCACACACGTCGCGCCGACGGGGTTTATTAATATATATATATTTTGAAAACTTTTATTATTTTTAAAAGCAATAAAAAAATTATAAGGAGATATATATATATATATATATATATATATATATATATATATATATATATATATATATATATATATATATATATATATATATTGCTTTTAATTTATATATATATTTATAATTTTATATATATATCTATAAATTTATATATATATATATAATTTTCTTCATTTAACATATCAACAGAAACGATATAATAGTAATAATATTAAAAAAAAAAACAAGTAATATCACTAATTTAACAATAAAATGACTTCCCCCTCTCCCTCTTCCATCTAAAAAGGAATTGCCTAAACTTTTGCTAACGGAGCCAATCCCAATATTATTTTAACTAACCTGTTCTTATCCTATCCAACGTTATTAAATCAATACCTAATATAACGTTAATACAAAGTGTAAATAAGGGATTAGATCAAAGAGTATCCTTTAAATCAGTGGTTCCCGACCTTTTTTTGACCAGGGACCACTAGGACTTCTTTGTTTGGTGCAGGGACCCCGAGGTCCAAAATAAAAATTCAGAGAATTTGAAAATAAACTTTAATCATAACTGTTAGTTAAACATTAAACTTAGAATAATATTTGAATATGTTTTTTATAATAGAGAACTTTTAATTGAAAATATTAATTTATTATGGGTTTATAACTTTGTTTTGCAGACCTTAATTTAGATCTTGCGGACCCCTGGGGGTCCATGGACCCCCGGTTGGGAACCAGTGCTTTAAATGGTCCCATTGAAAAATGATTTTCACAGTAAGTTCTCCAAGCCTCCCATTCCCCCCAAAATTGTACATTATCATTCTGGTTTATCAAAGCTGTAAGCTTCGCCATCTCAGTCAATTCCAGCATCTTTTTTATCCAGTCTTTTTTGTCTGGTATCTCGACTGTCTTCCATTTAGCTGCTGGACCAGCGGCAGCTTTATCACAGGGGAGGAGGGCAGGCTGGACGTGCGTTCAGCCCTCCTCTGTCCAAGGCTCAAGTATTTGTGAGGGGGAAGGCGGGCTATAAATAGGGGACTGCGGGCTAGGAAACACCTGGAGGTTTTGGTGGGTGGAGCCTGGGGAAGGCGGGGTTTGGGGAGGGGCTTCAAGGGGTATAACGCCCTAGAGTCCGCCTCCCAAAGCCGCCATTTTCCCCAGGTGAACTAGGGTTGCCAACCTCCAGGCAGTAGCTGGAGGTCTCCTGCTATTACAACTGATCTCCAGCCCCTAGAGATCAGTTCCCCTGGAGAAAATGGCCGCTTTGGCCATTGGACTCTATGGCATTGAAGTCCCTCCCCAAACCCGGCCCTCACACGTGAAGCTGCCTCATACTGAACCAGACCCTTGGTCCATCAAAGTCAGTATTGTCTGCTCAGACCGGCAGCGGCTCTCCAGGGTTTCAGGCATAGGTCTTTCACATCACCTCCTTGCCTGGTTCTTTTAACTCACTGGTTCCCAACCGGGGGTCCGTGGACCCCCAGGGGTCCGCGAGAACTAAATTAAGGTCCGCGAAACAAAGTTATAAACCCATAATAAATTAATATTTTCAACTAAAAGTTCTCTATTATAAAAATATATATTCAAATATTATTCTAAGTTTAATGTTTAACTAACAGTTATGATTAACGTTTATTTTCAAATTCTCGGAATTTTTATTTTGAACCTTGGGGTCCCTGCACCGAACAAAAAAGTCCTAGTGGTCCCTGGTCAAAAAAAGGTTGGGAACCACTGTTTTAACTGGAGATGCGGGGGACTGGACCTGGGACCTGCATGCCAAGCAGGTGCTCCACCACTGAGCCACAGCCCCTCCCCTTAAGAGAGGGTTGTTGCTTCCCTTCCTCCTCACTTCTGATCTCACTCTAAGAGGTTATGAGTGATATTAAGGTTGCCATAAACACATGAAGCTGCCCTATACTGAATCAGACCCTTGGTCCATCAAAGTCAGCGCTGTCCACTCAGACTGGCAGCGGCTCTCCAGGGTCTCAGGCAGGGGTCCTTCACATCACCCGCCCACCCAGCCCTCCTCAGGCTCCATCCCTAAAACCTCCCGCCGATGACAAAGGGGGACCTGGCAACCCTAAAGTGAACTGATCTCTGTCACCTGGAGATCAGTTGTAATAGTAGGATGTCACCAGCCTCCACTTTAGGGTTGCCAGCTCCAGATTGGAAATACCTGGATATTTTGGGGCGGGAGGGTGGGGTTTGGAGAGAGGAGGGACTTCAATGCCATAAACGCGGCCATTTTCTCCAGGTGAACTGATCTCTGTTGGCTGGAGGTCAGTTGTAATAGCAGGAGATCTCCAGCCACCACCTAGAAGTTGGCAACTCTAGCTATAAATAAATAAAATAATAAGGATGATGAGAGGCAAGCGTCATGCAGCATTTCTCTACCATGTGGTCACTTAACACGTCAATATCATTTAAACTCAATGGCACTAGATGCCCAAACTTAATCCCAAAATGCATAAATGCTGGGCTTTATTTATTTATTTTATTGCATTTTTATCCCGATCTCATTCCCGGCAAGCTGGGCTCAGAGCAGGTCACCACATAACCATAAAACGTTAATTAAAACATACTTTAAAACATACTTTAAAACTCATGCTTCATATTACAATAAAACAAGATGGCCATTTCATTCCAATCGCAGCTGCTAGACTGGCCAGGTCAACACTGGACCCCCAGACCAGATTGGGGGAGGATGGGGAGGCCAGCAAATGATAGTGGAAAGACTTACAGCTTCCCTCAGGTGTAGGCATGGTGGAACAGTTCAGATTTGACCCAAAGTATGGGGGCACAGGATTGCAGCTTTACTCAGAAATAAATTTCAGTGAATATGTTGTGGCTATTTATTTGTTTATTGGGATTCAAAGAGCAAGTGTAGTGTAGCGTAGTGGCTAGAATGTTGGACTAGGACCAGAGAGACCCAGGTTCGAGTCACCACTCTGTCATGGAGGTTCACTAGCAATAGAAAAGAGCAAAAGTCCAGTAGCACCTTAAAGACTAACATAATTTCTGGCAGGGTATACTTCTTCAGATACCGTTTCTGAAATAGTGACCCATGGCTCACGAAAGCTCATACCCTGCCAGAAATTGTGTTGTCTTTAAGGTGCTACTGGACTCTTGCTCTTTTCTACTGCTAGTGACAGACGAACATGGCTACCCATTGTGAAGAATGCATGAAGCTGCCTTGTACTGAATCAGACCCTTGATCCGTCAAAGTTGGTATTGTCTACTCAAACTGGCAGCAATTCTCTTTCACATCACCCACCTGCCTAGTCCCTTCAACTGGAGATGCCGGGGATTGAACCTGGGACCTTCTGCATGCCAAGCAGATGCTCTACCACTGAGCCACAGCCCCTCCCCATGATCTATCTCCATGGAAGTTCACTAGATGGCCTTGGCCGGCCACACACTTCCAGCCAAGCCTACCTGATAGAGTTGCTGTGAGGATAAAGCAGGGAGCAATGTAAGTCATTTTGGGTCTCCATGGGGGAAAAGGTGGTGTATAAATGAAGTAAATAAAATAAATAAACCTCTCTGCTTCACATGACTCTCAAAGAGATGAACTCAATCATCCCTAAACTTTTTTTTTTTTAAATACTTCATCACTAAAATACTAGCTTCAGGGCAAACAAGATTAAAAAAAAAGATGGAACAATGCAAGGGACAGTAAGTACATTATGCACTGAGAAAGGCAAAATAATCAGATTAACTAAAGACCCGAGTGAACACAAACCTTCTAAATGGATGCCTAAAAAGATTAAATCGGACACCAGGTGGATGGCTCTGTGGAAAAATCTCCACAATTGAGGTTCTACCCCTCAGGAGGCCCTATTTATCGTAAAAATTGACACGTTCCCAGGGGGAAGCCATAGTTGAAGTTCAACAAAACCTTTTCTAAATGATATCCATTTTCTGTCCTATCCCGTGTATGCAAATAATTTTCCCCAACGTATATTGATGAACATGAAATGTGAAACAAACTAAAACGTTTGTGTTAAAAAGCTAACAGTTTAAATTCTATAAGAGGCATAAAGATCAGGTACAACATTCAACACAGTAATTTAATGTTACCAGTATAAACTAATAAATTTATTTTCTTTGATATAAATAAAAAGAATTTGCCTGTCTGGATTAAGGGTCACACATAACTCCTCGGAAATTGAAGCTAGGAGTCTCCAAACTGACCCCCTCTTTCAGGACGAACATGGGAGTTGCACTGCTAAACATGAAGAGATGTTGACATTTGTTATATGCTGTACTTTGGCTACAATTATCCAAAAAAGGATGACCCCTATGTTGCTTCATCTAGTGCTATGCAGCTATTTCAGCAGGAGGCAGAACCATTCATTCAGTATTCAAAGTGCAGTTATATACAGCAAGGGAGTTATGAAAATGGCCAGCAGAGCAAGCAGTGGCAGAGCTCCTACTATTAAATAATGAATACCGATAGATTATGCTCAATAGTTAGCATAAAGGCTTCAAAATATGTGATGTGTGTTAAACAATTATAATAATTAGCAAAAAAAGTCCATGAAGGCGTTGTTAACAGCCATCTCACAGCTGTCTTCGTCCCGCTGCCTCTTTCTCCCACACAGATGCCAAACAGCGTTCAGGTCTTCATATTGGGGAGTGTGTTCGGAGCCCTTTCCTCTCTCAGCTTCCTCTCTCCCACACAGACAGCAGTTCACTGTTAACTTTTCTTTTGAAAGCCCCCAGGCTGCTGCCAAAGCAACACAACCACATGTGATGTGTGGGACAAAAAAAATGCTGGTGGTTTGTGGCATACAGGGCAGAATCAGAAGACTCCGTGCCAGCCGTGTGCAGAGTTAGACTTGGCAAGGAAGTGTGGGACCCAGCGCAAGGAGGAAATGGTGGAGAGAGCAAAGACCTCAGATGGAGGGAATTTATCGAAAAGTGGAAGAGAAGAAGAGGGGAAGGGAAGGGGGATTGGGGAGGGGAGAGGAAGTAAAGATATGGAGAAGCAAGAAAGATGGAAGTTAGGTGTCTGGCGGCAAACTGTGGGCCAAACAAGATGAGACGTTGAACAGCCGTCACCTGATCTCCCATCTTTTTGTGCTGGTGGAAAGTGCCATCAAGTCACATCTGATTTATAGCAATCCCATACGGTTTTCAAGGCAAGAGACATTCAGAGGTGGTTTGTCATTCCCTGCCTCTGCAAAGCAACCCTGGACTTCTTTGGTGGTCTTCCATTCAAGTACTAACCAGGGCCAACCCTGCTTAGCTATCAAGATCTGATGAGATCAGGTTAGCTTGAGCCCCATTTTAGGGTTCTACCCTCCAGGGGCCACCTCAGTTGTGTTGTCTGCCCTTCTCAACTAACCCTTAGTCTCTTTTCAGTTGACTCATTACCAGTATTTCCACACATTGGCACCCAACTCTCTAGAAGTGAGGCAGTGCTGGAAGTGGCAGGGCATGAACATGTCAAAAGGCTTCTCATAGAGATATAATCATACTATATGTAAACCCAGTTTCCATTCTCAAACCATAGAAATGTTCCTGGCTGCAGATCAAAATGCTGCCTCTTAGATTTGAAGACTGCTAACACATGAAGCAAAAATCTCCGGTTTTCTGTTTCTGGAACCTGCAGATTGTCCGATTTCATACTTGCATTTCTGGCAGCTGCTGCAAATTCCCATTCCTTTAGTCAGAGGCTGATTTAAGTGTGTGAGCCCTAACAGACAGGCAAGTATCCTATCCCATACGCATTTCGGTTTTCTTCATGGTGGAGTGTTGATCTTTATAAGTATCTGAAGGACCATCTTCACCCATTTGTTCCTGCCCCGGGTAATTAAGATCACAGGGAGAGACCCTCCTGACTGTCCCATTAATCAAAGAAGCCCATTTGGGGGCAGGGATATGAGAGAGGGCCTTTTCAGTGGCAGCCCCACAGTTATGGGATAACCTTCCCAGGGACGTGTGCTTGGCCCCCTCACTTTGGATCTTTAGGAGGCAGCTGAAGACAGTTTTATTTAGGACTGCATTTCATTAAAGCAGTCCTAAATTGTGATTTTAAAGTTCAGTTTATGTTTGTATGTATTCTATTTTATTTATTTTATTAATATAGTGAGCCACCTTCTGTATGGAAGAAAGGCAAGTAATAAATATTTTAAATAATAAAATAATAAATAATACATATAAATAAATATAAACATGCAGTCCGATTCTTTGCATTATACTAAGAAAAAGGTGCCCTGACCTGGATGGCCCAGGCTAGCCTGATCTCATCAGATCTCAGAAGCTAAGCAGGGTCAGCCCTAGTTAGTATTTGGATGGGAGACCACCAAGGAATACCAGGGTTGCTGTGCAGAGGAAGGCACTGGCAAACCACCTCTCTGTTAGTCTCTTGCCATGAAAACCCCAAAAGGGGTCACCATAAGTCGGCTGCGATTTGATGGCACTTTACATACACTCAAGAAAAAATTCCCACTGTGCTCAATGCAGCTGGCTCACCAGTAAGTGTACAAAAGACCATGGCCTTAATGCTCCAAGTTTTGACCATTTGCTTAAGATACACCATGTTTGTTTGACTATTGGGGCAACAACTGTCTCCCAGCAGGGTCCACATCACTCAAGAAAAAGCACCTCCTGCTAGCTAACCGAAAGAGACAAATCATGCAAGAGGAGAGCGGAAAAGTAATGGAGGAAGATAAGCATGATATCCAGTGGGGGCCAACCCAATTTTCTTCCTGGGAGGGAGTGGGTGCAGAGTCCCAATAGCCCTTCACCTCTGACTGTTGGCAGAGGTCAGACTGCCCATGTTTTTTTGTGGTAGATGTTTTTGTGGACTGAAGCCAAGTAAACACACAAAATATAATCCCACTGGGCACATTCCCCCCCATCTAGGTCAGCAATCCTCAACGTGGTGCCCGAGGGTACCATGGGCCTCTGCCAGTGTATTTTCCAGTGTATTTGCCCATTCCCCAAAGCATTACGCAGGTCTTGGCTTTCCTTCACCTCCTTTGAGCAAGAGGTGCTTAAGGAAAAAGCCGGCATGCCTGCAGGAGAAAGCACTTGTTCAGAAACAGCTGCCTCCATCATAGGGGGACACCTCTCAATATTTTGAATTTGGCCCCAGCAGTCATTTTATGGTGGTGTTGATTATGGATATGTTTCATGTATTGCGCTGAAGTAGTACCATTGCAAGACAATTGTCAGTGATGGCAGAGCAGAAAAATTGTACATAAAGAAAGTTGGAAGGGGGGATTCTTCATGTTGGTCTCATATCTGCTATAACTGCAAAGATATTCACAGTGGCACCGGAGCCTCGGTACTTTCCCCTGATGGCTGCCATCCTCTTCTCCTGCCCGAACCTTGAAGCCTATTTGTAAAGAAAAAAAGGAGGGAGGGGAAGTAAGGATATTGCTATAGCAGTAGGACCCTACAAAAGGCGGAGAAAATAATGTCTGATGCTATTGAGGAGGTGGTGAAATTTGCATCTTCCCATCCACACTGGATCTTTAATGGAAAAACAGAAAAACAGTTTCCCAAAACAGATTTGGGAAACTGCAGAGCGGAGCTCGGGAAAACCCATAAGGTGGGCAACAGAAGCCTCCAACCCCGCTCGCCCCCCTCAACACTGCAGTTTTGGGGGAATGCGGAGCAAAAGCTCCGCCTCAAAGCAACCCAAGTGTGCATAGGATCACTTAGCATCCCCACTGGACTCAGTGGGGTTTCAGAATGTTTTGAGCTGATCATGTTGTTCATTATTTAATCGCGAGAGGTGTGCCCACTCACTACGCCTGCCAACCCTGTAGCTCACTGTGCTTATATAATCTAATGGTAGCGGTCAGATTATTGCTGGAGAACCTTGTATGCTCTTCAGAGGAAATAGTGTGTTTAGCTTGCCAGACTAGGTCTGGGGAGAGCAGGGCAACAATCCCTTCTTGCCACGAAGCTCCCTGGGTAACTATGGGGAAGTCACTTGTAGCAGAAGAAAGCGTGATGTACTGGTTAAGAGCGGTGGACTCTAAACTGGAGAATCGGGCTCGATTCCCCACTCCTCCACGTACATCCTGCTGGGTGACCTTGGGCTAGTCACAGCCCTCTCCGAACTCTCTCGGCCCCACCTACCTCACAGGGGCGTCCGTTGTGAGGAGGGGAAGGAGATTGTAAGCCGGTCTGAGGCTCCTTAAAAAGTAGAGAACATAGGGGTATAAAAGGTAAAGGGGTAAAAAGGCTCTTCTCTGTCAGTGAGAGCCTGCCTCACAGGGTTGTTGTTTGTGAAAGGAATTATTATGCTGGAAAAGCAGCATATTGTATTGGTCTGCCTTATAACTGAAAGTCACATAGAAGGGCGGGACATAACACAAAATAATGACCTCTTGAAGTATTTATTTAATTAACTCCGAGGGAGCATCCTCAACGCTTCGGCCGCTGAACAGAGCCTGAGCGGCGCCCCCGCAGGAGGGAGCACGTCCGGCTCTTCTCGGAGACTTCCGACCCAGCCCATCAATCATGCTTTATCCCCGCCTCTCCCATCACTTGCGGCCGTTCATTGGCTACTGACGCTCTCGCGGCGTGGCCTGAGGTGTTCCAGTTTGAACTCGACCGTGGAACACTGCTCTCTCTGATTGGTCCATCCGACTCGCTTCGCGAGCGTCATTCTCCCGAGCCGCCTTTGGAATGAATGAGACTTTCTCTAAAGTCTCGCGGGTTTTCACCCCTCCAAAAGGACAGCCCCGCCTCCACCTTCTCCGGAATGGCTCTCGTTCCCCCGATCGCTTCACGCATTGGTGGAATCTCGGACGAGACGGCGCGTGATTGGTCGAAGCGGCTATATAAATGCCCGTCACGAGCGCGCGGCCCTTCTTTCTCTTCCGGCGGCGCGAGAGGTGCTGTGTCCTTCAGCTGAAGCTAAGGCCGAGTCCCAGCCGGCGACTAGCACCGCGCACCACCGCCTCCTCCTCCTCCTCCTCGCCATGGCCTCCGTTTCCGAGCTCGCCTGCATTTACTCCGCGCTGATCCTGCACGATGACGAAGTCACCGTCACGGTGAGGCCTTGTGGTAGGGGTGAGAAGGCGGGTGCGCGAGGAGGCCGGGGGCAGGCAGAGCGCATGCGCTGGTCGTGGGGGCCTCGCGCTGAGAGGAGGCAGCCGCCGCTGCTGCTGCCGCCGCCGCCCTGGTGGGGGCGCTCTCGGCTCCACGTGGCCCAAGCCCTTGCGGGGAGACCGTCGCAAGGGGCCGGGAGCATCTTCGGGGTGCGCTACGCAACGAGTGGAGTGTACCTCGTGCCATAAGAACATAAGAAAGGCCCTGCTGGATCAGACCAAGTCCATCAGTCTGTTCACACAGCGGCCAACCAGGTGCCTCTAGGAAGCCCCCAAACAAGACGACTGCAGCAGCACCGTCCTGCCTGTGCTCCACAGCACCTAATCTAATTATAATAAGAACAGAGAATCATAGAGTTGGAAGGGGCCACCGGGGTCATCTAGTCCCACCCCCTGTACAATGCAGGAAATTCACAGCTGCCTCCCCCCAACACACACACCCTAGAGACCCTAACTCCGTGCCCAGAAGATGGCCAAGGTGCCCTCTCACGATCTGCCTAATGTCATAGAGTCAGCATTGCTGACAGATGGCCATCTAACCTCTTAAAAACGGGAAGGTGAAAGGCCCTTCTGGATCATACCAAGGCCCATCAAGTCCAGCAGTCTGTTCACACAGTGGCCAACCAGGTGCCTCTAGGAAGCCCCGAAACACGATGACAGCAGCAGCATTATCCTGCCCATGTTCCGAAGCATCTAATAGAACAGGCATGCTCCTCCACCATGTCTCCCCTTAACCGCCTTCTATCCAAGCTAAACACCCCTGAGTGTTTCAACCGTTCTTCATAGGGCAGTTGCTCTAGTCCCCTGGTCATTTTGGTTGCTCTTTTTTGTACCTTCTCAAGCTCCACAATATCAAGTTTTTGGTGTGGTGACCAGAACTGTACATTCAAAAAGAGCCATGCAGGAGGGATCAGGTCAGTTGCCGAAGTGGTCTGCCTCGAGGCTAAAGAGAGTGGCTTTCTCACGTGGCACCTTCTCAGCAGAGGCAAGCTACTTGTCCACCCACTCCTCTCCCTGTTTGTGTTAAAACATCAATGTCTTAAATTCACGCCAGCATAGCTGAGGTTGCCATCTCTGAGTTGGGGAATTCCTGGAGAATTGGGAGGGGGAGCCTGGGGAGGGACCTCAGGAATAAGATGCCCTAAACTTTATCTGCCAGGGCAGTCATTTGCTTCAGGGAGTCTGCACTCTCACCCTGGAGACCAGTTGTGATTCCTAGAGATCTCCAGCCACAACCTACTGGTTAGTACCCTAAGTGTGGCATAATGGTTAAGAGTGTCCCACTAGGAGTAGGCAAGAGTTGAAACTCACTGCGTAGAATTGCCTCAGAATCTGCCAGAATTAGAACTGATCTCCAAATGGTAGGGATCAGTTCCCCTGTCCAGAAATGCCTGGTTCGGCGGGTGGACTCTATGGCAATATACCCTGCTGAGGTCCCTTTTCAAACCCCAAGCTACACCCCCCCCATGCTGATATTTCCCCACCCAGAGCTGGCATCCATATCCCTGTGGAACCTCGAGCCTCTCCCTCACCTGTCTCAGAATCAGTAGAAGGAAGGAAAGGTGCCTTGAGCAGGGATTTTAAAAGATAGTGTCAAATTGCGTTAACGCAGGCTGTATTTTACTTGCCCCCTCCCTCCTGGAGGAAACAAGGGGGTGCACTTGGTGACACCACTGGGTTTGCCTTGCTCCTTGTCAGGCTTGTTAGATGAGAACGCCCATCTTCATTTATGTCCTCCGTTTTATCCTCACAACAACCCTGTGAGGTAGGCTGAGAAGGTGTGACTGACCTTAGGTGACTTAGCAAGCTTGCATGGCTGAGTGGGGATTTGAACCAGGGTCTCCCAGATATAGCCCAATGCTCTGAACCAACAACACCACACAGACTCTCCACAAATTGGCTTAACAGAGCTGAAGAAGTGAGCTGTGACACATGAAAGCTCATACCCTGCCAGAAATTTTGTTAGCCTTTAAGGTGCTACTGGACTCTTGCTCTTTTTCACTAACTCTCCACAGAAAGTGTATGCGTGTAAGCAGAAAGAGTTTGCGAAGGACCCACAAATAAGGAAGTGCTTAAACATGCAGCTTCTGCTGAATGGAGGAGTGTGCCCCTTCAGGAAGAAAATGCTGTCTCAAAAGCAGACTGGAACCTCATGGCCCTGTTCTCACTGGTTTATCTTAAGCTGAAAGCTTCCGTTCTTCTGGAAAACCTTTCTCCAGTGAACACATTAGCCTGTGGCAGGAAACAGAAAGGAGTTTTTCAGCACCTGGAAATAATTCAGGTGTGTGTGTTACGCTGGAACAGGTGCTGGGAGAGGCAAGAGTGGAAAGACAGATGTGCTTCTGGCACCTATCAAGAAGAAGGGCCTCCTTTGGGAACTGCACTCAATGCTGCTGCTGATTCTGATAGCGTTTTGTGCTGCTACTTCAACTCTGTTAAGCCAGTTTCATTTTGCCACCCAGTAAAACTTCAAGCCTTTTTAAAGCTGCCACAGTTAGCTTATCTAGGAAATTTGCACCTGTGTTTTGCCTCAGTATCACCAGTTGTTGTTCTGTCCATTTTTGGTATGGGTGTTTAACCTCCAGGACTTCACACAGGAAAAGGATTTCCATTCTGTTCGCTGTATTGCCACAAGACTCTGATCTCCCCAGTAATGCCAAGAACAAGCTTGTTGTGTGTGGAGGGGTGTTAATCAGGAAGTATTTTTTTTTTATGGCGTGCATAAAGAGGTTTTGTATCTCAATGGTACACATGAAGAAATGGTTGTAAAATCACCCACTCTTATGGGTTTCTAAACACTAGGGAAGTCCTCCTTGTCCCCCGCAAAGGTGTTTCCCAGAGTGACCTGAGCTCTACATTTGACCATTATTAGGGCAGTTGAATAATTTCATTAATAGATCAGGTCAGCCTAAGGCTAATAGAATATTGATTTGACCTATTTTAGATTAACCTGTTGGGATTGGGGTAGTACAATCCTGTGTATTCCTTGGGTATGTGTCTTTAAGTTTGTGTTGTGAGGGAGAGGTGAGTAATCTTAAATGCTCTTGTGTTCTTGTTTAGGAGGATAAGATCAATGCACTTATCAAAGCGGCTGGAGTGAATGTTGAACCTTTCTGGCCAGGCCTGTTTGCAAAGGTAAGACCAAGGAGGAAAGGGTTTGCTGGCCTGGTTGATATCACTGATTTCAAGGCTGGGGCTCATGAGAAATGGGGCATGTGTGGAGAAACTGGCACATTTCCCTTTCCCTGAATTCTCTAAGCAGACAGACCTTTTGCTTTTACCGACATCAATGCTCTGGACATTCTTTCAGCTTTTGAGCGTAATTATTTGTATTCTGTGTATCTAGCTTTTTCAGGTTTTACTCTTGGGTTAAATTTACCAAGTTGGGTTTTTCTGCATATGGGGGTGCTATAAAGCAAGGGAACCTTTTCTGTGGGTGTTCCCACTGTGTCCTTTCATCATTGGTAGAGGGGCAGCCTGCCTTTACCTGGATGGCCTAGGGTAGGCTGATCTGGTCAGATCTCAAAAGCTAAGCAGGGTCAGCCCTGGTTAGTACTTGAATAGGAGACCAACAATGTCTACCAGGGTAGTTATGTAGAGGAAGGCAATGGCCAACCACCTCTGTTAGTCTCTTTCCTTGAAAACTACTAGGTTGTGATAAGCCGGCTGCAACTTGACAACACTTTACACATACACCTGATTGTCAGTTCAGAAAACAAATGTTACAGTAAACATGCATCTTGGCGTGCTTAGGATTGGGTGCATGGGTTTGTCAGCTAAGGGTAGCTTTGACATCTCTTATGTAAAGTGTACACTTTTGTGGCATGGAATTATGGGTGTGTTAAAATACATCGCCATTGATCTTCCTTTACTCTTTCGTGACGATCCTAGGCTTTGGCCAACATTGACATCGGAAGTCTCATCTGCAACGTTGGAGCGGGTGGCGGGGCTCCAGCTGCTGCAGCCCCGGCTGGAGGAGGGGCCCCTACAGGTGGTACAGCTCCTGGTAAGTGCGCTCTCTTCTGGGCCTTCCTCTGGACATAGAGCAGGGGTCAACTGGGAGAGGTAGCTGAGAATTTCCTGCATTGTGCAGAGGTTGGGCTTGATGACCTTTAAGGTCAGGGAGGGGCTGTGGCTCAGTGGAAGTACCTCTGCTTGGGAAGCAGAAGGTCCCAGGTTCACTTCCTGGCATCTCCAGTTAAAGGGACTAGGCAAGTAGGTGATGTGAAAAGGCCTCTGCCTGAGACCCCAGAGAGCCGCTGCTGGTCTGAGGAGACAATACTGACTTTGATGGACCAAGGGTCTGATTCAGTAGAAGGCAGCTTCATGTGTTCCTTCCAGCTCTACGTTCCTATGTCTATTCTGGGAATGTTAACTGGAGTAGAATTCCTACAGTGATACAGCTAGATTGGAGTCCAGTAGCACCACACAGACCAACAAGATCTTCAGGGTACACCAGATAGAGCTTTGACTCTCAAAAGCTCATGACTTGAAAATCTTGTTGCTTTCTAAGGCATTCCTGGACTCCAGTCTAGCTATCCTACTGCAGACCAACATGGCTGCCCTCTGAATCAGCTATGATACAGAAAATCACCAAACAGCCCATTCTCTTCATGATGCATGCCTATTCTCTCCAGGCTCAGAGGAGCATGCCTATTCCATTAGGTGCTGTGGAACACAGGCAGGACAATGCTGCTGCAGTCTTGCTTGTTTGTGGGCTTCCTAGAGGCCCCTGGTTGGCCGCTGTGTGAACAGACTGCTGGACTTGCTGGGCCTTGGTCTGATCCAGCAGGGCCTTTCTGATGTTCTTCTTGATGGGCTTTTAGTCATTGCTCATGTTGGTCTGGGACATGTGTATTATAATCCCCAGCAGCCCCGTTCAACCCCTGGAAAGTTTGTTCCGGGTGTTGCAGGGCCTTTCTCCCCCTGCCCCCTCTTGAGCTGTGGAGTGATGCTTAGGAAGGAAGTGGACTTTCACCCCCTTCTCCTTGTTGCTTTCCCTGATGCACACAGTTCCTGTAATCCCAGGAATAACCTTTCCAGTAGAAGAACGAAACTGTGGGGTGGTCTGGGGGAAGTCGGCCCCTATGTTGGCTGCACATAAGCTAATAGGAGTGGACAGTTTCAGTGTTGTAATATGCACTATTTCTTTCCTAGCTGAAGAGAAGAAAGAGGAAGAGAAGAAAGAAGAGTCTGAAGAATCTGATGATGACATGGGCTTTGGTCTCTTTGACTAAGCTGCTGACTTTTGTACTCTTTTACAATAAAGATACAAATATGTAAGTGAAGTCCTGTGGCTTGTTGCTGACTCCCTGGAGTGCTACAAGGCAACAAATGACAGCTGTATCCCTGGCTGTTTGTGATCTAAAAGCATGAAGCTCACTGTTAAAGATTTTGACCTTGCCTAGACCCAGGTCTTAACTCCAAAAGTTTTTAGTCCCTGTTCTGTGTGTGTGTTAATTCATTGTGATCACTAGCCTTTTTGCCACTTCCCTTAGAAGTGAAACTGGCATGTTCTCCCTGAGGTGAAGGGCATCTTGCAGACAGACGGGTGTTTCCGTTCCTGGTTCATAGATAGGCAGGAAGTACACAAAAATTGACCTCGCTTCCTATCCCCTGGCTGGAAATGCCCCTTCATCTCCACTTTCTTTCCTGCCTCTGTCCATGTGGTATAACGCCCCATGCCTAGGAATATGAATGGAAAGTGGTACTCCCATGGCCCCCACTTCACCACAGTTCTCTCAAAACAGACTGGGGGTTACCGCACTTTGTATTCCCACCGATGTATTAATAGTTTGAAAACGTTATAAAAAAATACTGTTCGCACTTTGTTTGGCCCCTTTAGCTGTGAAGACGTCTTCCAACCATTTATTAGCCGTGGTATCCAAAAACCCTTTTAAAGCGATGTTTTTTATAATATTTTCAAAGTGCGGTAACCCCCTGTGTGTGTGAAGTGCTGTCAAGTTGTTTCTGACTCATGGTGACCCTATGAATCAGTCCTCCAAAATATATCTTTGACAGCCTTGCTCAGATTTTGCAAATTGAGAGTTGTGGCTTCCTTTATTAAGTCAATCCATCTCTTGTTGGGTCTTCCTCTTTTCCTGCTGCCTTCAACTTTTCCTAGCATGACTGTCTTTTCCAGTGACTGGTCATCTCATAATGGGACCAAAATACGATCACCTCAGTTTAGTCATTTAGCTTCTAGGGTCAGTTCAAGCTTGATTTGATGAAAAACCCACTGGTTTGTTTTTTTGGCAGTCTACTGTATCCGTAACACTCTCCTCCAACACCACATTTCAAAGGAATCTTCATATCAGCTTTCTTCAATGTCCAGCTTTCACACCCATAAATAGTAATTGGGAATATAATGTCATGAATTAACTTGGGGGCCAGTGACATATCCTTACACTTCAGAATCTTTGCTAGCTCCTTCATGGCTGCCCTTCCCGGTCTCAGTCGCCTTCTGATTGATGATGGAACCAAGGAAACAGAGTACTTCCTTCAAAATTCCAAACACGTTTGTAGGCTCAAAAAGGCTGGGGACCCCTGGCCTTGAGCTTCCCTGGACAGGCTGTTAAATATTTACAATATTTTCTAGGGACCAGAACAAATGCTGCCCTTAAGTGTGCCATTCTCTGGTTTTGTCACCCTTTGGAGTAAGCTGTGG
The DNA here is from genome assembly GCF_029931775.1 of Euleptes europaea. Classification (NCBI taxonomy): domain Eukaryota; kingdom Metazoa; phylum Chordata; class Lepidosauria; order Squamata; family Sphaerodactylidae; genus Euleptes; species Euleptes europaea. The sequence continues at coordinate 6,569,695 of NC_079319.1, read as the reverse complement.
AGTCATTTTCTGTTACAGTAGTCATGTCAGCAAAAGATGGTTTTAAAGCATAACTTCAAGGAATGGTAGGCTAATTAGTTAAATATTGGTTGCAAGAAAATTTGAGTTAAAAAAAATCTTGGTTAGGGATCTGACCTATTCAGGAGAAATTACTTACAGGACTAATCAGATAGGGTTTAACCCATTGACCAGTGTCAGTCAATACTAAACTGATACAATTAGTGGCCTAACTTAGCTTCCGTGCAGTGATGCTTGATGTGCACTTAAGGTTGAATGTGCTGCTGCTTCCTTGTGCCATTCTTTTAGAGATACATATATATATATTCTTGACAACTGTAGTGCCGCTAGAAGTCAGCATTATATTCATATCCTGCAGATGGACTTACTGCATAGAATCATAGAGTTGGAAGGGACCACCAGGGTCATTCTCTTGAGGAATAACAAGAACTTGCCTACAAAAAAACAAGAGTTAGTTTTTATACCCCCCACTTTTCTCTACTTTTAAGTGTACCTCCAAGATGCATTAACACTTTGAATGATCAAAGTGGGCCGTCCACGCACATTGGCAGGTAGCTCTTCAAGTCACACCACTGACTATTCTATGCATCTCTAGGTTCAGCATCCTGCATGACAGCTTAAGTTTAACTAATTCCCAATTTACAAAAATTTCTCTTGTTTACTTAAGCAGAGGTTCACAGGTCACTGAGCACCATTAAAGACCTCTGCGCCATGCTCCCTATTCCAGCATCAGCAGCAAAACAAAAAACATCTGAAAAAACTTTCAAGTGAAACCTGAGCTCAAAAATGCAAGGGAGAGACTACACCTTTATGGCCCCAAATAAGCAAAACCCCTCTCATCTATCCATGAAGATGATGGTGCGCCAGCAGATGAGGTTTGTCCGTGACCAGACCTGCCGAGTTGCTAATGCCTCCAAATCTTGTCTTGATGATGGCAGAGGAGAATGGGCCTTACTTTGAACAAAACAGGCTGCTTGTTCAGCATGTGTGGTGGAACCTCCAGACCAGCCGGCGTGCTGGGATATTTTATATTTCCCCCCCCCACCTCCAAAAAGGGTGTGTACACAGCATTCAAGCAACTAGAAAAATACAAACAAGGCCCTGCATTTTTCCTGTTATTCTAGAATCAGAGTTGGAAGGGGTCACGCAGGCCATCTAGTCCAACCCCTGCTCATTTCAGGATCAGCCTAGCACAGCCCTGGCAAGTATTCATCCAGCCACCGCTCAAAGGCTGCCAGAGAGGGAAACACCTCCCTATGCAGCCAATTCCACTGCGGTATTTAATGTAAAAAAACATTTTTCCTAATATCCATACCTTTCCGCCCACAATCCTCTCTTCTTTAGGCATGTCAAGGGCTGATTTAACAACTCCAGTAGGTTTAAAATATTCATCATGGCTTTAATCTTTATAAATTATATAAAAATGGGGAACATGTATGGTTACAGAACTTTTTTTCCCTTCTAAATGCAGCTCTTCAGTTGCTCTGGTACAAAGCAGCTTTTCTGTTTTTGTTTTTTTTGCTTCCAAGGAAAATAACATTGCTACAAAAACTGGCACGTTATTCTGGTGAAGAGAGACCAAATTCTCTGTTTCTATGGCTATGGTTCTGATCCAATGGTCCACATCCACATGAAATGGGGGAGGGAAACACATGAAGAGGACTTTTAGTCTATGACTGACGCTTTGAAAATATAGCTTTTTAAAATCTTTCTTCTGTAAATTGTGATTAGCATTTTGTGGCATTAAGTGTTCTAATAAAAAAAAGTATTCCAGTCTGGACAGTCCACATATATTGCAGGCAAGAATTCTCAGCCCTGAGGTTTCCCAGAATTCTTCACAATATCTTGCTCAGTTCTGCAGCTTGGATATAGTTCTAGATCTGAGACTTTTCTTTTTTTTAAAAAAAAGAAAGAAAATTAAGTGATTCACATTCCATGTGATGCAAAATTGGTTTCCATCCGTCTGTACAGAGTTCTGTGAAAATTGCAGTGTTTTCGGATCTCAGACCTTACTTGGCATTGTGGATTATTTTAAAACAAACCCTTGCTTTAAAAGTAGGACGAGAAAAGAGAGTCAACAGGTGCCATTCGGTTAAGCAGGATGGGGGTTTGCTTGAAACCCGGGACGACGCAAAGACCACCCTCGTTTCTGCCAGAAGGCTCACGGTTGCTTCCCTTGCGAGAGCGCCTCTTCTCAAACCGAGCGATGCAGGCTCCACCCTCTGCCTTTAGTGGGGCCGGGACTGGCCGATGGATTTTAGCCTGGCTTGGTCAATAACATCCAGCAGGTTTTTGGCGTCCACGGCCAGAGCGTGAGCGGCCGTCAGCATCTGCTTTTTGTACTCCTGCTGCAGGCTGGTCATGACGTACTGCTGAGCCAGCTTCATCTTGTTGATCAGTTCGGCCAGGTCAGAGTTCAGGAGCTTCTGGGCCATCTCGATCTGGGGGAGGAAAAAATAAAGAGTTTGAAGGTTAACACAAAACAGCCATACAAAGAACCAGAACAGACCATCCACAAAGGGTCTGTCTCCCCTCCGCCCCCAAGAGCTCACTTTACAAGAAGAGTCCCAGAGCTTGATCTTGTTCACCTTTCACAACAGAATAACAGAATCAGAGTTGGAAGGGACCACCAGGGTCATCCAGTCCCACTCCCTGCACAATGCAGGAAATTCACAACTACCTTCCTCCCACACCCCCAGTGACCCCTACTCCATGCCCAGAAGATGGCCAAGGTGCCCTCCTCATGATCTGCCTAAGGACATAGAATCAGCATTGCTGACAGATGGCCATCTAGACTCTGCTTAAAAACCTCCGGGGATGGAGAGCTCACTACCTCCCGAGGAAGCCTGTTCTGCTGAGGAACCGCTCTAACTGTTAGAAGAAGAGTTGGTTTTTATACACCGACTTTCTCTACCACTTAAGGAAGAATCAAACCAGCTTACAATTACCTTCCCCTCCCCACAACAGACACCCTGTGGGATAGGTGGGGCTGAGAGAGCTCTAAGAGCCCAAGGTCACTCAGCAGTCTTCATGTGGAGGAGTGGGGAATCAAACCAGGTTCACCAGATTTGTGTCCACTGCTCCAAACCACCACTCTTAACCACTACACCATGCTGGCTCTCAACTGAGGAGTAAGAAACAAATGAGAGCCAAGATTCCACACTGGCAGTAGTGAGAAGTGCCAACAAAGTCACAGCTGACTTATGGCAACCTTGTGGTGGTTTTAAGGCAAGAGATGGTTTGCCATGGCCTACTTCTGCAGAGTGACCCTGGACTGTGTTGGCTATCCCCCGCCCAAAGGCTGACCCTGCTTAGTTTCCAGGATCTGACTAGCCTGAACCATTCCAGGTCAGGGAAGACGGTGTGGAGAGCCAAGAAAGGAGGCACTCTGAGGAAAACAACCATAGTTCACAAAACCTGCCACATCAATATATTTTTTATGGTGACGTGATCCCCCCCCCCTTTACAGCTGGTAGCTAGAGGTGTGATGCAGATCTCAAAAGTAATTAGACAGGATGTCCCTATTTTGTAAACCATTTCATTCTCACTTCTGGGACACTTGGAAGCAGCAGCAGAAGAGTTGGTTTTTATATGCCAACTTTTTCTACCACTTAAGGGAGACTCAAACTGGCTTACAATCACCAAATCCAGTTCAGCAGATTAGCCTCCGCCGCTCATGTGGAGGAATGGGAATCAAACTCGGTTCTTCAGAGTCCACCGCTCCAAACCACTGCTCTTAACCACTACACCACGCTGGCTCTCAGCAGGCCTTGGAGCAGTGACTTGCAGACGTACTTCATATCCCCCTTTAATGCCTCTGAATTAATACCTGTTCCTCTCCCTCCTCCCACCCTCGCTTGCAATGTGAGCGCTCAGGTACTCAAGACTTTGAGTTGAAATGTAGTAAAAGAAGATTTTCTACTTGTCCGAAGAAAGTGTAAAAAGCAGAGTATTGATTCAAATCACTGCAATTTATTGTAAACGCATCCTGAGCAAGTTAAAAGCCATGCACGGGTCCTATTATTTCAGGGGTAGGGAAAGAATTCACTTTTTGTCTTGAGGGTGGGTTCAGCCAGTTAATAATTCAGCATCAAACACCATGGCCATGGCTCACTGGCAGAACATTAGCTTGCTGTCCAGAGGGTCCCAAGTTCAATCTCTGGCTTCTCCAGTTAAAAGGATCAAGTAGGAGTGATGTGGAAGACCTCCGCCTCTGACCCTGGACAGCTGCTGCGAGTCTGAGTAGACAATACTGACTTTGATAAGCCAATGGTCTGATTCAGTGTAAGGCAGCTACCCAGAGCTTGTTCTGTTCAAAGGATATTCACATATCCTGCAGCATAAAACACATATTTAAAAAACATTACCCTGCATTTAGCCATGGCCTCCAAGTAGCATTACAACATTTTAAAGAGGAGAGTTACAAAATCACGCAATAAAAACAAAAGCAAGCAAATGAAATAGAACAAAGAACAGCTGAACCCATGTAAATCAGAACAATCCGGGCAGAAACAAAAGCCAGAATTCACATCCAACATGCTCTCTGCAGCATGAGTGCTTTCTCTTGCTGTTTGTAGGCCAAGAGTGAGGGAACTCCCCCTTTGCGGTGCCACTTCTGGTAAGGTCCTGCCCCGCACACCTTGGAGAGTGGGAGCTCATGTAACAGACCTTCCAGATCAGAGCAGTTATTCTGTACTCTGAGAAAAAGTCACAGTTCAGCAGTACAAAAAAATTGAAGTGTCCAACTTCAAGTGGGTTCTTGAAGTGGGTTCTATTAGCACTTACTTGCTCTGTGCAGCATGGTATAGTGGTTAAGAACAGTAGAGTCTGATCTGGAGAACCGGGTTTGATTCCCCACTCCTCCACATGAATGGCGGAGGCTAATCTGGTGAACTGGGTTTGTTTCCCCACTCCTACACATGAAGCCAGCTAGGTGACCTTGGGCAAGTTACAGTTCTATTAAGAGCTCCTCTCAGCCCCACCTACCTCACAGGGTGTCTGTTGTGGGGAGGGGAAGGTAATTGTAAGCCGGTTTGAGTCCCCCTTAAGTGGTAGAGAAAGACGGCATATAGAAATCAGCTCTCCAACAGGACCCTATATATTATCATGGCATTATTCACTTACCTCCCTGTGAGTACTTGTCGGGAGTACAGGGATGGTCTCATCTACAGTTGCCAATAGGGTCCTTAGTGCTAAACCAACCTCCTAGAAAAAAATAATAATCAAAGGAAGATTAATTAGCATCAGACAGAGGCAATACAAAGCAGGCTCTTCCTTCCTCGGGAGGAAGGCTCCCCGCGTTAGAGAAAAGTTCTGCACTTAGCTGAGTGGAGCGGTAGGACCCATTTCACCATTTCTGAATGCTCGCAATCTATTAAAAAAAAAAAAAACCTTCCTACTCGTAAATGTAGCACAACTGAGAGAAAAGTTCATATTCAGCCAGCTCCTTGCTGTGTTAGTTTAATTTGTGGGGTGTGTTAAGTGCCCTCAAGTTGCTTCTGACTTGTGGCGACCTTATAGATGAATGACCTCCAAAACGTCCTGTCATTAACAGCTTTGGTCAGGCCTTGCAAATAGAGGGCCATGGCTTCCTTTATAGAGTCAATTAATCTCACACTGGGTCTTCCTCTTTTCCTGCTGCCTCCATCTTTCCCTAGCATTATTGTCTTTTCCAGTGACTCCTGTCCTCTCATGTGACCAATGTCAGTTTAGTCATCTGAGCTCCTAGGGACAGTTCAGGCATTCTAATTTCAGGTTTTTATAAGTTTTACCTGTAGCGTTCTTCTCTTTTCCAGTTACGTCTTGTCTTCTCATGATGTGACAAAACACTGAGCTAGATGGACCAATGTTATCTCCCGGTATAAAGCAGTGTCATCCATCCAAGCAGACATGTGAAAGGGCTTCACTAATGCTAAGTGAAGGGGGGGGGGGGCGAGGCATGCACACGTGTCCCACCTCTCCCTGCCCTGTGAACCAACCTTCCTGCCTTCTCCTTAAGTGCTACAGAACTTTTCAAGATAGGCCTTCTAAAGCCAGGCTGTGTGAAACATATTTTATTTCATTTGCTTTACTTATACACCGCCTTCTCAACAGCTTTATTGGCGGGGCACTACTCTCAACCACAAAGGGATCAACGTGTCTGTATTTGTGGATCCACAACTCTGGAGGACTTGCCTCATTACATCCTGTTTTGCCCATTGTATGCAGGCCCCGGGGGCTACAGTTTTGGCAGGAATATTATCCGGTATCAATGCACACTCGGATGCAGAGACAATTATATTTCTGATATTGACACATATCTGTCTGCAATGCTGATTCTATGACCTTGGGCAGATGATGAGAGGGAGGGCATCTTGGCCATTTTCTGGGCATGGAGTAGGGGTCACTGGGGTTTGTGGGGGGGAGGTAGTTGTGAACTTCCTGCATTGTGCAGGGGGTTGGACTAGATGACCCTAGTGGTCCCTTCCAACTCTATGATTCATATGCTTCATATAGAGTCTCTTATTTCCCCTCTCCTTAATCTAATAAAGGATAGCTCCAAGGAAAGGAGACTGAGGAGTCTCCTATGGGAAGAATCAGGACCAGAGGGTGAAGCAAGTAGCTAAATTCTGTGCCACAATATATAAGATCCGTCAGACAAAGGCGGGGCTTGGTAATTTAACTTAAAATGGAGAATCTTTTATTAATTCGAGGTCTGTTTAAATTGTATAAACTATGAATTGTATATCCCATAGTTTTAGTTACTGTATATTCTCCAATTTTAATTTTGTAACTGATATGAACGTTTTAATGGCATTTGTGGTATTAATAAATGAATCTGAATCTATAGTCTCTTTGTTTGCTCTTGCAGTAAAGAAAATAAGGTCTAACGTGGTATCAGAAGGAGCAGCTTCTTTTCTTTTAAGTTCAAATGTTTTAGTATATCCCATTATGTATTCAATATTTTACTTGCAAATGTATTGTATTTGTATTTTATTTGTTTTAGCTAATTGTGATGGCCGATGGCTACATACAATAAAATTTTCATTCATTCATATCCAGCATTCCTCACCAATAGGGATCCAAAGTGTCTTACGTCGTTCTCCTCTCCTCTATTTTATCCTCATAAGAACCCAGTGAGGTAGGTTAAGTCTGAGAGTGTGCGACTGGCTTCCATACTAAAGTGGGGATTTGAACCCGAGTCTCCCGGATCCTGGGCCAATGCTCTAACCACTACATCATGCTGGCTCTCCAGTGGGGTCTTTCTTACCTTCACCATGGGGACGTACTCCTCTGGCGGAGCTGGCTGGATCTTGCTGGACATTTCTATGACCGCTTTCACCAGGCCGGTGACGTTCTCATACACCTTGTCATTAGACCGATCCAAGTTGGCTGTTGGAGGAGGGCTGATTTCTTGCGGCTGAATCTGAAAGGAAGGAGATGGTTTATTCCTCCAGCAGATGGCGCCCGCCTACTTTTTTTGTTTTGTTTTTAGAAAAAGCTTTAGCTACCAGCAACTCTGGCCTCTACTGCTCTAAACACAGGATTTCTGCAGGACCTTGGATATTTAGACTGTTATCTTCAAACCACCTAAATTCAATAAGAATACTCCCCAGAGCAGTGGTTCCCAAACGTTTTGAGTCATGGAGCACTTTTCAGGAGAGAAATTTGTCACGGAGCACTAATTTTCACCTAGCACCTATATGCTAAACTGAATGACAGTAGTATTTTTCTTTCCAGTCTCTTCACGGAGCACTAGATGTTTCGCGGAGCACCAAGTGCTCTGTGGAGCACAGTTTGGGAACCGCTGCTCCAGAGGAAGGGGTTTGAGGACTGCAGTCTTGCTTTCACTGCGCTTCAGTCCTTTTTATAGTTTTACCATCTTTTTACATGTGAGCCCTTATAGATTTATGACAGTAATCTTTAAAGTGTTAGCAAGGGTGCCGGCAGAGAGCCCAATACCACCCGATGTCCCAAAAAATACAAGGACAATCTAAGCTCTTCCTCACTGTTTCCCTTTCTCCACCGCTCAAAGCATGCCCTGTTTTTGTAAGGATAACATCATTTGCTGGAAACCTCGTTCCCCTCCCTGCAACCAGTAAGGGCCAGATATCCGAAAGGTACGCACTCACACACACACACACACAAAAAACCCACAAGTGCTGTTGATTGTTTTAGAATCACACTAGGATTTTCAAGAGAAATGCAACAGCGAGTATTTCTTCACACAAAACAACCACAATTTTTTTTGGAGCCCTGCTTCGCAAATCAAAATACACCTGAATGCATCTGGCCTTTAATTTAAGCTAAAAAATAATAATTCCTACCCTTTAGTTCGCAAATGAGGAATCCAGACTTGGTAGAAGCACAGCTGAGCAATGGTCGTGATAACAGAAAGAAGGAGGGGAAGAGAATGTGGTATGGTCCCCTTTGCTCGCCTCCCCCCTCCCCTCCTTCACAACCCTCATCCTGGTTTGTGCCGTCTCCTCCGTGCCATATGGTAGCCCTGCAGAGTAGAGCTTTTCCTGCAGTGATCCCAACACAAAAATGGCTCTCCTGATCAACAGCTCTTCCCTCCTACAGTGGCTGTTGATCAGGAGAGCCATTTTTGTGTTGGGACCAGTGTCTTCTTGGGGTCTACAGTGCAGTTTGCAGAAGCCATGTTTTGTATGAAAAAAGGTCGCTGGTTCAATTCTGGCACCTGCAGGGATAGGGAAAAACCAGCCCTCTCTTTACCTAAGAGTCTGAAGACAAAGGTGGTCTTGGTATGTTTGCATCAGGGCCGAAAACACGGCACAAACGAGAAGTGTGCATCTCTCTCATTTATTTATTTACTTACTTTATACCTCAGCTTTTCTCCCCAATAGGGAGTCCAAAGCAGCTGACGTTGTGCAGCTGAAATTAAATCAAGAGTTTCCGGCTAAACATTAGGAAGAATTTCCTGATGGTTAGAGCGGTTCCTCAGTGAAAAAGGCTTCAGGAGGTGGTGGGCCCTCCTTTGGAGGTTTTTAAGCAGAGGCTAGATGCCCATCTGTCAGCAATGCTGATTCTGTGAATCATAGAATTAGAGTTGGAAGGGACAACCAGTGTAATCTAGTCCAACCCCCTGCACAATGCAGGAAATTCTGAACTACCTCCCCCCCACACACACACCCAGTAACCAGAAGATGGCCAAGGTGCCCTCCCTCTCATAATCTGCTAGAATCAGCATTGCTGACAGATGGCCATCTAACCTCTTCTTAAAAACCTCCAAGGAAGGAGAGCTTACCACCTCCCGAGGAAGCCTGTTCCACTGAGAAACTGCTCTAATTTATGCAGAGTTTATGAGAAAGCTGGGCAGGAAGGGTTGTGTCAATGTTTGGCTCTGGTGGCCCTTTCTCACATGCCTAGAATTATGCTGATTGCCACTTTGGGGTCACAAAGCAATTTTCCTCCAGGCCAGATTGGCCCAGGGATCCTGGAGGGTTTTCCCCCTCATCTTCTGGGCATGGAGTAGGGGGTCACTGAGGGTGTGTGGGGGAGAAATTCCTGCATTGTGCAGAGGGTTCGACTAGATGACCCTGGTGGTCCTTCCAACTCTATGATTCCTTTCTATGATTCCTGTTTTATCCTCACCACAACCCTGTGAGGTGGGTACTCCTTGGCGTACTTTTGGAAGTGTAAGAATGGCTTCAGATTTAATGCCCCTTACTGTGGCTCTGTGGAAATGTCCGCAATATCCCAACCCCGGCTAGGGCCAGCATAGACTACCACCGCCACAATGACACCCTCCCACACACAGACACACACTTCAAGAACAGCCACTCACTTGTGGAGAGGGGTAGAGTAAGCAGGAATTTTGATTGATCGGGCCTGAAATAATTGCTGCAGCAACACGAGCTCATGCAAAGAGAGTCGGGTTGTGAAAAGCGAAAGCCACCCACCCACAGCCCTGGCATCCACACACACACACCCACACACAAACAGACGCACACGCAGAGTGCTTACCCGCCATGGCTAGTGTCGAGCAGAGTTTGAAGGAAGGTTAAAGAAATTTACCAGAAGAGAAAAAAACAAAAAAGAAAAACAAATATTAATGAATGCAGCCAGAGGAGGGGAACTTCCAAAATATGAGTCGCGGCAAGAGAGACCTGTTAAAAAAGAGCATCCACTCTGCAGTGCATGGGTACCCATTTCTGCCCAGTGGGGTTAGCTCCTGCCCTCCCACACATCACAGACATAGAGGGCTGAGCCCCAGGGGCCTGGAGGGAAAGGGTTAATTATGTGCCATGCACCCTGGACGAGAGAGCATGCAAACAGCCACAGGGCCGAGGCCATCTGAAAAGAAGCAAAGTCATGAACAGCATGGGGGGGGGGGCTTCTCTCTCTTGCGCGCGTGCCCCACACACCCGACTGGCAGCACAAAGAGATCAGGCAGAGAAAACCGAAGTCTCTTGGTTTATGGGAGGGGGGAAAGAGCTCAGCAGAAGGAATCCTTTAGTCATCTAATTGCCCAGCTCTTGGTTTGTAAGGATTTCTGGTCAGGCCCTTGGCAGAGTTCAACTGAAGGATGGTTTGGGGGCCAATTACCAACAACCCACTTGGTTTCTATGCTGAAATTCAAGAGCCCTGGCAGGAAAATTCTTCTGGCTGGTTTGAGATGCTCGCTTTTTGTATGCTTCGCTGCCATTTCTGAAGCCAATACTGAGCCTGCTCTACCACAAAGTCAATAGCCAGGGTCATCTGTGGCTCAATTGGCTGACCCTCAAGTAAAAAAAAAAAATCCATCCAGCTCCAGATTCTTCCAGGATTCAGAAGTTTGAGTCTTGCCGTTTCTGCTTCTCCTTGCAAACATGGGGATAACTAGGTTCAGCCCACAACCGATTACTTCTGTAAAGCCTCAAAGTCTTCGGCAGAGCTTTCTATTTAGCTTGGCAGGTTCCAACAAAGCCACGTTCTATTAAAACACATGGTTCAGTGGCTTCCCAAGAGAGGCCAGGAAAACCCACTGCAGGATCAAAGACTGCGAGAGAAGATGACACACACACACACACACACACACAATCCAGCCTCTCCCAAAAGAAAGCCGCTGCTAATATTCCCCTATCAGTTGAGAATACAGCAAATTGGGGGGGGGGGGGAGAGAACTGTCCTAGTAGTCTTTTCCCCATTTTGATATAAGGGGGATTCCTACAGCCTCTTCCCCCTCCCCTGCCTTGACACGTTTACACAGCAACTGTAACTGAAAACCCCAAGATCAGCAAATCATCCTTTTAAAAAAAAGTCAGAGGGCTGACAGCTTGAAAGACTTCGGCACTGCTTACAAACGAAACAATATTTCTGCAGTGCAGCCAGTCACGCCCACTTCGGATGGCTTCTCAACACAAGAGACAATCTCAGCCAGTTTTGAGAGAGAAGAAGAAGAGTTGGTTTTTATATGCCGACTTTCTCTACCACTTAAGAAAGAATCAAACCGGCTTACAATAATCTTCCCTTCCCCTCCCCACAACAGACACCCGGTGAGGTAGGTGGGGCTGAGAGAGTGTCACTAGCCCCAGGTCACCCAGCTGGCTTGAACACATGAAGCTGCCTTATACTGAATCAGACCCCTGGTCCATCAAAGTCAGTATTGTCTACTCAGACTGGCAGCGGCTCTCCAGGGTCTCAGGCAGAGGTCTTTCACATCACCTATCTGCTTAGTCCCTTTAACTGGAGATGCTGGGGATTGCGCCTGGGACCTTTTTCATGCCAAGCAGATGCTCTACCACTGAGCCACAGCCCCTCCCATGTATAGGAGTGGGGAAACGAATCCAGTTCATCAGATTAGCCTGCCCTGGTCATGTGAAGGAGTGGGGAATCAAACTGGTTCTCCAGATAAGAGTCCTTCACTCCAAGCCACCGCTCTTAACCACGACACCATGTGGCTCTCAGAGAAGAGAAGAGCATTGCATCCATTTTGCCAGGCCCTCTTGGTTTTTAATTCCACTGATGGGAATAAATTGGGTCTCCACTTTAGGTTGCTTCCCCCACCCCCACCCCGGAAAGAGCTAAAATAGATTTCACTTAACCAAGAATCTCCGTTGTGATCACTAAACGGGAACAGGACTCTTGGGAAAAGCCAGGCTGGTCTAGTTTTCCTGAGAAACTAAATTTGGAAAAACTTGTTCCAGCTGCCCTTGAATGAGAAGAGAGTTTTTTGCTGGAACTGGCTGCCGGCTAAGCTAGGGCCTGGACAGATGCCCCTGGGAACCTGGCAAGCGGGTCGCCGTGGCAACAGTCACCCCGTTTGGTCCCAACATCCGGTAAGCAAAAGGGAAGCACAGAACCACAGATACGGAGGGCGAACACAGAGTTCTGAGTAATTGCCCCTGTAGACTTATCCCTCCATGATTTCATGCAATCAATTTTTAAAACAGATTTTATGTTCAATTACTTTTTCCCCACCAAAGTTCTCTTTTAGTCAATACATGTTTACCTGAGTTCCAACCTCCCCTTTATGTATGTATGTATGTATGTATGTATGTATGTATGTATGTATGTATGTATTTTACTTTTAGCAAATTGTTGGAACATGAATAAACTGTCTCTGGACTAGCTGCACACATATGTCTTTGCTTTTGCAAGAAGAAAGGAAGAGGCATGACTTATTTACATACCTAAAAGATGCACATTTAATGTAACCCAACTAGACAATCAAACATTCCACACTAATTTGTTGTGCGAGTTTCCACAACAAGGGTACTTCCCCATCCCCATTTTCATGGCTGCAAGGAGTATAAAAAAGACAGTGCTCTTTTCTACTGGAGATTTGCCAAAGCCAGATTCCAAGCATTTTCAAATCTGTGGCTGCGGTAAGAACCCAAGTTTAAGCCAACCTGGGGATCAAGAGGAACTGAATTTCCACATTTTCAGGACAAAAAAGGTGATACCCAATGTCAGCAATTGGGTCGAGGTAGGCTAAAAATCCAAACACAATCAGCAAGAGCCAATACTTAGCACACCACGAGCGGCTCAGCAGGACAATGAAAACGGTGTGTCATAAGAACAGAAGAAGAGCCCTGTTGAATCAGGCCAGTGGTCCATCTAGTCCAGCATCCTGTCACACCCAGTGGCCAACCAGTTCCTCTGGAGGTCCAACAACAGGGCACAGTGGGTGGGGCCTTCCCCTGATGTTGCCTCCCAGGACTGGCCTTCAAGGGTTTACTGCTTCTGAATGTGGAGGCTCCCTTTAGTCAGCATACCGAGTAGCCACTGATTAGACCTCCTTGATGAAAAAAAGTGTCAAAGATGTCCTGCACTGGGAGGAAAAAAAGGAATGCTGGATACAGCCCATGGAGAAGTAGAATAAGCACCCATTTTGCCATTCATCTGCCACTGGCCACTCCCACTGAAAGCCTGGCAGATGAATGGCAAAATGGGTGCAGAGAACCCAAAATGGGTGTGGAGAACCCTGCAGAGAACATGTTCAATTTTTGCATCCCATTAACAAATCCACATGTAATTTGGGCCTCGGCTTCTAGGCAATTTTCAAGAAACACAAACCAACTCCCAAAGCTATTGAACAAAGGTTGAAAGCTGGATTCTAGAAGCATAAACAAATCCCATTTAGAGACTTATCAGCTACAAAGGCCAAGATTCAAAGAGCGGCACAATTAGTGGACTTTTGGCTTGCTCTCCCCACACACCGGCACTCCAGGACACTGGGCAGGGAATGCCCCTGGGCATCTCAGAGATCTCCAGATTCCCTAAAGTAGCCCACGGGATCAGGGACTGGGGCCTGAGCACAAAACTGCTCTGCTCTCTGCTATGATGCTTCTCAGCACAAGTCGAGCACAGCTGCTCGACTGCCCTCTTCAAGATAAGGGTGGGAAAAGAGGCTAAGATCACATATTCTCAGACTGGCACTCCTGAAGGTTTTTGAAATATAAACTCCAAAAGAGCACAGCTAAGTTTCTCTGAGCACAGCTAAGAGAAACAGACAACACAGCTGACCGCGTTCATTTCTGCTATGAGCCCAAACATCAGACAGCGAAGGTAAGGGACCTGGAGACAAAGCCCTACGAGGAAAGGCTGAGGGACTTAGGAGATGTTCAGTCTGGAGAAGAAAAGGTTGGAAGGGGGATACGATTGTTCTCTTTAAGTATTTGAATGGCTGGCACTTAGAGGAGGGGCAGGGAGGTGTCCCTGTTGGCAGTAGAGAATAGGACTCATAATAATAGGTTTAAATTAGGGCAGAAAGGTACCAGGTGGATATTAGGAAAAACATTTTTACAGTGAGAGTAGTTCAGCAGTGGAATCAGCTGCCTAGGAAGGTGGTGAACTCCTCCTCTCTGGCAGTCTTCAAGCAGTGGTTGGACATACAGGGATGCTTTAGGCTGAACCTGAATTGAGCAGGGGGTTGAACTAGATGGCCTGTATGGACCCTTTCAACTCTATGATTCTATGAATCAAAGCAAAACTGCAGCTTGGAGATTGGAATGGACCCCCTCACTGAAGGCCTTCTGGAGATTGGTTAAAACAGTATAGCCACATCCCACTGAAAGGAAGGGCTCAGTTGGTTATAATTACATCATAAGTTGCAATGAGCCGGACTTCAGGATGAGATGATGAGGCTTCTTGGAAACTGAAGCAAATAAATTACTTGAAGGGGGGTGTTCTCTGCTCTCCAGAAAAAAGTGGAGACAGCAGTGGTATGCAGACTAAAAGTTTCCGCTGTTTCCTTGACAGTGTTCAAGGTTTAATATTGAATAACTGACTTCTCAACTGAGCAGGCATTTAATTGGCTCCAAACTCTGTTAATTACACAACAGCTCAATACAAACAACATTTGGGCTTCTATACGGACAACCAAATCTTTGCTGACTGAAATTACTGTTTTGCCACACGTCATCGTGATCCAAAAATGTATCAAGTCTGGATGTATGACCTGGAAGGGTATCATTAAAAACTGGCTAAGCATCTTTAAGAAGCATTATCTATGTTCCAACATGAGGTCTTATTCCATGTCAAAAATGTGTAGGCCAAGAGTTTGGGGCACTTGACCTCAACTTAAAGACCGCGTGTTTGACCCTGAGCTTGCAGTTGAATTGCATGGCCTTCTCTACAGAGAATGCACATCCTGTGTGTGTGTTAAGTGCCATCAAGTCACCTCCGACTCATGGCGACCCTATGAATCAAAGTCCCCCCAAATGTCTTATCTTTGACAGCCTTGCTCAGATCATGCACATGTAGGGCTGTGGAGAAATGAATCTGACACAGGGAGGTAATTTCCTTTCTCCAGCTGCCTTGAGTTACGGAAGTATCTCTGTCCTAAACACATCTGCCCTGATTGGCCAAGTTGGGTTTTGGTAGGCTTTCTGTTTGTGACAATAACGTCACTTAACAACTCATTGATGGGTAGCCAAACAACGGGCACTTGGGGCAGCAATAAGAATATACCTTCACCCCCTCGTTGTAGCTGTCGACAGGGCTGTTGAGGCTGGCAATGCTACCCAAATGGCTGGGAGCTCCCGGGCGAGGCGGTTTCTTTGGTGGTGCGGAGTGATCTAGTAGAAGGGGAAAAAACAATATGTAACGATAAAGGGGGGGGAAACCCCTACCGTTTTGTTAGTTTCATTTCATCACAGAATTGTGGAGTTAGAATGCTCAGCCCTCTTTAGGGCCTCCACACATAACATACGGAGGGATAATGCCGAGTTGTTTTCTGTTGCCCCAGAAGGTCGGACCAGACCTAACAGGTTGAAATTAAATCAAAAGAGTTTCCATCTAGACCAGTGGTTCCCAACCTTTTTTTGACCAGGGACCACTAGGACTTTTTTGTTCGGTGCAGGGACCCCAAGGTTCAAAATAAAAATTCCGAGAATTTGAAAATAAACTTTAATCATAACTGTTAGTTAAACATTAAACTTAGAATAAAATTTGAATATATATTTTTATAATAGAGAACTTTTAATTGAAAATATTAATGTATTATGGGTTTATAACTTTGTTTCGTGCACCTTAATTTAGTTCTCGCGGACCCCTGGGGGTCCATGGACCCCTGGTTGGGAACCAGTGATCTAGACATTAGGAAGAATTTTCTAACAGTTAGAGTGGTTCCTCAGTGGAACAGGCTTTCTCGAGAGGTGGTAAGTGCTCCTTCCCTGGAGGTTTTTAAGAAGAGGCTACATGGCCATCTGTCAGCAATGCTGATTCTATGACCTTAAGCAGATGATGAGAGGGAGGGCGTCTTGGCCATCTTCTGGGCATGGAGTAGGGGTCACTGGGGCTGTGGGGGGGAGGTAGTTGTGAATTTCCTGCATTGTGTAGGGGGTTGGACTAGATGACCCTGGTGGTACCTTCCAACTCTATGATTCTATGAACCTTAAAAAAATCAGGAATGTTTAGGTGGTGGTACTGAATATATCTCATCAAGACATTCTTTATCAGTGAGCTTGACTTGTTGTTTTTTGACTCCATGAATGATATTGGTGTCAGGAATCAGCTTTTTGTGGCATCCAAAGAGGGGCAGTTTAACAAACTGTGGATTGTTTGTTAATCCAAGCCAATGTGCAAATCCTGATTCTTGTCAAATACCCAAACCGGTGTTTGCGTGACATCTGAATGCCCACACAGGACGTAAAATGTCCTGTTCCTTTAACTGAGCTTTAAATGTGTGGAAATGGGCTGGGGAAGCTTTTCAGGGCATGGAGGTAAATAACCTCACTTGGTCGATAACATCTCATTAAGCCTCTGTTACAGGGAAAGGGCATTTTCGCCAGCCAGCAACCGTTGCATTCACCACCCAGCAATAAGCCTGGTATTGCTGTAATAAGCAATGTCAAAATGGTCACCTGACGTGAATCAAAAGCACCCCAGAGACCTCAAACTGGATGCCTTTGCCTGGTTTTGGACAAGCACCGAGACACCCCTAGAAAGTTCAAGCAAGGCAAGAACTGAGGAGGTTCTATTGGACTCCTTGCTCAGGAGCTAGAGATCCCTTGAGCACACAGGACTTCTCCCGATTCATCCTGGAAAAATGTGGCTTACCTCTTCAGCCTCTAATGCATTTTTTTTAATGGAGAAAAAGGGGAGAGACAAGAGTTCAAGTCAAGCAATCTGCTTATGGCTTACCTGGTTTACCCACAGGCTGATAAATATGCTGGTTAGATGCCTGGAAAAGGACAATAAATTTAGTCCATCTACTCACAGTGTTTATGGGCAAAAAAACTCCTCCATTTAACAACTCCCCCATCAGAGGCTGATCTAACCACAAAAATACCCAGCATATTTCCCATATCCTCTCCCATCCATCTCAAATTTCAGGAGAAAAACAAAGTCCTAGTGTAAATCATGAGCCTGAAGAATAAAATGACCCCTTCATCACATACGGTTTTGCTCTGTATCTGTGCTGATATATCCATGCTCAGTCACTGTTACCATTACTCAAACAGATTGGCATGTTTACAGCAAACTATGTCTTCAGTCCAAAAATACCTTAGTAAAATAAATCATGGCTACTGAGCTGCAGAAATGGTGTTTGAAAAGCTCGTGGCCCAGGTCTCTCCTTATTGTTCAAGAGAATAGAGGAGATTAAAAGGGTTTGTTTTTTTCCCTCTTTCCATAGCAATTAGGGCTCTGTTTCACAATCGAAAGGCAAACAAACAAGAAGGCCTTGATTAATGATTTGGAAAGGCTTGAAATCTAATCATATTTATCCAACTCTCTGCCAATTCAAATAAAAAGTCTGAACAGTCACTGTACAACCAAAGTGACATTTGTCTGTGAATGTTTCGTTTCTGAGTTCTTGGAAGATATTTATTTAACAAAGCTTTAAGAAAAGCACATCTGCAGAGTTTTCTTTTGCATATTAAAAGTGCTGACACAGGCAAGGCCCTAGGGAAATCTGAATAGAGGAGCTTTCTTATACAAAAAAGCAACTTGGAATAGAGAACGCTCACAGGCATAATCTTGAATCTACATAGGAGCGCTGTCTGGGTCGCTCTGACTTTAAAGTGAGGCGTATCCAATAAATGATAACTACCAACATCCATGGTATTCAGAGGTCACCTTGCAAAATGCCGCCAAGCCACAAAGTGCCTGCACAAACTCATCTACTCCCACCAATAAATCCTCAATAATTCCCTGCACTGATTCATTCAACATGTTCTTGCTAGCTGTTTCTACCTTCCTGGCTAATTCACACACACACACACGAAGAAGAAGAGTTGGTTTTTATATGCCGACTTTCTCTACCACTTAAGGAAGAATCAAACCAGTTTACAGTCACCTTCCATTCTCCTCCCCACAACAAACACCCTGTGAGGCAGGTGGGGCTGAAAGAGCTGTGACTAGCCCAAGGTCAGCCAGCTGGCTTTGTGTGTAGGAGTGGGGAAACAAATCCAGTTCACCAGGTTAGCCTCCACCGCTCATGTGGAGGAGTGGGGAATCAAACCCAGTTCTCCAGATCTGAGTCCACCACTCTTAACCACTACACCACGCTGGCTCCACACACCAAAGTTTGCTTGAAAAACAAACTTAAACTAAATTTGCAACCTTGAAAGCTGGAAATAAGATCTAGGAAAATGACTCTTCTCACTTAACCCAAGATAAAGGTATGAAGTTCAGTCCCTGAATTAGACTGGACGGTGAAAATCACACCGCAGTGAGCCGAAACTGCCCTTTCCTCCTTGAGGCCTAATATCCAGCTGTCACGGTCTCTGACATATATATGGTATTTTGTGAACATGTGCAGAATTAATTCCGCATGTAAAGCTTGAATATAACATGCAAACTAATCACAAGCTACAGAGGCTTGTATAATGAAATGCATGTGTAATGCAAATGTCCTTAGAACAGACTGACTGAATTCTCTCAAGGTCAGCTCTATCAAGAACTAACTAAGTTACCCTAATCTTATCCTTGAAGGGGAAGAAAAGAGCACTTTCCTTATCCATCAATAAGATGTGACTAAAATCACCTTTCTGACTCAGCTGCCAGATGTCAGAATCTCACAAGCAGAACACTTTTGCCCGTCTCAAGATATCTTAATGTGCTAAGAGTGCATTAATAGGTTAAACTATGCTTTTTATAGCTCAAAACACATTAAAGTTCTCTCAAAGATATAGATAATGTGCTTTCTTGCTTTCTGTAAACCAGATGTTTATAAAGTGACAAATGTAAACAATAATTGTGTTTTATGAGTTATACAGTTAAATATTGTGCTACAGATTTCTAAATGGTCTCATTTAATGCGTATTGTCCTAACGAAGAGGATGGTATAAAAATTAAGTATGTAACATGACCATGAAGATCAGAAATAAGTGTTTATACTTTAAGCTAAGTGGACTGAAAGGAAAGGAAGTCCATATATGGACATAAGGACATGAGCAGCTGCTACTAAGCCATTTCTGCACTGCTCCTGATATCTGATAGAGGGAATAAAAGGTGTCCCTCTTGATGGATAAGAAAGAGGGGATAAAAGATTTCTCTTTACTCTTAATTAGTCTAGAAACAGTATAAATACAGCCCCAATAAGCTCAGAGAATCAGAACCTTCCTCAGAAGGCTCTCAGAAAAGGCTGAATGGTATGTATGGATTAAATATTTTACTCTAGACTTTGTGAATTAGATACTTTGAACTGAATCAGAATAATTTGACTGTTATATTTTATAAGTTGGATTTTGAAACTGAATAGTATGTAAGACTTGCTTGCTCTTACTGCATACATTGCATATATTTACTGCATATATGGAAATACATACTTTGTATTTTTACATGAGTTTTTATAGAAGTGTTAAAGACTTGATAATCTGCATTGACATATATTTTACTAGAAGTATATCAATAAAAAGACTTGCTTTTTAAAAGTAAGTAAAGTTGTTGAGTCCTGCTTACTCAATGATTGGCTGAATAAGATACCTTCACTTCTCAGTAAGTGGAACATTCTAAGAGCCTGTCATTCGAACAGCACGACCTGCTTCACAGCCTTCCCCAACCCCTTTCAAATACCAGAAGAGAAGACACCCGGCGGGGGGGGGGGAGTGCCTCAAGCAGCAAAGAATGGGAAAAGGATGAGGTTTGACTCACTGATGAACTCACTTTGATGTAAAGCTAAGATCCCACCCCACACACACACTTTATACATGAATGGAGAAGACATGTGAGCTACAGATGTTTGGCCTTTATTCTGGGGGTTGTGAAGCTCCAATACATACGTGCACTTTTAACAGTGACCAGGGCCTTTCTTTTCTGCACATGTTTTGAGACTGAGCCTGACAGCCACAAAGAAAGAAAACTGTATGCTCTGCATCAGGATGAAACAAGAAGAACTCCACAATGCAGGGGCCGTGGGGTCTTAGTAGACCAAACACTGAACATGAGTCAGCAGTGTGATGCTGTAACTAAAAAGGCAAATGCAGTCTTGAGCTGCATCAACAGAAATATAGTGTCCAGATCACGCGAAGTGATGGTATCGCTTTACTCTGCTCTGGTTAGACCTCAAATAGAGTACTGTGTTCAGTTTTGGGCACCACAATTTAAGAAAGATGTAGACAAGCTGGAACATGTCCAGAGAAGGGCAACAAAGATGGTGAGGGGTCTGGAGACCAAGTCCTATGAGGAAAGGTTGAAGGAGCTGGGTATGTTTAGCCTGAAGAGGAGAAGACTGAGAGGGGATATGATAACCATGTTCAAGTACTTGAAGGGCTGTCATATAGAGGAGGGTGCCGAGTTGTTTTCTGTTGCTCAAGAAGGTTGGACCAGAACCAACGGGTTGAAATTAAATGAAAAGTGTTTCCATCTAGACATTAGGAAGAATTTTCTAACAGAGCGGTTCCTCAGTGGAACAGGCTTCCTCGGGAGGTGGTAAGCTCTCCTTCCCTGGAGGTTTTTAAGAAGAGGTTAGATGGCCATCGGTCAGCAATGCTGATTCTGTGACCTTAGGCAGATGATGAGAGGGAGGGCATCTTGGCCATCTTATGGTCACTAGGGATATGGAGGGGGGAGGTAGTTGTGAATTTCCTGCATTGTGCAGGGGGTTGGACTTGATGGCCCTGGTGGTCCCTTCCAACTCTATGATTCTATGGCCCAGGCTAGCCTGATCACATCAGATCTCGGAAGCTAAGCAGAGTTGGCCCTGGTTACTGGGCCCTAGTACTTGGATGGGAGGCCACCAAGGAAGTCCAGAGTCGCTATGCAGAGGCAGGCAATGGCAAACCACCTCTGAATGTCTCTTGCCTAATAAACCCTACAGGGTCACCATAAGTCGGGTGCAACTTCACAGCACTTCCACCACCAAAACTACTCTCCAGCAGCGTTTCATCACCCCCAAAAGAAATATGATGCTCGCTTGCCCCACCAGGTTTGTATAGATATGCCAATCCGGTCAGTCTAGAAGCTAAACCACCTCCATCCTGAATCTTCAAAACCTCTTCTTCAAATAAAGAACTCCCACGTTGCCGGGCCACCAGTTCTCATTGACCCTGAAACTGATGTCAAGACCAAAGCCTAAGCCTAAATTACTAAAATGAGCAGGCAGCTCCCTCACCTTTTCCTTTGGGTGCTTTCACACATGCCAAATAATGAACTTTCAATCCACTTTCAACACACTTTAATGATCGTCTGCAAGTGGATTTTGCCGTTCCACACACTAAAATCCATCTGCAAAGTGGATTGAAAGTGCATTATTCAGCATGCGTGAAACAGCAATTTGACTTTGGAAAACATTTGCCCAGTTTAGGCTTTTGCTGGTGGTAAGTGCTGTTAAGTCGCAGCCAATTTATGGCAACCGTGTAGGGTATTCAGGCCAAGAGACATTCAGAGTTGGTTTGCCATTGCCTGCCTCTGCATAGTGACCCTTGTCTTCTTTGGCAGTCTCCTATCCAAGTACTATTAAGTGCCCATCCTGCTTACAGTGAGGGAAAAAAGTATTTGATCCCCAGTTAAATTTGCCCGTTTGCCCTCTGACGAAGAAATGACCAGTCCATAATTTTAATGGTAGGTTTATTGTAGCTGTGAGAGACAGAATAACAACAGGAAAACCCCCAGAAACCCAGAAGACAAAAGTCAGAGATTGATGTGCATTATAATGAGTGAAATAAGTATTTGATCCCCTATCAACCAGCCGGGTTAGGGTTAGGGTTAGGGTTCTGCTGTCGACAGAAGCAATCAATCCATCAGATTCCAAACTAGCCACCATGACCAAGACCAAAGAGCTGTCCAAGGATGTCAGGGACAAGATTGTAGACCTGCACAAGGCTGGACTGGGCTACAAGACTATTGCCAAGCAGCTTGGTGAGAAGGTGACAACCCTAACCCTAACTGTCAACCTCCCTCGGTCTGGGGCTCCATGCAAGATCTCATCTTGTGAAGTTGCAATGATCATGAGAACGGTGATGAAGCAGCCCAGAACTACACGGGGGGAACTTGTCAATGATCTCAGGGCAGCTGGGACCATAGTCACCATGAAAACAGTTGGTTACACACTACGCCGTGAAGG
The DNA here is from genome assembly GCF_029931775.1 of Euleptes europaea. Taxonomy (NCBI): domain Eukaryota; kingdom Metazoa; phylum Chordata; class Lepidosauria; order Squamata; family Sphaerodactylidae; genus Euleptes; species Euleptes europaea. Next base: position 6,547,242 of record NC_079319.1, on the reverse strand, counting down.
ACTGAGATCTTGCAGAGCCCGCAAGGTCCCCTTGCTCAAGACAGCACATGTACAGGCCCGTCTGCAGTTTGCCAATGCACATCTGAATGACCCAGAGGAGAACTGGGTGAAAGTGTGGTCAGATGAGACCAAAATCGAGCTCTTTGGCATCAACTCAACTCCCCGTGTTTGGAGGAGGAGGAATGCTGCCTACGACCCCAAGAACACCATCCCCACCGTCAAACATGGAGGGGGACATATTATGCTTTGGGGATGTTTTTCTGCTAAGGGGACAGGACACCTTCACCGCATCGAAGGGACGATGGACGGGACCATGTATAGTCAAATCTTGGGTGAGCACCTCCTTCCCTCAGCCAGGGCATTGAAAATGGGTCGAGGATGGGTATTTCAGCATGACAGTGACCCAAAACACACAGCCAAGGCAACAAAGGAGTGGCTCAAGAAGAAGCACATTAAGGTCCTGGAGTGGCCTAGCCAGTCTCCAGACCTTAATCCCATCGAAAATCTGTGGAGGGAGCTGAAGGTTCGAGTAGCTACACATCAGCCTCGAAATCTTACTGACTTGGAGAGGATCTGCAAAGAGGAGTGGGACAAAATACCTCCTGAGATGTGTGCAAACCTGGTGGCCACCTACAAGAAACGTCTGACCTCTGTAATTGCCAACAAGGGTTTTGTCACCAAGTACTAAGTCATCTTTTGCAAAGGGATCAAATACTTATTTCACTCATTATAATGCACATCAATCTCTGACTTTTGTCTTCTGGGTTTCTGGGGGTTTTCCTGTTGTTATTCTGTCTCTCACAGCTACAATAAACCTACCATTAAAATTATAGACTGGTCATTTCTTCGTCAGAGGGCAAACGGGCAAATTCAGCAGGGGATCAAATACTTTTTTCCCTCACTGTAGCTTCTGCCCACATCAGGCTATCCTGGGCCATTCAGGTCAGGTCGAGCCTTTACATGGAGCAAAATTACTGCAATAGAAACAAAGATTTCAAAAACAGAACATTGCCTTATTTGGAAATAAATCTACTCAATTAAGAAAACATGCACGAGTTGTTCAAGAAAATCTCCAACAATTACTGAGCAAAGGATAAACAAAAGCAAACAGTGAACACCATCTCCCTTCCCTAAATCTGAAATCTCTCTCTAGGATGATAAATTTGAAGATCGTTGTACCTATGCCTCTAGCTGCCGTCTCTTCCTTCCAGTTAGGAGGTAAGTCACCACCTGAAGCCATGCATTTTTGAGCCAGCTCACGTGGTTTCCTTTCTTTCCCAGTAGGGAAGAGTAAAAAAACAGGACTTTCTTCCTCCTCAGAATCTCTGCAGACTCTCTGAAGCAACAAAACAAGTATTCTCTCTCCTTCCCATCATCCCCCTCCCACTCCACCAGCTGGAAAATTTTGATCTGGTTTCGGAAGATGTCATGACAGGCACAGTCTCCATGACTGTCCCCTGAACCACAGGACAATTTCTTTTGTCTAGATGGCTACTGACACATCAACTGCAACTCTTTCAGCCAGACTATCTATAGAAATGTGTTTCTACAGCCTTTGTCCCACCTAGGGAAGTTGTTTTAAAATGGTCTCTGAGCCGTGGAAGTTAAAATGAAACATTTCTTTTCCAGAGAGATAAATCTTCCATACCTGTGGGATAAGGCATCTTTACCTTGTCAGTGAGGCTATACCACAGTTGCAGTTGTGCTACCATTAAAGCAACGCAATTTGGATCCATCTCATTTGTGTGACAATAAGCTTGCTTTACCCCGGCCCTCAAAAAGCCAAGGACCTGCATATCTGAGAGACTGTTTCTCCCCTACATATCTCCATGTGCCAATTACAGTCCCCTAATGGTGGCGGAAAATGCCTTCAAGTCCCAGCTGACTTATGGTGACCCTTAGTGGGATTTTCAAGGCAAGAAGCTTTCAGAGATGGTTTGCCATTGCCTGCTTCTGCGTTGTGATCCTTGGAGATCTCCCATTCAAATACTAGCCAGGGCCGACATTGCTTAGCTTCTGAGATCTGACAAGATTAGGCTAGCCTGGGGCTATCTAGACACCCCCAGCTGTCACCATGTTCTGGCCTGGGCTAGCCCGATCTGGTTGGATCTCGAAAGCTAAGGTCACCCCTGGTTAGTACTTGGATGGGAGACCACCAAGGAAGTCCACGGTCGCTACGCAGAGGCAGGCAATGGCAAACCGCCTCTGTTCATCTCTTGCCATGAAAACCCCAAAGGGGTCTCCGTAAATCTGCTGGGACTTGACGTCCCCTTCCTCCCACACACACACACCACAGCAGCCACCATCTACTCATTCCCTCACTTAAAGTTACCCACTTGGCACCTGGACCCCATCCGGCGGGCTTCCCTGAGGAGGGGAGGGGTGTGCCATCCTTATAAGTTTATAAAGATATTTTATTTGCTGGAGCTTTTAATGGGGTGTGAGCCACAAGCAGTTTTTTTTTGGGGGGGGGGGAGGAATGGGGTTTTATTTTATTACAAAAGCTTTTAATTTAGGATAGTAAGGCGCTTTGAGCCACAAGGGAAAGAAGGGTGCATAAATATTTTAATTAATAAATGTTGCTGCTTGAAAGCCACATTGCTTTGGAGAATGCTTCCCCCCGTGACTTCAACATCTGCAGGTGTTATTTGAAAAATTTGTTTCCTGTTGACTGAGATATTGATGTGAAGCTAACTCTGAAACAACAAGGAAAAAAGCAGGAACCCAGAAACCTGGCTGAGTACCACACAGCTGTTTTAAAAATAATTAGAGCTTTGTTTGCAAGGGGGTGGGGGGAGAAGAAGCATCTGTTTCAGTAGCGGCTTGAAAAGAAGCAAACCAAAACGCGTTGCATGAACAAGATCTCCCTGTCACTCTCATTCCCGCAGAAGCCGAGTCTTTTGAAACCTCTTGCAGCAGACATTAGAACTGCACGAGCCCCGAGCTAACCAAACCTCTCTGCCGTGATCAGTGAAACGTTAATAGCCTTTTTTCCACTGAGAAAATTAAACAAATGGTCTGCTCTGGTAGATGAAAAGATGGCACCATGTGCTTACCGGACCCTGGAGACTCCCATCTTCTCGATCAATGCTGCCTCTGGAGAGCCGAACGTCAGGCTTCTAAAGGAATTAAAAGAAACGTGGTTTTGTATTTTAGGTTTGAAGAGCCCTTTACAAGTCAAATAGCATAGAGGAACAACAACAACAAAAGTCTAACTAAAGGCAAAGAAAACAGCGCTGGGGAATGTTTTGACTAATACGGATGCTATTAACATTCCTTCTCTTGGGTGCAACCCCCCCACCCACCGCCGCTCTTTCAAAACTACAGAGGCTGAACTTTCTAGCAGCCTTCTAAAGCATTATTTTTCCTTGCTTTGCGCTTCTTAGCTGCCCCCTTTCTGCTCGAACATAAAAAAGGCTTTGAGATAAATATTGATAGTACCATTTCCCCAACACAACATTGGAAAACCTGCATTTTAATTCTCTTAAGAGGAGCTGTAGCAGCAGCAGAAGCAGCGCAGCTGCCTCCCTTTGCTGCGCTTCTCTTCCTAGCAGCGAAAATTTCAACCACAGGATGAGAAACGCTGCACATTAATTCCTGTTTCCTGCTCGAGGAAGGCTTAGATGTACTTGGCTCCATCTGCGAGCTTCCCAAATGGGGCCAATTACTGAAGCTCTTTAAAAGCAAAGAGATGCAGGAAAGTTCAGAAGGCGGCCAGGATCCAAGACTCCTCCGCTAGCAGCAGGAGAAATCAACAGAAGTCACTGGTTACTGGCTTTTTTTGAAAAGTCAGAAAGATAAAATAAGAGAGCCTCCCAGGCTTCGAAAAGAGATAATGAGTCTGGCTGTCTGTGCATGCATGCGGGGGAAAGTCCCTGGAATCAATGGTGAAAATACAGAGTCTATAGAGGTGCCAGCCTCCAGGTGGGACCTGGGGATCCCCTGGAATTACACCTCAACTCCAGACTACAGAGATCAGTTCCCATGGAGAAAATGGATGCTTTGGAAGGTGGACTCTATGGCCTTGTACCCCACTGAGGTCCCTGTCCTCCCCAGGCTTCATCTCCAAATCCCCAGGAGTTTTCCATCCTAGATCTGGCAACCCTAAGAGCACACACACAGCCCAAGCAAAAAAATCTGAAGCGCCAACGATTTTCACTATGACAGATTTAACTCCCCCATTGAATTAAATGGGTTTTTTTCATAGCGCTTCACTTTGCCTGGGCTTTCTGAACCAATGTTAGGTAAGGCAAGCATTATTTATTTATTTATTTATTTTATTCTATTTCTAGCCCTCTATCCCTGGCCAAAACCAGGCTCAGAAGGCACTTATATGATTCCTCACATTGAACACATGAAGCTGCCTTATACTGAATCAGACCCTTGGTCCATCAAAGTCAGTATTGTCTACTCAGACTGGCAGCGGCTCTCCAGGGTCTCAGGCAGGGGTCTTTCATATCACCTACTTGCCTAGTCCCTTTAACTGGAGATGCCGGGGATTGAACCTGGGACCTTCTGCATGCCAAGCAGATGCTCTATCAATCCCATTTTCAATCCCTGGCATCTCCAGTTAAAGGGACTAGGCAGGTAGGTGATGTGAAAGACTTCTGCCTTAGACCCTGGAGAGCTGCTGCCGGTCTGAGCTGACAATACTGACTTTTATGGACCAAGGGTCTGATTCAGTAGAAGGCAGCTTCATGTGTTCACGTGTCCCTGACCCTGTTGTATCTTCCATGCCTCAATATGTTCCCTTTCACCACTCCTGTTAAGGCTCTGTTGTAAGGCTGCTGGGTCAGTCAACCTTGCCTGCTGCTGCTACAAGCAGCAGGGAGAAAGAAAAAAAAACCCAGACAGCTTCTCATTTACCTCTACATCACTTCTGATGGTGGTGGTGGTGGGGGAACCAGAAGCAACACAGGGTAGCTATGTAAAACCACAGAGTTTCCAGTTATTCCTAGAGCTACCCTAGGTCACTTCTGGGTTTTTTCCTGGAAGTGACGTAGAGACACACAAGATGGTACCGACCCCCAAGTCCCCAACCCTGAACCGCCCACCCCGAACCCTACTCTGTTGGGTGCACCAAAGCTCTCCAAGGTGAGCTCTTTGTGATCCAGCAGTGCTCTATTCAGCACCCTCAGCACAAGCCCTGGGAAGCATGCTCGAGTCAATGGCCCTAGCAGCAGGTGGCAGCCCACCACATACACAATGTGGCAGTAGATGGCAACCCTCAACACAAAATGCCACAAAGCTGAGACAAGCTCAGATGTCTTCATTTAACTTATTTTGGGGTGGACAGGGACTGAAAAGATATTTCTGCCGCCAGGCCTTCCCCACTCTACTGCATTCCATTTAGCTTTTTTATTAAATCAGTGGGAAAAAATGCACATTCTCAACAAAGGAAAAACTATGGCATTTTGGCCTTTGAAAAAATATCCTAAAATAAAATCCTAATTTTAGCAGAGTTCCATCAAATGTCAAGTACTGCTGACTATATCTGCAGAGTTTTTTTGGGGGGGAACAACCTCCAAATTTAAGGAGAAAAAAGGAAAAAACCAAACAAACCCAAAGAGATATGAAAACTACATCAGTTATTCCATCCTTCTTACAGAGAGGGGCCAAGAAAGGGTTCTCATGTCCCTAACTCAGCAGTAGTTACGCAGCTGCCCAACAGTTATGAAGGGAATAGGGCTGTAGTTTGAGTGTTTGTGTGTGTGAGTGGGGTGGGGTGGGAATTAGGCAGTTTTCAGTACACTGTTTATTGTATCATACTATTTTTTGCATGGTTTTCTAATTTTGTAGCCCAACTTTGTTGCACTGTTTGTTTTATACAATACAGTAGGGAGCCCCAATCTTTTTGAACCCATGGGCACATCTGGAATTCTGAAACCACATGGTGAGCAGCACAGGAACAAATTGGCTGCCGCAGGAGGCAGAGCCAGCCACAGAACGATGGCTACAGCCTAAGTGCAGTAACATAGTGGAGATCCTTGTGCTGCCGCCAAAGCAACATGGTAAAAAAGTCTGCACACCCAATCAAATCTCCAATCGTCAATCAGAAGCCTGGCTGGGCAAAAGCCCTACCTGGCCCCACCCTGCAGAACAAAGAAAAGCAGTTGTGAAAACACAATGCCCAGCTGCAGACTGGTTAACCCTCCCAGCGCATGTTCTCTTAAACACTTCTTTGCTCTCTGGTGATTATCCCCGTTTCTATGTAGGCAGGATTAGATTTAGCTGTGGGATTCCCAGGTGTCTTTCGTTATTTTTATTAAAAAGTAGGATTTCAGATTACAGTCTCTAGCACCTCCAACATAGCTACGTCCTTTATGTTACTACTTGCCAGCTGCAGACACTTAAAACGGCTTCTTTTCCACAGAGGGAACACCCACCTCCTGCCTCAGCCTTGGCAGAAATTACCAGCGTATGCGGTTCTAATTCTAATGTTTGAAAAAACAAACTTAATTGGTGAAGCCCATTTTGATTTAAAGAACTTGTTTCCAGGTGAATTAACATCCCCCTTTAGCTACTGTGCCTGTGAGTATGGTAAAGTACGTGAAGAGGATAAGCCACTTATAGAATCATAGAGTTGGAAGGGCCATCTAGTCCAACCCCTGCACAATGCAGGAATTTCACAACTACCTCCCCCACACACCCCCAGTGACCCCTGCTCCATGCCCAGAAGATGGCTCTCCCTCTCATTATCTGCTTAAGGACATAGAATCAGCATTGCTGACAGATGGCCATCTAACCTCTTCTTCAAAACCTCCAGGGAAGGAGAGCTCACCACCTCCCGAGGAAGCCTGTTCCACTGAGGAACCGCTCTGTTAGAAAACTGTTCCTAATGTCTAGACGGAAACTCTTTTCATTTAATTGCAACCCATTGGTTCTGGTCTGACCTTCTGGGGCAACAGAAAACAACTCGGCACCCTCCTCTACATGACAGCCCTTCAAGTACTTGAAGTTGGTTATCATATCCCCTCTCAGTCTTCTCCTCTTCAGGCTAAACATACCCAGCTCCTTCAACTTTTCCTCATAGGACTTGGTCTCCAGACCCCTCACCATCCATTTATAAATTTAACACTCTTTTGCATATTAATACTAATCCTCATTCGTATTAATAGTAAAATACTTTCAATTCTTAGTCATCTTATACTATCAGGTAGGTATCATATGGGTTATGTATAGATTCTTTTAAAATTATAAGTCCTTATTATAAATATATTTATCTAAATATAGTGCATTAAATAAACAGGATTAGATCAGTGAGTATCCTTTAAACATCCCCATCTGAAATTCATTTTCACAATATGTTTTCCATGCCCCCCTTCCTCCAAAAATTGTGTATTATCTTTTTGATTAATTAAAGCCGTGTCACCATCTCCATCAGTTACATCATTTTTTTGAATCCAGTCTTTTTTCCCTGGAGTTTCCGCTACTTTCCATTTTGCTGCATATATCAGTCTTGCTGCAGTGGTGGCGTATATCAAAAATGTACTTTGAGTAATTATAGTGTCCGGTACCATACTCAATAACATCATTTCTGGGTTTTAGGTACATTTTTCTGCAAAATCAATCTGATTTCATTATATATCATATTCCAGATTTTTTTTGCTTTTTCACAAGTCCACCACATGTGATGAAATGAGCCAACTTCTTGGTTACATTTCCAGCATCTCGAGGATTGATTTGTAAGCCTTTGCTAATTTTTTTGGTGTTAAATACCAGAAGTACATCATTTTATATATATTTTCTCTTAGTGTTTGCGACAGTATGGATTTCATATCTCGGGTCCAGAGTCTTTCCCATTTATGTAACATTATATCATGACCTAACATCTGGGCCCAATTGACCATAGTAGGTTTTATTTGCTCTTGGTCACAGTAAAGTTCCAACAACAACTTGTACATCTTAGAAATCAAATGGTCATTTGTATCCAATATGATTTTTTGAAAGTTCAATTTACTTCTAGAGAAACCTGTTTTCAGATCTTGCAAAAAGACTGATTTTATTTGGTAATATTGAAACCAGGTTAATAAATCTTTAATTTCATCATATTCTTTTAGTGAGCATTTTGTACCTTCCCATTTTAAAAGATCATGGTAGGTAATAAATTGGGTGGGTCTTAATGGACGCAATGTTAACATTTCTTGAGAAGAAATCCATAATGGAGTCTTAGTTTCCAATAAATAAATTTCCAATAAATGGAAAGAGCACCCACCCACCCCACACGCCAAATTTCAGCTCTATCACTGCTTCCTTGTTTTCAAGGTATATTATCCCTCATTTAGATTTGATTGTAGAGTCCATGATTTAAGAACTACAGGAAGTAAAAAAAAAACAAGATCTAAAGTGTGGCTTAACAGTGGTGTACAATTAATGTAGATTAAATTGACTGAACTAAAATTTATACAACAGTCATGCCTGGGCCATCATTTACATTAGTGTGACAGGTGTGAAGCCAACAGTAGCCCATATATTGTGCATGCTTTTTTGCACTTTAACTGGAAACAGAAGTCGGCATTTCAAAAGTAATGGAAAATGCTTAGACGCTATAAACCTTTGGGGGAGAAGGAAAACACTTATTACAGATTTCTTTATTAGAGGTCACTATTTCTGAGATCTGATACATATCACTACCATTTTTTAATGTTTATGGCTATGAGTAAGAGGAATCTGTGGACACCAAAGCATTTGAACCCCCACCCCAAAGCAATCTCATATACCACTAAAATCAATCTTATGTATCACTAAAAAAGCTGCTTATAAAATTCAGAGAAGTTTCAAAAGAGAAATCGCGATGCGGAATGAGGAGGTGGTACATCCTGGTGGGGCCCTGACCTGGATGGCCCAGGCTAGCCTGATCTCGTCAGATCTCAGAAGCTAAGTAGGGTCAGCCCTGGTTAGTATTTGGATGGGAGGCCACCAAGGAATACCAGGGTTGCTGTGCAGAGGAAACCAGTTAGTCTCTTGCCATTAAAACCCCAAAAAGGGGTCACCATAAGTCTTGACTGAGACTTGACAGCACTTTACACACACACATCCTGGTGGGAGTTAATTTTTTAAAAGAAGAAAAGTTGGTTTTTATATGTCAACTTTCTCTACCTTTAACCAGTCTCAAAGCATCTTACAATCTCCTTCCCTTCTTCTCCCCACAACAGAACACCTTGTGAGGTAGGCGGCGCTGAGAGAGTTCAGAGATCTGTGACTAGCCCAAGGTCACTCAGCTGGATTCATGTGGAGTAGTGGGCAAAATAACCCGGCTCGCCAGATTAGAGTCTGCCTCTCACGTGGAGGAGTGCGGAATCAAATCCAGTTCTTCAGATTAGAGTCCGCTGCTCTTAACCAGTACACCACACCGGCTCTTGTTTTTAGAAAGAGCATGACATTTAGTGGACGTAAAATGAATGCAAAAGATATAGATGAAATGAATGCAAAAGATATAGATGATACGCTTCTGATGGGAAATCTGAAGTGGTGTGCTCAAGCATTGACACTGTGGGAATACTGAACAGTTCCAGAGGTCATCTGAAGATCACAGATCCCACCCTAAGGGGGCTGTGGGACCGCCTGCTTTGCAAATGATCAGCTGGAGGAATCATAATCATGAGTGGCTGATGCTTTTGGAAAACAGCTGCCATTCTGATGAAGGACTGAATCTGCCCCAAACCGTCTCTTACGAGGAACGAGCTGCACTAATCCTTGCCAGGGTCGAACTGCCTTACCAGGAATCTTTCCTCCTTTTCCAACCAACGCTGATCTTCCTCCATTTCTTGCTGCTGCCGTATCAGCCTCTCCTCCATTAGGTGTGTCGGTAAAACCTGCCCTATTCCTCGCAGGTCCAAACTGCTGGAATCCTATAAAGGAAGGGGAAGCATCACTATATTGTACAGCATTTTTTTTGCTATGTAATCCACACTGGACCTTTTGACTAGACTGGACAGAATCATAAAGTTGGAAGAGACCACCAGGGTCATCTAGTCCAACCCCCTGCACAATCTAAATAACAATCAACACATTAAACCAGGGGTCCTTAACATGGTCCCCAGGGGTGCTGTGGTACTCACTAACACCTTCCCTGGTGCCTGCCAAGTGTCTTCAGTAAGTAGGTAGGGCCTGGTTTTGCCCACTAAAGCTTCTGATTGACCAATGGAGATTTGCTTGCCTGTGCAGATTTTTTTTAAAGCATTGCTTTGGCAGCAGCTTCCACCACAGCACAACAATCTTCACTGAAGGTAAGCTGTGGAAGCCGTTTTTGGGGCTGCGCCCACCACACTGTGTCAGAATGCCAAAGGTGCCCACAGGCTCAAAAAGGCTGGGGACCCCTGCATTAAACTAAACAGGAAAGCTCTAGGTTCAAACCAACGCTACGCCATTTTTGGGTGGAGAGACGGAACTCTCAGCCTAACCTACTGGGGGTCAATCCAAAGATAAATGAAAAGAATTGCCAAGGACTTCACACAGTAAAGAAGTATACAATACTTGTTATCCACCCTGGACTATCTATTTGATGTAACAGAAGTCAGAAAAACACACCATACAAGAGCAGAATCGAAATTCACACAGGTGAATCATCTGGCCAGAAGCCCACAGCTGACTGTAGCAGTGACTAGTTTTGTCCCGTAATACAGTCAGCTGGGACTTCCTGTTCCAACCCCATCTCAGCACCGGCCCTGCCATTCACCCACGAATCCTTCAGCAGCCTTCAGCCTGACTTTTTGGGGAGAAGCAAGCAAACAGCTGTGTGACTGGGCTTCCCTGCTCCTCTGAGATATACAAAAATTCCTGTGCCGCTGGAAGGGGGACAAGATAAGCAGTGGGTGAGCAGGGAGGGGCGTGGAGAGCGGCTGTAATAGGCTCTCTGGCTGACAGCAGCACCTGTCAGAACTGCAGGCAGCTGGGAGCTTCTGACATGGGGAGGCTGTTTGGCCTCTTGATGAGTGAACCTGGCCCAGGTCACCGACACAATTTTAGGAGGTTCGCTGATGTTAGAACTGATCACATCATACAAGTGCAACGCTCACGACAACATCACTTCTCATGTTTGGAAGCACTATTAGAATTGCTAAAGTTGTGTGCATGTACGGAGTCAGAGAACACACCAGAGAAGCTGGTTTTAAAAAACAAAATCTAAGCACTTGAGGCGGGTTTTTTGGACCAGCAATCCAGTCTGAGGAAGCTGAGTATAAAGCACACTTGCTTTTCCACTATAAATCCGATTGCTAGCTCCACTGAAGAATCATTCACTTCAATGGGCTAAAAAGCGGGGGAGGACAGTGAGCAGCAGTGAGCTGCCCTGCCCCCTTTGGAAGCGAAAATTAGCTTCGCCTCCTCCCCAATAGTGGCTATAAGTGGAGAGCCAGCGTGGTGTAGTGGTTAAGAGTGGTGGTTTGGAGCAGTGGACACTGACCTGGAGAACTGGGTTTGATTCCCCACTCCTCCACATGAGTGGTGGACACTAATCTGGTGAACTGGATTTGTTTTCCCACTCCTCCAAATAAAGCCAGCTGGGTGACCTTGGGCTGGTCACAACTCTCTCAGCTCCACCTACCTCACAGGTAGGTACCTCACAGGTCTGTTGTGGGGAAGGGAAGGTGATTGTAAGCCGGTTTGATTCTGCCTTAAGTGGTAGAGAAAGCTGGCAGATAAAAACCAATTCTTTTCCTCTTCTTCATCCAGTTGGAAGCTCCACCCACAACTACCCTGGAGTTTCCTTCTTAAACTGGAGAAAACTAGGTTTTTATTTTGTCCAGATTACCAGGAAGGAGGAATGGGAGCCAAATGAATCATGTACATTCCCATTTATAGCCAGGGTTTCCTGCTGCCCATGTGGGTAAAAATCCCTGCATGGAATCACCCATAGAGTAGTTGAGGGAGTGAATGAAAAAACAAGGGAGAGTATGAATTAGTCCAGGAAGAAGCCAGGAAAGTACCTAATGAGGCTTCTAGGTTAGCAACATGTCGAGAATATCAAGTTGGGGAAGCGTAGGTTGTTGGGTAAAACTTCAAACGCACTGTTGTAGCATTTTACCTCACCAAAATTCCTCTGAGAATTATTCCTGGACAGAAATAGGCTTGGAAAATGTTGCGAAGGAACTAAAAATCCATATATGTTTTACAGGGAATTTCCATGAATAGAGAGAGCCTAGCAGGATTTTTGCATGCACCCTGTTGACAGAGACTTTCTGACAAATCCAGATGGACTTTCAGAGCCAACTTTATGTTTTTGATATGCATTTTCCCCCATGGTAACAATTTTAAAACCACCCCAACAGGACAGTAATCCCAAACAAAGTGTGGGATACAATTCTCTAATAGGTGTATTTAGACCATTTTGCGTGAGGCAAAAAGCCTCACTAGTCAACAGGGCAGTTAGAAATATTAAATTAAAACGAAGAAGCTTGTTGAAAGGGCAGTGAGAGAAAAGATTTGAGCGTTTTAGCACCGTGTTAGCTAGAAAACAAGAGAATCTGCCTTCAGTTTGCCAAGTATGATTACCTCCATGTTGGGTTGCCACATGGAAATTTCCTGAGGCCGATGGTTCCAGGATTCAGTCTGATCCAAGAGAGGCGTCTGTCCTGGATAAATGCTACCTGCCATCGCTGGAATCCCATGGGAGCTGGGATAACCTGAGACCTATCAAAAAGAAAAAAACAGCCATGAGAAATGTTTAAAGAGTGTCTAGCGAGGCTCTATCATCAAGCAGAAGGTATAAACACAGATTCTTTTGACAGAAGAGAATCGCACCGTTAATACTTTTGAGCCCAAAATACAACATATCCTCTGATGCTGCTTTAACAGACCACCTAAGATTTACTTACAATGCGGAGAGATGATTTAGTCCCTGAAAAAAACCTACAATGAATCTCCCAGAATGCACTGAATTATATACAAAGCACACGGGACTCATCAACAACACCCTTCACACTTGCTTCGGGAGCAGCATCAGTGTACCCTGAGATGGGGCAGTTGCCGGGGTCCAGGACCTCTGTCTGGGACCACTGCCGCTGACCATGCGCCTCCCCTGCTGCCCGCCCATCCTTCCTGCACTCTGCCACCCATGCTCGCAGCCATACACCCTGCCCAGCATTGCCAGAGAAGGGGCATCCAGGCGGTCCAGGCATCTCTGAGCACAGGTGGTAAGAGGGTGGGGGGAAGGATGTACAGGCATGTAGGTCAGCAGGTGGGAAAGGAGACATGAAAGGAGAGGAGGGGAGGGGGGACCCTGGGTATTCTACTCAGGGCCTGCCAAACTCTAGAACTGGCCCTAGCTTGCATCACACTAAATACAGAAGAAGGGGTAAGAGTTGGTTTCTATATGCTGACTTTCTCTAGTACTTAAGGAAGAATCAAACTGGCTTACAGTCACCTTTCCCTTCCTCTCCCCACAACAGACACCCTGTGAGATAGGTGGGGCTGAGAGAGCTCTAAGAGAGCTGTGACTAGCCCAAGGTCACCCAGCTGGCTTCATGTGGAGGAGTGGGGAATCAAATCTGGTTCTCCAGATCAGAGTCCACCACTCCAAACCACCGCTCTTAACCACTACACCATGCTGGCTCTCCATTACTCATTACAGGTTGAATATCCCTTGTCTGGACATCCGATATCTAGACTGATCCGAGAACCGGACCTTTTGAGCTGGCATGCGGGCAGATCTGTGCCGCCCAGCCTCTCCTGACTTCCGAGTGGCCAGGCCATGCAGATCTGACTCACATCCATGCCGCCCAGCCTCTCCAAAGTTTGGTGAGATAGTTACACCTTTGCTTTCTGATGGTTCAAAGTACACAAAATTATTCAAAATACTGTTTAAAAGGACACTCAGGCTATGTGTATAAAGTGTATATTTAAACATATGTAAACCATAAATGAATTTTGGTGACATCCCCAAGATACCTCATTATGTATATGCAAAAATTCCAAAATATTCCAAAAAACTGAAAGATCCGAAATACGAACCACTTCTGGTCCCAAGCAGTCCAAATAAAAGATACTGAACCTGTACGCTAGCTCTACTTGATACATCCCAAATGACAGCAGATAATTAGTCAGCCCGAGTAGCTGGAGGATGGTCCGATGTTTCCTGCTTTATGAATTGAAGGAGTTTTAAAACGAAATTTGCCATAAAATGCACAGTGATGACTCCCGGCTGGTGCCTGCAAGCTTGGCATGATCTCTGTTGCCTTGCTACAATCCAGTTACAAGTCTTGGGGGGGTGGGGTGCAAGATCAATGCCAAGCCCAGGCAGAGCACGAGGATGCTGAGTTTCGCTCAGGGAACCTGAAAAGCTTCAAAGAGTTCCCTGGGGAACAGAGCCTGATTAGAACAGTTGATGCAACCTTGACACATCTGGGTGACATTTGCAACCGACTGCTTCATCAAAGAGGTACATTTGTACAGAGCCCAGATAGAGGGAATACGTTTCTGCGACTACCTTGAGGATAGTGGTACTTTCTCTCCCATCTATTCTTCTGCCTGACCTCCCAGGAAACTTTGTCTTACCAACATTTCCTGTTGAATGCCTTCCATGATGAACATAAGAACATAAGAAAAGCCATGCTGGATCAGACCAAGGCTCCCCTGCTCATGGATAGAATAGGTATGCATCATGACATGCATCCATTTTGACTAGTAGCCATGAATATCCCTCTTCTCCATGAACATGTCCACTCCCCTCTTAAATCCTTCCAGGTTGGCAGCAATCACCACATCCTGGGGCAGGGAGTCCCACAACTGAACTATGCATTGTGTGAAGAAATACTTCCTTTTATCCGTTTTGAATCTCTCACCCTCCAGCTTCAGCAGATGACCCCATGTTCTGGTATTATGAGAGGAGAAGAAAAGCTTCTCCCTGACCACTCTCTCCATACCATGCATAATCTTATAGACCTCTATCATGTCTCTCCTTAACTGCCTTCTTTCCAGGCTAAACACCCCTAAGATTTTTTAAAAGGCAGATTCAGTCTTACTATTTTTCCTATTCGAAATCTGCTAACGTTGAAGGCCGGCATGGTGTAGAGGTTGGTGTGTCAGACTAGGATCCGGAAGACCTGCCATGGAAACTTGCCGGGTGACCTTGGGCCAGTCATACAATATCTGCCTAATGTACCTCACAGGGTTGTTGTGAGGATAAAAAGGAGGAGAGCGAAGTCATCCGCTTTGGGTCCCCAATGAGAAGAAAAGGGTAGGTGATATATGAATTAAGTAAATAAATAAAGTCCCCACATGTAAGGTGAAGAAGAAGAATAGTTGGTTTTTATATGCCAACTTTATCTACCACTTAAAGAAGAATCAAACCAACTTACAATCACCTTCCCTTCCCCTCCCCACAACAGACACCCTGTGAGGCAGGTGGGTCTGAGAGAGCTTGAAGAGAGCTGTGACTAGCCCGAGGTCACCCAGCTGGCTTCGTGTGTAGGAGGAAGGCTTGAAGAGGGGAGTGGTCATGTTCATGGAGGAGAGGAGTATTTAAGGCTACTAGTAAAAACAGATACTAGTCATGATACATACCTATTCTCTCCAGGATCAGAGAAGCATGCCTATTATACATGGTGCTTTGGAACACAGGCAGGAGAATACTGCTGCAGTCGCCTTGCTTGTGGGCTTCCAAGAGGCACGTGGTTGGCCACTGTGTGAACAAACTGCTGGACTTGATGGACCTTGGCCTGATCCAGCATGGCCTTTCTTATGTTCTTATATGGACTGTGCATATTCCACTTGACCACGAAGAGCAAGAGTATTAATCTATATTGGGCTTTAAACTCACCATTCTGAACAATTCAGTTTTAACAAGTTTCTATGTTATGAGGATGTATTTGACAGTGTGAGCACTGCCTAGCACACTCTGAAATTAGGGATGGGTCGATGGAGCAGAATTAACAGAATATATTATGCAAAATATTCCAAGATGGGCTTTTTCTGGAATGGCATCATTTGCTTCTGTAACAAAGCTGGTAAGCCCTATGGCAGGAATCATGTCCTACCCACGTGCCACAGCTAGTGAGCATAATCAATTTTTAATGGTTACAATCGCAGCGCTACTAAGAATAGAGATGCTCAGATTTCTCCAAAAAATGCCTCAGGACTGCCTACGGCTCACAGGCACTGGGGTAGCTAACCATCACACTATCGGAAACTTAAAAACTTTTCTGTGGGAAGAAAGAAAATATCCGAGATGCTGAGATTTTAAACAAGGAAGTGTTTTTACCTGGTAATGATTTGGCTGTACCATGTGCTGCGGACTAGGATAAAAACCCTCACTGGACCTCGGACTGGGATAACCAGGCCTGCTGGGCTGCAAACAAAGAAATATAGTTTCGTTTTAAAAAAAACAACCTCATAATCATTCTAGGAAAACAAGTAAAGAAAGTATTCTCTCCATTTATGTATTTAAATTCAAAGCTCATCTGATTCCCCCCCCCCCCCAGCAATTAGCCAGTTTTACCATTTGCTACAACTGCAAACGTATAGCAGATACGATCACAATAGGCATTATAAAAGCCAGGAATGAAAGCGCAAAGTCAACAGCTTAAAACAGAGTGAATTGCTAACACAGGGTGTCTTTACGCTGGTAACGCTTTCACTACTGAGGACACTTCCAAAGTGGAGGAGAGGGGGCTGTGGCTCAGTTTGTACAACATCTGCTTGGCATGCAGAAGGGTCCCAGGTTCAATCCCCGGCATCTCCAGTCAAAGGGACTAGGCAAGTAGGTGATGTGAAAATCTCCTGCCTGAGACCCTGGAGAGCGGCTGCCAGTCTGAGTGGACGATACTGACTTTGATGGACCGAGGGTCTGATTTAGTATAAGGCAGCTTCATGTGTTCATGTGAGGGTGGCTGAATGTTCCGGCACTGGAACGTTTACTTAGGGCCAACTAGATGTGATGGCGTTCCCCGTGGCCAACCTGTGGACACTGCTGCCAAAGCTTACTGGGGTAATTCCAAAATGCTGCACGGCAGGAGAAGGTGCTCTTGTCCGCCCCCCACAGGCGTATCCCCCCTCCACAGCTGTTTCGGCACCTGAAAAAACATGGGCAGCAGAATAACAGTGCCTCATCCAACCATGTTGCAAACCCAATCAGGATGGGGCCCTTGTGGCTTTTTTTAAATTGCCTCACTAGGCTTTAAAATGGTGGTGACGTCCACAGGTGTGACGCAGGAATGCCATCACGTCTACTTTGGCCCTTAGACTCCTCATCCTGTTGCTCCATTGACACCTCCCTATCACTCTGAAGAAGTGAGCTGTGGCTCATGAAAGCTCACACCCTGCCAGAAATGCTGTTAGTCTTTAAGGTGCTACTGGACTCTGGCTCTTTTCTACTGCTACAGGCAGACTAACATGGCTACCCATCATGATCTACCTCCTTATTATGTTTATGCTAACCGGGAAATGCTTGATACCCCTCAAATAAAATGTTACCCTTCCCTCTCCCCTTCAGCGTAGATTTCATAGAATCACAGAGTTGGAAGGGACCACCAGGGTCATCTAGTCCAACCCCCTGCATAATGCAGGAAATTTACAACTACCTCCCCCCAACACCCCCAGTGACCCCAACTCCATGCCCAGAAGATGGCAAAGATGCCCTCCCTCTCATGAACTGCCTAAGGTCATAGAATCAGCATTGCTGACAGATGGCCATCCAGCCTCTGCTTAAAAACCTCCAGGGAAGGAGCATTTACCACCTCCCGAGGAAGCCTGTTCCACTGAGGAAGAATTCTAACTGTTAGAAAATTCTTCCTAATGTCTAGATGGAAACTCTTTTGATTTAATTTCAACCCGTTGGTTCCAGTCCGACCTTCTGGGGCAACAGAAAACCACTCAGCACCATCCTCTATATGACAGTCCTTCCAGTATGTGAAGATGGTTATCATATCCCCTCTCAGTCTTCTCTTCAGGCTAAACATAGCCAGCTCCTTCAACCTTTCCTCATAGGACTCCAGACCCCTCACCATCTTCTCTGGACACATTCCAGCTTGTCTACATTTGATTTAAATCTTGATTAAATCATGTCTACATTTGATTTAAATCATGATTTAAATTATGAGTCAGGAAGACTGATTTAATCATAGTATTCTACATGAAAGTCCATTTCGCTATAACCTTAATACATGTCCACAACTGAGCAATAGATGCAGGTTTCATTTTTAGAAGGTGCAATCTATACATTTTTACATCGGGACTTATTTTGAAGCTTTTCAGGTTAGTTTGCAGCTACATCAGAAAAGGAAGACACAAATTAGAAGCCTGAGAACTGCAAAGCCAAGCATCTGTCATGGTATTTTCTAGAGTGAACACTAAGTCCTATTGGATAGATAGAAAAGATTAACCAAAAATAATATTTTCAGAAGCCCCTGAGATAGCATGAAATTGGGCCCCAATTTTACTTTTTTTAAAAAAAAAGCATTACATGAACATATTATCTTGTACTATAGAATTACAAATTAAAAATCCCTACTTCATGACAAGATATCTCTGAGCTGTAATGTGCCTTAATTAAAAACTATCTTTAGATAGGTTTTCACTCAAAAAGCATTTCATAAAAAAAAATCAATTTAATTTTTTTAAATCTGATTTAAATTAAAAGGTATATCAAAAAAGCATAAATTTTTATCCATCCTATTACCTCCTTGCTTTTTTCTTCCCTTCTGTATTGTCTGCCCCACAGCTGGAATTTAGTTGATACTATTCCTCAGTGCAGGAACTTGGTTCTTTAAAGTGCTACACATTTTGAGGGTGCACCACAGCAAATCTGACACATGACAACACCCAATACTCTAATATGATATCGTGATTGAGCCTGCAGGGCTCTTGTTCCCCCCCTCCCCCCACACAGCTGTTTCGGCACTTGAAAAAGTAGAGGGGACCAAACAAGAGCCCCATGCTGAGGGCCCTCATGGAATTTTAAAGCGTCTTTAAGATGGTGGCAGCATCCTTCTGCCAGCCATGAGGACGTCATCACGTTTAGTTTGGCCCACAGACAGACCTTTCGAATGCTGAATGAATCCCTGTTCGAGAACTCATACAGCCTTGTTTCGACAGAGGAATGTGTTAATTAAATCTGTACCACTAGCACAAGAATCCATGAATACCCATGCAAACATGGATATTCATCACGGCACAAAATTAGTGCACTAACATGACTGATACTCCACAGGAACAGCACCTTACAGTGCAGAATGTGCAGAACAGAATAGTTCAAGAAGGCGTTTTTTTACAACAGGATTGTAGTCATTGTCTGTGGAATTTCAGGCCATTTCCATCGTATCAGTAGCCCTGTGGCGCAGAGTGGTAAGCTGCAGTACTGCAGTCCAAGCTCTGCTCACGACCTGAGTTCGATCCCGATGGAAGTCGGTTTCAGGTAGCCGGCTCAAGGTTGACTCAGCCTTCCATCCTTCCGAGGTCGGTAAAATAAGTACCCACCTTGATGGGGGTAAAGGGAAGATGAATGGGGAAGGCACTGGCAAACCACCCCATAAAAAAAAGTCTGCCTATTAAACGTTGGGATGTGATGGCACCCCATGGGTCAGGAATGACCCGATGCTTGCACAGGGGACCGTTACCTTTCCATTGTATCAATCATTGTATAGGTTATACCGTTTTGCTGCACTGTTCAACAACATTGTAATCCTGGTTTACTGTATGTATTATACAGTTTTTCTAGTGCATTCTCTAATTTTGTAATCCCTGTGAGTCTGTGGGTTTTATTACAATGCTGTAAGTTGTTATTACTGCATTGCTTTTAACTATGTAATCAGCTTTGAGAGAAAGGCAGACTATACATAAAGCAAATACATAATAAATAAATGACGATGTTTGGGCACATGGGGTTTAGACATGAAGGATACTATCAATTCTGAAGTGCAGTGTTTGACGACCGTCCTTCAACTGAACAGTCTTATGCTCGTAACTAAGGATCTGTGTTGAACAAAATGTGTTCTTAACAATCAATAATCTTGTTACTGATATAACAGTATATTGCCAATGGAAGAGCATGGAGCAGAACAGGAACCCATGGGTCAGTGGTAGAAGGCAGCAAAATACACTTCACACCTCTTCCTGTCACTCATTCCACAGCACGCCTCCACCACAAAGAAACATTCAGAAACTACATTTCAGAATTATTCTTTGGTAATCACAATTTTCAAAAGACAGCCTTAATCAAGATGTCATTCTTCATCATTGTGTCAAAGAAGAACATTAAATCTGCTTAGATTAATTCTAAGAATTCAGCATTTCATGCCCTCGAGCAAGGTTGCTGTGACAGTCGCTATTATTATTCATGGCATTTATTTACTTCTGCAAACGTATATATTAGTAATCAAGCTATTCAGTCATAGATTGCTCAGGTACAGATCGCTCACATTAAAACTCACTCAGAGCAATACGTAAAAACCTTATCTCCTGCTTAGCCATAACCCTAGCCCTAGAAGAAAAGTCCTACAATTTAAGGAATCTACTAGGTGTTCAAACATTTTAGAGGATAGTAATTTTCCGATATTAATTGTAGTCTAAGGTCTAGAGAAGTTTAACATGATACAGTATTTCTTGCCATATTGTTTTCTGAATTTGGATATTGAGTTGTATATTCAAATTCTGCTGTAGCTCTTCAATTATAGGTTTCGAACAGGCATATAAAGTTTTGTGCGCTTTTGGAGATGCTTCTATAGAAGTCAAAACAGACAATTTGTCAGGGAGGGCCAAAGCTACAACATCTCATAACCGAAGGCTTTAGAGGAAATACACAGTCGAGGCATTTTTTTCTTATCACTCACACCCCCTTTTTCTCTTGGCCCGGTCAGAGGACAGCACGGCAGCCTGCTGGGGTTTGCGGTTAGGAAGTTGGTTAAGGGTCAGCCACGCTTCAGTTCCGATTGAACAATCTGCGTTTGCTCTTCACAATGCTCATGCTGATCTCAGGCTCCCCTTCGCATGCGTCTGACATGATAGGAGCTAAAAGCATGCAGAGATTAACGTGTAGCTGGTGACTTATTACTATACTTAAATTGCACCAAACTGGAGTAAGCATGTTTTTCTCTCTCAACTTATCTGCAAGGAGACATCACACTGCAACTATTTCTTGTATAAGAAGAAGGAGATTTGGTTTTTACATGTCGACTTTCTCTACCACTTAAGGAAGAATCAAACCGGCTCACAATCACCTTCCCTTCCCCACAACAGACACCCTGTGAGGTAGGTGGGACTGAGGGAACTGTGACTAGCCTAAGGTCACCCAGCTGGCTTCATGTGTAGGAGTGGGGAAACAAATCCAGTTCACCAGATTAGCCTCCGCTGCTCATGTGGAGGAGTGGGGGAATCAAACCCGGTTCTCCAGATCAGAGTCCACCACTCCAAACCACCGCTCTTAACCACTACACCATGCTGGCTCTCCCAATCAAACAAATCTTCCTTCCACAAATAATACCAGTATTGAGAGAGGGTAACACACACACACACACACACACACAATGTGTGTAAAGCATTGCCAAGTTGCAGCAGACTGACAGCGTCCCCTGGTGGGGTTTTCAAGGCAAGTGATTAAGCAGGGATGGTTTGCCTTCCTCTGCAGAGTCTTCCTTGGAGGCCTCGCTTCCAAGTACCGACCCTGCTTACCTTCTGAGATCTGATGAGATCAAGCTATACCATGCTGCCTTCCCTCCCTACGCAGCCCATAGTAATAGTCAATCTCGAAAGGTGTCCTTCAAGCAAAGTCCTTGCTTGTATAACCTAAAGCATGTAAAACATAGGGAAAGGAATATACCCAACAGAAACAGAAGAGGCAAACAAGATAACGGTATAATAAAAAGGGGGAAATGCAGCCAAAGCTACATGACCCTGTCACACACCTGTCTGCAGTGAGGTAAGCTATAGCACAGGGCAGCCTTCAAAGAGACCCCATCTAACCGTGGGGACTCTGGTGAGTAGAGTAGCTCAAGAAGAACTTCCATCACTCCCCTTAATATGCCATCAAATCATTCTGACCTCCCTGCCCCAGGAGGCGGTGATGGCTGTCAACTTGGAAGGCTTGAAGAGGGGAGTGGACATGTTCATGGAGGAGAGGGCTGTCCATGGCTACTAGATAAAATGGATCCTAGTCATGATGCATACCTATTCTCTCCGGGATCAGGGGAGCATGCCTATTGTATTGGGTGCTGTGGAACACAGGCAGGATAATGCTGCTGCAGTCGTCTTGTTTGGGGGCTTCCTAGAGGCACCTGGTTGGCAACTTTGTGAACAGACTGCTGGGTTTGATGTGCCTTGGTCTGATCCAGCAGGGCTCTTCTTATGTCCTTATGAACCAGCCGGCTCTCTTAGAGCAAGAGCCTCACCCAGAACAGGCTCCTTCTTCCGGCATACAGAAACGGTGCCTGCCTTTGCCCAGCTGCCTGCATTTCCCTGACTCAGCTGCACTTCTGTTCTTGCTCCCAGACTTGCCTGTTGGTCCACCCCAGCGTTCCCTCCCCAACCCAATCTCCACTCTTTTTTTCTGCCCTAGCCTTTTATATTGCCTTGCCTGTTACTTGGAGTCAACCCTTTTGATCATATGGGACTGGTTCCTAAGATTCCCTCCCCCCCAACAACTCTATTCCCCAAACGCTGGGCATGTTGTACAGAAAGGGCTGGAAGAACACGTGAACATGGGGGGGGGGGAGACATGGTGAGAAGCAGCAGCTAGCAGTGTTGCTGAGACTTAGGTCGCTCAGAGACAAGGAGATGAAGTCAAAACAGATGGACACAAAAGGTTTCATAATCCACAGAGCAAGCCATTGCCCCAGCAGAAAGGAGAATGGAATGGTTTCCAAATGACTCGCTATTAAGTCGTAAACATAAGTTTTATGGCTGTCGGGGACTCTCACCAGCCAGTTATTTATGAGAAGGCACACAAGACAAAGAGAAAAACGTTCAAGCCCCAAGCAAAGTAATATAATGAAAAGCTGTGCTTCCCCCACCTTGAAAGGAGGGAATCCAGAACGGACAAGAAATGTGGCTACCCTTTTAAAGTTCCCAACCCCAAACTGCAACGGCAACCAGATGAACGCCCTTCACAAATACCTGAAGCTCTACAGAGGACCTGTCAAAAACCTCATCAAGATAACAAGGTAAAAATGTGAGAAGAACTAGAACTATACATATCTTTGCATTAACGTAGGAGTGGGTGGCATGTTCAGCACAGAGCATCCCATCATAACAAAATATTTCTTAACATGCATATTTCCCTTACCAGGCACTGCCAATATCTATGATTAACATAATTTGGATCTCGTTTTCACCAAAGCAACAAATGTCAAATTCCACTCCGTTCTGCTCAATATTTTTTTTACAAAATTCTCACTCTCAAACGTGCAAAAAAACTAATGGTTAGCCATCAAAAACCCCAATGAAGTATTCAGAAGTAATTAAAACCGAAAAGGGGAAAACGAAAACGAAATGGTGAGTCATTTTACTTCTACCCGTTCCTTTTCGCCAGGCTTTTCAAAAGTACTTCTACGCCACAAGCGAAACAAACACTCGACAAAAGCAAAAAAGACAGAAACTTACAATTGTTAGCGTTTTAAGAACAGGTTCTTTAAGGGCATAGTGGTCTACACGTCAACACCCCTTTACTACAGACCCTAACGGAATAAAACAGTTACAGTTTTAGTAGAAAGGATCCGTTGAGAAACCCCATCTTAAGTACCTTGGGAGGAGCCTCGTCAGATCCTCCCGAATCCCAGGACACGGTAACTTGCCGCCTCGATTCCATTCTCATTCGTTCTTCCTGCTGGAGCTTCTCTTCCTCCAGTATCGTACTAAGGGGAAAAATAAATGTTGCACTGAAGATAAATGGCATTCTGGCTCAGAGTGTAATAGATGCCGTCCTCAAGTGAGCGCATTCCCCAAACCGATGGTTCCAGACTGCAGACTACTGAGGAATTTGCTAGACAAATACGTCTTCTTTTTTAAAGACAGCAATAGAAACAGGGTGCATAAAACTAGTAATGGGTAGGGGAAATAAGGGTGGGTGGGGGAGAATGCCTTTGCAAAATTAGCAGCTGGGTTTTGAAACACAAGACTCTTAAAACACCAAGGCATATGGCAATGAGGGTTATATTTAGACAATCGCGGTGATCCCACAGAAAAAAAAACCTTAAAAAAAATTCACATTCCTTTTGATTCAATGGCACCAGCGTAATTATTTTGAGGCAATTAATCAAGCACATACTTGCATGAAAACATTCATACTCCACATGGAAAACATGACTGCCCCATTTCTGGAGAGTGGGAAACAAGCTACAGACCATCTCTTATGGAAGAGACAGACTGACCAACCTTTAGTTATACTGACAAATTTAAAATAATCTGAAACCCTTACAATTGGAACCAAACTTCTCTTACTCCTTAACCTGTAGTCAGAACCCAAACAACCAAAAATAGGATATTCTCCCAGCTTCCACAGTGGCAGGGAGCAGAATCATTCTTCCTCTAGTAAGACAGTAAGAGAATTAACCCTCATTACTCATCTACTTACCACCTCTCTGTCACTTGAAGTGATTATCTGGAGTCTTGCTGCCTCCTCAGAAACTCCCTCCCCTTCCTCCTATCTAAATCATGAAACTTGGATATTAGCCATCTTGAAAATACTTGGCATGCAACTTCCTAAGTTTACTAAGCGGTTACAGAATTCCATACTACATGGATTTTTCAGAGCCCTGAGCTGATCTGATAGTTTCCTGGTCCCAATCAGGAGTTTCTAAAGGCCAATTAAAGTTTGTACGCTCCTTGTCTAGTTCCCACAGTAAATGGTCTGGGATAAGTCATGAAAGGCACGACGAGATCAGTTGCCTTAGTCAAAAACAAATTTCAAAAACAAATTCTTCCATGATTGGCTAATAGATTCTATTTCTTTGCTTTGCCAAATTGTAAAATCCACTTTGCAGCTTCCCTGGGATGCAGAAGGCAAAAACTCGGAGAGTGACACATTTAACTCTACCATTGAAAACATGTAGATTTCAAGTGTGCTGCTCTGCAACCTCAGTTGTTTATTATTATTATTATTATTATTTAAAATTACTATCCGCTCTCCCCAGCTCTCACCCACAGTGCAAGTTGTTCTGTTCTAAGTTTTCCAGGAGCAAAACATCTGGTATAACAGAGCTGAAAACACCTCCCTAGGCGGAAGTGGTTTGAAGAGAAGAGTTGGTTTTTATCTGCCTTTAAGGAGTCTCAAAGCGGCTCACAATTGCCTTCCCTTCCTCTCCCCACAACAGACACCTTGTGAAGTAGGTGGGGCTGAGAGTTCTGAGAGAACTATGACTGGCCCAAGGTCACCCAGCAGGCTTCATGTGGAGGAGTGGGGAAACCAACCCGGTTGACCAGATTAGAGTCCACCACTCATGTGGAGGTGTGGGGAATCAAACCCGGTTCTCAAGATCAGAGTCTCCCATTCATGTGGAGGAGTGGAGAAACCAACCCGGATCACCAGATTAGAGTCCACCACTCATGTGGAGGAGTGGGGAATCAAACCCAATTCTTCAGATTAGAATCCGCCACTCTTAACCACTATGCCACTGCCTCAAGAATCCCTGCCCCCGACCAGCTTAAAAGGGAACCCGGCATTCTGCGCCACTTGTCCACTCATCCATCTGGGCTCATCGCCACGGTGTCTGACACATGCCTTGCAAATGTTAATAATGCCTAGACAGATGCAGGAGGAATTTGTGATATTTTCCCCTGTCAAATTCCCCGTACCCTTCTTTCATATCCAAGAGATGCTAGCAGACAACTCCCTGCCCAGATCCTCCAAAACAAGCTTGTCTGTGTTTGTTCTGGCCTCCCTTATTCACATGAAAACATGAAGCTGGCTTATACGGAATCAGACCCTTGGCCCATTGAAGTAAGTATTGTCTACTCAAACCGGCAGCAGCTCTCCAGGGTCTCAGGTGGGGGAGGGGTCCTTCCCATCACCTACTTGCCTGGTTCCTTTCACTGGAGATGCCGGGGATTGAACCTGGGACCTTCTGCATGCTAAGCAGATATTCTTTTCTTTTTTTTGAAAGTTTTATTGGTTTTTATAATATAAATTTTCCATGTTAACAAACAACAATAAAAGTAATATAAAAAATTAAGTCATAAGTAATGTTGTTATAGTTATTTAAGTACTTAATAAAATAAAAATAAAAAGGAAAATTTGTTGACTTCCCCATCACCTCCGTCCGCCTCTTAATAAAGTATTCTATCCCATCGTGATATAGTCTGATCTTAATTATTCTTATATCTCAGTTAAATTTCAATCACAATATTCTGTTAATATAATTAATTACACTTCTTTATATTAGCAATGTCATCTAAATCAGATTAAAAGGTACTCTTCCATTTTCCCCAGTCCTAGTTCATATTCACAATATTTCATTTAAGCCTCCCATTCCCCCATAAATTGAACATTGTCCTTTTGGTTTAAAGTAGCTGTAAGTTTTGCCATTTCCACCAGTTCAAACATTTTCATAATCCAGTCTTCTTTCCCAGGGGTGTCTGCCCCTTTCCATTTTGCTGCATAGAGCAATCTTGCAGCTGTTGTCGCATAGATCAAAAAAGTCCTTTGTATTAACAAGTCATCAGGTATCATGCTTAATAGCATCATTTCTGGTGTTTTGGGTATATTTTTTGTACTATTAGTCTTAATTCATTATAAATCATATCCCAAAAATCCTTAGCTTTGTCACAAGTCCACCACATATGATAAAAAGAACCAACTTCTTTATTACATTTCCAACATTTAGGGGATGTCACTTTATAAATCCTTGCAATCTTCTTAGGTGTTAAATGCCATCTATACATCATTTTATATATATTTTCTCGAATTGACTGCGCATTTATTCCTTTCAGGTCTTTCACCCATAATCTTTCCCATTTATTTAAAGCAATATCATGTCCCACAGTTTGAGCCCAGTTTATCATTGTTGGTTTAATTATTTCCTGCTCACAATAAATTGTTAAAAGAAGATTATACATTTTAGAAATCAGTTGAGTGTTATTATCTAATAACATCCTGTGAAAAGGCGATTTCTCTTTAGAGAATCCATTCTTCATATCTTGTGTAAATACTGATTTAATTTGATAATATTGAAGCCATTGTAAATCGTCTTTAAGTAACTGAAAGTCTTGGTAGGTAATAAATTTGTCCAATCTAAGTGGGCGTAATGTCAACATTTCTTGAGGTGATATCCACATCGGTATTACTGGTTCAAGAATGTTTATATCTCATCCAAGTATGAAATAAGGAGGACCTGATTATATGGTTACGAAATGATGCTTGTATCTTAATTTTACCATACCACAAATAGCCATGCCATCCACTTATATTGTTAAAACCTTCAAGATCTAACAAACGCAAGTTAGATAAGTTCATCCAGTCCTTTAGCCATACTAAAGCGGCCGCTTCAGCATAAAGTTGAAAATTAGGTAATGCTAAACCTCCTCTAACTTTAGAGTCCACCAAATGTTTGTAAGCAATCCTCGGCTTTTTCCCTTGCCAGATGAAATTTAATACGTCTTTCCTCCAAGTATCAAAATATTTAACATGTGATATTATAGGCAGATTTTGGAATAAGAAAAGCATCCTTGGTAAAATATTCATTTGGACTGTTGATATACGTCCCAAAAGTGACAGCTTTTTATTTGACCAAATGATCATGTCAGTTTTTATTTTATCCCATAATTTAAGATAGTTATTAGTTATCAATTCTTTGTTCTTCGCAGAGATCCAGATTCCCAAATATTTGACCTTATTAGCCTTGTCCCAACCTGTATATGATATAAATTCCTGCTGTTCCATATCTGGTGAATTCTTAAATATTGTCTTTGTTTTTTCTTGGTTAACTTTAAACCCCGATACACTTCCAAAGTCGTCCAAAGTTTCCAGCAATATCTTCATTGATTGTGTTGGGTTCTCCAAAATTAACAGAAGGTCATCCGCGAAAGCTCTCAATTTAAATTCATGTTTTTAAATTTTTAATCCGTGAATGTCCTCCATACTCCTTAGCTTACAACATAGTGATTCCAACACCAACAAAAATAGTAATGGAGACAGGGGACATCCCTGTCTAGTTCCTTTCTTGATTGAACAATTATCAGACATCGATTCATTCACCAAAATTTTTGCCTGTTGGGATGTGTATATGGCCGATATATCTCTCAAGAAACGGTCTCCAAAATTTAATTTTTCCAATATATTTTTCATAAAATCCCAGGAGACCATATCAAAAGCTTTCTCTGCATCCAAAAATACAAAGGCCGCCGTTTGTTGAATATTCTGGTCATAATATTCCAATGAGTCTAATAAAACTCTTATATTATCTTTAATTTGCCTTCCTGGAACAAAACCTGCTTGGTCTTCATGTATAAGGTCCTTAATAAAATGCTTTATCCTATTCGATAAGACCGAAGCATAGATCTTATAATCCACATTTAACAGCGAGATAGGTTTATAGTTTGAAGTTTTTTCTGGATCTCTTCCTTCCTTAGGTATCAACGATATAAATGCATGTGACCAAGTCTCTGGGGATGCTCCCTTATCCAAAATTGTATTACAAAGTAATACAAAAAAATTCACTAAATTGTCACTGAATGTTTTATAAAATAGTGCAGTAATTCCATCTGGTCCTGGTGTCTTATCCGTTTTTTGTTTCATTATTGCTTCTTGTAGTTCCTCCTTTGTAATTGGAGCATCTATCCATTCTTGTTGGGGCTTTGAAAGGACATTCATCTGTATTGAATTTAGAAACTTGTCTATTTTCTTTTTTGAGATATTTTCTTTCTGATATAACTTAGTATAGAATGAAACAAATTCTTTTTGTATATCCGTAGTTGTATAAACTGGTCCTTTAGCGGATTGAATTTTTGTTATAATCTTCTTTTGAAATGAGTCTTTCAGTTGGGTTGCTAAAAGATTTCCAGGTTTATTAGCATGTTCAAAGTATTTTTGTTTAGCAGATTTTAAATTTTTGTTCCTTTCCTCCATTATTATCAAATTTAGTTGGTGTTTAGATACAGAGATCTTCATTTGTATGTCATTTTTCTCTTCTTCATATAGAGCCATAACCAGTTTTTGCTCCAAATTTTGTAAATCCCAGAGTACATTATTGGTAAATTGTAGTTGGGTTTTCTTCCATGCCGTGTGTTTCTGTATCATGAATCCTCTTAGAACAGCTTTGAATGCATCCCAAACTGTATTTAGCAAAGTTTCCCCATTAAGATTGATTTCAAAAAAATCTTTAATTAGGTCCTGTAGTTCTTTTTGAATCTTGTTATCCTTTAAAGGTTTATCATTTAATCGCCATCTAAATGCTTGTTTATTGTTCCATTCAAATGTAATTGGATTGTGATCAGAAAAAGTTCTTGGTACAATTTGAAAGCATGCTAAGCAGATATTCTACCACTGAGCAACAGCCCCTCCATGGAGCCATGATCTCTCTCCATCTCTAAAACAAGAGCAAGTCACGGCTGAAGCCCATTTCCAAGCCATGCCTCTCCCCACTCCAAAGACCAGCAATTGGTCATTGTAGGGCAACCCCCACCCCAGTCGATAGGCCAGAGATGAGAGCAAAGGCTGGAAAGCAAACCACTTTGGATTGCTGGCACATACCTTGCAAATGTTAGCTGAGAAGCAGGGATTCATATTACAGACGCAGCAGGCACGCGTTTTACCAACCTCACCATTCCCCTCCTGAAACTGGACTTACTGGCAAAGCTAGCTGCCAATTAGGTTTCTAATCTAAGGCTGGTAACAGGTTTACTGCTATCATCATGGGGGTCATCATATCGTAAACCGCTTTGAGCCGCAAGGAAAGGTGAAGTAGAAATAAAATAAATAACGGCGAGGAGTGTATAAGTTGGACAACGAAGAAAGCTGACCAGAAAAAAAGTCAATTCCTTTTAAATGTGGTGTTGGAGGGAAGTTTTATGGATACCATAGACCACCAAAAAGGGAAATCAGTGGGTTCTAGATCAAATCAAGCTTGAACTCTCCCTTAGAAGCTAAAATGACTAAATGAGGCTATCGTATTTTGGTCACATTATGAGAACACAAAAGTCACTGGAAAAGGCATTAATGCTAGGAAAAGTTGAAAGCAGCAAGAAAAGAGGAAGACCCAACATGAGATGGATTGACTCTATAAAGGAAGCCACGGCCCTCAGTTTGCAAGACATGAGCAAGGCTGTTAGCAATAGGACGTTTTGGAGGACGTTACTTTATGGGGATGGGCCATGGCTCAGTGGTAGAGCATCTGCTTGCCATGCAGAAGGTTCCAGGTTCAATCCCCAGCATCTCCAGTTAAAGGGACTAGGCAAGTAGGTGATGTGAAAGACCTCTGCCTGAGACCCTGGAGAGCCGCTGCCGGTCTGAGTAGACAATAATGACTTTGATGGACCTCGGGTCTGATTCAGTATAAGGCAGCTTAATGTGTTCATGTCTACGTCTTATAGGGTCACCATGAATCAGAAGCGACTTGACGGCACTTAACACACACATAAGGGGAAGACAATTTGTGTGTGTTCAGAAGGCGCTCACATTTCACTAAATTAATGGACTAGGCAGATTCCTGGGCTGAACTGCAAAACAAATGCAGAATTATCAGAGTCAAATTCCTGATTATGTGGTTTAGGGGCAAATCTTTAAAAACAGAGGCCCTGGGACACTCCTCCCCACCCCGCCAGCCACCCCGATCAGATGAAACGCAGCCAACCCTCAGATGCATTTGTCTCTGCACAGACATAGAAGAACACAAAGTGGAAATTTTCTCTGAGAAGCTTTAACTGGCTCAAAGCAAAGGGATTAAAAATAACTTATAAAACAGCCTTTGTTTGGCCATCGGGAGGGTCAGCCCATAGATGGGAGCACTGGAACGTCTAGAGATATTTTTGACCGTCCCTCTGTACAGCTGCTCTATCTAATGCACTTGAAGCATTTGAAGGCTGGAACACATAGGAGGTCAGGAAAGTCAAATTGAGCCATATTTTCCCAAACTTGAATGTTATTTGTAGCAGGGTACGTTAAAAGGAGCATGTCTTATCACGCAGCCTGTCTCTGATGGATCTGCAAAACAGCTCAGAAGCAAGCTGTTTCCTTAGAAAAGTTGAGACATTTGACTTGGAGTAGCCACCAGAATGCACTTTCAGCAAAATACCATTTTCCAAACCACAGTTACCATTGCTGAGGCATTTCCTGCCCTGAGATGGAATTGCATTTCACTGTATTTCTGAGTAAACCACAGCTACTGTGACTGAAATCTGGATGTTCTTCAGGCTCTCTTGGAGTGAATACAGAATTTAGTACAGAGCAGGGAATCCCAAGTTCTCATTCCTTCTTTAGGCACAAGTTTGCTAAGTTGCTTTGGGGTGAGCTGTGGCTCAGTAGTAGAGCATCAGCTTGGCATGCAGAAGGCCCCAGGTTCAATCCCTGGCATCTCCAGTTATAGAAGAAGAAGAGTTGGTTTTTATATGTTGACTTTCTCTACCACTTAAGGAAGAATCAAACTGGCTTACAATCACCTTCCCTTCCCCTCCCCACAACAGACACCCTGTGAGGTAGGTGGGGCTGAGAGAGCTGTGACTAGTCCAAGTTCACCCAGCTGGCTTCATGTGTAGGAGCGGCGAAACCAATCTAGTTCACCAGATTAGCCTCCACTGCTCATGTGGACGAGAGGGGGAATCAAACCTGGTTCTCCAGATCATAGTCCACCACTCCAAACCACCGCTCTTAACCACTACACCACGCTGGCAAGGGACTAGGCAAGTTTGCTGGCAAGGGACCAGGCAAGTAGGTGATGTGAAATACCTCAGCCTGAGAGCCTGGAGAGCTACTGCAGGTCAGAGTAGACAATACTGACTTTGATGGACCCTAGGGTCTGATTCAGTATAAGGCAGCTTCATGTGTTCACTCACACACTCCCAACCTAACCTACCTCACAGGGTTGTTGTGAGGATCAAATGGAGAAGAGAAGAATGATGTAAGCCGCTTTGGGTCCCCATTGAGGAGAAAACTGGGATATAAATGAAGTTAAAAAAGACCCCACCGAATGGAATTAAGAATGACTTGCTACACCAATGGATGAATAAATCACAGTTTATTCACATCTGCCTAACTGCAAATATCAATGAAAACTCTGCAGCTTTTATTAGACACGCTAAGATGGAGCACCTATTCATATTGCTCGACGAATTAAAAAACAAGCTAGAGCAGGCTAGAGGTGAAGTGCTTTAAAAGGTCTTAAAACACAATGTGAAGCAAAAAGAAATTGGTGGTGGCATTCTTGCAGAAAACACCTGTTAGTACAAAATACCCCAGTCTTCCTCCTGAAGAAACTGCCCTCGTAGGCACAGCTGTCTTGGATCAGGCTCTCCAGTGCATCAAAGGCACCAAAGGGGCTCCTTGCCCAAGTGAAGGTGTCCACTCGTGGTTGCTCTCAGTGCTTGTGTCAAATTGAGCTTGTGTCAAATTGTCGACTTTCCCTAAGCACCAAACTATTAGCCAGCTTGGTTGCTGGGCAGAGTGGAAAGATGGGGTAGAAATATTCTTTTAAAAAATACATAATTTCTGCACACACACCCCACTAGTGTGTGACAATTCTTTCCTCCTGGAAAGAACCCAGAAAAAGATAAATGGCGCCATAGCAGATACAAAACAAACAGGGCCTTCTCGACAACTGGGAAAGGACTTGGTTTTGCAAATTCACAGAAAATTAAGGCCTGAAATGTACTTTCCTGTGATTGCATCAGCAGAAGAGAATTCTCACTTTCCTCACTCAAAGGGCTGACACATGCTCTGTGGAGTTCAAGCGAGGCCAAAAGATCTTTGTACAAGGGGGGGGGGGGGAGAGACACACACCTGGGAGTGATATTCCAATGCTGATCAGCCAAATTAGGATTTTTTATAAACTTCTGAACCTGCAGGGAGAGCTTCAGTTACTTTTTTAATAGTTAGAATGCCTCTGCACGTTGTTTTAAAAAGAGGTCAAAAACATACCCAGTACCTTCTACACAGCTGTTTCAAGTTCCAGAATGCAGGACAGGTAGAGTCTACAAGATTAAATTCAGCTGTCTTCCCCCCTCCCAATATGTTAACAATTAATCATTCTATGAGAACAAAATAAACAGTCTGTATGAAAAAGGAACGAGTTGGAGAAAATAAAGAAATGGCTAGCCGAAGTTAAATTCTTGGTTCAGAAAAAAGCATTTGGTGGCGATTCAGCAGATCTCCAACGACCCATAATATACCAGTGAAAAAGTATGAATAGAAAGGAAAGGGGTTCTTACTTGAGCTGAGCTTTCAGTTCTGTGAATCTTGGCCTCCTGCTGGGGTCGTAGGCCCAACATTTGGTCATAAGGCTGTACAGAGTGGGGGGGCAGTTGGGGGGCATCGGCAATCGCTCGCCGTTCTCAATACGCCCAATCACATCGTTGTTCTTCACTCCCTGGAAAGGCTTGATGCCGTGCATCAGAATTTCCCACATACACACACCTGAGAAATAAACAAATACATAAAGGTGCAAATGAAGCTTTAATTGGCAAGTGGGGACTTGAAACTCAGCTTTTGTGAGAAAACACCAGCCAGTTTAACTAAGGAGACAGTAAGGTTCTGCAGATGGACCGGTAATGTCTGACTGAGTTGTCAGACAATGGGTGGGAATCACCAGGAAGAAATTCTGCAAGTCCTCACCAAACAGAGCTGAAACTCTACTTGGAAATATAGCTCATCTCACCTACTCATCTGTCATTTCAAACAATGATTATTTTCTGTGGTATTTATGCCCCAACCACACAAAAGAAGATGTGGTGGTGGTGGAAAGTGCCGTCAAGTCTCAGCTGACTCATGGTGACCCTGTAGGGTTTCCAAAGCAAGAGACATTCAGAGGTGGTTTGACATGGCCTGCCTCTGCGCAGCGACCCTAGACTTCCTTGGTGGTCTCCCATCCAAGCACTAACCAAGGCCCTCCCTGCTTAGCCTGCAGTGGCAACCAGGAGATAGTTCCGTTAGAGGCATCTGATAACATGGGGGTTGTATCCCTTTCCAGAGGACAGGGGGGCTGGCAACCTCTTTCCAGCTCTGGAACCAAAATAGGCCAACTACTAAAATGCCATCTTCATGAGGCTGCTGGGATGCAAAATTCATGGTGGGTCAATCACCACACACACACAAAAAAACCTCATGCTCTGTCTATTATTCTGATTACCCACTAGACAAAATGCAAAGAATGAAGTCCTCTTGACCGCCTGCTTTCAAAAGAGGCCCCCTTTAGCCCTTGAGATGTATGGGAGGAACGGGGTAAGCTCAACTGAGGCGCCATAGTTGTAGTTTCAGGAAGGCCGCCATGTTGGTGTGCAGCAGAAGAGCTGGGTTCAAGTCAAGCAGCACCTTAGAGACCAGGGTATAAGCGTTCAAGAGTCAAATCTCCTTTTTTCAGGTATCTGACAAAGGAAGTTTTGACTCTCAAAATCTTATACCCCCAAAATCATGTTGGTCTCTAAGGTGATACTGGACTCGACCCATAGTTGTAGAATTCTCTCTTGAACAGTGGGGCAGCTGGATCCTTACCTCAACGTTCTTTAAGAGGCCAATTCGTATTTTGTTTAATCAGACGAATTTCCTGAGCAGCAGCTATGTTTTATCCTGGCTTTGTTTAATGTTCATGCAACATTGTAAGGGTAGCATTTTACTCATATACTATGGTACATGTCATGTTATCAGAAGGTACATAATTATCATGGGGAAAACCAAGGGGGGGAAATCTTTCTCGTAACTGAGAATGACTTTAGTTGATAAACCTGTCATTTACCCAATAAAGTACAAAAAACAAACTTCTCAAAATAAGTTCATTTGAAAGTGACTGAAAGATGTGTGAGATGATGCTTGTGGTTAAGAGGGGCCAACTCTAACCTGGAAAACTGAATTTGATTCCCCACTCCTCCACATGCAGCCTGCTGGCTGACTTTGGGCTAGTCACAGTTCTCTCAGAACTCTCTCAGCCTCACCTACCTCACAAGGTGCCTGTTGTGAGGGGGGGAAGGGAAGCCACTTTGAGACTTCTTATGGTAGAGAAAAGCGAGGTATAAAAACCAACTCTTGTTCTTCTTTTTCTATATAAAGTGACCTGAAGAAAGTTGACACACTATCTCATATGATGTTGGAATGTCCCCTATACAATACTTACCACGATCAATGGATTATCGCTATTGTAATTAAATTATCTGCCACCGTACCAAAAGACAAAGTAGTCCCCTTTCTGCTGGTGGATAGAGATCCAAAAATAACACTGGCAGTGGCCAAGTATCTCTCCGCCATATTTTCCTTCAAGAAATAAAGGCTCCCCCTTAACTGCTCAAGACCTTTAGGTTATGGGAGCTTGAAAGGAAAGTAAGTAAAGTCTGTGTTGTTCAGTAAAAGCACTGACTTCAACGAATGTTTTTTCCATTCTCTTCTGCACACCACACCGGAACCAATGTCGTCTCAAAATAATAAGCGTGTGGCCTGAACATTCAGCCCTGCTTACTAAACATTCACCCTCACTGATCAATGACGAAAGGTTTCGCTGATCCATCCTCTGACAGAAGCCTGCTGTCCTACTGATAAGGAAACAGCACAAACTGCACCGGGTTTTGCTAGTTTCCACTGGCTTGTTCTTACTTGCAGGCAATTCTTGACTGTATTTGAGTCTGAAGTTCAGTTTCAACCGAAACTACGCTAATATCGGTAATCCGGAAAAAATTGCCTGGAGGGCGAGCAACACGTGGGGCTTCTGCCTGCACTGCCTTCCCAAATCTTCAAGTAGAAAAGAGCATTTCTGGAAACAATGCAAACCCAGGGCAGTGCGAAGTAATTGTTATTGTCTCTTAAGGAGCTGTAGCTTCTTTCACGTTGTACTCTTCCCGAAACATAGCGAAGCTGAAACACCATCCTTCCCATGCTTTGTGGCTTTTTGCTAAGCTTGATGAAACGCTTCAACAAATATCCCACCTTCACCTTAAAGAGCTGGCATGGTGTAGTGGTTAAGAGCGGCAGACTCTAATCTGGTGAACCGGGTTTGTTTCCCTACTCCGCCGCATGAGGCCTGCTGGATGACCTCGGGCTAGTCACGGTTCTCTCCAAATTCTCTCAGCCCCACCTGCCTCACAAGGTGTCTGTTGTGGGGAGAGGAAAGGAAGGTGATTGTAATCCACTTTGAGGCTTCTTAAAGGCAGAGAAAAAGCGGGGTATAAAAACCAACTCTTCTTCTTCTTATGAGGAACCACTCTGTTAGAAAATTCTTCCTAACGTCAAGACGGAAACTCTTTTGATTTCATTTCAATAGTTTAATAGTTGTCCCACGAAGGTCTTTAATCAGAGCATGGGGGGAGGGGCTTTGCGTGGTGCCTTTGCTTGTGGGCTTGCCCCCCCCCCCGCCCCAGCACAGGTATCCATACAAGGCTCACAGAAGGCTATTCTGAACACTGGGATACCAATTATGGGGTTTTTACCCAGCCACTTCACTTCCCTTGTCTGAAAGATAATGTCCTTCACTTATGCCTACAGCCAACTAAAAAACACCGCAGCGAGTGACCTGCAGCCATAAACTGTTGTGGTGAGGGGATATAAGGGTGCAAGAGGACTAAGGTAAGTAAATCTGAAGCAGCAAAATCCTACATACATTTGATATGCTTGAATTTAAATCGGACTGGTTATTAAATGGCAGGTGCATAAATGCTCTGGTAGATCTTCTGCTCTAGCATCACCTCTGACTGATTTCCATACACGACAGAGCTTATCTCTGCCTAAAGTCTACCTCGACTTTTTTTTTTTTTTGCATTTTGCAAGTATTTGTTTGTTTGTTTGATTGTTTGTTTAGTTTTTGCCCCATCCTCCCCAGCCCAAAGGCCAGGCTCAGGGCGGCTTTCAAAACCCAGAATAGTAAAGCCAATAAAATATTAAAATATAATTTAAATACATTTTAAAATAACCCGATCAGTTTAATAAATAGGGGGAATAATACTCCCCCCAATGGCGCTAAAATCACAGAAATAGCTGTCTGCTCAATGGTTGGATCTAACCTCCCCCAGAACGAGGGAAAGGGCTCAGCAGTGGGGGAGGGGAAAAGATTAGGGAGGCCAGTATTTATAGGCCCTGCAGAATTCTTGAAGATCCCACAGGGCCCTTTCTCACTGGAGAGACTATTCCACCAGGCACGGGTCAGGGCAGAAAAAACCCTGGCCCTGGTAGAGGCCAACCTTTAACTTGCTGACGATGGCAATACTCCAACAACACAGCAAGCAACTGAAAGGCTTCCAGACAAGTTGGAGGAATCAGAGCAATCGAGATGCGATGGTGGTGGGGGTGGAAAGTGCCGTCAAGTCACAGCCGTGGTTTGCCATTGCCTGCTTCTGCATAGCGACCCTAGACTTCCTTGGTGGTCTCTCATCCAAGTACTAACCAGGGCTGACCCTGCTTAGCTTCTGAGATCTGACTAGATTGGGCTAGCCTGGGCCTTAATCTGGATGTGGTTATGGATAATCCTGAATTTATCCCAAGTAAGCACCTGAATAAAGAAGAGTTGGTTATTATATGTCGACTTTCTCTACCACTTCAGGAAGACTCAATCACCTTTCCTTCCCCTCCCCACAACAGACACCCTGTGAGGTAGGTGGGGCTGAGAGAGCTCTAAGAGAGCTGTAATTAGCCTAAGGTCACCCAGCTGGCTTCATGTGGAGGAGTGGGGAAACCAATACGGTTCACCAGATGAGCGTCCACCACCTATGTGGAGGAGTGGGGAATCAAACCCGGTTCTCCAGATCAGAGTCCACTGCTCCGAATCACCGCTCTTAACCACTACACCACGCTGGCTCTAGTCTTCATTTAACCCTGGGGGGGTGGGGAGAAGGGAGACAGAGTAGTGCTACAAAATGCCATCACACACCACCTGTACAATGCTGGACACTTCATGTCTAACTAGCGGTTTTGTAATTTTAAAAATATATTTCAACACATTTTTCCATTTGTGTACAAGAAACTTAAAATGTTAAAACCTGTTTTGGAAGTTTGTGAAGCAAATACGTCTGGAGTATGGGAAACAATCAGCTACCCAGGGGCTTGCTTGTAATCCTACTATGTGCCTTCTTGTCAATTTAATTGCCCGCAAGGGTTTTGGCAGAGGTGTCTCTTGACAGGCACAAGGCATTCTGCAATACCCAAACCTACACGTTCCTCCACGCAGGCAAGTTGCAGCAATAGGGCTTGTGATAAACGATTAAAAACAAGCTTACTAAAACTGAATGCTTATTTTTTTTCTCTCTTTTTAACCCCCCCTTCCCCCATGGCCTCACCTATTCCTGAGGCAGCGCAGATGGAAAGTTTTGGGGGGGCATACAGCATTTCTAAGGGGACATTGCCCCCACATGCCCCCTGTAGCTTTGGGCATCTGCACTGAGAGCCAGCGTGGCATAGTGGTTAAGAGCGGTTGTTTGGAGTGGCGGACTCTAATCCGAAGAACCGGGTTTGATTCCCCACTCTTACACATGAAACCCACTGGGTCATCTTGGACTAGTCACAGCTCTCTCAGCCCCACCTACATCGCAGGGTGTCTGTTGTGGGGAGGGAAGGGAAGGTGATTGTAAGCTGGCTGGATTCTTCCTTAAGTGGTAGAGAAAGTTGGCATTAAAAGCCAACTCTTCTTCTTCTAAGGGGACACTGCCTCCACATGCCCCCTGTAGCTCTGTGCTTCTGCACTGACAGCATAACTAGCCTTCAACTCCACTGCTGGGGGAGGGGGGGTCAGCTTCACTAACAGATATCATGAATGAGGATGTAGCTACGTTTGTCCATGCCAGCAGCCCCTGCAACAGTCCTTACGATATACTCACCTTCCCTTTACATGTCACACCTGACACAATGAGCACTCAGGTGGAAAAAATAAATAACAGGCAAAAGCTGAAAGTGGTTTGTTTTGAAAACTGAGCTCTTACTGAGGAAGTGTTCACCTGGCATTCACTCACCAAACATCCATACGTCACTAGCTGAGGTAAAACGTCGGAAGTTGATGGATTCGGGCGCCATCCATTTGATGGGCAGTTTTCCTTTGGAAGCTAAGGGTAGAGAGAAAAGAACACAGAGTGTTAACTTGTGGAACTCCCTGCCCCAGGATGTGGTGATGGCTGCCAACTTGGAAGGCTTGAAGAGGGGAGTGGACATGTTCATGGAGGAGAGGGCTATCCATGGCTACTAGTAAAAATGAATACCAGTCATGATGCATACCTATTCTCTCTAGGATCAGAGGAGCATGCCTATTACATTAGGTGATGAATTTTGCAGTGTCACTTCCATTTATCTCTTAAATATGAAATGCTTACTTATTTTTGTATTTATATCCTGTTTTTTAAGAACTTTATTTCTGATTTATCACCCGCGAAAAGTAAATTCATTTGTTGTGCTTCAGGAGATAAGGGCTGAGATATAACCCGCTTTTCTCCCTTGATCAGGGACCCAAAGGGGCTTTTCATATCATTCTCCCCTCCTCCACTTAATCTTCACAACAACAATAACAACAACCCTGTTAGGTAGATCTAACCACTACACCACACCAGCCCTCAGTCAGTGTTAACTTACCACCTTGACCCCAAACTGATGTACCTTGATTATGAATATAATCAAACTTTTCCTCAAAGGCACAAAAAAATGCTGCAAAAACCCCAGGCACAATCCCTTGTTACAATTTTTTGCTGAATTTAAACAGTCATTTTGTTCTACTTTTTTTAAAAACCTGAAGTAGGCTTATTTATGTCTTATTGTATGTTAACATTGTGTTGTATTAGAAAAGAGCAAGAGTCCAGTAGCACCATAAAGACTAACAAAATTTCTGGCAGGGCATGAAATTTCGTAAGCCACAGCTCATTTCTTCAGATACAGCTAGAATGTGATTGCATCTCTCCTTAAGTAGAGACGAGTGAATTAGACACACAATGGCAATGTAAATGTCAAAAGCAAGTAAATGATATTAGCAGACGTGACTGGATTAGGTGTGATATGCAGAGGGGTTGTAGGTGTGGAGAAATCAGCATGGGTAATGAGACAGGAACCCCAGATCTCTATTAAGTCCCAGAGAATGCATAGTCTTGAGCTTCATTATTAGTTGTAATTCAGCAGTCTCTCTTTCTAATCTCCCTTTCAAATCCCTTTGTAAGAAAACTGCTACTCTTGTATTGTGCTGTATTATAATGCAACTCTTAAAATTGTGTTAAATATTCTGAAATGACAAAAAGTACAGAAGACAAGTTTTTTTTAAAAAAAATACTTCATTTGTTATCTAAGAACACAAACACAAGGAGGAGCCTGATAAATCAGGCATAATAAAAATTGTGTACCATCAAGTCTGAACCGACCCATGGCGATCCCAGGACCACAGGGTTTTCAAGGCAAGAGATGAGCAGAAGTGGTTTGCCACAATCTTCCTCTGCATAGCAACACTGGTCTTCCTTGGTGGTCTCCCACCCAAGTATTGACCATGGATGACCCTGCTTAATTCAGGCTGTCAGATCAGATCTAACACCCAGCTAATCTAGCACTGGGTTCTCTACTGTGACCACCTGGGTGCTTCTAGGAAGCTTACAACGAAGGCATAAAAGTCAGAATTCCCCTCCCATTTTGTTCCCAGTCCCTGGGGCTTTAAGTTATACTACCTCTTTCCATGGAAGTTCTATTTATATTTAATGGCTAATAGCCACTGGAGACAAGCCTGGCTAGTATTTGAATGGGAGACCTCCAAGGAATACCAGGGTTGTGACGACGGAGGCAGGCCATAACAAACCACCTCCAAATGTGCCTCGCCTTGAAAACCCTACAGGGTCGCCATAAATCAGCTGTGACTTGACCCCCCCCAAAAAAAGCCACTGAAGATGGATGGCTTGCAGATGAATTGTGGGGGGAGATCATTGTTGGAAATGTGGTTAAGCTGTCACGATTGCCAATGTTATTCTTCTGAACCAAAATGTTTGTTGATATACCCCAACGTTTCTAAAACATTCCACCTCCTCACCTTTATAATACGTGCTGTCTTCCATATACCGGGACAAACCGAAGTCACCTAATTTCACACAGTCAGTGGAGGATACCAGCACATTTCTAGCAGCAATATCTCTGCCAAAGGAAATAAATAGTTATCATCTTGCATACAGTTAATACATTACAATATTTGACATGAACAGAGGCTTTAAACTGAAAGGTACCAATACTCCTCTGTGAGATGCAGATATGACAGTTGTATCGTTGGATCCACAGGGGGCATTTTTTACCGCACCTCCCTCCCCAGTCTTTCTATGCCTTCAATAAGCTGGTAGGTAAAGAATATTTATTTATTATTTCAATTTACTACCCCACTCTTCCTGGCCAAGACCCACAAGGAACAATCCCCACCCACTCCAAAATGAGCACCCTAAAGGTGAATTACATATTTTTTTGACCAGTTTCCAAAAATCCTACACAGGAAAACATTTATACAGAGCATTCCTGCCACATGAAAATGAGGAGATCCACAGATTAACATCATGTATTAGATTAACAGTGCAGCCTTATGCAGAGTTACTCCAGTCTAAACCCATTCATTTCAGTGGGCTTAGACTGGAGTAACTCTGCATAGGATTGAACTGTAAATGGCTCTCAGCGCCACTGGGCAACGTGAAGAATGCATCTGGCTAGCTGCTCACATAGAAGAAACTGTCCTGGCCTAGAGGCTATCCATGAGGATATGGTCAACCTGATATGTTTCGTGAAAGTTTGTTCAATGCACCGTGCAACTGGTTTGCAGGGTTGGACATTCCAGCTTTAGCAATGGGAGCATTCAGCATGGTTTCTGCCAGGGAGAGGTGATAAGGAAATCCAATCCAAAACCAAAATTTTGTCTGAGAAAAAAACCAGGGCCCTGTGTTAAGGTTGTTCCTATAATAACATTTTCTGAAGGCTTGTAAGGTCTGGGGATGTTGACTGGAGTAAGCCATAGGGACTACCGTCTATCCAGTCTTGGCCCATCTACACCAGCTCCCAATCAGTTTCCAGGCACACTTCAAGGTGCTGGTGCTGACCTCTAAAGCCCCGTATGGCTTGGGAACAACATACTCGAAGGACTGCCTTAGGAGCCTACCCGATCACTGTGGCCATCTTCTAGCGCCCCTCTTCATGTGCCCCAAAACCTTCTGAGATTAGGGGGGTGGCAACCTGAGACAGGGCCTTCTCAGGTGTGGCACCAAAATGATGGAATTCTCTCAAGGATATTCACCAGTCCTCTCCTGTCACTGTCTTCTGCCAGCAAACGAAGACCTTTTTGTTCATTCTGCCTTCTCCCTCAATAATTCCTCTTTCCTGCCATATTTTTTAAATTACTGCTTTATGTGTGTTTAACATATATTTTAGTTTTGGTTTTAATTTTTTTACTGAATTTTTATTATATGCTTTGTTAACGTTTATAACCTTGGTGGCACACACATTTTGTAAATAAATATATAATTAAAAATGCTGTTTCATAGATATTTTGAGGTGTTCCTGTCATCCACAATTAACATGACATTTCCTTCACCTTATTTCTTTCAGAAAACGAATACTGCTAATTCTTCTACTTGAAGCTTCGGTTTGCTTATGAGTGCATTTTTTGTTCCTTTCTTTCATATTTAATTACAGTGACAACATAAGCAGGAATCCACTTAATGTTCTTTCCACTCTTCAAAATAGCTGCCGAGTTCAGCAAAATTTGGAAGGCAACGGATGGTTTCGAGTTGGTATTTGGAAATCACCCGAAGATGTGGCAGAGGCAAACCCGTCGCTAGGCTCATTTC
This sequence comes from Euleptes europaea, assembly GCF_029931775.1. NCBI lineage: Eukaryota > Metazoa > Chordata > Lepidosauria > Squamata > Sphaerodactylidae > Euleptes > Euleptes europaea. The sequence continues at coordinate 6,504,435 of NC_079319.1, read as the reverse complement.
ATGCAAATATCTGAAATCGTAAAAAGACGGTGACCACCAGTAGGTGTCAGTCTATGCCAAGCGTCTCTTTTCTGTGGCTGAACTTATCAAGAAGGCTTTGCAAAGGAAGTATAAACCAAAATGCGGCAGGAGACTCAATTTTAAACATCCAGACTACCATTCTGAATAAGAAAGATCTTGTTCTTAATAAGAAATTTCAGTCAAAATAAATTAGAAAAGCAACAAGAGAATGAAGTCCTGGATTACAACACAAGATTTCTAGCCAGGATATCCAGCATGCACATTAAACGAGACAAATTGTCTACATCTTTCTGATTTACAACTAAGTATTTTCAAGTTGTTGTCTTACCTATGTACAAATCGTTTGCTCTCTAAGTAGGCAAGCGCTGTGCTAAGTTGATAAGCGTACAGTATCAAAGATGCTAGATCCAAGCTGTATTTTCTGACTTGCAAAAAAGATCTCAGCTTTAGGGATAAAAGAGACAGGGAAGGGGGGAGGAGGTTAGAAAAAATAAAAACATACTTGAATGAGAAAGAACCTTTCAGTGCCTATATGTTAACAGCCTTTGGATTCAGACAAACAAGACCTTGGTCCTTACCTTTCAAATGAAGAGTAGAAAACAGGCTAAAATGCCACTGAAATTCAGGGTCTGCACTCATACTAAACACAGCCTGCAGTTCATGCAGTCCAATGTGAGATTTTAGATACGTTGTCTTCAGAAAAACAACAGATACGGCATCTCTTTCTAAGCACTCTTTGACATGGTCTTATCAAAATGGACACGAAAAATCCAGGTCTCGTTTTCATTGTGTGGGTTTGTATTCCTGAACTGGGGACCTGAGATACCTGCTAGCAAGGTTCCTTCGATGAAGGCACAAGCCCCGCAGTTTTCAGGGAAGTTGCACTGGCAGTCATTCCTCCAACCCTGACATACCTGTTTCAACTCCGTCTTCATACAGAAAGAAACATCATGCAGTGTGTGTGTTTGGTAAGAACTGCTTCACTCAACCCCTTCCCATACTTACACCAAACCAGCAGTGGTCCCCTCCTGGTTTAACCTCTTCTCTCTGACTCCCTAGGATTTAAGGATGCTGCTATGGCACCTCCACCACGCCCCCCCCACCGAATCTTGCCCACCTGCTGCTACTCAAACCTCCTACTTACTGACTAGCCCTTTCTTTCCTCCCCGCCCCCTTGGGTCAATTCCACTTCTGAGCAACGCACAGTTAAATTGTGAAACTCCCTGCCCCAGGATGTGGTGATGGCTGCCAACTTGGAAGGCTTTAAGAGGGGAGTGGACATGCTTATGGAGGATAGGGTTATCCATGGCTACAAGTCAAAAAGGATACTGGTCATGATGTATACCTATTCTCTCCAGTATCAGAGGAGCATGCCTATTCTAATAGGTGCCATGGAACACAGGCAGGAGAATGCTGCTGCAGTCATCTTGTTTCTGGACTTCCTAGAGGCACCTAGTTGGCTGTTATGTGAACAGACTGCTGGACCTGATGGGCCTGGATCTGATCCAGCATGGCTTTTCTGATGTTATTAACACGTTAAGAGGACACAAGGAAGTGATGAGCACCTTCTGCCTTCTCCGGTGGCAAATCATAGAGTTGGAAGGGACCTCCAGGGTCATCTAGTCCAACCCCCTACACAAGGCAGGAAATTCACAACTACCTCCCCCTCCCCACTCTCCCAGTGACCCCTACTCCATGCCCAGAAGATGGTCAAGATACTGCGCTTGTCTAAGAGAGTGGAAGAACGATACCTGAGGAGCATCCACCTGAGGGCCCTGGGGCTGAACTGGCCCTGCCTTTTCTATATTAACACATGAAGCTGCCTTATACTGAATCAGATCTTTGGTCCATCAAAGTCAGACTGGCAATTGTTCTTCAGGTTCTCAGGCAGACGTCTTTCACATCACCTACTTGCCTAGTCCTTTTAACTGGAGATGCTGGGGATTGAACCTGGGACCTTCTGCATGCCAAGCAGAGGCTCTATCACTGAACCACAGTCCATTCCCCAATATTAATTTGCCTCCTGGAAGGCACTTACATGTATGATCATCCCTTCAGTATTTTTTTCTCTCTTTATAAATGATATGAGTTTAGCGGTTTTTTGGGGAGGGGAAGGTTTACTAAGAACTGTTAGGAACAGTGGTAAGAGGATAATTATAATCTCATGCGTCAAATAGTCAAGCTGAAGTATGAGAAGGGAGTTGAACTATGAAATTGATTTTACATAACATGTAAAAATTGCCATTTCGTAGCCCGGTTTCAGCAGGTGTATCAGAAATACCTCCCCCACAAGGGCAATGTGGTTCTAACTTTTACCCACTTTTTACCCATTTATACACGCACTGTGTAAAATGCACATAAAGGTTTTGATTTGCTATCACTTTCAGCTCTCCTCCTAGCAAATGGCAACCCCCTTCGAGGTCTATATCTCAAAACCAGCACAGGGGAGCAAACAGGTGCGAGATTCTTCCATCCAATGGAGTTATTCCCAGCGGCTACAAGGCTGAATTTAAACCCACGATTCTGCAGCTGCGACGTTTTGATGGCTCTGCCTCAGAGTGCAATATCCACACAGCATAACGCAGCTGGCAGAAACAAGCCGCCCTCCCCAACCTCTCCATGAAGCATCTGTGAAGCTGAGAGAGACCCCCGCTTACAAATTCTTCCTACCTCTCCTAGCGTACAGAGCTCCATAATGATCCAGACTGGATTTTCAGTGATGACGCCGATCAACTTGACGATGTGAGGGTGATCAAACTGCCGCATTGTTACTAGAACAGAAGAAAACAAGCTTTCCCATTAAAAGAAAGAACATCAGGATCTGGGATATAATAGAGAGGGGCTGTGGCTCAATGGTAGAGCATCTATCTGCTTGGCATGCAGAAGGTCCCAGGTTTAATCCCCAGCATCTCCAGTTAAAGGGACTAGGCAGTTAGGTGATGTGAAAGACCTCCGCCTGAGATCCTGGAGAGCTGCTGGTGGTCTGAGTAAGTACTGACTATGATGGACCAAGGGTCTGATTCAGTAGAAGGCAGCTTCATGTGTTCATGTGACAAAAAGCCTAATAGCAGTGAGGGGTCGAGTCACAAACTCCAGACTAAATGCTTGGGGCAGTTGGGGGTCTCTGTAATTAAGGCCTACTGGAAGTGTCATTGCACGCTGGTTTTCCATGTGGCAAGTCACTGTGCATATACCAGCTCAACATGGGATCAACCTCTCAACACACAATAGATATAAATAAACTGCCACACAAAGTTATTTGGAAACATAAGAAAGGCCATGCTGGATCAGACTGGATCAGACTTGATGGATCAGGTCCATCAAGTCCAGCAGTCTGTTCACACCGTGGCCAACCAGGTGCCTTTAGGAAGCCCACAAACAAGACAATTGCAGCAGCATTATCCTGCCTGTGTTCCACAGCACCTAACAGAATAGGCATGATCGTCTGATCCTGAAGAGAATAGGTGTGCATGATGACTTGTTTCCATTTTGACTAGTAGCCATGAATACCCCTCTCCTCCATGAACATGTCCACTCCCCTCTTAAAGTCTTCCAAGTTGGCAGCCATCACCACAAATGAATCGCCATGTGGCAGCCATCTTTGCCTGCTATAGAAGCAACTCCCCACTGCCACCATGGTTAAGAGGTCTGGAACGACTCCTGGGCTTACTCGTTTTTCCCCTTTTCTCTGAAATTCGGTTACCCTTCCCTCTTCAGTGCCAAAAAGAGATTAAGTTTGCATCAGTACCAAGGTGAACGTTAACCATGACCTGGATGGCCCAGGCTACCCCTATCTTGTAAGATATTGGAAACTAAGCAGGGTCGGCCCAGGTTAGGATTTGGTTGGGAGACCACCACCAAGGTCACGACGCAGAAGCAGGCAATGGCAAACCACCTCTGAAAATCTCTTGCCATGAAAACCCCATGAGGGGTCACCGTAAGTCAGCTGCAACTTGACGGCACTTTCCACCACTAGTTTTAAGTCCAAGTTTGAATGCAGGGCCTAAAAACTGATTTTCACATTCTGAATTAAAACTAAGCATCGAGAAGGCAGGAGGGAGGAATAAAAAGGACATGCGGAGGAGTAACTGAGTCCACAGGGAACAAAAATGAAGCTGCCTTACTGAATCAGACTAAGGTCAGTATTGTCTACTCAGACTGGCAGCGACTCTCCAGAGGTCTTTCGCTTCACCTCTTGCCTGGTCCTTTTAATTGGAGATGTTAGGGACTGAACCCAAGACCTTCTGCAAGCAAAGCAGAGGCTCTTCCAATGAGCCACAGTTCCTCCCTGCCAATCCCTTAGCCACGGTTAAGAGAATGGGAAATGTTATACCAAGCTGTATGAATGACCTGAAATGTCCATTTGGGTTAATGTAAACACATGAACACATGAAATTGCCATATACTGAATCAGACCCTCAGTCCACCAAAGTCAGTATTGTCTACTCTGACCAGCAGCGACTCTCCAGGGCCTCAGGCTGAGGTCTTTCACATCACCTACTTGTCTAGTCCCTTTAACTGGAGAAGCCGGGGATTGAACCAGGGACCTTCTGCATGCCAAGCAGATGCTCTACCACTGAGCCACGCCCCCTCCCCAAGTGCTTAAAGAGTATCACAAAAATCTCACTCAGGCTGCTGGCAAGTTACAAAAAATGTAGAAAAGCAACACCGTGTTTGGGGGGGGGCGAGGGGAGATAGAGCCTGGCAAGTTTATTTAAACCTTGGCGCTCCTTATCTTTTCATAATGCTTTTGAATAATTCAACGAGTTTCTTCGGTAGAAAAAGGAAAAATTGTTCACTAGCCACAGATGCATGATGCTGTCATAGCAATGATCGAAGACAGGGCTGACATATCTATGGTGTCCAGAAGAAAATCTCATTTAGTGCTTTGGTTTGTATCAGATCTTATTTGTTACGAGTGTAATTACTCCATTATCAGTCCCAGCGATGCAACAGCAATACCTTGCACATAATAAAGTGTGCCTCTATTTACTCAGAGGCAGCATTCTCCGGCCAGACCCGGAGCCTTTTGTCTCATGACACGCACGTAAGTATTTCCAAAAACATACTTTAAAGTAGCAACTTTATCTCAGCTGTTCATGCTTTTGGTGGCTGTAATAAATTAAGTGCGCTGTCCTCAGTTTAAACTGTTTATTGCAACGCTGGCGTTGTGAATGAAAATACTTCGAAGTTCTGAAGAGTTGCTACATTATGCTTTAGACACGCAACGGCTCTCATTATTCCTGTCATGGGTAATTTCTTGTTAAAGGCCAGGCATTAGGTTCTACTTGGCGATCAAAACTATTTACATGAAAAATATCAACCACTTTGGCCTACCCTATTGCAAACGCTGCAGCAGAGTAAATTCAGATTGCCAACGCAATCTGGTCAACGAAGGGCAGTTTCCTTGCTTCCTAAACGTGCATGCCATCAAGTCACAGTTGACTTCTGGCAGCCCTATATGTTTTAAAGGCAAGAGACATTAAGAACATAAGAACAAAAGAAAGGCCCTGCTGGAGCAGACCAAGGCGCATCAAGTCCAGCAGTCTGTTCATACAGTGGCCAACCAGGTGCCTCTAAGAAGCCCACAAACAAGACGACTGTAGCAGCATTCTCCTACCTGTGTTCCAAAGCACCTCATATAATAGGCATGCTTACATGAGCACATGAAGCTGCCTTATACTGAAACAGACCCTTGGTCCATCAAAGTCAGTATTGTCTACTCAGACAGGCAGCAGCTCTCCAGGGTCTCAGGTAGAGGTCAGTCACTTCACCTACCTGCCTAGTCCCTTTAACTGGAGATTGAACCTGGGACCTTCTGCATGCCAAGCAGATTCTCTACCACTGAGCTATGGCCCCTCCCCAATCCTGGAGAGACTAGGTATGCATCATGACTAGTATCCATTTTGACTAGTAGCCATTAATGGCCCTATCCTCCATGAACATGTCCACTCCCCTCTTAAAGCCTTCCAAGTTGGCAGCCATCACCACATCCTTGGTGTTCAGAGATGGTTTGCCATTGCCTGCCTCTGCATAGCAACTCTGGACTTCCTTTGTAGTTTTCCATTACTAACCAGGGCTGACCCTGCTTAGCTTCTGAGATCCAACAAGGTTGGGCTATCTAGGTGAGGCCATTGGTTATTTACAGCTTGTTATATAGTAACGGTATTCATTTTAAAAAAAGGTTGCTTCAGGGCCCCTCCGGGATTAGGGGCCCTGAAGCTGAAGCTTCATTAGTTTCATAGTAGATAAGCCACTGTGCATGATTTTGAAAGGGTGCTGTCCAACACATGACAGGTGCTGATGAGGGAAGACAGGAGGGCTTTTGGGGAGGGGTCCTCGAGATTTTAAAATCAAACTGAGGTTTCCTGAATGGCTGGTGAGCTGAAGTTTCCCAAAATAAATTTAGGAGCAGCCTTTTTGATACATATATATAATCTCGAAAGTATGCATGCCATTGCATTAATTTGGTATTTTGTCCTCATTTTGGCATTAACACCTGAAAATGCCAGCCTTTAAAACTGAACGCAACATGTCACAGAAATCTACCAATGTGACAATGAAGGAAGTTGTTTAAATTAGACTGAAGCGAAAGCATTCTAGATTCGAAATCACTTCTTTCTTTTGGTCAGGGTCTTTGTGGAGTTTTAATTGCTATAACCTTCATTTAAACTGCACTCTCTTTTATTCCTAGTCACAAAATCATCTCGTGGGAGTTAAGTCAAATTGATTTTTCGCACGGAAATGCCTGAGAAAGAAGGTTAGGACTGTCATGATTCTCCCATCTGTAACTGGTGTAATATTTTTCTCCCCTTGTCCTGGAAACTATTATCAGCTTCAGAGCAACCAGCCTCCCCATCCCACAACTGGAATGAGGCCAAGACCACAAACATACTTAGAACTTCTTCATATGCAAGCACATATAGGGTGCCGAGAAAGCAATGTTGTATATGCAGGGATGGTCCACCTGCCGAGCTGGTTAGACACGTTACGGCTACTATCGCATGGGATCTCAGCTCTAGCATGCACAAGGATTGTGTGAAACTGGCATGAAAACTATTCCCCCTTATAAGGCTGGAGGTGGCAAAATATTTGCTGAATAGAGACTAGCCACACAGATGTTTACCTTTGGTAGCCTTTGTGTAGCTGTGTAGTATAGTGGTTAAGAGCAGTGGACTCTGATCTGGAGAACTGGGTTTGATTCCCCACTCCTCCACATGAGCGGAGGACGCTAATCTGGTGAACTGCATTAGTTTCCCCACTCCTACACATGAAGCCAGCTGGGTGACCTTGGGCAAGTCACTCTCTCTCAGCCCCACCTACTTCACAGGGTGTCTGTTGTGGGGAGGGGAAGGGAAGGTGATTGTAAGCCCATTTGAGTCTCCCTTAAGTGGTAGAGAAAGTCGGCATATAAAAAACCAACTCTTCTTCTTCTTACTTGATTAGGCCACTTCATTTGCCAACATACACATGAAACAGTCTTATACATAATCATACTATATGCTCCATCCACTGGCAGTGGCTATCCAGGGTCTCTGACAGAGGTCCTTCACATCACCTACTGCCTGGTTCTTTTAACTGGAGATGCTGGGGATTGAACTTGGGACCTTCTGCATGCCAAGCAGATGCTCTACTGCTGAGCAATGGACCCTTCTTTGACAGTCTTGAACACATGACGCCACCTTATTCTGAATCAGACCACTGGTCCTTCAAGGGCAGTATTGTCTATTCAGACCAGCAATGGCTCTCCAAGGTCTCAGGCAGAGGTCTTTCCCATCACCTAAACCTGATCCTTTCAACTGGAGATGCCGGGGATTGAACCTGAGACCTTTTCCATGCCAAGCAGATGCTCCGCCATTGAGCCACACACATGCACACACATGAGGCTGCCTTATACTGAATCAGACCACTGGTCCATCAAAGTCAGTACTGTCTACTCAGACTGGCAGTGGCTCTCCAGGATCTCTGGCAGAGGTCTTTCTTTGCATGCAAAGCAGAGGCTCTTCCCCTGAGCCACAGCTCCCCCCTACAACCTGTTTGGTAGAGACAAAACAGTCACAAGCAAACAGAATTTGGAAAATAGAATGGGTGCTTTTCTTAACCAGGTAACAGCTTAGACCCCAGCAAAGATGGAGCTCACCACCTCAACGGGCAGGCTACCAGAGACATAACCTGTTGGGAGCTCTCTTGAACCGGCTGTGTCTGGCAATATCTACGCTCTGCAAAGGTGCACTTCAGTTTCCTATTCTCCTTCACCTTCTCAGTCCTCCTTCAGCAAAATGCAAACTGCACAGACCTAACAGAGATGTTTCAAGGACGACACGATAAAAACTGCAAAGTGCTTTACAAGCACTATAAAATGATAAAATAGTAAGCTATTTGTATGAGATGCAGAGGGCACTGTGGTTTAGGGATTTATTACTCTAACTAGGGTGGGAAGCAGGCAAGCGCCTTGAGATGGGGAGATTAAACAGATTAAAAGTAGGACAGATCATGAGATGAGAAAAACTGTTAACTGGCCTTTTTATTTGCTTGCTTCTCTCTCCCCGAAAATCCAGCATTTAGTGATCAGCATTACCTCAGCAACAAAAGCGAAAGCTAAAGAAGTACTTACATAATCGAATAAAAACCAGGAACCTCGGCATTCTAGCAGCATCCTGAGTTTTGTGACCCACTGGATGCAATCCGCCCCACCCCAACCTCGCTAAAATGTAAAGTAGGAAGAATTTGACGACTTACAGGCCTCTTGCAAGAACTTCTCTCTCACGCTGTCAGAGGTGCAATTTTTACACGTTTTGATTGCAACCGCCATGGCAGGGTTTTCCTGAAAGATGGTAGAAACAAAGGTCAGTGACGGATCCAACTTTTAGGAAATATGGCCCAAAATTATGGCAAAGTATCCCCCCCCTTAAACAACACCATCATGTTAAATTAGAATTTAATTTACTTCTTTCAGTTGATTCAGGTTAACGTTGTTTAAAATTGTTATATGTAATTCACTTTAAGAGATTTAAAAATAACTAGTAACATAACACTGCTAAGCACCTGCTTGTGCACTATTGCAGCACTCCAGCAGGCACACAGTTACCACTGAAAACAGTATCCCTGTGACTAATGTTCTTCTCTGCTGCTTATGCACACATTTTAATGTGCCAATGGGAGCATCCAGAGTACAAAGGCTTGCCCAGCGGCAGGACTGAAAAATCCGGGTAAAAAAGAATTGCCCTCATTTCCTCACAGCCCAAAATGAAACAATTGGAAAGCTGACGGGGGGGGGGGGGGATGAAACGTTACTTTGTTTTAGAATGATAAGTACTTTTTACAGCATTGCTTTAAAATAGTCTTGTTCCAAGAGATTAACACTGCTGCAAATATCTGAGACCCAAGATTCCCCTCAGTTTTCTGCCTCAAGGGATAGATGCTGATGATTTGCTTGGAAAACTTTTTTTTGCCATCAAGTCGCAGCTGACTTATGGTGACCCTGAAGGGTTTTCAAGGCAAAAGATTCAGAGGTGGTTTGCCATTGCCTGCCTTTGCATAGCGACCCTGGACCCAGAAGATGGCCCCCCAAAAAAACCCAACAACCCTCCAGGATCCCTGGCCAATCTGGCTTGTAGGATATTACTTCCTGACCCCAAAGCATCAGCACTACCCTGGGCATGCAAGAAAGGGCCACGAGAGCCAAACACTGATGCAATCCTTCCTGCCCTCCCTCTCATGATCTGCCCAAGTTCACAGAATCAGCATTGCTGACAATGGCCATCTAGCCTCTGCTTTAAAACCTCCAAGGAAAGAGAGCATGTGAAGGTAGATGGTGGGAGACAAATTTCACCTCATCATGGAGTGGTAGGAATAACTGTTTCCATGTATTTAAGGTATTTAAACTCTTTTGTCTTTTTGCAAAGGAGCTGCAACAGTTATGCAAATGAATGGATTTCTGCCTATATACCGGTGTTGGTGAACCTATGGCACGCGTGCCGGACTTGGCATGCCGAACCCTCTCTGTAGGCACGCGCGGGTAAGTTGAGCAGCAGTCGCGTCTGCCTTCCCTGGACTCCCCGCCACCCAGCTTAGGGCTTTGAACAAACATTAATTGTTCAAAAGCATGCCAAATGCAAACTTTTACCTTTCAATAAAAAGTTGTTTGTATCATTGAAAGCTCTGTTATTGTGTTTTTCTTTTAAGGCAAAATATGTTAATAATGTATGTGTTGTATGTGTTGTTTTTTCTAAACTAAAACCTCAGTATTCAGGTTAAATTGCCGTGTTGGCACTTTGCGATAAATAATTGGGTTTTGGGTTGCAGTTTGGGCACTCGGTCTCTAAAAGGTTCGCCATCACTGCTATATACAATATTTCCAGTCTGTCACTGCAGTAATTGAAAAAGGGCTTTGGCTCAGTGGTAGAGCACCTGCTTGGCATGTAGAAGGTCCCAGGTTCAACCCCGGAATCTCCAGCTAAAAGGATCAGGTAGTAGGTGATGTGAAAGACATTTTCCAGAGACCCCGGGCAGCCACTGCCAGTCTGAGTAGAGTTGATGGACCAACGGCCTGATTCAATATAAGGCAACTTCATGTACATGTTTGCAAATGTAGTAGCCTGATAACTGTCATTCAGAGTAAACAAGACTGGCCTTTAGAGTGCCAAGACTGAGCAAGCGTGGTGTGGTGGTTAAGAGCGGCGGACTCTAATCTGGAGAACCAGGTTTGATTCCCCACTCCTCCACATGGACTCTAATCTGGAGAACTGGGTTGGTTTCCCCACTCCTCCTCCTGAAGCCAGCTGGTGACCTCTGGCCAGTCACAGTTCTCTCAGAACTCTTTCAGCCCCACCTAACTCACAAGGTGTCTGTTGTGGGGAGAGGAAGAGGAGGCGATTGTATGCGGCTTTGAGACTCCTTAAAGGTAGAGAAAAGTGGGGTATAAAAACCACTCTTCTTCTTTATAGATCGGACTGTAAGGCAGTTTCATGTGTTAATGGCCACATGACAGCTGTTGATAGGATGGATACAGTGCTCAAAGGGAGTCAAGGCCAAATGTATAGCAGCCCATATATTTCATATATTACAAATGACTTGTACCTTTCCACTGCTTATAACGGCTGCATTTGCTCTTACTTTGGTCCCCACACAAGCGCCTCATGAGGTAACAAATGCTGCCAGTGTGTTACAACCACCAGGCAGTGTCCAGGTGAAAGTGCCATTTGGGAGAACCAGCAAGACCAGTATCGCAGAATGATAAGCTGCAGTACTACAGTCAAAGCTCTGCTCACGACCTGAGTTTGATCCGGATGGAAGTCAGTTTCAGGTAGCCGGCTCAAGGCTGACTCAGCCTTCCATCCTTCCGAGGTTCATAAATTGAGTACCCAGCTTGCCAGGGGTAAAGGGAAGATGTCTGGGGAAAGCAATGGCAAACCTCCCTGCAAACACAGTCTGTCTAGAAAACATCGGGATGTGACGTCACCCCATGGGTCAGGAATGCTCAGGGGACTACCTTTACCTTTAGCACCTTCACACAGGGACCGTATGTGCACAGCCCCTTTTCCTTCCTTCGTATTTCCTTCCACCTTTAATGTCAAGAGTGACAAATCAGAGAAATGAACTAAAGACTCAAGGCAGTGTACATCAATACACACAACAGCAAGAAAGCGGACAGGCAGAAAAGAAGAGCCCTATGCCTTCAGAAACTTGGTATCTATTTTTAATCACTTGAACACACATGAAAACATGAAGCTGCCTTATGATGAATCCGACCATTGGTCCATCAAGGTCAGTATTGTCTACTCAGACTGGCAGCGGTTCTCCAGGGTCTCAAGCAGAGGTCTGCCTTGTGATGAATCAGACCATCGGTCCATCAAGGTCAGTATTGTCTACTCAGACTGGCAGCGGTTCTCCAGGGTCTCAAGCAGAGGTCTGCCTTGTGATGAATCAGACCATCAGTCCATCAAGGTCAGTATTTTCTACTCAGACTGGAAGCGGTTCTCCAGGGTCTCAAGCAGAGGTTTGCCTTGTGACGAATCAGACCATCGGTCCATCAAGGTCAGTATTGTCTACTCAGACCGCCAGCGGATCTCAGGCAGAGGTGTTTCACATCACCTTCTGCCTGGTTCTTTTTAACTAGAGATGTCGAGCATTGAACCCAGGACCTTCTGCATGATCAAGCAGACTCTCTACCCACTGAGCCATGCTTCTCTCCTACTTACTGCAAGCAACTTTCCTATGTGAAGAATGTGTGCCTCTGAGTATGTGCAAAACACTTTTGGCTCATCAGCAATAACCTCTCACTGTAAACTTTCTGGCTACAAACCTGCATTTGGCCTACAAAAGATTACCTGTGTGTAAAGGAGCATGAACCATCTTTAGGGGTGAGAATGGGAGGGAAGGGGTCTGATCACAGCAATGATAAAACCCTGGGTTTTTACATAGTATTCTATGAGCAGCTTCCATGGTTACCACACTATCAAGAAATGTCCTAGTCTTGTAAGGTAAGTACTAAATTGGGCTGCAGAAAATAGGATTGTTTTCGTGTCCCTGCTAAAGATAAACAATAGTGCTAGGAGATGCAGTTTTCACCTCCGGGTTGGAGGCTAGAACAGACAAGTTATTTCTGCTTTCTCATTCCCTGGTCTTCTTTATTAAAGGTTTGGGGTTTTTTTAATTCCTCATGCCAACAGAAGCCTTTTCAGCAGACCATCTTTAATTAATGCAGACGGGGGGAAATGTAATTAGAAGGAAAAGCATTAATTTTATGAAAAAAGCATGGCAACATTAAGAATACCTACTGGGGTCACGTAAACTCCTTGATGAACATCTCCAAACTGCCCTTCACCGATGCAGCGTCCCAGTTCAATCCGTTCTCTCTGAATCTCGTAATCCCTGGCTGTTGGAAGGTAATCCGTTTACATCTCAATCTACTGATGAAAAGCTTTCAACTAAAACAATCCATAAGATGCCAAAAAACGTCCAAAAGCAACTCCCAGAAAATGGTCTAGCGCATGAAAACCAGATTAGAGTTTGCGGCACATTATCTACATAAATAGTGTCTTGCCCAGTGGAATCCTCTTAAACGACTGTTTGAATGAAAACCTAAAAAAAGGTGCTGTGAAATTCAGACAGAGTGAATTAGTCCCAATGTGTTTAGTTATATTAATGCAATAAATACAAAACTAAAACATCTTAATTGATTACGGCCTAGAGGACCACATGGAAAGAAATGCAGCCTAATAAGGGTTAGCCTCCGCAAACGGTACGTTTAAGAGTTCTCCACAATATTATATTTTAGGTGTCTTAATCAGCAAGTCAGCCAAGAGTATTTTTAAAGAGGTGTGCAGAAGGTGATGGAAAAGAACCAGATTTTTTACAAAAGGGGAAAAAACCTTAGCCACATAATGCATTCTGTTGACATTGTAAGCAAAACTGACAAAATACTGCATTATTATTTTTTTATTTAGTGGGATGCACCTTTCCTCAAAAAGCTGTGGTTTTCTACTCTAACATTTAATTAATTTCCAATTGAATTGTTTATCTTACTGATTCTATTTCCACCATCCTCAGAAAGCTATCTACTGGGAAACATGATTATTTCTTATTTTCTCTGGTATCGTCTCCAAAAGCATCTCTCCTCAAGTTTACGTCCTATGTCAGAACAGTACACTGGAATGGTTTTTAGTAAGAAACAGAGAGAGAGAGAGAGAAATGATGCCTGACATTACAAAACTGAAGTAAATTATTACACACCCTTTTCATTTAAGTAATGCATTTTCCTCTTTAAAATCCCAAAGCTTTCAAATACATTGGCTTAACTGTACACAATTAAGCCAATTAAGACTTTAGTAATGGAGAGTCAACAGGTTTTTTAAAAAACACCACATCATTCCAAAGTATCAAGCATAGAGATTATTAAAGTTTCTCCTGTTACCTTCATCTATTCCATAGCTTTCTGCAGTGCAATTAAGAGAAAAATCAAACACTTGCTTAGAAATAGCTTCTTAAAATTCAGAATACAGTTGGAAAAAAAATTTCTAATTAAAAAAAAAACCAACACAGTAAGCTCACAGTTGAAGTTAGCGTGAGCTTCCCCCAAGTATGAAATCTGTACTTTCTGCAACCAGCTTCATAACAATTTGCAAGCAGGGCTGGCCTATCCTCTAGGCAAATCGAGACAATAGCCTAGGGTCACAGTTCGGTGGAGGGGCATGAAAAATTAAAGGGCCACAGGCATCATAAGGGGTCCAGGGCAGAGAGGAAGCTAAACCAGCATTCCTCCTATGCATATCTACTCAAAAGTAAGTCCAACTATGTTCAGTGGGGCTAACTTTCAGGTAAGCATGCTTAGGAATGCAGCCCTTGGAATGAGCTGGTTGATGTTTTATTATGTTTGCTTATGAGTGTATGGAGGAGAGCACCAAAGCCATAGTTTGCCTAGGGCACCAAAAACCCTTGGCCTGGCCTTGTTTGCAAGCAAAAAACTTGCATCCCCTGTTCCAAGCCTTTGTCTTTTTGGCACAGCATACTGCAGGATACGTAATGTGCACTTTTCAAGGGCCATCTTTTTAAATACCCTCTTATTGTTTAAATGCAAGAGCATCTCAAATAGCACAATTTGTGAAGTGACATATGAAGGGATGTTTGCTTGCTGTTTGAAGGGAAAGTCGAAGGTCACACTAGGTGTATACGAGCCCTTGGGCTCACTTATATCTTTCGAATCCCAACATGTGGAATCTTTGGCGGGTTTTGTAATTTCACACCCGACAATACCAGTAACTTGGAGGAATGTTTTTTTCCATGAACATAAACCTCACAGTCTAGAAAACCAGGAGTTTTTGCCACTATTAGAAAGACAAAAACTATAGTATGGCTAATTTAAATCAATTTAAGAACTTCAGCGGACTTTTGGAGCCGGCCTTGTTGATGGATAAATAGATCAGCAATGCCGCTAAGAGCATCTTCTTGCAGCGGTATCTTGCTCGCAAGCTGATCACTTATTTGGACTCTGCAGATATAGCCATGCTGATCTACATCACAGTGACCTCCATGTGGGGCTGCCATTGAAGACACCTCAGAAGGGTCAGATTGTACCAAACAAAGTGGTGAGGTTCCTGTCAGGTGTCAGCCATTCAGGACACCTTGTTTCAGTGCTGTGTCAATTGCACTGGTAACCTATTTGTTTCTGGGCCAATTCCAAGTTCTGGTTATTACCTTTAAAACCATTCACAGCCTAGGACAATCATACTTACTGAACAGCACCTCCCGGTATATTCCCATGCGCCAGTTACACCCCTCAGACAACCTTCTCCTGGCAGTACCTTCTCTTAGGGCTGTCAACCAAGCAACAGCTAGGTCACGGGCTTTCCTTGGTTCAGCTGTCTGGAATGGCCTTATCTACAAGGTTCTGCTATAACAAAAATCAAACTAACGAATACTCTATGCTGTTCTGATATCTAGGCAAACTGGCAGCATATTAAGTAAGCAGTACAAAGATCCATTCAGCCAAAAATTACATACATAATATAAAGATACACATACATACTCATAAAGGTAAAGGTCCCCTGTGCAAGCACTGGGTCATTCCTGACCCATGGGGTGACGTCACATCCTGACGTTTACTAGACAGACTGTGTTTACGGGGTGATTTGCCATTGCCTTTCCCAGTCATCTACACTTTACCCCCAGCAAGCTGGATACTCATTTTACCCACCGGCTGGAAGGCTGAGTCAGCCTTGAGCCGGCTACCTGAAACCAACTTCCGTTGGGATCGAACTCAGGCCGTGAGCAGAGCTTTGACTGCAGTACTGTAGTTTACCACTCTGCGCCATGGGGCTCCTTACATACACATAGACAAACACTAAACTAATAACTTTTTCCTTGTACTTTTCAGAATTTCACAACGGTGAGAAAAGAAAGAGGCTTCACAAAGAACAACTTCGTATGGGAGCCTCAGGTGAGTTCAATATACAAAAGCAGCACTGTGAGGTTTGTATAACCTTCTTATTTCTTTTTGCAGGAATGTTATCCAAAAACAAACACATTGGAGACTAGAATTTGTGAAGCCTCTTTCTTTTCTCACCATTGTGAAATTCACTCCAGCTTTATATTATATATGTAATTTTTGGCTGAACAGATCTTTGTACCACTTACTTTATATGCTGCCAGCTTATCTACATGGTTGCTTGGGGCACCTTCCCTGGCTCCATTTAGGAAGGCAGGCAAGAAAGTTCCATGTCAGAGGGTTTTGGGAGGAGCTGAAAGGTCTCAGCGGATTTAGTTACGTGCTTTTAAATTTGTGTTATTTTTGTCTGTTAATGGACGACTACTTTCTGCAACTTGCTGTTGTGCTGTTAGCTGTCTCCAGTCCAAGGGGGAAAAAAGGGCAGGCTATAAATAGTTTAAACAGAAAAATAAGCAAATAAATTTAAGGATTATATTTTGGGCATTAAGCCAGGCTTCACGTGCGAGTTCACATTCATGTACAACTCCACTAGGGGAAGAAATAACAAAAAGAAGCCAACTAACGTTATAATACTGAACAGGTAAAGATTCCCGTGTGACATGTGCTAACGGTTGCTGGATTAAAGCTTTTCAAATGGGGGGAGGAGTGAATGCTCTTTGAAATGCTCCTTAAACATGCATTTATTCACAGTGCGTATAGAGATGATTTTAATGTGGGAGAGCGTTCCAACAGTAGCTCTGCCTTGGCTGCAGTCTAAAACTGCAGTCTGAAATGGCACAACTCCAAACAGCTAACATCATCTAGGGCAGGGGTGTCAAACATAAGGCCCA
This sequence comes from Euleptes europaea, assembly GCF_029931775.1. Taxonomy (NCBI): domain Eukaryota; kingdom Metazoa; phylum Chordata; class Lepidosauria; order Squamata; family Sphaerodactylidae; genus Euleptes; species Euleptes europaea. The sequence continues at coordinate 6,487,638 of NC_079319.1, read as the reverse complement.
TGGGTCGGATCTGGCCCCTTCAGAACTCGTATCTAGCCCATGAGGCAGCCACCCTCCCCACTCTCAATCTGGGCTGGTGAGGCATGGCCCGACCAAATGACATTTATGTCATATCTAGCCCTCATAACAACTGCGTTTGACACCCTGATCTAGAGTTTCTACTCAAACCTTTTCCTTTTCAGAATTTTTAGAGTCCATAAGGTTGAATTGAAATACATTTCCGGCCAGATGGAAAGTTTGTTCATTTCTATTAGATGTCTGTGGAATGTGTTTCATGAAACAAGCTCAAAAAAACAACAACAAAAACAACAACAACACAGGATTGAAGTCTCCAGAATGTCATCTCACCGAAAGAACTTTCTCTTTTAAGTCCATGTGATTCTTAAATGTAATCACCCTGTGACTCACAAGCCATCTACAACCAACTCGGCGGCCCAATAAGACAACATTGCTAGCGGTTACTAAAAATGCCCTATTATTCTGATGCACAAGTCACCCCTGAGTAGGAAAAGCCCCAGAATGAAGTTGTGTACTTACTAGAAGGCATTGTGTAAGTGTCTTCTTCATCTATAATCTCTGCATAATCATCTGTTTCTGAAAGGAAGGAATCAGTTTAGAAAAGACCAATTTGCAGTTTGGGGGAGATATATAATACATTCCTCATTCCTCCTCCCTCCCCCCAAAAAACCTGTAACCTTTTCACCTCCACATAAATCTACTTAGGGCTATCATGACTAACGCTTCCCCCCACTTGAGTTATTCATAGAAATGAAGATGACCTCACTGCCTACTACATTTCATTACACAGACTTGTTTTTCAGGGTTTAGAAAGATATGCTGAATGCATCTTTTATCAAGTTGTAGACAGTGCCCTTATTTAGATCTGTTAGTCAAAATGTGAATAAGTCCTGTCCTATGATCAATAGAAATTTCCTGTCACAAAACCCACAAATGGATGGGGGGTGGGGGGAGAGAGCTACAATCAAGAAACTCTTCTACGTGCAAACAAGAAAGAACTTTTTAGGTCTTAGAACATGGTGAGAGATAGAGGATGCAGGATCCCCAAGGATTTACCTACACGCAATTTACCTACTGCATGTCACATGGTGGAATGCAGTTTCCTTCAGGTTGCCTACAGAAGACTAAATCCTTGGGTAACATTTGCTCTAGGCAACTCCTATTTATGATTTAAATTGTTTAATTTATGATTTAATTGCCATTGGCACTTAAAATTAGGTGATTATGAGTTAATTCCTGAAATATAACTTTAATGCTAATCATAAACATGGTTAATTTTAAAATAAAAATCCACCTAAGCTATCATACAAAGTATACCCCAGTCTAGAAGAAGAAGAGTTGGTTTTTATATGCCGACTTTCTCTACCACTTAAGAGAGAATCAAACCAGCTTACAATCACCTTCCCTTCCCCTCCTGCAACAGACACCCTGTGAGGTAGGTGGGGCTGAGAGTGACTCGCCCAAGGTCACCCAGCTGGCTTCATGTGGAAGAGTGGGGAAACAAATCCAGTTCACCAAATTAGCCTCCGCAGCTCAGGTGGAGGAGTGGGGAATCAAACCCAGTTCTCCAGATCAGAGTCCACCGCTCCAAACCACCGCTCTTAACCACTACACCATGATGGCTCTAGGTGGTGGAGGAAAGTGCAGTCAAGTTGCAGCCAACTTATGGAGACCCCAATAGGGTTTCCACGGCAAGAGGTGGTTTGCCATTGCCTGCCTCTGTGTAGTAACCTTGGACTTCCTTGATGGTCTCCCATCTAAGTGCTAACTGGGGCTGACCTTCCTTAGCTTCCGAGGTCTGACGAGATGGGCTAGCCTGGGCCACCAAGGAAAGGGCAAGTCTGAGTTGGGAGGGGGATGGGGTGGTGTCTCTTAACTGGAGTTTCCAGCTATGGTGTTGCCTCTGTGCAACTGGGTATGAACTCTCCTCCCCAGGCTCTAACCACCATTGACCACTTCCTGGCCCACATCTTAATGGCCTCTACTGGTGGCTGCCACGTTCACTCGGTATAGGCAGCTGGCACGATGTGGCAATGAGGTGCTCTCCTCAAAAAGGATGGATGCTATTTTCCATTTGCACAGTAAACAGCAATTACACGAGAGTCTTTGAATAATTTTGGTTATAGTTTATTAAGTTTCTCCAGTCTTATGGTCAGTTTCAATGGTGTTTGGGGCTTTCCTACTCTGGGTATTGTGCATGTAGGTAGGGTTGTGGCAACTCTGGGTAGGGAACCCCCTGGAGATATGGAGGTGGAGCCTATGGAGGGCAGAATTTGGGGAGAGGAACGATGTCAGTGGCATATAATGCCATGGAGTCTACCTCGCAAAGCAGCCATTTTCTCCAGGGAGGGGGCTGATCTCTGTTATCTAGAAATCAGTTCTAGTCCCAGGAGATCTCCAAGCCCCTCCTGGAGGTTGGCAACCCTACATGCAGGAATGTACACATGCAAAGAGGGGGGAGGGGAAGGAAGCGTTTTTCGGCAAAAGCAGTCGAGTGGCTGCTTTTCACTGGCCCCTTGAACAAAGATATATTTCTACACAGTAATCCCTCTGTCTTCTTGCACGGTCAGGACCCCCCCTTCCCGCACAGAGAAAGCAAACCCAACACACAGACACCAACACAAAAGAATCAGCAAAAAAGAATGCACGTTAAACATCTGTAGGATGATTTTTTAGAAGTCTGTAGAGTCTATATTTAACACCAAAAACAAAGGGAAGACCAAATGATTAATCCATTCTTCTCTGGCTTCCTTCCTTTTCTCCTTCCAAATAGCAGAGAACTCATTTTGCTCCAGAGAGCTAATAATGACCTCTATTGGGAAAAGCTTCACTTTCCATGATACTACTGTAACTAAGATAAGCAGTTCTAATCCTTTATATGTTGATTTTGAAAAGTACCCCCACACACACACACACACACAGCTCAGGCCTATGAATTACAAAGCTCTTGTAATGGCTCAAGAAGATCGGGAGGGGGGATCTCTACACTGACACAGGAGGCTAGCTTTAAAGATGGCAATCTCGTTCATCTCTTTACCAGTTGGGGGTCACACTGAATCTCTGCACTATACACTGGAAAGAGCCCCTTATTTTGTTTGCATTTTCCAGCTGCAGCCAAGAGGAATGGCTTGTCCTGAAAAGCAAAACAGATTTTCAGCACCAACCCAGAAGCCACCCCCCTCCCACATGCAGCCCACTTTGCCAAAATATCCCAAGCCTGCCAGAGAGGCTTCAGGGACAAACTGAGCTGGCATCAGTACATTTAGCTCCCATCTTTCTTTACAACCTAACACTGTTAACTTTGTTGGCAAGTGCCATCAAGCTGCAGTCGACTTGTTGCAACCCCTATAGGGTTTTCAAGACAAGAAACCTCAGAGGTAGTTTGCCGGTGGCTACCTCTGCGTAGCAACCCTGGACTCCCATCCAAGTACTAACCAAGGCTGACCCTGCTTAGCTTCCAATATCTGGTGAGATGAGGCTAGCCTGAGCCATTACAAGTGGTATTTCCCCACCCTGGTCCAAATAATTGGGGGGGAGAAGGTTGTAGTATTAAGCCCTGAAGGAAATTATTCTAGATGTTAGTAGGGGGCAGCAGAACTAAATGTACTCCTGCCATTTTCGGCAGCAGGCACACTTGCCAGAAAATGGTTGGATCCTGAGAACGACAAGTGAAAATATTCATGGGCATGGATCTTTCCTGTCTTCTCTCTGCAGAAGGCACTGGTTATCCCTGGAGGAGTTGGGAGAGCCTCAAGGTCCCTCATGGGGGAGCCTCAGACCACATGGGGATTAAGGATGAGGAGAAGTTATCCACTTACTCTGAGAGTGGAAGAAGCTCAGCTTCACCCCATTTCCCCTCATAGGAACCAACCCAATGTCTAGTTTCGTTCTCAATTCTAGCCCAAAGGAAAACAGTCATTTTCTTCTGTAACTGGAATATTTTGCAGAGTAGCGAGAAAGACAAACTACAGGCAGGCCTTATGCACAGTTTACTTCGGGCGCACACAAAAATGGGAACTTTAACAGATGAGCACATGGGCTACACATTGCATGTTAATGACACACAGGCTGAAGAAAAATATATATGACCACATATTACCGTCCCCACTAATTTCATCTGTTGATCCGGGTGGCATGCAAAGAGAAAGGGGGAAAAAACAGGAGGAAAAGAAAGGGGATGGGGAGGGACAGAGAGAAAGAGGGAAGGAAATGGGGAAATACAGTATTAAAATCACAGTGTGCCAAACAGAAGAGCAAAAAAAGCATTTTATGTGTCTCACTCTAAAAGGATCTGATCAGGCAGAGAAAATTAAAGGTGTTTGCAGTCTAATCCAACACTCTAAATAGCTCACAGCACATGGCAAGATGCAGGCAAACACCACGGATATACACATGAAGCCTGAAAAAAGGAAACTAAGCCAGTACGTTGTGGCACGCAGCAATTAAACAAGTGCCTTCATTCATGGTTTCTACTACTGGTTGGAGTGGGGGGGGGATGTAAGAGAAAGGATGAATTTAGCTGACATGCAAAGAGCCCTGAAGCTTTGTGCCAAGTGCTCTGTCCTTTGACGTACTCCTTTGACTACTGTTTAATGCTGGTGTGAATTGAACGCCACCGAAAACAAAATCTATCATCATATGAAGCTGAGATTCAGGGGAAAAAACTAAACATGACCCATGCTCCGGGTTTTACCATACAAGATTTACAAGCATAACTCCAAGTAGTTGCATCAAGAGGGGGTTGTGCTCTTAACATTTGTTCATTAGAGATGACAGGATCACCTCTCAAAGCCCTGCCACTCAGGGCTCGGGCATGCATTTGTACCCCCACCCCCACCCTAAAATTACTGCCAAATAGATAGCCACCCTCACCAGCTGCACTTAGAAGCAATTTACTCAAACCAACAGAACCTGTTGAAGGGTACTGCAGTCTCCCCTCTTCATCATAACATGAAGACGACAACTAAGGTAAAGTGTGCCACCGAGTTGCAACTGACTCATGGCGACCCCATGAAGTTCTACCTCATGGGGCTTTCAAGGCAATTGAGAAGCATAGGTGGTTTGTCACTGCCTTCCTCTGCAGAGTCTTCCTTGGTGGTCTCCCATCCAAGTACCAACCCTGCTTCAGCTTCCGAGCTCTGACGAGAGCAGACTAGTCTGAGCTATGACAACCATCCCATAGCAATTGCCACACAAAAAAAGTCATGCCTATACGAGCCCAGAGACCTGCACCCAGTAGCCAACATTGTAGGGATCACTTACTGACATAAGCAATCTCAGTCTGTATTTACAGCTGCTATTATATTACATTCAACAGCATGCTAAATCAGGGGTCCAAGAATGTGTTAGGCCCAAATGAGCCACTGAATGATGGATCTGGAGAGCTTCTCCGCTGCCATTACTCAACAGATTTGCTTCCATGGAACCCCAGTAAAAAGCTGACATCTACAGCAGTTGGAAACATTTCCTTGTGCTTTACTGAAGAAATAAAATGCCTCCGAATTTTCAGTGGGATTATTCTTGGAACTCTGTTTACTATTCTACTCCAGCCTCAGGTGAACAAAACCGCAAGGAGGTTAGTATTGTTCAGCTTTTAGATTAATCAGGCAGCCTAGAGACAACGCAGACCAGTACCCTGAGGAGGCGGCTCGTGTGAGCAGAAGACGAAAGGGAGAAAGCGCCTGGCTCTCTTTATTTTATGTTGACAGTGATTGACTCCTTTGCCAAAGGGCAAGAAGAGGAAAAGGGGGAGGATTAAAAACAGAAACAAATTATTTAGGAGAAAAGGAAGATACAGTACATATGCAACACATAAACATAAGAAAGCGGGTAGTGTTACAACTGATACTTCCGAGTAAATATTTAACAGTAAAAAAACCCTATTTTCTTCAGATACAATTTCAAAAATACATACTTTACTCCAGTTTTGCTTTTTTTCTTTCAAAAGGGATGCAAGAAAGAAGAACTATTAAAATATTAAAAGCTCAACATCTGTCAGCTCTTACAGTACAACACAGAACACGTTTCTTATAACATTTTATCAAATTGGTATTTCCTGGCAAGCCTGGATTTTTCACATGGACCGTAGATCAGCTGGTGACCAGTTGGTTCTGCTGCTACCTGTCTGCTCTTCTTTTAACCTGGTAGGGGGAAAGAACCCCCCCCTTGAGAGCTGGTTTCCCCCACCTTGATGGAGGGGTGCGGGCGCTGCCTCTCTAAGGCCGCCCCTCTAAGGCCCGGTGCCTTAGAGAAGACCTGGAGGGGATCACTTGGTTTTAAAGGGAATTTAAAAAAAACAAAAACTTGCTTTTAAAGCTTTGCTAAGAGCGAAGTCCACAATGTGTCTGCGAGCCAGACAGGGCCAGACTGGGGGATCACTGGGAAAGCTCCCCCCAGCCTAAGGATCCTGCCTTTGCATCACAAGAGTAAAAGAAGGAAAAAACCTCGTGCTAAGACAGAAGATTAGCAAAAAAAAGTGGCTAAATAAAGTTTACTGATAGATCAACTGTATTGGTACAGCAACAATGTAACGCTTTTAACCTTGAAGTGTCTATAATTTCAAATAAGAGAATCACCAAACTGTAAGCTATATACAATCACATGCTGTGAAACTTGTTGCATAGAACCCAGCAATGGTCGGTAGTTGTAAATTACATACAATACTGGCAAATTTCACAAATGTTACAGATGTTATAAACAAAGGAATACAGTTCATAACTGAACATACGGCCCTCTTGTAACCATAAGTAAAATGGTCAGTATAAGAATAAGGCAAGTGGAGTCCCATTTTACTTATGGTTACAAGAGTGTTGTATGTTCAGTTATGAACTGTATTCCTTTGTTTGTGTCAGGCTGCTATCTCGGTTTCGTTATTGCCTCTGTCTCTGCGTTGTATTGTCTGCCCCCCAAGGTCGCATACCTAGGCCTGGGAACCCAGCTCCTGAGAAACTGTATTCAGCCTGTACGTGTAATCTCCCGCCTTCCCTGCCTTATAATATCTCCCAGCTAGTGAGCCTCTCATAGCTGTCATTTTATTCGTTTGCACTGTATGCCTAATTGACCAGTAAAAGCCATCTGTTTGGACTCTATATGACTTTGTGGTGATTTCTGGTTCTGTGGGCCAAGGGCTGACATTATGACAGCTATCACCTTCTCTTCACCATTCTACTAGCCAGGCTGGAGCCCAGGGGGGTTCGCCTGCCACTTGGATGGGAGCTGTGCAGCTCTCCAGGTGATCTACACCCTGGAGCCCTTCTCTGAGGATCCTACTCTGTTACAAGACTTAATCGCTGAACTTTTCCGGACGACCCGAGAGGTTTGCCGCTTGAGGGGACTGGTACAGGAACAGTGGCAATCTCTTAAAGGACGTCTCTGGATGTTAACGTCGGAGGATACTGATGCTCGTCTAGATCTTCAGGACTTGGATCAATTACTGGACGATGCCCGATTGGCGACTGAGGATTTACAAATATTAACTGGACTTTTGGATAATCTTATTTCTCGAGAAACTCTTTCTACCATGGCGGGAGCCCCACCGGAGGGTTTTTCCCTGATCCCGGATGCAGCCAGCTGTCAGGCTGAGGCCAAGCGAGTCGCTATTAGCACCGCTCTTCTCCTTGTGGAATGTACAAAGGACACCCCGGTAGCCACCTTGGCTCAAGTTTTGACCTCGACCTTCGGAGCCGAGGCACCCGCACTGGCGGTTCGAGTACAACCTCTGCTGGGCGGGGAACCCGACCCCATACTCTCACTCCTGGAGACAGAACTTTTGCCGCGCATTACGGCAGAGGCTGCCCTGAGACTTGAGAACGCCAAAGTTCTTGCGGATCAGCAAGCCGCCGAAGCGGCTAAGGTCGCAAGAGAGAGAGAGGCTGCGGAAGCAGCCAGGGCGGCGGCAGCAAGGATTAGGAATCAGGCGAACGTGGACACGCGCCCTAAGGGCAATGTACTAGGGCTATCAGGTCTGTCCTTTTCCCCGGCGTTTGTCCCGTCGCGCGCGACCCAACGCGCACGCCGTTTGGCTGACCGACGTCGAGACTCAGAAGAGTCTGAAGACGAGGATTTATATGGGGATAGCTCTCAATGGGCCACAAGCTTCCGGACCAGTAAGCCTCATCTTACTGGTGGCCCAAGTGAGGAGGCTCATCTCTTAAGAGCCCAGAATCGGGAGCTCTCCGACCGTGTTGATCAACTCCAGGAAGTAATGGAACGTATGCTTCAGGAGAACAGGCAATTACAACAAACCCTGATAGCTCTGAGACAGCCCGTTCCGATACCGGGTCAGGGGGTACCCGTACAGCCACCCGCTAATGTGCCTGCTCCACCCTTGCCTCCTGGAGCTCCTGTTGCTCCTCCGCCCGGACCACCCGTGCAACCACCCGCTAATGTGCCTGCTCCACCCTTGCCTCCTGGAGCTCCTGTTGTCCCTCCGCCCGGACCACCCATGCAACCGGGTCAACCTGCGCCCGGCCCTTGGAAGCAACTCAAATTGAGGACTACGTATGACGGATCTCTCGAGACTTTGCCTTGTTTCTTGCATCAAGTGGACAGTTATATGCGAGAACAGGGACAACTTTTCCCCACGGAAGACAGCCGGGTGCGTTACGTAGCTTCCCTTCTGACAGGTAAAGCGGCTGACTGGATGGTCCTCCAGTTTGACACCCGCTCTCGTGCTATTCGTTCCCTCAACAACTTCATGACTGCCCTGAGAAGGAGGTTTGAGGACCCCTTCCTGGGGGAAAGAGCCAAAACGGAACTCTTACAATTAAAACAAGGCTCTGCTACAGTTCGAGAATTTGCCGATGAATTTCAACGACTGGCAAGTAAAATTGTAGGTTGGCCCGAGACCACCCTGATCCATCATTTCAGGGAAGCCTTGCATCCTGACATTTTGAACTGGTCTTACATGCGAGGCGATCCCGATACCCTCGAAGACTGGATCCTATTAGCCGAGGAAGTGGAAAGCCGCCGACGCTTCATTTCTCTCGTCCGTCAAAAGCACAAGGAAAAAGGCACCCAAAAGCCTCAACCCAAGGCACCACTGCTCGTCCCACGAAATCCCCCACGTCCGCCCCAGGAACGTGAAGCCCGATTTCAGAGGGGTGCCTGTCTTACTTGCGGAGAAATGGGCCACTTTGCAGCCGTTTGCCCACGCCGCCAGGAAATATTTCGTCCCAGCACAACAACCCGCGCCCGAGGTCGTCCACCACGCAGAGGCACCGCGGCCACCCGCAGCGCAGCTCCGGGAAGACCCACACTCTCTGCACTCCATGCCGGGGACCCAGCCTCCCTGCCTACTACCAACGACCCCGCCGGGTCTCGGATTACAAGTGCCCCATTGGGGGACGATTTTCCCTCTTCGGATGAGGAAAATCCTTGGATTTCTCCAGCCTTAAACCTGGAATCTCCCCTCGACTTGTCAAAAAACGGCTCCGGTCTGTGGTGAATGGAGCGTCTCCACAGACCTCTCAGGATCTTCCTATCAAACCGAATGCTCCTACCAAAATTAAAGACGTGGACTCCACCGTCTACGTGGATGCAGTTTTACAGCAACTTAACGGTGGCCCACAAATCCCCGTCAAAGCACTAATTGACTCCGGTTGCTGTCGCACTCTCATAAGCGAAACCACTTTTGCTGCACTCAGAGCCGACTCTGAGGCTTTACCCGCCCCCGTCCAATTTGCCCAAATGGACGGAAGCCATTTCCAGGGGGGTCCAGTTGATCACCGCACCATAGGGGTGGCAATGGGAATTGGTTCCCACTGGGAACAAATAGACTTCACTATAGCCCCTATCCGATTTGAAGTGGTCTTGGGAATTAACTGGATTAAAGGACATAGTCCCAGTATTGATTGGGAAACAAACACTATCTCCTTCGCTAGTCCCACCTGCGACCAGCATCGGCAAAACTTTGCTCTGCCATATCCGCCCGTTCCAGCATTAACCTCTACTGCCCCAGCACCACCGGCTCTACCCGCTGTATACCGAGACTTTGAAGATGTCTTCGACCTTAAGGAATGTGATGCCTTACCCCCCCACCGGGCCTCAGACTGTGCGATTGAAGTGGTAAAGGACTGCACATTAACCAAGAGTAAGATTTACCCTATGAGCGCTTCCGAGCGCACTGTCCTCCGGGACTTTTTGGACAAAAACCTCGCCAGAGGGTTCATTCGCCCTTCGAATGCCCCAAACTCGGCCCCCGCATTTTTCGTCCGGAAAAAAGAGGGCGACCTTCGCCTGTGCATTGACTTCAGAAAGCTCAATGCGGTTACCCAGACCAATGCCTATCCTATCCCATTAATATCCGATATTTTGGGACAATTACAGGAAGGCCGTGTGTTCTCTAAATTAGACTTGGTGGAAGCTTACTACCGAGTCCGTATCCGCGAAGGGGATGAGCACCTCACTGCCTTCTCTAGCTGTTTCGGAATGTATGAATTTCTTGTGATGCCGTTCGGATTAAAAGGGGCTCCGGGGGTCTTCATGCAACTCATCAATGAAATCCTACATGACCTTCTATATCGTGGGGTGGTGGTCTACTTAGATGATATTCTCATTTATTCGAAAACTATGGACGAGCATGTGGCTCTGGTCAGGGAAGTTCTGCAACGCCTGCGTAACCATCAACTTTTCGCAAAACTAGCTAAGTGCGAATTTCACCAAAGCAAACTCACGTTTTTGGGATACATCATCTCCCACCAAGGTCTTCGCATGGACCCCGCCAAAGTCCAAGCCGTCCTCGATTGGACTCCCCCCACCAACCGGAAGCAAGTACAGCAGTTTCTGGGATTTGCAAACTTCTATCGAGGATTCATCCCTAACTTCGCCCAGGTGGCTCTACCCATTACGGACCTACTGAAAACTAAGGGAAAAGTAAGCTCGGCTGCCTTGCCCTCCGCGAAAATCCTATGGACTGAGCAATGCCAAGCCGCCTTTCTAGCCCTCAAACGCCTCTTCACTTCGGAGCCGGTGCTACAGCACCCAGACCCAAATCAAATGTTCATTGTGCAAGTCGATGCTTCCGATGTAGCCATGGGAGGGGCTCTCCTCCAGCAAGGACCGGATGGTCTTCTTCACCCTTGCGCTTACTTTTCAAAAAAATTTGCGCACGCTCAATTAAACTGGCCCATCTGGGAGAAAGAGGCCTCAGCAGTTCATCATGCACTGACTCTATGGCGACAATTCTTGGAGGGGTCTAAAGTCCCCTTTGAGGTTTGGACCGATCACAAAAATCTAGCTGCCCTCACGGGGTCCCATAAGCTATCGGCGAAACAACAACGGTGGGCGGAGTTCTTTGCGCAGTTCCGTTTCACCCTGAAGCACGTCCCTGGGAAACAGAACGTTCTTGCGGATGCCCTCTCCCGTTTACCACAATATCCGGTAAAACTCGAAAGACCCACCAACTCTCTGTTCACCCCTATGCAACGTGGGGCTCTACCTATGCTGGCTGTACAAACTCGATCCCAGCATCAACACACCTTACCCAACGTACAAGCTCCGCCAGCTCAACCGGCTGCCCAGCCGCCACCACAACAAACCGGAGTTCCCGCCCTTCCTACCCCTCCGACCGCCCAGCCGCCTGCAGTCTGCGCGCCGCCGCACGTAAGCACTAGCCCCATAACTGTTTCTAAGATCTCCATGGCCGACGGGGGGGCCCCCTCCAAAATCCCCATCTCCGAGTCCTTTTTAACTGTCCTTCGGGATCAGTGCCTTTTAGAACGTTCCGCTCATACCCTACCTCCTGGTGTTTTGGAACAAGGAGGATCCTGGTACAAGGACTCGAAATTATATGTCCCCAAGGCACTCCGAAAGGACGTTTTACATTTAGCCCATGGAGCCAAAACAGCTGGGCACTTTGGGTTCCTGAAGACCCTTCACTTATTGCGCAGACAGTTCTGGTGGGGGGGAATGCGTTCCGACATTGACTCCTTCATCCGCAGCTGTCCCGTTTGTGCCGCTGCGAAACGATCGCAGGGCAAACCCCCGGGACTGCTACAACCTCTTGAAACGCCCAGCAAACCTTGGGAAGTGATTGCTATGGACTTCATGACTGATCTCCCTCTCAGTGGGGGTAAAACTGTGTTGTGGGTTGTTACTGATTTGTTTTCTAAGCAAATACATTTGATTCCAAGCGCAGGGATCCCCTCTGCTCAGAAACTGGCCCGCCTCTTCGTGACGCATATCTTTCGTTTACATTCGTTTCCGCGTAAGATAATTTGTGACCGCGGCAGTGGTTTCGTTTCTAAGTTTTGGAAAGCTTTCCTCAAGTTGGTGGGAGTGGAACAAGGGTTGTCTAGTGCATACCATCCTCAAACTGATGGTCAAACTGAACGTGTCAATGCTGTACTTGAATGTTATTTACGCTGTTATGTTAACTACCACCAGGATAACTGGGTAGAACTGTTACCTTTAGCAGAATATGCCTACAATAATGCCATGCATCAATCCACAGGTTTTAGCCCATTTTTTGCTGTGTATGGACAAGATTTCAGTCCCATCGCTCCTACAGATGATATAGAGGGGGAGGGGAACCCCGACATTGCCTCCTGGGCACACGCCCTCCGTACCACTTGGCCCTGGCTCGTTAGCAACCTCGACCGAGCCAAACGTAAATACAAAGCACAAGCTGACAAACATCGCTCCCCCGGGGGTGATCTGCAAGTGGGTACTTTGGTTTACCTTTCCACCAAAAATCTCCGTTCCACCCAACCGTGCCATAAGCTCAGTGCCAAATACATTGGCCCTTTCCCCATCACCCGAGTCATAAACCCTGTCACGGTGGAACTGGCTCTCCCCAAGTCCTTGAGGCGTGTGCATCCTGTTTTCCACATTAGCCTCCTCAAACCCCATGTTGCTTCTCCACGATGGCATCCGGACCCACCTCCTGCGCAACCCATCATGGTGGGGGGGGAGGAACACTTCGAAGTCTCCAAGATCCTTGACTCCCGTGTTCACCATGGCAACCTGCAATATTTGGTCCGTTGGAAACATTTCCCCCCTGCCTATGACGAATGGGTACGTGCACGGGATGTCTCCGCCCCCGACCTCGTCGACGCCTTTCACATTGCTTACCCAGATCGGCCAGCCCCCTTGCGAACTGGGAGGGGGCCTTGAGGGGAGCAGAATGTCAGGCTGCTATCTCAGTTTCGTTATTGCCTCTGTCTCTGCGTTGTATTGTCTGCCCCCCAAGGTCGCATACCTAGGCCTGGGAACCCAGCTCCTGAGAAACTGTATTCAGCCTGTACGTGTAATCTCCCGCCTTCCCTGCCTTATAATATCTCCCAGCTAGTGAGCCTCTCATAGCTGTCATTTTATTCGTTTGCACTGTATGCCTAATTGACCAGTAAAAGCCATCTGTTTGGACTCTATATGACTTTGTGGTGATTTCTGGTTCTGTGGGCCAAGGGCTGACAGTTTGTAACATTTGTGAGATTTGCCACTAGATGACCACAAGGGTCATCTAGTCCAGCCCCTTGCACAATGCACAAAAATGTGTAGTGGTTAGTGTTAAACTAGGTTCTGGGAGAACTGGCTTCAGATCCTCACTCCATCACAAAGCTTGCTGGGTGACCTCTAATGCTAACCAACCTCAGGTTATTGTGAGGATCGAATGGGTAAGGGAGAATCCTGTATGGCAGCTCCTTGGAGGATGGGTAGGATAGAAAAGTACTGAAAGAGAAAGAGCATGTGGGCTGCTGTGAAAGAGAGAAATTCCATCCTGGCCACAGTGAGACCACACTTAAGAACATAAGAAAAGTCATGCTGGATCAGACCAAGGCCCATCAAGACCAGAAGTCTGTTCACACAGTGGCCAACCAGGTGCCTCTAGGAAGCCCACAAACAAGATCGCAACAGCATCCTGACTATGTTCCACTGTACCTAATATATTCGGCATGCTCCTTGGATACTGGAGAGACTAAGTATGCATCATTACTAGTATTCATGTGGACTAGTAGCCATGGATATTCCTCTCCTCCATGAACATGTCCACTCCCCTCTTAAAGCCTTCCAAGTTAAGAACATAAAGGCCATGTTGGATCAGACCAAGGCCCATCAAGTCCAGCAGTCTGTTCACACAATGACCAACTAGGTGCCTCTAGGAAGCCCACAAACAAGACAACTTGGAATACTGAATGGTGGGGAATTCAGGAAAGGCACAAGGAAGTACTTCTTCACACAGTGCATACTGAAATTGCAAAACTCGCTGCCACAGGACACAGTGATGGCTGCCAACTTGGAAGGCTTTAAAATAGGAGTGGACAAATTCATGGAGGATGGGGCTATCAATGGCTACTAGCCATGATGGATATTTATTCCCTCTAGTACCAGAGGCAGCATGCCTTTTTATATCAGTTGCTGGGGAGCACAGGCAGGATGCTGCTGTTGCAGTCATCCTGACTCTGGGATTCTTATAGGCAGCTGGTTAGTCACTGAACACAATGCTGGACTTGATGGACATTTGGTCTGATCCAGCAACATTCTTCTTATGTTCTAATGAATGAATGAAGAAAAAGAACAGTTGGTTTTTATATGCCGACTTTCTCTATCACTTAAGGGAGAATCAAACCGGCTTACAATCACATTCCCTTCCCTTCCCTACAACAGACACCCTGTGAGGTAGGTGGGGCTAAGAGAGCTGTGACTAGCCCAAGGTCACCCAGCTGGCCTTATGTGGAGGAGTGGGGAAACCAACCTGGTTCATCAGATTAGCATCCGCTGCTCATGTGGAGGAGTGGGGAATCAAACCCGGTTCTCCAGATCAGAGTCCACCGCTCCAAACCACCACTCTTAACCACTACACCATGCTGGGGTAGTGAATGAATGAATGGAAAGCTGGTAGGTCAGAAGCAAAGAATGTGCAGTATAAAGTGGAAGACAGTTTACTAGGGGACCATCAAGAACAGCTTCTCAGGATTTTCCCCCAACCAGCCAAAGGCAGTATTGAGAGGGAGAATGGTGGAAGGGAAGGAAAATTGCAGAAGGGAAGGGAAAATCAGCAAGCCCATGTGCCACTGGAGGCAACTTTCCACTCAAGCACTGAAATATTTGTATCCATGCCTCTGAATGGTAAATTTAAGAACATGTTTACTTTAAGTTCCTTAATTAGTAGGAATGGAATGGTAGAGGCCATAGGGGAAAAAGCATCAGGAATACCACAACAAATATACAGTTTCGATTTCTAGGAACATCTAACTGGAAGCACTCCATCCACCCAATGCCAAACTTCTAACCACCACATATCAAGTACAAAATCTTCAGACTGCTTCAGTACTATTCAAATTAATATTATGGCAAACTTTAGACATGCCTAAGGTATGTCTCTTCATAGAAGCCTGTTTTGTACTAAAAGCTGTCTTAGAAAAATATCACATTCACTCAAGAGCAAGTTCAGAGAACACAGACTTCCAGACTCTACACTTGGAAAGAATTTCATTTTGGCCACAGGGATCGCAAAATCAAATGTATGATATGTTTTGCCAGGAAAAGGCAAACTTCTATGAGAGCCAGGCATGAGGAGTAATTAATGTGTCAGACTAGGATCCTGGACAACCGGGTCTGAATCCCTGCTCTGCCACGGAAGCCAGCCTAACCTACCAAAAAGTAGCAGTTTTATGAGGATTACGAGGAGAAGAACAACATTGTAAGCTGCTTTGGGTCTCCTTGGTGTGAAGAGTGGGTATAAATATATAAATAAAATAATAATACAGGTCAGATGCTATCACTTCATCAGAGCCCCCACAGACCTATTGTGCAAGATCACACAAGTAAACGTGAACTAAATTTTGCCAGCAAAAGATAGCTTGCGTATACCCCAGTGCCCATTGTAGAAAGGGATGAAAAGGGGATTAGACAGATTCATGGAGGATAGGTCAATTGGTCACAACTAGGCATGGTGACCAAAGGGAACCTCCATGTTAAGAGGCAGTAAACTTCTGAATATCAGTGCCAGAAGGCAACATCACGGGAAGGCCGTGGCCTCTATGCCGTTGTTGGACCTCCAGAGGAACTGGTAGGCCACTGTGTGAGACAGGATGGAGGACTAGATCAAGCAAGGCTCTTCTTAGGTTCAGAAGACGATGGATGCTGATGGCCAAGCTATCTTTCACAGATCCTTGTTCATAGTTACTGATCTATTCGTTGATGAACCCCTGATCAGCTCTAAAGGATTATTCAAAGCAGCTTACTAATGAAGAACACCCTTGGCACAGGAGGACTGGGTGTATCCCAGGATGCACTCTCAGTTTATGGAGAGAAGGGGGTGAGCCCCAACAGTGCACAGCATGGACTAAGTACATGCCTTTCATAATGCACCTCTGCAATGTCAGGGGCTCCATCGCAGATGCTTGTGTGTGCGTGTGTTAAGTGCCATCAAGCTGCTTCCGATTCATGGTGACCCTATGAATCAATGTCCTCCAAAATGTCCTCCTTAACAGCCTTACTCAGATCTTGCAAACTGAGGGCCGTGGCTTCCTTTATAGTCAATCCATGGGGGTTACCGCATTATGTATTCCCAGCAATGTATTAAGAGTTTGAAAATGTTATAAAAAACATCGCTTTAAAAGGGTTTTTGGATGCCACAGCTAACAAATGGCTGGAAGACGTCTTCACAGCTAAAGAGGCCAAACAAAGTGTGAACAGTATTTTTTATAACATTTCCAAACTCTTGATACATCGCTGGGAATACCTAGTGAGGTAACAGCCCATCTCTTGTTGGGCCTTCCTCTTTTCCTGCTGTCTTCCTCTTTTCCTAGCATGATTGCCTTTTTCAGTGACTCTTGTCTTCTCATAATGTGACCAAAGTACGACAGCCTCAGTTTAGCCATTTTAGCTTTTCGGGTCAGTTCAGGCTTGATTTGATCTATAACCCACTGATTTGTTTTTTTGGCAGTCCACGGTATCCGTAACACTCTCATCCAACACCACATTTCAAAGGAATCTACTTTCTTCCTATCAGCTTTCTTCAAAGTTCAGCTTTCACAGGGAATACGATGGCATGAATTAACTTAATTGTGGTGGCCAGTGACACATCCTTACACTTCAGAATCTTTTCTAGCTCCTTCATGGCTGCCCTTCCCAATCTCAATCTCCTTCTGATGTCTTGGCTGAAGTCTCCCTTTTGGTTGATGGTGGAGCCAAGGAATAGAAAGTCTTCAACAATTTCAATTTCCTCATTGTCAACCTTAAGGCTGTGTAATTCTCCTGCAGTTATTCCTGTAGTTATTAAGCAGATGCTTAAGGGTTCCCAAGGTAGGCCAGCTGATACAGAAAGCTTTATGTGAATAGAGGAAGTGTAAAAAACTCTGGAGTGAAATGATTTAAATGCAAGCTTAATGTATTAACTTATTTTTGAAAGCATTGGCCAGGGGTGCAGATTGTTAGTAGAGGTAAACCCCATTAACACTGTCATATGCTACCACCTCCATCATGAGCCCTGTGGCGCAGAGTGGTAAGCTGCAGTATTGCAATCAAAATCTCTGCTCACGACCTGAGTTCAATACCGACGGAAGTCGGTTTCAGGTAGCCGGCTCAAGGTTGACTCAGCCTTCCATCCTTCCGAGGTCAGTACAATGAGTACCCAGCTTGCCGGGGGTAAAGTATGGACACCTGGGGAAGGCAATGGCAAACCACCCTGTAAACATAGTCTGCCTAGTAAACATCACCCCATGGGTCAGGAATGACCCTGTGCTTGCACAGGGGACTACCTGTACTTTTTACCCAACATCTTACTGAGGTAGTCAATAACATATGGCATATGGTAGTCAATAACATATGGCATATTTGCTGATGCAATTTTATTTATTCATTCACTTCATTTATACCCCACCTTCCTCTCCATAATCCTCTTCTCCTGCACTTTATCCTAACAACAGCCCTGTGAGGTAAGTGAGGCTGCGAGGGTGTGACTGGCCCAAGGTTGCCCAGCGAGCTTCTATGGCAGAGTGGGTATTTGAACCTGGTTCTCCCTGGTCCTAGTCCGGCACTCCAACCAGTACGAATGAACACATGAAGCTGCCTTATACTGAATCAGACCATCAAGGTCCATTAAAGTCAGTCTTGTCTACTCAGACCGGAGGCGGCTTTCCAGGGTCTCGGGCAGGGGGCTTTCACACCACCTACTTGCCTAGTCCCTTTAACTGGAGATGCAAGGTATTGAACCTGGGACCTTCTGCATGCCAAGCAGATGCTCTACCACTGAGCCACGGCCCCTTCCCTGGCTCTCCAGTGACGCAGTTAAGACAGACTGACAAGACTAATGGCCCTCCCAAAAATATCCTGCATCCATTGCAGCAGATTACTCATCCATAGAACTTTAGCCATGGCAGATATGTAGCATGCTGTTTAAGACAGATGGCAAAGAAAAAGCCAAGCCTAACATCAACCACAGGATGTTCCAGGATACATACCACTCATTCCTGAGCCTTGCAGCGGCCGGGGACAACATAGCCGAGGCGCCACTGCGGCGCCTCCAAAGAGGGTTCCCGGCTGCCGCAAGGCTTAAAAAAGCTCTTTTTAAAGTTTTAAAAGTCTTTTTAAAGTTTTAAAAAGAAAATGCGGTTTTCCCCCCATAGAAAACAATGAGGCTGCACCAGGAAAAACCTGGCGCAGCAACATTGTTCAAGGGGGCATTGCCGGGCTGGAGGGGCTTGATATGCTGACTACCGTCAGTTCCGCCCATGGGAACGCCCCCCCCCCCCACGCCAGCGCCGCATTTCTCTTCTGGGATTTAGGTCCCGGAGACTGCAGCATCGGAGGAGCGGCGAGCTGCTCCGCAGTGCCCAGGCACCGACGCAACTGCCCCCGCCACCAGCGTAAGTGCCTCTTATTCCATGATAAGAGTCCACTGGTGGTGGGGTCATGCCACCTCCAGATCACTTTCAGCCCCCCACCTCAAAAATGGGCTGCAAGTCTCTTCACGGGGGAAAAGAATCGTTACAGGATACTATGCCTATGGATATTTCTGCATTCACTGCCCCGCAGGTTCCAATATGAAGCCTTCCCCTATACCTGCTGAAGTAAAGCACTATAAATAAATATTGTTTTTAATCTGCAAAATAAATATATGTGACAAGGAAAACATCTGCACGAAAGGGGTTTATATACAACATATATAAACGGGTGTGATAAATTATTATTTTTGGAAGTCATGCCGCTTTTTAAGCTCGCTTTCTGAAAGTTAGTATTTGCTGTTCTAAACCTAATTACCCGCCAAGCAAAACTCCTCCCGGTTAGGCTTCATCCATTTTGCTACAAAAGGATCCAAGCAAAACAGTAATTCAGGCAGTGGATTTCTACAGGCTTTACCCATTTCTCGCTTTAATTGAGCACATTTATCCTGAGAACAATCAACACTGCAGCCATATGCACAAAAATGCCATAAAGAAAATAGCTGCGAACATCGGTGCCTTTCAGGCTAAGGGGAATATCAAACACAAATCTAGCTGGGTGCATTAGGAGCAAGGAGATCAATTTTGGGCATAAACTGCAAACGCTAGTTGTGGCTATGATGGAATTCTTTTTATAGTCCCATAACAGAGGTCTGACTTCCCTGTCAAAACAAATTGGAAATGTGGCACCAATTGGTCTCTTAGAAGTTAGACTTTATGACCATCCCACAAGAGGCCTGCATTTGTCATCAAGAGTACACCTGACAGGTAAATTCAGCCAACTGTAACTCTTTGATGGAAGTACCCATATATGTTTCCATACACGGGTACCTCATGCATACACTAAAAATGTTTTGGTACTTTCTCAAAAGAAGAGGAAGAGTTGGTTTTTATATGCCAATTTTCTCTACCACTTAAGGAAGAATCAAACCGGCTTACAATCACCTTCCCTTCCCCTCCTCACAACAGACACCCTGTGAGGTAGGTGGGGCTGAGAGAGCTGTGACTAGCCCAAGGTCACCCAGCTGGCTTCGTGTGTAGGAGTGGGGAAACAAATCCAGTTCACCAGATTAGCATCCGCTGCTCATGTGGAGGAGTGGGGAATCAAACCCGGTTCTCCAGATCAGAGTCCAGCACTCCAAACCACAGTTCTTAACCACTACACCACACTGGCTCTTTGCAAGCAGTAAAAAAAACAGGTTTCAATCCAAAGGAGCCATGCCACTTAGCTTAAAGACATTTATGGTACAGTACTGATGCATGGCAGTGTGTGATTTTTTTTGTCAATTCATCCTTCCCATTGCAGACCCCCAACTCTGACCCCCCCATGCTGTTTGTGTGGGTCCCTTGACCACCAGGAGCAGAATGGGTGGCCTTAGTGGTGCTTTAGAACCAAGTCATAATTTCTTTAAGTGGCCATTAAAAGGTAAAGGTCCCCTGTGCAAGCACCAGGTCATTCCTGACCCATGGGGTGACGTCACATCCCGACGTTTACTAGGCAGACTTTGTTTACGGGCTGGTTTGCCAGTGCCTTCCCCAGTCATCTACACTTTATCCCCAGCAAGCCGGGTACTTAGTGGCCATTAGCGAATTATAATAAGAGAGAGTGTAGAAGATCTGCCTGGGTCTGGAAGATCCTTACTAGCATCCACCCTATAGAGATGTCATTTTGCATTCAAGCACAGGGGCTTCCTAAAATGCTCCTGGGTAGAGTATTAAAATCTCTTGGACACCCATCCCTGTTCAGACATGTAAGAATAAATGAGATACAGCCTACTGTGCATGGGTGAAAAATCAAGATATGCAGGGCCTGCTCATTCTGCTCTGTAATATATTCTGGGTTTTCACTTAAGGCACCTTTCTGAGTTGCAATTCATTCCAGACTCTTGTGCGAATTATGAACAGCTCCTGGCCACTGGTGATGTTACCGGTAGTCCAGAGTCCACTGAATCCCAAATTAAGCCAGGCCTCTTGACCCCACAGAAAATGTCATTCCTATGGCGTCATTTATGAACCCTAGTGCACACCAGTGACATCATCAGTGCATGCCAGGACCTAGACATCCATGAACAGGCCCTGACCCCTCACATGTATCAATTTTGGAGCCTTGCAGACTCTGTTAAGTCCAGGAAATTGACCTGGAGGATTCCATAACCCCAAATTTGATGTTGAAGTCTAGTAATCATAGATTTTGAAACTGTCCCTAGGTGAAACTATATGGGCCATCTTCCCCGTCATTCCCTGCCCCCCAATCAAAATCAGCTAAAGGACACGGGAAAGGAGAATAAAGGGGCCAACCCAAAGAAGTGCCCTGCTGAATTAAAACCCTTCAAAACACCATACACACTCCCAAAGGGCTGTTGATTGGGAGGGAGTAACCAGAGCTCTTTGCATGCATGTAGCAGCCACACTGTATCAGCTGACTGACACTAGAGGATAAGATGACGTGTGATTAAATGGCAGGAGCCACAGAAAAGTTCTTGATCTTTCATTTTCAATTTACAGCTTTACTATGTAGACCCATATAAATTTCAGTGACGGGCCTGGGATTAATCTAGCTTCTCAAATTCATTTTTAGATTAACCCGCCATTTAAAAAAAATACATGAAGAGGGAACATTTTGCTCTCTTCTTTAACTTCTGTGCAGTTTTATGTGTAAAACGCCAAGCCCTATAAAACTGCGGCTTCTCGATTTCACTGACCAAAGCACGCACAGGAAGTGCCAGGCGTTTCAAGGCCAAAAGGTAAACATCACATACAAACTAAAGCAATTCTGTATGTGCAATTTCCCAGTGAAACCACCACACCGCCTACCGTTCAATGGTCTTTTAGAAATAGGATTTATCAGGCAGAAAAGCTGGTTTTGAAAGTTGCAGCTCTCAATAACGGAGAGAATAAAAAATGGCGAAGAAGAAGGAGGAGAAGGAGGTTGGTTTTTATATGCCGACTTTCTCTACCACTTAAGGAAGAATCAAACCGGCTTACAATCACCTCCCCTTCCCCTCCCCACAACAGACACCCTGTGAGGTAGGTGGGGCTGAGAGAGCTCTATCAGAGCTGTGACTAGCCCAAGGGCACCCAGCAGGCTTCGTGTGGAGGAGTGGGAAAACAAATCCAGTTCACCAGATTAGCCTCCGCCACTCATGTGGAGGAGTGGGGAATCAAACCCGGTTCTCCAGATCAGACTCCACTGCTCCAAATCACCGCTCTTAACCACTACACCATGCTGGCACAGGAGCAGAATTCTGAAAGTCTTCTTCCCAGGAGTGAAGAGAGAACTGGATCTGCTGGCTATCTATAAAGCGCTGCATTATTTCAAGCCCTTGGGCTGTAAGACGCTTTAAATATAATCACAGGAGTGTTCTCACTCTGCAGTTCAGGAGGGCATCACCATACCTGGTCTTGCACATTAGACTATGAGCTGTCAAAGCTCCACTGGGCTGTAAGTTTCAGGGGGTATCCGTGTTGGTCCGCAGCAGAACAGCTAGATTCGAGTCCAGTAGCACTTCAGAGACCAACAAGATTTTGAGGGATATAAGCTTTCAAGAGTCAAAGTTCCCTTTGTCAAATACCATATATCAGATATGTGACTAAGGAGAGCCAGCGTGGTGTAGTGGTAAAGAGAAGTAGTTTGGAGCGGTGGAGTCTGAGATGGAGAACCGGGTTTGATTCCCCACTCCTCCACATGAGCGGCGGAGGCTAATCTGGTGAACCAGATTTGTTTCCCCACCCCTACACATGAAGCCAGCTGGGTGACCTTGGGCAAGTCACTCTCTCTCAGCCTCACCTACCTCACAGGGTGCCTGTTGCAGGGAGGGGAAGGGAAGGTGATTGTAAGCCGATTTGATTTTTCCTTAAGTGGTAGAGAAAGTCAACAAAAAACAACTCTTCTTCTTCTAAGGGAGCTTTGTCTCTTGAAAGCTTATACCCCGAAAATCTCATTGGTCTCTAAGGTGCTACTAGCTGTTTCATTGTGCTGTAAGACTACATTAATTGTACATCATGCGCATCTGTTGCTTTAATTGTTCAGTGCCATTCAGACAAATTGATTGGCAAAGTATGCCTCTTCTAGGCAACTTCATGAATCGCCATTTCCTTTGAAGAAAGTTACTGCATTTTGAAGAAAATCCAAAGAGAGCATTTCCCACCAAATGTGAAATGCCCAAAAACACGATATAAAAGCCACGCTAACAATCTGTGCCTGAGGCACAAATTTAAAATGACAGCACACTATGCCAAAGCCTGAAGGAACCTTACTAAGATCTGAAATTATTTTGTGCAAGTTAAGTGTTCAAAACTGTGCAGTAGTAACCAAATCCACATGAGTAACCAGTTGGACAGTATGAGTAATTTTAAGAATTGTACCAGTGCTTCTGCACAAATTGGGATTTGAAATGTGCCCGAGGCCATGGATTTAAACCTACTTCAAGAAAAGGGTTGAAAATTATAGAATCAGAAGTCCTCTTGGTTTTTGGCCTACATTGCTCAGACTTTGCTATTTTTAAGAATGAGTCCTGGTTACTCCAGAGAAGGGCAGTGATAGATTTCCCAGTTGGGTCTTCACTGTAATAATTTGAATTGTCTGTTTAAACAAGAAATTGCCCTCGTTTCTTCATAAATCAAGTGAGATCAAGTACTCCAATTGCACGAGCCAAAAAAAGGTTGATGTGAAAGACAGACTGCGAAAGAACAGACTACGTATCATCTTGTGTACATACATTGTATTGGCGATAGCCATTCTCTACTACCAGGGTCCACAACATGGTGACCGTGGGCACCATGACGCCCACTGGCACCTTTCCTGGTGCCCACTGAGGGTTTTCAGAAAGTGGGTGGAGCCGTGTGGGGCTTTTGCACAGCAAAGCTTCACACTGGCTGCGATGATTCCCTGAAACATACACATGAACACATGAACCTGCCTTATACTGAATCAGACCATCGGTCCATCAAGGTCAGTACTGTCTACTCAGACTGGCAGCGGTTCTCCAGGGTCTCAAACAGAGGTCTGCCTTGTGACGAATCAGACCATTGGTCCATCAAGGTCAGTACTGTCTACTCAGACTGGCAGCAGCTCTCAGGCAGAGGTCTTTCACATCATCTTCTGCCTGGTTCTTTTTAACTGAACCTGGGACCTTCTGCATGCCAAGCAGATGCTCTACCACTGAGCCACGGCCCCTCCTGACTCAGGTAAAAGTAGTAGAAAAGAGCAAGAGTCCAGTCGCACCTTAAAGACTAACAAAATTTCTGGCAGGGTATGAGCTTTCATGAGTCTCAGCTCATTTCTTTAGGTATCTGAAGAAGTATTCCTCAGGTATCCCTGCAAGAAATTTTGTTAGTCTTTAAGGTGCTACTGGGCTCTTGCTCTTTTCTACTGCTACAGGCAGACTAACACAGCTACCGATCGTGATCTATCTGGTTAAGGTAGACATTCATTAAAAAAACAACGGTGAACTTAAGGGATGCATGTGCATACCAACAACAACATTGTGGAATTAGCACAAGCCAGGTAGCACAGTGATGTCTGCATGTATCACAGTTGCTTGGAAATATCTGTTTCAATCAAAAGCTAGATTAATATGCCAATGCCTAGGACTATCCTTGATACCAAATACCATACCAGGCAATACAAGTCCATGCAATAACACATCTGGAATAAGGAAAGAATGCATCTTATTGGGGATATCTTAACATTTTTTGATCAAATCATTATTAAAAGCGGTAAAGGTCGTCCCCAGTGCAAGCACCGGGTCCTCCCTGACCCATGGGGTGACGTCACATCCTGGCATTTACTAGGCAGACTTAGTTTACGGGGTGGTTTGCCAGTGCCTTCCCCAGTCATATTCCCTTTACCCCCAGCAAGCTGGGTACTCATTTGACCTACCTCGGAAGAACTCAGGTCGTGAGAAGCTTTTGACTGCAGTACTGCAGCTTACCACTCTGCGCCACGGGGCTCTTAGCGCCACGGGGCTCTTCTAACCTGCAAATGGGGGAAATCAACCACTGCCCGTGCACGTGCTTTCTGCATTGTGGCCCCCACCTTATGGAATTGACTGCCCAAGGAACTCAGGGCAGCTCCCACTCTCCTGGCTTTCCGCAAACTATTCAAAAGTGAATGATTCACAGTCATTATTAGCATGGTTTATTTCTTTCTTGGGATCACAAAAACATAATATTTAACATGGCAATATATGACAGTGTCCAAATGCACTGAAAGAATTTGATTTTAATACAGAGATGAAAAGGCATTGAACTGATGAGGCCCAGTTAAAGGCGCACCCAATAAGGGAATGTTCTCTTTAAACCCGCTAAACTGGTGGATCCAACCAGCTTTTCTGCTTGTGAAAAAGGCTGTGTTGGGGATTATGGGGTCCTCGGGCACTAGGGTTGCCAGGTTTCTCTTCAACACCAGCGGGAACTTTTTGGGGCTGAGCCTGAGGAGGGCAGGGTTTGGGGAGGGGAGGGACTTCAATGCCATAGAGTCCAATTGCCAAAGTGGCCATTTTCTCCAGGTGAACTGATCTCTATCGACTGGAGATCAGTTGTAATAGCAGATCTCCAGCTACTACCTGGAGGTTGAGCAAACCAAAATCAACACCTCTGCACTAATATCAAGGATAAGGAAAGTAGTGCAGGAATCTTAGGCTATAGTTACTACAACACAAATGAGTGAGACATCAAAGTGTAATCAATGCATACAATAGTGGAAAGGGACAAACATACAACTATATACAATGGTATTTCAATAATCCACAAAGGTATGTATAAATGTGTTTTTTTCAATAGTCCATAAGGGTACATAGATCCAAGAAGATTCCAATAGTTGGTCACAAGACCTCAGCAGATGTGTAAAAGACTATTATGAAAGGAAGACGATCGTTTCATTCTTCATCAGTTCCATTCCTATGTCAAAAATCATTCTATTAAAATATTGCTACTAGGCATAATGGATCAATAAATATCAATAAATATCAATAAAGGGGGCGACTGGGCGGCGCGCGAGGCAGCAAGATGCCTCATGTGCCCAGGAAACGGGGTTTTGGGCCGGGGAGGATGAGAGGGGGAAGGGGGTGACCCGGCGGCAGGCGAGGCAGCAAGATGCCTCGTGCGCCCAGGAAAGGGGGTTTTGGGTTGGGGAGGCTGGGAGGGAGAGGGGGAAGGGGGCGACTGGGCGGCACGCGAGGCAGCAAGATGCCTCCTGCGCCCAGGAAAGGGGGTTTTGGGCCGGGGAGGGTGGGAGGAAGAGGGCAAAGGGGGCGACTGGGCGGCGCACAAGGCGTCTTGCCGCCTCGCGCCACCCAGTCGCCCCCTTCGCCCTTTTCCTCCCACCAGGAAAGGGGGTTTTGGGCTGGAGAGGGAGCAGGGAAGGGGGCGACTGGGGCGGGAGGGAGGCTTCCAGCTGGGCGCATGCGGCCAGGAAGCCCAGAAAAGCTCTGGGGAGGGGGGCAAGGGGGGACTGGCTTTCTCGGTCCCCGGGCCGGACAAAAGCCCTCCGGGGGCCGGATCCGGCCCTCGGGCCGTAGTTTGCGGACCCCTGGTGTACAGGGTACTGTAAGAAGGATCATACAATGTAATTTGTGTGCTGTTTATTTAATGTCTCACGTGAATACTTCTGCTTTGCTTTTAGATTTGTGGTTGGTTCCAGACTTCTACAATTCTAATCCTATAGACTTCTTGGTTATCTTCATCCTCTGGACAACCATGGAATGGAGGTACATAAAATTTTGCCATTCATATGGAGGCCTTGCGCAACTCACGCCATCATTCTGCTTTACATCCTCTTAAGCATAATGTTCACACACATTATGCTGGACTGGAGCATCTGTCCAGCGACAGCCATATAGGCCCTCCTACAGAGCACTAACTTTTTAATTAGGCTGTTTCCTCCCAACCCCCTTCAGAAAGACTTGATTTGGAAAAAGACCCAAGGCAATCCCAGTATGAACTTCTGAAGCCAAACAAGGAAACTACAACATGTTAAAATGCAGCAATTACCATTAAATCATTAATTCACAACTATTACATTAAATTTTGTGGCTGTGGTAAATCCATGCATGGACAGTACACAAACATTCATTCTTGCTTTCTGTCCCCTCCCCTGCTGCACGCACAAACTGAGAAAATATGCTAACAATGATTGCTTCTTTCATAAAATGTAACACTAGATTTTTATTAGCTACTTTCCCTGTATGACAGCCCTTGCACACATGAATTGCGAAGTGCAGTCTGCACATAAACATGATTACAGTACAGCATATTTTAAAATCAATGCAAAGGTCATTTAAATAATTTAAAAACAGATTTCTTAGTATGCTTTATGATCTCAGTGTCCAGCAAGTTTTGTCTTCAGGAAATTTTATGAGGCAGAAAGCAATAATCCTATGAAAGCCTATTAGGAATACGTGCCTAAGAAAGCCTATTAGGAATATGTGCCTAAGACTACCCAAATAAAACTGACTTCCTAAAAGCATACTTCCTGTGAATCCTACCTGATACAGAGACTGCATGCGATCGAATTCCTTGCTTCTCATTGTTGGCCAGCCTGTAACACAGAAGTTCAAATATGTAAATTGGGCACACTGCAAGGGACTAAATATTCATTCTAATAAGGCACCCTACAGCAATTAGTAGGGTCAATCCATTTTCCATGAAACCAAATTCTGAGGATGAGAAAAGGTGACTCTACCATTTTAAGCGCACCCGGGGAGTACAGAATCACAGTATCATAGAGTTGGAAGGGACCACCAGGGTCATCTAGTTCAACCCCCTGCACAAGACAGGAAATTCACAACTACCTCCCCACTCCCACACCCCCAGTGACCCCTACTCCATGCCCAGAAGATGTCCAAGATGTCCTCCCTCTCATGATCTGGCTAAGGTCATAGAATCAGCACTAATGACAGATGGCCATCTAGCCTCTGCTTAAAAACCTCCAGGGAAGGAGAACTTACTACCTCCTGAGGAAGCCTGTTCCACTGAGGAACCGCTCTAACTTTGTGTTAATTTAAGCAAGTTTAAAGCTACCTAACTATATTTTGAAATAGATGGGATCTATTTTTAAAAAAATAGTCAACTGTACTCGCGCCTGGGTCACAGCATATCCCTTGTCACAGTATGTGGATGGCCCTGAGTCCTTGCAAGTCATAATCCACAGAAGAAGACAGAATGCTGCATTTTAAAAACAAAAAAAATGAGATGACTCTTTTGCTAAATTCAAACATTGGCTTCTATTTGAGTTTTCCCTTCACACAGGATGTTTAAATGGGATGTCAAAAAGGGCCTTAAGGACCACCTTCTCCCATATGAACCTACCTGTTCACTCTGGTCATCTTTGGAGGCCCCCCCTTCGGGGGGGCCCGCCATCTGAGGCTCAGTGGGTGGCAACCCAAGACAGGGCCTTCTCAGTCAGGGCATCAAAACTTTGGAAGTCCCTCCCTAAGAAGGTGTGTCTGTCTTTGTCTACTGGTGTCTTCCACCAGCGAGTGAAGACTGTTTTGTTTTGTTTGGCATACCTCCAATAACGGTTACTGGCCATCCCTCCTGGTTCTGGCGTATGTGTTTTCACTGAATTATTTTATAATTTTAAATGTATTTTTAATTGTTCAATCGCTTTGATGTTTTTTATGTTTACCGTCTTGGGGACCCTGGTCTGGTGGAAAAGATGCATTAAGGTGTTTTAAATAAATAAGTAAAAATGGAAGGCAGTCAAGCCGGTTCAAAGTCTCCTCCCCCCAAAGTTAGTAACGTTTGGGGCAAATAGTACAAGGGTCCCACTTTTCCATCTCTGCCGCAGACTCTCATCCATGACAGTCATAAGAACATAAGAAAACACAAGAAAAGCCCTGCTGAATCAGACTAAGGCCCATCAAGTCCAGCAGTCTGTTCACAACATTTAACACACATTTAAATTTAATGGCATATTTAAAAAAAGTACATATATATATATCTTGTAAATTTTATTTAGAATCTCAGAATGTGTATTGCAAAATTTTATTTGCATGCTTTAAAGCATGGGTTCTCAACAAGGGGAGAATCCCCCCCGGGGGGAGATTTTAGGGTTCGGGGGGGGGAATTGGGACCACTATTCAGCAAAGTGTGATGTCCTGTAGATGATGTACAATCTGCAATGGTGAAAGGGGGGAATGGAGCAAAAAAGGTTGAGAACCACTGCTTTAAAGGATTTTTTAACATCTGAAGACAAATGATTAGGACTTACTTTGGTATGGATGGTAAAGCTCTTTCACCTTCTGCATGAAGAGGGAAATACACAATCAATATTACAGGCATGTCATTATAATGCAAATGAAGAATACATTGCAGAGTTATGGAAAAGGCACTTTATATAAAAGCAGCTAATTGTACTTTCCTGTTATATACGTTATGCTATAATTTCCCCCCAGTAGCCTGAGACAAAGCTTCAAGATCTGCCGCTCATTTCTAAGAAATCAGGTTCCTATAATGATAAAGTGACTCCTGTATGGAAGACAAAAATCCCCACCTTAAAAAAAAAACTTTATCTGAAACACAGCTATTCTGTATACCAGCCTTAAAACTGCAGCAAGTTCTCTCAGAGCTTTCTATGAAATATGATATCCCTCCCCAGGGGTTAACTCTGAAAGCGTTTTCCTTCAGTTTTCCCCATACAATTTCCAAGACACCCATCTAAGTCCAACACATCCGACAGTGAAAGGTAAGAAATAGAATGGATCATGTACAAGCATCATGAATCATAAAATCATAGAGTTGGAAGGGACCACCCAGGTCATCTAGTCCAAATCCCTGCACAATGCAGGAAATTCACAACTACCTCCCCACACACCCCCAGTGACCCCTACTCCATGCCCAGAAGATGGCCAAGATACCCTCCCTCTCATCATCCGCCTAAGGTCATAGACTCAGCATTGCTGACAGATGGCCATCTAGCCTTTGCTTAAAAACCTCCATGGAAGGAGAGCCCACCACCTCCCAAGGAAGCCTGTTCCACTGAGGAACCGCTCTAACTGTTAGAACATTTTCCCTAATGTCTAGATGGAAACTCTTTTGTTTTTATTTCAACCCATTGGTTCTGGTCCGACCTTATGGGGCACCATCCTCTATGTGACAGCCCTTCAAGTACTTGAAGGTGGTTATCATATCCCCTCTCAGCCTTCTCCTTTTCAGGCTAAACATACACAGCTCCTTCAACCTTTCCTCATAGGACTTGGTCTCCAGACCCCTCACCATCTTTGTTCCCCTCCTCTGGACACGTTCCAGCTTGTCTACATCTTTCTTAAAATTGCGGTGAACAAAACTGAACACAAAACTGACCAGGAAAGGATGATTTCAGTCAGAGCAAGGTATTTCTCCCTGTTTATTAGTATTTAAAAGTTTCACCAAACTATGAGACTGGAGGGTACTCGTGTAAGTCTTCATTGTGAAATAAACACAAATCTCCATATGTATAACACAAGGAGTCAGACCTGTTTGATTTCCACTGTGGGTGCTGGAGGATCCAAGACATTCTGTGCACATCGTCAGGAAAGAAGCAAAAAAGGGAAACGCATCTGTATCTTTGCATTCCCTGAGAGTTCACTCAACAAGCTGTTACTCTCTAGTTTGATGAGGCCCCACTGAATCCAATAAGAGGATTTCATCAATATGTGGCTCAAGATATTAAGTGTAGTTTTGCTGCAGCTATGATAAGGGGGAAGAATGATGGAATAAAAATGTAATGAAGTATAATTATACAGAATAGAGTGCCTAAAAGGATGACTGACTTTCCTGTCGTTACGGAAAATCCATCCTTAATGGATGGTGTCGGGAGGTATTTTTGGAGGAGGAAAATAAAACGGAGTGAAGCAACTCGGCAAACAGTTTTAGATTATGATTAACTCGCAGTTCTACCATTATTGAATTAGCTGCATGACAGTAATTACTGGAATCCCCATCTCAATCGCTCATTTGTTTTTTTAGAGACCGAGAGATGCCCCCCGCAAGCAGAAACTAGATGATAAATGGAGAATTCTGGGGATTTTATTTTTGCTCAAACACACACCTGACCAGAAACCATAATGGATTTTCTACAAAACAAAATTGTCCCTTACCTTTCTGAGGCCTGATGATAAAGGACTGTGTAGCACCGTTGACCAGTCTGCAGTAGCCATCTATCAAATCAGCCATGTTCTCTGCAATGGTTAAGGATGGCGCTGTCACTGTCAGAGGCTGAAGGGGGGGGGAACAGGGCACCAAACAAAGAAGCATTATTCCAGACACAAACATTTAGGAGAACAGCTGAACAGTTATGTCACAGCAGAGCATGCTACTGGAAAACAGTAAACAGAAAAACGTGCTCAGATTATTCAATGTAAGGCTCAATTCCTACAACTCCAAATCCCCCACGTAGAGCAGCCCCAGGGAGAATATAACATGCAAGCTGACACAACCACACTGACACACCACTTTCAGATGGCGCTTCACATGAATACAGCAGCTGCCAAGTTGGTCGGTATCTCTGCAAAGAAACAGGGCCTCGACACAATTACATGGTCTTGTATTACTTCTTCCATGTAACTGCACTTAGGGGACCACTCTGGAGAGAGAATTTTAAGAGAGCCAGCGTGGTGTAGTGGTTAAGAGTGGTGGTTTGGAGTGGTGGTCTCTGATCTGGAGAACCAGGTTCAATTCCCCACTCCTCCATATGAATGGCAGACGCTAATCTGGTGAACCGGGTTGGTTTCCCCACTCCTACACTTAAAGCCAGCTGGATGACCTTGGGCTAGTCACACTCTCTCAGTCCCACCTACCTCACAGGGTGTCTGTTGTGGGGAGGGAAGGGAAGGTGATTGTAAGCTGGTTTGATTCTCCCTTAAGTGGTAGAGAAAGTCGGCATATAAAAACCAACTCTTCTTCTTTTTCTTAACACATGAATCCATGATCAAGTGAAGTTTTCTATCCTGTTCAAAATCTTGGTTCAACACATGACAGTGGGTCAGGGTGAGCGACCGAGCTCATAACCCCCTCCCCCTTTGGACAGCAGAGGCCAGACTTGATTGAACTTCGCTACCCGATATACTTTATGGCCCAGGCTAGCCCGATCTTGTCAGATCTTGGAAGTCCCAGGTCGCTATGCAGAGGCAGGCAATGGCAACCCACCTCTGTTAGTCTCTTGCCTTGAAAACCCTACAGGGTTGCCATAAGTCAGCTGCAACTTGACAGCACTTTCCACCACCACCAGATAAACCTTTGAAGAGTCATGAAGTGTGCCTGAATAACAGACTCTAACTAAACTTAAATGGTGTTTAATAGTGAAGCACTGGGGTGGATCCAACTGGGGTGGATCCAACTTCTTGACTCCACCCATCCCGCAACAGCTCAAAATGCCCCCCCCCCAATCCTGCTTCTGGGGTCTCCCTCATCACAATGTTGGATCTACCCCACAGTCTCTTACACTAGAATACCAGCTTATCAGTGATCACTTATCAGCACAAATGAGGCATTATTACCACCTAATGATCATTTGATGGATCAAAATTTATGATTGCAATCCAATACAGGTTACATGCATTTTCAAATCCCATTTAAAATCTGCAAGCCCTAATTATTCTGGATTACACTGTGCATGTTGCACAGTACTCTTGGGCAGCAACAGTGTGCCATAGAACATGGAAATGCACTCTTTTTAGAACATACTACCATCCATTTTCTCTCACGTTCACCACTTCCCAACACTTGACAATCACAACCAATACACAACTAGGTCAGGATGATTAATTTCCAAGTTATGAACTTCCTTACATGGCTAACAACAAACATGTAAGCATTCCTACAATGCATAAGGTAACAGTTTCCACCAACACATTATAATAATGAGCATGCAGAAAAGGCAGTAGTGGTTTCTTCACAGTGACCATCACCATGAATTACTGTGGAAACAACCACAGCAGTGGAAAAGCAAGGGTATGTGCTTTAAACACAGCTTCCAGAATGCAAATGATCTCCAGCATTT
Organism: Euleptes europaea; assembly: GCF_029931775.1. NCBI lineage: Eukaryota > Metazoa > Chordata > Lepidosauria > Squamata > Sphaerodactylidae > Euleptes > Euleptes europaea. The sequence goes on along the minus strand of NC_079319.1, from coordinate 6,454,755 downwards.
TGGATCATATCAGCATGGAATTTGGATCACACAACAGTGTAGACCCCACTGGGAATCTAGTACACAGCATAATGACTAGTTTTAGGGAGCAGTTTTAGTGACCACAGGGAGAAGTGAAGACTAACTGGTGGAAAAAAATTCCTAAATGTTTATTTGTTATTTATTTATCCATTGCATTTCTATCCCACCCTCATTCCCAGTAAGCCGGGCTCAGTGCGGGTCACAACAAGATCAAACATAGGTTAAAACATATATTAAAACATACTTTAAAATCATACTTCATTATACATTAAAACAATAGAACGAGATGGCATTCCCTTTTGTTTGCAGCCACCAGAAACTAAACAGGCCTGGAGGACAGTGGACCCTCAAATCTGGTTGGGGAGGATGGGGAGGCCAGCAAATGATTAAAATGGAGAAAGGGCTTGCAGCTGCCCTCAGATGTAGGCCTGGCAGGGGAGAGAGGCTTGGGGGGAGAGAGACACCTCTTTTCACAAAAGATATAGCAACAATTAACTCCTGTTGCCTGACCAGGCCACGGCAAAGTCGGCAACCGCCTACCTACCTCCGGAGCTCCAGCAATTTTCATCTGCAGCACTCCTTTCCTGTCCTTATCTTCACTGCTCGAATACTGAATGGTCTGTACTTGATGGAAGTCGGCCAGGTGGGTGGGCTACAGAAAGGTACACGGCAAAACAGAAGTATTAGTAAGTATACTGCGGGACACTCCATGACACCCACGTAGGACCAACAGACCAATGTTTTCCCGTCTTTCTTATTCCATTTTTCAGCCAAGCCCCACAGGAATGTCAGAACCTCTGCAAGTGGGAAAGGGAGAGAGCTGACGGCATGGCAACTCTCTGCCTGAAGAGAGTTTTGTTGAGCAATGGGACGCACTAGTAGGGTTGCCAGCTCTGGACTGGGAAATCCCTAGAAATTTGGAGGTGGAGCCTGAGGAGGGGGTGGTTTGGGGAGGGACTCAGCAGGATACAATGCCACTGAGTCCACACTCCAAAGCGGCTGATTCCTCCAGTGGAACTGATTTCTGTTGTCTGGAGATCAGTTGTAACTCTAGGAGATCTCTAGGCTGCTCCTGGGAGGTAGCAACCCTAGGCACTGGGTAAAGATCCAGCACAAAAACTGGTACACAATCTACCCAGAAATTCTGAATAATCCAGTTTTCTTAAGTTAAAGTATCTTGATTTATCTACTTGCTTATTTAGTTATTTGTTTAAAACATTTCTTAGCCACCTTTCTACTTTGAGGAACTCAAGGCAGTTTATAAGGTAAATAAAACGACAACGAATAAAAAACACATAAAAGATCTTAATTTAAAACCTCAATTAGTACTGCCAATAAATACATACACAAAATATATGACAAAATAAAATGCTGAGAACACAGCAGCTACGACTAACAACAGAACACATATCTTGATTGCTCTCTATAAAAATAACTGTACTCCAAGAAAAAGCTGAACAATATATACCTTGCCGCAATCTATCAACAAGAGCTATTGCTGTGAATTTTGCAGAGGAACAAGTTATTGTTCTGTTTCTTAAACTGCATTTGAAATATTTATGGCATTTTTGGTTTCTCTCTAAAACATTACCATCTATAATGCAAAAGGTGTTTTTTTATTGTGAGTTATAGAACAAAAGTCAAGAGACAGATCTAAAAGTAGCTGTTTGACACTACTGGACATTTCCTCCATTAATTAACGGCACATTTCATTTGTGTCCCCTGCCATTTATTCAGATTCACTCAAAGACACAATTTCCCATTTAAATTCTCTTTTCACAGTACTGCACCCCCAACCTCCTCACTACATCACATATTGAGAGTCAGAGAAACAGGCTTACATTGGAACCCTTGTCAGTAAGGTAGCTAATTCCTTCTTCCGGCCCAATAGCCAGCTCCACCGAAATAATCCAACTTGACTTTTTTATGTTGAAGGGTCCACAGGAAGTGATGAAAATTTGGAGAGAACATAAACAAAATACTTGGGTAAAGATCTTCAATATCACCCTTTTCAAAGGAACTTTACAGGTAATGCAAGTAAAACAGAATGAAAAACCGAACTTCAAACAGAGGGCTGCATCCAAAGATGCCATTCTACTGATGTAAGAAAAGTTACCCTGGTGAAATTGCCCTTCTGCCAGCAGAAAAGGAGTGGATTATTTCCACCCCCCACCCTGATATCCTTATTTTGCTTCCTTTGCTGTTCCTAAGGGTTGCTTCATACACACACCCCTGGAGCAGAATTTCAGGGGGTCTCAGTGATTTGCATCAGTAAGAAGAAGGGGATGAAGGCCCATTTCTTTCTACTGCCAGTGCTTTTGATTCAAATCTGAGAAAGAATGTCTCAAAACGTGTCCCACAGAACTTTATTTGTTTATTTGCATTATAGTCCACCTTTCTCACAGGGACTCAAGGCTGCTTAGACATAGTAAGTCAGTATAATTAAAACAACAACAACAGGACATTCAACAATAAACGTGTTAGGATTTTAGAAGTCTGGAACCATCAGCAAGAACTGAAGCATAGCATAAGGATTCATATGGCACATTAAGTGGTACAAGATTTACATACTATCATTCTACTTAAAATAAACTATACATGAACAAATGAAGCTGCCTTATACTGAATCAGACCCTTGGCCCATCAAAGTCACTATTGTCTACTAGAAAGGCAGCAGCTCTCCAGGGTGTCAGGCAGAGGTCTTTCACATCCAGTCCCTTTAAATGGAGATGCCGGGGATTGAACCTGGGACCTTCTGCATGCCAAGCAGATGCTCTACCACTGAGCCACAGCCCCTCCACAGCAATGTAGGCCACAGTCTCTAATCATATGATCCAAGTAAGTCTGCAAATCATTTTGTACAGCCCAACCCTATTCTGCGCAGAAAACCCCTCTTGAATAGTTCAGTTTTGCATAGTTTGTGGAAAGGAAAGTGGGAGCTTTCCTGACCTCCTTGGGCAGGCCATTCCAAAGGTGGGAGCCATTTGCAGGTTGGCACCTGCCAAAACCCCTACCAACATGAGCCAAGTTGTCGTGATGGAGCATACAAAGAGAGATAGTGCCACAAATAAGAGAGGCCAAGTCCATGAAGGGCTTTTTATGGGACAGCCAACATCTCAAATTGAGCTCGATGGGCAGCCAATGGAGTGTCTACAGAATGGGAGTAATACGCTTGCAGTCTCCATCCATTCATTCACTGTTTATCATATCTCCACTGCCTTTCATACCCAAATTCCTGTTCGCATTTATGAAGTTTTAATGCCATTTTACATTTTATACACGCACACAAACATTCCATTTTTAAGGAGACATTTTGCAATCCACCTGGAAGCTTTTGGGCTGAGTATCACGAGGTACAATTTTGAAATGAATAGATATATACACATTATCCATTTAAAGAAAAGATTTTCCTTCAACATTGTTTTATTTATATACACGCCCATGAAGATTAAATTGGTTAGAATGGATGTGATTCCTGAACGAGGATTTCTTTAATCCGGTGAAAGACTATGCTAAATAGAACAGCAACACCAAAGATGTTACTAAACTCTTGTTCTTTGCAACCAGAAGAAAGTCCCCATGATCACTCAAAGTTAAAATAAAAGAATCAGTATGCCTTTCATCACGAATGTATAGGCAAAGCACCAGACCGCTTTCTACCCATAAAAGCTGAAAATTTACTGCTGATCTAAGCAATCGTAATTAGCCCAACAATTTCATAACAGGCTCCAGTAGTCAGATACTTACACCGAGGGCACACTTGAAGCATTCCTTGTCAAATCTGTACACTGGCGAGAGAATCTCGAAGAATTTCAAAATACTTTCTTCTCTGTTGAGGTTGGCAAATTGTCGAAATGTTTGTTGGATCAGTTTTCGTAGTGTTTTGGCCTGGGTAGTGAAATATTCAGACACTGCTGTGAGCTGCTGCCAGCAAGAGTGAATATTAATTGCATTCATCATCACGACGTTGCTAACATTTGCTCGAATTCTTGGCAAAACATACAAATTAGCATTTCTGAAGCATACAGGAGCTTCGTCAAGCATTAGGTTTTTTTTGTTGTCGCACGTTAAAAAGGAAAACAATTTCACACATTTTAACAGGTGCTGCTGTATAAGCAAAGTTGAACACAGTTTAATTAATTTATAATATTAAACAGACTATTACCACAGAGCTGAACTAAATCGTTATTGAACATGGCTTAATCTTATTTTCAAGCCCCTTACTGGGAGATGAAGATAACGTAATCAACTCCCTTTACCTGCATTGGAGAACACTTACATTTCCCATAGAAACAGTGTGCAGGGGTGGGGGGATAAGACACTTATGTTTTGAAGAACTACACTGAGATTATAACCTATGTATTACTGATGCAGCTCTCAGGACCATCTTCGATTTATTCACTGTCCTAAACCCGCCCCCCCAGGCTCAGTGAATGTTACGGCATTTTTTAAAGTTGAAGATACAGGCCACAATTCAGACAAAGTTACTCATTCTAACTCATAAGAGTTAGTCACACCCCGTTTAAATCTATCAATTTCAAAGGGATTTAAGCATGACTAATCTCTGGGCTGAGACTATAAACTTCAGATCACATTAGAAATAAAAATAACCACATGCTTACCCATACTCAAAACCAACAGAAGCTGGGAAACTTACATCATTAGCAGGAAATCTATCAGAGTAGCTACTACAAAGACTGATGTATGCCCTTTGCTATTTGTTTGTATCATAGGGAATGTGTCACCACCAGGCTGTTCTTGGGGGCAGGAGATATTTCACTGAAATTATTATCCTGCTCTTTCCTATATAACAAACTCTCGAGGCATATGATACTGCAAAAGACCACTTAATACAGAAAAGAAAAAGGCAAGAGTCCAGTAGCACCTTAAAGACTAACAAAAATATTTTCTGGCAGGGTATGAGCTTTCGTGAGCCACAGCTCACTTCTTCAGATACAGCTAGAATGTGAATCCATCTGTCTTTAAGTAGAGGAGAGTGAATTCAGACAAGCATTAGTATGTAAATATTAACAGTATGTACATATGAATAGCAGGCGTGATGGGATTAGGTGTGGTATGCAGAAGAGTCTGTGATCCCATCACGCCTGCTATTCACATATACATACTGTTAATATTTACATACTAATGCTTGTCTGAATTCACTCTCCTCTACTTAAAGACAGATGGATTCACATTCTAGCTGTATCTGAAGAAGTGAGCTGTGGCTCACGAAAGCTCATACCCTGCCAGAAAATATTTTTGTTAGTCTTTAAGGTGCTACTGGACTCTTGCCTTTTTCTACTACTGCAGACAGACTAACACGGCTATCCACTGTGAATTAATACAGAAAAGTTTGTTTGGGCAATATTACAGGGAACTGTTTCCTTTAACCATGGCTTTGATCCCGACAACCATTTGCAGCACTCCCCCACCCCCCAATTATTCCTGAGAGCCCGGTGGCTGCAGAAAGAAGTAGAGGGCAGCAAGGATCCCTTCTGCAGGCTCCAACCATCTGGATCTAACTTATTAACACCACCCCCACAAGAGATACTTGGCTTTTATATATAACAGTTCTTGAGTGCTCCAAATGCTTTGGGTATATCACCTCAATAATATTTTCATGAGCTATATAAAGCCTAAATTGTTTCCATATGTATTATTGAGGGGCTGAAGAAGTTACTGACAGCTAAGACTATTCAGTGAATGCATAGCTGGGCCAGGATTTGAACTGGGGACTCCGTTTAACTGGTGTGCCACGTTTTCCACTGCTACCATTCTCCCTAGTCAGGGTGGTGTGATGGTTAAGAACGGTGGATTCTAATCTGGAGAGTCGGGTTTGATTCCCCACTCCTCCGCACAAGCCCTGGACTCCAATCTGGTGAACCGGGTCGGTTTCCCCACTCTCACACATGAAGCCAGCTGGGTGACCTTGGGCTAGTCACAGTTCTCTCCGAATTCTCTCAGCACCAATCCCATCACGCCTGACACCTCACAGGGTGTCTGTTGTGGGGAGAGGAAGGGAAGGAGATTGAAAGCTGGTTTGATTCTCCTTAAAAGGTAGAGAAAATCAGCAAATAAAAACCAACTCTTCTTCTTCTCCTTCATTCCTCTTCTTCTCTTGTGGTTCAGCTTTCCGGATTGCTTACGTAGCACCTCACCAGAGGGAAGCCTTTGCTTGCATTTGATCTAAGCATACCGTAAATCTGAGCACCAGAGCGGACGTTTTTTCCCCCTGGAATAACCACAGAGGGAGCAGGAAAGCACATTTGTTTTATTTTTGTAAATAATTCTAAGCCACCTTGTATGTCTGTTTGCTCCTACCACCTACCACTGCTTTACGCCCACGCCCCAAAGCTCCCAACGTTCTCTAGGGTACTCATTATGGCTCTGGTTGAGTTCTTTTCTCCTGCTTTTGTGCCTCGTTCGCTACTTTTTGTGTTACAACTCACAGCTTTTAGCTGGTTTCACTGCAGTCTTTAATATTAGTTGTTGTTGTTTAAGCTGATCTTTCAAGATACCTTGTTGAGACACATGATTACTTTATTTTTGACTGCTGGCAAATTTGGATCCATACTTTCATTGATTTTTATTGGACTATTACGCGTTGTAAATCAGTTTTGAACCACCCTGGGCATCCTATTAGTGGTGAGCCCGGATACAAATATTACAAGAGAAATAAATAAATGAAATTAAGCTGCCTTGGTTTGTAGATAGTTGTTTGGAAGTATGAACACAGATGCTGCAACTCACCTCCCAAGTCTCACAAACTGCACATGTGTCACCCAAGAGCTTGTACCTTGATAGTAAGGTTGCATGTGCCACATCTGGCATTTGGGGCAGCATCAAGTTTTCATACTGACAGATGTGCATAACTAGGATGCTCAGAACTGAAGGAGGGGCTGAATGAGGGGAGGGGCTGTGGGGAGGGGAGGGGCTGTGGCTCAGTGGTAGAGCATCTGTTTGGCATGCAGAAGGTCCCAGGTCAATCCCCGGCATCTCCAGTTAAAGGGACTAGGCAAGTAGGTGATGTGAAAGACCCCTGCCTGAGACCCTGGAGAGCCGCTGCTGGTCTGAGCAGACATTACTGACTTTGATGGACCAAGGGTCTGATTCAGTATAAGGCAGCTTCCTGTGTTCAAGGACAATGTGTTCATGTGTTCAAGGACAATGTCTCTTGATAACAATGTCAGGAGAAACAGAGATGTTGCATTTTGTTTTTTACCTAAATGAAGGAACCTGATCTGGATTAATGTGGATGAAAGAATTATGTGAGAAAACATCATTTATGCTTCTTGCTACACTCCAGGCAGACGGGGACTCTGCTTGCCCTACCTCCTCCAAGAACATCAGAAGAGTCAAAGTGAATGTATACAACCATCTTTTCTGGACCGCTATGATAATCCAGAATTCCCCACTCACCAAGGAGGGGAGAGAGAACTGAAGTCATAGGACTATGAGGCAGGGGAGAAATGCACTTTGATTCCCACTCATTTCCATCCTACATAAATAAGTTACGGGCATGCACTGTAACAAGCTGAGCTTTTATATCTTCACCCAAATATGTTCACCTTAAAGAGTTCCGCAGGGCCTGCAAGATGGAATTATTCCACCAGGCCTACAACTGAGGGCAGCCTCAGGTTGTCATCTGTGCTGGCCTCCCAACCCTCTCCCCCACCTTAGCCATCTAACAAATTATGTGGGGGACGGTCTGTTCTGCTGGGCCCTCAGCGGCTACTAGGATTTGATTGTGCGCCATCTGTTGTATTTAATATTACCATATATTTTAAGAGTTTAACAGTTAAATTATTGGATATTTTAAGAGTTTTAATGGTTAAATTGTGATTTTATTGTAATTGACTGTTGTTACTCACCCTGAGCCCGGCCTTGGCTGGGGATTGAGGCCAGGATAGAAATCTCAATAAATAAATAAATAGTGAACATTTGCAGGATGACTCTTACTCTATGAATTAGAGTTCAAACATATCTGTCAGAGTTCAAACATATATCTGTCAGAGGAAGACTTCTTGCACTGGAGAAAAGCATCACCAATAGAAGAAAAGGCTTTATAAATTCAACCCTATTTCTTTAGGCCACTTTAGGGACATGTTTCACTCCATCATTTGCGGAATAGCTATTACACTAACTCCCATTCATTGCGGACTATGGAAAAACCCTGGTAGATAATCAAATTGTTCTGTGATACTCACTTTCATTTCCCATGCAGTACCTATACCTCAAAAATACCAACACTGCCTTCTATAACAATTTACCAACAACCAGAGTATTAGCCTAGGGGGGGAAATCCTGAGGGCAAAGTTTAACTTTAGCAAAAAAAAAAGAAAGAAAGAAAGAAATTGGGGAGGGGGGACCATTTACCATGCTGTACTGGAACAAGTACTGACCCCATGGCAGAGCATCCAAATTCATCACCCGAAGGGAGTTTCGGTTTGGGCTTCACAAACAACGCGTATGGGAGCAAGTAGTCAAAGAGCAAGAGGAAGGTGATGTGTGGTTATCGCTCCTGGCAGGCCTCCCTAAGATGTGTTTCTCAGAATAACTGTACTGTTTCTTAAGTCATTTGTAAAACACAATGTATATTGAGATGTGATGGAGATGCACCAGGCAATCATTTCTAGCATTTTAGTAGGAAGAATAAATACCTTAACTGAATCCAGCAAACTCTTCGGAAAAAATCTTTTTAAACCAACGTCTTTCCTGAAAGGAGAAAATTAGGAATGTTTACAAGAAACTCTGCATATAGCTTATGAAGATAAAATAAACCACCATCTGATCAAGTGAAAATATTAACATTTCATACACTGATCAATTTCTCTTGATTAAAATATGAGGAATAAAAAATTAACCACAACAAATGGTCCTGAATTGCTATCTTGCAGTTTAAATATTGAATATCCTCAAGAGAAGATCTCTGATCTGTGCTGTGACCCCACCCCACACATTAAATATATATTCTCCCTTCCTTCACAAAACAACCCCAAAATGGTGCTTGTTGGTAGAGTAATGTAACAATAGCCGTTTCAGGAGGCCTGAAATAGAATTGCTAGATTTGAGTCCAGTAGCACTTTAGAGACCACCAAAATTTTCGGGGTATGAGCTTTCGAGAGTCAATGCTCTCTCAAAAGCTTATACCCTGAAAATCCTGTGGTCTCTAAGCTGCTACAGGACTCGAATCTAGCTGTTCAACATCCCTAAGGACACTGGACAGGGTGAATAAGATGGACGTCAGGAGGAAAAAGAAGATAATATTGGATGAGGCACAAGGAGATCATGAAATTCTGCAAAACAGAGGATAGAATGATGCCCGGTGGCATGGACTTTAAATTGCCACCATGATTTCCTTGCTTCCATGTACATGTATATGAGAAGGTCGGACCAGAACCAACGGGTTGAAATTAAATCAAAAGAGTTTCTGTCTAGACATTAGGAAGAATTTTCTAACAGTTAGAGCAGTTCCTCAGTAGAACAGGCTTCCTCGGGAGGTGGTAACCTCTCCTTCCCTGGAGGTTTTTAAGCAGAGGCTAGATGGCCATCTATCAGCAATGCTGATTCTATGACCTTAGGCAGATCATGAGAGGGAGGGCACCTTGGCCATCTTCTGGGCATGGAGTAGGGGTCACAGGGGGTGTGGGTGGGAGGTAGTTTGGCATTTCCTGCATTGTGCAGGGGGTTGGACTAGATGACCCTGGTGACCCCTTCCAACTCTATGATTCTATGAGAAAGAGACGGTAAGCGGATTTAAGGGAAAACTAAATTCTCCAATATAACTTCACTCCCAGCTGCTGCCCCTGCTGAAAGCTCAAATGTTTCACCTTGATTTAGCTTGCTGCCTTGAATGATAATTTGGATTCCACATTGAGGGTGAAGCTTTCTTTCTCTCAAATATTTGCTCTACCCATCACACATGACGATGAGCTTCTCTTTAAGTACTTTGAACTTGTGATAACTCAGGGGATTGCTATTTAGTGCGTGACCAGATGTATATTTGCTTACACAGGGGAAAAGAAAGTTGCATTAACAGAGCTGTCAACTGCCACACAGACAGCAGGAGGAGGAAGAGGAAGAGGAAGAAGAGTTTTTATATGCAGACTTTCTCCACCACTTAAGGGAGAATAAAAAACTGGCTTACGATCACCTTCCCCTCCCCACAACAGTCACCCTGTGAGGTAGGTGGGGCTGAGAGAGTGTGACTAGCCCAAGGTCACCCAGCTGGCTTCGTGTGTAGGAGTGGGGAAACAAATCCGGTTCACCGGATTAGCCTCCGCCGCTCATGTGGAGGAGTGGGGAATCAAACCCGGTTCTCCAGATTAGAGTCCACCGCTTCAAACCACCGGTCTTAAACACTACACCACACTAGCTACCATTTAGTAGCATCATGGATGGCAGACCTTTAAAAGACACTGGTCCTGCTGAAAAATAAACTTTTGAACCAGGGTAAAAACGTTAAGATTAAAGGCAGAAGAATATCCCTTTACGCAACAGCTATCAGAATATTTGAAGTGATGCTGAACTGGGGAAAGAATAGGATAAAACTTTCATGTGTGTTAAGTCCTTTGATGTATTTCGTCTTAGATGCAAATTGCATGCAGTTTATCTTCTTGTGTAGGATTAAATAAATCCGACAGTCTACATGACATGCAAAAGCACTCCAGCAAAAGCACCGGATCACGCAACTCTGAAAATTTTACTCATCGCTGTATTACAGTGCATGGCTACCATGCTTTAGTATGAATAATATTTCATAATGAACTGTTTAACAGTTTTTGTGTGCAATTCAGAATTTTTCAGCCTTCAAGCCCTGCTTGTGGGCTTTTCAGAGGTTTTCTGGTTGGCCGTTTTTCCTAATCGGATGTCAGAGTAATTTTTCCTTGGCCTGATCCAGCAGGGTTCTCCTTAGATTCTCACAGCCGTCTTAGTAGAAACCACTGTAGACAAATGTATCAACACTGAATATAAATCAGTTTTGCATTTCATTGACATAGGAAGGTAATGTGAAGGTCTGACAATGCAGCAGTGATCCAGGTCAGATGATAGCAAAACAAGACAACAGTTTCCATCTAGACATTAGGAAGAATTTCCTAACAGTTAGAGCGGTTCCTCAGTGGACAGGCTCCCTCGGGAGGTGGTGAGCTCTCCTTCCCTGGAGGTTTTTAAGCAGAGGCTAGATGGCCATCTGTCAGCAATGCTGATTCTATGACCTTAGGCAGATCATGAGAGGGAGGGCATCTTGGCCATCTTCTGGGCCTGGAGTAGGGGTCACTGGGGGTGTGGGGGGGAGGTAGTTTGGCATATCCTGCATTGTGCAGGGGGCTGGACTAGATGACCCTGGTGGTCCCTTCCAACTCTATGATTTTATGATTCTAAGACTCAGTAAAGGCTGTGTTATCGGCACTCAGTTAACCAGCATACTAGTACGGGAGGAAAACTCCTCAGAAGGACAAGAAGTCTCCTCAACAACTCTCGCTCAAGATCCTGTACAGCAGGAAGGTCACATAACCTTTGGTAGACTCATTCAGCCCTGGCACTCCCATAGCAAAGGAGGAAGAGGGTTGGAGCTGAAGCCTGGACCAGGCAGCACAGTTCAAACCTGGCAGCGTGAAGCCTCCCACATTCCCGTCTCACTCAGGAGATCATAACACTCTAGGAGCCTGGCTGGACCAGGGCCTTTAGTCTATTATAAAGTTTGGATTTACAGCCCTTGAAAGCTCCTCAAATTTTTCTGGGAGGTCATTCCAGAGCTGTGGGGCAGAGACTGAAAAGGACCCATAGAAAGGTAAAGGCATAAAGCAGCCTCAAAGGGGGTGGGGGGACAACCGGCAAACTGAACTGTTGCCACACGGGTTCATACTGAGGTGACAGTAAGGACATCACTGCTACAAACACCAGAAACTAAGTGGCTACTGGCCTTCCAAACTCATTAGCATGCCTCTGCTGAGCTTCATGGCACAAAGACTGTAAAAATCTGCAGCAAAAAAAGGGGGAAGATGATCTAGAAGCTTCAGTGTTAATAGACACAGGAGCTACTCATTCTGTATTGTCTATGCCGATTGGTAGACCTTCAAAATGAAAAACTGCAGTTCAGGGAGCTACAGGGGAAAGAAGAATAGTGTCATTTTTTCCTTTTAAAAAAGGATGTTTTCCCCTCTTTTTTTTTAATTAAAATGACACTATTCTTTTTCCTGTAGCTCACTGAATTGCAATTTTTCGTTCTGAAGGTCTACCAATTGGCATAGACAATACAGAATACCAATACAGAACAACTCCTGTGTCTATTAACATTGAAGCTTCTTGATTAACCCCCTCCCCATAAATGATAATTAAACACATGCATTAGAACTTATTGTGGAAAGCTCTTTCTCTCAAACATCTTCATTAATTTTATATCAATTTGAAAGTGAGCTTGTTTGGGAATGAATACAGTGTGTGTGCACGCGTGCGTGTCCACGTGCAAGAGAGAGAGAGATGCAGCAATCGATACTGGAGGCAGACTCAATACTGTTAAGTTGCTCATAGTTTTTACACCACTTTTCATTCACATGATAACCTTTACCACATTTGTCCCTGCAAAATCTGTGCCCCAGTGGCCTGTAGCAAACGTAACACTAAACTGTCCACCTGTTGCATGCTATACCTTTCACAAACCAGCAAGACACTGCTAACTTGCCAGAAAATTTGTTGGGTCACTAATTACCTCCACTCCCCCTCCACCCAGAGGCAACATCAATTGTCCTGCTAGGAATTGGATGCAAATCTCATCCGTATTGGAATTTTGGTTACAAGCCAACGCCTAAGACAATATACTGGCTTTTAACAATGAACTACTAAACTCTGAAGTGCACACTGGGCAAATGGTGTTGTTGTTAACTGCATCCTCACAGTGTGGCTAAAAGGGAAAACAAAGCCACAAATTGTAAATTTCCATGAGCTGGTAAGTAATTAAAGAACTCAATGTAATTTAGTCCCGTGACCGATTAATCTAATCACAAACAGAAAATCCATTTTACTCAAAGCACTGCGAAATCTGTAGGACCAAACCAGCTGATCCCAAGAACACTGACAAGAATACAGATGACTCAAACCACTCTGATGCTGCCTATCAGCAAGTTTGAACTACAAACAATCCAATTTGTCTTGGCTGGACAGGAGCTGATGCTCTCTTGCCTCCTCAGTAGGCTGAGAGATCTGAAATGCATTATATATTATATACTCACTCTAATACTTCATAGTTGGACTTCTTTTCTAGTGCGTTGCCTCTCATCTCCCAGTACGATCTCCTAAAACCAGCAAAAAACAAGTATGAAAAATTACTAAACTGGACAAACCCGATACCAAATCATCAATGCACACACAACATTTTTGCAACTTGAACAGACATGAACCCGCCTTATGCTGAATCACATCATCAATTCATAAAGGTCTGTATTGTCTATTCAGTCTGGAAGCAGCTCTGCAGGGTCTCAGGTAGAGGTCTTTCCCATCTCCTGTTGCCTGGTCCTTTTAACTGGAGATGCCGGGGATTAAACCTGGGACCTTCTGCATGCCGCGCAGAAGCTCTACCACTGAGCCATGGCCCCTGTTGTTGACCAACAGAAGCTTTATATAGTTTGATAAAATGCAGCAACTGAATTGCAATATTACTAAATTCTCAAGTACATTATATTGTATGATAAATCCCTCCTCTATATCCCAAGCATCTCAAAACCCTTTTAGGGGCACAGGATTCTCAAGCACATGTGTCTACATACTTCTGTGGTAGTAAAACCCAGGGTTGCCCTAGAGTAAAGCCCAGGCCCTGCTTCAGATATCATTATGCTTACATGTCATTTTATGATGCTTGAATGTCATTCTAAACAATATTTTTAATAATTTTGTGTACATTGAACCATCAGAAAGCCAAGGTGTAACTATCTCACCAGTATACCTGTATCAGCTGTTAAACAAAAGCAACAATAGACAAACTAGCAACAGCAGGCTTTCAGTCTCCACCTACGATGCAGTGTATACCATTTGTTTTTGGTTTTTGTTGTTGTCTTTTTAGGTGAGAGGAAACATTGAAAGCAGGCAGCACATCTGCCTGCATGCCGGCTGGAAGGGTCCAGTTTTCAGATCAGTCCGGATAAGGGATGTCCGGATAAGGGATACTCTACCTGTACCGTACTGGTCCCAGGAGAAAAGACATATCAACAGAACAGGCCCATCCTCCGGCAGCTGTCTTGCTCATATTGTGCCAGAGTCATGCCATAGAGCCCTCCACCCCAGTGGCGGATTCTGCTATCCAGGGAATTAATTTTAGCATTGACTTAAGAGAAAAAGCCCTCAGTCTGTCATCAGCTCTTCCGACTTCCCCCAGCACCACGTTGCCATTCCCCTGACCCTGCTGTCAAGGCCCAGGTGCTTCTGTCGCCACCAAATGGGAAGTGCCTCTCCTCAAAGCACTAAAGCTCCATCTCTGATTGTTGGAAATATCTCAGTCAGACTTTTGTCGGGTTTTGGAGGATTCAGTGCATTTTGATACACTTCAACAACCACAAGTGTTTCAAGCTGAGATTTGCAAGAGGCCAAATTCCATATCCTAAAGCAGATGCAACAGTGATCTTCCCCCAAGGATGTTTGGAATACACAGTCCAGACAATGTTCCACTGCCACGTTCTAGCTATCGTTGGTTCTTGTAGGTTATCCGGGCTGTGTGACCGTGGTCTTGGTATTTTCTTTCTTGACGTTTCGCCAGCAGCTATGGCAGGCATCTTCAGAAGAGTAACACTGAAGGACAGTGTCTTTCAGTGTTACTCCTCTGAAGATGCCTGCCACAGCTGCTGGCGAAACGTCAGGAAAGAAAATACCAAGACCACGGTCACACAGCCCAGATAACCTACAAGAACCAATGAACTCTGACCGTGAAAGCCTTCGACAATATTCTAGCTATCGTTGTTCCTGTTGGACAACAACCGTTGCGAATCACGCGGAATCTCAAAACTGCACATCCACATTTGCTTCCCTTCCCCTATTACTCTGCCGCTTGATTTACCACTAATTTTTTATTGATTGTTATTTTCCAAGGCCTGCTGTGAAAGGCAACAGCAGAACTAAAGCAATTGTCTCAACTAACAGACCTTTAACAACAGTGAGAATATGCTTGGGGAATTTTCAGCAGCCACTGCTTTAGGATCATTTTTCCTCCCCCTAACCTGGACAAGCATATTAAATGGTTTAAAAATTAAATTCTTCTGCGAAACAGAAGCAGACTATGAAGATGACACCCAGGGTAAAAATTCCGGCTGAGCTGGTGGTAGACTGCAACCTCCCTAACGTAGCGTGGAGCCCTTTTACAGACACACTATATTAATGTGAAAGGAAAGGACTTGGAGTAGTAGTTGCCAGTGATGGGGAAAAGGCGTAAATACTTGCAATTGAATACCAAGAGGTCCAGCTCGTCTAAGACACAGTAAGCGAGCTATTGGGCTGGGAAGTTTTTTAAATCTATATCTGACTATTATTCTATAATTGGAAACCTGATGCTTGCAGACAAATTGCGGTCCGAGGAACCCACCATCCAGCCCAGGAAATCAGTAGAGCAGCGAGAAGATGGCCAAACTATTGCTGGAGAAATGGGAAGGAACAAGGAAAAGGAACTGACAGCCATGCACAGGGTGTTTGGGATGGAGCTGGCTAGCACAGAACATCCCATTCAGAATGGGGGAAATATACTCTTGTGTAGGTCGGGGCTTTAAGGCATTCTGGGAAAAAGCAGAAGAAGCAGCAGAAGAAGCAGAAGCAAAGCTGATGCTAACCCCTCTATGGGTTATGCAGGGCACAATTTTGAATATACCATACCCAGACAGGACCTGTCCTTGCTCTTCTGGCTCTATTGAGTCGTTAGCACATGCCCTCTTGGAATGCCGCATTTATGAGGAACTTTGATCACGTTATATCTCTCCCCTTTTAACATATAAATCTAATGCCTCTGTGTCTGACATAATGCCTTTTTTATTAAGTGACAGGGATCCCAAGGCTACATTGTCAGTGGCAAGATTTATTTCAGTCCTTATATCCCTCAAACATTAGATTTACGCTGCTCAAGATTAATGGATCAAGCAGCTTCTAAGGGATAAAGGAAAGGAAGCAGAGTTGGTTTTTATAAGTCGACTTTCTCTACCACTTAAGGGAGAATCAAACTGGCTTACACTCACCTTCCCTTCCCCTCCCCACAACAGACACCCTGTGAGGTAGGTGGGGCTGAGAGAGCTGAGACTAGCCCAAGGTCACCCAGCTGGCGTCATGTGTAGGAGTGAGGAAACCAACCCAGTTCTCCAGATTAGAGTCTGCTGCTCATGTGGAGGAGTGGCAAATCAAACCTGGTTCTCCAGATTAGAGTCCACTGCTGCTAACCAATGCTATTAACCACTACACCACGCTGAAGGAGGGAGCCCACCGGGCTGGGTGACAGTGCAGGCCCAGGGAGGGCCTTCAAAGGCCTACCAGGAGGGAATTGGGGTTGTAATAGGCAGGGCACTGCAGGGATGGCAGGAATGCGAAAACGTCTTCCCAGCCCAGCCCAAAGCTATTTTGCAATCATGAAATAAAGTGGTGGAATCTCAGCAACCTTGGCTGCCCTTCCTATTATTCTTCACCTGAACCTGGACAACCAACAGGGCCTATAAACCACTGCCCAGCCTGCTGTACCCCCGTGCCTTGATGCCCACCCAGCCCAATACTCCAGGCCCCAGCCACACAAATACAACATGGCTCCCTGCCAGCCCTCCAAGGCAAATACTCAACCTAGGACCAGACTGAAATATTTGAACTCTGTGAGAATCCTTGATGGTGGGGAAGACAATCCCACCCCATATATCCAGGCTGGATAACCAGCAACCTGGATGGGAGTCAGAGCTGCCCCTGGAGAAGTCAGTTCTCACCTTCGGACGAGCTTGAAGATGGGATTGTAGTACCATGTATAAAGGTTTGTCTGCACAGCAAGCCATGGAGTGGATTGGCCTCTAGCTAAAGACCCCACACAATGTAGCTGTTATTTCTTAAGGGGGAAGAGTTCATTCTCATGGCTTTTGTGGGACAAGTTAAGCAGGATGGGCTCAGTAACTGCCACGGCTTTCCACTAAAGACAGCCATCTGTCAGCAATGCTGATTCTATAACCTTAGGCAGATAATGAGAGAGAAGGCATCTTGGCCATCTTCTGGGCTTGGAGTAGGGGTCATTGGGGGTGTGGGGGGGAGGTAGTTGTGAATTTCCTGCACTGTGCAGGGGGTTGGACTAGATGACCCTGGTGGTCCCTTCAAACTCTATGATTCTTTCAATGCGTGAATCTAAGATGACATCTGCAGTTTTTATGGGAAGATACACAGAAGAATGGCATCCTGGTCTCCATACTAGTCAAGTAACCAGCTTTGAAGAAGGGCACAGGAACATCCAGGCCCACTGCCAGTCCCCAAAGCCCATGGTTTAGTCCTAGGCAACACAATACTCTGAACTGAGCTTCAGACTCTAGAGGGCGATAGCGGAGATACTACAGTTCTGTATCTTCCCCCTCTTTCTCACTTTTAAAAACAGCTTTAGATCAGAGACTTCAATATACTGCGCATCCAGGCACTCCAAGTCTTGCTTTTAGCATTCACGTCAGTGAGAAATGTTTGGAAACCATTCTCTCAGTTTATCTTGACCTTTATACAATTTTTACTTTAATTTACCAATTAAAAGTTGTTTGTAATAAATTACAAGGAGAAAGATGGTGTTTCTTTAATTGAATTTGCCACTATTTGCAGAGGCTGGGCTATGCAACTTCATCTCACAACAAATTAACTTCAGACATATTATTTCCATGACGGCAATTTACTTCTTAGCATTTGAATTATTCAATTGAACATGCGAGATGAACAAAAGGAAGATGAAGAGACCATTAACTGGATTTTTTTCCACAGACAAAAATCATTATTTGAAAAGCATAATATAGTATTACAATAAAGTATAAAGGTTCTACACAATTTTTAAAAAATAATAGTTCCTTTCAACAAAAACATATGCATTCCCATCAATCAAAATATCAATATTAAGATGAATTTTGCAAACATATATTGCATAATACGTAAAATTATCTTACCGGATTTCAAGGCAACCTAGTTTCAAGGCAATTTCCTGGTCCACCTGGTCTGCTATTTCTACCATATAATCGTTTTTCACCTAAAGTAAAAGCAAGCAGAAAGGTATCATACAAAAGAAGAGTATTAATGGCCCCAGAAGTTCAATTCCAACCAAAGATCATATTAATTGCTTGTTCCAATTTTTCCTACGCAAGCTTCTGCATTAGCCTGCTTTGGAGATAAATCATTTATAAGTACGGAACAATCCTTTCTATGCATACTGAAACACGTGTTTGCTCACTTGTAAAATGAATGTGTGTGTAAAGTGCCATCAAGTCGCAGCCGACTTATGGCAACCCAGTAGGGTTTTCAAGGCAAGAGATGGGCACTTTCACACATGCCAAATAATGCACTTTCAATCCACTTTCAAAGCACTTTTAACGATCATTTGCAAGCGGATTTTGCCATTTCACACAGTAAAATACAGCTGTAAAGTGCACTGAAAGCTTCTCGGCCTTTTGGATAAGATCAAGTGTAGTATCAAGTGTGTGAAAGTGGATTGAAAGTGCATTATTCAGCATGTGTGAAAGCGCCCTAACAGAGGTGGTTTACCATTGCTTTCCTCTGCATAACGATCCTGGTATTCTTCGGTGCTCTCCCATCCAAGAACTCACCAAGGCCGATCCTGCTTAGCTTGTGAGACCTGATGATTTCAGGCTAGCCTGGACCATCCAGGTCAGGGCTGCAAAATGGTTAGGGGCAAGGAAAACTCATCCTATAACATCTGAAGAGAAATGTTGGGCATCTCCCCTAAGGAGAGGTGTGTGAGTACGACTGACACCTGGAACTCTCAAATCTTACTGTTGATGGCAAGTGAGACTTCTTGCTTCAGATGTTAAACAAGAACTGCAAAAAAGAATAGCACGTGTAACCTGTGCTTCCTTTCCTACAGTCTAAAATATGTGAAACTGCCCTCAGTGAAAGGTATTAGGTGTTCATTCATAGAATCATAGAGTTGGAAGGGATCACCAGGGTCATCTAGTCCAGCCCCCTGTACAATGCAGGTAATTCACAACTATTTCCCCCACACACACACCCAGTGACCCCTAATCCAGGCCCAGAAGATGGCCAAGATGCCCTCCCTCTCATCATCTTCCTAAGGTCATAGAATCAGCATTGCTGATACATGGCCATCTAGCCTCTTCTTTAAAAACTCCAGGGAAGGAGAGGTTACCACCTCCCAAGAAAGCCTGTTCCACTGAGGAACTGCTCTGTTAGAAAATCCTTCCTAATGTCTAGATGGAAACTCTTTTGATTTAATTTCAACCTATTGGTTCTGGTCCGACCTTCTGGGGCAACAGAAATCAACTCGGCACCATTCTCTATGTGACAGTCCTTCAAGTACTTGAAGATAGTTATCATATCACTTCTCCTCTTCAGGCTAAACATACTCAGCTCCTTCAGCCTTTCCTCTTCAAGTCTTTCCATCTTCAAGTCCTTGAAGGGCTGTCATATAGAGGAGGGTGCCAAGTTGTTTTCTGTTGTCCTAAAAGGTCGGACCAGAACCAATGGGTTGAAATTAAATCAAAAGAGTTTCCCTCTAGACATTAGGAATAATTTTCAAACAGTTAGAGCAGTTCCTCAGTGGAACAGGCTTCCTTGGGAGGTGGTAGGTTCTCCTTCCCTGGAGGTTTTTAAGCAGAGGTTAGATGGTCATCTGTCAGCAATGCTGATTCTATAACCTTAAGCAGATGATGAGAGGGAGGGCATCTTGGCAATCTTCTGGGCCTGGAGTAGGGGTCACTGGGGGTGTGGGGGGGAGGTAGTTGTGAATTTCCTGCATTGTGCAGGGGGTTGGACTAGATGACCCTGGTGGTCCCTTCCAACTCTATGAGTCTATGATTCTATTCTATGAAACAAGGCTATCGCAGATGGACCTGCTCACATTTTCATGCAAATATAGAAGAGTAAATAAGTTTAGGATTGTAGTGGTGCTAATTAGTGTTTTAGAGCGGATAGTTCTAGTTGTTATTCTTCTGCCAGGATGATACGCGTGGTTTGGGGCCCGATAAGCCAACAAGAGTGACCATCACCAGGGCCACAAAAGAGCGGCCAACGGCTGAGAGGGGAGAAAAGAGGGAGGAGTCCAGCAGGTGGCTACAACAGCACACAAAAGCTAGCAGCCAGTACGCAAGGTCCCTGGGGAGCCTCATAATTGGGACTTTCCGCACATTTTTTCTTTGCTGCAAAACAGTGGAGATAAATCTGTGGCAGAAAGCTAACCTCGTGCGTACCAGATGCCATGCTCTTCCCCTAGGGCTCCCTGCTGTTCTCAGATATGACCCTCCCTGCTTGCATTATTTTCAAGGAAAAGGTATCCAAAGCAAAACACTACAAGGTCTTCCTGGATGCTGTGTTCCTCTACTCTCCAAGGGACAAACCAAGCATGGATACCAAGAACAAACACACACCTAATTCTAACAATTAAAGAAGGGCTGCTGAGAGTGTAATGGTTAAGAGTGTTTGTTTGGAGCGGTGGACTCTGATCTGGAGAACCAGGTTTGATTCCCCACTCCTCCACATGAGCGGTGGAGGCTTATCTGGTGAACCAGGCTGGTTTCCCCACTCCTACACCTGAAGCCAGCTGGGTGACCTTGGGCTAGTCACAGCTCTCATAGAGCTGTCTCAGCCCCACCTACCTCACAGGGTGTCTGTTGTGGGGAGGGGAAGGGAAAACGATTGCAAGCTGGTTTGACTCTTCCTTAAGTGGTAGAGGAAGTCGCCTTATAAAAACCAACTCTTCTTTTTCTTCTATATTGTTTGCCTCAAAGTGTGTGTCAGTTTGACTGAGATTGTGCATTTTAACATGAATAATTAATTACATAATATCTATCCCATAAGGTTTATTTCATTTACTTCAATTGTACCCCCCACCTATCTGTCCACTGGAGACTCATAGCAGCTGACATCACAGTCTTCTCCTCACAACAACCCTGTAAAGTAGGCTAAGCTGAAAGTGTATGACTTGCTGGTCAGCCAGCAAGCTTCCACGGCGGTGTGGGGATTTGAACTTTGGTCTTCCAGCTCCTAGTCCAACACTCTAACCATTATACCAGGCTTTAGGCTCTGTTAGCCTGAAGAATTAATAACACTGCACCCACTGAATAGCTTGTTAGAGCAGAGATAACCTACCAGAAAAAATGAATATTAATACTTAGAACAGACAGAGCTTTTAATCTTCAAAATGCTTAAAATGTAAAGATAACAAATCACAGCTTAACAGAATTACATTGAAAGCTTGGATTTTTCCATGCTTATTGGTGAATATTTACTTGATTCCTTTAAATGATTGTGAGCTTAATATCTACTAATTAGCGCAGCTGTTCAAATACATTAATTTTATAATGATATATTTCCCCCAGGAAGCTACTACATTGATTTAAAACCCTTGTAAGCTTCCTTATAAAAAGAAGTCATATTACATTAATCAGATCAATGTGCCATTTTAAACCAATGTAACACTTTTCTTTGAATTCTGTTTCTTTTCTCAAGCTGTTATGTTTCAGAGAACTATCTATTCCAGTATCATATACAGAATTAAATCACTGCAATTATTTATTTGAGTGTATTTTTATCCTATCCTTCCTCCAAGGAATGTACATAATTTCCCCATCCTTCACTTTATCAACACAACAACCTGTGAGAAATAACTGACCCAAGTTTACCCAACATGCTACATGACAAGAGAAGAACAGCTGGTTTTTATACCCTGCTTTTCTCTACCTTTAAGGGGTCTCAAACCGGCTTACAATCTCCTTTCCCTCCTCTCCCCACAACAGACACCTTGTGGGGTAGGTGGAGCTGAGAGTTCTGAGATAACTGTGACTAGCCCAAGGTCACCCAGCTGGCTTCATGTGTAGGAGTAGGGAAAACAACCTGGTTTACCAGATTAGAGTTTGCCGCTCATGTGGAGGAGTGGCAAATCAAACCCCGTTCCCCAGATTAGAGTCCACTGCTCTTAAACACTACACCATGCTGGCTCTGGGGATTTGAACCCAGCTCTCCTGAGTTCAGCTCCCTAACCCAGTGGTCGGCAAACCGCGGCTCGTGAGCCGCATGAGGCTCTTTGGCACCTTGAGTGCAGCTCTTAAGTGTGGGCTCCCGAGCCACTCTGCTCCTGCCCCGGCGCAGGGCAGCTTCTCGCCTCTCCACCCAGCTGGGCGCCTCTCGCCGCACCTGGGAGGCCTCTTGCCCGCTCCCCGTGCATTCCAGCGGAGTGCGGGGCCAGTGGAAGGCCGTGGCGCTCGCCCATCGACTCAGCCTCGTCCAGAGCCGCGGCAGGTCTGCAGCACCGCGTGGCAGAGGTGGGTGGCAGGGCTTCCCTTGCACGCGCGCTGTCCCGGCCGCGGACCCCCCTCCCTCCCGTGAAGCTGCTGGGCGCGTTTGCCCAGCAGGAAGTGCCATCCGCGTGCTCGGGGACTCAGGGCACTTCCCCAGACGCCACTGCCCCGGGGGCTGGGGTGCGAAGTGGCGATCGTCTGCTCCCCTTTGCTGAGCTCCCGGCCAGACGAGACCAAGGCCCCCTCCCCGTCCTTCTCACCCGGCTCTCTCTGCCCCCGCCCCTCCTCCAGCCCCTCTGCCTCGTTCAGGGCCGGGCGAAGCTCGCGGCGGCGAAAGGAGAGTCCGGGGAAGGGAGCCGCGCGCGCGCGCCTCTCCCTCTCTGCCCGAGCCAGCCCTGCTGCCTCTCCCTCTCCCTCCTTCCTTCCCTCCCTCCCCGGCAGTGGCTGCAGAAGTAGCGGCTGCGCCGGGGAGCGTCGCCAAAGAGCTGCCCGGGCTAGGCAGGCGAGGAGCCGGGGCCGAAGGGGGCAGCCGAGCGGCGGCTGGGCGAAGGAAGGGGGCAGAGGAGAGAGGAACACGCGCGGGTGGGGTGCAGCGGCGTGAGAGAGCCGAAAGGGGGACTTGCGTTGGCAGGACGCGCGCGGCCCATCCGCTGCCAAAGGCTGGGCAGAGGTCTCCCCTCCGCTCGCGGAGTCAATGCATTGCATTGCATTGCATTGACTCAAGAATTGTGAGAACCAGATAGCCGTCAATACTTGTGTGTTAAAGAGGAAGCAGGACATAATGAGAACCATTTCAAAGGTACCTTTTTATTTTTCCATGTTCTGAACAAGATTACTGCCATGCAGTTTGCATAGCTTGAACTTGCCCTTAAATGGCTATGAGGTCTGGGGACACTGAAGGAAACAAGAGGTTAGCCAGGGTCAGATTAAGGCATGCTGGATTAAGATACCCATGACATGTCAAAGTTAAAATGCTCCATAGCATTATCCCCCCAAATGGTAATTTCGTCTTTTTAGTCATTTTTTTGTATTTAGAGGCCCTCAAAATCTGCCACCCCAAACTATAGCTCACTTAATTTACTTGTAAATCTGATGAAATCAAAACATGGAGCCCAAGGGTACTACACAAAGCCTTCTGTGGATTATATATGTTTACTGCATGCATGTATTCCAGGTTCAGATCAAAATGGGTGCATAAACACTCTGTACATACACACCGTATAGCACATAGCTGCTTCTAAAAATGGCACCCTCACGTTGACTCCAATGCCTCTGCCCCATAACAAGTAGGACTGTTGCCCCTTTATTTTCCATGTTTCCCTAACCCCTGAATCGGAGGGGCCCGTTGCACCAGAATAAAAGACTCAGGCGCTTATGGATACCTTACTTACAATTTAATTTTTATCAATAAGATCATTATTAAGTATGATATCAAGTTTTATTCAGTGTACCTATAGTTTAATTAAGACTTAAAACTTTAATTAAAGTTTATTAAGTTAATAAACAGTGTACCTACCTATATAGTTTAAGAAATTTGGCTCTCAAAAGAAATCTCAATCGTTGTACTGTTGATATTTGGCTCTGTTGACTAATGAGTTTGCTGACCACTGCCCTAACCTATATGTACCACACATGAAGCTGCCTTTTACTGAATCTGACCACTGGTCCATTAAGATCAGTACTGTTTACACCGACCGGCAGTGGCTCTCCAGGGCCTCAGGCAGAGGTTGTTTACATCTCCTACAACCTGATGGTTTCAGATGGGTAGCCAGGTGCTGTAAATGAGCAAGATTCAAGTCCAACAGCATCTCTGAGAGCAATAAGAGTTTTGAGAGTCACAGTTTTGCTTGTGACAAAGCAAGCTCTGACTCTCAAAAGCTTATACCCTGGAAATCTTGTTGGTCTCTACGGTGAACCTGATCCTTTTAACTGGGGATGACTGGGATTGAACCTGGGACCTTCTGCATGCCAAGCAGATGTTGGCCACTGAGCCACAGCCCATTCCCATCCCAACTAGATGCTACCCTACATGTGTGACTGTCACCAACAGATAATCACATAGTTATTTCCTTTTCTCCTATCTATAATATAAAGCAGAACTTCTCTGTGTCATGTTGCCTCTCATCTCCCTGCTCGGAAATAGCAGCTAATGATGTAGAAGGGGAGCAGGGGAAGAGAGAAAGCCAGCACAGCATGGCAAGAGGTAAGTTCTGTAAGACGTTATGGAGAAGAGACCTGCACAATTGCTTTAAAAAAAATACTAGCCACACTTCTGTTGCATGGTTAGTTTAATGTCTATTTTGGACATCATCGCATCTTGGGGCAATTAATTATGTGTTAGAAACACCTTTCCGCCAAATTCAGACCATGCTTCCACTTCCTCAGACACACATCTCAAATAGCTCTGAGTTCCTGGTAGAAGAGAGAATTTAAACCCGGTCTCCTATACTACAGCATACTCCATTACACTGAACTAAATCAATGGGTCAGTTCCAAATTGGATCAACAGCAGCCTTTATTGCATTTAAGAGGATTGAATTCTATCTTACACACCCGCCAAGTACAGTTTTACTGACAAAGGAACTGATAAATTTAATCTCTCCAGAGATGGCCAGAAATGGTTGTTTCTTTCCACCTATATAACCACTGCTCTGCTGAAGAACATGGGCATTTCTATCTGTTCTTCCTAGTATCATTTAGCAATAAGAATGCAGGAGAATGAACAAGAAAATGGCAAAGAAGCCTCCTTAAGGTACAGAAAAGCAATACACATACAGGTGCAGCTTCATTTTAAATTTTATTTTAAGGGAACTCTCTCTTCGATGTTAAGGGCAAAAACACACCTTTAACTGAGCATTTAAACTAATATTTGTGCATTCTGGGTTGTACATCCTGTCATTTTAAAATCAACATCCACAGATAACTGCTGAATAGGCCGCCATGAGCAATGCAGACCCTTGAAACGTGGTTACGCACTGTAGCTTTTTGCATTTTTGGAATCTGAGGCCCTAAAAGATGTAACTGATACCTCGCAAGATGAAATAGGCGCTATTACACTAAGTTGCTCCCTATATTGCAAGGGGCGCGGAGGAGAGCCTACTCAGAATTCTCGAACAGAAGGACAATTATCCCCAATCTGCGGAACGCTTGTCTCCAATAGGTTCTCGAGGCAGCTTCCAAAGAAACTTATCTGTCATCATCTAGCAACAGAAAACCATAAAAGCCAAGACAGCAACAGCAGCTCACAATAATCTACATTAGTAAATAGAACCAGTACTGTAATTAAAAATGCTTTGAGGACTAATCAACCAGAAGCCTGATAAAACCACATTTTATACGCAATCTAAAGTGAGTGGTCCAGGTGCCAAGCAAACCACTTTGGGGGAAGGATGGGATTGAGAGACCATCACTGCCTCCATATGCTCGCTTGGGATCTCTACTCTCACCCAAGTCAGATGAAAAGAAGCCATGTGAGGTCATCATCAGCGCACTGATTGTACTCCAGGTCTTTGGAGGATTTCTGCCAGGCCACATACAAGCCCCAAGCACACTGTTTTCCATTTCAACGACATTGAAAACAGCATACATTTTTTGCTTCATAATATTATTTATTAATAGCAGCATACTTCCTTGAACATATTCTGAATGCAGTTGGCCCATCTCACCACAGTACTGAACTGAGATACAGTGCAGAGAAGCCCATGAGCTCTGGTCAGAAACACCCCACACAAACACACACACAACTTCCTGGGCCATTTACGGCACCCATGCTGAGGTTGGCTGTGTGCTATATCCGCTTACTCTCAAGCAGTCTGTGAAACACGTCAAGGCTTCCCAAGATGCCATCCCTTCCCCAACACTTAAGTACTCAGTATGGAGAGTACCTTCGCAAATGCATCTGCCAATCCTGGCTGCCATCGTGCCTGTTGTACATATGCATGATAGGGTTGCCAACTCCAGGTTGGGAAATTCCTGGAGATTTGGGAGTGGAGCCTGGGGAGGGACATCAGCAGGGCCTAGTTTCATAGAGTCCACCCTCCAAAGCAACCATTTCCTCCAGAGTGGCTGATCTCTGTCATCTGGAGATCAGTTGTAATTCTGGGAGGTCTCCAGGCCCCACCTGGAGGATGGCAACCCTTATCCATATTAATGCTTTCTTTAACCTGATCAGTCTTCCCCCCACATCCCCCAAAGCTAATTCTGCTCTGTTTGCCCACTCTAAAAGACTGTTGTGTTTGGTCTTGAAAAGCATATTAGTTTTCAGGAAAGGCTGTCAGGCATGTTGTGAATTGCTTCTGCATGAAACTGGCCGCATGCAAGCTCCACATATACTATTCCCAGTGGCATGGGAGAAAAACCACCCCCCCACACACGAACACACACCTCTGTACAACTACAGATGTAAATTTTCTAGAAATAATGGAGACAAATGGAAAAATGGAAACATTTGTAATATTTACTTTTTAAAAATCCAACCTCAACTTATTTGACTGCTTTGAGGACATAAAATGCAACTTTGCTTTATAACTTTGCTTAATGTATGAAAATTATATGCTTTGGTACATTTGGCAAATTAAAAAACAAATGCCTTAATTCTGTGCAAATAAAACTGTACATATGCCCAGTACTAGGGAGAGAGCTGCAAACTGCTGTGCCCCAGGTTACTAAGCACACAGATCATAGTTTTTGCCATCCAAGACTCTCTCCTCTGAGGTTTTGCTGTCCATAACAACCGAGGGAGGGGAGGTTGAAGTTACTTTTTGTCCTGCAGTGCAGGTCAATAAGCTGATTCATTCATTCATTCACTCACCCACCCACCCACCCGCTTGTTAATATCCCACACTTCCTCCAAGGAGCCCAGGTACAGAATTCTCCCCTTCACCTATTTTATCCAATAACAATCCTGTAACGTTGGTTAGACAGGGAGTGGCCGAGCATCGTCCCATGACTTGCATGGCAGGTGAAGGTTTAAATCTAGGACTTGACTCCCCACTGCCTAGACCAACACTCTAACCACTCCCAACACATTTTCCTGTGAGAGGGTATCTGCCTCACAGTCCTTTGACAAGTGTGTGAAGAGGTTGACCACAGGAGCCATTCCAAGAAAACAGTGGATTCCCGGCTTCTAGCATCTCCAAACTAGATCTAACTTATTGGAAAAAGGTGAGCACCAATTCATAAGCAAAGAAGGTCCTATATTCTTCTTACATGAAGAAGTACATTTTGGGTTTTAGTCTACACTATCTATCTGTGTTTATGTGTGTGTTTTTGTGTGTGTGTCTGTTAATTCTATACACAAGAATTATCATCTAATGCAGGGAGCTTAAAAACTCTTAACTACACAGCTCTTAGAAAGCATCTTGAGTGATTAAAAATGTTTCTATAAAAAGCATTTCACTCATTACAAAGGAGAAAATATTTTATTGGAGTTTTATTTTTTCGATGTTCTGTGAAAATTTTTCATTTTTTCCCCCACAGACAAATTGGAAGAAAAGGTCCTTGGAAAAATAAAGGGGAAAGCCTTGGTTTCCAGGCCTTTCCATCTCTATGTAGGACTGCACTCCTTATAATAGGTTTTTCTGAACACAAGCAGCTCAGTCAAGGAGGAAATGAAATGTACACAGGTTCTGAAGTGCTGTCGTCTCAGTATTAAATGCATCATAACCAAGAAAGAATATTCCTAGAATTCACAATCTGTCAGGCCGTTATCTCAGTTCCAGTGTTGCTTCTGTCTCCTGGCTGAACCGTCCTGATCTCAAGGACGACGCCACATTCCTATGCCTGGGAACGCTCTCCTGGGAAAGTGTGTCTGATGTTTATGCTTTGTAATCTCTCGCCGTTACCATGCTTTATATGCCAACTAGCTAGCAAGGCACCCATAGCTGACATCTTACTCTATAAGCACTGTATTGCCTATTTGACCAGTAAAAGCCATCTGCTTGGATTCTAAGTGTCTCTGTGGTGATTTCTGGTTCTTTGGGTCAGGAGCTTACATTATGTCAGCTATCACTCTTCAATGTTCCCCTAGTCAGGTTGGAGCCCGGGAGGGTTCACCTGCCACTCGGGTGGGAGCCAGGAGGTTGCTCTCCGAGTGAACCGTGCCTGCGGCCTTGTGGAACCCTGGAGTCCATATTTGAGGATCCTACCCTGTTACAGGACTTGGTCGCTGAACTTTTTAGGACTACTCTAAAGGTTTGCCGCTTGAGGGACCTGGTACAAACTCAGTGGCAGTCTCTAGGGAGGGCTCTCTGGATGTTAACCGCGGAGGATACTAATACCAGTTTAGACCTCCAGGATTTTGATCGACTACTGGATGATGCTCGATCAGCAACCGAGGACTTACAAGTACTGACCGGATTATTGGACAAACTTATTGCCCGGGAGACTCTCCCGTCTACGGCTCTAACGCGCACTGTTACCCTGGATATAGGTGCCATGGCAGGGCCTGCACCGGAAGGTTTTTCCCTGGTACCCAATGCGGCCGACTGTCAAGCCGAAGCCAAATGGATCGCTGTTCACACAGCTCTCCTCTTTGTGGATTGTACAAAGGATACCCCGGTAGCTACCTTGGCCCAGCGTTTGGCGTCGACGTTTGGGCCCGATGCACCTGCTATTGCTGTTCGTATACAACCATTGCTGGGCGGGGAATAGATCCTATTCTTGCTATCCTGGAAACGGAACTTTTACCCCATGTTATTGCAGCTGCAGCCCTGAGACTTGAAAACGAAAAGGTCCTCGCTGATAAGGCAGCCGCAGAAGCGGCTCAGGCGGCAGCCGAGGCTCAAGCCGCAAGGGACAAAGAGTTACAATTGGCTGCGGATCGGGCGCGGACGGGCAGCCGCCCTAAAGACACTGTGAGGAGCGACCATCTGTTGGGACTGTCTTTCTCCCCGGTATTTGCCCCGTCGCGCACAACCCAACGCGCACGCCGCCTTGCGGATCGACGCCAAGACTCCGGTGAGTCTGAGGAAGAGGATCTATATGGAGACAGTTCTCAATGGGCCACGAGTTTTCGTACAAGTAAACCTCATCGTACCGGGGGGCCAGGAGAAGATGTTCACCTCTTACGAGCCCAGAATCGAGAGCTCTCCGGTCGAGTCGATCAGCTCCAAGAGTTAATGGAACGTATGCTCCAGGACAACAGACAATTACAACAAGCCCTGTTAGCCCAGGCCCAGCCCGTTCCAATGCCGGGGCAGGGGGCGCCAATTCAGCCACCCGCTAATGTGCCTGCCCCACCTCTACCCCCCCCCGGAGGTCCCGTTTTACCTCCACCCGGCCCACCCGTGCTACCGGGACATCTGATGCACGGTCCTTGGAAACAACTCAAGTTGAAAACTACGTACGATGGATCTCTCGAAACCCTACCCTGTTTCTTGCATCAAGTGGACAGTTATATGCGAGAACAGGGACAGTTTTTCCCTACAGAGGATAGCCGGGTGCGCTATGTAGCTTCCCTTTTGACAGGTAAAGCAGCCGACTGGATGGTTCTCCAGTTCGACACCCGATCCCGCTCTATTCGTTCCCTCAACAATTTCATGACTGCTCTACGGAGGAGGTTTGAGGATCCCTTTTTGGGAGAACGAGCCAAAGCGGAACTGTTACAATTAAGGCAGGGCTCTACTCCTGTTCGAGAGTTTGCCGATGAGTTTCAGAGACTGGCAAGTAAAATTGTGGGCTGGCCCGAAGCCACCCTTGTTCACCACTTCAGGGAAGCCTTACACCCTGATATTCTGAACTGGTCGTACATGAGGGGTGACCCCGAAACCCTTGAGGATTGGATACTATTGGCCGAGGAAGTGGAAAGCCGCCGGCGCTTTATTTCCCTTGTCCGTCAAAAACACAAGGAGAAGAGCGTCCCAAAATCCCAGCCTAGAGGGGCAAGCCAGCCGCCTCCTGTCCCTCGAAAACCCACACGTCCGCCCCAAGATCGTGAAACCCGATTTCAAAGGGGCGCCTGCCTCACTTGCGGGGAAATGGGCCACTTTGCAGCAGCCTGCCCATACCGCCCTGAAATCTTTCATCCCAACACGATGACTCGAGCCAGAGGACGACCCCTACGCAGAGGTACCGCGGCCACCCGCAGCACAGCACCGGGAAGACCCACACCCTCTGCACTTCACGCCAGAGACTCAGCCGCCCTGCCTGCCATGGATGACCCCGCCGGGTCTCGGATTACAAGTGCCCCATTGGGGGACATCCTTCCCTCTTCGGACGAAGAGAACCCATGGAATTCTTCAGCTTTGAACCTAGAATCCCCCCTTGATTTGTCAAAAAACGGCTTCGGTCTGTGGTGAGTGGAGCGTCTCCACAGACCCCTGCAGATTCTCCTGCTAAGCCGAATGCTCCCACTAAAATAAAAGAAGTGGAAACCACCGTTTATGTGGACGCAATATTACAACACCATGAAGGTGGTCCCCAACTACCAGTAAAGGCGCTTATTGACTCTGGTTGCAGTCGCACTCTCATAAACGAAGCCACGTTTGCCGCACTCAAAGTAGACTCCGAGGCTTTACCAGCCCCCGTCCACTTTGCCCAAATGGACGGGAGCCATTTCCAGGGGGGTCAAGTTGATCGCCGCACCATAGGGGTCGCAATGGGAATAGGCTCCCATTGGGAGCAGGTAGACTTCACCATAGCCCCTATCCGGTTCGAAGTGGTCCTGGGAATTAACTGGATCAAAGGACATTGTCCCAGTATCGACTGGGAGACGAACACTATCTCCTTTGCCAACCCCAAATGCGACCAGCATCGACAGCGAGTTGCGCTGCTACATCCACCCGCTTCAGCATTAGCCTCCGAGATCCCAACACCCCCAATCCTACCTGATGCATATCGTGACTTTGCGGATGTCTTCAACATTAAAGAATGTGATGCCTTACCCCCCCACCGGGCCACTGACTGTGCAATTGAAGTAGTCAAGGATTGCACACTGACCAAAAGTAAAATCTACCCAATGAGCGCTTCCGAGCGCACTGTTCTACGAGACTTTTTAGACAAAAACCTTGCCAGAGGATTCATTCGCCCATCGAATGCCCCAAACTCAGCACCCGCGTTTTTTGTCCGAAAAAAGGAGGGCGACCTTCGCCTATGCATTGACTTCAGAAAACTCAATGCAGTTACTCAAGCCAACGCCTATCCTATACCACTAATATCAGATATTTTGGGACAATTACAGGAAGGTCGTATATTCTCCAAGTTAGATTTGGTAGAAGCCTACTACCGAATTCGTATCCGCGAGGGGGACGAACCCCTCACTGCCTTCTCTAGCTGTTTTGGAATGTTTGAATTCCTCGTAATGCCTTTCGGATTAAAAGGGGCCCCGGGGGTCTTCATGCAACTAATCAACGAAATCCTCCACGATTTGCTATACCGCGGAGTAGTGGTTTATTTGGATGACATCCTTATTTATTCAAAAACCATGGACGAGCATGTAAATCTGGTCCGAGAAGTTCTGCAGCGCCTGCGCAATCACCAACTCTTTGCAAAGTTAGCCAAATGTGAATTTCATCAAAGCAAAATAACGTTTTTGGGTTACATAATCTCCCACCATGGCCTTAGCATGGACCCTACCAAAGTCCAATCCGTCCTCGATTGGACTCCACCCACCAATCGCAAGCAAGTGCAACAATTTCTGGGTTTTGCAAATTTCTATCGTGGGTTCATCCCTAACTTCGCCCAAGTGGCGCTACCCATCACCGACCTACTGAAAACCAAAGGTAAAGATAGCTCAACTACTTTACCCTCCGCTAAGATATTGTGGACCGATCAATGCCAAGCTGCCTTTGCCGCTCTCAAACGCCTCTTCACTTCAGAACCCGTACTACGACACCCAGACCCGAATCAGATGTTCATTGTGCAAGTCGATGCCTCCGACGTGGCTATGGGGGGGGCTCTCCTCCAAAAAGGTCCGGATGGTCTCCTTCACCCTTGCGCTTACTTCTCAAAGAAGTTTGCGCACTCCCAATTGAACTGGCCCATTTGGGAGAAAGAGGCATCAGCCGTTCACCATGCACTAACTTTATGGCGACAATTTCTGGAAGGGTCTAAAGTCCCCTTTGCGGTTTGGACCGATCACAAAAATCTAGCTGCCCTCACGGGGTCTCATAAATTGTCAGCAAAACAACAGCGTTGGGCGGAATTCTTTGCTCAGTTTCGTTTCGTCCTGAAACACGTTCCGGGAAAACAAAATGTTCTCGCAGACGCTCTCTCCCGGTTGCCACAATACCCGGCGAAACTTGATCGACCTACAAATTCTTTATTTACCCCCGCGCAAAGGGAAGCCCTGCCTGGACTAGCTGTACAAACTCGTTCCCAAACGCTGCCCCAGCGGCAGCACACAATAACCGGCGCACCCGCTCCTCCAGCCCTGCCGGCTGCTCGACCAGACCCACAGCCGACTGCCCAGCCTGCCCGGAAACTTACAACAGCCGGCACTCCCGCTCCTCCACCGATCACCCAGCCGCCTGCAGCCTGCGCGCCACCGCACGTAAGCACTTCCCCCTCTTCAGTCCCCATAACAACTCCTGAAACCACTATGACCAAGGGGGGGATCCCCATCTCCGAACCCTTCTTAAGGTCCCTTCGAGAACAATGCCTTCTGGAACGCTCAGCCCAAATCCTACCCCCTAGTGTAATCGAACAAGGGGGCTCTTGGTACAAGGACTCAAAATTGTATGTGCCCAAAGCGCTCCGAAAAAACGTTTTGCACTTAGCCCATGGAGTAAAAACAGCCGGACACTTTGGGTTCCTGAAAACTCTTCACCTATTGCGCAGACAATTTTGGTGGGGGGGAATGCGTTCTGATATTGACTCGTTTATTCGCAGCTGTCCTGTTTGCGCCGCAGTCAAACGATCTCAAGGCAAGCCCCCGGGACTATTGCAACCACTTGAAATACCCAGCCGACCCTGGGAAGTTATTGCTATGGACTTTATGACTGATCTCCCTCTCAGTGGGGGAAAAACTGTATTATGGGTTATCACTGACTTATTTTCTAAACAAATACATTTGGTTCCATGCGCAGGGATCCCCTCTGCTCAAAAGTTGGCCCGCCTCTTCGTGTCACATGTCTTTAGACTACATTCGTTTCCGCGCAAGATAATCTGCGACCGCGGAAGTAGCTTCGTTGCTAAATTTTGGAAAGCCTTTCTCAAGTTAGTGGGGGTGGAACAGGGATTGTCTAGTGCATACCATCCCCAAACGGATGGCCAGACTGAACGTGTCAATGCTGTACTTGAATGCTATTTGCGCTGTTATGTTAACTACCACCAGGATGACTGGGTAGAACTGTTACCTTTTGCAGAATATGCCTACAATAATGCTGTACATCAATCCACAGGTTTCAGCCCCTTTTATGCAGTGTACGGACAGGACTTCGGTCCTGCCACCCCAATTGGTGATCTGGAGGAGGGGGGGGATGCCGACATTGACTCTTGGGCACACACCCTCCGTACCACATGGCCTTGGCTGGTTAGCAACCTTGACCGAGCCAAACGCAAATACAAAGCGCAGGCCGACAAGCACCGTTCCCCCGGGGGAGAACTACAAGTGGGTAAACTGGTGTACTTGTCCACTAAAAATCTGCGTTCCACCCGTCCGTGCCATAAACTTGACGCTAAGTACATTGGTCCTTTCCCCATCGTTCGCATCATAAATCCAGTCACGGTGGAACTGTCTCTCCCCAAAACCCTGAGGTGAGTGCATCCTGTTTTCCACATCAGCCTCCTAAAGCCCCATATTGCATCTCCGCAATGGCATCCAGAGCCGCCTCCTGAGCAGCCTCTGATGGTGGGGGGGGGAGGAACATTTTGAGGTTTCCAAAATCCTGAACTCCCGCATTCACCATGGAAGTTTACAATACTTAGTCCGTAGAAACACTTCCCCCCTGCCTATGACGAATGGGTACGTGCGCGAGACGTCTCCGCCCCCAAACTCGTCAACGCCTTTCACATCGCCTATCCAGACAGACCAGCCCCCTTACAGGATGGGAGGGGGCCTTAAGGGGAGCAGGATGTCAGGCCGTTATCTCAGTTCCAGTGTTGCTTCTGTCTCCTGGCTGAACCGTCCTGATCTCAAGGACGACGCCACATTCCTATGCCTGGGAACGCTCTCCTGGGAAAGTGTGTCTGATGTTTATGCTTTGTAATCTCTCGCCGTTACCATGCTTTATATGCCAACTAGCTAGCAAGGCACCCATAGCTGACATCTTACTCTATAAGCACTGTATTGCCTATTTGACCAGTAAAAGCCATCTGCTTGGATTCTAAGTGTCTCTGTGGTGATTTCTGGTTCTTTGGGTCAGGAGCTTACACAATCCCCGAACTCTTCTTTTTGATACTATACTTTCAGAAAGCAATTTGTGCAGGAACTGCAAGAGACAGATTTTATCAAGGGGTTAAAAAAAAGCCCAGACACTCTTTTTATAGCATACTTCTCTATCAGCAAGTGTTTCAACCAGATTTGCAAAAAAACCCTCAAAAATCCTTCACAAAAGATAAAAACAGTAAGCAAACAAGAAAGGTGAAAAGTAAGAACTGGTGGTAGATGATCACATGTCTGGTTTCCACCAAACCTACTCCAAACTCCATCTTTCAGTTCTTGGGACGGGGACGCTTGTTGTCTCTCTCAAGTTGCCAAATTCTGCTCAGCAGCAATTTAGATTCGTATGGGAAAGACTAATAAGGTTAACATTGGGACTGGTTAATTTTAACTGGTAAATTATTGATTTTAATTGTTTTTAAAATTTTGATATTCTTAAACAAGAGATATCTTACTCTCTTATAGGTTGTAATTGGATGAGTTGTTCTGGCTATTGCTGTAAACAAATTCATTCATTCATTCATCTTTCAGTTCCAACTATGTTTTGTTCCAGCATGTTTTCTAGCTCTTTGAGGACTACATTTCAAAAGGGGTTTTCCCCCCAGATCTAGGAACCAGAGCAAAAGTGCACAAATAATATCACTAGCTAGAGAAGCTCAAAAACAAACAGCTCACATCAAGAGCATAAACAAACTATAATAAATACTTTATTGTACCTTCCTTTGGCACTCACTATGTGCAGAGTTACCATCCTGCTCGATAACCATCTAGCAGAAAAGCTTGTTTTAAAAACATAAGAACATAAAAACATAAGAAAGGCCCTGCTGGATCAGACCAAGGCCCATCAAGTCCAGCAGTCTGTTCACGCAGTGGCCAAACAGGTGCCTTTAGGAAGCCACAAACAAGATGACTGCAGCAGCACCATTCCACAGCACCCAAAATAATAGGCATGCTCCTCTGATACTAGAGAGAATAGGTATGCAGTATGACCAGTATCCATTCTAACTAATAGCCATGAATACCCCTTTCCTCCATGAATATGTCCACTCCCCTCTTAAAGCCCTCCAAGCTGGCAGCTATCACCACATCCTGGGGCAGGGAGTTCCACAATTTAACTATGCGTTGTGTGAAAAAATACTTCCTTTTATCTGTTTTGAATCTCTCACCCTCCAGCTTTAGCAGATGACCCCGTGTTCTAGTATTATGGGAGAGGGAGAAAAACCTCTCCCTGTCCACTCTCTCCAAACCATGCATAATTTTATAGACTTCTACCATGTCTCCCCTTAGCCGCCTTCTTTCCAAGCTAAACAGCCCTAAGCATCCTAACCGCTCCCCATAGGACAGTTGCTCTAGTCCCTTAATCATTTTGGTTGCTCTTTTCTGCACTAAGAACTGAACTACCGTATATACTCGCGTATAAGCCGAGTTTTTCAGCCCAAAAAAAGGGCTGAAAAAGCCGGCCTCGGCTTATACGCGGGTCAATACGGTAGAGGGGGGAAGGAGGAGGGAGGAGGGAGGGGGGAACTTACCACCGCCATCTTTTCCAGGCCGGGAGCGGCCTCCAGAGCCCCCCTGCGGCCGCAGGGAGGGCGCTCCGCCACCCCCGCCGCCTTCTCCCGGCCGGGAGAGGCCTCTAGAGGCCCTCTGCGGCCACGGGGAGGGCGCTCTGCCGCCCCCGCCGCCTTCTCCCGGCCGGGAGAGGCCTCTAGAGGCCCTCTGCGGCCGCGGGGAGGGCGCTCTGCCGCCCCCGCCGCCTTCTCCCGGCCGGGAGAGGCCTCTAGAGGCCCTCTGCAGCCGCGGGGAGGGTGCTCCGCAGCCCCCGCCGCCTTCTCCCGGCCGGGAGCGGCCTTCAGAGGCCCTCTGCGGCCGCGGGGAGGGTGCTCCGCCGCCCCCGCCGCCTTCTCCCGGCCGGGAGAGGCCTCGAGAGGCCCTCTGTGGCCGCGGGGAGGGCGCTCTGCCGCCCCCGCCGCCTTCTCCCGGCCGGGAGAGGCCTCTAGAGGCCCTCTGCGGCCGCGGGGAGGGCGCTCCGCCGCCCCCGCCGCCTTCTCCCGGCCGGGAGCGGCCTTCAGAGGCCTGCTGCGGCCGCGGGGAGGGCGCTCCGCCGCCCCCGCCGGATCCGCCGTTTCCCACCGCCAGGAGCCCAGAAGGTAAGTCTTGGGGGGGGGAGGGGTTATAAGCCGACCCTCAGCTTATACGCGGGTGCCTAATTTTTCCCCATTTTTGGGGAGAAATTAGGCACCTCAGCTTATACGCGGGTCGGCTTATACACGGGTATATACGGTAAGCAACATGTTTAACTATTTTTCCCCCCATCACGCTGGTGCCACTTGCACTGCTGATAGGGATGACAACCCCGGTGGTGGGAAACACCTGGACATTCAGGGATGGAGCCTGGGGAAGGACCTCAGCTGGGTATAATGCTATAGAGTCCAACCTCCAAAGCAGCCATTTTTTCCAGGGGAACTGATCTCTGTTCTCTGGAGATCAGTTGTATCTCTGGGAGCTCTCCAGGCCCCACCTGGAAGCTGGCAACCATAACTGCTGGAAAGCCACATCTATGAGAACAGTGCTGCAGAAACAATGCATTAGCTTTTTTGTTTGTGTAGTGGTGTAGCAGTTAAGAGCGGTGGTTTGGAGCGGTGGACTCTGATCTGGAGAACCGGGTTTGATTCCCCACTCCTACATGAGCGGCAGAGGCTAATCTGGCGAACTGGATTTGTTTTTCCACTCCTACACACAAAGCCAGCTGGGTGACCTTTGGCTAGTCCAAGCTCTGACAGAGCTCTCTCAGCCCCACCTACCTCACAGGGTGCTTGTTGTGGGGAGGGGAAGCCGGTTTGATTCTGCCTTAAGTGGTAGAGAAAGTCAGCATATAAAAACCAACTCGTCTTCTTCTTTGTTACAGCTTGAAGAACTGTAATGGAAAGTTTAGGGCAGTGATTCCCAGACTTGTTCTTATGGTGACACACAAGTCCAAAGAAACATAGCCACTTATCACAGCAATTGATCTGCTTCACTCCCCAGACGCTCAAACTATAATAACGAAGCAAAACAGAACAATGCAAGAAGTACTTGCCACCTCTCAGTAGGAGCCTTATTTTTGTTGAGACAGAACGCTGCTTTCCCGCACTTCCTGAACAACTAGCTGACTCGGCACTTCCTTGAACCTCAAAACCTTTATTAGGGAATAATAGTAGAGCCTGCCAGCAGCCAAGCCAACTGACACATCCAGCCAGGATGGAATAAAGAGGTCACGTATGAACTTTCAGCACTATGTAGCCTTAATTCTCAAATGGGAAGACTACCATCAAACTATGGAATTAGAGAGATTCTTTTATCTTTATTAAAGCAAGGCAAGATTCACCAACAGCCAACGGGATGACAGGATGTCATGTATAGTTTGGCACAAGGTGTTGGAGAGGTAACAAGAAGCCCTAATAGCCTGTTCATCAATGACCTGGAGTTGGGGTTAAACAGTGAAGTAGCCAAGTTTGCAGATGACACCAAATTATTTAAGGTGGTTAAAACAAAATCAGACTGTGAAGAGCTCCAAAAGGATCTCTACATACTGGAAGAATGGGCATTGAAATGGCAAATGAGATTCAATGTAAGTGTAAAGTGATGTATATTGGGGCAAAAAATCCCAACTTCACATATACACTGATGGGATCTGTGCTGGCAGCAACAGACAAAGAAAGGGATCTTGGGGTGGTAGTGGATAGCTCAATGAAGATGTCAGCCCAGTGTGTGGCTGCTGTAAAAAAGGCCAATTCCATGCTGGCCATAATTAGATGAGGAATAGAGAATAAAACTGCTGATATCATACTGCCCTTGTACAAATCTATGGTGAGACCACACTTGGAATACTGTGTACAGTTCTGGTCACCACACCTAAAAAAGGATATTACAGAGCTTGAGAAGGTGCAGAAAAGAGCAACCAAAATGATTAGGGGTCTAGAGCAACTGTCCTATGGGGAGCGGTTAAGACTCTTAGGGCTGTTTAGCTTGGAAAGAAGGTGGCTAAGGGGAGACATGATAGAGGTCTATAAAATTATGCATGGTTTGGAGAGAGTGGACAGGGAGAGGTTTTTCTCCCTTTCCCATAATGCTAGAACACGGGGTCATCTGCTAAAGCTGGAGGGTGAGAGATTCAAAACAGATAAAAGGAAGTATTTTTTCACACAACGAATAGTTCAGTTATGGAACTCCCTGCCCCAGGATGTGGTGATACCTGCCAGCTTGGAGGGCTTTAAGAGGGGAGTGGACATATTCATGGAGGAAAGGGGTATTCATGGCTATTAGTTAGAATGGATACTAGTCATGCTGCATACCTATTCTCTCTAGTATCAGAGGAGCATGCCTATTATTTTGGGTGCAGTGGAACACAGGCAGGATGGTGCTGCTGCAGTCGTCTTGTTTTGTGGCTTCTAGAGGCACCTGGTTGGCCACTGTGTGAACAGACTGCTGGACTTGATGGGCCTTGGTCTGATCCAGCAGAGCCTTTCTTATGTTCTTATGTTATAGAGATAGGGGAACGGTCACCCAAAAGGGTGAAACTGATTTGGCCGGGGTCAGGAGGGTCTTCTTGGTGCATCTAGGGCAGTGGTTGGCAAACTCATTAGTCAACAGAGCCAAATATCAACAGTACAACCATTGAGATTTCTTTTGAGAGCCAAATTTCTTAAACTTAAACTATATAGGCAGGTACACTGTTTATTAACTTAATAAACTTTAATTAAAGTTTTAAGTCTTAATTAAACTATAGGTACACTGGGGGAGAGATGCTAGGGTTGCCAGGTCTCCAGCCACCACCTGGAGGTTGGCAACCTTAGTAGAGGAAGGGAGGTGGGAGGGATGGAGAAAGGAAGGAAGGAACTGGGAAAGGAAAGAGAATAAAGGAACTGGGGAAGGAAAGAAGGAAGGAAGGGGGAGGGGCAGAGAAAGAAAGAAAGAAAGAAAGAAAGAAAGAAAGAAAGAAAGAAAGAAAGAAAGAAAGAAAGAAAGAAAGAAAGAAAGAAAGAAAGAAAGAACAGGAACTGGGGAACAAAGGATGAAAGGGAGGAAGGATGGAAGGAAGGATGAAAGAAAGAGTGGGGGAGGGACAGAGAGAAAGAAAGAGGAAGGAAGGAACTGGGAAAGGAAAGAGAAGGAAGGAACTGGGGAAGAAAGGATGAAAGGGAGGGAGGGGGAGGGACAGAGAGAAAGAAAGAGAAAGGAAGGAACAGGGAAGGAAAGAGAAGGAAGGAACTGGGGAAGAAAGGATGAAAGGGAGGAAGGATGGAAGGAAGGAAGAGTGGGGGAGGGACAGAGAAAGAAAGAGGAAGGAAGGAACTGGGAAAGGAAGAGAAGGAAGAAAGGAAGAAAGGAAGAAAGGAAGGAAGGAAGGAAGGAAGGAAGGAAGGAAGGAAGGAAGGGTAAGGAAGGAAGGAAGGAGGAAGGAAGAAGGAGAAAGAAAGAAAAGAAAGAAAGAAGAAAGAAAGAAAGAAAGAAAGAAAGAAAGAAAGAAAGAAAGAACAGGGGAAAGGAAAGAGAAGGAAGGAACTGGGGAACAAAGGATGAAAGGGAGGAAGGATGGAAGGAAGGATGAAAGAAAGAGTGGGGGAGGGACAGAGAGAAAGAAAGAGGAAGGAAGGAACTGGGAAAGGAAAGAGAGGAAGGAACTGGGGAAGAAAGGATGAAAGGGAGGGAGGGAGGGAGGTGAGGGAGGGGGAGGGAGGGGGAGGGAGGGGGGGACAGAGAGAAAGAAAGAGGAAGGAAGGAACAGGGAAGGAAAGAGAAGGAAGGAACTGGGGAAGAAAGGATGAAAGGGAGGAAGGATGGAAGGAAGGAAGAGTGGGGGAGGGACAGAGAAAGAAAGAGGAAGAAGGAACTGGGAAAGGAAAGAGAAGGAAGGAAGGAAGGGAAGGAAGGAAGGAAGGAAGGAAGGAAGGAGGAAGGAAGGAAGGAAGGGAAGGAAGGAAGGAAGAAAGAAAGAAAGAAGAAGAAAGAAGAAGAAAGAAAGAAAGAAAGAAAGAAAGAAAGAAAGAAGAAAGAAAGAAAGAAAAGAACAGGGAAAGGAAAGAGAAGGAAGGAACTGGGGAACAAAGGATGAAAGGGAGGAAGGATGAAGGAAGGATGAAAGAAAGAGTGGGGGAGGACAGAGAGAAAGAAAGAGGAAGGAAGGAACTGGAAAGGAAAGAGAAGGAAGGAACTGGGGAAGAAAGGATGAAAGGGAGGGAGGGAGGGAGGGGGAGGGACAGAGAGAAAGAAAGAGGAAGGAAGGAACAGGGAAGGAAAGAGAAGGAAGGAACTGGGAAGAAAGGATGAAAGGGAGGAAGGATGAAGGAAGGAAGAGTGGGGGGAGGGACAGAGAAAGAAAGAGGGAAGGAAGGAACTGGGAAAGGAAAGAGAAGGAAGAAAGGAAGGAAGGAAGGAAGGAAGGAAGGAAGGAAGGAAGGAAGGAAGGAAGGAAGGGAAGGAAGGAAGGAAGGAAGGAAGGAAGGAAGGGAAGGAAGGAAGGAAGAGAAGAAGAGAAAGAAAGAAAGAAAGAAAGAAAGAAAGAAAGAAGAGAACAGGAACTGGGGAACAAAGGATGAAAGGGAGGAAGGATGGAAGGAGGATGAAAGAAAGAGTGGGGGAGGACAGAGAGAAAGAAAGAGGAAAGGAGAACTGGAAGGATAGAGAAGGGAAGGGAACTGGGGAAGAAAGGATGAAAGGGAAGGGAGGGAGGGGGAGGGAGGGGGGGACAGATGAGAAAGAAAGGAAGGAACAA